>NW_024542736.1:5391666-8087500 GCF_018151105.1 Drosophila obscura | reverse complement strand
GTTTTCGTTGGTTTGTTTTTGGATTTCGGTTCGTTTCGTTCATAATTCCGAGGGGCAGAGACAGCCGCAGTCGCAGTCGCTGGCTAAACAACTACGAAATGGCTCACCCACAGATACTCGTACTACATCCATCTGTAGCTACGCTACACAGATGGACAGATACACAGATACAGGGGCAGATCCTCCGGATCGGATCGGAGCAGCAGCAGTAGCAGCATCCCCATCGTAGGCGGTAGGTAGCATTCGCTCACAGATCGTCTCTGTAGCTGTGTATCCGTATCTGTGTATCTGTAGCAGTTCGAGAGTAGATCTGTATCTGTATCAGTGTTCGTTTTTGTTTTGTCTAATTTTTAATCAACATTTGCACGTTGGTCCAATCCATACATGGTTGCGATAGGAAATCTCTCGGCGATGAGAACGCACTCGTAATTAGAAAAAAAAATAGAATCACAAAACCAAAAACCAAAAAACCAAAAATCTCTGTGAATTAAGTATACCCACCCGTACAACATTCTCCCAGCCGTAATTTGTGGCGGTGGGTGTGGGTGGCTGGCTAGGGATTTGGACCCCATAAACACAAGTCGGAAATTGTTAATAGAGCGTTGCGGTGCATTTATAGATTTGCAAGTTTGTGTTCGCCAAACTGAAATCAATTAAATATGCTTCAACCTACGAATATTTTCCCATTAATTCATATGTCTTTAGTATTCCATCTGGCAGTCCGTCCCCCCTCCATTAATCATAAACAACAATTTTAAAATCCATTCAGTTAATGATCAAATCTTTAATTGACTTATATGGTGCTTCGGGGGAAACTATCTAAAATACAAGAAATAACAAAAGGCAGGCAGACAAACATGCGTTTGTTGTTTACCCAATTCTCTTAAAAATGCGCGTCTGTGGGTGGGGAAAACTGTGTGAAATGGAAATCGGAAAATGCTAATGCTAGAATGCTAGAAAAAGAAGGCAAATGAAAATACAAATCGTGCGCTCTCACGTTTTTGCATGAGATTCTTTGACGCTTACGCGCACAAAAAATATCTAGAGTATGGAATTCTATTTTCAGCGATAAACTCGAGAGAATTATATATTTTAAATATAAATATAAATATAGATAAGTATGCGATTGGCTAGTTATTGCAGGTGAGGATAAATCTGCTCCGTTGTGCTGTCATTTGAATGCCCTACGGGCCGGAGCTTTATGGTATTGGTATTGCTAGTAACACTGGGAAGCATTATCTTGAATCAATTAACATGCAAAATTATAATGTATAATTATATATTGTAGCTATAAATATGTACACCTTTTTTATGTAACTCCTCACACCGTTTCGAGTTGCCAATCTTGTTCTAAGACTGGTCTAATTGAAGGTTCATGGACCACGGAAAAAAAAACTAACTGGGTCTCTTCTTAACTGCAAATATATACGCAAATGTTAACTGGAAATATTGGCTATATAATTTTGGAATATTCATAAGTTTATGGTTCTAAAAATTATGTCCAACTAATATTCAAATTTAAATATTTAAACATTTTAAAATTATATAATTTTTAAGATCATTCTGTACCAAATTTCTTCAACATTTCAACTAACTTTAATTCCCTTAATGTGCGTGTATGCTTTAGTTTTATATTAAATCTCATAATTTATTTACAAATTGCGCGATTCCCGATCAATTGCCTAGAAGATCCGTAATGCTCAATCTAATACTCGTATTTTATTTTCATTCAGTCGCTGATTCATCTTATCAGCTGGGTGTCATCTACATATTTACAACGCCTTGTTGAATACCATTAACGTGTCTTTCATTCACCCAGCCACAACGATTGTTTGGTCAGAAGCGTTCGAGTATATATATATACATATAAATACATATGTATGTATGGGGAAACATCATCAGTATCTCCGTATGTTATCGCTTGGGTGTATTCAAATTTGTTCGGCCCACATTGGCTGGCTAGCAGCTGATTGAATTGTGTTGTGTTGTGTTGGCCAGCAACAACAAAAAGCTGCCAATTTGAAAATACTGCAACAAATGTGCTGCCTAAAAATATTATTTATAAAAATTTATGAAAAGCACATTCATATACATATGTATGTAGCCAGCCAGCCAGCCAGCAACGACTAGGCAACGGAGGCAACACCAGGCTGCTCTGTACATAGACCACCACCTTTTAAGGATGCGCCAAGCGACAGAGGCGAATGCCGACGACAGCTTGACTTGACGTTGGCGGCGTGCGCGCCTGTCCGCTTTCTTGACAAGCAGCCGCAACGGCAACGGCAACAGCAACAACTATGGCAATAGGCGACGCAGCCGTGCATTCCACGGCGTATTGCAATTTTTGTATTTTTAAATCAAATAATGTGCCAAGAAAATATTAATATATATGTACATAAATATATTTATGAATTTCTTTGGACAGGAGCTCTACGATTTTAATGTTTAGTTTGCAATTAATTAATTAATTTAATTAAATGCTTGTATTTGGTTCCACAGGGCGTATGACTGCTAACACTACTCGACAAAACCGAACTTTTTTTTTCCTCAAGGATCCAAACCGACTTTTTCTGATAGATATGGGGCTTTAAAATTTTTTAAAGAATTATGGTTTTTTTCTAGGCGACTTTGAGAATTGCTGGATTTTTTTGTTTTTCAGAGTACGAAGTTTTTCCATACTAACACGTGGTGCAGACGCATTTGAGGTATTAAACAGCAGAGTTGAGCCATTGGATTCAGCAACGTCGGGAAAGAATGGAGATTTGTGGGTTCGATTAGGAAATATATTGTCTTTTGAAGGAGGGCGTTTAGTACGCCATTAAAACTAGGAGAACATTAACCAAACCGGAAGACAAAACGGGCGGCGCCACGCCCAGGACAAAGCAAACGAACAAGGGGTACATTGGTACCGACGCGTCATTTGTTCCCAATTGGCAGTTGGGCCCGCCGCTCAAGGGTCTCCAGGTGTACATAGCGCCCTACAGGAGCGAACCTAAACGCGCCACGCCCACACAAGGTGGGCCCATGCCAGGCGGTGCTGCCAAAGGGGGGTGAAAACCATGCCCCATGGTGTTGTCCTAGGGGTGACTGTGTAATGGGAGTCACTGGTTGGTTGCCAGGATTCTATTCAGATATCTAAGAACTTTTTATACACTTGGCAAAGCCACCCATTCACCCATGATTCATTGCCTCACTGAGGTTAGATCGGATGTGTGGCTGTTTAATTTGCTGATCAGAATTCCGTTAAGAGCTCTTCCGGTGCCGTAGATTCATCTACGAGCTCTTGAAAAACACTTTACGAATGCCCACTCGATGAGAAAGACGCTGAAGGAGATCACAAGTAGGCCACTGGAGAAGGCGAACGCCCCATGGAACTGAGCCAAAGTCAGGGCCTTGAAGGGATCCTCGCGCACGCGATTGATCTCCTCATGAATCTTGCGCTTCATGTCCAGGTCGCGGGCCCACTTGTGCATGTGCCCCGACTCGATGATGTGCTGGATGACGGGGTTGATCTGGTGCAGCAAGTGGTACTTCTTGGGCAGCAGCATCGTGACCAAGTACACATAGAGGGACTCCCGGCGATCGAAGCAGAAGAGGCGATCCCGCTGGATGCGTGGATTGTAGAAGGAGTGCTGCCGCGAGACGGCCACGGCTATGTGCTCATTGTTGGCAGCATCATTGAGGCAGTCCACGATGTTGTAGCACATCTGGAACTTTTCACGAATATACTTGAAGATCTGCAAGGGACGGGGAAGGTCAAGGGATCTCTGAGCTACCGCTACCGCCAATAGGCAATCACCTCTCCATCCTTGTTCAGATGGCGAACGTTCTCCGAGCTGCCCATGATGGTCATGCGATGGCTGTAGATCTCCTCCAGGGACTGGATCTGATGCGAGCTGCGCGGAGTGGTAAGCGTGCTTATCAGGAAGCTCTGGTAGGTGTTGCTGAAGAAGAAGCCCATCAGAAAGGCGAGCGCAAAGAGCAGCCTCAGCACCAGAGGCAGCGGATGGGCGGGCATGGCCTGCGTCAAGAGAATGCCCAGCATGCGCAGGCATATGGCGAAATAATTATTGAGATTGCGCAAGCGGAAGCCCGTGACACGCTGCGCCATCAGCACCACAAAGGAGCAGGTGACAATGAAGAGCAGGAGCAGGAAGCCTGCGTCCGCATTGAAGGTGGCCACAAAGTTAAAGAAGCCGTGCTTCCGCTTGGCCCGTGCCACGCACCAGGTGAGGTCGTCCTGGTGGTAGGGAATCGAGCTGGACACGAACTGGCTAATGCTGGGGTCCTCATCGATGCCACCCACAATCATCTCGATTTCGCTGAAAGAAAAAAAGTGCATCTAGGATGGGAATTATTGGAATGAGTATCCGCCTACCCGTCGATTAGCTGCTGGAACAGATGGTACAGATTGCTGTTCTCCGCCTGCATATCGATGTGCACATGCAGGCGTTCCGCAATGGTCTGCACCATCTGGTACTCAATGCCACCGAGCTTGGCCTTGGCCCCATCCGCCACGGCATCTGCTTCCAGTAGGCCGTCAGTGTCCTCCGCGTCTGCATCCGCGTAGCTTTCATCTCCCGGGTCCCCATAGCTGCTTGTCTCGTTATAGTCGCCATCACCCTGCGCGCCGTAGTAGTAGTCCTCGACAGGTTCCTCGCCGCTGCGAAAGATGTAGGGCTCCCAGGGCCGGAATGCGGCCGTTAGTGGACATCCGCTCAGGTCGCGTGGAAACTTATCTTCAAACTTTGCTCGATAGAACTCCTCGATGGTAGCCTCTACTTTGGCAGTGACATTGGAAGAGCTGTTCCCTTCCCCACTCTCAGTTGAATGCTCTGATAGATCTTCATTATTGCTATCCGTTGGTTGAACAGATGTATCCTCAGTGCCACTCTCCGTTGACTGATCAGATTTATCTTCCTTGCTTCTCTGTTCGGATTGGACCTTATTGCTACTCTCTGTGGACTGAGCAGACTCATCTTGGCCTTCATTCTCCGTTGATTGATCAGCGTACTCATCGTACATTCTCATCAGCAGAGCTTTATTGTCAATCAAGTTATCGCCAGATTCCAAGTAGAGATCGCTTCCTTCGTATTCCATTTCGTTGTCAGTGTTCTCTTCACCATTATTTTCTGTATTTTCTTCTGTAATTTCGGTAGCTTCTTCTCCACCATTTTCCCCATTTTCCTCAGCTTCCTCTGCGATTTCGTCTGCACCACCCTCTTCCTCTTCCTCCTCATAGTCGTAGTCTTTGTCGGCCTTATTGGCACTCTGATAGGCGCAGGCATCGAGCAGCTCCACGGCTATTACCCGATTACCGCAATTGTTGTCCGGATGGTAGGGAAACACGCTCTTGCCGTAGTAAAACTCGTTCTCCTCGCTCTGTCCAATCACGTTCACGTTGAAGATCTTCTTGTTCATGAACGTGAGCAGCAGCTCCACCATCAGGTCTGTCATCTCCTCGTCCGTCTCCTCTACCGCGGCCAGGTAGACGACAAACTGGGCGAGTGGATTCCAGTTCAGCATGCCCTTCCAGTAGTCGAACACCTCGTCCAGGTCCTCGTCCTCGAGATTGCCCACCATCAGAAAATAGCATTGCGGCTTCTCGTTCATTACGAACTCAGTGGATGGCGCTGGCCCCTCCCTGGGATTCGTGACCAGCAGAGTCCACGGATATCCCTCATACAAATTCATGCCACTGAGCAGCCGCTCCTGGACATGGTGCAGCTGATAGTTGCGACTGATGCACAGCACCGAGCCGGAGAGACCGTCCCCGGAGTCAAAGTACTTTCGCAGCAGCGCAAGGATGCAGGCGCCCTGTGCTCTGTCCTCATTGGCCACCGCCATCAGATTCATGCCGAACCCATCAACACCTGAAGCCAGCTGCCAGAAGTGGAGCAGCAAGGTCGCCGCCCAAACGGAGCGCCCTATTGTGTGTAACTCTAGTGCGGACATGCCGCAGACAACTGAGCTGCCACGCCCCGGTACATGCCCCGGTACACGCCCCGGCCCAATGGAACGCAGCCATGTCTCGAGGGAGCCGCCGTCTCTGTCATTAAACTCCAATTATGTTAATTTTCAATCTTTGATTCGGCCACAAAAAACAGTCCCAGCCAACAAACGGTCTGTGCGAGTGTTTCTCCCATTCCGCTTGGGCTGTTTGTTTAGTGCCAGTTAGCTGTGCGTCGCGCCTTTTACGGCCCGTCATAGGATCTGTTGTTCCACGTGAATTGCGACAGGCTTTATCTTCGATCTCCCCGAATATGCACTCAGAAAAAATGCGACTGACAAAATATGCATGTATTTCAGTGACGGCAAAGTTGGGACAAACTTTACAGAACGAAAATACACAATAAAAACACTTGAAACAGGAACACAATAGAGTATCTAATTATGGGTGTCAATGTGATTTTTATTCTTAAATATCGTTACGTTTTTTTTCCATCTGCACTATTACCCCCAACAGGGTCCACTCAACTCCAGTCCGATGGTACCATTCATTCCCATGGCCGCAGAGTTTTGTCTGGTTGACATTAAAATTGAAGCCACGCTAACAGCCAGCGGACGAAGCAGCGGGAACAACGAGGCCTGACATTTTCGAGTCATAAATAATGCTGCATCGAATGGAAAGCAACAAAACAATCAAATTGTATCAAGCGTGTGTGTGCTCGAGTTGTAGACGCATAAAAAACCGTCGCCACAGGTTTGTGGCTGCAGATTTTCAATCTAGCAAATTGCTCCAAATGTTTTTTTTTGTATATTATTTTTCATGCGTTTAACATTTATCATAAGCGCACTTTTATTTTTTTTCAATCTTACATCATCGTAAATCGGACAAATTTACATACAACGCAGTGGGTGATTGGCCATAAATAATACCCACAAAGCTGTCAAGTCTTTGCCTATCCGACATCCGTGCTCGTAAATGCAGCATTAACATGAATCAACACGTGCGAAGTGCTAACAATTAACTTCTTAATTTAATTATCTTGTCGCATATATTTTGTTGCATTTGGTTTAATCAAGATGCGATTCCGTTTACATTGTCGTCGCAAGTACCGTACCGCTGCATACTATTTTTTCATTGATGAATTTTCCAATCAAACAATCAACCAAGTCGACTCGACTGGTTGCTGCTCGTAAAAGTTTAGCCCGTTTGCATTGCGTGTTCGTGAGCTGAAAAATATGTGGAATATGTACAGTATTTCAAATACGTTGGCTGCTTGGTTAGCCAATCGAGTCATATAAATTGCTGATTGTTTTTGTCGCCTTCTATTCTTAAATATTCTTAAATAATTCAAAAATCACTTGCTTAGTCGGTATGTTAATTTGTTGAAGTATTTGTATGAGTTTCAGTACTAATGCAGACAAAATGCGACTTTTAATATTTGCTTTTGAGAATTATTTTGGACTTTTAATATAAAAGATAATTAATTCAGTTTTTTACTCCTAAAGCACACTTTAATGGGCAAAGTTAGCCAGAAGAATTCTCATGAATTATCAGAGTACATATTTGATATTTTTTTGGACACAGTAGACCTCTCTTTAATGTAAAGTTTAGCAACAAATAATTATCCCATATGTACATAAACCTCAAATCAGTCGCTAGTTAACCTATCAATTATTTGGGTATATTTTGTTTGCCCAAATCTGTGCTGTGACTCACTTGAAAAAGGTGTACGTGTTTCGATATGCCATATCCATGAATTTCGAGCAATTTATTAGCTTGACGTTGAAAGACAAAGCCAACATGCATGTCCAATGCACTCCGCCCCGCTCAGCGCCACCGCCCGACCAACTCCAGTGGCTCCATTCGCTTTCATGGCCCGCGGAGTGTGGCCAGGGGCGGCCGAGGGACTTTTGGCATAGCGCTGACCTTCGTCAAGAGAATAGAAATACAAACGGGGCATTGGTGGCGGTAGAGTGGCAGGGTCTGGGTATGGGTAACTAGTGGCTACTGTAATGTGGCTACATATTCTCCGACTTATAAGTAGATTGATTTATTGAGTCGAATAATAACTGCCCAACCGCAGCCGTGGCTGGATTTTGTTGGTTACTGCTAGCGTTGGAGGATACTGATACTCGTACTGGATAGTGGATACTGATAATCTGGAGGGTATGGGCATGGGTATCCGCAATCGGCTGAAAATGAAAGTATGCGCCACAAGGCGACTAATGTTGTCCATTGTTGCCGAGGCTGTAGCTGTCTGGGTGTCTGGCTGTCCGATCCGATGCTTGTGGTGGGAAACCGGCTGTTGGTGGCACACCTTCTGCGGAGGTGGAGCCTTCAGCCACACAGCTTTAATTGGTTTAATGGTCTGCATTTATAGAAACCAAAGTCGAGCACTTAAGGAGGCCCATTAAAAGCGCTTAAGAGCCAGCATAGATCTCGATATTAGTTGATTGATATTTCGCCGGGCAGCGTCCATGGCACTTAGAATGGTTAGCACCTACCAAAAGGTCCCAATCCCAAAATACATGAAATACATATTTACCGAATTCATCAAGACCTTGTCCACGCCGCCAAACCTGGTAATGAAACTGTCAACAGGCTCCAAGCTCTGAGCACTGAGCACTCGGATTCGGATTGACTTAATTGTATCCACATTTGTGCGAGCAGAATGCACAAATGAAGCAATTGGACAGTTGGACGACGACGATGACAAGGCATGTGGGGAATGCTAGCTTGGTAATGGAGAAAAAAAAGCAAACCTGAGTCTGAAATATATTTAAATTTCATTTCGTAATGGCAGCAGCAGCAATGAGAGGAGATGGAGATACTTCGGAGCCAACATGAGACATTGCGGCTATTAATCTTCGAGTGTTCATCGTCACCGAGTCATATAGAGCAGACCGCCATAAATCGGTTACTTTCGAAACGGCCACGCGACTAACGAGCGCCGGTCCAGGGTGTTGCGTTGTGTGAAAGGAAATGGAGCACCAACTGTGATCTGGCTTTGATAGCTCTAATACCTGTGAAGCGAGGCAGCAGGCAGCAGGCCCCGGGGGACAGGCAGGCCCAGCCACCTACGTTTCCGCCCTGCTCAGGTGTCGTAACGGTCAAGTGCAGAGCCGGGCATAGGATTACATGGCGTTATGTCACACGCTGGCTAATCGTATCACATGGCACTGGCACTGGCACTGGCACTGGCCACAGCCTTGAACTGTGCTTAGAACCGGTACCCACAATACACACAAATAATATATATTTAGATCGTTACTTGGCATTAAGTGGAGGATACTCTCCCAAAAGCTAAACAACAAAATACCACAATTTAAATAAGAGAATCAAGCAAAGTGAATGGCCAGCTTGGGGCTTGGCTGGAGAACACTCCGCAATCCCTGGTATTTATAATGGCACTGGCAGTTGGAGCAGTTATCAGATGATGATTCTCTGCCATATCAAATACTGTGATTCAAGTAAACAATTCCATGTGTCACAATGCAAACAAATGCCGAGGCAATACGGCTAATGTTAACTTGGCTAATTCTGGCCGCAAACCAGTTTTGTATGTTGTTGTTTTTCGGCTGCAGTCACCTTTTTTGCATAAACCCATAAACTTTTAGCGGCGCTTTTCACGTATTTGGGTTAGCTTCGCGACTGCAAAAATTGTGCAGAGAACCTTTCAAGAGCCCGGACCAGAAACCGAATCCGAATCCGAGTCCACATCGGGCTTTCCATTTTCAATCGAGAGCAAACAAGTTGCTGGCAGGGCTTTCACCTGCCTCTGCTCGAGTTCGAGATCGGCCGAATAAAAGTTGGTCCCTGTCCCCTCCATGTGCTGTTACGAAACCCAGTTCCAGTTAGCTAACTCGCATTGGATCACCTGTCCTGCGCCAGTTGCGAGCTAAAATAAAAGGGAAACCGACTAGGCCCACATATTTATTTGATTTAAATTGAACCAACTGCAAACCAGCAAAGCTAAACCAGCAATAAAGGCTTGCTTAACAGCATGGGTAAACATTTTGGGGACGATGTACATGGCAATGTCCAAACTTATTTAACTTGATACTCGATTCTGCACTCCATTCTGTGGAAAATGGCACCACACTGTTGGCTGATTTATACGAGTAAGTGTACTACAAAATAATGTTTGTGAAAGGCCAATGGCGGGACATAAATCTTGGCTTTGATTCGGTAATTACTTATCAACTGGATGCAGGATACAAATAAGTGAGTGTATAATTAGCAATTTGGCGAAAATAAAATAATTAAATAAATGAGCAGGCCTTTGCTTTGGAACTGGTTGCGGTATTTTGATTGTTGTGCGAGAACATTTAATTTCGACACTGCCCTGTCCTGCCCTTTGCTGCCCTGTCCTGCCCTGCCCTGCCTGTTAATGGCAGTACAATGGACTCCTCTCACTCTCCCGCTCCATTGACAAAACTTTACTCGTAAATTCCCCCGAAATAATCCAAATATTTTATTCATTCGCATTGTTGCGCTGATGGCGGTAATGAACTTGTTAAGAGCTCGGCAATTGGTTAATTGGATCCACTAACAACTGAATTACCAAAAGCTGGCACTGTGCCACCAACTAGCCAGAAACTAGTTGCTCCACCAGAAACAATCACCAAACACAAATCATAATGCAAATGTGCGGAAGACGTGCCGCCAGCCACAAACAAATTTTTCACGCCGTTCAACGGAGCGTATGAGCAATTGGTGCACCAGTGTCCCCCCCACCATGAATATAAGAGATTCAATTCAGTTTTATAGTTCAAAGCATCAGAGCAGTGCCAAAGCCGATACGGAGACCGACTTCTTGTATGATTTAGAGACACTCTTATAAAATTCGGTGCGCCTGACAGGCGGGGCGCAGTCGCAAAACGGCAACCGCAGCGCTCAGACGTGTCGCGGCGATCAGATCGAAAGCAACAAGCACCGCAACAAACGGCAACAACAGGCCCCAACCGAAAGTGTCTCAAAAGTAAGCTAATGCCAGATGGAAATGTTGTACGAACAGCCGCAGCGCACAGCGCTGTGGTGCCACAAATTGGCCTAGCCACCAGACAAACACACAACAAAAGACTTAGGCAACGAACTGCAACTGCCACTGCTGCCACTAACCATTGCAGCGGGGGCACGTCGCGAAGTGCGGTTTCTAACGGTTAAAGTGCAAATTGCTATACATTTAGTTAGCTCTTCGGTTCGGTTCGGTTCGATTCGGTTCGCTGCAGCCTTTGAGGGGCCTCAACAATGCCACACTCTCACCGCTTCAATTCCGAAAGCATGCAATGCCGCAGCGAGACCATCCAATCAATTGGCCAATCGATAGCCAGCGCCAAGGGTAGACCCCGATTGCGCACTGGCATTCTGAGCTATTGCCCAAAAGTAGCTTCTCGCGTGTGTGCGTGCCCAAAGCGCAGACTTGGCCGCGTCGGAGAACGGAAGTGTGTTAATTAGGTTTGCTTGGAAAACGCATTTTTCAACTGCCAATTAAAATCGATAGCAGCCAAAAAAGTTTAGCTGCTTATATGGATATACAACACTAATATACTCGTACAATGTACACAGTATGTGGGGCATAAAGGTAGCTGAGACAGCGTCAGCATCGACACGTGTGCTCTCTGTGGCGTGACCTTTTCTTTGAGCAAAAAATTCGCAATTTGCAAGCAGGTGCTAATTCAGCTTTGCAGCGTCCGCTCTGCCGATCGGCCCTGCCGAGGGTATTGCTTAAAGAAAGCATCGAACATGGCTAAATTTAACAATGTGATCAAACTGATACAATGTACGAGTACACAACTCAATTGAGCGTGGCAATTAAGCCTTTTTAGCCAGTACGCCTCTGGCCTACCTACCTCAGTGGTGTAGTACCTCAGTACATTGTGAAACGCGTGAGAATGCGCACGGCAACAAGGTGCAAAACAGATGCGGATAAGGCAACACAACACCATGCCACTGCCACACGAGTACTGCCACTCGTGGTGGCCTAGCCTGGCCGAGTGGCTGAACTCATTTCAGGTCTCGATTCTGCCGCAAAATCCACTTAATTAGCCACAGCAACCGACTTCTGGTTGCATCAGATCTGACATTTTGATTGTCTCCGAGGGATCTATTAGTAAATGGTCGGCCAACATGAATAAGAAATCAAAAACGTACAAAAATGTATGAATTTCTTTTGTTAGCTCAATTGTCTCCGACCGCGTGATTAATGCTCGGATTACCTGCTGAAATGTGCCAAACAAATGTGTGGCATAGCCGTAATTTAAAAGGTTATTCATAGGAATATTAATACATTTTTCCTCAGCGATTTCTTTCGTGCATCCAAGCCATTATCTTCACTCACTTTCGGCTGGTTTTGGTTTCGTGCGGGGCTAGACAGCGCATTTAATAGGTAAATTAAACGAAATTCATTGGCCTGCCATAAGGCCATCAACATGCATGGCTATCAACCGAAATGCGAGCACTAAAAAGTATAATAACAGATGTAAAGATCGAGCACTGTAAAGTGCGGAGATTTGTAAACGGTTTGTTCCGCTTGCGACTGTGTCATTGTCAGGCCCAATACTATGTCAAAAGTGATTTCCCGAGCCGAGCAGTGCGAAGTTTTCATCATTTAGTCGAGATTTGGGAAATTGTCCCGGTTTCCGCTTGGCGTTGCACAATTGTTGCGTAAGGTGCCTGACGCACTCGTAGAAATAAATCTCTTTCATGCGTGTGGTGGCGCCGGCTTCAGCCTTGACTTTTCACTCGCTTTTTATATAACTCATCAACTACGAAAATTCAATTATCTTTAACTGCTTGTCGGGGCTCAATCGGTACAACTCGCGGCACGAGCCGAAGAAAGTTTCAGGCCACTTTCTGCGGCGGCACGAAACGAGTCTGGGAGTTGGTCGCGGACACTAAATCATGTGTAAGCCTGTCACTGACAAATTGAACAAAAATATTCAAATGCCCAGCCTCCGCGTGGCCATCATTCCCGCTGTCCCACTGCACTCCACTCCTCGCCGTTCGTCGCTCGCCAATTGCCCGGCTTGCGCAGCAATTAAAAACGCATGGGAATCGACTCTCGCAATGGGCATGGCATGGAGAGCGTGACTGCCGTGTGAAATCGAAACACACACACACGCAAACGTCAGTTGCAGATGCAGACAACAACAACATAGTATCTGGCGCATACGTCTATTGCTGCTCACTGAGATCGAGCAGCCACAGCCACGGATTCATTTGAATACAATAACCGGGGCCAATCTGCAGTCTGCACACCGGAATTGCAATCTGTATCGGTCTCAGCAACTCCATACCCCCCCACTCGTACTCGTACTCGTAGCCGTGCCGGGTATCTATAGGATATAGATACGTTTAGAAAGGGCAGCGCCAGTTGCCCGATGCCAGATGCCAGTTACCGGTTTCGCTTTAGTTTATGGAATTGTCTGGGAATCCTATGAAATGGCTCGAGGCATTGTATGCAGATTGTCAATTACAAATATTCTAAAATACTTATAGTACTTCATCTGCAAACAGCTTGTTAATCGATGCAAGTTAATGCATTCAACATCACGATCCAGGGCCAAGCTATTGATGCAGCTGATTGATTATTTGCCACTCTCAATGAACACATTCTGGGAATATTCTCAATTCCGTTCAATTCCGTTTTCCTTCAACGATTGCCGGAAATGGAAATGCCGCTGGTAGATAAGCTCGAACAAGTGCAAAGCAGCAGCAGAAAGTGTTTTTGCCTGGTACTGACAGGTTCATTCAACAACTAATCTCCGATTCGATTTCGATATTTGCAGACCCAACTTGCCATGCTCCGCATCCTTGCCGCAGTACTTTGTGCGCTCCTCTGGCTGCCCGGCCAGGCCCAGGCGCTTACTCCTGGCCTGCAGGTGGCCAAGCAGTGGAAACTGCTGCGCTACAACTTTCAGCCTCAGGCGCCTATCAACGATGCCAACTTCTACAGTCCCCAGAATGTGCTCATCACGGGACTGGCCGTCACGGATACACGCATCTTCGTGGCCACTCCCAAGCTGTTTACGGGCGTGCCCTCTACGGTCAGCTGGGTGTCCAAGGCGGAGTTTCGGTGACTCACCCACCCTGCAGGCCTTCCCCGACTGGTCCTTCTCCAACACAGGCCGCAGCGACTTCAACTGCAGCGACCTCATCCTCACCTCGGTGTACCGCCTGCGCATTGATTCCTGCAACCGGCTGTGGCTGCTGGATGCGGGCATCTCGCGCTCGCTGGAGGACTACGAGATCACGTGTCCACCCAAGATACTGGTGGTGGATCTGGCAACGGACCGCGTGGTGCGTCGCATCGACTTTCCTCCCGAGGTGCTGCGCGGCGAATCGCTCTTCACCAACATGGTGATCGACGAGACGACAGCGAAGACCTGCGACGATGTGTTTGTGTACATCACCGACACAGTGGAGCCCGGCATTGTGGTGTACGACAGCGGCAAGGATGTCACCTGGCGCGTCTCCCATCCGGCCATGTATCCCGATCCCGACTTTGCCCAGTCCGAGATCCTCAACGATCGATTCGTCCTGATGGATGGCGTGGTGGGCTTGACCTTTGACGAGCGCAAGGGAGTGGTCTACTTCCAGCCTCTGGCCACCGATCGGTGAGTGAATCCTCGTCGCAGCCAGATCTCAATCTTTGCTCTAAGCCCAGGGCTATCCCTTCCCTTTCAGGGTGTTTTCGGTGCACAAGAATGTGCTGCGCGCCGGACCACTGCCCGATGGTAAAGATGCTGGACGTGAAGCTGGTGGGAAAGAAGTCCTCCCAGGGCATCGGGCTGTCCATCTCGCCCTTCGACAGCAGCCTGATCTTCAGCCCGCTCAGTGAGACGGCCATCGCCTCGTGGAACCCCGCGACCAACCAGCAGTCGGTTCTCGCCTACGACCGCGACCAGCTGCAGTTCGTGGCGGACATAACCACCACCCGCTCGGAGCCGGGCGTCATATACGCCATCTCCTCGAAGTTCCATCGCTTTTTCCTCAAGAACCTCGAGCCCCAACGAGTTCAACAATCGCATTGTGCGCCTAGAGCTGCCCTCCGGCTCCCTGTTGGGTCACCACATAGCCCTGCCCCCGGCCCCCGCGCACAACAGCTTGCTGAACTACGGCCTCTACAACACCCACTCGCAAGCCTCCACAAACGCCCTGCAGACCTACTTCAGGAGCCCAGCGCTGACAACGCCCTTCACCACCAAGTCGCCCTTCAGGTTCGAGAGTGCCGGCGTCGTCCAATACGGCGTCCGGAATCCCTTCACAGCGCTCAACCAAGGCGAAGCCTTTCCGCCCAGCAAGGCCACCAGGGACAACTACCAGCGCTCCTACCTGGACACCCTGGTGGGCACCACTGCGCCGGCGGCCCCCGCGCGATTAGTCTCGCCCGCCACGCCCTACACGACCCGCCACAGCGGATATTACTACCAGCGTGGGAAGCGGGAGCTGCAGGCAGAAGCGGAGAAGGAGGAGCACTAAAGGGAGTCTACGATGCGTATGCGCAATGCCGCGCGCTGCTGATGTAAATAAAACTTTTTTAAATGTATGGATTAAATTAATTTAATGAAAATTTTCTGAAAAACATTATTTTAAAAGAGAGGAGGGAAAAGGTAAAATTTATTTCTCAAAATTTTCCACCGTTCCACCAATTGAATATTCACCTTCAAATTGAACGTTTTCCTGGCCACTTTTTGTCTTGCTATAACCTGTAGCCACACGACTCATAGTTTCTTTTTTGCTCGCTTTTGGTATGACAAATGGGGCTCATAACGCCAACTAACATTTATTACTTAAAAATCAATTAATTAAACGTTAGTTTCAGCGGCGACACTTAAATGCGGATTATTTTTGCATTTACATACGTGGAAGGGGATCGGCAGAGCCAGAGCTGCACACATTGCTCATTGAATGAGATAGCCATCTGTGTTGTTGAACCAGTCTACTTGTCTACAGATGCAGATGACTATGCGTAGGAGCATATTAGCAGATCTGATCAGTATCAGGGTATTAGTGGCTGATACTCTGGTTTCCGTCATTTGGAGTGGATTATATATATAAATCTTGAATGGATTTTGTATTTGGAAGATTTTAATTCAATTAACAGTTTTGAAAAATGGTTCTGGCAATGAAAACTTCTTTTGGAGATTCCAGATACCTTTAAAAGAGAAGGACTAGATTTTTTAAAAACAGACAGACAGATGGGGAGACGGACATGCAAAATTAAAAATCAAATTTCTTCTTTTAATAGCTAATAAAAAAGAAATAAACATCAAAGTCGAACAGAAAATGTGCTATGTGAAATTAAATTAATTGCCCAGTCTCTGCCGTTCAATGTTTTTTGATAACAATCGTTTTGTGATTACTATTATTAATTTGCAATTGAAACCGGTTGATGCCAGGCGTTGGTGCAATTAAATTCATTATCTGGCGCCGGACACTGATTGTAATTAATATTTGGGGGCTCTTACAATGCTGTACAAGTGTAAGCCATTATTATCCAGTCAAGTAGCTGGATTTGGTAAAGAGATTTGGAATTTCGTTTAGAATTTCGGACATTTCGACAAAATGTGTACTGACTATCCACCTTGCGCTATCCTTGGATAACGCGGGAAACATTAAATGCTTTATTTAACTATTGAACACTTGGTATTTTATCTGCACGTGGGGACGCTACTGGAGAACATGGTCGCTATAATACATCAAGGATAATGAAGCTAGCTGAGTGCCAGCACCTTCAAACGAGGCATTGCCAATTCATTGGCAGGAGAATGGATGCCCCTAGCATTAATAATATGTACATTACTTGTCTGAGAACTGCGCTTAAACGAGAGTTGCTACAATGTTTATAATTTCCAATTAAAAGAAGAAGCACATTCTGTCAATTATTCGGCAAGCTGCAGAGTGTGACCGAACAGCAGAAAGTTTAGCCACAGTTCTTCCAACATTGAGCGGCTAGTTACACTGCGCAGTCAGCTGTATCTTGTTTGCATATTAATTAAGCTCAAAGTGTTAGTGAAAGCGATTATTAACTCAGATTCTTCATTGATTTCCATTTTTAATAATTACCCTCGGAAGGGCACACAATGCTTTCTGGTGTCGCCTATCGAGATTAAAGTATCGAGTATCGATATTGCCTTCGACTCGCAAAACTCTCATCACCTTGTTTACGTGGCAGGCTGCACTAAAGCCGTAATTACTTCTTATTGTTTGGCAGCATGAGCTTTGAACGCCTGCAATCCGAAACTGGGCCGGCAGCGCAGAAAAGAGGAGCGGATATTGTGTCTGAGCCCATGCCATCGGAACAGCAGGAAGAGGCTGCGGAGAACCAACCAAACAGCGAAGCGGATGATCTTCTATGGCAAGAAATACTGCGAGAATCACCAGTAGAGTGGTCCGAGAGTCTTCCAGGCATGGAGGAAATGCTCATGACGATCGATCCACCTATGGAACTCTCAGGCAACGAATACTCTAACAAATTGACCAGAAAAGACATCACAAGGATAAACCAACTGGCACAGATGTCGCCCGAGGAATTGATCGAGAAGATTAAAACGATGGAGAGGGAAATCTACCAGCTGAGCAAGTCCGAGGCCAGCGAGATGACTAGGGCGAGGCTGTTGGGAATCTTCGATCGACATTCCATGCCATAGCGGCCGTGCATCAGTGTAGTTGCACCACCTCAAGATCTCTCTCAGCAGCACGTCAAAAAAGTCTCTCAAGTTAATAAAACATTTGTAAAATGTAGTCCAAAATTAAAATGTAATAGATTGTTGCAAAATAGTCACATTTCTCTTCATCGAACATGCCGATCATAACTTTGAATGATTTCAAATCAGTTTATTTTTATATTGTTGCACATGCGAGTATGCAAATTTGCTCAACAAATTGTGAACATCACATAACCAAATAAAAATATATATCTTTGGTCTGCTCGGCAGACGGATAAATTGATTTTTTTTTTTGTCTAGTTTTATTAAACAAATTACGATTTAATTGAGACCATTTCATGTCTGCTGCACTCGACTACGACATTAATGGGGCGTGAAACTACAGCAGAACAAGTTTTTGTTACTTTTTACGATTAATTCGCTACACATTTCTTGTGTTGCGGTTATTTCTGAGTGGCGTGCGCCTCCGCCAAAGTATTTTGCATGCAAGAAACTCCGGCACCGGTAGACAAAATCTTCACAGCCCCATGAACCATAAACACTCAATGGTTTATTCATGATCGATTGGATATTTATGGGTTTGGTTGCCTAATAAGCTGATAACAGCTTATGACATAAATCAGTGGATGGCCTGTCCATGGCATTATGTCAAGACTTTTCTATCGGAAATACTCCAGTTTCGTAGGTAGTTTCAACTTTAAACTAGATTTTTAAGCGGCATGGGGTGGGGCTTTCAATACTCTTGCAAAAAAAATTGTGCAAAAATTCAGATGTCCATCATCCAGGAAGGTAGTAAATATTATTTGGAATTTTTACTTTTTATATTTAGCCAAAGTAAAAATGAGTGAATCAAATATTACCTGTAGATCGCAGTCCAAAGTGTTCACATGCCTCGGAAATGCTTTGCTTTATGTGTGACAAACGTCTGGCCATAGTTTAAGTAGCCTCCGACAAGAGTATAATAAAGATGAGACTCTAGAAAGAAGAGCAAAAAAAAAAACAAAGAGCTAAAATATAAAATTAAAAAACAGGTTGGAAACGAGTATATTATCCACACAGTCTTTTGTTTTTGCTATGTAGCAATTTCACGGCTCTTTCAGTTTTTGGTGAATTAGTTCAATGGCAGTAGCCTTCGAGTAAGGATACCACACTGGTCGGACTACGAACAGAAAGACAAAATGTAAGCGAAGGTTTAGACAAGTCTCTTATGATGACATCAAGAAAAAACTTTCCGTTTTTGGAGGGTTAGGCGTGAATTATTAATAGCAATTAAAATCGTTTCTTGGCCGAAAAATATTCTAATTGGCTATTTTGATATATATCTGAGATTCTCTCACTCATTTTAGGTATATTCTGCCTGCAGTTCTATTGGCCCTACACCTCGTAAGTCTGTCCACGGCACAGTACTTCAGTCATAGGCCACAGCCCAACCAGCTAGCGTTCGCGGACAACCCACAGTACAAGGAGCTGCAGAGGGTGTACGAGTGGAAGAATATCCAGTATGGTTTCCCCACTGAACGGGAACGTGAACAGGTGCTACGAAATGGTCGTTACAATCCCGACAGTCCCATACCCATCGACATAGATGTGTACTACCCTCGTAAGCATTTAAAAAACCCTACAAAATATAGCTGTTTAGCGTACATGATTGAGTCGATCTTTCAGCTCAGGGTGGGCCAGTGCGCCACTTCATCACGACGCCACGTTTCGGCCAGGGTGTACCATACTCCCTGGGCTATGTCACTCAGGTGCAGCGGGAGAACGGCAGCGAGATCCAGGCGTATCCCAGCTACGACTGGCACAAGACCCATGGCGGCGACTGCGATGGACTGACCTCCGTGTACCGGGTGCACATCGATGCCTGCGGCCAGATGTGGATATTGGATAGCGGCGAGATCGAGTTCGTCCAGCACTGTGCGCCCCAAGTTGTGGTCATCGATTTGGCCAGCAACCAGCTGATACACCGCTACCGTCTGCCGGCGGCCACTTTTAAGGCAACGGTCAGCCGATTCGTAACCATCTTGGCTGACATTCAGGATCCTCCTCCGCGGGGAGCGTGCAGGGAGGCCTTTGTGTACTTGGCCGATCCCACGAGCAAGGCCATTGTCGTGTACGATGTCAGGGGCAACAAATCCTGGCGCGTGGAGAACAAGTTCACCTATCCCGACGCAAGGTTTGGCACCCTCACTGTGGCCGGCGAGAGCTTCGAGCTGTTGGACGGACCCTTGGCCATGGTCGTGACTCCCAACGGGCTGGGCCTGCGTCGTCATCTCATCTTTCATGCCCTGTGCAATGAACTGGAGCTGGCCATACCCTTGGATGTGCTGCAGAATTCCACACGATGGCAGCAGGGCCTCAGCTCATCGCTGGAGGAGTTCGTGACCCTGGGCAGAAGAGGTGTGCAGTGCGCTGCACATGCCGTTAGCAGGAGCGGCTTCTTGTTCTGCGGCTTCCTCGAACCCATCGGCATTATCGGCTGGAACATAAAGACACCCTATGCCAGGCCCAATCTCAAGCTGCTCGCCCTCAATCCCGAGACCTTGCAATTTGTGAGTGGCATGAAGATTGTGACACGGCCCAGCGATGGGCGGGAGGAGCTGTGGATTTTCTCGAACCGTCTCCAGAAGGTATTTGCCGGAACCATCAACTACAAAGAGATCAATTATCGGGTGCAGCGCTGCGACGTGGATGACATGCTGCAGGGACGGGGCTGTGGGACGGGCTCTTAGGCAATGTAAACAATCTGTAAGCCTCCATAAAAGATGTCTATAAATCTCGAAAATATTCCCGTTCCCTTCGAGGGTGTTTGCTTGACCCTTGTGTGTACCTGTATGAGATGATGACCTTTTGTTTATGTTCTCGACGCGTCGCCCATTTGGTCAATTAGGGTCTGTTAGTGGCGAACAGGCTAACACCATTTCCGAGCCTGGGCCTACCTGCGCGTCAGTCTTCAGGCATCGTCTGAGCGGTTTGGACGGGCTTCTTTCTCTATCTGCTTCTCTACGTTGAAATGTCGCGGCTCCAAAGTGCCTTAATCCTGCTGGGGGTGCTCTGTTCCGTGCAGTCTCAGAAATTGTTTGTAAAAGAGCTCCACACACTGCATCAGTGGACGAATCTTAGTTCGAGCCATCAGTTCCTGCCCGTGGATGTGGACATCGAGTACGGCGATGAGGGCAGGCACCGCACCTTTCTCACCATTCCACGCCTGAGCCTGGAAACGCCCTTCACACTGGCCACGGTGCTCGCCAGTGACAACGAGCTGGTGGAGAATCCCCGCCTGGAAGCCTACCCCAGTGCCGAGTGGCATATTCCGCCGAACAACTGCTCCGGCATCACCTCTGCCATCAGAACCTTTGTGAGTGCCTCTGAACAGTTTGGATCTCCATCTAGTGCTCATGACATCCATCTTTCCCGCAGATCGATGAATGCTGGCGCCTTTGGGTGGTCGACTCGGGGCAGGTGAACTCGCTGCAGCTGTGCCCCCCTCAGATTCTCACCTTCGATTTGGTCAAGGATGAGCTGGTGCAGCGGCACACATTGCCCCCCAATGCGTACACGCCCAGCGTGTCGATCTTCACGGCTCTGGTGGTGGATCTGGCGGGGAGCGGGGCGCCCAACAAGTGTCTGGGTGGCAGGGCGTACGTAGCCGATGCCTGGGGCTATGGCCTCATCGTTTACGACTCCCTCACGGGCAAGTCGTGGCGCATAGAGCACGATTCGATGAAGCCGCTGTCTGTGGAGCGTCTTGCCCGCTCCAGCAACTCGCACGCGGGCATTTTCACGGTCAGCCTGAGTCCCAGCGAACACGAAGGTAAGGTTGATGTTGTTTGATGTTGACAGAACTCCTTTTACAGCCTTTGCCCGGTCTCTTGCAGATCGATTTTTGTACTTCCACACTCTGAATGGCTTCAATGAGGTCGCCATTCCCCTTTCGCTGGTCAACAACGAAACCGTTTGGCTGTCCGCCAACTCAAGCGCGGTAAAGGATCAGTTTCGCGTACTCGGCACAAGAGGCATCCAGTGCGAATCGGAGGTCATGGACAACTCTGGCAATCTTTACTGCAGCCTCATCAGCTTGGGAGCTCTGATCAGCTGGGAGGAGCACTCCAATTACACGGCGGATGACCTGCGGGTCGTGGCCTATAACCCCAAGAAGATCAAGTTCGTCACCGGGCTCAAGATCAACCGCAATTCCAAGGGCGAGGAGGAGCTCTGGGCCCTGAGCAGCGAACCGAAACTATTTGTTGGCGGCACATTGCGCCAGAATGAGGTCGAGTTCCAGATAATTGGCTGTCGCACAGCTGACCTACTTGCCAATACTCCGTGTACGGTGGGGGCTGCGGAGACCCCGACCACGCCCACGCACGTTTAAGTGTAATATTTAATTTTGAAAAGTTCCAAACTGTCGCGATATCTCGGCTACCGCGTCAGAGCTGACTGCTTCGACACTCGTACTGTAGTCGGTTATCGGTATTACAAGCAACAATGACGTAACATTCCCTATGCACTTACGTTTTATGCTTTGACCTTTTTTGTTTAAACCTTATTTTATAAAAAATCCAATTAAAAAGAGCCAATAAAATTACCGAGTTTAGAAGAAAATTAATTCATCAATCGGATTAAATGATATGTTTAAAGCTGAGAGTCTTTGCTAGCTAGTAATATATAAACGAATATCAAAATCGAGGAATATGGTTTCGGATTAGCCCATTTTTGGCGAGTAGGTCTCACGAAAAGTTGGTATATGGACTATTTTAAGCGCAGTTCAGGCGACACATATCGAGGTCATATTTTTTAAGTATATAGGGGAATGGATATATTACAAACTGTATTTTTTTCCGCGGTTTAATTCAAGTTGTTCACCTGTTTAAATCGAGGGGCTTAAGTGGGCTAAGTTCGGTAGCTCACTCATGATTTATGGTATATCGATAATACCGTATATCGTTATCGGTCTTGTGTTTACGTGTTTTAATTAAATTTTTAAATTATAGAATATGACGAACCTTCAACGCTGGCTTTTTTACGCAACACTCTTCGCAGTGCCCTACCTTTCTGTTGTGCTGGGCACAGTGCAAACGCAGTTGACGAGCAAATATCTGCTGCAAATTCAGCTGCTGCCGCTTCTGCTGCTGGTTCTCTTTGGCGTAAGTGGACAGAATTCATGGAACTCTGCCTTATTAGTAATACCCATCTTGTCCTATAACCCTAGTTATACTCCGTGTGGACTGTGCTGTACCGGACATTTACCTTCAACGATTGCCCCGAGGCGGCAAAGGAGCTGCAGGCTGAGATTCTGGAGGCACGGAAGGATTTGATTGCCAAGGGATTTCGGTTTCGCGACTGACAGAGTGGGCAACATACTACGCTGAAACCTTGTGCATGTTAATTTGTAATTCCATTAATTATAAAAGTTGTATACGAATGTACTGAGAGCCGCTTTTTGGTTTTTGCGAGCGCGGAAAACATTGCAGCCGCATGAAGATGATTTCCCCAGGTGAAAAAGTTGGAAAACAATTGTACATTATCTTAGTGAGGAATTCAAGTACCACATACCCACGAGACTGATTGAGGGTATAGGAAGAAAAGGCATATTGATCCTGTTATGGAAAACAGCGAAGGGAGTGTCACGTGATCGAGGAACGCTGATCGGATATAGACAGCCACACGATCCAGAGTGCAACTGTAATGTAAGTTAACAGCGAAATAAATTTAGAATTCGAAGAGTTCCCCAAGAGTTATAAATTGGTGAGAATGGGATGCCAAAATAAACTTTGCTAAAATTATACTCAATTCAAATCCCATTCCATCTATAACTAACCCAATTCAAGAACGATCAAGCGACTTTAATATCGATACTCGTACAAAAACAACTAAGCCTCGAGGAATATCTGTATTTGGGGGTGCTGCAAGAGCTCCCATGGACCCGTAGCAAACATATATGAGAACCGGTCTGAGCCGAGCCCACATGGGAGCTCTCGTGGCGTGGCATACCTTTTGTAGTTTTACCCTGCCAAGCCCCAATTATGCATGCTAGCAGGTCTGGCTCTTGGGGCTAGCTAGCGCGTCAAGCTTTGAGCACAAACAAAACGCGCTTAGACATCTCTCGCAACAGAACCGCCGCTGGTAACGTGTCCGAAAATTCCATTGAAAGCGAAATGAGTCACAAATTCATTGGTGCCTGCCTGCTGCTGAGCTGCCTGGTCGCCTCTGTCCACAGTGCTGCCAAGGTGAGTCTCTGGCCCAAAGTGGCCCATCCTTAAGTGTACAAGCCCTAGACGAGGCCATGCAAATCAGCGCGCAAAAACACTGATTGCACAACCAGAGTGAAGCGTGTCAGGGCCCCCCGAAGACGCCACAGTAGGCAAGCGTGCGAATATTTAGGTTAAGAAATGCACAAGTGGGAATAGTTGGTGGAAAATACCGACTCTGAATATTGCTTACATGTAGAGTGGTGCTGCACCCTTTTTTGGGCAGCAACAAGTGGAACGGGGTTGAATGAACTGTGGGCTGTCGGAAAATGCCATGCCATGGAAAATCATTCAGCATAATTTCCATTATACTACACATGAGGGTTTCTCCTCGGCTCTGCAGCGCTCTGTTGCCCTGCTCTGATGGTATTTTCGTTTGTTGTTTGTGATGCGAACCGGTTCTGATACCAGTTTCTCATGCTGGGAACCGGTGTGCGCCGGCGACCAACTGCAACTCCACACTTCCCCTCCCCCCATCCCAACCTGTTGTTGTAGTGGTTTCGGTTGTGGTTGCTCCAAGAAAAAAAAAGAATGGTTCTTCCAGCGGTGTGTCAGCGGATTTATATAACTCTGGCTCCGACTCCGAAGCTTTGTTCGTGGAAAAAAAAAAAAAAAAATAATTTGCATATGTGTGTGCACACCATTCGGTTTATTTTTATTATTTTTTAGAAGTCATTGTTAAATTTATTGCGCATCATTTGCCGCTCCTTAGTCACGAGATACAACAAAACTACATGGTTGGATAAAATTAAAAGTAATTTGCTATAAATGGCTGCTTTACCCACTTTGTACTATCAATTTGTGTGTGTAGCTGTGCAGCTCCAGCCTTTAGTTTGTGAATCAGAAGACTCGCTAAATACTCTCTCACAGTAAAGCAGCACACACTGTTTCAGAAGAAATTATATTCAGAGTATTTTATAATTAAATTTCAAGAGAAATGAAAATGAATGGGCTGTATGAGTTTCTCTCAGACTTTATTAAAATCAGACTTTATAAATTCTGAATAATTTCAAGCAGTGCGCACAAATTTGTACATATGTCTAGTTTTGGAATCAACTGTCTTATGTGACGACTGTACTTATGGTCTGCATATTTTTTAGCATTTCAATTGTTAGCTTCCGTTGTTAGCTTTTCCAAAATTATATATTAAATCTAGTTTTATTTACTGGATTTTATTACTGTTAAAACCTAGTGCCAGACCCAATAGTAGCTGATGCATACTGTATTCAGTCGGAACGGAAACAGCTTTGCTTTGATTGAATCTGTGAATCAGACAGCGATCACGACCACTTAAATTGATGAAAAGAAAAGAGAGAGAATAAGTGGAAGACCCCAACCCAGAGCAGATTCATTAGCTGAGATCAGCGCCTTTTGGTTGATTTGAACTGAGCCGTCAATTGGGAGACTCGATAAATATGTATGTACTTACGATCTGTACGATATTAAGTAAAGTAATGGCCCGAATGGTAATTCGGGTCACGAACCGGGCCCTGCATACAAGCTACATAATAAAACTATGCCCATCTGTCCATTCGTTTACGTAGTGAATTTTCACAGATATTACACTGCCGTTTCATCGTTGGTATTTTAAATCTTCTTCTGCAACTCACACAAACAAATGCTAGTTAAAGTTCAACAATATTTTTAACTGCCAAGTGACGCATGTCGCTGGCAGCATGTGGCAGTTGTCCCCCCCATTCGACAAACAAAGAGTAATAATATTGTGCAGTTGCCAACTCATCCGCAAATGATTTGCATGCGACAACTGGGCTGCACTCTCGAAAAATGCAAATTGCAGCCTAAACAACTGTTTTCCATTCTCTGTTCCCGTGTCTCAGGTGCCCATTGCCATTTACTACGAGTCCCTGTGCCCGGACAGCGCCAAGTTCATTACGGAGCAGCTCTATCCGGCCGTAAAGGGGGAGCTGCGCGATGTGGTGGATCTCACTTTTGTGCCGTTCGGCAAGTCCCAGGTGAGTTTTGTGGCAGTGGCCACGGAGGCGTTCAGGACAATGCATGCTCATTTGCATCCGAATCTGCTTGCCCCTGCAGTTCTTCACGCAGGGCGCCGAGGTGACCTTCACCTGCCACCATGGACCGAACGAGTGCTACGGCAACAAGGTGCATGCCTGCGCCATCGAGCACATCCAAGCCAACTCCTACCAGATTGAGTACACGCGCGAGTCGCTGACCCTCGACTTCATCAACTGCCTGATGCGGGCCGGCAAGAACTTCCCGGACAACGTGTACCCCGGCCAGCGCTGTGCCACCGAGAACCACATCAACAACTGGGAGAACATCAAGACCTGCGCCAACTCCACCGAGGGCAATCAGCTGCTTCGCAAGGCCGGCGAAACCACCCAGCGCCTCAAGGACCCGCTCGCCAGCGTGCCCAGCGTACTCTTCAACGAGGTGAGTGCATCGTCATCTGGCATGGAGCTATTCAGCTTATCTTATGTTTCATTGGCTTGCAGCAATTCGAGAAGAAGGTCAACGAGCGTGCCCAGGTCAACTTCGTTGGCACCCTCTGCCAGTACGTCTCGGCGCCCCAGCCCCGAATCTGCGCCCAGCACAATGCCGCCGCAGCTCCTGGCCTGGCCAGCGTAAGCGCCATCCTAAGCTCCCTGCTGGGTCTTTGGTTTATCCGCTCCTTCTACTAAGCTGTCTGAATCTACATCTACATCTGAATCTCAAACTGCATCTGCTTCCTCCCCAACTTCCGTCCAATGGGGAATCTCAATGCCTTATCATTTGTATTTTCTCTTTATTTCTGTTTACTGGTTTGCTTCCAGGACAATTGAAACTCAAGCCGTCCAATCGTCCAGCTCGAATATATCAGTATATCAAAGATCCAATTTATTTTGCAGAGCTGGACTGCTCTTAAATGTAACAATTAAATAAAACATTAAAAACAGAAAAATTGTGAATATTGCGTTTATACTTATACTTAAAGATATTAAAGTTTAGATGTCAATAATATTAATATCTCCACTAGGAATGACTTGTGGAGAATATTGGAATAGTAGGCCAAGCCTCCTACGAATAGAAAACCTATCCAATTACGCAGGAAGAAGCCTGACACTGTCCAAAACATAAAACAATTTGGATACAAAACTCTGGATCATGATATTGTAGAAGAACAATATAAGTTCCTAACTGATTGACTAGGGTAAAAAATTGTTGTGTTTATAATTGATTGTGGTGTAGGGTCCAACCATCATTATGATTAGAATTCTGTATAATTGTTCAGTCGTTCCACGATCTTCGTTTTGATGTTTGCGTTGTCCCTCTTCTTTCCTGTGTTAGGGATAGTTTCGTAGAATTACTAACCTTTGTGCTCTCAGACCGTTGCAATCAAAATTCTGGATCCACAAAAAATGTCTTCTCAAACGCCGTTTAACGTGGAACTGTGATTAGCATTTTCTCCTAAGTCTAGAGCCTATTTCTAAATGGAGCATAATGTTTGATCGACCGAGGACGCTTTTCTCAATTTTTTAACGGCATAGGACTGTTCTACAATCGTTATCTTTTATGTCGTATTTAATCGGACATATACATATTGGTATTACATATTTCTGAATACAGTTCAAGAGTCATCCACGTCAAATCGCATACTCGTAAACTTCGAGTCTTAATTACTTCAGGGGATCCCCAATGTGCAAAAGTGTTTCGGGTACTACTTGTAGTCGAATTTAGAGAGAAAACAAAGCGATGGCATCAACTTGTTTATTTTCATGATCCGCTATGAAGCTGTTGTTGTTTCTCTGTTAAATTTCTGGGAAAAATCGGGTTAAGTCAGGGAGCAAGCTCTTCAATGTATTTGGCTGAATGGGTCGAAAGTCCACTCGGATGATGCACCTTCAACGGACTGCAGCATGGGGAGAGATGAGTGCTGGCGAGGAAGCCCCTCGCACATACATAGGTGGTGGGAGCTTACCCGTAATTCACATGTTTGTTGTCAAATATTTTGATCGCTCTGCGGAGCAGCGTCAGCTGCTTATCGTGTAATTTGTTTTTGGTGCGAGGCGATAAGCTGCCAGGCGGCTCCTGGAATCGGTAGTGCTGCTGTGGCTGTGGCTGTGGGCTGGGGCTTGGGCAGCAACAGGGAGGAGAGTTCGCCGGATAGATTACAGCAGATGGGGAGCCGATGGGAGGACTGGTGGGAGGCTATCGCAGAGTCGGGTAATTGTTGTAAACAAGTCATTAGCAAATCAATTTGCGGCCGCTGTTGATATGCAAATGAGATTTTCTTTACACCAAATATGCTGAGCTAGGGGAAAATTGAAAAGCACCTCACGTGGACATCTGTGGGGGTACGGTAGGGTTCACAGTGCACTGGGCCCACGGCACTGTGGCATCTACGTCAGCAGCGGCGAGTGGCAAGTAGAGCAGGTGCAAAATTCATTCATTCATTCATGTATTCATATCTGTTCAATTGACGCGCACGCAGCTCTGCGGTGGCAGAGGCCCGAGCAAATAAATCTGAGCGCGTTGCTAATTTGACGTGCCCCGGGACAGTCCTATTCCATTTGCAGTCCCATCCCTGCCCGGCCCGGCCCTGCCCTGACCATGGCTCAAAGGAAATGCTCTTTGGATACTCCCACGCATTTACGCGCTGCCCATCCCAATCCCAATGCCAATCCGAAACCCCACCCATGGCATTCGCAACGACCAAAATACCATTGCATACATCTAGGCACCCGCTGCCAGCGAGCACTTCGTGCGGCACACTCGGCTCTCAGGTCGCTTCTGATTGGCTGGCACGCGGCAGCCCACACACACGCTCGCACCCACGCACACACACAGACAGCCAGCGCCCCGTCTTGCAGTATAAAGCTGGCCCGTCTGCGTCCGGCGGCATCACAAGAACTCCGGCCTGCAGTCGAGCCACACACAACACCAACACCAAATACCGCCGAGCAGAGACATCCTGAGAGGAGGACGAAGGAGCAAGTCAGTCGTTTTGGCCAGTGAAGTGAAAGTAGGTGTTCCCTCGGCGCGAATCTATTCTGTGGGCAAACAAGTGAAAAGTTTGTGTTGAACGAAAGAAAATTATTGGAAAATTTCTCCCAACTTTATACTCATTAAAAACACTTGGTGAGTAGCGCCCACACGAAGATGGGCCTGTCTAATCCATAAGATAAGCCCGATCACAGCTGAGATACTTTTGTTTGCTTTAATTGTCGGAACCGCTTGCCAGGAACCAACTAATTTGCATTTGGCCTGGGGCCAGGCGTGTGCTTGCCTTTTTGTTTATTTGTTCAATTTAATTGAATCAAATTAGATTAAGGCTCATAATTGCAGCCCAGAGTGGCCCACCCCCCTTCCCCCATCTGGCCCTGGCTGACGTCTATTATCCGCTTTGATTAATTTTTCATAATGCACCCCACACTCTCACTCCCACTCCCACTCCAAAGAGCCGCGGGCCGTGCGTACCCGCTGCCAAAGTTGAAACTAGCAAACGGCATCAAATTCCTCATTTGCCCAAGACCAAGTTGAGAGATGAGTGGAGCTGCTCCTGCTGAAAGTCAACAGTTACTCGTACATCGTGCCAGCTGTATAAATCATGCATAGCCGTAGAAGCAGGCAAGCAGCCAAGCAGCCAAGCAGCCAGCCAGATGCTGATGCTAGACTTGTTGCTGTTCCCCAGTAACTTTAACTCGATTTGGGAACTCTCCTTTCCCGAGTTTTGCTAGCTAGTTAATTGACTTACAGTGATTTATAGTCGAAGCAGTTATGGCAATTCCCCATGCAGAAGCATTTCAAATGTTAGCCAGTTTACATCTAATAAATGTTTAAATTCTTAATGTTTTCCCTTTGAGTTTGAGCGCTAAATAAGTTGGTAATTAACTCTAAATTGAATTGAATGATATTAAATTGAGTGCACTACGTTTGTGCAGCTTTTGCATTTCCATATTTTATCTTTATTCAATTCATAATTATTTTCGCAAATTAAAATTAATGAAATTGTCAAAATGGGACAAATGAATAGGCAAATGCAAATATTTATTCAATTAAATGCTGTACTTTTACATTTTACATCTAAAAGCAAGCAAAACAACGAACATGTTTTGCTTTCAAAAGTATTTATTGGAAATTTTAAGTTATATTTAATTAAATAATACATTTTTTACAATTAAATTGCTTAATTAAACAAAGAAATAATTGGAGTATGACTACAAATATTTTGTTTCTTGTTCAACGCTCTTCAACATAAGTAGCCCTTAGAATACTTATCCTCCGTTTGAATCCGATCTAGAGGCTTTACTTTACTTAAAGAAAATTTCAGTTCTTTCTTTTCCCGCTCTTTGTTGCACATTTTAAATAAAAGGCAGCTAAAAAAGAAGAATTTTGTTGAATTAAATATTGAAAGTGTTTCAGAAATATTGATAAATTTCCATATTGGCAAAACTTCCATCCACAAACTTGAAACTTCTACTCCAATTGTTTGGCACCACTTTTCGCTCCAATTTAAACCCCTTAACACACGCCTGGGTGGATCTCTTTATCTTCAAATCGATTCCAGCCCAAGTGGCTCGGCCCCAACTCCAATCCATGCCAAAGGCACGCTTCTGTAGGCTGACCTGGTTAGCATTAGCTTCGTTTTGCTTTGTTCTGTTTGGATTATCAGTTGAAGATTAGAAAATTTCACACGGAAACCAATCGAACTGGTGTTCGTGAACTTTGCATTGGCAGATGTTGATTGGGTTTCGGATTGGGGTACACCAGGACCAGCACGAGGGGGATCTACGGGTACATGGCATATCTAGCCACAGCTCGGCAGCACCTGTGGAAAGTTTTTCAAATGTAATTTACGATGACCTAAAGCCGCACGAACGGGTATTAGTGACAGGTGCTCCTCCCGTCGCCACAGAACCATCTCATTAGGGCATCATTATGATGACTAAATAGCTGGGAAAATTGATAAACCGGGGTCGACTGTCGGTACTGTCGGCACTGTCAGCCCTGCGCCCTCCGTCGGTAATCATGTTTGTTTTTTTGTAATGAGAATTCTGTTATTGTTTTCGCTGGCGTGGGTGTGGGCATGGGTATGGGTGTTGATTTTTGCTGCTCTGCAGTAGCATTCTACATATTAATAATCACTTATCGGCCGACCATAAATTTAGCCCGAACAGCTCCTCAAAATAGCCCCGGCAAACGACAGGAATCGGAATATTAATGGGGCGCGACTTCGAGTGGGAGTGGGAGCTGAGAGCTGGATGGATGCACGCGTGACACGGATTGCGCGCAGATTACCGGATAGATTGCGCGGCTTATCAGTACGGCTCGGACGGTAAGGGGCGCCCGTTCAGCATCCAATGTGGCATATAGATCGGGACGAGTCAACCGATCGGCCTCAGTCGCTGGCGGGTGCTTGAAAATGTGAAATCGTGCTCAAGAATTCGGCTGATGGTGGCGGAGATCAAGTGAAACTGGCAAAACATCCGCCCCAACCGCAGTCGTGTCTGTGATTACAGAACCCCATGTAGATTGTGGACAGGCAGGCAGGCGAATAAAATTAGAAAAAAAATAAGCTCAAACCAAGTGTACTCGTACTGGCAGTGACTGCTGCTGATAAACAGGGTTTATCAAGGCAACCTGTTAGCGGAAAGGAAAACAAAGGGGAGTTACGTGCACAATAATCGCGTAGCTGAGGTGAGTGAATTTCCCCATCTGTAGCGGCACAGCTGCAGTCGCATCCGAGTGCGACACGCGACTGGGTTCGGTTCTTAATAAACTTAATTACGCACACACTTGCCACATGATTGATGTGGGAGTAGAACGGGGGCTGTAAAATCCATCAGGCATCATCTGGAATCAAATTTTAATTTCGGTTTTAGGCCCACACACACACACTTAGACACAGAGACAGACTTAGAGAGAGAATTCATGCAGGTCTCGGCAAATGAAATGAGTTTATTCCTTTATCTTCGAAATATCTTGGTTGTTCTGGGAATGGAATTCAAAGCACGTAATAAACAAACATTTGCCGAGGTTCCACGTTTGCCACTTTGCCCTCAAGTTAATTGTCTTTGTTGTCTTTGTGTGTGTGTGTGTGTGTGTGTGTTTGTGTTTGTGTGTGGGCGTTACATAAATCATAGTTCAAAAAGTTTTTGCAGCCCAGGATTAGCTCCCTAAATGCATATATGTATGCTGAGTTCTGACTCTTTACCGTCGTGTGTTCGGATTTCCTAATTAGTGTAGCACACCCTCCGGCACCGCGGCACCGCGTCACCGTCTGTCATTGCCAGACCTCAACAGGTGCCGAACTGTCTCTAACTCTCCCCCCTTCTTTATTCTCTTTATATTACAGCTATCATGAATTCCACCATTTCGCTGCTGCTGGTTGTCATCTGCACCGTGGTCCTGGCCGCCCAACAGAGCCAGGCGAAAAGTGAGTAGCCCCTAGTCCACACATAGTTTAAACTTTAATGCCTCGTTATGGTACGCTGCGGGAATGCATCGCCATGAATGTATCGCATTCAATTTAAGAGCGAAAAACAAAGCCATAAATGTGTGACATATCCAGACATATCCGCTCCTTGGCAGCATCAATTGTTGCAGCTTAATGCAAGGCAAACAAACGGCGTCCTTCCAGCGACAGCCATTGACATGAACCCCCAGAGTCTTTGTTTATGCAGCTGCGGCAACAACAAGGTGGGCCAGTGTGACTATAAGGTGTGCAATTTTCCATTTCCCTGCTCCTCTTGTGCCGGTAAAGTGCCACCAGAAGTCATGTGTTGCACATTCACCTCTTAAAACGGGTTTTATGCAGGAAAATGCAATGGGGGCACCAACGCACACGACTCGAGAGGGGGAAACTGGTAGAAGAAGACACAGAACAGACACGGAACGGCAACAATAGAAACTGAAATACGTTTCATAATAACCCAAACCTAAATTGGCAATATTCACATTTTTATTTCATTATCTTGCAGAAACTTAGAATACGAAAATGTGCAATTTCCATTTCACTGCGATTCAGTTTCAGTTTTCTGTTCACTTTTGATTGAATATTCTCGTTTATATATGCTGGCTATGCCCTTACATATGTATATGCATGTGTGTACATAATTGGATGATCATCTGAATCCCAGTTCGCATCAATTACCGAAACTTTTCGATTTGATTGCCTTTGAAACAGCATTTACGAGTAGTCTGTTTGGGGGTAGCCTACTCCCAAAGTGAGTTTAGGGCAAGACATCCACAGGTCGTCGAAGTGAAAGCTACCCTAGGCATCGAGGCATTGCGGTAGTCAGCCAGAGACCATGAGGAATCCGTGCTACCCTTCTGCACAATCTCTTTGGAGCTGTGCGAATGTCAAGGACAACTCCCTCGAGTGCGGATGGGGGAAATTTATGTTTGCTTCGCCCGTGTGGGCGGAAATTCAAAAATAGCAAGCAGTCAAAAGTTAATACGCATACTCGCAGGCAGGGTGGGTCAAATGGTTATCACAAGATGTCTCTCCCGAGCATTGGCGAGCGATTAAAGATTTCGGCAGTCTATCTGCCCCGACCCACATGCTCGTAATGGTACAAAGTTTTTTTGTGTCGTGCGCTGGGGAGGTGCTCGCACACGCACAGGTCGTGCCTCGTATAAGGGGGGGGTTTGGGATGCCTGGATATGTGTGAGTTGAAATCGATTTGGCGCCCAGCTAGAAGCGATTGCAATTTCTTGGTCACCTGCCTATGGTTAATTCATTTTCGATCTTTACCCTTGCAGAGGGATGCCAGGCCTACGGCCATGTGTGCTATGGGGGCCACGGCAAGCGCTCCCTGAACTCCGGCACTGGGGCGGGAGCGGGCGAGTCTGCGGCTGAGCAGGAGTATGTGCGTCCAAATGGCCTGCTGCCCATGCTGGCGCCAAACGAACAGGCACAGGCGCTGCCCGAGGGCGACTTTGATGACTATCCCGCCCGTCAGGCCCTGTACAAAATCATGAAGTCATGGGTAGGTGTAATGCGTCTGGGTCTCCACCGGGTTCGGCTCCACTAACACGGAATGGCTTCCCTTTTTGCAGTTTAACCGTCCACGACGACCGGCCGCACGTCTGGGTGAACTGGACTATCCCCTGACCAACTCCGGAGAGTTGTTCAACCGCGATGCCCCGCTGAATGCATTGAACTAAGCCACTGACTGCGACACGAACTAAACTACTACATGGCCGCACTGCACCACCATCCGCATAAGCATCAGCACCAGTAACACCCAATCCAATGGAGTACACAGCACCCAACATCCCATACCCTGCACCGACAACAAAAGTAACTAACCAAACTTACTATGAGTGTTAACTACATACCCTATGCAAAAAATGTATAGAAATGTTCGATAAGTGTCTACAAATAGCGCAGATAGCGCAAGAAATGTTTCTGCTTTCAACTCTTAGAGCGCATCAAAAAATAACTGAAATTTTTAGGGGCTGGTAAGGATTTCAGTGCACAAAAAAAATATATATATATAGAGGAGATGACAGATGAATAAAACCGATCAAATGCAATTACAACGTGTTTCAATATCTTTATATGTACATTACACATACGAGTACACAAATTATTTATGTTTATTAACGATCGAGGAAAGCGAAAGACTATACATATGTAGCTGTAATTTTACTTTAAATATAATAACCCATACGGCACGGATCCACCCATCACACTGACACTGGGTAGCCGTGCAAAGTATATATTGTATATGTATGTTAATCATTAATCGTTATAAGTGTATAAATGTTATATTATGACAATGCAACCCATAAAATGTTCACAAGAGTTTCTATTTATAATGATAAAAGTGGTTAAATAAATAAGCTAATGTGCTACAGAAGCAACAAAATGAAAGTAATCGCTGGTTTTTATTTCACACGGCAACAACACATTGTACCAAATATGCATAATTATGAAGGTGAGTCAACGAAGAAATTCAAATTTGCTTTTCCTGGCGCCAATACGAGACTATTGGTCACATTGATAGTCCATTTTTAGTGTTGCACCACACTCCCTTACATGTTATGGTCGTATTACATTAGACTGAGATCCACGCTTTATTGGTGCGGCCCCCCCGGGGGGGGGGGGGGGGCGGGGGGGGGGGGGGGGGGGGCGGGCCCGGCGCGGGGGGGGGCGGGGGGGGGGGGGGCACCCCCGGCCGGGGCCCCCCGGGCCCCGGGGGGGGGGGGGGGGGGGGGGCGGGGGGGGCGCACCGGGGGGGGGGGGGGGGGGGCGGGGGGCGGGCGGGGCCGGGGGGGCGAGGGGGGGGGGGGGGCGGGCCCCCCGGGGGGGGGGGGGGGGGCAAGCTCTAGGAGAGTCCCTGGTTGTTCGCCTGTTTAATAGCCTATTTACACTGACATGAGTTACCTATCGATAGTTGAGTTAACTCAATAGCTCAGCATGGGCGTCTACACTGGCACAAATAGTAGCCCAGCTACTAATCATACAATTTGTCTACCCTTTTACTTTTTTATACCCTTTTACTTTAATAGAAGAGGAGTGAGAGAGTGTCGTAGCAAGTGGAGGAGTCCCGGGATATATGAATGTATGTGATTAAATTTTTAAATTTTTACAGAATAAAACATAGGCATGTGTATTGGGCTAAGTTAAGTAGATTTTCATTTATTGGAGTTCATGTTTGTAAATTATTCAAAAATTATCGTCAAGTTCTTTGCCTATTAATGTGGGATATAAATAAGTCTATGATTTCAACCACAGGATTAGCATACAAAATATTGCGCACTCCGTATGCACTTCCGAGACAGATTTTAATCTTCTCGCGTTGTTGTCTCTGTTCGCTCACCCAGGTACGAACAATATTCACAAAGTTCACATTTTTTGTTGAACGAAAAAATGGTATACTCATAACTTTCAAGTTCGGCAGCCCCTTCACGAGGTCCATAAGTTGGTCATTAGTAATGATTAGCATATATATGCGAAGGTAAAGAAGGTTCTTAAGTTTCAGTAAGTCTGCCAAGGGGACGGTTTTTCCGGATATACATATGGAGTTCTTTGAGGGTAGAAATATTGCACAGTTTTTTAAGCTGTGCCTTCAGAAAATCCCCGTACAGGACAAGACCCAAAGGAGAACCCTTTTTGTTGATCAAACCCCTAGATGAACGATTCGCGTACAGACCCGCGTAATTTCAGTTCCAAATGTTTCAGCCTGGGTAACTGGCCGACCAGCTCATAGGTAAACGATGATTCGAAGGAATTTCTTTTAAAGGCCAGATGTTCCAGCTGCTGGCAGTTTGCCACCAGAATTTCAAAAATGTTCTTACTCAAATTTTCAATATTGTGTAATTTAAGAACCCGCAATTTCTTCATTGTCTTACAGCAATCCGCAAAGTTCTCACTATCGGAACCATTCAAGCATAAAATTTCCAGAAATTCCAGTTCATCGAGATCACGCCATCCTTTCCTGCTATATGGATAAGCACCCAACTTCAGTTTCCGTAGAGACGGGAGCTTGGGATTGAAAACGAAATCCATACACATACTATATTTTCCTGTGTCATATTTAGCCCTGTACCTGTTGGTTAAAGCTTTCCATCTGCTCACGCTCGGAGTATAAAACACATTCAATTTTTGGAGATTCGAGCAGTACAACCGCAAAAGCCACAGACGATCATAGATTTTCCAAGTACAAAAAATTTCATCTTGATAGCTAATCACATGTTCACCAACGATCTGCAGCAGTTGTTTCTTTGTTAAAGTTCTGGCAAGATATTAAACAATTAATAGAGCGCCAGTTCCAATACATGTATTCGATATACACACAGAAAATCGCTCCTTGAGCACACTGCGATCCTTGTCCTTGACTTTGCCAGCCACTAGCTTGGGCAGCTCGTCCAGGGAGTAGATACCCTGCAGCATCTTGGACCAGGTCTTCTTATAGCTGGCCTTCAGTTCGCGTATCATTTCCAGATAGCTGTGCTCGCAATCCGGCTCCGCCAGCGTGACCAAATCAATGAGGTTCGAGCGTTGCAGCGACTTAAGGATATAGTGGATGTTGTTGAGGCGAAAGAGATGCTTGGTGGCCTGGTCGTTGTACTGCTCGCACTTGTTCATAATCGACAGATTCAATTCCGCCAAAGCTTTTTCTGCATAGAGAGGAAATATATTTATGGAATACAGATTGCCATTGCCACTCACTTATGTAGATGGCCAGCAGAGCCTTGTTGCGCTTCTCGCCAGGCAGCGCCTTCTTCATCAGTATGGTGTCCAGCTGCGTGGAGTAGAGCACATCCGGGGCCAGTATGGAGCCAATCACATCAAAGTGCTCATACAAATTCTCAATGAACCAAATGGTATTGGAGGTCAGCTCGTGAACGGTGGCATCCTTGGGCACATTGCTCTGGCCGACGATATTTGTGCTCGATTCGCCCTTGACCACGTCCAGGAAGTGCTCCAAATCCTTGGCGCCCGTATGCTGCAGTTTATTGAGCACCTTGGTGAGCTGTTCTCGCTGCGCCGGATCGTATGTGCGCTCAATGTCCGGCTGCAGCAGTATGACACGCTTCAGGGCGGAAAATATACCCAGGGCCGAGGTCCACTCCTTGCGTGAGATGCAGCGCAGGATGCGCTGGGTAATGGCCTCCGCATCCTTGACCACCAGCTCGATAGCATTGAAGGCGAGACGGGCAAAGACCTCGTTGTGCTTCGACTGCGGTATTATGTCGTGCATAATGGCTCGCTCCCAGTTGAGCAGCCGCTGCAGGCCCAGCAGCATGACCAGCTACTTGTCCAGCTCCTGGTCCTGGTCCCCATCTAGCAGGTCCTCGGAGGTCAAGTGATCTGAATGGGATGAAGCCTTCTTAATGGAGAATCCAGTCGACTGCTCAATGGTTTGTGTCGCCCGCAGATACAGCTTGTTGGCCTTCTTCTCGAAACTGCAGGAAATATATATTTGGGAATTAGTTAAGCTCAGGGAATGGGAATAGATTCCACTTATTACATTTGCTGCAGACGCGCCGAGGTGTTCTTCTTGGGCTCCGCTTGGCGTCCGCTGTGGCGAGGTCTCTGCAATAAGTTCGACAATCAATTTGTTTGTAGGCCAAAGGAAACACGCAAATGAATTTCCATTCTCTGAATGTTTGAATACAGATTTATTTGATTTTTTGTTTGGGGGAGTACATAAAACACATATTAAAATCTTAAGCTTAGGTTGGAGATTTGGATGCGCCAGCGATCCGACCTTAGGGCGATCCCTTAGAGGGTTTTTAGAACATCCAAAATGCGATTACAATCCTCATCGTTGGACAGGCCAATGTTTTTTAAATCATCCCTCTCCATGGAGGCGAGCTCGACCAAATCGATGTGAGCCCTCTCGAAATTATCCACATATTTCTCCAGGCCAACATGCACGAGGACCTGCTCCACATTGGATCCATGATTGAACACGTACGCGTGATTAGAGGCCATCACGGAGCGACGACGCGACTCGCGGCACAGCGACGCGTCAATATTCGAGTCGTCTGAGAAGGTGTCCGAACTTCTGTTGCTCTTCTGCTCCCGCTCGGGGCCGGGGCCTTCCCCGACTGGAGCTACGACCTCCGTGCGATGCAAGTGGTGCATATATTTCTTCATTGGCAGCTTCTTGGAGGTCTTGGCCAACATGGTCTTTGCGGGACTCATCAGGGCGCGCATACTCTGTATGGGCGACATGTTGGGCGATCGGAAGGCGCCGGTGATTGGCGTGGAGCAACGCACATTCGGGGTGTTCACATTCAGGTGGTTCCACCGCAGCGTGGGAGTGAGATTGAAGTTGAATTTGGTCTTGTACGTCGCACACCCACGTACAAGACCAAATTCAACTTCAATCTCATTCCTCCATTTTGTTTCACAATTGAATTTAAATGACAATTACACTTGGACAATGATACGGCAAGAACACGCTGATAAAATGGCAATGGCGGTGCCCAAGCGCACTGGGAAACTTTTTCGACATTGTCCCGTTGCACGAAGTGTCAGATAATGGATAATGCAGAGTTGCATTCGGTTACGGTACTCACCAAAGCTTCGTGGCCCCAGCTGTTGCTCTTCTGATGATCTTTCAGCAGCTGCAGCGAGCGCAGCACCACATCCCCCCTCTCCGTGGCATAGATGTGGGTGTACTCGCGCATGTCGCGCCCGAAATCGTGAACAACTCCTCGCGGGTGGTCTGCGACAGTTGGCGAAAGGAGGTGTACTCATCGCTGGATGAGTCATCTTCAATGTAGATGAGATCCAGCAGCTCCACTGGCTTCAGTGGGGCACTGTGCTTTTTCAGCAGCATGCTGTAGTGCTGGTTCAGGCCCTCGCAGCCGGTGTTGAAGAGACTGGTGACATTTTCCAGCTCGACACTTTGCGAATTGTTGTGCAAAAAGTAGTCCATGGCGGCGCGCAGCTTGGCCAGCGCCTCCAGAAACACGGATATGTTTCCCTCCAGCGGCCCCTGATGTATAAGCTGGCACACCTCCTGGGAGACATCGTAGTGCGAGAGTACGCTCTCCAGGCAATTGAGTGTTGCCTCTAGGTCTGAAAAAGAGGAGGTGACCAGTTTGATATATATGTGTTTGATGTGGACAAGGGACTTACTTTGCTGTCGCTTCTGTAGCTGCTCCGTTTCCTGATACACGGGCAATATAGTTTGCTCTAGGTTACCAAGGCGCTTCTCAAAGATGGTAAGAATGCTGGACATTTGCGTGGAGAGATCATGGTACTTATCCAAATTGGTTGCCAAATTGGCCAAATTGGTTGCTTCCTTTAAAAAATCACTATAAATATGTCCACAGGTTTGACAACTGTTGTTACCTTTTCCAATTTGTTGTGCGCCTGCAATGAACTATCTAGATTGTTTATTTTACTGCAAACAAGCTAATTATAGCTTAATTGTATTAATTTTTGTTGAAATGTACGAAAAAACACTTGTAAATCCATCAAGCGTCCGAACCTGAATAATCGGACAATAAGTCACACACCAGTACCTGATCAATGTGGCAACACAGCTGCGATCAAACCCCTGTCATCCAAGCGATGATTTAATAAAAAAAAAAAAAATAAGAAGGTATATTTCGGTATATTCCGAAGAATATTTTGTCGGTAAGGTCACACTGCGTTCCACACGTGCTCCGTCCGTAAACATTCCGCGCCATTCGTATTCACTGAAAATAAATAAACAGAATGACAGAGGATAATACCGAGTCGGAGCCACGGGCCGTGTTCAAGGAGAGCAGCAAGATCTTTCGCCGCAACCGAGCGCTGGGCTATGTTAGCAACCAAGTGCCCGCCGTGACGCGGTACGTGCAGCGCCGCAGAGACACGCTGGTGATCACCTGCATCGGGCGCTCCTTCCAGGTGTACACTGCCAGCCACTTTCGCCTGCTGCATGTGAGTGGCCTGCACCCGGACGACATTACGGCCCTGGCCACCGACAGGCTGCACACCTACACGGCGAGCAACAAGTGTATCTACGCGTGGCGGGCTGGCAAACACATACGCCATGTCTATCGTGGCCACAACCGTGATGTGCACCTACTGCTGCCGTTTGGCTCGAATCTGATTGCCGTGGACCACGAAAACGTGCTGAAAGTGTGGAACATTTTCAGCGAGGATGTGTACCTGGAAATTCCGTTCAAGGTGGAGGAATTCCAGATCACGGCTGTAGCTCATCCGCCCACGTACATAAACAAGATAGTGCTCGGCTCCCGCCAGGGCCAGATCAAGATCCTAAACATCAAGAAGAACAGCATCGTGTGCACCTTCAATCACCACGAGAGCCGGGTGACTTGCATAGAGCCGGCGCCTGCATTGGACGTGGTGGCTGTGGGACATGGCGATGGTGCCATTATCGTGCTGAATCTGAAGTTCGACGAGGTGCTTATGGCCTTCAAGCAGGACTGGGGCGTGGTCACCAGTCTCGCATTCCGCACGGACGGTCCGCCCATTCTGGTATCGGCGTGCCGGAACGGGTACATGGCCTTCTGGAATCTGGAGGAGCGCAAGCTGGCCGGCCAGCTGCAGGCCCATGAGCAGCAGGTCACCACGGCCATCTGCTTTCCCAGCGAGCCGGTCGTGTTCACCACCTCCCCCGACAACTCCATGAAGCTCTTCGTCTTCGACATGCCGGACGGGGGCGCACGCCAGTTGCGCATTCGGGAGGGGCACACCAAGCCGCCGTTATGCATACGTTACCATGGCAGCTCCGGTGTATCCATACTCTCCTCCGGCGAGGACAGCACTTTGCGGGTCTTTTCCACCCTCTCCGAGTCTCTGAACAAGAGTATGGGCAGGGCCTCCTACAACCCAAAGGCCACCAAGCACAAGAGTGAGTGAGAGTGATGCTTTGAGGCATTCAAAGTATAATTTCTTCCCTTTTGCAGATCGCTTTCAGTTCGACAAGTTCAGCATGCCGCCGATTCTGGAATTCACATCGGACACGGCACGCGAGAAGGAGTGGGACAACATAGCGGCCATCCATGCGGGCATCATACAGACCACCACTTGGACGTTCGACAAGAGCCGCATGGGCGAGCACCGCCTGGTGCCGAAGCAGTTCCAAAACAAGAACCGCGTCAACTTCGAGAGCGAGACAACGTGCATTGTGCTGACGCACTGCGGCAACTTTGTGATCATTGGATACAGCAGTGGCGACATCGAGCGCTTCAACATCCAGTCGGGACTGCATCGCGCCAGATATGGTGCGCCGGCCCACACGAAGGCCGTGCGGGGATTGGCCAGCGACAATCTCAATCAATGCGTGATTTCCGGCTGCTCGGAGGGACTGCTCAAGTTCTGGCCCTTCAAGGGAAAGGGTAAGGACTCCCCAGCCCTCGGGCATTGGTACAATTATTCCACTAAGTCCTCTTCGTTCTGCAGTTGACAAGCCCCTGGCCGTGCTGCGCCTGGCGGATGGCATTTCGATAATGCGACAGCACCGAGAGAGCTCGATGCTGGCCATTGGTTTGGAGACCTTCAAGGTGTACGTGATCGACATGCACACGCGGGTGATTGTGCGAAAGTTTGTGGGTCACACGGCCAAACTGAACGATCTCACCTTCAGTCCAGACAGCCGTTGGCTGATCACAGCCGCCATGGACTCCACAATCAAGGTGTGGGACATACCCTCCTCGTACATGATTGACCACTTCCGTGTCGAGCGGCCTTGCGTCTCACTGAGCATGTCTCCCAATGGCGACTTTCTGGCCACGGCTCACGTCAATCTACTGGGCATCTACCTTTGGGCCAACAAGACCCTGTTCAATCAGATTTCGTTGCGTTCCATTGACCCCCATGAGCCAGCCCCATACGTTGGACTGCCTACAAACGTTTGCGATGCCATGGATCTAGAGGATGGCATGAAGGAGCTGGAAATCGATGGGGATGACGACGAACTGGGCGAGGCGATCGATGCCCAATACGAGACGCCCAAGCAGTTGGCACCCGAGCTGATTACCTTATCCGGACTGGCTGCCTCACGCTGGCAGAATCTTCTGGATTTAGAGCTTATCAAGCAGCGCAACAAGCCCAAGGCCCCACCCAAGGCGCCGAAACAGGCGCCTTTCTTCCTGCCCACTGTGTCTGGCCTGGAGATGCGCTTCGATGTGACCAATGCGGCCTCAGACAAAGACAGCTCCCGCATCCTAAAAGCCTCCACGCTCAACAATCTGACCAGTTTCGGCCAGCTACTGGAGGAAACTGCCACCAGCAGCGATTTCAATCCCGCCGTGACGCACATAACCCAGCTGGGTCCCTCGATGATCGACTTTGAGATCAAATCGCTGCACCCGGAGGCCGGCGGCACCCTTCTGGCCATGGTGCAGTTCCTCAAGCTCATCGAGTTCATGTTCAGCACCAACCTCAACTTTGAACTGGCCCAATCCTACCTGAGCGTATTTCTTCGTTCGCACGGCCTCGCCCTGACGGAGTCACCCGACCTGATCCGCGCGCTGCGCACTGTTTCGCGTGTGCAGGAGCAGGCCTGGGATAGGGTCGAAAGTAAACTGATCTACGGAACAGGCGTGGTAGCCGCCCTGCGAAACTTTGCGAACTAGTAACTAAATAGTATCACCCCCATATAAATCTACTCACATTTGTAGTGTTTTCTTCCAATTTCGTTGTAAATAAAAACTGACCAGATTTGAATTGTTTGGACAATCGCTCATTTAAAAGATACGCATTGAAATCCTTTCAACCCAAAGTTTTACGCTCTATCCCCAATGCACCATGAAGGCCTACCACACATGTTCACAGTCACACCAACAGACTGTCCATCAACCCTATCGACAATAGCTCCTCCACTGGACATTTTAACTAGGCTTACCCCGACTTGTATCTTCCATTTCGCTGTGCGCAATTCATCCCCAATATAACTATACAATGCTATATACCGGCTTTAGGGGCGTGTGAATTACGCTTTTGGGTGACGGTGCACAGCGATAACTGATTAAGAGACACGACCCTTGGATGAAAGAGTACACCGGTTTGAGTTGAAATTGTGTGTATTAATTATTTATTTGTTATATCCGTTTAAACTAACGCTTTTATTTATGCTGGAATTAAATAACTTAAACTTGTTGCTAGACGTTGTTGTTGTTGTTGTTCCTTAGATACGGTTCTAGTGGCGGCGCTGCTTTGCTGTTAGCGGTTTCAGTTTCAATTTCAGTTTCAGTTTTGGGTTCATCGACGACAATCTCTATCGGATCGTATCGTACGTAACTCAACATAAACGTATGTGTATTCAGAGGATATATTCTCGTTAGTTATTGAACAACCACGCATTATAGACGTTATATAGTGCACACATCTGATAAGTTTCCATTGATTTAAACCTAAACTAAATATCGTTATCGTAGCTTTGCATATCTCGTAGCCAGATGAAAGAAATAACCTTAGTTTCTGTATTGGTTGGTTTGCTTTTTCATATATGTTGTGTGGTGTATTGTATTTTGTAGTGTAGTGTGTGGAGTAGTACAATGCAGCATGCAACTGGGTCTAGGTCTGTGTGGGTATTCTTCGGCCATCGCAAGCTGTAGTTACAGTGTGATTGGTGTTCGGGATCTAGGTTACAGTATAGGGTGGGGGGGGGTACAGAGCTGGCACGCCGTACGGATTGGTTGGTTGGGCTTGTGGCTTGTAGTGTGTCTGGGTTACTAAGTATGTAAGTATGTATAACCGCTTAGCTGGATGTGCACTGCTGGACGCGGGGGCCATCCTGATAGCCACCCTCGTCCTCGTCATAGGCCATGCGCTGGTGTTGCTGGCGTCGCTGCTTGGGATCAAAGTCCTCCTGTTGTGGGGGCAAAGATCAAAGAAACAAATGATATGAGCAAAATTCGGTAGGAGATTAAACCCATTTCTATTATCTACTTACCAAAACCGTCTGCTCTGCTTCGAATGGAATGTCGACCTCTGGGGCCGGTGGCAGGCATTGCTTGAGCGTCGGTACCACTGATGGGTTGATCACGTCGGGGAAGATCACCTCGAACTGAATGATTAGCATTCCCTTCTCCATTGGATTCTTGTATATGGGCATGCCCTCCTCCGAGATGCATTTGGTCATCTCGTGGCGAATGACTTCACCGGGCTGCGTGGACACGACCAGATCACGGCCGTCCAATGTCTTGACCAGGCGCTGGAAGCCGCACAACGCCTCTACCAGCTGCAGCGGCATCTTCATCATGAGATCCTGGCCGGCATGTGCAAAGATTGAATGCTCCTTCTCGTCTAACAGTATAATGATATCACCCGGTTGCGAATCGGGTTCGTGGTCGCCCTCCCCTGTGAATACTATCTTCTGACCATCCCGCATTCCCTTCTCGATGTGCACCTCCAGCACCTTGCGCTCCCGCACCGTCTTCCGGCCGTTGCAGTTTTTGCAGCGGTCCTTCTCCTGTATAACCTCGCCGGTGCCAGAGCACTTCCGGCACACCTGCTCGATGTGTTGCATGATGCCAGGTGCAATCTGTTGGACGCGCGCCTCCACGCCATTGCCCCGGCAGTTGGCGCACTTCTCAATGCTGCCCTTCTTGCCCCCACGGCCCTCGCACTTGTCACAAATCACGTTCTTCTGCAGCTGCAGCTTGCGCGTGGCACCGTTGTACAGCTCGTCCAGCTGCACCGACATCTGGTGCACCACATCCTTGCCGCGGCGCTCGCGACGTCGTCCGCCACCGCCGCCGCCACCGAATCCGGCTCCGAAGAACTTCTCAAAGAAGTCCATGGGGTTACGGAAGTCGCCGGAATCGGCGCCGCCCTTCTTGATGGCCGCCTCGCCGCCGTCATCGTACACCTGACGCTTGTCCACGTCCGACAGCACTTCGTAGGCTTGCGAGATGGCTTTGAATTTCTCCCCCTCATTGGGATTCTTGTCGGGATGGTACTTCAGAGCCAGCTTCCTGTAGGCCTTCTTGAGCTCGTCGGGAGTTGCGTTCGGCTTCACGCCCAGCAAATCGTAGTACCCGGTTTCCTTGACCATCTTGTATCAATAGATCGAGAACCTGTATAGCTGAAAACAGAGCAAAATGGGTATATTACTACGGGGTTGGGTTCCCGGGCGGCGTTTTTTTATGTGTCTATTTCTCTGTAATGAGGTGTGCTTCCGCAAGTCCCGGTTCAAGGTCAATGCCGATCATTTGTACGCGAAAACTGCGACGCAGTCCACGTTTTCTAGAAGTTTTTCTATTTCAATACGCCCGTCGGCGACCGACCAGCAGCTGACGCCGCTCCCCTCCCTCACATATCAGCCCCTCTGCTCATCCAAAGCCGCCACGGGCACACACACACAGACAAGAGTTTCTAGAAATTTTCGTCAGCGCAGCCCTGGTCACACACACACGCGCACCCATTGGAAGAGTGCCTTTGTGCGTGTGTGTGTGTGTGCTAGGTACAAACATGTGCCGCGCAAGACGCTGCGTCAGAATTTGCACGAACACGAAAGAGGCACAAAGGAGGGCGAAAAGTTCAATCGATTTTACAAAAAAATGCGTGAAATGCGTTTTTCCCAGCCCGCTGGCTGCTGGAGCAAAATTTAATTACCGCTGATTACTTAACAAAGGCGGAAAGGCAAGGGAAGTCTACCAAATACACACACAATGACTGCAGACGAATGCAATTATTTCGGGGATCGCCACTCACCTTTGAAATCAACTGCTGCCGTGTTTTCGAGTGTCTAGCAAAACCAACTTTTGCTATGAATAATTCCTTTTAAAGTTACACTTTTACTACAATTTATAACAGGACTACTTTTTTCTACGCCACGCTTGGAAAGAAAATTGCTGAGGCACTATCGATAGTATCGATGTTTTGCTGCTATCCGCTACTATCGACGGTTCTGCGAATATCATGATATTATCGAGCTACAGTTGTTGCGCTTTTGATGTTTGGATTGGCTGCTGTATACGAAGACAAATTTTTAAACAAATCGACAGGTGGCATCCAATTTTTACAATGGACAAGTTCCTCAAAAGTTTCAATGGTTTTTTAATAATTATTTGATGCCGATACTATTACGATAGTATCGACTGTTTTTTTTTAAACCATCGATGGCTCAACTATCAAATGTATCTTACGGGAACCGTATGGAACGTCGCAACAATGAATCTACATTCCGTTCCCGTTAGGAACATGTGGCTCACACCACGAACAAGAGCGACTACCCCACCAAAAAGCGCTCTCTTCACAACGAAAAAAAAGGAAGAATATTTTGAAAAACCACCACGAATTGAGAGCGAAAAATGTCAGTATTTTTTTTGCGCTAAATGGAGTTTGGCGGACATTTTGAAAACTTAGTAAACAAGGATAGAAAAAAAACTATGAATTATTTTATAATCTTGAACAATCTTGGTATTATTTCGCATTTTTTCGTAATGAAATGACTTTCATTATTTCATTTCGATAGTTTCACTATTTCATTGATACCGATAACTACTCCAGCGTTGCCGTACTGCTGAAGTACTGTGCGGAAAAAGCGCTGCCATACCGCTGAAAAATTGTCTAAAAACGAACTTAGCCCAATGGGTTAACTTTTCTTGTTTGTAAATCATATTCCTCGATTTTGATATTCGATTTAACATTACTAGCTAGCTAGGACACTCAGCACTAAACATATAATTTAATCCGATAGATAGATCAATTTTATATAATATTGGCTAACTTTGAGGCTTAATTTTCATTGGATTGGATTGTAATAGGCCGTTTACCCGGGGGCTGCGTCATGCTCGCGCTTCAAAGTTGCGTCGTGTCTGTCCTACCTACAGTGGGGCCGGGGGGGGGGGGGGGGGGGGGGGAGGCGAGGGGGGGGGGGGGGGGGCGGGGGGGGGGGGGGGGGGGGGGGGGGGGGGCTGTTTCGGGCTTTATTCATTATTTGGAGTTTGTTTTTCAACAAAATTGCTTTAGGGGGCCGGCGGCGGCGCCGTAAGACTTCATATTTCATGGTGGTTCTGTCGCTTCGTGCGGCCGAAGCAGGGCAAGGCTAGCCTAGGACCGCGCGCCCGCGCAACTCAGCTTTGCCGAATTTTATGAACCGCCGTCAAGCCTCAACCCGCGCGAGTCGAGCTACAGCACACCATGAAGAAGCTACGACGGGAAGGCAGGGACGGGGGGCCCTCCAGTAACACAATTGGACCCAAATATGTTTAGCCACTGGGGGGGGGGGGGGCGGGGGGGGGGGGGGGGGGGGGGGGGGGGGGGCGGCGCTTGGGGCCGGACCCCACATCCGGGGGGGGGGGTCCCCCCGGGGGGGGGGGGGGGGGGGCGGGCCGGCGCGGGGGGGCCCGGGGTAGTTTTTTACAAAAGAAAAATAAAGTTAAGCGAATGTATATTTGGGTATATTTTTGAGGGTCAGTCGGTATATTTTGTCGATAATTCCGCGGTCACACTGGCCTGGTTACTTAATAAATAAATATTTTTATTTATTATTTGAAAATTGAAATAAAACTGGGATCCGGACACCATGCGGCACGTGCAGTTCCTGGCCCGCACAGTGCTAGTGCAAAATAACAATGTGGAAGAGGCCTGTCGCCTGCTCAACCGCGTGCTTGGAAAGGAGGAGATTCTGGACCAGTTTCGCCGCACGCGTTTTTATGAGAAGCCGTTCCAGGTATGTGGAGTGCCCTGTGCCTGCCCATATTCGTATCCAAGCGATACATTATGATTGATATATTTCAGGTGCGTCGCCGCGTCAACTTCGAGAAGTGCAAAGCCCTCTACAATGAAGACATGAACCGCAAAATACAGTTTGTGCTCCGCAAGAACCGTGTGGAACCATTCCCGGGCTGCAGTTAGTTTCTTTCCCTTCCGTAGTGTATTTAATGCAATAAATCTAAGGAACATTTGATGGTAAATGGAGAATTTTTACACTGATTTGGACATGTGGGAACTCAAACAACAGTGTTCCAGCAATGAATTTAGTCAACCACTAAATCGTATATTTCTTTTAAGCCGAGATCATCTATGCCCCTACCCATGGAACTGCCCCAACCTTCTTTAATTCGTTGTCCCTGTCGGTTAAACTTTGCTTAACATCTTTGTACAGAAAATACACTCGTCGAAGATGTATCTTTTTGTGTGTTAAAAACACCTGACCAGTTGTATATACCTCTTCTATTGGTTAGACGGATTGAATATATTCTTGAATGTTTTTATTTAAAAGCTTTTCACAGCTTTCGCAAAGAAGTCAAAACATACCTTGCCACTGACCCTAGGTGAGCAGGGTGGTCGAAAGTTGATTTAGGACATTCTGTGGGAGAGGATTTGTAACATTTTAATCTTTCAATACCGTCATATTAAGTTATTTATTGATTTCAATCTATTTTCGGTATGCAGATGCCGTGGATAGAAGGGACATGATTAATATAACTTGCACAGATATGCCGCAAAAAAAAACAGAAAGAGATAATTTAGGTCCCTAAAAGAGCGGCCCAAGGTTCCACCCTTTTTTCGTATGCCTTGTCGGCCTCACCGTACTAACGGTACTTCTAGGTTTATACATTTTCTCCCCTCGAACGCAACGGACGTGTTTTCTTTGTCTTAAATCTGAGAGGTAAAAATTCGATTGGCTTGAAAAAGTTTTGTCAGTTGCCAAATATTTGTAATTTTGGCCAACCAAAGAAATGTAGTATACTTTTCAGAGTTATTGTTGAATGGCAAACTTATTTGTTCGATAAAGTGCGTTGCGGCCAAAGCGAGCGGGGCCTTGTTTGTACATGTGTTGTTTGTGTGTGTGTGTACATGGTTTGTGTTTTGTGTATGTGTTTATGGTGCAATTGCAGCAGCGCTGCAAGCAATTGCCTCTGTCCCTGGCGGCCCTTTTATATCGCCCACAACGGGGGATTCCAAAACGTGCTTAAGTGTTCCGTTGCTCCAATGACATCGATAATTCGCTTATGCGGCCAATTTACTCGGCCAATTCACGCCAAAAGAAAAGCTTTCTGTGTGTGTTTCTTGTTTTGTGTGTGTAAGTCTGATGGGTCGGATGGCGCAGTGGGAGCAAAAGTTGGCATGTTTTGGGGCTTTGTTGTTGTCCGCCTCCTTGCCCCGCCTCTCTTTTCATACCCGGTACTCGTAGAGAAAAAGGTATATGCGTTCAAGGCGGAGGAGGCCCTTGACATAGTAACTTATTATGGATATTATTCATTAGTATCATACGACGCTTGAATTATGATATTCTCCTTTTCGCTAATTGCAGTTAGAGAACAGCTATTATTTGGATACTTTCTTTAGGCTGGCTGTCGCCTGTTGCCGATTAGGGAGTATCTTTTAGTCGGGTTGTCGATTACTGCCTTCTTACTTGCTTCTTTTTTTACTGCTTTACTTTGGCCATTTTCTTCTTCTTGTTGTTGTTGTTCTGTTTCATCGATTTCTTGTGTTATTTTTAGCGTGATTTGCATGCATGTATGCCTGTGTGTGTGCGTGTGTGTCCGAGGTATTGTGTGTGTTACCTATTGGGGCCGTTACATCTTCGTGCACGGGAGTGTTGGTGTGCGCCTAATCGAGTCTTTTGTGGTAATCGAATAAAGTACATCTAATGCGACTTTCAGATCAGGAATACGCAGCATGTTTGCAAGCAACTTGGTGGCCATCTTCCTGCTGGCATGCCTCGGCCTAGCGCAGGCCTACCCGGCCCTGCTGCCCTATATCTACAGTGAGAATCGAGATCCCGCACCGTCGTGGACCCAATGCTAATCAAGGTTACTCCCTCCCTCCATCGCACAGATCCCTCGCACCAGAACCACGCCATTAAGCGCAACGATGCGGTCTTCCCCCAAATAGAGGACGATGTCGGCGAGCTGGACCAGCTGCGGAAGGAGCAGATGGGTGTGAGCAAGCGGCAGCATGATGGCAGCACCGCTCGCACCAGCACCACTACCAAGGAGAGCGTTGAGGAGGGTGCCGCCGCCGCCCCCGAGCCCCATCAAAGTGCGAACATGAACATCCTGCCGGACCTGGAGCGTCAGCTGGAGGTGGCGACGCCGCTGATATCGACGACAACTACCACCAGTACCTCTGCCACAACCACAACGGCCATGTCGAAGGAGGAGAGTGAACGCTCGCAGCTGGAGGAGCCGAAGACGGCCATCAAGACGGTGGTCGAGCCGACGGTTCATGCCAAGGTAAGCCGCTCCACCCCAGCCCCGTAGCCCTCCTCCCAGTCGGTAGTCTGGCTTGCCTGCTCTCTCTATCTCTCTGTCTCACGCCTTGTAAACACCAAATGTGTCTTTTGAAAATCCAAGTGTATATCCACGAAACCACCCAAAAACCAACAGGCATTTTATGGTGCAGCTCGTCTAGCCTTCGGCCAGAACCCGGAGGTGTTGCCAACATCTTCAACCACGTCCACAAGCACCACAACCACCACCACGACAACCACAACGCCCGCACCACCTGAGGAACCACAACCCGAACCCGAAACCGAGTCCAAACCCGAGACCGAGTCTGAGCCCCAAGCAGCAGCCGAATCTGAATCTGAACCTGTACCTGATCACGAACCCGAATCCGAATCCGAATCTGGAGCGGATGCGGCCGATCCAGAAAGTACCGACGCAGCCGCAGCGGAAACAGAACTGACCGCCCTGACACCGCCCAAGGTGGCAGGAGCGGGACCCCACAGCCACGAGCACGATGTCAACAAGGAGACCATTGGGGACATCATCTTCGATGTGGTGGCCCGGACCACGCTTACGGAGCGGAGGTCTAGCGCGCCAAAGATAACGGCCAAGGTTTTTATGATAAATCGATCAAAAGATAACCGAGTATCCGATCATCGATCACAGACCATTGACTGATTGGCAATCAAATTGGCAGATTTCAGCGAAAATTTCTCCTCAATGCAATCATTTATCTGGTTTCACCTGCTTCGGCCACTTGTTAATCGAATCACCTTGCGAATCTGTTTTCCAGACGGTCCAGGGTCTACTGCACAGTCCCAATGGCCAGTACTCGTCCTTCGACATGGCTCAGTATATATTCTGGACGGGCGACGAGACGGCTGTGGTCAAGGCAGTGGAGGAACTAGTCAGTGGAAGAGTGGTTAGTTATCCGCCATCTTATCTCCTCCGTAATCTAATGATGCTCACATTTCCCTCTGCTTAACCAGATTACGCGAGAGAAAGCCCTCAAGTTCTTGCAGGATATTCGACTGGGCATTGAGTTCCTGCAGCGCTCCTATGCCAACCGCATCTTCCCCGAGGAGGTGCGCCAGAACCAGCTGAAGCGGCATAGCCCCGCCAGGCCCACGTCCCCATCCACAACGTCCACAACAACAACGACTACCAGTACCACGAGTACAACCACGGAGAAACCCTTCCCGAATGTGCACGCGTCGGAGGGGATTGCACCGCAGGCAGGAGCCGTGCCAGTAAAAACCTTTGATAGCTTCAACTTCTGGAACAAGCTCAAGGACATGGACAATGAGGCGCAACAAGGTGGGAATCATACTTAAATATATATTGGTCATATGTAGTCATTCCTTAATGTTGCACCAATTTCCTAGACCTAACGGACTATGACGAGGGTCGTGCCAAGATTGTGGAGTACCTGTACAACGAGTACTCCCTGGAGGAGATCCTCTACAAGCTGGCAAAGGTAACAACACTCACTAAGTTTGCCCTTTCAAATGACTGATTATCCTGCCGATGATTAGGTGATGTTTGCCCAGTCCCTGGCCCATGGCTCCGATGAGGCACAAATGGAGCTGCAGAAGCTGACCGAATTCCTCGAGCACGAGGGCAATCTGGGCGTCATACCCGTTGACTTGCAGAAAAAAGTGTTAAGTGAGTGTCAAATCGATCAGCCCAAAACCAAGAATTAACTCAATTCAATTGCGTTGCAGGAGTGCTGCTGAGCGCCTTGTCAGACACGTTGACCGAGCATCCGGAACTGCTGCCGGCAGCGCGCGTCAATCTGGCCAATCCGTTTTACAGGCTTCCAATGCATACTCCCAGCCAGTAGAGCAAAAGTTATCAGAATAATATAAATCTATCTATATACATATATATATATATATAAATCTATATAAATGTATACATGCATAATCCACATCAGCTATCAGCTATCGACATTTAGCAAACAGATTTGAAGATGCGCTCTCTCGGAATTGCCTAGAAATCTTTGATTAGACTTAGCCCTATGTTATGTATTGTGTGTACTCGAAATTGGCACTTCCAAGTTTATTTATGGACATGCTTTTATTCTACGTGTAATATAGCAAAAGATTATCGTGATATATATATTTTTTTTTGTTGGTCAGGCAAAGACAGAGAAAAACCCTTTACGTACACGGCAGAGAGAGACTTGCGCCACTTTGAGGTTTTTAAAATGAATCTTAAACAGAATGTAGAATATTTAACTGCATAGAAATTCGTACACTTGCTTATATTTGATATGAGTTAGTTAGGAAAAATGAGGTTGAGTGGGAGTATCTTTGGTTAGTAGTGGCGACGAAGTAACGAAGCAGGAATGGGCTCTGAGTCCGCATATATCAGTAGAGCAACAGCAGCAACAGCAGACACAAAAATAATAATACCTATTATACGTTTCCCCCTCAGTAATTGAGCATTTGTGCATTATTAATGGATTGGTTAACCGATTGAATGTTTGTGCGTTACATATACGATATGCAAATAAGAACTAGAACCTGTATCAAGAAATATCGATTATACACTAAAATACATATAATATATATATATATATATATAAAACAAATGCGTGTAATCTGCTCTACTGCTCCTTCTTGGGCTCCGCCGGCTTGTCCAGCAACTGGTTGATGCGCTCCTCTGTCAGCGGCTCGCTGCTGTTGAAGAGCTTCTCTATTTCGGCCCGCTCATCGTCCCCAATCTCCTTGGCATACTGCTTGGCCATTTCCTCCAGGCGCTGTTGGTTCTTCTTCAGGTGCCCCGGCAGCCAGAATACAGTCTGCACCATTCTGGAATAAACCCCCCGTGATACAAGGAGGCTTTCGTTCATCAGGGGACTCGCGCTTACTTGAGCAGTACGAATCCACAGAATGCCAGCAGCAGGCACAGTCCGGATGTCTTAAGCATCGTCCAGTAGTCCACCAACACTTGCTGATTCTTCATTTTGGGATTCCTTTTGGCTAGTTTCACACCACACGCGTCAAAAATGTACCTGCGACTGTCATATGTGGCATTCGGACCTGTCCACTGACCACACAGGAGACAATGTTGTGGTCAAGCGTCGTCATGGGCAGCCACGGCATACGTGTGCTAGACACCAGACAGACAGACACCACCCACCAATCATGTGTGGCTACCAGAAATCAATATCCAATTTGCTCTGATTTCAGTTGATGGCCGTGAAAAAGAGAACAGAAATGTTGCCAAGCCCCAAGTCCTACCTGCACCAACATGTGTCCAAGCCTGAGCATCATCATCAGATCGGCAGTAAGATCTGTGCTAACGAAGTACGCACAGAAATTCCTATGAAAGTGTCGTCTTTGGTAATCGCACTTTCTATTTTTAAGAGTTATCGCTGCAGTTTATATAAAAAAGAAGCCAGTCAAAATACTATTTATGGTTGGTGGGTCTAATCGACTGTAAGATACCCGCTAAAACAATTATTATTCCCGGGGGGGGGGGGGCGCCCGGCGCGACGGCGCGCGCGGCGCGCGCGCCGGGGGGGGGCCGGCCCGGCACGCGGCCGCCCCCCCGCCCCCGGCGGGGGGGGGGGCCACCCCGCGCGCGCCCCCCCCCCCCGACACCCCACCCCGCCCCGCCGCGGGGGGGCGGGGGGGGGCGACGGGGGGCCCCGCGCCCGTTTATACTCTTACGGGTATCTCTTACTCATATTAATACATTAAGCTCTGCTAAATTCTTCCACTTTTTCTGTATATATGTCGGACAAAAGGGGCAAGGTTTTGGAAATATTATGATAGCTTATTTAACGAGTGAATTTATGAAGTTTGATTGGTTCTAACAGGAATCTTCTTCATCGCTTTCGTTGCATTGCCTCTTCCAATATAATGACAAGGAGAATATTAATCCCTACACTAATCACTTTTCTAGCTTATATAGCTCCTTGTACACAACATAAATAATTTCCTTACTCTAGTCTTTGGCTTAATATCCAATCTTCCCTAAGTTCAATCCTTCATCGGATAGTATAACTGAGTATTTTCGGCTCTGTTTGATGGGGAACAAACAAATTTCTTATCCTTTCTAATACATCACGCCATCATGCCTGTTGAATCCATCTATAACAAATTGAATACGCCCTTGAACTTGTTTTGAGTGGGGGGTATCAAAATAATTTGAAAATGATAATGAAATCAGGTGTTGTGTGGGGGGGGTCCTGGTCTTCGATCGTAAATTAGAAACCAGTGATTTCGATCAGAACAAGAAACTGATTAGGGCCAAGTCCATCTATCTCTCGGCATACCATATTATATTTCACTGATTCGGGGGGGTCACTACGTACAACGTTTATGCACACGCTTCAGTCTGTATCAGCAGACAATAAATCTGATTGCGGGCCAACTGGCCGTACGTATGTATCTGAAGATAATGGTCCGCAGACCCCTATAAAAGGAGCAATCCGAGGGTGCTCGGACCACAGTTGAGCAATGAGACGAACCCTACAATTATCCATAGTGCTGATCGGCCTGGGGCTGGTCCTGGCTGGAAGCAGACCCATCTCCGATTGCGTAAGTCTACGGGGTGGGGATTGGGAGTGAGGTGCAGTTCTAATGGCAGACATTCTTATAGGGAGAGCGCATCGAGGACGATGGCTATCCGATGGAGCGGCACACGGTGACCACCAGCGACAGCTACATCCTGACCATGCACCGCATCCCCTACTCCCCAAAGACGGGCTACACCCCCAACAGGCCGGTGGCCTTTCTGATGCACGGCATGCTCAGTTCCTCCTCCGACTGGGTGCTGATGGGACCCGAGAAGGCGCTGGCCTACATCCTCTCGGACGCTGGCTACGATGTCTGGATGGGCAATGCGCGCGGCAACACTTACTCCAAGCAGCACAAGTACTGGCCCACCTACTGGCAGCTCTTCTGGGACTTCAGCTGGAACGAGATCGGCATCTACGACGTACCCGCCATGATCGACTACACGCTGCAGGTCACTGGACAGCAGCAGGTGCAGTATGTGGGCCACTCCCAGGGCACCACCGTGTACCTGGTCATGGTTTCCGAGAAGCCCGAGTACAACAACAAAATCAAGTCCGCCCATCTGCTGGGTCCGGCCGCCTACATGGGCAACATGAAGAGTCCCATGACCCGCGCCTTTGCCCCCATTCTCGGCCAGCCCAATGCCATGGTGGAGCTCGTCGGTTCCATGGAGTTCATGCCCAGCAACAAGTTCAAGCAGGATCTGGGTATCGAGATGTGCCAGGCCACCTCCCCCTACGCTGAAATGTGCGCCAACGAGATCTTCCTCATTGGTGGCTACGATTCCGATCAGCTGGACTATGTGAGTATATTTTCTGTTACTTTAAGGTGACAACAAAGCTCCGTCTGTCCCTGATCATATCAGACAGCTCAGTCGCTCTGTCCCAGTGTGGCTTAGTAGTTAAGAATGAGATGTAAAATTACAACTCTCTCCCTGACCTGAATACCGGGCATCTTGTCTGTATAATTCTAATGTGAAACTGATTTCAGAACCTATTGGAGCATATCAAGGCCACCTCGCCCGCTGGTGCTTCCGTCAACCAGAACCTGCACTTCTGCCAGGAGTACAACTCGGGCAAGTTCCGCAAGTTCGACTATTCCGTTGTGCGTAATCCCTACGAGTACGGATCGTACTTCCCCCCCGACTACAAGCTAAGCAACGCCAAGGCCCCCGTCATGCTGTACTATGGCGCCAACGACTGGATGTGTGACGTGGGCGATGTGCGACAACTGCGGGACGCGCTGCCCAATATGGCCCTGGACTACCTGGTGCCGTTCGCGAAGTGGGCGCATCTGGATTTCATCTGGGGAACGGAAGCCAAGAAGTACGTGTACGATGAGGTCTTGAAACAGATGCTGGCCCACGAATAAGTTTACTGATTCCACAATAAATTCAATGCGTGCAAAGTACACTCGTGTGTTCACTCGACTTGGATGAATGCCCGATAGGCCAGCTTGATGTGGTCCTCCTTTAGCAGCTGGCTCTCGACGCGGTAGTAGCCGGGGTCCATCAGCATCTTCAGCCAGTGCACGTCCAGGGGATAGTCCTTGAGATGGTAGTGCTCCGGCGGCAGTGGACAGGTGTCCGGCTCTGGTGCGTTTGAGTGCTCCTTCAGCTTCTCGTACAGGAAGTCTTTGTAGTAGATCTTCATGGCATCGCAGACGCCGATGCGAGGCAGGTCTACGACCTCCTTGAACTCCCCTTTGGGGTCTTGGGCGCGGTATATAAGAAACAGGATCTGCAAGGGATAATCAGGATGTGTTCATGATTGATTGACTCAAGTAAGTAAGGGACTAAGCAGCAGCAGACTCAAAGACAGATTGAATAGATGATTCCGTACCTGCCAGTCGTTGTCGATGGTAACGTGCTGCTTCAACTCGCCGCTGATCCTGACCAGGTTCTCCTCGTCCTTGGCTATGCTCACAACGCTCTCCAGATCGCCGCCATCTTCGTGCACCTTCTCCAGGCTATGCAGCTTCAGCGTATGATTTGCCTCAGCTTGGATTGGGTTGGCGGCCATCATGACTAGGCTCCGAACCAGCATCTGGTGGAGTATTACTGCAGTGGACGTCATTTTACTGTTGAAAGTACGCCCGCTGGCAGGGCCTTATAAGGATCTCGTTGGTTGGAAATTGCAGCTTGTACCGGAAGCGAGCTTGTTCGGAGATTGTTCGATAGATTTGTGAGATATTCAATTCCAATTCGTTTTTGGCTTAGTGTATTTAATTATTGCATGACAGACAGTCTTTACACAGAAAGCAACAACAGCCAGAAGCCCATTTACAAACAATTAAAATATATAATTACTAATAGCACGGCAATGATGAAGTATGATGGGCAGCATCCATCCGTCGCGACGTTGGATGGGCGCCTACAAAGCAACAATAAAAGCATCTTTTAACGGTTTAACATTTGGCTAAAAATAAATTATCTTCTGTTCTGTAGTGAAGTGAAGTGTCCTTTCGTGTTGTTAAGTAATTGCAGCTGGAATGTTAGCATTGCGATCGATTGGGCGTGGGAGTGGGAGTGGGCCAGCAATGGGAACACCTTGCGTACAGCTTATTGCCTAATAGGAAACCATTTTGGGAGTGCCCTGCCCCGGCTAACTGGACTTCACGTAGCCAAAGTTGAGGCGCAGCTGCTCCAGGAACACGAAAGTGATGACCGTGTGCGGGCCCAGGCGCACAAAGGCCGGAATGTAGCCCTTGAAGAATCCCATCGGACCCAGCTTGGCCGTGTGCCGCACAATGTCCCAGAGGCCGCTGTACTCGCCCGGCTTGGCGTTCATGGAGCGTGTCTTCAGCACGTCCAGCGGCTGGGTCAGGGTCGTGGCTATGGCGCCAGCCACCAGGGAGGCGGTGAAGTGCGTCATCAGGTTGTCCTGGAAGTAGGGCGTGGCCAGCAGGTACACCTTGGTCTGGTCGTAGAACGCAATCTGCCCGATGGTCATGAGAATGCCGCGACCCGTCGCGGTGGTGGCGCCGGAGAAGAGTCGTGCGAATCCCTCCTGTCGGTACACCTTGATCAGGCCATCGATGGCATTCTTGTAGCTATCGGGGGGCATTAATAATTGATTAGAATTGGACCAAACCACTAGAGATTTATGCGGCACTCACTTTCTTCGCTGCTCAGGCGGCAGCTTCACATCATTCTGCATCCGGACGTTGACCATGTCGGCGGGTGTGCCCACAATGCCGCCAGCCAGGCCCGACAGACCCGCCAGGGCAATCTTGCCGGCGAACGTGTCCGTCTTGATGTACTCTTTACCCACCTCGTAGACGCCGAAGCGCGTCGTGGAGTAGGTGAGCTGACGCAGCATGGAGGCGGAGAGTCCGCTATAGAAAGCGAGCACGCCCTGCTCCCGGATGATATTGGGGACCAGCTGCAGCACGGACAGCTTGCCCTGCTGCGTCTGCAGCGTGACCTTGATGAGGTCCAGTGGGTGGGTGCAGCAAGCAGCGCCAGCGCTGGCCAGGCCACCGAAGTACCATCTCGACTGCTTCTGCTTGGTGGTCATTTCGTCGGAGTGTGGACTTCAAAACTGTTAGCTGGAATGGAAATCGTGGAGCACCATTTAATGCCGATGCAATCAGTCTAAATAAGAGCCTGGTTTTACCTAGTAAAAACTTGTCTGAATTGCATTAGAAGGGGCTGGGCTATATCCTATCGCGGGACGGCATTTTAACTACATTTAGCGGCAGAGGTGTTATGTCATGATGGAGCACGAAGCACACGCAGGAACACTATACTGACGGGAAGTCAGGCTCCAGCGGGAACAGCTGACCCGTGACGCAAGCAGCGCGCCTGGAAGGCTTAGCTTTAAGCTCCAACATTGTGCGCGCGCGCAGTTTGAAATGGCGCCACAGAGGATGCCCGTTTTGCGCCTAACAGCACACTGTTTGCGCTCAACAGCACATTTCCCGCGCTCAACAGTACAATGTTGTTAAACAGCTGATGATTAGTGCCTCTCCGGTCATACTATACCCAACATGTTTTTTTGTCTGTTTTTTTAATCCCAAACTAATTAAACTTAAAAAGTGCATCTTCCCAGTCTTTGAACTGTTCCTGAGTTTCGCGTGCCCGCCTCTTTAACTGGTAAGTGCTTGCAACTAGTGTGTGCTGCCCGTGAACTTGCGCAACAAGTCGCCATTGCCGGTCGTCACTGCCCTTTCCCCACAAGTCTGCAAGGTTTCTGTTTTAAGTCTACGCTGCTGTTTTTGCAATTGCATCCTATTGCAATTGGCCCTAACATTGGGTGCCAGCTTGGTCATAAGAACAGCCACACAAGAATTCCTATGCACAGACAGACAGAGAGAGATAGATGGAGATAGTGAAAGAGTTTTCCGAATTGTTAATGCTGTTTGTGTTACTCTCCTACTCATACAAGAATATTATGTATAAACTATGTACGTTAAATGTTTTTCGACCTATGTACATATGTACCTATATATACTCGTATCGGTTAGATCGGACAACAGTGATAATAATGTTATCATTATTTTATATTTGTGTACAAAGTGAATACATTTATCAGTAAATGTATTTCGATTCTGTTATTTTCAGTTTTTATATGAGTTCATATAAAATACCTGCTGAGCCAACCCCTATCACGTTTCTATCTCATGTTCTCATTAAGCTAAGCTTAGATTCCCGTCCCACATGTGAAATATCTACATCAAATAGGAGTCAAAATTTTGGGAAGAACTCTACCATTTTAATACCCAAGCAGAGTAAAATTTATATCAGAAACTACAACTTTTCTCTTAATTCGAATGCTTTTTGGCAGAAAATGTTTTTTCAATATAAACTATACAGTTATACGATTGATTTAGTGGGGCCTGGATGCCAAAGCATATTCTGGATATTATTTCATGCTTTGGCTTCCGAAGCTAGCTTTCCATTCTTTTAAATGTTCCATATTTTCGAACCACACTGTCGGTTATATCAAAGTAAAGTTGGAGTAATCTAAGAAAAATTGGCCAATAAATCGATGTGACTACAGTTTCGTATCCATCCATAATGTTGAATTTTCGCTGTTGGCGGACAGCTCTTGGCACTTGCTTGGTTGCCATAAATAAACACGGGACTCGGAGGCGGGTCCACGGGTACCAATCTTTATAGGCCTTCCTGCACTTATCACTTATCAACATTCGACTTTTTGTTGGGTAGCCCTGTTTAGGGATTGATACGATGTTTACCATTGATCGAAATCCCAGCCGGCAACATTATTGTATGCATTATGTATGCCTGCAGGGGAGGGGAAAATCCTCCACGTGCGACGGCTGCTCCATAAATTTGATGCAGACAACAGACAATTTTTCTGCAAACTGTTTTGTTATTTCTGTGCGTTTCGCTTTATTCTCTTCCCTGGCTGACTGAATTTTATCTGAATATAAAACTGAATGCTGGTCAAAGTCGAATCAATAACGAATCGCGGGTATCACATGATCCAATCCGCTGCCATATAAAATGTTGTTTTGCCGAACCGAGCCCCCAAAAATATACAGTTGATACAGTTTCTTCCACTTGGAAACAGCTGATTTTGGGGTCTCGCACGCGTCGCCTAGCCTAGATTAGATCATTAAATCTGGCACGCAGCATCGCGTGATAATTCAATGATTCCTAGGCAGATTATCTATTTGTCTGTTGGTTTTAGAGCCTTCTGTTTGCCCTGCACTCGCGGCACCGCTAAATTGAATAATAAACAGGCGAAAATTGCATTTTAAAACGACTGCAATTGAATAGTGTCTCTACCCCGATAGAAGAGAGAGGAGCGCCAGTCACAGCTGATCTGAAATTTACCTTGAACGAGAAATGCTGCCGTGTGTCTTTTGCTGCTTGCTTTTGTTGCTGCTGCCGCTTTCCCTTAGGACTTTTTGTTACGTTTATATTTTGGCAACACCACACCAATACACGAGTACACGCCGAAGTGATCGCAGCGCGAGAGCGAACCGGGAGGGAGCGAACGAGCGACGACCTCAGTACGTCATTGCTGTCCACGAAAACTGGTCTGGGGTTCTGGGGTTGGTCGGGGCTGCTGCTGGAGGCTAGGCGCGGACGTAGACGTAACGTAACGGTCGAGCACAGAAATCGTACTGATCACCGCCAGCCGGCTGCCAGCAGACCCTACACATGCGCTCTCGCGGCGACTCTGGACTTGTTTTATCGCCCGCCGAGAGGTGGCAGCGCGGTCAAGGCGGGCACTGGGAAGTGTCTTGGGATCGGGGTTCGGGATCGGGATCGTGATCAGCTTAGTTAGTTAGTTGTCAGAAGCAGAAGTGGAAACGCCGACACAGAGAGCGGCACGGAGAAATAGAGAGTAAGAGAGATATACTTGGGCAGAGAGAACGGAAGAACAGAGAAGAAACCAAAACTGGTGAGAGCTTTTTATTACGGCTTGCTTACTCTCCAAGCTTCGTGTGTGCGTGCGTTATGATTGTACAATAAGAGAACATAAACATATAGACATTCTGTGTAATTACTCAAAAATGGAATTGAATCGAATTGGTTGCACACAGCAGTGTAAACTTTTTGCTGGCCACCCATCCATTCCAGTGCCAACAGACCGTTCCATTATCTCGAGTTCAATTCAATTCATTATCAAATCCACCCACATCTTCACTTCGTCATACAGAAGCTATGGGGAAATATATGTACATATCAACTTTTCCACGCCCAGTGCGAGTACATCTGCTTTACGTCATCATAGGAAATCCGGGCATGTGCCTGTGCCTTCCCAAAATACGCTCAAGGTAAAGGGCATTAATCATGTGACAGACATTAGCTCAATTGCTCGAAAAATGTTAATAATTAGGAGTTAAATTAGTTTACAGCAGCCGTCAAAAAAAATATTCAATATATGTACATATATCTGAGTGTATTTAAATTAGTCTTCCTAGGCGGTAAAATTCATTAAAATTCGAAGAAAACTTAATTTACGAATCTTTTAAGAAGAAAGATTGATAATATTAGTGAATAAATGTGAATTTTTCAGGGTTTTTAGTTATATTCCGAAATTTTCTCTAAAGCGGCCATGTCCTTTCGTTACAAAATTCACAAAACTAAGAAAAGATCATGCATTCAATTTACTAGCAGTTCTGTTATTTTGACCGCAGTTGTATGCACTAATGCAGCAAAGCTCATGGTTTGTTTTAAATGCATTTCGGAGTCAAGGTTTAATTAGAATGTTCTTGTTTGCCTGCGATGGCACTGTAAACCGCCAGTTCTTCCAAACAAAAAAAGATATATAAAGTTGTGTTCAATGAAATAGTAAGGCCGCACCTCACTACTTTCATGACTTTAGACAACTACCCATGATATCTGCTGTTCAATGAAATAGTAGTGCTGGGTTTAATTAATTTTTAAAAATAAAAAAACAAAGGAAATTAATTTAAATAAGTCACCACCCGTAAGCTCAATTTAGATATCGAATAATTTGGTGAAAGAAAGTTTTGGACATAGCGGTACTTTTGATTTTGGAGCGTTAAAGAAATCATTGCTCGGTCCAGAAGAGGAGACCTAAGAGTTAGACTAAAAACTTATGGCAGGGGTTATAATGGGATTGAAAACTAAGTTTTATGCACTCTCACTATTGTATTTAATCCAATCAACTATAAGAAGTAGACTGAAAATCGATTTTGTATGCGAAAAACTTATTTTTGAGAGGATGGTCGGCGATGGTCAAAGGCAAGATCCGGCCTTCAAAATCCTCAAAAATTATGAAAACGAGAAGGAACGTGTGAGTCGCTTCTGGGGACGCGACTCTACTTATACCCGTACTCAGTCAGTATATACAGTTTTGAGCTTTTTTATACAGATGAACAGACAGACATGGCTATATCGACTCGGCTATTGATGCTGATAAAGAATATATATACTTTATGTGGTCGGAAACGTTTCCTTCTCTGCGTTGCACACATCCACTTTTACCACAAATCTAATATACCCCTTAACTCTTTTTTGAGTACTGGTATAAATAGCATTGGGCATGTTAGACTGAGCCTTTTGGGGACCAGCTCATATGAGCTAGTACCTGGCGTTTGAGTATAGTATGGTATTGAGAAAAACTGTGTATGCATACTTAAGAATACATTGCATTCATATTACAGTTGAAAAATTCCAGCTAAAAGGATATTTTAACCGGATAATGACTTGAAACACCCAGAAAAGCTCGCTAGGAATATCAAACTGGATATTAATCTCATCGAAATCGTATGGGGGGAATACCAAATACATTGTTGCAACTGCAAATCCGTCAACCAGAGCAAAGTTTGAGCAAGTGGTTCAAAGATTATTGGCTCAAATTCTATTGAAGCGTTGGCAAGAGATTAATGACCCATGTTCGGCCGGTGCAAGTTCGCAATGAAAACCAAATTGATTAAAAACTAAATATTAAAGCTCAAGAAACATGAAGAACATGAAATATATGCTTTTATTTGAGTTTCGTTGTTTTTTTCAATATTCTAAAAAACACTACTATTTCATTGAACAGCAAATTTCATGGGTATTCGGCTTATGTCTTGTAAAACAAGAAAACGGAATTCAAATGTATGGAAAGGTATCATTTGTTCAATTTGGATAACTGGAAGTGTCTCAAAAAGAGTTTTGAAAGTGATGAGGTGCGGCACTACTGTTTCATTGAACACAACTGTACATAGATACATCGGAGCGATAAGAGCTTGGTTCCAAGCGAATGAATTGGCAAATATTTTCATCAGCTATTATTATGGGCATGCTTAAAGCAAAATTGAATTTACCTCGCACGTTTTCAGTACATGTCGCCCCATTAACACTTTTAGTAGGTGCCGTCTATTTGAGCACATTTTGACCAAGTGCTAAGTTCTGTTTAAATAGAACTTTGGGCATGGTACTATTTAGTTGCTGCTGCGTACGACCAAGTGTTTACAAGTTTGCTGCAAGAATACTTGTCTGAATTGCATTAGAAGAGGCTGGGCTATATCCTATCGCGGGACGGCATTTTAACTACATTTAGCGGCAGAGGTGTTATGTCATGATGGAGCACGAAGCACACGCAGGAACACTATACTGACGGGAAGTCAGGCTCCAGCGGGAACAGCTGACCCGTGACGCAAGCAGCGCGCCTGGAAGGCTTAGCTTTAAGCTCCAACATTGTGCGCGCGCGCAGTTTGAAATGGCGCCACAGAGGATGCCCGTTTTGCGCCTAACAGCACACTGTTTGCGCTCAACAGCACACTTCCCGCGCTCAACAGTACAATGTTGTCAAACAGCTGATGATTAGTGCCTCTCCGGTCATACTATACCCAACATGTTTTTTTGTCTGTTTTTTTAATCCCAAACTAATTAAACTTAAAAAGTGCATCTTCCCAGTCTTTGAACTGTTCCTGAGTTTCGCGTGCCCGCCTATTCAACTGGTAAGTGCTTGCAACGAGTGTGTGCTGCCCGTGAACTTGCGCAACAAGTCGCCATTGCCGGTCGTCACTGCCCTTTCCCCACAAGTCTGCAAGGTTTCTGTTTTAAGTCTACGCTGCTGTTTTTGCAATTGCATCCAATTGCAATTGGCCCTAACATTGGGTGCCAGCTTGGTCATAAGAACAGCCACACAAGAATTCATATGCACAGACAGACAGAGAGAGATAGATGGAGATAGTGAAAGAGTTTTCCGAATTGTTAATGCTGTTTGTGTTACTCTTGTACTCATACAAGAATATTATGTATAGACTATATAAGTTAAATGTTTTTCGACCTATGTACCTATGTACCTATATACACTCGTATCGGTTAGATCGGACAACAGTGATAATAATGTTATCATTCTTTTCTATTTGTGTACAAATTTTTGTGTACATTTATCAGTAAATATATTTCGATTTTGTTATTTTCAGTTGTTATATGAGTTTATATAAAATACCTATTTTAGGTGCATTTTGCCCTACAAGGAAAGTCTCTAGAGTCTACCTATCTATCTATCTATCTATCTATCTATTCTATCTCATGTTCTCAATAAGCTAAGCTTAGATTCCCGTCCCACATGTGAAATATCTAAATCAAATGGGAGAGTCAAAATGTTGGGAAGAACTCTACCTTTATATCAGAAACTACAACTTTTCTCTGAATTCGAATGCTTTTTGGCAGAAGATAATTCGATCGCTAGTCATTTTGGGCGGAAATGTTTTTTCAATATTAACTATACAGTTATACGATTGATTTAGTGACCCAGAGAGGGGCCTGTCCAAAGCATATTCTGGATATTATTTCATGCTTTGGCTTCCGAAGCTAGCTTTCCATTCTTTTAAATGTTCCGTATTTTCGAACCACACTGTCGGTTATATCAAAGTAAAGTTGGAGTAATCTAAGAAAAATTGGCCAATAAATCGATGTGACTACAGTTTCGTATCCATCCATAATGTTGGATTTTCGCTTTTGGCGGACCGCTCTTGGCACTTGCTTGGTTGCCATAAATAAACACGGGACTCGGAGGCGGGTCCGCGAGTACCAATCTTTATAGGCCTTCCTGCACTTATCAACATTAGATTTTTTTGTTGGGTAGCCCTGTTTATGGATTGATACGATGTTTACCATTGATCGAAATCCCAGCCGGCAACATTATTGCGAGCATGTGTTTGTTTTCCCGGCCCTCTATTTATTTATTCAATTACTATGAATGTATGCCTGCAGGGGAGGGTAAAATCCTCCACGTGCGACGGCTGCTCCATAAATTTGATGCAGACAACAGACAATTTTTCTGCAAACTGTTTTGTTATTTCTGTGCGTTTCGCTTTATTCTCTTCCCTGGCTGACTGAATTTTATCTGAATATAAAACTGAATGCTGGTCAAAGTCGAATCAATAACGAATCGCGGGTATCACATGATCCAATCCGCTGCCATATAAAATGTTGTTTTGCCGAACCGAGCCCCCAAAAATATACAGTTGATACAGTTTCTTCCACTTGGAAACAGCTGATTTTGGGGTCTCGCACGCGTCGCCTAGCCTAGATTAGATCATTAAATCTGGCACGCAGCATCGCGTGATAATTCAATGATTCCTAGGCAGATTATCTATTTGTCTGTTGCTTTTAGAGCCCTCTTTTTGCAATCGCGGCACCGCTAATTTGAATAATAAACAGGCGAAAATTGCATTTTAAAACGACTGCAATTGAATAGTGTCTCTACCCCGATAGAAGAGAGAGGAGCGCCGGTCACAGCTGATCTGAAATTTACCTTGAACGAGAAATGCTGCCGTGTGTCTTTTGCTGCTTGCTTTTGTTGCTGCTGCCGCTTTCCCTTAAGACTTTTTGTTAAGTTTATATTTTGGCAACACCACACCAATACACGAGTACACGCCGAAGTGATCGCAGCGCGAGAGCGAACCGGGAGGGAGCGAACGAGCGACGACCTCAGTACGTCATTGCTGTCCACGAAAACTGGTCTGGGGTTCTGGGGTTGGTCGGGGCTGCTGCTGGAGGCTAGGCGCGGACGTAGACGTAACGTAACGGTCGAGCACAGAAATCGTACTGATCACCGCCAGCCGGCTGCCAGCAGACCCTACACATGCGCTCTCGCGGCGACTCTGGATTTGTTTTATCGCCCGCCGAGAGGTGGCAGCGCGGTCAAGGCGGGCACTGGGAAGTGTCTTGGGATCGGGGTTCGGGATCGGGATCGTGATCAGCTTAGTTAGTTAGTTGTCAGAAGCAGAAGTGGAAACGCCGACACAGAGAGCGGCACGGAGAAATAGAGAGTAAGAGAGATATACTTGGGCAGAGAGAACGGAAGAACAGAGAAGAAACCAAAACTGGTGAGAGCTTTTTATTACGGCTTGCTTACTCTCCAAGCTTCGTGTGTGCGTGCGTTATGATTGTACAATAAGAGAACATAAACATATAGACATTCTGTGTAATTACTCAAAAATGGAATTGAATCGAATTGGTTGCACACAGAAGTGCAAACTTTTTGCTGGCCACCCATCCATTCCAGTGCCAACAGACCGTTCCATTAACTCGAGTTCAATTCAATTCATTATCAAATCCACCCACATCTTCACTTCGTCATACAGAAGCTATGGGGAAATATATGTACATATCAACTTTTCCACGCCCAGTGCGAGTACATCTGCTTTACGTCATCATAGGAAATCCGGGCATGTGCCTGTGCCTTCCCAAAATACGCTCAAGGTAAAGGGCATTAATCATGTGACAGAAATTAGCTCAATTGCTCGAAAAATGTTAATAATTAGGAGTTAAATTAGTTTACAGCAGCCGTCAAAAAAAATATTCAATATACATATATCTGAGTGTATTTAAATTAGTCTTCCTAGGCGGTAAAATTCATTAAAGTTCGAAGAAAACTTAATTTAAGAATCTTTAAAGAAGAAGATTGGTAATATTAGTGAATAAATGTGAATTTTTCAGGGTTTATAGTTATATTCCGAAATTTTCTCTAAAGCGGCCATATCCTTTCGTTACAAAATTCACAAAACTAAGAAAAGATCATGCATTCAATTTACTAGCAGCTCTGCTATTTTGACCGCAGTTGTATGCACTAATGCAGCAAAGCTCATGGTTGGTTTTAAATGCATTTCGGAGTCAAGGTTTAATTAGAATGTTCTTGTTTGCCTGCGATGGCACTGTAAACAGCCAAACAAAAAAAGATATATACATAGATACTACGGAGCGATAAGAGCTTGGTTCCGAGTGAATGAATTGGCAAATATTTTCATCAGCTATTATTATGGGCATACTTAAAGCAAATTTGAATATTTCCTCGCACGTTTTCAGTACATGTCGCCCCATTAACACTTTTAGTAGGTGCCGTCTATTTGAGTAACTTTTGACCAAGTGCTAAGTTCTGTTTAAATAGAACTTTGGTCATGGTACTATTTAGTTGCTGCTACGTACGACCAAGAATAAAATAATCTAGAAAAAAGTTTAGCAGGAAAGCTTTCTTCCAGGAGCTTTGGGTCTCAAGTTTGAGTTTGTCGCTGTTTCATCCAACGGCCCATTAGCTCAGTTGGTTAGAGCGTCGTGCTAATAACGCGAAGGTCGCGGGTTCGATCCCCTCATGGGCCAAAATTAACTTTTTTGTTCTTGTTGTAATATATTTTCGTTTTTTCTTCATTTTTTTGCTTTTATAAATGATAAATAAATAATTTATTGTTGCAGCTTGACATATTTTCCCCCACACTACCTGCTAGTAGTTGCCCGATTTATGTCCACGAGTGCCCCTGACAGCCGTGATAAAGTGACAAAATGTAGATTCCTCTATTTTCCTCCTGCTCTTTTTATACGGCTCAATAAATTACTGAGGTGTTGTTGCCTCCGGTCAGGTCAAGTGTTTTAACCTCCTTGGCCAGACGGACACGTGACCCGCCACTTAATTAATTGAACTCTTTTGATGGCATTTATAAATCGACTCTCCATTGCAGATCTTTCAACGTGATGGCCACCTCAGTGCTGTTAGCGTGCGGACTGAACGAGCAGAAGCTGCCGGCATTCGTGCACATTAGCGAGGAGTCAAATGTGGACGGCAGCTTCCTGATCAGCTGCATCCTGGGCCAGCGGCTGCGCATCTCTAACGCGGGCACCCTGCTCGTCTGTCTGCAGCATCACTACCAGCACTACTTCAACGCGGGCATGCGTCTTGGCTACAACACGAACATCTTCCAGGGCAAGACCCTCAACGTGATCGACGTGCTGAGCGACATGGCCAGCGAGGGCCTTGCCTGCAAATGGCTGAGGACCCCGGACGGTCTGACGCTGACCGAGCAGCTGGTGGAGGACATTCGCGCCCAGGTGGAGAGCAACTATGCCAACCGCAACAGCTACACCATACTCATCGACAATCTGTCCATCCTGTTCAATCTCGGTGCCAGCAAACTGCAGGTACAGCAGTTTTGCCAGGACCTGGCTTCCCTTACCAAGGAGCGCGACAATCTGACGGTCATCACCAAGCTGAGCAACAGCGACATCTACCAGCCGACCGACAACAACGTGGCAAAGCTTGGCCAGTTGCGCATTCAGGTGGTGAGGCTCAAGAGCGGAGTGTTCCGCGAGGTCGACGGCAAGCTGCTAATTGAACGGGTCCTGGACGAGGGCAGCTATGCGTGCGAGGAGGCACGCAAGGAGGTGCTCTACAAGGTCAACGATCGCAATGTCAAAGTGTTTACACCCGGCGAGGTTGGCGTGAAAGTCTAGCTGCGGTCCGAGGTCCGAGCTCCGAGCTCCGCGCTCCCATTTGATATGATTATTTGTATGAATTTTAATAAAGCCATTTTTTTGTATATTCTGAGATACGCAGACAAAATTTCAATCAGCCATCGCAATACGCCCTCTCGTCAATGTTGCTGACTGTCTGTTGTTTTCCTTCGTTCGTTGTAATTGCTTTTGTCCTTCTGCTATCTGGTGGCATCTGTTGACGTCACCAGCCACATTGATGAGGGAATAATGATGAATTTATGTCTGGTCACGATCAATAAAGGACGAGTATAAATGACTTTACAGCAGCCGGCCATCGGAGGCCATCGGAAGACCCAACGCCAAACGGCCCAAAGTAAAGTTCAGCGCCAGAAAGTTTCGCCGAAGCTGGACAACCCCTAGGCCCCCCAATATGGTAAAGGACGTCGCCGAAAATAAAAACAATAAAAAAAAAGAATAAGGCAATTGAATTTTACCAAACCACGCAGAAAAACAAAGTTGATTAACTGCGCTTCAAATGTGCTCGAATGGCACAGACGTTTGGGGGTCCACCGCTCTGGACAAGATTTATTTATATCTGCGATTTCTTTGTACTGGATTGAGTTTCCCCATCGCATTGTAGCCTCCCAAATATCCCTTCAGTCTGTTAATTGTGGAAAGTTATTCCATCTTCACAGTGTTTTTCGATTCCCTTAAGCCAGAAAGTCTTCGCAAGAAATTTGATATTTTATTCTCTAACAGTAAAGTTAATCTTTTTAACTTGATTAATGTGCATTTCATTCATTTGAATGCTAAACTACGCGAATATTCTTTTGGGTTTGGTATCATATAACACGGTTTGCTATCCAAAATAGAACTCTTTTATTATAATATTTAACCAAGAAAACCACCAACAAAGAAGGTTTTTTAAACACCCAAAATCGTGTTCGAGGTTCTTGTGGCACTTGTGTGTGGCCTTCATTGTCTTTCGTAGAGCTACAATTTTGTTTTCATTAACTTCGCATCGAAGTCCCCCCCAATGGCTGCCAGACCCTGCCATGCGTGAATTGGGAATTGCATTTCTGCGTGGCATGCACGAAGATATTGCCTTTAAACAAAACCAACAGATGAATTCATTAATTACGCAAATGCTTTTTGTGCACCAGAGCGCTAAGCGTTTCTTATTGGAAGTTATCCGCGAGGACGAGCAGCCCAACCAATAGTGCCACCCAATCGCAAAATATGCTGTCGAATTGGAGATGGTTGCTAAAGTGTGCGGGCAAATGTCTGCCTTTGTGGAAGCGGAAGCACAGAAATACGAGTGTATGCGTTCAGGTTGGGGGGAGCAAATCCAATTGCCGGTTCGTCCTTAGTCGCATCATAAGCAACATGCGGAAAGGGAGTGTAATGACTGGGCAAAAAAAAAAAAAACCATGAAGTACGAAAGGATGTTACTTTGAGGGGGGCTTAGGGCACGCCTCTCTATGAGCCATACTAAAAACGCTGCCATATACAATTTTTCCCGTTGCATACCCGTACTTTCAGGCACCGCCGGAAATGAACGGGCCACAGCCGAGTGCTTGCAGCTGCCCAAAAACGAGACACATACTCACTCGTACTCGTATACAGGCATTTAGGAATATGTAGATGTGAGCTTACCATGTTGGACCACGCACTGATGACAATAGCGACAGGGCGCAGAGTGTAAAAGAGACCAAAAATTGTGCGCATCCCATAATTTATTCACATAGGGAACGTAATAAACATAAACTTGGCTAGCCGGGGCCGTCCTTTCATCAATGATAATAACGTCGTATTAGTGCGGTCCGGCCTGGAAATTGGGCAGCCAAAGATTCGAGATTCGAGTACAATGACCAGGCAAACGAACACAGACACCTACGTCAGCCTAGTCATCATCCGATACTCTCTCCCAACCCCCAGCTCGGGGGCTTTGGCGTTCACCCTTCTCAACTGAAAAAAGGGCATCAATTTTTTAAGGTCCTGGGCTCAGCTTTGGCTTGCCAGCTGATATGGCGCCATATCTTTCGATTTTCATCGCCACTTTGTCGTTGCCGCTGAGTTATCGACAGCTCTTCTCGGGCCATCATATTTTTTTTTTGTGTCCTCCCCACATGGCGTGTGTGTAATATTTATTTAACTACCGCACACACTTCAGATACTTTGGGCTTTAAAGCTCAACATCCTTTGGCATCATGAACTCGACTCGTCTGGCAGAAAAACCCCTAAGACAAGTTGTTCTGCGAGTTGTTTCCGAGACAAGATAAGCAGCATAAATCTATATATAAATGGGTAAGGGCAAATCAGTTTGCTAACACTTAAACTTTTTCACTTTTGCACGAGTATTACTTGAGTGGTTGTTATTTTTTTACGTATGTTAGTTGTGTATGATCCATTAAAAAAGTAGAAACAAACATTTCTTATAAAACATGAATTTAAATAGAGCTGAAGTATGAGTATGTATGTACATATGTTTGTGGATGTGCCTGGCATTTAAGTTAGGAAGTGGCCTTGGCATAAAAGAGATTAAAATATTTTATATTTATAAGCTTTAATAGAGATTAATAGCGAAAAATGTAAATTTTCAGTACGAGTATTTGGAGACAAAATTTAACGTGAAAGCTTTTTTTCCTTCATTATTTGCAATCCAAAAATATTTCTTATAATTCGCAACTCTCGCAATGTGAAATTTTTCGGTTTTGCAGTTTAGTTTAATTTAATTTGGCTCGACGGAGCGAGAAGGGAAAACACAAGGAAAATGCATGCAATTTCCTCTAATTCAATATGAACATTTTCGTCGTGTGCCAGCAAAAAGAATAAGGAAAAATTGTCAACTGTTTAGAGGGTCCTTTGTGCTCGTTTTCCCCCCATCCGCTGCACAAAACTTTTCCCTGGCTAGCCGTTTTCGACATGGCCTCGTACCCTCCTCCCCTTCCGTTCTGTTCCGTTTTTGTTCCGTTTCCGGGAAAGCAATTAAAGATACATTTTAGCAAAATGGTCGCTAACGAATTTAATAATTTTCACTCAAATGCCGCAGCATCCCGGGCCAATGCCAGTGCACTGGTGCGCAAAATATTCGCGGGGACTGTGCGGAATGTGGATTCGGTTTCGGATTCGCCGCGTTTTAAGCGGATTTATTTTAAATCTGTCGTTGCGCGGTGAAATGCTGCCGCAATTTCTGGTTGATAATCGGCTGCTTTCATTAGGCCAACAAATTTATAGATGCAATAAACGCATTGCCGCGATGCGCGATGTGACTGCCACCGGTATAGAGCCGCAAAAGTGCCTGATAAACCGGAAAGCATTCAAATTGATTACACGGCGTATACACAACATTTGGCACCCTGCACAGCCTCCTCTAGCTAATGCTCCTGGTGCCACTCCTTGCCACTCCCGCTCTCCAGCAACACGCGTCGCACAACCTTGGGCCCTGCCATCGAGTGTGTGGCAAATATTGTTGGTTGACACTCTTTTTGGATATTCGAGCCGCGACTCAAATGTGGGCTGTGCCACGATTATGCGGTTGGTTGGCTTTGGGGGCGGGGCGGGATCTGGGCCTGTGGGCGGGCTTAAAGCCCAGCTAAGTGCTCCACTGCCTCGCACCTACGCCACGCATCACAAACCAAATTGAAAACTGAACCTAATGGCGTGACAATCTTTCAGGGCTCCCACTCAACTCCGACTCTGACTCCGACAAGCGGACGTGGCACAGGCTGTACCATGGACATGAGCATGGACGTGGGGCCAACAATTACCAATTTCGATATGCACAGTCAGACATGGACGTTTCCGTGCCATAAAAGTGTCCGAGGATAACATAGAAAGATACGATATTGATGGCTCGTTACCAGCAAATTGTATAAAAATCTCCAATTCCCTGGCTGTTCTCTCTCTATCGCTCCGGCGTTGTTTGTCAGACCGGTCGTTTGCTTTATTTGCAGAAACACTTTTTATGGCTTGCCCGGCTGTCATAAAGATGCCTTTGGCGTGGCCTTGGCTGTGACCAGGGCTCGCCTGACCATCATTGTCCTGGGACCCGGCCAACTGGGCATATGTGTGTACATATCTGAAGCAGCAACACGTGGCAAGTGATACTGGTGCAACGGATAACTATCGAGAGAGTGCGCTATTCAGCTGTAACAAAGGGCATTTTGAGTGGAACTTTGGTATTTGAATTTCCATTTAAGCACAGATTGGCTGACGTCTTTAAACAGAGTTCGATGCACAGAGGCATGCCAACGAGATATGATATGATAGATAAATTTATAGTTTTTACTTGCACATTGCATGTGGAAACAATTAATTAATATGTCTAGCCTTCTTTCATTAAGTAGGTTGACCCTGATGCAAGCTTAAATAGAGCTCGAAGAGAGTGCCCAGTATCAAAAGTTGGCCAAAATACTTACCGTCACGTAGTCGCTCAATCTGATCTTTATTTGACAAATGCTGCGCTTATCGGGCAGCCCGTGTCCGCTGTCGCTTCCTGACTGGCATACTAAAATCCAGCTACGAGACGACGTCCTAATAAAACAGCCACTTATACAATGTTTATGGCCAAGGACTCGAGCAGCGAGTTCTGCATTTGATAAGCATTGGTCGGGCAGAATGCTGCCTGAATTATATACAGCCAAATGCCTTGTACCTTTAATTGTGTTCTGTTTCTGTGGTGGTGCCTTCTGGCTTGTGCTTTGTGCTGACGCCTCGACACCTACTTTATGGCCGTTATTATGCTGAAAACTTTGGCGTTGCAGTAAATTTGCACACACCCAGCCCAGCCCTTGCACAATGGGCGTCGACGGCTAAGATAAAGAGGGGCAGCCAACAGTCGGCGAATATCAACATTTACCAGCTCCGGCAAGCACAAACAGACAAAACACAAACAAAGGCCACCGCAGAATGTTACGCCCTCTAAGTACATAGAGAGAAAATTGAGAGTGTAAGTGTAAAAATTAATCTTTAATGATAGAGCCAAAAAGCCTTACACTCCGTCATTCTTACAACATTACGGATTTATGCGTATACGTAACTTTGTTTTTCTCTCAGTGTACGCACAGTACAATAACCGACACTCACACAGGTGGCCCAAAAATGTATAAACTGTCTGAAATGGAGAGTCGCCTGTTGTAATTTTCATGTGTCGGCAAAACGGAAACAGAATAGCAAAGGAAAAAACAAACAGGAGAGTTTCCACACACACCAACACACAAACACACACACACACACGCTTAGACCCACCCAAACACACAGATAGAAGAAAGCAATAGGGAAACCACAGCGAATGATAATGGAAGGCATTAAAGCAGATTACTTGAAAAGCCAAAATGGCAAAAGACACAGCGGGCAGAATTAGTGGATGGTGTTGTTCCTTCTTCGACGGGAACTACGGGGACACAGGGTTGGGGTTTTTCTGTTGGTATGCGTAGACAGGCGCGGGCCTGATGAAGATGAAGGTCATTCGACATTAGCTGCAATCAGTTGTAGTTGCTACCAATGTGGATGTTGCTGTGGCCCTTACATTAGCTTTGACTAATTTTAATTATTTCTTTGTCAGAGCTGTCCTTCTCCGGGACAGCTAGGACAGTCCTCAGTCCCGAGATCCTACAAACATAGACATTGACAGCCACACATACAAAGACACAGACACACACACACACACACACACACATAAGACGTCAGAGTTAAAATTAAGAAGTGGACTGAAAGAAGAGGCGGACGGACCCGGTCGCTTGGCAATTTGTTTAATGAAATCATCAAATTAAATAAAATGTGCGGCCCAAAAAGTGTAAGTGTAAGCAATTTGTTGATGTTTTAGGCTGCTGGGGCTGCTAAGGCTGCTGCTGCTGCTACTGTTGTTGCCATGAAATACAAAACCACAGCATGACATGGCTCCCAACACGTGGCCACCCACTCTGCGTCCCAGCCACAGCCATTGACACACACGCACGCACACGCAGAGAGACACTTCTCCTCGAATTGCTATCAAAGTCAGAGCCATAACTTTGAATGCAGTGCTCGATGTGCTCAATGCGGTCGGGCGCGTGTCTCCTTGGCTGCCTTAATAGCCAGCCAGCCGGCCAGCCGGCCTAGCCTTTCTCCCAACCCCACCCAGTGCTTCAATTACATTATTAATCACATCACTCGCAGTTCTTATTTTAAGCAGCTTGCAGCTCCCCCCAGGCAGAGGCATTCTGTTCTGTGCTTTTGGGGCAATAAATTCGCTGGCCGGCAAAACTTTTTCAATTAACACAAAATTATGCAAATTGAGTGGCTGCCAAAGCCAGAGCCATAGGAGTTGCTTAGCTAGCGATAAGATAAATGGCGCTGGCATAGATTTTGGGCATTAACGTTATGCCGCAAACTTTTGAGGCTGGCCTGTTGTGCACTGTGCCTGCTGAAATATTTGTAAGAATTGTGACCTACCGCAAAACGAAGGGACTTGTGAAGCCGACTCGCTGATGGCTCATCAATATTGGTTGCCAAAGTTATTCAAGATCAACATTTATAATTGATATTTATAGATTAAAATAGCGATAGACCTTTGAGGCCTACAAAAGAGTTATGTATACGTATTGTTGTAAATTTATACATATCCACATATATTTTGGGCTAATCAATCCTATTTGTTGTCTTCTCATTTGAGTTATTGCATTCAGTTGTCTGCTCATTAGTAGGGAACTGAAGCGATAAATTGTTGGAAAATACACATGGCTCATGCTTGTATAGCTGATTCGTTTGGGGATGGGAATGGGAAATGATGAAACTAGCGACACCTTCAGCGCACATCTGCTGCATACACCTGTGCGGGCGGGGAGAATCTCTTTCCCTCTTCGCATTGTCCTGGCGACAAAGGAGCGCGTGGCGCTGTCTCGTTACGCTTACTTAGCTGCTTAATTTATGCATTGTGCATGGCACAAATGATGCATTGTTTGCCCTGGCTGTGACTTTGCTCTTGTCGGGTGCGGCAAGTGGCACTCCGGGACAGACGAAAGACGACACACGACATCCGAAGAGCAGCCCAGACCAGGAAACAATTAAATCTCTCCGCTGTGCGTCTGTTAAATTGGTGGTAAGCAGCCACATGCCACCTCTGTGTCTGCTAAATGGCGCCAAGTTGTATCTTAAGACGGAAGAGGTTGGCTTGTGGCCTTTTCCTCTCGTGGCGCTCTGAAACTTGCAATTAACTTGGTGGCTTGCATCGTGTCAGCTGCAGAAGAAACCAATTTTATGTTCAGTGCAGATTTTCATATAATTTTTCAATGAGACTCTCGAGCTCTACCATTACACCAAGTAAAGTTTTCATTAATTCCGCAAAAGGAAATGTGCCACCGTATATTTAAAAATGCATAGAAAACGTAACTCTTTGTATTTTATTATTGCTTTCTGTCCTACGGCTATGCTTTAGAGATTATAATTAAGCTGTTATCCAATCCTATCCAATTCTGATTTCATTTGCTGCAAGGCTGCACTGTAAGTGCGTCTGCGATGGCAGACCTGTCTCAACAAAAATAGACAGGCGAGGCGTTTGAACAGCTATATATAGTAGTGACTCGGGAACTCCTTCAGCTATCGGATGGCAGCTATAACGTTGAAGCGAAGACAATGGATGGATGGTGGTGGTGTCGGGACTCGACTCGGCTCGCTCTGCGGATAAATCAGTCGGGAATTGCGTTAAAATGCTGCTCCAATTGATTTACTGTTGACTTATTGCTGTTTTCATTCCCATTTAATTCAGTTCGTTGCCTTGCTTGTGGGTGGTTATAATTTATTCTCGCCTTTGTTTCGCTTGATGCGCTGTTTGTCTTTAAAAATTCTCATTATTTCGCTGGCTGTCCTGAAAAATATTACTTAACGATGGGTGAAACAGAAAAACTGTAGCATGCCTCGGGGCGCACACGTTTTTTTTCTCCCATCCCTCACCCACTGTGGGAGTCCCAGTCCAAGTCCGAGAGCCCTCCCTATTGTTTATTTAGCATTGATTTATGCATTGAGTGTTTTAAATGTGGGCGTACTATTTATGTGTCCAGACCGATGTTCGTTTGTTCGTCTGTTGGCTTTTTTGTAGCCTGCACTTGATTTGTGGCCTGGACTAAGAACGACGGAGCGGTGTCCCCCCCCAGAGTCGGATGCGGTCAAGGCGTGTCCTGACGAAAGGTCGCTTGATGTATGGGCTGTCCAGCTTCTTGGCTCGTGGCTAGTTTGCATATCTGGCTGCTGTGTCAGCAGTGACAATCACTCTGAATATTATGGCTCCTGTCTGTCAGTCTCTCTCAGTCACCCCCAGCCAGCCGGATTTGTGTCCAAGGAATTTGTGATAAATTTGATAAGATTTGCAGCTCATTTGTACGCCATGTTGGGCTCCTTTGTTGTCCTGTACCTTTGCTGTTTGTGTTGCATTGCACTTGGCTGCTGATTTTCTCATCAGCCTAACAAATGAGCGTTCACTTCTTGTCTAGAGCTGTCCTCGCAGTCTTTAAGGGGCGTTTGTCTAATCTAAACATACCAAACTTAACAGAACGTCCTCGATGCGATGTAAGCCAGTAAGCCAATTCAATTAGGCCAAGTCTAGGGTGGAGAGCCAATGCAGATGTGGACCACATGCTAGGCTGCTAGAAATCAACGATTTAATGTCGCTTAAAGGGCCAGACATCAAGCAGCTGGAGACGAATAGCAAAGTAACGATTGCCTATGCCATGTGGACGCGTGTTGCTCCAGCAGACCGTAAGCTACGTGCCAGACGCTGACAAAGGCTCCCATGCACCCCATTCTAGGCACATGGAGGCGGTACCACCAGCTGCGAAATAGTCGCGTGTGCGGCTTGGCTTGGCTCCTTTGTGTGATTTGTTGTGGAACGGATGTTGGCTACATGTCCCGCTAAATGCAGACACAGGTCCTTCCCAACGAGTCTTTCAATTCCGTCCGAAATACTCGTAGTTGACATTCCTTTGCTTTGTCTAGCAATTGTTTGCCATTTAATTCGTACGATACGTGTAACGATATGTTTTAGTTTATAATGTAATTGAATTCATTTGGACTGCAATTTGCTTCACATCGGACTGCAAATGGAATCGTTCTAAGATAATGGCTCTGTATGGGCATGCACCAAAAAGAGAATGTAATTTATTCATACTGGGATTCATGAGAACGTGACTCGAAATCATCACCAGTTGAGCATCGAGGAAGAGGTAGAGGAAGCTCTTCGTGGCTCACACATGTGGGTCAAGCTCATCCATAGAGTGGGGACGTGGCCAATAGCAGGATTCATTAAAATTCCAAAAAAAATCCAAACTCAAGCACACATAATGGATGTTGAAATAAGTGTCATCGTCAGAGCAATGCATTATATATTTAACACCATATATTTGTATCATAGTAGAAGATAACAGCTTAAAGCTTTAATATCCAACATCAAATATCAATTTATGTTTCCTCTGCCAAATGATATTTTAGGGAGAGCACAATCCATGCATCCATGCATTCAAAATTATTTAGAAAATTTACTTTAATGCAAAGGAGTACTATTATTATTTTTATTAAATTCTCAGGCAGAAAGCGTAAGCGAACCAAACTAAAATAAATACCGATTCAGGCTATCTTTACTTGATTTTTAAATGCCACTTGGATACGTCTTTAAGTATATTCAGAAGTTGTGGTGGAAGCCAAAGCCTAGGGCAACTAAGCTGGTTGTGTGTCAGTGAAAGACGTTTGGGGAATAAACTTGAATTCCCTTGAATGCTGTTGCTGCTTGTCGTTTTTACTCTGCTTCTGAGAATCCTGCTTCCTTAATTACCTGTGAGTGTATAAATCAACATTAATTACCCATGTACGTGTGATTTCAATACAATTATCTGAAGCACTTGTATACAAAATTTGCATAGTGGACATTAGAAAAACACTCGTTCTGCGAGGAGTTCATCTAGGGAAAGATAAGCCCCTGGACACGTTGTTGTCTTTATAAGCATGATTTAATCAATTTAATTAATTAATTTAATCAAATGTATGGTTTTGTCATAAAAATAACACAAGAAAAGCGCTGTAATGGCCTATTCAAATGAACAAATATATTGCAAGCGGTTAAGTTTCTAGGTACAATAAATTGTATTTAATTTGAAGTTTATTTTTAGTTCTCCTACTTCTAGTTCTCTTTTAACGTTGTATTTAAGTACAGTATCTTGAGTTCGTTCTAGGAAATGTACCAAAGAACATTTAAGAGTGGTATTTCCTTTAACTGCATGTTTTACTGCATGTGTGCTCCTTCCAAAGGTCGCGACGTTGTTCTTGACATTAAATGGAGAAAAGGCCAAGACTATACTTTTTTATTTACATGTGTGTTAAAGTACTCTGCCCGTTTGTTTCTATCTGTTGAACTTTGTCTGCAATTCTGCAAGCCACAGCAAGTAACAAAAATAACTACAGTTTTTTTTTTAACTGAATTACTCATATTATTTATTACTTTCTGAGGTTCGTGAAATTCATCAATTGGATTTAAAGCAGTGAGGGAATGTGATGAAGAAGTAGGGTATTATAGAAAAACTCTTTCCCTTCGTTTCTTAACTCTTATTTCAGAGTCAACGTTCTTGAATAAAAAGGCCATGATTCATAGTTCATTTCTAAGTTTTCCATTAATCGATCTGCTATTTGTATATTTGCTCATATTTGCTCTCTTTTTGTATAAATAATTTCTTTTTTTAATGGCAAAAAGGATACACTTGACTTAAAAGCAAGTAGTGGACGAGCTGACTAATTCCATTATGATATAAAACATTATACTAATCCCATGACAAACTTTCATACAATAAAATATTGTGAAGCAATTAATTTTTGTAATCAAATCCCATGAATCAATTAAAAGTTTTTTTTTTCATTTGGTTGGTGGAATAAAAATCCTTGATGCATGACAATTATATTGGCATGCCCCAACAAACCCAAATTGTTCACTAACTACAAACTGGACTATATTTTAGTGGCTTTCTGTTTCTGTAGTCCTCTAAGGTCTGAAGCACATTATATGCAGCTGACAGGCTGATTGCTGGTCAACAGAAATAATTGGATTAATTAATTGAATAAATTCCATTGCTCACTTGTAAATTAGTGAAATGCAATTTGCATTTTTAGAGGTATCATTTTATTTATAGTGACAGTTAAAATTCAATACATTCAATTAAATTAAAACCAAATTTCAATTGCAAATGCAATTGGAAAACTGAATAAAAATGTCACAGAGTGAAAAGCATTGCAATTAAATATTCAATAGGCTTACAAGAACAATTTTACCTAAAGCATCTTCTTGACTTGTTGAACAGATGGAAAATGTCTTGACTCTTCGCCTGCCATCTGGGAAAAATAAAACTTTGGCTGATATCCAGGCAAATGCTAATTAATAAACTTTACTTTTGTTTCCGAGTTGAGCAGAATTTCTAACTGCTGTCGTTCTCTTGCACGAGTGGCGACTCAATTAATGGAATCTATTTAAATTGGCTTAATTTCAATTGTGGAATTCGATACAATGCTAGTTTTGGCGCCACTGACGTCAACTGAAACTTCATCAGAACGAGCAACAGGAAGGAGGATGATGATGGCGTTAAATCCCAAACAAATTAGAGCGGACACGTTCCGCAGCGCAAAAAAAAAATACACACAAGGGCAATGCGATGAAATTATCGTTGTAGGAACATTTCTGGCGAATCCTTTAATTGGTGCGCTTTAAGGGGAATTGCTCGTGCGATTCGCAAAGGAACCGACTCGTTAGGGCAAACAAAACATAGACAGACCTCAAGTCTGGGTCGGAGTCTGGAACTGAGTCTGGGTCCTTGCTCAATGCTCCATGTCCAAGGTCCTGGGTAAGACACTTTATTGTTTTGCTGGCTGCTGGCTGTTGGCTGCAATTGAGCAAAATATTCCGAGTTATTTTTGGCCCTCGACTTGTGGCCTGGACCGAGCTGCAGCTAATCTCCAGTTGTCTGCTTTTCGGGGATTTCGACTTTTGTTTTGTTTCCCCTCAGCCGCCCTCGTCCAACGGCTCGGGAAGCCCTTTCCTCAAGTGCGTCGAGTACATCGAGGCAGAGGCCATAAAGCAAGCACTTTTCGTTTCTTGAACTGTGACCGGGTCGGAGGGCAGGACACCCACACCGCCTCCCCCCTCCGTCTAATTTGTTGTCAGATGCTGGCTGCCAGTGCCAGCTGTTGGTTGCTGCTCGGATTTAAACATTCGACCCTCCATCCGATTCCCACTTTTCATTTTAATTTGCAGTATTGTTCTGTGGCACCATCAGCCCAGAGGCTGTGTGCACACTACGCCCTTCGATATTTACAATTTGTATTGCGCACTTTCCGCATCAAGGATGCCGCATTTTTTTTTCGCTTTGGCGTGCAATTTATATTTAATTAAAATGCCCGATTCGGAAATATGAATGCACTTGAGTGCCGAAACTCCTGCAGAGCCTCACTTAACCCCCCGCAAACCGACTAAGCCGAAACCAGAACTCCCACACATTAGAAAATAATATTTATTTGGCAGTCGCAGAAGCAGAGCAAAAGCCAGAGCAAGAGTTGACCTCGTGACAACGACAACAAAAGAATCAATTGGGTTCATCGAAATATTTATCCAAGGACCAGGGACGCCATACATAAACATGGTACATAGTATACGAGTATTTGTATGTGTACATATGTATGTATGTGCATACGGCTCACATTATGTGAAGCCTTTGGTGCTGTTTGTGTAGCTTTAATTGGAGACTCGAGCAACCGCATCGAGCTGGAGAGATCTTCTGTTGATTTCTTGTTCGACCGCAGTGTAAATTGTAAATGGAAGGCTAGTTGAGACGTTTTGGCCAGAGTCTAATTTGCTTGCCTTTGGCATAAGTTGAGCCGTTTGGCATTGATAACAATGGGCAAGTGGAGGGAAATCTGAAGGGCCCTTGTGCCAACACAATGATGGGTTCCATGGAAGCTGGCTGGGCGAGGAATTTCTGCTTTTGTCCAGCTCCTTGCTGGCTCGTTAGGTGCAGGCAAGGACCTGTGCAGAATGACCGGGCGGCATGCATGTGAGGGCGCTTGGTGCTTGGCTTTAAAATCTGGACATGGACATGGACATAACCGGCTTATACATAGACAGACAGGCAGGCAGACCGCCTCTCTGAGTCATGGTTATTTGTCGTTCCCTCTGACAGAACAAAAAATGAATCTGTCGCTTTGGAAAGTGAAAGTTTGTCGCTCATAAACTAAAGAGTAATCTGAAATGTCTGTGCGTAATGACCGGGACAGCATATTAAAGCCCAGCTTGAAGGGCGAACAAAATGCGAATCAGAGAACTCTTCGTCTTCGTCAGAGTGCTTTGTGCGAGCTGTTGGCCGTTAAACTGCTTGTCTAGACCGTGAGTAAATTTATGGCCCTGATAAATATCTTTATTGTGTGGGATTATGATTGACTAGGCGGCAGGCCACACAATTTATTGATGAAAGAGCCGCGCTCTTGTCCGATTTGGGAAGTTCCTTTTGCTCCTTACAAAAGCAGTGCACTCCACGATGATGGACGAGCATGGAGGTCCCATTGTGTCCCATACGGAGCACATTACAAAACACCTTGCCTGGCAACAAAGCGCATGCGAATTTATTAAGCAGCTAAGCTAAGGCTAAGCTGTTTTCCATTTAATGTTTGAAATCAGCGCACAAAGTCACACCTTTGAAAATCGAACATTTTTTATCTGGATCCATTCAAAATATTTGGCTGACTTGAAAAAATCATTCCCTTTCGATAAAATGTATAATAATGCCCAAAAAGCAAAAGCATTCGGCCATAATTCTCAACATTCATTCAAGATTTAACTTGATTTATTAACTGATTTAAGCCCGTGCCAATACTAACTCCGGTTTATAAGCCCTTCCCTGACACTGCACTCACATCCATTTCAATACAGAGCTTGAGCCGAAAGCCCCCTTGAGTAATGGGTCTCGGCCACTCGGCCAAGTGCAGACCGAAATGGCTGAGCTGGCAGATGCAGCTGCACGGAGCGGATGCCTTTAGAAGTTGCTGGCAAAATGCCTGCCAATCCCCAGCAACAATGGAGGGGCAAAGCGGGAACAAAGTGCTCGTACGAGTGGCGAGTGTAAAGGTGAGAAGCTGTTTTTTACACGCAGCATGCAGCACGCAGCGTTTAGTTCACGGGTATGTTGTTTTCGTCTAGATTTATGTACCGGGAGAGCGAGTAAATTTCCAACTCTTTTCTTTTCAGATCTAAGAGTGTTGCTTGAACAGATCCTAGTGGAATGATGTACGAAATGGCAGTGGGTATACCCTAGTCCGTATGGTCTACAATATTTTTCTAGCTTGTTCTTTCGCCTCCCAAGAGGATGAACTCAAGATGCAGATGAGGCGACTGTGTTTGGCACGCATTGTGCAAAGAAGTAAAGAGATTATTTTTGCTTTAACGTTGGAAACACTTTTTTATTTATTTTTTATATTTTTTATTCGTGTTATTTACTCGGCGGAGCTCAACACTTAACACTTAATTTACGACTGCACTACTCAAGGATGGAGCAAAAAAGTTCGTCACGTCACTTTGTTGTCTCATTAGCTGGGCTTATGCCCCCGCATAAATCGTCTGGGCCGCTTAAAGCAGCCATTGGCGATGGCCACCGCAGGCGTCGCCATCTCCTCCATCGTCGCTGTTGATTTTATTTTTATGGCCAATTGGCAAAACGAAATTTGCATGCAAATCGCCAGAGCTCACGATTCGAGCCCTTTTTTCAGCCGGAAAAAGTTTTTCACAAGCGGCTCGTCTACAGATCAGAAAGTTTATTGTGCTAACTAAACAATGCCTAACTATGCATAGCCACGGCTATCTGGCAGGCCTCGGTCTCGGCCTAGGCCTCTGCCCGCGGACTTCACTGGGAGGAGGGCGCATCGTCCTGCTTCTGACGCCGCTTGCGCCAGGGAAACTTTCGCGACTCGCGCAGCGTGCCCGCCTGCAGGGTCTCTGGGTCGGGCAGGCTGTGGCTGCCGCTGTAGGGTGTTGTGGCAGCCGTTGCTGCTGCTACTGCTTCGTCGCGACGGCTTATTACCCGCGATAGCTTGAGGCGTGTGGCCGGTTGACTGTTCTCTGGCTGTTCCGAGGGCGATGGCGTTACGAGCATGGCTCCGCTTTTGGTAGCCAACAGAGCGCGCTTTGCCCGCCCGGAGGCGTAGTGCCGACCCACATCCACAGCATCGGACTCCAGCAAGGAGTTGGCGTCGCCCAGCGAGGACAGTTGCGAGACCTGAGCCGCCAGCATGCGGTGGGGCACAGCGCTGCCGGGCGCGTAGAAATCCTGCTTGCGGATGCGTCTGCCCGGTCCGTTACCTGTGCCGCCTCCGCCCATGCTGCTGCTGTTGATCGTCGTTGTCGTCGTGGTGGTGCGAATGCTGTCCTGCAGCGACAGCTGGTGGCTGGCGTCCCGGCATCGGAACTGCACCACTCGATAGGAGCCGTACGGCTCCAGGGCGTTGTTGTTGCAGCTGGCCGGCTGCAGCCGCATCGATCCGTTCTGCCTCAGCAGGGCACTGTAGTTGTGCTGGTGGTGCTGGCTCTGCTGGTGTGGATGGTTCCTGGCCAGGCCAAACTGGCGCGTCAGCGTGATCTGCGGGTGGGCGGAAAATCCGGACACATTTAAGGGGCAATTGGGGGGACCGCGGCCGTGGCACTTACCTTGAATGCCTCCCGAAACTTGTGGCTCATGATGTTGTACAGCAGCGGATTAATGCAGGTGGACAGAAAATAGAGCACTCCGGATGTGTAATCAAGTATGCGGAAGTAATCGTTAAAGGCATCCCGGCTGATTCCGATGTTAATCAGCGAAAGGCCGTACACGGCCATCAGACGCTGTGCGTGGAAGGGAGCCCAGCAGAGGAAAAAGGCGACGGCTACAGCTACTGCAAATACGGGCAAGGATAAGGAACATATTAAATACCTTTTCACTGCCAAGTAGTCGACCATGCGATGCCCGTCGGTGGACAGCAGCCGTGACTACTAGGAAGATTACAGAAATAAGTGGCACGACCTGTATCTTGTATCTGTATCCCCAAGTAATCCATTTGTTTGGGTAATCATTCAATAAATGCTTATGCACATGGACTCAGAGGTGGGCATGAACTTTTCCTGCCTGAAGACAGTAATTACCGGAGCCATAGAAGAGCTTGTGGCCTCAATCCCATTCCCATAAGGAGGGGCTAAAAGGAGCTTACTTGGAGTCTGCCCTCCCACAAGGTCTGCCACCCAAATTGTGTGACCGAAAGTCGTTTCTCTGGACGAGTTTCAAGGCCAAGTAATTCAATTAATTTATTTTAGCATAATTCAATTAAAAGAAAACCTTTATCTTGTTGAATTTCTGCACGCTGTTCTATCGAAGCTTCGCGCACCACAATTTGGCGAAAAATTTTTTAAATTGCCTGAAATTTACTTCATTATAAATAAAAGAAAGGCTGGCTTGGGTCCCTTGTAGCCAAATAGTTGACTCTTCAAGTGAATAGATATGGAATACGAAAAGATTGAATTTAATATATTTTAATCTTGATTTAGACACAGCATCTTTTTTTGGGCTCAAATATTTTTCTATGAACTTTGGACATTTTTACGAGTACGAGATGAATACCACCATGACTTTGCACTTAAAAAAATATAAGAAAATTTAATATAATAAACCACAAAAGGCCTGAAAAAAGATTTTTCGGGTGCGGGTTCATATAAAAATCTGTCTGAAAGAGTACGGTTACGGTTACCCGTGATTGATTTGGAAAATGTGACTACGAGCTTCTGTCGTAATATCCATTAGACCAGGCCTAGGTCCTACAGAGATATATTGCCCCACTTCACAACCCTCACGACTCCCTTTAAGTGTCCCCAGCTGATTACTTTGAGGTGCCACCTGCCCCCAAATTGTGCACAGTCAGCGGATAGCTGCCTAATGGCTTTGAAGACGCACTTGATGCATTCGAAAAATTAACGACACCGCAAAGGTCTCGCATGCCACGCGACACCCACCTTCCTCGGGGCATGTGCCATGTGCTAAATGAAAAGTGCTGTGAATGAGAGTGTGGCACTTTGGGCAGGGGTATGACGAATCTCTTGTTTGATGTCGCCAACGCAAATATGTTGACAGTAAATTTCAATATAAGACTTTCGCCGAAATGTTTTGACAGGCAGTGGGTGGAACACTGGCGGCTGGGTGGCCTGGGGCACGGTAGGTGCTGCTTTTAATCAATCAAGCCCACCAACTCAACTCAACACAACACAACTCACCTACCCAACATTCTGATGACTCGGCCCTGAGCGTTGAGGCCGCGGTTGGCATCGTAGGCGCGTCTTGGCAGCGACTGCAGTAGGCGGCTCCGCTTCAGCTTCACCCCAATGAGGACGTAGAGCACGCAGATGGCTGTCATGGGTCCGCAGAAGAAAATGAAGCCGGACACGGCAAACACGTGGGCATAAAAGTCGTTCTCCATCTGTGGAAACGAGGATGTAAAGTGAGTTGAGTACGAAATTCACTGAATTTGAGTCTGTGTGTATTTGCACCCACCGTGCAGGAGTATCCGCTGTTCTGGTAGACCACCGAGAACTGCATGGCCTGGGGCAGGGCCAGCAGGAAGGCGGCCAACCAAATGGCAAATATAAACTTAATGGCGCGCGACAGCTTCGACATGGTGTGCTGCCTAAAAATGATGGAGTGAATTAACAGATTAGAATGTCACATTTATTGCCCAGTATTAAAGTGAATTTAATGTTAATGTAAATGTAAATGTTTATGAAGGAATGAACCCGAAAATAAAGCAATTCCATCCTGCTTGACCACCAACTTCTGGAAAGTGAATTCGGGAATTCTTGGAAATTGTTTCATCTGCGCCTGCTTCCGCGAACTTCCCAAGGGCTTTTACTCGTATTTATTTAGGAGTATGTGAGTATATTTTCAAAGTAACTTTTAGTTGAAGACAAAGCCATATCCCCCGAAAGACACTTGCAAATGCTTCAAATGTATTTTTGGACTGGGCGAATGAATATTAAATAATAACCAAATTCACAGAATTGCCATTTCAGGCACAGACCTAGTCGCTATTTCCATGAAATGGAATCTCACTTTATGAATGGTTTGAAACATACAAAATTTGAAGCTTCTATGTACAGTACCAGAAGGCTTGAAACTTCTCCTACTACGCTATGCACAAGGACACACCTGCAATATATTCCTAATCGCTGTCTGTCAATATTAGTTCATATTAATATACTGGAATGACATCTAATGTAAGGCCTTTTATTGTCCTTTCGCAACTTGTCAGCTTGACAATAAATAATAATTATAATTATTATGGCTATCACTTTGATTAAACCTTATCGCATCGTATTCATGGCATTCACTGGGTAGTAAATACCTGCAGTTTATGCGGGCCTTATCTCGTTGTATCAATCTCTTTATGTTCTGTTCTATTTATACTTGATCCACTTTGTTAATCAACTAAACTTAATGAATAGTGTACGAATGATTGGGCGAATGTAATTGGTGTCTGGCTACCATTGTGGGGGCCGAACCGAAACTCACCGAAACGGATGACAGATAGCAATGTACCGCTCCACGGTGAATGCGGTGATGGTGAGGACTGTGGCATTGGCAGCCATCTCCGAGAGCACGCTCTCCATAATGCACATGACGTCTGTGAAAGGGTACATGTCCGGGTACCACAAATTGTACAGCTCCTGCGGAATTCCTGGCAGAAAAATTGAATGTTATGTATACGCAGAGTGGGCCGAAGGGCAGCTCGCTCACCTGAGACCAGCAGGATCAGGTCGGACACCGCCAGATTGAATAGATAGAAGTTGGTGGCTGTGTGCATGAAGTTGTTCCGCGAAATCACAATGCAGGTGATGAGGTTGCCCAGTACGCCGGCCACGAAAATAAGGGCGTAGCAGACGGTGAGGACGGTGAGCAGGGCCAGGGAATCGTCGGCCGGCGAGTCGGCCGCCATGTTGCTGCCATTGGTGCCTTTGTCTGAACTGAGCAGATTCGAAAGATTCTCGGTCGTTATGTTGAGCAGATGGGCGACATGTGTTAGGAATTTGTCATTCTGCAGCATGGCGGACGGGCTCTGATTGGGAGCAGGACTAGCGCCAGGCGACACATGAGCCATGAATGATTGATTGAGGCCATCATCGTTGCTGTCGTGGGTGATGGCGACAGCGACGACGCCTTGCAACATGCTAGCAGTCAGTCCTCAATTAATTGTGGGTGCGGCAACTCCAACTCCAATTCCAAGGGGAACTCCCGAAATCCCTCGCCTTGTGTCTATGCGTTATTAATGCTGTCTGGCGGCTGTGTTGTTTGCGCATCCCCTGCTGCGGTGGCACATGGCTGATAAGCAGGCGGCGACGGGCCCAAATTGTGCACTCGCCTGTGAAGCAAACAACATTAAAAGTCATTAGACTCAGGAATGAATTTAAATTGAATCGGCCCGGCCCGGCCCGAACCGAACCGGCTGACATAACCCTACGAGATGTGGCGACAGGTGGCTGGCGGGCAGATGTTGCTCATAGACTTCCTCCTCCCCAAAACACCTGACGACTACGGCCACTTGGCTCTATTAATACTTCGTAAGCATCTCCGGCTAAGTCTATATAGATCGTTGGCAATCAATACGGTTGTGGGTCCCAAACTTTTTCCATTTGCTCGGACTGCGTTGAGTGCTCGGACTGAAGCGAAAACTGATTGCATGTGTGCCAAACTTTTTCAAATGGGAAACTTTTTGCACCCACACAAGTGTTCTCTGGCCCGGCACATGCGACGCTTTAAAGATGTTTGAGAAATGGCTATCGGGAGCCGTGCTAATATTTCACTCATTATGTCAGCGACACGTTTTGAATGGGCCTCTGAAGCAGCCAAGAAAGAGGCCCATTCCGGGGTCTGGGGTCAGGAGTCAGGAGTCGAAGGAAAGGAACATAATGTTGAGGCTAATGCCAGGCTGGCTTATGGGCTTCAGCCTGAATTCTTCTACTTAATACGTCTAATTAATTATATTTCCCGTTCGTTGGATGGTTCTCTGCAGCATTTAAAGTGCACTAAAAAGTATGCTACGCGTGTGAATGGGAACAGGCACAGGACTTCTTGAAGAATGGCAGGGGTCACTGCTGTTCCCCCTTGTTGACGCTAACTAATTGGCAAAATAATTGAATTGCCAGCTCAGGTGTGAAAGTTGATTTAGATATGATTCGGCACTACAGAGCAGAGCGAAGTCAAATATTTGCCACCGATTTATACAACTCCATAGCTACGTATAGTAATCCAATCAGCCAACCAATCCCAAAGCGCGGACCATATTAGGGGTGCCAATTCCATTTTAGTTTTCGTGTTTCCCCCACCCAGAGTCCAAACCGCAGAACAAGCACGAGCAGGTGACAACGAGCAGCTTCAACATTTTTTAATTAAACTTTGTGGTTTCCGAAAATATTGAGCAATTTTGAAAACGAGTTTCTCTCGATTCTGGGACAATGCAGGTTCTGAGTAAATTTCAATTAAGCCAGTTCTGGTATTCAGGGATGACGATGCTCACCTTCAGTCCAATGTGTTTTTATTCTTATTTGTTCAGGCTCTTCTTTTGTTGGAGTTTCGATTGCACCCACAAGGTGTGCTGAAGTCTCTCTGAAGTGTCTCTTTCCGATATAATGGAGTCACTGAATGGAAAATTAGTTTTTCACTTTGCTGGGCAATCAGTGAGACCTATCAATCAGTTGTCAATCGCTTGGGATTGAATGGGATAATTATGAACTAAAAAATGCACTTTTTATATTTACAGGTTACACTTTTTATTTATGTTAATTGATTTCGTTTTTCAGTTTTACGTTAAATATCAATAACTTAATTCATTCATTAATTCACTATTTGTTTCTTTTTTTGGTTCATTTCATGTTTTCGCTTAAATTCGATATTATGTTAATTTATTTATTCATTGATCAATCATCGTTTGCGTAATTTCTGTTGATATAATCAACACAGATTATAATATAAAATCATAAGTTTATTCATATATTTTATTCGATTTTATTGCATTTTGTATTGTAAATCTCTTAATCACTTTTTTTCCAGTTTTCATTAGTTTAATGAATTATTTTTAGTTTTTCTTTATTTTTCCTGTTGGTATTATGTATATTATTTAAATATAACTAACTTAAATTAATCACATAAAATTTTTAATTTGTTTAGTCATTTGCCATTTTTAACATGATTGCCATTATTCTATTTTATGCAATATATTTCCAGATATTTTAAAATTTCCTGAATACATATTTTTGATATTATTGTTGTATAATTTAATTATTTAATTAATTCATTAAATTTCCTTATTATTATTTGTGGGAATACTTTCTCTTTTTTTTTTTTAGAATAAATCACTGTTTTTCTTTTGAGCTTATGCAACTTTTTTATTATTTTTCGGTATATTTTCAATTTGTCTGTTCATAAATATGCGATCTTTGTTTTACTTTTTGCAATGTTTCCGAGAGTTTTCAGTTTTCCGTTTGTCTTCTTGCTCGTCAGGCTCGCGCACGTCCGGAGTTCAGTGTAGTCCGTTGAAGACTGAGTTGCCTTGCGGCAGTTGAGGCAGCATTTCGCGTTGGCTGTTAGCCACAGCGCGGTCTCTGTTAACCAACAGCACGCCTTATCCTAGTCGCCCGCTCTCTCTCGGCTGGTGTGTCTGAGGTACGCAAACATCGGGAATTAATTTCATTCATAAATTCATGTACCTTACTTTGTCCCTCCGCACCAAAATGAACTCGTCCCCGCCTGGCCGTAAGTTATGTCTTACTTGTCGCATGAGTAATATCCGGGCGGCTGCTCACGGTGCGCGACCATAAATGGCAGTCGATCCAATTGAATGGAATGACACTGAATGGCTAGTTTCTGAGTTGCTAATTGAAATTGCAAATGGCCCGAACCACTCGCACTTACTTTTAATATTTATCGTTGGTGGCGCCGCCCCTGGAAAGTGTTTAACTGGCGTTGACTTGACCTTTGCGAATCGGTGGAGGGGGTGGAGGTGAAGCAATCAACGCTCCGCGAAATCTAAGCCGTTGTGGCTTCCACTCTCCGACAGGCCCCCAGCGCTCGTAAAGTCGGAGAGAAATGTGTTTGTTTTGCAGGACATGAACCATTGCCGGTTGCTCCTGCACCCCGTCCTCCTTTACGAGTATTTATTGGAAGAAAAAAGGAAAAACCGCATATTAATGTCGATTCAGGCCTTGGCCATCGTCCGCAGATTTGTGGATTTGTTTTCATTTTCCCTCGACTGCCACGACTGCCCCGGGCCTGGAATTCAATTGAAATGCGGGAAAGGGCGGAGAAGCTGTTGCCGTCTTGTGGTTGACTTGAAGAGGTTCAACCACCAACGAATTTTGAGCGTGATTCGGGCATGGTTGTCTGCTCGCGGTAAACATGCACAATTTCTGAAGCGTGACCACAATACGGGCAGGGTTTTGGTCTAGAGCAAGCTTAAGAGGCTTAAGCTATTAAGGAAATGCCTCACATAGTCGTTGATCTGAAAAAGGAAGAAATCTGGAGTAAATCCCGCTTACACGAGTGCCCTCAAAAGTAATTTGGAGCAAATAAATGGTGTTTCGGCAGAATGAAGTCGTCTCACAAACAGATTCGGATTTTCCACACACTTTGATCTGTCATAAAAACGATTACACGGCCGCTAAATTAATGTTGCCCAAATAATCTCGGCTCATAATCTGGTGGTCGAGCTCCTGGGTTATTCATGAGCACCTCAACTTCAACTCGAGGGTGAATAATGAAAGCGTAATCGCCATCAGTAATAGTGCTTCAATTCCTGACCTCTCCGCATTGCGTATACGCAACGTTGCCGTGTCCATGCCTGTCGAGTCGAGATAATTCAATTGGCCAGCAGATTGTGGCAACTGCTGATTAGCATAATGCTTTCCGACATACACACACACACACACACACACACATGTGGACCACCGACAGAGAAGCAAATGATGGGGTCTAATCGAAAAGGGTCGACCACAGCCTTGATGGCCCAGCAGTTGGTCTAGGTCTGGGATTACCCCGATTTACGATTGTCATGAGACAGCCACAGCTCCTGATGATGTCTTTGGGCTGATGAACGATGCCTGCAAATGTAATTTAGAGCGCTTTCGAATGCGTCAAGTCATTTGAGCTGCTGCTAATTAAGTAAAATTAAACTAAATGCGAGTGTCCTTGGCCTTTCAGTTACAGAGGGAGGGCCTACTCCGGTTCGGGGCGAGCATTGAACCGGTTCGGAACGAACGTGTCGCTTTACATAGTTGGCCGTTTAGTGCGGTCCCATTACCACGCACAGGAATGAAGTATATTTCGACATCATTACTCATACAACCCGTGGGCTGAAGTTTATGTGTAACGTTCGAAATTGGCCATCTCGAGTGACGCTGAGACTGGCCGGGAATGCCGTAGGAGTAAATTGCGGAGCTTTTAACCAAATGAAGCCCGGCCGAACACGCACACCTCTTTTTTCGGGAAATTCAATTATACGAAAGGTTGTGAACTGCATGTGGGACGCACCGCACCGATGTCCTGCCAATCGAAGGCTACAATTAGCCACGAGAGCTGAAATTTTTTCAGTGACTTGTTGAGCGCGTGCGAGAGTTCAATAAATGGAGGTCGAGTCGAAAGCAAGTTCCAAGCACCGAAATATCAATGCCCTACCAGGGGCTGGAGGATCGGATCTGATGGCCTGTAAAACGTTCAACGTGGGACGGACCGTACCCGAACGGTCCCTTCAAATGCCCCCATCAATATCGCTCGCTTTCCCCTCCTAATGAGCAATTTTTAAGCTCTAATAACATGACCAAATAATATTACTCTCTGTGCGAGAGGGTTACATTGGGTTGGTCGAACTGCGAATGACTTTCGGCTTGCCCTTTTCGGCTTGCAATAAAACTAAATGAATTGGAAACTTGCAGAGAACTCAGCCAAACTGCTGACGAGGATGCCGCCGCCGTCGCCGACGCCTGATGACAAGGTCCTGGACTGCGCGATGGTAGAACTTCAAAATGGCACAGAAAGTTCGACTCGACTCGACTCGATTCCACAGGCGCCTTGAATCTGATGTCATGCCGCGTGTTCGTAAAGAGCAAAGCAAACGAAATTCCTCAGTTCAACTGAAAACAAGTGAAGACGCTGGCCCCCTGCAGGACCCCATCTCCAGCACTTCCTCTCGTCAATAATAGGGAGCCAAAGTTTCCACTTGGGAATGCCTTTGCAGCACGTGCTCTATGTTTGCCTTGCCTCTGAATTCTGGTACATGAGTCCTATATCAGGGAGCTGTGGGCTTTTCAGATGGCAGTTGGATATCTGTGCACAGCACCCACACCCGACCCCGACCCCCGCCTCTATTTTGTTTGTTTAGGTCTTTGTTTTGATGAAGTGCCAAAAAATTGTTTCGTGCTATTTGCATAAAAATTGAGAAATTGAATGCCTGCAATGGATTCGATTTGTTTGTTGTTGTTTGGCTATTTTTCTTTTTGCAGATGGTCGTAGCATAAAAATAGATACCCACTAGCCGGAGGATTGACATTGAAGGGCGAAACAGGACTTTTATGGGCCGCAAAGCTCTGATAGATTTTCCCGCACATGGCCATAAAAGTAAGGCCCCCGGGGCCTAATAAAATCTCTCTTTGACTGATCATAAAACGAACAAGTGCCACGGACATGCCCGTCCGATTTTGACGGTTGTAATCTGGCATCGACAAAGTGGATTCTCAAATTAATTCTTAGCCCCGTAGGTGTCGTTGTCGCTGGCCATTTCACCTTTGCGTTTCGATTTCGGTGTGGTTTGGGGTGTCGTGGCGTCTAAGGTCGCCATTTGCAGTGTCCTTTGAGTCTGTTAACATAATAATCAAACAATTTGCCGCCTCGACCAAATTAATATGCCACTAAATAAGATAAAGTGCATGCTACTCCAATACTATTTGCATTTTTATTACCCTTGCCCTCGGCCTGGTCCGTGGCCTTCCCCAATTTAGGCCCCCTACTCCCCCTACGCTCGGAGAGAGCGCCGTCGCAGAGAGCCAAAAAGCAACCGGTAGTTCTTGGCTGCTGCGCCAGCGGTAGCAGTGGCTGCGGCAGCGACTGCGACTGCGGCATCTCTGTTGCGTCGCTGTTATCCAACTTGGCCCGAACGGGCCGTACCGGCCAATATTTTGGACAAATTCAGTCTCTCGGATGCTGCGGCCAGTTTCTGTCGCTGCCGCTGTCTCGATTACGGAAGAGCACCGGACAGGGGAAAGAACCGGACAAATTGCGGCGTAGTGGTACGCGCGTGTTCCCCGTCCAATAATTGTGCCTAAAAAAATCAGTGTACGTTCAAATGATCTTAAAGTTGGCCAATATATATATATGTAATTGCGAGTGTGTGTTTATAAACCCCTACAGCGCGTGGCATTAATCAAAATTTGGCACATGGTAAAATCGGACTAGCAATAATGCATTAGAATACAAAAAAAATTATACAAAAGGAGGCGGAGTGAGACTGTGGAACAGAGACAGCAGCAGATCGAGAGCAATGCACTAGCAAGACAGCAAAAAAAAAAATTAACAAAAAGTGACAAAAAATCAAAAAGTTCAAAGCAATAAAAAATAAATGCATTTGTAAAAATTTGGCAGGCAGCGTTTGATAAATTTAAATTAAACGAGTTTTAAATGCACAAACGATAGCCAGCCCAGACAACCAAAACAAAACAAAAAACAACGCAACGGTGCGGGAAAAATGAAGAAAAAATTAAAATCGCATACGAGGAATCTGCTAATTGCTGAAAGCTACTCTGCAGACTCGCAGATTCGTCGATCCGTTGATCCGTTGATCTGACCAGTGTAGTCGTAAAGTGTCTCCCATTAGTACCAAGCAGTGCAGATCGCTTGGGAGTGATATATTCCATATGCAAATCTAATCGAGAAACACAGAATTGAACATACACTTTATGGGTAGGGGCACTGCATAATTTTTTGTGAGATGCTACACAGTCGACAGACGGACAAAAAAAAAACAAAAAACAGAAATCAAAAAACAGAAAACAGAAAACGAAAACCAGTTTGATTGAATATACAAAATAATAAAACCAAATTCGACAGCATTCTTGAACTGTGCATATTTTGAAGCAACCCAAGCGCTATACTCGTATGATAATGATAATGATAATAAAACCCGCCAAAAACGGTCAACAGCGGTCACCGTCAACTCATCATGAATGGAGTATAACTATGTAAATGGTTTAGTCGCTTTAGTCGCCCATTAGGTGTGGTTCACCTAGCCGGACCCACCCCTGGGATGACCTTGACAGCAGAGCAGCTTAATTTGTTTGCTCCGTAGGGATGCTGAGATCCGTGGAGAAACATTCATCCTTAAATTCATCTCGTTTATACTCAAATTGAGCACAAATATTTTCACTAAATGCCACTTAGCAATTCAAATTAATTTACAGCCACCACCTGGCCTGCGAGAGGTAGGTTTCCTCGGAGACACCTGACTGGCCCATCTTGCCATCTGCCCATCCCACAGGATGAAAGGTAAACAAGGAGCCAAGGACACTCACACGCCCTCCCAAGCTAATCCTGCACCCTTGACAACAGGTTGTCCGTGGCACTGGCCTAAGACGAATTTGATGAGCCCCCAGTGTGGGGCATTATGAAAACATTTTTTGCGAGAAATTTTCAATCGAAAAGAAGTAAGCAGACGGCTGTAAAAAGGACAGAGAGGAAAAATCCATCAATTCGAATTTAAAACAATAAAAAAGGAAGGAAAAACAAACACTTGTCCATGGCAGTCAAGATGCTGCCCGTGAACACATCCAGCCCCCTGGCAGCCGACTTTCAGATGTTTCAAAACGAGAAGTTCCTCTTGAATCTGACTCAAGAGCTGAACATTTCGGCGGGCAATCTGACTAGCCTGCTGCAGGGCCTGGAACCACAGGAGCTGCTCCCGCCAATGACCCTCCTGGCCGCCCTGAGTGTGGGCTATGCCCTCATCTTTGTCGCCGGGGTGCTGGGCAATCTCATAACCTGCATCGTGATCTCTCGCAACAACTTCATGCACACGGCTACGAACTTCTATTTGTTCAATCTGGCTGTATCCGACATGATCCTGCTGTGCTCAGGTGGGTCTGCACAGTCACAGTCCCGTACCACACAACTGGCTGGAACTAATTGCATTTTATGGCTTACCGATTCTCATAGGCATGCCCCAGGATCTGTACAATCTCTGGCATCCTGACAGTTATCCCTTCAGCGATACCATCTGCATACTGGAGAGCGTTGTCTCGGAGACGGCGGCCAATGCCACGGTCCTCACCATAACCGCTTTCACCGTGGAGCGCTACATTGCCATTTGTCATCCGTTCAGGTGAGGCACTATTAACCCACTACCGCCCACCATTCTGCCACGCTTAATTGGGTCTGAATTCTCCCACACAGGCAACACACAATGTCCAAGCTGTCGCGCGCCATAAAGTTCATATTTGCCATTTGGATTGCGGCCCTCCTGCTGGCCCTTCCGCAGGCCATCCAGTTCTCGGTGGTGTTGCAGGGCGTAGGCTCATCGTGCACGGTATGATTGATGGGGCTTCATACGCCCAAGCATGCGAGTATCTATGGAAACTCTTTAATCGTTTTATGTAGTGTCAAGTATACGTCGGGATTTCAGGAAAACATTTGAGCCTTTGAGTGGCTCAATTAAGGGTCGGAAAATACTGTGCAGCTGCTTGAAAATATATATTTAAGACTATGAATGCAGAAGATGCAGCGCGGAAAACTCAGATAATACGAAGATAAATGTATGCAGGAAAAATGTAAATTTTGGAAGCTGAAAAGTAGTCAAGTGAAAATTAGGAGAATGACCAAAAAAGACCAAAGAGCAAAAGACCTAAACAAATCAAAATCAGTTTACAAACATTTAAAAATATTATTAAGATTTAACTATTTTTTTTTCCCCTACTATATGAATTTATATCTTGATCCAAATATTTAAAACTATTTAAAAGAAGTAGCGCCCACATTGAATAATGTCATATAGCTCCCACATTAAATCCCCATTTTATGTGGGTTGACTCAATTAGCGGCAATAAAATTGATGGCCTCCGCTTCCGAATGGATAGAGCCCTCCGGGCCAGGCTGTAACATTATACTCGTATTTCCATATCGTTTTGCATGATAAATTTTACATTTTTGTACACTTTTGTGACAGATGAAAAACGACTTCTTCGCCCATGTGTTCGCTGTGTCGGGCTTCCTCTTCTTTGGCGGTCCCATGACAGCCATCTGCGTGCTGTACGTCCTCATCGGGGTGAAGCTGAAGAGGAGCCGTCTGCTGCAGGCAATACCACGACGATGCTTCGACGTTAACCGCGGCATAAGCGCCCAGACGCGCGTCATCCGAATGCTGGGTAAGCTGGGGAGCTCTGCCGATGGCATCTTTGTGGGAGCCGACCGGTATAATGTATGGTTTTCTGCTTCCGTCCTTTTCATTTGACACAGTGGCTGTGGCGGTGGCCTTCTTCATCTGCTGGGCTCCCTTTCATGCGCAGCGATTGATGGCGGTTTATGGTTCCTCCTCGGGCATCGAGTCGCAGTGGTTCAACGATGTGTTCAGCGTTCTCGACTATACATCCGGCGTGCTCTACTTCCTCTCCACCTGCATCAACCCGCTGCTGTACAACATCATGAGCCACAAGTTCCGCGAGGCCTTCAAGGTGAGATTCAGCTTGTGCCACTTGATTACTTTCCCAGAGTGACTGGCTCTCGCGACTCCGACTCCCCGCAGGTAACCTTGGCGCGTTACTTTGGACTCTCGGGCAAGAACCCCGGGCGGGGACTGCCGCACACCTACAGCGCGCTGAGGCGCAATCAGACGGGATCTCTACGGCTTCACACAACGGTGAATATTAATTTAGCTACCATTGGAATTTCTGTTGCAGTGTCTCTCTCCCCCCTGCAGGACAGCGTTCGCACCACTATGACATCGACGACGACAACTACCACAACCGTGTTAAATGGCAGCAGCAACGGGGCAGCCGCTGCCGGCAATCTGGGGCGCTCCTCTCTGCGCCTGAATCGCGTCTCCTTGGACAGCTCGCAGAGTCAAAGCCAGAATCGCAGCAGGCAGGATCTGTTTGAACAGCAGTCCCATCCGCATTCGCATTCGCACCCACGTCGCACGCTGCAATCGCAAATATCGCAGTTGTCATCAGTGGGCGATGCCCACTCGCTGCTGGAGGCGGACATACAGTGGCCAGAGGAGCAGCTGCCACCGACACAGCCACCGACGCAGCTGCAAGCACCCATGTGCTCCATTGACGAGCTGAGTAGTCAGTCGGGGGCAGACGATGTGGGAGTCTCTCGCTCCCGCCTCAAACTGACGCGCATTACGCGTGGCGGCCACCAGCTCACCCAGTCGGGGGGCGAAGATGTGGGCGGTGTGGCACACGAGGCAAATGGCAAAGTGCGAAAGGCAAAGGCGAAAGCGCTCAAGAGCTCCAGTGCCCTCAAGAGTCTCAGGGCCACATTCAATTGGCGCGCCAGACGCAAAGGCAGCCACAAGCCACATACCAGGACGAGCTCTGGCGAGGTCTCGAGTGAGCGCGGAGCCGCTTACTGAGCAGCCGCTTAACGGAGTCTGGAGTCCGGGCCACGCCACGCCACGCTACGTCCCTCTTCTAAGTGGCAGCAGACACACAACTGTGATAAGAGCAGCAAGTCCTCTCCAGCTTGCTTATGTTTCTAGACAAATATTCCAAGTTCGGTCAATTAGTTGCCCATAGTCATAATATACAAATATAGCTATAGATACTCGCAGATCTATGCATAGTCCGACCTCTTCTAGTCTAGAATAAATTAGTCTGTTCTATTTTCTTCAACTGTGTCTCTTTTTTCTTGTTCTCTCTGGCTCTGGCACTGGGAAGTGGGATTGTATGGGGATTATAAAAAAAGCGGGTTCAACGCGCGTCTGACTAATGAGTACCAGTCGGACGGACGCGGGTGCGTGCTGCAGCTAAAAAGCGTACAGCTAGCAACTCCCTCCGCATCATAATCCCGGGAAATTAAGATGTCTATCAAGCGCACAAATAAGCTCCTCGTTCTGGATTCTGGAGTCTAGACACACACACAAAAGATACCCGCGAACGGCGAACATTCATTCATTCATTCATTCGTTCGAAGCTGCTGAGTGCATGTCCACGCACGGGGTGAGTACCAGCTCGAGTATGTGGGTGTGTGAGTGCCTGACTAATTAGCATGGCGTCGCATTTAGTTTTAATTCCAGAAAATGCAATTAATTAGCCCCGGGCAGCTAAAAAGTTGTGGCTGCCCCAGAAATAAATGGCTTTTAATTCATAAACTGCAGCATATGGGGGATGCAGGATGTTGGACGTGCATGAATAACTGTTACCACAGAAAGTTAACGTAATTTACACTAAATTCTGGTAATTAATGTGGCCTTTACAGCTGCACTCCATGGTGTAAATGTGGGTACAATGTAGCACAATGTTTGACCACATATTTCCCAAGTTATGTTAACACATCTGAGTTAAACTTTAAGCTGCCTCAGTTTTTGGAAACTTTAACAGAATCATTCCCCAAAAGCTTTGTAAATTCTTGAATTTTACACACAGAAATTTACTGGCTTAGGTTTTAATTTTGGTTCAATTTTTCCCAATTCTATTGGGCAAAATTTTGATTTATCTCTGGGGAGTTTTCATCTCTTGGTAAGTTACTCGTAAGATATTTTCTACCAAAATGTTTCGGATAACTCTATTGTTTATGATTTAGTTTCGTAACTTTTCTTGTCTGGACGGTATGTAGTGGTTGAACCGCCTGTCAAAAGTTATTCCACAACATTTAATAACAATTTTGAAGCCAGATTATCCTTCCTCACAGCCAGCAGATTAGTTTGTTTTGCAGTTTTGTCATACTCCAACTTTTAACTTTCACGACAAACTATTTGTATGGCAACTGAACAATGCAGAACAACTCCACTCCAGCAAAAGCATTTCATATTAGTTGAGGCTGTAGACTCGGGTCTATTTTTAGCCAAATTGATAAACAAGCAAATTTGCGTTGATACCGAAAATTCGGTGTTTAGACAATATTGTTAAGTTCTGAATACAAGATGCTAATCGGCTACACACGCTCGCCCATACGTTCTCCTTTTTATAGCCGTCGACGATAACTAGGCTAGGTCTGAGTCGGGTTCGGGGTCGCGGTCGGTGTCGGTGTCGGGGCCCCGACTAAGACCTTTTCCCACCAAAGGGTGGGTGGGCATTATTTGTGCGACATAAAAGTCAAAGGCTGTCAAATAGTTTCGATGAACTTCATCATTTTTATGGCCTGGCCAAAACCAACACGCAGACAGAGAGAAAGATACAGATGGATACCCGTTTCTGGGCAACCACGCAATAAATTTGAGTGCGTTTCATTTGTGCACAATTTACTATCACTTGTCTCGATGGCACCGCTACTGGCATAGACTGGCACAGACTGTCATAGACTGGCAGACTGAAAGCAATTGAGGCATTCAATTTACGCGACGGCCTAAAAGCCATTCCCTCTTATTTTAAACCCACTAATACGTCTTTGTTCGTATCACGAACTCCCACCCACACACACACACACACAGCCCCTGAGACCCTCATAACGCATAAATATGATATAAATAAGCAATTCTGGCCGGGACGATGGCAGCCCAGCCAGAATGAGCCCGTGACTATGCCATAAACTCTCAATTTCATTTATATGTATGAGCCATGTTTGCAATTCAAATGGACGATGTGCGATATTCACTACATCCATACACGAATGGCCGTTATGAGGTGGGCGTGGTGCATCGTCAGGCAGCGGCAATTAAGCCGTAAAATATCGTTGCCTACTTTTCGCGGCCAGCAATCCATGTGACCCGCGGGCCTTGGCCAACAAATCGATGCGTAAATTAAACAGAATTTACGAGTAGAGTGGCTGCAAAAAAAAAAACGCTCAGCCACTTAACGGGCACTGATTGCTTTGCATAACACTCTATCAATTATGAGGCCGCTTGCCTGCCGCACAAGCTGCAATTAGAGTGTCCTTGGGCATTTGTTCGATATCTCTTAAACAAGTCGCAACGTGTGGAAATACCGAAAAATAAAGAGAAAAAAAGCACACACACACATGACTTCACACGTACGAATATTCGGGATGCCGAACATGTCGGGCAGTGCGTTTGGCATGCCATTTTATGTGATGGTCTGTCCCGTCTCGGAGATGTCCCAACATGATGTCTGGTCTGCTGCTCCTACGCCGCCTGGCACGTGCGTATGGCGACTGCCATTCGGGATTTATGCTAAGGCGGGGCATGCGGTTACGATTTGGTATGTTTGACTTTTCGGCTTGGGCTGGGACTGTGTGCATCAACTTGAAATTTACTCGATACATTCCCCTGGCCTCCTGTCCGGATCTACTCTCTACTTGATACACCCGTGGGCGGTGTCCTGGCTATGGGAAGTGGCATTGTTGGCGGCATTTCGCACGTAGTTACTGCTCGTGGGTGTGGCTCATAAATGTGGAATTTGATCGGGTTTGACAGGGAAAATCGAGTACAATGCGTTTAGATTGCCAAATAAACAACTAAACGAAATTCAATTGCCGGCTCGTATTTTTCCAGACGATACATGCACTGCCGAAAAAATACGTTCCGATTAAGGAACAAAAGAAAATTGAGCCTGTATGTATGGAAATTTTCGAAAGTTTTTCCCACAGTGCAGAAATACATACATATATATTTGAATGTACACGAACTCTTCTTCCGGTGGAACAGAAGAGGGATTAGGCATCGCTTTCGAATCAATTCATTAGAACTATTTGCATATTTATAGGTCTCTTTTTTGCATGTTTACTGTTCGGACGCACATATTCAATGGAACATTTTTACAGACTTTTCGATTCATTGCTTAAAATCCTAGGCCGCAATGGTTTTGAGCTCACGCAACTAAGGCAACGGCAAACCCACAGCTCTTTTCCTTACCTTCATTTCCCTGAATATTTTTGGTTAAATTTGTAACGGCACACTAGGCATTTATTTGCTTTTAACTGGGCTACAAAAATACCTGCATGTGTGCATAGCTATCAAGTCTGATTTGAATTTCTTTCTATTTTGAAAGAACCACAAAAGCTGCACGTGCAAAATTTCTGGAAGTAATTTTTCCTAATAGATGTGCATGTTTACGGGTCGGGCCTGAACCCACAGTAACCGCACAGGCCAGCGTCCCGTATACCATGACTGAAATATGTCCAAGCCCGATTCAAATCTTAATGGAACTGATGATTCCATGAATCTCTATTATATTAACATTATTCTCAACAGAAAGGCCAAAATGCATAGCCGTTGCACGTTGCATTTCATTCACGGTGCCACAAATATAAAATGTATTATCTCTGACCTCGAAATATTTGTATTTTCTTGCAAATTGAGAGCCACAAATTTGAAAAAGAGCTAAGAAATAAATCGCTGCTTTAGAAAGCGAGCAAAAGTATTTCTCTGATAGAAACCGCGCGAATGTATTTTTTATTATATAATTAGTATAGTGTAAAAAGGTATACACAACAAAATCGAGGGTGGGGCAAAGCGAATTAAACATAAAACAAAAGCAAAAACGAGTCAGCTCATCAAATGGCACGTGTTATTGATTATTCACAGACAAATGGGTAAATGTATTTGTTTTTTATTAGATTTTAATAAATTCAATCAAGTTTTTCAGAGACGTTCGAAGTGTGGCTTCGAACAGCCACTCCGGCGATTGGCTTTAAAGGTGTTTATTAGTAGACCAGGCAAAAATAAATGATAGCCGGCGACGTTATGATTCATGGAACATATAAAAGAAGCTTAAAGCATAAAACTGTCTCCCATTGCAGTGAATGTGACAGGCTTTGTTTCAGTTTCGTACTCAACTTGCTGAGCATTCATCAACGATTCCGTTTGTATGGTATGGCTGCAATCTGAGCAATACAATCGAAAAAGTTAAGCTCAAAATTCAGAAGCAGCAGTTGTCGGATTGTAAAAGTTTCTTTGGAAATCCAAATTGCTAATTAATATGAACTTTGGCGCATTCAACTTGAGATTGTGTATCGAATGGGAAACCGATGCGAATGCGAATGCGGAATATCGGTGTGGGCGTGACGGGTGCTATAAATGCAGGACGGTTCCGTCTGCCCATAATGCCCGCTACCAAAACAGACCGCAAATTTATGACCGTGCTGTTAAAAAGTAACGCAAAGCACAAAGAAATGATTGAATCAAACGGCGACATAACAATCCTAATTAATTGTAAACAAGCCATGAAAAACCCGACGCAGTACAGTTCATCTACGAGCATGTCTACGGCATGTCGGCGTGTCGTAGGGGGCGTCGGTTAGGACATGGGGCTCTGTGGCAGGGGTACCGAAGGCATAGCACTGGTGCTGGTCGGAGGTTTGCGTGTGAGGGAGCCAAGAGTGACGGCTTCGTCGACGCTTCCCATTTGTATCACGAACAATAATATTTTGATTGAATTTTCCCATCATGCTGGGCCGAAGAAAGAGAAGAGGTGACGGAGAGTTCGCCGAGTCTTGGCAGTTCAACAAAGTGGCATTTGATTTACGGCGACACGGAAAACAAGCTGTTAAATCAAGACGATTGCAGAAACGTTTAGTCGAATATTGGGAATGACTATTTTGGCATGCCGTTTGTGGAGGAGGATTTAAAGGGAGAATTGCTAATAGACCATATGAAATGATTATTATTGGAACGTAAGATTGATTTTATTTTAAACATAAATATAACAGTTGCTAAATTATATGGAACCTTAATTAATGTAGTCGATTTGGAGTAGAAATTTAAATTTATTTAACAGAATCTGTTTAAAAGTTCTAACTCGCCTCTAGCGTTAATCTAGCCATTAAAGAGAATTCCGAATTCCACCTGACTCACTGGCCCCATTCCAAAATACATACAAACATAATTGTGTTCTTAAATTCGCATGCATTTCTATATTTATACGCATTTTTTTCCGACATTTTCTGTGGCAGAGGGGAATTTTCCGGCGCCGCCGCCAAAATCTCCGTCGCTAGAGTCAAATACCTCATCCGTCAATAAAATTATGATTCATTGTGTCCCGGCCTCTCCGCCTCCCCTCCGCTCCCCCGACCCGGCTACCGCACAGCGAGTGTCGTCGCATTTTTGGCCCGGATCAAAGTGTAGAAATCGGGAATATTGTAAACATCTTAATTTGCATATAAATACGCATGAGAAATTTCTGTGTAATTTTTAAACAAGATTTAAAGATTTATGGGACGGCGTGGGGTTGTGCGAAAGTGAGGAATTATTTATGGGCTGGCGAGAGGTCAGGCTAGCCGCCCAGATTATTCAGTTCATTAAAAATGAAACGTTTGTAAATGTTAATGAATTTTCTGTGAATGAAATACCACCCGCAGTTGTCAGAGCCTGTACAGGCGTGACCACAAGATGTCAAATTGTGGCCACTCCGCAGCTCCTGATCTGGGATTTATGAGTGTTATTTATACGCCTGCTGCTTTGCATAGCGATTGGCCGTGGCTGTGTGTATTGCATCGTCGCTTCTAATTAAAATGCAACAAGCGCAGCTAGAGCAGGAGCCGCAGCACAATTTGTGCGGATATAAATTTAAATAAGTGTCAAATGCCGGGGGCTGCCTTGATTCAAACTTTTCCAATAAAGGCGGCTTATCGGCGGTACCGGACATGGACCCGTACCAAGGCAAGCGCACAGCAAAGAAACAACAGGGAACTCGAGTTCTCGAACTCTCGAGTGGGGAGAAGTGAAACGAAAAAGCGTTAACGGATATTGCTTACGCTCCGCACTCTCCAAATACGAAGAGACCAAATCTCGTTGCCGTTATTTACCGCAGACAATATTAAGTATACGCAGTACCAAAGCGGCACAATGATGGTAGCGCAGTGAAATTAGCCATCCTGCAGTCACTGCACTGAGCGTTGCATAACGTGGACTCGACTCCTTTAAATGGAACTAGAATGGACTCTTTACACATTTTGGGCCAGCGCCATATGCCATTTGTTACTCACTATTTGCCATTTGTTATGCCATTTCTGGTGTATTTATGAGCCTGTTTGGAAAGCGAAAAACAAATGGCCATAAATCAAGTGTCATATTCCGGCCACAGACAATGTTCCACCATGTAAGCGGTAGTTAAAACTAACAAAAATACCACAAAAAACGGCAGAACAAGATTTATCATTGCATCAAAGGGTAAGTGTGAGGCAGCGACCACACTTAAATGCAATGATGGCAATACAAATTGTAGCCATTTAATTAAAAGACACAAAATGCATTTAAAATTCGCATCATTGGGCATTTGGCTAAGAGTTCACTCACATCACGTATACTACATGTATGTATTTGCAGAGCCAGTTCCAGGGAGCGACCGGGAGCGAGTGCGCGTGTGAGATTTTAATTACAAACCGTCGCGCCATAAAACGCTTTTTATGGCACTTCTTCAGCAACAATTTAACTGCCAGAGGAATTTCATGCAGCAGTACCAGCAGCAGCAACAAGGATCAGACAGATAGTAGAATCGGTTCGGTACCCGTTGAATTAAACTACATGTGACCAGAGTCGACGATGGCCAAGTGATGTCGCAAATTGCTACTTAAAATGATTAAATTTCTGGGAATTTGTTGGCTTTAATTCTGCCATCGTATTTGATTGAGTTTTCCCCTGTTTTTTGTGTACATTTGAAGTCTATTTAGTAATGCCTAAATGCCATTCAATGCCTTAATTGATTTTCAATTGAGATATGTGAATTGTTTCTGCTTTGCGTTTGCCACTGGCATTCACAAAGAGACTCGACGGAAAATTCCTCATCAATATAAATAAATCAGACAGAGAAACAGAGAGAATTCCGACTAAAATGAGAAAATGTTTATGGATAAACAAAGTTTTTTTAGCAGACTACATATAAGACTTTAATTGGTTTTCTATTTTTAATGCTTGTTTTCTTTGTTGCCAATGACTGTTGAACATTGAACATTTTTTGAGTGGCTTAAATGGCTTAAAAATATTATTTCAATTGCGAAAGGCAATCGCCTGTAGTCACGTGCTCACCGCTGTCGATTGGCAGTCTGCATTTTACACTCAGCTTTATTCTTATTCAAGCATCATTTAACTCTTTTCACGCTTCAGGTGCACCCTGGCTGTGGGTATTGTGAATAGTTTTCGAATTGCATATTGGCGTATCCTCTTCAAATTAGCAACCATGACAGCAGGGCCCATCGAGCCCTTTAAGTGGCACTTTAATTTTAACGAGCCCTTAATGTGTCTTTAATTAGTAAGGCCGCTCGGCAGGCGCCTCTGGGTTGATTGAATGTTTGCCCTTCAAATTGAGATTAATGGCTGCGTGGGAGGGAGTAGCCGGACCGGAAAAAGAAGCTTCCATTCATATAACATGAACGATGGAAGCTCGGGTCGCAAAGATATACACACCGCCCGTTTCCGGTCCTTCAACCCTGTCTTGTCCCTTGTTCAGCAGGAGGTCTGTCTGTCCGCTCATGTAACGGAGCTGTTTTGTTGCTAAGTCGATGCCAAAATGCAATATTAATCATGTCAAGGGCCCACCTCCCTGGCACGATTCCGGCTGATTTCGCCCAGCACACTCTACAGGAGACTCAATTAAATTAGCAGCTAATGAAGTAATTTCATCAGGTCGCCAATTAATTTATTTTATTCTTAAGCCATTACACGGCGCCTCAACAGGTTTGTGGTCATAAAAATGCCACTGCAGCAATTGGGAGCCAAGAAGACAAAAATTCCCACGGAGCATTCCATGTGACTGTGACTGCCATTACAGATGGCCGATAGAGCAGACGTCAACACTTGAACGTGCGGACAGGGCGGTTGAACAATATTCCTTTGGCCCGAGATTTTCGGGAGGCTCATGACACTAGGATTTTATGACGTTTCGGGAGCATCGCAATTATTTTTTATTGACCGAACAGCCCATTGAGTGTTGGGTGCATGTGAAAGGCAATCAGAAACAGAAATCAGAAACATTTCGGCAACATTGCCTATTTTCTTTGACAGTCTGGGGACCATAGACGTTGATGCTATGCAAATTGAAAACTTTTACTGAAAAATACAAATAAATACGTGTGCACATATTTACATAAGTTTAATAAAGCCACAACTACATTTTTCCCGCCCTCTTGCTTTATTTTTAAGTGAAATCGAGCGCATAAATATTTCGAATTATAAATTAGGAAGAGTTTAGCTTAAAGTGGCTTTTATTTTGATTACAAATGACTCGTTTGTGCTCGTTTGTTAGACAAGGCTAAATATGTCTGCCTGGCCCAAGGCCAACAAATCGTACGGATTCATTTTCGGAGCTCTCTCGTTTCTGTGGATGAGTGCCGCAGTGTGGGAAACTTTATGGCACACAGGGGCATAGACAAAGAGCTCCAATGAGATGGCGTGCGGTGGAAGCCGACTCCCATCTCCGGTGGGGCCCGTGCCCTGCCTGGATGCCAATTTAAACGCCTGCAGCTGTTACAGCTCTAGAAGTTGGTCGTCTGCTTGATTCGGCCTGATGTTCATTTTCATTATCTTGTCTCAATTGCACTAATAGTGGGAGCTGGCCCGCCAGACGAGTCAATTCGCTGACCTTGGCCCATGGCTGAGCCTGAGAATTAGGCGCACCGACACGTTGCTTTAAATTTAAGCTGTGCTGGCCTCCTGAACCATCCAGAAATTGACGAGCGAAATCAAATCGAAACACTCGAACATAAAGATAAATCGTTTCCATGGCAGCACCAGATAATACGCCATGGAAGCTGCAAAAAAGTGTCGTTTGTTGTGCGAATGCTGGCGATAACTCAGCAACGGCAAATCGGAATTTATGCGCTCCGCTGGGATGGCGTCATCATTTTTGCCTATTGGATACGCGCCATTTGAGTGATTCTGATTGACTTTCGAGCGCCGTCCTTCCCCCCGAGGGTTGCGCGCCATCTGATCGCAGCCCAATGTTATCAATTCCAGCCGTAAACAGTTTCTGACAAATTCCTGTTTACGTCATTGCTTAGGCCTAAATCCTGGTCGGAAACTGTCCGCAACTGCTCTGATGTCCTCTTGCAGCCCACAAGGCATAAACACTTTGGGCCTAATAAAATCCGGCATAAAATGTGTCCATAAAAGCGCACAGCAAGGGAATTAAGCCAACACTGGCGCGTTCTTAGTTGTTTCCGTTTCCTGGAATTTCATTGGCATCTCAGCTAGGGAGTATAAAACGAAATGGTTTCCTCGTGTTGTATACACTACTTTCGCTGGTTGTAATGATAAACAAAAACATATACAAAGCGACAAAGTTGGTGTTCAAGGTCGCACATTAATGAATCGGTAGAGGAGCACATGGTTCCATGCGGAACCAATCAATCTGTGAAATGATAGCCAATCGATAGATCCTAATGTTGTTGTCTTCGAACCAGAGAATACATCAGGTCTGGATCGCCCTTACGCAGCAATAAGCTCTTCTTGTGGCTGCGTAATTTTTTTCTCGAAGTTTTTGACTGAACTTCGAAGTTTTGAATCATTTCATAAATTATTTCTATTTGAATTGCAAAAGTTGTACATTGTAGATATGCGCGCATGTACATAGTTGGTGGAGATATCATTCTCAAATAAACTCAACTTAATAAAAATTAATGTTCTTGCTTCAGCAAAATAATACAATAATTATTTTGCAAGAAGTTCAGAAATTATGCCGATTCCTTTATATAAGAAAATATTTATGATCTGCCCACTGGCAGTTAGAAGTTCGGCTGCTAACTTCCATTTTTATGGTGTTATATACGGACGTCACATGTGATTACTTTGCCATCCAAAAAAAGAAACAATATATAGGGATTTGATACGTTCTATATGGATAAAGCAAATAAAGTTGCTGATTAAACTTTACTATATGTGCATCTTTTTTTCGCGAAACGTCTCGACTTTATCTTTATGGCATTGATCTGATAAAAAATCCAGTTTAAAATAGTTGCTTTTTTATTTGAATTGTTTTTTTGGCAAAGAGTTAACAGGGCCTCACAGCTGAACTCAAACTTTCCTAAAAATATGTGGAGAATGGGAACGGTACAAATTTAAATAGTTCACAGAATTCCGGATTTATATTTCAATTTTTTTTCACGTGATTTCTTTTCTTTTGAAAACTAACACTAAACCATATACATGCAAATCAATTCAATGCAGCAAAAAAATCATTTTATTTAGTACATATTTGTGTCCCAATGATGTGTTCGAGTGTCTGGTATCGAGCTTCATACTGAGTTGTGAATGGTCCTGTTCTCAGCCTGTGCTGTTGGTTGCGGCTGAGGTGACCCATGGGCACAATGGAGACCGCAACATGCAAGCAATGAGCAAGAAGGTGGCCTCAGTAATCGGGGCGCTGAAAAGCATCAGCATAGCCACCACCAAGAAGGCCATAAGGAACGTTGAAGACTGCATGATGCTTGAATTACTTCTTTACTCTGTTTAACCAGAACTAATACTCGATACGAAAGGGCGCCTATTTATATGAGCTCCCCCAGACAGTTCTGTAGCGTTGGTCAGTGTTATGTAAAGCCTAAACAATCCGAATACATTGTTGGGCAGTCTGAAAATGTTTGCTTAGGTGCAACTTGCTTAAGCAGCTAAATATTTATTGTGTGGTCCACGTGGGAGAATACATTTATCATTATGTAGTTATTTACATTACTGTTGATTATCAACTATTTTAGCCATAGAAAATAATTAGCTAATAGATTATGAAAATAAGTGTACCAAATGTGTTCGAAAGATGAGCAGAAGCCAATCCCAATCCGTTGTATCGGTGTGCCTCCTCCTGGAGCTAAATAAGTGAGTCGTTGTCGGAGAAACACGACGCACACAGAGGCTGATAGAGGTTCGACCTTACCACTGAGGAAGTCCGAGTAGAGACGCAACCGGGTCTACATGGGCGGAGGCTAATAACCATTGAGGTGGCTATGCAACATGACGAAGACTGGATAGATCGAATTGTCTGGCGCTGGGCAGAGCCATTCACGCTCGACTCCACGACGTTTAGCAGAAGGGTTTTGCATCTACAAAGGCCAAAAGGGTGTCACAATTAGTGGGGTATCGACCAAAGGCCAGATGTAGTTCCACCAGTTAAGGGGCGTGTCAGTCGTCCAGTCCGAAAGAGTTCTTGAAAGAGCAGAGGTTAACCCGTAATTCACTTTGAATGGCAAGTATATATGTAGGTGTATATTGCTCTATTGCGCTTGAGCAAATCGAGATAATTATTCAGCTGGTTAGCCTGAAACATCGTGTACAGGAAGAGCGCCATCAGGATGTAAAATAAAGCTCGAAATCAAATTATTGGGTTTGCTCTTTGACATTTGCCCTGCCATGCCCTTTACGATACAGATAAGCGAGTATATCCAATTCATAACAGTCGTTGACTTGAAACACATGATTTCTTGATTAGAAACATAATTTGGAAGACATCTACAGAAAAGTTATTTAAAGTCGCAACCTCATTTCAAGACAGATTTAAGCAAATCTGAATTGCATTGGTATTATAAATTTGTGAACGCAAGTCCACGCTGGAAAATTACCTTTATAAAATATGTACCATAATCATTAATTTAAAACCAACAGACGGACGCTTTCTTCTAACTGTTACATACGCTTACGCCAGCAGAATATACTCTGGCATACTTTGAGTACCACCTCAGTCGTATTGCATTGTTGGGTCAGAATTGTTTAACCAAGTGCCAGACTCATTCACTGATTGTTAAATAAATTCAGTTTGCTTAGACTATGCAGCTCTATTTGTCATTAGGTTAGTCTTCTCTGGGGCTCCGGAATTATTCACGTAGTGTCGAGCACAGTAGTGTAAAGCAAAAAAAAGGCATAATTTTGTATCTATTAGTTTTCTTCAAAATATCATACGTATTCACAATTCTTCATTCACATTTGAAAAGCACTTGCTGCTTTAGTTAGCTACGAGTAAGACTATGTTCAATTCCATTGGTAGTTTTTACATTATTGTATTTTACAGGGGGCTAAAGCAGTGCGAATCAATTGATGCTATTGGTAACCGTGGACTGTTCCGCATAGTTGGCCAACCACTCGCCCACTTGGGCCTTGTTCAGTGACAGCCACTTGATGTTGGCCTTGACCGTTTCCAGGGCCTGTTGGCGGGCCGCCGTTCCAGCTCCTGCTTCTGGATACTTCACGAAGAAGTTCTGCATCTCTTCCAGCTTGGTTTGAGTGTAGAAGCGCGCCGTGATTGTTGGAATCAGGCGACCCAATGTGCGTTCGTTGATGCCAAAGCGCGCCACCAGCTGCTCCCACTGCTCGCGCACATAGTCCCAGACAAGGCTCTGTCCCACGGGATTGGCCGAAATGTAGCCCAGAAGCGTGAAATAGTCCTGGCGACGGACGTTGCTCTCGTCCGAGGCCAGATTGATGAGGCGCTGCAACAGCCATGGCTCCTTCACGGCAGCCAAGGCGTTCATAAGTCTCAACTTCTCCTGTGCATCTGCCTCGGCCAGATACAGTTTCCAGACCTGGTCCCAGGCGGTTTCGGTGTTGACCTGCTGCAGACCGTAGTAGTAGACGACGTCCCGGATATCAGGACTAGGGCGTGTTTCAGGCGTGGCCAACCACTGATTGAACAGAGTAACAGCCTGCTGCAGCGCGCTCTCGTGTCCGACTGCGCATGCAGAGCTCAGAACCTTGATGCGGAGGCGGCTGTGAAATGCACAAAAGTCAATATCTAATCAAGCTAAATGTGTCGTTTGAGTCGTTTTTACTTCTCCAGATGATTTGTGCCAACGACGAACGTGACCCTCTCCACAATGGGCGTTAGTAGTTTGCGGGCGTAGGTGGTGAAATTGCTGTACAGATCGGTGTAGTAAACGCGATTTCGCAGCGTTGCCAGCGACGAGGTGCCAACACTCCAGGGCACATAGTCCTGCTCGCTCTCCAGATAGGTGCTCAGGTCGAGGGCCACGGCATAGTTCAACTGTCCAGCAGCGGCCAGGGTGTTGGCGTCATTCAGCAAATGTGCACGATCCGCGGTGCTGAAGTCCTCCCGCGATGCCTTAAGCGCAGTGGTCAGGGCAGCCCACTGCTCGGCCGCATAGTTAACGCGATAATAGCCAACCTGGTCCTTATTAATCTTAATCCAGCTGGCATCGCCTGCCAGCGTGATGCTAGCCTCGTTGTCGTTGTGGTTGAATATCGTCGACTGCACCTCGCTGTTGATGCTGCTCGTGTAGGTGATTGGGATGGACCAGCGGTAACTGTGGGGCAGGCAGGCAGGCCAAAAACAATCGTTCAAGACAATGCGGCAATACTAAATGACTTTGATACGTACTTGAAAGAAGAGGCCTCAGCTTCGGCTTCGTAATCGTCCGCATTGGCCAAGAAACGCTTCTGGGTTAGCTTGTAGGTGTTGCCATTCTTCTCCACCTCGACAACCGGCAGACCCATTTGTTCTGTCCACGTTTGCATGATCTGTCTGTGAGTGGGAACGAATTAGTGGATGCGTACGCGCAAGCAGCAGCAGATATAGGCACTCACTTGACATCATATTCGAGGCCCTCTTCCTCCTCAATGGCAGTGAGGTAATCTTCAGTGGTGGCGGTGGAGTAGAGGTTGGTCCTCAGATAGCGAGTTGTGGCATTTTTGAACTTCTCCTCGCCCACAAGGTTCTCCAGCATGCGCACCAAGGAGGCGCCTTTCGAGTAGGTAATTGTATCGAAGTATTCGGTAATCTCAGCGGGGCTTGAAATTGACTTAACAATTGGATGCGATGCGAGTGTGGCATCGATTATGAGCACTGGATGGAGCTCCTCGATGACAAACTGATTATCCATATCCCAGTCTGCATGCATGTGCTTCGTCCCCTTGTATTCCACGAATGAGGCAAAGCCCTCATTCAGCCAAAGGTCACTCCACCAGTTCATGGTGACCAGATTGCCGAACCACTGGTGCGCCAGCTCATGCGCAATGACAATGGCCACACGCTGCTTGTTCGCACTGGAGCTGCTTGCCTCATCATACAGCAACGCCGTCTCGCGGAAGGTCACCAGACCCCAGTTCTCCATAGCGCCCGATACAAAATCGGGAATGGCAACCAAATCCAGCTTGGGAAGGGGATAGGAGATGTTGAAGTATTCGATGTAATAGTCGAGGACGCCAACTCCGATGTCCAGAGCATATTGGGTCTTCTCCACTTGCGCTGCTGGGGCGAAGGTGCGCACTTCAATGGAAGGGTTTATTGCTGAGTTTGTGGTCTTGTGGGCAAAGTCCGAAACCACGAAGGCAGCCAGATATGTGCTCATGGGCACAGTCTCCTCGAACGTCACCTCAGTCAGATCCCCGTCGATGTACTCGATGGCCACAGGCATGTTCGACAGTACGTGGTACTCATCGCCGCTGGGTCGGGCAATAGTTATGGTAAACTGGGCCTTCAGGGCCGGCTCGTCGAAGCAGGGGAAGGCCTGCCGGGCATAGGTGGGCTCGAACTTGGTGCTGGCAATATATCTGTAAGGCAAAGGTAAAGATTATTAGCGGATGAAAGGCATGGCAGAGACTCATTTCATATATGGGTAAGTAAATTGGTTGCATGCAAGGGGATGGCGGGTGTTAGTAGCTTTGCTACCTGTTGCGATTCTTCAGCTTGTCCCAGTAGGAGCTCTGATAGAGGCCTGTGATGCGATCCGTCAACGAACCGTTAAAGTTCAGGCGCAGCGTATAGTTTCCCACGTCCAGCGGCTGCTCAAACTCGGTCACCCAGTACTCGAATTCGGGATAGGAAAACGTCAGGGTTGGGGCAATGCTCTTCAGCGGCGCTCCCGACTCGTCCAAGTGCTGCACATCGACAGTGCTCACATTCAGCTGCTTCACGTGCACGGGTATGAAGGAAATCGGCTCCAGTACCTCCAGGCTGATGCTTATATTGCCCGTATAGTGCTTCTGGTTGAGATCTGGACGCAGCTGCAGCTTGTATTTGCTCGGCTTCAGCTCCTTTGGCAGCCGGTAGCCGAGTTTCTGCAGCACCTTGCTGGCGGCTCTAATGGCGGGCGCGACGGTGGCCATGGCGTTTGATTTGGTATTGGAAGGCACTTGAGTGGTGGGGGCGCGATTATCTAGCGATAATATGCGATTTTTAATTGATAAAGGCTTTTTAGTTTATTTTAAAAAATAGTGTGACCGTCTGGCCCACAGAAAGATACCGAGTTATACCGATAAAGACAAAATTAACATATTTAACCCACTGAACCCCCTTCTATTTAAGCAGGTAAGCAGCAGGTGAGTTAAACGGCGAAGACATAATACTGTCTGTTATTTAACCTTGTAGATCCATCCTTTCCTCTTTACTTATAAAAAGAATAACTAAAATATCTTTCACCTAAGCTGCTCTAAAATTCTTTAAGTTTTATGATTTTCGTGGGGCATTTAAATACCCATTGTGCATTTTACCGTTATATATGTATGCCCAGAATAAAATTAAAGCTACTGAAAAATGCTCTTAAGCCCCACATTTAAAATATTTTTTTGCTCCTTTTTTTTTATCTATTAAAAGTTTCAATTTTATATTTGTATACGGAAAATATGGTTAATCTATTGATTGAATAATGCTGGAACCTTCCTGCCACATTACTAATCATATTTAAATTTCGAATGATGGACCAACCTGACAAAACGCTCAGAATCGGTTTGGTGGACAACAACTGATCCCGGTCCACGTAGACGGTGCGTATGGTGGCATTCAGAGCCGCCGTCTGCGTGCTGTTCGCCTGCTGCTGTCTCTGGTGCTCGTCGGCTATATTCTTGCCCACATATACGAGTGCGCCCAGCAGGAAGCCGCACAGCACCAGGAGGAACACGCAGAAGGCGACCAGCGTGAGGATGGTGTTGCCCGGTGCCTTTTGGGGCCGGTTGGTGTCCTTGATGCGGTGGTTGTCGTCTGTGGAGAGGCTGCTGCGTGGTCGCACGTTTTTCGTTGCATACATGCCGTTGACTGTTTGTTCTGCTTATTTAACTTGGCTTTCAACTAGACTCGTTCACACTGAGACGCGAGCTACAATAGCGAAAAGGGGTGTTTATTACTTTTGAACTTGCTCCAATTGAAGCCCGCGCACTATCGCAAATTGTCACTGTCAGAAGCTGTCCCTAGCTTGAAGCCCATTGGGCTCTGCCTTAAATCACAATTTTAACTGTAGTTTTATCACAAAACTGAAGCTCCCAGCACTCCAATCCATTGTGTCATCGACAGGGAGGGTAATTCGAGAGCGCAATAAACAGCCCGGACCGAATTACATGCGTCGCCGTTACCATCATCACTTTTTTTTATAATCTCCGAGCTGCTTATAAACAAACCCGGGTTGGTTTTCATAGCTTTTATGGTGTGGTACGGCTAGGTTACCCCATGGGCAAGGGGTAAAGACATAGAGATGGAGATGGAGCTTGCCTCAATTTTGTCTCGCTGCAGATCAATCAGATAGATGCCTGCTGCCATTTCTGCCCCTCGCATGGTCACGTAATGAAGTTGGTCATTTCATGAAATTGTTACTTCAAATAGTTGGAGCGACACGATTCCATGGAGCTCAGAGTTGGAGCTGGGCTGGTTAACCGCAAAGTCGCATTACAAATCCCCCCAGGCTGTTGCAATGATCCGTCCACCACCACAGGCCACTTTCTATAGGGGCGTTGTTGGTGTGGGGTGTGCGATTGATTGACGGATGCATGGCAAAGGTTATTGGCATCACTATGCACTCTCCATGCACTCCGATCTGTGGCAGTTTAGTACCACGGGAAGAAGTTGCAGATGCAGAGTATGAGCCATGAAAATGATTTGAATTGAATTGGCCACAAACTCCACACATGACTCCACTGAAAATTATGTCAGGATGCATCTGAGAGGAAACCATTTGCTCGTGGGTGTGCACCACTCGTAATGTATGCAGTTTTCATTTCAGGCTGCACCAAATTGTGCGAAATGAGGAATTCAAGACCGAAGACTGTAGACTGTAGACTGTAGAATATGCTAATTTTAACCAGCTGCCAGGCAATTGTTTCTTGCCCCGCCAGGCCCCATGCCATGCCAGCCGATCAGGCCCATCGCATCATGGAGCCCCTGATGATGCAATGCAGCGCGACTCTGCCGCTGACTCAATTAAGGCGCACACAAAGCCCGCCGCTCGCTCTGCCACAAAAACAGCCAATTGCATGACTACCTTATGAGCAGCAGAAGCGAAGACAATGGCAGCAGCTGCGGAGTACCAGTATCTGTGGCTGCATAATCTGACACGCCTCATCGCATCAATGCATCAGAATGCATAAGCATCTCATCTCTATCTTCTCTGCTCTGCCCTGCGCATTCTGTGGCTGATGATCGCTCCACGCCCACCAACAACTGGGGGGGGGAGATGTCACAAGAAACTTGTCTTCTAATGAGTGAGGAATTAGACATCTGTGTGCAAGTCGGCCAGGTGAATGCACTTGGAGCATTCCGGTTTACGGGTGTCACACAAACGCTTAGAGTTTTTGGAAATTTAAATAGGTTTTTTTTATTAAACACACACACGTGCCTGTGCCTCTTTTTAAGGTCATAACTTTCACGAAAAACGGCACCTTACAGATGGCAGCACAAATGCAAATCGTTTGGCATTTACGTGACAAGTGCAGCCCAGATAAAATTAACAAAAAAAAAAAGAAAAAAAAACACCAACCCAACCCGCGCAACTCCCGCAATGGGAGATGGGATGACACATGACAAAGGTCGTCTCTACGTGCTTGCAATTTCTAAAAATTTAAACAAAAATCAAATAAAAGCGACAATAAATACAAAGAGAGATATCGTGGGCAAGAGACAGAGAAATGATTGCCACAATTTGTGTGTGTTTTGAGGTTAACGGAATGCAAAATACATATCGTAAGTTTATCAATCAAGGGATCTTGCATAAGATCGCCCAAGAGCAAAGCCATCAATCCTGAATGGGGTATTACGGCAATATATAAAATTAATTAGCAAAGCAAATCACAGAAACCAATAAAAAAGGGCGAAAGAGTTGAATGAACATCCACTAAATTCACACATCAAAAGGTGTTAAAAATCTCCATTCATTGATCCCGCTTATTAGCACTTAAACTCCATTCAAAGCGAAATTCTTTAACCATTCTTCAGGGGGTATTTTTCCCACACTAAACACGAACTAGAAAATTTCGCCCAAAACAAAAAAGAAATCAGTGTCAATGAAAATGAAAAATGGAAAAAAAAAATTAAAAATATTTGACCAGTGTGCGCCTTGGGTTCGGCCAAACTTTCAAGAACAAAACAAAAACCAGATATGAGAAATGAGAAAGAGACGGAGACGGAGACAGAGGCAGAGACAGAGCAAAGGGGAAGCAGAAGACAGAAATACTACGAAAAGTAGCTGGCAGTCAATGATGTCGACCCATTTTGTTTTGCCTTTGGAAGAAAGTAATTTCTCAGGCGGCCATCGGCCAGCGGCAGCGGCTGCAAGAGACAGAGCCACAGCCAGAGACTTGAGCCATTGAGGCGTACTGAAGATCTTGGCGGCTCACAGCTCCGAGTGTATTGGCCGATTTAAGGCCAAGAACTTGCGCGGCAAGTGAACTATGTGTATGCACGAGGCTTATGCAGAGGGGGGTGTGGGGCAGGGACTGGGGCCAAGCCAGTTTGCAACGGAGAAGGAGAATGAGGAGGAGTGGAGGTGGAGTGATGGGACGCATGCGCTGCTGCAACCTGTTTTCCCTGCCCATGCGGTGTGGTGTTCTGCTGCCCGCTGTTATTTATCGGCGGCTCTTGTTTATCGTGTTCATTGTTGAAAGTCAAAGTTGGCATAGAATTCCATTCCATGGAGTTCCGTGGCCGCATTTCGGTTCGCTTCGATTCGAAATACTCGTATTACGGCGCGAATATTAAAATTAGTTGCCGCCTCAATGCGCCCAATTAGAACGCAGGCACACAGCAGAGCAGATCAGATTGAGTCGTATAACGGAATCGGTTCAATGACAATGACAGCGGTCAGTTAGAGCTTTCAACGGTATATGTTTTGATCCACACTCCACACTCCACTCCACTTCCCTCCACTCGTATTATTTTCACATTTTGCACTATGTCGCCTGCTTTATTGGCACCTGCTCTTTCTTTCGGCAGCCACTGGGCATTTGCTTCTCGATTTACAGTTACAGCTGCTGTGACGGGGACGGTGACAGTGACAACGCGACTGAGATGTCTGTTAATTGTTAATTTAATGCGCCGATCCTATGCACAGCAATTCATTTAGCTATATGCTCGTACTTGATTCAAATCGGCGAGGAGAAGCGCGCGCGCACGACGAGAGATGAGATCGGGTTCGAAATAAAAGACGCGACGCGCATTCACAACCGTCGCGCTCAGCTTTAAACTTCCAACAGTGCCCAAAGCTGCGCCATATCATGGCACGCGGTGAAAGCTCGCTGCGTGGAAGCTTGCCGAAACGAACAGCTGGGACCGGCTTTAAGCGCAAAGCTAAGAATATCAACACCAAATCGAAGACCATGCATTAGGGGTATTCAGTGTTCAGTACTCACTTTTGATTGCCTTCGGCATCTGTGTAGCTGCTTCGGTAGCTGCCCGTCAGACTCTCCAGATTGCAGTCGAAGCTGGCGGATAGCGTATACGCCTTGTTCATGCTGAGCACCGTCTTCAGCGTAATCAGGAGCAGCTCCCTTGTGTCGTCCAGAATGACCTCGTCAATGGGTATGCGCATGCGCGCCATCATATTCAGGATACTGATGCTGTGCACATTCAGATCCTTGGCGTGCAGCACAATCAGATTGGTCACCTCATTCAGCTGGAACTGGATGGACACGGTGCCCTCGCAGCCGCCTGTCTGCAGGTCGGGATGAATGTATATCTTGTACTTGATGGGCCTCAGCTCAGTGGGCAGACGCCATTGAATCTGGGGGCGAGCGATTGTAAAGATTATTCAATATCCATTAACGATAATAACCAAACGATGATAAGGCAACGATACGGATTGATTGGGCCTATAGTGGTCAGGTTGTAAAATAAATAAATGGACTTCGTCGGTGTGTGTCAGCATTATACGATTGTGCTTGCATTTGCTAGGAAGTTCAATTAATTGTGAAATGATATTAAATGATTGTTTATTGAAGCCCACAAAATACGAAAAACTAAACTATTATTAAGCCTAAGAATCATCTGTTGTCCCCTTGACTTCAATAGTTGGTCGGGCGTGGCAGTCCGCAAATGGTTTTGTATGTAGTCCTCGAGAACATCCAATTTCCGCTGTGCCTCGTCCAGCTGCAGCCACAAATTGTCCCTGTGGACAAGCACCATCACAAGCGCCACAATCAGGCAGGTGGATAGCAGACCAAAGAATATGGCCACGCGCTCCGCTGTCAGCCAGTCTAAGACACATGAGAGATGGTGATCCTTCAATGCTGACCATTAACTGACATCGAATATGCCTGCATACCCTTTACGTTCTGCAACTTGAAGCTCATTTCTGATTCAGTGTGCTGTCCTCAATCCAACTGCCTCAACTGACCACTAAAGTTCTGACACGGCCCCAAAGACTGTTCGACTGTGATAAAACGAAGGCACAATCATTTACCCCCAGCGATAAGCACTTGAAATGACCAAATGACTAAATGACCACTAGGGAACATGATAAAACGTGAATTGGTAGCAATGCCGACTTTACGATGACCAGACGGGAAAATTTGCACTTTCCCAATTGGATTGAAGCACTGGACTTACCGCTTCGGGATCGGGAAGTCCTGTGGGCAGTGTAGGGGTAGATCGGATTGACTGCAGGCGTGCTGGTGGTTCCTGCACCAGGAGTGGTTGCTCCTCCACCAGGAGTTGTTCCACCTCCAGGGGTGGTTGCTCCTCCACCAGGAGTTGTTCCGCCACCCGGAGTAGTTGCACCGCCTGGGGTAGTACCCGAACCACTTCCGGGAGTTGTCGCACCCCCACTGGGCGTGGTGCCATCACCGGGATTGGCTGTGGTAGTTGTGGTCGACGTAGACGTTGTATCCGCCGTAAGGGCATCGATCTTGTTCAGGGCATCCTGCAGATCGTTCTCCAGATCGGTTTTCTGCACGGCCAGCACAATGGTGGAAATGCAGAAGGCCGTTGTGGCCAGGCCCAGGAAGATGGCCACGGACTTGACGGTCAGCCCTGAATGGTTTTGGATTGAATACGTGTGGATCAGAATGTCAGACTATGGACTCACAGGCAACCATTTTAGTCGATGATTAATTAATCTGATCCTTGCACTTTCAGGGAGAACTTTCAATTGCTTCCACTGCGCTGGGCGCCAAATTGGAAACTAAATGCAAACTGCGAATCTGACCCAACAAGTTGAACTTGACAAACATAAACTGTGGCCAGATTGCTGGACGATATCTAGCCCTGCCATATAGCTGCCCGATGCCCAGATAAATAGTCTTCAGGTTTATGTCTCCGGTCATAAGACTGCGGGCATATTGTACTCGTATATATTTTTATTGGCAAGGGCTGTATATCGGAGTTTATGGCCGGACAGTCGCAGACCCAGGATGATTGCGCCAGCCAGTGCAGGGCCATCAAGAAATTGTTCTTGGGGCCATAGAAATCGCCACATTGTTGGATAAAATTCAAGGAAATTCTTTTGGTTTGTTTTATGGTTTGATTTTGGAAATTTTATTTTATTTTATTGAGCGGACATGAGCGGACATTTCGCTTTGGCGCTTATGCAATGCTTATGATTCTTCTGATACCATAATTGCCAATTGGCTCTGTACGTCTGAGCGTATTTATTGTACAGTACAGTACAGTACAGTAAAGGCCATCTTTACAATGGGTTTTTACTTGGTCAACGGCACGGAGGTGCCGCTCAGCCAGTCGCTTATGTCATTGCTGTTCTGCTTCAGCCATTCGATATTGTACTTGATGGTCTCCACCGCCTCCAGCCTGGAGTTGGCGCCCGCACCGGACTCTGGGTACTTGGCATAGAACTGCTGCAGCTCCTCCAGCTTCACCTGGCTGGCAAAGTTCTTCGTGATTTGGGCAATCAGACGGCCAAAGTTGCGGTTAGTCAGCCCGAAACGAGCACTCAGCTGGGGCCAGTGCTCCCGATAGTAGTCCCACACAATGGGCTCGCCCACGGCATTGCCAGCAATATTCTGCACACAGGTGAAGTAGTCCTGCGAGCGCACAATACTCTCATCGCTGGCCAGTTCCAGCAGCGTGAACAGCAACTGGGCGTCCCGCACACCCGCCAGACCGTACATCAGCTTCAGCTTCTCGCTGGCGTCCGTCTCCTCGACGAACAGCTCGAACAGCTTCTGCCAGTCGGACTCGCTGCTCGACTGTTGCATGCCGTAATGGTAGACGATCTCGCGCAGATCGGGCGCCGGTCGGTTGGCGGCTGTGGGGTTCTGCAGCCAGGTGTTGAAGCGCTGTGCCGCCTGGTCGAGGCAGTCGGGCAGGCCGAGGGCACAGGCCGCGGACAGAATGGACACGCGCAGTCGACTGTAACGAGGGAATCAGAGATCAGAGAGGGAATCGCTGGCTAAGCAAAGGGTCAGTGCGTACTTATTCAAGTGGTTAGTCGCGGACACAGTCCAGCCCAGCTCCTGGTAGACGCTGTCCACCAGAGTCTTCGCATAGGTCAAGTAGGAAACGTAGCCCTCGTCGAACATCAGGCTGCGCTGCAGCGCCTTGAGCTTCTCGGCCGCCACGTACCAGGGCACAAAGTCACGCTCCTGGCCCAGGTAGGCGGTCATCTCCAGCGGCACGCGGTACGACAGTTGGCTGGCATCGGCCAGTGCGAAGGCATCGTTCAAGAGATGGGCACGATCGGCCACATCGAAGCGGGACGGATCGGCTATCAGTTGCTTGATCAGCGCATCCCAGAGACTGTCCTCGTAGTTGACGCGATAGTAGCCCAATTGATGGACGTTCAGCTTGATCCACTGCACATCATCGTCCAGGGCTATGTCCACGGCATCATTGTCATAGGGGAAGACCAAGCTCTCGACCGTGTCATCCGCCCAGGAGTCGAGGGTGTAGGTGACGGGCACGCTCCACTTGTACTGGAATTCGCTGTCCGCGGGCGCCTCCTCGTAGCTGGCCTTGTTCGCGAGGAAACGCTGCTGGGTGATGAGGAAGCCAGCTGCCACCCGGGACACATTCAGCACCGGATAGCCCATCTGTTCGGTCCAAGTGCGCATCAGCAGCTTCACATCAAAGTCTGTGACCAGGGCGGCCACCTCGCTGAGGAAGTCGTCCGTGACTGTGTTTTCGAACTGATACTTAACCAAGTAGTTGGTCACAGCCTGCTCGAAGGTATCGGCGCCCACAAGGCTCTCCAGCATGCGGATGACCGAGCCGCCCTTCTCGTAGCTGATCGTGTCGAAAATGGCGGAGATCTCAGCGGGCGACTCCACTTGCTGGACAATGGGATGCGAGGAGAGTTTGCCATCGTAGACCATGACAGGATGCAGTGCGATTATTTGGAATTGCTCCAGCTATGCATTGGAATAGACGTAATTAGTGCCGAGAAGGAGACCTTCTGCCAATATGCCTTACCATGCCCCAGTCCGGATGGACGGCATTCACTCCCTTGTACTGCATGTAGCGGGCGAATCCCTCGTTCAGCCAGATGTCGTTCCACCACTGCATGGTGACCAGATTGCCGAACCATTGGTGGGCAATCTCGTGGGCCAGAACGGCGGCGATCGACTGCTTGTTGAGCGTCGAACTGAAGCTCGCGTCGTAGAGCAGCGCCGTCTCGCGGTAGGTGACCAGACCCCAGTGCTCCATGGCGTTGGAGGAGAAGTCGGGTATGGCAGCCATGTCCAGCTTGGTCAGTGGATAGGGCACCTTGTAGTACTGGATGTAGTACTCGGTGACGGCAGCGCCAAACTCCAAGGCGAACTCCACCTTGCTCAGCTGGTGGGGCGTGGCAAAGGCCTCCATGCTGAAGTCCTCGCCAATGCCATTGGCCCTGACAGTGGTGGACTCGGAGGCAAAGTCGGACATAATAATGCACACCAGATAGGTGCTCATCGACACGGTGGTCTCGAAGACAGCCTCCGTGTACTCGCCCAAATAGGTAGAATCCTGGTGGAATAACTCAAACAGTTAGCAGCCGAAAAACGCCATGGAATTATGGCTAGAAGGCTTACCGTTTGCTTCATGTTGGAGACTGCGTGGTAAGCGCCTGACGGATGCACCACTGTGATGGCGAAGGTAGCCTTCATCGCTGGCTCATCGAAGCAGGGGAAGGCCTGACGGGCATAAACTGGCTCGAATTGCGTTGACGAAATGTTTCTGCACATCAAAAATTGCAAGAATAATTAAGTTGCTATAAATTGCAGTCGTAACTTATAGCTAAAATATATATTTTAGCGTATCTGTACGCTCCCCAATCCAATTTTCTGCACAGAAATTCAAAATTTAACGGAAAATGTATGCAGTGGCGCCAGTGGTAAACTTCTCCGCCGCCAAATGTCGCTGCTTTTAGATGAATTTCCCATGTAGATGTCGTGTAGCGGATGTCGTGTATAAAATTCAAATTTAAAAAGTGACTTACCGTTGGTCTCCCGCTTCCGACTTGTAGGTGCTGCTGTATAGACCCACCAGCTTGTCCGTCATTTTGCCATTGAAGAGCACGCCCAAGGTGATGCTGGCACCCACGGCCAGCTCCGACTGCAACGTGATGATCAGCAGCTGTCGCTCCGCTTCCAGCTCATACTCCACGCCGTCGTGGTTCAGCACATAAACATTCGTCACGTCCAGCAGGTAAGAGTGCAAAACGATTTGATTTGTGGCCTCCAGCACACTTATGGTGATCTTCTCCTGGCCCGTGAAGGTGCCCGTATCCAGATCAGGATGCCAGTAGAGTTCGTAGTGAACGGGCCGCAGAGCCGTGGGCAGGCGATAGTCAATCTACAGATACAAGATTGGATAATAGAAAATGGCCTTTAAATGTATTACTCACCTCATCGTCGCGTCTCTCCCGTTGGATGATTGGCCCGCCATCCTTGTAGATGTCAATCTTCTCCTGTACGTCGCGCAGATTCGCCTCCAGCTTCGCGTTTTGCACCGCCACCACAACGGTGGCCGTGGCAAAGGCCGCCACCGCCCAGGCCAGTGCCACCTGCATCCAAATATGCGTCAAGAACATCTTTGCACTCCCAACAATCGCTAGCGACTGAATTATAACCAAGAGTCAGCCAAACCCGGCCCGGCCCGGCCCAGCCCGGCGCCGTCCAACTCTAGCGATTAGCTGCCATATAACTAATTCTGATTGTGTGCCCTCAAAGTTTATGTTCGCGTACGATCCGAACAACGTCGATAATTGGCCAAATATGTTTCGATTATGGCCCAGAAAAGGCCTGTCACTGGACCTGCACTGGAGGCGGGCAATCGAAATCAAATCGGATCCGTACACACACGAGTGCACGTGGCTATCGGAGAGTACGAGTACGCCATGGACTAACTAACGCAATCGACGATTGGATGGATAATTGCTTATTTTATTTATGGAGCTGTAATTTGTGTGTTTTTTTCCCCAATCCTCTGGCCAGCTTATCTTTATTCTCAGTTGTTAAGCGTTGGTCGTTGGTCGGTCGCTTTATGGCAGGCCATTAGATGAGTACAAACTTAAAAGAACCCACGACAATGGACTGCAGCTCGCATCTACAGTTGCTGTTCGTCCAGCCAGGCGTCGACGCTCTCCAGATTTTCGGCCAGCCAGACAATGTTGTTCTTCACCGTCTCCAGGGCACGGACACGAGCAGCAGTGCCGGCTCCTGCCTCGGGATACTTCTCGAAGAAGTACACCATCTCATCGAGCTTCGTCTGGGTGCTGAAGCGAGCCGTAATCGTGGGTATAAGGTTGCCCAGATAGCGCTCGTTCAGCCCAAAGCGATCCACCAGAGTGAGCCAGTTCTCGCGCACATATTCCCAGACGAGGGACTCGCCCACGGGATTGGCCGCAATGTAGGTCAGACAGGTGAAGTAGTCCTGACCGCGCACATAGTCCTCGTTCCAGGCCAGGTCAATGTAGCGCTTCAGCAGCCAGGGCTCCTGCACAGCGGCCAGGCCGTACATCAGCTTCGACTTCTCGCTGGCGTCCGCCTCGTTGACAAACAACTGCCAGACCTTCTCCCAGATCTCCTGGTCGCCCACCGACAGCATGCCGTAGTAGTAGATGGTCTCGCGTACATCTGGCTTGGGCCGTTCGTCGGGTGTGGCCAGCCAGCTGTTGAACTGCTCTCCCACCTCGCTGAGGCAGGACTCCAGGCCCAGGGAGCAGGCGGCACTCAAGGCCGTTACCCGAAGACGACTGCAGGAGTGGACGAGTGGAGTAAACGTTTCATGGAACGGATGCATAATGGAGTGAGACTCCCCCGTGGTTACTTACTTGTTCAGGTGCTCCTCGCCCACTGTCCAGGTGAGGGACGTGTAGATGGGCTCGATCAGAGCCGTCGCGTACTTCTTGTACTTCACATAGCTGTTCGTGTAGTAGAGGGTGCGCTTGAGCGATGTCAGCTTCGAGGCGGCCACGCTCCAGGGCACATAGTCCGCCTCCTTGTCCAGATACTTGGTCATGTCGAGGGCAATCTCATACGGCAGCTGCGTGGAGTCGGCCAGGGCGAAGGCGTCGTTCAGCAGGGAGGCGCGATCTCCGGTGCTAAAGCTACTGGGCGTGGCCACGAGTTGCGTGGCCAATGACTGCCACAGCGCGGCGTCATAGTTGACCCGGTAGTAGCCCACTTGCTCCGAGTTGAATTTGATCCACTGCACGGCAGCTGGGAGAGTTATGGTGACTGCAAATCAAGATGGGGAGAGCTCAGATGAGAAGAAGATCGCTAACTGGGCAACTGGAATGGGGCAGGAATGGGGCAGGAACGAGGCTGCCTGGCTGCCTGGCTGTCTGCCTGCCTCGCATACATATGGCACCACTTACTTTCGCTCTGGTCGTGGTAAAACCAGACCCGCTGCACGCTCGCCTCGGCGCTGGTGGTGTATGTGATGGGTATTGACCAGCGGTAGCTGCAAGTTAATAATGTATGTGCGAATATTTCGATCAGATACGCCAAGGGGGGCAGCCAGATCTGCGGTTCTGCGACTCACTTGAATTCCGAGGCCACGTGAACGGCGTCATAGTCGTTGGGATTGGACAAGAAGCGCTTCTGCGTCAATTTGTATTCAGTGTCGGAGATCTTCTCGACCGTGACAACTGGCAGACCCATCTGAAAATGGATGGAAATATGTTTCACTGGGGAATCGGCTCGGCTGAGTAATCTTTCAGCTTCACCTGCACCGTCCACGTCAGCATGATGGCGGTCACATTGTAGTCCAGTCCCAGCTTATCGATTTCGGTGAAGAAATTGGCCGTCTCGGCCGTTGTGTACTTGTACTCGTTCAGATAGTTTGTCACGGCCTGGCGGAAGGTTGGCTCGCCCAGAAAGTCCTCCACCATGCGCACCAGCGAGGAGCCCTTGGAGTAGGTGATGCTGTCGAAGATTTCCGTAATCTGGTCGGGGTTCTCCACCGTCTGGATGATGGGGTGGGAGCCCAAGGTACCGTCCAAGGTCAGAACCCCATGCAATGTGCTAACAATGAACTGGTCCCGCTATGCAATCGAATCACATGGATAAACATTAGATGGAACTACCACCAAGTAGAAGTAATCCCAGTGCCAGACTTGCCATTTTCCATTCGGGAAAGACTGAATCCACGCCAAGGTACTCAATGAAGCTGGCAAAGCCCTCGTTCAGCCAGAGATCGTTCCACCAATTCATGGTAACTACGAAACAGGAGAGATGAGTGGGGCAGACGGGCTAAGCAGCAGCGGATAACTCACCCAAGTTGCCAAACCACATGTGGGCAAACTCGTGGGCAATGACGGAGGCAATGCGCTGCTTGTTGGACGCCGAACTCGTCTCGGCATCGTACAGCAGAGACGTCTCGCGGTAGGTGACCAGACCCCAGTGCTCCATGGCGCCGGACACAAAGTCGGGAATGGCGGCCATGTCCAGCTTGGGCAGCGGATACTCGATTTGGAAGTAGTCAATGTAATACTCAATCACGCCCTTGCCCACCTCGACGGCAAAGTCGACCTTGGCGATCTGCTCGGGGGTGGCATAAACGCCCATTGTGAAGGTCTCGCCAATGCCTTTGGTGTCCACCTCAACGAACCTCGCGGTGAAGTCGGAGACAATGAAGCAGGCCAGGTAGGTGCTCATGGGCACGCTCTTGGCGAAGGTCACCTCGGTGTAAGCGCCCTGATTGGCCTGCGATTCGATGTTCATGTTGGACAGGGCATGGTAGTCGCCCTCCACGGGATGCACCAGGGTTATCTGGAAGGTGGCCTTCAGCGCAGGCTCGTCGAAGCAGGGGAACGCCTGCCGGGCATAGGTCGGCTCAAACTTGGACGTCGCAATCAACTTGCGGCTCTCGTCCGCCTTCACATACGACGAACTGTACAGCCCCACGATCTTGTTCACCATGGAGCCCGCGAATCCCAGATGCAGGTTCACCTCAGTGCCCGCACTCAGCTCCTCCGCCAGCTGCAGCACCAGAAACTCCCGCACCGCATCGAAGCTGATCTCCGCGACATCCACGCTCGAGAAGTCCGGCCTGAGCACAGACACGCTCGAAATGTTGAGGTTGAGGGAGTGCAGCACAATCTCATCGGTTGCCTCGTGCACGGTCAGGGTGATCGTCTCCTGGCCATCGAACACTCCCGTCTCCACATTGGGGAACAGATACAGGTCGTAGTGGGTGGGCTCCAGGCGGGTGGGCAGGCGATAGTCAATCTTCTCTTCCGGCGCGGGGGTGGTGTTGCCTGGTTCTGCTGTGGTGCCTGGTTCTATGGTGGTGCCAGGGGGGACTGCAGTGGTGCCAGGCGGGGCTGCAGTGGGGCTCGAGGGATCCGTGGCTGAGGGTGTTCCCGTGCTCGCAGGAGGAGCCACAGTGCTGGTTGTAGTCGTTTGCTGGCCCGCCTCCAGCATATCAAGTTTCTCGCGCGCCTCGCGTAGCTCGTTCTTCAGACTGGACTTTTGTACGGCCAGGACAATGGTGGAAACGGAGAAGGCCGTGAGGGCCAGACACAGCCCGATGGCCACCAATTTCGCGGTGATAATCATGCTCAATCCTTCTGCCGCTAATCCAGCACGGGCCGCATCCAAAGCGCTACTAAGCCCAGCCGAATGGGGCAGGGCGCCAGGTAACCTAACCACGGGCAGGCACCCACTCGAGTGGGCTCCTATATCTTAATTGGACATGTGGGAAGGTAATACCGCGCGTCGCTGATTGCTAATCTAATCGCATGCCGGCTCATCGACTGGTGTTAGTCGAAACGGAGAGTCAGCCAGTCAGCCAGACAGCCAGCCAGCCAGCAGTTTAAGCTAAACAAAATTGTAAGTACTGTTGCGGATCGCTCGAATTTATTGGCCCTGTCGTGGCAGCACGCTTCGCTTTGATTAAAGTTAGAAATGCCAAAGATCTGTCGCGTTTTTCCTCACTTCCATCCGAAATTCCAATCTGGCTACTGAGCTCGAGAAACTCCCAGTACCAGCGCCGTAAGTTTCCACAAATGCCGTGTGTGTCCATATGTGTGTGTCGAAGACCAATTGAGCAATTTTGAAGCTACCTACCTACCTGCGGGCCCTCGCGCTGTTTCTCCCTGTATTATCCGGCGCTTAGAGGCCTAAAAAACCCTTTTCCGGTGCCGCAAGATTTTCGACCTAATTAGAGAATCGGTATTTTCATTGTGTTAAAACCCAATCAACCAAATTTCCGCACACATTTTTGGCAACGCCTGGCAAGTACTCATCGCATCGCATCGCATCGCATATTTGTATATATTTATAATGACTTTGTGCGTTGAGTGTATCCGTGTATTATATACTGGTATGTACATATGTGTTTGTAGTTATCTGGCAAGTACATCGTAAATTCGAGTTTATTGCTATCTTGATGACGGTTGTACCTCAATACCAAAATTCACTTGTGTTTACACTTAATTATTGGCAATTTATTGACGGTAAAAGATAATTCAATTATCTATTAAGTACTACAAATATGAATTAATTGATAATCAATTCGATCTATATTTAACTTTACCTGAGACTTTATTTATTCACTATAATGCCAACATTAAAAAGCTAAACTTTGAGTCGCTATATCTTTAGTTATATCCATTCTATTTCCACGAATTAAAAATCCTGTGAAAGGTTGTACAATTTTCTTCACAATTTATTACTTTTTGTGGATATCCGCTGCAGTTTTTGAGTACAAATTATAAAAGTGCAAACAGTCACGGTTTTTTGAATTAAAAAAATATTTTGGAGGTATACATTCAAATACTTTCATTCAAATACATTCAAAATTTTCTCACTTTGTCGCACAGTCTTATTTTTAATTTATTTATTATTAAATTAAATATTTCTTATCACAACTATTATCATGCAGCAACCTTAAATAGTTTTCTATACTAAAATATTGCACCATAATATTCCCTTTTTTTTGTATCATCCTACGAACAAGGGTGTTAAGCGTCATTTGGCCTAATCGCGGGGTATTAACTTTTGCCGAAAATACCAAACCAAACAGCATCAACAACAGTCCTGTGTGGCTGGCTGCCTGGGTATTCTTCTTCCCAGCCAGCTTACCACAAAGCGCAATTAATTTCCCAAATTATATCCATGCCAGCAGCACTAAAAACTATTTGTCATATGTTTTGTTATATAATTGGCTTGCACGGCCAGCCTGCCGCCAGCCAAAATACAGGATCAAATCCGCGCACAGACAAACCCCAGACGGACACAATCCAAAACCCAAACAAACCCGATTCCAAATCATCGGCATCGGCATCGGGCATTGATATATTGTCCAGTGGGAAATGGGGAAATTCCGGCCGGACTGAATGAGATCGGGCAAATTTCATTCATGAGCGCACGGTCAGGCGCGCGGGCGGCGCCACATGAGGTCCTACCTGCCTAAGCGTGGGAAAGTTGAGAGCGGCGCGTTGTGCATCCTCCACACCCCATGGAGCAGGTAGGTCCGGATGAAACGTGGGCTGCTCCGCAATTTGGACCACCAGTGGGTTATTTGTGTGAGGCTGGGACTTTTTGTCTCTCCACAAAATCCCAACCGAAGACAAATTTCCGGTTTTTCGGCCAGGCCCAATTTCCCACGGGCACGGCCCAAGGATGGCGTTCGGCTCCTGGTATAAATGCGCACGGCCGCCTCCGTTCACCATTCAGTCGAGCCAGAGACACAACGGAGACAACACACACAGATCAAGCACTCGGCATATCCTACACACCACACAATATGTTCTTCATCATCAATCTTTTGCTGGCCATTGCCGGTGCCGCGGCGGGCGTCATTGAGCCCATGAACATGAACTACTACCAGTACACCCAGTTCCAGGCGCCGCTCTCGTGGGAGGCCATCACCGGCGCGGGCCTGAAGCAGGCGCTCGCCAGCTGCCAGGATAGCTTCAAGTGGCAGCGCTGGAACTGCCCCAGCACGGACTTTGTCCAGCGACACACTGCGCCGGCGACGCCCACGCTGGAGCGCGAGGATGTCTATGTGGCCGCCATCTCCATGGCCGCCATCGTGCACAAGCTGACCAAGGACTGCGCCAACGGAGTCATCGCCGGCTGCGGCTGCACTGGGAACGCCCTGAATGTGCCCTGCGGCCACGAGCCAGCCAAGGCCGTGGAGCTCTACGAGAAGCGCTTTGGCGGCGGCTCGGATGCCGCTGCCCACAACCAGCGGGTGATTGGCTCGCTGCTGCAGCAGTCGCTGGTGCAGGAGTGCCGCTGCAAGCAGCCCCGCCCGCAGGGCAAGTGCCTCGAGGAGGAGTGCGTCCGAGTGCTGAAGCCGTTCGAGGCGGTGGCCCAGGACCTGCTGCAGATGTACGACGATGCCATCCAGCTGGACAGCACGGCCAGCAATCTGAAGATCATGTGGCAGAACATTCCCCTCGACTCGCTCGTCTTTATGCAGGACTCGCCGAACTACTGCGAGCCCGAGGCCAGCGGCCGCTGGACCGGCACCCGAGGCCGCCAGTGCTCCAAGGATGGCAGCGGCTCCGTGGAGGAGCGCCTCTCCTGCCAGCAGCTCTGCCGCGTCTGCGGCTACCGCGTGCGCACCCAGCACGTGCGCAGCGAGCGGCGTTGCAACTGCAAACTGGTCTGGGGATTCCGTCTCCAGTGCGACGTTTGCGTGCAGCTGGAACGGCAGTTCACCTGCTACTAGGTGCTGGACAGCACTGTTGGAGGGGGGACTGGGGCGCTGGTCAAGCCTCACAGAAACCTAGATTTAAATTAATTTATTTGCTTGCATCGTTTATTTATTATCACCTCGAATACCATCAATAAATACTTAATTTATGACTTAAACATTACAAATTGTGCAACTGCTCGCAGACACTTTTCTGAGGCACTTTTTACAGTCAGAATGATTTATGACAGTCAGCTAGGAGCCAGTGAAATGGCTAAAGGCTAAATTCGCAGCTTTCTGCACTTGAAAGACATTTCCACTGATTGCAAAAGTGCTTCTAAAGGAATTCATTTAAATACAAAAAAAATACAAACTGCCTTTCTAAAAACAAAAACGTGTGCGACAGGTTGAGGAGATGGTCGAAATGCTTGCGATATAGCCACAGCAAGAAGCAACTGCCAAGTAGAATGTAGCAGTTGATCAGCTGAAAAGCGGAGTCCAGACAAGAAGCTAAATGAAAGACTTACCACTGCAGATTAAGCCATGCCAGCCCACACTGGAACTTGGCTGTCAACTGACCTTGCCCTCATGGCAGATATCTCTTTGACTTTGGCTGCCCCACTCTACTCCCATTAAGAACAAATGCAATCAACCCAATGTCTATATTTTTATTCCAATGGACTTACAACCTAAAACCGAATTTTAATGCATTTTTTTGAGATTTGAGATTGTTGTACTATATGACCGGGGTGCCCTTTTAGCTAATCCAAGCGGCTGGCTTGCCCTCCACACGGTATCCGTTGTAGGCGGCGGCTGCTGAGGAGGCGGCAGCTGCCAGCTCGGATCTTCGGCTCGGCTCGCCGGCCCAGTAGGATGGAACCTCGTAGCTCTGCACCATCTTGTTGCCGTTCTTGATGGCCGAGATAATGAGCAGGAAAATGGCCAGCTTGCCCACCAGAATCGACTTGACCAGCAGCAGCTTGAGCTTCGTCACCAGGAACGGCACAATGGCCGACTGGATGAGGAACGGCAGAATGAACAGGGGCAGCACTTTGGTAATCATGTCGTACTTCTTTCCGCGACCTAAAACGTGTCAAATGGGGGGATTCAGTAGGACTGAGCAGCGCTCCTACATTCAGCAGACTCACCTTCTTCGCTGTTGTCCGGGTTCAGCCAACGAGCGGCCATGATCTCCTTGAGATTCTCGCCATCCAGCTTCACGTGCACGATGTCATTGCTCATGTCCAGGCTAACATTGAGGCCGGGTCCCACGAAGTAGCGTTTCACCGTCTCATTCTCGGACTGCTGCTCGGGCTGCTCTGTCCCCGTTCCCGATCCCGATCCCGTCTCTGCATCTGCATCTGTTGCTGTCTCTGTCTCTGCGCCGCCTGCTTGCTCGCGCCTCTTGTTGCGATCCTTGCGCTTGCGTTTGCGTCGCTTCTTGCCCGCCACCGTCTCGTTGTCATCGTAAATGGGCGTTCCGGTCTGGGCCTCGAGCAGGGCCTCGGCATTGGCCTCCTGGCGCAGCTCCTGGGCCAGGGCATCTGCAGCCTCCAGCTGCTCCTGATCGCTGTGCGGCTCCTGGCCCTGGCCCTGGCCCTGGCCCTCGGCAGCCTCGTTGCTGGGCATCTGTGATGCACTCACGCGATCCCGCAGACGCTTCTTGTACTCACTGGTCGTCTTGTTGCCCAGATAGGTGCTCTTGTAGTTCTTGTAGATGCCCATGAAGATGTGCGAGTTCTTCTTGAGGGACTGCTTGTCCTCCGGCTCGTAGCTACTGGCCAGACCCCGAGCCGCCTCCGTGCCAGCGGCCGCCTCGCTGGTCGTCTCCTGGCTGCCATCATGCGCCCTGGTCAGGGCCGTGCAGAGCACACACAATAAAAGGAATCTCACTAGGCTGCTCATCTCTGCTGCATGTCACCCGTTGCCGATCTGTGATTGGTTTTTTTTTTTTTGCTCCGTTCGAAGTGTTCACGCTGCACTGGCCAGCCACAAAATGTGGCACGAACAGCGGCCGCCAAGCGTTTTATCAACTCAGAAGAAAGCAGCTAGAGCCAGAGCAGGCAGAGCCAGAGCAACGGAGCCTGGCTGCTGCCAGTGCTTGTGCTAGTGCCAGACGAGTGGCATTCTGATGCTGGAATTGGCATCGGAATTGAGCACATCCCAAGCAAAGCAAAGCAAAGCAAGCCAACAAGCAGCCGGGGACGGGACACAGCTGCCAACACAGAACAGCAACAGGTTGCCCCGTCCAGCGATAGAACACGATTCTTGTGCTGCTTTTTGCCACAGAATCCTCTTCAATTAAATTGCCAGTCGTCGACGTAGACGTCTTGGTCTTGGTCTTGGCCCCGGTACGGAGTGAGTTCCAAAGAAGAAAAAAATATCTAGAGTAGGCCTGGCCTGCAATTTCTCACTGATCTCGCTCATTGATTTCTTTTAGCTGTAATTGCCGCTGGCCTCCGTACCCCATCCCCCGCCATCGGCAAACAGCATTAGCCATAAATAATACCGAATCTTTAAGTAGCCTGCTAACGGTTCATGTTTTGGTTCTTTGGCGCACAGGCTGGCCAAAAACAGAGACACAGCCAGAGCCAGTGGCAGAGCCAGTGCCAGAGGCAATGCCAGTGGCAGAGACGCCTTCAATTAACTCTGACGGCGATTGCATGAGAAAGTTGTTGACAAAACTGGCGCACAGAGAGCTGATCTTCTGGTCAGACTGAAAATCCAGAGTAGAAAGTAAATTCTATCGGTGACAGAGACAACACTCATGAAAAGTCCGCTTCACATATTAGGTATCTTAATTTACTTTCACACAATTAGCAGTGATGCCAGCCAATGCCAATTAGCCAAAACAAAGTCAATGAGGAGTAAGGAAAGCAAACTTTGCGACGTTTAGATATGTATGGATATCTACTATAATATCATGCCCCTCGATAACGTTTATCAATGTCCCTGCTATCAAAAAATCCCCGATCTAATCTTATCCGTCCAGATAATCCGCACTAATAAATATCAGACCATATAGTAATCCAACAGCCAACTGCGTCGCAACATGCTAAGCACAAAAAATCATCACACAGATCGAATGATATATGGAGCAACTGTTTTTCCTATTGCAAGAACTATTTATGATATTATTTTTAATATATATAATTAAATAATTACAAAGTTCGAGCCATGCATTGCTATAGATTTAAATTATTAATCAGAGTGAACTTCTGGAGCCGTGGAAAACTTCCAACTGCATTCACGGCTGGGCGGGTACCCTTTGGTGCAGTAAAACTAATTTCGATTATCTGTGCATATACGTGTACGAGTCTGTACTGCCATTATTTATTGTTTGTCAGATAAAGAACCACTGCACATTGTACACCTGTCTGAAAGCTTAAATTAACTTGTACTACTCGTACTATCATTTTGGGTATGCCGTGAATGAAAGTGAATCGTCAGGGTATGTGGGTGTGGGTGAGGCCATCCGCCGGACATTCATCAATGGAAGACCGTTACTATGCCGTGGATTAAGGCATTACAGGCATTGACTAAAAATTAAAATGCACTGCCTGTTTATTAATTAGCTGATAAATCATTATCGGCCAGCAGCGAAAAATGAAAGCGAAACGATCGGCTCGTCGGCATGGACGGGTGAAGGGGTGCTGGTGCTGCCCTCAATATAGACACGCGTCGTGAAAGAATGCCCATGTCCAAGTCGCAGTCCAAGTCCAGCTGCGAGTTCCTATGTAGCACCAAATGCGTTGCGCTGTGCCCAAGAAGGGCCCCACTCGGCATGTTGGGTTGCATGCATATTCAAAGTGAGTGAGGGAGTGAGTGGCCCCCCATCAGATTCGGCATCAGTCAGCCAGACGCAGACACAGACACAGACACATACTTCTACTCGTACTCGGACTCGGACTGTGGCACGATTTGCTTGTTTTGGCGCACGTTCGTGCCGTGAGACGTTCCGATGTCTGTCCGGCTGCCGAATGTCAAGTAGCCGCCCAGAGGGCTGGCCCAGACCCCGCGTCGATAAAAGCCAATGTGAGTGTGGGCCATGCATTCAATTGTCGGCCAGTGCCAGAGCTGAGCAGAGCAGAGCAGAGCAGAACAGAGCCCAACGGATTACCAGATTCCCGAATCGAAGGACTAAACGACCACCAACGAAAGAACTCGAAATGGCCGCCAACCAGAAAATTGTATTCGCCATCGTGTGCCTCTCCCTAGCCTTTAATGTGGTGTTGGCCCAGCAGCAGCAGCAGCAGCCTGCCAATAGCTCGGACTCCGACTCGGATGTGGCTGGTCAGTTCGGCAGGAAGGAACTCCACACCCATAACGACAGAAGCTAATCAGTTTGTTCTTTGTTGTTGTTGTTGTTTGCAGAGAGCCGCACCTTCGGCCATCATTTCCTGCGACGCATCAGCTTCGCTTTGGTGCCCGGAGCCTTTGTGGTGGGCGTGATCACTACTCTGCTGGCGGCCCTGACTGTCGTCTCCATGAAGGGACTGGGCGTGGGCGTCATCCTGCTGGTGCTGGCCATTGGACAGATGCTGTCGCGAGCCCTGCCCGTCCAGGCAGCCGCCTATGCCGCCGCCCCAGTGGCGGCTCCAGTGCCCGTCGTCTACTCGCACTCGCACACCCAGCAGCCCGTCTGGCTGGAGAAGGAGTGGTAGAGAAAAAGGGGGTCAGAGATCGGCACGGGACTGGACGAGAAAAGCGAGCTGGTAGCAGGCCATATTTTACCTCAACCTCAGCGAGCATGCAACCAAATAATAATTTAAGACTAGTTTAAATTATTTATTTAAATTATTTATTTATTACAAGTAAAGAATGGAAAGCATTGATTTCATTTGATTGTCATTGTCGCTCTGTCTGTCTCTGTGCCCCTGCCACTGCCCCTGCCACTGCCCCTGCCCATGGAAAGTGAAACCTCTGCCTCATTGGGTATGCAGCAGAGGGCGTTGCTGATTTACGGTTCTTTTAACTGCCCTTCCGTAGTGCCAGTTCCCGACTTGGACACAGCGACAGAGACAGCGGCAGAGACAGCGACGTGCTCGCCCCCACACAGACCTATGTAGAAAGAAAGCAAAGCAAAGTCCCCCAAGTCCCGAAGCCATCTCCCATCGCTGTGGAAATGGGTCATAGTGGGGTTGGATTTCTCCTTGAAGATATGTGTAATGAATATCACTCATTATGTCTCATTACGGACAAAGACTAATTAATTAGACTCTCACTTCCACAGTCGTCAGTCACTTAATCGAGACACTTTTCTATCCAGCTAGCCACTCAATCATCGCAAATCCGGCTTCAATTGTTCCACTTTGTGCGCCAATTGAACAGTTTTGTACACTGTCAACGAAGTATAGCATTTGGGGGGACTCCACAATCGATTGGATACCCTTACACACAACGGGAATGGCTCGAACTTTTCTATTTAAATTTAAAGCATATTTTACTTATTATAGACTGTGATTAGAGGTTTCCATTTTCTATGCCCAGAAAATAATATCAGCTGCAATAATAAAAGAATATTATACACTTAATAACTAGCTAATTAATATTATTTATGTGCTTGCAGTGGATATGTTTGCAAATGAATTTCGGATGTGAAAAATTTAACTCCTTGGACTGCTTTTGGTGTGTTGAAAACTGAACTTTAATTTGTGGCATGCTGTCCAAGCGCCTGGCATATAAAATATTTAAAGCAAAATAATTGCAATTGTGTTCGGAAATCTTCCCTTCTGTGAATTATCCTTGTTATTCCACCGTTAGATAGGGTATGAAAACTTCTAATTTCTAATGTTTAGACAGCATCAGCAGTGAAAGAGAAGCGGGTTACTCTTACTTGCTGACTTTTGCTTGGTGACACAGTTAACCCGGCTGATGCATGAGACAAGTGCCACCCCACCGGTTTCCCCCCCACTGAGCGACAGAACAAATGGGAGCGCAGATCAGTGAAATGGATGATGTAGCCAGGTGTGAATGGATATAAATATACACATGAATATTTTGACTAGGCCAAGAAGTTTGGCGGTAAACAAACGGATTGGCCGGCCATAAGTCAGGCAAATGGGGCAAGGAATGGCAAGGCAAGCGGAGATCGGAGAGCGACATACAATAAGCAACAGCAACTGAAACTGCAACGTGACCCGCTAAACTAAATCTGAGCATCACACGAGCGTTGGCGAGCCGAAACCTGTTGGCCAGAGGAAAGCGGCCAAGAAATCGATGCGACGGCAGCCAAGGATTGCTGGTTGGCACGAGCGTGGCAATGATTTCAGTTCTGCACAGTCACTGCTGAGGTGCAGTTGTGTTTGTTTAGCCAAGCCATTGGGGAAAATCAGTTGGTAAAATGCGCGCCACCTCGACCAGCACCAGAGCCTTGCGAGTCCTTCTCGGACTCTGCCTGTTCCTCAGTCTCGATCGCGCCTCGGCGCAGATGCAGGCAGGGGCTAGCGAAGACTCGAACCCGTCGCAGCCGCGGGCGCACTCGGCGAATAGTGTGTCATACTTTAGGGCGTCGATTCCGATGCGGATCTACGAGTGTCTGCGGGAGTCCAGCATGCTGCACTGCACCAAGCTGTATGTGCTGCAGAAGATGGAGGAGCGCCGCCAGATGGCGAGCTCGGGCAACCTGACCAGGGACTTCCTCGACCAGTTCTTCGGCGAGGAGACCCAGATGGGCAGCCTCATCTCGCAGAAGTACCAGCAGATGTCCGAGAAGGAGCTGAATCAGCGGCTGGTCGTCCACTTTCAGCGCTTCTTCAAGCATCGCGATCTCAAGCTGCACTTCCTGTCCGGCATGCTGATCAAGATCGTGCCCAGCAAGGACAACAAGCTGAAGTTCTCCCTGAAGAAGGGTAAGTATTGAGCCGCTGCCCTGTCCGCTGAATGATGATCCCCACCCCTTCCGCTGGCAGCTGACAAATCGCGTGTTGGACGTGCCCGGCGACGCGAAACGGAGGAGCTGGAGCTGAATCTGATGAACATCCCATCGATGGGCGGAGCGGGCGGCAACAGCGGCAGCGTGGAGAACTACGAGCCGGAGGCGGAGGGTGACTCCAAGCAGCAGGGGCTACTGGGCGGTGGCGGTGCTGCCGAAGGTGGTGGCGGCGGCGTCGTAGGCTCACTCTTGAGGAGGCGCAACAAGAAGAAGAACAGCAACAAGTTGACCATAATGCAGGTGGCCGTTCCCATGCTCATTCTGCCCGTCGTCCTGCTGGGCAGCCTGCTGCCCTTCATACTGCCCGCCCTCAAGATGGCCACCATTATGTCGCTGCTGATGAACAATGGCGCCTTCATGGCCGCCCTGCTCTATGCCGCACGCACCCAGTTCAACACCCACGAGGAGCAGCAGCAGCACATCAGCTACAGTTAGCTCTTCCATCCGTGATGAAAGTGACTCCTCCTCTCCTTCACTTTCCTTCACTTTTCACTCATTTTCCCTTTACAAATAAAGACTGTCTCTTTCCGCTTGTGTTATGGTTTCATTTTTCCACATTATAAATCTATTAAAGAACAATATGCGAAAACTTTAATTACATGCTCGTATGTGGGTGGCATTATCCACGAATTGGTACCAAGGTATTGCCTTTATTTTGATAGAATTTTACTTACTATGAAGTCATAATTCTTTCTGAAAAAAAAAATAAATAAAATTCAGATATGCACAATACAAATTATAAAAAACCTGCGGAAACATTTACTAAAAACATGCTTCTGATTTATATATATATAAATTTTAATTTTCAATCTTTAAGTGGTTTAAGCTACTGATCACTTAATCAAGGCTTTCATGGCTACCATATTTGTATTTTAAAACAAATAATTGGCTGGCTGTCTGTTGCATATTTTAAAGCTTTTATCAAAGTTGTTTTTCCATCTGAGATATGCAGAACCTATGTATTTTCCATCGCAGGTAAAAGAAAGACAATTGTTGATTTTTTGTAAGTTTTTATATAATTTTTGTTTGTAGAATTTTCGCAACTGGAATCGTTGGATTGAAATGTACAGCTTTTGACCTAAATGACTAACACAATGTACAAACGCATAAAAGTCGATGCTTAGAGTAGGTGTCTTAGTGGGTACACTTAATGCTAGAACCTCTTGCGTAAATATACAATTATTTATATGTAGATATAGTGATAGAGAGAGGGGGTGGCAGATGCGTTCAGCCTTGAACGACAAGTGCGAGATAAGGTTGTGTAAAAAATTAATAAAAGTGCAGAATTCTTGTTAACAATTTTGTTTTTTGTTTTGTTTTGTTTTGTTTGTTTTGCACTACTAATGTTTGCTTTTGACTAATCTCGAATAGTTTTTCCTTCTTCATCTTTTAGTTTTGTATTTGGAATTGAAGCCATTGATTTGTAAGACGTTGGTTGTTGCCTGTTGCATGTTGCTTGTTGCTTGTGGAACCCTTCTAAAATTTTGCAATCGGGTCTGTCCCTCGCCTCCCGTCGCTCCCCTGCTCGGACTTTCCCATACTCGTATTAACAGACACCACTTATGAGTAGGCAGTATGGGGCAGAGCATTAACTAATTGCTACTATTAAATACTGCAGACCCGATTGTTAAACAAGAAATATGTTCGTTCGCTTAGTTAGGATTGGTAACTGCTGACGCAGGGCGCCGCCGCCCCCCAGCTTAGTCTAGCTTGCAGTCGGACTCCTTATTCACAACGTTGGCGCCCTTGCGGTCCTCCTCGCTAATATCGTTGTCATCCCAGCCCCAGATGGCGTGCTCCTCCTTCTCGTGATCCAAATGGGCCACCAGCTCGCTAGTGGGAATGGCATTGTTGTTGTTGGCATCCATGAGGGCGGCAATGTGGGAGCCGTCGCCGGTGCGCAGCGCACGCTTGTACACCATCTCCTGTGAGACGAACTTCAGATCATAGGCCTGACCTGTGGAGGGAGAAGCAAACAGCCAAGCGGCACCATTGAGAGCTCTGTGTCTGGTCACATTAGTGTTGGGTGCTACGTACCGATTCTGGCCATCACATCAATGAAGGCAGTGGTCCAGTTGAAGCTGTAGGTGCCCAGCTCGGCTGCTTTGTAGTCCCAGGGGAAGACGTGGTGGTAGTTGTGCCAGCCCTCGCCGATGGTGAGTGTCGACACCAGCTTGTTGTTCCGCGCACTGACGTTCACGTCGTAGGCCTTCATGCCGTAGAAGTGGGCGGCGCTGTTCACCAGCCAGGTGAAGTGCAGCGACAGACAGAAGCGCAGCATCGAGCAGGTGAAGAAGCAGACGCGCAGCGAGCTGCCCATAAAGTAGTAGGGGAATATCATGGGCACGACGAAGCAGCAGATGGGCATAACCACAAAGTAGAATCTGCAAAGGAACAGGATGGATCGGTGGGTCAGCAACGAATCGGCAGGGGATCGATGTGATGTGATGTGTAGAGGGAGCAACTTACTTCTTCTGGAAGACCACCACGGGATCCTGCTCAATATCGGCCATCGAGATCTGCTTGCCCTTGCTGGTCACGTCCGGGTGCTTCTTGCACATCAGCCAGCCCATGTGGGCGAAGAAGAAGCCGCGTCGGGAGTTGTGGGGATCGGCGTGTGTGTCAGTGAACTTGTGGTGCACACGATGGTCGCGGGTCCACTCCCAGATGCTGTTCTGGAAGGCCAGCGACTGGCACAGCATCAGGAAGATGCGCAGCGGCAGCTTGGCCTTGTAGGCCTTGTGCGACCACAGACGATGGACTCCGGCCGTGATGCCCAGACCGCCCAGGAACATGGTCGCGTACACTGCAGGCCGCAATCAAACGAAATCAGTAAAAGTCACGCCATTCCACGGCTCGATTCTGTCTGTACTCACCTGGCAAGAGCTCCATGTACGCCCGCTCGGCAAAGACCAGGTAGAGACCGTAAAGGGCCATCGAGTGCAGGACAACGAAGAGGCCAACGTTGCGCCAGACAATCTCCATTTGGAAGGGCTTCTTGGCAGCCTCACCCTCAGCGACGGCGGCGGCGGCCACGGGCTGCTCCGCCTTCTTGGCGGGCGCCTGCTTCACGGCCTTCGGTGTCGTCGCTGCTGAGGCAGCGGGTGCGGCGGCCATCTTGTTGTTGTTGCCATCAGCAATGGCCGTCTCGGCCAGTATGAAGGTGCTGCCTATTATGTTGGGCGTCATCTGCAAGACAATCGGAACGGAGAACGGAGAGCACGCACCCATTAGTATTGGCATTCCCACAGGTTGCTTCCTGATTTATGGCCTGTCAACCGGCTGACGCCTTTGTCGTCTCAATCTGTGCACCTTAGAGATGCAAATCAATCTGTCGGTCGTACGATGGGGTGTTGCTACACCACAGCACAGCAACAACCAACTCATTTGGTATGCGAGGCAGGCGTTCTCCTGCAGCTTTCCACAGATACGTAAAAGGCATCCCCAGCTGCACCGCACACAACTAATTATGGACCATATTGAGGTGACTGCTGCTGCTGGCTCATCATCAGCGCGCGACCTTCGCCGTTAGCAGCCAGCTTCAATGATACTTGAAGCTGATACAAAGATAGCAAGCCGGAAGCGCAAAGAGAATACCGAAACAAAAATCAAAGCTCAAAAACAAAATCCCCCCACTCCCCTAACCACCCCACCAATCCAAAAAAAAAACCATCAATAATTTTGCTAGACTAAGATATTTGCATAACCATTCTGTACGAACGTCTTCCGATATATTGAAAAGATCTAGAAGAGTGCCTGCCGAGAATGTTTTTTGAAAAAAAAAGTGGAAGTGGAAGTGGAAGTCGCCTAATGGAAGAATACAATTCGAAAACAGAGTGGAAAGTTCAATGGAAAATGCAAAACCATATAATGCCAGTGCCAGCTCAAATCATAAACAATTGAGGTAGTCTGACGGGGGGCACATTTGAATTTCTTTGTAATTTATGTGGTGCTGAATTAATTCATGAACGGACCCATGTCACAGGGTTCAAGCAATACATTGCCCATACGTGCGCCTTGAGGGTTCATTGATACCTAATGCGCCGCAGACTGCCGCGGACTCAGCTCGTCAGGCCATAGGATTGTGCACTTTGAGAGCCAACACGCCATGGCAATCGGATCGCACTGCCACTTCAGAGGCAATCTTCAGAGGCAATGATTTGCAAGCCTCACCTTGGCCAGGCATGTAATTTTTGTATCTTTTGGACACATCGAACTCGCAACTGCAACATAAATAACCTGCTCGGTGTGGCAGAGAAGCCAGTTCCACAGTTGCCAGTTGCCAGTTGCCAGCTGCCTAAATGTTTGATCTTCACCTCCTCTAGAATCTCTAGAATAGACAACCGGTTGACCTCCCAGCCAGTGCATGTTTTTACTGATCCAAGCAAAAGTATTCTTATTGGCTGTGGCTGTGCCTGTCGCAGTGTTTTGAGCTTTGCGCATAGATTTCGAGCCATTAATTTGTTGCCATGGTTCAATGTCAAGTCGTGTGCCTTGAATTTATTCGCCGACGCCGACGCCGCTGCCGACGGCTGCTCAATTCAAGTTTCGGTGGAAAGGTGGCAGCGGCCTGCCCCATTGAATCATTTGTTCAGCTAATTAGAATTAGAATAAATGCTTATTACTAGCTGATGGGTACGCTGGGTAATTCGGTATCGTCATCGATCCATTGAGGAATACTGACCCTTTGTTATGGCAAATTCGAGGCATGGGTAATTTAATGCAAGAGCCACGCGCTGCCAAAAATAAACTAGTTTTGCCACGGGCCGCCCCACTGGCCAGCGGCCACACCAGCACGAGAGGCAGAATCCACTTCGTATTGTGTTTAACTTTAGCTCGGATCAGGCCCGACGCTCAATCATCCTTACCGGATTATTAGCATAGTTAAGTAAGCACGATAAATTTATGTATAGAACTGCTTTTGTTTCGAGTTCTCCGCCGTCACCGACGACCAAGGCTTCCATCTTGTTCGGCGGCAACAAGTTCTGGGGGTTTTGGCTATGACTTTATCTTTGCTTTGGGTTTAAAGTTCTGGATCTTTTCAGGGTGTGTGTTCGCTGACACGAACATGTCTTGGGGTTGAACTTTTGGCTGGTGGCGCGAACCACGTCATAGCAGTCGAACTCAGGCAGACATTGAGGGAGACAGCGCCGCAGACGAATGCAATGGTAATAAATATAATACAAAATGTGAATAGCTATGGAACCTGACTCAAATCTAATGCCGCACTGTGGCTCTCTATCTACTGTGGGCTCCAGTGATTGATACCGAGAAAGCTTCCATTGATCGATTCGTTCAGCGCACGCAACACACGACGCCTGCCGCATATCAAAAGCCCAATCATTGGGACTCAGAATATCAGACCTAGACTGGGGATTGGGGATTGGGAACGTGACTTTGGCCTGGTCACTGTTCTATATGCGACGGCGGGGATGGGGAGGCTTTAATATGCTTATAGCGATAGTTTGCATTATGCGTGGCATCCATATTCATTCTTTGGCTACTTCTGCCGCATTCGCAATTAGCGCGTGGAGCAAAGAGATTCGATTCGATTCAATTCGCTTCGGGGAATTCTCCCATAGAAACAAACAATGCCTCCTCCTCGGTTGTGTCGCCTTGATCAGCAATGGAATTCTATCTATCTAGACGGTTCCACTCGGACTTTTTTAAGGGTATGGTAGCATAATTATTGTATTATGAGGAGTACGTGAGGCGGCACTGTTTCTGCTTCTGCTTGGATTTGGATTTGGATTTGCGTAAGCACCTAAAACCAAAATGGTTCTTTCATAAATATTTTTTACTGCTCTGCTGAATGCGATTTCCTATAGATTGTGATTCATCGCCCGATTGATTGTCTGTTTGAAGTGGTTTCGATGCTTTGGCGAGCGGGTTTTCGGTTGAATTTCGGCTCTAACTTTTACGATAGTTTCGATTTGGTTTCCTGACTCGTTTGACTTCCGCAAACGCGAAGTCAAGAGTCCGACCATCAACCAACAGGTAGCAGAGGTTTTTTTATTTTCTCAAGAAATGTTCTTCAGCATCTTATCCCCTGAACGATTTTGCCCTCACACTCACCTTTAAGGATTGTGTAGCAACCAAACAACTGGGGGAAATCCAAGATGAAACGGATGAAAAAATTCACGCACTTTGGTTCGTTTCGTTGGGCACAAAAACACCGAAATTCACACGGGCACACAAGAGTTCGTTTCGTATCCAGCAACTAAGGATACGTTCAGGCTCGTTCGGTATGGATTGGGTAAGGGTTATAGGCTGCTTTCGGCCACACACACACGGCACGTCCACGAGGCGCGATGAATGCACGGCGTATGAGGGTACGGATCGAGTGGCAGTGCTTTTTAAGCGCCTAGTTCAAAGAATTCGCACAGCCGAGTGTTAGACGCGATGAGCTGCGAGAGCATTCGGATACAGTGTCTCCAAAGTTATCCAACACCGAAATTTAAAGCCGTCGGCTCTTTGCTTCGTCTCGCTCCACGGCGGCTCCACTGCTGCTGCTGCTGCTGTGCTCGGATCGATCGATCGCTCGCTCGCTCGTTAAGACGGGGCCGGGGTCGCTTATGCTTCAGCATGTGCTTACCTATGTGTGTGTGTGTGTGTGTTGTGTGTCTGTATTTTTGGCTTTGAGCGGCGCGTGGCTCTGGGGCTAGTGTGTGTGTGTGTGTGTGTGGGGCTGAGAGATCATCAAAGTCAAAGAATAATCTAGTTGCGATTTTCAGTTCACTTACACTTTCCACCAGGAAAGGGGGAAATACCGAAATAGGGAGCGCGCATTTGCGAAGATTTGGCCAAGTTCACGATAGGCTGCCTCTCTCTCTCTCTCTCTCTCTCTCTCTTTCGCACGAACTGAACCTGCCCTACAACTTTTGGCCAGCTTTTCGTACTTGTTTAGCGCAGTGGCGGATCAGTGGCGGATCAGTGGCGGGTCAAGCAGATCATCAGAGCATCGGCTATCGGTCAAGCGAGCACGTCTTTCGCATTTCGGCGGTGATTTCTTTTTCGTACTGCTTACTAATGAACCCTACTGTATGAAAACTTGTTATCCGCACTAGCCGCACAATCCGCATTATATAATGTTCTTAATTCACTCCGGATCTGGGCCATATATTACGCGATGTATGTCAGATGCCAAACCGTTTAACCAGTTTGCCACTTTGGCCTTGCCTTGCCATGCATGCTCCATGCATATTCACCGCCGTCTGATCCGCCCTGACGTCCAAAGCTCATCACCATCACAGATTCTAATGGGCTTTGTTTTCCTTCTTTCCTGTCGCATGGCCAACTTTTAATTGCTGTTTAGTCCGCACCAATATTTGGCTAGCGAAGTGACACATATGATTAAATGGGCCAATAATTGGCTCGCACCTTACTCGAGTCAGTTCTCAGAGGCCTCTGGACAAACAGATAAGCAATTACCGCATACCAACCCAGACCTGTGCCCCTGCCCCAGCGACCCGAAAATATGTTTACAGTTTTTTGCTGTTGTTTTTGTTGTTGTTATTGTGGTTTTTGACGAATATTGGGTTTTCACACCCAGCGTAAAGTTGAAATGAGTTGTGTCTAATTTTGTTTAGTGGCGGCAACTAAAATTGTTTGCCATCTGCCGACGCCGACGCCGACACCGACACCGACACGACAACTCTGCGATGTCAAAAACCTCGCAGCGAAGGCTTCATATCGTGGCCCCCTTGTGGCAACATGGCCTGAAGGTCAAACGGGGCCATCATGCGGCTGAATTACCAGCCCCAAAGTCGAGGCGATTGAAGACAAGTAGATGTTGTTTTTTATTTTATTGTGGCAAGTGTTACAAATACAATAATGTTTCAACAAATTATAAAAAAAATCTATCTTCAAAGAGGGCTCCAAACGGCAAAGATTCCCTTGCAATCATTCCCTAGGTTACATTCTGATAAATTCGCTGTACAAATTTACCATAAAAGAACAGACTCTTTAGCTCCGAAGGCCATTCGCCAATATGTAGGATCAGGACTTTAAAGATTAAACATTAATATTCAATATTTTGTTGTGTAAAAATGACAGCAGAGAATGCAAAGTTAGCAAAGTTCAAACATGTTTCAAATGTGTTTAGAATAGATCCGAATATCCTATAGTATAAGAATATTTTTCATCCATTTAATTTAATTTGATTTTCGGTATAATTATTCACTGCTAGCAAACAAAAACATTTTTGAGCGTTGTACTAGGTAAACGTTCCCAGTGGAAACATCATCATCATATTTAAATGTATTGCTATGTATCTGTGAATACTTTAGTTGGTTTTTGGCTGGGAGCTTCCATAAAAGTTGCATACAATTTGAGTGTGTCCCCACATCCAGTGTTTTTAGAAACAGTATACTAAGGAGGAATATATTTGATTCCGCCCTGAAATAAGGTGCAATGATGATTATTCGATTAGATGACCTGCACTATCCCAAAAAACGAAGAAGCAACCTGTTTTGCATCACGTTTTTTAAGTGGATTGTAATCGCATTAGACACCGAATACGACGTGAGTGTGCGCATTTTATTGCTTTCAATATGAATCAACATAATACGAGAGTTTATTTTCAACACGTGCCCACTAAAGAGTCATAAAACAACAATATCTGTCCAGCCATTTGCTGAATGGGAACATTTTAATCACAGGCTACGCTACACACCCACAAAGGTGCCATTCATCGCGAGAAATCAACACGATTAATTGTTATAATTTATACTTTAATTTAACTCATTTCCGAGTTCAATTCAGCTTCAAACATGAATGGCATTTTGACGAACGGATCTTGTATTTGTTGTGTTTGTTTTAAGAAATTAATACTGGAATCCAGGATGCTATGGGATGCTATACAATATCCAAAGGAAAGGCAACAGTTATTCAATAAGTTATCCATCATCATCAGGGAACAGGCCAGCTTGTTGAAAAAATATGACGCAGCATCAAAAATATTGTAGAAAATATTTAAAAAATTATATTTATTATACAACGAGTATATTAGATTTAAATTTAATCTATACTATCAATTTGTAGAAAAAAATCTGTGTGTAAGCTGCTATCTCCGCAACGCGTGCACCAAATTGCATCCTTTTTTTTAATGATAGCCAGAGAATGTTTGAGAATGCACGATTTGCACAATCAAATTTTTCTTTTCCATAAATAGGTTCCTCAAGAATTAAACATTAAATGCATTAAGTAAGCAGCGAAGCGCGCGGATCCGCTAGTTTTGTATATATTTTTATATACTTTTATATTTTTTTATATTTTATATCTTATTTAATATTGATGTTTTTCGACTTAAAATTTACACTTTCAGGATTACCGTTTTACAAAAAAAAAAGGTGATATGTACATATGTATGTACATATGTGTACATGCACATATGTACATGTTATTTGTAAAAAGAAAACCCTTGTAATTTTCGCGGAAATCTTACACATTTCCTGAACCAAAAGTCACAACTAGCGAAAAAAAAAACAAATATAAAAACCAAAGTGCACTCAGTGTGGTGTTATTTGGTTTATTTAAATAAAGGGGCATTTCATATGATTCACCTGAAGACCGTTGCCTGAGTTCGTACCCACTGTGCGTTGCAGTTTCCAAAAGTGCACAGCCAAGTGGCAGAATGCAGCTCGATAAGATACCTTTATCGAAGATCGCATCTGTGTAATTGTGAGAAGAAAAAAACAGTAGGCCAAGCGGCTGTTATTGAGACTCTGCGGCTAAAATGACACACATGACTTGCAAAGTGGCAGCGGCATCTCGGAATGGCACAGGGATTGTTGTGTGTCGTGCTACAGTCAAGGCCAGGCCGTGTTCTTGGCAGGTTCTTGAATAACCACAATTACACAATTAAGTGCGAGTGCGAGGGTCTTGAGCAGTTTTGCAAGCTGGCTGGCTGGCTGAATCCACTGCATGCTGGCTAACCGAGCATGGCCCTAACCTTTTGGCCGTAGCCAACGAAACTTAGCCTCAACTAACTTAAATGAAATTTCCCTTGTGCGGCAACACTATGAGCTGATGTGATGCCCGAACTAATTGCAGCTAATTGAAATGCACGCCTGCGACTCTTTCGAAATTTGTTGTTCAAGTGACTCAACTGAAGTGACAGGGCTTGGCGGAGGCAAAGTCAAATGGTTTCAAGTGCAAAGTGCGTGAAAAATGGAATCATTCGTGGCTCCGCTCCTCCAGGTGCCTCCGATCGCTTTAACCAAATATTTATGCAAAACGACGCCAAATGTGCCACAGGAAGAACCCAATGTCACGTCAACAATCGCATCGCATCAAATGTGCCATGAAAAATAAAAACAAACTCAAACAAAAGCCTCATTACATGTCCGTTACAACGTACCCACTCTCAGATACACACACACACACACACACACACACACAGATAAAGATGGGGGCTCAGATAAGGAGAACGGCCTAAATGGATTCTCAGGGCAACACGGGAATATTATATAGACTTTGCAATACCCAAAAGTATCGGCGATCTCATTGTCACTTGTCACAGCCCAACAACGAAATCTGCATAAAGTAGAATCGTATAAATTTGTTTTCAAATACATTTCACTCAGCACACGCCTCTGCCGAAGCTGTTGTTCTTTTTTTAGTTTTTGACTGTGACTGTGTCCGTTGGCCCGTTTGCGATTCTCAGGCCGTTCATTTGGCCAATTTATCAAACATTGCTTTTACGACTTTGAGGTGCTTGTCGGGCCAGTATCCGAGTACTCGTACAACCCAAATCCATTAAAGCCTAACGCAAGATAATAAAATTGTACAGCTATTTATAGACAATTCTTTTGGCAGTAAAACTAACTCAATGGGTTGGTGAGTGTTGGGGGAACTTTATAACATTTTTGTGTGTTGTTGGTCTCATCTCTTCTATTGCATTTAATAGCATAATTATGTTAAGCTTATAGAGAACTATTTAAGTTTCGTTTAGTTAACTTTTTTGGTGATTACTGACGGGTGTTGGTGAGGAGGGGATAATGCACAATTTATTTTGTTGAGGAAATAGGATATTTTTACATCCAAAATCTTTTCCATAATATTTAATTTTCTCATCTATGTATAACCTTTTAAATATTCAATAATATAATGGCCGAAAATAAAATGAAGTTTGCTAGTTTATGAACGGTGAAGGCTGAGTGATGTCTCGCCTAGAATGACTTATGTTGCTGCCTGCACATAAACACAAAGTTTATGGCCCATTACAACTAGTTAACACACTAGTGTTTCCCAACAGAAAAACAGCAGAAAAACGATCTACTAAAGACCACAAAGTAACGAAATTAGTGGCAAGAACTCGTGAGGCACCCGCAGAGCATTACCCATTCAATGTACAGAGGCTTTCTGGCATTTTCATTCTGGGAAAGACAATCAGAAACAATGCAAAACATTGATAAGCCATAAACTGAAATGAAGCCAAAAGGCTGGACAAATTAGCAAATTGCTCACGTGCCTGTAAATTTTTCTGCTCGCCCACACCCGAAACATTTCTGCCGGGGCAACGTGGACTCTGATTTTCTATTTTGGCGGGGTTGGCCGGCGGCCATAGCATTTCCGTATGCCTGGAGTCGCAGATTCTTGGCGTGTCCGGGGAAGTTGGCTGGCTAAGAACTCGTCACCAAATGCTCGCATCTTTTCATTAACAACTCGATCATGATCGGCATCGATAAGACTGAGAGCCTGCTTAGAATTCTGTGGGGAACGCAAACCTGCTTGGCGTTTTAAAATGCCTTCGACCAGGTCGCCGATATATGTTTGTATATATGTATATATATTTTTGGGTTTTCTATTCTTAAGCTTTCATTGTGTGTAAGGAATTTGCATAAATATGCATGTACATATTTCTATTGGTCCAACCGCAGATCGTTGTACGTACGTACACATAAATTTCAAATTTATTCCTAGCCTGAGAACAGATTCTCGTCGGCCCTATTTCGATTGGGTTCGTGTTTGGGTTCGGGGAAACCAGTTGGTCCGCTTCATAAACCATCAGGGCTGTGATAATCAGTCAAGGCTGGTACCAGGCCTACCAATAGAACAGCTAGTCACTATAAACAGAGATGGTCTGAGTTGATGAACGGGGTAAATGCACAACAAATCCAGTGAAATAAATTAATTAAATGTAAATAAAAAACTATTAAATGACACAAGCCGAAGTGAAGTAAAGCTTCTGGCACTGGCTGGGGGCATGATAGCAGAACTTTTTTAATAAAAAAAAAGCAATATATTTATAGCATATCGAATTATCAGAAATTCTTTGTGGTACAGAACAAGTTTTGACCAACACGAGACTGGCCAAATGTGAGCTCACAGTGTATTAATACACCCGGTCGAAACCAGCGAAAATTAAATATCAAACATTTGTACATATGTTTGTATGTATGTTCCATTCAAGGCTCCCATTTACATTTAACCTCTCAACCTTTGCCATTGCTTCTGATATGAGCAAGGTTTTATTTTCGTTAGACTTAATAGTATTTAAAAAAAAAATACAAAACAAAATAACTTAAAAATTGATTTTTAAATTTCCACAGCTCATTACACATTGGCTAGACGGACAGTGGATTTGGACTTCCGCATGGAAGACTTCCGCATAGATGTAACAGTAAACAAGTTCCAGTGTGTCTCTCCGGGCGGGCCGATCAATTAAAATATGTAAATGGAAACAAAGCCAAAACAAAAAAAAAGGCCAATGTTGCGCGAAAAAAAGAGAAGACAAACCCCAAACGCCAAGCTAACCTCGAGTGTGTCGCTGCGGCAAAAGAAACCAAAATCAAAACCAAAACCAAAGTGAAGCTCTAAGGATAGGAACTCTTTAAGAAGCTTAAAATACCCTTGAATCCGAAACGATAATTAATGAGGAGTAAACAAAACCTTAGCCAAAGAACTTGTTGGTTGGCAAATGTTTACTGATTTGATTCTAATTGCTCGGAATTCCCATACAACCTTGTCCAGTCCCCAGATTCAGATATGCCCAACACTGACATGACTCAATGAACATTCTGAACACAGTAATAGATCCAGAAGCTGCACCCAATCGTGGTACCCTCTGGGTAGGGTACGAAAAAAGTGAACCCCGAAATCAAGTTGCTGTCTCGGTTCGTCTTCAACTGGCTGATTGAATATCAGGAAATACAAAATGCTAAGCAGCCGAAAGCAAATTGTAACAGGGCCCACAGCAAACGAGTTCTCGGCCCAAAGGCAGGCGCTATTGATAAGCGGTCCGCGAGTGGCCAAAACTTGTTCGCATTCGGACCGTTGCACGACTCATGGCTGCTCTGCTCGGTCTGCGGTCTAGGGAGAAGAGGGCAGTGGGGTAGCGGTGATACTAGGCCAGATAGCCCCATTGACTGATTATCGTTAATAATGCGATGCTGGCTGGCTGGCTGGCTGGCTGGCTGGCGCTCGCGTCGCGTCGCATCGATTGCGAATACGAACTGGACGCTGGCTGCTGCCTGCTGGTTTTTGCCATTTGCATTGACATTGACTTTGACCGAGAAATTATAAATCGAAGCCAATGTGACGCATATACGTACGTGTGTCATACATGCATATCTGTGCATGTGAGTGCGTGTAGACAGTATGTCAAAGAAGTGTTTTTACTTGTAAAACCAGAGGAAGCGATTGGATAGCCAAAACCATTTCAAGGCTTGCCAGCGGTGGGTCTTGTCTTAGGTTTGATTTGGTATAGATCCCCTATCCTCTATGGCAATCTCTCTCTGCAAAAGTGCAATTACATATGTGTGTATAATCGCTGGATTTATGTACCAAGAGACTTTTTGGCAGTTTTGACTGTGTAACAGAATTACCTTCTGATTTCTTACGAGCCATTATTCAGCACGTGTAAAACGGCACTAGCTCTTTAGGGTGTTTTTTGTGACGAAACAACTGTAATGGGCTCTTAGCTCGAGCGAACTGTAACCATGTAAAAACACTTATTCGACACACTGTATGCATGTACTTACGCTTATGCTGTTTATGAACATGTTTTGCTGTAGGGACTGGGGGTTCGGTTCCAGCATTTGCATGCAACAAAGAAATGCACCTCAAGTGTACGTATTTATTTTGCTGTTTAACAAGTTTATGGTTTTATGCACGCGGAATGCATTGAGCAACTCTGGCGGTCATACATCAAGATGACGAATTGAATGCCCAAAGCTGCAATTATTACGCTGGACACACTCGATTGGTCGCCATGCCACCCACCAAAGTCGACGATCGACGATCATTCGACATTCGACGGCAGGCTACTGTCTGCTGTCTGCTGGCGCAGCTCAGTCATTGGGTCAAAGCCAAAAAGAGCGCTCAAGTTCAAAAACCCAAAGCCAAAACCGAAAATTAGAAAAATTACTCAAGACTAGATCAAAAAACGGCATTGACCGGCATGTCATGGCATTACCAAGACATAAACACAATCAAAATAGAAAACTTTATTGCCATTAGCAAAATGTCGGTTGGTTTATTTGCAATTTTTAGCATAGCATAGGGTCAATACTTCTGCCGCTGATAGCAGAGCCCCACAGAGTTGGCCCGGCCCGGCCCGCCACCGAACCAAACCGGACGGACAGATCGGATCGGATCGAGCTAATGCGCCGACGCGCGTCTTCTCGTTTTGCTGCTCGGTATTGTCTTCTATTTCCTGGTTGGGTCCGCACCGTTGACGTTGATTTGGCATTATCATGAATTAATTGTTGCATATTATACTCAGCGACTTGACCTCAATAAGACAGTGTGTGTGTGTGTGTGTGTGACTGTATAATGTGCTTATTGAGATACAAAAAATATTGATATTTTGGAAACTACGTGAAGCAGAGCACATACAACGCGGAGAAATTTATTTTCGGAAAAAAACACCAATGATTGGTGCATTTTTAAACATTATTAAACTCGATGTGAATGCAGAACCAGATCGAGGTAAGTACAGTACATCTTAAAAACATCCTTAGGATACTTACGCGGAATAATGGGCTTCATTTTACCTGGTGCACAGATTTAGTTCAAGTGATTCATTTAATATTCCTCGCGATTCCCGCCCGACTGTTTCCCGTTCTTGATGTCAGTGTTGATCTAACAGGTATGTCTGTACATACGTATGCTGCCATGTCAGAAGAGATAATTTCTTTAGCTGTAAATTTCAAATACGATTGTTAATGCCTTGAAGAAAAACTCTCACATATTTGAACTGCCCAGAAATTCAAACCGGCCATTTTAATGTTTTTTACGCTTTGAAACTACAACCTGTGGATCAGAAATTTAGAGAGCAAGGGTTGATATATGCATACGTATGTACATTCAATATGGCCAAGTCCATCCATATATTTTAAGACAAATATCTCAGTTGTAAAGGTATTCCAGAAAATTATTAAAAATGGATTTAGTGAAGGTTTTCCGATACCTGTCCCACTGTGCGGTGGCCCAACACTCGTGGCTGCCATATCTGAAGAAAATATTCACAAGTATTTTGGTAGTACCGTTTGCGTGCGAATTCCAGTATTTTTTAAATTCTCTGTCGGTATATTTTATCGGTAAGTCTGCTGCAGCGTGACCGCTTATGGTATTTTAAATATTTTTTATATGCCAAAATTGAGTTCTTTGTCCGCGGTCACACTGAACGTCGGTATTGTTGTTAAATTTAATCAGCGAATTTTGGTAAAAAAAAACCCCCTGCCCTCCCATTGGAAGTTCGCGTGTGCTGGAGGCGTTGATATGGCAACCAGAAGGGCGTCAGCACATTAATTTAGTGCCAGCCAGCAGCAACAAGCGATGACCGTGCGCGGCATAGAAGCAATCAAATTGTATATGCCAAAGGCAAAGGGCGACGCAACAGCCATCAAAACAAACATTCGCGAGGAGAGAGATCAAGCGGTGGAATCTGGACGCGACGCAGCCAGCACAATGACCTCCGTGGAACGGTATAGACTGGAGTGGACGCAGCTGCTGGCCAATCTGGATCAGAGCCCGGAGACACTGCGACTGGCCGCTTTCAATGGCGACCTGAAGATGTCCAAGTTTCGCAGCGTGTACTGGGCGCTGCTGCTGCGCGTACTCAACGCAGAGCATAGGAACTGGCACACCCAGCGCCAGCAGCAACGCAGTAGATATGAGAAGTTCCGTGTGGACTATGTGCGCAATCCGCACGAGCTGGCCGTGCCCGACGACGACGACCCCTTGTCGCAGTCCACGAAGAGCATCTGGAACCAGTACTTCAGCGACCAGGAGCTGTTCGCTGTGATACGGCAGGATGTGGTGCGCACCTTCCCCGGAGTTGACTTCTTCCGCAAGGCGCTCGTACAGAACGCGATGGTCAACATCCTGTTCTACTACGCCCGCGAGCATCCCTATATGTGTTATCGGCAGGGCATGCACGAGATACTGGCCCCCATTATCTTTGTGATCTACAGCGATCACCAGTCGCTGCTGCACTTCAGCGAGATCGCCAAGACTGATATAAACGAGACCTTGCTGAACGTGCTCGATCCCGCCTATCTGGAGGCGGACACATAGTATGTCGTCGAAAATAGCCCGCCCCCAACCATTAGTCTAATCTGTTCCCATGTGTTGCAGCTCCATTTTCTCGCGTCTCATGGCCTCCGTGGAGTCGTACTATCGAGTATCGAATCTCGTTTCCACTCCTGGCGGCCACATAGAGCAGCTAAACGAGGTGCAGTTCTGCAGATGCAAGACAAAAGACACAGACAAAGAATCTTATCGCTCTCTTTCAGGCCTCCAGCGATACGGAGCAGCAAACCGAGGTGGAGGTTATCAGCCAGCTCAACCGCATACGGGACAAAATACTGGCCAAGCAGGACCAGCACTTGCACCATTATCTGCTGAAAATGGAGATCCCGCTGCACATATTTGGGATGTACGTTTTACATTTGAGACATCTCATCTATAGAAATAATATATACCCGTTTGTGCATTAATAATCTCCGCTGCAGTCGCTGGCTACGCCTTCTGTTTGGACGCGAGTTCATGCTGCTGGATCTGCTGCTGCTGTGGGATGCCATTTTCGCGGACAGCGACCGCTTCGACTTGCCCAACTACATTCTGGTGGCCATGCTGGTGCACATACGAGATAAGCGTGGGTATTTCCCCAGCGTCTGGCTGCTCTTGTAATTACCCCCTCGATTGCAGTGCTGCTCAGTGACTACACAACGTCGCTGACTTATCTTATGCGATATCCGGGCAACGTGGACGTCAATTTGGTGCTGCGCCATGCTCTCTTCATGCTCAATCCCAAGCAGTTCGACTACCCAGCGAATGCCTTCACCTGTGTGTCCTTTACCAACAATCTTCCTGCCCCGCCCCCAGCTGGCGGGCCATCCTCATCGTCGGGCGCAACGCCACGCCTCCGCACCATCTCCGAAACGTCATCCAGTAGCAGTCAAATGGATCGGCAGATCACCTACATGCAGCAGCGCAATGCTGCCGATTCCTCTGCTCTGGCCAAGCTGCAGGACGCTCACCGTGTTGCCATGGATGGCTACCTGGAAAATGTAAGTGACTCTCCTCGTATCCAGCGTACGATGCTCAACCCCTTGACGATTTCACAGAGCCCAGAGCTGCTGCGGCTGGAGTTGAAGAATGCCCAGACTGTAATCAAAATCGCTCGAAGCAAGCTGCAAAATTACCTGCGAACTGTGCGCCAGCACGTGGCGCCCAGGCAGGGCAATGAAGAGCTGAGTCGCACGCTGGATGGAATCGAGGAGCTTTGTAGTTTTCTCGACGTGAAATTCATGTTTCCCCTGCACACGCGCTCGGCGCCAATCGATGAGGCCCTGGAGGCTAACGAGCAAAAGCAGCTGAACAAGTCCAGCACCAAGACAAAACCGGAATTAAACAGAACCACGCCGTCGCCCTCATCGACTCCTGCGCCTGCAGCCGTCTCCAGTGGCTACGAAATGCCAGAGAATGCTTTCATGCACAGCTCGATGCGTCGTCTGTTGGGCGAACTGCGTGAAATTGAGCTGTCGACGATAACAAGCGACGAGAAGCCGGGAGCGGTTGTCCAGAATGGTCTTCCGGCGGCCGAGCCGCAGCAGCGCCACCTCCCAATCACCGATCGGCGGTGATCGGATCCCATCGACTGAACAAGAACATATTTAAGGTGAAGCAGCCACCTAGTGGCTGCAATGTGAATGAACAGGTACTAACTATACTTTTGGAGTCTGCCAATGAAATAAAACGATTCAATTTTGAAGTGCTTAAATAATGTATAAATTCAAGCGACATTCCCGAATGGAAATGTCTGCGCCATTGCTGCTCGTTGTGAACAAAAAACAAAATCACTTACATTACATTCAATCATTCATTTTATACGGCTATATAACGTGCAGCATATCGGCAATATACTGGTATCAACTAACTGTATTTTGGAATATAATAATCATGCTGGGAGTAGTGTCTAGCGGTAGGTACACGCACCAGCATTCATCTTTAACATACATATGTGTTCTTTAAACTGAATAATTCGTGTTAAAAGCTACATGGGGGCAAATGAAAATCGAATATGAGGGGAAGGGGACGTGACCGACCAGTGAAGAACATCCACATCTAGTCGGGAAAGTACACAAGAAGCTAAGCCTATGTATGAATGGGAGCATCCTATGGTTTGTGTGTGTTTGATGGCCTACTGATTGTCAGCTGCTGACTCTTCACAATGCGATTGTTGTTGCTGCTTTGAACGGCCCTGTACTGTGCCTGGGTCTGGGCCTTTTGGATGTGTGCCCCCCCATTGGTGCTGGCTGCGGGATGACGCACTTGTTGGGCAGGCGGCTGCTTATGCTGTGGCACAGTCTGTGTCTTTGAAATGGTTATCATCTTGGACTGGTTGCCATTGTTGACACGAATCTGGCGCATCATTGCCAGGGGATTGCCATTATTCGCATCCGTTTTGGGGGGAGAGGCGGACTTCACTGGCGTGAACGTGCAGGTGGTTTCAGAAGAGCTGTTGACACTTTTGCGCACGTTCAAGCTGCTGGGTGTGGTCAGCTTGTTGAGGGGCACGCAGCGCACTGCGTCGGCGTCCTGGCGGCTGGACACCTGCATGGAGGTGGGCCAATAGCGGCGCACATTGCTCAACAGATCCTTGGCGGAGCCATTGACACTGACAGTCACCTGACCCTTATTCTGTGTCATGGGGCTGGACTGGCTGGCTTTCTCAACTTCGTTGTTGTTCTGCTGAGCATTGTGCTCGTCCATTAGATCGTTTATGGATATGGTGGTCGAGTTGGAAAGCGCTGGCGACGAAGAGTCGGCTCCATTGTTGGGGGAAGCATCAGAGCTAGCTGTCTCCGTGCTGTGGGCGACACCGTTGGCTCCCGTTGAGCCTGACGCTGGAGCATTGGCACCCACGACGCGCTGCATGGCTCGCACTTCCAGGCCACAGACAAGCTGCATGATCTTAGCTTTGCCTTCGGCGGCCAGATCGGCCGGCAGGGCTTTCATAGTCGGCGAAATGCTGTCGAAGAAGAGATCCATAACGTGCCGGGGCCCTGGTGGCACGGACGTTATCGAAACATTGGGCGAACCCGGCGCCAGCGCCGTGGAATCCATCTGCGGTCCCGCGTCTCGCTCCAGGTTGCGAAGGCGCGTCACAATGTCGAAGGAGGAGCAGATCATGTCCTTGGCCATGTCCATTTGGCTGCGCTCGTCCGATCGCTTGCCCACTGAGTCGCGCAGTACGCGTAGGATGCGCCGCACCTCCATCGAGCGGCGTGAACGCTTCGACGGCGGCTCTCCCGTCGTGCTGCCCTCAGATCTAGAAACAAGTGAGCAAAATGATAAGTGATGGCTCCCATTGATACGATTCCAATTCACTTACTTGACGCTCAACGCCTCATCGCTGTCCTGATCCACTTCCAAGCCGTGATCGTGCATCTCGGCCGCAGCACCAGCGGCCAAGGAGGGTTTTGTGGCCGCGGCGTTGCTCTTATATTTCTCGAGATTATCGGCATGCTTTCGCGACGAGTCGTGCTGGCGCAGAAAGAACACCTTGATGGGGAGCCGGGTCTCGCAGATGCGGCAGTTGCAGTGGTTCTCATCGGTGGCATCGGGATCCAGCCAATCGTACTTGGCCTGCAGCTCTGCCATAGCCGCCTTCTGCTTGGCATCGGCACTGGTTAACGCTGCCGCAGTGGCGACCGCCGCGGATATGACGTCTTTGTTCGCTGCGGCTGGCGGTTTGTCACCCGTGCGTTTCCTTTCGATGCGCAGCCGCACATGACGCGACGAGCGCTGATGCTTCGACGCGTACTTGGAGGTGGGCAGGAAGACGGACACCTCGCACAGCTTGCACCAGCCGTAGTTTCTGCGCTGCTCGCTGCGCTTGTAGGAGAGCCAGGGGTAGCGCTCCTTCCATACCATCACCTTGCCCTTCATTGTGGCCGGAATGGTGTTGCCGATCTTGCTGGATGGCATGGCTGACTTTTCGTCTATGGTCCCAGAGTCCGTGTTGCTCTGCTCCTCCTGCAACTGGTTCTCCTGGCGAAGCATTCCCTGGCGCAACTTGTGCTGCTTAACCAGCTTGTTGTGGCGCACACTGAGCTCGTGTCGCGCCTTGCTCGACTCGTTGTAGAAGCGCACGCGACAGAACCGGCAAATCTGTGTTTTGCGATCTTTGGAGTAGCGCAGCCAAGAATAAAATCGAGGCGCAGGCCTTGTCCTGCGCTTCCAGGGGCTCGTTTGCTCCGCAGAATATCTACGGGTCGGGTACACCAAATGGTTAGGTCTGTGACAGATCGCTAGTTATTTATAGAGCACACGTACCCCTTATGCGATTCGGACCAGTCTTCATCATCCTCATCCAATTGGTACTCGCCATCACTGCCCTCGCTTTCGGTGCGTGCCACCGATGGGGCTGGCTCGCTGGGCTGCTGCTCCTCCTCCTCCACCGCTTCTGCGACTCCGCCATTAGCAGCTTTGTTGGCGGCAACGGCCGCCAGATGCTTCTCGGAGTTCTCGTGGCTCTTGCGCTTGATCTCAGAGTGCCCGTACACGAAGCGCTTGCAGCAGATGCTGCAATACGCCATGCTGGCGTCATCAGGATCTGCTACCATCCAGGGGTGCAGCTCGGAGTAATGCGCCCAAATTCCGCGATTTAGCATGGAGCTGAAGGACAGTAAACATAATGGGATTATATGGCTGTATGGCTGGGGCATAGATAGTTCAGAGCATTTCTCACCTATCCGAATTCTGGTGGAGATAGAGGCTCTGGCAGTGAACTTTGGTTTTGCAGTGACGCAAGAAGCTAGTTATCGCCATCTGACAGTTGCAGAGGGTGCAGCGGCATTGCTGGGGACTCGTGTCACCAACGAGTTCGCACCACTGGCTGGGATCGTTGCTGGCATCGATGTCCCCGCCAACTACAGTCACAATGGTGCTGTTCTGCCGTGGCGCTGGCTCTTCTTCCTCCTCCTCTTCCTGCGGAACAGGGGGCTGGTGCGTGCTGGCAGTGCGCTTGCGCTTGAGCGACTGTTTGAGAAAGACTCCTTGCTGGCGCACGAACTCTACATGGCTTTTGGAGGCCTCGTGCCGCTTGCGTAGGTACACAAACTCCACATTCATTTTCACGTTGCACCACGTACACGTGCCAAGTGTACCCTGTGGCTGGGAGCGCTCCAGCCAGGGGTGCACTGCAAGCCATCGCGTCCAGTTGAAGTCGTTGAACGAATCAATCTCCCTGCCGCGCTTCTCTTTCATGGCCGCCACATAGCTGCTGGTGCCGAACTCGTGCTTGACCTCGGCGTTATTCTGCTCGCCAGTGCTGCGAAAAAGCCCAGGATAAAAGTCAACAATCAAACAACTTGGCGTCACAAATATGGTAAGAATACTCACGCGGCTTGGGCCAGCTTCTCGCTTTCCTTGAAGGCCAGGTAGTTGGTCTCCCGCTCCTGATGGTACAGCGACATGTTGTGCTGCTGGATGTGCTTGGATTTTCTGTTCACATTGAGTTTTATGTTGCAGTAGAGGCAGAAGGCGTAGGTGCCATCACTGTCCTCGTGCAGCAGCCAGGGCCAGCGGTTCATCCACACTTGCCAGCGATTTGCTGACGAGAGCGTGCGGGCTGATGTGCCAGCAGGAGCGCCATCATCCATGCTAAAGTCATCTTCATCATCCTGACTGTCCGCGTCCCCATGATTGTCCAGGCGCTCGAGCAGCCCCATGGGGTCAACGTACGAGTTGTTGCTCTCCACGTCGCTGCTCAGCTCGGTTTTGGTGGACATATTTTCTTTGTCTTCCACAAGAGGATCATCGAGTGGCTTCTCATCTTCTGCTGCAGAGCTAATCAGCGCCGTCTGCTGTCCTCCAACCACGTGTGCATTGTCGGCCGTTTCTTCAATATCTGAGTCTTCCACCTCTATAACCAGTGGGACGTCGGTGGTGTCCATCGCTCCTTCTACATCCATGATTTTCAGCTCGTGCTGCGTCGTCTTCGAGTTCGCATCCGCAGACGCCATTTTGTTGCCGGTGTCGGTTGTCTGGTCGATTTTTTCACCCAGTGCACTTTGCTCATCCATTACAATCAAGAGAAGCCTCGCAGGCACTCGCAGTTGTATAATCAAAAAATTGTAAAATCACAGCAATCCGTCTTTAAAAAGTTTAACAAAAAAAATACACCGAGTCAAATTTGCACTCGAGATGCGTCTGGCTGGAGAGGGAAAACAACAATCGATACTGCTCGTGCGCCAAGCTGCATTCCATCGATATGCGTCGATATTTTGCCTCCCAATGTTCCCGCCTATTTTGAACTCACGCACAAATAGTTACATTGTATGGAAAATGTTGCACACACAATGCGCACACTTATTAATTATACTGCTAATGTTAATGGAGCTTTGCTTGGCAAAGATGCACTTGAAGAATTGGTTTAATTTTCGAAAAAACAACAACGTTGCAGGATTCTGGCTGTTTACAACGCACGGTCATACTGCAAAACCATCGATATATTGACTATTTTTATAGAAAATGTTTAAAATATTTTTGCTAATTATATTTAGTCTGTGAAAACTAATTTTTGAACACATTAATTTTCTGGATTACCAAATCCTACTTTTTCCCTCAAACGATATATTGAAAAACTAATTGCAAAACTATCAATGCCATCGACAGTACCATCGATGGTTTTGCAGCCCTAATACTGCACTCAAATTTGTTTATATTTTGCAAAAACTGCATTAATGGCAAACTTACAGTTAACTCAGGAAAAACTGTAAGTACTCATAACCAGCAGCCACTCGACTGTCGCTTATCCGTGCCCACATTTCTCGACAGCGATGCCCTGCGCTCAGAGTACAGACCACGTCGACCGTGCGCCCTTCTAAAGTACCCGAGACCGAAAACAAAACCGGAATACCAAGCGATATACCCATGGCTACTGCCGGACGAGACGGATCCACACTTTGTGTTCTGCGCGGTCTGCGAGTGTCGCCTCAGCTGCAAGCGCTCCGACCTGGGCAAGCACGAGGGCAGCATCAAGCACTCGGAAAATTCACAACGCAAGTCCTTGGTGCCAAAGACCGAGGCTGACGCAGAGGAGGCGTCCGGGGTCATGAAGTGGGAATACACCGACGAGGAGGAGGGTCTGTTGCAGAGCTATAGGGCAGGCCACGAGAAAGAAGAGAACGATGATGAAGACGCCGACGCTGACGCTGATGGGGATGGAGATGCCGATGTCGATGCGGAGGTTGACGACGACGACACTGACCCAAATGGAGATGGCGAAGCAGATGCAGATGCCCAGAATGATAACGAGACCGAGCCAGCTTCCAAGCAACAGCGGCGCATATCCGAAAGTGATTCGCAACATTCCGGCATGCTGGACTATTTGCCTCTCCACGTGACCATCAACGAGCTGCCCAACCAGCTGCTGCCCGGCACTCCGTTTCCTCCGGCTGCCACGGTGCCGCAGCCATGCCGCATCACCATCAAAAAGGTGCCGGCGAACGTGGCACAGATGGCCGCACCCAGCACGCCACCAAACGTTGCCCAGTCTCATGAAATTACGTCCAAGGCTACCATCACGCCCATTGCAGCCTCCGGCAGCTGCTACACGCCCTCCACGCGTCTGCCGCAGTCGTACGCGTCCCGGCAGCTGCAGTCGTACCAGCTGCAGCACCTATCCCCCATCACCCCGCCGCGCGACTCACTGGAGCTGTTTTTCGACAGCATCTGCGCCACCGTCAAGTCGCTACCGCCAAAGCTAGCCACCGAGGGCAAGATCCGTGTCATGCAGCTGATCGGAGAGCTGGAGCTGCGTGCCCTCAGTGACCAGGATCAGGACTGCCTGCTCGCCGCTCCACCTAGTCTCGATCTCGCCGCCAGCGCACCGGCTACCCCTGATACTCCTGGCAGCAGCCAGCAAAATGCAACGGTGGCATCCACGACGAAGTAGCTCGCCGCATGCGACACGGCCCACTCAACCCATGGAATCAGTTCAAAACAGGCTCAAGTTGCTCTCGCCAGTACAGTAGACTTTGACAAAGTAGAGTTTCTGGTGCTTTCATCAGTTTTTATAAGTTTGTTAATCGATTTTCATTAATAAATTTATTTATTAATTGTTATAGTAAACTTCAGTGCAGAGTGCTGTTTTCCACACGTAAGTATCATCCAAAGCATGTTCAATGAGAGACGATCGATCGGTTTTATAAAAAGTAATTAATTACATTTAATTGTAAAATATTGTCCAAAGCAAGTGTTATAAATTATTCACTTAGTTATAAGATTTATTTATAAATATATGTAAGTAAGGAGTCCCTAGAAGGCGGGCTTCCCCTCCAGCATGGCCTTGCCGCAGAAGAACGGGAATTGCACGCCCTGGAGCAGCATATCCGCTATGCCCTGTGAACGATAAAGAAACGGAAAGATATTGTTGATGAACAAGTGCTTGTGGTGCTGGTGGTAGAGCATATGTACATATCTACCTAAATGTTATCGTGTTTGCACACATTTTTCGTAAAGCCCCTTTTAGTACCCCCCCGATAAGTTATGACACATGAGTAATTGTGAAGAAATCTACTTGGCTGCGATAAGCAACAGCCGCATGCAGCGCCTATTTAGTGGCGATGACCTCACCGTTGAGGAATTAGACCCGAGGCGACCCCACCCCACACTATTCTGGAACTCCCTGAACTTACCGACAGGGCGGGTATGCAGGAGGCAAATGCATAGACCCAGATGTAGAAGAAGGCGCAGAAGAAGGCCACGAAGAAGGAGACGAACCAGAAGACCAGCAGCCAGAAAATAAACCACAGTGGATTGGGCATCTTGATGTGTAGAGTTGCTTGTTCGACGTAATTGGAGCTGCAAGATAAGATAAATGAAAGCGATGCCTTTTAGAGGGCCTGAACATATTGCGCATCTTGTCAGCGATCATCACAACCCATTAGAATTCCCCTCTTTTGATGGCGTCTCCACTATTCTTCTATCGTTCTACTTGTGTTGCATTCCTATCAATGTTTTTTCCCGAAACTGCATTTGAATGGCTGCTTTCTTTCAGCTAGATTTCACTTTTGTATAGCTGGAAGCCTCCAAGTTCGTGACAAGCATTCGAGCGACCTATTTGGTATATTTTTCGAGCGTCAGAGCCGATTCTGATTGTCGCCGACGCGCCTGCCCAAAGAAGGCAGCTTGAAAGTAGAAGGCCTCCCAGCAGGGAGCTCTGAGGTCAGGGCAACATTTCAGTTTTGTTTGGAGATTTCGCTTAGAGAATCATGTTGATTACAGGGGGAGGCCTCCAGATAGATGTCGTCATTATGCAAATATCACAGATAGTACTAATATTTTATGTAGTTGGGGTGTGTCTTCGCAGTCCGACTTAAGTCATCAGTGAAACAATTGTGGAACAACAACAAACCGGTTGGCACAGTTAACACTCGGAGTGATTCGAATATTTTAATTAGCCAGGCGAACGTCCGACCGACCGCCCGCCCGCCCGACAGTGCGAATATGGATCCCACATTTGCAGTTATTCAGGCAATTAATCGCTGTACGCGCAACTATGCGTGAAATTTATAAATAATCTTTTACCGCGCACCCACGTAAGGCAATCAAAACCAATGCAAACACAGTCAAGAGCACGCAAAAACCAAACCAACCAACCTAAAGATTCAGCAGCTACTGAGAGATCGACGTCCGAGAGGCACGAGAGACTACGAGAGTATGTATGGCAAAGTCAACACAAACCGGCGCAACAAGTAATTTTTACATACATATGTTTGTATGTATGTAGATATAAAGAAATGCATGTCTCACTTTCCATACGATCGCATGGTATAAATATAGAAGGTGAACAAGAAATTTACTTTCGTAAATTTTAATTTATTTCCTAATCCCATTAAAGAGTTTTTTGAACTTTAAGTTTTTTTAAGTTTTATTTCTAAAGATCTTTGCAATTTTTAAATATTAGTAAATGCAGCTATCAATCGCCATAGCTACAGTTTAGCTCATATATTGTTTCCAATTGCAAAATTTTTAATTTTTTAGCGTTTTTTATCCGCATAAATAATTTCTCTAAAACTCAAGAAAATTCGAAAAATATTATTTTCCGATTGTTCATATGAAAAGGTATTGTTTAAAATATTGTTTATTTAAATCTTGCTCTATTTTTTATTTATTTTATTTTTGTTCTTCAAAGTATTTTACGATTTGTAGAGGTATACATTTCAAACTAGAATTTCTCATTTAAATTACAGCTTAAACACCAGAATTATAGAATTTTATAAGTAGGCACGCTGTTCGATGCTGATACCTCCCTCGATTATGCCACAGTTTTTAAATATATTGTATACCAATACAATTTGTTTTACTTTTTGCTTTCTGCCAGTACATCTAGCTGTTATGAAACTATTTTCACCTGGCTGCTGTGACACTTTCAGCTGTTCGATTATGTAAAATAATTGTTTCACTTAGGAAACTAAATGCATGTAATACACAAAAATTCCAATTTGAAAAGTTTGCTTTAAAAAATATAAGAAAATAAATTGTATGTAGGTAAAGGTATGACTTTGATAAGTTTGGTAATTCAATCAGACGCCGCTTGACAAGTGTCCGAGTTTACCGATAAAGAGCATTCAGCTAGATACGGAGAGAGTTGATCAACACGTTTAAAGATTGTTAGATAAAAATTAAATATCGGTATGAACATATGTAATACATATGTATCATTCTCCGTGTGTATTTACAACAATATATTTTTTTAACAGCTTCAATACACACATACCTATTGTCGCATGTACCTGTTCTATATTTTTCTAAACTCTCTAGAGACTTAAGAGGATTTCGAGAACTATGTAATTTGCGTTACTTCAATCGAATCTGAAAACAAATTTTGATTGGACTTCTTTACTCGTAAGCTTTCGTTTGCTGCATATAACAGTTACTGAGAACTTTTGCACACAGCTGAAGGCTGAAAGCTCATTGCGGCGCTTGTCAATGTTTTCATATCAAATTTCCTCCATGTACAAGAAAAAAATCGTTTCATCCCGGACGCCGACGCTTACTTTCTCCGCATTTCGTCGTCGCACCGCACAGAGAACGGTAATTCCGATTGGGGCTCTGATACCTAGCTGGCGGTCTGTACGGTCCTCTCCGAAAAGTGCAGAGTAGAGCCGTTGTAGAGAAAGGAGGTGATTGCCAGTGACATTTTCAGTGACGGTTCGCTTCGATCAGATCAGTGGCAAATGCTTGCAAAATAAATACGGTAAATACTTGTACATGTTGTGGGCTTAGCATACTTTGCGGCGCAAAACAGCTGAAGCAGAGGTATGTGTTTGTGTGTGTGTGTGTGTGTCTGCTTGTTTACGTGTGTGAGAGAGAGCTGGTACACGATGTTGTACGGGTATAGGTACGGCTAGTAATATTTACAGAACAGCGTGATCGATTTTTGGGGGGTCTTACGGTGGTAGCCACAAAAACAAACAATTGATGATAAGGCCCATGTACATTGAGCATATGTATGTGTGGTGATACGTGTTTAATCGACAAAGTGTAATCTTCGATCCAGTAGTACTCGCACTCGTACTCGTACAAGTGGATGGAGCAGGAGATGTAGAAGACTTCAAGAAGAAGTAGTGCGAATGCAATTGTTTAAACATCATTAGAGCCCTTCCATGGGCAAACCAATAGAACAATAGGGCATTAATAACATTTACCGAGCCGAGAGCGTGCTTGACAAATAAATAAACAAACGACCACTCGAGATAATGAAATTTCGTGGGGCAGAAAAACAACAGAAACAACAGTAAATGCCGCAAAGTGTCGAAGAGGTGCGGGCGCCGAGAGCGTACCCGATTTCCGAAGCTAAATCGTAGAGCTTACGTATAAAGCTTTTTGCCAAAAATATAAAGAGAGTGAAAGAGAGAGCGTAACAGTCGCAGTAGATTTTTATCTCCGTTATATTATTCTTCCATTTTAATATATTTAGCTCTCTCGACGCCGCTCTCTTTTGCTCCATCCGACTCGGAATTGAGCGTGATGCCCGCTTCGTCCCTTAAAAATCACACTCAACTAAGCAGGAATCACAAACAAATCACTCAACAAAACCACTCGGCTCTCTAGGCTTCGTTTTCCCTCGGCTCTGATGGTGGGTATATTGGTGGGCTTGCCTCAATCTTTCAATATTTTCTCGGCCGCGGACAACGACACAACAGATATTTGGTTTAATCTTGGCGGTTGGCGCATTCAACCAAATTCAGAATAGTTCGGCTCATATATTCCACAAAAAATATCAAATATTAAATACTTTCGCGAAGAAAAAAATCAACTAAAAAAAATTATACAAATCTATACATGAGTTTATATTCAACATCCGTGTCCATGATGCTTCAAGCTTCGTGCTTTGAGCAGCAGGGAACCACGTAGCGCGTTGCCAGCCACTCTCAAGCGGCAGTAGTTTTCAGTGCGCAAAATACAAGCGAATTTCAGATAAAGCAAGGAGAACAGAACGCAAGAAGAAAGCAGGCAACAGCATAAAGTAAAGTAAAGTAAAGCAAAACGAAGACTTCCAATTCCATTTTCAAAAGGAGAGCCACAGGCACCAGCGCCATCACCAGAACCAGAGTGTTTCTCTTTCTGCCTTTGTGTTGGCCAGCTCTCAAACAAACACACATACATATATACATATGTAGTTGTATATGTAAATGTAGATGCCTGCATGCATATGGCATAACATAGGCAGAGAAAGATATTCATTAGCTGAATATTTTCGAATCCTTCTGTGCAAGTGAAGTGCAACCGAAACAAATCTCTCCTATTACTACATAGTACGACATATATCTTGCAGTTTTAGAGATATTGGAAATATTTGAGAAAAAGTAACGCAAACAGTGACATGTTGTGAGAGTGGAGTGAAATATCTTCAGCATTTACAGCTGGTACCAGCTACAGCCCACAGAGGTGAGTATTCCAGGAAGGAGGCAGGATATATTTTATATCCTCCAGCATTGTTTTGGGCCCTGAACTTCGGCCTCCTTCTCACCATTTTTTGTTGTTCGATTTTCGCATTTAACGATTTTTGATGAGCTCCGTGATCCGTAAAGTCTTCAGCAATTTTGGGCCGCACACAACAACAGCGCGAAAAAGAACGCCCAGGGCCAGGGGAGGAAGTGCGGGAGTGTCTTACAAATTCATAATTTGTCTGTTTACACAAACACACGCATATGCATATATATGTATGGATGGATACATATATACTGATATATGTATATACACGGTTCTGGTCATTGGTATTGGTGGTTTATCGAGTGGCGTCGTCCTCTCCCTGTTGAGCTGTTTTGCTGTTTTGCTGTTTTGCTGTTTGGGGCTGCCTCAATGTCTGCCCGCTTGGCCCATATTGAGGCCCATCCATCGAGCGGCGGCGAAATGTATTTTGTGGGGCACGTAGGCTCCATAACTTCCGCTCGGTGGGCTCACGCGCACACCTGTACCCACTCTCATCGGGGCACACACACACACACACACACAAACACACACTATACACAATACATGGGCATTCTTTTTGGCAACCCACACTGACAACTGAGAACTGAGAACCAAGAGCTGGGGCACATTTAAAATTCTGATGAAAAGACACTTTTATTTTATTTTCCTTCTCTGTCTCTTGCCTCACTGTTGTGTGGCGCTCCTCTTTCTTCGCTTCCACTTTCATTTCTCTTGATTATGGTGTCCCCAAGTGGGGCACGAATATACAAATGTGTATGTGTGTGTGTGTGTGGCATCACTTTTGCTTAATTTGCAGTAGTGCTGCGTATAAATATTTTTCTAGATTTGCCTTGACACATTCCCTCAGTCAGTCCATATCCCATTCCAAGCCATCCCATCCCATGCTGGGGAGCTCTCGCACACAGTTCGCTTAACTCAACTGTCGATTTATCACACTTAACCCATACATACCTCCCCCCCATCATCATCATCGTACCGTATGCCATCATATCATCAGCTACACGATCATCGCCCTCCTCCACAAACGGCTTATTAGATACAAACGCTGATTAGTTGCCCAGATTCATGAGATTGCGTGCCGGACCCGGCTCAGTGCAGTTCAGCCCTGCTCTATTCCATGCCATATTCCACTCTATTCGGTTCGGTTCGGCTTCAATCATGGGGGATTATTTTCATGTCGCATTCAAAGATACCCAGATACTCGCACATCATACATACGTATGTACGAATGTACATACACATATGTATGTATGTATATTTGTGTGTGTGTGGCTTATCTATGAGAGCGCTTAAATGTGTTCAACTATTTTGTTGGGTTTATTATGTAGCCCGATACGGCTATTGTCTCTGCTCTTTTATGTGAACTGCATTCTAGATTGAGATTTATGTTGCATATACAACATGCATTTCTACATACATACATACATACGTACGCATTGATGAATTTAATAACCCTTTTGTTGTTTTTCCTCTTCCGTACACAATCAAATTTATGAAAATTAACATAAATATTTCCATGTGTTCATTTTTAATTTTTTTTATTATGTTGGTCCCCAAAAATCTGGTTTGAATTTTAATATTTGATTATTTACCAAATATTCTGTGACTCTAAAATACTATTACTAAATAGTTTGTTATAAGGTAATCAGTTTTAGGTAAAAATTGTCGCATGTGAACTAGGGAAAACGCAGTTTACAATGCTATTAAAACTATTAAGACTTAACTCAACCTAATGTGACATTTGATTGCCTTCGAGCATTGAAAATTAAAATTAATTGAAAACGAATGCGGCGGCATGGACTTCCGGTTAGCATCAGCTTATCCAATTTCGTGGCCATCCATCCATCCATCCACGCAACCATTCATCCATCCATATCCATCAATTTTGCACACAATGCATCCAATCATCACTTGAATGCAATTTTCATCCGCTGCATAGGGAATCTCTGCAACTGGGCACCGCATGCACTGGGATAAAGAGAGATATGCCTGGGCTAGAGCCAGCTGCAGTGCATGGGGGATTGGAGTTAATTGAATCAGTATCAAAAATATATGATTAACTTACAAAGGAAGCCGTCTGGCGTGGGAACTCCGGCTGCAACTCAAACACGGAGCCGTGAACTCTCCGTGCTTTGTGTGAAAATTTCGCCGAGTATTCTGCTCATACAAAAGCCGAGCACAAAGTACGGAACCCACAGAATGCACAGAACACACAAAGGAAACAGCAAGAGGGAGCAAAGCGCAAAGCTTAAAGCGTGAAGCACTTGAGAATTGTTTTGCGTTGCCTTTCGCCGCTCTCTTATTTTGCTTATTTTTCGACACTTGAGGGGGCAGGGTAATATTTTATGCCTCGTCGAATTCCCCATCGAATGCTGAATGCAAAATGGAAGCCACCAAGGAGCTGGCTCTTCGATCAGTCCGATGGGAGTAGCATTCTTTTCGACTTTATGCGGCTTGCATTCGCTCGCTAAGGAATCGAAAATCATACGATATGCATACATACATATAAAGAAAGCCATATACATGTAGGTAAACGTAGATTCGTAGCAGGAAACACGCAAAAAAATATGCAAATAAAACGCCATAAAACAATGCGAAGGGCAAACAAACAGAAAATCATAAAAAGGCAGCCATAAAATTTAAACAAAAGGGGACAGTTTTATACCCTCGACTAATATGAATATTGAATGACGAGTTGAAGGAACGAGTTCGACCACCCAGGACTTACATCTACAGTTCGTTGTGCAGACAGAAATCTCTCGGGCAAGATTGCCACAGATGTTGACAGCTATATTTTCACTTATATTTTTGTGAATGATATCAAATTGAATTTTTTTTATACACCTACTATAAGTTCTATGAAGTTCTCATTATCGGCATTTAGGCTTTTCAGGCCTAAAGTCTGTCCTTTTTTATGGAGTGTAGTTTATCATGAGCTTTAGGAATAAGGGCTAGGAGATCTGCCAATGTGGTCTTAAGTCAATCAGAACTGGCCGCACAGTTTTGCCAAAGAAAAATTCGTTTCCGATGTTTTTCTTTTTCTCGAAAGAGTATGCCGGGATTCAAAAGCAGCCAAGTACCAGTACCCAGCCCGGCACAGACAGGCACTCGAGCAGCATTGTAAATGGGTTCTTGCTCGACCGTTTGAGCAGCATTAAAACGCAATTTTATTGCATACCCTCGGGTGCTCTGGGGCAGTCATCATTGTCTAAAGGGGCCTGCGATGACGATGGGCGGTTGGGCGATGACAGCCCCTGCCAAACGAGCTGAGTAGAAGAAAACCGAGCCAAACCAAAGCAGGACTCACGCAACAAAAACGGAAAGCAAGCTAAGGGAAAGAACTAGGGAAAGGATCTGGAAAAAGGGAATTGTTTAACATTAGTTTTATGCGGTGGTTTTATTGGTCTGTACTTTGGCTACTTTTATTGTTTTTGTTGCCCCTGCTATGACTGTTGCTGTTTGTGTACCTTCCCCCTGGTCATTGCCTGGCGATAATAACGCGATTTGTTGTCTGCTGCAGTCTCATTAGATTTTATTGGATTTACCGCGGGGAATCTAGCGAGCTGCACTTAAAGTTCTACATACAGAGAAACTTGTGGTGCTAGAAGTTATCTGAAAGAGTCCATTAACTTGAGGAGATTTCACTGAATCTAAGAAGGTTGTCGTCTTTAAAACGTGTCAATATATTTTGGTATGTTTTTATTTGTTGGTTACTATGTGTTATTAAATTTCCAGAAGATTCCTTTGTTCTGATTTATTATAATTTTCTTCTGTGATTAGTTGTAAGCTTTTTCGGGCCTTGTGAACATTGAAATGAGCATCTGAGCATGTAAATATTAGCTCTTATTTTCTACGCCATTTTTACAGGTAGATAATCACTTACACGCACACATACACGCACTCACATACGCTTTGAGACCAGGACGTGCACTGGGAATAAGCTGCTTGATGTGTGTCTCTCTGTGTGCGCGCCCGGGTGCTCTGGAGCCTTGTCCTCCATGGCCGGGCATTAAAAGTAACCCAGGGTAAAATAAAAGCAAGTGCCAAGTGTGGCATTGGCTCTGGCACTGGCGCGGCGCGGCGCGGCGCATGTGCCACTCAAAGGCAAACAAATGCGAAGTTCTGCTGCGTCTTTGGGAATACGCGGCGTATGCGCGATTTTAGTGTGATTGTATATGCTCAGACTTTGACTGTAAATCGCACGGTGCTCGTCCTTTTTGCTGTTGCTGTTGCCACTTTAACATGCAAAGATTAAAGCTGTATTACGTCTCGACTTTGCACAGCTCCCCACCCCCCACCTGCCATATTGGTAATCTCTTTGACTGAATAGTTGAAATATATATATTTGCATTGTTTGTAATTTCATTATGCACATCTTTAATACTCGTATACCTTCATTAAATGCTTATTTACTATTTGCAAGAATATAAAATGAATTGAATCGCGATAGCGATAGCGATGGCGTAATTATGGTAAATCAATATTAATGAGATGACTCCAAATGCAATTTAAATCGCGCAACTAATGCATTAATTGCAATTTTTCGGTTGATTATATATGGTATATAGTATTTATTCTTAATCAAGCATAATTATACTAGCCTGACTAATTGACAAGCGCAAAGTCCGCATAAATAATAAAACGTTGTAATAATTGTAAAAATTATCGATGCGTATGCCAATTAAATTTCAATTTAAGTTCCAACGCGTTTTCCACATAATTTTCCGCTGATTGTTGTTGCTGCTGCTGGTGCTGTTTTGGCTGCTGCCGTCATTTCTACCGTGATTGCTGTCATTGTTGCTGTTTGCTGTTGCCTTTGCTGTTGTTGTGGCTGGCTGCAATTTGCTTGATGCCACAAATTGAATAACTCAGGCAAGTGCACATGAGCGCACACACCCAGTGATAGTCCCAGTCGCAGACTCCCTTCCAGGCGGCCCACACCCCAACCTTCGCCCCCACTCCCTGCGCACTGATTATTGTAATAAGCAGCCCAATTAAAACTCTGACGCTTTTATGAACTTAATTATTGCCGTCGACTATCGTATATTAGCATCAGGCTCGGCTCGGCTCGCAAACATCAATATTGATTGTTGCCCTTGTTGCTGGATGCCCGGTCCCAGACCCGGACCCGGTCGCTGGTGCGTGTCGTTGATGCACAGCAGCATTCATTATGCGGCCTGAATAACTCAAATCGAGGCAATGTTGCACATGTCGTATGCAGGATGTGCCAAAGATGCCCCCCTGGATGCTCTGCTCTCGTCGATGATGATGTTATTGTTTCATGTAATTAACCAGCCTGCGGGAACTTTGGTATTTTGTTGGGCCTTTTGTGTAGGTTTTTGTGGTCACCAACGGCAGGACCAGGACCCAGCACACACCACTCTCTGAATACATACAGACATACATTATGACGTCACTGGCTGGGTCTTGTATCTTGTTGGTTGGATGCCCTTTGCCGGTGGCGCCCTAAAGGCAAACGATTTCCTCTCTTGCGTCATTTCATATGAAAACAGCAGTCACATTTGACATTTCACAGCATCCGCTGAGGCGGAGAACAGGAGGATGGGAGTGGGGACTGATAACTTAGATGTATTCATTATCAGCAAAATATATATACTATTGGTCTTCCCGGGCGTATACTTAACATTGCAATTAATTCAATGGAGTACAATGGGTCTCTGGCTCTTAAGACTTTTTCTGAGTTTTTAAGGTCAACACTTTGAAGAAAACATACCACAAAAAATTATTTATCTTATATATAAAATTTGGAAGGCAATTGACAGTTGAATTCGTCTTATAAAGTAGGTGTGAAATAGAATACTTAAAACTAAAAAAAAACAAATTTTTAATTTTTAAATATATATATATTTTTTTAATTTATAAAACCATGGTATAAAAAAACAAAAAAATAGTACAATAATCAGAAAATTTGGTTTGATGCAAGGGATTTATGGCTGTTGGATGTTCCGAGTATACATATTCACATTCTTCCTGCAGTTGTATTGTGGAAGGCAGCTTAATAGGTTAGGAGGTCAAAGTAAAATCGAATATTTAAATGTAGTTTTATTTTCTTTGAGCTCCATCTACCATCTCTTTTTTGTCAGATTTTATTTCCCGGCATTCGCCATCTGACTAATAGCCCTAAAAAGTTCTTTTGTGTGTTGCAGACAATCAACAATGAATTTTCGGACTGGTCCTTTTTGCTTGTTTTGATCTTGTTTTTCATTGACACAGATAATATTTGATGTGCCTGTTGTTTTGCAATTATTTTTATTTGTTGTTGTTGATAAAAGTTCATTAGAAAACTGATGTACAAAATATTTCACATGAAACAAATTTTCTACGAAAAATATGTTCATTTTACACAAAATCTGACTGATATGATTAAAAATAACACATCCCATTCAATCGGTTTCGATGCTTCGGGGCATCATTCTCATTCAAATTGTCACCGAATGACTTGATTTTCGAGTGAATTTACATCGGATACACGGTTCAATTATGCTCATACAGTCGATCTTGCAAGGCAGCTACAAGAGCCTTCTATTGGTTCATATTTATTTATAGCATTCGCCTATTTTTGATTCTACTCCAAAAAGTATGCAAATAAAACCAAATAATTTTCGATTCTACAGAAATGTATTTCATGCCGCCTTGTCGTGTGCCGGTTCTTTGGAAAATTGGCATTCTCTCTGGGTTAATGACTCCATATATTTCATACACAAATGCAGGCCAGAAACAAGAAAAATACATAAATAAAAAGTGAGAATGCCATAAATTCGAGTCGAGGCTTTCGGTGCACGTTTTCGGGTCGCGAGCGAGGAACGTGTCCCGGGGACTCGCTGTCAGGTTACTTAATATACAACTTTTTCCCCCAAAACATGCTATCTCACACACAGAGTCAGCAGCACATACATATGTACATGTAGAGGCTTTTTTTTTGGGCGCAAGACGGTTCAGAATTGGCAGCTCCGCCCGTTTAGCTCGGCTCAGCTGCTGTTGACTTGTCATTTCCCCGATTATTGATTTTTATTTCGGCTTTAAGTGCAGCACACCCATGGGTAACCCGAGACCCAAGACATCGACACCAAGGGCAGGACTGGAGGGAAGCGTCGCGGTGTGTGTGGGTGGGTGCAGTGTTGGTGGCAGGGTGGCACGTGCGAGTTTTGAGCTCGCCTGCGAGAGATTCGCACATGTCTTCGACTAGGTCTCGGCCAGGAACAGGAACAGGAACTGAGAGTGGGACTAGGAGACTGGCTGGTGATATCATCAAGGTCAGTCGCACCGACGAGGCGCAGGCAACCTGAATAATACGCGCTAAATTGAGCGTCTCAGCGTTAACGATCCCCGGTGACGGCCGAAAGCCACTAAAACCCAAGTCCTGCACCGGACGTGGCCACGCGGCACTTGTTTAATGTTGGGGTTCCTGGCTCTCACCCTGCACAGCTCCTCCACCAGAGTCACCTCAATCGCCGCAGTCACCACATGCGGTGCCATGCAATAAAAAAAACTAAGCGCCGCCGGTGCCACAGTCTCCTCTGTGGGCTTCTCCGCTTTGCTCTGCTCGGTTCTCCTCTGTTGCCTGCTGTGTATATTTTGCGTTTTATTATGGTCTTCATATGGGTTATACGTAGGCAGCCTTCAGTCAACGTCTGACCCAGACCCAGCAGCTTGAAGTGCAGATCAGTATAACAGTTTATTGGTTCTGTTAAATATATTTAAAACATAATTTGAGGCAGAATAATTAATTTTTCATTTCAATTTCGCTTTTAAGTGCACTTTTAAAAGGATTCATCAGACAAACATTAAACCTTATGATTATTAATAAGCGTTGAGAAAACTTGGAAATTTTATTCACGCTTCCAGCTTCCTGTTTCTTCCGAGTTTTTAATTTTCGCCATCTTAAAGTAAGAATAGCCAAAAATATAATTCCGCTTCAGTTTGAGTCAGAGGCTGAAGTTCGTGTCATATTCTATGCGGCTCCTATGGTCGTGGTCGGGTCATTTGCTTGTCGTGTGGGGCCAGGACCCGGCTACGATTTGCGCCACGCCTGTGCATTTATTTTATAGTTTGGCTGGCGCCAGACATTCGCCTAATGGCGCTGAAGCCTGTGATCGGAGTCCCGCCACTTGCTGGCCGAAAAGGTCAAACGGTCAGTGTCAAAGTTGACGATGATTGTGGCCCCCATTAAAGCAGATGGTCATATTTTTCTGGGGGTTTAATGATTGTGCGGAAGTTTATTGGCCGGAAGGGAGCCCAGTGAAATGGCTTGGAAAAGATTAAACAATATGTGATGTGTTCTGCGAGATATTCGAATCTTCAGCCATTTCAACGTGCACAGTTTTCTCCTTGTGTATCGTAGATGTGTCCCCAGTACCCAGTCCCCCTAACAATATTAGCCAATAGTCCTTTAGGTATTCAGCTCATAATAGACACCTGTCTCTCACACCTCTGCCGTTTGGTATCAATTAAGCGTCGCCAACTGCCATCCGCCTGCCAGCCCTCTGCCTGCTCTCCAGCCTGCCTGCCACTACCCTCTTCAACCTACCAATTAAATTTATACACATTTATACATAGCCATATACGGATACGTGCTATACGTACTGGCGGTAGAACCTAGAGAAGGGTTTCCTTCTACTTGGTACTTCGTGTCACTCTCGTGAGAGTTCGTGTACAAAAAGGTCGACTCCATTAATAAATGCCAAGGAGACAGCTAAAGAGATCACAGGTATAATCATTGAATATTAATGAACAATTTTACATGAGAAGGTGACTTATGTTGCTATCCAAAAGATGTACAAAAAAGGAATGTTTAGCAAATGGAAATGGAGACGAATATTTAAAGAAAATTTCGAGCTATGTCGCTATAGCTATGGAACTTAGTTCTGGTGACTATATTCCTCAGACTTCAGCTAAAAACTGTGGAACTTGTAATTGAAACTTAAAATAATCGTGCGTGATGGAAAGTTAGCGCCCGGCGGTCATTTTGGTATTTGTATGTGCCACAGCACTCCCATCTCTAAAATACACGTACATATTTCCTGTGTATGTGGTAGAAACGACATTCACGACAAACATCAAAAAACCGTAAACCCCGTCCCGTCCCGTGCCGTCCCACCACTCAGCAATCACCCTCAACCCTCTGATGTCTCTCATCTTTGTTTTTGTTTCGTTTTGCCTTTGTGTTGTTTACCCTTTGGCTTTTACCGTTCGTTTTGTCGTTAGCCAAGTTTTTTAGCATTCGCCAAATTTTGAAAACAAAAGATGGCACGGGGAGGGAGAGAGAGATGGGCAGAGCGAGTTGAATGGGAGCAGCGTCGAGGTCGAGGAAGGCAGCCAAACCTTTATCGTTGTTGCTGGTTCCTCCTTTTGACCTTTGGCCAACGAATACTGACCCAGGCAGAGCCCAGAATGTTGGATGGTGACTGAGGACTAGTGTCGCCCGTTCGCTTTTCACTTGTTACTGGTGCTGGTGCTGGCGTTGGTCCTGGTCATGTCCTTGTCATCATCGTCAACACAAACGTTCTCGTGGCGCGGCGAAACTTTTGAAATTATAATTTAATTTGAATGTCATTAAAATTGTTCGCGCTTCTCTCGCCCTCACTCTCTCTCTGGGTCCCTGTCTGTCTGTCTTTGTCTGTTATCATATCCATGACACCATTGCTGAGGGGTCGCCAAATGGGGTATTCATGTGATTTCCATGGAACAGGAAAATAAACGAAAGCAGCAAAAGCTAAAAGCCACAAGAAAAACTATGAAATTTGTATACAGAAAATCTTTCCACAGCGTTAGCAGAATTTTAATTAAAAAATCAAATTATTTCAATTCAAAGTATTTTCAATATATCAATATTTTAATTTTTCCATGGTTCGATGCTCTTTGTGTATAGATAAAAACTGCAGAAATAGAGAACAAAACAAAAATGATAGCGAGAATGAATTTTGTCATTCTGAAAAAATTAATTCAGATTTTATTTATTTTTTGAGTTCGGAAAGAGCTGGCCATTTTTTATGCTGCTGCCCTGAATTAAGCTCTGGCAGCTCCATACAGTACTCATACTTTAGAAGCTTTTAGTTGCTCCTTGAGCCAACTTTGAAGCTGCAACTTTATGAAAACAGTTGCCAAGAAAAAATGTCCCGTGTCAGCTGAAACTAAGCGCTTGAATTGTGTGCTGGCAGCGGATATCATAAAATGAAATAAGACGAAGAAAAGAGCCTCGCCTATCTTTTGAACAAGTCCCACCATGTTCCCAGTACATTAAAAAAAAGGACTCGTTTTCATGGAAAGTTTTAGTATGAACTGCCAGCGGGCGGGGGTGGCGAAAACTGCTGCAGCCGCAAGAAATTAAGAAAATATTCACTTAGGTCCGGACAGGTCTTATCTGCACAGCACCAGGCGCTGTTGACAGAGGCTGGATGGGGATAAAATGGAGAAAAACTGGGCAAAGATTGCCACAGTTTACAGGGGAACTACAGTGGCGAAGAGTGCGGAGCAAAGCAGAAATGAAAATGCAAAGAACATGTAGAAAATTGAGCTAATTTAGTTGAAATGTGCAGGGTCGCAGGCCGGCCAGCGGGAATTAAATTGGCAGCCTGTAAGTCGCATTTCGGTGGCGTCTTAATGCCATTTTAATTGTGCCGCAAAATAACATTTAAATTACTGCAGCGCCCCTCTTTGGGGCTGAGACAGCGGCTGGCGAGCTGCTGCTGTTGCCGCTTAACATAAGGTGCATTTGGGCGCACGGAGGAGGTGTGGCAGTGGAGTTATTATACGGGCCCCGTCTAATGGGCCTGGCAGCATGCAAGGCTCTGGTACCTCTGCCTCGGGCAAGTCCAGGTCGCGGCTCAATTTTGGCGTCGGAAGTTGCTGCAACTGGCAGACTACACGACGCAGCAGCACGGAGCGCATCAAGGACATGGCCGGGTGAAAACTATTTGCTGCGGCAAATGTTTGTTCGTTCTTTTGTTTGTGTTTTCCATCAAACTGCAGCCTCCAATGTCAGCAGTACCATGCAGCTGGAATAGAGTGCGATATTTATAGAGCGGAGCACACAAAAACTTTGCCAGAAATTGCCATCAGCCAATGGCATGGTTCTGCCTAATTTGTGTGTGACAGTTAGTCAGTTGGCTTCTTCGAATGATATTTGATGAAAATATATATCAAAAGTTTGTCTGTTAGCTTTCCATTAGTAGTGCATACCATACAGTGAACACTCGAAAGAGAAACCCCCTTCAAAGTATGAACTTTCTAAGAAGTACATCAATTTATTATACCCTAGCAAAGGGATTTTATGGCGAAGAATTTCCGGTATCCGGTATACAAAAACTGCAATAAAAAGTTACCTTTGCGCTGTTGCTAATTAGTTGGCTTTGTTTATATGTATCTAAAGTTTACCTGGGAGTTCCAATTAAGCCAAGAGACCGACCCCTCAATTAACGATTGCTTGAATCGAGCTGTCGGGCAGGGGGTACATGTTTTGCAAAAATATATTTGCATAAATCGGTCAAGTGACTTTAATGACAGCACATATGAGAGATTATGTCTAACGACGTTTTAAAAAAGGGTTGAACGAGACGGCATAGCCTTAGAAAACGATATGCGACTCTCGAGAACAGATGCGAGATGTGAGTGGCCCCAATGTGCATGTGGGGCTGCTGGCTGTTTCCGAGTACGGCTGCTGGATGGAGGATGGGGGACAGCACTCGGAAACTTGTGAATGCTCTGTGCCTTTGCACATCTCTGCTGAAGTGGTAAACACACACACACACACACAGACACAAACACAGACATACGACCGACACAAATGCAAACACACTTAAATATTTTGTAGCATAGAAACGGGGGCAGCTCCAGAGAAGTCGTCAACTTGTGCTTCTGCGGTGACAGCAGCAGAAAAGTAGCAGCAGAAAAGCACCAGAAACAGAAATTAAACAAACCTCGGAGCACACCCTGGCAGGGCTGTACCAACTGGTAGGAAACTAAGACAAATATCCTAATGCCTGTCCTTTCTCTTCTATTTGCAGTTTAAACACAAAGAGGAGCAGAAAGCAGGAGACCACCAGACCACACCGGAACGAAACGGAAAGGGAAAGGGAAAGAAGGAGAAACCCGAGAAGAGCCAAGCCGAGCAGAGCTGAGGGCAGGCACAGGAAGCCAGCTGCAAAAGTGCAACAGCTGCACAAAGCCATACACCCCCGACACCCCTAAGGCTGTACAACTCCGCACTCGAAGAACTCAGTCGCCTGTTCCCAGACCCCAGTCCCAGTCCCGTGCCCAGTCCTAGGCCAGGCCCAAGGGAGACCGAGCAAACGGCTTTGGAAGAATGTTTAGTGCAAGACACATACGGCAGCTTCAAGTGGCAACTGTGGCAGCAGCAGCAGCACCAGCAGCAGCAGCAGCAAGCACAACCGGATAATAGTCCTTCGGCAATTGTAGTCCGTTCGCCGATGGTTGCTGGTAGTGCAGTAGTGCAGATGTAGCAGAGAGCAACAGTCGAGTCGCCAGCATTCAGAGGAATACCAAAACCAAATCCGCCAAATCCCAGCAACCGCAACTTAAACCGGAGACATAGACCGTAAGCTGCAATCGCTAAGCCGTAAGCCGTGAGCCGCAGACGTAATCAGAGCCAACTGCTAGCCGGAGCCCCAAAGCCATTTGCAGTGACGTCACAGCGTCAATTAGGACACCGCATCGCGCGAATTGCGCATCCGCTTCCGGCCCTGCCGCGCATCCGCGTCATGGCCGCCTCCCTTCAGCACAGCCTCCCCTATGCGCTGGCCGCGGCGCTGCTGATACTTTCGCTGCACCTGAACGGCGTCTGCGGCGTCATCGATCGCCTGGTGGTGCAGACATCGTCGGGTCCGGTGCGCGGCCGCTCGGTGACGGTGCAGGGGCGCGAGGTGCACGTCTATACGGGCATCCCCTACGCCAAGCCGCCAGTCGAGGACCTGCGCTTTCGCAAACCGGTACCGGCGGAGCCCTGGCACGGCGTCCTAGACGCCACTCGTCTATCTGCGACCTGCGTCCAAGAGCGGTAAGTCAGGGGGTGGTTTCGGGTGGGGTCGGGGGGGTCGGGTGGGGTCGGGTGGGGTCGGGTCGGGATTTGAGTTGCTGTTTGGTTTGCCAGGGTGTTCCACTTCTGCAGTTGACCCAGAAACAACAAATCGGAGCCCGGCTGCAGTTGCAGCACGCTGTTGACCTAACTGTTGCTAGTGACGTCATGCCCGCATGCAAAATGCCGGTCAAACAGAAGACGCCAGCCAGAGGGGTCGGGCTCCGCACCAAGTTTGCGCTGCAGCCTGCAATTGCATCGTGTTTGCACTTAATTATTTAAGGCCGACAAAGTCCTGGCTGGCATACAACTACTCTTCTGTCGGGCCGAATCGTTGTTGGGATCGGAAAACTGCTAGCACTAGAAGAAACCAGTTAATGGAATAGAAAAAGACAAGTTTGGTAAAGTAACAAGATTGCCATTGAAGTAGTTTCCAAGTGATCCAAGAGACCCAAGAGAGCAGCCGATGGACCGCCTCTGTGAGGACAGCTCTCAGTCGTCCCTCGGCACCATACGTGTGGACATACTTTAAATAAATTATTTGTGCAATGAGTTGATGCATTTGAAAGTTGAATAGAAAATTTGTGTGACTGTCAGGGAACTATTATTTAGGATTCTTTTTAGAGAAAAAGAAAAAGAATAATGTTGCAGCATGTTTTTGGGTATTATGCCACTAAATGTATTGTTAAGTTAGCGAAACAAGACCGCTCAGATTGGTGGCTTAATTTAGAATGTTTATTGAGTATCTTTTTGTTCTTAGCCTAGGGCACAATTGCTCTACATACATTATATACCGCCGAGTATTGCGCGTGGTCTCTGCCTGAGTCTAATGGAAATGCATGATCAGCATCAAGGGGCTTTTGAGAGGGAGACCCATGGCCTCAGTGTTAGGGCGTTTGGGTTCTGCTTGAGTTTGAGTGAATGCCTGATCAGCAGTTTTGGTAGCTGACCGATCGTTGCTGTGGAAAGGGAATGTGTAACATAAACCTTAGTTGTTTATGTCACTGCGAATATGTACGCGCTTATATATTTATTTATCTATATATACACAGAATGCTAAATATGTACATGCATGGGTTCACTACAGTATTATACATTTATGACACAGATTTGTGCTTCTGCCTCTAGTACCTTGGAACTGTATGCCACATTAAATGATATTCAAATCTACTTCTGTCTGGTTTCAGACTTCTGTCTGGTTTCAAACCAAAACCGACAGGTTAATCTGATTAGTAGCTATAAAAATCAGTTAGAAATCAAAATACATTTATTTGCTAAACCAATTTGCTGATCGAAGTGAATTATTTGCATGCCAACTAAACAATAAATAGCCAAACATTATTTAGGTTGTGTGAAATAACCCAAACTGTTTGCAGATATATTTCGGCAACGTTTAATGCACTTTAATATTAACTCATGAATTGAATTTATGAACGACATTATGTACATATGTTATTCGTTATTTTCCATTGTCCGGAATGCATGTTGCAATTAGCAACTATAAATAATTAATATACTGGCATTGGTAGGGTTTTTGGATGGATATAATTGGGGTGTCCTTCTGCCCTGGGGAACATCTTCATGTTTCGGGCTGCCTCTTTGAATCAGTCCGGTTTGGCAGGTCCCATTTCTGCTCCTGAAATATAGGGCTGTAATTGGCTGTAACATTGCCACACACACACACACCCTAATGGATAGTCATCAATGTGTGTGTGTGTGTGGCAAAAGGAAATTAGAAAAATATAGAGATAAAGGCAGGGGCAGGAGGAAGCGGCGAGCGGAATCGCCTCTTTCACTCTACGTCTGTGATAAATTACTTTTATGCGAAACGGCAAAGTTAATTTTAATGGACACGAAGCCAAACACACCTACCCATGCACACATACGAGCACATCACAGATGTATGTACATACATGTGTACGGGTGTGTGTATCGTCTGTTTGTGTGTAAGTATCTGCACAAAGGTATCCATAGAAACGGACAGACAAATGCTGAGCTTTGTACGAATGCGTAGAGATATCGATTCGAGGTATTCAACATTTATAAGGCGGAAAAACTATGTCAAATTGTAGGCCCGGCCCGGTAACAGGACCGGGGGGGCGGGGCGGGAAACGATGGGAGGTAAAACGAGAAGAACGGAAGAGAGCAAATACTCGTAAAATAAATAACACAGCTGGTTAGCTTTTCGTAATTGGCGTGACCGAAATTCCAGATAGAGGGGAGAGTGTAGGAGAGCCGGGCTTTGATTTGCATATGGGTCAGTCACTAATCAAGAGAACCTTCCTCTGCCTCTGTTCTTCCACCCACAGCTACGAATACTTTCCGGGCTTCTCCGGCGAGGAGATCTGGAACCCCAACACAAATGTATCCGAGGATTGCCTGTACATCAACGTTTGGGCGCCGGCCAAGGCGCGTCTACGCCACGGAAGAGGCGCCAATGGTGCCGAGGTGAGTGGTTCGACTTCTCCCACAGAATAACTTTGAACATGGTGATTACTGCCCACAGCACTCGGGCGCCAAGCCGGTGGACACGGACCACCTCATCCACAATGGCAACCCCCAGAACACGACCAATGGATTGCCCATTCTGATCTGGATCTACGGCGGCGGGTTCATGACCGGCTCGGCCACCCTGGAGATATACAATGCGGATATCATGGCGGCCGTGGGGAATGTGATAGTGGCGTCCTTCCAGTATCGAGTGGGGGCCTTTGGGTTTCTGCATCTGGCGCCAGAAATGCCGGCAGACTTTGCCGAGGAGGCACCCGGCAATGTGGGGCTCTGGGACCAGGCGCTGGCCATCCGCTGGCTGAAGGACAATGCGCACGCCTTTGGCGGCAATCCCGAATGGATGACCCTGTTCGGTGAGTCGGCGGGCTCCAGTTCGGTGAACGCCCAACTGATGTCGCCCGTGACGCGGGGCGTGGTCAAGCGGGGCATGATGCAGTCGGGCACCATGAACGCGCCCTGGAGCCACATGACCTCCGAGAAGGCCGTGGAGATCGGCAAGGCGCTGATCAACGACTGCAACTGCAATGCCTCCATGCTGAAGGTGAGTTGTGAGCCGCTCATTTCCGTATTTCCGTATTAGATTGGTGAACCTGTGCTCTGCTCTGCTCTCTTCTCTGCCCCTCCGCAGACCAATCCCGCTCACGTGATGAGCTGCATGCGTGGCGTGGACGCCAAGACAATTTCGGTGCAGCAATGGAACTCGTACTCCGGCATCCTCAGCTTCCCATCGGCTCCAACCATAGACGGGGCCTTCCTGCCCGCTGATCCCATGACCCTGATGAAGACGGCGGATCTCAAGGACTATGACATACTAATGGGAAATGTCAGGGATGAGGGTAAGTCTCACTCTCCACTCATTGCATATGCCCCCTGCCCCTGCCCCTGGGCCACCATCTCTCGCGGGATGGCTAAAGACTTGCTTCAATTTCCCCTTTGGCCGCGACTTCATCAAGAGCAGCTCTTGTTCAGCAGCAGCCCTTCCATCTTTTCCGCCCCCCTCCATCACTCTCCCACTCTTCCCACTCTTTATTGTTCATCTATCTATCTGTGGCGCTGTTATCCTTGCGTCCATTGTTGCATCCTCTGCGGCTGACGTCAGCGCTAAACTTTATCCGAAACAAAGTACTACTACCCATTGCCAATGTTGTTTGCCAAGCTCTCTGTTAGTACCCCGTTCCGTCCCGTCTCTGCCCCTGCCCCTGCCCGATGCAAACTTTTTGCTGCAGCTCGCTCTTCATCTTTTTTTGTGATTTTATTACTTTTACTGCAAACTGCTCGTGCACTGGCATTATACTCGTACATATCCATTTTCTGGTGCACAATAGTTGTTGCCTGGATGCCAGACAAAATGCATTTTATTCTTGTCGTTTTATGGGTTGCCATGGCTACCCTCGCACCCGCACCCCGCCACCCCCCAACCAAAGAGTGGTGCGGCTTAGCCCGGGCTGCTTTTGAGCAGAGTACACCGTAGCTCGTAATGCATTTGGTGCTTTCTGTTGGCTCGAGTGCTTAATTTTTATGGTTTATTGCATGACACTGTGGTGGCGCTTGGTTGGCTGGTTGGCTGGCTGGTTGGATGGCTGGTTGGGTGCTGGCGTGGGACATTGTGCTTGTGATGCTGCTCTGCTCCCTGCTCCTGTCACAAAACTGCACTTTGTATAATGTTCTGCACTGCTGGCTCTTCTGGCTTTGGGCAATGGCAATGGCTGTGGCTCTAGCTCCGGCTCTGACTGTGGCTCTTGCGGCTTTTGTCTCCGCAAACGAATTACACAAACTTTAAACTCCGATTGCGGTGCGTGTCAACGCTCCGCAGAGTCGTCGTTGGTCGTATGTCTCAATATCGTACATACATACACACGGAGCAGAAACAGAAACAGACCCAGACCCAGACCCGCCGGGAGCCAAACTCGCCAGACTCGCCCACGCAAATGGCGGTGTCCCCGGGAAAAAAAAATAAATAGAATAGAGAAACAAAAATCGAGCAACGCACGCACAAACCCACTCGGACACAGATACACACACACACACACACACAAGCCGGGAGTCGGGAGTCAGGCATGCGGTTCGTTGGTGGGCGGGAGGAGGGCGCTCAGCTGTGCAGGACGGCATCATAAATTATTTAAATATATTTCGTTCAGGTGACAGGGGGCCAAGCCGGGGGCTGGTGGCAAGCAGAAAGCAGCAGGTAGCAGGTAGCAAAGAGCGAGCCCTCATCTTGATGGGCGGAACGGGACGCGTGAGTGCCACACGTGCCGCAGCATTGTCGTACAGCGAGGAGCGGGGCTACGTCCATGGCCTTATTATTAAGGGGTTGCCCCAAAGTGGCAGGGTGGCAGGGTGGCAGGGTATTATTCCAACCAGACTTAAAGTTTGGCCGTAATTATTTTACCCTTGCAGAAGAGTTGCCAATTTAGCGCAGAAGTTTCAAACGCAGGAAAGGAAATATTTACCGACCCCCCCCACCCAACACAAAGTAATAAACTATTGCAGTATACTTTTAACCTGTTTACATGCATAATATTTCACAATATTTAAGGCATTTAGCTGCAGGCAGCATTACGCTTTAAAGAATGGAATATTCAAGTTCGTAAGGCTGTCGTAGGAATTATTGGCGAATAGTCCGGGTCGGTCTGTAATATGTATGTTCCATCGAATTCTCTTTGGCACTTTAACTATCTATTTTGGATTGTAACGAGCCTGTTTAGATAGCCCCGATCGATAGCTAGTCGGAGAGTCGAGAGATAACCAGGCAGAAATGGCTTCAACTGAGCTTAGTTTAAAGTAAATGTTAGATAAAGTTTAGTATTAGTATTGTCTGTTTTCGCTTCCCTTTTTCGCCCTCCTCCTGACGGGTGCGTAACTCTTTGTGGGCTGCTGCTACTTTCCTTCCCAGGTCGGAAAAATGGCGCACTTGGCAGAACTTTTTGGTTTGCGTTTTCCTTTCTTATTATTTCGCGAGCCACCGCAGGACGAGGTATGTGTGTGTGTGTGTTGCTTTTGTTATTCTCGTATAAAAGATTGAAGAAGATTCTCGGGGCTTTTGTGCCGTTGCTTTACTTCGTGCTTTTGCTTGTGGGACCCTCCCCCATCACGCTTTCGATTTCTTGTTGCCGTCGCCGTCGCCGTCTTGCCAGCAGGCACGTGTGCTTTCTGCTCACTTTCACTCATTGCTCACAGCTGCTGATATTGCCCTCTCGTTTCTATGCACTCTCTCCTCTCTGTCTTTCCTTCTCGTTCTCTGTCGTTCTCTGTTTCTTCTCTCTTTCTGCCTCCATTTTTATTATTCGTAGTCAGCAGTGTGGCCTCGTTGCCTGTTTCTCCGCTGTTCTCTTGGCCAAGGTGTGCGTGCCCGCCAGGCGACTGCCACCACGATGAGGGATACGATACCGTGCCTGCTTGGCCTGCTATGCGCTAGTGTTTGTGCGAGTGTGTGTGTGCTGCTGCTTGCCCATGTATGTGTGTATGTGTTTGTGTGTGTGTTTGGTTTGGGAGTGTTTGTGAGTTCAAGGTCATCTAGCATTTGCAACAATACGAATACAAACTCAAATACATTGCGCTGTGCCGCGCACATGAAAGCATCCTTTTCTGTTTGTGTTTGACAAATTCGGTTGCTCTCCCTTCGTCCGTCCCTTCGTCCCTTCACATTTACTTCCACTTGCACGTGTATGTGTGTGTGTATGTCTGTGGTGTGTATGTCCTTAATTTTTATTCTAAATAAAATATTAGCTTAGCAAAATTTACGAGTATTGGCCTGCAAGTGGTACGAAACTTCGTGATGGAAGCGAAATCTAGTCCTTGAAAAATGGTAGTAAATCAACCAAGCCCATTTTATAGTTAACTAAGCAACTTACTAAATTCTAAGTATGGGCAGAGATGAGAGTTAATCAGGCCTTAATACAGAACAATTTTTTGTTTAGTGTTTAGTTTAAAAGTTTCACCTGCACTGTTTTGTTTTACTGGAGAACAATTTGTATTTTTATTTATTTATTTATTTTTATATGTTCAATTTATTTATATATGTATACAAAGCCAAAGCACGTTTACAAGCTGATTCGCAATACCTTAAAAATGCAATTGCTGCTTTTTCAAAAGAAAACAAGTCTCTTTTATTTAGGTGACACTTTAAAATTGATTGAATTAAAAGTTTGGGTTCCAAATCAAGCAATTTCCTCGCATTTGCCGCTCCATCAAGCTTCGTTGCAGGTCGGCGATTTGTTGTTGTTTAAAACATCTAAATTTGGTTGCTTCTTCTTATGCTTGTTGACTCCTTGCTTGCTGCTTGGTTGTGTGAATGTCTCTCTGCAAGCCATGGCTTGTTTGCCTTTTAATTGCTTCGCGTTCCGGGGCGGCCTACTTACCGCTGGCTCCACAGTCAACACAGCTGCTTCGGGCCTGGCCATTACTGTGCTCCATCGAATCAGCTCGATGTTTCCGTTTCCGTTCCTGCTGGTGCTGCTAACTCAATTATATACTCATTAAAAGCATATTTACATGGGTCTGTGTGTGTGTGTATTCGTGTGCGCGCTCGTTTGAGAAGAGAGAGAGAGGGAGAGAGATAGCCGCAAAAAGCCGAAAAATTTGTGGCCACAGAGTGTGTGTTTTTGGCAATTTAATTAAAACCGTAAGCTTGATACCACGCAATATACGGAGAAGTACAGCAGTTCGTGGGCAACAGTTTATCGCTCTATGTTGCCTTTAGTAATCATTTAATTGAGCCTTAAATTGTAGTTACGTTTTAATTGTATTTCAAGCACTTGCCAACTGTCAGCTGGAAGCGGAAAACCTTTCCATGCTTTATTTAAGCCTCAGGGTTTTGCTATTGGCTCTGCAAATAATCCCGACTGATATTTGAATTTAAAAATCGTTTCTCGAGAAACTAGTGCACACAGGGATATCATTTTTGACGTGACTTGGGTATATTTTGTGTCAGATTTAGCTTAATGCTCAAGTTCATGGCTTTGCATAATTTTTGGGATTTATTTGAATCTCAGCAAACATCAACATATTGAGCCAGCAAAACGATTCGGGAATGGGTAGCCCCAGTCCCCAGTTCTCACAGATGTAAACACACACACACACACACACGTGTTTATCCTTATGGATTCTGCTGCTGCTGCTGTTGTTGTTGGTGTCGCCAGTTCTTTGGCTGTTTGCAGCATGAACGAGGTATTGTGGGAGGCGGCAATTATGGTTCGTTAGTGTGTTCGTATTTGAAGTGTGCCACAAAGACAAGGCCTGACGACAGCAGCAACAACAACGACAACAAGTGCCATAAAAATTAAGTTAATAAAAGGCAGCAAGGAGCCGCTTTGTTCTCGCCCCGGCTGCGGTCCTGGCTAGTTTTCTATTAGTGTTTCCCTGAGTGTGTGTGTGTGTGTGTGTGTGTGTGTGTGTGTGTGTGTGTGTGTGTGAGTGTTTGCCTATTCTATTTTCCTCTTGTTTTTACTCTGTTTTTTCCATACTCGTACTTCTCCCCATCCCCATCCCGCCGCCTCTTGTGCAGCGGTTGTGATTGCTGTTGTTGCTGCTGGCAGGTCGTGGGGTTAATGCTGCTCTCAACGTCCTTGGCACGACCCGTCTATTGTGAGTCGGAATCTTGAAGCGCCGCCCTCAGCGGCCTGCAGTGGTAATTGTTTTTTAGGATTTGCCAGCAGACCCTCATCGAGCTCCAGTGGCAGTAACAGTGCCACCCCACCCCACCCCACCACAGGCCGCACATTGTGGTGGCATGACCTCGCTTTGCTTTGCTCACTGGCATCCCATTCCGTTCTGTCGTTGCAGGTACCTACTTCTTGCTGTACGATTTCATCGATTACTTCGATAAGGACGATGCCACCGCCCTGCCCCGCGACAAGTATCTGGAGATAATGAACAACATTTTCGGCAAGGCAACGCAGGCGGAGCGCGAGGCCATCATATTCCAGGTAAGAGCGCGTGACGCAAAATACATTGCAGCACCTATGAATGGCCGACCGGATTGGAGGCAGTCACCTGCACCTGCACCTGACAACAGCATTCACCAATTCGAACGCACATTCCAATTCATATGCAAATCGGAGGGAACGCGGCTCTGATGACGACTGCAGGCTCTGTCGCATTTTGCGACACGCGCCTGCCACATGCTGCTGTTGCTGCATAGAACGTCAGCAACGATGGCAGCCTGATTGAATTGCATTCAGGGGCTTTATTCGGTTATTTTGCGTCACTTGTGGACATGGACTTGACAGCTGGGGCCTCACAGCATTAGAATCAAGGATTAGCAGCCCCGCAGGAGCGCAGTTAGTCGAGATTAATCGAGCGGAAGTCGACTAAACTGACAGCTAACTTAATTCCCATGATTGAGTTGGGGGCCACCGTCTCCGTCCCCATCCCCATCCCCATCCCTATTTTAGCTGCATTGTAACCTCTCTCCTCTCTCTGTTCACTCTCTGTTCACAGTACACCAGCTGGGAGGGCAATCCGGGCTATCAGAACCAGAACCAAATCGGACGCGCCGTGGGCGATCACTTCTTCACCTGCCCCACCAACGCGTATGCCCAGGCGCTAGCCGAGCGAGGCGCCTCCGTGCACTACTACTATTTTACACATGTAAGTAATGGGGCTCTGAATGGGGGTTAATGGCATATATTGATTTTCAGCACCAGAGAAATAATTTGCTTGGCTTTATTTTAGTTAAATTGGTTTATAATTAATGGGACACATAGTTAAAATATTACATGGTAGAAAGATTATACTTTGACGATGCAAACTGCACTGCACAGTGGCACTGCACTTGCATTGCAGTACACTCGTCTTTTTGTCGTTCGCTTCCCACCGTAGGCCGCCGACAAATCATTAAATATTTCTCAGGTTCCGACACGTAAGATGGCGTTGAATCGAAATGCGGTCAAATGGGGCGCAAGTGGCGCGAAAGCAAAAATGCACGCGAGAGCGGAGGAAGCGGCAACGAAATGCTGGCAACTGCAATTTGTTTGTCATTAAAATTTCACACAAGGCTAATGGCGGCCAGAGACCAACCAACGGGTCGGTGCGGAATCCTCCTGCAGCAGATACTCGTACAGTGCCTGCCGCAGTTGACTACGCAGTGGCAGAGTCAGAGGCGACAGCGGAAAATGTCGACGTGACTGTGTCTGCCTTAATTATTAATGTCGGGGCTGATGGGCAGGCTATGCCGGGATTCTGAGTGGCGCACAGGCCTGTGTGCGCCGGGGGCCACGTAAAAGCAGAGCTTGCGGCTAATCTGCAGAACAGAAAGCGAAAGTTTTCTAGCCGGAATGGGGTCAGGTGCATGTCACAGTTGAGTGTGAGCCCCTGCTAAGAATAGCTCGAGCATAGAACACAATCAGTGTTATTTATGGCCCCCATAATTATTGTAAATTATTTGCGCAAAAGTTCTGGAACCTTTGCCAGGGAAGGTTAAAGTCCAACTTTAAAGGTTGATTTATTCACGCAACTTTTGATTCGCATTTAAGTAAAGTAAACTGTTGGCTTCCTACTCGTAGTTGTAAAACTATCAGAGGCAGACAGAAAAACTGTCAATGTACGAGTTTGAGCAGCAATAATTGCCATAGATTCAAAGTTTATTTTCTCTAAAAGTCTAGGGCTTCAGAAGTCTCTTTTCCAGATAAGGAATCTCCCAGAAAACCTTTGATTTTCACATAATAAAATATTAATGTCTCATAAATTAATATTGCGTGGCTTGTACTCGAGCCGTGATGAGTTATTCCGTTGGTTACAATTTTATTATACAATTAATCCGTCAACCTCTTCGATTGCGATAATACTGCAAGCTACGTGTGGAAGCTACTATACTCGTATGTATTTACCCTTAAATTACAGTATTTTGTGTGATTGTCATGATTGAAAAATCACCGCCAGCTGATGAAGATATTGCCTTGTGGTGTGCGCCACTGTGGACAGTCAGCGCGTGCTCCGATTGCAATCCGGCGACGGCATGCCACCTGTCCGTGCGGCACTTTCAATTAATCAAGCAATTTGTTGAAGACAGGCAGAACGCGTGCAATCCATTTGATTGGACTTCATAGTGTCCCACCCATCAGGGGCAAGGGTCGTGTTGTCGTCGTTTTCGCTCTTGTTTGATAGTCGCTTCGTTTCGTTTCGTCGCTGCTGGGGCGCTGCTGGCAGGGCAACCTTGGCCGCCATAATTATGGTAACCAAAAGTTTCACGCAATACACACCCACAAACGAATAAACAGCACTCACATGCTCAAACCCCTGGCACCTGGCACCCGGCACCCGGCTTACGGCACCCTGGCACCCTGGCACTCACACACTCGGACTCAGTCGCACAGCGCCAATTAAACTACACGCACTGCCTTTGCTCTGCCTGCTGCCAAGAAGGAGCTCTGGCATGGCCAGACAGTGCCAAGAACCAGAAACAACAACTAAGGGGGCATAGGAGCAGGGGCAGAGGCAGGAGCAGTAACAATCCTTACTGGATCACGACCCACTAGGTGAGGTGAGGTGAGGTGAGGTGAGGAGGTGGAGTAGTCAGCGTCGACTAATGAAACTTCAATTTACGAGGTCACGGCCCGCATGGCCTGCACGTGTGGGGCATAATTTCCCTCAGTTATTTGTTTAAACGACTTTGGCTGCGGTTTCTACAACCTACTGTCGTCTGTGGTCTGCCGTCTGCCGCTGCCGTATGTCGATTACCGATTCCCGATTGATATGAACAGAACTGCCTGAATCGGCCTAATGATTAACCAATACGCAGCCAGCACAATGCGTATACGCAGCGTGGACGTATTGATTTTTTGTGCCCGGTGGTTGCCTGGCGTCTGAATAGAAATATATTTGTATATACTCGTATGTAGGTATGAATATAATTAGTCGATGTTGACTGGTGATAAATGGACATTTTACTGCAAATTTGGCACCACAAATCAGGGTATTAGAAAAGTAATCAATATTACGCATACGCCGTGTGTCACACTGCTTGATGTTCACTCGCTGCTCTTTCCAATTGATATCACAATAATGCGTACCGATTGAGTGGGTGCAGGGTGCGACGGGTCAATGTCGATGCATTGTTTAAATCAAATCGTCTGTTAATAATCCATTGGCTGAATCGGGGCCAGCTCTGGTGCTTCCCAGAGACAGTTGGCAGTCAGGAGCTGGCTCCTAAATGGAAATGAAAGCAAATGAAATTAGTTTTAATTACAACCGTCAAGTTGCCGCAACAAAACTCGTAACTCACTTTGCCCATAAACGAGACGAAGTGGGAGACCCCGGCCCGGGGTCCACCAAGACTGACGGGGCCACGATGGGGCGACGAAGCATGGCAAATGGGGTCGCCAGCTGCTAAAGTGCCTGCCAGATTGTCTATCTGCTTGGCTGCCACTGTGGCCCCCAACATGCTTGACTGACCAGCCACACAGCTCCTCTGCTGCTCCTGTTCCTGGTGCTCCTTCGGCTGCGGGTTCTCCTGACTACTGCAGCGTGCAACGTGCCTGGCACTTAAATAAGTTTTCATATTACTTTCCCCTCTACTTGCTACTCCATTCTCCGCCACTTCACTTCACATTGCTTCTCTCCTCCGACTACGACTACGACTCTGCCTCTGACTCCACTCAACTCGACTCGACCGTGGTGTTTCCCATTATGACCTCAGAGTCCAAGTTTCTCTGCTGTTTGCAATTTTGCGCTTAAATCAAAAAAGTTTATTTTCTGCTATGGCTGCGTACAGTTTTTCATTATTTGTGCAAAAAGGCGTAAGCCAGAAGCAGGAGCAGAAGCAGTAGCAGTAGAGTGAGGCTTATATTTGTATGTGTGTGGAGACGTGTGTCCCTACAGTGAACGGCCAAGTCGCATAAATTTCCAACAACTTGGCAGCAACATCAGCAGCAGCGCGCACTACAGCCCAGCTCCACGGTTCCACATTACCAGAATTACCCTTGCCAGAGCCCGGACACTGTTCATTATGCGACTTGGCAGGCGCTGGCTACGGCGATGGCCACTTGCCTGCCAGCCTGTCAAGGTGCAGCTCATGCAAAACCCGATTGCGGCCAACTTGGGCTGAATGGCTAAGTGGTCCATGTCCACGTCCATGTCCAGCCCGGTCTTACGGCATAGACTTACGGTCAGGAGGATCTCATTGGGGCTGTTTTATGCTTTGCATTTTCCAATGTTGATTACCTAATTAGCATTTGTCATGGCTCGGTTGGCCGTAGTTGAAGCACTTAACAACAAAAAGAAATGTCAATTGTTGGCCGAATAAAGACCGAATCCTGATTCACGATTAACTGTATTCATTACAATGCTAAGGATTCTGTCTTTAATTATTGATAATTTAAAAGTAAACAATTCCCTTGTCTCAGCCTCATTCCCATTCGAAACAGAAACTCCTGCAATTAATCTTTTGCATGTCTGGTGTACATAATTGGAAATGTTGCCGCGTCGGCTGTAAACTATTAAGTGACTTGTCCCAATGGGACAAATAAGCCATGCTGGACCAGTCCTTCTGCACCCGTCACACCTACGTGATGCTCTGGCACTCTTTGCTCGGTAAATGCAGTTGCATCCAGGATACCTACGAGCAAACAGGCAGGGAGCATTTCCTGCCGTGTCCTGTCAAGGGCGGCAGGGTTTCGAGCTCCAGCTGACTGCCAGCCAACCAGGCATTTATTTATTTATTCATTCGTTCGTTTTTTTTTTTTTCGTTTTTCCGCGGCGCATCTCTGCGCTCTCCGGCATGCCGCGACAATATTTGCCAGCCAGCAGCCAGCGAGCGGAGAAAAATCAAATAAATAAATAAAAAGGGTAGATGTTTATCTGCATAATTTCTGGTCGAGTTTACGACAGTGGCAGTGGCAAACTGGGTAACCGGGTGAAACTGTCGAGTTGGCGTATCTCCCTCCCTCTTGGTACGAGTATCCTTACGTTTCCTTCCGTTTTTTGCCTCGTTTTCAGCGCACAAGCACCTCGCTGTGGGGCGAGTGGATGGGCGTGCTGCACGGCGACGAGATTGAGTACTTCTTTGGCCAGCCGCTGAACAACTCTCTGCAGTATCGACCTGTGGAGCGCGAATTGGGCAAGCGTATGCTCAGTGCGGTCATCGAGTTTGCCAAGTCCGGGTGAGTATAGCACGAGCTTTTGCCGCGAAAGCTCGGCCCAGCTTTCGCTTGCTTTATGGCAGCCAGCCAGCGGCAGCGGTTCGTGCAGCGAGTGCCACAACCAACCAGTTCAGCTCGCTATAATAAAAGCTTTCCTTGCAGCAACCCCGCACAAGATGGCGAGGAGTGGCCCAACTTCTCCAAGGAGGATCCCGTCTACTACATATTCAGCACGGATGACAAGATCGAGAAACTGGCACGCGGCCCCTTGGCGGCCCGCTGTTCCTTCTGGAACGACTACTTACCGAAAGTCAGGAGTTGGGCAGGTGAGTGGACGACCTTATCCCACCGATCCCGCCGAATGGATGGGACAGATCGTGGCACACAGATATCCAAATGAATGAAAGTACAGTCATCGGCGGAGGTTTCTGTTTCTACTTCTACTTCTGTTGCCGTTTCTGTTTTATTTTTCGTTGTTCTTCTTGTGTTGCGTTGTATTGTTTTCGTTTTGTGTAAGTTTTGCCATACCATTAACATAAATTTCGTATTCGCCACGATATATCGTAAAAAAGTGGCATTAAGCCCGCTAATGGCTGTCGGCGTCTGACAGTGCCACACCTCAACGCGAGCGCGTCTCAAAAAACGAGCTCCGATGATGTTCGCCGGCTGGAGTTCACTCTGGTCAAGCGAAGCATTAAAATATGAAATGGGAAATCGGTTATTCATGCAATGCATCCATCGTTGATAGTATCTCCAGTGCAACCTATCCTACTTTACCCTCAGCTTTCTTTGAATAATCTCTGTGAGTGCGGTGCGACGAGGCGTGCTAATTAGCATGACAATCCGCTGTAATCCGATTGCAACATTCGGCCAAAAGATTGATGATTTACCAACAGAGCTGCGATACAGTTACATTCGACCCGGCCACATGATTTATTCCCTTCGACTTAGTGGCAGTCATGAGTCAGAGGCAGAGTCGAGTGACTGACTCGACTGTTTCCAGCTTTATTCCGGTGAAAGATTTAATAGTTATGCTTTTTAATTTATGACATTTATGCGCTTCAGCATTCGTCGCAGCTCGCTGTCCGAGGCCTTTATTTACGGCTCTGTCAGTTTCCCAAAATGTGCGCATCAATCAGGCAAATGAGCTTCTAGACAGACCGGACGACTGACCGAGAAAGAAATGTGAATATGCATATGGGCTGCCCCTGACAATGATCAATGATAGGTATCTGGCCCTCCTCGCCATATACATACTCCTATGTATATGTATACTTACATCGTTTGTATGCAGAGAGAGAGAGAGAGAGAGAGATGGTGGGCGTCCGATTTTATGTTTGCACTTAAGTTTTGTAAAAGTTTGTGGCCCATTAAAATGAGTGGACAGTTGAACAGATTATGGGTTTTGGGTGAAAGATCACAATCGTATTGGACCGCGCCACAATGTCTGGTCTGGTCCGGCCCGGCTCGCACCGGAGCGGAGCCGAGCGGCACCACTGATGACGCTTGGTGGCTTGTGGAGCTACAACAGAAAATTACTAGCCCACCAATTAATAAAAACTTAATTTATGTTAATTTGCTGCGTTGTATTTGGTTGTTGTTTCTTTTCTATTGGCTTTAGAGCTAATTTTGGTTTTACATAAACCCGATCGACTGATCCAGCGAACGAACGGGTATGCAAATGAGTCCGGGAGAAGGAGGGGATGTAGGGAGCTAGTGCAAGCGCTTACTTAAAATATCTCTCCAATCGATCATTCGGCCCGGGATGGGATGGCTTTTCGGATATGACAAGCTCCACTTTTGATCTGGCTGAAGTAAAAGTTTCCACTTAGCACCCCGAAGAGTTGTAGAGAGCGTCCCTTCCCGCGTTCCCGTTTCTAGCAGAGAGCTGACCGCAAACCCAGGTCCCGAACCGGTTCTGGATTTGGCAAATTAATTAATTTGCATCTCTATATGTAGCGGTTTATTCTTTATGGTCGAAGCGCTTGCCAACAATGCTTCCCATTTGCCTTAATGGCCATTTAAAATTTCACCCTCAGCCCACAGAGTGGCCGGCAGATCGCCGCTCACCGATCTAGTTTGTATTAATCTTATACAATGGGAACTGGTCGCTCGTCCTGATGTGATACCAGACACGCTGGCACCGCCAGCCGCATAGCCGTCGAAATGTCACCAGCTGGGTCTGGCAGAGGGGACTGTGATTGCGACTGTGGATGGGAATGGGAATGGGCTTGGGGATGGGGATGGGGCAGAGTGAGATAAATAAGCGATTGCCGTGTCATAACTCAGGCGCACGCGTGCTGGTGAAGAGATACAAAACGCTGTAGATACAATATCTTTTCTGTTTTATTTTTTATTTTTTTGCATTTGTATGGGCCCGTGTTGGCCTTTTCTCTTGGCTGCGGTTTCGATTCGATTCGTTTCGTTTTGTTTCGTTTTTGGTTTCTTGGTTTTATGTTGAGTGGTGTTGTGTTGTGTATTGTTTTGTTGTGTGCGTTTAGCGACACGTGTTTCAAATGTTCGTTCGGTGTGGTGTGTTTTTTATTTTTTTTATTTGTACAGTCTGTTTGCGCTGATGTTGTATTTGTTGTGTTTCGGCTTGTGCCAATTTATTTCTTTATTATCTGAGCGTATAATCTATGGTTTGTTCAGCCTTTTAAATTCAAATTAGCAAGATTAAATGCACGCAATGGAGTGAGAGAGAGAGCGAGAGAGACTGATATACTCGTGGGGCAAGCTCAAGAAATATGATCAATTTGGCCATTATATATGAAATTTATGGCCCAACTGGTGGAAGATTGATTTTGCAATTGATTTAATTTGCTTTTCGCTGTTTGCTTTGCTTTCGTTGATTTAAAGACTCTTTGCACACTTGCACTTCGTTTTGCCCCCCCCGCCACCCCTCAAGTGAGGATTATAAATTAAGTCGTTGAGCAAGTCATCCCTGGCATTAAGCAGGTGTATGTACAATACCCGAGTGTTCCGTACTCCTATGTATGTATACGTATGTACATAAATACATATGTACGTGCTGCAGAAGAGGCTTGCCGGCCGGCTTTCGAGCTGAAATTCGATCCCTACTCGGGCCATTTGAAGGTGTTGCTGCCGTTAAGTATTTGTCGGGGTATATGTTTGTATTCGAGTTGTTGTGGCCAAACAACTTTCGAATGAATTAGCACACAACTTATGACAGAACTCATATATGGTATGTTTGTCTAACGATATTAAAAAAAAAATATGCCAATGCAGAGCAGATCGTTTTGTAGGAGTTTTGGTCAAGGTAAGTTCGCGTGAATTAATCCTAAGTTTCCTTTCGTTTCGTTTCCTATCGTTTCTAATGCACCAACACTCGCACTTAAACCAACTGCTTTTGCTTTTGCTTTCCTTTCTCAATATAGTATACATGTATCTGTAGCCCGTATCTGTATTTGGCTTGTACTTTAGGCTATTGATCGGATGCAGAAGTAGTGCTACAAATTCAAGCAGCTGATGTAGGAGCAGAGAGATCATTGCGAGGAGAATCCTTTCACATACTCTTACATTTTGCCCATCTGATTCCCATCATTCACCACAGACCACATACCCGATTCGATCTAAACTCATTTCTCCCCTTTGTTGGCAGGTGCAGGTTGCGATGGCGACTCGGGAAGTGCTTCCATATATCCCAGGCTGCAGCTCCTGTTGCTGGCTGGACTGCTCTTCATTGGTGCCGCCTTGAGAACCAAAGGAGTTTTCTAAAAGAAAACCACTTCGGGCAGTACCCACACAAATACACACACACAAAATCACAGCCACACACACACACACACACACACAACACACAAAACCAACTCACACTTAAAATTAAAACACATATATTAATAAAAAATGTAGCAAGCGGAAAGAAAAAGCCCGAAAATGTTTATGTAAAAGTAGCACCCGGAAACGCAGCAGATTGTGCAGCAGATTTGATAAAACGGAACCTAGTAGAATCGGCTAGAGCCGATCCATGGATTGATTACATGGCAATTGCCATTGCTGAACATTTGTAAATTGAAAAAAAAAATTAGAGCGCTCTCTGCACCCCCCAGAAGAAGCCAGCTTAATTTTGCATATCACACGAGCGTCTGCCGACTGCGGCAGAGAGGCCCGTGGAGAGGCCGGGCCCAACCAAATTGTTTTTGTGTAGTAGGACGCTAAATTGCTTGATTTGTAGGAACCTGGCCCAGAGACGACGCGCACGCACCGAGCCAGTCTCCAGTCTCCAAAACAGAACTTTTGATAATTGAAAATGTTTGTCCTGCCCCTGTGCTGGGGGCAGCCTGAATATGTTTACATAGACCGAATGGACTTGACTTCCATTTCCATTCGCTTGTTCGACAAACAAAACCAAGACACTTTTTGCCAGAGGGCGTGCGAGCCACAGTCACGCCCACACCCCATCTTGAGCGCATTTAATGGCACAATTTTTTGCTTTCAGTTCGGAGGAGTCCTTGTCGCCTAACGATATTTGGCCAAAATTGCATTGGTTTCATATTAGGTTGAGGGGTGTCACTTGATTTCGATTTGCTTTCCCAGGGAAACCACAAAAATTTGTAAGCACCCAAGATTCTTATGAGAACAACCAAGTGGAAATTTTTGGAAAAAGAAAAAAACCAAACTAAACACACACACACACAGACACATTTGTATTGTACAAACGATTGGCGTTGGTTTATCAGAAGAACAAATGAAAATGAAATTAATGGGTAGATGAGATAGATGAGATAAATGAGACCCAACCCAAGTCCAGCACAACCCAAACAAATTTTTTGCGAAATTAACAAAAAACCAAGCAAATTGATAAATTGTAATAGAGGATCGATCACAAAGGAAGTTTAGCTTAGGACGGGATAGAGGAAATATTTATATGGCAAAACATATCAGTATATTATATATATATATATACAAAAACCAAAAACAAAAAAACAAAACAAAATATATATACACGGAATATTGTATTTGTACTAAACGTTTTACAAATTGGCTTAGTGACAACTGGTGGAGAGGAGAAATTAAAAAACTAAATAAATAAATAATTGGAGCGAAGAGGAGAGTAATGGTAATTAGATATTTTATACACTTAGTGAAATTGGATCAATGAGTAAACAAAAACCAAAAACAAAAAAACCAAAAACAAAAAATGTATTGTATAATGAGAAACAGTGTACTTGGTATGTCTATATCTATAAATAAATATTGTTCAAAAGTAAATCAAGAAAGATAAAATGATAGATCATTGTCAAAACCCTAGAGTTCAGTGTGTGTCGCAGACTAATGATAGCTAATGAGCAAACCGTAATCGTAAATGTAATATGTAATCGTAACCGTAATCTGTAATCTGTAATCGTATTAAAGGCATATCAATATGTATTAACTATGAAACGAAAACCTTTCGAAATTAACTAAGGTAAGCCACACTGATATTAATTAAGTTATTTTTATCAACTATTATTATAATACCACACCCTATCTGATAATACATAGATCAACAAGTATTAGACTTATGAAGAACAGCAAGCAGCGGCACGACTAATGTAACATTAACTGTCTGCTAACATTTAAAACGTTTTAAAACCAACCAATGAACAAAAAACCTAAAAACCTAAAAACCTAAAAACTAAAACTAAAGTCTAAAATCCAAAGTATAAAAATCGCAACAATGAGCGAAAACCCAAATGAAATGTTGTATGGTATAAGGAAGAATTATGGTCGAGGCCTATTTGAGCGATGTTCGCTTTCCACTGTAGCCACTACGAAAACTTAATGACACTTAGGACACTGTAGGGTCAATGGGCGGGCAGGCAGCCATCACTTGTTGTTGATCGGGCGGTCCCTGCCACTATGTTCTATTAGCCTCCGATACTACTCAACACCCTCCCCCCACCACCCAATGCAAGCACCGATAGCCACCACTTAATTCAGAACTCTCCAAATAGTTATGCAACAATTGCACCGTGAAAACGAATTGTAGTTCCATTGAATCGAAGCAGAATCGGCATGCGAATGGGAATGAGCAGATCCACAGGGCATTCCTAAGTTACAATCTACTTTACATAAATACTTCATAAAGAAAAGACAACCGAACCCCACACACAAACAAAAAAACGAAGCAAATACAACACTTTATTATGAGGAAAAAACTTTAACAGAGGGATTTTTTAAGTACGAGTAAATGTGGACATTTATATTTTTATACCATGCAAGAAGAGAAACGAAAACGAATATGAATATGAAAACAAAACCGAAATTGCATTAAAAAAAATATATTAACAAAGAATGAACGAGGATTAACTTTAACTTTTTTTACTAAACGAAAACTTTGTCTAAAACTGGGCGACTGTTTAAGTCCCCGAATAAAAATGTGAACAAACTCCAACAAAAAAACTAGCTTTAATCCCTTTACCCTCAGTACCCTCCCCCAAATGATTGCACCACGTTCGCCTCAAAACAAAGTAAAAAAAAAACAAAACAAAAGAAAAAAACCAAAAAGTAAATGATTAATAAACCCAAGACTAGACTTTGATAGTTAATCCATTTTGTAGCGAGGAGTGGGCCCTGTGCGGAGAGCCAGAGCCTCCGACAAGGCCAAGGCTGCCTGGGCCGCGCTCCTTTCTGGCTAACCTCCAGGCCAGCTGGGAGCAGGCTCAAACGGCAGCGTTGGCTTTGGGTCCACTCGGGCCCAGACCTAGGGTTAATGAGTAGTAAGCAAAATATATGAATTTAGTGTGTATTATGCCTTCTGCCTTTGACAAGAGAAACGAAGAAAACAAAAATGAACCTATTGAATGCACGTATTCATTCTACGACTAAGTTGTCTCAATCGAACAAAAAACATTTTTCCATTCCTTTCGCCTCACCCGAAAATAGGAATATTTTTTTGTCATTTTGCATGGTTTTCGGCTCAAGCCAAAGAATTGACAATATAATATTTCGCCTTAGAAGCAAAGGAGCAAACGAATGAAAGACAAAATTCCAAGTGTTATGCTTATAGATCTAAATTTTTATATATGGACCTGGACATGGACATGGACATTCCGCAGAGGCGCATCAATGCCACTCGTATGATTTATACAGTTTGTACTCTTCGTTGCGGTTCTTCCAAGCCATCTACGTATGTATATATAGTGTACGGATATACATACATACATACACTCACAAACACACACACACACACGTACGCACATACCAAAGACACACATACACGTCGCAGTGTGCTTTTGCTGTAGTAGTCTGCCAATTGTAAAAGAATTTATACGAGTATATAAAACGGAAACGGAAATACACACATATTCCAATCTATGATAATAATAATGAAAGCATGCTGGTCACACCGATACACACACACACAAACAAACACACACAGACTATCAGACTTTATATATACGGCACACACATTAAGTACCCCGAGCAGAATCGGGTTTGTGTTTTGTATAGACAAACAGAAATAGGCATAAACTAAAACCAAAAACCAAAAACCAAACATAGTCAAGTTTTTTGTTTGTTGTGTATTAAGAACAAGTTACAAATTATATCAGCTACGACATCTGATAATAAAATCGAATATAGGTGGTAGACAAACTCTCTGTACAATGTAATAAGTTGATTGCTATACAATACAAAATACAATACAATACAATACAATAAACTCTCGCCCCCACACCCAAGCAGAATCCAATCCGAATGAGTAATATGTATGAATAATAATACGAGTAACACCAAATGAATACCAGGCACAGAAATGCATTTGAAACCAAACCAATTCTCACACTTAGCGTATAAAATAAGAGAATAATAAATAACCTTAGAGGAAGATTTAGCAAATTGAATACAGTTTTTTATGTATAAAATCAAATACATATCAATATATGGCCTATTGTTTATTTAGTTTAATTATATACTACGGATAGCAGATAACGGATAAAGGATAGTGGATAGTGGATAGTGGACAGCGGATTAATGCAGCGCACGACACCAGAGGGCTCTGATTTATGACTTTTTAAGTAGGCAATTTGTATAAATTAAGCAGCAAAAAAACACACACACTAAACCAGGCAGAACAGAACAGATCAGAACAGTACCGAACCGTACCGTACCGAAAGCGGGGAAACAAAAACAAATTGTGGCTAAATATGTGTTCTTACTTGTTAGTGGTAATAAAACAAAGTTAAAACTTAAAAGGTAAAAGTATCTGTAACAAACAAAAAACATACATACATAATGTAAACCAACTGTAATTAAGCTGTTAGCTTTTAACCATGCCAAGCATTTTGCGTTGACTCTTCTTTGATTTGACAGGCCATCGGACCATACATATACATACGTACTCGTACATATGATTTCCTCATTTTAGCTTGTACCGTAAGTTGTAGTTGCCTTCAAATATACAACACACACACAGACACACACTCACACGTTCTATGAGTACATAATATGTAATACCCATCCATGTATTTAAACAAGACCAGTAGTGTGTCCCATTTCAGCAAAAAAAACACCACCCGAGCTGGCATCAGATCAGACAAGTAAACAGAGTTAAGAGTTACTAAAAATAACAAATGCGACACGACAAAAGAGCAAAAGTCAAGAGCAGATCGAAAAATTAATAAATCGAGACTCATAAAATTTAACAGACACAGACACACACACACATATATAGTCAAATGGCCAAATGGCTAAATGGCTAAAATGGCAGCTTAGATTTTGGTCATCATATTCTGTTTTAAATTTGAATATCGGTTCGACGACGACGCATTAGTATGCCCGAACACAGCAAAAGCGAAGCAACAAAAGCAGAGTTCTAATTATGTGTACCAGTATTGGACGATGTTCGTTTTGTGTCAGTACGTTTGCCAGAACGTTGTTAACCATTTAATTATAATTATTATTGTCGCAGAACTTACTTTAAACTAAAGGAAATGCAGATGCGGAATGCAAGCCCATTTAAAGAAATATGCAAAGTATAATTGCTGTTTAAGATATTACTATATATGAATATATATAGAATATATATATATACATATATACATATAGATTGAAAATTATGACATGAGCATACAAAATGTAGGGATCATTTTACTGAATATATATACATATATATATATATATACATTCTATACTACATATACTCGTAATCGAAACCAAAATTCTGCTAAACCAAGAAACAAAACAGAAACAAAAACAAAAGATAACACAATTAAATGCTAAATGTAATACGATTGCTAAACTCAAGAGAAAGTAAGGAACTACCAAAACAAAACAAAAACAAAAAACAAATGTAATGTGTAACCAGCATTAAAGCAACATAAAGAAACCAAAATTTAAGTGAAATTATATTACGAAATATATTGTATATCGGTACAAGATGAATATAAGAAAAATACAAATAAAACTCATGTATCATGTACTAAACAAATCCGAGACGTTTTTATCTCCCCTTACCTTTCCCCTTTCCGATTAACATCCCATCGATCATCTGTACACAAGTGTATACATACATACAAGTACGTCATCCATCCGCATCTATTCCCGTTAAATCAGTTGGAGATCATCAATTTCAGGAAGCGCCTGCCCGAGTGAGACAACAACTTCTATCACTCTCAGTTTAGTGACTACTAATTACGGGCTTCGCTGGCGTTACATTGAATCAATAAAAACCGAGATGAAAAACACCAAATAAAATCGCATATTTATGGCTGAGCGGGCGCAAGTGAAGAAAACTTAATTTATGATGCAAATAAATTTACAATTATGCCCGTAAGCTCGCTGCTGCTTCCGCATGCCGCGGTATGCCGCTTGCCGGTTGCCGGTTGGTGGTTGGTTTCAGGCCCCAAAATGCAAATTAATCAACGCATATTAAAACGAAAGATGCCCCACAAATGCCCAGCATAGTTTTCCCCTTTCCCCTTTCCGCGACCAAGTCGCCGACCATTTGTCAATTTGTCAGAGCTCAGGGCTCAGGGTTGGGTTTTTACGAGGACTCGTACTGTAGTTGCTCGTAATAAGCTGGGAGGCTGAGCCTTTCTACACCTGAGCACAGGTCATACTCACGCCGACATGAGCTTACTCTAAAAATAGACGAGCGCTTGTGCACATTTTATGCAATTCAATCACAGAAGTTGTAGGCTCATTAAGCTCTCATATGTGAATGGGAACATTAAGTCCCTTATATGTATATTAATAACATATTCATATTCGCTTTACAAGGCCTCATGACTTCTCCGCTTAGTAAGAGTATTGGAGTGAATACGATGCATTTTCATTAAGGGTTGTGACCCCAAAGCGGCTTATGGGTGGGTAGAGGTAGGGGGGCAAGGCGGGTCGCTTAGCATAAAAGCAATTCTGTAAATGCAAATTAGCATTGCAGCAGAAACACTTTATTTGAGTACACACTCGTTAAATATTTTTTATGCCGGCATATCTAATAAACTTTATGCTCTTTCCCTGTCTTCTCTTGCAGCATTTGCGCAGCAGATAACCCGTGTGGCAGCCTCAACGTTTGTCTATTTGAGGACCTGGCTGATCAAAGCCTAAATGGAGTGGGACATACTCGTAATCTGTGCCCTTTACGACTTAAGAGTTAACCAAAGCACCTTCCAAATACTTTTCACAAGAAACCAAGATATGCAACAGAAGTCTGATTGAACGATAGTTAGGCTAAGGCTTAGGACTGGACTGGCACCAGAGGAAATAGTATGACTAGAGGGCCGAGAAGAGACGACAATAAAGCAGAAAACGTGGCCCAAGGCTGCAGGATCTGAGATTTGAGATTAAATGAATTTAAAAATTTTAATCCCAGGGCTTCGAAACAGAGTATTTTTGTATGATTGAGAGCATGAGAGCAGAGTGCTGGACACCCTCACAACTCACACACTGAACTCGTTGTTTGTTTTTAAACTTTAATGAGCAATCGCAAATGTTAAATAAATATGTTTCACTTGATTAATGCAAAATAAGGCAGTAACTGAGTGCCGAGTATTTCCGTTTTCAGCCGTTTCTCAGCCACTACTATACTACTTAGATTTACTATAATTGATCCCCGGACAATCTCGAAGTGGAGTTAATCTGGCGATCGAATGGGCTTACACGCAGCAGCCAGCAAGCAGCCTTCAACTTGGCATATGAATAATTTTAAATTCGGTGTATGAGAGCATGCCGTGCTGTGACTCGATAAACCAAGCAAGGCGAATCGATGAGCCATAGCCATAGCCATAGCCATAGCCACAGCCTCTGCGGGCGCAGACTTCTTGGCGTTCCTGTCCATTGACCCAGCATGTCGCGCCGCAGAAGAAGCAATCGTAAACTGGCAAGGCAGTCCCATGAAAAACTCCAGCTGACAGAGCTGGAAAAGAGATGGAGTCACAGCTCGAAGCTTGCGAATTTTATTTTATTTGGCCAGACCACAGACAAATGAGCCAGCCAGCGTACGGCGGAGACAACCAGTCACCACTCGTCGTAAATCTCTGGTTCGGTACGGCACAAAGGCAGCCCAGCTAATTCTTCAATAGAAATATAACCTGTTTCCAATTATCGTTTTGCATTTGGCTTGGGCTTTCGCCAGGGTCCAGGCACGGGCACCAAACACCACCCGATACCCACCTATGTATGGTAATTTTGGCTGGAACGTGTAGAACCTGGGGGGATGGGATGGGATGGCTTGTGTGTCTTTATGAAACAAATTGTTAGTGTCAATTAACATATGGGATGTGGCCAAATGATGCTGCGATGCTCCACAGACGACAGACGGCAGACGAAAGCCGTGGCACAGTGACGCACAGTCGATGGTAATGGGAGGGCATTTGCTTTGCTGGTCTCTGAACTAGTCAAAATAGAAGGGGATTCCATTCCGCGGACTTGGAACCATTTAAAAATACTAATGACAGGCCCATCAATAACCGGCCCGGGGGCTTAGTCAATTCCAATTAAATTTTCACAGCTTTTTTGCGATAGTGGAACCTGCTCCCACTCTGCTCGAGGTCACTGTTCCTGGCACAGTGCCAGTGCCAGTGGCAGTCACTGGAAAGGTCTGTAAGAAGGTGTCAAACGGGCTGCGCTCATCTGAAACGAATTAGCAGATCTTCCCGGAGAAGATCTTGGTGCAAGCCAAGCCAAGCCAAGCAGCCCAATGATGTCAAGCCATGAGAGGGGGTTTGCCCAACGCCACTATACCTCAACGAGCACCACCACCAGCTAACAATAAAGAGCCGCATCTTTATTTATAATTTCATTTATGGGCGCACTAATTCGTAGATTTGTTTTGGGACCCCGAGTGGCTATCATGAGTAATTCGATTGGGCAAATATTGAGCTGTACGCATGTCATTGAAGTTCGCGTGAAATTGTCAACGGATACGAGGGGCTATCATCGGCCATTACGGTAATAGCTTGTGCAAATATTTTCAGCCACCTTCAGCGGAATCCACATCCAGTGCTGACGCAGCGGCCAAAAGCCGAGTTCAATGGAATTGTTGTGCTCCGGTCTACGCGTCTCAGAGAAATGACCCACTCGCCTTGTTTCGACTTTACCTTCACACCCACACCAAGCATTTCTGGGTTAAATTCGCCGTGTAACATAGCCCAGCTGCACGGGCTGACTATATTCAGAGCACACGCGTCGCGTCGCGTCGGTCGGGCCGCTCCATGCGTAGAAGATTCATTGCCAAGTTCGTTGGCACTTCCGGAAGGTCACACAAAGAGATAATGGCCCACAAATCATAGCACAATTGTGTGACTGTTTGCAGAATTGGCCATGCTGGCACATATACGAATATGGCCCAGGGTCGATCTTTATCGCTCTCGGAGGCTGACAGAAAAAGTTTGTCGCCCCTTGTCGTATACACAAATTTGGCCTGGCCAACCCCGTAGATAGGGCATTAGTTGCATAAGGCAGGTTTATGATGTTCACCGATTTGCATACGCCTCGAATCGCATTATGGCTGACACTTTTCCGGCCTTTCTCAGTTGATTTTCTTACTGACAGACACACAGATAAAAGTGTCAATATATATAAAAATAAATATATACTTCAATAGAAATTCGGTTGAGCTGCGACCCGTTTGTGTTGTAGAAAAATTCTGCTTTTTGAGTATCGTTTCGGAATTGACAAATTTGTAGTGAAAATTCAGAGCCATGCAGAGGCGTCAACAGGAGAACTTTTACCAAGTGCTGAACGTGCCCGTGAACTCGAGCGATCAAGAAATCAAGAGCCGCTTCTTCGAGCTGTCCAAGAGGTATCATCCGGATGCCAACAGCCAGAGCGGCGACTCCGAGCGGTTCGCGAAGCTGTGTGAGGCGTATAACACGCTGCACAGGCCCAGCATGCGGAAGCAGTACGACACCAGCATGAAAATACAGCTGCAAAAGTACGCCCAGCTGGACAGAGTCCAGCAGAACGTTGGCAGCGTCTGGCAGCAGTTTCACACTCAAATGCGCAACAAGCAAAAGCGATGCTTCTACAATGGGATAGCAGGGCGGATGCCGACGACCGCCTTGGCCAGTTTGCTGCCCGTGAAAACGGCCGTGCTGGACCCAAGCCAGGGCTGTCGTATCGTGAACAGAGAGGCTCCACCCAGGTTCAAGTGGAACTTGTGCCGCACTGGGTTCAGTCTGTTCAGTGGACTGCTCATCCTGAGCTTCCTCATGGTGCGGCATGACAATCCCTGGTCGTTGCAGCCCCCAATACTATACGAAGCGAGCTCAAAGCGAGACGAACCGCCCTCTAGTTTGATGAGCAACACGTTGGATCTTCTGTGGGCTGGCTTCTAGGATATATTATTGGGTGGTCTGCACACTGCCGGGCTGTGGCCTGTCACCTGCCTTCTTCAATCTTTCCACCTAGCAGCGTGTCGAGGCATCTCATGCATATGCATGGGACGGGCATAATATTTTGTTAGATTTCTGACTGAAAAATATATAAATTTGCCCGTTAATTGTGTGAATCTCTCTCTTAAACTACAACATCTACCACGTCTGCCGTCTGATTATGCATAATTTGTCATTCCGCCGGACAGGGCAGCATAACTGATCGCAGATCGGACAAACGAGTTTCACCGTGTGGCTACAACACGCGGACAGGCAGACAGACAGGCAGGCAGAGACCGCTTCTAGTTCAGTTTTCAGCTAATTAAGAATTATGAAATTTAGCGCTTTTGCTTTTCATGTTACCCTACGCTAAAGGGGGGGCATCGATGACGACTGGTGATGTTCGAGTGCTTCTGTTTATGCTGAATACAGTTCATCGTATCTGCCTGATCACGCCTTCCCTTTCAGAGGGTATCGCATCTGTGACGCAAGTGTGTGCACAGTCGTTGAGCAGGCATCCTCTCACCTGTAGAACATCTGATGGCGACTCTATTCCCGTTCGGCGGGGCTGGTTAAACTTCCGCGCCGCTTGTGACCAAGCATGACCTTAGCTACGCTGACGCTGACCAACAGAAGATGTTCGCTTCGGCTCGGATAATAGACATATTTTGGCTTAAATATGTTCTATTATGATGCCATTAAATGGAACGTACAGTGGCAGAGTCTCGTCTACCAAGGCGAGCGACTGCCAACCTTGTCGGCTTAACAGCAACTATCAATTGGAGTCTGGTCTCTAATCAGATAGAATCTCTGGGGTGGGCGCTGGGCCGACAATTTACGGCTTGTTAAGACCAGCTGGAACCGTTAGTCAGACAGTAATACATACGTAATACGTGATACGTATAGTTTTGTTAATTTGACTATTGTATTTCCATTCCGTGTTCTGTTTTTCTTGCCCGTGTTATTTTTCAGTCTTAATGATAATGATAAATTATGATCAGTGCTTGGCTTTGATTAAGTTGTCGTTCAACGGGTCGCTTCTCTTGTCGAGAGGCTTAGGTTTGGTTCGCTTTCAAACATTTCGTATTGGATAGCAGATCAAATGCGCTGATATAGTTAACAAGCGAATTGAAACTGAGAACTCCAATCGGATCCGCGACACAAAAAAAAACAGCAGCAAAAAATGCAAAAATACCCAAACCAAAACATAAATCAATATTCGCATCGGGTGTCGATCCAAGCGATCCGAACGGGGCGCATGCGCAGCAGAGCGGCGCGATAAAGAGCGTTAAAATTATGTTCTGTCGCCTGGCCGGGCAGAATAAATACATACGGCGATTGGGGTCCATAATGAAGCCTATAAAGAGCCGGGGCGAAATCAGCTCAGCAGGCGCAAAGTGAAAAAATCACAAAAAATGGTCAAAAATTTATTGTACGCTGACGGCTTTTTAATGAAAATCGCTGGCTACCAAAGCGAATTAATGAAGGTGTGTGCGCATACATACATATATTATATACATATACATATAGCCATGTGTATCCCAGTTTCAGCTCTCCCCTCCCGTATCCACCATTTTTTTTTTGAGCTCGTTTCTGTGCCGACAAAAGTTCAAAACGAGAAAGAAACCGAACAACAACAAAAAAAGAGTCACACAAGCTATGATCAGCATATGAATCGGTTTAGCATAAGAATGAAAACGTTTCTCTAATGAAAATTGTTTATGGTTTATTCGACAATCTCCCTTCATTCATTCATTCAAACACGTGTTCGACATGGCTTATTGACTTATTTTCGATCTTAGAATTAAGTATGATTGAAAAACCTTACAAAAATAACTGGAAGTGCCTTGTAGCTGCTCGCTCTAGTAGCTCTCCGATTTCCATTCCCATTCCGATGCCGATTCCGATTCCGACTGCGCCGTTTGTTAATGGAGTTCTCTCACGCGCACAACTTCATCATAAACGCCATCGGCATGACATTTTAATTATGTTGCTGTCAAATTGCCTGCCGGCCAGTCAGACAGTCTGGCGGCCAGGTTTCAATTGTAATTAATAATATTTTAATAATACCCGTACCCGTACTCGTTGGCATCGCTTTTGGCGGCTTGTGGGGCAGCTCAGGCGGGTCGCTAAGGCGCCGTCAAGTGCAAAAATTGAAATGTTATGGAAATGTTTTGTCATAGACTGAGATCAAATGGAGATGAGCACCACAAACTGAGTCAGCGTGAGTGAGTGACTACTGTTTTGTGGGTGACTGTGTCAGCTTTGGCATGGCAAAACTTTACGCAATTTAAAATCCATAACCTACAACATAACTTGCAGTTAATATAAGTACTCAGTAATATACGTATCTAGTATACAAATATTGCAGAAATCCAAACTTAAATGTACAGTTTTTTATATGCTCCGACTTCATTCGCTTTCAGCTAAAATTAAGTAAAATTCTTATATGACTTGCATGTTTTTTTTTCACATTTTCTGAAACCCTTTGTAAATCTGCGCTCCGCCCATCTTAGTTTTGCTTTCAAAACAGATTTACGAGTACTTGTAATGCCAATATTTAGTCCACTAGTAAAGTGGTGGTCATCTCTGGCGTTCGGTCAAGACGGAGTGGATTGGAGGCGGAGCTGCTCGAAGTGTTTATGCGGAAAGATTAATGGCAACGGAAGCGATATCGGCAACAAGGATGCGCTTGAGTGACGTTGATGTGGCCACTTGACACCTGCATTGCCAAGTCGAGTATTAATAACAATATTGCCTGCCGTCAATGGAAATGCCACTTATGAGCATCTAAAATATATAGGAAAACTGACGAGTGTCAATATGCATGGAGAGTTCCGCAAGGCGATCGCTGAGATATCGCGCAAACAAACTCGAACGGCTAGCAAATGTTACGAGCACTAGGAATGACTGATTAGAGAAGTTATCAGCGACCTTGCGTGTGCGTTATTGTATCATCATCAAATGGGAAACCTGTGTTGGCCCCACTCTCCGACATGACTGACCTTATTGACAGCGTTCTGGCTTTCTAACTGAGTGAAGGTGTTGCGGCTCGGAAGGCGGTTCATGGGTATGGGCATGGGCATGGGCAACGGGCATGCCTATGTCTCGTATGAATATTTATAACTAAAACTAGGCAATTAATTTATTCCGTCTTGGACATTGTTTTATTTTTTACTTTCTTCATCTACATATGCAAACACAAAAAATTTTATATTTAGAATGCGAACAGCTGAAGAGAAACTCGTTTCTTGGTTATTTTTAAATGATAGATACTATTTCGAGAGTTAAGTATGATCGTAAAACTGAACACGAATCTGCACCCACCTAACTGGCTAGCCACTGCAAGTCCAGAGACACACAGGCCACACAGAGATCACCGCATGATTCAGGGTACGCTTCAGCATAACTGGGTCGGCGGGGTGATTCACAGGGCTGAATGTTACACCGATCCACATAAATAATGCATTCGGCAGGATTTCAGTGGAAAGTGTTGCTCACCAATAATTCCGAGCTGAGGGAAATGTCAATGGGTGCGTGAATGGATGAGGAAAGGAGCTGCATGGGTGGCGTGGCGGCTGATGTTCAAATCAGCAGCACGCGCAACGCAACAAAGACATTAAATTGAGTCATAAAGCCACACAATGGCAACAAGCAACAACCTGAGGAGGAACAACCACAACAACAACAACCACAACAACGGCGGCAGCAACAACAACAACAACCAGAAGAACGGCTACAACCACTTCGATATCAGTCGGATGATACCAAGTGCTGTTAAATTGAGTTAAATGAGGTGTTGGGAATTTTTTACTTTGCTTAACATGCGCATAAATGTACGCGGCTTATTCGCGGACATGCTCGTATCGACGGGTCGACAGACACTCCGATACGTACGTACGTACGTATACGTATTTAAATGCAAATACTTGGAAGGAGAATGGACTGGAGTGCTAGTGGTAGTGCTATGGATGTGGATGGTGGAGCAGCAGCAGAAGCAGAGGAAATCGAAGGCCAATAATGTTTGTTTAAATTTTAGCTGCATGTGTCTTGCTTCAGCAATACAAATAAAACCACAGTGAGTAGGAAATGTACGCTACCATTCAGAACACAATGCGAAATCGAGTGGAATAGGAAGAGGCTGGGCTGGGCTGGGCAGGGCAGGGGCGAAGCAACAGCAAAATGAACAACAGAGAACGTGTTTCGGGCATATGTTTATTTCATATTTCTGTAAAGCATAATTTTTAATATTTATGTAGTTTTCGTGAAATAAAATAAATCAGCGGGGCAGCAGAGACGTCACTGCCTGATCACTGATCGCTGGACCCTGGGATTGGAACTGCAACTGGGATTGGGACATGGGACGTGGGACATTCCCTTATACAAAACGTCATGTGTGGCATCCGTATGGGCAGAGGTAGAGGCACTAAAACGAGGTGAAATAACCAGAACCAGTTAGCAGTTGCGCCAGTTGCCAGGCAAAGATCGCCTGGGATGGGTTATGTCCATGCTGCTGGGGATGCTGTGGCTGCTGGGGCTGCCGGCTCAATCGTTTGTACTTGTTAATGGCTTTGTACGCGTAATTATTTTGGCAAGAAGTCAGATTGCCGCCTGGTCGCGATTCGAGGCGGAAATGCGGACATGGCCAGTGCGTACGAACGGGTGTACCGATGTGAATGTGCACCGATGGCCCTACTTTATCTGGTACCCGTCTGGTGAAAGGATCTGGCGGCATTTGTTCTGCTGCTCAGCGCTGTGTATTTAATTGGGTGTTTTTATTGGTTTTTAATGATACGCGAAATGATCGAAGCTGCGACTGGACTCCGCTCCTGGCCGCAGGGCACCTGCTGCTGCTGTCCCAGTCTCCCTCAATGTCCCATGCCACGCCCCGTGCGCAGCCAAGTGATTGTTGCCGAACCAGCAGCATGCATGATTGATATTGGGTTCAATCTGCTCTGCTCTGCTCTTCTTCTCTCTCCCTTCCTCTGCCGCTGTCTTTGGCTCTGACTCTGGGCGCAATTATTCAAAGAACCCTAAAGCAGGGCCCGGGCAACATGTTGCCCGCAGCATGTTGATAAGCCGCCGCTGCGACTGCGCAGCGTCTGCTCTCCCGCGTTCTCTCTCGCTCCCCCACTCTGTCACTGTTTCGCCGTCTCTGCTCTCCACGCACTCAATCAGCAGGTGCTGCCGATCAGCAGCAGCTTCTTCGAAGTCGCCGCATCGGCATCGGTATAAAAGCGTCGGCGCCGAGCAGCCGCTAATCAAACAGACGACGCCTTCAAGTCTAGCTGCACGTACACGAGAGTGGAGTTGGAGTCGTCGGCAAATTTCGTGGCGCTTTTTTCGGTTTCTGGCAGAACGGCAGCAGAGTCTGTCCCAAAATTGTGATACAAAAATTTCCCACCAAATTCAAATTGAATGCCAAGTGTATGAATCCAAATATAACACTGTCGTACATGAAGAGGTTATATTTAGTCGATAAGAAAGTGCCCAACTAGTGCGGGTATCCAAAAAAGAAACGAGTGCTTCAAATCTACAAATCAAATACAAATTAAATCAAATTCATAAATCAAATCCAAAATGATGCAGCACAGTGCTTTGCTTCTGTCCACCATCCTGATCGTCTCCTGTGGAGCGGCAATCGCCTGCAGCGGAAAGATAATTGGTAAGCCCTCCACGACACATCCAACCCGAGTGGACGCACCCTGTTCACAGATATCTGGGGTGCTTCCAAAGTGCCATTGAGAATAGAAGTCGGCTGCATGCCTGGCATGCATAAATAGAGCTCCAATAGATGGTTTCCTTTATTTTTTTTATTTTTTTCTAGTTCAGTTTGTACACGTTTTTGCCATTTGTTTTGTGTATAAAGAGCCACCTGGTAATGGGCAAATATTTGCCCACATCGTTATATCGGATAGTGTTTTTAGCGAGGTGCGCGTAAGAACTTTTCCCGAACATACAGTCTTACATACAGACCTACATCCATATGTAAATGCTTCTTAGCATATCCAAAAATAGCAACCAACATTGGCTACAACGAGTCGCCTTTTTTTATTTTTGCCTGCCTGTTTTTATTGGGTGTATTGCATAATGAATAAAATAGTTTAGAAAAGCAACAAACACTGGCGGCATATTACTTAAGAGCCTTCCGAGTGGGGGAAACGGAAACCGGTTCGGTTCAAATATCAAGTTTTATATAATACTTATCAAAATGCTCTGTTGAGGTAAATGTATTTTGGGTGGCTGACCTGTCAACTGTCGTCAGAGGCCAGTCAACTTCTCAGATCACTCGCCTTGCAGAACCCTTGGCATCCGATCAATTCGGTCTAACAATCAAGCGAAACGGAGCAGAATATCTGTCTAAAAAGTATGATTAAAGAGCTCATTGAACCAATAATCCAAATTTGCTTTAATAATTATGCGGAGATCACAGGCGCCACCAAAACAAAAAATGTACGCAAATTAAATGCGCCAGCAAAAATTATACAAATCATTCGATTTTAATGGGTCATTGCCGCGCTGCCAGAGTCGTTTCAGTTTCAGGAATAGCTTAATATCTCAAAATGCCCAAAAAAAATCGTTTTATTGTTCTTTGTTCTGCACAGGCAAGGCGGCGCCCAGTCCGTGTGTTGGCCAAAACAAATTTCAGACATAAAAAAAAACGAGATGAAAACAAAAAGTTTTTATAGTGCGCGTGTGCGTCGCTGATTGATGATTGCTTTTATGCCTTTGTCTTCGGCTCGTAGGTATCCAACACAAATCATTGATTTCATTGATTCAAAATGTGTATAAATACGTATATATACCTATGCATATGCATATATGTATAGAATTTCACAGTTATAGTTGTATCCATGCTGCCTCAATGGTATCAGAGCTGTTTAGCTCATATCTGTGGCTTAAGCGTTTTGCTGCGGCATCAATCAAAAGCGACCAGTGCTAATAATGTAATTAAATATGTAGATACGCAACGGACAACAGGCGGCAACGGTTACAAGCGACAGGGTACCGGGTACCAGGGTGCCAGGGTGCCAGGGTACAGGGTACACAGGGCTAGTTGTAGTGATAATCAGTGAATGATAAATGAAACTGAAACGGAACATAAAGCATAACTATGAAAATTAACTCGCGCTAAATGCGGCAGGGATTTTTCAACGTCTGGCAGTCCTTGCCCCTGTCTGCGGCCCTGTCCTGGCCACGACACGCTCAAGGTGAAGTCAACGCCTGGCCACAACGAAATGCAGTTAAGCACTTGTTAACATATTGTCGGCATTTGGCTCTGGTCTCTGGCCACTAGTCTCTGGTCTCCGCTGTCTGGTCTCGGGTATGGGGCCAGTTTCTACAGCAAGTTCGTTGCCTGAGTCTTTCGACACCGAGAGGCACAAAATTATTGCAAGCTGTTGACGTTTCGTTGTCAACATTATCTCCTCCATCTCAGGCCGCAGCCACAGTCACAGGCACAGTCACAGGCTCAGCATCAGCAGCAAGCACTTTGTTCTGTGTTCGTTTTATTGACGGACTAAGAATATGTAAATGTGGCTGTTGCGGAAACTGATCGACAGCTTTATGTGCAATTTGTCAGCGAAGGTAGTTCACAAATTTGCATAGCGCCTCCAGTTGCAGCCACAGAGCGGCACCGAGCCCCGTAATCACTCGGGCGTGATGCCCTGAACAGGGGCCATCCGCAGCTTGGATTTCCATATTGATACAAATGTAGCATAATTTGACAGCTGCGGTCAACTCAGAGTCTTCGGTTTTGAGTCTTACGATCATCGCTCATTGGCTATTTTTAGTCGACGTTCGAAGCCAGTCCCAGTCCCAGTGCCAGTGCCAGTCCCCGGCCCAATCTCTTTCCCAGACTCGAAGCCGGGGCAACCTTGGGAGCGTATTAAGATTAAGCTAAAGCAAACGCCGTGTTTAACATTCTGCCTTAAACACTTCTCGGCTTTTGTTGGCCAACAGCTGTATTGACATCTAGACCCATATTTGTGCGAACGGCAGCAAAGCGAAGCTGCAAATTATTTACCCACCGATCGGCGCTGGGCGCGTCAACTTGTCTGACTTTGAGTCTCGATCCGACTCTGACAGACACGTCCCGGCACTTGACCGGTCGGCGAGATGCCATGGTCAAGCTGCGACTCAGAATTGGAGAAGGGAAAGAGATAGAGACGGAAGCCCAAGCCAAGCCAAGTCCTGTCCGGAGCGGAGCTGAGCGGAACGGACCTAAATGCTATCACGTCTCTCGTGGGCAATCAGCGCCCATCGGCTCGACCATTATTATAATTATTAAAAATTATTAAGCGCGTGTAATTATTTAAATGAAATGGGTCAGCCTGCTCTGCTCTCCTCTGCCCTGCAACTGGCTACAATGGCAACGCCCCTCGCCAGGCAAGGACCCATTTCCGCAGCGCATTTCACGTGCGCCTTCTGTGGACCCAGCGTAATTAGCACCCTGCGGCAGTTCTGCTAAAGTCCAGCGATCCCATCCGCTGACACACTTCAAGCAAACGTCATGAGTCAGGCGCCGTAAGACCACGACTATTGATCAGCCAGTTAAAAGATATATTCCTCCTATATGCGGCGAGTATGTGTACAAAAAAAATCATCAAAATTGGCTAATGGCAATGCGCTGTCTTTTTAATTGACGCCTTTGAATAGCACGCGCCGCGTCGTTTTTTTCTTCTGTTTTTTGCTGTTTTTTGGTTTTTTGCATTTCATTTCGTGGATTTCGTGAATTTCGTGAATTTCGTGGATTTCGCTTAGATGTTTAGATGTTCTGTATTCTATTTTAATGGTCAAACATTATCGAAACCGGTCCGGGGTTAGCGGTTAGCGGCTTGCGGTTTGCTCTTCGCTCTTAGGAAAGTGATACGAATGTCTTGTGATGTGTGCGGGCAACCGGCTCGTTACATAAAGCAAATCGTGGACAATTCGGAGCACACGTATCGTATCTGCGGGCAAATAATTAAAATATGTAAAACAAAGGCAAGGCAGATGTAAATTTCCGAACCCCACTTGGGTTTTCTTCCACCTGAATCCGAATCGGATGAAATTTCGGCAAATATTAACTCAATTCAAACCGGCTGCGAGTCGCTTCCATAGTGTGGGGCAAAGCCTCGAAGAAATCTCCAAATTCAACATTTTAATGCAAACAAAAATAGAAATGATAACATTCTCCACGGCCCCCGATCGCTGACCGTGGCCTCATGCATATTCTCATATTCTACGCCGGCCCCTAATACTCGTAATTTATGCAAATCTCGACCTAATCATTTCAGCATCGGGCATCAGCACGGAAGAGAGATCAATCATCTTGCAGGAACACAATCGCCTAAGGCAGCTCGTGGCCACCGGACGCTACCCGGGCCAGCCAGGAGCGGAGAACATGCGCGAGATCGTCTGGGACGAGGAGCTGGCTGCAAGGGCACAGAAGTGGGCCGACAACTGTCAGTTCCGTCACGATCCGCATCGCACAATAAGTAAGTTGTCTGCTCCATAAGTCTGCTCCCTCTTTCCCCTCATCTCTTTCCCCACCCCCCACACCCGAACACGAGGAGATGGAACCCAACCCTTTATCGCATAGCATTAGGCGCGGATCTTTCGGTTTTGTGGTTTGCATGCGCAATGGTAATGCTCATTTTGATTGATTCTGCCACTAGCTAAGAGCAGTGGCGTTGTCTGAAGATATATCTCTGAGCCTAGTTCATAAGAGTCATCATCCTTTTCATACTCTGCCTGCACGTTTCGCTTTTAAAACACTAAAACTAACCCCAACTCACGGCCCAGCACCCGCATCCCCCACATCCACGTTGTCTGTCCTACCGGGCAGACCCACAGAAAAGGGGAGCTAGAGACTAATCTGTTTTCACGTGTACCGACAGATCGCTTTACCATGGGCCAGAACCTGGCCATTATCTGGAGCACGGCACCGCTGGACGCCGATGACGGTGACTTTCCCTCTCGCATCCAGAGCTGGTTCAACGAGGTGCAGAAGTACTCCTTCGGCGACGCCTGGTCCCCCAAAACGGGACACTACTCGCAGCTCGTCTGGGGCGAGACGAGCCTCGTGGGCTGCGGCTATGCTGAGTACAAGGATGCCAGCAAATACAACAAGCTCTACGTGTGCAACTACGGGCCAGGGTGAGTGTGAACACGATCCATTCCAGCCGAACTTGAGGTTATAATGTCATTCGATTTGTTCTTGCAGCGGCAACGTGGTGGGTTTCAATCCGTATGAGGTGGGGAAGCCCGCCTGCTCCACCTACGGCATGAAGCCCTCGTCGAAATATCAGGGTCTGTGCGCGGCCCCAGGAGCATCGCCGGCGGCAAGCAACAGCGTCTACGGAGGCAACACCATTGAAACGTATGAGTACAGCAACGGCAACAGCAACCCAAAGCACAATAACAACCAGCCGACTAACAACATTAACAAGAGCCAACCCACCTACAACCTCAACCGATTCTACAATAATCCCAAACACCCCTCTGCCAACCCACTGTCCACCTATCCCACCCACCCACAGGCAGCAGCGGCGGCAGCGACGTCCGGCGGCAGCTCGTTTGGCACCGCCTCGCGCGGCGGCAGCCACGCCTACACTACTGAGGCCAATCAACGGCAACGGCAGCCGGAGCCATCGGCGTTCCAGTCCGGCCGCTACAAGCATAAGCTGGAGGCGTACCGCCCCTCAGCAGCCGAGTTTGAGAAGTCCGTACACAAGCATACCATTCTACGCACCTTTATAGAGCAGACTCCGAGCCAGAATCGGCAGCAAACGGAGGCGGAGGCTGAGGCACAAGCGGTGGTGGATGCCGAGCAGGAGCAGACGGTGGCACCCAGCACACGGAAGCCGAGTCGCGGCTGGAGCCTGTTGACGTGGCGTGGCTGAAGACTGCCAGGGAGAAGAATGTCCCCCCTCATACTCGTATGCCGCACAATGTATTAGGCCCGCGCCTCCCCATTAATAGCTACTATGTAGTGCCATTAGAAAACCACTGAACCACCATCATCGATTCTGACCCCACCCATCACCCAACACCAATCGCCCCCTAGCCCTAGCCAATTGTAGGTTCTTATTTAAGCATGTACTCTATGCCCCACAATCACAATCACAGTCCAGACAACTGCCATGCGACACAGCCCTAATTCCTAGTGCTGTAACTGCTTCTGTAAATTATTTACTATATACTGAAAACTGAACGAATTTTGGCTGCCTGTAAGCTAACCAGAAGGCGTAGCAGGAGCAGGTCGACTCACCCAGACGAATGTTTGTATCAAATGTTTACTACCCACTTAACTGTCATTCTGTTAACCAATCGATCGGCATTCAACATCAATCAGCTAGTTGTAGTATTGTGTTCAAGCAAATAAAACAAGAAAATTGATTTGTAAATTTTTAATTTGTATTTTGAATATTGTCTGTGTCGTGCTTAGTACGCAATCAACAGACAAAGTCTGTTTGAATTGATGCCGGTTCAAAGCTGACTGCTACAACGTCTTGGCTCTTGCAAGCTCCAACGAGCTCCAAGTTCCACGTAAGAGCAGTGCAAAAGAGTACAGTGCGGCAGCTAAGAGAGCGCCGCTTTAGCTGCGCATGCGCTGGCGCTGAATGCTCTGCTGAATGAGAGTCTGCCCCTGGAGAGCTCACAGCTGGCATGTGGGTGGAAGTTTTGACGGGGGGTATGTGGCCGCCTTCAGCTGGTGCGACAAGTGCAGCAAGACCCACCCACACGCACAATTAAAACGACTGTTTGCCTGATGACAAAAGAGCAAAGCAAAGCAGGGAAGAGGGCGGAGCAGAAGCGGAGCAACAATCCAAATGTTGCTAATGAGCCTCAATGGCAATTGTATCTAATTTGTGTGCGCTGCCTGCGGAATTCAGCACGTGAGTGTGGGGGTGTGTGTGTGTGTGTGTGTGTGTGTGTGTGTGTGTGTGCTGGGAATCCTTGCACCAGCTCAAGGTCGTCCGTGCCATGTCGTCGTGTCATATCAGGTGCGCTCACGTCTTCCTGGCAGCTGAGTGCACAGGTGGAACCTTGGAAAAGTTTCCTTTCAGATAGCTTCTACCCCTTTGGCCAGAGCCTGCCCTCGCTGCCATCCGAATGTTACCAAAGTGCTTTTTGATAAGCATCCACAGAAGGGTAATCAAAGCTGTGACTTTCGCTGCCCGCTTATCAGCCATGAGGCGACAGTACTTCCGCTTTTAATTGTTCCGTTTGCCAGACCCTTGGCAATGACCCAACACACACACGCACACCCACCCACCCACACAGACATTGAGTGTCAATTTCGGTTGTGACATGGAATTAAGATAGGCAAATATTGCTGCCAATTGTTGTTCGGCCTCTATGACGGCCATAAAGAATACACTTGGAGAAAAACCCAACCAAATAGTATTTACTGGTGGACTACTTTTCCGGCATTTTTTTGAAGGGGTTTTTCATTTAAAGGATTTTAATTAAAGTTCACTTTTAATCATTAAATTTTTTATTGTATTCTAAAATTTATAATATAAATTTAGGGACTCCAATTTGGTTTCTATTCCATTTAAAATGGATACAGTCGTATTCTAGATTTTACAATTTTGTGTCTCTAAGTGTAGCCATACGGAAAAAGGGTGAACCTGCAGTTATGTTTATGTTCTATGTCACAATATGCTTTATTTATCTGTGCGCACACACACAATAGTCCTCGTATTGTAAAATGCCACAAAGGTCCTGGGAGCTTTTCCACTCGCTGCATACGCACTCCATCATCTCGGCCCACTCACGGAGCCTGGCAGCGTGAAATTAACTGACAGAGTCCGCTGTGTCTCCCCCTGTCCAGTCCAAACGCAACTTTTTATTTATACGCGCACCCAGCCATACATTTAAATATGACGCAGGTCCTGAGAGGCTGCAAGTGTCGTTTACTGTCAGGCCAAGAAGATGGCTTCTGGTTCTGATTCTGATTCTGGTGCTCGGTCTCTGACTGTGACTCTGAGTCGGACTTCGCGCTTGTCCAGCCTGATTTATGGCGATGGCCTGGCATATGTATGTGCATACATATGTATATATGTATTTATATAACAAAAACGTCAATTTGATGCAGCTGTCACACAGCCGGAAATGCAATCTGTGAGTTAAACGCATGAAAAACCCATTTCCATTCCCACTGCAATTCACATCGCCATTGCCGTCCCATTCGGCGCTGCAAGAAAAATAAAATTAAATGGCCGCATGTAATTAAGTCGCTTAATGTGCCTCAAATTGCCAGCTCGCCCGGAGTCAAAGTCTGTCCGGGGCTTATGAATTTCCACGCATTAATTTTATTTCCCTTCATTTTCGTACCCTTTATTTCGCACTCTTTTTTCCAGTCCTTTGTTGATCCCCACTGTGGCCGCTTTCCTCTGCCAAGTGTCATCTTTGATTGTTGCCAAAAAAAAAAGCAAAATAAAATGAGTGGAATGGGAGAGGGGAGAGCTCTGCAACTTGGGATAATTAGCGGCAAACTTGGGCCAGCATTTGGCTTACGAAAAGTATCCCTTAAAGTATGCAAAAGAAAAGAGTTTGATTACATTATAATAATTCCGTGGGGCTAAAGCGGTTTGGATTCTTTGTGGATATATTATTTATGTGACTCTCGGAAGTGACTTACGTCACTATTTTCGCATCTACTAGTTAATTTATCGGGCCAGAAAAATCCCTCTTTTAATATTTCCCTTATCGCCCGATCTGTGCATCATCCCTTGTGCGAATGCGATGTCATTTGCTGATCCTTTTTCCAATCTTCGCACGACGTCGCTCACCCAACTTTAACCTCCAATAAGATTGCCGACAATTCCGGGATCCAATTTGAATGGGATTAGGACTGCAGCTGCCTCTGGGGCGGATAGAATCATAAATGCCACGCCCCCAATGCTTGGCATGCCCCAGCCAGAGAAGAGAAATAAAAGCAATTGGAATGAAACAATAAAAATATCCACAAAACTACACATATAATACAATAATAAAATGGCAGAGAAAGAAAAAGCATATATTGGAAAAGTTTTTCAATTTCAGCAAAGCTTTTATTTCACATGCAAAGATCTCACACACTGCCACCTCGAGGCGCCTCTGCCGCATCCGTAGCCCCAGCTCCAGCTCCAGCCGGGACTGGGACTGGCACCATGCACCGCTATCTCCGCTGGGGCAGCCGCAGCCCAACCTACGAGTGTTTGTTGGGTAAGGGAGAAACCTCACAGACTCGCGCGTTCGCGTAGAAATACAAAATTAGAAATGGGAAACCCGGCAGCAAAACGCAAAATGTAAGCAATAAGCGAAAATGAAATGAAAACTCATGAATGGCCAACAAGCGAGAAGTCGGTGGCGACGGTAGCGGCGTCAGCGGAGGAAAACGAAATCAAACCGAAAAAGCATTTTGCGAGTATTATTGGTAGCTTGGCCACAAAACTCCCCGTATCCATGGCCCAATCCCCTGCCCATATCCTATTCCCCTCTCATTCCCAGTGCTCATTCGCCATCCCCCATTCTTCATTCCCATTTTCATTCCTTTCCCCATTGGCATTCGTTTTTGTATCCCATATGCAGTGGAAAGTGGAATTTTGCATGCCAGCCCGCGACCAGACGCAGTTGGCCATGAAATGGAAAACGAAGGGCAGACTGAGCTGAAAATGACCAAAAATCCGCCTGGCGTCCAAAATGGAATCAAAAGACCAAAACTTTCGCAGACGAAGCGTGCTATGGAGCCTTCAAAACGAGCGCTCCTTTATTTATGAACGTCTCTGCGGTGCTTAAACGCCGTGGTCCTTTCAGATTGTGCAAAAAAAAAAACACACACCTGCAAAAAAACTGCATTCATTCGCTGCTCTAACATGAACAGGGTACAGCCCACTAGCAGTACCTTGGCACTCTCATTAAATACACATTACGCTGGGATGGGGGCCGGGGTGGAAATCATTTTCAATTTTCAATTTGAGCATGGCCCCCAAATTGGCAACATGCGAATAATTCATGCGAAACACTTTGGCCAGCACAGACATCTCTTAGCCTAGCACCAGCAGACATCGACATGGACAATGCCATTAGCTCAAAATGGTCGGGAGGCATTGATGCATTGGTCTGCAGTCGCTTGATTGGGCCAGACAACTGTTGACTACGGCACCCCAAAGTGTTGCAATTGGCTCCTGGCTTCTCCTTTCCATACAAAGGGTTTGGACTGCTCTGGACTTGACATCTGGCAAATCTCGAGCCAATCTCCAACGCTGGCATTCGATGGATTCCATACAAGTAATTTCGTTGTTGACCAATCTCGGTTCCAAGAAATTCCCTTTTGCCTGCGCTATCCATAAGGGAATATTTATGGGGGTCGCGCAGCGTTGTAATAAAAATCCCTGCATGAATTTGCATATTTTGGGAGCACAAAAGGGGTAAATAAATATAGACCAAACTCAAAATAGTATAGCGGGAGAGAGAGCTGCGTTTGCCTTTGTTGAACTTTACGCGTCAAATTGTACATAAATCTTTATTTTTTTCTGTGCGGCTGGGAAGGGAAATATTTGCTTTAAAAAATGTCCTGCCCACATTCGGCAGTGTGTTGGATCGCGGGATCGCGTGGGTGGTGGGCTGGTATCGGATGAACTGTCTTTGAATGTGGCATTAGTCCCGGTATCGGCACCAGGCAACGCAGAATGGAAAGCAAACACGGAATGACAGCTTCGAACTGCCGTTAAATCAAACATAAAACCCTTCATGGTGCTCGGCAGCAACTGCCAGAGTTGCTCTCTGGCCCTCTCCTAGCAACGGCCACTAAACTGTACAAAGTCGACTTTATGGCCCATCAAAGCTGCACAGCAAGCTACCGCCATACCCACAGGTTGGCCGTGTTTGCTGGCCAGATTGGTTGGCCCCAGCCCCCAACCCACTCCCAGTTTAAGCTTCAATTCCAAACCAACTCTATACACCGGCCTGGTGCTAGTTCCATTTGGCTTGATTGCACAAAATATTGTTGCGGGTGTCCGTTTTCAATCTAAAATGTGTTCATCAAATCTACATAATTCGACCCACGTGGGGGCGAAGCGATGGCGAGCCAATCAGGTCCGGCAATGCCAATCAGCTCGCTTATTGTTGCTAATCAAAGGTCAGCCACAGAGCTGGTAACGAAACAGAGTTTTTGGGCTAGTTTTGCGGCCGGTCGGCATCCGTTTTCAGCGTTTTCATTGCTCATTTTGTGCTCCTCCCATGACATTCCATCATCATCCTCAACCACATCCGCATTCGCAACACGTAGTCCACGCATTTGTCGTCCGTTTATCAGTGCCTTGATTTGTTGAAGATTTATTAGATACAGCGGAGTGCAATTTTCAGCAGTGCGAGGAATGTGTTCCCGTGCGACTTTAAGCACTGCCATATATGCAAAGAAAATCTAACGATCCCGTCAATTAATTGCTTAATCTTGCTAAATTGCCCCTGCTCAGACTCAGACTCACTCGACTTGCCGGTATCTCTGCTTTTGCCGTTACAGCCTTTTGCACTTGCAAGGGATGGATATCCATACCCGACCCTAACGGCACTGACAGGGGGAGCAGCTCATCCCCGGCCTCGGATCCGGCATTGACTTGTACAAGAAAAACCAATTAAAATGAAAACATGCAACGTGCCATGGAACAATTTATTGCATATGTATTGCTGTTGTATGGCTGTACTCTCGGCACGGCGGCTCTTTCCTCCAGCTAAAGCTAGGAGCTGCTACCCCTTGAGCCTCCTGGTCTTTATCCTGTGTGCGCATCAATGACTCATTAACAGGGGTGCGGGCAGATCTGTCGATAAAGTATTCCACACATTCGTCCATGTTGATTCGTTTAATGCAACCAATTCAGTCAAAAGCTGGGCCACTCTCACACCCACACCCACTCCCCATCTCCTTCTATTTCTCCTATATCTGCCAGCCCAGACACTTTATACCGATATACATACATATATAGATTGCATATTTGTTTTATTGCTAAATACCATGGTTTCTTGGCTTATTGCTTTTCCCACATGCTCGAAAGCGCACAAAGCCATACACTCCGGGGGAAGGTACGGAGACGAAGACGGAGACTGCCACATTTCAAGTTGATTAATTAATTCCTGAATTATGTTCACTGGCCAGAGGAATGCCTCTCTTAGCCCCACATGGTCATAATGTATTTTCTTTGGTCTCTTCGACACTGCAAAAGGATTCGCCCAGGTCCGAGTGTGGGTGACCAAAGCCTGTTTGTTGTTTGCGACCAGAGGGAAACATTATCGTAGCATTAATTGCTTGTTTACTTCGTGTTTGCCCAGTGCCCGAACCTTTCACTTCTGCTCCCAGTTTATTGAGACCTTGCTAACTTGTTGAACGGCGAATAATTTCATTTCTGTTGTGCAGCACCGGCGCTGCCGATTCCAAAGTTGTGCCTGCTGTTTCCCCCCGCCGCAAGTCTGCAGCGGATGTTGCAAATGCCAGAACAACGGCCAAGATCCATCCTCGGAGGCCCAGCCAGGCGGCAAGCAAACTTTTGTGGCTGCCTCACTGCCTCACTGCACTTGTGTCTATGTTGGGCTCAATTGAAAAAGTGACACATGTGCCGCATTTGCTGTTTCGCTTCTTGTTCGTGTGCATTGGCGTAATTAATTTGAAGCGGCGCCAGAAACGGATGCGTCTACCCCAAGCCCCAGCCCCATATGCTAATTGTGCGCATCCGTTTCCGCCAATGCAAAATTTTCAAAGTGCCCCAAATGTTCGTTGTCGTTGTGGCATGTCAATTAGAAAATGTGACAAAATATCAGGAGAAAGGAAGAGAAAACCTGAGGGAACCTTCTTTATCAAAAGCATTTTCAGTCCGCACTCAAGCTGCTTTACGGCTCCAAATATTTGCATTATTTCTCAATTTGCCGGGCACACGTTTATATTGCACCCATTTCGCACAGCTGACACACTCAGGCGGCTCTGACAAGGACACAGTCGCCATCCCTTATGGCACTTCTGTCCCTCTGTTGTCACTTGGCGCGGCAGCTGTTTAAAATTCAATAAAAAAAAATATAATAATAACAATATTCCAGCGCATGTAAATTGTGCCTAATAAAAGTCTTATTGAATTTACAATATGCCTCCGGGCAGACAGCATTATTTATTCAGAATCCTCCACATATGTGAGCATCCTCCTTCATTCTACCTTTGGTCTTCCGTCATTTCAAAGGTTTTGATTTAGGATACATATTTATTCTCACTTCGGAAATTCAACTGGAATAAGTCCTGCGTAATTATAAGTGCCGTTCAATTCACTGGAAAGCTTAGAGTAATTATTTGCTAGTACCTACACCTATTTTACAAGAATTTATTTTAAATTTGAAGTTTTCAGAACAATTTATGAAATACCATTATTGATTCAGCTTATGTTTGATTGAGGAAAACAATTGTATTAGGATTGTAGAAATGTATATGTACCTGTTTGTTCAATAGCAGACTCGTCCACACTACATGTATTATGTAGAGCAAATTGTTTTTTAGTTTTCGAAACAATATATTGAGGTGTGCTATTTTTGGTTTGTATATTTTTGATACATATTTGATATTTTTGGTTTGTATATTTTTGATATGTTTTAGGAGCGCTCAGCAGTTTCATTTCACTAGCTCAATGCATATACAAAAGAAAATGTGCGAAATTGGAATTTGTAGAATGTTGAACTGATTCATGGGCTTGGCTTGCGGGCATTCATACTCGTACAATATATCGATTTGACTGCTGTTGTTGCTGATTCCTGTATACCCTGTGTGAGGGACGTATGCGTATGTACATAGATAAATATGTGTGTAAACTCAGAGTACTCAAGTGCACATACTCGTAATCTCTCTGTATTGGGAGTTGATTTGTCATGCACGTAGCGTTTGTCACATCAACGGCAACACTCACAAATACACTCACAGATAAGCAGACAAACGGACAGACAGGCTGCGAGTGAGTGGGCGAGAGAGAGTGGGAGTGACGTACGAGTATGCATTGGCAATTGTCACTTTTGTTGACTGACATTGACGTGAAATGTTTTTTCATAAACTACGCTCCGGAATTTGTGAGCGGCACGAGCATATAGCCTCGGGGCCCTCTATCTATGCGGATGTAGTCTGGCGTTGGGAATTCCATTGCCCAAAAAAAAAATGTGCTCTTTCTTCAACTTAATGAAAAAGTTTTTATTGCCACGTCACAGACACACACGCACACACAGATCCGAATTTAAGTAAACTATGAGGGAAGGTTCAGGCCGGGTCGCATAATAAATGAAGCGCCAAGAGGCGTGGCGAGGGTCTGAGAATCCGCTGCCCAAGGCCCCAGGAGATTGATGACACTCTTCAAACTCGTTGGGAGAGCATCAGCAGCCGAGGGCTTTCATGTTCAATTAAAAGCAGAAGAGCCTCAAAACAAGCTCCGATGACGCCTCGGCACTCAAAGGGCCTGGGCCCAGCCCAGCGCAGAGCAGACCCCAAGGTGCCGCCAAGCACTCGCATTACTCATACGTTATAAACACATTAAAGGCTCTGGCTCTGACTATGGTGGCCGCATAAAATCTAAACAATAATTACACATGCGACCAGCGTGGCGGCAGGGGCAGGGGGCGGCCAGGGCTCAACCTCAGTGCAGTTCAACATACAGACAGACACATATGTTTCGACGATGGCTCCCGGGAGAGTTCGAGTGGGTCCAACTCTCTCTGGCTGTGTCCGTGCCCGAGCCCGGTGCCCATAAACGTAAGTGAATTAACCATTCAACTAACATTACGGCCATTAAATCATTTTTGTGTGCCCTGCGAGCGGATGTCGGCAAAGGCAAAGGCAACCCCTGGAAAGGAAGCTACCGGATTGAGGCGTGAGCGCGCCTCGTATGTTCGTCCGCCAGGACCGCTGCATACTTTTGGGGGGTGGCCTTTTCACAAACACAATAAGAACATGTGAACTAATTTGATGTGCCTGCCTCACCTTTCCCCATTGTGCGTGTGCCCTGCAATTGAAATTTCAACTACATGGTGCGTGGAGCCGCAGCAATTTGATGAGTGGTTGGGCCCCTCCGCACTAAGGACGGGCGTGGCGGAAAAGTGTTTACAGCAGTGCAATAAATAGCGCCCAGCACGCGATGCCCGGCCCCCTGCCGGCAACGAGCAAACGCAAACACCTCACCACGAGGGTGCGGCCGGCCAAGTGCAATGGCATCTGGAGGTGCTGGGCGGGTGTGTGGCTACCCGGCAGCAGGGGGCATTAACAAGGCGTCAAAAGGTGCGATTAAGTCGAGCGAAGCACCGCACAAAAGACGGCGAGCGGGCAAAATCAATTTATGACTCACGCACACCCTTATGACTAGTGGGTGGCCAGGGAGTATCGTATCGGTGTGAACAGTTTAGTTCAACAATGTGCTGATGTGATTTCAAGAACTGAACAACGGAACCAAGTAGGTTGATATGTGTTTAATGTGTTTCTGAGCGCATATTTCAATTATGGGTATTCCCAAGGGAAGTGGCTCGAATAGGGCACTCCTGGTTCGATAAATCTGTCTTCCAACTAATCAGCTCGCCAGTAAGACTAGAAATCTTAAGTTTTACGTGACTCCAGCTGGCACTGTATAATTGATTTTAGTAGCCATTTGGAGACCGACCCGAATGACACTTATCAGACAGGAAACACAAGCAAGGCCATCAAGCCACTGTCAACCGCCGCAGCCACAAGGGTACCAAAATATCCGAAAGTTCATATTTTGGTAGCCTCCGCCACATTTTACGTTTTTGGGAAAACATCGGGGAAGACAGAGCGCTATCTTTATGTGGCAAGGAGGTGAAATAAATACCTTAACGAGCAGTGAGCGGCGTTGAAGTGCGTCGGCAAAATGAGCCGTAAAAGCAATCAATTTGCCATGTGTTTTTCTGGCATCTCCACGGCGGCAAATGAAAATGCAAATGGGCACGCAATCAAATAAGGTATTGTGGCGGGGAGATTGCAGGCAGAAACCAAGAGAAATTTCACAGATTTATTTGCATTTGTTTTGCCCCCCCTGGAACCTGGTCTGAGCATGGTCTGTGCGTGCGCAAAGTGAGAGCAAACAATTATGGGGCCAGGCCTGAATCAAAAAACTGGCGAGCTCCTTTGATGACACACATCTTTGATAAATACGATATGTAATTGCAAATATTTATTTGTGCGCACGTATGGCAAAATAAATACAAGGCCCACACAGGGATGCGAAAAATAAATATATAAAAAATGAAACCAGCTTGTGTATTCACACTTGGTTGGAGTACCCTACCCTTGTACCGAAGCTGGTCCATAACGTGACGCTGTCAGCGCTTGTAATTTTTAATGGCAACTCTTGGAATTTATGACTCAATACCCCACGCAAACAACCCACACATAAGCTGGCGAGAGGAGGGTTGGGGCTGTGTGCAGCATTTAAATGGCAGAAGGGCAGCAACAACTTTGACTGGGGAAACTCTGCAAACTCTGTGAGGACAAGGGACCGAGTAAGGGTTAAGGAGAGAGTTCACGGCGAATTCAAAAGTGAGTGAATTCACATGACCATATATGGACAAGAGATCACGCCACCAGCCCATACCATTCCAACAGCATACGACCCAGCGAAGGGAGCAAGGTCTGCCAGGTGCCAAAAAAAGGCCAACAGGTAGCGCTGTCTCGCCAAGGCGGTCGAAAGAGAATCGGTGTGTGCGGACACATAACCACAGTTTTTTTAATTTTTCTTTTTTTCTTGTTTCTCTTTTATTTCGTTGCTCTCTTTTTTCGAACTAATTTCTTTCATTTTCTGCCGCCACTTTCCACTGCTCAAATGGCAGAAAACCGTTAAATTCAAATCTGAGATACCAGGCGAACAGAAATCAGCAGAAGGTCGCTGGTTTTTTTAATTTCTCTTTTTTTCTTGTTTCTCTTTGTATTTCGTTGCTCTCTTTTTTCGATCTAATTTCTCTCATTTTCTGCCTCCACTTTCCACCGCTCAAATGGCAGAAAACCGTTAAATTCAAATCTGAGATACCAGGCGAACAGAAATCAGCAGAAGGTCGCTGGTCTTTTTAATTTCTCCTTTTTCTTGTTTTTCTTTGTATTTCTTTGCTCTCTTTTTTCGATCTAATTTCTCCCATTTTCTGCCTCCACTCTTCCACCGGGCAAATGGCAGAAAACCGTTAAATTCAAATCTGAGATACCAGGCAAACAGAAATCAGCAGAAGGTCGCTGGTTTTTTTAATTTCCCTTTTTTCTTGTTTCTCTTTGTATTTCGTTGCTCTCTTTTTTCGATCTAATTTCTCTCATTTTCTGCCTCCACTTTCCACCGCTCAAATGGCAGAAAACCGTTAAATTCAAATCTGAGATACCAGGCGAACAGTAATCAGCAGAAAGTCGCTAGTTTTTTTAATTTCTCCTGTTTTCTTTTCTTTTTTTTCGTTTCTCTTTTCCTTTGTCGATCTAATTTCTCCCATTTTCTGCCTCCACTTTCTACCGCTCAAATGGCAGAAAACCGTTAAATTCAAATCTGAGATACCAGGCGAACAGAAATCAGCAGAAGGTCGCTGGTATTTTTAATTTCTCTGCTTTTCTTGTTTCTCTTTGCATTTCCTTGCTCTCTTTTTTCGATCTAATTTCTCTCATTTTCTGCCTCCACTTTCCACCGCTCAAATGGCAGAAAACCGTTAAATTCAAATCTGAGATACCAGGCGAACAAAAATCAGCAGAAGGTCGCTTGTTTTTTTAATTTCTCTTTTTTTATTGTTTCTCTTTGTATTTCGTTGCTCTCTTTTTTCGATCTAATTTCTCTCATTTTCTGCCTCCACTTTCCACCGGTCAAATGGCAGAAAACCGTTAAATTCAAATCTGAGATACCAGGCGAACAGAAATCAGCAGAAGGTCGCTAGTTTTTTTAATTTCTCCTTTTTTCTTGTTTCTCTTTGTATTTCGTTGCTCTCTTTTGTCGATCTAATTTCTCTCATTTTCTGCCTCCACTTTCCACCGCTCAAATGGCAGAAAACCGTTAAATTCAAATCTGAGATACCAGGCGAACAGAAATCAGCAGAAGGTCGCTGGTTTTTTTAATTTCTCTTTTTTTCTTGTTTCTCTTTGTATTTCGTTGCTCTCTTTTTTCGATCTAATTTCTCTCATTTTCTGCCTCCACTTTCCACCGCTCAAATGGCAGAAAACCGTTAAATTCAAATCTGAGATACCAGGCGAACAGAAATCAGCAGAAGGTCGCTGGTTTTTTTTAATTTCTCTTTTTTTCTTGTTTCTCTTTGTATTTCGTTGCTCTCTTTTTTCGATCTAATTTCTCTCATTTTCTGCCTCCACTTTCCACCGGGCAAATGGCAGAAAACCGTTAAATTCAAATCTGAGATACCAGGCGAACAGAAATCAGCAGAAGGTCGCTGGTTTTTTTAATTTCTCTTTTTTTCTTGTTTCTCTTTGTATTTCGTTGCTCTCTTTTTTCGATCTAATTTCTCTCATTTTCTGCCTCCACTTTCCACCGCTCAAATGGCAGAAAACCGTTAAATTCAAATCTGAGATACCAGGCGAACAGTAATCAGCAGAAAGTCGCTAGTTTTTTTAATTTCTCCTTTTTTCTTGTTTCTCTTTGTATTTCGTTGCTCTCTTTTGTCGATCTAATTTCTCCCATTTTCTGCCTCCACTTTCTACCGCTCAAATGGCAGAAAACCGTTAAATTCAAATCTGAGATACCAGGCGAACAGAAATCAGCAGAAGGTCGCTGGTTTTTTTAATTTCTCTGCTTTTCTTGTTTCTCTTTGCATTTTCTTGCTCTCTTTTTTCGATCTAATTTCTCTCATTTTCTGCCTCCACTTTCCACCGCTCAAATGGCAGAAAACCGTTAAATTCAAATCTGAGATACCAGGCGAACAGAAATCAGCAGAAGGTCGCTGGTTTTTTTTAATTTCTCTTTTTTTCTTGTTTCTCTTTGTATTTCGTTGCTCTCTTTTTTCGATCTAATTTCTCTCATTTTCTGCCTCCACTTTCCACCGGGCAAATGGCAGAAAACCGTTAAATTCAAATCTGAGATACCAGGCGAACAGAAATCAGCAGAAGGTCGCTGGTTTTTTTAATTTCTCTTTTTTTCTTGTTTCTCTTTGTATTTCGTTGCTCTCTTTTTTCGATCTAATTTCTCTCATTTTCTGCCCCCACTTTCCACCGGGCAAATGGCAGAAAACCGTTAAATTCAAATCTGAGATACCAGGCGAACAGAAATCAGCAGAAGGTCGCTGGTTTTTTTAAATTCTCTTTTTTTCTTGTTTTTCTTTGTATTTTTTGCTCTCTTTATTCAATCTTATTTCTCTCATTTTCTGCCTCCACTTTCCCCCGGGCAAATGGCAGAAAACCGTTAAATTCAAATCTGAGATACCAGGCGAACAGAAATCAGCAGAAGGTCGCTGGTTTTTTTAATTTCTCTTTTTTTCTTGTTTCTCTTTGTATTTCGTTGCTCTCTTTTTTCGATCTAATTTCTCTCATTTTCTGCCTCCACTTTCCACCGGGCAAATGGCAGAAAACCGTTAAATTCAAATCTGAGATACCAGGCGAACACAAATCAGCAGAAGGTCGCTGGTTTTTTTAATTTCCCTTTTTTTCTTGTTTCTCTTTGTATTTCGTTGCTCTCTTTTATCGATCTAATTTCTCTCATTTTCTGCCTCCACTTTCCACCACTAAAATGGTAGAAAACCGTTAAATTCAAATCTGAGATACCAGGCGAACTGAAATCAGCAGAAGGTCGCTGGTTTTTTTAATTTATCTTTTTTTCTTGTTTCTCTTTGTATTTTGTTGCTCTCTTTTTTCGATCTAATTTCTCTCATTTTCTGCCTCCACTTTCCACCGGGCAAATGGCAGAAAACCGTTAAATTCAAATCTGAGATACCAGGCGAACAGAAATCAGCAGAAGGTCGCTGGTTTTTTTAATTTCTCTTTTTTTCTTGTTTCTCTTTGTATTTCGTTGCTCTCTTTTTTCGATCTAATTTCTCTCATTTTCTGCCTCCACTTTCCCCGCGCAAATGGCAGAAAACCGTTAAATTCAAATCTGAGATACCAGGCGAACAGAAATCAGCAGAAGGTCGCTGGTTTTTTTAATTTCTCTTTTTTTCTTGTTTCTCTTTGTATTTCGTTGCTCTCTTTTTTCGATCTAATTTCTCTCATTTTCTGCCTCCACTTTCCACCGCGCAAATGGCAGAAAACCGTTAAATTCAAATCTGAGATACCAGGCGAACAGAAATCAGCAGAAGGTCGCTGGTTTTTTTAATTTCTCTTTTTTTCTTGTTTCTCTTTGTATTTCGTTGCTCTCTTTTTTCGATCTAATTTCTCTCATTTTCTGCCTCCACTTTCCACCGCTCAAATGGCAGAAAACCGTTAAATTCAAATCTGAGATACCAGGCGAACAGAAATCAGCAGAAGGTCGCTGGTTTTTTTAATTTATCTTTTTTTCTTGTTTCTCTTTGTATTTCGTTGCTCTCTTTTTTCGATCTAATTTCTCTCATTTTCTGCCTCCACTTTCCACCGCTCAAATGGCAGAAAACCGTTGAATTCAAATCTGAGATACCAGGCGAACAGAAATCAGCAGAAGGTCGCTGGTTTTTTTAATTTCTCTTTTTTTCTTGTTTTTCTTTGTATTTTTTTGCTCTCTTTTTTCGATCTTATTTCTCTCATTTTCTGCCTCCACTTTCCCCCGGGCAAATGGCAGAAAACCGTTAAATTCAAATCTGAGATACCAGGCGAACAGAAATCAGCAGAAGGTCGCTGGTTTTTTTAATTTATCTTTTTTCTTGTTTCTCTTTGTATTTCGTTGCTCTCTTTTTTCGATCTAATTTTTCTCATTTTCTGCCTCCACTTTCCACCGCTCAAATGGCAGAAAACCGTTAAATTCAAATCTGAAATACCAGGCGAACAGAAATCAGCAGAAGGTCGCTGGTTTTTTTAATTTCTCTTTTTTTCTTGTTTCTCTTTGTATTTCGTTGCTCTCTTTTTTCGATCTAATTTCTCTCATTTTCTGCCTCCACTTTCCACCGGGCAAATGGCAGAAAACCGTTAAATTCAAATCTGAGATACCAGGCGAACAGAAATCAGCAGAAGGTCGCTGGTTTTTTTAATTTCTCTTTTTTTATTGTTTCTCTTTGTATTTCGTTGCTCTCTTTTTTCGATCCAATTTCTCTCATTTTCTGCCTCCACTTTCCACCGCTCAAATGGCAGAAAACCGTTAAATTCAAATCTGAGATACCAGGCGAACAGAAATCAGCAGAAGGTCGCTGGTTTTTTTAATTTCTCTTTTTTTCTTGTTTCTCTTTGTATTTCGTTGCTCTCTTTTTTCGATCTAATTTCTCTCATTTTCTGCCTCCACTTTCCACCGGGCAAATGGCAGAAAACCGTTAAATTCAAATCTGAGATACCAGGCGAACAGAAATCAGCAGAAGGTCGCTGGTTTTTTTAATTTCTCTTTTTTCTTGTTTCTCTTTGTATTTCGTTGCTCTCTTTTTTCGATCCAATTTCTCTCATTTTCTGCCTCCACTTTCCACCGCTCAAATGGCAGAAAACCGTTAAATTCAAATCTGAGATACCAGGCGAACAGAAATCAGCAGAAGGTCGCTGGTTTTTTTAATTTCTCTTTTTTTCTTGTTTCTCTTTGTATTTCGTTGCTCTCTTTTTTCGATCCAATTTCTCTCATTTTCTGCCTCCACTTTCCACCGCTCAAATGGCAGAAAACCGTTAAATTCAAATCTGAGATACCAGGCGAACAGAAATCAGCAGAAGGTCGCTGGTTTTTTTTAATTTCTCTTTTTTTCTTGTTTCTCTTTGTATTTCGTTGCTCTCTTTTTTCGATCTAATTTCTCTCATTTTCTGCCTCCACTTTCCACCGCGCAAATGGCAGAAAACCGTTAAATTCAAATCTGAGATACCAGGCGAACAGAAATCAGCAGAAGGTCGCTGGTTTTTTTAATTTCTCTTTTTTTTCTTGTTTCTCTTTGTATTTCGTTGCTCTCTTTTTTCGATCTAATTTCTCTCATTTTCTGCCTCCACTTTCCACCGCTCAAATGGCAGAAAACCGTTAAATTCAAATCTGAGATACCAGGCGAACAGAAATCAGCAGAAGGTCGCTGGTTTTTTTAATTTCTCTTTTTTTCTTGTTTCTCTTTGTATTTCGTTGCTCTCTTTTTTTCGATCTAATTTCTCTCATTTTCTGCCTCCACTTTCCACCGCTCAAATGGCAGAAAACCGTTAAATTCAAATCTGAGATACCAGGCGAACAGAAATCAGCAGAAGGTCGCTGGTTTTTTTTAATTTCTCTTTTTTTCTTGTTTCTCTTTGTATTTCGTTGCTCTCTTTTTTCGATCCAATTTCTCTCATTTTCTGCCTCCACTTTCCACCGCTCAAATGGCAGAAAACCGTTAAATTCAAATCTGAGATACCAGGCGAACAGAAATCAGCAGAAGGTCGCTGGTTTTTTTAATTTCTCTTTTTTTCTTGTTTCTCTTTGTATTTCGTTGCTCTCTTTTTTCGATCCAATTTCTCTCATTTTCTGCCTCCACTTTCCACCGCTCAAATGGCAGAAAACCGTTAAATTCAAATCTGAGATACCAGGCGAACAGAAATCAGCAGAAGGTCGCTGGTTTTTTTAATTTCTCTTTTTTTTCTTGTTTCTCTTTGTATTTCGTTGCTCTCTTTTTTCGATCCAATTTCTCTCATTTTCTGCCTCCACTTTCCACCGCTCAAATGGCAGAAAACCGTTGAATTCAAATCTGAGATACCAATCGAACAGAAATCAGCAGAAGGTCGCTGGGTTTTTTAATTTCTCTTTTTTCTTGTTTCTCTTTGTATTTCGTTGCTCTCTTTTTTCAATCCAATTTCTCTCATTTTCTGCCTCCACTTTCCACCGCTCAAATGGCAGAAAACCGTTAAATTCAAATCTGAGATACCAGGCGAACAGAAATCAGCAGAAGGTCGCTGGTTTTTTTAATTCCTCTTTTTTCTTGTTTCTCTTTGTATTTCGTTGCTCTCTTTTTTCGATCTAATTTCTCTCATTTTCTGCCTCCACTTTCCACCGCTCAAATGGCAGAAAACCGTTAAATTCAAATCTGAGATACCAGGCGAACAGAAATCAGCAGAAGGTCGCTGGTTTTTTTAATTTCTCTTTTTTTCTTGTTTCTCTTTGTATTTCGTTGCTCTCTTTTTTCGATCTAATTTCTCTCATTTTCTGCCTCCACTTTCCACCGCTCAAATGGCAGGAAACCGTTAAATTCAAATCTGAAATACCAGGCGAACAGAAATCAGCAGAAGGTCGCTGGTTTTTTTAATTTCTCTTTTTTTCTTGTTTCTCTTTGTATTTCGTTGCTCTCTTTTTTCGATCCAATTTCTCTCATTTTCTGCCTCCACTTTCCACCGCCGCAAATGGCAGAAAACCGTTAAATTCAAATCTAGATACCAGGCGAACAGAAATCAGCAGAAGGTCGCTGGTTTTTTTAATTTCTCTTTTTTTCTTGTTTCTCTTTGTTTTTTTCATTTCTCTTTTTTGATCTAATTTCTCTCATTTTCTGCCTCCACTTTCCACCGCTAACGGCAGAAAACCGTTAACCAAATCGGATACCAGGCGAACAGAAATCAGCAGAAGGTCGCTGGTTTTTTTAATTTCTCTTTTTTCCTTGTTTCTCTTTGTATTTCGTTGCCCTTGATCTACTTTCTGCCTCCACTTCCACCCGCTAAATGGCAAAAACCGTTAAATAAATTAAACAAACGAAATCAGCAGAAGGTCGCTGGTTTTTTTAATTTCTCTTTTTTCTCTTGTTTTTCTTTGTTTTTGCTCTTACTTTTTTCGGTAATTTGCATTTTTTGAGACCGGGCAAATGGCAGAAAACACGAAATTCAAATCTGAGATACCAGGCGAAAAAGAGAAATCAAAAAGGTCGCTGGTTTTTTTAATTTCTCTTTTTTCTTGTTTCCCTTGTATTTCGTTGATTTGAATTTAACGGTTTTTTGCCATTTTCTGCGGTGGAAAGTGGAGGCAGAAAATGAGAGAAATTAGATCGAAAAAAGAGAGCAACGAAATACAAAGAAGAAACAAGAAAGAAATTAAAAAAACCAGCGACCTTCTGCTGATTTCTGTTTGCCTGGTATCTCAGATTCGAATTTAACGGTTTTCTGCCATTTGAGCGGTGGAAAGTGGAGGCAGAAAATGAGAGAAATTAGATCGAAAAAAGACAATACAAAGAGAAACAAGAAAAAAAGAGAAATTAAAAAAACCAGCGACCTTCTGCTGATTTCTGTTCGCCTGGTATCTCAGATTTGAATTTAACGGTTTTCTGCCATTTGAGCGGTGGAAAGTGGAGGCAGAAAATGAGAGAAATTGGATCGAAAAAAAGAGAGCAACGAAATACAAAGAGACAAAAGAAAAACCAGCGACCTTCTGCTGATTTCTGTTTGCCTGGTATCAGATTTGAATTTAACGGTTTTCTGCCATTTGAGCGGTGGAAAGTGGAGGCAGAAAAGAGGAAATTGGATCGAAAAAAGAGAGCAACGAAATACAAAGAGAAACAAGAAAAAAATAGAAATTAAAAAAACCAGCGACCTTCTGCGGATTTCTGTTCCCCTGGTATCTCAGATTTGAATTTAACGGTTTTCTGCCATTTGAGCGGTGGAAAGTGGAGGCAGAAAATGAGAGAAATTGGATCGAAAAAGAGAGCAACGAAATACAAAGAGAAACAAGAAAAAAAGAGAAATTAAAAAAACCAGCGACCTTCTGCTGATTTCTGTTCGCCTGGTATCTCAGATTTGAATTTAACGGTTTTCTGCCATTTGAGCGGTGGAAAGTGGAGGCAGAAAATGAGAGAAATTAGATCGAAAAAAGAGAAAACGAAATACAAAGAGAAACAAGAAAAAAGAGAAATTAAAAAAACCAGCGACCTTCTGCTGATTTCTGTTCGCCTGGTATCTCAGATTTGAATTTAACGGTTTTCTGCCATTTGAGCGGTGGAAAGTGGAGGCAGAAAATGAGAGAAATTAGATCGAAAAAAGAGAGCAACGAAATACAAAGAGAAACAAGAAAAAAAGAGAAATTAAAAAAACCAGCGACCTTCTGCTGATTTCTGTTCGCCTGGTATCTCCAGATTTGAATTTAACGGTTTTCTGCCATTTGAGCGGTGGAAAGTGGAGGCAGAAAATGAGAGAAATTGGATCGAAAAAAGAGAGCAACGAAATACAAAGAGAAACAATAAAAAAAGAGAAATTAAAAAAACCAGCGACCTTCTGCTGATTTCTGTTCGCCTGGTATCTCAGATTTGAATTTAACGGTTTTCTGCCATTTGAGCGGTGGAAAGTGGAGGCAGAAAATGAGAGAAATTAGATCGAAAAAAGAGAACAACGAAATACAAAGAGAAACAATAAAAAAAGAGAAATTAAAAAAACCAGCGACCTTCTGCTGATTTCTGTTCGCCTGGCATCTCAGACTTAAGTTTAACGGTTTTCTGCCATTTGAGCGGTGGAAAGTGGAGGCAGAAAATGAGAGAAATTAGATCGAAAAAAGAGAGCAACGAACTATACAAAGAGAAAACAAGAAAAAAGAGAAATTAAAAAAACCAGCGACCTTCTGCTGATTTCTGTCCGCCTGGTATCTCAGATTAGAATTTAACGGTTTCTGCCATTTGAGCGGTGGAAAGTGGAGGCAGAAAATGTGAGAAATTAGATCGAAAAAAGAGAGCAACGAAATACAAAGAGAAAAAAAAAAGAGAAATTACAAAAAACCAGCGACCTTCTGCTGATTTCTGTTCGCCTGGTGTCTCAGATTTGAATTTAACGGTTTTCTGCCATTTGAGCGGTGGAAAGTGGAGGCAGAAAATGAGAGAAATTGGATCGAAAAAAGAGAGCAACGAAATACAAAGAGAAACAAGAAAAAAAGAGAAATTAAAAAAACCAGCGACCTTCTGCTGATTTCTGTTCGCCTGGTATCTCAGATTTGAATTTAACGGTTTTCTGCCATTTGAGCGGTGGAAAGTGGAGGCAGAAAATGAGAGAAATTAGATCGAAAAAAGAGAGCAACGAAATACAAAGAGAAACAAGAAAAAAAGAGAAATTAAAAAAACCAGCGACCTTCTGCTGATTTCTGTTCGCCTGGTATCTCAGATTTGAATTTAACGGTTTTCTGCCATTTGAGCGGTGGAAAGTGGAGGCAGAAAATGAGAGAAATTAGATCGAAAAAAGAGAGCAACGAAATACAAAGAGAAACAATAAAAAAAGAGAAATTAAAAAAACCAGCGACCTTCTGCTGATTTCTGTTCGCCTGGTATCTCAGATTTGAATTTAACGGTTTTCTGCCATTTGAGCGGTGGAAAGTGGAGGCAGAAAATGAGAGAAATTGGATCGAAAAAAGAGAGCAACGAAATACAAAGAGAAACAATAAAAAAAGATAAATTAAAAAAACCAGCGACCTTCTGCTGATTTCTGTTCGCCTGGTATCTCAGATTTGAATTTAACGTTTTTCTGCCATTTGAGCGGTGGAAAGTGGAGGCAGAAAATGAGAGAAATTAGATCGAAAAAAGAGAGCAACGAAATACAAAGAGAAACAATAAAAAAAGAGAAATTAAAAAAACAAGCGACCTTCTGCTGATTTCTGTTCGCCTGGTATCTCAGATTTGAATTTAACGGTTTTCTGCCATTTGAGCGGTGGAAAGTGGAGGCAGAAAATGAGAGAAATTAGATCGAAAAAAGAGAGCAACGAAATACAAAGAGAAACAATAAAAAAAGAGAAGTTAAAAAAACCAGCGACCTTCTGCTGATTTCTGTTCGCCTGGTATATCAGATTTGAATTTAACGGTTTTCTGCCATTTGAGCGGTGGAAAGTGGAGGCAGAAAATGAGAGAAATTGGATCGAAAAAAGAGAGCAACGAAATACAAAGAGAAACAATAAAAAAAGAGAAATTAAAAAAACCAGCGACCTTCTGCTGATTTCTGTTCGCCTGGTATCTCAGATTTGAATTTAACGGTTTTCTGCCATTTGAGCGGTGGAAAGTGGAGGCAGAAAATGAGAGAAATTAGATCGAAAAAAGAGAGCAACGAAATACAAAGAGAAACAATAAAAAAGAGAAATTAAAAAAACAAGCGACCTTCTGCTGATTTTTGTTCGCCTGGTATCTCAGATTTGAATTTAACGGTTTTCTGCCATTTGAGCGGTGGAAAGTGGAGGCAGAAAATGAGAGAAATTGGATCGGAAAAAGAGAGCAGTGAAATACAAAGAGAAACAATAAAAAAAGAGAAATTAAAAAAACCAGCGACCTTCTGCTGATTTCTGTTCGCCTGGTATCTCAGATTTGAATTTAACGGTTTTCTGCCATTTGAGCGGTGGAAAGTGAAGGCAGAAAATGAGAGATATTGGATCGAAAAAAGAGAGCAACGAAATACAAAGAGAAACAATAAAAAAAGATAAATTTGAGCGGTGGAAAGTGGAGGCAAAAGGAGGATATTGGATCGAAAAGGAGAGCAACGAAATACAAGGAACAACAAAAAAAGAAATATTAAAAAACCAGCGACCTTCTGCTGATTTCTGTTCGCCTGGTATCTCAGATTTGAATTTAACGGTTTTCTGCCATTTGAGCGGTGGAAAGTGGAGGCAGAAAATGAGAGAAATTGGATCGGAAAAAGAGAGCAGCGAAATACAAAGAGAAACAATAAAAAAAGAGAAATTAAAAAAACCAGCGACCTTCTGCTGATTTCTGTTCGCCTGGTATCTCAGATTTGAATTTAACGGTTTTCTGCCATTTGAGCGGTGGAAAGTGGAGGCAGAAAATGAGAGAAATTGGATCGAAAAAAGAGAGCAACGAAATACAAAGAGAAACAATAAAAAAAGATAAATTAAAAAAACCAGCGACCTTCTGCTGATTTCTGTTCGCCTGGTATCTCAGATTTGAATTTAACGGTTTTCTGCCATTTGAGCGGTGGAAAGTGGAGGCAGAAAATGAGAGAAATTGGATCGAAAAAAGAGAGCAACGAAATACAAAGAGAAACAATAAAAAAAGAGAAATTAAAAAAACCAGCGACCTTCTGCTGATTTCTGTTCGCCTGGTATCTCAGATTTGAATTTAACGGTTTTCTGCCATTTGAGCGGTGGAAAGTGGAGGCAGAAAATGAGAGAAATTGGATCGAAAAAAGAGAGAAATGAAATACAAAGAGAAACAATAAAAAAAGAGAAATTAAAAAAACAAGCGACCTTCTGCTGATTTCTGTTCGCCTGGTATCTCAGATTTGAATTAAACGGTTTTCTGCCATTTGAGCGGTGGAAAGTGGAGGCAGAAAATGAGAGATATTGGATCGAAAAAAGAGAGCAACGAAATACAAAGAGAAACAATAAAAAAAGATAAATTAAAAAAACCAGCGACCTTCTGCTGATTTCTGTTCGCCTGGTATCTCAGATTTGAATTTAACGGTTTTCTGCCATTTGAGCGGTGGAAAGTGGAGGCAGAAAATGAGAGAAATTAGATCGAAAAAAGAGAGCAACGAACTACAAAGAGAAACAAGAAAAAAAGAAAAATTAAAAAAACCAGCGACCTTCTGCTGATTTCTGTTCGCCTGGTATTTCAGATTTGAATTTAACGGTTTTCTGCCATTTGAGCGGTGGAAAGTGGAGGCAGAAAATGAGAGAAATTAGATCGAAAAAAGAGAGCAACGAAATACAAAGAGAAACAAGAAAAAAAGAAAAATTAAAAAAACCAGCGACCTTCTGCTGATTTCTGTTCGCCTGGTATCTCAGATTTCAATTTAACGGTTTTCTGCCATTTGAGCGGTGGAAAGTGGAGGCAGAAAATGAGAGATATTGGATCGAAAAAAGAGAGCAACGAAATACAAAGAGAAACAATAAAAAAAGATAAATTAAAAAAACCAGCGACCTTCTGCTGATTTCTGTTCGCCTGGTATCTCAGATTTGAATTTAACGGTTTTCTGCCATTTGAGCGGTGGAAAGTGGAGGCAGAAAATGAGAGAAATTGGATCGAAAAAAGAGAGCAACGAAATACAAAGAGAAACAATAAAAAAAGATAAATTAAAAAAACCAGCGACCTTCTGCTGATTTCTGTTCGCCTGGTATCTCAGATTTGAATTTAACGGTTTTCTGCCATTTGAGCGGTGGAAAGTGAAGGCAGAAAATGAGAGATATTGGATCGAAAAAAGAGAGCAACGAAATACAAAGAGAAACAATAAAAAAAGAGAAATTAAAAAAACCAGCGACCTTCTGCTGATTTCTGTTCGCCTGGTATCTCAGATTTGAATTTAACGGTTTTCTGCCATTTGAGCGGTGCAAAGTGGAGGCAGAAAATGAGAGAAATTAGATCGAAAAAAGAGAGCAACGAAATAATAAGAGTAACAAGAAAAAAAGAGAAATTAAAAAAACCAGCGACCATCTGCTGATTTCTGTTCGCCTGGTATTTCAGATTTGAATTTAACGGTTTTCTGCCATTTGAGCGGTGGAAAGTGGAGGCAGAAAATGAGAGAAATTAGATCGAAAAAAGAGAGCAACGAACTACAAAGAGAAACAAGAAAAAAAGAGAAATTAAAAAAACCAGCGACCTTCTGCTGATTTCTGTTCGCCTGGTATTTCAGATTTGAATTTAACGGTTTCCTGCCGTTTGAGCGGTGGAAAGTGGAGGCAGAAAATGAGAGAAATTAGATCGAAAAAAGAGAGCAACGAAATACAAAGAGAAACAAGAAAAAAAGAGAAATTAAAAAAACCAGCGACCTTCTGCTGATTTCTGTTCGCCTGGTGTCTCAGATTTGAATTTAACGGTTTTCTGCCATTTGAGCGGTGGAAAGTGGAGGCAGAAAATGAGAGAAATTGGATCGAAAAAAGAGAGCAACGAAATACAAAGAGAAACAAGAAAAAAAGAGAAATTAAAAAAACCAGCGACCTTCTGCTGATTTCTGTTCGCCTGGTGTCTCAGATTTGAATTTAACGGTTTTCTGCCATTTGAGCGGTGGAAAGTGGAGGCAGAAAATGAGAGAAATGTGATCGAAAAAAGAGAGCAACGAAATACAAAGAGAAACAAGAAAAAAGATAAATTAAAAAAACCAGCGACCTTTTGCTGATTTCTGTTCGCCTGGTATCTCAGATTTGAATTTAACGGTTTTCTGCCATTTGAGCGGTGGAAAGTGGAGGCAGAAAATGAGAGAAATTAGATCGAAAAAAGAGAGCAACGAAATATAAAGAGAAACAAGAAAAAAGAGAAATTAAAAAAACCAGCGACCTTCTGCTGATTTCTGTTCGCCTGGTATCTCAGATTTGAATTTAACGGTTTCCTGCCGTTTGAGCGGTGGAAAGTGGAGGCAGAAAATGAGAGAAATTAGATCGAAAAAAGAGAGCAACGAAATGCAAAGAGAAACAAGAAAAAAAGAGAAATTAAAAAAAACCAGCGACCTTCTGCTGATTTCTGTTCGCCTGGTATATCAGATTTGAATTTAACGGTTTTCTGCCATTTGAGCGGTGGAAAGTGGAGGCAGAAAATGAGAGAAATGTGATCGAAAAAAGAGAGCAACGAAATACAAAGAGAAACAAGAAAAAAGATAAATTAAAAAAACCAGCGACCTTTTGCTGATTTCTGTTCGCCTGGTATCTCAGATTTGAATTTAACGGTTTTCTGCCATTTGAGCGGTGGAAAGTGGAGGCAGAAAATGAGAGAAATTAGATCGAAAAAAGAGAGCAACGAAATATAAAGAGAAACAAGAAAAAAAGATAAATTAAAAAAACCAGCGACCTTCTGCTGATTTCTGTTCGCCTGGTATCTCAGATTTGAATTTAACGGTTTTCTGCCATTTGAGCGGTGGAAAGTGGAGGCAGAAAATGAGAGAAATTAGATCGAAAAAAGAGAGCAACGAAATACAAAGAGAAACAAGAAAATAAGAGAAATTAAAAAAACCAGCGACCATCTGCTGATTTCTGTTCGCCTGGTATTTCAGATTTGAATTTAACGGTTTTCTGCCATTTGAGCGGTGGAAAGTGGAGGCAGAAAATGAGAGAAATTAGATCGAAAAAAGAGAGCAACGAACTACAAAGAGAAACAAGAAAAAAAGAGAAATTAAAAAAACCAGCGACCTTCTGCTGATTTCTGCTCGCCTGGTATTTCAGATTTGAATTTAACGGTTTCCTGCCGTTTGAGCGGTGGAAAGTGGAGGCAGAAAATGAGAGAAATTAGATCGAAAAAAGAGAGCAACGAAATACAAAGAGAAACAAGAAAAAAGAGAAATTAAAAAAACCAGCGACCTTCTGCTGATTTCTGTTCGCCTGGTGTCTCAGATTTGAATTTAACGGTTTTCTGCCATTTGAGCGGTGGAAAGTGGAGGCAGAAAATGAGAGAAATTGGATCGAAAAAAGAGAGCAACGAAATTCAAAGAGAAACAAGAAAAAAAGAGAAATTAAAAAAAACCAGCGACCTTCTGCTGATTTCTGTTCGCCTGGTATATCAGATTTGAATTTAACGGTTTTCTGCCATTTGAGCGGTGCAAAGTGGAGGCAGAAAATGAGAGAAATTAGATCGAAAAAAGAGAGCAACGAAATACAAAGAGAAACAAGAAAAAAAGATAAATTAAAAAAACCAGCGACCTTCTGCTGATTTCTGTTCGCCTGGTGTCTCAGATTTGAATTTAACGGTTTTCTGCCATTTGAGCGGTGGAAAGTGGAGGCAGAAAATGAGAGAAATGTGATCGAAAAAAGAGAGCAACGAAATACAAAGAGAAACAAGAAAAAAAGATAAATTAAAAAAACCAGCGACCTTTTGCTGATTTCTGTTCGCCTGGTATCTCAGATTTGAATTTAACGGTTTTCTGCCATTTGCGCGGTGGAAAGTGGAGGCAGAAAATGAGAGAAATTAGATCGAAAAAAGAGAGCAACGAAATACAAAGAGAAACAAGAAAATAAGAGAAATTAAAAAAACCAGCGACCTTCTGCTGATTTCTGTTCGCCTGGTATCTCAGATTTGAATTTAACGGTTTTCTGCCATTTGCGCGGTGGAAAGTGGAGGCAGAAAATGAGAGAAATTGGATCGAAAAAAGAGAGCAACGAAATACAAAGAGAAACAAGAAAAAAGAGAAATTAAAAAAACCAGCGACCTTTTGCTGATTTCTGTTCGCCTGGTATCTCAGATTTGAATTTAACGGTTTTCTGCCATTTGCGCGGTGGAAAGTGGAGGCAGAAAATGAGAGAAATTAGATCGAAAAAAGAGAGCAACGAAATACAAAGAGAAACAAGAAAAAAAGAGAAATTAAAAAAAACCAGCGACCTTCTGCTGATTTCTGCTCGCCTGGTATCTCAGATTTGAATTTAACGGTTTTCTGCCATTTGAGCGGTGGAAAGTGGAGGCAGAAAATGAGAGAAATTAGATCGAAAAAGAGAGCAACGAAATACAAAGAGAAACATGAAAAAACGAATATGCACGGAACATGCAAAAATAATGAATCAGGGGAGAAAACCCCACATCAATGGCAAGTGTTTGGATTGGCAAAATTTAGTTCGAGGGGTGCATAAATTAATGAAAAATCTGATTCAGGGGCGAGGGTGTGGCGCTCCGGGTGTTGCTCGAATTTGTTATTTATGTGGCATATTTTCGTATAAATGAATGTAAATTGAATGTTGTGATGGGGTTCTTTTTTTCAATTACAGCTCATAATGGCGTATGAGTGTTATTAAATGAAAGGAGCGTTGCACACACATAGCAGTGGGATGTGTTTGGGCCAGGTACGAGTATGCTAACTATTTTTTTAAGTAGTCATATAAAAAAAATGTCTCACAAGCACCCTCAAATGATAGTCGTTAACCCGGCTCTGACTGGCTGAATGGAAGTAGTACGTTGGAAGTGGGTGAGTTGGGAAAAACATTAGCAACTCGAAGGGGAACGTAAGTTGGGGGAAAGCTTTGATCTTGGGTAAGACTTATAGGAATTGTATTTATAGCCATTTGATAAGTCGAGGATTATGCTGCTTAAATTTTAATCATGTTTTGGGCTTGAAAAAATATAGCACTATGTATAAAATTTTACTTGAATGTTAGTTAAAGATAAATCGTTCTTTAGCTTCAACAAAACTTGCCACTTTTCCGTTGTTGCTGTCCATTAAAATGATTTATAAGATAAGAGCATAGTGGCAGTGCCAGCCATAACTAGCCCACAAATCGTGAACAAAACTAGCTGAACACCGCCATTGACATAGTCTCGTACCGAGACCAAATGTAGCCGAAGGTTAGGAGTCAAACGTGCGCATTCCACACACCCGTGAACTAGTTGCAAGAGCAACAGGAACTTTTGGGAATCTTGGATGTTTGTTTGCCCACTGGCAGCTCATGGCATGGCTGCTCAGGGAAGGGGTGAATAAGAGTGGAGATAACATCATCAGCTTGCTCTGGCTTAATGGCCAACCCAGCCCAACCACCCAGCCACCCACACACCTGGCTCGGTTGCCTAATTGTGGCCAGGATTTCGGTAGTTTTCCCAGCCAGGTATATCATTCTCTTTGGACATTGGATGTGGCTTTGCTTTGGGCATTGGCTTTGGCTTTGTCATGGGCTTTGCATTCTGTCCGGCGATGAGGGGCCTTTTAGTTTGCGTTCATATGTTAATATGTGAGCCAAAGGTTGAAGTCGTGCGCCGACCCTGCTGCCTTCCATTGTTTGCCTCTAATTAAAAGCCGCACACACATGTCCCCTTTGCTGGGCCCTCTCAGGTTACAATTTAACACTGTCACGCATCGTTTCGTGCCACTTTTGGCCAAAAGGCGAAGGTAAAGTCAACGGAAAAGGCAATGCCTAATCACCGAGATGGGTCGTCTACTCGTACGCACGCCCGCCCAAGAGTTACAATTAGTCTAATGAAAGCGGCATCAGACTGCGTAATTTTGTGGCCAATTTTCATTTGGAATACGTCTAGCACAGGCAGACTGAGATCTTTTCTCTGGAACTGTGTGTTCGCTTTACTTGTTTGTTTGTTTGTTTGTTTGTTTTATGCGTGCATTTGCCTTTTGCCAATTAAAATAAATTATAATCCAATTTATCCGAAAAAGGACAAACGAATTAAATCTGCACTCTCCCAGAACTTTACACAATTACCCTCAGATTTATAGCATTGCAGACAGCGACAGGAACAGGGACAGGGACAGCAGCAACAAAGTCACGAGTTGCGAGTCGCTAGTCGGGCTGCTTCATTGTCTCTGGGGAAGTAAATTCATTTGCTTAAAACGCGAATTGTAAAGTATAATGAAAAGCCTTCATCCTTCGATGGGATGTCGCAGACAGACTGATGTCTGATGTCTGTCTGGGCATTTCCTTTTTGTTCGGTTCGTTTTTTTTTTCTTTCTGTTTGCTCTTCTACCATTGCCTGGCTAAAACGATTTTTTCCTTTCCCCCTTGGCATCGACCGGAGCTTGTCGAAAGCATTTTGACGGTTGAAAAGTTAAATGTCCCCCACTGGGAATTTCCATCTGCTCTAACCATTAACCGAACAATTTAAGGGCTCAAAGTCGAAGCCCAAAAAAGTTAACCTGGAAATTAGTAGCCATCGCAGGGCTCTTGGCTCAATGAGCTAGATTGGCTATGAGCACGCAACAACAGGCGTGCACTGAAGAGTGCAGCTCTATGTATAGAAAACCAATAAAATTATCCTATAGAAATTAAATCGTCGAACTTTCAAATTTCATATCACAAATATGGAATGTGAATTAGGCTATGTAAAAACAAAATGGTTTCTTTGTTACCAACAAAATAACGTTTTTAACAAAGTGAACACTTTGGTAATCCCTAGATTTTTGTGTTATTTAATTTATTTATATTTTATTTATATTAAATTAAATATCGTGACCTAACTAGGACAAAATCATTAGTTGCAGGGACCCAAAACGGGTACAATACTATTTATCCTCCCCTTGCTCCCCTTGCTACCATGCTCATTGCTGACAATGAGCAGAATTCATGTGGCTAACTACCTGTGGATATTCCCTGGCCGACCCTGCCGCCTTGGCCGATGCATGCTGCAATTTGGAAAATAACTTTGGCCGGCAGAAACAGGGGCGGGTTTGGATTTTGGCCTGGCCCTTGCAGTTGCACTCGGGGCTGTGTGCGTGGCGTGTCTGTTTTAATTAGTGAATGCAGAACGTTGAGTGTCTGCTAATTGTGGGTATCCCAGCAGGATATGGGCACGGGGCATACCCTTTGATTTGACGACGTTGAGTGTGTGGCAGCTGTAATTAGTGATAATGGCAATTAAAACGGAGAAAAGTTCCGGCAACAAATGTCGGACAGCCTCATTGGCCTGCCAATCCCGGCCCGGTGTCAGTCGGAGTTGGACTGCGACCCCCGGCTCTATTTATAATTTAATGGCGAATCTTTAAAGCTGGCGAATTCCTCCCTGGCGGCAAACTTTGAGCGTTGACAGCTCCGGCACATCAGTCGGCAAAAAGTCTCTTCCAGGCTCTGCAGCTCCGAGGCTGACTCTAAAGTGGTAAAAACTTTTGCGGTGATAAGCGTCGAGCAACTCTGACACTGGCTGGGGTTGCCTGTTTTGGGGCTCGGGTCGGGTGGTGTTGTCGGTCGGTGTTGGTGCCGCTCGGTGTTGGTGGTGGTAGTGATGGCAATGGCGATGGCTTGTGGCATCGCATGAAAGTATGCAACAGTTTTTCAGCTTCCGCATCATGCCCAACTTGTTACTGCAGCCACAAGGAAGTTAAGATTATGTCTGCCCCGGCTCCCCCGCTACACAAGCTGCTGTTGCTGATGTTTTGGGGTTGATGTCGCATTGTTGTCGGGGCTGCTGCTGCTGCCTTTTGCATCTGTTTTTGTCGTCATATCAGTTCTCGTCTGAATAGACACGTTATCTATACACAATATGGCTTAAAGTGAGCTCGACAGGGCCATCGAGGTGTGAGCTGGTGTGGCAGGCACTGCACGTTTTGAATGATACTCTCGACCTCAGCTCGGCCTCAGCTCGGTCTCAGCTCGGTCTCAGCTTCAACTGAACTCGTTAGCCTGCTCAGCACACAATGTCGTGCATTTCTTTGTGTGTGTTTTCAATCCCTGCCACCGACTCTGCCTCTGTCTCAGACGTGCCGTGCCATTGTGCTCACACAATCTCCTTACCCCTGCCCCGGAACCTGCCCCATACTCACACACAAGCTCATGTGCTGGCAACTTTTGGCCGCTTGAGTTTTGCCAGCAATTATCAACTGCCAAAAGCAGGGCAAAAATTCCTGCGGCTGCTCGTTAGCCACACTTGTTTCTGCATAGTCACAGTCTCATATACTCGTATGCAGATTAATCAACTGAAATAAATCTAAATGAACGCAAAGCAATTCAATTGAAACTCTCATTTCAACAACATTTCGCAATAAGTTGGTCTGGCCTGGCTGCGTAACAATGCAATATTTTATAGCCAAACAGCCGTCCACCTGTACAGTGAGCACCACTGGGAGCACTTGCCTCTCCCCTCTTAGCCACATAAATTGGATTCGTTCGACAGGCCGCCCCGACATGTCTGCACTCGCATATTTGCCTCTACATTTACACTTGGGGAAATTGAAACAAGTTGAAAACAAGTTGAGGTCTTTTAAATAACATCCTTTAACATGAATGGGATCGTTGCCTACACACAGGAACGCCTTTCTGCATAATCAGTGATCGAACAAATAGGACTATCCGGACTATATTCTGTACTCTCTCTTCAAATGGATCTTACGCTGTTCAATTTCTTTGTGTGTATTACTGTTGCCACTGTTGAAATGCTGTAGCAAAGTTTAAGTTTGGAATTGCACTTTATTTCATTGGACGACACTCGAATCGGCATAAATAATTCATGCTTGATAAATTAAACAATATACTAAGCAGCCATTTGTTATGCATAAAGTATACGCCATGTGCGCCAGACTGTAACACACCCACGCACCGACACACAGACACACAGACAAGAGGCAGATAGAGAGGAGCAATAAGCGACAATTGCAACGCCTGCAAGGCCCAAAGCGGAAACGGAAACGTGCATAGTGCATGCCATTTGCACAAATATGGCATGGGGTTGGTGGGGGGTTGGACGGATCGGATGGTAACGGGAACTTGTCTGAGCCGCTACCACTATGCATTGTCTGTGAACAATTTGTTGTTGTGATGGCCGTTTATTTATGGCTGCTTAGAATAAGTCCTACTCTAAGGAGGCCCACAATAAGTGATGGCTGGGGGGTCGTGTCCATTCATTGTTGAGAGTTTTAGAGATGAGCTTAAAGGTTGAAAAATATGTTAATGGCTCGAATAAATGCACTAATGCAGCCAATGTCCCAACTGGGAGAACCCACAGCAAAGGAGGGGTCCCCGGCTAACCAGATTCCTAATTAACCAACCTTGACAATTACTCATAATCACTGCTGGTAGCCCTTACCACTGCCGGGGGGAACGTGCCGCAGTGCAAACACAACAGTAATTATGTAATGAATAAAAGCCACATTACCGTTGCAGCTGGGGCGAGGTGGGCAGGGATCCTGGACCCTAAATGACGCCTGTCGTGTGTCGCTCTTTTCAATAGCCTAGCCGTCAGATACTGTAATTGAAATGAAAATTACTGCAGCTGGCAGGGCAGAGTAGGGGCAGAGAAGGGGCAGGAGCAGGGTATGAGCTAGTGCTGCAGTAGGACCAGCACCCCGAACCCGTACAGTGTGGCTGTGACCCCCTCGGTGTCCCCTGTGTGCGACAAGCGATGGTAGAATAGGGCGTACATAATTACGTATACGTCATTTGCTATAAGGCAGCATTCATTTATGTTGATATGTCGGCTAAAGCTTGGTAATATTTCGGTTAAGGCGAAAGGGAACAAAGTAGCCGAACCCACAAACACTTTCACAGAATCCCCACACACACACGCACACTCGTGCCAAGCAATTTCCTTTGCTTTGTTGTGCAGCAAGCGGAAGATTTTAATGATGCCGTCGGTTTAGTCCGACTGGTACGGTACTGCTAGGCGGCAGTCCGAAAGCATGGCACTGGTACCCCCTCCTACGTGAATTTGGCATTTCCGAAGGCAGCCACGTGGAAGATCGATGGACGTTGTTCTACTGCCTAGCGCAACGTAGCGTAGGGAGCACAGTTTCGCCGCGTCGTGTCTCGTGCGGTCCTGGCTATTAAGTTAATTTAATGCAATTTAAAACGCCTCTGCCGCGGGGTTCAGGCATGGTGCCATGCGCATATAAAAGCCCACCCTCCTTCTGGCACTTTGCTTTCGAGCCTCGATGGCACATAGACTTCTGGCACTTTGCTTTCTCAATAGGTTATGTCTTACATCTAATTAATTATAAATATGCCGCCTTGACCACGAATTGCTTCTAACTGCAGACACTTGATTGAGCTGTCACCAACCGAAAACCAATTAAATTTTGCTAGCACAATTCGGCCGATCATTTCCTCCCAGAGGCTCCATGGGTTATGCTATCTTTGTTCTTTTCCTGTTACTGCCTAAAAATCGGTGGTTCTGAGCTTTAACATTGAGTTTGAAGAGCAGCTTAAGATTGGGTTAAAGTTTTCGACCTTAAGGGTGCTTTCTTTCGGTCTAAGTTTGGCCAACTGCCTCTGGAATATATTGTTTCAGCTGGCCATTGCCAAGCCCCAGACTTTGCTCCTGTTGCGTGCAACAACTTTAACTTTGCCGTCGAGTTGATCAAATATTTCGGTGTTTACGTCAAGTTGGGCGAGTTGCGAGTTCGGGCTGGTTGGGTGGATGGCAAGCTGCGCCCAAAATTGGTCTCTTCTTAGCCACTTCTTCTACAAAAGCAAGAAAGAAAATAAATAGTGCGAATAATTTGAAAGTAAACTCTGAACTCTGATGGCTTTGGGTAATTTATTTCAGGTCTTCCAAATGTATGCAAACTGTTGCAGTATTGCCGAACGTTAATATTTAAACTAAACACTGTCTTTCCCAAAGCTGATAACGTCTGTAATTATCTCTTCTAGTTAAACGAGACTCGACACCACAATAAACACAGGATACCGATGCACAGCACCTGGATCCACTGTAGGAGGTCCAACAGCTGAATAGTGCGTGGATAATTGGTGCGCAGAATCCCAAGCACATAAAATAAATTGCGGCTCAACTGCTGAGCATCCTCCATCCGCTCGTAGAAAGTGAACCAGTTGGGAACATTGTAAGCGTCGAAATAGAATCCCGTTGGGCGTGGCACGTTGCCCGGCTGGGCCGGCAAACAGTAACCAGCCGCATCGTTGGGCCCATCGCAGTGAAACGGAATGATGTCTTCGTGCAGGATCAATGGCCTTGAGCACCGGCAGCATTTGGGATGTGCTTTGTCGTGCAGCTGCGGCCACAGGCAGCCCCAGCAGTAGAAGTGCCCGCAGATGGTAATGACGCCCCAGCGCAAGTATTTGGCACACACGCAGCACTTGTATGGCTCTAGCTTTTTGTTTATGCGCTGCAATTGTTGATTATTGTTGTGTACTCGTAGCTGGAGATGTTCAACACGTTGAGTCGACTGGCGGCTGCAGTCCAAGCTCGAATCAAGGTGCTGGGAGCCAGATTCACCAGCCTGTTCGGCATCCGTTGTGCCTTCTGCTTGCTTCGTCTCAGATGGGATGATTTCATCTACCTCAGGGGAATCTTCAATCTCATTGTGATCGCCATCTCGCTCCATGATTCTTTCTGCTTCTGATAAGATATTATATGTATTGATTTTATGTTTTCCTTTAGTTTTATTCACTTGTGACAAAGCTGGCTAAGGCTATCTTCGAATCAGGTTTCTGCTACACTTGATAACAAATATTACCAATAGTACGAGCTTAATGTACATAAATAAAAAAGCGATTTGTTATGGTTAAATATATGCTGAGGTGTTTTTTTTAGTTTAATGCTTTGGCTACTTGATTCATTTTTATTTAGTGAGCACTCTGCTATCGTTGCAGCTCTTTTAACGACCCAAAAACTGGAGGATTATATAAAGTTTGTTATGGAAATGGGGAATTGTACGGATATGCAAGGGTTCGAAAGATTCCAGGCTGATTGATTGATTTATAATGGAATTGCATTGCATTGTATTGCAGCCGCCATTCGCTTGGGGACTTTCAGTTGCAGCGGAACCGTAGTGCCTAATATTAAATTTTGCCAGCCACTGGCATAATGCCAATGGCAATTAGACGAAAGCTGTTACAGCCCGCCACGGCTCGTAAATTCCGACCTACACACACCATGCACTTGACAGCCTCGTAAAAAAAAAAGAAAACTGCGAGCATTGGAGGAAGCAAAAATTCGCCAGATGTCTGACATATGTTGGAATAATTTATGCGAACGTTGAACCAGTGCAGCGCCGCGCTGTCGCTGTCAGCGCCCAGAACTCGACTTTGCAACTCCGATTCGGCTGCATTTAAATTCTGACAATTGTACACGCTGTCCTGTCCCGACACACATTGTTTAATCCTGAGGCCCAGCATCGAGTTGGTGGTTAATTAACCCACATTCGTGATCGTTGTCCATAATTAAAAGAAAATAAGCCCCGGGACAAACCAATAAACACAGAGGCACACACACTCACCAACGTGATAATGATCATAATAATAATAATAAAAGTTAATCATCACAATGGAATTGCCTACTTAATCGTACCGAGGTTTCATTTGTTAGTTGCAGAGCCGAAAAGTACCCTGTAACTTATGGTTATGGTTAGTTGCATCTATGATCTGTAGACCTGTTAAATTCTTTTATGTATAAAAGGGGGAAATAATGCGAGTAAGTTTGCACCAATGGGGAGCATGGAGAGCACAGAAAGTCGATGCCTTGCGAACGTGTCGGAAATTGAAAAGCTCACCTTTCTGCCCGCCGTCCAGCCACTTGAATTGAAAGGAGCGGGAAATATTGTACATTAATTGTGACTTTTTCACATTTTACCGACTGCTGACATTTATCAGGCATTAATAATTACGTGTTAATACGTGAAATATGATTAACATTTTATCAGTTTACATGAATCATTTTTGCACGCGATTGTTCGCTGGCAGCATAATTTTTGTAGCCACGGATTGCCGGACAGGACAGCTTGGCTGAGCCAGAGCCAGGGCCAGTGGCGTGCAAACAACGCCATTTTATTGCCTTCATTTGGCTGGATGACCGCAGTGAGACTGATAGGATTGCAGCCCCAGCCGGAGAGTACGGGTTACGTAGAGCTGCTGCTCTAGTCATCCTTTGTTTTCCTATTTGATTTTGGTATGGGGGGGGGAGGCAGTCCAGTGTCATACACTTCGTATACGCAATAAGTGGGCAAAAGCAGCAGGGAGCAACAGAGGGATCGAATAACCGCATGCGCTGGCCATTAAATGCAACAATAAATTCGGAAGTTCACTCAGTTCCGACGACTGCCATGGAATTTCCGAAATTTAATTAGTTGGCATTTAATGTTAAACATTTTCAGTGTCCTTGCCAGTTGCCAGCACAGCGGCGCGGCGCGGCTGTCATTTTGTTTTTGCTTGCTTTTTATTTTATTTTTCAGTTAATTAAACGCACGCAAACATTTCGCCATTCTAAATTATACGCAATTAAATTCCAAATTACTTTCGACTCAGTTTCCAGGGCTTCTTGGCAGCGGCGCGGCAATAACTTAGCTGGAAATTTTATTGTAAGCCCCTCAGCCTTGCCTTGCCAAATGTCACTTTTGATGGGCAACCATTCGAGCGTAATTAGGCTGCTCTTCTTCTTGCGACCATACCCTTCCGAGCCCCCACCCACCCCTTGGAAAGTTAACTTTAACTTTTGCGCTGGCGAAGTTATTTGAAAGCCTTTAAGTTTGTGTTTAACTTCGTTTGTCTGCCGTTGAAAATTGCACTACTGTCTGCCGGCTTCATTATGCAAAATGCAATACACAAGCCCATGTGAAGAGGCTGCTTGTCTTCCTTATGAGTTTTCATGCTCAGACCTGACTGCCTTGCCTCGAAAGAAGCCATAGCCATACACCCACCCTCGCCACCCCTGGCATCAGCTGCATCGGTCTGATGGCATTTTCATTACCCTACCAAAAGAGAGGAGTATCAACTCGATTCGAAACTGTCGGCAAAAGCCAAGCCCTGAGTTAAGTTCTGGAAATGTAAGTAAACAAATTTCATATATTATATATGTACATCGTCTCAGAAAGGGAATCCATTACATGTGGACATGGGTGGGAGTCCGTACAAGAGCATCTCGACATCGAATTGCTGATGGCACTGCCACATGCCCGTTCATACTTTTTTCGCATCACCTGTGAAAAGGAAGCGCCCAGACAGAACCGAATCTGTGTGTCAGTGGGCATTGGGATGGGACTGGGGGGACCCTGCACTGTGTCTGTGCCTTGCGTCGCACGAGTATAATATTTATATTATTGCAACTGCGGCGCCACATTGCTACGACATGAAATGTTTGGCGTTGCATGAAAACCAAACTTTATTTGCGATCCCACGACGCCGTCAACTGTGCCGTTGACTTCTCGTTGCAGTACCAACAATAAAGACGCTGATGACGCAGACAGCTGCTTAGGGCCCTGCCTTCTGGGCCCTGAGAGCCGCGGCCCTTTTGCGCATCTTCTGGCGCCGCATCTTTTTGTGCTTTCTTATGATCGTCACAAAGACGACCATCATAACGATGAGAAGGAGGAGAATGGTTAGGATCGATAGACCCAGGCTAAGGGACTTGCAGGCAATGTCATATTTGGTGAAGAGGCCGCTGATGTCCGTCGATTCCTTAAACTGTGAGAATGCCAGCAGCTTCATATACGCAATCGCAGCCACCAAGTTGGCGACTATCATCAGCAGCAGCGTCAGCAGAAGCTACATTTAGTGGAAATCGTGAGACCACCAATAGAAAGCGGCACAGTGGAACACTCACCGCGTACCGCATGTGCTGGCGGGTCCGGGAGTAATTCGAGTGGTACATCCAGGTGCTCAGGGCGTACAGACAGCAGAGGTAGGCGGTGCCGAAGCTGACGACCTGCTGCAGCAGCTGCTCATAACTGACGTAGACGGGCAGAGTGTTCGCAAAGAAGATGGCATTTAGCACAGAGAAGAGCTGCGGGGCACGGATATGGATATGAGCTGAATTGGATCGGGGTCAGGTCCGCAATTGGTACTCAGGTGCAACTAACCGCCGACAGCATGAGGATAATGGCAATCAGCTCCTTTCTGGAGATTCGCATTATAATGCGAGTTTCTTACTGGGAATTTCAAAGAGCAACACAATTCTGATTTTAGACTCAAGGCAAGCGTAAAAAGTAATGTATTTAAGCCCAGCCCCAGACAATGTTGCCATTATAGAAGCCATTTGTTCCGCACTTTCTGCGTTAATGCTGTACAGTTGTACAGTTGCACTCTGCATTTGCCTTGATGGATGGCCGCACCTTGTTGCTTACGGCTGAACTGAATACTCCCTCCGGCCAAGGTCGTACAAGTCTCTGTGGATTGCCGGCCTATTTAATGTGCGCAAAATCATTCAAAACAAATTGAAATTTCCATTATGGGCGTTATTGGCAGGACTGGGCGCTTATCTCACCCGCCCAGGCACGCACTCGCACCATGCTGAGGGCCGCCTCGCCCCATTGCCAGCCACTGCACAGCGTTGAACGGCAACGGGAACGGGAACCGGCAGCCGGCGCTAATTCATCAACAGTAAAGGCAATTTAGATACTCATCTAACCGGATATCGACAGACAGGCAGGCTGGCAGGCTGGCAGGCAGGCAGATAGGCGGCCAGAAGGCAACCGACTCCATGTAAGCAGATACCCTCATCCTAGTCCTAGTCGAGGCTCTCCCCTTATCCGCCCTTGTCTGCGGCGACGAGCATCGTGGAGCAGCGTCCTGCAGACAGAGTTTCATAAAATATTGATAGACGTGAAGTTGGCAGCGCACACTCGTACCCGTACCCCGTACCCGTACCCCGTACCCGTACCCGTACCCGCTTCCTGTTCGTGTCTGTCGCAGCCATAAATAATTTGCTGTAAATGCAATCGTGGGGTTATACGGGGAGTAAGCGAGTCCGGCAATGGACTCACCGTAGCCCACCCTCGGTTCGGGCCTGGTTCGAGTACCCACGATGCTAATGGCAAGGCACACGGTGCGAAAGTGTTTCGTATGAATTATTCGCTGGCAGCCAATTTGGAGTCACGTTTACCAGCACAATTGAAACCGAACACCATCCTGAAGTTGCCATAGAACGGTGGTTGGATGCCCAACTAGAGCTGGTGGCGCCACCAGCCATTGCCACCCCTCCTGTAGGGTATGACGCTCCTTTTCTGCTGTCGAAATGTTGTAATTTGTTATGTCTGCCACTGTAGCTGCTGCTGTTTGCTGCTGCTGAAGCCCCTGCCCCTGTCTACGAGTATCTTTCGCTTTTTAATAGCTATTCGCTGGCTGGCTGCCTTAGCCGTTCGGCTGTTGTGCCTTTATCGCTGCCACCGAACGCGGCGGCATGGTGCATGGTAATGTGTATTTAATGACCCCATCTCATGTACACGGCGAAACATAATGCTCGTACGCCTGCTCCTGGCCTTTGGTCATGAGCACCCGTTGTCCACAATGGTCTCGGGCACGCCTAATGGCCACTGACCGCATTCAGCAGCCAGCTGACAGAGCAGGATCCGGATGCCTGACTGGTGCCAATAAAGAAGCCTCTTGCGCCTGTTGGCACGCATTTCAATTTTCTGCCTGTTTTTTTTTTGTTTTTAAGCGTCATCCATAAAACGTGAGCTCCAATGGGCGGACAAAGCCTCCTAATTGTCCCCCAGCACAGCTGTCGTATATCTGTTATCTCTGATTTATATTTATTTGCTTTGGAATATAGGTCCATATAGGTCCGAATTATTTACTGTCTAAGGAAAAAGGGTTCAAGTTGAGGATGTCTCTCCACTGGTGAGAATACTCGTATGCACAAGTTTAAGTTAAATAAATAATACCCAAATACTTGTACAAGCAGTACGCCGAATTGTGTCCATTCTGAGTCCCTGAGGTGATTAAATTACATTAACCTACACTCGAGGGCTCACAATCTGCGGCAGCTAATTAATATGCATTCTGCAGGTTTCTTAAGAGGGCATACAATACGATAAGTTGGAGCCGCTCCTAAACAATATCTTCACAGTCGACCAAACAATAACAATACTCTTAAGGGGGCATGAGTGGCTTGTGTACTCGACTGCTCAGCTGATTGGCACTTTCTCTCAAACAATTGCCCCTAATTGCAGACACTTCAGGAGGACAGCTGCACTGCACCTCCCCCTGCTGCTGCTGTCTCCTCATGTTTGTGCCACCCCACAGTGGGACCATTATCCTCCGCTTTCTGCCCGTTCCCTGTTCAATACAATTTTTATTCAGTTTTTATCGTAACAAAAAAGAGAATATGATAGGAAGATGAAGGAATTTGCATAAAGCTTTTAACCTAACGATGTGACATTTGCTTTTTATGTGATTCATTGCCCTCTCCCACTTCCCACCTCTGCAACAGAAAGTGCAACGACATCCATCCCCCACACAGCCCCCCCGCCAACTTCCGCACAATTATACAGCAATTTTAAACACAACAATCGCTCTCAATGACCCGTCAGCAGAGAGGAACGAATGGCTAGATCTGGTTTGGCACAGGTCCGGGGCCAAGACTTTTGATTCTGGAGCGCCAGGGTCGCTTAAGCAGATTGATGCCATCGCTGGAGTGGGTAAAAGCTTCCACAATGGCTGGTAGGAAGATTGCTTTCCCCGCCCCGCACCGACCCGCCTCGGCGTCTGCTTTTATTATTATTCTCCGGCGTCTGACTGCAACTGTCAGTTGGGTAATTTATAATGAAGTTTCCTTATTGACAATGGCAGGCGGGAATTACCCCAACTCGCAGCAGAATGACGATTTCGATTCTGATTGCGATTGCGATTCCGACTCGGAGTTCGCTTTCGCGTTCGCGTTTGTTCGCGTTTGCGTTCGCGTTTCCGTTGCACTGATTTTAGTTGGCATGCATGCCGCTCGGCATAAATTATGGACAACAATGATTCTCAAGCTCCTCCTTCGCTTCGAGGCTGCAATGCAATAAATTGCTTGTCAAATCGCGACTCCCACCTCCACTGACAGGCAGGCAGGCAGCTAACTAAGAAGTTTCCAAACCGATTGGATGGCAAACAAATAACAATCAAAATCACTTCTCGACCCCAAGACGATTTATATGAGAAATCACAGCACTGAGGGCCCCTAATCGCTGAGGCCAGCCGCATCATGAGATCGTCAATCGTTTTGATTTATTGCCATTTTATTTGCGCATATCCTTATTTGCTTTGTGTCGACTTATGGCTCAGGCCCCAGACCCGACTCCAGTCTGGCCCCAAGTAGCGACCCCAAATCGCTGCCAGCCGTCAGCCTATACCGAGGCCATTTTATTGTTCGATATGTTATCAGAGAGCGTTCCAGAAGATGGCAAATATCATAATTTTTGCAGGACTTGCTGCGTTGTGTTTGCTCGGCCTGTCACAGTGCCGTGCCGAGCATAAATCTAAATTAAATGCCTTTTTGAGCAGCGGCAGGAAAGAAGCGCAAAAGAAATTATTTATATTCAGCACATTGTCACTTGTTGTGGCCAAGAAACCAGCTCGGACTTGGAATTGGACGTGGAGTTTAACTACTGCTCCGTTGGGGACTGGGTCTGAGGCTGAGACTGGCCTGAGACTGGCCTGCTTAGTGGTCGGCGGAAATAAATATTAATCATTGTGTAATAATTTTCTGCTGTCAGCTAAATTTAAGCAAAGTATTCATAATCCACAAGTAAGAACCGCTTTTGACAAATCGTTTTGCGGGCCAGCCGTATTAATATTTATATTTACGAGTATATTCCTTGCCAGCCCTTAGCCCTGTCCCATTCCCCCCGTCCCTGCTGCTGTCCGTGGCGATGCTGCTGGCAGAGGCAGTGGCGGTAGCAGTTAAAATGCTTTTAAAGTTGTGCAAAGTTGTGCGTGTGCGGCATTCACTGATTTGATTTCCTTAATGCTGTTTTCATTTGTTTCTCTAACAACTTTTTCCACAGTTGGGCGCAACTGTAAATCAGTTTTATCTGCGCCCAGATCCTTTGATGTCGGTGCTAGGGTTAGGGCAACGGCTACGGCTGTGGCTGCGGCTACGGCTACGGATGGACATGGCCAGAGTAAACGAGATTGCAATAATCAAAATGTAATAAACAGGCCGAAGAGATTCCTTCACACATCTCCACTCACGGACACACACACACACGCACACAAACACATATGAAGCAAAAGCGCTTTCAACTCCTGGGTCAAACAAAAATGTTGCTTATGCCTGGGACCTGTACGAGTATGCTGCTGGCTTTGTCCTTTGGTTGACTCTTAGCATTCGATGCACGTAACGCATTGTTTGAATTTCATGGCGACTTTATGAGTTTTGTAATCAGGTTTGTGAGCAAACAGACCCAAACTCACCCACACACGCACCCAAACACACGCACATGCTAGGTCGTGTTAACCTGGCCATAAATATTGTTTCTAGTCGCCACCGCTCTGATGTGGGCGTGTTGACAAGTCAGCCGCCGGTTAATGCTAATGAAACCTGAGCGGACTCAAAGTGGTGAGCCCTGGAGTTTGGGCTTTCCTCCTATTAAGCCATTTTGTGGTCTACAAAATCCACTTAAAGCGTCTGGCAACCAAGCAAAATATTTTATTGCATACTTTTATGCGCAGACATTACCTGCAGCGCCACACACCTCCGACGGGCTCGAACCCGGCACGGACCGTCGGCATTGGTAAAAATGCTCAACAATGTGATTTATATGAGTATGCACTGGAAGCACTTAAAACTAGACACACAGACACAATAGACTAGCCACACCCAAACGCCCGCCTCCTTTGTTGTTTGCTGCCACTTTTGGAGCACTTCCAGGGCTTATGTAGTCAGCGGCGTCTGCGAGCGCCGTGCTCCGGCTTCCTCACCCACCGGATGTCATTGGCAGCCAAACAAAAGCCGCCTTGTAGCAGGCAGCTGATGCTGATGGCCAGAAATTAACTAAGCAGCAGCATTGGCTACAAAGTTGCCGGGCCAGAAACAATGCAACACTCACCCACTGCCACAGCCCTGCCATCTCGCCAAAGCAAACAAAAACAGCTTCATTGTGACCACATCGCATCGTATCGCATCGCATCGCATCGCATCCCATCGAATCTCATTCCAGCTCTGTTTGCATGTCTGGCTATCGGCCGTACACTTGGAAGCATTAAATAAATATTTGCCATGCTCTGCAGGAATTTTGAGCCCCCAGTGCCACAGCCTACATACAACATATTCCCCCGACAAGGAGGAATATTCTAAATATCGTATCATCAGCATTTTTCGATAGAGTCGCCCCGGACATGGGGCCACGTCACACAGCCCTGCGGTCTGTGGGCAGTCCGGTGCTTACCATTTATTTTTTGATTTGGGTATTTATAGTAAGGTGTGGATGGATGTGTGAAGGGCGGCCGTGCGTGTCCGGGTGGGCCTGGGTGCCAGTGCGACCCGATGGTTGGGGGTGCTTAGTGTCAATATACGGGTATGTATGCATGAGTATCCCTGTGAGTGTGTCGACAACTTGAGTGGAATTTCGCTTGCTCCAGCAATACAAAATACAATCATTAGCTTATAGCCGATGATATTAATCGCAAGTGAAGGACAGCTAATAGTTTCTAGATGAAGGATTCGAAGCATATTGGAATTCTCCTTTGAGCAGCCTATATCGAAGCTTACACCATACAGCTGGGGAAAGCCCATCTGGCATTTAAGGCCAATATATAAATGGATATTTCTGGTACTTAAATATCTTGGAAAAACTATAGATATTATTTGTACGACATCCAAGCAAAATACTGCAATGCTTTCGCCTCTAGAATAGTTTTAATGCACTCGAATAATATTTGAAATGGGCCTCAAGCCATCTAAGTTTTCTTTCGGACAGTGTGATCGTAGAATGTCATGTATCCGTACAAGTTGGACTTAATCATGGTGCGCCTGACATTGCCACTGAATGGGTTTCTCTTGTTTGTCACCGGAATGAACTTGTGATCGCCCTTGTGAATGAACAGAAGGCCGTGCTCTGGATGGGCGACGGTTGTGTAGTTATCATTGTCGTTCGCGAAGATCTTTCGGCTGCGCCAGTCATAGAAGACGATGTCGGAGGGCTGGGGACGTAGTAGTTTCTTCTCCTGGAAGATGGCCCGCCAATTGACGGCATTGGGTCCGTCGAGTCTGAAGTTCCGCAGACTTGCCTCGAAGTCTATATACCCAGATATGGCAAAGCCGCTCTTCTGGTGTATCTCCAGGAATATTATGGTCTAGTAGGGAAGTTGGGTCTGTTCATTGTTCATCTGTGCTTACATTACCCCGACTCACCGAGATCTGCTGCTGCACGTTGGGCGCCTCGCGCTCGGCCAGCGCCACAAGAGCAGGATCCTCACCCTTCAAATAATGGCTGTAAAATGCATGCAGGACTACGGACGGACGCAGCAGAGATTCCACTTGTTCCTTGGCTATCAGAAACTGCTCCTCATTGTAAACATTTCCATTGTCGCGATATCCCAGCTTCGTCACGGTTCGAACTGTCTTATGACATGGCAGATAGCGATAGTCCTGGACAATAGCAAACGATCTCAGATAATCCTCGTAGTTGTTGAACTTGACCACGCTAAAGTCCGTCATCGCTCTAACCACCGACACAAATATAAATAGTAAAAGTAAAGTAAATATATCTTGTTGTTAGGGCTTGTAGTGTTGTATTACTTTTAGTCGTGTCTGTGTGGCTGACTCTAATCTCTTCGGCTACTATGTACATGGGTATACAATTTGGTAAAACATTTCACTATTTGGCACGCAACTGTAATATCTGTTAGCCACTGCAACATCCTATCAGCCCTGCAGCACGTACGTAATCAAACCGCAAATTATGAATCAGTTCACAAAAAGGGAGCGTCCCTTTAACATTTGAACTTTAGAGAAATTTTAAATTTTATCCAAAAAGCTGAATACACGAAAATATATATTAACTTTATTTGTGCTTCAGCGCTATCGTGGGTAACCCGAAAGTTGATGAAAATCGCGCACAGACACGCCGCAAATGTCACAGGAACACAAGCCTTAAAATCGATGTACTATACATGCTTAACAGCCTACATTTTGATACTGAAATTGAGAGCGGGGAGCATGCAGTCTATTTAAATTTATCAACCGTTTAGAGCGATTCCCGCTCCGAGCACGCACACGTCGACAGCCGAACGAACAGCTGGCATAACAAAAGCAAAAATGGCCAATGCGTGCTGAACATACGAATCGGAAATAATTAACTTGCATGCTAATTAGTTGAATTATCAATAGGAGGCCTGCCTCGAGTATTTATTGACATTAAAACTACCCTCACACGCGCGCAGACCAGTGGGAAAAAGCCTTCCTGTTGTTTATGTCCCAATAAGTTGGGGGCGATGCCTGTGATAACTGAAATTTGTTTTAGTTGCATAAATCCCCACACAAACCATGGGGTGTATCTGGCATTTAAATATATCAAGTGGCAGCCCTGATACTGGTTGTTATTTACATCGACCCGGGCACCAACACGCACACGTTGCCATCAACAACTGCAATATCAGCAAGCTCTTTGCGAGTGTAATTTAAGGCCTCAGTATAAATCATCAGGTCACCCACAGCCCACAGCCCACAGCTCACAGTCCACAGCCCACATGCCCGCAAAGAGGACCCCCCATCATCCACTCACTCACACGAAGAGACAATTCTGTAAAACACTTTGGGCATCCTTGCCCTTCCCAGCCATGGGGCTGGGCTGCCTTGGCATGTGTTGAATAAATTTATTGTTGTGCATAATGCTGGCCAAGATCGCAAACTTAAAAAATTGCCATCACGACTATGAATATAAAATGCATTGCATTTGTGAAGAGTGGCGGCGGGCTGCAAGTGCAGCCCGGAATAGATGTCCCCTCATATGTGTGAATGATGGCAGCATTTAAGAGCAGGCGGAATGGTCGTGACAACGCGCGATGCGCGCTCAGTTGCCTTATGGTCGTAATTATGAATATTAATTGCAGTGTTAGCCGCGAAAATGTTTTCCACAGGAGGATGGCGCGACCTTAGCGGCTGGCGACAGCCAATGCCAGTCCCCACCAAGCTATGCAAATAGACTCAAAACTAATGGCGCAAAAAGGAGTCTATGAATATATCACAGAAGATTAAGTCCCAAATGATGTGAAAGGGGATGAATGCGCAAAATTGCCTGACTCCCCCAAACACTAACTCGAACAGACCCATACCCATGCACAAACACACAGAACCTAAACAAATAGACGCAAAAAATATTACTACAGAAAGTGATATGTTGCGGATGCGTTGCCAATGTCAGAGAAAAAAACAGGCCATACTAGGGTTACACTAAATACAGGTCTCCATTAAATATGCATTTGCCGATTTCATTGGGCTTGCTGTCTCTTCAAGTAGAAGGGTATCTGAGAAACATGATTAAGCATGTGAGGGTTAGACTATTTATAAAATGATTCGATACCCAGCTCAATATTTCATCTGGTAATTCTTGACGAATATCCTTAGATAGTGATCGCATCGTATGAATAATTCCCCAAATAAATTCGAACTCCTATAGTTTAATATCATTTGGCTTCATGTCAATTTGATTTATGTACCGCTGGGCTTGGTTGGATTTTCGGTAATTATTTTGTCCATGTGCCTGAGAGAGCTTTGTAATTTTTGTGAGCGAGTGCACTTGAAAGTTTTTCCCCTCAAGTGTTACATGGCGTAGACGTAATTTTTCAATTCGTACCCGTTCCAAAGTACTCCCAGCATATCAGCGTGTCTCTGTTTGTCCTCTTTAGCTGTCATGTTTCATTTCTGTGTGTGTGTGCTTGGGTATGAGGGTGTGTGCATGCATGTATACTTGTTTTTGTTCTCTTTTTTGTGCCCTGTTGATGTTTAGTTTTTAGACAAGCCGGAAAATATATTTGAATTTTATGCAAATTTTAATTGCTTTACTTTGCCCGAGAAATTTATGACCGGCAGCCAGAGGCAAAAAAGGACTTCGGAAAAAGGGAAAGGAATCATCTGCATTAATATTTTAGTGGTGCCAAAATAATTTATATCCATTCTCAATGGTCAATTCCCGACGTTTTCGGCAATTATCCGACATGTCGACAGAGAGTAGAGTGGAAACAAGAAACTGCCAAAAATTGTGGCAATTAATTTTCAGAAATCATTAAAAAAGATTACCAAAATAGCAGCTACTCGTTTTGCCCTCCCACTGGCTGATTAGCCAGTTAGCAGTTCGATTTCCGCTAACTTAAGTGACTCTTTTAATGTCTTGAGTGCAAGGAACTGCATCACAGCAACGACTACATATTTATTGGTACTATTTCTGGCTTTTATCCTTATTTTATGTTATTCCATTGAATGCCAATTTAATCTACTATGACAGCCAATTGTGTCTATGAATATACAAAAAAAAAAAAACATATTGCGGGTTTGTGTGGGGCTTGAATATTAGTCTGGGGGGGGCGTGGTCGTATTGTTGCGACACTGCAGTTGTTATTTTAACGAGAATCAATTTCTGCTACATTGACAGAAATGTGCATAATAACAGAAATGCTTTTTCCATTCTGCGATGCAAAGGAAGTCATAAATAACCCAATAGCTGACTGGGCAGTCCAGCCAGCGTCTTCATCGTCCGTCTTCCTTTGTCGGGCCCCGAACACCCCAGCTCTGCGCTTTGGCAACAAATGCCAAAAGCGGGGCGCGCCCATTTTTATGCTGCATCTGCGCCAATAGTATGTAGTTGGCTGTCCACCCAAAGGCGACTTCGTCGTCGTCTGCCCGCATGGGCGCAAATCAAGTTATTACGGGCATGGCAATGCCCCGTCGATGGTCCGAGCCCGGACTCTTAGCTGGGTGCGTCACATATGGCGAGCATAAATAGCTTCAGCGTATCCCATTGAATGGCCGTCCCGTTCCGCCTGCTGTCTACAAACTTTCTTTATACGCTTTCCATGAACATTTCGTGGCTGGTCTGGTTTATGTATTTAATGGACTTTGCACAACTTTTTTTCTCTGTTTTTCCATTATTTGATTCCCTTTATTTTTTGTTGGCAACGCGTGCCCGCCCCCATCACAAGGCATGGGACCAAACCGGCCAAGACGCGGACGTATTATGTCCATTGGCAAAGTTTTGTGACGCCGCCATTTATAACCCCTTACATCCATCCAGATTAATAGGAGGAAGATATACAAAGATATAGGAACAGTCACAGAACATTCTTAAGCAGAGGAGGCCGAATTATTTGTACCGTCCGCGCCCCTCCCATGGAACTGAGCTCAAAAGCGCAGGTCAGGCTTTTAACAGTCTACAAGTTTTTCACAGCTGTAGCATTACATACATATATGTATGTGCAAATGTAAAAAAAAACAAAAATACGAGTATATATAATACATAGTAATAGCTCAGTGAAGTTTTACTTACATACAAAAAATGAATTAAAGGCCGCCCAGCCCCGTTCAGTGGTTTGCCTTAAGGTACACAGCCTTGACATTTGCACAGCACAACCCACCTTCAACTCTTGCTTGGCTTACAAAAAGATAGCCATAAGGCCTTTTATTTGGCTGGCTTACAAATTCTTTTCAATGAGCTCTTTGCAGAGCTCTCGCTTGCATCCAAAGGGCAGAGGTTAAACCAACAGTGGTGCACGCATTGGGGTTTTTCTTTTTGCCAGATTCAATTCAGCTGTGAAACTAAAATGTACGTTGGTGTTGGTCAAACCCTCTCAAAGCCAAAATGAGGACGTTGGAGTTGACGTGCAGTGATTTCACCATCAAGTAACATAAAATTTCAGAGCTCAGAGTTATGCGGTGCACCTAAAGCAATGGCAATGGCTAACTGGTTTCTACGTTGACGTTACCAGGCACATTCGAAGCTCGTAATTATAATCTGTTTTTCAAAATAAAATTCCGAAATAAAACTGTTTGGTTTTTTGTCTGAATTTCCCACCTGAAAACAGTTCGTCTGCTTTTCCTAATGGACTAATGAGAGTTTAACAGCAAAGTATTCCTGTGGGGATGGGGAGGAAGCGGCAGCATACAGACCCGTGTGTGGTCAATTGGGTACTGATTTTTAAATTAAACCCCGACAGGAGAAGGGCATAAGCAACCCTTTCACAAAAAAGCATTAAAATTAATCGTTGTAATGAAATAAAACACAGACATTAAATAATTCTACACACATTGCAGCTAATACAACTCATGGAATCACATTTGCATGCCTTTGTTAATTAATTTCCAATGAAAATGCCAAAAACATTGCATATAAATGTTACTATTATTGTTGTTCCGACTTGATTTGCCGAATTAAATTCAAATTTCCAGAATTTTTTATATTTTACCTCTTTATCTCTCACTCTCTCAATGTAAAGCAAATTTGTATAAAAAACAATGCTTGTATCTTGTTTAATGCTGCCAACTCCTGAAAATAACTTTCAGAGTCATCCAATGCGCTGTGGCCTGCGAGGCCAGTGAGTGCTGATGCTCAATTAGAAACGCCACAACCCTCCAGGCAGGCGAGACGGTGCTCCCCATTCTGACTTTATTAAATTAACGTTTCATGTTCGTTTAATGAACAAAGGAAGCCGAAAATAATGATGCTCGGAGGGAGGCGAGTTTGTGGTTGAGACTCTGGCGCAGACGGTGGCGGAGGGGAGTGTAAACGTGTCGCATACTCACCCAAATACAAAAATAAAAGACGCAAATGCGAAAAATGCCGCAAGATGTTGCCGTTGCTGTTGCTACTTTTGGCGTAACAAGCCACTCTAATGACAATATTGGCACTTACAACAACAATAACAGCAGCAGCAACAGCAACAGTAGCAGCGGTGGCGGCCAAGGCCACGGCCGCAGCCGCAACAACAACAACAACAATAATAATTTTTGTGGTTATTACCAAGATTACAACGGCAGCGGCAATGTTAACTTTTTGTGCCATACACAGTCATAGACGGACGGAGAGCCACGAAACGAAGCAGAAACAAGTCGCGCACCAGCCTCAAGGAGTCACACACACACACACACAGTTGTACCTACACATGTACAAACATTTATAGTCTACTTAGAATTTAGCGACGTTTGCTGAGAAGAACAAGTATCCAGTGGACTGGAGTGAAGTGAAGGAAGGGACCCGAGCTGGCGACGAGTCGGACGGAATGTTTTCATTTTTAATGAAAGCACGTAAAATGCGAAAAAGTCCTCCATACACAGGCATACGGGCAGCACACACTCACACACTCGCACATGGGCAGGCATTCATAGATTTGCTTTAATTATAATTCCAGACGCGTTTATCACATCAACAACAATACAGGCAGACTCGCACACACACACACACACAGCATTACACTTTCAAAGGAACAAGACACTTGTACATGAAATATTAGACGACCACCCTACCACCCACACTCACACACACTCTTGAGCAAGACGCCATTATTGTACATCTGTGTGGCCACAAAATGTTTTTTCATAAACTGAGCAGAGCAACTAACACGCATGCATACCAACACACACAAGCAGAGCAGAGCAGAGCAGACCAGGGCAGGGCAGGGCAAGAAGTTGTTGAAATTTTAGAATGTCCTGTAGCTGGCTCCTGCTGCCTTCACATCTCTGATCTGCCTCCATTAGTTGTTCATGTTTTTTTGGTATGCCTTAGTCCTTTGTTCAACTGAAATATTTATGCATACGTATGACAACAATTTTACTACAGTTTTTGTTCGCTGTTTGTGTTTTGTGTTGGCTCTTGCCCTTTTACATGTGTACTCCTCCTACATCCTACGTAACTTCTCCGGCCTGACCTGTGAATCCTTGATGCGGCAATTTCGCAACACAAATTATATCTTCTTCTCTCCTGGAGTATCAAAAACTTTTGTCAAATTGCAATTTTCTTGAAAGAAATATAAAAAAGAAAAAAAAGACAATAGAGTACTAAAATTTGTTATGCTGGGCCCGTGAGTGTGTACGTTTCCCTCTCAAAAAAGTCCACTCAGCTGTAATTACGGGAGAATTTTATTTTAGTTCAGTTTTACCGAAAAGCTTGAGATCTTTTAGTAAAATATCAGCTTGTCAGCTGTCATAATTTTTGTTCTTCAAACATTTTTCCACGCAATCCCCTCGTTTTTTGTACATACCGCGGGATCTACAGAGCTGGATCTTCCAGAGCAGTCAATTTTGTAAAATGCTTTGCTATTTTGCGTTTTTTATCGACTCAATACTCTCAGATTTTTTTATTCTAAAATATTTTATCAGACAACTCACACAGTACAGTATCGTATCTACAGGAGAGTCGAATTAGCCGTATCTGTCGGTCTATTTCTATGCAAAATTTGTATTCCTTCTAGAATAACTAATATGTTAGCAAATGATTTTTCTATTATGATAGCCCCTGTAGCCAGTGGGTCAAGCTGTCGGTCAATTTCTGCCCAAAAAAAATACATAGCCGGCAAGCACCCTGTACTCTATATAACACGCCCTTTCGCAGCAAAAACTAACAAAAAAATGATTTCGGGACTGGTAAACACCTGACTGTCAATTTAGAAATACTCGTAGCAGTCAGATCGACGGACACTCGACACCAAAAGTATTACTCTATTCGTGGGAGAGGTTTGTGGGAGGTTGGAAGAGCGAGCGAAACACTAAGCTGACAAAGAATGTGCTCGCATATGGAAGGCAGGACAGGACAGGACAGAAGAGATATGCAGCTAAGATTGGAAATAATATTTATTTGATATTTCCGTTATTATCGAACATGGCAACAACGACAGCAACATCAAAAGCCAAGGCAAATGGCAAACATTTGTGCAAGTTTCGAGCGGCAAACTTTAGCCAAAGTGCACACAGACAACAAACTCGGGCAGCTGACTCCTGGCTGCTGACTTCCAGTTCCGGACTCCTACTTGACAGCGACAGCCATAGGATGTGCTTAGGCATGCAATAATCTAATGTGCAAATATGAATAGTAAATGGATGTGTGTGTGTGTTTGTGGCTGGGCAAAGGAAGGGATGTACATACAACATGCTACATGCCACTAAAAATCTAAATAAAGTGGAAGAGAGGCAAGGGCCGAGTCTGGTGGCAGGGATTTCTTTCACAAAGCTCAATGCAGTGAAAGATGTAGGTTCAATAGCTTCATCGTCTGTGTTGTGTTGTGATGTGCGCCTCCAGGCAGTCCTCCAGGCAGTTAGTCAGCCAAATTCTTTCGCTCTGCTTGGAAGCCAGCAACTTTGCGTTTGGCTTGTTTGCAGACCCGCCGCATGTCGCCTGCGCCCGCTCCATACCACCAGACACGTGCACTTGAAAACGCCAAAGTCAAACTCGACATCGAAGCCAACGCCAACGCCAAAAAGTCAATAATAATAAGTTGGGGGATACAGAATAAAAAAGTCTCCCAGTCAGTGGCAGGGAGAGTAAAAAAATACGCAGACAAATTCGTTTGAAAAGGGTAAAGGAATGTAATAATACTTAAAACTTGAAATTCGACTATGTTGAGCCAACAACACAATGCGGGGTCCTTGGTCGTCGTTGAAGGGGGGGCGTCGGGGGGAAGGCCCGGTATCACTAGGCGTATGAGTTATAAGCGAACTTGCTGTAAGCCTTTCAACCGACTTTGTCTGCCCCGTCTGACTGGCTGGCAGTCGGACTGTTGGGCACGTCCATATCTTCGGCTGACTGTTAGTGCTGCTGCTTGACTTCCAAGTGGCATTTACTCATTCTTTTCCTCACATGCTTTTCCTGCTGCTGCAGTCTGCCCGCCTCGATTTGTCATTTTCCTGCCAAGATGTGTCTGCATTGGAGGCTGTGGCTGTGGCTCTGGCTCCGGCTCTGGCTGGGTGGAAAAAATTGAAAAAGCCTTCAATTCTGTGCATACTTTTGTGTGTCGAATTTGAATTCAATTTCCGACGCTGAAAGGTTTTTAATCTTGTTATCAGGCAGCTTCTCTGTTCTTTCTCTGCCTCTATCTCTCTATCCCTCTCGTGTTCAGTTTGAGTGGTTTTGGCCAAGAAGCAACCCTCGTTAAACGTTGAGCAGTTGATTAGCTTAACCTTTTTGGATGTTATGCAATGCCCTGTGGCAGGCGATTGTTATTTGGATATTAATAATTCCACACATTCACTTGGGGGTCGTACGGCTAGGCGAATTCCAGTTTCCAGTTTTGTCTCTTATGGAAAAATCATTTAATTTGATTATTGATTGTCTGAGAATTTCACACCCTGCCACACAAAGCAAACCACGGCCCATATACTGTGTACTCGTCTTTCGAGTAAAGAGGATTTTTGTAGCCCCTGAATAATATTTCCAGCAGATTATACAAAATATTCTTATGGCTTACCAAAAAAAAACTAACATTCACATTTTCTGTTGGTTTAGATTTGAAAATGAATACAAGTATTGTGTTGATATTATGCAAGTATTGTTAAGCTGCTTGTATTGCTTTAACTACAATTAAATTGTCTATTTTAAGATGATTTTGTGCTGCTCAAAAATACATATGTTTTGGTCTGTGATGGAATTCAAATATGTATATCTACATACTCTTATATTATCTCTAAAAGTTTTCAGTGGTTGCCCAGTCGCTTTTGTTGATAAGTCTCTCTATCATTTGAACCATCATTAAAGCCATCTGCAGTGGTACATTTTCAGTCGCTGAGATTTATTTTCACACATTTAATGTCAACTGAGGTGAGAGGGAATACGGCACCAGCCGCAATCTTTCGAACAGAGCCTAACACTGGCCCTACTGAAAATCGCATACAGTTAGTCTGCTCACGCATTTTGCAAATTTACCACAACGCGACCAGGACAACCGAGGCTGGCGCAGATTATAAAAGGGAATCAGGGCGTGGGCCACGTAGCCGGGAGATATAAACCGTAAACTCACGCACGTATCCGGGGATACTGAGAACCAGAAAGAGGAAGAAAAAAAGGCAAAAGAAATGCACACTGAAAGCGAACAACGAACAACATATTAAAAATGGCAAACAAAATGGCAAACGTACTTTTTGCAGCCGCAGAAGTGAATAACTGTGAACGCAGCAGCGTACCTTTTTGCGTTGCCAAATTCCACATTTGTTTAGTGCTTAATGTTTAGCCACCACCACCGCGATTTGCATGCTGAGCAGGTGCTCCATTATTTATCAGCGAGAGCCCGCCGAGGGGCAGGCAAACAACATTCAGCGGAGAAACTGATTTATATACTAAGGCTGGAGGGAGCTGGTGCTGGTGCTGGGCTGGGCTGAAAAATGTTCGAGCCGAAATTGTTTTCGACATTTTAATGCAAACTGACAATCGGCCCCGCAAGGGGGTCGGATCGGGCTGTCGAGCAGCCTGGCACCTGCGTCGCCATTTTGTCTGGGCAAACAGAGGGTGGGTAGAAGTGATTCCGATCTGCGTTTGCAATTGCCATCAATTTAATCAACAAGGTTGCAGTGCCAGTGCAAATAAGAGCCAGCGCCAGCGCCATAATTTTGGTTTATTGTCGGGAATCTGTTAATGCGATGGCTCTCTGCCCCATCCCCCTGCCAGGGCCTCTATCCAATGGCGCTCATAAATAAAAATCACTGTGGCTTGAATTGTGCATCATTTTTTTTTGTGTACCTCATGCTTCGCCTGCAGCGCGCAAAAAAGGTTGGAAAGGAGGAATTGGCATTGCATTTGGCCATGTATGAATATTGATTGGTGTGGGTGTGGGTGTGGGTGTTGGTGTGTCAACGCCCTCCCATGGCGTCTCATGCCTCGTGGTGTGGCAATTTGCAGCTTGTACGTATTTATTGCACACGAAATGCATTCCACAATGCACAGGTAATTTACCCACACCCTCTCCACTCCAATTGCAATGCCGCGCCATTGTAATGTGCAAACATTGGATATTTACAGTTAGTGCTGGAGGGGGGTTGGGGTGATAAAAGCAGTGCTATAGATCCAGTATACAGTAACCAGTATCTGTGAGTCTGTGAGTATTTAAGTTTCAGCTTTAAACTGGAGGAAAGAACATGCCTTGACCACAGCAATTTAAATTATCCAACTCGCAAAACTTGCCTAATTTCTCCTCCAAATGCCGCCCAAACACACAAAAGTTTCCCAATACCCTTGAGTAGCCGAGTGGAATTGGGACATCCAACATCTAACCGCATTTCGCTTGCAATAAATCCAGACAAGGGAAACTTTTTGGCAAGTGAAAATTTATGCCTCGACTCCAGACCCACATCTTCGCGATTTGTTAGGGCTAACAATATAATTCATGTTTTAATTGGCGAAAGCCAAGTGGTTTGGCTCGCGGCATGTCGGGCCATGTCGAAGAGGCGCAATTATTTATGACTCGTTAAGTGTAAAATATCTGGCGCAAAATCAAGGAATGCACAAACTCTGCCCAGACTGGCTCAGACAATTCTAAATCATATGGCAATTTATGGCATTGGCCCAATGTACCCGAACAAAGACAAATCAGTAAGAATGCCAACTTCACAGCGACTGCTTTTACTTATACGCTTACCCTTAAAGTTCGACAACCCATACTTATATCTGTCTTCTTTGTTATGCTACGCGTATGCCCTTCCCCACACTCCACACCCAACAAACTAGTTATATTGAATATATAATATATCTACATAAATAGTGATATTATATAGTAGTCCAATCCAGCTAATGTTTGACAAATGATCAGCTTCATCCAAATCAAGAACACATATACGAATATACAATAAGCCGACAGCCATTAGGCTAATTATAAGTTTTCTTCAAGTCAAGTCTACGTGAGACAGGGAATCGGCATTTGAAACGATAAATCCCATACGCCGATGTCAGCTGGGATCATGGGGAGCACTAAAAGTCCCTTGTACAGGGCACAACATAAACTACAATAACAATTAGTCGGCTTACGGGTTCCGAGCACCAGCAACCTTCCAGCCTCCTGCCAACCCTCATCAGGCGCCAAAGGAAAGTGTCCACAAACTTTGGGCATAAGCTGCTGCAAACAAGGGGATTTAGTGGGGTGGGTTGAGGGGTTTCAGTTCGATCCATTGGGGCTAACAAAGGCCGTTCAGGATTGTCATTGTGCCGTAAAGGGGCCAAGCTAAAGAGTGCATGACATACGCTTTTTACAATTATCTACTGACACTTCCCATGTCACGCTTCTAGTTATCCCCCAGGAAGGGCATAAGAAGAGAACACTTCTGGTTTAAAGCGTGACACTACATACAGGTAATATAGATACATATATGTACAATAGTAGATACATACTTCGGCTATCTAAATATGGATACCATGTATATTAAACAAGAATATAAATAAACCGTAACCGTTCAGAATTAAACTAACAGCAATAAATACTCTAAGCCAGACGAGTCTCAAACGTTGATACAAATATTACCCTCCATGTATTCTAGATTATATTTAGAGCCTTGAGTCCCTTTTTTTTAATTGCAAAAATCTTTACCATAATACACTGAAACAATACTGTTTAATGTTGTCAATCTGTTATGTCGTTGCTTGAGACAAAAATGACGACTAATTTCTCCATTCCTTACCTTTAAGAAGTTTTGTTCAAGTTCTCATCAACCAAAAGTAAGGAATTTATTGTTAATTCTTCATCTTGTGTTCGGTACAATATCATCCGCTCAGTAAATACTCTGCTAAGTACGCTAAGTAAGTGTATTTTGACTTCAGCATCTGAAAATAAAGTCTGCTCGTTTTTGCTTGCCTTTCTTATGATTTCCCAAATGTGAACTGTTTTTGTCATCTTACGTACGGGCACACAGAGAAAATTCTCTATAGACAGTCGGTGAAGTTTTTGTGCCAAAGTGCTTTCATCTCCTCACCTCACCGCGTGCCTGCCCCTCTAGCTCGAAGCTCCTTTCCGGCAGACGCTGGAAGTGTTTATCACACGTCAAAGGCGCTTTTTGTCTTTGCCCAAATCTGCTTCAATTTGAGCCAAGATGAGCGGCGTATAAAAAGTTTTGTTGTATAAACATTGTGTGATTGTTAGAAAAACATGTGCCAGCGGGCACACACACACACACACACACACACAAGAGGCATGTGGAAACTCATCAAACAACGGCATCATCTGCATATGCCACGTCCTTGTCAGCGCCGTTATGATGAAAAGTCGCTACTTTTTGCTCCACGATTCTCTCTTACTTATTGTCCTCGCAGCGCGTGTGTGTGTGTGTGTTTGTGTGGCAAGTCTGTGTCACAATAAAGTCGCCTTTATAGTCCCGAGATTAGGTTAATCCGTTCGTTGTGTGCCCCGCTATCTGCTTGGCCTTTGTTCTAATGATGGGAAAGAGCGTGTGAAAAGCCTCGGCAATAACTCTTTCTTCCTGCGCTGACATTTGCGTTTGTTGCCCTAATGAAAACAGTTACAGTTTATTGTGCTCACGAGCATACACCCCAACACACGCACACGCATACTCGTGCGTGTATTTGTCTTGCTGCGGGGTTTAATGAACTGCCTCGGGCACGGCAAAAAGTGAGAAAGAGGCTTCAGGCCTTAATAAACCCTAGCACCCACTCGCCTTGCCATAATTTACGATGTATTAAGTGATTTTAAACATTTTGTTGTTGCTGCCGCTGCTCCTTCAAACCCTCTTTGACAGTGGCAGTGGCAGTGTCAGTGGGAGGGGCTCCTCAGCCAAATACATCCGCATGAAAAGGGCGGGCATTCTTTTGAGGGCTCAGCTCATGCAGTTGACATGTGCCAGGGAGGTTGATTAAATTAATGAAATAAATTATGAGCTGCTCATCACCGTCTCGCTGTTGCCTTTTAAATTGAGTGCGCGCCATCTTGAAATTAATAATGTGACATCTTGGGCCAGGCTGCGGGGCCAGACGGGGACAGGTGACACACACACACACACACAAATGTCTGTCGAGTTCTTTTAATTTCGCTACCTCGTAAATGAAGTGCCTAAGCTAACACACGTTGGTCTGCTTGGGAGCAGATTTATGCGCAAGCATAGATTCTTTTTCGCCAGCTTAAATTTATGCACTTAATTTCATTAATACCATCGCAGCGACATGCCGCGTGCACCCTGGCCTGATTGCACGCGGAAGAGGAAGCGGAAGCGGAAGCAGTGCAGACAGCTGGCTTTGATTATTGAATTAAATTTGCTTTAAGCTGGCCCCCCAATCAGACAGCATTTTCATCTTTCTCCCCAATGCCGCCAGCATGTTGTGGCCGGGTAATTTCCAATAAACGTGACAGTAAAAACTATACAAAAAAAATGGTTGGAAAAATCCAATGAAAATACAGGAATGCCTCTGGCTTAGGGACATGGACACTTGGTTGCCTTTTCCCCACCCAACTCTCTCCCCCTTTTGAAGCTGTGACAATGCAATGCATTTAAGTGCCATTATTCTTCCGACAATGTCACTTCTCTGGGTGTGCGTGTGTGCCACAGTTGCAATTGCAAATGTCCGGACATCTGCATGCAGTGTCGTATGAGCGGCTCCACACTCGGACTTCGGGTCGACTCAGGGGCCAAGGCCTGGGCAGAAATTAACAAAATGCATTGCACGAACTGAGTTGAACCCTGCCTCTGCCCTGCGTCTGCCCTGCCGCAACAGCACCAACCTACGATGGCAACAAAAGCCACCAAATTAGCAGACGCACACAAAAGGCTCTCGAGGCAGAGTAGGTCTCGCAGTGGAGCAGGGTGAGCTCGACAATGGACCAGCACAAAATGCCATCAAGTCAACAGAGGAATGGCAGAGGTAATAGAAACGGATTCGAAGGGGTACAGTGGGTTGGGTTGATGGGTGAGTGGGAGTAAGATGGGGGGGGGTTATAGGCTATGTTTGCTGCCAGACAGCCACTATGGCGTCGGCTGACTTTTGTTAGTCCTGAGTTGCCCCTAGGCAGCTCACAATACGAGTAGGCTGCCACTGTAGGCAGTAACTGAAGCAGCCCACAACTGTGGACTCTGGACTGTGCACAATAGTCGTATAACAATAAAACAAACATGCCCGGGAGGATATGCAATTGAAGAATTAAAAGGTTACATTTATTCGGGGTTAACTCCTGCTGGCTATGCAATTAAAAATCAGAATTGAAATGCATTAAAACTCATCGTCGTCGTCGTCATCGATGATGGCCACACGTCGCCGTTTGGACGCCTTCCCGTTGCCGGAATCGACTTTAGCTGGCTTTTTGCGAGCCAGAAAGTTGGCATCGTCGTCGCTGGCCTCCGACGCCTCGTCTGACTCTTGTCCATCGTCGCTGCGTGGGCGTTTGTTTGTCTTGTCAGCAGGCGAGGCGCCACCAGCATCATCGTTGTCGCTATCCGAGTCAATTACATTAACGCGACGTGCACGCTGCAAGGACAACGATGAGAGCTTGCTGGTGTTGTTCTCTTTGTTCTGCTCCTCCGCTTTATCCTGCTCTTCGTTCTCCTCGTCCTCCAGCTCGAGCAGCCGGGCACGATAGTCCTCTGAGTTGAAGTTAAATGCATCATCGTCCCCCTCCCCGACGGCCTTTGTTGACTCATTTAGAACCATATCGGCCAGTTTGATTTTAGTGGCTCGCTTGGCTTTCAATTGTTCAAATAAATCATCCGAGCTGGCTCTGCTCGGCTGCTTCGTTTCTTTTTGCTTCTCGGGTTTTGGCTTTGGCTCTGACTTTGGCTCATCATTATCCTCCTCCTCCTCCTCGCTGGACACATCGGGCTGCCGTTTCTTGCGTGCCAATTTGCGGGCAATTGCATTGACTTCGGCCTCATCCTCGGACTCCTTTGGCTCCACAGCTTTGGCTTTTCCCTTGCGCTGCCGCTTGGCCTTCTTACCGCTGGCCTTTCCCTTTAGCGGGGCACGTTGCTCGGCCTGGTCCTCGTCATCGCTTTTGCTGAACATTAGGCTCTCCAGCCTGCGTTGCTGCTGGGCTGCTATGTTCTCCGCCTGGGCCTGTTTTCGCTGCCTGCTGCGCTTGTCCAGATAGTCCTCCTCCTCATCCTCCTCCTCCTCTTGCCGGACATTCTCTTGCACGATTTCCACCTCTTCGCCGGCAACGATTTTGGCGCGCAGCTTTAAGTCAGCTGCATTCAGATAGGTCGGAACACGCCAGTAGTTCTCCATTCCCGCAATTGGCGGCTGCATGCCGAGAGCCACCAGGACCTTCTGAAAATCGCCATCCTCCATGGCGTCCTTTTGAGCCTGCAGCAAAGGTAGCAACGGCACACCATCATCATCCTCCGCTTGCTCGTCGGTATCCTCGCTGGCGTCGTTCAGGCATTCCGTGAGCCACTCGATGGCCGGCTGATACTTTGCCGTATCCACCTGAGCGATTAGGGCTTGCACCGTGCCCACATCCAAGGGGCGTGCGCACCACCTGCCGGGACCTGGACTTATTTTTTAGCTTCCTGGAATCTCTGGCATCTTCAAACATGGGCTCTTCCATGTACTCATCTGCTTCGCTGCCGCTGCCTCTATCGCTATCGCTGTTGCTGCTCTTGGCCTTGCCCTTGCCACGCCCTTTGCTGGACTTGGCGGGCAGTATCTCCGACTTGTCGGCTATCAAGTGAATCTGAAGCATTCTCTTGATGATCTGCTGCTTGCCGCGCTGCTCTCCAAACTCTCGGACCAGGCGCTCCAGGCAATCTGCCAAAAAGAAAGAACAAAGGGAAGGGAAGGACATTCAGGACTCTGCCTGGTTGGGATAAAATTGCTGCTGTCCACTTACCCGGCTCGGTGCGATATTGATCGTATAAGCTTCTTAGCATCTCGTCCTCTTCCGGCTGCCAGAGGTTTTTTCCACTCTGGCCGGACTTTGTAGAGCGTTTGGTGGGCGCCTTGAACAGCAGACCCAACTCCTTCATCTTCTTGAGGACACCACGTCGAGTGCGTGTCTTGTCGGCCAAATTGTCCAGAATCCAATCAATCACATCTGAAAGAGCAGACACAATTGGGTTGCAATGCTTTCTGTTGTTTGCCATTCCTTGCTATTTCTGTCTGTCTGGGACTCGAGTGCCCACAGCTCTGATTGCTTCTATTCATTTACTGTAAATCGAGTCTTAATTCACACTCGGGACGAGCAGACCCCATCACCCACGACCAACTGCTACTAAAATGTTCCATAGTTACCCTTATCGGTTTCGGGATTGCGTTGATTCTCCTCAAACAGGAAGCGCAGCTCGGACTCCTGCTCCTCGCTCCAGGCGCCTTTGGTTCCCCTACAAAGTATGCAAAACCACAAGTTAGAAGGGTTTGGTTAGAGATGAACACACCGCCGAGACAATGTCGAAATAAATATCGCACAACTAATGCCTAAAACATCGACACCACACACCAGTCAATCAATATTCAATCGATCTTGTTTTAAGCAGCTTGATTTTCCACGAAAATTCTATGTACATTCTGGCACTTTGTGGATCGACTTCCAGGCAAGTGAATGTGAAAAGAGATGATTTCTATTTATTAAAAGTCTTTTTCGAATATTTATATAAATGTATCCAATGTCCATCGTTGTTGTCCATCTCCAGTAGGGAGACTTTACTGTTCTTCCATGAGGCAAATATATTATAGTGCACGTTTTATCTATGAATTCGAGACTTGTTCTGCCGGACCTCAGTGGCAGTGGCAGTGGGTCGGGTCGGGTTGGGTTGGGTTGGGTGGGGATGGTCTTGCACCCTTTGACTAGTGGGCAGTGGGTGTATGCAAATACAATGAGATGGGTAAAGTTGCTCTCTGGCTGGCTGGTGGTCATCATTTATCATCTGCCAACTAAACGACAGACGATGAAGCCCAGGCTCAGTCAATCATGCGCCCATTGTGATGATGGGTCCTTTTAACCCCGACGAGACAATAGCCAACTCTCAAAGCCAAAGGCGTAGTGTGGGTGGGGCGTGGAGCGGCGAGAGGAGAGTCGACCGCTTGCCTGGCCATACTTACGCTTCATAGGCATCACAATAGCCAGTCTCCAGCTCATTTGCCTCCCTGATGCCTTTATAAAATAATAACTCTGCATAGATTTTGGGATTAGTTGGTGCCACCTCGACAAATTTGCGCACTACGTAGATGCCCAGGCGACGCAGCTCCTCCTGATGGGCGTCACGTTCCACGCTGAGGACTTGTTGAAAGATGCGAAACAGCTTGGCCTGTGGATAGAAATGTAGAGAGAGGGGCGCTTGATATTCAAATGAAAAGTTTCTGAAAAGACAGGACCAGTAACAACAGCAGCTTCCAGCTTCCAGACCGGAGTCGAGTGGTTTGGGGCAGCCATTGCCCCCTTCTGTGGCTGCCGCCTGCGGTTGGCTCTGACTCTGTCTGAGCAAGATATCATTTGCAGTTGGCAAAAACTTTATAAATGCCCCCCGCCCCCACCCCCACCTTCGACTAACCATACCCTAAAAGTCCCCGCACACAATCCTCTGTATCGTTGTTGTCTCCGTACGTCTGCCTGCTCTTGCAGCTCGTCGACTGTCGTCCGTATTTGGAATTTAATTTATCCTATGATTGCGCAGACCCATTAGTGGTTTTGACTTTGCATATGATGCTACTTTTGTTTTGCTTGTGGGTAGGCAGGCGGCAGAGGGCAGGCAGGCAGGCAGCAGTTAGCCGACAACCGACAACCGGCAGCCAGAAGTCTGCTTCCTTTGATGGCCACATGGAAATGGATAGCTCAAGCAGCTCTCGTCATCATTGTCGTTCTCGTTGTCGTTGTCGCTTGTACACACCAGACAGTGAGCCGGCTTAGATGACGCTGATATGTAGAGCTGACTGGCTGGACGGAGACGGCGAAACACGGGGAGAAAATCGGCTTTGTCTCCTCTATCTGATGCCGTTTTCGGCTGCTTTAGTGATTAGCCATTCTGCAGCTTCTCTGCTGCTCTGCTGCGGTGGCATTCGACCAAACGCTTTAAGCATCGCTTAAAGCCGATGAGAAAGTCGCGGAATGGTTAGAAAAGCCCACGCTGACTGCTGCCTACTGCCTGCTGCCTGCTGCTGAATGTGATTTATGAACTCTGGCCAAAAAGGAAAAGTTTAATTGCCAACCGTGAAAAGCAGCATAAGCAGTTGAAAAGAAATCCAACAAGCACTGAAAGGAAAGACATTTCCACAAGGCCAAAGTAAAAATACCCTACACAAGAAAAAGCAGCTGTCGGCGTTGTATTTATCGTGGCATGTGGCATACAATTTATTTTTTTTTTTAGAGGGCTAGAACTGGCCAAATTTAGCATGCTGATTGTTAATTAAAGCAGACACACAGCGTACTGAAATGTCATACCGCACAGAAAATTTGATATGCCCATTCCGCGGGTAAGTACACTTATACAAACTCAAACACAGACATTTGAATATTTGAGTCGCTTCACCGAAAGGGCGGCAGGCAACCTTCCGCCCCCCCAACCGATGGTGCGGCTCAAGGCAGCGCGTGAAAGGCTTAAAAAGTTCAAATTCTGGCTGACAAACAGAGGGTCTGAAAAGGGACCAACGAGCAAGCGAAGCGGGTGACTCGTTTCAAAAAAAAATATATATTATATAAATGTACGTTTACTCGTAAAGAACTCGCAGCAAATATCGTTTGTGGCTTGGCACAAATAGAAAGAGGGGGGGGCGGGGGCGGGGGGGGGGGGAATAAGTTTGTGGAAGTATTTTTTTAAAAAAAAAAAAAAAAAAAAAAAAAAAAATATTTATTTTTTTTTTTTTTTTTTTTTATTTTTTTAATATAAAAAAAAAATATAAAAAAAAAAAAAAAAAAAAAAAAAAAAATATTATTTTTTTTTTTTTTTTTTTTTTTTGTTGGGGGGGGGGGGGGGGGGGGGGGGGGGGGGGAGGGGGGGGGGGGGGGGGGGGGGGGGGGGGGGGGGGGGGGGGGGGGGGGGGGAGGGGGGGGGAGAAAAGAAATTTTAATTTTTTTTGGGGTTAAAGAGGGTTTGGGAGTAAGGTAGGGGTGGGGGTGGGGATGGGGGGTGTTGTGTTTTTTTTTTTTTTTTTTTTTTGGTTTTTCCCAAAAATTGTGGTTTTGGGGGGGGGGGGGGGGGGGGGGGGGGGGGGGGGGGGATAAAGAAATTTGGGGGGGGGGGGAGGAAAGGGGGGGAAAAAAAAAAAGATTTTGGGTGGCGGTTGGTTTGTGTTTGTTGGTGGGGGGGGCAAAAAAAAAAAAAAAAAAAAAAAAAAAAAAAAAAAAAAAAAAAAAAAAAGAAGGAAAAAAAAAAAAAAATATATGGCGGGGTGGGATGGGGAAAAAAAAAAAAAAAAATTTTAGGGGGGGGAAAATTTTTTTTTTTTGTTTTAAAAACACCCCTTTTTTAAAAAAAATTAAAATACCCCCTTAATTTTTTTTGAGTACGGGTATAAAAAGGTTCGCTTAATTTGTACAAATTACCATAAAAATGAAACGAAAGCAGCGACAGTGAAAGAAAGTACGAGAGCACACTCAACCAAATTGTCTACAATTGACAATATTCTCTTGGTTTTGAGAGCCAATCTTACTCAATAATATGCATTTATACTCTGAGACTCGAAAGTGAGGGCAGAAATCGAATGATAGATTCATTGACATTCATTCACTCTATTTGACTATCAGCGGTTCCCTTCAAAATATTCTTTTGGCTGGTTATAAAATCCCCCTTTACCATATACTCAATACAATTTCAATTCCCCTTTGAAAACACGAATCCAAAATTTAATTAGGGATAAGTCTAGGGCTCCAGCATTACTACAGTGCGGCGGTGTTCGTGGTTGAAGGTCTCCGAATTTTTGCTCAGTGCACGTCTAGGAAAAAAAATGAGCCGCAGAATGTCGACTGAGCTGCTAAGCCGCGGCATTTGTTTTTGCATTTGACTTTGATTTATGTGCAGGTCGCAGGCCAAAAGAATTAAAAGCGTAGCCAAAACCAAAAGGGGCGACAGAAGCAGCAGGCAACGACCCCACCACAATCATTGAGAGGCCAACGAGACGCTGGACGCTTGGGGAATTGCAATTAGGTGCAACGCTCTCTGGCTCACCTGGAAGAGCATTCCGGGGCAGGAGCAGCCGTAGGCGATGCGGTGCAGAACGGTAACGGCCGCCTTCAGGGCCCGGGTGGGAATCTGGGCCCAGTCCGTTAGCACCAGTGTGCAGGCACGAACAATCTTCGGGTGCAGCAATCTGAAGGAAGAGAATATAAAAATAATTACGAACCAATGTTCAGGCAGCCAAGAGCGAGATGTCAGGGATGGTCTACAAACTCCAATTAAATTATGCTAAATTTAACTAATTATGATTTAAGAGTTTATCCTGCTGGTTGGCCAGGTTTGCCACCACCCCCTCCCACCCCAAAAACAAACCCGTACCCACCACAGAAGCACCGAACATTCGGGGCAAAGTTTTAGAAACATTTGAAACAACAGCAGCAGAAGCGGCGGCAGCAGAAGTGGCGGCAACGGCTACAGCAACATTGCGAATGGCAGAACAATTAAAATAAAACAAGCAAAACCAACTTGACGTCATTTTATTATAATGGTTTGTAGCTGGGACTGTTGCTGCCACTGCTGGGATCTAAGCTGCCTGCGGCATCTGTGCGCGCTTCGCTCTGGTTCCCGGTTCCCGTGCCCGTGCCCGTTTCCGTTCCCGTTCGAGTTCGCGGCCATAAAACTTTTGGCCCAAGTAATTTCTGACACTAATCCTTAATTAGTAGCCACGAGCTGTAGCAGTGACTCTGCCGCCGTGGCCCGGCACTGGTCTGCCTTTCAATTAAAAATACAATTACAATTTTCAACACGACCATCACTGCAAACCGCCGACCAACCGATGGACCACCCCGACCATGAGAACTTTTCAAATAACAGGCATAAAGTGTAAGCACCATCCCATCCCATCGCATCCACTCTAAAACACACACACACAAAATGTCCAAGCGGTTGGCCTTGATTCGAAAACTTTCCATCCTTTTTTGTTGGACCTTGGGGGCAGGGCCCATTTACCTTCGGGCAAAATCATCAAATTTGAACGTTTTCTCGGTGAGTCCCTTATCTGGTTTTTGTGGGGGGGTAAGAGAGAACAGAACAGGCAAATGCCATTTATTAGCCGAAATTTTCGTAAATTATTTTCATATTTATCATGGATTTGTTTCGGCGACGAATGCTTACTCTGCTCCTCGAACTCCTCGTTCTCCACATCATCATCATCATCCTCGTCATCGTTCTGCACGTCCTCATTATCCTTGTCCTCATCCTGGGGTTCAACTGAAAATATTTATAAAATATCAGCTATAATTAGAAGCTCAGTAATGCTGAATGAAATTCTAGGGAAATATATTGTATGGAAATAAAACAAACAAGTGGAATTGCTGAACAAATAAAAACGTTTTACAGTCTTCTGTATTTCGACTTCCAGTCCATGGTGCCGTGCTCTAAGCTGGAAATTATTTATAGAACTGTATTTAAAACAGAGCTGTTCCTTTTTAGAGTGTCTCGTGAAGTGTGTGGGGAGCACAGCCCTCACGATATGAAAATATTTATGCAAAACCCCCAGCACCATACCAAATGCAAATGGCCATTAACCATAATTATGACTGCAGCAATGCATAAACAAGTTTACTTACGAAACAAAAATACTCAAAAATTCACACAGAGCCACACACATGTACACACGATGATATGTGTGTGTGATTAAATGGAAAGCTAGTCGAAAGGGCACTTTCCAGGCATGAGAATAGGCAGGCACACCCCCCGGCAATGCAATTGGAATGGAATATGCATGCCAGAGGAGTCTTGGCTGGGGCCCATGTGTCCATGGATTTCGTTTGTACTCCTATTGCCCAACTTCAGCTGGTGCTGCCTTAGCTCTGGCTTCTGGTGATGGTGATGCACCTGCTGCAGGCATGAAATGGCAACGCACCAAAAAATGTCAGCCAACCCGGGCTGGACTAAAGCCAGGCAGTACTGCAGGCAGTAACAACTTCATTTGCACCCCCCACACCCCCTGCAGACCCAAGCCCAGAGCACAGAGCCCTTTGGTAGTAGCAGGCAGCAATGGAATTTGCTGCGTTGCATCGCTTTATTAACGTCTTGAATGGGGCCCGGTTGTCGTGCTCGTTGTCCCTGTCCCAGTCCCAGTCCCAGTCCCTGTCGTTGCCAGTGACGCTATGCCCCATCATTAAAATACAATTTTCTGTGTCAGGTTCAAGCTGTAAGCCCAAACACGGCACACAAGAGTAGAGCTGGGTACATGGGGCATGCAACACGAACAGCAGTGTTACAGGACGGCAGGACTACGGTGATATTAGTGCATGTCTTTTGGGCTGGTCTGGGCTGGGCTGCCTTTGTAGCTGCATTTGTTGGCCCGACACCCCGGACATGAGACAGGACCCTGGATAAAATCCCCATCTCTTCGTTTTGGGCCCGCTCGTCCTGCACGGCCATTAAACATGAACCTCGTTACGGCGTTGCTGATGTTCTCGTTATAGCGACAGCTCCAGGGTACTACTCTCGGTATATGGACACGACACGACGTAACAATGGCACTTTGCGAATCACACTCGAGCCTTTGGGACTGCTCTCCCCTAAGGGGTTCGCTAATCGCTAATCGCTGGGTAACAAGTTAGTCGAGAGTCAGCCCAAAAAATATTATATGTGCCCGGTTGTTGTGGCTCAGCTTTGTCTGTGCATCGCACTTTCAGGCCACACTTAATGACTTTTGCGCGTCGCACACACCCGGACAGGAACGGACAGGACCGGACCGGACAGGACACCTGTCCTCCCCTGCAACTGACCTTCGGAGCATGTTTTAGGCATCCTGCAGCATGCAAACAAGAACGTGCCTGGTGTTTGGCTTGTGGTCTGAACCAGACAAAGCCACCCACCCACCGGCCACACAGCCTGCCAGTTATATTTTTCGGTAGCAATTAATTTGAAGTTTCAACACGGCGCCAGAAGGGTGTGTGTGTATGTGTGTGTGTATTATTATTACATAATGTGTGCAATGTCAACAGCAGTCTATGGAGGGGGGGTGGTTCCAAGATTGTGACTCTAAGCAGCCGCAACTTGAGCGACCGCCGTAGAAGCTGCAAGGCCGAGCCGGACGAGCCACCACATCCCGGCGAGTCAACACGGTCGGTTTCAAGGACTCGCAAATGCTAACAGGTGACGACACACACACACACACACACACAAGGACACTGCCTGGCAGGGGCATAAACAAAATAATAACAAAACGCACCGAGCAGGCAACACAAAGAGCAGAACGCCGCAGGACTGTCACAAAGAGAGGCCTGGAGAGCAGCACCAGAGAGAGAGCCGGCGCAGGCGCGGCACTCAAGTTCGAATTTCGAAGTTCGAGCAGCAGCCGAAGCCGAGCACAGCAGCCCGAGCTGACTTAAAAGCATGTCCTGGCCGCATGTGGAGCTCAGTCTAGTGCTGAATCCACCACCGCCAGGACACGCGACCACCCACAGCCGGACAGCGCGAAGTTCACAGTGCCCACAGTGCCGAGTAAAGAAGCAACAAACATAATTAGACCATACCCGACAGCTGCCTCCCGCGCCCTCATAATTTGTGCAACTAAAACCAGAACCAAGACCAGGTAGCAGATCAGATCAGAGCCTTGAAGTGCTTAAGTGTGGCCCGGTCCAGGACCAAGCGGGTGCCTGTGCGTGTATGAGCGACTGTGAGTGAGAGTGTGAGTGAGAGTGTGCTTGATTTGTTGTCTGTGGCCTGCTTCCGCTCGCAGAACTCGGAAAGTCAAAACTTTTTCTGGATGGCAGACAGCAAGGCGCGTCTCCAGCCTGTGTCCACAATTATATAGACCTCCACGTATACGTTTCAGGCCAGCTGCGTGCCTGGCTCATTTCCTACCGACCAAACTTATATATTTTAATGTGTGTGTGTGTGTGTGTGTGTGCTTCCTTGACTTGGAATTTTAGCTGACTTTCGGTAGGACATCAGCCAGGTGCAGGCAGGAGCAGTGCTTAAAGCTGTCAGTCAGCGTGTAACTTAAAGTTAAATCTATTCCAGTGCCCCACCAACCGTGAAGCAAACACAAAGCAATGTGAGATAACCATAAACACAACCCAAAGGAAACGAGGCAAGCAAACAGAACAGAGCCAAACAAAAACAGTGCAAAGCAAGAGAAAAAACGAATTTTAAACGTCTGCATATTAATCAACGTGCTAACAACACGACGAACTGTCCTCGCCCCGACGACAGCCGGCACAGGATCAACTCCTAGACAACTTATCACAGAGGATTAACGGACAGACAGAAAAAGAACACGGAGAGTGTACGGCAAGGCAGAGCTAATCAACGGCCACAGACGTCGCTGAGGCCACTCCCACTTTTACTCCCACCAGGAACAGGAGGAGCAGCAGGAGCAGCAGCAGGAGCAGCAGCAGCAGCCGCCGCCTCATTTGGCCACTGCGGATTATGTTAATTAGGTAATTTTTGCTTTGATTACTCGTACCTTGGGGACTCTGCAGCAGCATTTTTGTTTGCTTTTGGAGCGGCCCGGGCCCCGCCTTTTATGCACGGTCCTCGTGCTTATGTGTCCGCCAGTTTCTCCACTGTCCACTCCACGCTGCTTACATATTTATGAAATTTTCATGCAAATCGAGCTAATTCATTCACATTTTACCGCTGCTCATCGGACTGCTGTCTGCCATTGCCGCTGCCTTTGCTCAGTTTTAATTTTCCGCCTTAATTGCAAGACAATTTTTTCGAGCTGCTTGCTTTGGCTGCTCTCGTCTGAGTTTTAGTTAAGAACTCATAATTAGCCAGACGCAGCAGCGAAAATTGAAAAAGTTTTGCCACTTTTTATTTTAGCATTTTTTTTTTGTGGCATGGTGAAAGAAAACGAAACACAATCATTTGGAGAATTATTTGCGGAGGGAGCTACTCGAGTGGAATGACAACTGGCAGTCCATTAGGAGAGCTAATCAAAGGCAAATGAAAAATTGAAAATTAATTTTATTCGGCCCAAAACATAATCAACACTTTGCAAATCAATTTATGGCCATCTAATTAAAATTTAAATGAGCATTACGAAATGAAGACCAGACCGCTATATGCACTCTGTGCGGGCCGGTAATGGAATTGGCATTAATTATTGCCAGGATAATTTATTTAACAGCTGACATTTAATGGTCAAGTGCACAGAGTTATGTGTCAAGTTGCTTCTTGATTTGATTTTATCAAATAACATTTGTGCGCCACAATAATATCAAATACTCGGCTTACTCAATGCCAACAACAGGGCGCCATGCACGATTATTTTGCCCCAAAGGCCATACCGAGCAATAATTGCGGTTGGTTCGTCCAGTCAATTGCACAAATCCATAAATTAAGGTCTAGCTGCAAAGAGCAAAATGCAAATCCAAGGCTCCTGGGAGAGCACTTGAAGACGGCGAGGGCCAGGGGCTTAGCAAAACAAACTTGTGAATGGTAATGGAAACAAAAACAGAAACTGCCAGATGCCGGGAGGCTTTCACAACTTTATGCACAGCTTCTGATCCTGCTCCTGCTGCTGCTGTTTCGTCTGCCCCTTCTTATCGATAATTAAATTGTGAAATTGCGAGCTAGGGGCCTGAGCCCGAATGTGGCAACAATGGAATTGTGGCCAGAAATCTTGTGCAAGTTTTTGGCGCAGTCTCTTGGCCTTGGATATCCCAGGCCCAAAAGTGTTCCCAGTCGGTTCAGGCCGGGCTCAATGATTTTCATTTTCAATTTAATTTGATTGATTTTTGCTTTGTTTGTGGGAGCGCACATGAAATTCATACGCCTGAATTATGCATGCAAAGCTGCTCTGCTGCTCATGGAAAAAGTATTATGCAATTCCTGTGGGCCATTTACTTATTTATGTGGCGCACAATCGAGGCCAAACATAGAACACAAAGGCGAGTAAATGATGTATAAATAAATACCATTTTATGTACAATACGTGGCCGGGGAGTGTATATTCTTTTGGTGGCGAAATGTCAGGCATAAAGCATTTGACAGGCGAATTAAGTCAACGCTAATTCGACTTTTATCTATCTTGCCAATAAAACTCAGGCAGCCACCGGGTTCAGGTGGCTCGGAAAGCCATAAAGTCCGTGCTGGGGTGGCAATTAATGCAGCCTCAACATCTAATTAGAAGGCAGCAAAAGTGCCGCCAGTTGGGCCAGATAACACACGCACCTCAACCTCTTGGGGCTGGGCTGAAGGTACAGCCCAGCCACCAGCCACCAGTCTTTGGGGGTTGGTTGACAGGAGGGCAGCGGCTCAATTAAGGCTGCCAGCAGGCAGGGTGTTGCGTAAGTGCCTCTCGTGCGGTCGGAAAGGAAACCTGATATTCTTGCATAATAATACGAGTATTCAAACTCAATTTACACAAAACTTTTAATCAATGCTCAGGCAAGTCGAGTATGTAGGTACAGCACAAAAGTGTCTGTTGCTGAAATATGAAACATTTTGATCTAATTAGTGGCCCAGGGCTTTGTCGAAGGACTCATAATAGAATTTTCATCAGCTCTCCCCAATTACCCAACGCTGAAAAGTTGCCAGTGATTCAACCAAAGTTATTGCTCGCACTCGCACGAGCATATGCTGTTCCTTTGCTACCACTGTGCGTATGAGTGATGCGGGTAGCAGCCACAGCACTCGAGACAGGCTGGCGCAGCATGCAGAGAGGTGGTTAGGCAGCACATAACCATCCATCCATCCATCCCACCACCCGCCATTGTTTGCGGCCAACTCGGGCACCTGCAATCACGTGCCTCGTGCTGTGGCAATCAAAATCGTTAGCTGCAGCCCGAGCGAAGCCAGAGGAGGTCGCTCTCTCCACGTCCCTTCTCCATGTGGGGCGGCAAATAATCAAATATTTTCGCGACTACAAAGGGACCTACAGATATGTAGGTATGTACCGCGACAGCAAGTTGAAACTTAAAGCCAGTGAAAGTAAATCCGATTTAGAGCCGTAAAACGGCAGCCGCCACAGTGGGTCTGACAGAGGAAGGAACTGGAGCTGGAACAATTTGCATATTTATGAAGAAGAACGGCCTTTGATAAAGCGCCCCAGCAGGGCAGGGCAGGGCAGGGCTGCAAGACAAACCCGACGGTTGCTTTAAGCTGCTCCAAATTGAAAAACGCAGACAGCAAAAGGAAAGTATACAAATGTAAATGCTTCTGATTCGAGTATGAGGAGGATGAGGGGTTTGCAACAATAATCTGCGCTGATTTACGATTTACAGGCGCAAAATAGACATCGCCCTGGTGGGGGCAGCTTCAGCCTCAATTGTGGCATGAGGAAACAGACAATTTGCGTGAGCAATTTGCAGTTGATGGCGACACACGCCCCAGTCCTCACATACCCCTCCACTGCCAGCCCAGGCAGCCACCCCCAATGGGCTGAATTGTAAAACATTTTTGCGAGTGCGAAACAGCAAAAATATTACACACTGATTTTGATCACTGGCTTTATTTTTTCAAGGGCTGCCATTTCACTTCAAAATAGCATGGCAGAACGGCAGCTGAAAATATAAATGCGAGAAACCGTCTACCCGTAGCGAATATTTTAAACAGAATTTTTCCCGGAATGCCGCAATTTTAAAGCAATCGAGAAGCAAATTAAGCATTTTAAGAGTTTATATTCATTTATTCCATTTATATTTTACAATCCATTTTAAGATGTTGGAAATCCAATGGTTCAAGCTCTGCAGATCTGACTATCCAGGCAAGAATTTAAGTATCAGCAACTGAATTACTCGTATCTCCAAATGAAAGGGAATATGGTAACAATATGGGTACCCTCTATACACATTTCAGGGCAGATTTAAGTGTCAGCAGATTAACAAAGTGTCATGGAAAAAAAACCCTTTCTATTTCTCTGCAATATTCATAATCGGACAAACGCATAGAAATCACAAAATGTGAAAAATTTTTACTCACAGAATCCTGCACAATAAACAGAACCTAAATGGCCCGAACGGGAACTTATTTTGTAATAATTTCTTAAATACACTTTGAGATTTTCCATTTACTTGCATACGGGAAGTAGAAAGCCTTTCAGCTTTACTTTACTCCTTGACATGCACCAAAAATATGTTGACATAGTTTTTCAATAATACTCAAGCTTGAGTGCACATTTGTGCATGTTCGACTATGTATATTTGTACATATATATATATATATGTATGTATATACAAATATGGGTAAGCAGTTGACATATAAAGTTTATATTACCAAAAACCCACTTCCGTTAGAACTTGTACTTGAGCACACACTCGCACAGAGTCGAATGGCTAACATTTGAGTACATTTCCTTAAGCAGAATGACTTTAACAGTGCAAATGGAACTCAAGTGCACAGTCAAATACAGACTTGCATAGCCAACACACAGGTAAGCAGGTGCGTAGTCGGAAATTGTAATGGGGGGAGCTTTGAGTTGAGATGGGAATGCTGGGAATAAATTCAAAGTAGCATGGGTCAGAAATAAACAGAGCAGGATAACCCTGCATTATGAAAATAATGTTAATTAAAACTTATTCCGTTTTTGCTGTGAGATCAGGCAATGAATGCTACAATACAGAATCGTCTGAGGTGCTCATTTTGATAATATTTAGAGTGGATTCTTGTCTTTAGCAATTCCGAAAGTGGAGCAGAAACATGCAGCAACATAATGTTGTTCCCATCAAAGTAAAGCGTACAACTTTCCAGGTAAAGCCCGTATTGCACCCCCCGTGGACTACGACGCTGTGTAGCAACCGTAACCGTTACGCACACAGGGAAATCTCACCGTAATGTAATGCCTAATCCCAGACATTAAAGTGTTGCGCCAACAAAGTGATTTGTTGTAGACAAAGCGGCCGCATACTGAGATGCTACGCCTCCTCCCGGCCCCGTTGTAGTCTCGTCATCCTCATACTGCTGCTGCCTCTGCCCGACCATTATTCCCCCTCATCAGTATCGCACAATGGGAACGAGGCATTGCAAATAATCTTTGCAGTAAATACGCAGCAGGAATGGAGAGGAAAAAAGCACCGCGTGTGTCTGGGGATCATTATTTGCCCAAGTGGGAAACAAAACGTCGGCAAAAAGTCCTGCGAACCAAATGTCGCACATGACTGCGGCATCTGTGTGCGTGTGTGCGTGTGAGCGTGTGTGCGCGTCTCTATGCGCCCTGTTTGCTCCATACGTATGTGTTTGAATGTGTAATTTAAGCATTAGAGACGCGTAAACCTTAACAGGGCGCAGGGCGCAGGGCTCAGGGCGCTGGGCGCAGGGCGCAAGGGCGAGGCAGCAGCAGCAGCAGCCGCACACACAGACATGAAAATTGAATAAATTATGCGTGTCATCACATGCCGGGAACAGGCTGGGCGGGGGCCAGGAACAGTAGATGGAGCAACCGCCACCGGCTTAGGTTGCCTAGCTTCCAGCCCTGCAGCCAGCAGTGTAGGGAGACTGAGCCGGAGTGGGCCACGCAATTTGTGTGCGACGACGACGACATTCAACGGCATTTAATTAAGCATTTTGTATTCATCGGAAATGTCATAAAAATGACGTCGAACGACAGGGCCAGGACTGGCGGAGGGGCTGCACATGTTGCAGGATATGTACATGAATATGTATCTGTATCTATGTATGTTTACGGCTGCAATGAAGCTGGTAATCGGGATTCACTGAGCCTTTTGAACAGTATGCCGGCCTCTTTCTTTGATTATTAAAGATCCCTTTCTGCTTTCCATTTTTTGTACATTTTTTCTGATAATTTATTTATGCCTTTTGGGCGTTCCCCTAGCGCCGAGTCACGTAGCTGGGCGACAAACCAGAAAGAGGAATAGTAAAAATATGCAAAATAGTTGTGGGGGAGGGCCCAACTACGCGGCGGCGACTCTGCCATATCCCATTTCAAGGTCTAGCTTAAAACTGTATAAATAGGAATGCAGCAGGGTTCTGGTTCTAGACCCATTGATATCCCGCAAGGGCTTTGAAGTGAGAACGATATCTGGGGAAGGGGCAGGGGCAGGGGATCTTGTGTATCCTTTTATGTATAACCTTTCGTCAATGCTAAAGCCCCGGGAGAGTGGAAAGCTAAAACAATAAGCAGCAAGGCGACAAAGTTTCGCAAAAGGTCGCATATGCACATTTGTGAGTGGGCTTGTAAAGTTATCCTTGAAAATGTTTAGCAGCCACTCAGCTGCGTTACGTATACGCACAGTTAACCTGGCATCATCATGGCCCAGGACCCCCGAGGCGACACCTACAAGCCACCTATGCGCCTCTGAGTGTGTGTTCTGTGTGTGTTGTGGAAAACTTTTTTAGACAGCAAACACTTTCCCATCGATTTTCCTCGAAGTTTTTTTCATGCCATCGCTATGTGCAGTGGCTGGCTGCTATCTCTCAGCTGCCTCAATGCTGTTTGTTTTTATTTTCACACTTTGGCTTTGGCTTTTAGTGCTTCCCACAGACGCACACGCTGGGTCTGGGACAGACTACAGGCACGGACCACGACTCCACCAGCATCATCATTTGGTATTCAACGTGGCATTAAGGTCAGGATATCTGGGATTTATAAGTTTTGTTAGCAGTTCCTCGACGGCACCCGGCACGCGTTTATTTATGCAGGCCAAAGCAATGGCCAAGTGGCCGAGTGGCCAAGGCAGAAGGAGACGAGATACATACTCGCATACCCGTATAACTATGCGTGTGTTAAAGGAATGCCCGTGGAAAGTGGATTGCACTTTGCCACATCATAAGTGGCAGCTCCTTTGGCAGACATTTATGTATAATTTAAATCGAATTAAATGCCAGGCCATCAAATAAAGTTAAAACTCAGCCCGCTCGCTGTCTTCGGGAACACTTCTCTCTCCCCCCATCACCTGCCATTATTTTGTTAACATTTTCCATTTTTCGAGGCGCACATTTTTTTGAGCGATCCAAGGCATAACTCCGGCGCCTGTTGTTTAAACTGTTTCCTTGCTGCTGCTGCTGCTGCCATTGTTGGACAACAAAAGTTGTCTGCCCCTGCCACCGTCTGCACTTTCGACACTTTTATGCCTCACGGTCAAATTGTTATGGCTTATAATGAATGCCAAGCTGGAGCTGGAGCCAGAGACGGAGCCGAGCCAGAGAAAGGCGAACAATAAATGTTGAAAATAAAATATGCGAAATGCAGCACGCTGTGTGGGCGAAATTCAATGGAGGCATTGGGGGCGTGGGTGTGGACGTGGGCGTGCCACGGCGGCAGCAACGCAAGCAGCATAACAAATTAAAAACTTTGCCGAGTTTTTCCTCTTTTCTTTGCCAGTCGAATGCCAGCAAAATGTTTTGCCATTAAAATATGAAAAATTGCTTAATAATTCAGGCTGGCTGGAGGCACGTTAAAGCAGCGACTAAGACTGGCAAATGGTCCGAGGAGATCCGGATCCGGATACGTATCCAAATTCGATTTGTTCTTAACCGAATCATGCACATGCCACACAAATGGGTGGTGGTGGTGGGAAGGATATCAAAACACACTTCATTGAGAAGCTAAGGACGCTTAAAGAGTCTCATAAATTGCATCAAATCACTTTCGAAACTTTTCTGGCCGAAGGGGGTGCCTGAAGATCCCTCATTCGAAACACATTAAACATATTTCGTATGCTAATTCACTAATTGCCACTCTAATCATCGGCGCACAGCAGAAATTACCAGCATACATATATCAAGCGCCTCAAGGGCTCAGGGCCCTTGAACGGGCGAGGCGAACCCTTGCAGGCCGCGTTGCGTGCTGAACTTGTGATTTCCGCCACATTAATTTCAATTCCACAAGAAGAAGACCCCTTGAAGACAAGGCAGGCAAAATCCAGACCATTTTCGGGGGTCGGGCCAGTTGAGGACACGGCGCATTTGGTAAATGCCTTAATGGCCTAATTTTTGTTTTCCAACGCAGAGACAAAACACACAAAACACAGCGACACCGCCACCGCCACAGACACCGACACCAACACCGACACTGGTCTGGCACACAAAAAATACGACAGTTGTGCGTGTAATATTTTTCGTTTTGTAAGGACTTCCAGCAGGGGCTGGGGAACTGGGAGCAGGCAAATTATCATTGAAGTTTTGAGAGGCAGACAAGGAACAACAATCGTTAAGGGTTCGTCGAGGGTTGCCTGCTGCGGCGCCTGCTCCTGCTCCTGCTCCTGCTCTCCTCCCGCTGCCTTGTGGCCCATGAAATGATGTCGTAAAAATTTAAAGTTAGCTGCCTTCTTTTGTTGCCCAAATCTGCTCCCAAAAAAACAGCCACAGAGCCACCCCATAATTTGATACTCGAAAAATTGAGCGTAATGTGCGTTAATGTAAATGGCGCGTATTACTGACAAGTGCCTGGCCTGATAAATGGCTGCAAGAGGCAGATTTATGCGGAGGCACATGCGCTAATTGCCGAAGAAGTTGCCAGTTGCGAGGAATGGATTAGAGGGTAGATGGGTTCAATGCGCCAGCACAGCACAGCACAAGCATCAGCTATATCCCCAGCCATATCCATGTCAGAGGAGAGAGGGACGCGGCAGGCAACTAGAGAACTGCCAACAAATCTGTCAGAGGATCAACAAGCGCCCGCCAGCTATGAAAATTAAAAGACACAAAATGCCAAAAGTTGACGACACAGTGAAGTGAGACCCGGACCACGAGCACGACCAGGACCAGCAGGGGTCTGGGGGTACAGGGAGCAACAGAACGAACAAACAACGCCGTTGACAACCACAATCAAAATAAAAGACGAAATATGCAGGGGGAAAATTCGAATGGGAGGGTGGTTGTGTCGAAGGACACGAAATTCTAGTATATTTTTGTTAAACGATTTTTTTCATCTATTTTCGATACCCTCCACAACAAAGCTTGGTTACAGAGGCAAATATTTTCCCTAATTTGAGCTCAGAACTGGAGGTTAGATTTCCAGCAAAAGTGACTCAATAATCCCTTGGAAACTAACAAAACTCTATATGATATATCTTCAAGGGTATGAAGAGAATCGGTGCTTGAAATCATTTGCACTACCAATCCAGCCAAGAGCACAGTGGCCAAGTCAACGACACCCGAACTTTGTGGATTTTGTGAATGTTTTTTTTTTTTGTTAGTCTCTTTTTACCATTTTCCCTTGCAGTGCGAAATGTGAAACCACTTCAAAGAGCAAAGAAAAACGCATCCCAGCAACGGCCCAATTATTGATTTTGCACTAGTCTCAGATTTATTTTCACGAACAGCCAGCCAGGCACTTTAAGGGCCACGGCTTTAAGTGTCTGCCCAGAGAGCCAGAGAACCGGGGGCACCACCACCAACGGAGCAAGTCGGACAGTCTCAAGTTATGTCCGAGCCAGAAAAATTCTGTCTGCCAAAGCATGTGTGCGTGTGACTATAATCCGGCTATCAGCTTGCAGGAGGAGCGAGCCAGAGAGACACGTATCTCAGATTTAATGGTCAACCAAAGGCAATTTGGCAAATTATTAGAAAATCATTGTGTCACTCTATGTGCGGGACAAGGAAATATGAGTGCCTACAGACAGTCCTGGCCAGACAGCCCCAACTACCAGTCAAGCTGTCAGCTACACAATTTGTCCTGGCTCCAACCCAAAGTGCGATTGGTTTGTCATCGGGATGGGGATGCTGTAACTTGAGCATTCTGTGCCATATTAACCACAAGTAATATTTTCACTTGGAAGCGGGGCAAATGGCAAATGAGCGAGAGCCAGAGGAGAGGGCCGAGTGGCAACAATAGGGGCGGGCGAGAGGGTCAACCATTTATGCACAGTTATTGAAAAAGTTTTTCAATTTGAGAGAAAGCTTTGCACAAAACCAAACTAAGCCACGACAAAGGGGTTAAAAATATGAGTAACATAATAAAAATGAGTGCCAGCCAGCCCCCTGCGAGTATTGTCTGACTCCGAACGAGTGAGTCGTCCCTGCCATCAGCGTTTCTTATTTTTTATTTAAAAAATTGTTTTGTGGCCCATTCACCACATTCAAGGTCCCAGCACAGAAATTTGCTGCTGGGGCTGCTGCTGCTGCTGCGAGCAAACCCAAATTGGGCTACCAAAATAAAGCCCAAGACGTAGTCCAGGCACAAACACGAAACACGAAGCACAGAGGCGAAATGGAATACATATAAAATAGCAAGAAACGGATGAGGAAGAGAAGCAAAACCAGCCAAACAAACAAACAAACACACACAAGAGGCCCACCAGGCTCCAGCTCTGGCCCTGTTGTGGCGGCCCAGGGCCTTCAGCGATTTTTCACAACACAATTTAACAAATAAAAGCAAAAAGGAAAACTACAAAAAAGAATAAATAAGAGGGAAAAAAACTTTTATGAGCACACGCACACAAATAAAACAATAAAAGCCGCACACAAACACAAACACTCACAGACACAGACACAGGCACTGACAAGAACAACAACAAGTTTATTACAGATTTTACTTATGTGTTTTTGGTTAGTGGGGAGGCGGCAGTGGCAGTGGCAGTGGCAGTGGGAGTGGGAGTGGGAGTACGCGCAAGAGGGTGGTCTGGTCCCTTTTTACCGCAGGGCATTAATAAAGAGAGAACAACATGACGGCAGAATGCGAATGGAAGCCAATGACATGTGTTCCCAAGAAGTCGCACTCCCGCTGCTGGAACTGACAAATCTCTGCAAGAACAATACCACCCAAGGATGCCACCACAAACATTTTACTTTTCACCAACAGATATGAGTTGAAATAGGTCTGAAACTAACTGAATGGCGGCTTAAAATCCGCCTACATAAAGGAATCAAGCTGTGATCTATACAAAGGAAGAAATTTTGTTGAAATTTACCTGCAAAAATAAAAGTACGAGTACGTTGCACATCCTCATTATTCATAGCGCACGAAATGAATTCCAATGGGGAATATTGAAGAATCTGCTCTCTATTGAATCAACACCGAAACGAAACAGGAGCCATTGAAACTTTTGTGCGAAACACGAAAGAAACCAATTTCCGAACACTCTCCAAGCAGCGACGAGAGGGCCTACACTTGAGCCATGAAAAACCTCAACAGCTTGCTCTGCCTTTCGTTATCGATATGGGTTTTCAATTCGTTCAACGTCGCCCCTTCTCCACCCCTCTTTGCCACCCTGTCTGTCAATATCTTAGTATGTCTGGGCGATGCGCACAGCCGCCAAATTGCCAGCTCGTTCAGGCTGACAGTCGAAAGCCTGAAATAAACTTTAATTTGAAAACTTTTATGCGCAGCAAATAAAAGCAAATCGATGGCTGCGAATCGCCAAAGTGTCGCAGCAAATTGTTTGCCAAGTGCTGGACATTCTGCTTAAAGATGCCGGATTTCTGCGCCATTCCGAATCCCACTCCGAGTCGCACATGCATATGCACGTACCCGCACGTGCAGCCAGGCGTGCCTGACATTGACACAGATGCAGGATTCGCCACTATCGGCGTCCATGTCGCTCACCCAAGGTGAGGGCGAACTCTATGAAGCCAACGGCAAAGCGGAAGTTTATTAAAAAGGCAGCAAACAAACACAGTAGCGGGGAGCGAGGAATGGGGGCATAAAAATGGAGGGAAGCGCACTATAAACAATAAACATGCCCGGCATGCTGAGCAAAGAAAGACCAACCAACCGAACAACCAACCAACCCACTAGCAATAGCATTTCCATGCAAATAAAGCAGAGACACACACAAAGACTTGGGTGGAAAAGGAGTAAATGCTGCGCATTACGTATACGCCAGCGTGGCTGGAAAAATGCTGAGCTTGAACTGCAGCCAGCCGAGACGGGGAATAGATACAATTTTGTGTGTATTTTGTTGCACCATTGAGCGCGCCACTGAAGCAAAAAGCAGAGTCTCAAGCAAGGGCACGGGCACGGGCACGGAATGGCACTGCAAGGCACTGCTCGGCGGCACTCAATGAAATGCAATGGGTGAGACGAAAGCAGACGAGGAGTCCCGGGCGGCCATATGGCTGTCCTTGCTGTCAACTGCATTTGCATTTGTTGATAAAGCCATGTTGGGTTCGGCTTTGGGTTTCGGTTTGGTGTTTGGGTTTGGGTGTTTGGGGGTTCGTGCTGGGCATCTAAGTACGTATAGAATAAATCACTGACGTATGTATGGCATCTGGGGAGGGGCGCTAGAAAATCCAATTTCAGCTCTCACCCAGAGTGCGCCTTGGATTTTATTTAAGCAGCACGCTTTCCTTTCTCAATTTTTTTCTGCAGCTTTTGGCCTTTGCATCTGTGCTTGTGCCCCGCCTTTGTGCTGATGCTGCTGCTGCTGCTCCTTCTGGCATTTGCTTCCTCGAATAATGTACTCAAGCATGTCTGTGCACTGCAAGTTATTTGCTTTGTCCTGGGCATTTGATTAACTAACAAAAATATGCAATGAAAAAACTAACTAAGAGCCGGAGCAAAGGAGAGTGGAGTGGAGTCGCGTTCCATATAAATTTTGCAATATAAACCCAGGGTGGCAGGCAGGGGGAGACCAGCATGAGAAAATTCCTTCAAACAACCCTCGCTAATGTCGGATCGTAAAACACAGCCAGAGTACAGGAAAAATATGGCACAGCAATTTGCAAATTATTTTCAAGCTGGCATAAAATAAACTGACAAGCGGCGGGCTGGGCCGGCCCGGGGAGGAGACCTCTCAAAAAAGGGACCCCAGTGGAACTGTGTGGGGATGCGTCAATCTTCTGCGAGCAAACAGACAGCCTCAGCCCACGTTGTTGCTGTTGATATTTCCCCCATTTGTTGTTGGTTTTTGGAATCGACTTTCATGTCAATTGACTTGCGTACATCTGCCTGTCTGTCTCTCTAGGGGGGGTGAGATGGTGGTGGCGGTGATGCCATCCGGGTGGTGCGTTGACTGAATGTCGCCAAACTTATGGCCCAAATTTTACTGTTACTCGTTCTGTTATGTAAGCAAACGGCAGGCAGCAGATGAAATGAAACACCAGCTCCAGCTCCATCTCCAGCTCCCTGATGATATTTGTCAATAAATTTAACGTAAACCAGCCAGGGCTTTTTCTATATATAAACTCGTGTATATTTTTATATTTGTTTGTTTGTGTGTGTGTGTTTGTGGGCTTGGCTTATATTTGTATGCAATAAAGGCAAACAATTTACAAATAAAGCTAATAGACATGACTGGCTCCCACAATGTGCACATTGCAATAATTTCCTTAAAGGGTGATGCCAGTTTCAAGCAGAATTTAAACAACAACAAAAAAGATAATCCAACTCTAGTTGAGAAGGCTTGATCCACGGAAGCCATTGGGGTGTCAGCTGCTTTCACATGTCAAAACTGTCAAGGTGTCTACGCGTTGATCCATTAACAAATGTTACCCTTTCTTTATTACACTTTCCGACACTTTCAATGCAGAAACTGTAAGTTTCCAAATAGATAAAAATTTTAAGACTTTTCCCAGTTAGTAATTTAGTGGATGGAATGGCAAAATATTGGACCAATGCTCAGAGGTCCAAATTTATTCTTTCGGAGTAGTGGAAAATCGTTAGCGATTAAAAAAAATTAAAAAATACTCCATACTCTATTATTTATATTATCACTAGGTTGATGAAAATGAGTCTGTTAAGAGTCTGTTTATTGAGTCGAATCACAAAACGGACTCTTGCTCACTGACACTCTGTTAACCCTGCAAAAATGATCACCCTTCGCATTCATCCATCAATGCACTGCATTGAGTATACATACTCGTACCTTCACTTGGGTTGGGCTCTCAAAATGCCATGTTCGACTTTAAGTAGACATTGACAAATTAATTTACCGGGATTGGGTTCTCGCAGTAAAAAATACAAGCCATGCGAGGACAGGACAAGACAGCACAGGAGCGAGCCGAGCCGAGCAGAGCATACATTCGAGCGTCATTAGGCCGGCAATGAGTAAATCAAATTTGCGTCGTTTTGGGGCCAGATGCTGTGGGTTGTCGGTTGACAGTTGGGTTGCACACTGGCTTTCCTGTCGCTTGTCTACGGCGGAAATGAAATGACCCAGTTAAATGATTTATGGCAAACAGACGGACACACACACACACTTGGGCCTACATACATATGTTTGGAGCGGGTTCGGGCGGGTTTATTGCCGGAGCTTAGTGGTGTGCGGCTGACAGGCAGGCAGGCAATCCAGTCCGTCCATAAAAGCAACCCGTCCGCTTAGGCTGGACCCAAAAATCATGGCTCGCTGCTGTTGCTGAGCGTGTTAAAATTATAATTTCATTAGCTGCAATCAACATAAAAATAACACTAAAGCCAACTGCCAAAGCGCTTTGAAGTCGTAAAGCCAAAGTAGAAATTAAGAAGGGATAAAAAATACACACACACACAGATACACCCACACACCCCCCACAGATACGCAGATACACAGATACACGCTGCAAGAGCTGAGAGCGAATTAAAAGCAAGTTTTACCTTTGGCACATTTTGCATTCACACAACAACAGAAAAAAAAGCAAAAGCAACAGCAAACGCGTAATTACAAGCAATTTTTTCACGTTTTATTACAGATTTTATACACGCGACAACAACGGCAACAACGACGACAGGGGAGCACTTCCCACTGTAATGTGACAACAGTTGGCCATAACAACAACCAGAACAAAGCGCCAGAACAACAGGGACAAGGACAACAACAACGTCAGAGGAGCAGGAGCCATGCTGTACGCTTTTTAATTGACATTTGCTCGAGTTGAGTTGCGTTTTGTTCAACAGCAATTAGCTGGCGAAGGAAAACTTACCCGAAACAGCAAAAATACAAAAAAACCAAAAAAAAAAGAAGACGGGAAAAAAGCCAGGAAAAGAGAGTGGGGGAAAATAACAAAAGAGAGCAATTAAAATTGTAAAACAATTGCAGAACGCTGAATTGAAAGGCGAAGAGCAATAACAAACGACCCGCGGCCAAAATAGAATGATCAAATTGATTTAATTAAAAATTCAACATTTCATTTCGCCCGGCACAGCCCGGCAATGAAATTTTAACAAGAACCTTGAGCAATGGCCGCCGGAACGGAAACGCAGCCATTGCCATTGGCAGTGCCCTCAGGCTCCGGTTCAGGCTCACGCTCAGGCTCAGGCTCAGACAGCGACTCCGGCACCTGCTGTTGACAGTTGTCACATGCTCGGCCAAAGGCGCGCACGTGACGCCGCCCAACAACCCAGCAAGTGAATGAATGAATGGCTGAATAAGGAAATGAATGACCCAGCACCCGGGCACCCGGATCCGAAACCAGAACCAGAGTCAGCCATATTCAAAATTGAACGTTAAACGTTTGCACGTACAAAGCATAAATTCCAAGTGAAATAAAGGCCATTTGCCATCAGGAAAAAGAGTCTACCGTAATAGCGGAAAACGGACAGCAGCAGAATGGTGAAAATCGTGGCATTCAAGCCACCCCTGGGCATGGCCCTGCTTCTGGCCTGGTCACTCCTAACAAGGGTTGTGTGCGCCCAGAGTGAGGAGGGCCATGCCACGGCCTCGGCTCGGGCTGCTGCCGACAGGAAGGAGCAGCAATTGTCGCTCCAGCCCCTCGGCCTTAGCTACCAGAGCATCCACCGCATGCTGCGCGACGAGAACGAGCCGGCCAGCTTCAGGGGCGAGCAGCGTTACCAGCAGAAGCGTTTCATCCAGACGAGGCAAAAGCGAGAGTTGAACGCGCCCGCTAACCGGCTGAACCTCACCAACCGCGGTCTGCGGCAGTACAACAGCAGCAGTGGCCAGTGGAAGGGAGACCTTCAGGTTATCACGTCCATGGATCTGAGCAACAACCGCCTGAGCCGCCTCAGTATCGATCACTTCCAGCAGCTGCGGCAGCTGGATGTGAGCAACAATTCGCTGAGCGGAATACCTTTGAGCCTGGCCGACACTAGTCCCACTCTACCGCTAGTGACGCTCGATCTCTCCTGCAACCAGTTCAGCCGGCTGTCGTCCAACTTCTTTGTCCAGCGCCTGCCGCAGCTGCGGCACCTCAACCTGGCCCACAACCGGCTGGGGAACGTCTCGCGCGAGACGTTCTACAATCTGCTGGAGTTGCAGACGCTCCTCCTCAGCCACAACAACATCTCGGACATTGACTACGAAACGTTCCTGGCTCTGCCCAACCTGCAGCACTTGGACCTGTCCCAGAACCGACTGAGTGGATCGGCCATTCGGGCCCTTCAGGGCATACCCGACCTGGTTAGCCTCTCGATCGCCCACAACCCACTGGTCGGGGCTGCCATGCAGGAGTTTGTGGCTTCCTGGAGTCTCAAGGAGCTGGATGCCAGTGGCACAGGCCTGTGCCAGGTGCCAGCCGCCCTCGCCCAGTCAGTGCGCACTCTGAAGCTCTCCGACAACTGGCTCAAGGTAGGTCCAAAACCATTCCACATTGTACGTAATCGATAAATTGCCGACTCCATGAGCCGTGCAACTCCAGTCGGAGCCAATGAACCGCAATTTGACGCGTTTGCCGACAATTAACGGCCCATTCCGAGCAGACACTTGCCATCATTTGCTCTGCCTCTGCCTCTGCTCTGACTCTGCATCTACAGGTTCCATCTTGGTGCTCGGGGTACTGCTGCCATTAATTAGCATCTGTTATGTGGCCTGGGCTCCTCTGTGGGCTTGAGTGCGCTTCCTCCCCAAGCCCCAGGCCTAGGCACCAGCCGCTAGTCCCGCTCCACATCTCCACTTCCGTGCCAACCGAAGCAACCGCAAGGCAATCTTGCCACGCGTATGATTTATACTTTGTTATTTTTAAATGTGCCCCACCATTTTTCATTTTTTTTTTTTTGCCTCTCTTTCGCTTCCGCCGTCTGTGCGGCAGAGAGGCAGAGTGGATAGATAGGGAGGATAGAGGCAGGACGGAGGCGGTAGGGAAATTTTATTTTCTGTTAATTTTAGCATTGAGAGTTATTATAGAAAAACAGGAAATTTATTTTATTGATTCTCTCGGCACTCAACTGAATTTGGTGGAACAAATGCGGCCATCAATATCAAATTAGCAAAGTTTAAAACCAATTTGTGGAGGGAAAATATTCCAAAATGTTCTGTTTCTAAACTGTTTATAATTATAAGTTTGTATAAGGAGAGTATGAAAAGAAAATTACTCACTCACATATGGCTTAAAAAGAAATTTTCAGCAAAAGCTAAGCCAAATTTTCTGCTAAAATGTGGAATTTCTAATAGTATTTAAACTTAAACTTAGAGGTTTAATATATGTACCATATATTTATTCTTTGTATTTTATTTGTAATGGTTAAAGCGAGATGGTGCACAAGATTACAAGTGATATGCGATGAAAACTTATAAAATTTCTCCTATTCTGTGGTCCAATTTTAGTAAATTTTTCACGCTTATCAACATTTATTAATACGCTTTCTCCAGTAAACTTTTGACTAGCATTTCTCTTCAGAAAGCTCAATCCAATTGCTCATATAAAACTGTGTGTTATTCTACCCCATAACTTGTGGGATTTTATTAAACTCAAGCTCACAGTACTGGCTGAAGGCTGATGGCGACCTCGAGTGCTAGTGCGAGAGTCCAGTCAAGAAAATATTTGCCCCGAGTGGAAATGCAAGCATTGTTCAACTGTTAGTCGGGCTAAGAGGACACGCCACTCAGGTCCAGTTAAGAACGTAATTAAAACACAATGTGGCCACACAATGGAATAGCAAAGTGCACTTCTCACTTTTCAACAAATGCGGGAGTGTGGAAAACAAAAGAAAATAATAGAAAGGCCAGCCAGCAGCGCATCAAGTCTTAATAAGTAATTCGCCCCAAAGCAAAATGAAGAAAAACAAAAAAAAAAAACAGAATGAGATGCTGGGCTGCTGGGAAGAAGCTGAAAGGAGGCCTAAAGTAGACACTGTTAGCTTGATTGGCATAAGCAGCAACACGAGCTGGAGATTAGGGCGGCAGACATTTACACAAAAAACAGCAAACAGATTTATATGGAAACAAAAATAGACAATCCCGATTGCATTATGAGCATAAAGCGCCGCCAGCCCCAACGCTCAGGCTGAGGCTGAGCCCGGGACCCTCGTTCAGGTATTATGCTTAAACGGCTTCAAGTGTAGACAAGCAAATGCGCCGCATAAATTGGTTGCCGTTGCCGTTGCTTTTGCCGTTGCTGTTGCCTTTGTCCATGTCGATTATGGCCAGAAGCCGTAAAAGGTGCAAAAATGCCGCCTCGTAAGCTGTTTAGGGCCAGAGACAAAGGAACCGGGCCCGACGCTGACGCTCGGCATTAATAAAATAAGGATAATTGGCATAAGCATAATCACGTTTAAGCCAGCAGCCAACGTGCAGCTGGGACGGCTGGCTGACACACGGAGCCCCCGTCGAAGTGGCAGCAGCAGCAGCAGCAACAGCCCAACTATCTATGCAGACGCTTCCGCTCCTCGAGTGGCTCTTCCTCGCTGCTGCTGCTGCCTCTACTGCTCCTGCTCCTGCTCCTGGTCCTGGTCCTACTACTCCCGGGTGCCTTTGTTGCCAAGCCATTTTAATTTGCTCGCCTGCCAACGCTTTTGCCGCTGCTTTTATCGGCAGTCAACACGCAGCCTTTTCATGGCAAATTATGGCGTTTAGGGGCCCGGCCCCCCACTTCCATGCCGTTTCATACTACTCATACTACTCATTCTCCAGTCTTCGCTCCTCGCTCTCATGTCTGGGGCAGCACTGCCTGAGGACAGAGACGACGGCAGGCTGTCTGGTTGGTTGGTTGGTTGCCTGGATGACTGGCACTCGTTTCATTTAACGAGTCGCGTCTATGTTTACTTTGGCGCTAGACCTAGACGAGCACTGCCCCCGGGCACTGGCAGTGGCAGCAATCGGCAGCAAAAGGGGCACAGCGCCTGACGAGTCTTTTGAAGTAATTATAATGGCAGATTTAAGTTAATTTTTAAACAATGTCGCCTGCGCATGCAACTCCCACTTTTCCTCCCCATGTCAGCGACTAATCAAAAGTCCCTACGAGGACTAACTTTTAGAGTGGTTTTGGGTGGGCTTTCGGCCACGGCTAGACAGAGATTATTTTGGTTTGACCATCGTACAGATCACAGCCCTAAGAAAGGCATTGAAAACGACTCTTATATTTTATTTATGTACTCCTATATATAGTTAATTTTTTTTCTTTCTTGCAGGCCATCAACTGCGGCGACATGGACAGCTACCCGTTGCTGCAGTACCTAGATCTGTCCCATTCTCGCATTGCCCATGTGGAGGACGATGCCCTGGGCCGCTTGGAGCTGCTCGAGTTCCTGTTCCTCGATCACAATCTATTGATGCGAGTGCCTGGCAGTCTGCCCACCTCGCTGGAGCATCTCTTTCTGCAGCACAACCAGATAATGGAGCTGCCGCCGCAGTCGTTTGCAGGCCTGACCAATCTCCAGACACTGGATGTGTCCGGCAATCGCTTGATTTTCCTGCCGGCTCTGGCGCTGCCCAAGCTGCTGACGCTCAACTTGCAGTCGTCCGGCGTGGAGAGTGTGAGTCAATCGATAGTGCACACACTGCCGCAGCTGCGAGACCTGCTGCTGGAGGATAACCCCATCAGGTGCAGTGATCTGCTAGCAATTGCCGAGTGGGCCAGTCCATGCCGCGCGGTCGATGTGGGTCAGCCGAGAGGGAAAATCGATTTGAAGCAGCAGTATCTGCAGTTCCACGACTTTTATGAGAACTTCAGCAGCCAGTGTGGCCGGAGGATGGTGCTGCAAGGACCTGAAGGACCGCCCACTTGCAGCCTAACGGCAATGGCAACGGCAGCGGCAACAACCACGCAGCGAACTATGCCAAAAGTGAAAGAGTCAAAGGCACAAGACACAGCGGCAGGGACAGAGGCAACAACAAAGCAATCAGCCGGTAACAACATTGCTCAGTTAACCACAAAAACTTTGCGGCCAACAGAAACAACTTCGTTAGCGAAAATTCAGCAGCAGCAGCAGCAGGAGCAGCAGGAGGAGCGGCGGCGACGGCAGCAACAAATGCCTGGCATGCCAACTGAAGCAACAACATCGCAGAGCCTGCCAACTTTGGCTCAGACAAAGGCAACAACAGTGGTTCCCATTTTGGCAATGGAAACAGCCACATCCAGTGCCACTGCAACAAGAGTAGCAGCAACAGCAGCAGGAACAACAACAACAGCAACAGCAACAGCAATGAATTCCAACGAGCAAGTGCTACAACCACAAACAGCAACCAAACCCATGGGACTTACAGTGCCAACGAACATTAGCGATTCTGCAAAAGCAGCAGCAACAACAACAGCGGCAACAGCAGCAGCAGAAACAGCTACAGCAGCAACATCAACAACAGCAACACTAACAACAGCAATTGAAGTGCCACAAACAATTTTAGCTGCACAAAAATCTGACAAAATGCCAGCTCAAAAGCGAACAGTTGATAAGGCAGATGAGACTTTATTAAAAGACTCGGCGACAGATCCAGCCACGACAGCCAGGACAACAACAGAAATGGCTACAAGCGACATATCCGGTCAAGCAGCAACCCTGGCGCCACACAAACATCCAACGCTGCAGCTGCATATTAAGGATCGCCATCTAATTGGCACACCCCTGCTCATGCACAAGGGCGACGTCCTGCTGGTGGATGCCGAGCAGTTGCTGCTACCCGGCACAGCCACGGTGGCGGATGCGGATGCGGATGCAGCATCGACGACAACTGGACGACAGCCAGCATCAGCATCAGCGTCAGCGTCACGAGCAGAAGCAGAAGGAGCAGGAAAACCGGCAGACGTCTTCTGATAAGCGGCAACCGGAAACAATAAAGGGCGACACAAAGTCGGCAACAAAGACCAAGAAGAAGCCATCGCTGAGCATCAAAAAGATGACCTACAGCACCAAGCATGCCGCCACGAAGATGCCACCAGTGTCCACAGCAGTACCAACCACGCCACGGACACAGCACCAGCACAGCAGTGTGAATACGCCCAAGGACGCAGCCATGGAAGAGCTGAGTACGTTTGCCCAGCTGAAGGCCTACGTGGAGCTGAAGAGCGAGTCCAAGCCGGAGCACTTGATGGACCAGCGGCTGGAGGGCCAGCAGACCCTGTCGAGCGGTCACCCCGGCGTGATGCTGCTGCTGGGCTGCGTTTTGGTCGTTGTGCTGCTTGCGGGCCTGGCCCACGTCTACCGCTGTGAGGTGCCCTGGCAGCGACGCGGCCGTCCCGGACAGATGCGGCCGCATCATCAGCGCCAGTTCAACGAGAGCGACGATGGCCACAGTTTCCTGAACTATCAGGGATCTGCGGGCAGCTGCGCAGATCCTGCACGCCTCCAGAAATGGCACCACAGCACCCGACGCGAGGCACCCTACAGTTCGCCGCTGCACAATCTCCAGGCCCGCGAGCTGCAGCGGGAGCAGAACCGGCTGCAGCGATGCCAGCAATTTTATAGCGCTTCGCTGGCCAGCAGCGGCTCGTCGGGCAGCAGTCGCAGCAGCCTGCAGTCGCCCAGCCACGAGGATAGCTACTCCATCGAGATGGCCCCCAGCAGCCCACCCGCTCTCCTGGGCATTGACGGCGCTGTGCCCAGCCTGCCCATGGAGCTGCTCAGCAGTAGCAATTCCCGCCGTGCCGCAGCTGCAGACAGAATGGCAGCCACCGACCTCGGTGGAGCAACATTGCCGGTCATTAAATCAGTGAGCAGCAGGCTGATGGCCCCCAGCTCACGGCGTCTGGGTATCTGGTGACAAACCGTCTTTGGACAGCGGCAGTACGCGCCCTTCCAGTAGAGCAAGTCAAGCGAGTAGAGAGTAAGGTCCTCCCAGTCGGCACGCCACCCTCACCCTCACACCCCTTTCCCTTCCCCGGAAACTGTCAGCTGCCAACTGTGCAAAATGAGTCATAAAGTTGAGAGGCTCCCAGGCGCCAGCCAGAGCCCCGGTTCGGTTCAGTTCTCAGTTCCGGAAACGACAGAATTTCTTTAGAACTTTCTTATCCAATATTACATATATTTACTGTCAGTGCGGCTATCAAAATTTGTAAGTGGTTAAGAGAGAGAGAAAAATCCAGATCAACATTCTAAAGATTCCCCGAAATCGGAGCTGAGAACGTTATTGCCAATACTATATAAGTTACATCGAGTTTGCCGCTCAGTTGATTTATGCTGCTTCGCCGCCCACACGTTGCAGGCCTCTTAGCGTTAGGTTAAGGCTAGCAGCAACAATTTGTCATAAATTGCCGTTACGTATACGCCGAGTGCGACCAAACAACAGTAGAGGGAGAGGCTGAGGCAGCAGCAGAGGCCTGGCCGCTAGACAGGCAGCCAAATAGCCCACGCTAGCAAAGTTTTTATGAGCCATTCACGAGTGCCCAGCCGAATCCCCTGCCAATTTGATGTCCATCTTGTGGTCGTATTTAGGTCAGTTTACTGGCGGCCAGCGCCGTGTGTGGGCCAGTTAACTTTATATAAGTGGCCTGTTCCAAGTTTTGCCAAGATTAAGTGTTGTGATAGTCATGCATATAAAAATGAAATATCGATCAAGTATTAAATAACAGTTTAGTTTATGACAGGCTCAATTCCTCGACTGCCCGAAGCCAGAAATCAAAAAGATCTGGCAGCAGATGCTGACCAAGGCGGATAAATGAGGGGAAATTGCTTGGCACTGAAATCTTCAAGTGAAAAAAGACGGACGGACGGACGGCCCACTTTCGGCAATGCACCCCTTTCGTTGAGCCTCTTCTAACACATTCAAGCGTCCATTGAAGCCCTCCTGTCTCTGTCCTGTTCGATGCTTGACTACATCTTAACCTTGTTTCCCTTCGGCTTCAGATTCCAGTGTTTAAATTGCAATCTAATTAAAGTTTTGCCCCCCTTTCTGTCCTTTCGACAATTTCTCAGGGAATTCGAGTCTCCCCCAGAGCTGGACACACAGCAACCCCTCAATTGCCAAAGTGTTGCCATCCGGCATTCTTCTTCACCCCATTTGAAGATGCCGCCCAGCAACCACCAAAACAATCAGCCCTCACTTAACCTCATTTTACAAATTGACCAACACAACATATGGTGTAAATCCAGCGCAATGGCCAGACATCTAATCCGCCACGCCAAAAGTGAAATGTTGTAAAACTATTTGGAGATACTATATATACACTCGTACGTAGATCCATCCAACGGACATAGAAATAATGTGCCAGCAAATCAAATTACCAGACACGCGGCCCGCTGCTTCAGCCATAGAAACGACTTTGAGGGGAGGACAAATGGGGAAAAGGAACAGGGACAGGGACAGGGGAAAGGCCGTAGACATTCGTACAAACACAGAACACAACAATTACATTAAGACACGATAAAAAGTTGTGCAACAATCTTGCGTCCCACAAACACTCGACCCCCAACCACTGAACCGAACTGAACTGTACTGAGCTGAGCAGAGCTAAAGGAACTGAGGCAACTGTAGCAGGAACTGGAGAAAGAGGAATAGAACCACAATCATTGCACAGCTTTTTCAACTTTTTGTGGCTTTGTAATTGGAATACGAATACAAGAAGAAGGCGCGTGCACACGAGCGGCGACAGCAACAGGAAGTGGCCGAAAGTGGAGCAGAGAGATAGATATGGGATAAAGTAGATAGACGTTACAACAAGGCGTTCGAGCGTACTCCTTGGGCAATTCTGAAGGATTTATTTTTCGGCCACAAGCCGAAATACCCCGCAAAACAAGCGCTCCGCTCCGAACAACAATTAAAGTAATGCTGACCAACAACCTACGGCCCGACTTGGGTGGGATTATATGGCAGGAAGACGGACCGAAGGATGGATGGACGGACTGCAGGGTCGGTCCGAGTTGAGTCCGATGGCAGGACGCACAAAATCTTAATTAAGGAACTTCCAAGTGGGCAAGTGTCAGGGGCAGCAGGAGGCATTTTTTTTCGTATTTTTTTTTTTAGGAGTTTAAGGAAACCTTTTTATTTTCGACTTGCCAGCTCAGCACAAAATTCGCCTACAAAAGAAACAGTAAGCCGGACAAGGACAGACAGTGGGTTCGGAAGTGGAAGGGAGGACCGCCTACAATGGACAGACCCAAAGTCCGGTCTGGTCCGGTTTTGTTCGCTTCGGTCCTGGAGCATTGTCAAATTTAATGAAGGTTTCCCCCACTCTTCTCCTTTGACACAGCGCAGCTGGCCAAGATTTACGAAGTTTTCCAGCCACGAAGTGAGAGGACCAACTCAAATGAGTTAATTCGATATTTGACACTTTGGGAGAGAGCACAGCACATTCCACACAATCTCGGTATGTGAAGGGACCCAGATCTCAGATCACACATTTCGGAACCCACTCCCAAAGACCCCTCCATGGAACAGTCGACTTTTGTCTTTGCTGTGCAGTTAATAAAGTTGGTCTAGGGCCAGGGCCAGAGCGTAATTATTTGCCTGCTAAATGGCTTTTGGACGACATTTCGGGACCGTAAATGGGGGCGATTTAGAAAATTATGTGAAAATAAGTTGCCTTTTGTTTGGCTATTGGCCGCTGGCAGTTGGCAGTTTCCAGTTGGCGGTCGTTGGTCGTTGGTCGTTGGTCGACGGTCGACATTTGTCGGGCTCGTAAATAACGGTACATAATTGCCCAGCGTCGAAAAATTTGTGGTTGGGCAACAGCCAAAAATGATACAAGCACCTCGACAGTATGATAGCACACAATAATTAAACTTAATTGCGCTGTACATTGGAATGTCAAACTGTAAAATATAGTTCGGAATAGTATTTACTTGTAGCGATTTTTGCGATACATAAATTTGAATTCTCAATATTGCATGTACAATTTCCGTAGAATATGTATTTAAAATTTACAGAAAAAAATACAAAAACAAAAAACAAAAACCAAAAAATAGAGAACAACAAAAACAAAGCAAACCAACAGCAAAACCATAAAACCAGGAAACGCAATTCGTGTAACGTTAATATTTGCATTTAATTTGTCGAAAATCAAAGTGAAATGCGATAAAATAAAAAGCCACAATAACAGCAAAAACTAATTGCCAAATATTTGACGTACAGTTTGTAGCGTTAGAATCTATATATAAATATATATATAAATATAGTTATTATATGTATGTTTCAGATATATACAGATACAAGGAAATTACAAAAAATAAAGCAAAAACAGTCTAGCATAAAGCCGAGCAAATAATTATTAAACAAATACTTCTATTTACAAAAACACAGCAAATATTTAGTTTATACAAAATGACGCGCAGCATTTTAATTAAACAACGTGAGCTCTCAGAAACAGAAACAATTGCAGAAATAAAACTGAACAAAAAAGAGTTCTCTGTGTATTTGTAAATATATGAATTAATAAATGTGAAAATAAGAAAATGACAAGCCAAAAAAACCAAAACAATACGATTATCTATGTAGCTGTTCGACATCGGAGTATCGGCCAGAGGAGCGATACTACAAAATATGTATGGTATATAGGTACACAAACGTACTTATAAATGTTAGTGTTAGTGCTGCCAAAATCGTAGCGTAAAGGGTTGATAAAACAGAACTATGCTATATTTGTGGAGATTAACAATAGAATTAGGAATAAGGCAAACAAATGTATTATGGATATAGCAAATATGAATAGCAATTAAAAGTGTATGTAAAGACATGGTAAACATTTTATGAATTCTTCTCGAAACCAAAAAACAACAACAATTTTAATGCAAACCGAAATCGAAACGGAAAACATGTGAAAATAATAAAATTGGAGAAAATTATTTAATTTGAAAGAGTAAAATGACAATGTCTCTGGATTGTTTCCTTTGGGCAGTGGATTAAAACAAAAAGAAAAGCTACGTACGATGGGTAAAATGGGAAAATTGCATATATGTATGTATGTACATACAACGGAAGAGAATAACCGAGTAAATGAAAATGAAGACAAGCGTGAAGCCAAGCAAATAATATCCCAATATGGCTGCAGCTCGGTATCGACTCTACATTGGTTATTATTGCCTTTATAACGTTGATGCAGCCCGAAGAGGATATTTACTTATGCAATGGCTGCAGTTTCGCATGGGGAAAGCGGATACATTTATGGCGACTGCTTAAATTTTAATGGAGCAGTAAGAGGAGCACTGCTGTCAAAACGGAACTTCAGAAGTCCTTATAAAATACAGCCGAAAAACTTATCTTAAAGCAACAAAAATGTACCATTTGGCTGAATCCAACTGAATAAATAAGGAACTTTTTACCGCACTGAATAGCTTCCAAGACAACCAATTAGAGAGACAACCAGTTCATTAGAGCACAACAAATGAAGCCAGAAGGTCTGCCCACATTGATAATGGAGATCAAACCAAGCGAAGAGGGCGATAAACATAAACGTTAAATTAGTGACACATGCCACAGTTAAGCTCAGAGCAAATGGGACTGGCTAAATTATGCCAATACTGCCAATACTCGCACACAACCCGAATTCGGTGGGGATGCGGAGCAGGTCTCGCGAGAAAGTCAAATGGTCAGGACTGAACGAAACAGGGAACATTTTTATTTCAAATCCAATTATTTCACATCGAAACTGCAATCAGATGATTGCGTTCAGCAACAGGAAGTGTTCACATATACATGCATACATACATACGTAAATACATGGGGATGCATGTGTGTGTATGTGTGTGTGTTGGTAAACCAACGACGCTGTGAAAATGGCCGACAAAATGAAAGTCAATTGGTTTTTCTTGTTTTGTTTTTCATCGTTTTTTTTTCTCCTCATCTTTTCTGTCCTGTTGCCCTTTAGTGGCGCTTTTGTTTCCTTTGGCATACATCGTTAGCTTGGGCATAGAAGGGTCCGGGGTAGAGTCCAGTCGAGGTCGTCCTCAGCCGGATGGTGAAACTGTCGCCGCATTGGGGAGCCAGACGGACCGGAGCGCACATGTCAAGAAATTGTTATGCGCCCTTGGACATTCGGTTGTATGGGCGGGAATTAAATATTCAATATTGCAGCGAGGCACACACAACATTCAATAACATCGAAATTCCTCAATGTGGCGGATGGCAGGGAAATGTTAACACAAATGCGTGCGCAATAAAAAGGTTAATGGTAAAATAATAAAAAATATAACGAAATTTGTGTCCCCAGCACCAGCAGTCCCCTCATATATGAGGGGAAACACGCGCCGACAGTTTGATGAGAGAATGTCAATCGAGATTAATTTTTTTTGTAACAAATTCCGAACAGAGCAAAGGTGAAAGGTGAAAGGGTATGAGGATTTCTTTTAGATGGGCTTTTTGCAGTTGAGTTATTTTTTTGGCCATATTCATAAGCTGAATTTCAGCATTTTCAGCACTTAATGCATTGGATGTTGGGCCTTTACTGATGGCAACTGCTTCGTATATCCAGCAGCAGCAGTAAGCCATAAGGACATTATCTCTGATTAACCCAAATAGGCACTGGAAAAAATTAAAGGAAGGAGAGACCACTTTGCCATGATCTGATTCTCAGTTCCCCTGCAAATTTTTACCCTGATGATGCAGAGAAATGGAAGAGCGAGGCAGCAGGAAGTGGAATAAAGGGAAATGGAATAATTGCCGGGGGTAACCATTGAACTGTTCATTTTTATGCAATTTACTGCCCGGGATGCCGAAAGTGAAGTTAAAAATGTTCGTCGTTGTTTTTTGGGTGTGTGGGTGTGCTGGTGTGCTGATGTGTGTGTGTATGCAGCAGCTGAGAAAAACTTTATCTAATTGATTTCGATGCTACAGTGCAGCCAAATGGGGCTCCATTAGCGCCAGTCAAGCAGAAAAAAGAATGAAAGCCAAACTTACGCTTTTTCCCCCTCGATTTTTATAAATATGCAAAAATTCTGTGGGTTCTGTGTGCGGAGCGCGGAGTGCGGTGTCCGGAGGGCGCAAATAGTACAGATACACAAGCCCCCACGCCACAGATAGCCATACGCATTGGCCCCTTCGCTTTAAATTGCATTCATTTTTAATGCAGCGGTGCCAAAAAGCACGGACACATTACGTATACGCAATGTAGTGCACTCTGGGGACACATTGCTTAATTTCAGCTCCAGTACTCCCCCTCGCCACCAACCCAGCCTGCTCTCACGCCCAGTGCGTGCAGTAGAGTCCTGGGAGCTTGAACCAGGGAGAGCCATGTGTGACACACCCAGGCGCACAAATGTCAAATGTAAAAAAATACTTCGCATTATACAATATACCTCGAGTTTATATACCCTTGCAGAGGGTATCGCCAACTTGGTTGCTACTTAGTCTAAGATTAATCTATATGGTTTTCAATATTTGATTAGGACGAGAGAATATTTATCTACTCATCAATACGTGATACACAATTAATAGTTGGTTTGTTTGTTCCACACAAAATATTAAAATGATTTTATTTATAGATTTTTACATTTTTGAATTGGAAGCAGAAATGACGGAGGTACAATTTTTTATTTTATATAAGGGTATTATAAGTCAGTCATTCTATTTAGTTTTTCGGCACATTTGCGAGTAGATAGGAAGGGAAACAGGGGACAAAAACGGATGGGCGGCACCACGGTGTGCGTTGGGTTGGGGCGGTAACGATTTCATTTCATGGTTTTGCACTCGTTATGACTTTTGCCTTACGCTCCCTCGGTCCCTCATTCATTCTCCAGCACCATCTCTCCCTTTCCCCTCTTTCTATGGGGTCTCTCTATCTGGTCTCCTCGCTTTGCTTGGCTTTTATTGTCGCCCAGCTGCGAGAGAGCGTCCCCAAAGTATGCAACGTTTTATGTTTACTAGAGGTAAAATTCCGCTCGCAACACACACGGGCGGGCTCTCATATCCCACACAGAGACATAGATACTCACACACGTGCACACACACACAACCACTATGACAACTTTTGTTTAAACAGCTTCTCTCTTTTTTCCGCTTTACAATTTAAAGTTTAATTTTTCGGTTATTTTTTCACATTACATATTTTGAATGTCATTGCCGCCAACTGTGGCCGGCCGTTGGGGCCCCTGGAGAAAAGCGAGATGGAACCCAGGTGTGGTTGGTGCGTGTTTTTTATGGTTGTGTTTTTTACTCAAAGAGCACAAAAAACCCCCGAATATGAATGGACAGAGGGAACAAGTTTTTTTTTTTGGTTGAATAACTGCACTGAAAATCCACGTTAAGTAAATTTAATGCTGTTAAAGCATGCACAAGTAAAAGCACAAAAATGTTAATAGCGATGGCCATAGGTGTAGCTGCGTTGGTCATCAGTTTAAAATGTTATTTCTTCTAATTTCGGCATTATGATCACGGTTTCAGTATCACGATAGGCCGCACAAGACCTAACTTTCCGTAATTTTCGATTCATGCATTTCATAGGCTTTATTCGGGTCCGCATGGAACAATATGCATGTACATCTCTATAAAAAGGTAATCCAAATATAATTCCACATAACAAAAATCTGCATACACATATTCGTCGCATTTATTTTATGTTTCATAGTTTTTGTCAACAGATTTCCATTTGTATACTTTGTGCCCGATTTTTGGATTATTTTAAAAATTGAAAAAGCAGAAGCAATCTACCTGATGAAAAACCAGCACAAAAGACAGATAAACTAATCAAGGTAAACGAAGAGATGGAGAGAGCTATTAAAATGAATGCTGCGAAGCGGAAGAGACGGTAAGGGACGGAGCTGGACCAGGACCAGGACCAGGACCATAAAAACGATATATAGAATGGACAAATGAAAGGCAAATCAGTGTCAAGCCAGCGCCAAGTCATGGCACCTAATTGAGTAAGTGTCATCGCCGGACCATCCGCAGCCTCATCCGCATAGGGGTTCTATCGCACACGAGTTTGTGGCGTTTGTGGTGTTGTGGTTGATGTCTGGTGCCGCACCACTCGCACGGCAGTGGATTTGGAAAATGGGGACAGCAGACACGTCAACTTGCAAATATACTGCTGAGAGGAGCCTCGGCCCGTCCCGGCCCGGCCCGCCACTCGGCTCTGTTCAGTCGAGTTGAGCTCTGTCCAAATGACTCTCTTCTTGCTCTGTTGTGGATATTTTATTCCATTTTATTGTATTTTATTCGTTTTTTTTTGCCATACACCAACACGCGCACTTTCTGTTGTTCTTTGGTGAGCTTTGTCGTGTGCTTTTCTTTTTCTTTTTTTTATTTGTGTTCATAACATAAACTTTGTATTTTTATGTGAGACAAAGAAGTGGGACAGGGGACAACGGCAACGCCAACGACAACGACCAGGAACAACAGAACCAACTTGTTTGCGCTGGGAAATCAGTTAAGGACTTGGCGCACAGACTTGGCAGGACTTGAAATATACACAAACACATATACATATATATGCTACATTCAACTCTGCCTTGTCCCCCGTTAACGCTCTGCACTGTTTCTGTTGGTTTTGTTTTAACACTTGAGTGGATTTTTGTGTTATTTTTGTATGAGTCCTGGGCGTTGATTCGGCTTGCCTGTGTCTCTGGCAGGACAGGACAGGACAGAACAGAACAAAACAGCACATAACAGGATGAGTATGGAATGGGATAAGGACGAAGTACGAAGGACTCGTCATTTATTATGCGCTCCACAAATCGAAATCAACGAAGCAACTTGATTAAGATTTAACTAAGCAAACAGACTGGCATGCAGCTGTCTCAGCGACACCTCTCCCCTTCGTCTTTTTGTCTCAAATTAAGTTTTCATTTCAATTTGAAATCGAACAAAGCATCCATATATATGTATGTATGCATAATTATGCATGTGTGCAGTACTGTGTAGTACGACAATAGACAAGTGCTATAAATTATGCAAAATGTCAATGCTCTTGCCATTTGCCCTGCCCAACGTGGGCTGTGCTGTGTGGCTTCCACAAAGCAAAATTAATATAATGTGAAATAATTAAATGTGACAGGCAGAGCAGGCTCAACTAATTGATACTCATTGTGGCTCCAATTAGTATGTCAAATTGTAAGTCAATTAAATACCACAACTACGTACATACATACATGAATAGATAAAAAGGAACGTAATGCCAAGGATACTCAAGGATTGGTCACTAATATTGATTGATACGCCTGATATTTTGAGACAGTTTTACAAAAACCTACGATCTAAGCTCAAAAGCCAACTGCATTTCTTATGTATGTATTTTTTTTATTAATTGATTAGTTTTAAACAACTACGTGTCTAAAACATCCCTCCACTCACAGGGTAGCACGAGTAAAAAATATTAATTAAAGCCAAACCACAGGCAGAGAGCATACAACATGCAGTTTTGCGGTTGCCGGTAATTAATAAAATGTACGGCTGCCACAAGCGGAAGAGACAGGGACCTAGTCAATGGCCACTTTGGGGACTGGTTGCTTTTTTTATTTTTTTGCGACCCAACATTAGCATTGGCATTTTACATATACTCGTACATGCATATATATGTACATATAAACGGAGGGTGAATTTTTTTGGTACTCTCTTTGGTAAATTGCATATTGTTGCAGCCGGAAAACTGTCAACTGACCATCAATCTATTGACGGCCGGCGGGCGATAAGCTGCCCATAAAATCCCTCGGTCGCCGATAGAACGGGTCACGCTTTTTGTTTGGGGGGCTTAACGAGCTCAGCCCTTTGAAAAAAAGATGACGCAGACACAAAAGAGGGTTTCAAACGCTTTAAGCACTGCGATTGAGCGAGCGCAAGCGGAGACTCTTTCATGTGGACCCACAGACAGACGGACAGGACACCATTGCATGCGCTTCAAGGCACAGACAGCGGCCCAAACGCTAAAAGGATACTCCACCAGTGCCTCACACAGACACACTGACCCAGGGTTTGCCTTTGTCCAGACATTGTTCAATCCATTTGTAAACCAAAACGGAAATGCTTCTTTAAAAAAAAGTTCAACTTTATTTGAAAGGTATGCAAAGAAAAATACTTAAAACTAGTCATTTCGTTTTATTAGAATCAGTTCAGTCACCGTTTTTGGTCAGAAGTTATTTTCCGTAGAATCTGTTGTAAGTTATGTAAGTTATGGAAAAACTAATAATTTTTTTAAATGAATTCACTTTAAAATTGTGATCCGGCGAATTTCGTCGTTTCAGTGCACTGCACGCCGAAAATGCGGAAAAATATGTTTCATAACCCGTATGATAGGATATATGATATGATAGGGTACAATATTAATGGGAAAGTAAAAGAGGTATAATTTCGTAAAAGCTTGATTACACTCATTGAGTTTTTAAAGTTTCGTATCTGCAGTTTGACTTTACGCTTAAAGTTGGCTAACAAAAAAAAGTTTCACTGGAAAAAAATATGGCTCACTCTGGCCATAGCTCGTTCTTTAAAGACCCAACCCGATATCCACCGAACACAGAAATTCTTGATATAAGTTGGCTTCCACAGCGGAAATCATAAATTTCGCACACAAAAATCTCGATTAACTGCACGGCGCGGCAAAAGTTGGAAAACTTTGCCGTTGGCAGAGTCGTCTTTGGCGTACACCGTCTCCATCTCCATCGTCCTTGTACTGTATATATTTCATAAAAAAAAGTGTCAGCCATGGATGCGCTTTAAAGCGCTTGTCAGAAAGTTTTCGCAGCCACCGCCGCAGCCAAACAGAAAAGTGCAGTGCAGCGATAAGGCAGCGATGGATACTTGGTGCAGAGCGCAGAGTGCAGAAATGGAACGTTATTCTTATACATATGCATAGATACTGTATTTGACGAGCACGTCACAACAGAAAAGCCCGAAAGCCATTATCCTTGTCTAAGCAAAATCGAGCAGCTTTAGCATTTCAGGTGCCCCGACAACGGCAAATTGAAAAGTCATGTCAGCCTGACGGCGGAAGATACTCGTACCTGACGATGAAAAATATGGACAGCGAATTGTCAACGCTCCGCTCCGTTGGATCTCGAATCAAACGAAGCCGACAACAACAGAAATTTCACAAGCCAATGCACTTGGCAGGCGGGGGAAAAACAAAAAATGGAATAAAACAATTACGCGTTTAATATATTTTCATTTAGTAGACCAAGCCAAGGGACAGAGAAAAACAGACCCTGAGTCTGGGACAAGGGTGTGGAAAAGCTCGTTCTATGCTGCCTCATTTTTTACTTTTAATGAAGCGCAAGAATTTCTGTTGGATAATTTGTTAAGCGCACTTCGTTGGCCAGAAGGACGCAGCAGCAGAGCATGGCTGGCCAGTAACGCAAAAAGCCAAACGGGGCCTGCAAAAACTTAGACAATGCCAGGCAAAATGCAACAAGGACATGCACAGTCAGACAGAGAGAGACAGAGAGAGAGAGAGAGAGAAAGTCAGCTGAAAGTTACGCTATAATTTGGCTTATTTCAGCCAGAAAATTTATAGAGTGGAGATGCAAAATACTGCACCGGAAGTGGCCCCAACTGTCCAGGACGCAGCACGAAGGACGAAGGACACGAGCCAGAAGACAGTAGACAGCAGACAGCGCAAGATAAATGACACGCAAAAGCCAAGTGGCAGATTTTCATTTTTAATTAAAACAACGGTCAGAAGAAGGTTGTGCTGTGCGATGGTTCGGTTCTGGTCGCGCGGGCATGCTCCCTTCATAATGCACAGTAATAAACAATAATTAAAATGTTGGCAGTGGGTTGGCCCTCCGCCTCACCACCTATTCCATTCCACCTTTCTCGACTCACCTGTTGTAATATTGTGCATGAAAATCTCACGCAAAAGCAGCAGCTCATCTTTGGGCTCCACGGAAATTGCGCCGAACACCTCGTTCTCCGGCCAGACCTCCCTGCAGCATGCACACGAAAGAGAACCATAAAAGAAATGCGTTAGTACGAGAGTGGAAAAATAGATTGAAAATATATATATACATTTACAAGCAGCGAAGCACGTGCTTAGTGCAAGCATAGAAAAAATTAATTATCACTCGGTAGTTTCTGAGTGCTGTTTCCGTTATTGGAAACCAATCATATCAGGAATATGAACTCGTGAAGATTTATAAATAAAATGGTTATCAAAAATCAAATCGTATTAGCCATCAGACATGGCTCACAACAAAAATCTAATATTATTATTATTCATATTTTTAAGAATAAACTTATTGCCAGTTTTTTTGTCTTATTTCCCAAATCCTGTGAGTGCAGGGCATTCACATAGAATGGAATTTGCTACCTTAACCGTTACTGACTTTTACCGACTGATATGATTTTACATAAATTCACAAATTCTGTCCAAAATGGACCAATCGCACCCGAATATTATACTAGTAAGCAGTGAACGGAGCTCAATGTTCGGGGGAATCAGCACGGGTGGTTCAGGAATCAGCAATCGGAATACACAAATAATTTCTAGATTTCTATTATTTTCAGCGCATAGCAGAAATTAAGGGTAGAAAATTCCTTTTGTTGCAACATTCATTGATCATTTGTGTTTGGTTTATACCTGCTAAGCTCACCAAACCAAATTCCATTTGAAATACTAAATATGTACACATTTATGTACATATATGCAACGCATCGGTTTAATCTTCAATACAAACTGGCAAAACTGCAGCACAGGGTAAACTTTGCTTAAATCGATTTTCGAGCTTGCAGTTGGCAGCAAATTCAGCGTGGAGAACTTTTCCAGAAGGCCTATATAAAATCATTCGCAACCCTAACCCTTATCACCATCCTCATCAGCATCAACATCAGCATCAGCAGCATCGACGAGAGCAGCGGCAATAACAATGGCTGAAATAACAAGCGACTGGCCACGTCAGGCTGCAAAAATCCGAACACTGCAACAAGCGGCATGCAACAAGCAAAGCTTTTAGCTCTAGCAAACTGAAATTGATGCGTTTAAAATTGCGTCTCATGTGTGCACCATCCAGCACCGTCCTCCTCTCAGGCTTCGCCAGTGTTCGCATGTTGCATTTTCTCCTCTGTGTCGGTTTTCCTTGGTCTCCTTTTTGTGCGGCACACAAATAATCCCCACCATTCTGGTGATGCAAGCCACGCTTGCAGGCTTTTTGCAACGTGGATGCTGTTAATTTAATATTTGAAAGCAGCTTAATATGCAACGCACAGCAAAAACATAACGAGAAAGAGATAGTGGGTACTGGGTACTGGGTCCGCCCAACTCCCCATACTCCAATTATAAACTGGCCTTCAGCAGTGTGTCAGTTCCTTTTGGCATATCAGCTGCCGCCAGACACAGACCCACATACAGGGAACGGAGCGGCAGTGCGACTCTCTAAGCGACATATTTATGCTTATTTGTTCATGTTCGTAGGCGATAGTGAAACTTATGTTTTTCGCTGTCGCCCAGCCAATAAATTGACTGACACGATCTACATACAACTTTCCTTGCAGCACCAATATGCAACTGCAGTCGAGTTTCGACTAAAAGATACCCGGAATCGAGTATCTGCATCTATTGGGATGTATTATTATTATTTTTTTTTATCTACAAAGTTTTTATCAGGAAAAACCACTACTCGCAATGCAACAAAAGTAAAACAGATGCCAATTACTCTCTGTTTATTTCGTATTTCTGCCTGCTAAATTTTCCAGATAAGGATCAATTTTAAATGTTAAAAAATAAAATCGTCGGTGTCGACTCTTTTATTTCCTGTTGCATGTCACTACAAGAACACAAAACACCCTTCCATCCGTCGACTACCGTGGATAAAAATTTGAAAAGTGCGCCATTGGTGGTTGCCCCTGCGTTCGTTAGTTGCGTTCCGTTTGTAATCCTGCGGGTCCCATTTTTAGAGGCTGATGGGGCGGTGTGCTTGTTAGCTACCGCCATCACCATCAGCTGCACGCAACAACAACAGGAGTGCAACATCATTGTGGTTGTGGCGTGGGAGTGGCAGTGGGGTCCGAATTTTTGGTTTACGTCAACATTCGGGTGCGTTCATTTAAAAGTTATGCGACATATTTTGTGAGCAACTTTTGCAGTGCTACCCCACCCCAGCCACACTCTCTAACAGGAGGCAGAGGTAGCGGCACGACGATAATTAGCGGTTTTTGTATAGTGGTTTGGTCAGGGACGAATATTGGTTAATTATAAACCATAAAAAATCTATGAAAACCATCAAAGTGGTTGTCGGGGGTGGTGCCTGGTGCAGAGCAGCTTTTGGCTAGCTTTTAAGTTAGATTAAGTTCTATATTGTCGTATTGCCTGGACAGCAGATAAATGGTTTATTTCGGAACAGAGCGAGATGCACCACAAGGCTAAAAATTATAATAGCATTGAACGAAACCGGATTAATTATAAATCGATATGCACGCCAGTGTAGGCTTATGATGACATCATGTTCATGCTAAAATTGCAGGCATTGCCCGACAAATCCAGTGATTAAATTAATAATATGTTATAACGAGCTGTTCTGGGGTATTTATATACATATTTTCGCTGTCTTTCAGTGCGGCTAAATTAAAGTACCTACATATGTATGTATATATCTATGTATATATTAAATATCTGCATGATTATCTGTGTGCTAGTTTCCTAATTAGTTTCAATGCAAAGGCTTTTTTTAATACCCAAATCAAAGAGTTGTTCGATAGCACATTGGATAATTACCTGCTTGGGTATGAGTACTATGTACTACTTTTATGTACAGTAAAGTGCCATTTTAATAGGAAACTTACTGAGATCTAACTTTGCGGCATTGGTAAATGTGACAGGAGATTCACTTGGCATTTTTATAAATTTATGATTACTCCCATTTGGTTCTTACTTTAACGCAAATGAATGTCTGTTGATTTGAAAAACACGCGCTCTACGGCAGCTTTCTCGTAAAAGCAGCAAATGCTAAATATTCACAGTCAACAAAATCAACAAGAGATGCAGCCATAGAAGAAGTAGAAATGGGAGCAGGTCCAGGGGCAAGGGCCGGGCTGGGCCCGGGGGCTGGAGGAAAGCCAAAGCAAGAGCAGGAGAAGCTTTCCGTTGCTATGCTAAATAAGCGCATCAGCAGACGCTTAAATAAGCTTAGTTAAGAGCCAGCCGGAGCTGAGGGTACTGGTAAGACGGGTAAAGGACTGAAAGTTCCAACCAAAGTGAAGTTTGAATAAACATTTTGCGCATTTACTTCACTTAAAAGTTTGTTTTTTCCAAGCTGACATTTTTGTGCACCCATTAAGCCAGCGTCGGAGAGGAAGAAGAAAAAACCAAAAGCGTTTCCTTTTTCATTTATTCTTTTTATTCCAACTAAAACGAAAAACCCCTAATAGTGTGACTTGGCAACTATTTAAAAATGCTGGACACACATGCACAATGTACTTACATACATAGATACATATATACATATGTATGTACATGCGGGGCCAGACACAACCCAGTTCAAGAATTTGTTCACCAACCGACTCCAGTTTATTTTCAATATTTTGTTTACCCAAAAATGTTCTCAATGCGAGAAAAACAGTATAATATAACAGAGAAGATGAGAGTCGGTGGGACTTGGCCAATTCGAAGTATCGAATACACTCAACAATATCTTAGATATATCTCAGATCTTGGGTGGGGCAAATTTCGTATTTTCTATGTGATTTATACATATATTTGATTTTGATAAATCATACAAATTAAAGCTGTATATTGTTATAATATATTAACCAAGAGACAAAGACTATGTCCCAATTTTAAACTTCAGCTGTCTATGTCGAAAGAGGAATATTTCTATATATCTAAAAGGAATACAAATGAACCCCTCTAAAGCTGTGTCCCGTGTCCCTGATACATTTAAAAGAACAATTGGGCTAGTCTCTCTCGTAGGGTATGCAGAACAAAGTCAGTGTAACTGTCCCGAGCCGTGAGTGCTAGGCAACGGGGCACAAAAAGTTCCAGACAATGGCCAGACAAAAGTGTGTGTTGGAGTCGGAGGCGGTGGGCCGTGGAAGTAGCATTACCAGTGTCAGAGACAGTGGGTGCATGCTTTGGGTCTGCTCTATATGCATATCGCATTTTAATTTATTAGCACAAAAAGCGTCTAGACCTTTTTAAGCTGCCACTGCAGCATCGGCAGCAGGGCAGGCGGGCAGCCGGGCAACAGGCAAAAAATGTGTACATATTAATACAAAAATTTCCGTTGGCAACAATTAAAATGTACATAAATTTCAGGGAAGTTTGACAATTGAAATGGCATGTACATCATGGAGGCACAAAAGAACTGACAGAGGAACTCTTTCCCCAATGAAACGGAAGACAGTTTCGAACCACTTGAACGGAAAACAAACATCCAGCATCGAAGCTGACGACTATTTGCAGAGGTTGGCCCCCCGACCATCGATGCCGTCAGCATGCAGCAGGTGGAAAATTTTAATGAGGTTGTAATTAAATGACTTGGAAATATTTAAACCACGTTTTCGATTGCTCTGGCAGCCTTTGACGAGACGACATCTGTCGAGGATGCTGCTGGTGGTGGCCCTGCCTTCTGTGTTCTGTCTCTTTCGGTCTGTTTCTACCTCTGTGTGTGTGTTGGCCTTATTTAAATGTTGACGCGCAAAAGATAAATTATTTTCACGCAATTTTCCAGCACAAACAATAAACATTTCTTGGGGGCGTCTTCAATGAGCTTTACATAATTGAGCGAGCAATTAAATTGAAAGGCAGGCGCATCCTGCCTGAACCCTGAGCTCCAGCCTAGCCAGACGATCTGTCCTTCGCCTGGGCCGCTGTGGTTTGTTGGCTGAAAAATTGCACACGAAAGAGACAAAAACCAGGGTCGAAACCTCCGACGCCAGACCACAGACCACCCACCCCACCACCTTGCCACCCTTTCATTCTCACTATCAGGCGAAGAACACCAAGGACATGGAATACCGTGCGCGGACATTATCTGTAGTTACCTGGCTGAGGAGGAACTGCATCGTGCTCTGCCTTAACAATAAATAAAAACTATTTAATTTGAGGGCAGCCCCAGAGCTCACGCAGACCTCGCTCCGTGCCAGTGAGTCGGGCGGAAAAAAATGCGAGTATGAGGAGTAAACAGGAAGAGAATAAAATTCGATAAAGGCCAGCGAAGTGGGACAAAAGACCTGAGAATGCAGGATGGCTGGAAGGTGGACCGAGAAGGTATTTTTATTTTTTTCATTTTTACTAGAGTTAATTTATTATGCGAATTGCTTTTGTACCTTTTCAGAGCTACGGTGCGATGCCGAGGACACGGACCGGGGCCATCCCGCAATAGTCAATGTGAAGTTATTAAAAGAAGGATTTTCAAAGGGATTACGGCTGCAAGTTGTTGCTCAATTTGATGGCAAAGTTCACTACGGCAACGCAGCTTGACAGGAAAGCCCGGCAACGCCAGAGACCAGCTTAAATAACATTTTGATGCCCTACCCTTCAGTCCTCTCAGCCCAGTCACTAACCTGGCGGCCCGAAGCAGGGCGATGGCCTGCTCCAATTTCCCGGTGCGCAGCAGTTTATTTATGCGAATCATGCAGTCCTCGCTGTAAGTAAGGAATAATCGAGAAAATAGAATAAGAACAGGTTGTACCATTGAAAAAGGAATAGTTTCTGCGAGAGTTGTGTAGTTGGGAGATTTTACTCACCGCTGATCATCTATAGACTTATCAGATGCGGCATCAAAGGGTATGGGCAGCTCGTCCTCTGGAAGGTTCAGTCCTCCGAAGAGTACGGTGCATACTTCCGATGCCATTTCGGCCCATTTGCTCGATAATTCGTCCTGCAATTACACAACTATCAATTATTTATGAATCTAAATTGTTAAAAAATAGATATAGTATAATCACAAATGGAAATTGGGCGCAATGTAAAAATGCAGAAATGGCAAAATTAATTCCACGAAACGCAATAGTAATTATAACCAAATACCTAATAACATTTGTCGGCCATTTGCAAGTGACAAGAGACAAAACCCGGGAAGTTAAATATTCAATAAAACACACATATTGCGATAGAGATTAAAATGCAAATAAAATGATTTTCATAATTGGAATTTTTTTAAGCTGCCCACCAAACACCCCAACTGAAAAGCATTTCGATTTAGTCATAAATTTTGCCAAAACATTAATCGAACCTGAGTCCTGTCAATTTGGGACAGCCCCTTGTCACCCCGATCATTTCGCTCTATTTAAGTTAATATTTGAATTAAGCAAAACTTCACATTTTCTTATTATTCTTGTTTTTTTGGAAATGCGAAAGCCCACAACATGTTAGAGTATTCCGATGCTGAAGCCCGATTTCCTTCCTGATCATTTGTTGTACATTTGCATAAAAGAAAAATAATTGTAAACCATTGTTTTCGCATTTTTTGCCTTATCAGTTCTGTTAACAATGCATATTAATTGAACACCGATGGATGACGAGGCGTCCTTCTAAATACAAGGACATGGCATATGGCAAAGTATTTTCATTTCATTAAATTGCAAACTCCAATGGCAAGGGAAAATCTCTCTGCATGCGCGGTATTCGAAAGGTATATACAAGTATTTTTATTCACATAATCTGCTTAAAGCAAGTCCAAAATATAATTATAATTTATGAAATACCAACCAAAAATAATGACATCTAATGTCAGCTTTGAATATATGGACATATATTAATTGAACACGTTAGAATTTAAGATCTGGATTTTTATTAAGTTTTTTTTATATTTGAATAATATTTGGAAAATATTTCACACATCTGACTAGCAGGTATCATATTGTCGGCAGACGCATTGGGGTTCTCCATTTGTATTCCACAGTTCTTTTGTTTGCTTTCCGCGTTACACAATTTCATACATTTTGTTTATCACTCGTTTAACTTTTGTTTGCTGAAAAGGGAGGAACATGCAAATATTTGTGCCTGTGTGCGTTTCTCATGTTTTTCGCTCGCCGGCAATGACAAATATTTATAAATTAATTGTTAAAAAATTGATGAGCAAAATGCGTGTGTTTGTTTGGCAGCTACAAAGGCACAGAAAAACAACAACAATACAAATAAATATGTCAAAATTGTACACAATCGAAGGTTGTTGTATGAAAGCTTGTCCCTAGCCGTGTCAGTTTCGGTGTATCGGTATCCCTGCCCGATTCGCATCCATGTCCTTGTCCGTGCCCCATGACCAACTCGCGGCCAACAGGCCCAAAACGGCGGCCACAAAAGTGCAAAAAACAAAAATACTAAGCGGCAGCCTGACTGCCTGTGCAGGTTCTACATAGTTGTGGCAAATGTCGACAGCCGGCATCCAGCAGCCCTGTGTCTAGTGGCCAGTGGCCAGTGGCCGGAAATCACGCTCAGCGGCGCGTCCCAGCGCGGCAAAGTGTAGAAAAAACAAAAGACGGTTGGAAATAGAATAAGCGGTGCTAGAAAAGAGAACAGACTTGCCACTACGCACTGAAGATACGCTAATCTATGATCTTTCAACGTCAGAAATTACAGAAAAACCAGTTTCGACTTGTTTTGATGTATTTATAGATAAATACAATATATAGCAAACCTTGTGCACCAAAAGTAGATGGTAGTTCCTTAACTCCGTTCATATTCTACCCATTTTGTATAATTTTCTTTTCTTCAAATCTTAACTGTTCCTGGAATATTTTGTGTGATTAATACAACTCTCCTCCTAACCACCTACCCTGGATATCCTTAGAGTATTTAAGTAAAACAAACAAAAAGTCTGAGCAGCTTGAAAAGGTTCAAAGCGCCGGAAAAACAACGGAAACGTGGTGGACACAGCACCCAAAGGTTCTCACGATATGCAGTTGTGTGAGTCTGCAAAGTGTGCCCGTGTGCATGTGTTAAGGTCACATTCAATTGGATAAAAAGCATAGCAATTCACTCAACCAGCAGCCACCCTCGACACCTTCTACTGTTTCTTTTTTATTTTTTGATATATTTTCAGTCAATTAAATTTCACGATCATACGCATAAATCTTCCACCATGCCAGCATAGACGGCAATTGTTTTTGTACAGCGCCGAAGTTATTTTTTTTGCGTCTTTTTAATACATTTTATTGGCAATTTAGAGTATGTTTTATGGCGGGCACAGCAGGCGATGACCACCAGTAGCCCCGAATAAAGTTATTTAATGCGGCAATTTATTTTTAAACATTAAACCAAAAAAATATACATATATATTTTAATTTAGCCGCTCTTACCTCTGTGGGCTGGTGGGCCGCTGTTTGTTTGGACTTGGCCTTCGGCTGTTTCTTCCTGCGGCCCCCGGCGCCACGCCGCTTGTCCTGAACAACGACAGAGTCCTGGCAGAATCGCTCCATCATTTTAATGAAAACGTTGGCCGTTTCCACCACATCGCGCAGGAAGACCCTAAGAGAGACATAGAGGTAGACGGGGAGAGTGAACTAGTTAACAAAATGAAAATATATTGTAATTAAATTTTTATTATACATGTATACGCATCCAAATTGAATTTGTTACATGTTGACCACCTCCCATATGAAAAATGCATGCCACATGCTCAAAATTCAATTAAATGTGGCAAATATATGATTTTTTCAATCGCTTCCATCATTTCCTGCCTTTTCAATGTTTTTTTATTTTTTTTTTTGTATGTCAGCGTCCGATTCAATTTCCATGTTGCAAGCTTAATGGAGAAATATTTATGTTCATTTCAAACCGCCAACAATTAACCAGCTGGATATCACGATCAGCCGAATACATAAATTCCAGTGGAGTGGCTAGCATTTTGAGTGCAAGAGAACTAATAACATCAATTCTTTAAAGGATTTTAAATCAATTTTTACCACTCATTCAGCTTTTATGCGAACAAATCAAAGCCGAACATCGGTAACCTTTTTAGGCAGCCCGAAATATTTATTGAATATCATCGAGCACATTAAATAGGGAAAATGCTGGCCAGCCGCAGCCACTCCAATCCACCCACAACCACAGCGCCTGAGGCGGCCACCCTCTGCCAGGACTAACTAACCTAACTGGATTCAAAAGGGTCGTTGGGACAGACGGACAGACCTTTACTGACTGATGATGTGGCCTCTGCGTCTGCCCGTTCCTTTGCCTGTTCGCCTTTGCCTTTGTCGAGGCTGATGACGCCCTCCAATTAGCAAATTACCCTTAGAATGGGAAAAGGCCCGCCACCCAAAAAAAAAAATCGGCCAAAAGACAGCCGCGAAACTGCCAAAATCAGCTGCCGCTATGCAGAGTCAACTTCCGCTTTGTTTTTAGCCAAGCCAAAAAATGAAAGCCTGCGTCATTGTGCACGTCAATTTGTTAAAATGATTGATTGCCGTTTGAATAATGAAAATTCGCGCGAGTCACACAAAAGGACAATTCAAAGCAGGATAGTATGCAAAATAGGCGGGCGATGATGGCCAAAATATACATGCACACAAAACATCGAAGCAATGCCTGAAACTATACGGATGAGGAAACAAGCGATGTGCACTAAAATCTAAAAAATTGTGTAGACCTTAGCTTGAAATATGTACATATGTGGCTAGGAAAATTATTCGATTTTCAGAATTTTAAGTAGAGTTCACGAAATCATTATTAGCCTTCATTCATAAGCATAGAAAATATGCGAAATAAAGTCAATTTTTTATTCTTAAAGATTCGATAGATAGATTACCCCCGGATGTTCGGCTAAAAAAGGTTCGCTACTTATAAGAATATACAATCAATTTGTGGACTGGTGCCCAGTTCGAGCAGAAGAATCTGTGGTCCCGTCCCGGCTTTTAACATGATTTCTGAATATTTGCATCCATATGTGACCCTTGTCCGTGTGCGTCAAGTCCTTCCGCGTCCACTCTAATTGCCAGGACCGGGTCCGGGTCCGGGTCCAGGTTCCGGGCTCTCAGGTCCATACAAATGTTACATCGCGTTGCCAGCGAAAAATGGTAAACTTTCGAAATGGTCGGCGATGAACGCGACGTTCAAAATTTATGCAAATTCATTGCGAATTTTAATGCCAGCAGCCACCAGCATCAGCATCAGCATTTTGAAATGCGGTCAATGTGCCGCCGCTCGGCTCAGCCTAGTACCGCACGAAAAAGGACAAAACAAAAACCAACCTGTGAGCATAGCAACGTACCCGCGTTCGGGGAAATGAATTTGTAATTAAAGTGGTTATCCAGCATTCAGGGTAAACAGGAATCGATGGCATGGACACATAGACATTTAGCCAAATTAAACACGCAAATAATGCAAAAGTCAGAAGTTCTCGGATCCAATAAAAAGAGAGACTAATTGTTTCAACGCGGCTCAAAGCAACAACACTCATGTGAATGATGCTTAATTAAATTTTAAGGCATTTTCTGTTTGAGTTAGATATGATATACAAGATATATGTATGTACAGGATTGTATTTACTATACTGTCAGCAGCCAAATGGAGCGCCAACAGAAAGTACATCTGGCATCCGATCACTGAATCAATGAACCATCTGAGCCATAGCAGTTTGTCGACATATAGGGTTTGACTAGGGTCTATTGAATTCCTCTTAACAATTACATACTTATATCAACACTTAGGGCTGCTCCTCGAATTATTGCAGACAATTAAGGCTGCAATAAATTAGACAGCCTTAATAGAGCTAGAAATTCAATGGGACCATAAACCATCTGTTGAGCAAATGCCCCTTAACATTCGCCAGCCAATTCGAAGATATTTAGCTATTTGTACCGATCAAGAACTGTCAGCAATGGGCCACAACTGACAGTCAGTGCGGAGCGGTGGGGCAAAGCTGGTTTTGGGCAGTAGCAAATTGATGATAAAAGGAGTCAGTTGACTGCAAGGCGCAACCGATACGATACGACACGATACGAGGATAGTGTGTGGTGCAGAGTGAATTTGAGTGGATGGGTGCCACACACACGGTGTGTGTGGCAGTGTTGGGTGTGTGGGTGTGTGGGTGTGTGCTGCACGTTTGATGATAACTCAAATGTGAAATGAATCAAGCACACCCACCCATGTTGCCGTCGCCGTCGCCGTTACCGCAAAGATGTCTGTGGTCGTCGCCTGCATTGGTGGCAGCATTTACAGCAGGCGAAGCGTAAAAACTGCTGGTAGAACGAGCCGCAAGCAGAGCTAAAGAGCTAGAGAGCGGCTGCTGGCGGCGTTTGATGGCTGGTTGCGGGTATCTGACCGCAACGCCAAGCAACCGCAGCAGGAGAAGACAGCAGCCAGGTCCAGGTGGGCGTGGGTGGTTGCATAACATATTGCATGCCACAAACCATTTTACAAGCGAACGCAAATCGATTGCCCATCTACATCTACCGCCCTAATGATGCGCAGGTGCAAATCGAGTCCGACCCGAACCGACCCAGCACCTACCCGTAACCCCCACCCCTCCTCACACACTTCCAAGTTCTAGCTCTCAAGCACATGTGGCGGCAGGACAAAGATAAATCGTTAATAAATTATTTATAATTAATTTGTATGCGCGCGGTTTTGTAACTTCTTGTTGTTGGTCTCCCGCCCGGTTCCCGGTTCCCGCCTGATTTGATATTCGCGTTTACGTTGATTAAATGGACGACAGCCAGCCACAGTGCACAGGGGCAAAGAAGAAGTTGAAGCAGCCGTAGAAGGTTGAGCAGAATTAATTAGAACACTTGGGTGTTTTCGGAATACGATGCGATGGGATGCGATGGGATGGGTTGGGCCTGGAAAGAGACAGCCCAGCTTAGGTCAACGGTTGGGGGGGGCTTAGCAGGGGTTGGGCTGTCTTCGCGCCCACTTTGAGCGCATGTTGAATAAATGATAAAATGTAATTGCGCCCAGACTGCGACTCCCACTTCGACATAGGGACAACAAGCAGACGAACATTTGTGGGCAGTTGTTATTTTTGTTGGCATAAGACGTTTATAATGAAAATATTATTAATTATGACAGAGGCAGCAGCAACAACAACAACAACAATGACTGATGGGCCGCGATTGCAGCATGGCGCCCAACGAATAATCTGGTCAAAAGGGAAAGAGATAGGTCGGGAAGGACCGAAACCGAAACTGGAGTGGGCTGTGGGCTGTGGGGCTCCCGGACTCCCGGACTCATAAATTATTCATCTTGACAACGAAAATCTTTAATCTGTCGAGTGCTCAAACACTGATTGCAGTTCAAAAGGCAGTCGCATTTACATGATTGCCAATGTGACTGTTTAATTGAATGCTTTTGCGAGTCGCCGAGAGGGATGAGCTTCATATTTAATCGATTTAATTCTTTAGAGCCACTATTTTCTGCTCAAACCCCCATTAATCATGCTCCAATTAACCAGCAGTTGCTGCAGCTAGCAACCAGCAGCCAGCAGCCATCATCCACAGCTGCATGTACGGATACATATCACAATTTGCATCCGCAATTGGAACAACTCTCCCGCACACCGCACCCCGAACCCCGGACCCGGCTGCATCCTTCCGTGCCGCACTCTGTCAATTTCATGTTTGCGCGCTAAATTAATTTAGTCAAAGCTTTGAAATTGCCAGTACCCGAACTAACAGACCCACTGACTCGGACCGGGACCCAAGCCCGTCCAACTGCCTGATGGTATGCGTATTTGATAGTTGACACTCAAACCGGGTGATGGCAACAGGCACACAACAATTTGTTCATTTGCTTGTGGGCCAGGAGGCACAGTGGAAGCAACCGCAGCTACATATTTTAAATTAACAAATATAAAATAGAATTTTATAAATAAAAATAATTATATATTTATTAATTAATGGAATTTTTTTAAAACAATCGCATTTTTAGGTATGCGCTTAATAAATTTTTGCTCATTCATTTCATTTCTATTTCTCACAATAAAACGAGATATTGCTAAAAATTTTGAAACTTCGGTCAGTTAGCTACCAAATAAAGATCACGTTTCAAATACAATCATACCAATTATTCCAATCATCGACAGATGCCGAGCAATGCAAAATTTTAGAACTCTACTCAATCAAATTTAAGTAAATTTTTGTTTTGTTTTATGTGTCTAGCCTTGTTATATAATTATATACATTCCGTTCCACAGCCTATGTAATGAATTCAGTTTCCAAGTCAGGAATGTCACAAATTTAATACAAACCTGATATAATTGCCAATCATTTCGCCAAAGGAATTTGGTGAGCCATAAAGCTCCTGTTGCAATTTGTTCGTTGAATATTTTCAAATATTTTTTGGCGCACAGTCGAAATATTTGACTTATATTGAATAAATTTACAGCGGTTTGCACTGCCCCACTGTGGAAGCGTTGCCACTAATACAGCCAGGGAAAATGTCTGTGACACAGAAATAAATTTTCAGGCATTTATTGAAGGTATCATTCAGCTGCTGCTACTAAAACTACTCTCTCGGCTCCGAGTAGAGTGAGTCTGTTTGACAGACGAATTGTGCAGCCATTTAGAAATATTCAAGTGAGTTTAACTCTTCATGTTCGGCACTAAAAAATTGCAATTATCTAAAAAGGATTGCGCAGTGGTATGCATAAAAAGGACGTGCCGTGTCCCGTTCGGGCTCCGTTCTTCGCTTCAGTTTCAGCTGCAATCGAAAGTGCATACAAGCATGACAGCGTGTGTGGGAGAGAGAGGTCCTGTTGAGTGGCTTCTCTTTATTATGATGCAAATGGCAATGCGAATGGCCCTTGATGCCTATGCAATTGCTGGGAATAAGTAGGTATGGGTGAGAAGGTGTTCGCCGCTAGCAAATCCATCGAGTCAATGAACTCAACGGAAATCTAGGTGAGTGCTGCAAGCTTAATGAGTTTAAAATACTCTCCCAGAGCAGCAGATTGCCATCCACATTCACACACACACACACACGCTCCCATAAGTACGAGTATATCATGAAAATCTGCTGCTAAATCTAGTCGAGCTGCACACAATTTTCAATGCTCTTCAGTGATTTATCAAGGAACCGCACCATTGTGGGGCAGCTCGCTGGTGCGAGCGCAGCTAAATCGGCAATTAGGATTCAGCAACGGTAACGGTGCACGACTCGACCCCAAAATGCACTATATGCCACATGCGCTTGCTCCCATCAAATGGCATAATTCTTATGCTGGGGCACGCGTGCTGCACATGCTTGTAAAATCAATTAAACTTTTAGCCAACCCTCCACTCCTCGACGCTTTCCATCCAAAAATGCCAAAGCGCAACTAGTTCATTTACCGCTGTGTGCTTTTTGGGGGGAGGAAGGAAGGAAATCACACGCATATACACTTGCATATACGTACATGTACGTACTATATATATATATATATATACATATGTATAGATCAGACATCTGTGCAAATAGCCAAACAAACAGACCACGGACTTAAGACAAAGGCATGCCGTTAATACAAACAATGCCTGATTGTCAGGACGAGTGCGGGCTGAAGCCGAAGCTGAATCTATTGCCAGTCGCTGAATATTTCGGAGGGGCAACGGGGCAACTACTCTCAATAGTAATCCCATTAGGCAGCGTTTGTTTGGCTTGCTTATTTGCGAATACCATGAGGTCTCCGCCCATTTCCACTTACTATCAGGAATGCAGCCAAGCCGAGCCGAGCCCAGCCTGGCTGCTGCCCTGTCTCCTGGCTCTTGGCTCTGGGCTCCCGGCTGCTAGTCAGGCGTGGGTCTGAGGGTGAGGGTGAGGGTTGGGCCAGTTATTTCCAATCGCTATGCATGTGCATAGTTGGAATGGTTAGTCGCTCGGGTACTCACTTTGTGCTGTGCGCCTCGTTGTAGTTCATTAACAAATGCAGTATTGTCTCCCTATACTCCAGGACATAGCATACGTTGTTCAGTAGCATATCAAAAAGGGCCCGCGCGTTGTCATCCTTTAGCTTCTGCAGGGCCAGCAAGCTCTGCAGCAATTCCCGGAATGTCTTTAATTAAAAAATTGGTAAGCATTAACTTGGCAGACGTTCAGAGTTTGATTGCCGAAGGGGCTAAGGAATGGGTATGGGTATGATCTGTAACCTGAGTCCTGTATGGGTCGTGTGTGTGGGTCGTGTGCGTGTGAGTTGCATTGTAATGAGTCTCGGCTCTGACTAATGAGTATAACCATATAGAATCGTACATATATTCATTCTCCTTTACCCGGGGGGCCATTGCAAACAACGTTCAGTGTGAATGGCATTGATGGAGCTTTAAAGTGGATTAAATTTGCCTCAGACTTAAGCTGTATGTGTTGGAAACAGTTATTAGCTGTGGCTCATAAATTTCTCATTTCTCCCGGATATAATTAAATACGATTTGCAATTATAATTTCAGGGATAGCTGCTCCAATAAATGTTCGAGTTTGGTATCTCAGGACTCTTAAATCACATTTTTTTACTTAAAAGGAATTCCTAACTAATAGCGGACAAAGCTAAGTTCTCAGTGCTTTATTGGTTGTTTGTCGCATCATTCCGGTGTTCTTTAAGGTCCATTCAGTTGGCTTAAGTACCGGCGTAATCCAAGGCAAACGACGAGCGGCAACAGAGTGCACCCAAAAGTGCACTTACTCTCGTGCGTACAGTGCCAAAGCAAACAACAACAGACCCACACTCGCACAGCTCGTAATGCTTAGATGGCCAGCAGGAGTACAAGGGGGGGCAGGGACCAGGAACAGTTACAGTTACAGGAAAAAGACTAGCAGCTGCTGCTGCTGCAACTTACCAGAAGGGCCACATGCAGTCGCTTGGCCCAGAGACGCGCCTGTTTCTTGTCGCTCACAATCATGTCCATGTCATGTTGCATGCGCGTCAGGACCCAGTGGAAGCATTGCACGCTCAGCGATTCGCTGCGAATGAAATGGAAAAGCCAAACAAGGATTCGTTATATGTATGAATGTATTTATATGTATCTGCGCATATGTAAGTATGTAGTAGTGGAATACTGTTTTAAAGTTGGGCCAAAGTTGGATGCAAGGAGCGGCGAAGCAGGTAAGCAGCTTGCCCCTGCAACTTTCAGCTTGCTCTGCGAAAAACTCATTAACAAAATTAATTTTTAAGTAGCGCTAGAAATGAACGCCAGCCATCCAGCCAGCCAGCCAGCCTAAGTTCAACTTGCTACGATCCCCAATCCACTGCCTGCCTGACATGGTGGGGACCAGTGGGCGGTGACAAGCCGCACGTTGTTGTTTAATGGGAAGCACCTGGCACCCAGGCAGGCGCCCACTCACCCACACACTCACCTCACTTACACTGCTGCACACAGAATTCGCCTGCAACCCGGCCAAATTAGCAGAGCGACGTCTGCTGCGGCGACCATTAAAGTTTGCGAAACTGGCGCTGCGACAACGTCGAAAGCATTTGAAGAGGCATTAAAATCAAATTAATTACAGCTGTGCGGAGGCAGCCGAAGGCGGTGGAGTCGCCACCAATAGCAAGGCAAATAAATAAATTATAAAATCAATAAAATTGCAATGAGCAACTACGCGAAACTGTCAGAGTTGTCTGAATCGGCACTGGAGGTGCAGAAACACGCAGTGATTGATGCGGCGGACTGCTTTCTATAAATTATTCCAGTGCAACAAGCAAACGAGGCTCTTCCGAACTATGCGACACTTTTGGGTATATTCTGGAAAAAAATTAAAAGTTCGCCAGAAAAGTAAAAGCTTTCACGATCGAAATCTTTTTAGCATAAATAAGTGTTTATCAATTGCAGATAAATGTAACATTAATAGCCATGCCTTCCTTGAGGTTTCTTTAAATGTAATAATAAAGATTTAAATTAATTCTGCAAGCCGATCAGTCCTAGTATTCTGTATCAAAGCTTTGTACTCGCATAAATAAAATGACAAACTCAATTTCACTTTTATTTTTGTTTCGGGCTGGGGCTGGTGGCAGAAAGTTAGCCCATCTGAGAGGGAGGCAGGCCATACATTACAGCAATGCCATGCTTTATATAGTGCAAAATCAGTAGAAAATGGCAGACGATAAAGAAAGTTCAGGGCGGGGGCGGGAAGCGTCAAATTGCATTTGAGGAAATAAACAGAAAGTTTTATGGTTGCCAAGTACATATACATATACATATAGATGTGTACGAGTATATACGGCAGGCAGAAAGAGGTCCAATGATGTAGAGAGAGGGCCTAGCGGAGATAGGGGGCTAAGAAAGTGAGACGAAAAAGTATGATAAAAGGCACAGGGACAGGCCAGGGCGTTGTAATGGTAAAAATGAAAACAGGAGCAGCCGCAGCAGCATCAGCAGCAGAAGGAGCATCAGAAGAAGGAGCAGCAGCAGAAGGAGCAGCAGCAGAAGGAGCAGCAGCAGAAGGAGCAACAACAGAAGCAACCAACCAAGCAGCAACTTAGAATAGTGCGAGGGAGTCGTCCAGTCCAGTCCAGTCGCCCCCCGTTCTGAAGCTGAAGGGACGCAGAGAGAATGGGTTCACCAAAAACTTTGCGCCAACGGAATGACAACATTTTTGCAAAGCTTCATTGTTGTCATTCAGAAACTAATTTGAAAGTAACCAAAACAATTTTAAAGAAATTTCCCACCACACAGCGGACAGCAGCCAGCAGACAGCGGACGAAGAGCAGAGGGGAAAACGAAGCGTTGCCGGGCAAGGAGCAACGTCAGCCGGATGACAGCATAAAGAACGCAAAATTTTATTAACAGCATGCTGGACAAGAATGAGGACAACAACAGCAGCAATGGCAATGGCAATGGTAGTGGCTGTGGCAGTGGCTGTTGCTGTGGTAGTGGCAGCGAGGGATGTGCAAGGGGTCGGGTCAGTCTTGGATTCAGTTGATTCCTTTTGGCAAAGGAATATTAGACTGTTCCCCCAGGCCAGGCGGTGGACCCGTCCTCCCATGAAGTTGTAAAATGGCCAAGTGCCGTAGGTCAACGATTGGCGTCCTGGCTTTGATTTGTGCATGTGTTTGTGTCCCTTGTACAAAAGTAATGCAATAAAACTCAAGTGACGAAACGCTGATGGCGGACAGTACTCAGGAGCCAGGAGCCAGGACCCATGACACAGGACCCCGAACAATGACATACAAATTGTGCGGTCACCACAACGAAGCAGAAGTACATATGTACATAGGAGCGGTGGCAGGGAGCAGGGAGCAGGGAGCAGTGGCAACGTATCACTTTTTGTATTGACACGCTGCTTGACCATTTTCCGGAAAATTGTTGGCATGGAGTGGGGGGTACAAAGTGCGAATGGCAAATGCGAAATTGTCGTGGCGCAAAACTTTATTTGCAGCGCACTTTTCCCTTTTGTCATAAAAAGAAAAGAAAGCGGAAAACGCAAAGCGAAGACCCCGGAACTTCCACTTAAGAGGAAAATTCTGATTTTCTCCCTTCAATGTCTCAAATGATGGATGGCTTTTATGGCAGATTCACAGCTTTTGAAGCTTATTCGAAAGAGAAGAAAACGTTTCAAGAAAACCAATTTTATATTTTCTTGTAATGCGATTAAGAAAAAATTTAAAAGCTTTAACAAAATCGATTTATTAAAATTCCAAAATTGAATTAAATATACTGATATGAACTCTGATATTATCTCTCTACGCTATAAGATTTAAAAAACATCTCCATGTAAAACCCCACCATCCTTAAATGAAGCAAACGAACAGAAAGTTTTTGCTGTTCCATAAAACAAAAAGTATTCCATCCACTTTGAATTTTCGCCAATGGATTATAGTATCCTTAAAGAATCTCCACTGGCTTTAGCTGACTGCGATTTTCAATTTCCACAGCATCCAAACTGATTTGATGAAAAATATTCAAAGTGCGAGTGGCCAAAGAAATAAGTTTTGCCGAAATTGTTTCATCTGAAGTGTGCTGCAAAGTAATTTGATTGAAAGCCTCGATGGAGCAGTGCAGGCTAAGAGCGAGCTTCTGGGCCAAGATTTGCATAACTGCTGACTTGGTTCCTAGTCGAAGTCGTTGTCGAGGTCAGCGTTTCGTTACCCACTGAAGCTCATGATGGGTAGCTCAAAGCTCATTCATCAGCACCATCACCATCTGATCAAATCACTTGGCAAGCGCCCCTTGAAACTTATAGGCAATTAATTTGAACACTTTAGACAAGCGCAGCGCATATCTCGGGAGCCTAGAAGCCAGGCAGGCCTGCATGACATTGCATTGACATTGGCAAATGTAAGTCACAGCCACACACACTCACCTGACTAACTGCAATTGTAGACCACTCAAACGATTGAACTCCATGAAAAATCGAATGGCCCACAATAGATAGGAGTCATCGTGACTCGACGAGCCGGCATTGCGTTCCAGCACACGACGCACCTGCCTCACCAGTGTGTTGTAAGCGGACCGGAGCACCTCGATGCAGTATTCGCGCAGGCACAGTCTGCAAAAGAAAACACAGAAACAAAAATATATATATATATAAAAAATTACAAAAATTGAATGAAAATACGAAAGTCAGTTGGATAGTTGGATGGGGTGCGATGCGATGCGATGCAATGAAAAATGGTTATACCACAATAATATTGATTGAAAGCGAGCGGCGTCCTCTATCAGTTTACGAGTATATAACAAATGCGAACGCTGCAGCGGCATTTGGTAACGTTGATGCAATAAATTTCGCCTGGCCAATTTATTTGCGCAAAGCTGGCTAAAAGATGCAACCAACCAACCAACCAGGCGCACCCAGGCACCCAAGCACCAAAGCACCCAGGCACCCAGGCGCACCCAACCACCCATCCACCCATCCATCCGTGCAGGGAGCAATCTCTGCGAGCCGACCGACCGACCGCAGGCAGAACACAAATCCAACGCATCGATGCCGACGCGGATTAATTTATGCCAACGGCAACGAAAGGAGCAAACAAAAAATGGCAACCTCTTGCCGGCTTATTGCAACATGCACTTGTGGTGGGGCTAACAAATTGTTGTATGTACGTTGCTTGGGCCACGGGGATCTAACACGCGACATTGATGAACTTCGGCCGCATACGTGCCCGCCCGTACGACTCCCAGTGGGGCTGGTTGCTTGCCAATCCTTTGCTGTACCCCCCCCACCTTTTGGATGGGACATTTGAAGATGTCTAATCACAGCTTCCGGCGACGACTCGGACACATTTGTTCTGCTCTATCAATTTATGGGCGCCTAAAGATTTGCTCCAATAGCATCTTACCCATAAACCAGACGGAGACAGGGACGGGACCGGCCCGGGTCCGGGCCAACAAGCAAAAGTCAGTGCAGGACTAACAAGCAAAAATGTTGCCAGGGGCCGGCCGGCAAGAAAATCGCAGCAGCAAATGGGAAAAACCTTTTGAGGATTTTACTTGAAAATTGCATGGCTCGCTGGGCAGAGAGAGATTCCCAAAGTCGATGCCGATGCCGATGGCGATGCAGAAAGCCGATGCCTTGCCAATGGCGCCGCCAAGTTGCCGCTCCTTCTGCTGCAGTTTTATCTTTGCAAAGGTTTTTATGCTTGCCACAAATTGCGAAAATTTCTTATGCGCCGCAGACGAATTTTGAATGCTCTTTCGTGTGCATTTAATACTCGTATGTGGTTGATTCTTCAGATATTCCTTTCAATTTTCAATTTCCTGAGATTTTCTGACTATTTTCGTAGGCATTTTTTCACAGCTAGGGTATAGCAGGAACAAGGAAAAATAAATGAGAACATGGTACTGCGGCAAATGCATTTGCTGTAACAGTCGAAGCTGCCCCCGGAAAGGCAGCATCCTGGGCAATGTGGCTGGGATATCCCTTTAAGCAGTTTGTTGGTTAGCGGAGAAGCATAAAATAGCTGCACCAGGTGGCCATTAGGGGGAACGGGGACAGAGGCGCCACCGCCTTGTAAACGGCCAAGATATTGTTTAGCCCGGGCACAGAACCCCAAGCGGGAGAGCCCCCAGCAGCCAATTGTGCGATTCTATAAAATAACGTAAGTAACAGGCAGTGGCAGCGGGGGGCAGTGGGTGGCGGCGACCAAAGGAAATGGCTTCATTTATTATTGAATATTATTTTATACGCTTGCTCACTCGCTCCGGCTCCATCTCTGGACTCGTCGTTCTGCCGGCGTAAAATCGAAAATCAATGGCCGGGATAAGGTTGAAATGGAATGGGTTGGGAGATGTGGATGTGGCCTGGCTGTCGGGCCATAACAATTCTGATGCTAATGGCCGCTACAGCCACACAATAGAGACAAGCCAAAGTGCAGGAAGTGGCCGCAGACAAATGGATATGGCGGCCAGAGTGCCGCAGATATCTCTCTGCCTTACCTAACTGTAAATGCGCTCCTCCGGGTCACCTGCGCCTCCTCCTTGATGTGGCGATGCGAGCGCTTCTGCTGCTGCTTCTCGCGATCGAAGTCTATCGATGCGACCCGCTCCAGAGCCTGATGGCAAATCACATCGCGATCGGACACGGACTTCATGTTGCGTATGACGTAGGTGCCGCCAAAGCGCGAATGCCTGCCCGTTGGTGGACGGGCCTGACGACGAGCCCGCTCTCGCCGTCGAGCGGCCAGCAGCTCCTGCTGATCGCGTTGCTTCTCGCCCAGACTGCGCTGCAGTGAAGCGTCGGCCAGCGATTCGGCGCTCTGCAATACATTCAAATTGGGATTAATTGGAATGGAAAGACGTTTAAGCCAGACAGACGTGAACTAACCTGTTCCCTGTACAGCAAGCAGAGGATCTCGAGGCCGTGCAGATGAAACTGTTCCTCATCTGGTGAGGAGATGACGAACAGCACCAGATCCAGCATGCCCGTTTGGTGCAGCGCCCAAATGACCTGGTCATGCAAACTGGCATCATTGTCCGCCCGACACTCGGCCTCCGGATTGGCCGGCACCTGCAGCACATTCCGCACCAGCACCAGGATACGTTCAATCAGCAAATTCTGCTCCTCGCTGCGTATGGCAAATCCCTGAAATTCAGTGGGAAAACGAAAAACGGAAGACATTAGAAGTCAGTGTAATAAAATGCTGCACTAAGTCCCAGTGTAAAAATCTAAGCACCAAATCCCGCGAGTCAACTTAAAATAATCAAATGAAATTAAATTAAATTAAATTGCAAATTTATGTAGCTCGACTGTGAAACGGAAGCCCCGACTCAAGGCAGAATAGCCCGGCGGCCCAACCAAGCGACGGGACCACAACAAAGTCAAGTTGAAATCAATTTGAGCTGGGTGTGGGCGATAAGGGAATGCCACGGTGGGTATGTCAGGGATGGGATGGAATGGGTAGGGTGATGCGGATGTGAGTGTGGGTGGGGGTGGGGGTGGAGGCAGAGGAGGACCAGGCCATTACAGTTGCTGCTGTGAGCTTAAAAATAAATACAACTAATGCGGCTTTTGTGCCTACAAGCCAGCTGCGACTCGACTCCTACCCGGATACGGATACGGACACGAACACGGACACGGACACAGACACCCTATCCAGATCGAGGCAAGGAAGGCAGCAAGCAGCCGGCAGAGGGACCCACCCAAGACCCCGAGCCTCCCATCTCAAAGCCAAAGTTAATAATGACTTCCGTTTTTGGTTTCCCTACGCAACAACAGCAACAGCAACAACACGGAGGTGGCTCATTCAAAACTGAAAGCTCGAAAGTCCTCCCTCCACCTACTCCTTCAAGTCCTTTCTATATCGCTCCCCGCACCCCGCTCAAGCGCCTTCTTTGGTCGGTCCACTTGGCTGCTCGCCGCGCATACATCAAAGCGTGTAAGTCGGCGCGACGCAAATAAAGAAGTAAAGCATAAAAAGTCAGCCAGCAAGAACAAGCCATAGGGACGGGGAGGAGGAGGAGGAGGGGCAGGCTACAGGGGTAACTGCCGCACAGCCAGAGGCAGCAGCGGAAAAATCCTCGCACACATTCATTATCAACGACAACAAATAGACAGCATCCATATAGAAATTCGCCTGTATTTAACCTAACAAAAAAGCAGAAAAGCAGAAAAGCGAAAAATAAAAGAAATAAAAGAGGGAAATGCTCCCTAAAAAAAAAAATGAAAATGCAAACAAAATCCTCGGGCGGCTCTTTGCTGGCAATGGCGATGGCAGCGCTGGAAACGAAGCCCCATGAAAATCCTTTGGAATTGCTCCCCGGAGTGTTATGAATGTCGATTCAATCGGCTTTAAATGAATTTATTTGTGTCGTTGCGCTAAACCGAGAAGGTTTGGGCTACCCCCGTTCGCTCCTTAACGATTTTCCATCTTGGAGGCTCAAGTTTTTATTGTTTAGGTTGCTAGGATACAGATACAGCCAGATAACTCTATGCCTTGCTGCATTATCTTTTTTGTTGGCTAAAAACATAGTTTGACCCAATTTTATATTTAAAGTTAATTTCTAATATCAACTTTATGGCAATCAACCCTAAGTTTCTCTTCCAATTGCGCACAAAAATCCAGAGATTATCTTTTTATTGTGAACTTCTAAGGAGTCTGCCTGAAGCGGATTTTTGGGCCTGGCCAACCATCATTTACCATTTGGACCAAATTTAGAATTTTAAACAGAATTACCAAGTACTACGCGTATATTTTGTTGTTATTTGTACACAAGATTAAGCAAGAAAACACTTAATATATGTAATTACCAAAATAAATAGCAAAAGAATACAAAACCCGTGCCATGGAAAGTCCAAAAACAAACTTTAAATTGCCTTTTAAAAGCAGCTTTTTCCTTTTTCTGGCAAACATAACCCACGTCGAAATGTCCATACTCTAAACATGAGCGAGACTAGTCTCTATTGAAATCTGTTCTCACTGAAGGTAAAGCTGTGATCACAGCTGGTAAAATTGCATCTCTTCACAAGCCCAGAGGCTACTACAGCTACTAAAGTAATCAGCAAGGGCATGTAAAGTCATGCACTACGAACCTATCCTGTGGTTCGATTTAAACACTATTTTTTGTAGCATTTACAAACTAACAAATAAAAGCATTGGTGTGGTACAGACACACCCACACAGATTGGCAATCATTGTTGCGGTGCTTTTGCTTTTGTGGCCAGCGACTAGACGTAGATCCACCATCGAATTAGATTCGGTTGATTCAACGCTGATGCCTGAGCCTATTATGGAATTGGTCTGTATTTTGTTTGTCAGGATGGAAGTGTTTGCACCCCACACTTGTCGTCGGTGTTTATTAAAATAGACTTGTTGCGGATTTTCCAGCGTTCTTGCTTGAAAAGAAAATTGAAATAAAAGGAACTTGCTGTTGATTTAATTTTGAGGGATATTTTTCAAATTAAACTTCATCTTTGGCTGCCCAACACATTGGCCGAGGCCACAGAGTGAGATTCCCACTTTAAGGATTCAACTTTGTTGCGGGAATAAAAGGGACTGAAGGATAGCTGAAACCGAGCAGATACATAAACTAGATATGAACTTCAAACTAGTTATGGACCCCACAAACGAGACGGACGAGAGCACAATCAAAAAGTCAGAGCGCACCAAAACAAAACTGAAACGGCAAAAGAGGGAACAAGTGAAAAGCATTTTCCATACCCCACCCCCCTCCCAACCAAACTTGACTGCTGGCAGCTGCAAGAGCCATTAAAAGTTTTTGCGTACCCGCTTGGCCATTAATGTAAAGATTATAGAGATTACAGAAATAGTTTCGCAAATGCCCGAACGATAATTGCGCGGCTTTGCCACAGGAGCCAGCCCATTTATATAGACTAATTAACGAAATCTTGGAACGCAGCAACGCAGCAACGGAGGAACGAAGGAAATTGGACATCTATTCACAAAGTTATTTAGCATCGTACGTATGTACATATGTATGTCTGGAGTAAATCTTGCAGAATGTTAATCAAATAATTTTTAATCGAAAAGCTGCTATTTGAGGTCTCGCGTGGAATTCAACAGGGCAAACAGAAACACCATGATGAAGAGAGTGATGCCCCGCTGGTGCCAGCTGTAGTCCACAAAGGTTCGCTGCACGGGAGGCTGTTCCTTTACTTGACGAAGCAGCTGCGGTGCCAGCGGCTTGGAGCGCGGCAACAGTCCCGGAGGCAGTTCGATCTCACCGTGCAGAAACATAGACGCCTGGGGCAGGTTTACCGGTGTCTCAATATACTCATTATCTTGGAGCATTTTCTGGCGATGCTCCTGCAGAGATTTGCACCTGCGGTAGGGTGCCGCCCCACGCTGTCTGTAGTTGGAAAAGGGCTGAACCGTGATCAGAGTTTTTTCGGCAATGCGCGACTTGCAGTAGGGACACTTGACGATGGGTCCCTGCGCCTGCATCCAGGCTTCAATGCACCGCGAGCAGAAAAGGTGCCCGCAAAAGCTTACACGGGGGCAGACCGCCGTGCACATGCACACCACGCACGTGTAGTAGCCGTGTGTGGACTCATCGCCGTCGCTGTCATCGCTACTGTACCCTCTGTTGACCCCTTGCTCATCGAAAATTAGTGCCATTTCGAACTGGTTGGTGTTCAATCGGCTTTGCTGTACGACAGTTGTAGTACTCACTATTTCCAGGGCCTGCTTGAGCTTATCAAACAGAGCTGACCAGATTTTGTCCTTGGCAAACGCCGACTTGTAGCCCTGCAGGATGTCGATCAGCTCCATGAACACCTTGCGTCCGTGGTTGTCGTTGGGGGGTCCCTCGCGATACAGCAGCAGCGTGGGATTGGTCAGAATGACCAGCAGGCGAATCAACAGGTCCGACAGCTCCTCGTGTTGGACGTAGTCGGGCAGCATATAGACCAAATCCGTTTCCAGCACCTTGGCGCGTCCCAGATGGCGGCGGTACTCATGGTTGTCCAGATCACGTCTCAGGATCCAAATCAAATGCTAAGAAAGTTTGATAAACATACAAATAAATACAAGCTGATCAACAGGCGCATCTGGGCCCTTCTTGTTTTACCTTCAAGCCCTCTGCTGCATCCGGCTCGGCCTGGTAGCGCTGTCCATCGCTGTATCCAAGCGCCGCGCATGTGGCGTCAATGTCCGCCAGCAGCACAGACATTTCAAATACAATACACAAACGTTTAGTTTATTTAATAAATAAACGCAAATAAATTTTGTTTTGATCCAAAACTGCGAAATGCGCGCGAATATATCGATGTTCTCAATCGATATATCGTTTCAAACAGCTGTTCGATGCTGATCAGTGAAAACGGTAGCCCCTTTACAACACTGCAACGCGCGCAACTTAGAAATTTTAAAATTTTATATTAAAAAAAGGAGATTATCACGAATGCGAGTTATAATACAAACACCAAAAAAAAAGTTGCTTTTCTTTTGGGCGATTCTCGACCACAAGATCATTCCGTGCCACCCTAACACCAATTTGTATGTCACATTTATGAAATGATTATACATACCGACTCTGTGTTGAAGTTGCCCAGCACAGCGTACATACTCACAAAAATATATACATATGTTAAATAACGTTTGCTTACCCATTCTTGCTCCCCAAAAGCATGCAATCCTGATGGAAAAGGTTCACATAACCAAACGAGCACATACATTCACTCGATTCCATTTAAAATCGATTTAAATCGAAATTATTTGCTTGCATAAGTTGCCCACACCCACAGCATCGCATCCCATACACATGAAAAGAGAGAAAGCTCCAAAGAACACAAATGCAGACGCCACCCACTGGTGTGTTGGTATTGTCACCTTGTGGCAAATTTAAATCCGTTCACCATTCTCATGAGTCGGTGGAGCAGCAAATTGCTGGAGCTCTGCCAAGATGGTCAAGATGCACTGCAGCATGTGCATCTGCACTAATCATCCGAAGACATTAAAAACCAAAGGCGGGCGGCAGGGCCAAATTAAAAGCAAACATCGAGGCGGCCGCCCCAGTTATTTACTTATGATATGTGCAAATACGCTGGGCAAACTTTTGCCACCAGCTCCGGGAGAGGAAGACGAGCAGCAGGGAGCAGCAGGGAGTAGGACTATGCCACCTGCTCAACTCTCTGTCAAGGAGCTCGCCTGGCAGCACTAAACTTGCTCCCTTGCCGCTCCCCATGCTGCCCCAGTCAAGTCCCTCAACTGAAGAAGTTGAATTTAATTAACTAAGTAAATGCCCAGACATGAGCCGAGCCCGGGCTGCATATTTATCAACGTTCTCGGCTCCGACTTATTCTCAGCACGATGATGCTGATGGAGATGCTGCTGATGAACAACTACTACTGCTAACTACAACAACTTGCTGACCAAATAAGCAAAGCACGTCAAAAGTGCCCAAGAAGCCCCAAACGTCGCCAGCTACAAGCTCCTGGGACAGGGCGAAAGGGCGTGAGAGAGGGAGGGGAGGGACACTGACTAAGACTGAAGGAAAGGACACTATGCAAACCTGATTATAATGTGTCAAATCCATTATGTGCTGTCAGGCTTTTAGGCACAAAAAGCTACCTCCCTCCGCTTTGGGGTCACTGAATGAAATATCACAAGTTTTGAGGAAACTTTAGCCAGACAAAGTTAATTATAATTTTGTGCCTGAGTTAAGCCGTACGTGGGCCCCGGGCCAGGGCCCAATTAAATGCATAACCAGCAGTGCACACACAATCGATAGGCATTAGGTTGCTATCTGTTGGACAAACGGGTTTTAATTTAACTATGGGTTTTAGGAACTATGGCCTATGGTGCAGCTTTGTCGTCGATATAGTTGCGTTGATTCTTCAGAAAAACTCCATTGAGTAGGAAATCGAAGGGATACTCTGGGCGATGCTCATAGCGCTCGGGAATCGCTGGATGCTTCTGATACACCCAGAAGCAACAGTAGTTATCCACCATTTTTCCTTGAAATGAGACATTCTGTTGATCGATTAACATTCTTTGTCGAGTCCGTCCTGCAGTTCTCTGCATCCTTATAGGGCCCGGCAAGTATTGGCGTGCCGTCGGTATTTCCACAGGCCTCTGAAAGCCATCGAAGCTCCCCGTTGTGCCAGTGGTTTGTAGGAACTGCCAGAGCAGCAGTTGAACTGTAAATGGTAGTTGGGTTTAGCAAGAGAGGAGTAGCAGGGGAAGATAAATAGCGTCTTTACTCACCCACTAATATCAGCAATCGATGCATACTGACGGACTGCCAAATACTGAACTTGGGCTTTCTAGCTTATGGAAAAATATGAAAAAATATCAGCGTGAAATTAGAATTAGTTTCTTTGACACACTCATTTAATAATTATATAAAATTGTATTCGTATAACTAATCGAAAGAGGTGCTTTAATATAATACAAAATACAGAATCGGCAATACAAAAATGATCTAAATAACATTTTGAATGGTTTATGCAAATTAAATGGTGCCCCAAATGCAACAATAGGTCCACGATCGAGGCTGCCATCTGGCACTGCTCGTTAGTGGCTCCAATTTGGCCCTTGGTAAGCCATTGTAAGTGCTCGGCCGGGCTCAGCAAACATACGGAGTCCAACCAGTCGCCGCAATATAGGACAAAACACCAGCACCAGCAGAGCGCACAGATGCCTAGCTGGAGCCGAAAGGCAACTAAAAGTGCAGCGAAATAACAGCATCTGACAGATGTCAGCTGCCATGTTGACTTTGCAGCTTGTGGCCGCCATTTTGCCAACATTTGGGCCACCAACCCGGACCCGGACCCGGACCCGGACTCGGACCCGTACCGGCTGGGACGGTCCCTTCCTGACAGGTGCTGGCTGCCTCGCCGAATTCAATTGTTTGCAGAGCCTTCATCTTGCATTCTGATTGCGTGGCTTAATTGCATAGCAGCCGCGAACTGGGCCAGATTTGGTTTTGTGTTTACCCAAAAGGTGTGCAGCGCGAAAGCGAAAGCTGAGTGCACTTCTATGGAGCCCATTACTGCCAGGCCCGGCCCGGCCCGGCCCGGACCGGCTAGAAGCTCAACCAAATGTGGCCCGCCCTCTCAGTGTGGCTTCCCATTCAAGCTCAGAACATCAGAACAAACCGAGAAAAGAAACCCGAACAAAGCATGGAAAACAATTTAAAAACAAATAAGACTCACACCTGAGACCTTTACCTACCTCCCTTCCTCCCGGAGCTGTGGCCCGCAAGTGTTCTGGTCAGCTGGCTTGGGTCTCACAGCGGTTGCCGGTTGCCCCAGGCGAAAATGAATTGTTGTAAATCAATTTGTACCAGACCCGGCAACAACAATACACCAATTACATGGGCATTTTTCAATCCGAAATGGTGCAAAAAAAAAGGCACCGAGCACTTTCACAGACTACAAAACTCGCTGATGGCCTACGATTTGTTCGCCAAATATACATAGAAACCAGAAAAAAAAAACAAAAAATACCTACTAAAAAAACAAGAAAATTCATCTATAATGGTTTAGCATTGTTTTCATTTTGTGGGGAATTAAAAAAGCGCAATTTGAAGTTGCCAACACTTGCCAAACTGAAAGCAAATAAATCCAATCGTTGGAGTTTTTACCGTGCGAGATGCGAGTGAATAAATATTCTACTAATTGCATTCATCGATCAATCAATTTAACTTATTTAATAAGTTTGTTCATTTAACTCAGTCAAACATGAAAATATACCTGCATTTTCCTTTAAATATTTACACACTGAAGATGGTTTCAAACTCTAATTTAATTATAAAAGGCTACATATGAAAAAAGCATTTTAAATTTCTTATATTGGTGGCGTACATTGGCGTTTTAAAATATTTTACAATAGTTTTTGTTGTGGGTTTGCCAAAGAAAAAACAAAAACTCAACCCCCTAAGCACATAGAAAATGTTGCATCTTCATAAACTTGGCCAAGGGACGCATTGGTCTACGAATGAAATCTAGTCTAAGCATTCATCTAATAAATAATCCCTGAACTTTGTCACATTCGAATCGGGTTCGAATCGCACAGTAATCCCAAGAAAAAAGCACCCATATAACTCCTAATTTTGTCTTGACAACAAATATACCTTGCCGCAAGTGCAGGGCAATAGTCATAGTCGTTGCAGCCACCACCAATGAGTGTCGCAAGATGAAAGCGAAAGCCCGGCCAGCACCAGCTTCCCCACGACTACTATATAGCCCAGCCTTCTCGTCTAGCAATGTCCCATTCCGGTTGGAAACAAATCAAAGGGAAATTGTAAACGACAAGTTAATCTCACTTGAAGTATAACCGGAAGCCATTTTATGACCCAATGGTCAATAGGGGGGGAGATCTCTCCATTCCCATTTCCACAGCACATTCACAGATGGGGCAACAAATAAAAAGAGATGTTTTGGGCTGCTGCATCCTTCGAGCCGGGCCACATTTGCACAAAGTAGAACTTAAATAAAACAATTTATTCTGCACATTTTGCTGGCTACTGCAAAATGAATTAAAGTTCAATAAAATGCCGAAAACAAAAAAAAAGCCAACAGCGCACGAAAAAGCTGCAAAAAAAAAAGGAAAAGTTTTCTTTTTGCTTGGTTGCGGCTTGTAAGCGTCTTTATCTACGTTCGGCCTTTGTTTCTTGGGATTTCCTTTTGTTGTTGGCAAAGTTGTTGCTGTTGCTGTTGCTGGGGCAGCGTTTTCCATGATGTTTGCACATTCGCTCCTTGTTGTTGTTGGCCACTGCCACTCCTGCTCCTGCTCCCTCTGCCAGCCCGATTTTGAGTTACAAAGCCAAAATCTCAGCAATCTGAAGCCAGAGCCAGAGAAACGGCAACGAAAAACTGAAATACCTTTTGCATGCTTCATTGGCGTTGCCTTTCTGCTGAGTGAACATCAAATGGGATTTGTCTGCCGGGCCACACCGCCGGACATATGTGTGTGTTGTGTTGCTTTTTGTGTGTGGCTGTGTGGGTTCGTTCGTGTTGCGTAACAGTTCAATGGTGTGTTAAGCACACCCCACAGCCACACCCACCCCCCTCGATGGATGGTATGCGTTTGGGGATGGTTGCTTCCTCTGCCTGTTTATGTGCCAACAGACATCGAATAACCTGGACCATAAAAATAGCCCAACGCCCGGTGTCGAGGTGTCCGCTTAGTCCTGCTGCGTGTGGTATGTGAAACTGTGCGAACTTCTCGACCCACCCCCCACCCCGGCATTGCAGTTGAAGGATGCACTTAGGCAAATTAAACCCATCAATGAGATGATTGTTAACCACAGCCACAAAACCAGCTTAAAAATCGAACATTACGCTCGTGTTCCCTATCAAACAGGGTGCGCAGACCCACAAAGGAGCCTTTGAGCTCGAAATACAAAACGCGACTCAGAGTGCCAGCACAAAGAAGGCAAAGATCCCGCACTGATTACAACCAACTGAAAACACACACACATTTCAAACCAAATCGAAGAGAAGTAAATTTAATGGATACCCATAACACACATACTGTGTTACATACATACATACATATGTATGACTGATCCTTCATTCGAAATATATTTCATATGTTTAAATTATGTCATGCTTTAGGCCAATGAATGTAATATGAATATGTTGTATTTAAAATTATATTTTTCCATTGCTCGTTGATGTCTGCCTATCAGCTGATGATAAATGGTGGGCAAAATATATATTTAATCATTTGTTTTAAGCGACGAAAATTCGGATCAATATTGACAGCGGGAACCTTCGAATATAAATTCGTTTTGTGTACTCTACTTACATAATAATTATCAAGAGTGAGAGTAACACAATTCATGCATTTCCAGTTAAATAAAAGAAATTAAATGTTTCTTCAATTTCAAATTTATTTTTTTGCTTTAAATAAACATTAACATGAGTAGAAAAAAAATGTATATAGTACCTCCATATGCTTTATGCTACATCCACAATTTCCAAATAGAAATATTTCTTTCTTTCTTCTCCCTTTAGATCTGGCACTGCTTAAATCTTCAGCTGAAAAATCGGGTAATAAAATTCGCTTACTTGCTGGAAGGATATGCATAGATAGGCGTGTGGGAAAGTGTGTATGCTCGGATGTGTATTTGTGTGTTTTAATCGCCTCTTTTGCATCACCCACTTCACCCCCTCCCCCCGATAACGCTGTGTGTGTGCGTGTGTACACTTCGTTTTTCCCTGCCATTTATTTGTTTTTTATGTTTTTTGAGCGTCTGCCTCACGCATAACTCAAAGTGCTTGAGCTTGAGTTGAGCCTTCGATGCCGTGCAGATAATGATGCTAAAAGTGTCGCTCAGGATGGGAAGGCAGGATGGGAGCAGAGATACGAGTATGGGGGCGGGCGGTTACAGATTCCAGGTAAACCAATGCCTCACATACATATGTATGTATGTATGAGTCGTGGCTGAAATAACATATCGAAAAATGAATTTCATTGAGTGCGGCAGGAAGGGGGAACTTCTCCAAGGCACTGGTGGGTGGTGGGTGGCAGGGGGTTGGGGAAAGTGAGAGTCAGCGGAATCTGCTTCAATAGCTTTGTTCGGGAATCAGGCATGTGCTGGGGGGAGGGGTAGTGGCAGAGCCCTGGCAAAGTCATAAAATCGCGAGCGAAGCAACAAAACATAAACAAGAAGCGCGTCGGGATGGAGCAGTGGGACGCGTGAGACGCGCGAGACACGGAAGAGGAGCCGTGCTAGCGGCAGCTATAATGATGTAAAATATATCGCCGAGATTTAGCCGACTTGAGCCTTCACAGCCCTCCTCCCAGTCCTGGCCAGGTCTGTGCGTGTGCTGATAAAAGCCAAAAATAAAACGAAAGGAAAAATAAAATCACGAAATGGGAAAAGTGTTGAGAGCACTTCAAAGTCACAAACAAATGCATAAAATACCGTATAGCTGGAGGATGAGACTGGCACCAGGACGGGCTGCCCGGAGACCTCGCCTGAGTCGCGCTCAATATTATTCAATTTGTTCTAATAGCCGCGCTTAAGTTTCCCCCCAGCACACACACACACACACACACACATGGCGTATGCGCAACGTTTAGCGGGAACAGCTCAGCAGGATTTGGGGTCCCGCACTTAATAGCCAGCGATGATGCCGAAGCGAAGTATATTGATGATGGCGCTGCCGCTCCACAAATCTGTCTCCAAGCATTTGAACCTCAATGATGCGCAATTTTATGCATAAGACTTTTACATAAATTGTGCCGAAAGGATACACCAGCCAGCCAGCCAGCCAGCCAGCCAGCCAGCCAGCCAGGACTCGGTTCGTCTTGGTTTACCCTTCCCTGATTTGGCTTTTAAGTCGCTTTGGAGGGGCGTACGAGTGCGTAAAAAACGTTAATACGACTTTGATATTTGCTGTCTTTCCTCTTGTATTCGCATTTATGACATTTATTGATACAATTTAGCAAGCAAAAAAAAGCCAAAAGCCCCAGGAAAATACTTTCCTTTTATGCAGCTCAATGCGAATTTATTGAAATTGTTGAATATTTTTTTGAACTTTATGCGCCCATAAAACCGCTGCGATTTGCGATATAAATCAGATTTCATGCAGCAGGATAGACTTATTTTACTGTCAAATGAGCTGGGAATTACTTTGAAGTTGGCGAAGAGCCTCCAACTATAATATTAACACAAGACAAGACTATATTACCCATGTAAACCTGTAGGTGGAAAGTGCAACCCACTCATCCAAGAGACATATTTATTTATGTATATTTATTTGCTTCCTGCCTTCCTTCATTAATTTTCAGCTGCAGCTCATATATTGTTAGTAAAATTAAAGCGATTGCCTTTACGTTAAATATTCTTTAATTTTATCCTCTGCTTCCATATTGTATGTGCAGACATCTGAGCTTTAGATCGATTCAACTGCTTTCTCTTGCCATGAGATTTGTGTGGCATCCAGAATAAACTTTCAATTATCGAAGCCATAACTCCAAACTCCTTTCTAACCCACAATCCAAGACAGTGGCAGTGCTATAATTTAAACAACCCGCAATTTGTTCGGTTTCGATTTCAGCAGTTCCAATTACCATAGGGGGGAAACACAGATAGATGGAGGTAGGGTGCGGGGATGGGGGGATGAGTAAAGAAAATTTATTAAGTGATAAATTTCGGGGCATTGAGGAAAATGTCAAAGAAGGTCAATTGAAAAGCGAAAGTTCGGGGAAAGGTTTCTTAAGCGCCTTTTTGGCACCCACATACAAACACACACGGAGCCAGCACACACACACGCACGCACACACTGACAGGCAGATACTCACACTCACACACTGTAAATCAGAGGTCCGTTCGAGGGAGCATCAAGGCGTGGAAACGTCCGTCGATTTGTCCGCCTCCGCCTCCGTCCACCAACCTCCAGCTCGTCTCGTCCCGGTTCAGGGTTCGGGGTCCGCCATCCAAACGAAAATGGCGCACAAAACAAAAGCCGCTCAGAACAAATTACCAGAGTCGTCTTTTCTATGGCTTTGCCCTTCTTGCCTTGTCTTGGGCAGTCTTTTCTTTCGTTTTGCAACTTTTCTGTTTCAACTGTTTGCCAATTGCACTTTTCAACTGGCCTCATTCGGGTTTTGAACATGGCCAGTGGCCAACGGGCCAACGGGCAAATCTAACGGGCCACGGGCAGCTACCAACTCCCAAGCTCTTTAATGGGGCCGTTAGTATGTTGGGTTTCTGGTCCCTGGTCCCTGGTCCCTGGTCCCTGGAGGAAAATGTGTGTACAGCTACGTTCACTGAACTGAAGGGCATCGAGAATGGTTTCGGTTCGTCTTGCTGGGCAAAATTGCAAACTAGACAATTTGGGGGCTGCCAACTATTCGGCCATTTAAACATTTATGTAATAGGCTTGAAATTTCCATTTGGCAGCCGCAACAACTGCACAACTGTGTGTGCCACAATGAAATTCTCGACTCGTATCCGGCAGCAGGACACCTTTCAGCAGCAGCAGCAGCAGACCCAGAACCAGACCCAGACCTCGAGCAGTAACTGGGCCACACCTGCAGCACACACGCATTAAAAATTTAATACAGTTACTTACACAATTTCCCTCGCACAAACCGCAATGAGTCTTAAGCAGGTAATCTCACAGAATATTACCTGCCCAGTTAGAGATGAGCCAGCAGCCTGGAACACAGAGAGAAGGATTTGAGACAATGAGAGACAGTGAAAGGTAAAATATATAGTGGGGCAATGGGTATATAATGGTTATCAAATCGTGACTGAATTAATAGTAAATCTTTAGAAAATATTATAAATATATTAAATATATTTATTATATTATTTTAATATTAATTCAAGACTCTTTTGAATTGAGTAATCAGTAAAAGTTCCAAAGTATTTTCAGCAAGAACACTTAAACAGAAAATTAATCATAATCAATCCATCCCTACTGATTAGAGTAGAATTATGATTAAGTAACTATTAAAACTGTGTCCCCTCTGCAATTAAAATCGAAAGTAAATTCTAAATACGGTTTCTACAGTGTTTTCAGGCTCGTGGATATTTGTTCTTGAATGGGGCTGGGCTGCCTCTGTCCCTGTAGCTCCCACCTGGCATCTCTAACTGAGCTTGCTTTTCATTTAATTTCCGTGTGGCACTGGCACACACTTTTGCGTTTGCATTAATTTGAAATGCAACTGGAGCCCAAGTCGGATCGAGTTCTGCCTGACCAGAGGCCAGAACGGAGGCTAGAACAGAGCAGAGAAGAAGAGCAGGGAGGGGGAAGGAAAACCGTAGAGTGTCCTGGCCAGCTGGCACGTAAGCTCGTTACGAATTTTAAATTGAAATACTTTGCTCTTCCGGACTGGCACTTGCGTTTTTAAGCCCGAAATTAGGTTTGCATTCCGAAATGTTTTCAATGTTCTTCAAAATGGCGCAACTTTCATTATTAAAGTGCATCTCAGCTGCTTCGCTTTTGCTGTCCGGCACTGCCCGCAAGGCCAAAAGCCACACAAGGGGGCAGTGCAACATGGCCACGGCGGCTTTGGGGCATTGGAGCAGCAGGACCAGGAAGATGAGCTGAAGCGGGAACCAGCCCCAGAGCCAGAGCCTGAGCGCGTGCAAAAAGAAAACCAGAACTGCTAGGATGCAACTCCCACGTCTATTTTTTTTGCGTTTTTACTTTTGTTCATGTTTAATATGACTTCTTTGCCTTTGGACCTTCCGATCTCTCTCGTTCCTCTGTCTCTCTCTCTGTCTCACTCTCTGTATCCCCATCTCTGTCTCTGTATTCCCATCTCTGTCTCTTTTTGGGGGCCAAGTTGAGTCGACATCGACCCGCTGCAAGGCGAGGCATGGCAGGAGGAGCAGAGTCAGGAGTCTGTGTGCGTGCTTCAGCCAGAAAGTTGCGGTTTGCTTGCACTTAAATTATTGCATCTCTAGGAGGAGAGGAGCAGGAGTCCTTGAGCAGCACAGCAAAAGGAAAAGCATCGGCTCCAACTCCGACTCCGACTCTGTACGTATTCCTGAATCTTTTTTGTCTGGTGGGGGGGCAGGGACCGATGGCAATTAAATAATTTGCGGTCCATGTGCAGGCGAGGCGTAAAACTTTCCGAATGTTTCAAGAAATAAATTAGCAAAGGGCCCCCCTCCACCTCCCCACACCCCTCTGCACGGCACAAAGTGCAAATACCTCTTGCCCAAGCAGTACGAGTATTTGTGGCAATTGAAAAACGACAATTAGCCCCGGCCTAAGGCTTATCTGCAGATAGCACATCTCTGAAGGAGCCTACTTGGCCCGCCCCACACACAAATGGCAGGCAATAAATCAATGGCACTCACTCACTCACACACAACTGGGGGCAGCCACGCCGGCTCGACACTATCCCTGGCCCGCAACAACAATATGGCCCAAAGGGTTACTTACATGTTTGTGCTGCAGCAGAACAGATTTTTCCATAACATAAACAAGCCAAATGAGTAATGGGCTGGGCAGCAGCTGAGGCAGCTGCGAGGCTTCGATTAGTTTTCATTACGCCCTGAATTCTGCAAGTCGAAGCGATAGAAATAGCCATCAATCGGCTAAAGTAAATGAAAACAGGGAAAAAATACTTTTATTTAAATGGGTTCAATTTAATGTTTTTTCGTAGCTCGGCGCCAAACACTTCAAACAGTAGAGTGAAATCGGTAACTTTGCAACACTCGAATGTTCGGCTGTTACCCGTACTAGTCGATATATTATTTCGATTTCAGAAAACAGCGCCCTCTGGCGTCTTTTGCTGGAACTATTCAATAATTATTTCGATATACATTTTTCCTAACTAACAGTGACACTACCGACGAACATAAACAATTTGTATGATCCGGCAGCACTGAAAAAAGGTTTTTATCGTTGAGCTAACAGCCGCAAGGTGGCGCTTTTCTCTGACACTGCAAACACAACTTAAATTTGAACGGATTTAATTTGCAAATTAAATAATTAATTAATTTTTGGATTAAAAACGATCGGAACAATTGAATACTTATCGTTTTATTGTTCACCCACATAATAATTTGTTTATTCAAATTAGAAAAATTCACGATAATAGGTAATGTTTTGTTTTGTTTACATTTACAATTACGTATGTACTTATGAAGATCATGTTAGATGTCTGCATAGTGAGCGGACACGGATACCCTGCACTATGTATTTACACTTTGTTCCATATTTATCCATTTACTACAGATCTCTAGTGTGCGTGTGTGTGTGTGTGTGTGTATGTATGGTGTTTATATAGAGAGTCGTATGCATGCCTGTGTTGTTTATATGTATTTATGTATTTATTTATAAGTATGTGCAATTCATTTAAGTTAGTTTGTATGAACATCTTACAGTTAGCTCTTACGACTAATGTTTAATATAGAATTTGTATTTGCTTTTGCATTTGTTAACAAGAATTTTTCCGTTTTCATTTCTCACATTTCCATTTCCATTTCTTTCCAACTTTGCACTGACACGCAAAGCAAATAAAGAGAAAGGATGCAATAAATAAGTGAAGGAAAGAAAAGAGACGAGAAGAGATAGGGGGAGACAGCGGCAGGATTTGCATTCCCAATTTTTGAGGTGGCTCTGCCACATATTACAAATGCAACTGATAAATCAGAGGGCCATAAACAACAATCGACCGATAACTTGCCCCCGGCCATGGACATTGTTTTAGAAACAACAACAGCAGCAGCAACAGCAGCAGCAGCAACATTTAGTCGCTGCTAATGCACAAAATCGTTGGGTATATAGTGCTGTGGCTCCACAATCACACTGGTGTAATGGGGCGTGGCCACCACCGCCGCTGCCGCCGCAGCAGCATTCACGCTCTTGAAGCTCTCTGCAAAGTCGCTGACAACGCGTTGCTGCTGCTGCTGCTGTTGCTGTTGTTGCTGCTGCTGCTGCTGTTGATGGTGGGGCATGGCGTACTGTGACTGTTGGTATTGTTGGTGCTGCTGCTGCTGCTGCTGTTGCGTATGCAGACGCTGGTGTTGCTGTTGCTGTTGCAGGTGCTGATGCTCCATCAGATGTTGCTGCTGCTGCTGCTGTTGTTGCTGCTGCTGCTGGGAACTGTTGTCGGAGAAGTAGCTCAGCTCAAAGTTGTGGCTCAGATCGCTGTAGGTGGTCTGCGAGGGTGAGGTGCCGTTCACGATCGACGCGTTGCCCGTGGACAGCTGGCGGTCGCTTTCCGAGCTGCTCGAACAGCTGTTCGAGTTGGCCGAGAAGGGCCGGATCATGGAGGTGGCCACGTCCACAGTGGCATCGTAGTCGTAGTAGTAGTGGTTGTTGTTATTGTAGTACAGGCTGCCCGTCGTCGTGTCCGGATACTGCATCTCCGTGGAGTAAACGCCGGAGGACGAAGCTGAGGCACTTGATCCGCCGCCGGCGCTGGAAGCTGTGCCCCCGCCCACGCTGCTGCTGGAGCTCACCACCAGGTCGTTCAGCGGCGGATACAGCTGCGTATAGCTGAGGCTGTCGTGGTCCATGCTGCCTCCCTGCTGCTGGAGCTGATGGTGGTGCCACACCCCATTGTTGTTGTTGTTGTTGCTGCTGGGATTGTTGTTGGGCGGCACGGGCGTAACTGCATTGGGGGGCTGCGGCTGCACCGAGAGCGGTAGTTCCGGCTCAAAGTAGGGATCCAACTTGGGACTGGCACTCAGGACCAGGCTGACTGGCGTGCCCGGTGCCGCAGCCACTGCACTCGCACACTGTGGCACCACCACCGGCACTGGCACGGGCACGGATACTGATACGGGAACGGGCACGGGTACGGAGGCGACTGCTTGGGCAGCCGCCGCCGCTGCAGCTGCCTGGGCAGCCGGTGAGATCGGCTCCCGCTTCACCACGCCCGTCTGAATCTCGTTCAGCACCAAGTCTTTGACCTCTCGTTCGCTCAGCACGTAGTTGACGCTCACAATGAAGACCTCGCGCGAGGAGCGCGAATTGTGCACCAGCGTGGCGTAGGATTGCACCCAGACCCAGCCGCCGCCCTTGGTCAGGAAGCGATAATATTTGGTGGTTACTTGTCCTTTGTACAGCACTAAGCAGGAGAACGGATGCAGTTAGTACGGTTCGAGTGGTGCGAGGCTTTGTTTTCTTACGGATTTGATGGGAGCAGCGCATGGCCATGATGTCCGCCGCATGGATGTACTGGTAGAGCGTCTTCTCAATGAGGTCCTGCGGCTCGTAGCCGGTTAGCTGCGACACGCTGTAAGCAAATAAACAACCAACGTCAGTTGAGGTTTTCAAACATTTCAAAATTTGAGGCCCAAAACAGGCGACGCCACGTCAGGATTCGCTTATTTAAACAGAGGAGCGAGCGGAAATGGCTGGTTCCCCTGTTGTTTTGCTGGTTTACTTTTGTCAACTTTTGTTCAATTCAATTATGCAGCAAAACCAAGGGCCAACGGGCCGCAAGGGGCGGCTTTTTTCTTTTCCACTTTGGGGGTTGCTCTGCACGGCAGCAGGCAGCAGGCAGCAGGCAGGCAGGGGGATAGACTCCAATACGCTGGCGCGTCAGGGCAACATCATGAGGGTAATTGAGTGACAATAATGTCAGACAAAGTGGGCTGGTTTTTAGGACTCCCCCCCATCACCATCCCCTGCTCCCTGCTCCCTGCTCCAGCCCACGCAGACAAAGGCAAAATCAAGCTCAAGAGGGAAATGATTTGTTTTTCTTTTTGTCATGTCGCCCCGTTCCGTTCCCTGCTTACATTTCCTTTTTTTTATGCTGCCCCTTTCTTCCCTTTTTTGCTGATTTTTTTCTGGTACTTTATCTGTCTGGGGGAGGTTGCTGGTGGCAAGTTTGGGCTTGAAAGCGAATGCTGTGGCCCCGTTTAAATATTTGACTAGTGTCGAATGTACTGGGGCACAAAATAGGGATACATTGCAAGATGTATTCGACACCCACAGACCCACTCGTATCAGGCTCTGGGGGGCACTTACCGCGCATCGAAGAAGATCAGTTTCATGTCCAGCTTGGCCCGAAACATGAACATGTTCTGGTGCAGCTTAATTTCTGTAATGGCAGATGAGGGCAGCGAGTGACCAACGGCCACCAGGCCGAGATTCTGTATCAGGCTGCCCTGTCCATCCCCACAGTCGGGATAGATGCGAGCCTTCAGATAACCAGAGCAGTGTATCACCTAAACGAAAAACACAGAACAATTATAGACACAATAAAAAATGGAATAGAATGGAATGGGATCGAACGCACCTTGAAGCCGGAGGTGGTGAGGCCCGCATTCCTCTTGGCCAGGACACACTTCATGCGCAGGAAGAAGGTCTTCTCGATCTCGATGGTGTGCGAGCCGCGATCGTGGCCATAGACGGCTTGCTGCTGTACACCATTGGGACTGCCGATGGGCGTGTGCGTCTGTGCGAGCTGTGGGGGAGTTGAGAAAGGCGTGAGTAAAACATTTGAGGTGCCCAGAGATGGCTGTCGCTTTTCTACTCACTGGATGCTGGTGCATGTGCGGATGCAGCGACAGTATGGCGTTCATCTCGTCCTGATCGTAGCTGTGTATGTACTCGAATATGGAGTTACCCGTCAGCTCCACCTGGTCAACAAAGCAGAGGAGATGCACAAATTAGAGGGAAAGCCAAGCTAAGCCGAGTCTTGTGAGTTGCGAGTGCCAATTAGTGGATGGCAAATGCAAATGAATTGCCGAGTGGAGCTCCCTAGTGCGCCTTTTGATGCGCCAACGCCTCGTCGTGGCCCATTGACTTGCAAATCCAAGTGGCCACCATGGGACACAAGCAAAAGGGCATCCATCAGAGCTCACGATGCCCGGCAATTTATGCGCATAAATCACAACAAATCAAAAGAGCGCGGACGGGGGCGGGGCGGCGACACGAAACTCACCTGACTGAGACCCAAGTGCACGGAGGCCGTCTCCGAGATGTACATGATTTTGCCATCCGGCGCCACCACAAAGATGAAGCCGTCCAGCGTCTGCAGCAGATGAGAGCCCAGCTCCTTGATGGTGGCACCGCGCTGCATCGCCGGCGAGGAACCCCAAGCTTCGCCGAGTCCTGCAACGCGTAAGAGATTTATGTGAGTTAAGTTTGGCACCAATTAATTGCTGCTGCAAATCAGCATGGGCATGGGGCTTGGCTTAATTCGTAAAGTTCCCACCATCAAGCAGCGGCCTACTTGCCACGCCACTGCTGACGTCTAAATATTATTCCCAATTAAAGTCATCGAGCGCTGTAGGTGGCCCATTCACAGCCCACCAGCCACCACCCCATGGCTCACACCCCACAGCCACAGCCACATCCTCAGTCACATCCTCATCCTCATCCTCAGCCTGAAACATGTACTTGTCCCATGTATTGTCATCTATGTATGTACTTGGCGCTGCCTTGCCTTGCCTTGTTCGGGCCCTGCCTGGGCGGCTGTCGTTGTTTGTTGCCTATTATTAAAATAATTATTTCAATAAAGCCAGAAAAGAAAAGCACAAAACGGCCCGCAACAATGGGAACGACACCAGCAAAAACGCCTCACTCACTCACTCAGTTGTCCTGCCCCCCCACACACACACCCATGCTGAAGCTCAGTCTCGGTCTCAGCGCCCCCCACCCACTGTTGTGCAGCGCAACCCTCTTTGTCAGCACAAAATCTCAGCGGCGCACACTCCCCCAGAGAGAGAGAGAGGAGGGAGGGATGGAGAGACAAGCCACCCACTGGCCACCCACTTCCAGTGTGGCTCTCGTTGCTCGTTGCTTTTTGAGTGAAACAACAGGCCGCCATTGTGTTTTAGCAACCCACACAACCCACCCACCCAGCCACCCAGCCACCCAACCACCTTTCCACCCACTTGCTCACACTGCTCGACTGTTTATTGTCTGCCCATTGTTGAGTGGTTTTCCCTGGCTGTCCTCGCTGTCCTGCCTGTCCTCACAAACATATGCTTTAAACAAACAAACTGCCGTTTAAACTTGAAATTTCTTTAGCCACCGATTGCGATTCGGAATGACGAAAAAACAACGGAGCAAGAACAACAACAAAGGGAACATGTCCCGCTGTGCGGATACGTGGCCTGTAACCTCCATAATGAGCGTGGCGGTCGCGTGGCTGTCAAACATTCCGCATCATTTGACATAGCCAACGGGCGTAATTCGCACGAGGCGACTTGCCGGGCAGATGAAAAACCAAGAGCCAAATTGAGCGGCAATTAAGTGAGCTTCCCGCCCGATTGAGGTATCCGGCAACAACAAAAAACAAAAAAAAAAATCGCGCTGTTCAGGGACTCGGGTTCAGGTTCAGTGTTGAGCTTACCATCGGGAAACACTTGGCGCATTTTCAAATAGGATGTGGTCAGCCGGATGACGGAGGCCTTGTCCAGCTGTGATGTAATCGCCGCTGGCAGTGGCAATAATTTGGCCAATTCGCAGAATTCCGTGTTTTCCTTTTCACGTCGCGTGCGTGCCGCATTTTTGCTTTTCTCCTTCATGGCACACGTTTTGGCTATATCTGCAACGAAAAATAGAAGCAGACACAAATCGTTGACAAATCTGGTACACTTATTGACGCGCAAAACAAAAAACTCTACTCTAGTCCCACGAAAATCCCAAACGAAACCCAAACCAACCGTGCAATCTGCTCTCGTAGGAATCCTTGCGCACTTTGCGTTGGTTTGTCATTTTTTTGTTTTTGTAGAGTAAATCCTTTTAAATACAAAATGTCTCAAAAGTGGATCGTTTGCAGTACTCAGCACTTGCTCATGTCCCTGCGATCACCTGTTTTTAACTGAGCAGCTCTCGGCCAGGACAAGCAGTTTTAACACAGCTCGAACTGGCCGCAGGACAAACTATCAGCTACCTGTCACGAGGCTGCAACCTGCCATTGGCTGGCTGGCTGCTGATTGAACTGGTTTCTACCTGTAGGGCCAATTGACTTTTTGGCAATGTTACTAATTTACCCTGAGATCCTTCTGATCCTCTGCCACGACCCCGAAATGGCAACCGGAAATAGTGCCGGTGGTAGTGCCATCTCACTCGGCCTGGCCTGACTTTTGCATTCAACAGGTTGACTTTGCCAGCCGCAGGAGTCTGACTTTTATATACCTACACGAGCATACATATGTACTATATAAGCATAATAGACAAATGATGGCCAACGCACACACACACACACACACACACAGAAAATGAGAGAGAGAGGGAGTATATATTCTCTATATATATGTTATATATATGTATTTACTACTCAGGATGACCCACAGGCAGCGTCGTCATGGTGTCGTTGTCGTTGTCTTTCCATTGATAGTTTCGAACGTGATTTTGGCGCAGTTTTTGGCAAAATCCAAGCCACTGGGCTCCTGCTGCTTTATTTCTCCTTCTTTCAGACGGTTTATTTTTTTTGTTAAAGAACTTGGCCATTTACATAGATTTTAAGGCATGAATAGAATTTGCACGTAATTACAAGTTTATTGACTCAGGTCACGTAGTCAGTCAGTGTCTGATTCCAGCAGGGCGCTGGAATGATGAAATGTAGCCTTCAATTTTTGGGACCACACCAGCAATGAAACATTTGTCAAGAGTCAAATATTGAGGGGAATGGCAGACATATCCGCTACGCACACGGGACACAGTCGCAGGAGCAACAGATTTGCTCAATGATCATAATCCTAAAGAGCATTCTCCGCTAATCCGCAACGCAAATGTGACAACATGCGCGTCTGAAGTACCGCCACCACCGCAGCCGGCAGCCGGCACCGCGGCAGCTTCACTGCATTGAAAGACAGAAAAAAAGGCGTTTGAATTTTGTGTCCGCGATTGTTATAAATGCCCGCACCCGCGGGCGGAAGTCAGGAGTCATTGGCAAAGGGATGAGCAGCATCTGCGAGAGTGGTGCGAGCGTCCAGCTAATAGGATAGTTTATGATCCCTAAGTGGGTCACAAATGATTCAGGATATTCGCTGTTCTTTAGCATATGGATCATATAAATTCATGCTCGTATAAATAAGTCCGATCCAATGATATATGTATCACCATTGATTCTCATGGGCATAAGCTCAATCACCAAACGGAACGGAAATCAGAACTTCAATTATAGAAGAGGAAACCACAGAAGAAATCCTCTCATTATAATGGATGTATTATGTACATACACACCATACCTAGTTGTCTTTATATAATTATTTAACTGACTATTAAATACTCTACATGGTGCTATTTGGTGCAGTGATTAAACCACTGGTATAGTATTACAATTATAATTGGATCGTTTAGACTTATCAGTACGTTTTAATGGATTTTGTCTGTACAAATTGCAATTAATCTATTATGCAATTAATTTATAATTTATTAATTTATTATTATTATATGATTATAATTAATTATTATTTATTTTGCAGCGCTTAGAATGTTATTTTTCTCAACAAATAAAATAGATCGATAATGGTTAATGGTCCCATACATACATATGTAGGTTTTCCATATACATCTCACTTTTAAAGCACAGAAGTATAGATAAATCACTAGCGAATGCTGCCATGCCCAACTAATGGCTCTCTTCCCGGAAAGTGTATTAAAACTCAACTCATGCTTCGTCTGGCATCCCAAATGAACCGATCCGAACTGAGAAATTCCCCTTTCTGGCCAACTTGACCTTAATCTGGCTAGAGGCAAACACAGGCAAACTAAAAACAAATGAAAAAAGTTTAAAAATAAAGTCAACACGAATATTCACACTGAACTTGAACTACAGAGAACGGACAGAGACAGCAGCCGAAACGGAGAGAAATGGAGGCAGAATGGAGAGATTGCGTAGGTGTTGCCGCCGGGCACAGGTAAGATGCTCGGTCGTTCCCACGCTGCAGAGCATGAGAAGAGGAAACTATATGGTAGAGTCCATAAAGCAATTAGAGGGACATTGGACCTCGGCCACCTTCCGCTGGGCCGATGCTAATGTGGGAGTTGCGGCCACGGCGCTTCTCGGCATGCGGCGAGCATCCTCATCCTCATCGTGAGTCACATTCCCATCAATATTTTCGCTACAGGTACGAATATGTTAAAAACCCGCTGGTCAGTTCTCACGCTTGCCAGTCTAGCGGGGATTTCCAATCGGCCGATTGATAACCAAGCGGGAAAAACGGCGAAAACAGTCAGCACATGTCCAGGAAGTGTGAGAAATTCACTGAGACACAGAGAGAGAGTGAGGGAGAAAGACCATGGCCAGGATCAGGTACATGCCACTGCAGAGATTCCCACACACCCGCACCCGATGCGGACGCGGACGAGGACGAGTCCTATCAGGTGGGAAGCTGCCACAGCAGGCGGAAAACTCAACATACGTTTTCAATGTGCGTAACATATGCCATTGTAACACTCTTTGCTGGCCCGATAAGAGTGGCTCCTGTGCCCCGTTCCCTGTTCCCTGTTCCCTGTGCCTGCCAAAATGTTCAACCATTTGGCCGACACCCCCACTCCCACTCCCACTCCCCTCCACCATTTGCTCTTTTCCTGTGTTTTTCCAACGCACATGAAGTTTTTATCTTGAAACAACAGTCGGCGTCGCGACGTTGAAGGGGCCCAAACAGACCCAACCGAAACCAACCTCCCTCATCCACTCCAATCCGCCAGTTGCCACTGCAGTGCCACCAGCGAATGGGTCGTCGCAAATTTTAATGCTCAGCTCGCGCTTAATTTTCGGATTATAACCCGTAAAGCAAACAACGGCGCAGTGTCCTTAGCCCCGGACCAGACCCGTGGCTGCCTCCGTACATTAACCCAATTTCAATATGCTTTTTGATTTGTTTGCGCGGCACTTTAACATTATCAAACAAAAGTTTATGCAATCCGAGGGGTATGTTCCTTGGGTTCCAGTTGCTCTCTCTCTCTCTCTCTGCCTGTTTGTGTGTGCGTGTGAGAGGGTGTTGGGCGTACGTTTTTAATTGCCTGCAATAACAAGTAACGACGGTCATGCCAACAACAACAACAACAACAACAACGAAAGCAGTAGCAGCACCACCAGAAAACCGGAGGAACACAAGGCCCTAGCTTTGGCTTTGTTTTTGGTTGCCCAAATCCGCTAATTGCGCACAGTTGTCGTTGTCGTTGTCGTTTCTGGCCTCGGGTCTTGGTGTTGTTGGTTGGTGTTACTGATTTTGTTTTGGGGTTTGGGGTTATGACTACAATTGGTTTTTTTATGGCGCCTTAATGTATGCAAAGAACGGCCTATTGATTAGCATAATGGTTAATGGCCGTACAATAAGCCAAGGATATTCGTTAACGACATTAACAGAGCTTGCAGAAAAATGTACAAAATGACGCATAAAAATCACACAATGTCATAAGAACGAGAAACGAAGATCGTCAAAAACATTCAGTACTTGTGCCAAAAGGAGTCTACAAACCTTTTGACCCTGCCACTCAAGATGGCGAAATAATAATTCCAGAAATATGCAGACTTAAGATGCTAGATTTGATTTAGTTTATAAATATAAAAATATTGAAAGTCAGAGTCATACTCGTATGTAAATTGGTTGTATAGCTAAAATGTTGCTTAAATAAGACCACAAAAGAAGATTTCAATAGTTTAATTATAACGACTCCCACAACAAATTAAATTCAATATTTTTACAAAGTACATACTCATGTATACGCATGTACATATGTATGTATGTAGATATTTCTGCATAAATGTCATGACAAAAAAGGTTAATTTTAATAGTCAACAAATAGAATCGAATTCCAGAGCATTAGTCATAAGCTTTTGTAAAAATATGTGTATGAAAACATGTACATATGTATGTACATGCTGGTGTGTAATTTTTTAAACTGAAAGCCAGCCAGCCAGCCAGCAAATTCGCCCAATGTCTGGCCACAATTGCGCATTGTTGCTGAATGCATTTATTTACTATTAATCCGGTAAATTATTGTGCATAAAGCTCTTTATAAATCAAAAGTAAAACAAAACCCGATGCCTGGCCCCAGGGCAAACAACGAAAGCAGCGAAGTGAAAGCAAATAAAACCAAATCGAGCCCGACTGACCAAGCCCATAATCGTAATAATAATCAACCAACACATCATAATCACTGTTTTCATTACACTATATTTTCAAAAATAATTATGCATGTATTTTATTTGTGTTTGTTCAACATACGCACACACACAGGCACAGCCACTGGCACTGGCACTGGCAATGGCAGAGGCAGAGCTCCCGGTTCACAGCTCCAGCTACCGATTCGATCCAATAGGCGGGGGGAAGGGGCATACTCGTACATAGAGCAAATACGTAAAGCGATGAGGCGTTCAAAATGCGAAAGTAAACTTTCAAATGAAATAAAAGAAGAAAAACAACAACAACAACAAAAACAAGCAGAGCAACAACAAATACGGCAGCAGCAAAATGTGTACCATCGGCGGCAGGAGAGCAGCAGCAGTCAGCAGCAGCCAGCAATAAATACGGAAAATCTCGAAAATATCACGTAAAATCGATCAACAATACAAACTTGCAACCAAATGGCCCGATGGGCCGCGTCGGCATCAAGAACGAACCCCATAGGCCAACAGCAGCATCAAAACCGAACCGAACCCATCCCTGTCCCATCCAAAGCAGGCCGAACCGTTCCAGCCTAGCCCTGGCTGTCGGTCTCCTTGGGAAATCAAACAAGTCAACACATTGGCCGCGCACAGAAACAACTTCCGAGGGTCAAATCGATAATCATAATTTTATGCCCAGCACAGACTCCAGAGGCAGACTCCAGCCTCTGTACACTTGTCCACTGTCCACTGTCCAGACCTCAGCCTCACCTACGCGTAAATACCCAAACACCTCCATTATCACTTACAGGGGCAAAGTACGCAGCCGAGCACATAGAACTGGACTTGGGCTGCAGCCCAAAGTGGCACTGGCACTAGGACTGGCCCCGAGCCGCCACCTTTTGTTGTTATTGTTTTTATTGTTGGCCGTTGTCAGTACGTGATGTTCACTATAAATTTGAATTTGATTTTGAATTTGCTCTAAAACGGCAGCGGCAAACGGCAGCAAGAACAACAATGGGTCGGTCCATGGTGCGACTGCTGCACTTGGACCCGGCTATGCTACCATCGCTGATGGTGGACTCTGAACAAATATGCACGTGGAAACTAGCAAATAGCCCGGACTGGAACAATGGTATGGAGCATGTTACACATAGAAGTTGGGCAAACAGCAAAACTATCAAATATTTCGAGTGTTTACCTGTAGCACAACATTAAACGTTTATAATAGAATATTTCTCAAAATTTAAATCAAACACCAACACAACAAATAAAGTTGCTCGAATAAATGTATTAAATAGCTCTTAAAGCCTCTAATGCAATACTGAAGGGGAACTCTGTAAAATTTAAATTTTTCTAATTTCTGAAATTATTGAGTAAGGAGAGAAAATCTTTGTGAATTAAACACCTTTATGTTCGTTCAAGGCCAGCTGATTTTAACAGTTGCTTTCACTTCGTATATCATTCATTTTAACCCACTTTTTTGTTGTATCCCCTAGTCGTAGTAATGGCTCTATTTCGTATCGAAATTATTCAGAAGTCAATCTACTGCGTATTCATTTAGCCGTATACGATACCATTTTGCTGCTGCAACAGCAACAACAACAACAACAATGACAGAAACAACAGCAACAACAAATATAAGAAATTCTGAGGCTCAGTCGCTGCGCTGGGTGTAAAATGAAACAAAAGTATGGTTGGGAGAAAAATCAATACAAAGTCACGTTTTAGAGAAAATCACGTTTCATTAGATACCTATACGACTATGAATACATACATACAAGCACACACACACACACACACACACAATGAAGACCACACTCATGCACACTGAACGTACATACATATGTACAAGGCATTAACATTCCATTTTTGCTTTAATTTCATTTTATGCAAGCGAAAATAAAGCCCGAAAAAAGTAGACGTAATTAAATCGTTTTCGGAAACTATTCTGAAAGTCAAATGCAAAACTTAAGGTGAAAGGCAGCCATATTTAATGGATTCATTTTGTGTATTATACACATATCTATGTATGTGCATATACGTTTATAAAAATATGTATGTCTACTTATGGGTTTTTCCGAGTATATCGCCACAACCCTCACCTTGAAATTTACGACACTTTTCACTTTATGTATCAATGCTGACACTTTTATTTTTGGGGGCCAGAACGTGCTAAAAATAAGTGACGACTCCATTTCGGGGGAGGATCAACAGGCGTGGCTAGGCTAGCATTTTCTACCCACAAAATCCGGCAGGAAGTCGAGTTCTTAAAGACTTTATTTAATCCCAGGCAATTAGTTGGTTCTCCTCAAAATGGTGTTGAAAATTTAGAGATTTTAGGGCATTAACTTTAAATTAGGTGGATTTTTAAAGGGGTGGATGTCTAGATGAAATGGTAAAATAATGATCGAAATAAGAAGAAATATTATAATTTATTTATGAAGCAATTAAACCCATTGACTCAGTGTAACTTGTCATCAGAGTAGATTTCAGAGTAAAGCAAATAAAATATGAACTGCAAACAAAAAATATGTAGTGCATCTGGCTGTTGGAGAGGCAAACTGCTCCTGTGTATGCCACCAAACTCTCTCAAGTAACCCCAAATCTTCAGGATAATTCAAAGCGCATAACGTTAAATGTTCATAAATGAATAACCAAAGTTGCCATGCAGGAAATTGTTACACTACTCGTATCAAAGTTGACGTGTTCGTTTGAACAGCGCAGCAAAATTACAGCATTAAGCGGATTTCCTCTCTGGAAGTCAAACACGCACACAAACACACACACACACATATATACATATAACGATATGCCGGCACCAATACTAACAACCAAGATAAACACTCACAGATAAGGTGGTAGGAACCAGAAGAATAAGTACAAGAAGAAGAGGGACCAGAACAAACAGCCCCCTTTAGACCTCAGACCCCTGTGCTTTGCATGTGTGTGTGTGTGTTGGTGAGTGCATTCATCAAAAAAAAAATTACAAGACAAAAGAATATAAAAAGCATCAAATCCTAGACAAGACCAGAAATACAACAAACGAGCACAGGAAACAAGGTACTCATACACACACACACATACACACACAAGCAATCACCTATCGGGCCATAAAGCTGACAGAAGAAACAACAATGAGAGAACAAGAAAATGGTGTCTCAGTCCCAGGTAGTATTTGAGCAGCATTAGGACGCAGACACAGCGGCACAGTGGTGCATCTGACGACTAATAAGCAACCAAAATAGATATGGCAAAAGGTCGCTGACACTTAAGAGGGAGACAAATGTCGTTGGATGGGGCTAGGGAAGTTGTTGTAGTCAATAATTTTGTATTTATTCTCTTCAGAGTAGAGACTGCTGTGGGTCCTTAGATGAAAAATATAAAACAAAACCAAATTTAATAGAGTTCATGCATGTGAATAAAATATGATTATTTTGTAAATGAACAATTAAGAATTTCACTTTGGTTTCGAGCCCAAACCTTTGAATATTTCAAGTATAAAAAGCTTTAAAATATAAATATAATATTTAATATAAATCTAAAAGATGTGCTCAACACAATGGCAATTTATTTAGGAAAATAAGAACTTCTGTTCACCACGTGAGATTTTCAGTCTATTTTTTATAGTCAGATGGTTTTTAATTAACTGATTTAATCGTTTCTCGCCATCGATATTTCTGGCTGCAAAATGGATACGAAGAAGTTTGTGGACAGAATGTAACAGATCGGAAAACATTTACGTGCATGTGGAGTGTTTAATATAAATTATGTCAAATAAATCATTTATTTTCAACAAAATCTGCCAAAAAGGAAACATTTGGACCTGCCCCTGGGTACCTTTGCTATTTGCTATTGACTCTCAAGATTGACTATACAATTTGTTGCATTTTTTGTATGATTAAGTTGAGTCAAAAGAATAACAGATTGCTGGAGAACAAAACCGAATCCCACTGTGCGCTGCTTTCCTCGGTTCATTCACCGACCATTGCAATACGGCTGCGCTGCTGTTGCTATTGCTGTTGTAGCTGTTATGCTGTTCAGTGTAACACAAAAAAAAAAAACAGGTTTTCAAACTCATACACACACAGATACACGCACACAGTCGCATGCCACCCTCTGGCAAACAAAAACAGCGAGCGCAAGCGAGAGCGGAAGAGCCAACAACATTTTCTCATTGGCTGTCTTGGCGCGCTTAATGTGCCATACACACACACAGTCACGCGGGCCTGGAACGGCAAACTGGAACTGCCAGCGGTGTATGCGTGTTAGTGTGTGTACAAAATGTTTATGTATATTTGTATTTGTGTTGCTGTTTCCGTTGTATCGCGCCTGTTCACCGCCGCCGCTCCGCCCACACACACAGAGGCGCATAATTGTTGTGTGCCTGTCTGGCAACGCCTTAATAATTGTTATTTGAGTTTCATTTTGTTTTCTATGCTGGTGTGCGTGCGCTTCCTTCTCGCTCTCTCTCTCTCTCCCTCCCTCTCTCTTTCTATCTCTCTTTCTGTCTACGTGTGTGTGCCGTTACACTCCATTAGCGAACATTTCTGGCATTCGAGTGTTAAGCTTTCTCTTTCAGCCCTTTTTTTTTGTTGGGCAGGCAATCGTTTGGATTTCGTTCGTTGCTTGAAATATTTCTCCTCTTCTGAGCCATTTCCCTTTCCTCTGACGCACGTTTGTGTGTGTGTGTGTGTGTGTTGTCTGTTGGGACCTTCCGCTTGTCAAAATTCAATGTCAGTTTTGTGACTGTGTGGGTGTGCGAGAGGGGGTTTTCCTCCCATTGACATGGCCGCCATATTTTTCTTCGTTTCTTGAATAACTCGTAAATATTTTATTTCCCCTTTAGAAATGTTTAACCTTTTTATGCCACTCATAAAAATGTAAATTTCTTTTAATTCCATCATTTAAAAATTTGCTGTTTGCTCCATAAATACATATGTACTCAAGAAAACTAATTAAATACGACAAACAAATAAAAATACAATGTGACTAAGTTCGGATGGTAGTTAAACCTTGCTGACAAAATATAATCATTAATATACCGAGAGATATTACAAAATCTTGCCCTAAATATGTATTTACAAATTTCCATGCTCTTTGTGTGATTTGTAATAATAATATTATATTTACATATGTACATTCATACGTAACGGTCTGGTTTATTTTTTAAATGTATTCAAAATGGTATCTCCTAATAATAGGCGATATATTTTTTTAATTTCGTAAATTAATTGTTTGGAAAATTGATAAATACCTAATTTTTGGTAGTACAAATTAAAATAAAAACAGGAATTGACAAAAAAAAAGCATTTTGAATTAATAATTGTTCCAATGCAAAGAGATGTTCTTTATTATGACACAATCTTTGGGGTCGCGTCCAAAGTTTTCTCTAGTGTTTATGTCCTATATGCACCACACCACCATAAAAAACGGTCCACAATTGCCACGCTTTACTACTGAAATTGTAACTTAATATTTTACAAACACAACTCAAAATGCACTTTGCCAACGAAGGAGGAGGCAGACAAAATCGGCCATAGCCGCGCCAAACCCGCCCGGAAACCTCCTCTTCGCCAGCCTTCACCATGTCGCCTGTCGTCTGGGGGCAGACAAAACAAATCATTTTCGGTGGCTACCGTATATGCAAACAATACGAGTATAAACGAGAAACAAAAAAAAAAGAACAAGAGAAAAAACAAGAACCCCGAGACACTGTAAAAACAAACACACTGAGTGCAGAGGCTGGGCACTGCAGCTGCAGACCCGCTAAAACCTTTTGCTTAGTCCGGGGGCTAATGATTACTTTTGGGATCCATCTCACAAGCAAGTGGCTTTGAGTGCAGGCTGCATCGCTTGAGGGAGTCGACGGCCAAGATTCTGGAGTTGCAGAACGTCCGCAAGATCGTAAATTATGCCACATAAAACGCGCACGACAACGACAACTACAACGACGACGAAAACGACGATAGCGACAGCGACTCCAGCAACTACTTGGTCACTGGGTGCAGTGCGACTTGATTCGACACTAAGCTGACCGCAACTAAAACGCTCCAGCCGTCATCGCTGACGCCGACGACGCTGCTCTGGTCAGAACGAACGGTTCAGTTCGACTCTGCTCTGCTCCGTCCCGCTTGCTCTTGCTTTGCCTTAGATTACTTTTGATTGGGCTCTTGGCTCTTGGCTCTCGGTTACGGGGGGCTACGGCTACGGTTCCAATGTCGCCTTCGCTGCGGACAATGTCACATGTGATGATGGGGCCAAGACGCTGCTCAAAATAAACAAACAGCTAGCCAGAGCCCGGATCGGCGGCCATGACTTCTGCGGCGTTGGCAAAAAGTGTTGCATTTCACTCGAAATGCAGCGACTTTCTTTCGGCTTTCTTTGCCGCGACATTTGCTGAGCCAAGCCCAATCAGAAGGCGACGCCAGTAGAGCCGCAGACCGCTTACAATAAAAGTTATATAAGCCAAAAGTTGACCCCTGAATCAGATATATGTACATACTATGTACGTACTCGAGCATATGCTGGGATCAGCACTAAATTTTGGATTGCCCTTTTTGTAGTCATCGCTCGCTTTTGTTGTTGCTGTGGTCACTCTTTGGACTTTCGGCTTGCGCGATTCATTCATTGATCGACTTATGGCCGATCACGCCTGCTATCTTCTGCCACTTGTCAGCCGGCCCCGTGGCACGTGTTGCTGATTTTTTTTTTGTTGTTGTTTTTATGTTGGTGCCGTTGTCGATATTGCTTTTTGTTCAGCTGCTGTGTTGTCTCTTACAATGTTTTGGCTTCTTTTTTTTTGTAATGGTGCTGGCGTCGATGAGCTAATCGGCTATGACGTTTGTGTTTTCTTGCAAGTGAAGCACAATTTCGCCCTCAGCTGTGAAATGTGCGATGTGTTGTTGCTGCTGCTGCTGCTGCCTCTACCACGGCCGCTGCTGCAAAGTCTTTCACTATCATCGCGCAACGTGCAAAAATTTGAATTATTCCTCAAGTATATACATACGTACATATGTATGTATGTACATGTGCATGTATATACAGTAGGCCCTCCCACCTCAGTGGGTGTAGTGACATAAAGTGTGAATCATGGCTCCGGCGCCTGTCCGCAATCAACGGAATTCGAGACATTAAACTAGATCGTGTTGCTAAATTAAGCGACCCTTTTAAAATAGTTTTAGAAGTTATTAGAACAATTTTAGTTATTTTACTAGTTGTTTGGACGCCGAAAAGAGAGCTCTATCTATCACCCTTTATACATAATCCAAAAAATATTGGCAAACATTTCAATGAACATTCCACCGATAATATACTCTTTAAAGATCATATATAAATTATTGAAGATCACCGTACATATACGCTCAAAAGATCACATTCAAATGTTTTGGTACAATAAAAGACTTAAAAGATGATGAGAATCATAAATGCTGAAAATCGCTTACCCAAAAATATATTACGTACGAAATTGTGAGCTGAAATATGTCTATGATCTTAGTCTAGGGGCCGAGACAGAGCCTAGCATCCCCTGGACTCGACCTTCCCATGCTCGCATGTCAGCGCGGCCCACAGATCTAGATGCGTATCTAAAGACGTTCGCATATGATCGCATAATATGCACACATGCATATTGGACACAAAGATTCCCATATTTTGGGCACAAAAATACCGAACCCTTTTCCGATAAACACAGGACGAGGAAAAAACTTACAAAGTTTGAAGCGCCAAAGATACAGATACATGAAACGCGTATGCGGGCTCTGTTATCCGATAGCGGAATGGCAGCACGGAGACGAGGACGGGGACGAGGAAAATACGCACAAAGGACACACCACACCACATCAGTGCACGAGCAGACACCAGCAAGTAGCTGTTCACTTGGAAACAGAGTTGCGGCTTCGGTTGGAGATCGATCAGATTCGATATCGGTGCGGGGACGTGATCTAAACAATGGCCCAAGGAACCAATGCGGACAGGACTATCCCAAAAAAAAAACCGAGGCTGTTCGTCAGTCTTGAAATGCCCAACAAAACACGGAAATGTGTGCCACGATGCTGGGAGCTCGTGTGAGCGCATAAATTAGGCCATAAACAAGTAGCTGTAAAAATTAAGAAAATATTCCATTTATAATTCTACAATTTTTGGGTGTGAAAATTGTTCAACTGTTGCTCCAGCTGCTGCTCAAGCCACGCTTCAGTGGCCGCCCCTCGCCCACTTAGACGGAAGCTGCACAACCGGAAAAACGCTCCAATCCCCGGATTCGTGGCGGGGCGATGTCAACCAATTGGATTTGTGGCAGACATAGTGGCGGCAGTTGGAGCTGTAATGTCGAAAGGAGTTGTGCAAGCGGATAAGGATGGGCATCGGCATAGGGCAGCGGCAGGAACAGGCACGGCTGTGCGGCTCAATTACATTGTCGATTGAGCGTGAAATTGTAATGCTTGATTTGATTTCACGTGACAAGGAGACCCAGCCATAGACAGCGACACCAGAGCATGCAAGCACACATACTCGCACACGGCTATATAAATATATACATACATATGTGTATGTACATATGTATGCATTTGTCTGAGTTTTAGTAGGACTGACATCCTCTCGAGGGTCTGAGGCTCGTTTTCAAATTGGACACAGCCGCTAATTTGCTTGGCGCGCGCGACACCTTGTGGACTTGTGGAGTTGTGCAGTTGGCGACCCGTCATGGTCGCTGCTACACGCTGGACAACACCAATATCCCGGGCCGAATGCTGTTTTGTTTTGTTTGTTTGTGCTGTGCGGCACTCTCTTTTTGCCTTCCTGGAAGTATTATAGTAAATTTCCCGCATATCTTTCGTGTGTCATTGTCGCCTGGTCTGGTCGGAGTCCGGGCTCAGTCGCACTCTCAGTCTTCGTCTCCGTCTCGGTTTACGTCCACCGTCCACCATCACCCTCCTTCTCCACCACCTCCTCCTGCCAGATTATTAGTTATTATTTTTGTCATAAATGCAAATTAGCTATGCGCAATTTGCATATTCTACATTAAACTTGAAATGCATACTGTCTCGGCAACTCTCGTTGGTCATTGTATAGTAAAGACCTCGCCTCGGAGCCTGGTCTCTACGGCTGAAGCCGGATTCGACCCGTGACCGGACTGAAAACTTGGATTTATTTGGAGCTTAAATTTGACAAAGTCTTCTTTGTCTTCGTTATTGAAATGTGAATATGCGATGAAGCTGACACTTTTCCTTTCAACATACTTGGGACGGGTAACTTGTGCTCCTTCCATAACTATTTTTATCAACAAAATCTGGAAATCAATCATGTAAATATGTTCTAATTTAATTATTGTAAGAGCCAAATAATTGTAGGGATTATTGCTCATTAATTATAAATAAATATTTTAAAATTTGCTCACAAGATATCCTTGGGTAGGGTTTACTTGGAATACGAGTATTTATTCTCTTTTCAATTTTTACACAAAACAAAAAAAATCTACACTACACACAGATAATATAGAACTGATATCTAACACTACTATTATTAGTTCAGCACCAAAATCACTTACAAATAATATCGAATGAATAAGTCTGAAAGTTCTAAAGTTGGGCAGGTGGAGGACGAAGAAGGAAAAATTGTCTGGTTTCAGATTCTGGTCTCTATAATATAACCGATCCGCAGCGGGGACCATTAAAAATGAACGAAGAGAACCGTTGACTTATTTTTTTTTTATGGCGGGACTACAGTGGATTCTGTAGAAAAGTCGGGCCGATGACCACAGCGACATGGATCTGGGGATCGCAGGGCCGCGAGGGGTTTCTTTTTAACGCAATTCGATTTGCTGCTTTTCCCTTTTTCATAATTATAAAATGTTTTGTGGCTGTGCCTTAATATTTGCATTTGGCAGTGAGGCGTTTCGGTTTATGGGTTTTTCGTTTTGTTTTTCGGGGCTGTATTATTTCGTTTTATTGTTATTGTTGCTAAAGAATAATTTGTGATTCTTCGTTTCGGGACCCCAGTACCCAGTCCCAACCGCGAACGGGAACGGGACGGCGCAAAAGTAACCTATGCCGACGGCAGCCTCGGGCTGGCTGTGGGCGTCATATTACAGAACTGCGACTGTGACATGCCCTTCGATGATGACGATGACGACTCCTCTCTGGACTCTGCGACGCTCCATGTCTGGTGGCTTCTTTCTTTCTTTCTTTGTTTGTCGGTACACATGTTTTTCAAATGCATTTTCCCTCGATCATCATCGCCTACGACAATTCGCATTGAATTTCACTTGTTTCCTTGTACAATCATTTTTTGTTGTGTTTGTTTGGTTTGGTTTGGTGTTTGGAAGGAAGGTTACTTTGAAGGGTTATGGAATCATCGCAAGGGTCGGTCTGCGCTTCTTCCCTCCTTGCCACTCACCTCTGGCAGCTATCCGTTTTGCCGCTGGTATTGTTGCAGTGGGGCCGCCGTCGAATAATCCCAATTGGAGAGGCGCAGCGCAACAAAAATCGCTGTAACGACCGCGAACCGAGGAATGCTAATTGTTGCTAGCACATTTTCGCAATCAATTTTTAAAACAAAATTTGTAAATGTGCTGCGGCCGAGCTAGTTTTATGTTTACGATGGAAATGGCGAAAATCGGCTTAATGGCCCGGTCACTTTTTTATTGGGCTCCGGTCACGGCACTGGTGCAACAATTTGCAACATATTCGTTTGTCAAAAGTTATTTGGTCACTAGTTTTCTATGGACATCACTGAGGACCACTGGGCACGACGAATAAACGCTCCAGGATGGATGGCACGGACTGCGACTCGGCGTGGACGCAACCAGCAAGGCGGGCGGCGAACGAATGAGTGATACTCGAATGGACTGAGCTCAGGCTGCAGTAACTGGGGGCAAGAGGCAGCAGGCAGGCAGGCAGGCAGGCAGCAGCAGCAGCAGCATCAGTGTGGAGGCGCGACGAGTGCGCACGCACACTGACTCAAGCTCACACACACACACAGATACACAGGAGCCCGTTGTCTGGAAGTTGGTGGTGGCGGAACATGCAACATATTTCCAGTGGCTTTCCACGGCAGGGGCAGCGCACGTTTGTGTGCGTGTATTAATGAATGAAACGCCAATGCCACCAGACCGCTCTCCTCCTCCTCCTCCTCGTCCTCCATCTCGGTCACATGCATGCATGATGCATCCCACCCTGCCACTCACGTTTCGGTGTGCTTTGTTTGTGCCTGCCACACGTGAACGAGAGCTAGCAGTTCTGCTGCCACAAACGTGCCCAGGACCGGGCCCAGAAGCGCTGCGCATGCGTGCGGTGTGCCAAAAGGTATTAGGGCCGTGCAGCTATATTTAGACGTGTTTTACATACTACCAATATTTTCGATTCCGGGAATACGTACTATCTAAACTACAGTAAACATCCAGGGAACTCTTTACTTAAAACTAAAATTAAATTTTTCAAAGTATGGAAGTACGAAAAAAATAAAAATGTGTAAAATAATGTTGGTTTCCAATTTACTTTATTTACTCCATTGCAATGGACCAACATGCAATATACATATAGTATGTAGGTATAAATGAAATTCTTGTTTGGCAAAATGCTTAATAATTATGAAAATATAGTGCACACAATTTTTAGTGGTAGGCAATTTTAAAACTAGTTTCGCTTTATAGCGAACATAAAGAAGACTTCTGGATAATTATAACTCAGAGTGGGGGAAAATGCGATCTTAAGTTTGTATGAGAATGACGGCAAAACACGCATTTAACGGAACGCGTCACTCGCCTTGCAATCCGAAAACGTTGTCAAATGTTATATATTTTTCCTGTAACCAATAAAGCGAGCGCGCACTGCTGCGTTTAGTTTATGAAAACGCCAGTCAAACCATGAAATTAACAATGATTAGGCAATGTCGAAATACTTTTGACTTTTATTAAAGTGGGGCGCAACTTTGTAAGAGCTTTGAAACTTGTTAATTTGTTCTTTTTTTTTTTTGCTACATTTGTCAAGTCTTAGTGCAAGCAAACATAATCGAGAAACATGGTGGGGAGGCGAGTGACGTCATTGCGGGGTTAAGCAGGATACATGGTATCGATGTTTCATGTACATTCAAACAAATTGTATGGGTATGGTTTTTTTTTTATATAATTATATACACATAAATTGCCGCCTTAATGCATTCGAGTAAGGTCCTCCACTATTTTGATGACATCCTCCACATCTGCGCCCTTCCGTTCCCCGTTAAGCGTCAACTGAAAGTGAGAAGGGAAAACCCTTAGTATATTGGAATACATGTTGGAATTGCTGTAATCGAACCTCTAAGCCCAGCACAGCATCTCGCATCTTGTCGCGACTCAAGTCCAAAAAGCTTTCTATCAGATCGCCATCGATGAATCCTTCGCTGGGCTCCACTTTGGTGTTGATTTGGAAATTTCGATAATAGGTGTGCTCGATTTTGCCCACCGACTTAATGATCTTCTTCAGGCGCTCCTCTAGGCCATGCAGGAAGTCGTAAAAGTCCTGCGGTATTTGGGTGACAATGCCAATGGCTCCATTGCATGTCCCATACAGCACACATCCATTGATGGGCGTGGTGCGCTCGCCCACATTCTGCATCACCAAAGAGCCATGCCGAAAAACGTTCACCGTATCGCCCAGATGGAAACGCGCCAGCTCCGGCAGCAGCTGACGTTCCTCGTCGGTGGTGGCAGCACTAGAAAAAGTTACTTTAATTATCCGAATATTTGTATAGTTATAGTTAATAGAACTATACCTGTCCTTCTGGCACACAAACAGATTGCCGTTTGTCTCCGAGCCCAGAAACGTATCGTCATCGAGTATCTCCACGGCACGCATCCACTTTGGCTCGCAGTCGCGGGCGATCTCCACAAAGATTCCCTCCATCTGTTTGTGCTGCAGCAGCGTGATAGAGCGCATCAGATCGCCCACTAGGATGAAGTCGCCCTTGGCCTTTAAATACAGCGCCGCAATCATATTCTGGATGTTGCACTCCATACGGAGCTCCTTCTCGTTGGTCCACTCATAGAGACGTACAAAGCTGCCAATGCCGGCCAAAACCTTGCCATTAAACTCGACTAGGGCGTAGCACGTTCCATCCACCTTGGTCTCGGCCACCTGTGTGAGCTTGTTGTCGTGGTAGTGAAATATAATTATGCGCCCCACCTTCGGCTCCGGCTCGTCGGGTATGACCAACGAGGTGGCGACCACATAGTATGTGTTTGGATCGTCCCCCAGCTTGGCTGACATCAGTGACGATATGGTCTCGGGGGCTACGAACTGGTGGGCATGCAGCACCTCGAAGGTATTCTGATCGATCACCAGCAAGTTGTGCACGTCGATCTCCTGTCCAACCTCCGCATTGGCTGCCGTGGAATTGTTGCCGCCCGGCTTGGGCAAGATATTCGAGCTACATGTGATATTCTGGGCCTGTGTGGAGGCGCTGTTGCGCAACGGCTTGGCCCCGCCGCGTCCATGAACATCGATGCGCAGCGTGGACACAGCAAAGGTCTGCGACGCCTCCTGATAGGCAATGCGACGCGGTCCCTCGCCCAGGGGCACCGTACGGATGTGCAGTTTCTGGATCTCGTCAATGGTGCCCAATATAACCGAGTTCTTGGTGGCCAACGCCAAGCTGTCTGGATAGGCCTGGGCATTCAGCGAGCACATGTGATTGACCTCCTTCAGATTAACGTTGGAGAAGACGAGCTTGTGGTTCGACGAATAGATCACCGTCGGACGGTCGGAGCATGCAAATACATTGGTCGTGGCAAACGATCGGAAGGTGCGCAGCGTTGTGGGCTGCGTACCGAGCGTAACCTTCTTCTTGTCCGTCAGCTGCCCGGTCGCCTGGTCCATAATGAAGTAATACATCGAACCATCGCCAAGGGCGCAGAGCAGATAGTGTATGCCCTCGAAGGTGGTCATCAGTATGGAGCGGGGAATAATTTCTGCAATCGAATCGATACGATACGGTTTCGGTTCACAGAATGACGCACAAAATTTGAGTTCAATATTTATTGTTTACCTCCGCTCAGCTTCTCCGTGTAGATCGTCTCTAGATCGGGCAGCGACAGGATCACTGCGGATATGTCTGTCCACAAGCCCACGGCAATCAAGTCGGATTTGTTTTGCGTCTCATCCAACGGCGTTATATCCAAGCAGGCCACCTCATATGCCAGTGTCTTGCGCGCCTTCTCTACCAGACGGCCATCCTCGATGACGATGTAGAAGATGTCGCGTGCCGATGCCAGCACAATCTGCGTACTGTTGCAGGAGACGACACCAATAGAGCGATCGCCCTCTGGCCGCCATTCGCAGATCAGTGCCTTTGTGGCACTTTTCACCAGTCTCACGCTGTCCGATGTGACTTGAATTAGCTGAAGAGGGAAATTCTTCATTAAAGAGGGCAGGCACCACCAAGTGGTGGCTAAATGAGGGAGGGATTTCAAACCTGATCATGTTCCACATTGGCGCAGAGAAAAGTTTGCAGATCGCTGGCAAAGCCGGGAATCTCCGTTTCCTCCACTTCCTCGCCAGACAATGTGAGAATCCTTGTGTGTCCCACAAAGGCCAATACGAGCGTATTCTCGTATGGACTGTCGTCGATGCCCACCTTCAAGGACCACATGCCCTTTATCCCTGGCAGATCAATGCAGGCATGCTCTTGAATCCCTATTCCGATGCGAATGATGCGCAGGGAGCCATCTTTGAAGCTCCCCGAGCAGGTGATGATCTGACCCTGTCCCTGGCGATCCAAGTCAACGACGGCAATGTCCAGAATGGGTGCCAGATTGGTGAAGTTCTCCACTGGTATGACGTAGGAGCCCTCGATTGACTCGGAGCTGAGGCGCACCAGCTGCGAGTCGCCATGGCGGGCGCCTATGTAAAGGAAACCATTGTCCAAGTAGGTAATGCACTCTGGTATGGAGATCTCGCCGAGTTTCTCCACCTTGATGTCCTTGACAGTGACGCCCTTGCTCGTCTCGGATGTGCCCAGGAATAGCATGTACAGCTGACCGTCCATGTTGCCCAGCAAGTATCGCAGTCCCTTGCCATCCACCCTCGCATAGCAGTTGATGGTGCTCTGGCGGAAGGTGAGCGGTGCCACCGCATGGTAGTTGCTGCCATCGTGGTAGACAATCGACTCGCGCCCAATCACGATCACGCCGCCGATGGGTGACGGTACGGGTATCAGCATGGTGGCTTCCGTCTCGACATTGTCCTGCTTCCATGCAATTTTCACGAATTCCTTCTCTCGCAAATTAATCTCATGCGACTTGACGTGCCGTCCATCGTTGTCCTTGTGGATGACTATGACTGTGGGATTCAGGCAGCCGTGCAGGAACTCCACATCGTACACGTTCAGCTCGTCCATCCTGATGCAAAGGCAAAACTCAAATTATAAAGAATTTTTATTTGCATTTCATTCAAGTTACCGCAAATTGGTTGCCTTTAGCTCGCTTGCCTCCTTGTCCATGGGTATGATGGTGAAGAGCCCCTGGTACAGGCACATGCCGATAACTCGGGCCTTTGGATCGATGGCAGCAATGACCCCGCCCTCCGACGGAATGCCCGCCGAGTCCGAGACATTGCCGTTTGCCTTGGTTATGACGGTGATGCTGTCGTTGACCATGCGCGCCTCCAGTATCATGACGTTGTAGCGACGAGTCAGTATGAAGAGCAGATCCTTGTTGCTGTCCGGCGGCCTGAAGTGGCGCATAACCGCGACGGTGCCATTTATGTTGATCTCCTTGAGCGGGCGCAGGCCCTCCGGCGTGACGAGGTCAATCTCCACCTGGTTGTTGCGGGCGATAATCAGGTTCAGGTCTGTGGGCGATGTAAAGTTGCCTGGAAGACAAGAGACAGAGCACAACAATTGAGATATCGATCCGCCATCATGTAGCTTGTGTAATCAAGGCGAAGAGCCGGCGAAACATGCATGTTGTTCTGTTTCTGTTCCCGATGGAGAGCCGAAACGAACGCAATTTGTCTCCCCCTCGCTTCCTCATACCAGTTAAGCAGGCTACAACCGCAGTGGGCTTTTGCGCGGTCACCACGTAGTGATGCGACATTTTCGCAGAAGTTTCCAAAGTGCACCAAACTGAGAGACGAGACACTCAAAGATTCAAGATAAAACACGCGTTTACGGAAAATAAATTTTGTTCGCCAAACGCGCTAAAAAATTGTTCGGCACCTTGGCGTTGCTTTACGTTTTCCTGTCATCTGGTAGCACTGCGTAGAGCTCAGACAATCGATGACACTATACTATCGACAGATAATAATGTATGTAGCAAACGTGTAGTTACCATGTAAAAAAGGGACATTTTTGCTGACCTGTGTTTAAACTTTAAAGCTTAGTTGATAAGTAATCCAATAAATGGGAGTCCATATATTAATCAAGATTGTGGAAGATTGATTCATATATTTGATAAAATTATATTTTTAGTTAAAGTCCTAACTAGCTAGTAATATTAAATCGAATATCAAAATCGACGAAATTCAACGTCTTGTCGTGTCCGTCAGTATATTTACGGTATATTTTAAAAATGGCAGGTATATTTGGGTATATTTCTGTGGGTCAGGCGGTATATTTTATTGATAAGTCTTGTGGGTCTGTCTGTCCGTCGGAAACTAGAGCTGTCAAACGATTGATAGTTGAGCCACCGATAGTTTTGAATTTTTTTTTTAAATCGATACTATCGTAAAAGGTATCGGGCTAAAATAATTATTAAAAAACCATTGAAACCCTTTAGGAACTTTTCCATTGTAAAAATTAGATGCCACCTGTCGATTTGCTTACAAATTTATCTTCGTATTTTAGAGCAGCGAATCCGAACATATCCGAACAAGAGCAACAACTGTAGCTCGATACTATCATGATAGTCGATAGTAGCGGATAGCAGCAAAACCCTCGATTGTTTGACACCTCTAGTTTGACATTACCTACTACGTGTTTGACATAAAAAATATACATTTTGCAGCTGAATTTGGAGCGACATTTACGAATTGCATAGAGATATACTAGTGCGTATTATTTATTAAACAGTGTAAAGTTTTTTTGTTGCTACTCCCCCCCCACCCGCTGGAGAAGTGTTTCGAAAAGTGCCTGAAATTGCCTTCGTTGGCTCTCGAAGAACATGGCGAGACTGACAAAAGTCTATACCACTGATGACGATGATTCTGGTTATGTTGGTCGCAGGCATTTACCCCTGGTAGCAGGCGATAAACTAATGGTAAGTTGGTACCCAATATATTATGCTTTGTCCGCACAGATTTTCTATATGTAAGGCGAAAAATGACTGGCAGCAGAACCCCTCACACTCGCATGAACAGCAACACACACACGCACACACTCTCCCTCACTCATGCCATGCAGCTTGTCCAAAAACTTTCATAACACACGGGTATATGTACATGCATATGTATGTAAGTGCCTGCCTGCATATGTGTGTCGGTTCGCCGTCTCGTCTCACAAACAGCTCGGAAATTGTAATTGTGCGTTTCGTTTATTAATTGAACTTGATCCATGATATTATTCTGCTGGCAGTTTTCCATCAGCTGAGAGTGTGTGTGAGCGAGAGGAGGCTCAGTCTCTTATTTCTGCACCTGCCACCCACCCCACCCGCACCCGCAACTTCTCGCTGCTTCTCTTCTCCCTCTGTCGCCATGTTGTTTGAAATTGCACACAGCAGTGCAGCCCAAGAGTGTGAGAGAGAGGGGGACAGATGAAACGCTGCCGCTGAGTCGGTAGCAGCGGATGCACCCAAACAGGTTCCACTCTCGCTCAAACCGATCTAACCGTTCTTTTCTCGACGCTTTTCCAGATGCTAATGGACCTGAACAGCAAAGGACTCGTCATCGACAGCCCCCTGATACGGGGTCGCGACCTGGAGGAGTTCTCTCGCAAATTCAGGCTGCTCACAGAGGCCGAGCGTCGCCAGTCGCTGGAGATTGATAGCGCCAGCTTTATGGCGGTGCTAAATCAGTGTGTGCAGTGCGTGGGCTGTCGACGCCGGGTGGAGCGATTGTACTATCAGCTGACCGAGTCGGGACATCGCACGCTCGATCCGCTGGAGCTGCGAGACAAGGCCAAGCTGGGCATTGCCGAGGAGAAGCTGAAGACGCCGCAAGCCCTGGGCACGCTGCTCTATCGACATCACGAGGTACTCAACAATCTGCTCGATAGTAAATTGCGCAATAAGACGCGCTGTGTCCTGCATTCGCTGGACGCCTTCCGTGCCAAACCCTTCTCGGAGACCTGGCGAGAAGTCTGGTCCGCCATGAAGAGCAACTGCCGCAACGAGTTGACCATCATCGAAACCAAGGAGCTGCACGATGTCTTGGAGAACTATCTAAAGAAGCACAAGTTCTGCTCTGGCTGTCGGACAAAGGTGAGAATTGCAGAGACAGCTCAAGGATACATATGTCTAATGTGCTGTTGCCACTTTTGCAGATTGAACGCGCCTATAAAATACTCATTGGTGAAATCTCGGCCAAAGAGAAGGGCTATGCTGCTCAGCTGTATGCCCACATCCGCAAGTGTGTCCCCGACCAGCACATACACGTGAACACGAATAAGATTGAGTTCCTCGATGCCCTGATCAAGCGTGCTGAGCCTGAGGTGAACGGCAGCTATTCGAAGCTGCGCGAACGCCACGCCAAGACGCTGGAGATCGCACAGGAGGAGGTGCTCACCTGTGTGGGGATGATCATGTACGAGCGGCTGCGTCGCATTTACGTAAGTCTGCGCGAGGAGGAGCGCGCCTGCCAAGTGCTGGCTGCTGTGGGCGTGCACGCACTTTGTCGCAGCTTTGATACATTTGTGGAGCAAAAGCAGGGCATCAGCAATTTGGAGCTGCTCTACCAGGAAATTAGTCGCGCTGAGAAGGCCAAGGAGCTCAAGCGTGAGCTGAAGAAGCTCAAGAAGAAGAAGAAGAAGGACGAGAAAAAGAACTTGCATCGCCAATGCGAAGAGAGTGCGGACGCGGACGTAGACGCAGATGTGGATGCAGACGCGGGCGAGTCTGATGACGAGGAAGAGGATGTAGATGTAGATGCAGATGTGGATATGAATCTGGAGGAGCATGTGGAGCTAAACGATTTAGGTGTCGACGATGGCATTGTCATGGAGGCAGTAACTCTTGCGCCCGAGCCGGAGCCAACGCCTCCAACCAATGACAAGCCAACGAAATCGAAAGCGAAGAAGCAACCGAAGAAAAAGAAGCAGAAATCTGCCTCCAAAAAAGCCATTACGAAGCAACAGCCGAGGTCTACGGTATCGGCTCCTCAGCACCTGGATGATGAGCACGAGCACTTGGACGTCGCCAGTTGCGTTTCATCGAATGTTGCCAAGCTGCTGCCAAGCGGCGCTGGCAAGTGTGATGAATGTTTGGCGCCCATGCCAAACTGTCCTTGTGAGCAGGATGTACGCGACTCTGGCTATGGAAGCGATCCCACGTCGCACATCAATTCCCGTACCTCCAGCGTGGTCTCGTCGCCCGAGGGATCGGAGGTCTCGTGCTCAGATGGACTGTGCAATCACGACGGCCCCCTGGATGAGGATCAGCAGAATGGCTCGGATGTTGCAGCCCGCAACAGCTTCGTCTCTGATATACTCGGCTGCCCCCCTTCGCAGTTGGAGCACAAGTTTTCATTGTTGCAGATGTGGGTGAGTTCGTTGACAGATCGTTGGCACAGACACAGCCATAAACTGCAGCAGGATTGCAGATCGTAGATGGGAAAACCTTTCTGACTTGTAGACTCATTTATCTATTTTTCTTTTTTGGGTTGCAGGACGACTTTGACGACTACGATAAGGACGATGAAAACTGTTACATTCCCCAAGAGGTGGTGCTGGCCTTCGAGTATCATCACGCGGAGGTGATGCAGCAGCGCAAGCGACTCCGTGCCACTCTGCGCGAAAACTTCGAGCGCCTGTGCCTGCAGCGGGGTGTTCGAACACAATATGCTGCAGCAACCGCTGCCACCTCAGTTGGCCATTAAAAATGCATTAAACCGTTGTAGTTATTCAGTCGAGCGGTGCGATTTCTAAAAATCAGCACGCATGCATTCAAAGTACATATAATTTTTTGTTTGAAATAAATGAAGTATACAAGTTATGCTTATAAAGTTATATTTAATCTTAATGTGAGCACTGAATCGTCAGCAGTTGCGACATTCCTCATGAAAGGGCTCCAGTGTGCGCAGATCCCGCCAGGTGGGCGGCAGGCCGTTGGCTATGTACTTGCTGCAGCGCTTGCAGGGTTCGAGGAAGAGCTTTATGTGACTGTTTAGCCAGGTCACATAGCTCTTTACCGCCAGGTCGGGTAGCGTGGGGGAGAAGAAGTGCAGCATGGCAGAGTGGGCGTGCTCCTGGACTTTGCGGAATACCTCGTATCGGGACTCTGCCCACAGGTCATCCTGCTCGAGCGGCTCGTCGTAGCCCTTCACCGTCACCCACTCAATGAGCACGCCCTTGAAGACAATGGCCGCCTTCAGCACATTGCTGATGGTGACGATCGCCACGGCGTTGGAGCCAAACGGACGGAATACTCGGTATGAGGTGTGCGGCGGGGTGTTTATTTCGCTCAGCAGTTTGTCTATATGGCTGCATAAACGAATGGGCGTTCGAGGTCAATGGCAGCTGGTGCGTATATGTACATGTAGCTACATCGCCGGAAACTTACTCCGGATCATTGTTAAACGAAGAGAACGGTAGGCGCGGGCGCTTTTGCGAGCAGTAGTTGTACGACCGCCGCAGCGTGTTCTGGTTGAGATTGTTGAAGGCCAGGAAGCTGTGATCGTGCACCTTGTCGATCCACTTATAGCTATTGACCAGCTGTGGATACAGAGCCTGCCGGTCCTGAGATGTCTCCTGGGCCAGGTACGCCGTATTTCCCAGCGAGTAGGCCGTGGGCGGTACTTGCAAACCATTTATCAACTGCTCCACTTCACTGCAATTAGTCCACCATATAAAATAACAACAAACTAATTGTCTCGATTTTCTCACCGCAATTGTGAATTTATGGCTCCAAATTTCTCCTGAAAATCGTGGACAAACTTGTTTCGGCTTTCTTCCACTCCCTCCCCATCGGTGCCGTCGGCCAGGTGCTCAAAACACTGTCGTACATTCGAACGCAGGTTCTTAACGGCAGTCAAAGTGCAATTTAACTTATCCATCTATTCAAAATATATTATTTTATAAACAAATGTTTTTAAGTCGTTCGACTTGCAACTTCTTGTATCGATAGCGCCATGTTGCAGCCGATAATTCAAGTTCAGCTTATCGCATAAAAATATCGATATTAGCAAATATCCGCGATGAACATGACAGTAGAAACTCTCGGGAGTATCTGAATAGTTTTGTCAATTCAATTTGTAAATACAACATCAGAAAAAAGTATCAATTGATTAAAGTTTCAGAAAAGTAATAAGTAAATATATTTTCAAAAAATATATCGGTACTTTGAAATATTATAAACTCACATCACTATTGCATCCGAATTGATTAAATACTTCAGCGGGTGCCTTTCAACCATTTTCTAACAAAAATTTGCACGACGAGATGGGCAACAAGTCATCGCTGTTCCTGCGGAGCGAGGAGATAGCGCAGATTCAGGAGGAAACTGGCTGTAAGTACAAAACTGGGGCGGTAACCTTGGCCGAGAAGTCATCCATCGACCACTTTCGAAATAAATACGCATTGGGATACAATGTACAAAATCCACTGACTGAAACAATTCTAGCGCTTGAGCGCTAAAAGCTGTTCAATTGCTTATACAAATATTTGCGCTTCCGTGCGATTGCTGCGCTGGCTGGCTCCATAGTCTTGCCAGTGGCCTTGCCTCAGTGGCGTCTGGTGTTTGTTTGTACCTTGGTGTGGGTGCTCTAAAAAACGAAATTACATATTTAAATATGTACATATTACAAAAGGCTTCCGCTTGCCTTATGCAAGCGCAATATTCCCAGTCAGCAATCAATTTTCATTCTAATTACAATTACAATTACACCTGCACGTCCCGCGTGACGTCATCGGCAATCCCCCCCTTTCAGTGGCTATATGGCGTCTGGGGGGCAAAAGTCGGCGCGTATCTATGCCTGTGCAATTATCTGGTGTCCGAGACCGTGTAAATGCGATATGTATTGGGGCGATAAGCTCAATTGAAATAGCCGCCAACCTCGTCGGACTTGTATCCAGTGCTGTTCGAGCAGCCACTATCAGTTCCCATTCCCGCTGATAAGAGCTGATAATTCAGGTGAATTTTATAACAACTAATTTCGACTCATTCACAGTTACTCCCAACCAAATCGAGAGATTGTACTCGCGCTTCACGTCGTTGGATCGCAACGACTGCGGGACCCTCTCCCGCGAGGACCTGATGCGCATCCCCGAGCTGGCCATCAATCCGCTGTGCGAGCGCATCGTCCACTCGTTCTTTGCCGAGAGCACCGACGATCGGGTGAACTTTCGGCAGTTCATGAACGTGCTGGCCCACTTCCGGCCGCTGCGGGATAACAAGCTGAGCCAGATGAACAGCCGGGAGGAGAAGCTGAAGTTCGCCTTCAAGATGTACGACCTCGATGACGACGGTGTGATTAGCCGGGACGAGCTGCTCTCCATTCTCCACATGATGGTGGGCGCCAACATAAGCCAGGACCAGCTGGTCAGCATTGCGGAGCGCACAATCCTGGAGGCAGACCTCTGCTGCCAGGGCAAAATATCGTTCGAGGACTTCTGCAAGGCCCTAGACCGCACCGACGTCGACACAAAGATGTCCATAAGGTTTCTCAATTGAGGTGTGCTCTGTCAGGATAAAATCTTGGACCAGAGACAGTGAGAGAGAGAGAGAGAAAGTTGGTGGGAGGGAGCTTCTTAGTCAGTGTGTACCAAATAGTTTAGGATGGAGGAGATGGAGTCTACCGAGAGGCATTACTTGTATTTAGTATTCGTTATGGAAGTGAGTGAAGGAGTGAATGAGATGCGGTTTTTTGTTGTTGATAACGTTTAATCTTTAATCTTTACGCCCTCCGCTGTGTGACCCGCACTTGATACATGATTCTTACTTAATTCTTTATTCCTGCGCTGTAATTTAATGTAAGGTTCTGAGGGCATTTTGTGTTTTTAGTTGCTTGCAAATAAAGGCCAACGGCGTGTCATTTAAATTGTTGAACATAATTTGAATAGTTTATTGTGTGTTTCAGACGATGATCAAGTGGAATATCTGTTGTGTTTATATCTGTATATGTATCTGTGATTGCATTGCCTTGGCCGAAAGCATTCCAGGATCAGCTCGTTCGTATTCTTAGGTTGAAAGCTCCTAGTGGAGCTCCTTCGATCAGCAGCGGGCACTTCATGTGGTTGTGGAGACGGCCAGCTTCTTGAGATGCTCCATAAACAGCTGCAGCGAGACATCGTCCGTGAGCACGGGTGCGCCGCCGTCCTGTCGAGACATGCCAAAAGATAATTAGTCAAAATGATGGGCAGGGACGGACGGGGAGGGGAAATGAGAGCGAAACCAACACCAGCACCAATACCAAAAAGAAAGCAGCTTAGAAACTACATAATAACAAAGCAGATTCCCATTGAACAGTGAACAAAAATGTACTACCGTCGTCTGACCAATGGCCGGCTGCGCATGACAGGGATACGGAAACGGAAACGTATGCACAATGAACAGTGAAACAAAACCGACAAAAAAAAAAAATAAAACGAGAATTTGTTTAAGAAACTGCTGAAAAAATCATCTGTCGAGATTTGTTAGCCAGCCGAGCTGTAGCTGGTGGCTGGCTGGAACTTACCTGCCCATAGGCATACATGTTGTTGTGCGTCTGCGATGGATTGACCTTCGAGAGCAGGAAGCGCGCCTGCGAGCCGCCGTGCTCGGTGTCGATATACCGGGGCATGGGGAATCGAGTCTGCAGAATCTCCTGGGCATCGTCGACTGGGGCCTGCAGCAGCTGCTTGAAGTTCTCGTACTCGGGCATGTCCTGGTACTTGAGGGCTCGCCACTGGGCAATCGTCTCGCCGTGATAGATGAGTATCTGGAAGAACGTGTCCATCAGCAGAATGCGATCCGCCTGGATCGAGGCGGTGTCCAGCAGCACGGGCTCGGGCGGTCCGTTGAACGAGTAGCTATAAAGTATCGGCTGTATCATGATCAACGACTGGGTGAGGTCCTCGCGCATCAGCATGTGTCGGTAGAATGTGGTCTCGTCGGGTGAATTGTTGAAGACCTGCAGGAACTGCGAGCGGCGCAGGTGGTACATGAACTGCGGGAACAGACTGAAGTTCTGCGACAGCCGGAAGCTGTTCGGATCGTCCTTGGTGTACTCGCCGAACTTTTGGCACTGCAATAAGCGATATCCCCACGAAATGGTCACAAAATTCGATCCTTTCAGACATTTTCAATGGGGTGTGTACTCACCAGGCGAATTAGCTGACGATCGACCCAGCGCAGAATGTCTGGTCCCTCGTCCGTCTCGGCACGGTAGACAACCATGCGAGCCATGAGGACGGCGGCAGCTTCCTGGTCAAACCCAGCACTGATATGATGCACATTTGTGGTGGCATCAGCCCAGCTATACGTAAGGAGAAACAGAGATGTTACAGACTGCCAGCTGCGGCACCCTCTGGCGGCGGCCACTCCACTACTCACTTTCTGGCCAATGTCGTGACGCGTATGCGCCGCTGACCGCTCGGATGCTGATACTGTGTTATAAACTGTATGCAGCCGCGTCCGCCCTGGGGAATGGGGGCGGCGTGCTGGTTGACAACCTCAAAGAAGTAGGCCACCGTGGAGCTGGGATTCAGCGTGCACAGCTTCCACTGCACCGTGTTGCCCATGCCGATCTCCACATCCGACACCGACGGGCTCTTCACATTCAGCGACACACACGAGCCGATACCTCCGGAGATCTTCAGCTCGCGCGAGCACTTCACCTCCAGCGTGGCATTGAATGCCATTTTCAGATCGTTGCGGCTGTCGCGCGCAAACACGCGTTGGAATGTCTGCTTGAACAGCGACGAGTTGAACGAGTCGCCCATGACCATATGCCCGCCCGTGGAGTTGCACAGCTGCTTCATCTCCAGCAAGCCAGTCTGGTCGAGGGCGCACGAGTAGATGTCGACGCTGTGGCCATTGGTGGCGGCACGCAGGGCCAGCGCATCAAAGTGCTTTATGGCCTTTTTCATGAACTTGACGTTGTCCTTGTGAATGTCATGGTGAGAGCGAATCGGGTGCTTCAGTTCGTCGTCGACCACTTGGCCGGGGCCCTGGGAGCAAGGACCACCGACGAAGGACATAATCCGACCACCCGTATTCGGGTAGGTGCACTCCAGCAGGCCGACTGCTATCGAGAGAGCAGCGCCCGTGGAGCGCAGGTAGCGCTTGCCCTGCGGCACCGGCCAAGGGTCGCGCTGTAGCTCGCTGAGCAGATCACCCAGTGCCGCGTCGCACTGGCTGATCGGCTGCAGAAACCGGTGTGCAGGCGGCACAGGTGCTCCACCTGCCGGCGCATTTGGCCTCTGCTGGCCGGGCATCGGCTGGCCCGGCTGCCCCTGTGGGCCCGGAGCAGCGCCGCGTCCGATTCCGAGCATATCCTGCACCTGCTTGGCGGTCAAGTCCTTGGTGCCGCGGAACACGTAGCTCTTGGAGCAGCCCTCAGCCCCCAGCTCGTGCACTTGTATCATCTTGCCGAACGTAATCAGTCCGATCAGGGCATTGGGCGGCAGCAGACTGAGCGACATCTGCAGCGAATCTTTGAGTGCGTCCAGCTCCTCCTCGTCCATGCAGGTGTCGACGAGGAAAATGAAGACTGGTGGCATGGTCGGAGCCCTGGTAATGGTGTACTCAATGGTGCTGAATCCGGGAATCAGCTCAGCCGGCTGATGTTGCTCCGAAATGGCCGCATATTGAGGGGGGAACTAAAACAACACGTCAACCAGCGTCAAGGCAAAGTTCACAAATGAGTAATTTTCTACTTACCGGATTGCGCTGGAAACAAAAGTTACACACCCACAACTTGGCACGGTAGTCCACCTGGCACAGAGGGTTTAGAATGGCACGGCAGTTGCTGCGCGTGCACAGAACAGGCTCATATTGTATAGGTGGCAAGTCGGGGCGCTCCTTAAGTGGCTGGTAAAGACACGCAAGTGGCACGACCAAGCGGCTGGCATCAATGCGACTCGAGGGCCACACATTCCACGTCAGACGCACTCCGTCGCGGTCCTCGTTCTGCTGGATGAACTCCTCGTAGGTAGTCATCGTGAAAAGCCTAAATTATCTATTAATAGTTGATTATAAATTGATACTAAGTTTGCTTGCTAATTGGAAAAATCGGTCGGCCAGCCACGTCACGGATTTGACAGCTAGTTGTGTAGCAAGAAGCTTCGCGAAGTGTGCGCACAACTACCAAACAATTGGAATTCTGCTAATTTATCAAAATCAAAACAAAGTACCTTTCTGCTCCAAACTGATTTGTTTTTTAATTGAATATGTGTGTGCTATTAAATTAAACTATCTTCCGAATTCAATGTAGCTTAGCTTGAACTGTAATTCAGTGAACTGTGAGTGTAAGCGATACCATCGCAAGTGAAACGGTTATTTGTGTATTCAATTTCAAATGTAAACATGCAACTGACTGGTTTTCTTATATGCAGATATGCTAAATATATATAATTACATGTGTAGTTGTGAATTTTAAGATCGGAAACTAGCATTTCAAAGTAATATTTAATAAACATAATAAATATTATTTAAATGTATCGATGCATCGATAAGGTAATGTATCAACAGTCCCAATGCAGCCCTGATGCAGCTGTTCACTCGTATGTATATGCGTATGTGTGTGTGTGTATTTTTTAGAGTTGAGTTGTTTCTAAGATGGCGACGAAAAAAACGCGTCTTATGTGAAATGCAATCATAACAACTTCAATTTTATGCTAATAAATGTGCCCTGACTTGAGACAAAACTATTGAAAAAGAGTGCTGAGCAAGTGTATTCAATTTTACATGTGAAAGTTTGGTGCGAAACTGTAGTGAAAATGGCCACAAATATGTATCGAGTCGGAGGTGAGAAAATTTTTTTCCGTACTCGCTTTTCTATCATCTTTCGTTATCGGCGCCGCCGTCTCACAGTTTCGCCTGCCCATCGTATGCCCATGTGTGCGTGTGTGTGTTTTGTCTGAGGAGAGACTCCAGAGCAAGGAATAATGAAAGTGCATCTTAATTACAACAAATTCTTAGCTGGGTCTCCCACTCATATCCATGTGTGTTATCAAAAGCATTGATAAACCCCACTCTGACCGCCAATAAGAACCTGCACTCTCAAAATATGTGGTTGGTTGTTTGCTAAATGCCGGAATGAGACGAGCTTCTACAGCGTAGATGATGTGTCGAAATCAACCATGAAACATTGGACAGCAGCGAGCCTATGAGGCAGATAGTCAGTCGGTGGAGGGGTGGATGGGATTGTGCATTGAACCAACAAAATTGTCGCAGCTGCAGCAAGTGTTTCAACATGTTCTGTTCCTCCCGATAAGCACCCAGAGCTCGTTCGCTTGCTAATGTGTGTGTGTGTGTGTGCGCGGTGTATGCTTTAGGGTGGGGGTAATGATGGAAACGAAATGAAATGGAATTGCATTTGCCAAATTGTGATTTCTATTGGTGTGTGTGTGTGTGTTTTCGTGTAATTGTGTGGGTAAAAGTGTATCTCATTTTTGTGCGCCTCCATGCTTTGTTGTGTTTTCTTATGCTAATGAGCTTTTTCGGGTTTCGGCTGAGCATCTTATGGTTTGGGTTCTGAACGATTTGGTTGTTCCCTGCCTACTACTTCCATCTTTACGCACTTTGCACGTTGGCCTATTGTCGGCTCGCTCACACCTCAGCGATGACGTTGCCGCTCGTCTCTATATGCAAATGAACGGAAAAAGCAAGCGGCTAATTAACCAAATCAAAATAAATACCAAAACTATATTAACACCGATGTGGGAATGCGTACATATACATATATCTGATTGCCTTTCTGGCACTTTTCCTGCGGGCGATTACTCGGCCCGGCCCATTCTGTCTCAGAATTTTGTCTCCATCAGCGCTTTTTGTTTGCCATTTTTAATGGCCACGCACACGCACACTCGGCCACATACAATACGCCAAGTATTGGTAGATACATATGTATATACGAACGGTACCACACTTTCTTTTTCATCTCTCTCCATCTTGCATGGCCAGCGAAATGTTACCAAATGTTGCCCAAGACAAGACAAGACACAGACAGCACAGTTGGCTTTTAGTTTTTTTCTTTTCTTTTCTTCTAACATTTTATTGCCGAGTGGTCAGCCCCAAGCAACGGTATTGTATCTGTTTCTGCGACAGGTTCGCGATGCAGCGATCACGATGCAGTTGTTGTTGTTGTTTTTGCTGCTCTGCTGCTGCTTTGCTCGATGGATTGGATGGATGGATGCCCACATTTGTATTTAATTGAGCAACGCAGCTCGCATACTTCTGACTGTGTGTGTGTGTGGCCGTAATTAAGCGGCATGTCCACGTATGCATGTGTGCGTTTACCTGTGACGTATGTAATGCCTGCTAATGAATGGAGTTGCAATATGTGGCTCCCCTGCCCACCCCTTCACGCCAGCATGCCACCATGCTACCATTCTCGACGCGACTCTATGTACAGTTGTGGTAACCCCCCCTCGTTCGTTTCGTTGCAGACTACGTGTACGTTGAGACAACGCCGAATAGTCCCTACCTGATACGCCGCATCGAGGAGCTGAACAAGAACCAAACCGGCAATGTGGAGGCGAAGGTCATGTGCTTCTACCGGCGTCGTGATCTGCCCAACCCACTGGTGCAGCTGGCCGACAAACATCAACGTAAGTATCCGCCATATGCGGTCGCTTAAGAACCAACAAAACGATTCTCTTTTTTTATTGTATTCGTATGCTTTTTTTTTTGGCAACAAAGTGAGGTTAGGTTGCGAAAAGTCGTCGTCGTTGTCGTGGCCTTCAAACAAGTTGAAAGCTAATACCTCCCAAAAACAGATCCCTAGCCTTAAGCACATTTTCACCACAAACACCAAAAAGCAGAGCGGGTAGGAATATAGCAAAGTCCGCCACCCCCACCACACCCCGGTAAGGCGGCCAGTGTGCAATGTGTCAAGGCATTCACTTCCACAAAAGCCACCAGGCCACCCACACCCGCACCCCCGCCAAAGCCAAACATCAAGAGCAACAAGAACCTCACTGACAACAACTGTAAAGCACACACAAAGTGAGGAGAAAACGGAATGCCCAGCATCCGTCGCATCCGTAGCAGCAGAAGCATCAGAGACCAGGCAGAGCCACATAAACATAATGTGTTGAGCTGCACTGTACCCAATGTCTCTGCTGCTGTTGCTGTTACTGTTTTCGGTTGCTGCTAGGCGGCGCCAACGCCAATGCCAACGCCATAGCACAGCGTCAATGTGAATGTGATACTCTCGAGAGTAGTAGGTAGACTTGCTGTCTACCTCTGAATGCTACAACCATACATACATACGACAAGTATATGTATGTGTGTGTGTTTGATTCTGTGTCTCTGTGTGTGTGCACGAAAATTTTCATGAGTGCTATAGAAGAAGTGGGACGTGGGTGAGGAGAGGAGAAGTGGGATCAGGAGCCATACCCCAATGTGGCACACGCAGAGGCGCGCTTTGCATTCATGTATACATACACACAGGCAGGGTTCGCCTCCCTTTTTTATTTCGCCCCCCTCTTTCTCGCTCTCTCTCCGCAGCCCCAAAAAAAGCATACTGGACTGTACTGAATGGGATGGGGATGGGATGGGGCACTGGGTTTCGACCAGTGCCGCCCGCTCGAACTCGATACGTGACCCAACGAAAATGCGTTTTCCGTGAGGAAGCCAGCCCAGCCCCCTTCCCATCCCATCCCAGCCAGCAACCCACTCGCCCTACGACATGCGCCGACAATGCCCATTAACGCAACCCCTTTCGCTCCCAACATGGGTCCGCTGTCATCTCGTTTCTGCTGCCCTGCCCAGTGGAGTTGGAGCTGGGAGCTGGGAGCTGTAGCACGAGCCGAGTGAGTACCCAGTGCGTGCGCCGTGCGCCGCCTTTTGGCGGGCCACTCACTAATCAGGCAAAAATTAGCACAAAAATCTAAAGTTTGAGCACAAGTGTGCCGCTATTCCAACCCCAAAACTGCTTCGAACTGCTAAGCGACCCACGACCTATGCATACCCTACCCTGCAGTCGTCCAAGAGATTCACGATGATAACAGATTCAAATTCGAAGCATGATAAGAATCTAACAATATCGAGGTTCAAGTATTGCTAGGGTTAGCGCTGCCAGGCCTAACACAATCCAAATTTATTGTTGCTAAAGTGTTGGCCACAAAGTCAATAGGAATAGACATCAGGCAGAGTACAGGGACAAAATCTCAAAAATAACCAAACGGCATGCTTCCTTCCTATGCTGCCTCCCACGCCAGGCAAACAAATCCAACCACGCCCCACCCACTACAGGGCCATTTGCTTGTGGGTGTCTGGCTGTGTATGTGTGTCCTATCTATGGCCGCCAAACAGCCACTCACCCCCAACCACGCGAACACCCCCCAACCCTCGGCTGATGTCGTTGTCTTCTCTGCGAGAGCTTCAAACACACAAACACACAAATACACAAAAAACACCTAATACCTACGTTGCTTTGGTTCTTCCTGTAACTCTAGAAATGCACCCACGCCCCTGTGTATTCGTGTATATCTGTCCGTGGGGGTGGGCTGCAACTCGACTTCTACCCCACGCCCTTTCCCTGATTCTGCTCTGGTGTGCAGTGGGTGGAGGAAAAGGTGAATATTTTCTAATCAGCCGCCGCAAAGTTTCAAGAGAATAAAATCCTCGAGGGTATCTAGTGAGTTTAAATCATGCAGTCCGCAAAAGATAGGATTGGAGGTAGAATTTGTGGGTTATTAATAAAATTTATTTTTCTGACCATTTTAACTCCATTTTAATTCAAAAATATATTTAAAAAAAAAAATTAAATAAATCGCTACGACATTTTTTAATCAGACACGATAACCGAGAGCAGGTTTATATTAATTAAATCATATAAAAAATACATTTGTTGATGTAATTAATAATATTTCATTGAGCTTACTAATTTTGCAAACTTTAAAAATTTTAACAGTCTTTCAAAATTTCCCAACGCAAAGGAATTATTAGATAAAAACCTCTGGAACGAAATATTTTAACTTTGTAGAACATTCGACCAGCAGTGTTCAGTGCTCCATTACTGTGAAAACTGATTAAAATTTGTTGTGTGTTTTGCAGGAAACAAAATGATACAATAATAGAATAGATATGAATCATAATCTTTGAATTTTCAATAGCCATTCCTATTTTTCAACACTGATATTTGGCTTTGATCTTAGGTTCAAGGTTGCTTATTAAGTGCCCCTTTTCTGTGATTTTTTAAATTTATCAATGTCATCGAAGAGTAGTTGCTCTGTGGCCACAGTTTCCTCACTTAGGCTCTCCTTCAATCGGGCTGCCTCTTCGACTATGCGTCGGTTTGCTTTAGCCATATAGTCCAAGTTGTGTCCCAAGATAACTCCATAAAGTCCCGTCCTAATTTCAGCGAATGATTCTAGAAATTTTCAAAAATGAATCTTTTCCGATTCTGAATCTGACTCCGTTGGTACGTTAGTGGGTACGGCATTAGTCAGGCTCTGTGGATCGATTAGATGCTGATTCTGGTTTAGTTCTCAAAGTAAAAGTTCTCACCGGTACGGCCAGGACTATAATCAGACAGAACTGCATCTTGCAATGTTTCAAATGGAACTGCAATTTTCCGATCGTGCTCGTAAGTTTTTATAGTAGTCGCAGTTGGACTACTTTGACATTAGTTGTGGCAATTATCGGCGTTTTCTAAAAATACGTACGACCGTCGGGTTCATCCAGCTGGACTCGGCTCCTACAGAGATAATTTCAAAAGAAAATATAAGGAAGAAAGAAATACAAAGAAATTTTATATTAATTTTTTAAATTGAGAGAGCTATTTGTTTCGGTACACAGATGTTGATTATTGAATGATTCTACTATGCATTCAATATGTGCATTATAAATGAAATATTGAAGCTTATTAAGTGTTGGGCAGACCTTTTGAATTCCTTTCGGCGAAACTCGAGTCGAGCAGCGTTACATTACAGCCTTGCACGAACAGGCAACCGAATCGATTTGGTGGGATTAAACATTAAATTTGGGTGTTTCTCCTGCCAGACGACGACTTTTTAAAGTGTGAATTATTCTTTATTTTGTAGCTAACCTCACTTTTAGCTGGACAGTGTTTATTTAATATTTAACGATTATTTAATTTAAAACTACCATTGCTTGAAACATGAACATTTGTAAATAAACGTATATCCCCCCCAAATGCACAAAACAAAAAAAACCAAATCAAATCAAATCGAATTGAATGGTAAAAACAGTGGCCACAGCCGAGGACTCACCGCTGGCGACCAAGCTGAAGAAGACCTGGCTCCGCACACCCGTGGGCGAGGAGCAGGCAGCGCAGGCTGTGCTCGATCCCTCAATAGGTACTACTACAAACCACACACAATCACAACAGCAAACAGCTGTCTTTCTCTATACATAATTTATGAAACTTTAATCGTAGCTCGAACTATATTTTTGGGAATGCCAACTATTTAATATTCTCTTATTTATACTATCGATCTCCCCAGCCCTAACGCTTATCCCTATTATTTTATGTTTGTCAAAGCTCTCACTGCTATATTCTTTTAGTTTAGTTGTTAATTTATGTTGTGTAGATCTCTCTCTCTCTGTCTCTTTTTGTCTGTCTATATTTTTCTCACTTGATTCTCTTGGTGCTTTAACTGTATTGGTCGTCTGCTTTTCAGCTGCCTTGGATGAGGAGCGCACAAGTCCGACGCAAGCGTCTGGCGGCGGCACTGGCGGTGCATCTGCAACCAGCAACAATGCTGGCAGCACCACTACCACCACCACAACCAACAGCAACAACAACAATAATAATAACAACAGCAGCAGCAGTGGTAGCGGCAGTGGCACTGGCAGTGGAGGCGATGCGGAAAAGGGCGAGGCGCTGACCAGCAAACAGCGCTACCAGATCAAGCACCGCGAGCTGTTCCTCTCACGCCAAGTCGAATCGATACCCGCCACACAGATACGAGGCAAGTGCTCCGTGACGCTGCTCAACGAGACGGAGTCCCTGCAGAGTTATCTAAATAAAGACGTGAGTCGTAGTTGGTAGAGGCAGCGACACAGACAGTCGGTGTTAAGCCTTTCCGTTTACCTTCTTAACAAATTTTCTGTATTCAAAATGTTTATTCTTTTTGTTTTTTTTTCATTGTGACGCCTTACAGGACACATTCTTCTACTGTCTGGTCTTCGATCCCAATCAGAAAACACTGCTCGCCGACAAGGGCGAGATACGTGTCGGCAGTCGCTATCAGTGTGATATTCCCGCCAAGCTTAAAGACACCGTCACGGACGAGCGCAAGCTGGAGGAGCTGGAGTCACTGGTATGGACGCCAGAGCACACACTGACAGATCGAAAGATCGATCAGTTTCTCGTCGTCTCGCGTTCCATTGGCACCTTCGCCCGAGCCCTCGACTGCAGCAGTTCTGTGAAGCAGCCCTCGTTGCACATGTCGGCAGCGGCAGCCAGTCGGGACATCACACTGGTAGGCAATCGAAAACCGGCTAAACTAATTCCCCATTTCTGCTAGTATTGATGGTATTTCTCTTTAGTTTCACGCCATGAATATTCTGCACAAGCACGACTACTCGATTGAGGAGGCCATGTCCTCGCTAGTTCCTTCCACTGGACCGGTGCTCTGTCGCGATGAAATCGAGGACTGGAGCGCCTCGGAGGCAAATCTCTTCGAGGAGGCGCTGGACAAATATGGCAAAGACTTTAACGACATTCGACAAGATTTCGTAAGTAAACAATCGCTGGCTATTGCCATTGATCGACGTCTTACAATTTTCCCATTTTTCTATCCGATTTTAGCTGCCTTGGAAAACGCTGAAGCAAATCATCGAGTACTACTATATGTGGAAGACCACCGATCGCTATGTGCAGCAGAAGCGCGTGAAGGCTGTCGAGGCGGAGCTGAAGCTCAAGCAGGTCTACATACCGCAATACAATAATAATGGTGGCAAGGGAGGCGGCAACGGAGCCTCTGTCAAGGCGGGTGGTGGTGGCGGCATTTACAATGGCACCACCAACGGCGGCACCGATCTCTCAAGCAACGGCAAACCCTGCGAATCGTGCGGAACAACAAAATCATCACAGGTATACAGCATATAGGACATTTAGTAAATTGCAGTAGCCAGACAATTCTTAAATCTATACCCGCTCCCTCCTCGCAGTGGAACTCGTTTAGCACCGGTCACATTACGTGTCGTCTCTGCCAAAGCTGTTGGGAATACTGGCGGAGGTACGGCAGTATGAAGTCTGCGAATAAGGGCGACGCCAGCAGCGACAGTGATGCAAAGAAGAAGGCCTTGGCTGCGACGACGCCCACGGCTACCGCTGCAGCAGCGGCTACAACACCCACAGCGGTAGTCGACCTCAACGATGACGAGAAAATCAGTGATCTAACCAATCGTCAATTGCATCGGTAAGTGCCTCTTCGGTCTGGCATCCCATGCATAATATCTTACCACCCAACTCTGACATGGCAGGTGTTCTATTGTCAATTGCGGAAAGGAGTTCAAGCTGAAGACCCACCTGGCACGCCACTATGCGCAAGCGCACGGCATTGCCATCAGCTCTGGCTCTCCGCGGCCCATCATGAAGACGCGCACTGCCTTCTACTTACACACCAATCCAATGACGCGCGTGGCGCGCGTCATCTGCCGCAGCATTGTCAAGCCCAAGAAGGCGGCGCGACAAAGCGCCTACGCCATCAATGGCCAGCTGGTTAAGCAAGAATGTAAGTCTACGATTTATAACACTCAAACGTTGCTGAACCATGCCCTTCTTACTCCTCATGTTTGGTTTAGTTACGAATCGTATTAGCGGCAAATCGCAGGCGGAGATCAAGAAGCTGCTATTGCTCAAGCCCAAGGATCGTGGCAGTGTCACTAAAATCGCCAATCGCCTGGGGGCGCCTGGCAGCGGCCCACACGAGTGGCTGGTGCTGACGCCCAAGGACAAAATGCCGCTGCCCGCTGTCGTCTCATTCCCCAAGCCGCCCAAAGCAGCGGATGGCAGTTTAGTCTACGATCGCGTGCCCAACAAAACGCCCGACATTGTGGCCGTGCCGGCCGAGAAGGAACTAACTATAATTCCAACGCAAGCAACATCAACGATACGAAAGCGGGCGCACGAAGAGCAGCAGCTGAACGGCACTGAAGGTATGTGAATATTATATTATTCACATATACAACCGTGTTATACTATATTTATTTCTGTTGCAGTAACCATAGTTCCCAGTGGACCGCCTCCAAAGAGGCCGAACAAAGATCCTATGCCCTCGCATTGTCCCAGTCCCGAGCAGTTTGCCGCCATGATGGCGGCATCGGGACAACCGCTCTCCAGACACCATGTGAGTCACCGCCAGATATGCTTGATTCGATCCCAATTGATCAATGATTCTAATTATTCTTTCAGCTCAATGGCAAACAGAAAATTGCGCAAATGGCCCGAGGCGGAAACGGACGCAAGCAGGTCATCAGTTGGATGGATGCGCCGGACGATGTTTACTTTAGGGCAAACGACACACACAAGTGAGTGGAAAACAGCAAATGGATTTTAGATTTTAAGAAATTCCTTAAATGCTTTGCTTGTGCATTTTAGAAAATCGCGAAAAATACTCTCTGCCGTGGATCTGCGCCGTGCGGCGCGCAAACCATGGCGCACACTGCCCATCAAGCCTCTGGCTCCCGAGCCGAGTAGCAGGCCCATTGAATCACAAATCGTCATACTGGACTGACCGTCGCCGGCACACACAACAGGAACATCAGCAGCATCAGCAGCAGCATCGCCAGCGGCAACCAAGTTGTTATCGTCTTCAGCAAACAGCAGATTCGAGCAGCAACATCCTCCATTTCCATACACCATGGATGCACTGCTTAACTAGTGACCATTCTCCGATTTAACTGGCTTGCCATGTACATACAACATACAACATACACACACCCCGCATGCATACCATAGTAAACAAACATCCAACAGACAGACATACCAGACAACCCGCATTCAAGTTAGGATCAGGCAGGAGTTACAGCATCATCCCTGTATGACTTGGTATTGGTGTTGCAGAGCCGGGAAAGAGAATCGAACGGCGAACCGCGAACCGAACCGATAGCAACCACAAAACAAAACAAAAACCACTTTATTAGCGCTTAAATAGATGTCTTTTTAAAAAACAAATAGTAAGATAGTAAGTGTTAAGGTCTGTAGTAGCAGTAAACAGGACAGGACGCAAAAAGGAAAACCATAACAAAATATTTATAAATATTTTATATTTTTTTAAATTTAAAAATCTCAACATACCGAATACCCAAACACACACACACATAAGTCCGGCAAATGCACTGCCACTTTGGTAGTGTAGTTCGCCACACAAAGCATGAAACTCAAATGATCGTTCTCGTTTAGTCATTCAGCGTGTTCTTTTTTTAAAGGAATAAATCCAATCCCTTGCATGGTTTCATTCTTGAGTATATGTATATGCATGTGTATGTGTATGTCATATATGCAAGGTCCCGCGATATATGATATATGTATGTTTTCTGTCGTAGATACTTTCTAAACGCGCTTCAAAGTTCCACTTTATATTTTTTAAGCCTAAAACCCCCCCCTAGCTAAGAACCAGATACGTAAATGAAATTGAAAGGCCTCTACCCGTAATTTTAAATATTTTCAGTCCAAAATTGAGTACGGGAATTGTTTGAATGCTTTAAATTGTAGAATGGGGAGAAATGTAACCTTGTTAATGTTAATCAGTGACAGTGACAGTGACAGTGACACGTGCAAAATGATACAAACATATTGATTTATGCTGTAACTAAACAATGGAATGCTTGAGTAACAATTGTACAGTAAAGAGTTTAAAGATAAAATTCGAATAAAATGTATTTTCATAATTTATATAAACGAAAGTTCAGTACTCTAAAGAGCGATAACATAGTAGGACCCCCACATCCATACCCACACCCAAAAACACAGACACAGCCACAACCACAACCACACACACACACACATCTAGAATATTATTTACGCATATAAATCCATAAGAAACTAAGCTGCAAAATACATTTAAAAATGTATGGCATGGCATAATAACGAGAGGAGATAACAGTTTCAAAAAAAAAATATAAAAACAAAAAAAACAAACAGAGAATGTCTAGACTCTAGCCTAGAACAGCCAGGGCAAGCGGAAAACAGAACCAGCAAATCATAAACAGAAAAAAAACATTTAATAAATGATTATAAAGAAATTTCGATTGTAAGCCAATATACTTTTAACTTAACATCTTAAGCAATTTTGTAAAATAAAACACTTCAAATTAAAATGGTTAGTTAAGTGAAGGAGAAGTCGGAGACGGAGACGGATGGATCGCGAGTGGTGCAAATAATAATACTGAAAATACAGTCCCCGAAGCAAACATGACCACAGCTAAAGCCGCGCGAATGTTAAGCAAGCAAACAAACAAACGATTTAAGTTGTTTTTATTTCCAAAAACGAAACACACACAGACACACATTTAAATCCAAGATCAGAAGAGAACCACTGCAATTGAAACTGCAACAGAATAAAACAAACAACAAAAAGAGAGACAAGCAACAGAAGCAAATCAAACAGAGCTATATAAATAATTATATACTTATATATATATATATTATATACAGATATACAGTGTAACAGTACATACGCGCATTGGATAATACATTTTTACAGAGCAGAGAGTTCTTCGCGCCAAACGACGAAGACGGACGGACGGACAGGACGTGTGAGACAACAAGCAACCGACAAGTTTTCCAAATAAAGTTTTAAAACTTAACATTTTTCCTAAAAATATGCAAAACATTCAGGGTTTTTATTTCCGTGGATATAACAATGAAAAACAACAATAATGTAAAAGTGTCCGCTCTACTCTTCGGAGTAGCTGGCAATGCATAGGGAGGCATTGGTGCCGCCAAAGCCAAAGGAATTCTTCAAAGCTACGCGCCTTGCCTGCCCCTGCGACCATTCGCAGGCTTTGGTCACCACATTCACATCCACATCCATCTGGTCAATGTTGATGGAAGGCGGCAGCGTATTCTCCGCGCAGGCGTGCACCACAAAGAGTGCCTCCAGGCTGCCAGAGGAGCCCAGCAGGTGTCCGTGGGAGCCCTTGGTCGAGGATACTTGAACCTGTGGTGTGTGTTCGCCAAACACTCGTCTAATGGCATGCGATTCGATGCGATCGCCAGTGGGTGTGGATGTGGCGTGGGCGTTTACGTAGCTGATCTCCGCAGGGCTGACACCACCGTCCTTTAGGGCTCGCTGCATGGCCAGTGTGGCTCCAGCCCCATCCTCGCTGGGTGATGTGATGTGGTGTGCATCGCCCGAGAGGCCATAGCCCAGCAGCTCCGCCAGAATGGGGGCGCCACGGGCGCGTGCATGCTCAAGTTCCTCCAGCAGGAGCACAGCTGCTCCCTCGCCCATCACAAAGCCATCACGCGCCTTGTCAAAAGGTCGCGAAGCCACGGCTGGGTTATCATTAAATGCGGTACTGAGGGCGCGCAGTCTGCAGAAGCCAGCTATTGACAGTGGGTCGATGCAGGCCTCCCCGCTTCCCGCTAGCATCACATCCGCATCGCCGTTGCGAATGAAGCGCATGGCATCGCCCAGAGCATGGGCTCCAGTCGCGCAAGCGGTCGAAACGGAGTGGTTGGGCCCGCGCAGACCGTGCCGCATGCTGATGTGGCCACATGCCATGTTGGGCAGCAGTCTTGGCACAAAGTAGGGACTGACCCGATTGTAGCCTCGCTGCAGCTGGTTCCAGGTGTTGTAAACCTCCGCCAGATCGAACATTCCCATTCCGACACAGACACCAAAGCGTTCCCGCTGCTCCTCACTGAGCTCCTTTGGCTTGAGATTCCCCGAGGCCAGAGCTTCCTCCGCCGCCAGTACAGCCAGTTGCGTGGCAGGGCTCATTAGTTTGATGTCTGTCTTGCTCAGATGCGTGTCCAGCTGCAAGTTTTCCCTCACAATTTGTGCTGCAACCTGACATGGCAAGCCCTTGAACTCCGGCCCCAGCTGGGAGATTGCGGACTCGCCGGCCAGCACACGCCGCCAGGAGTCCGGCACATTGTTGCCCAGCGGCGTTACGGCTCCACTGCCAGTGATCACCACGCGTCGTCGTCCAGCTTGCGTCGAGGAATTCCGGGCCAGTGGAGCAATTAATTTGGAATTCCGTAAAAAGCGCATTTCGCTGCAGCGTAACTGAAACCGGTCGATTGTACTATATCGATATATCGACTACATTTCTTTGTTTTCCAATCAGATTCCAATCGGAAACAGCTGTGCCAGGGGGGGCGGTTTCAAAGTTCTGATATTATTGTACGTACAATTGTAATACAAAATTAAATAAATAAATTGAGAAAACTAAAAATTTAAAAATAAAAAATAATATATAAAAATATATTTTAATTTATAATTATAGAAATTAAAATAACAAAGTTAATAAAAATTTAATAAAAATAAGCAACAATAATAATATGCTTAAACTTGTAGCGCTTTTAAATAATTAAAGTAAATAAAATTCTCTCAGATGGGGGGTATATACGGCGATTCCTATCTAAATTGGCAAATTATTTTTTTGAATCCATTCCACTTGAAAACTGAGTGAATGCGTCTTCTTATCTGTTCACACATAAGTATGTATGTATGTACGATATACAACAGAGCAACAAGTTGTTTTGATACGATTGCCGAGCATTGTACATACATTTATATTGATACCGGTTCCATACTTGAAAGAGAGCAGCACGTATAAAAGTCTCGCTCCACATCAGACGATACTCATTTGCGTTCCGCTGTTCTTTGGTTCCACTCCACAACAAACTTGCAGAGCAATGTCTAAGAATTGTAAGAAATTTCGCAGTACTCCGTCACGCCCCTCGAAATCTTTGACTAAATGAATACAAGTGGAGAATACATATAGGAATGTTGATAATCCGAATTGTTTTTCTGCAGCATGTTGTCGCGGTCCCGGTTACGCAACGCCGTTGGATGCCATGAAGAGCGGGCCCCGGGAGAAGCTCCTCTACACGGTGACGGTGCAGCCCAACTTGGATGAGCCCCACGGCGACTATCTGTCAACAATCGACGTGGACCCCGAAAGCCCCACCTACTGCCAGGTCAGAAAACAAACAGTCTTCGCTCTCCCACTTGGCCTGATGAGCTTCATGTTGATCCATAGATAATTCATCGCACGTTCACGAATCGGAAGGGGGACGAGCTCCATCACTCGGGCTGGAATGCTTGCTCGAGTTGTTACTATGTGGACGAGAATGCAAAAAGCGTTCCGAAGAGGGACAAATTGGTATTGCCGGCCCTGAACTCGGACTTTGTGTACATACTCGATGTGGTGAAGGATCCGCGGAAGCCCGAAATCATAAAGGTCATCGATGGGGAGGTGCTGAAGAGTCACAATGTGACGGGACCCCATACGACGCACTGCCTGGCCAATGGAAACATAATGATATCTGTGATGGGCGACGCCGAGGGGAATGCCAAGGGGGATTTCATTCTGTTCGACTCGGACTTCAATTGCATCGGCACCTGGACCAAGGGGGCAAAGAAGGCCTTGTGTGGATACGATTTCTGGTATCAGCCCTATTTTGATGTAATGGTTGCATCCGAGTGGGGAGCTCCCAATAAATTTCGACGGTTAGTACTCGTAGTGAAGGGACTTTAAGGATTATTAATTATTATTTGCATACCCTTTGCAGTGGCTGGCAGAGCGGAGATCTGGAAGACATGACCCAGTACGGTTGCAGGCTCAACTTTTACAAATGGTCCACGCAAACATTGTACCAAACCATTGATTTGGGTACGGATGGGATAACGCCCCTGGAGATTCGCTTTCTGCATGACCCAAAACGGGCCGAGGGTTTCGTCGGATGTGCCTTGAACGCCAAGGTGTTCTACTTCAGGAAGAAGCCGGACTCCGATGAGTTTGAGGCGAAGAAAGTGATTGACATTCCGGGCAAGCTGGTGGACACGGGCAGTGGCACTGCAGAGGACATGGGTGGCATGATTTCAGATATTATAATTTCGCTGGATGACAGATTCCTCTACGTAAACTGTTGGAGGCACGGCGATGTGCGGCAGTACGACATCAGTGATGCCGCAAATCCGAAGCTGACTGGCCAGCTATTCCTGGGAGGTGCCATATGCAGCGACCTACCCAACATCATTGTCAAGGAGGATAAGGAACTGACAGTGAGTGTTGAATGAAACAGAATAATATCTTTATTCGAAATCGCATTGCACAGGAGCGACCACCAGCACGCTATGTAAAAGAACGCCGCTTGGAGGGTGGACCACAGATGATGCAGCTATCCCTGGACGGCAAGCGCTTGTATGTCTCCTCATCGCTATACTCACCCTGGGACAAGCAGGTGAGAGCAGCTTCCATTGATAAAACTATGTCGCAGGTGTGTGCAATCCCCTTTTCCATTTCAGTTTTATCCCAAAATGGTGTCCAAGGGCGGTCATGTGTGCATGATTGATGTGGATACCGTGAATGGCGGCATCTCGTTGAATGAGGACTTTTTCGTGGACTTTGGCAACGAGCCATACGGTCCTGGCCTGCCCCATGAAATGCGCTATCCTGGTGGCGACTGCACTTCCGACATTTGGCTGGCCAACGATGCGTAAAGAACTCCTTTCAGCAGCTGGCATTTTAATTCCAAAAGTTAATTATTTTATTGAAATTAATGTTTGGAGATATCTCCTTCTCATCTCTCATTCCTCATTCGTGATATCTCCGAACTGGAGACATCGCCGGTGTATCGCTTTTTCGTCACATTAAAATCCAAAAGCAAGTTTTGGGTTTAATCTATGCATAAAGTTTATAATCTGCGAACTGGTGGAAGCAGCGACGTTTATCTGGTCTAATAACTTTCCAGTACCAAGGGCTAAAACCAAAACGATGTTCTTGGTGACCTGCTCACCGTCGTCAGTATAACATTTTCATTGGGCAGCTTCATCAGGTTCAGCAAGCGTTGTCCACTGCAATAGCCACAAGATCTACATATGGCATGCAACAGGGATTTTGGAAATCTACTTACTTTTGGTCGCAGGTGCAGTCAATAAAATTCTTGGCCAGTCCGTTGAGTAAATGTTGGTGGAAGAAGAAAATGTGCACCAAGTAGGCCAGACTGCAGGGCATCAGCAGCTTGGCCCAGGGTATCCGCTGCAGCTTGTCTCTGCCTGGGTCACGGGTGCACAACTGCTGCCAGATCACCTGGGTGGCTGTGACGGCGGCAAAGCTCATGAAGGTCAGGCGATTGAGCAGCGCAAAGGATGCGCCACTGACAAATGCCGCCACTGCGTTTGCCGGCCTCAGCTTCAGCCTCATTTTGAGCATTAGCCACTGCATCAACTGGAATAAAAGCGAAAGCCCCATGGCTGGTCTACTAGGCTGCTACAGATGTGGGCAGGGGGTAACATACTTGAAAGAGACCCATGTAGCTGACCAAGAATCGCGTTGTGTGCAGTCGCAGGCGCATCAGATTTCGCCGCATCAGGGCGTGGCCCAAGTCCAAAGCTAGACCAATGCCCAGATAGGTTCCCAGTTGTGCTAGACGCTGCCTGAGGCGCCTGGCCACCGGCCATTTGGTGTAGTCCTCCGGCAAAGGGGTTGGCTTGATGAACCAGAAGCCCGAATACTTGCGCGCCTGCTGATAGTGCAGCACCGCCAGGGAGCTCAGCATGAATACCAGCGTCTGGCCCCAACGCGAATGCACCAGACCGATGTCCAGCTGTCGCAGCAGGCTCTCCAAGGCCTGCAAGGATCATGCGTGTGCTCATTTTAAAGTTTCTGGGGACTCCACTCACCGCATGTGTAATGCCAGTCACAAAGTAGAGCAGCACCTGAGGTGGCATCCACCAGCTGAGCTGGGAGGCCAGCCAACAGGACAGATACGGCGTACAGATGAACACGAAGCGACCGTTGAGCCGCCGAGCCAGGCACATGAAGTAGAATGTGAACGCATTGATGCAGGCGGCAAAGCTGACGGACTGCACATAGTTCCTCACTATGGCCTTGAGCGTTCCCTTGGAGAGTTTGCGCCACTTGAAGAGCAATGGCAGCTGCAAGGAATGGCAAAATTTCCAATATTTATCGTGGGGCATTTACTGCACTAGCAGACCAGCAACAAGGGCGAGTAGTATTTCGCACTGGACACATGATTGCGGTAGATATTCCAGAGCAGGGCATGCGTGCAGCTCTGTCCTGGACGGCTGTGCAGGACGCAGCAATGCAAGCGATTCAGGGGCCTCTCTAGCAGTTTGCTTGGCGCTACGGCCATGTCGCGTTGACTTTTCGGCACGGACTGTCCATCCCAGGCCGAGCGGCCACCAAAAGCTCGCCACTTGGACTGGTTCAGGTCGGAGGTTAATATGCAAAACATTGGAAAAGTTTATTTGAACGGAATGCACACATAACACACAAACAGAACTACTCTATAATCGATTCAGCACAGGCGGGCGAGGCGCTTTCTTATGTTTAATGCGCTGTGGAAACAAAATACGAAACTGTAGGTTGAGCAGCTGCTTAATCCATTCGACTTACTAGTTGGCTGTGGTGCTGTCGATGATGACGCCGGAGAGTACGCTGACCCGCTGGAACGGCAGCACGTAGTTGTGTATGAGGTATGCCAGGGCAGCGGGAAACGCCACATCGCCAAAGCCATAGCCCTGACGCTTGTTTGGCTCCTTCTTCGCTGCTTGGCGGCTCGCCCACAGTGTGCGAATGGCCTCCAGCAGGGCGTAGCTTAAAATGGTGGGTTTCGGATAGAGCAGATAGCTGAGGCCCCCCAGGAAGCCAGCCAAGGGATGCCTGAACGAGTCCCTGAGTCCCACGGGACTGTGCCGCAAAAGGCAGTGAACGGCCTGAAAAAGTAGAACTTTGGATTATGGTGCAGTATGGTGTATGGTGATTATGGTGTGTCCTTTACCCTGTAGATGCCCACGTAGCAGCCCAGCCAGGCGGTTGATTGGAGTCTAAGATGCCTCAAGTGCCACTCGCCTTCGTTTGTGCAGCTGATAATGGCCCTGAAGAGATCCAAAAGGAGTCCAATCACCAGATAGTTGCGTATGCCACACACCAAGTGGAGAGAACAGTCGGGCTCGGCGTGTGTGCATCCCTTGCCATGGCGATGAGGAGTATCAACGGGCGGTGCAGCGTCGGGCGTTAGGAACCAAAAGCCATTATGGCCAACGCGTCTCCGTTTGCCCTCCAGGACAACGGCGCTGCAGCTCATGAAGATCAGGGCCTGCAGGGGCAGGCAGAGAGTAACGGCTCTGGCCAGCGGATTGGAATGCAGCAGAAGACTCTCAATGAGCTGGAAATGGATGACAAAATCATGGAATGAATTATGTGTAGATCCCTCTACTCACCGACTGAAATATAGCCGTGTGCTGCAGATGCTTCACGCGCCTGGGGAAGCAAGCACAGACGCTGCCCCCAATGGCAGCCGGAACGAGTAGCAATGTGTACAGATGGAACTTTCCCAGCAAGTTGCTGTAAGAAGCAAACAATGGAACAGTCAGTCAGTCAGTCCCGCAGTCAGGTTCGGCTATCAGACATACCGTAGGCTGCACATGGAGATCGATATGAGGCTGGCATTCGCCACGCCACCAATTACCAGCTGGGCATAGTACCACAACGCATCCAGCAGCAGGTCTAGCGACCACCAGCCAGCTCCCGAACCTGCCGAACGAATGCCGTTTTTCCCCAAGTGAAGCAACACTACGGGCAGATAATACTTCGAGTTGGACCAGGCAAAGCGCCACAGATTCTCCAGGGCCGCCCGCCGGCAGCTGCGTGGATGGAGCAGCTCCTGGCAGCTGCGCCAGCGAATGGTCTCCTCGAACGACTTGCTCAGCACAGCCATGGAAACACACGACTGCCACTGGCACTGACTGGCACAGAGAGAACCCCGGACGCTGGACTACTGCCTAAAGAGTGCTAATTTATTCCCGAATAATCGTACATAGTCAATAATATTTGTTTGAATTGCAGAATTTGTTCTGTTGGTTCTTTTGTGTGTGCGCGGGGCCCCGGCACTTAGTCAACCTCTTCCACGGTGGGTCCGCGGCCGTTGCCGTTGCCAGACTGCTGTTTGCCTTTCTGTGCGGCGCCCGCATGGAGCTTGGACATTATGGGACTGCACACGCTCTGGGAGTCCTTCAGGTGGTGCTCGTACTCTTCCTTCTCGGCCAGCGTGTTCTTATCCAGCCAGGCCGACTCGGCGGAGCACTTGTCGCGCACCGTGGCGCGATCGGCGTCGGAGAGGAGGCCCGAGGCCGCCTCCTCCACCGCCTGCTTGCAGCCGTAGATGTATCCCTCCAGGGTGTTGCGAGCCTGCACCCGTTCGCGCTGCCGATCGTCCTCGTCCTTGTACTTCTCGGCATCGGAGAGCATGCGATCGATCTCGGCCTTGGACAGACGGCCCTTGTCGTTGGTGATGGTGATCTTCTCGGACCTGCCGCTGCTGTGGTCCTTGGCGGCGACATTCAGAATGCCATCGGCATTGAGGTCAAAGGTTACATCAATCTGGGGCACGCCACGCGGCGCCGGCGGAATGCCGTTCAGGTTGAAGGTGCCCAAGAGATTGTTGTCCTTGGTCATGGCCCGCTCGCCCTCGAACACCTGGATGGTGACGGCGTTCTGGTTGTCGCTGTAGGTGGTGAAGGTCTGCTGCTGCTTGCAGGGAATGCGGGCATTGCGCTCCACCAGCTTGGTCATCACTCCGCCGGCGGTCTCAATGCCCAGGGAGAGTGGCGCCACGTCCACCAGCAGCAGATCCTGGATCTTGGAGCTGCCGACACCCGTCAGGATGGCCGCCTGCACGGCAGCGCCATAGGCCACAGCCTCATCGGGATTGATGGACAGGTTCAACTGCTTGCCGCCAAACAGGTCCTGCAGCAGGCGCTGTATCTTGGGAATACGCGTGGAGCCGCCCACCAGCACCACATCGTGGATGGCCTTCTTGTCCATCTTGGCATCGCTGAGGGCACGCTCCACCGGCTGCATGGTCGAGCGGAACAGATCCATGTTCAGCTCCTCGAAGCGGGCACGCGAAATCTTCGAATAGAAGTCAATGCCCTCGTGCAGGGCATCTATCTCCAAGGAGGCCTCCGTGCTGGAGGACAGCGTCCGCTTAGCCCGCTCGCAGGCGGTGCGCAGGCGGCGCAGGGCTCGCACATTGTCCTTGATGTCCGTCTTGTGCTTCCGCTTGAACTCCTCCATGAAATGGTTCACCAGACGATTGTCAAAGTCCTCGCCACCCAGATGGGTGTCGCCGGCCGTGGCCTTCACCTCGAACAGCGACCCCTCGTCGATGGTCAGAATGGACACGTCGAAGGTGCCGCCGCCCAAATCGAAGATGAGCACGTTGCGTTCGCCCTTCAGATTCTTATCGAGGCCGTACGCCAAAGCAGCGGCCGTCGGCTCGTTGATGATTCTGAGCACATTGAGACCGGCTATCGAGCCGGCATCCTTGGTCGCCTGCCGCTGGCTGTCGTTGAAGTAGGCCGGCACTGTGATGACTGCGTCCTTGACCTTGCCACCCAGATACAGTTCGGCGATCTCGCGCATCTTGGTCAGCACCATCGAGCTGATCTCCTCGGGCGCAAAGCGCTTGCGTTCGCCCTTGAACTCGATCTCAATTTTGGGCTTGCCCCCCTCGTTGACGACCTTGAAGGGCCAGTGCTTGAGGTCCTCCTGGATCTTCTTGTCATCGAATTTGCGTCCAATCAGACGTTTTGCATCGAAGACCGTATTCTGGGCGTTCATCGCAACCTGCGGATGGGGCGGGGCAACGGGATTAGTCAGCGCATTCGCTATTTTTATATACGGCAGGCGCCCAGCCACCACCCACCCACACATGCCGCTGCTGCGTTGCTGCGCTGCTGCGGTGCTGCTGCTTTCATATTTATTTATGTACAATATACAATTCCGATTCGCATCACATCATCATCATCACCAGCAGGCAGTGCAGCGGGCATCATCTATCTGACCATATTGGCGCCCGCTCGTACATTTTGCCCATAATTTGGTGTTGGCCTGACGACCCTGACGACTCACCTGGTTCTTGGCCGCATCGCCAATCAGGCGCTCCGTGTCGTTGAATGCCACATAGGAGGGGGTCGTCCGGTTGCCCTGATCGTTGGCTATTATCTCCACCTTGCCGTTCTGCCACACACCCACGCAGGAGTAGGTGGTGCCCAAATCAATGCCGATGGCCGGTATCTTGGGCATTCTGGCACGCGTTCTATATACTCGTAAGTATCACCAACTTTAGACCAAAGATCAGCAGCCGCAACTGCTGCTACTGCGTCTGCTGCTTGCTGTTGGACAACTGAAGCCGTGCGTTTTGTTGCGTCGATTTTTATGGTGCAGCCTCCGCTTCGCTTCGCTTTGCTTCGCTTCGATTCGTTCCTCTGGCACACACTTGAGCAAATTCTACAAAACGAGCCGAATTTTGTTTTCCAATTTTTTCACACGGTGATTTCAGAATTTGTGTGTTGTTTCGTTTGATTTTTTGGAGATTCTGACGTTTGTTCTAGACGTGTTTGCCTGCCGCTGCTCTCATTGGCAATGACGTTTAGCTTCAAGCAGGCTGCGATTTTTTTTTTGCGAATTTTTTTTTTTTGATCGATGATGTCTCGATTTGGCATCGTAAAAATGTATATAAATAAAAACAATGTTGAGGAATATGCTCCAGTTTATTTGCATAGTTTTAGAGCCATCATCTTTAGCAGAAAATTGCCAAGTTAAAGAAAATTCTACATATATATTTTATGTAAATTTTGTGTGGCATGGAAATTATTTAGAATTGTTAATTTATGCACATTAATAATTCTTTCATGAAAAAAAACCTTTCTAAAAACACACAGAATGAATACAATATCCCACTAAAAATGAATAAATATTTTCTGAAATTATATAAACATTTATTTTAAATGTTTTGCTCTCACATAAGAATTTTATCAGAAAATTATTGGACACCTGTTCTCAGCGTTTTCCCTTCTTTTTCTTCTTTTGGCCATCGGGCCAGGCGAAGCCACGCGATTTCAGAACATCCTGAAACATTCAACTGATGGGTAAATCGAATCACAGATCACAATCAAAGCCATGGACTCACCTGGACATTGTGGCACACATAGTATGCGTTCTCCATGGCAGCATCGTTGAAGATATCGCAGCCTATGGATTTTCCGACGCCTCCTTTCTTCTTGCCGCCTCCGCCGCCACCATCCTTCTTCTTCTTGTCATCGCCCTCACCACTGCCAGCATTGCTGGATGTGGAATCCTTGCTGTTGCGCTTCTTCTTACTCTTGCCGACCATTTATTCCATTTAAATCAAATAATAAAATGCAAAATATTTAGGAATTAATTATCGATTTAATAAGTAATTCCCTGCCTAGCAACTGTAACCAGTTGAACCCGAGTAGAAAAGTAGAAAAAAGTAAAACAAAAATAACAGAATTGGGCAAACTAATTCTGATTGGCGAACTCGTTGTAGTAATTCGGCCACACAATGGATGCTATCCAGTCAATGTAGGACGAAACACGCGTGTAAACACCTACGGGAAATTATAAAATTATATATTATAATATATAGATTATATATTTAAAAATAAAGTACCTGGAAACTCGCTGCGGCAGTAGGTCCCATACGAAGTGATTCCAACCAAATAGTAACGGAAACGCCTTCCGTTCCGGTGACGACGACGGCGACGACGCTCCAAGTTCAACTGCAGGGGCCCACCAGAATCCCCCTGTAAAAAATAGAACGGTTGGCTGGTTAATTCTCACATTACAATTCAAGTCTATGCAGCACTCACCTGACAGGTATCGCGATTCTTCTCGTAGTCGTGGGCGCATATCTGACTACTCAGTAGTCCCTGTGGAGCACTCTCGTCCGCCGGCAGAGTGCTATTACATGTTGGTAGCGGCACCACTGATAGGTCCAGTTCCGTCAAGATGTTGGTTTGAGCCTGCGCAAATCCTGTCGAGCCATAGCCCATCGAGTATAGTTTGTTGTAGGGTATCTCGTCTCTCGCCCACAGCCGTGCGGGCTTCACGAACCACGTGTACTCCACGGGTCGGTTCAACTGTATGAGTCCTATGTCGTGGTAGTAGTATGTGGTGCTGTACAGTGGATGCAGGTGGATCTGTGCCACACGACGCCTCTGCGGAGCCACATCGTTTTCCCATTCCTTGAGTTTGATGTCTCCGATTTTGACCACATCCGGAGCGGTGCTATGCCCCAACAAATAGGGAACAAAATATTTAAGTTTCGTGACATTAAAGAAAATGTGAAGAAAATTTCGAAATTAATTTCACATTTAAATCAAATATTTCACATTTAAATTAATTAATTAATATATTTTATTTAAATATATTTCACATTTAATTCAATTATTTCACATTTAAATTAATTGATTTATTTATTTTATTTAAATATATTTTTTAAATCAAATATTTCACATTCAAATTAAATAATTAATATATTTTATTTAAATATATTTCATATTTAATTCAAATATTTCACATTTAAACTAATTAATTAATATATTTTATTTAAATAAATTTCACTTTTAAATTAAACATTTTCATATTTAGATTTAATATATTTCTAACAAATGTAATCTGTATTTTCAAATCAATCAATTTGGCGTTGCCTTCAAATTAGTTAAATGTGCAGCTAAGCAAACAAAACGAGAAGGAACGTGCGAGTCGCTTCTGGGGACGCGACTCTACTTATACCCGCACTCAGTCAGTTTATATATATATATTTTATAATTTAAAAAAATATAATTGTAGCAGTGTGATATCACATGAGTCTTGAAACCAAATTTGGTTGCCGTAGCTCTTATAGTCTCTGAGATCCAGCCGACAAACAAGACGGACAGACGGACAGACAGACATGGCTCTATCGACTCAGCTATTGATGCTGATCAAGAATATGTATATATGTATGTATACTTTATGGGGTCGGAAACGTTTCCTTCTCTGCGTTACACACATCCACTTTTACCACAAATCTAATATACCCCTTTACACTTTTTTGAGTACGGGTATAAAAACAACTAATAAGCTCTTCTACTTCTGTGCGATAAAACATAGGGCATCAAAGCATGCTCATGCATACATACATACATACTTATGCATACAATACATACTTATGCATACATACATACGTATACGTACCCATGTGTGGTTAAGCAGTGCGCGGCAGTGAGCACAAAATACTCACTGATCAAACTGCCGCCGCATTTATAATCGATTTGGTGGTTCTCATTGCGGAATCCGAGAGCGGCCTGCATGGAGAGACAGTTAGGCGAGAGTGTTTGAGCATGTGAGCGTGGCTTAATAACTGTTATCAAATCGTAGGGCATCGATTATGGGCAATAGTTGTTTTAGTTGTCTATTTCTCTTTGCTTTGCACGGTGGCACAGTGTGGCGCATAACAGAGTCGAGTCGAGTCGAGTCCGGTTTTGTGTGATTTTGGTATGGAGTACATACATATGTACATATGTATGTATGTATGGATATTGCCTAGCTGTGTACTGACCATGTGTGGGTACTGGCCGGGTGCCACAATTGACCTGCCGTTGAAGTCATCCTGCAAGTCCTCCATTTCGGCCGTGTGGTTGTAGTTTTGTGCATCCATTTTCTGTTCCATGTCCAGGAAGATGTTGTGAAAGTTTCGATAGTGGTCTTTTGGCGGTCGGCGGGGCGCGTACCTATCTTTGTGTCCACGACCACCACCAACACCGCCACCGATGCCGCGCGGAGGCTTTCGCGGCCGTGGCCCTCCAGGCGGACATCCAGGCGGTGGTCCGGGTGGTGGTGGTCCCGGCGGTGGCGGACCGGGGGGCGGGGCGCCACAGGGCGGTGGGGGTGGCCGATTCTGAGGCGGTCTATAATATGCGTTAAAGTAACCCGACGGCCATCGATTATTGTTACCGTAGTCCCACCTGTTTGGCTCGAGCTGTGCCTGTGTGCCGCCGTTCTCCCAGTACTGGCCATTGACACTCACTCCGCACACAGCCAAACAAATCAGGCAGAAGAGTCGCAGCATCTCCATCGCATGTCTCAACCGCTTCACCGATCGAACTCAACTGTTGCGCGCTGAGTCGAGCGGCGGCGGGGTCTTCCACGAAGAAAGCTACCCAGTTCAGGCAAAACGTTTTATTGATATTCAGTTGAATTTATAATTGAGTGCCCGCATTAATTAATACAAATACAAATCAAAATCAAACAAAACTCCACACTCAAGGGTGTGTTTTGGCACAGTGGTGGCCAAAAAAACACGCCCAAACACACACCCCAAAAGAAATCATTGATTAAAGTTGCATTTTATCCGGGCATAGACTCAAGGAATGTGGCATATCTTAGCCCAAATGCCAGTCGAATGATGGTGCTCTGGCTATCCAATTCAATCATCCATCTACAGCTGACCTGCCTGCTCTCGGTCCTCCTCTCACGGTCGCGGCCCCTGGAAGGTACGTTGCCCCCTGCAAAAACTTCCCAGTAATGCTCGGCTCGTGTCCTCCTTCTTTCAGCCTTGGATGCCATCGAGATAGTCAACTATCAGACCACCAAGTACACTCGACTCGGCGATACTTGGACGCAGCAGGAGGAGGTGTCGGGCGGAGGGGCAGCCGACAGGGAGGAGAGCCTTTTGAAGTTCGACGACGATGCTGAGGTGATGCCACCCGCACCCGCCGCCGAGGTGCTGCACGAGGGCGCCTTCTGTCGGCGCAGCTTCGACGGGCGCAGTGGCTACTGCATCCTGGCCTACCAGTGCCTCCATGTGATACGGGAGTACCGTGTGCACGGCACCCGCATCGACATTTGCACCCATCGGAGCAACGTGCCGGTCATTTGCTGCCCCCTGGCCGACAAGCATATCCTGGCGCAGCGCATCAGCGCAACAAGTGAGTGGACGCAGCTCCCCAAACCGCACACTGCCGTTCAATTAGCAGCGATCTTCCCCCAGAATGCCAAGAGTACAACTCCGCGACCAGGCGCCTGCAGCTGGCGGATGCTGGCAGGACCTTCTCCGGCAAACAGTGCGTGCCCAGCGTGCCACTGATAGTGGGTGGCACAGCCACGCGACACGGCCTCTTTCCACACATGACCGCCCTGGGTTGGACGCAAGGCAGCGGCGACATCAAATGGGGCTGCGGCGGCACCCTCGTCAGCGAGCTGTACGTCCTGACGGCCGCCCACTGTGCCACCTCGGGTAGGTAAGTGGCGCCTTTCGGTTGGATCACAACTACAGCGGACATCAATCCCCATCTCTGCACAGCAAGCCGCCGGACATGGTGCGCCTGGGCGCTCAGCAGCTGAACGTGACCAGTGCGGCGCAGCAGGACATCAAGATCCTGATCATCATTCTGCATCCCAAGTATCGATCCTCGTCCTACTACCACGACATTGCCCTGCTAAAGCTGACCAAGCGGGCCCGACTGTCGGAGCTGGTGCGTCCCGCGTGCCTGTGGCAAGTGCCGGAGCTGCAGATCAAAAGCGTCGTGGCCGCCGGCTGGGGCCGCACCGAGTTCCTGGGCGCCAAGTCGAATGTGCTGCGGCAGGTGAACCTGGATCTGATACCGCAGCTGCGTTGCAAGCAGATGTACCGCAAGGAGCGGCGGCTGCCGCGCGGCATCATCGATGCCCAGTTCTGTGCTGGCTATCTGCCCGGTGGCCGGGACACGTGCCAGGGTGACTCCGGCGGACCACTGCACGCCTGTGCTCCCCGAATACAATTGCGTGGCCTTCGTGGTGGGCATCACGTCCTTTGGCAAGTTCTGTGCGGCGCCCAATGCGCCGGGCGTCTACACGCGGATATACAGCTACCTCGACTGGATAGAGAAGATTGTGTTCAAGCAGCGCTAGACCTGGCACCTAGGAGATTGGCGTTAAGTAAATTTAACTAGACATATATAGTAACCGCCCATTCTATTTAGTGACAAAGTAAATTGGAGCATTCGACCACTGATATCGGAAATCTTAAATGTTTAAATCTTCTTAGAGCCATAAAATGTCGCCTTTATAGATTATTTAATTACCTTAAGTCCACCTGAGATCCCAACGATATAGCTTAAGATATTTAATGATATTTAGTAATAGTTGAGAGCCAATTAAACGATAAATCAAATGCAAATACATATGTTAATGTAGGTTCACCACTCAAGGCCAAACAAGTTGCTCTATCCAGCGGAGATAGTGCACAATGCGCACATAAATGCCCGGCTCTCCGGTGGCACAGGCGCCGCCAAAAGAGGTGAGACCCACCACGTACGGAACTCGCTGGTGACGCTGTCCCATGTGCTGGTGAAGCAGAAGAGGACCGCCCGAATCGCCCTGTAGTTTAAACAAACAAAAAAGAACTGGAAATTAATTTTTTTCTCTCAAATGAGAGCTCCACACTCACCGGGCAGGTGTCCATGCGGCCAGAGGAGTCACCAGCGCAGAGCTGTCCAGGACCGAGGCCATTGCTCAGCCTGTCAGAGTGTTGGATGTACTGCTGGCAACGTGGATTATCCAGGGGATAGAGCAGCACCTGCAGCAGCTGATTGGAGTGGGGTCCAGCTGTGTCGATTTGAAGATTTTTCTAAATATTCATATTTGGCTTGGCCAGAGGGACCGAACTAACCGAACTTTGTCTGTCCATAGCCCAGGGCTGTCAGGGGCCTTTCCGGTATAGATTCGTGGGTCCAGAAACAGGCGGCCACCGGGTGGCGAACACTTCTCGCCAGCTCAATGACGGCCAGATCGTGGCTGAGGGTCTCCCCATCGTAGTGGGGATGCCGTGTGATATGCTTGACATCAATTTGTTGGCCGCGGGTGTCGTTCAAGTCAACGCCACCAATCAACGCCACTGCCGGGGATTCCCTGTTCGTTCAAGAGGCTAATTAGCATTTCAGATGCTGTCTGCGGCTGGCTCACCCGCCAACGCTCGCACAGTGGCCTGCGGTTAGGGCGAATCTGGGCGAAATTAGTACACAGCCACAGTGGTACACATATCGGGACAGGCTCCAGGTGTGAGAATGGTCAGAACGCCAGCCGAGGGCACACTGAAGAAATAAATAAATAAATAAATATTTAAATATTTTGAATACTCTCTTCGATTACCATGTAGGGATGCTCGTGTTCCTGGGTGAGTCTGCCGCCCACTACTTGATTTTCGCTCCGATTGAGGCGCGTAATGGTGGGCTCCAGCTCCAGCTGCACCTTTTCATGTGGCTCGGGATCAGCAGCAGTGTCGCGACGGAGTCTACGCTTGTGGCTTCCCCTTTGATAAGCTTTCGAGCAAGCTGTCGAAAGGTATGGTTAAATCATTTTAGGGCCACATTCGACCGACACACACACACACACACACACACCTTGTTCACTCTTGGATTGAACTGTTTGCCCCAACACGTATCCGCCGTGGGGACAGCACACAAGCTGTTCGTGGCCGGACAATGGACAGAATAGCGGCGTCACTTGATGGCCAGACTGCAGCGCACTGATGCAGTCTCTGTGTCTGACACAACGTCCCACCAAGGGACGATCGTGGCCATAGCAGTTGCCGTACATGTCCAACGAAACGTAGGAGGCGGCTACTCCGCTCCAGGCTGTGCGATCCTGTTGTCCGTATCCATGACCGGAATGCCAGCCATGGGCCGATACAATAGTCAGTATCAAAGTCGAAACGAACGCGAGAAACGTGAGGTAATATCTCGAGTCCATAGCTGCTGCTGCTGGTCCAACCGCTCAGCCGTCCAGCTGCCGAATGAGCGATGCTCGCCAAGAAGTGAGCGCTAATAGCAGCAAGTCTTTCATTCAGCTTACTCTCTCGCCAGGGGGTACAAATGCATATCATTTGAGAGGGTATATTCGTTGTGGTATCTTTATCCTATCATGGGATAAAAGTAGCTGCCAAAATACCGAAACGTGGCTAAGTTTACTCCGAGCAAAGGGACAGGTACGGCACTCCAACGGTGACTAATTGTTGATTTTTATGCATGATCAAATCATTCAAGTCAAGAGGTCAAACTGGTACAGTTACATGCAATTATTGATCAAATAAAATTGATTGTCTTCAATTAACCAACGCCCCTTAAAGTATATTTGCTATATCAGTGGTTATCAGTCTCAGCACGGGGCCTGCCTTTTTTTATTGCATGGGGAATATAATTAACGCAAACATTTATTCGATTGAACTATGTACAAAGTCACGTGCAGTAAAATAGCTCTCCAGGTGTCGGAGAGTGCGGGATCAATGCTTAGGGCACAATATTCCAAGGAGTAAAGCTGCCTGCCTCGGGTATTTCAAGCTAAAATAATTTTCAGGCATTAGTATGGGATTTTTCCCTGTTTAAATGTGGTGGGGGAAAAACCTACCAGATTGGTAAATTTATCCTGGCAGGCCATGCGAATGCGGGCGGACGTTGAGGGCGCCTCCAGCGGGAAGTCCCCGGTCAAGCCCTGCTCTTGGCGGGCAGCTGCAATGGCCTCCTTGATGGCAAAGAAAGCCGACGACCCTATGAAGAGCGGCGGCTCGCCCACGGCCTGCAAGCAAAGGAAAGTTAGATACGATTATGAATGCTACGAAAAGGAGTATGTGAGCCTACCTTTGAGGAGTAGACGGCGCGCGGATTGGGTGCGCCCGTCAGCAGGCTGACATTGAACTCGCCGGGAATGTCGGCAAAGCCGGGCAGCTTGTACATGCCCGGACCCCGCGAATAGAGCATGCCCTGCGGCGAATACATGAGCTCCTCGAGCGTAAAGAGCCCGTAGCCCTGCATGAAGGCGCCCTCGATCTGGCCAATGTCAATGGCCGGATTGATGCTCGATCCGATATCCATCACGATGTCCGTGCTGAGCACCTGGTGATCCCCAGTCAGGCAGTCGATCTCCACAACGCTGATGCCCACGCCGTTGGTGTAGTAGCTGTAGGTGCGAGCATTGGGATTCGTCTCCGGATGGTAGCCGATGCCGGGCATCGCATAGAAGCCCGTGGCCGAGAGGCTGACCCTATCGAAGTACGCCTTGTTGATCCACTCCTGCCAGGTGCCCTGCGGCAGGGCCTCCTTAATGGGCGCCAGCCGCTTGTTCAGCTTCTCGCAGGCGTCCAGCACGGCCATTCCATTGATGTCGGAGCCGACACTGGCCGCCGTGGGCGAGGTGTTCGGCACCTTGTCCGTTGCCGTCTCCGATATGTGAATCAGCTCAATGGGAATGCCCAGCGCCCGGGCGGCACACTGAATCATCTTGGTGTTGAGGCCCTGGCCAATCTCGACGCCGCCATGCGACAGCAGCACCGAGCCGTCGCCATAGACGTTGATCAGGGCACCAGCCTGGTTCAGGTGCATCACCCCGAAGGCGATGCCGTACTTGGTCGGAATCACGGCCATGCCGCGCTTGCGCCACCGATTCTCCCGGTTGAATTTGGTGACCTCTGCGCGCTTCTCGTGGTAGCGCGACTGCGCGAGGCAGTCGTCCAGGCAGCGCTCGATGGGAAAGTGCTCCAGCTGCTGGTTGTAGTGGGTGAGGTCGCCCGTCTTGTAGAAATTCAAACGCATCACGTCCAGCACATCGCGACCCACGATTCGGGCCACATCCCGGATGATGTGCTCGCCGGCAAACATGCCCTGCGGCCCGCCGAATCCCCTAAAGGCCGTGTTCGATGGCAGATTCGTCTTGCAGACCCAGCCCCCGACGCGCACATTGGGTATGCGGTAGCAGTTCTCAAAGTGGTACATGGCACGCTCCAAGACCTGAAATCGAATGGATTAGAGGGCTGCCTTCCTGCTCAGGAGTGCTGCTACTCACCGAAAAGGACAGATCCATGGACCAGCCCGCATTGTTGTAGCACTCGATGTCGCAGGCTGCGATGAGGCCGTCGCTGCTGAAGGCCACCTTGTACCGGAAGAGGAAGGGGTGGCGAGTGCCGGTGATCAGCATATCCTCGTCGCGGTCCAGCATGCAGCGCACCGGACGACGCAGTCGATAGGCAGCCAAGGCCACCGGCAGAGCCACGGATATGCCGCGCGACTCCTTGCCGCCAAAACCGCCGCCCAGACGCTTGGCACGGCACACGACCCGGTGGGCGGGCAGCGCGGTCACATGGGCCACCAGCTTCTGCACCTCCGACGGATGCTGGGTGGAGCAGAAGAGCTCCAGCTCGTCGCTGTCGCGGGGCACGGCCACGGCCGCATGCGTCTCCAGATAGAAGTGCTCCTGGCCACCCATGCGACAGCTGCCCTCGTAGGTGTGCTCCGCCCGCGCGAAGGCCTCCGCCACATTGCCCTTGGTCACGTAGCGCGGATAGTCGGGAAAGTAGGAGCCGTGCTCGATGGCCTGCCCGATGGTGACAATGACCGGAGCCAGCTCCTCGTACTCGACACGCACGAGACGCGCCGCGCGCTGGGCCAGCGCCTTGTTGTCGGCCGCCACGGCGCCCACGATCTGGCCGTAGCAATGCACCTCTCCGGCGGCGAATACGTGCTCGTCGTGAAAGACCGGACCCACCTCGTTCTCGTGCGCCGTCAGATCCTCGTGGCTGAAGAACGCATGCACTCCCGCCAGGGCCAAGGCATCGCTGGCATCCAGCTTGGTGATCTTGGCCCGCGGCTTTGTGCTCAGCACCAGTCCCAGATAAAGCTCGCCATCCATGCGCGGAATATCGTCCGTGTATATGGCCTCGCCGGTCGCCTGCTTCAGGGCAGCGGCGTGCACCGCCGGCCTTCCGATCGGATCACAGACGGGCTGTGCGCTGCAGACGCGCTCAAAGAGCTGCGCACTGCGCAGCGTGGGCGTGTGGAAGAGCTCTGCGCCGCTGCGCTCCTCCGGCGGAATGGCGTCGCCGGCAATGATGCCCGCCTCGCTGAGCCGGCGACTGATGGCGAGGTAGGCCTTGAAGATGAGGCTGACCACGAGAGCGCGGCGATAGGCAATCATGCCGCCCGGTGCGGACGCCGCCAATGGAAGCTCCCCGCACAGACTCTCCGCCACGCGCTCCACCATCTGATGATCCAGGGGCTGCTTCACCATCAATTGGGAGGTGCGAGGCGCCAGCACCGTTGTGGGGGCCATGCCGCCGAATGCCATGGAAATCTCCGCCACAACGTTGGACTGCGGCTCGAATCGCACATTGACGGCCGCATTGACAATGGCAATGTCGTCGTCGCGACGACGCGCCTGCTTGAAGGCCACAATATGCTGGTCCGCAGTGGTCTTCTGGAAGTGGATGCCCAGCAGCACCTCGTGCGGCTCGATGACGTTGCGCCGATAGCCGGTGAAGAAGCCCGTGCCCATATGGACAGTTCGCTGGCTTATTTTGCCGCCTGCGAGGCTGGCCACCTGCAGGCGAGCGCCGGCGGCTGTCAGCACGGGATTCATGTCCGAGATGGGGCTGCCCGTCATGATGTTGCCGCCCAGACAGGCCACGTTGCGGATCTGCTTGCCGGCAAAGTAGTGCAGCATGTCCACGGCGCACTGGAAGAGGCGCGTCTGCGTCTCCGGCAGCTCCTCGATGCGCTGCCGCAGAAGGGCGTCGATCTCCATCAGGCTGACGGCAGCCCCAAAGTAAATGCTCTCCTCCGACTCGCGCACCTCCAGCAGTTCCGCCACCTGCGTGGGATTGATCAGGTGCGGGTAGAGGAAGTGCTTGAACTTGACCTCCACCCCGACCTCCGTGTTCCCCACCACCAGCTTGGCCGTTGGATGAGCGGACTTTAGCTGCAGCAGCTCCTGCAGGCTGGTCGGACGGTACCAGCTGACCCGCTCGGAGCTGAAGATCAGACTCTCGCTGTCATAGGCGGAGTTCAGCTGCAGCTCGGGCGGAAAGATGGGCTCCTGGCTGGCGTCGAGCGGCTGAAACTGGCTGCGCTCAAACAAAGAGCCATCCGTCACGGATTCCGGATCGTCGCCGTCGCCGCCGGCACCACATCCCTTGCCGTTTACTCTGCAGCATTTGTCGCCCATGCCGCAGGCGAACTCCTTGGTGAAGGTCTTGTAGCCCTCGAGGATGGGCCGGTAGCCGGTGCAGCGGCAAAGATTGCCCTGAAACGCCACCTCCAGGTCCCGCATCGACGGTTGCTCGGCATTGCGCAGCAGTGCGTACATGGACATCACTATGCCCGGCGTGCAGAAGCCACACTGCGATCCGTGGGCCTTGGCCAAGCGCTCCTGGACGGGGTGCAGCCGCGTCCTGGTGCTGCCGATACCCTCCACCGTGGTCACGGCACATCCGTGCATGGCACAGACGGGCGTGAGGCAGGCGTTGACCGCCAGATGCCTGATCTTCTGATTCCGGCCGCGATCCATGCGGGATATCATCACCGTGCAGGCGCCACAGCCGCCCTCGGCACAGCCCAGCTTCGTGCCGCACAGCCGCAGCTTATCCCGCAGGTAGGTGAGCAGCGTGCATTCTGGGTTGGGATTCGTGTCCGTCACCTGAAAAGTACAACGGATTGGAAATTAATTAATTAGATTTACGACATGAAACTGCTCTCAGATATTTTTCAAGCACATTTTTTGGCGCCTAACGACACCTCCCTAGGCGTGTGCCCTGCCCTAAAAATTGTTTAAAACTCACAACGGGTTCATCAGTTCATTCGGATCATTCGGCTCCCATTTTGCTTCCTTTACTTCTTTAACAATTTTTCTTCCAAATACTGAACAATTTCTCCATATTCGCTCCCTGATATCTTTACCCTAACAGAATCTGTATTTCAACTCTTGAATCGAGATACAGTGAATCAGACAATCGTACGGTTAGCTCCTACATTTGTTAGGGAATTAAAAATTACGATATATTTTTGTTTCTTGCAAGTGGAAATTATGAACAGGCTTAAAAGCTTTGAATATCAATAACTATGTTGAATCAATTCACAATAAAAAACGTAAGAATAAGAATGATTAATGGCTGCAAGTCTGGGCATGTTTGATTTTTAGTAGTAGTAACAGCCTACAGGGTGGGTATACGTTAATAGTACTATAAATATATAGTACTGATCCATATTGTCTTTGTATACATATGATTGAAGTTAAATTAAATTAAATTAAATTGACTCATTAAAGTATATTTGACCGCTATGGAGGTTCCAAGTGCCAAGGGAAAAAAATATAAACATATATATATTGTTTTTACGGAAAGATTCATGATCTGATTAGTTACAAAGAAAGTAATGCCTAGTCGGGCGGAACGGGGAGAGAAATACTAAAATACTACCTCAACAGAGAGAAGTTTGTGGAGAAAATGAATCACTGGCAGACGTGGGTGCGCGGGTACTTGGGAAGAAGAATCTCACCTCATATACCCAAACTTTAATGTCCTTTTGCTCTTGGCAACATACATACAAACAGACGGACGGAACGAAGCTCCGTACATATATACATACATATGTACCTTTAGATAATAGAAAAAAAAAGCACCCGCAGAATTCTTCGGCATTCATTAGAGTCTTTGACTCTGACTCTTGCAATCTGTTTGACTGTTGTAAGCCAACTTCCCAGCCCTGAGCGAGTATCTATCGACTTGTATCACTATCTAAAAGGCGAAGTCTACGAGCCCCCACTTCGTTTATTGCGATTTTGGTCGGTAGGTAGGTAGGTAAGGCAGTTTAGACAGGCAGCACCTGCCTTTGTGGAATTTTAATTGCTCTGCGCTAACACTGGCTGCTTTATTGGCCAAGTTTTATTTGCATAGCACTCCACAGTGATACTAATTTCGCACACGCTGGCCGCCCACTGTAAACAGTGTAAATCCAGATAGTATTTCTGGATTAGGAGCTCCACTCCCCGCATAACAGAGTACTGTCGGTTGGGTGGACTATAAAACTGTTATTGTCGCTGATAAGGCGGCGGCGGGGCCCCAAGCAAACAACGAACCTTTCTGAACGGGGGTCAATTGTTATCAGCGTCGCAAACTCAATAAATAAAGCATTCCCCGACTTCGACATCCATTTCAATTGGGAAACACAACGAATTGCATAAAAAACAGGCTGTTAAAACAATTATCGTAATAAAACGAATGCCCGATATGGTGAGGGTGCACAGTATATTCAATTCAATTGGTGGCCGTTCACCCATTTAAAACACGCCACGATACGCGTGCTAAGAGTTTACTAGTAGGCCTCAGTATCTATGTATCTTTTAGCCATGCCAAAGCCATAGCCATACCTTTTTTCCATTCACAAAAAACACCAGCACCGAAGTTGCTTGCTGTCCGGACATCGTGTCAGTAGGTATGTGGGTAGGCAGTATCTCTCAGTGCCAATGGCTATATAAGTGTTGTGTTTGCATGCAATATTCAAGTTTTCAAAATTTCAAGCGAGAAATTAATGCGCCCGCCGAAAGTACACACAACCGTCTCGCGCAGCCAACGAAAACGTTATGAGAATAAGCGAACCCGAACACTGTCGGGCAGGCACTTGGAGATTACGGCTCGCTGGAGAGACTAGATCGGAGACTGAAGGATCGCCGACACGTGTGTACAAAAATAAATCAACGACAGCGACGACCCTCTGCGCGGGTGTTCGGGAAATTATCAACACAGCCGAAATGATGCGGCGGTAATCAGTCAGGTAGAATCCCAAATAGTCGGCTAGACTATCTGTCAAAACACTGCCATTGACTCGCTTTGCTTTCGGTGTTCTTTCTGACACTGTTAACTGTGTGAGTTTTAATTGACCGACAGAAGAGAATGAGATGGCCAATCGTTCATTGCTCTTCACTTAGCATACAGAAAATTACATTCGGCTGTCGAACCGAACTGGGTTGAAAGATTTTTACATCTAATTGATAGGACTGTTCGAAACCTTTAATTAAAATTAAATATTATGCACGATGTCGTGTAGAATATTCAATTAGCAATGAATATAATATATGTGTAGATCCCCCTTGAGGGTAGATCTTTTATATTTCACAAAGTATTGTGCATAACTAAACAAATCTCTTATTTGTTCTACTGTTAGGTAAGATTTCACTTACAAAATAATCTATTTGTATATTGGTAAATTTAAGGCTGTTTAGTAACAAACGAATTTTAAAACAAGGAAAATTTACCTGAGTCAGATCAGATGCACATACACATAGGAGGAGTAAAATATTTACAATATTTGTATTACTAATACTACGCAGACTTAAGGTCTAATTCTTTTTCGACATTTGTGCCTTCGTATAATGCCTGGCGGCGCATGGCCTCACGTAACTGCTGCTGCTCAAACCGGCGGGCAGACCATTGATACCTGTAAAAACAACAACAACTGATAAACGGTTCAACGGGCCAAGGACAAATCAACCAACCGGCAGGACATCCAATACGCGATGGTGCCGCAGAAGAAGGATCCGAAGCCCACGTGCGTGGAAAGATGTGTACGGGAGGTGCCCAAAAAGGTCAGCACGCCGATGCCAATTCCGCCGCTGATTCCGTACAGAAAACTGTTACGAAAGCATGGTATCTGGGCAACATCGCGTCCGAAGATAACGAAGCTCTAGAATGATTAGTGTTCAGATAGTTAATACTTTTACTAGGCTGTTATCAATGCGCTTTCTGCATTTCCTACCTTGCTGGAGTCCTCAGGTTCCTCTGCCATGCTATAATTTCAATTTAAAGTCTTAAATACCAAAACAAAACAATTCAAGCGGTGGGAACAACAGCTGTTTGTGGCCAGTGCTGCTCTACCAACGAAAAACTTAAAAACCCGATCGTACGACTCAGGACTGACGTCATGCGATGTTTTGCTGTTTGACGACCCAACTTTTGCCACCTTGCCATCTCTAGTTGCAAAAATAAGTGTACAATTTGAAGCGGTAGCAGGTTTCACTAAATTAACCCTTGTCCAACATAAAGGGTGTTGCTTATGAAAATATACTATCCAGATTACTATTTTCAAAATTATGCAACGAATGCACAAAACTATCAACCACAAATACATTATCATTTTGTCAGAGTCTCTGTCGAAATGTACATACAAATGAAGTTAATATATTGCAAATGTGTAGTTAGCGAGTAGTTACCATGTAAAACATCAACTTTGCCATTTGGTCCATTTTCTTCGGTATATTTACGGTATATTTTGGTATTTTTCTGAGGGTCTGATGGTGTATTTTATCTATTAGAGCTGTCAAACGATTGATAGTTGAGCCATCGATAGTTTTGAATGTTTTGAAAAACAATCGATACTATCGTAATAGTATCGAGCTCAAATAATTATTAAAAAACCATTGAAACCTTTAAGGAACTTGTCCATTGTAAAAATTAGATGCCACCTGTCGATTTTTTTTACAAATTTGTCTTCGTATTTTATAGAAGCCAATCCAAACATATCAAAAGCACAACGACTGTAGCTTGATACTATCATGATAGTCGCAAAACCGTCGATAGTAGAGGCTAATGGTAAAATATCGATACTATCGATAGTGCCCTCGATGGTTTGACACCTCTATTATCTATAAATCCGCGGTCACACTGCTCGGCTCGTAACTCTTCTCTTTAGTTTTTTGGGTTTTATTACGATTGCACTCACTGGTATAAATAAATACAATTAATAAATTCACGCGCCCCGAGCTCAGCAACAAATCTGTGTCAATTATTAGTCCGTTGATGCCAAAAGAACTTCCAGCAGTGCAACACAACCCCACGCCACACCAGAAAGCAACACTTTTAGGGTAAGTAGGCTGTAGCAACGCTGCCTCAACTTGGATTTCGACAGTGTAGGCCAAATACCTGGGTGAACGGATGCTTCATATCAATTGACTTGGACTTTTCCATCATAGCAAAAAAAAACTTAGTTTCACTCGGCACTGGACACGTAGACAAAACACAGCAATCAATTTTCAGTTGAAGAGTTCTCGGTATTATCTGTATCTCTGATAATCTCTCTACTTAACTGTTGCAGCGCCTTCACGTTATTTATCACAAGACGGCCAGGCCAGGCCAACAGCAGTCGTCGAACACACTACGACGGCACACGGGCTGAAAAAAGAAACAGAAACTGATGCCCAGCCAAGCGAAGGCCTAGCACATACATACACACATACGTGGACGCTGTTTCTCTGACTATAGAATCCGAATTTCGACTCGCAAACGACTCTTCCAAACAACTGTACACACAAAAGACGCGCACGTTGAAAGTACATACAGAACGGCACCGCACCGCACCGCACACGATGGATGTATCAAGCTCATCGTTTGAGTCCTCCAGTGCAACGATGGATAATAACAGCAGCTCTTACACAGGCGATACCACACTATACGACAGCGCGCTGGACAACCTATCCGCCACGGCTTACAAGTCCTGTAATGGTAAGTCAGGTTCATGGGGTCATGGGCCCTTTTAGTAGTTGTTAAACAATCCTTAACAGATAAGACTGAGACGTCGAATTTGGGATCACGCGGCCAGATAAACGAGGCTCAGATGAACAGGATCTACCATGGGAATCATCGACACGTGTGTCGCTCCCGAAGTGTCACAAAATCCGAGAAGCACGATTTTTGCATGCGCTGGCTCAATTCCTTCGATTCCCCGAATCTCAAGTGCAATGCGGAGGTGTCACCACGGAAAACAGGCTCCACAAAGTCTGGCTCAAGGGTTTCGCAGAAGCTTCATAAGCCATGGACGAACACATTGCCGGTTCTTTTGGAGGAGTCAGAGCAGAAAACAGATGCAACATGTTCGTGCCCCATGGTTTCGGAAGAGCATCATGAGCAAGGCATGAAGCAGGGACAACTCGATCGTTGGCACGGGCATATGGAAGCTTCGTTTATAGCGCCCTCTAAGCTCAAGTCCGAACAGCAAAGTACAAGAAGCAATCGCTCCATGGTTTCGAATAATCAATATAAGCTAGATATGAAGCTCAAAGAACGTCACATACCCCAATTGGGAGATCATGTTACCATCCAAGGGCATCTGGAAGCTGCGTTTAGAAAGCCCATCAAGCTCAAGTGCGTCCAGAAAAAAAACCCTGACCCCATTGCATTGCAAACGCATCATAAGCTAAGGCTGCAGCACACAGAACTCGTACGTCAGATAGACTCCGCTAAGCTGAGGCTTTCTGTACTCGAAATCGAAAAGGATTACGCGGAGAATGCGCTAATGAAGGCAATCCAGGAAAGACAACTCAAGGGGCCCTTCACTGACCAAACTAAAGCGAATCTTTTTGATGAAGCGCTGAAGGCGCTCGAAGCCCAAACTGCAGCCACTTTTCCAACTCAGTTTCTATCAGAAGTATTCTCGACAGTCGCAGACGAGGACCAGCTATCCAATCATTTCTCAAATTTAGACAACGAGCTTTGTGATATAGTGGACACGCTTTGCGTGGAAAATTACAAACTGAAGAAGGAGTCGCAGGAAAAAAAGGTCAAGCTAAAGCTTGAAGCTCTGAAGGAGATGCTGGCCAAAACATATCAAAAGCAGGTCAATAGGGAGGCGAAGAGCTACCAGAAGCGTGCTGCAGCATTGAAGAATAAATGCTTCGATTTGCTGAAGCAGTTCCTAAAGAACAATATCCCCGAAAACGAAAGCAAGGAGTTTCTAAAGGAACTGAAAGCTCTCTATGAGAAGGACACTCAAAGTTTCTAATTTATATATTTCTTACTCGTATTAAACAAATCTTTGTGTGCTGCTGTACCTTATTGTCTTTTATCTTCTTTTCTTTCGTCCGCAGAGAGTCTGATTAGCGATATTAGCAACCACATCTCGATGCCTACGAATGGCGCTAGCAAAGTGGACAGCGCAGATCTTGGCAGCGAAGCAGCTGCCTTCAAGGCAGCCGCTTCTGCAGCGCCTGCTGCATTCACCGGTCCCACCACCCAAGCTCTAAATGCCAGCATGCTGCTCATCCAATCGGAGAGCACCGACACGAACACCTCGCAGGAGGAGGTGGATCCAAAATCGCAGCTGGCCAACAAGACAATATTCAAGACAGATAATCCCAATTTGTCAATTATAGAGATAAACGATAATTCGATTAAAGCCGAGGACCTCGAAAAGGAGGTCGTGCTGATTGAGGGCGACAACGTTAAGCCCATACTGAAGAAGTCGCCCAGCAAAGGGCCCGCCCCGGCCCCACCCTCGGCCTCGGACCCAGCCCTGGTCACAGACAAGCGACGCCGTAAGACAGAGTCATTGCTGCAAACGAGCAAGCAAAAGCTGGACATCTCCATAGCCGAGGCCTCGGCAGCAGCCGATGGAGGAGACAATGACAATCGTGAGATGCTTGTTGCGCCCAGCCATGATCAGCCACAGACAAAGCGCGAAATTACAATCTACGATACTCTTGAGGAGTTTGATCAAAATCTTCCGTCGACGGTGACGCTGTTGAACACACCGTTTGGCAGCAAGGTCTATCTCGTCGGAACGGCGCATTTCAGCGAAGAGTCACAGGATGACGTCTCTTTTGTATGCCTGCAAGTTCATCTACTTTCAGCCTCTTACTAACTAGAGACGCCTTCTTTTTCAGGTCATACGCAATGTCCGTCCAGATGTGGTCATGGTTGAGCTGTGTCCATCACGTATACACATTCTGAAGCTGGATGAGAAGACCCTACTGGAGGAGGCCAAAAATATCAATATACCAAAGGTAAGCAAGGCAAAAAGTTGCGGGTGTTGTTAAGTACTAATTCTTTGGTTAATTTCCAACACAGATACGTGGTATTCTACAGACCCATGGCTACATCAACGGGGTCTTCTTCATTCTGCTGCTCCAAATGAGTGCTCAAATCGCAAAGGATCTGGGAATGGCGCCGGGTGGTGAATTCCGTCGGGCCTTCGAGGAGATACACAAGCTGCCTGGATGTATTCTGCATCTGGGCGATCGACCAATTCGCATCACACTGTACCGAGCGCTGCGCGCTCTGTCCTTGTGGCAGACCATGAAGCTCGTCTGGCGCCTGACATTCACAGACAGCATAAGCATCGAAGAGGTGGAGGAATGCAAGCAAAGGGACTTGTTGGAGAAACTGATGCAGGAGATGGCCGGCGAGTTTCCTGCTTACTCGGACGTTTTTGTTCGCGAACGTGATCTCTTCTTGTGCCATTCCTTGCAGGTGGCTGCCCTCCCACAAGCGACAATGGGTGGTTCTGGCATCCGACCTGTACGCGTTGTGGGTGTGGTGGGCATCGGCCATGCCAATGGCATTGCCAAGATGTGGGGACATGTGGACCCCGATAAGATACCTTCCATACTCGAAATTCCGCCGGCCAGCCTTGGTCAGCGTGTTTGCAAGTTCACCCTGAAGTACGGCCTCATTGGCCTGGGATGCTATGGCGTCATCCGCTTTGCGCGGCCCCGTCTGACGCGTTTCTTTTGAATTTATTCGTGGGGACACCTACTACTTTCGCTACGTTGTTAAATTTTTATTTTATTGACTTGCAAATCCCTGCGCAGAATATATAAGCATATGCCACTCACTGACAATTAATTGGTATTGTATTGTACAATTGTTTTGGTAGGGATCCTTTATACACGAAATACAACCACGGATGTAAATATTTACATACCTGACCCACACACACACAGACACATCTATACAAATCTGAAAATACTTGTACACATAATCCTAGTTGTAGAATCCTCCCGCATTCGCTATGTAGAAAGTGGGACTCGAATTGGTTATACACCTGTGTTGTTATCCTGCGGATTGTTAAACAAAAAGACAGACCTACACTACATATACACGAAACTAAGTTTTGCATAATTAAGGCATTGTATTGTATTGTATGCTGTATCGTACAAGGTTTCCTAGCAGGGCTGGATCTGGTGCCCCTTGTGTTAAGCTCAAGAATACAATTAATCAAATCATCCTCTTTAAGCATCCATCTGCAGCTACAGTACAGCGATGCTGCTAATGTTGTATCTTCCACTTCATACTCTCTCATAGATGTTGTTCATTCCGTAGTAGCAAACAAAACAAAAAACACTCAAAACATAAACCACAGCTAGTACAGTTTATAATTAATCGAAACGTGATGGACCTTCCGATGGCCGTGCTACAAATATGTTATATAAAGAAAAAGAGAAGGGGAGGAATTTTACAAAAAACAAAAAAAAAAACCAAACCAACCGAAGCATACCAACCTAAATGTACTTTACTAACTATAACTATAAACTATACACATACATACATACATATATGTACTATATCTGAGCGTTGTAAACGTGTGAAAACTGTTTTAGAAATACAAAAAGTAAAGGGCAAACAAACACATCTATTATCTGCTTAGGTTAGCCAATCATAAATGGTGTTATGTAGCATTTAGTATAGAATCTACCCGCCCCGAAAAAAAAACTGTCCTTTGTGTATAACAGACTCAAATAAATGTATTCAAATCAATATAAAAGTGAATCGTACTCTTTTTTACCCCACAACCAAACCGCTAACCCTTGAGTATTGGAATGTCTTTGATTTTCTTTTTTCTTTTGTTTTATTATGTACTTTAAACGTAATCTTAAGCACTAAACGTCTCTCATCTTGTGTGTTGCTTTTGTTTCGTTTCGTTTTCTTCTGTTTTGTTTTGTTTTGTATGCCATAATTGTGTGTGTTTTGTTTTCTCGTAATTAAAAGTTTCCAACATTGTTTTTTGTTTTGCGCTTATATGTAGTAACATATTTCTTTCACTTACAATTTCCTGCAATACAAATAAAAATCTTACGATTGTAACTGTATAAAGTTCTAAATAGTTACAAATTAAACACTAAATATGTAGTTAATTTTGAGGCGTGTGGTGTGGTGTTGTTGTCTCTCATCCTTTTGCATCGCTTCTTTCTTTTCCTTCCGTTGCCGATTTCTTCTTCTTTCTGTGCTTTATGGTGTTTTGGGGGGTATTGGGTTTTGGGGTTTTTGGGTTGTGGTAATGCAAATGTGTATCGTACTTTAAATTATATGTAACATAGAAACTTGGAAAAATTCAAATCAAGCGCTGGCGCAGGTGCGCCTGGAATCGTCGAGCAGACAGACAGACAGCAGCAGCAGGACAGAAGAGCGATGGTGGTGGGGGGAGGGCAGGGGTTTGTCACACTGAAAGACAGGCCATGCCCACTGCCGACTACTACTCCTTAGGTGCAAAGTATAGAGGGTTGGTTATCCATCTTCTGGCCAAGCTTTTGTGTGTGTGTGTCTCGTCTCGTCTCGCTGGGGCGATATCCAGGCACCACTGCCCGTTGTCACTCCAGCTCTCGGCTCCAGCTGCGATGCATCATCAGCAGCAGCAGCAGCCTACGGCGTCTCCGTTGACTCGGCCTTAACCTCCGCTTTTATGCTCGATAACAGATGATTATTAGGGTCGGGCGCACTCAGGGGCTAAAAGCAAGAGTGGGAAGTGGATTAGAATCATCGATCATCGACTGGGGCAGCGCGTCTGCAGCGTCAATCACAATCTGTTAGTAGCCCTAGCCTAGCCAACCACGAAACTACATACATATGACTGCATTTGTCTACGACCAACACGGGGGGGTTCCTGGCTACTGGCTTACTGGCCTGCCAGACAACAGGACCAACAGGAGCGCAACAGCAACAAACACAAACAATTTATCTAATCCCACAAACACACACGCACACGCATACGCACACACGGCGTTTGCATAGCTCCACGACATGGCATTGGCATTTGGCATGGTGGAGTGGAGTGGGAGTGGCAAGGTGGCAACTGGTGGTAAGATGGTAACTGGTAACTGGCAAAACTTAGGACACACATAGCGCACACACAAACACAAGACAACAGAGGTACGTGTACCTACCGATTGGCTACTCACAATTCCGAGCGGCAGTCCACCAACTTGCGGCGACAAGTGCGGCACCGTGGGCACAGCGGTCGGCGGCACCGGTGACGGCAGGAGTGCGGCTGCTGCAGCGGCCACGGCGGCCGCAGCAGCGGCTACGGAGTTGGGCGGCGGCGGCTGAGCCAGAGCAGAGCTGCTGCTGCTGCCAATGTTTGTTGTACTGTGGGGACCATCGTGCGGTGTGGTGCTGTGTGCCCGATGATGCAGTGCGCCTGTATAATAGCCGCCATTTAATCCTGTTTTGTATTTCGATTGTTTTTTGTATTTGTATTTGAAAGTTAGGTAAAGATTATGAAATGTTGCTGGTGTTTTTTTTTTTTTTGGTTTGTTGTCTGTATTTATGTGGGGGGAATTGATTTTCTTGATTGATTGCTTGTGTTCTGGGTTCGAGTTCTGATTTTGTGCGAGTAGTAGACGTTGGCAGAGTCTGAGTTCTGGGTGGTGACTGCGTGTGATCTATGAGAGTTTGGGGCTGGCTCGGAGAGCGGAGACTGCGAGGACAGGGAACTGTGGACTGTGATGCGATGAGTGCGGAACAGGCCCTGCCCTGTACGGGTATACCGTTCCGTTCCTTACAGCTAATTAGTACAATAAGCTATGGCTGTGGCTGTGGACGGACAGCCATAAATTACTGACTTTCGCCTGGGGGTGAAACGAGCTTACGAGAGCTTAAACTACGTATATAGATATGGGTGGGTAGGTGTGCGTTATTTCAATCTCATTAAGTACTACTAATAAGGCTTGGCTTGGTCTGCTCTCTGCTGCTGCTCTGCTGCTGCTTGATCTCAATTCATGATCCCAATAGAAAAAAACGTGAATGGCAGTGAGGGTTAAGGAAAACACAGTCTTGCAACACTGCCACACAAATGGAACAACGAACACGATCCGATCCGATACGATCACTTAAACATGGACTTCCGCAAGTTAAACAATAATTGGTTCATTAAAGATTTTGTTTTTATTTGTTTTTATCTTCTTGGGTTTCTTTTGTTTTTTGTTTTGCATTGTTTTCTGGAAAGGTTTTCTTGGTTTTTAAATTAACTTCTCTTTTTTTATCATCATCTCCATCATCATCAATCATCAGCTTCTTGTTCGTCTACTTTTTGTTTCGTTTTCTTTTTTTTGTTTGTTGCTTCATCGTCAATTGTTACGCTTTAATTTTATTTAGCTTTCACAGTTATTAAAAATATCCTTTTATACATTACAAAATAACAGTATTTTATTCTTTTGTCTCATTTACTCATTACGTTTACTTTTTTGTTTACTCTTTACTCATTATTTTTTACGTTTAGCTTATGCTTATTTATGTTTTACTTTGCTCATTTGTTGTGTTGCAGCTTGCTATATAGGATCGCGTGTGTGTGTGTGTTTTATGTTTGTGTGTGGCATGGGTGTGTGTGTGTAACTGTTGTCTGTGTGTGTGTGTGTGTGTGGGTGTATGCGTGTATGCTTTGTGCTTGTAAATGTTTTCAAATATTACAAAATTTGCATCCCTACAAAACAACAAACAAACCAAAAAACAGAGTGGATTGGGAGCGGATGCTGGAGAATGGCGGGGGCTGGTTGAGGGACGGGGGACACTAACTAATGCAATAATAAAATATTTTTCTTACTTAAGGAAAACGATTGGATTGGATATCTGTGTGTGAGTGTGTCTCTTTTTTTATGAGCATATAAGGAGTAGATAAATAAAGAAGGTTGTTTCAAAAAATTTAAGGAAACTCCATCCAATATATAGGCATGGGCATCGCCGCAGACTGCTTGAAGCTTTTTTTTTCTCTTTCGTTCGTTTAAAATTAAATTGCAAAATTGTACAAAATGATACTCTCACAATTGTTGCGCGTCCTTCTGATTCGCTTTAAATGTATGTAAATATATATATGTGTATATATATATATATGCATTCTCGTTAATCTGTTAAATAATATTACAATTTAAACGCTAACAATGTTTAATGGGGATGGGTGGGGAGTGGGATGTGGAAAGGAGGCCAGGGCCACTCTCTGATGATCCCATAATATCCCTTCCATCCGTTGCTCGCTCATCATCGATCATCGTTCGTAAAGGTAAATCTAAGTTCATTAATATTACATGTATTATTCTTTCCTTCTTTTTTTTTGTGTGTGTTTGTTTTGCTTCATATCATTTTTTGTTTTGTTTTGTTTTTGGGGATGTTGTTGGGTTTTGTTTTTGCTTTAATATAATTTTCTGTTTATATTTTAAATGTACATAGACTATGCTTTAAATGTTAATTGTAGTTCTTTCCTTCTATTTATAGATGTGGTTGCTGAGAGTCTAGTCTAACGCGCCGTGTTGTCTCCTATATATTAACGTATATAAATATTACTTTTTTGCTGTATTACAAAAATTGTGGTGTTCGGTTCGGTTCGGTTCGTAAGGCGAAAATAAACTTGGATGATGAGATCATTTATGCAATATAGTAAGTAGTTAGTAGAGCAGAGCTTGAGCAGCAGAATAGCATTTTCATTTTCAAATATTTTCACATTTTCAACATTTATCAACATTCTTAAATTGTTTTCTTTTTTTGTTTTGTTTTGTTGTCTTTGTATCTATCGTTTACAAAACGAAAGTCAGCAATAAATGGCGCAAAATCAATTAGTAACTAGCCAATTTTCATGTTCCCTCTTATGACTAAAAATTAAGTTTTGTTGTTTCTGAAATGTTTTGACGAGGGAGCAGCGGCGGGTGCAGCTCTCGATCTGGTTGGTATTTCTATTTTGCTTTTCTTGTTTCTGGTTGATTCTAGTTTATAATTGTGTTAACTTGTAAATGGATATCTCTCGGTACAGTGAATCATCGAGTGGAGGGGAGGATGCTGCTACTGAACAATATTACTCCACATACTCCTCTCTTCTCTGATTGTTTCTAGTTTCTGTTTAAGTAAGGCCAAAAGCACGGGGTACGAGTATTTAAGTTGGGACTTGGATAAGTAGGGAGACTTGGAATTGAGGAAGAAGTTAAGGTAGGTAAGTCGCCGCGAAATATTAACAACAACAATAATCCATCATATTGTTTACTTTCACCTTGTTTTCGTGTGTAGATATTCTTGTGAAATATATATTTATACATGTATATCGATAGTGTCGTGTATGTATATATGCATATAGTTGTGTGCGTTTGCTTGGTATATAAGAGTCAAGAATGCTTCTGGGGGGTGAGAAGTCCTACGTCTCAAAACGAAGCGGGCTGTTCAGTGAAAGTTGAAGCTGAATAATCTCTGAAGCTATTGGGAAAGCATTTGCAGTTCTCTCACACAATCCATATACATATACACACACATACATATACATGTATACATATACACATATATAGATAATAGTTAATAAACTGTGGGCAACATCGGCTGCGCTCTAAACCTCCGCATCTGCATCGAAACATTCTCTCTATCGAACCGAGGAGCGGTACCCCCTCTCTACCGATATATATATATATATATATATATGTATACATATACATATTTATATAGCTTAAACTGCATTACACTTATATATCATCTCAACTCTTACAGCGTGTTCTCATCTCCCGTCGGTCCGTCTGTCCGTTCGTCTGTCTGTCTGTCTATCTATATATACTATATATATACTTTCGAATGAGTCAGAGAAAGAATAGAAGTATGATTTTTGGATGCATATACATATATACTACATCTGCTTGGGTATGCGTTTGTTTGAGTGTGTGTGTGTGTGCGTGTGTGTGCTAGTGTGCGGTATGTGTGTATGGGTGTGTGTGTTGTATAAAGTATATATGATTTCTTTAAACGATTTCTGGTATCTGTATTGAATTGATTCTTGTTCTGTTTTTTGTTTTGTTGTTTTACTTGTAATAACGCTCTCTTTCTCTCTCTCTCGCTCTCTCTCGCCTGTCTGTTGTTTCTCTCTACTTTTCTTGATTTGATATCATTTGTAGTTTACCTTCGGGATAAACAGCCGCCGCGACGCCACCGGCCGCAGCGGTGGGCGGCGTGCGCATAAAGTACTCCTTGTTGACACAATTCCTCAGCACATCTGGAATATTGCCGACAATTGCTCGTCGGATCTCAGTGGCTGCCATTTCGCGCAGCTCCGTGGCGGACGCGTCGCTGAAGAAGGCGGCGTGTGGTGTGCAAATCAGATTGGGGGCATCCTTGAGGGCGCCCTGCAAGCGTTAAAGGTTGCACAAAAACAAAAACAAAATAGGTTAGTAGGGAACATGCTCAACATTGGCGCGACGTCGTCTCAGATTGCGTAAAATGTCTCGTTTTACAACAATCTCTTACTTGAAATACATTGTAAGGTTCGTTTTCGTGCACATCCAATGCGGCAGCTCTTATCCGGCCCTGTTTCAGCGCCAACGCCAAAGTCTCGTCATCCACCAGACCGCCGCGGGCGGTGTTCACCAGAAATGCACCAGGTCGCATCTATATAGCCGCCACGCGAGAGAAAGAGATTGTTAGATTCTGGATACGATATTTAGGGTGCGTGCGACTCACGACTCCACCTGTTTAATTGTGAATTCATTGATTAAATGATGATTGTGCTCGTTGAGCGTGCAATGCAGTGAGACGCAGTCGGACTGGAATAGCAGATCCTGCAGCGTGTAGACGCGTGTGAGGCCCAGTGACTTATCAATGCCGTCGGGTAGGTAGGGATCGTAGAAGATGACATTGAAGCCAAATGCTTTTGCTCTCAAGGCCACGGCGCTGCCAATGCGACCCAGTCCGACTAAGCCTAAGGTATCGCCGCGTATGCGTGCACAGCCCTGTGAAATGCAACAAAATAATATTAGGGATCAGGTTGCTGGCTAACGATTGCAGATTGCTACGTGAATTGGATTCTTACATGCGCTGCCTCTCGCACTTGCTCGGGGCCCGTGAACTTTTTGCCTTCGCGCACCATATTCGCCAGCCAGTATGTGCGCCGGTAGAGGTTCAGGATCAGGCACATCGTTGTGTCCGCCACCTCCTCGACACCGTAGCCGGGAACGTTGCACACGGCGATGCCCAGTTCGCCCGCTGCCTTCACATCGATGTTGTCTGTGCCGCTGCCAATGCGCACAATGATGCGTAAAGCTTTGAACTTCTCAAGATCCTCCTTTGTCAAGATGATGGTGTGCCACATAAGTGCCCCGACTGCCTCATTGAGCACCTGCCCAAAACAGAAACCATTACAAAGATTGATTAGAAATGAGGATGCAAAATAATAGCTCGATATACTATGTACCTTCTCGTGTATTTCGGAGGTGCTTTGTGCATCGCAGAAGGCAACCGTGGCCACATCCTTCAGTATGGGCATCTCGATCGAGCAGTCGCGGCCATCCAGCAGGGCCACCAGCGGACGTGCCTGCAGTGGCCCATTGGCAAAGCTGCCTTTAACGTCAATGCGCGAGCGCTTCGGCATCATCAGATTCTTGTCCATTTTTTTGTAATTCTGTCCTGTGTCCTGGCACTGCTGCTGCTGCTGCTGTGTCACTGCTATCCGTTGTTGTTGTTGTTTTATCCTTTTTGATTCCTTTCCTCTGTGTGTGTATTATCCGTTTTAGGAGAGGGCAGGCAGGCGCTGGGGATCTGTCTATTCCCTTTGGCCCTTTTTTTTTTTGTTTCTTGTTAGTTGGTTTCTTCTTCTTCTGCTGGACTCACGTTCTTGGGGTTTTAGCGTTATTATCGTCCGTCCCCAACCGCACGCTTTCGATGGCTTTAATTAAATCAATGGGAAACAAAACCTTTTCAAGACGAAGACGATGCAAACGGTGCTGCAATCATTTTTGGCGCTTCATATTGAAATCGAGCAATTGAAATCCTGCAATAAAACAACAAGAGAACAACAAAACATATAAATTAAATGGAAAAACATGAAATGTGATGTACTCGTCCATGTTCGAGGGGACACAAAAAAAAAAACGCAACAATCAGCAGCATACAGCAAACAGCGCATACAGCACATACAGCACAAAACGCCAAAGCCCAAAGCCCCAATGTCAGCAGAAATTGGCCGATGACAAGTTTCGTTTGGATTTCGCAAACATCAGCGCGATAAAGCCGAAGCCGCTCCAACGCGGCGCCCCCCCCGTGCCACCACCGTCACATTGCCATGCGACGACATCGACATATTATCATTGATAGCATTGCGCGTACCGATTGGGGGAGGGGACCAGCGTCAGAGACGCAACGGGGGCGTTGCAGTAACATAGAAACTTAACGCTGTTCACATGCCTCTGCTCTGCTCTGCCTGTTCCTGTGCCCCTCTCCCCATGAGAGTATGAAAGGGCGTTGTTTCTTGTTGGCCAGCAGCAGCAGCAGCTGGTGTTCACGGTGTCGGTGCACAAATAAACCCGACCGCCCTGCCCTCTCCACTGCCACACACGGTATCAGCGTGGCATTGCCCCCGTCTCCATGTGCTTCACAGCTTATCGAGGCAGCAAGTATGTGCCTTGATTAGAGCATGGCATAGGGGTGACAGGGATACAAGGAAATAGAGAGAGAGAGAGGGGGATAAAGAGAGAGAGAGAGGTACCAGGTACGCAGAGTGTACCACTAAACACACTCTGTATTGAGTTGATTTGGATTACGTGGTAGCCCCAGTCCGTCGTATCTTATCAGGGAAACAGCAAGCACTTCTTTGTTATCTGACTGGTGGAATTGTGTGTGTGTGTGGAACGAGAGCCGCCATTCAGTCCAGCGTGGTGTCAATGTGACCGGCGGACGACTCACAATAAATTATGGGAATAGAGTTTGTGTCTGATTCAGTATCTTTGGACTTGCAGCGGATCCATTTCTGATCTCTGAAATTTCGATCCGCACTGTACGCATCTACAATGCATATTCTACAATCTGGGAAATTCAGGAAAATGGGAAACAGAATAGAATAAAGAATTCCAACTTTAAATAGAAACAATGTTCTAGATTCTGTAATAATTACTAAATTCAATGAGTTTCGTTTATTGGAGAGGCAGCAGATTTACTGGCTTACATTTAATGCTTTATTTTCACAATGAATATAATGAAATTGTTGTATTAATCGCACACACTAGCAGCAATAGCTAGAGTAATAGCAATAGCAACAGCAATAGCAGCAGATTTTCTATAGAGATGTCTGATAAGCAATGCCAAAGCAAATCGGAACAATAAAGTACACACTTTGACAGCAGTGTGCAGCGGGGAAGAATACATTTATCTGTATAGTATAATATAATATATAGTATTCTTTATACAGTTATAGAGTGTACGCCACATACACACATTATTCTATGTACACACACACACATATTGATAAGCCGTCAATGACTGCCGACTCTCTATGTCTGTCTATAGGCTATGTTTAGCCATGCTCCTCCCTCCCCCACCCAGTCCACCCAGTGCTCACCCAGCGAATGACTGTGGCTCATCAGCCATGTGTCACGTATTGTACAAAAGTATGAAATACGTTTAAATGTGCCCACCGACGAGACTACAATAATAATAATAATAATGGCAACAGCAAAAACAACAACAACAATAAAAACCCAGCACAGATACAGCCGCCTCGACGCTCTATGGGGGGATGGGGTCGCGCTGAAGAGAACGCTCGAATGAGCTCGCTAAATCGCAAACCGAAATACAAAAATAAGCGACGCAATTATGACATACAGCAATGAATAAAAAAAAATCTATTTGTATATGTAGTATATCTCCCATGCCCACCCCTCCCATCTGTTCCCTTCACAGCTCCGTCCCAACCACCCACTGCATGCCACATGTAGTACGTGGTGAATCGTAAGTGAATCCAAAGGCAAGTCAAGTGGGCGCAACGCAACGCAACGCTTTGTTTTCAGTTCACTTCTAAACAGTTATCCATATCTATGCGCATTGAGAATGCGTAGAAATAGATATAATTCCATTTATCGAGTATTTTAAGCATGTTAATGGATTTTTAATTTAAATATTGTTCTCTAGTTGAGTTATCTTCTGGAAACCTCCAGAGAAGCAGTCTGAAATCTGATTGTTTGATTATTAATTGAAACATTCACAAAGGAAGCTGGTTCCGCTGTTAATTAATTATTTTAAATGGGGCTGAATCGTTGAGAAATAATAAAATGAATAAATCTGACCCATACGATTTTTCCTTCGATGATTTGATGACTCATTAAATGAGCGACAAATGTGGAAACTATTTTCATAGCACATTCAACTTGAAACCCGATTGATTCACTCTCAACAACAACAAACCATTAATCCGCAGGCCTAATGGTGATGAAACGCACTGTCTCCCAGTCCACATGGAACTTACGTACGCATCCAATGTACTTCGCCCCGAGACAACTTCGACCGATGCCGAAATGAAATGGTGGTGGAATTGTTATTTTTAATTTTTTTTTTGTATTGTTGAAACAAGTTTGCGCCGCATAAAGACGAAAAGTCGATGAGTCGCCGCACCGCACCGCACCGCACCACAACCACACAGCACACAGCACAAATGGGGAAAAATGTCAGTTGAAAGTTGTTAAAGCGCGCCAAAAACCGGTTTCAGGTCGATTGCAGAGAGAGGCTGGGCTGCTGCTGCTGCTGCCCCTGCCCTGCCACAGGATGCAGCAATAGCAATGTGCGCGCGCCCACGCCGCCGCCACCAGTGGGAGAAGCACTCGTTTTCTCCGGCGAGAATGTGTTTTGTGGAGCCGAGAAAACCTGTTGATGCCTTCAGGCGAATCAGGCAAGGCATGCCGCTTCTCTTACCGTGCGAGAGAAATATCAAATCAAACAACATGGGAAATCACATCGAACGCAAAGGCAAACGAGAGGAGAGGGGGGCAGTATAAATCACCAACAACCACTAGCGCCGCAGCAGCGTACAGTAAATCTCGGCCGCGTATCTAACAGATACATTCTGAGTGTGGTGTGTGTGACGCGTTGCTACCTGAAGCTGATGCCGAAGCTGAGAGCTGAGAGCCGAGAGCCCCGAACCCGATCCAGTCAAGCCGCCGGCTGTCTAACAGAAACAGAAATCGTATCGTATCAAGCTGCAGCGGCAGTGGCAGTGGCGGGCCAGCCGGGGAGCATCAGCCTGCCGCCAGTAACCAGCAAACGATGACGACGGCGGCCGTGTACATATATTTTATGGTCGTGGATTGGGATTGGGACTGGGAATGGGACGGGAACCGGTTTATCAACACGAATGGAGCAGACGACGACGACGACGACGCACGATAACAGAGCGGCAGAGCGGAGCAAACGTACACGCTCAATGGTAGAGTTGTTTTTCCTTTTCTTTCCTCTTCTCTGCCTTTATTTTCACTTGGCTGTTTTATTTTTCGTTTTTTTGCCACAATTTCAGGCAGGAAAAGCCATGTTCGCTTAAATTGTTTGTTGGCTTAATGCCACAATAACGACGCGCTGCCTGCCTGCATGCTGGCTCCAGCGACGGACGATTCGTTTCGTTTCGATTCCGCCGGGAGCACGAGCACTAGCTCGGCTTAGCAATGCGCTGGTATGGGTGCGTGTCCGTCCATGTTTTTGCGTTTGCATGTGTATGTATGTATCCCAGTAGAAAACACGTTTAAATAAAGTCATGCGCATTTGTATGCCGGAATATACAGATTGGAATTGGACTGTGTGTGCTGAATGGGGAAAACTTTTAAAGTCCTGATGCTGTAACACACACACACACACAGGACTAGCATACAGAGGAAAACCAATTGAGGGGGAGGCTCTCTCTGCCTTTACCCCTACCAGAACCAGTGCCAGTGCCACTGCAATTGCAACTGCGACTGCGTCGGCAAGCATTCGAATCGAAGCAAGGGGAGTGGGGACGGGGGACTACTGCAACGATTTAAGGTCTTGGAGCTCGGAGCGTAGCTTGTTTTGCCCGAATTAACGGCTTCCTCTGCTGCTGCTACTCCTCTGCGTTGCGTTCATGACGTTGCGTTCCCGCGTTTTTTGCTGCCTTTTCTCTTCTTTTTGCTTTCCGTTTCATGCATATGCATTAAAGCCGGCTCACAAAATGACGCCAAAAGCTACCACGAGGTTTGCTGCCATGTCTGTGCGCTTTTACGAATAATTAATTGTGTACAAATGTTATGTGCACTTTCAACAAAAAAACACAACGTGAACATTTAATGCTGGGGAAAGTCTAGTGCAGCATTGCATCATAAATTAATGGCAATCGATTTGAACTCTGTCCAGATACATAAATACTGTATGATATTTAACTTCATTTAAACATTTAATTGGTTCGAACGCATTAAAGTTACACTCGAACTTCTCAGATTTGTAAATCGATCGAAATTACGGGGGCAGAAATGTGACGACGGGAAAAGGTGTTTGAAAATTTAAAAAGTGTTTCACCTGAACAGAAACATCTGTCAAAACTTAAGTTCTCTTTACGCCTAGTATTTGTATCCCACTTATTCCATTGAAAACTTCAATGGCCGCGAAACTGCCAGGTGTGCGCAGGCATTGTTGTTTCCGCTGCCAAATGGGGATTATGTATAGTAACGAGTGGTACGAGAATTATGGGAAACAAGCCACTTAATTTGTTGCCTGTGGGACTGACATTGCCCAATGTTTCATTAGTGGTGGTGCTGCTGCGCTTTTTCTACCATTTCGTCTTGCCTTTCCTTTTTGTATTGATTCGAGCGACCGCTCGACTCTACTCTGCGCGAATGACGCAAATCGGAAAAGTGCAAGCTGGCAAGCTGACCGACAGAAGTGACCAGTGACCAGAATAACGAACAAAAAATAAAATAAAACAAAATACACTTTATGTGTGTAGTAAGTATATTTTGCTGCCCTCGCACGCTTACGAATTGCTGATGTTGCTGTTGTTTTCGAAGGCATTTGGCAGCACAGCAGCAGCAGCATCCCGAAAGTGTGTACCGGCCGCCGACTGTTTTTATTTAGACGGGTAAGAAGGGGGCGAAAAATCCGCGTAGTCAATTGGCCCACACAGATCGATACGACGGCGCAGGCCATAAGAGACAGATACAGAGCCAGGAGCCAATGTAGTATGTGTTTGTTTGCATTTGTTTCATAGACATTTAAATTTAAACGTTTGCTTCTATTTCGGTATTTCGGTGGCTTGCTTTCGCTTTGCTTTGTTTTACCCACGCCAGCCACCCCTTCCTCTGTGCCTGTGGTGGCCTGTGCTGGTTGCCAGCGAGTGTGAAATTCTTTGGGCAGGTGTGCATTTTTTTACGCGCGCAGTCAGCAACAAACAAAACGGCAAACACCCATCGAAAATAAAGTAAAATGAAATGATAACATGAAAAACAGAAAGAGAGAGAGGGGGCATGACAAGTGCAGGGTGGTGGGGAATGGGAACTAGCATTGACAATAAATATCTTCTACAGCTGTGTATTGGTGGACTAGGGAGGGGAGCTTTGGGGTGGTGGTGTGGACTGTTTCAGCAGCATAACAATCAAAATTTATTATTGCCCGAAAACGGGCCGTGGCGGTGGAGGAGGAGGTGGAAACGGAACGTTTTCGAGTGCTCTTTTGCCAGACGGAAATGTTGTGTTATGCCAGCCAAGTGATAATAAACGGAACAGCATGTACAGTTTTGGTTTCGATGCAGAATAGCGGGCGGGGCAGCAGTCAGAACAATGCAAATGTTCAAAGGGATATTTCGCTGTATGTTGCCAATTCAGCTTTTTTCTAGATAGCTATTTTCAAGCTATTCGGCTATTTTATTAGCACTTCTACAATAACATTACAAAGAAGGGAACGAGCAAGGGGCAAACGTTCATAACAATCAAATGTAACTGTTGTATTTCTCCCCCAATACTGCCCATTTAGACTTTTCCAAGCTGTTTATCTCCATAGATATTGGCAAAGATAAATATTTTTCTGTACATGCTCAACTGATTTTATACATTCACACGATGTACATTTTATTATTTCAGTTAAAGGTACAACAAAAAAATACACTAATAAATACTCTGCCTTTATTTTTGGGCCCGATCTGTCTACTCCACATAAAGTGGCATCCCTGCAAATCACCAATATTGCCGTTGCAAATATGGGTGGGCGAGGGATCGGGGGACAAGTAGAGTTGCTTCTCTGTCTGCCTTTCCATGTGTGTGCATGCAATTGCATGTGTGTGTGTGTCTGTTTGTGTTTTGAGATGGGTACAGGCACGTCGGACAGTGAAAGGGCAAACCAGCGACAAAAACACGACAAGCGAAAAAATTGTTATAAAGCTAGAAACAAGCGTCAATTTGAATGGGGAAAATAGGAAGGGCTGACAATGTGGGGCCCTAGAGGGTGGGGATGTGTGCACACAATATTTATGAACATTCGACAGTAGCAACTTTATCAAATTTATTTTTCCGACGCAGTCTCTTCGGCTATTTCAGAGTGTTTGTGTAAGTGTGTGTGTATGCGCATATAAACAAAACACAATGCGAAAACGTAATTCCAGGCAGCCATGGATTTCCAATCAATATGCAGGCAAAACTATTTATATCCATCCACTCAGCGTGCCCAGCGCCCCGACTGACCAACCAAACCATTCAAGAGGGAAGAGATAAAACTTTAATGCGCACACGTCACGAGAACGAGAGTGGGGCCGGCCCGGCCCAGCTTTAAGCGATTTAAAGCGTCGCTCGGGCCAGGTCGCTCAGTCATTTTCAAGTGTTGAACGAGAAGGGGAAAAGGAACGGGTATCACAAGAGGTGGGCGGGGGCTCCAACAAGGAGGCACTTTCACCCTTTAAAGGACCAAAAACCTCGTAGAAATGTGTCAACACGGCCCCGGGGTCCGAGGAGAACCGAACTGAACTGGCTTTAGTTTACAGGCTGCTGCCTCGCTCTGACTCCCGCGCTAAATGCGGCGGCGGCAAAACAACGATGAGACAGCATGTTGCAGTGGTGTGGGTACTGTATAACCATGCCAGGGAAAGGGGAGGGGTCGTTGCGCAGTGAACCTTGCGTGTATATTGTCACTCGGCAGGCAGGCAGGCACAGCACAGGCAGCCGCAGGGGCAGCGGCAGAAGGCAAAAAGAAGAAATAGACACAAACGCATATTTCAATCGTACGAATGAATGTGTATCTGTGTGCGGGTCGAGTCGTACGGGAAATTATTGCACAATTTTATTTATGTTTTGCAGAGAATATTAAGGCACGCACACTCACTCACTCACTCACTTACTCAGCAGAACTGTGCATTAAATTAAAACAACGCGTTGTTGTGTGTATCGTGTACATACTCACTCACACAAGCACACACAAAATAGTTCCGCTTTAAAAATTCATCAGAATTCTGCACGTTTAAATTTTTCTTGTACACGTTTATCGCGCACACACACTCGCACGCATACACATACACATACAGGGGTTAATGCAAACACACGCATACTTTAGTTTGAGTTGGTGGCAAACAAAAAGACAAATCAAATAAATAGGTATCCGTGAAAATGCAGCAGCAACCAGAGAATAGTATTATTAAACAGCGACGCACATATTTTTCGCTTATTTTATTGCTTTTTCCTTTTTCTTTGTGGTGGCGGCGACGGCGGCGTCCGCAGCAGTATCGTTTTTTTGCGAGTTTGCAATTGGACGAAATTCACGTGCCAAACACAATGCCACACACTATTTTCGAGTAGAAACACTTGGCGGCCATGTTTATACACAAGTTGTTTCTATTTTTCATTAATTATAGGCACTTTTTAGATAGTTTTCAACAATTTTTTTACCAGCAACGCGTCCAAATTCCACTCGCAGCTTTCAAAATGGCGGAATACGAATACGGCAAATTTTTAGTTTTTAGTACAGCAATGACGCGATGCGATGCTACTTGGTACCGCGATGCTACTCGTTGCCGCGTATTGTATGCATGCGCTCCCACAGCTCGACCAAATTTAACACACCTGCGACTATTTATTTATCCAACTTATCACAATTAAATTAATGTTAAATTGCACAAGATTTTATTCGAATAATATATTTCATTTCCTTCTTCCACTTGCACACTAGGGCTGCAAGACCATCGATGGCACTATCGATGGTTTTAGCTGTGTGATAGATCGATGGTTTTTTTCGACCATCGATATATCGCAACAGAATAAAAGTAGGATTTCAAAGTCTAGAAAATTAATTAAGCGCACTTAAAAAGAATGTGGTCCCCAAACTCTTTAATCAGAAATTCTTTAATTATTTGATTTGTTTTTTAAAGCAATCCGAACGCAGTTGGCACCAAGCGGCAAGTATCGGCAGTATGGAATGCACCGCAGCGATGTATCGATGACATCGTCATTTCGTTTGTGCAGGAAAAGAAGAGGAACAAAGCAAAACACAAAGAAAGGCAAGAACGGCGAGAGGAGAGCACTGGATAAATTGGAAACTACTGAAAGTGATTAAAAGCAGCCTTTCCTTCGAACCACATCGCCAACATGTCAGCCAGAAGAGCAACCCACGCAGGCAGCTGGTACACGGATGCAGGTCAGTAACTGCCGATGGGGAGGAACAAAACACATACATACATATGTATGCATACATATGTGGGCGTGTGAATATCCACACACATATAATGCTTACATACAGTCATTTGTGTACACGTATGTAAGAATTTTATTTTTATTTGATAAAATAAAGACCCAAAAGGAACATTGTTCAAAACGATAGTTGGCTTATGTCGCAGGGGTCAACGTGTAATGAGTAGAATGGAGTTTAAAAATTGGATTCCGGCTTGTTGCCAACCGCATTGCGTATCTCGTCCATGCGATCGTAGGCAATCTCTGTGGCCCAGCAGAGGCGCTTCTCCAGTTCATTGCTGCGCCGCCGCTGCTGTTTCAGTGCGTCCAAGCCGTGCTCCAGCTGCGTGCAGGCCTGGAAGAACGTACTCAGCTCCGGAATGTCCCCAAACTCCCCGGGGTGACGGCGGAAGCCCTCGCTCACGTCCGTGGTCAGTTTGTCCAGATTATTCTTCACGTAGTGGGCCTCGAACATCTTGTGCAACTCATCGGTGGCCACCTTGCCCACCTCGTTGGTGGAGCTGTTCAGGTGCAGGTCGCGTATGCGGCTCTTGAGGCCGCTGAAGTTGATTGACTCGAATTTCTCGCCTATGCCCTGGAACAGCTCGTAGCTCTGCTTCAGCTCTACCTGCATCTTCTGCAGGTCTCCGTCGATGCTCTTGACAGCTGACGAGTCCATGAACTCGGTTCGAAGAGTGCGATCCGTGGGCGGGACATCCCACTTGCCACCGTCCAGGGCAGCCTTAAGCGACGCAGAAGAGGATGATGTCGCTGGATCCGACTTCTTTCTCTGGGCATCCCCACCAGCTAGACGTGCCTCTGCTGCCTTTGTACTGTCATCCCGCTTGTGTGCCGGCTGTGGGGGGAATGTCACGGACTTCTTTGGCTTGCCATTTGCCTGTCTTCCGGGACCAAAGATGGGCAGCGGATTGGGCTTCAATAGTGTTTCATAAGACAACTTTCGCTCTGGATCTTTCGCCCTGCCATGACGAGAATATCGCAAGACCACTAGTATCTGGGGAAATCAAATGGAGGCGAAACTTACTCTTCCGCCAGAATGGCCGTCAGTTCATTGTGTATGCGCTTCAGTAGCTCATCGCTCTGCTTGTCCTTTGCGATATCCATGTCGTAAAATATTTGTAACTAAAATTTATGGAAATATTCAGTCGCTGCTATTTTGTATGAGTTTGCTCTGCTCTAGCACTGAACAGGAAGTGTTCAACTCTGTTGTTTGTGTGCTGCTAGGCAACTCCTGGGCAGCCTACTCTGTTATTCACGACTAAGTTTGTTTAATTTGTTTGCAGGTTCCGAGCTATCCAGGCAGTTGGATCGCTGGCTGGGTGCCGCAGAGCTCTCGCATGGCCCGGCCCGTGCCATCATTGCACCGTGAGTCAAACATCAAAGTTGTTGTGGAAGGGTTCCACTTGACTACTTTTTGGCACTTCACTTCACTTCCATTGCAGACATGCCGGCTATACCTACTGTGGGGCCTGCTCAGCCTTTGCCTATCGCCAGGTCAGCCCCGTTGTTGTGTAAGCAAACAGATTCGAAGCAGGCAGGATCCGCATCTTTAATTGGCTTCTTTGCTTGCAGCAAACGCATCTTCATTCTGGGTCCCTCGCATCATGTGCGCCTGCGCGGTTGTGCCCTGTCCGTGGCGAAAAAGTACAGGACACCTCTCTACGATCTCAAAATTGATACTCAGAGTGAGTTTCCTGGCTCTCCGCAGGCTGTCCTAGCTAGCTGCTGGAATCATTTCTCATTTTCTATTTTAGTCAACGCTGAGCTGGAGAAGACGGGCCAGTTCTCGTGGATGGACATGAAGACGGACGAGGACGAGCACTCCATTGAGATGCATTTGCCCTACATAGCCAAGGTCATGGAGGAGTAAGTTGAACAATTTAAGCCTTCTATTAATAGAGGGTAAACCAAATAATGGAAGGTCGCTCGTAACGATTCTTCCGGCCCAAGCCGAGGGCTAGACTTGATTCCCCTTTGTATGCTAATCAAGAAATGTATTCCCTGTCTTTGGTGCAGCTACAAGGACCAGTTCACCATTGTGCCTATACTGGTGGGATCGCTTAATCCCGAGCAGGAGGCGCAGTACGGCAGCCTGTTGTCCGCGTACTTCATGGACCCAACCAATCTGTTTGTGATATCCTCCGACTTCTGCCATTGGGGTCAACGCTTTAGCTACACATACTACGATCGCTCCTGCGGCCAGATACACAAATCCATTGAGAAGCTGGACAAGCAGGGTATGGACCTCATCGAGACGCTGAGCCCCACGGCGTTCACCGAGTACTTGAGGAAGTACAACAATACGATATGTGGCCGCCATCCCATCGGTGTGATGCTGGGCGCCGTCAAGGCCCTGCAGGATCAGGGCTACGACAAAATGAGCTTCAAGTTCCTTCAATATGCCCAGAGCAGTCAGTGCGTGGACATGGAGGACTCCAGCGTCAGCTATGCCTCCGGTTCCCTTGTCTTTGAGTTTTGAATGCACTCTCTAAAGTATTTTGTCAGCTATCCCGCAACATCCCTCCCCTTTGTGGATTTAAGTATAAAGAGATTTTTAAATTTAAAACTAGCAGAAAATTAAAGAAATTTAAAAAATGAAAAATAAAAACCAATTATTATCACATATCTTCTCGTAGATCAAGAGTTCCATCTAAGTAAATTTTCTTTTATTTTTTTCGCTTTTTTGTTGAAACATCGAAATTGACTTTTAAGCCATTTTGAATCATTTCTTGGATCCGTTTCCTGTTTTTTTCATTTTGTTTAATTTAATTTACGTTTCTTTTCTCTTATCAATGAAATGTCTGCGTAATGGGGCGTGGCGCTATCGTGGGGCGTGGCTACCGCGTGGATGTGTGTGAAGGATGCGTTGGGTTCTCTTTTTGTGTTGGCCATGCAGCAAGTTTTGTCAGCGCCTCCGATCCGTTGTGTGCTTACCACCAGGAGGCAGCGGCGGCTGCGCCTCCAGCTGTTGCATCCGCCACGGTTGCATCATTCGGGCCGCCTCCAGTTCCGTTCAGACGCGAGCACTGCTCGGCATCGCTCGCTATCTGCAGGGCATTCATGTTCTGGACAAAGGTCTCCAGAGCTGCCGCATTCTCGTCGGGACTGTATGGCGACGTGCGCTGGCTGAGCGGACTGCGGCGCAGAAATTCGTTCAAATCGCTGGCCACGCTGGCCGCCTTGGACTGCTGGCTGGCCGACTCAAAGTCATAGACAAAGGGATCCGGACCGGGACCCGCCGGCGGCTGTGACAATCGTGGCATCATGCCGCTCTGCACAAACAGGTGGGAATCTGCCAAAGAGTTAGGGGTTAGGGTTAGGTTTTTCCCTTCGCTTTAATCTTATCATCTGATGTGCACTCACCACTGCCATAGTCTGCGCCTACGCTATCGCAGTAGCTTCCGCTGGAGGAGACCCCCGTCTGCGATGACTGCTGCTCGTAGGGATTGGCATTGGAGGAGTGCTGCACCCGGTTGCCAAACACACTGGTTATCTCCACGCGATGCGGCGCCGGCGATGTGTTGTTGCGCGTGAAGTTGGACTCCGAGATATTGTGTATCGAGACCTGCGAATGGAAGAGATCATTGGTTGAGATCTTGCGACAGCTAAGTTGGAGTTGATTAAATTTAATTTCAGAATGAGAATATAGACCACGATGGCTCTACTTTATGGAGGAATATTTGGAATGCTTTGAATCGCTTTCTTAAGTGAAAATATTGTTTCAAAATAGCACAAATTCCTCTTTGAACAATTTAAAAAATAAAATAAGGCACCAGCATGCCCGTTTCATTTATTTTATAGTTTTTCTTTCGATGCAGGTGTGTTGGGAGGCAACGCAAAATATATTGTTTAATGTTTCAGAGCCTCAAGACGAGAAGTACGAGGCACTTAATGGGGAAAAGAAGTTCGTTTGCTTGGCTACGTTTGGGATGCTCGCACCCTGACTCTGAAAGTAGCAATAGTAGGGTGCATAGGATCGCCGCTGTCTGTGTCTCAGTCTCTGACGCTGAATCTGAAAATTGTGATAGTAGGCTGCATATTCTGCACACACCTCGTTGTTGAGATGCTGTCCCGGTATCAAGTTCTTGAGGAAGGCGGCGTCGTCGTAGCGTATGACGCCAGTGTTGGGTATGCCCTCAAGGTAGGAATTGAAACCAGTGATGGTGGGCGGCGGCGAGTCGTCGCCACAGCTATGATGCATAGCATGACAGTCGCTTTGTCCGCTGCTCTGTCCTCCACACGGCACCTGGGAGGGACTAGCGGAGAACACATCGAAGCCGTTGTAGTAGCTCGACTGCTGGTACTTCTCCTGCAACACGGAACCGCCTGGTCCTACGCCTGGACCATACTCCGGCTGCTGTTGCTGCTGCTGCTGTTGGCCAAAGCTGGACCATTGGCTCGACGAGGTGGCGGCGGCTGTCGAGTGGCTGTCTTTGGTCTTTTGCTTCAGCTCGCTGCCAATGGCGGACAGACACTTCTGTGACTGCTTTGGACGGGCGATCACCGCCGCCTCGCCCGTCAGCCGTCCAGGGCTGTTGGCGGAGCCACTGCCCAGGGGAACGTTTGTACAGCTAATACTGATATTGTTGTGCGTTCCGTTGCCGTTGGTGCCACTGCCACTGCCACTGCCGCTAACCGAACCACTGGAGAAGTATGAGAAATCGCTGGAAGCCGCTGCCACAGAGGAGCTGCTGCTGCTGCTGTGACTGGAAGCCGCAGCCTGCTGTTGCTGCTTCTGCTGTGTGGCCCGCGCTGCCTCGGCCGCCGCCTCCTGGGGCGTGTAGTAGCTGACATTGCTGCTGAACTGACGGAAGCCGCCCATGGCCAGGCCATTTGTGACAGCCTGGTGCAGGGCCGGATTGCGTATGGTGAACATTCCGTTCTCATTCTTAATAATCGCCGCAGGCGGATCCACGCCACCCATCGGTGGGGGGGCAGCGGGCAGGCCACCGCCAAAGTTTCGTGCTGTAAAATGTTTGCAAAATTTTGTTAATATTTTCATCCATTTCGCGGCGAGGATGCACTTACCCGGCGTTGGCATGGGATTCGGATTGGGCGGCATCATGCTGCCGGCGACTGCTGCTGGCCCGTTGCCCTGATGGAACATGGGATTGCGCAGGGTGATGATGTTACCCCCAGCACTGGCCTCGATGGTCGCTGCGTTTGCTGCTGCTGCTGCGGCGACAGCCTTTTGGTGATCCCCTCCTCCGCCGCCAGCCCGCTGCTTATTGGCACCGCCCCCGGAGTTACCTCCACCAGCACTGCCGCCACCGGACTTGCCACGATTGCGACGACGGCGTCGGGAGGATTTGCCACTGCCACTGGCACTCGCCGCTGAGGCAGCCGCTGCCACATTGGAGGCGGCAAAGGACTGGCTATTGCGATTGGGACGTGGATTGGCCTCCACCATGATGACGGCATTGGGATCCATTCCGGCGGCACCTGCTGCCCCGTAGTAGCCAGCCATGAGATGTGACTGTTGGAAGGTATGCTGCTGGAGGTGCTGCTGGTGCTGATGCTGCTGCTGTTGCGGCTGATCGACCAACGGCTTGGACAGCAGACGGATGGACTCGCTCTTCTGGCGCAGCTGCTCGCTCTTGGCTGGATCCACCTTGGTGAGCGTTATGCCCGGCGGCAGGGACAGATGCTCCACCTGAACGCCGCGATTCAGTTGATCCATAATGCTGCAGTTGGGCGACTGCTGCTGCTGCAGTTGCTTTGATGACGAGGAGGGATTGCTGATGCGCAAGTGCTGCATTTGCTGGGCCAGAGTGCTCGCATAGCTGCCACTTCCGGCACTCCCGGGGGCATGTGGCGCCGCCGCTGACATGGCCGGTGGAATGGCAACTTCGTTGGGATTAAAATAGCCCATGTTGTGTGGAATGCCAGAGAGATCTTCTATCGGAAGGGAAAGAGAGGAGAACACACTGACTCACTTGTGTCTGCTGCATGAGTGGATTTCTAGTACATACCCTGCTTCTGGCGATGTCCGCGCTTGCCGCGCTGCGATCGCTTTGCTGCACCGGTTGGTGCTGTACTGGCTTCTCCCACATTCGAGATGGAATCGGAGTGTTGCAACTGCTGTTGCTGCTGCTGTGGCTTTGATCTACCACTGCCACGACCACCGCGTGCTGACTGCTGCTGATGGGGCTGCGGCTGCTGCAACTGCTGTAACTGCTGCTGATGCGGTTGCTGCTGTTGCCGATCGGCATGCCCCTGAACTTTTTGCTTTCTTGAGGACTCTGTGCTGCGCTGCGCCTGTGTCTTGGCAGGCTGCTGCTGCTGTTGACTCTGTGCCGTCTTGGTCGAGGAAGCGGCGCCCTTGCGTGGATTAGCACTCGTCTGTGGCGGATTCTTGGAAACCTGCGATTGCTGGGACTTTTGCGTCACAGGCTCCGACTTCACGTGCTTAACGGGAGCCGGAGCCGGAGTGGCAGCTGCTTTCGGCTTGCTGGCCAATGGAGGGACAGCAGAAGGAGGGGGCGCCTGTTTCGGCGCCAACACTTTGGGAACCGCCTTAGGAGGAGGCGGCAGGACAGGCATCTCCTCCGACTCGCTGGCTGTGGAACAGTCACCCTCCGAAGAGTCCTGCATGTGAAGCGACTTGAATGGATTATTGTCAAGCTGTCCCTGATCCAGCCTGGGCTTGACGCGCTTCTGTTTTTTTGGGGGCTCTGGCAAGGGCGTGGCCTTGGGCTTGGCCTCTGTGGGCCGCACTTTTGTCGGTTTCACCTCCGCCGGAGCAGTCTTGGCAGACTTTTTGCTCGTTGCAGCCTTCGGTGGTACGCTGCAGACGGAGTTCTCCCGCGTGTTGACGGCACTGCTTTGTGGTGTGTGGGATTTGGAGCTGCTGTTGGAGCCAGAACTCGAAGCACCCAGCACAGCTGCCACAGCCTTCTTTTTCTGTTGTTTTTTGTTGCTCTTGGCGGCGTTGTTCTGACTCTTTGCTTCCTGTTCAGCGGCTGCAGCAGCTGCAGCAGCAGCAGCAGCAGCAGTGGCAGCAGCAGCAGCCGCGGTAGCAGCAGCCGCCGCTGCTGCTCTCTTAGCCTCTTTCTTCTTGGCCTTGGCACTCTTCTCCGGAACACTGGGAGCTGGCGGAGGCTGCTGCCGTGGATGCGGGGAAGCAGCTGCAACTGTGTCGGGATGAGCCGAGGCCACCATATGCCCGTTGACGAATGTATAGAGCAGCTTGTCCTCGTGCGGGGCGCTGCCCTTGGCGACCACAGTCACCTGCTGCTCGGCCCCTGGATGGGGCAGCTGAACACGTCGAATGGTCACAATGCGCTTCGAGGGATCGGCAGTGATGGAATGGAACAGTTGTTGTTGCTGCTGTTGGGGCGGAGCGTAGCAGACCGAAGGAGTGTTCTGTTGTCCCGGAAAGAAGGAGGTGGTGGGGCATTCGCTGCTAAAGTCTGGATACTGGAGTGTGGTGGTCGCTGGCTGTGCGGGCTCGGCGCCGCTGGTGCAGCGTCCCTTGACGATCTCGTCCAGCTTGGCCAGCTGCTGCTCTTTCGTGGGTAGGTAGGAGAACTTGAAGTCGCTGTTGGCCTGCTTCACGGTGGCAATCAGCTCCAGTATGCCCGTCTCTACCTTGCCCTTGGCCCTCTGGAGATTCTTGATGTTGGCCTCCAGCTCGCTGATGCGCTTCTTTTCGCGCTTTCGGCCGCCAGCAGCCGTCAGGGCCTTCATCTCGTACTTGTCGACGAACTCCTTGAAGTAGATGCCAAGGAACTGGCTGCGCAGATCCTCCAGCTCCTTGATGCGCTTCTCCTCCTCCCTGCGCTGCTTCTGCTTGGCCTTCTTGGCCGCCTTCTTCGGGTTCATGGTCTGCGGCTGCTGTGACTTGCCCTCGATAAAGTTCAGAGTCTCGTGGATCCAACGCTGCTGATCCTGCTCGCGCGTATAGCTGCCCAGGAACTCGGCAAAGTCGTGCATCATCTCCTCCTTGGTGTAGTCGCCGGGATAGCTGTTGGTGGTGCTGCCACCCTCAAGAGCAGCCCCCTCTTCATCATCAGCTACATCTCCATCGTCATCATCATCATCATTACAATCCGCAGCTGTGGCTGCATCCGGCTGCACCGGTATGCTCTTGCAGAGGCTGTGCAGGCACAGCAGACTGTCGTTGTTCCGCTTGCCCTCATCCCCCATCTCGTTTAGGGCTGCTGGCGCTGGTGTTAGAGCTGCCGCCGGAGCAGATAGGCTCGACTGCAGTTGAGCGGTGGCACAAACTTTCAGAGTGGGCGGATTGTTCTGCACGGACTCCGCTTTGGGTGGGCGTTTTGGTGGGTTCGCTGCGGATGCAGCTGCGACTGTGACTGCCTCAAGCTCTGGCTTCGCCTTGGCCTTGGCTGGTGCAGGTGCAGGAGCTGGAGCAGGAGCAGCAGTTGGTGTGGGCGGAGTGCCCGCCTCTTGGGCATTCTTGCTCTTCCGATCGTTGACAATCTGCGACAACTTCTTGCGAAGGCGATCGCGAGTCTCGTTGTAGCGCGCATGGCTGCACTCCTTCTTCACGCGCTTCTTCGAGTGATTCTCCTTGCACGGCTCCCCAATGTCCGCGTAGTCAGCACAGCCTAAAGACCAAAATGTTGATGAGAATTCATTCATGCATGTTCTGAAAACCCAAAACTCAAAGCCCAACTTACACTTGCGCATCTTCTCTTTGCTCTTCTTGGAGCCGCCACCATCGTTGGATCGACCGCCCGGCTGCGTCATGGTCATGTCACTCGCCTTCGACTTGGACGCGCCCAAGCCAGTGGTGCTGTCCGGCTTGCTGCGTTTGCTGCAACACCAAAATCAAAATCAAAATTAATCGGCTAATAAACCCCCGCAAAGGGAAAAAGCATTTTGTTACCACTTACATTATCTGAGAGTCGTGCAACATCATCAGTTGATCGACGCCAAATTGCATTTTCTCTATATTGGCATCTCCCAGCGTGAAACTGGAATTGGGAACAAACGATTTATTGCAATTATTGTAAAATCCTGATTATCCTGCACAAATTTAAACGAATTGAAGTGGTGGAGTGGAATGTGTTTCTGTCTACAGGCTAAAGCTGTCAGTGGCTGACACATTTGAAGCTACATGCAGCAGCCTTCTACGTTTACGTTTCCCTTGAGTGACATTTTCCTCAAAGTAGAGCGTGCATATAGCATGGAGAAATCTGCTATAATGCGGCACTGGGACTACATCCTGCGCGCACCAGTTGAACCCCACCTGCTTTGGTCATGTCCTTCTCCCTTGGCCTACCAGCAGCCAAATAATTCACACAACTCCGCGTTGAGCCTGTCCTGGGGGTTCTACCAAAGAGAAGGCGCTGTCATAGCCATGTTCCGGCAGAGATTAAAGGCCTCTGATCAGGCCTCCCACCACGAATGCTACTTTTAATTTAGACTCAAGCCCCGTCCCCAACCGTTTCTTTCATCTGCGTTAAATCATATTTCAAAACTTACTCGTCGGTGATCTTGAAGGGAGAGTATCTGCAATAAGTATATAGATACATCTCAGTGGATGGATGGATGGTAGATTCGGTTGGGAATGCTTACCCAATAACCTGTGCTAGAAACTGCTCGAAACGGCCGTCGTCCTTGTCGCCGACAACACTGTTGAGCCGCAGTCGCAGATCCCCCTTGAGCAGCTCCAGATGCTTGAAGTCCGTGCTGTTGGAGTTGAACTTGACAAAGAAGTTGGCATAGATGGACAGGACAAAGGTCCAGTAGGTTTTGTACACATAGTGCTGGTTCTTCAGCTCCTGCAGCTCGGCGGGACTCGGCGCCAGCTTGCGGTTGAAGAACATCAGCGATGGCAGCGTGGAGCGCAGCTCTTCGCGCGTGAACGACAGCGGCTGAAAGCAGCGCAGCAGATACTTCGTCAGCGGCGGCGACAATTGATTGGCAAGAATTTTGCGTGCCAACTGGCAAGCTGAGACGCGACAGTTCTCGCCGCAGAAGTACTGAGACTCGATGGCCTCGTGTCGGTAGCGCTTGCGCGTGGTCAGATGCTGGAACACGGCCCATGCAATGTGATATGTTGTGCGGAGAATGTCGGTCTCCGACTGTCGCCGGAACACCGCACCACTGCCGCTGGGCTGCTCGTCGACAGCAGTGTCGGGGGGCAGCTCGCTGCAGCGCCGCTGCTGGGCTGCCAAACTGGTGCTGGCTGCCGCTGCCGTTGCCACATTGTGCTTAGCCTCATCGCTGGTGCAGGTGCTGAGAATCTTCGATTTCATGAGCTTCGCATCCTTTTCAACAATCCCGAGCGTCGTGCACTTGGCGCAGTGGCCAGCCAGCCGCGGTCGCAGCGGAGTGCCGGCAATGGAGCAAGTGATGCATTTGCAGTTCCTGCCACAAGGATAGAATGAATCGATCGATTAATAAGAGAGGGAGACAATAAATGAGGGAGGCGGAAGTACTCGTACTCGTGATGGTGTTCCAGCAGCGAATTACACTTCTTGCATAGATCCTCGTGCACGAGCTTGTTGGGTGGATCGTAGAAGCCGTCGGGCCACTTCAGTTTGGTGAAGGCCATGATGTTCTTCCAGGCCAGCTGCCGGTCGACGATGCGCTGAAAGTCGATGAACTCATCGTCGCTTATGTCGGGCAGGGAGAAGGAGGTGGCATCGAGGACGACCTTGTCGAATATGTTATACACATCCAAGAGGCCCATCCGGCGATCGTGCTCCGTTTCCGACAAGTTAAACTTGTTAAGCTCGATCCAAATGTCCGTCCAGCGGCGTTCAATCGAGTGCATGTGCTCGTCGAACAGCATATAGCGCTTGATCAGCGCCGTTGTCTGCACCGAGGGGGCGGCCTCCTTCAGCGACAGGATGCATGCCAGCATGGTGTCACCCAGCGGCGTGAAGACATGCTGCTGGAACAGTCGCTGGCACAGCAGCACCCACGACAGCTTAAACTTTCGCAGGAAATCATTCTCGAACGCAAACAGACTGAGCGAGATTTTCTGTGAGATGCAATTCAAGTCGGAGTAGCCATCAAGTATATCTGGAATGGGTGAACCAGACAGTAGAATTAATTTGACAAACAAACAAATCAATCGTCGTTGATTTCCACATACATGTCAGCATCCTCTCGGCGGATATCTTCTCGTTCTCCTGCACATTCTGGGCAATCTCAATCATGCCCTCGGAGAAGGCCTTCACAATGCATTCCACATTGTAGGCGAGTATTTGCAGCAATAGCATCGGATTGTTGGCCATCAAACTGTGGGGGATAGAATTACACGAGCAGTTGATTATATGCGAGTAAAGAAATAAACAAAGGTGTGCTATAGGGGCGCTTACATGGCGCTGAAAAGCACTAATATCATGTTATCAGAGATCGCTGTATCATCAATAAAATCAAGATATTCGGCATTCTTATCGTATAGATAGCCGCTGGTAATCCAATATATTTCCTTATTGCATTCAAGCAGCTTCTCAAACTTGTTGTAGGCAGCATCGTTTCTATTAAAAATCAAAAGAAAGGAGAAAACCCAAATTGTGGTAATAGTTATGTTTCGGGTTGGATGCTGGGCTGGGTGCTGCTGCTTGAGCTGCCCTTACTTCAACATGGGGCTGTAGGCCTTGATTAGTACATCCAGCAGCATAACCACCATGTGTGCAGCCTTAAATTGATCCATCATGATGGCCATGATGGTTTCGCGATATTCGAGACATTCCTTGCAGGAACAGAATGTGAAGAACTCATCCTTGCGATGCTTCACAAATATAAAGGCAAGATTCTGGAAATAAAGCTAAAATCCATTAGGATTACGCACTGGGGCACTCTGACTGGGCACTGTGTTCCATGCAAAGCAACGAAACGCACCGTAATTGCACGCAGCTGTCCGTCGGCATCGCGCAGCGGATTCTTTGGATCCTCCGAGAACAGTCTCATGTTCTCAATGGCCATCTACAGAGCAGGGATACACGATTATAAGTGGATGGAATGTAGGTCCACCATTGTAGGTCAAGATCTCTCTTTCTCTTACCAAATACGAGCGCGCCTCCTCGTTGGGATCGTTGCTCTTGTGCTCGCACTCGTGCAACAATTTGTCACTCAGCTCCAGCTCGATGGCGTTGTCATCCCGCAGGCTCCATTGCATCAACGACACCACATCCTTGTAGACAACGTCCGATTTGGGTGGCGGTGCGTATGGATCGAATGGCGGCAGGGCCAGGATCGTGTGCAGCGTGTTGATTATGTTGCCCTCCGGGAAATTGAGACGCTCCAACAGCTGGCACGGTGGCGTGCCGCTCCGTGCCGGCATCGCCTGGTTGGGCGGTGGCGACGGCAGCTGTGCAGCCACTTTGGCGTGAGCGTGGGGGTGGGCGGGGGAAAGAGTGCTGGCAGAGTCATCGTCAGCAGCATCTGCGTCGGCGGCGGCGGCAGCGCCCAGGGCAACAGGCAGTGCAGCCGCCAGGGCATCACATTTCAACGGCACAAAGAGCTCGCCACATAGGCGCGGTGTGGCCGCATCGATGGACATTTTCATGCTCACATGATAGCAGGAGGCGTCCAGCTCACCGTTAATAGCCTCCCCAGAGTCTGGGGGCTCCTCGTCGCTGCCTGAGCTGAGTGCCGCCTCCTCTGACGCCTCCAAATCGGAACACTTGGGCAGCATTTCTTTGGTGTGCGCCAACGCCAACGCATTTTCCACTTGCTCGGCCATTCGATTTCACTTCGTTTGTTGTTACACTTGGAATCCAAATTCGAATCCGAGTCCCCAGTATCAGTCCGAACCAAGGATCACTTGTTAATCTTTGGTGCAACAGAAATTTGCGTATGCGCGACGCATTATTATACAAATCAAATCACAGATAGATGCACTTCCACTTTCACTCGTCGCCTTTGCCTCTGTCGTTGTGTGTATGTGGCCGCGGATGTGTGTTGTGTTGTGTGTATGTTCACATGCGTGTGTGTGCTGCTGTAAGGTAACACACACAAAATGGAAAAGAACGCAACGCGTTTTTCCCCACAACGCGCGCGACGAATAGTGCGCCTTTCCTTGCCAATACTCTGTTGCTTGCTCTTATTACAATGCCATACGATTACCAAGTAGTTCGACTGCGTTGCAGTTCTATTTTCTATTTAGTTTGCAAGTGGATTTGTTTGGGATTTTTCGTTTTGTTTCGCTGCTGCAATTCAATTGCAATTTTTCTGCTGTGTATGTGTGCAGTGTGGCCGCGAATTTGTCGATCAAATATACCGCCTAACCCTCAAAAATATACATAACAAGGTAACAAGGTATATTGTCATTATCAAAATATACCCGTTGATATTCCTCGATTTTGATATTCGGTTTAATATTACCAGTTAGTTTGCACACTTTGCCCTAAAAAAATAATTTTTTCCCATTCATCACTAAATTTTGTACAAGATTCACTAGTTTTCAGAACTTCTTTTCATTGGATTGTTTACACAATATGGTTCAAATAAAAACGGCCAAAAGCATAAAACTTAAGAGTGAACTATGGTCACATTCCGTCATTTTTGCTGGTCAACCAAGTTTCTGCAAGTGTATGGACATTTGTATACCTTATTTCCTTAAACAAACGTTAAATTTGTTGTTCCAAGCTTCTTTGAAACGTTAATCATGTATTTGTATTAGATTACATGTTTATTACAAATTCATGTATCCCATCCCGTTCCCGATACCTATTATTGGTACGCAAAAGCAGCAAAATTTTGTTAATAACTTTAAAACAGAGACTGAGTAGTTTTTGCACCAATTGGAGCCTGAAATTATAAAACAATATCTCAATTCTATAATATCCATTTTCCCAAGGTATGCAGATTCGTTGCTCATTAATGTTATTGCGCTGCAAAATAAATAAATAAATAAGTTTACCTTATTATCAGCCAAGTAAATAATGGCATTAATTTCTCTTTAGCACTTCCATTGATTGAAAATAGATTGCTCAGTATTTGAAATTCCCGCTGCGCTTGTTTATGGATCTCTGCAACTGTTCAATTCGCAAATTAACTTTTGAACCAAATAATTGTGGTTGTTTTTCAAAATTTGCTCTCTTTTTCGAGGTGAACAGAGCACTTTTCGTGTCCGTCAGTACGTACGTCAGTAAGTTAACTTAATTAAGTTCCAATCTATTTTTGATGGTATATCAAAGTACCTTTCGAAATGACCGCCAAACTCCATTTAGCGCACAAAAAATACCGACACTTATTCGCTCTCAAATCGTGGTGGAATTAAAAATTTCTACGAAATTTATCGTAACTTTAACATATTTTACGCCTTACAGGTGAAAGATTTCGATGGGCATTTTTGTTTTGTAAGTAAAGATGAGGATGGAGCTACAAGGGGCCTTTACAAACAGTATTTTTTTCGCGGTTTCGCAAACTGTGCTCAACTTTTTAAATAGAGAGGGGGGGCGATCGCCGGACTGTCGTGGTTTTTTTATGGTATGGTATTTAAACTGATATTTTTCGAAACTGAAATGGTATTTAATGGTATTTTTTTTGCCCAGATGGTATTTTTATAGTTATCGTCACGGTCACGCTGACTCCGCGTGCTTGCTCAATTAATAAAAGTTATTTAGAAAATAAAAATAGCCATGGATGATGAGGCTGAAACATACAAACTGTGGCGCATTCGCAAGACGATCATGCAGCTGAGCCACGATCGCGGATATTTGGTGACGCAGGACGAATTGGACCAGACGCTGGAGCAGTTCAAAGATATGTTTGGTGACAAGCCAAGTGAAAAAAGACCGGCCAGATCCGATCTCATCGTGCTGGTAGCCCACAACGACGACCCCACTGATCAGATGTTTGTGTTCTTCCCGGAGGAGCCGAAAATCGGCATCAAGACAATCAAAACCTATTGCACCCGTATGCAAGAAGAGAACATTCATCGAGCTATCGTTGTGGTCCAGGGCGGCATGACACCCTCGGCCAAGCAATCACTCGTTGACATGGCCCCCAAGTACATTCTGGAACAGTTTCTCGAGTCTGAGCTGCTGATCAACATCACTGAGCACGAACTGGTGCCGGAGCATGTGGTGATGACCGTGGAGGAGAAGCAGGAGCTGCTCAGTCGCTACAAGCTGAAGGAGAACATGTTAATGCGAATCCAGGCCGGCGATCCAGTGGCTCGTTACTTCGGTCTTAAGCGTGGTCAAGTGGTGAAGATTATCCGTTCCTCGGAGACAGCCGGTCGATATATCTCCTATCGCCTCGTTTGCTGAGAGGTCGCCGAGTGAAGTCAAATTATCTTATAAATTAGTTTAATAAAGCACAAACAAATAAAATAAAATTCTATAATCCGAACTAACGGTTACAGGGTGATATGTGTGTGTACGAGGGCGCCTGGTGGAATCAGAGTCTGTTTAGCTCTCGCAGCTTATAGAGCTTGTAGAATAAATATAAAACCGGTTCGATTGCTCTCAGAGCACACATCAAATACATTCTCTTATCAAATATATTGGATTTGTGAGCACGGTGCATTTAAAGGGATGGATGGGACGTTTGTCTCAGTCTGAGTTCGCAGCCAAGCAAGGCGGATGCTGGAGCTTAACGAGCTAATTGCACAATAAATCCAAGTATAGAGTACCATGCTATCTTCTTCACACTTGCTCATCTGCCTAATCTGGTGGCCGCAATTGTTATTTGTTGTGCAAGGTGATGACATGATTGAGGTTTTCAAGTGGAAGCAGATGGACTTTTACAATCGCGGAGATGGTCGCCCGTCGCCTGTTCAGGGTAATCAAGGCCACCAGGGCATGCGCAGACCCGACAGGCCACTGATTTCAGGTAGCTCATATGACCCAAAAAACAAAAAATGGAAAAACGTAATTGATTTGAATTCCTCTTTCATTTACTAGCTCCGGTTGTGTTCCCAGGAAAGGCTTCGCGTCAGAAACGTGAAAGTTTGACCTCCCGCGATAGCCCCCTGGGGCTTAGCTCGCGCATTGCAAGCAACGATAACACTGATGCTCCGTACATCCCCTACAATAACGTGCCAATGGGCGCAACCCATTATCGTGGGCGCCTCTTCGTCACAATGCCCAGGCGACGTGTGGGCATCCCGTCGACCTTGAACTACATCGACTTGTCGCGCGACGGCAGGGAAAGCAGCCCCAAGCTGCACGCCTATCCGAATTTCGCGCTAAACCAGCTTTAATGAGAGTTCGCAGAATCTGGTCTCCGTGTATCGGACCACAGTAGATGCCTGCCAGCGGCTATGGTTCATTGACACCGGCATGCTGGAGTATCCAAGTAAGTTGATGATCACCCAGCCCTGCCCCGCGTATATCGCATCCCGGATGGCAGTGCCCAATTACGTTTAAGTTTCCCATTACATCCACGTGCATGCCGAAGCTCGGGTTCATTCTTGCTTGAAGTTATCCCATATACTCTCATCGGTTAGTGTTAGTGATACCTGCCTTAGAGTAATTGTTGACACGATCGTCGTCACCTTACCTTGGTGCTGTGGCATTATTTATTCGTATTCACAAACAGGGCGGGTTTTTTTGAGCTATTGTCTGGTATTATTATAATTATAGTTCAAACACGAATCTTACTGGGAGAGAGTTAGCTCCGGATAGATAGAGAGAGGGATGCTGATTACCCTTTGCTGCTAAACAACACTGGGAGAGAGCTAGTGAGCGTAGAGCGGGGCAAGAGAGTCAGAAACTTATTTTCTTCAAATTGCAAGGGTTTTTAATCTGCTAGATATATAGACTACCAGGTATCAGAAGTCTCACCCATGCTAACTTTTAATTGAAGTAAAAAATCTTGTCATCAGATAACCGGCAGCAAATCCGGCGCCCCAGCATATGGATTGTCGACCTCAGCACTGATCGGGTTATCAAACGCTTTGAGATTCCCGAGAGCCTTGTGGAGACTGGCCGGGGTTTGGCCAGTCTTACCATCGATGTGGAGCCCAACAAGTGTGGCGATGCTTTTGCCTATATTCCGGATCTGGTCTATCGGCGCCTGTACGTGTACCATTTGTCGGACGATCGGATCTGGGCCTTCGAGCACAACTACTTCAACTTTGATCCTCTGGCTGGCGACCTGAACATTGGCGGTCAGGTGTTCCGCTGGGACGATGGCATCTTCTCCACCACATTGGGGCCGCGGCAGCCGGACGGTAGTTGCGACGTCTACTTCCATCCCATGGCCAGCACAAACGAGTTTGTGGTGTCCAGTCGGGTGCTGCAACAGGAGTCGAATGCTGCACGCTCCGATCAAGGCACTGATTTCCGGGTGCTGGGCAGTCGCGGTCCTTCCACCCAGTCGACAATGCACGACTACGATCCGCGCACTGGTGTAATCTTCTTCGCAGAAATACAGCGGAACGGAATCGGTTGCTGGAAGACCAGCGAACCCTTCTCGGTGGAGAACCATGGCACTGTCGACTCGAATGCCAGCGATATGATTTATCCCAGCGATTTGACGGTATGAATACAGTAGTTTTGCTGCAGCCTCCAGGCTCTCGTAAAACTGTGCTAAAAACCCAGAAGAGAGCGCTGTTATACTGTCTTTGATTGTAGCATTGCGATGCCGTCAAGTATTATTTATTTTATTAATTTTTTGCAGATCGATGACGAGGGCACCCTTTGGGTGATGTCCAACTCCATGCCCATCTTTATATACTCCACGCTGGATACGGATGTCTACAATTTCCGGATCTGGAAGCAGAAAACCACGAAGGCAAAACGCGGCACGGTCTGTGAGTGATTTGATTTACATATGGTGGAATTGCTTTAATGATGTTTGTAATGGAAATTACCCAATCCACTGGAAACTTATATGTATATAATATAATATATATATAATATAAAATAAATCAAAAAGCATTTACAACAAATACATGTACCGTTTAAAATTGCCTAAATTTGAGTACTCGTTTTTATCACATCTTAAAAGTTACGCAGATGTTTACATGTGTTATTTTTTTACACGAATCAAATGGAAAACATTAAAGAAAACATCAAACAATCCAATCAATCAATCAATCAATTAAAAACAAAATCAGAGGCACTCTAATATTGCATAAGGATACTAAGTTGCACAGGTTTTTGTGTATATAATACGTGTCTAGTACTATATATGTAGATTCTATATATATATATATATGTCTGGAATCTGGACCGAAAATATATGAAATAATTATCTTAAATACTGGTGTAAATTTCTCATAATGTCGCATCCAAACCTAATCGAGGTGTAAATTTTGGGTAACTTTTCAAAGTGTCAGCTATATAGTATATATATATATATCTATAAATGATCAATTTGTATATGATATATATGTATATATGAGTTTATATAAAAAATTTGCAAAAATATATAGGTTTTGTTTTTGTTTTTCGTTTGCTTTCGTTCTGTACTAAGTTAAGTAGTAGTACTTTTTCATTCATAGTATGTGTACGTGTATATAGCAAAATGGTTCTACATATACGAGTTGACTATATAGTGGTTCCCCGTTGACGTTCCGACTGGAATGGAATTGGAATCGGTATTGGTATTGGAATGATTACTGGCCCAGAGTTATACATGTACATAAAAGTTCCTCAAGTCTAACAGCATATAACAGTTTCGAGTTGCTTCATAGCTATAAATATGTCAAATCGATTGGGACACACAGCCCGCCACAGTACAGGACTCGACTTGGACTTTTATGTGCACTGACTGCACCATCAAGTGGCGCATGCGACACCAAGCCGAGGCCTGCTACATAAACTACTACTACTGCACTAGATAGTCTTTATAGCCACGCAACGATTTGAGCTGCTTCTTCAACTTGGTTATCAAATCCGACGGCTGCACCAATATGGATATGTCACGCCCCACCGAATTCAGGCGGTCGCGTATTTCCAGATCCTTGAAGAACAAATTAAGCGGCCGTCCATTGATCTCGGTGAGCATCCAGAAGGTCAATGCATTGCCATCGCACGATTGGGTCTGTGATAAGGAAATTTGGATTTTATTAAAGCATTCCACGACAGAGACAAGACGTTACCTTTGGCGGCAGTCCGTGACGAGCGGCCAAACTGTTGGGCACCACATCCACAATCGTTGAGGTATTGCCATCACGTATGAGTCCCAGGCACTGACCCTCGCGATCGCGACGTATGGCATACGCCCGACCAAAGGGAATGCGACGCAGCAGCACTTCGACCTGTGCAATCGACAAAGAGATGCTTAGAACAAAATGCAAAAAAAAAACCAAAGGAAAATACACTCACAAAGAGAGTATTGGTGTTCCTTATGATCTTGTTGGCCTCCGTTGCGCTGCTGATGCTTACGCCCGCGATGGAGAGCAGCTGGTCGCCGATGTGCAGAGCATTGTATAGCACCGGATGCTCTTTTTGCTTCCATCCTGCAATCCTGTAATCATCCATTAAGCAATGGAATATAATTGAAGTACAGAGTATGACTTCTGAAAGGGAAGCGATGTCCACTTACCATACACCCCCAAAGGCCTCCACCCAGGCAATGGAACCCACGCAATCCTTGCGCCGCAGATTCAGACGCACTCCACCCGGATGCATGATCTCTCGTCGCAGCTGCATCACCTGCTGTTCGCGCAGGGTGAGCCGCTTGTTGGGCGATTGCTGGATTCCCGCGCTATTCGGATTCGTGCTAGCAGAGGCAGCACCCTGAGGCGGCGGTTGCATACGAAATCCGCCCCGTCCTGGTGTAAATTGCTCATTGTTGTTGGCATTCCGTTCGTTCCGTTGAGTGTTCGGCACCTGGCTGGCACCTGCATTACGCTGCAGCGGAGCCTGGGCATCTGAGGTGGACGAGCTGCGCCTGCGCTGCTCTTGACTGTCGGCAGCAATGGCTGCGGCATTGCTCCGGTGTGCAGGCGGTGCCGCGCTGACGCTGGAGCTGGGCGTGGCCTGCTGCTCGATGTTGTTGTTGGCCGCGCTCGTTGTTTTCGATGACGGTTTGCTCCTGAGCGGCGTGTTGAGCATCTTCAGATAGTGGAAATCGCGTCGACTGGGCCGCGAACTAATGACCAGCTCGGTCAGTCCTCGCGTCAGCTGTGGCATGGCGCGACCAGAGCTCGGTGCGGGCTGTGCCGCAGGCGAGGCAAGGCGTCGCCGAGGCAGTGCTGGACTGCCGTTGGACTGCAACGGCGTGGGAAGCGTGGGATGGCTTGGAGTTTGAGTTTGAGCCTGAAGAACATTTGAGCTGATCGCTACACGCTCTGTGTCCTGTGTCCTGGTTGGGCTACTGCTGCTGATGGGTATGCTGGAGGAGAGGAACACCTTCTCGTAGTGTACGTTGCCGCTGATTATTGAGTCGCTGGCCTGTTCACTGTTAACGCTGATGTTCGTGATGCCCGACGTGTTGGCGCTGAGGATTATCTTCTTGCTGAGCTTTGGCGTCGTCTGGGACTTGGCGGGCATATTCGTGGCACTTCCGCTTGGCGCTGGCGCTGTCGTCGCAGTCGCAGACGGATAGCAAGTGCCGTAGACAGCCACCGTGGTGGCCTCACCATCGCTCATCACCTTCACCTTAGTGGTGTTTGCATTTGCATTGGCGTTGGCGTTGCCAGTCGCCTGTGGACTTGGGGCATTGGAAGCATTCTGTTTGACAGGAGTCGTATAGGCATTACTGCTGCTGCTGCTGGGCTGTTGGCCCAGCACTTGAATGGTACTGGCATTGGACGGAATGATTTGTACGTTGCTTTTATACTCGTGTTGCGGCTGTGGCTGAGATTGCTGAGGCAGCGGCTGTGGACGTTGCTGCTGTTGCTTCTGTTTCTGATTGGCATTGGCCACCGCCTTCGTCTTGGCACCGACTACTTCGGGAAAGCGGAATATTTCAGCTATTATACTGTTGTTCTTGGGCGGCAATTCGGGCGGACGTTCCTGGCCATTACTTGGATTCGATACTTGAATGATTGTTATGTTGTCCTGAGGTTCATCGGTTCCTGGGACGCTGCTGCTGGTGGCCTGAGACACGAGTGGTTTCCGTGGCATCCTTTTCGATTTATCAGCGGCTCCGGCAGACATGGAACGGGATGTTTGCGGCCTAGAAAAGAGGAAAAAAACGTAGCTTGCCATTCAGTCAAAAGTCAAAGTCAAAATATACTCGATAGGTAAATAATATCTATATACACAAATCAGACAAATGACGCTTTCAGCCGAAACGCTGGACGATATGTTCGTGCAGGAAGTGATCGCCGTTGCCAAGATGATCGTTAAATTGCAGGCCAAGGACCACATCATTCCAACGTGCACCCGCTGGTTGAGCATCTTCCAGCAGGCCCCGCCCGAGGAAAGGTTCGAGCGCAATTGGATGCTACTGCAGCTGCACACCCAACTGAACAGAAACAGCACCCTTGGCTATCCCTTCACGGATCCAAGCAGCTACCATTTGGATTTGCGCAAGCTTAAGGAGCGCTGCGATTGCAGGCAGATGTCCCATGATGTGGATGACGACAATTGCGAGTCTATATCCAGCCCAGATGAGAGCACCACCTCGATTAGCGAATGGGTCGATATAGATGCGCGCAACGAGCAACTGTTGGCGCAGAATGCTGCAATGAACAGCGAGCTGAAGGAGCTGCAATGTCTTGAGCAGCATCTGCAGCACCAAAGGGATAGCTTCCAGAAAATGCAGATGGAGACGGAGGATGAGGAAGGAGACATGCAAATACTCGCCTCCTCCGCCACTACGGCGCTCAAACTGCTGTCCACCAATAAAGATGCCAAAGCGAAGAGCCAATTCTTTGAAACACTCTTCAGTCCGTTGTGTCTGGACGAGAAGGATGTGGCCCAAGTGGAGAAGCTTGACACGCTCTTCGAGAAGCTATTGCGTGGTCGCATTGATGACTATAAGCAAAAGCAGCGCGGCCTGATGGTGCAGCAGGCGAGCAGCGAGTACGATAAGGTGGTGACCAAAGCCAAAGAACGTTATGGAAAGGTTCTTGAGGGGCAGCTGGTCGCCCAGGAGAAGGAGCTGGCCCTTACCGCCATGCGCTATCTGGAGGTGCTGCGCAAGCATTTTCTCTTGAGCTACTCGGGCAACGACAGCACTATGGAAGCCGTGCTCAAGTTCTTGCAGCATAGCTGCCATCAGTTGTCGAAGACAATATAAAAAGGGGGCACCTGGGCATTTTACCTGGGTATTAGTCGTTCACACTGCAGCATATGTTCCAGATTTAAAATTTGATCTGCAATATGCAAATAAAATTATATTTATATGTTTGCCATCAAAGCGGCGGTTTTCTTACCCGCCGAGGCGCGCTGTGCTGTGGCTGCCACAACATCGACCCGCACACCATTGTCCGTGAGGACGCAGGCCCTTCGCAGAAGCGGCGACAGGAATTCATCATCCGACAGGTTCACGTCCGTATCACTGGTGCTGTTCAATTGCTGGGGCTCATCTGTGTCCACATCCTGCTCCCCCTCCTCAGATCCATTGGGTGGCACCGACGTCGCCGTCTCGCTTATTTGCTCGCTGTATGTGCTTATCGGATCGGAGAGCATGTTGAGCAGATGCTGGGTCAATGTGTTGGACATGGCTGTGGCTGGTGGTACTGCAGTTGCCGCAGTCGGAACCAGAGTGGAAGCAGGACTTGGGGCTGCCTGTTCACTCGCTAGCAAATGATTCTGTGGCTGCTGCTGCGGTTGATGGGCAGCCACCACACGCTCCACTCCCGGCACAAGGGCCGCCGGCACTGGGGGTGGCGGCGGCAGCGGCGATGTGGGATCCCGTGTGGGCAGCAAGGGGGCGCGCACTTCAGGTAACTTTGTGTAGAGGTTTTCGCGCGGCGACAGAATTTTCATTTCGCGCAGCTTCGAACGCAGCGTTTCCACCCATTCTTGCATAATCTCCCTGTGAACGAAACGAAAACGAAACTGAAAGTGAATTGTGTTTGGGCAACAGCAACAGCAATAGCAATTATTTGCCCGTCTTTGGCTGCGTGCGTGCGGTGCGGCATGGCCAGCTTACCATGACACGGCATGAAAGCGCAACACTTCATTGCTAAGCGTTACAACAAATTCAAACTCGTGCGAATTGGGGATAAGGGCGTGCGATATGTGCAGCGTCTCCCGCAATGACACCGCCCACTCTGGCATGTGGCCGGCCGCCTGGCGCGGCTCTGCATAGCCCTCCAGTAGAGCCTCCGTGTCATCGTGCACGCAGAACACCACCCAGCTGCACTCGGATTTCTGCAAAAGCAAGGGCATTCATTAATTAATTCGTGTCCCAATGATTGGGGTGGGGGCGAGTGGCTGGCTGGGCTCCACGACCTACCTTGGGCCCAACGGTTAGCTTCTTCCCATCAGCCGTCAGTCTTTTCAACCACGTATTCTTGTGTATTTCACGAAACTGAGCGCCGATAATGGCCCCGACTCCCGTTGCGCCAGTGCTAACGCCCGACGGTGGTGCAGGTGCGTTTGAATTCGCAGGTGCTGCTGCAGCCGCCGCAGCAGCCATATCCCCAGTCCACGTCCTGGTCCTGCGGCAACGTTGCTTTCGATGCGATTGCTACTATGCAGGATAATGGAGATTGGGTGCTCTATTTGCATGCCTTGGGCCTTTCACTTGAATGAATCTCACATTTCACTCAATTTTAGTGCAAAATTTGCTGCATTTTCTTAGACAACAACAAAAAATCCAAGAAACGACGACGCCATGTTTGCAGTGTGACCGCGGATGCATCGATAAAATATACCGCCTGACCCTCAGAAATATATCTTCTCATTTTCATAATATACCTTAAATATACAGAGGAAAAAACTAACTTAACCCACTTAACCCCACTCTATTCAAATAGGTGAGCAACTTGAGTTAAGCTGCGGAAAATAACCAGTTTGTAAGTCCATCTTTTCTCTTTATTTACTGCAAAAAATTACCACGGTTCATTGTTGTACGCTTTCCCGTTAGATAAAGAAAAAGAGGGGAAGTCACCACGATTTGAGAGACCGTTGCTCTACCGAAATATTTCGGTATTTTTTGTGAGCCAAATGGAGTTTTGCGGTCATTTTGAAAAGCACTTTAATATATTGGTAATATATATTTTCTTAGTTTGAGTGCGATACCATTTGTTGGTTTGCTGTCATCCGTTAATTTTAGAGTACGCTTATGCTTATTAAGCGTGAAAAACTTCATAATCTTTATGCTATAATACTTCTTTTTATTGAGATTTTTAAAATCATTTTTGATATTTTTTTTGTTTGGGCTTTTTTTGTATATTTATATCACACGTAACGTAAGTAATGTAGTAGATCTTTTGATGCTGTCTTAAATCTCTAGGTCTAAGCTGATTGAAAAAATATTAATTTATCTTTCTCTACATGCCAAAACGGAATTTAACGACATTAAAAACAATCTGTTTTACATACTTTGTGCATTTGCTCTGTGGGGGTAGGGCAAAACGAGCTGAACAATATTTTTGACTTAAAATTTGCAAAACTATTGTTCTGCAGCGTTCGTTCCTGTTTCGTTTCATTCGATTAACACTAGTTATATTATGTATATCTACGCATGTAAGTTGTATAAAGAGGCTTTAAACATTAGTATCTCAATTCTCAATTCGTTTTAGTCACTAAATTATAGTCGTAATTTACAAGTACTGCGAGAGTCAGATGGGGGCGTTTAACAAGCGATTCTGGTAACTTAGGCGTAGAACGTACAACGAGTTAACAATGGGTTGGGCGGGGGCACAGATTATTTTTTAAACACAATGTTATATAAAAAATGTAAACTTAAAACAAGTGTCGATTGTTCAGGGGAGGAGGGGGGTAGTAAATGAAATAAAAATTTTAACTAAAATTAAAGTCTTTGCATAGAATGACGGTTTGGGATGCAAATTCTGTGCCTGTTTCTAACACAATCGAGTCGAGAGTCTTCCTTGTTGCTTACATTTTCTTTAGTTGGAAATTTTCGTAGTTAAGTAGTAGTTTTAGTGGTAGTCGTAGTTCGTTTTGGTTTGTAATTCGGTAGAAATTGCGGTAAATGTTCGATGTACGGGCCTATGCTCCACACATAAAAAACCGATAAAGGACCGCGATGTTAGGAGCATATGCCTGTATATATCGAACATTTGCCGGAATTGCAACCTAACAATTTGTAGCGTGTAAAGTCATTTTTTTTCGTTTTGTACGTTCATACCAAAGTATAGCCAGCTGCTTCAGCCTCTGCAGAGGGAGGGCTTTGCTCCGCTTCAGCTCCGTCTCCGTATTCCCGGGCAAACAATTCGTGTTTAACTCTAATTACCATGTACGATGATGGACGTGGCATAGTTGTTAGTCGTTACATGCTGTGTTTGCTGTTTTAGTGTTTTTAGTTGTTTTTTTTTTGTTCTCTTTCAACGTTTTGTATTTTTTTTTCAGTGGCTTTTTGTTAATTTTATAATTGATTTCAGAAATGTTATTCGTTTGCATTTCGGTCGCCAGCTTCGGTCAGAACCATCTATTTGTTTACGGCTATGCGTATCTGTTGCGTAATGGCCAAGTTCCCCTGAATACTGCTGCTGCTGCAGTAGCTTGGGGCATGGACTAATGGTAGGTCGAGTTTTTTGCAAAGGATTTACAGATTTTCTTAGGATTTTTGCGTGTCGACTGGAGCGCTTACTGCAGCGCCTGCCGAGTGAGGTCCACGTGTTATGGGAGTGTGGGTTTGCGAGTCTGGTGGTGGTCGGGCTGGCTGGCTGGCTTTATGAGGCGGGTAGGTCCAATATGTGACAACGCGGTACAAATTCATCGGCCATGGGATTCAAAACCGACTTTTCCACATTGCACTGACTTTTAGGCAGCGCGGAAAGTGCCGTGTTCTGCTCCTCCGTTCTGCAGGGCGACAGATAAAGATTAGGGCACATGCTCCATTATGGCTAGATGGGTCTCAACTCACTTTGCCTTCTCCCATTCGTTGATTTGCTCTTCCAGCTCGTCCTCCATCATTGCCTCAATACATTCCTGCATGATTTCCTCCTCCTCTAGTCTTTGAAGTTCCTACAACAACAAACGTAAGGTTGAAGAAAATATACGTTAATGGGTTTGAGCTGCTTACGTTCTTGTCGAACTCCTCTTCGTTCTCCATCCACATATACTCGGAAAAATCTGGCTCATCGTCAAAGTCCGATAGGGACTCGTCGTCGTCTATCACATAAATGATTTGCTCCGACCAGTCCACAGATGGTACTTTAAACAACATGCTTCCTGTAAGGGGAGTGTTAATATTATTGATCAGATTCATATCATATATGCGTTTTATATAAATCTATCTGAAGCGGCGGCTTTGGCTTCTATTCTATAGCCATGCATGTACATATTCTGCCGGCAAGAAGCGCGACCAGTTGTTGTGTTTTCTAGAACCGGTCCCCTTAGCAGGCGATAAACAAACCCCAACCCCAGTCCAACGAGATATTTCCACACATACTGCAAATGTATTTATATATATATGCGAGTATGTATTTGTTTATATTTTCTCTTTTCTTGGCAGACAAAATATCGAAAACAAAATGAATCAGCTCAAAGTACAAGAGTAAAAAAGAGAGGCCGATATCAGGTACTGATAAGGACATCAGGGCATTATCACATCCAGCCGGCAAACGTATTAAACACTTTACGGCGTATATGTAGAAGTACTGTTATTGTTATCAGTTGTTTGTTGTTTGGCTTGTCCGAATTCAAAGTATGAATTTATGCTAAAACGCAATAAGTCAGTGGCGATCGTCATCGACTACGAATATTCGTTCGGGGCGCCAATTGTGTTTGTTTGTCTCCCCGTGTGTACGTGTACGTGCCGATGTGTGCGAGAGTCTCGGACCTCGACAGGTGAGGCCATTCAGCGCTTTTACAGCCAAATTTAGATTGCGTTAACTGTCAATTATTTAGTCATTTTAATGATGCAATAAATTTCCATTTATTAGTTTGATTTAGTCATTTTGTTTTCCTTTTTCTAGGTCAGCTTAGTAACGGATCAGAGGTTCTCGTTTCTAGCTATATTTAGCTTTTTCTTTAAAATCTTCAGCAGTCAACACTGGCCCAGGCTATCGTTGTGTACGTGCTCGTTCACACACGCACCAACACCCACACACACTCAACACTCGCGCAATTGTAGAATTCAGCTTGTTGCGGCTGGGCATATTTTAAATAAAATTGCGAAAATTAAAATGTATTTGCACAGCCAATTTTATGCATAAAACACAAAGGTGGTAAACCGTCCCGCATACATATATATGGATACAGGCAGGCAGCCATATGTGTACACTGTACATATATATGTATGTATGAAAGCTTGTGTATGTTATTGAATGAACCTCCCTCAACCGGGGCCAACAACAACAATGATAATAACAAAACACAAAGCGCTCAAGGTAACAAGCAATATTCGACAGAAGAATTAATATACTTCGGTTTGTGTAATTGCGCCGAAATGAAAAAAAGAGCTGCGTTACACGAACTTGCACGTACACACTGTAGGCTATCTATCTAGCGTAGTCCCCCCTCGCCCGTTTCAGCTTAGTAGGAGCTGTTGACGACTCTGTCCGTTTTTATTGATTTGTCAAGAAGCAGTTTTGAGTAAACGACAGCCCGTGTCGCGGAAGTGCTGACACAGGCACAACGAATTTAATCAGGAAGCGAGCGTCTGCGTCTGTATTCTGATTTCCGCCTTTCTTTCCCCCTATGCGCACAAAAATAACACCGATATCCAGCAGAAACTAGTGGCCTCTGCTTTGTCAGTGATCTCTGCTCCTGCTGACGGCCAGTTATTTCGCTTGCTCTACTCACTTGTATATGCTGAAGGAGCGCTTGATTGCCAAACAAAATATGTAGGTGTCACGGCGCCTTGTTGCTTGTGTTGATCTTTCACTGAGAATTTTGCGTTGTAAAGGGGAAAGCTCAATTTATTGTAGCATCGAGATAGAATTCACACGAAAATTTTGATACATCTATTGCGAAACGTATTCCAGTGAGTGCTGTGCGGGAACACAACACAGGTTCATGAGCGTTAGCAAACAATTTTGAAAAATTAAAAAACTTTCAATGAAGCAAGCTAAGGTAGAGCTGTAAAACCATCGACGATAGTTGCGATGGTATCGATAGGGGCTGGCTATGAGTCACCATCGATGTATCGCGTAGTATACTGACATTAAACATTAAAATATACCGCCTGACCCATACCTATATCTTACGAATTATATATGAATTATGAATTACGAATTTAATCGATTGTATTTATTGCTAGTTTATAAACAAAGACATACATTGCACACCATGATATTTTGTGACCCGTTTCATTACCGATTCGCTTTGAACCGATGGGGAAACGTAAAAATAAAATTCTGCAAAAAATAAGAAGAAAAAACATATTCCGCAAAAAGGAAGAGGAAGAAGAAAAATTGTTCCACAAAAATTAAGAAGAAAACCCTGTGCGGAAAATTTGTCCGTAGTATTTTTTGTGCGCTAAATGATTTGGCGGTCATTTTGAAAAGTATCGCAATATATTGAAAAATAAATATTTGATTTGTTTTGTCGGTGCTGTCCAGTGTGACTGGAACCTCATAAATATACCAAAATATACCTTCTCATTTTCAAAATATACCAAGGGAAAAACGAACTTAACCCACCAAACCCCGTTCTACCTAAACATATAAAATATTACTGATTGTAAATTCTCCTTGTATATTCATCCTTTACTTTGCTTACAAAGATATTTACCACGAAATCTTTTACCTTAAAAACAGAAGTTTCTACACTCAATGTTTAGTTGCAACAAATAACAACAAATAATAGTTTTGTGCGATAGGCAGAATTTATCGTCGTTTTAGTTTGAAAATAGCCGAGAATCGTGATCCGAGGGTGATTGTGATTTCAAAATTACATTCCTGCAGGATTCCGCTTTGTTTTTGACAGCTATTTCTAAAAAACATAAGTTCGTGTTTCTCCAATTTATTAGTTATGATGATCTAGATCTAGAATTGAAAAAAATGCTTGAAAAACATTTCCCAACCCAATAAGAGCCGCTAGAATGGTACGACCAGAGGGTTCATCCAACTGGACTCCGTTGCTACAGTCTTTAAAAAACATTTGTCCTTAAACTTTAAATGAATGGAAATAAAAGACAATTTTGTACAGATTTTTAAAGCAATTGCGATTATGTGGAGCACTGGTATTTATTTTTAAATTTCGATTCAAGACTGTCCATTAAATCGGTTAGGGGTCTAGGTCCGCTTTTCCTAGAGTTGTCGAATTGATTAATGTCATCGAAGAGTTCGTGCTCCCTGGCCACAGTTTCCTCGCTCAGACTGCTCTTCATTTTGGTTGCCTTTTCGACCAGATGCTTGCTAATGGAATGAATTGCATTGAACAAGGATACATGCATGTCAAGGTAGTGGGACTCGAACACATGATCCTTTGCCCACTCCTGCGCGACAGTCTCGTTCTGCAGGATTAGCTTTATCTGCTCCTTGTCGACGCCGAATTTTCTTTGCCATAAGCTCTGTGTTTCGTTCCTTTCGCGGCGGCGATTCATGAACAATTCTTTAAACTCGTTTGGGAAACCCTGTTCTGCCTTAGACATAAAGTCCATATTGATGCTCATGATGACGGCAAAGAATCCCATCCGAAATGCATCGAACGATACCAGAAATTTGCACAAATGAGTCCTGTCTGACTCCGGCAAAGGCACTCCGCCAGCCTCAGTTGGTGCCGGATCACTGGGTGCGGCATTGGCCATGCTCTGCGGATAGATCAGATGCTGATTTCTGTTTATTTCTCACAATAAAAGTTCCCACCAGTACGGCCAGGGCGATAATCACACGGGACTGCATCTTGAAGTGTTTCAAATGAAACTGCAATTTTCCGAACATGTTCGTAAGTTTTTATAGCTCATAGTCGTGTATTGACAGCTCCTCCATCGCTTGTGGCAATTATCGCCAACTCTCTAAAAATAGGTACGACCGCAGGGTTCATCCAACTGGAGTCCGTTGCTACAGAGATAATTCCTAAGAAAATACAAGAAAGAACCAGTAAAAAAGAAAATAGAGAAAAACAAGAAATTTCTTATTAATTATTCAGCTGATAGAGACATTTCTTTTGGTCCACAGATGTTGATTATTTTACTACTACTATAAAATATATTTATAATCCCAAACGTTGCTTTAAAATTCATTTTTGTGGCGCTCTGGCTGACATTGGGATTTTCTGGAATAAATAAATAAAAACAAATAAATTATAAAACACTAAAATCTACTTTATTCGATAGGACAATTGGGGCGCTTTAAAAAACACAAACAACAAAATATAAAATAGGGAAAATTCTTAATTTCTAATGAACATTGGCTTGAGTTGCACTCAAAGACTCCATGTGTCTGCGTGGATCCCAAGGCTGCAGCCTCGTACTGCTGAACAGCCCAAACACAACCATGGCCATGCCATTGAAAATAATCAGTGTCATCAGCACAATGTTCCATTCGTCCTTGGCGCCCTGCATAATACGAAATACGGATAAAAGTTTGGGTTCAAAACAAACCAGTTCATGCTTACCGTGTGCACCAGAGCGGCCACCAGATGTGGCGCCAGAAATCCAGATAGATGGGCCAAGCAATTGGCCACCCCCGACAGGAGACCGGCAAAGGAGGGCGCAAAGTACAACAGTGTGGGCCAGTAGCCGGCACTGAAACCCATGTCGGTGGTAGCGTAAAGGAACGCGTACATCAGCATCACAAGGGTCTTCTGTTCGCAGCCGGCGCATATAATAATGCCAATAAAAACCATCGTCAAAATGCTGCCTGGAAAGGGGAACAACATACATTTGAAATCCATGCAACGAATTGGATGGGAACTGTCTTACAGGCGACATACAGCAGTCGACGCATCCAGCTCTGATTGAGACCTACGCGCCGCTCCACGTAGCCGCAGCTAAAGACGCAAATCAGCTTCGAGAACATACCGCCCAGATATGGAGCCGCCGACAGCACACCCACGTCATGCAGATTGAACTGCATGGCCTCGCGCATGAAGCGCGGCATCACGACGGAGAGCACCAGGAACGTGTAGTTGTGGAAGATGTGCGTCAGGATGAAGGCATAGACAGGCAGCGAGGTAAGTAGGTGCCTCCAGGGCACACTTAACTGTGTCGAACGGTAGAAAATCAAACTGTTAAAGATAAAACCCCAGGTGGATCCACTTACTTGGCTCCTGGTTAGCGGCTCTCGCTGCAAGTACGCCATCTCCGCGTCCGATATGCGCGGATGCTGATCCAGGGAGTCGTAGATGAGCCAGTGGCAGGATATGCCGAAGACCAGCGTCACACTGGCCACCACATAGAAGGACAGCTCCCACGCAAAGTCGCTGAGGTAGTTGGCCACCGGATAGACCACAATGGAGCCCATGAGCAGGCCGATGTACGCGAACGAGAGCAGCGACGTCCGCTCCGTGGGATGGGCCCAGGTCACGAACAGCTGGTACAGCGGCGGATTGCCGCAGCCCTGCGGATGAAAAGTGAAAGGTTATACCGCAATGCCCAATGCCCACTGGACACTCATCTCACCGCGCACATGCCGGAGACCACCAGGCTGACTACCGCGGCGCCATAGCTGTGATGCGCCATCGTTGGCAGCAGGAAGTACGCCAGAGCCTCGCAAACCAGCGACATGATGAACAGCCGCTTGCTGCTGAACCGATCCGACAGGTGTCCGGCCAGGGGTATCGAGATCACGTAGCCATAGTAGAAGACGCCGGGAAAGGTAAGCTCCTGGTTGCGTGTCCACGGCAAGTCTCCCGTCGGCTGCAAGCTCACAATCAGATCAGATTTCTGTGCACACCCACACCCAACAAAGTAACGCCGCAAACTTGCCTGAGTCACCTGGATGCCCGAGGCCAGGCCAAAGACAGAGCCTCCACACTGCCCCGCAGCAGTCGAATTGCTGCGCTCCAGTTCGAGGGCAGCGCCGGTCATCAGCAGGGCGTCCTCGGGACGCGGCCTGACCATGCGCAGTATGACCATGGCCAGCATGCTGCGCATAGCAGAATGCAGGCAGATCGACAGGAAGGCGCACACGGCGTACGTGAGGCGAACCGAACCCCAGAGACTGTGCGACGCAGCAGTGACCTGCCCCGTGCGATGGGGCAGCGTCCACGACTTGCAAACCATTTTAAAATTTCTTTTCTAACGAAAAAACACACACAAAAAACAACTAATCGACGATGGGGTACAAGACACAATCCACAGGTGAGTCGAGCAGGGTAGAGACTAATTTCAAATACGCTGCACCTGCCATCGACACTGGGAACTGGGCACTGGGCACTGGGCGCTGGCACTGACACTGTGACAAGATGACCATAAACATGTAACTTTGCCAAAGTTATTTGCAATTTGGCACGATTTCTCGGCGATTTATCGGTCAGCTCTCCAGCTCTCGTCCAAAGCGGGGCACATATCTAGCTAGAGACCTACAAACTAAAACTGTAGACTGGCCGAACTGTAAACTGTAACAAGCGGCGATAAGAACTCTCCGTAAATCTCAAGCTTACAGCACATTAATCTTCTCCTCTTGCCTTTCCACTTTTTTTCGTGTCTCTTGTGCCTTGTCTCTTTGCTCGAAAAGCTCCCAAATCATCTTAGTTTATGGTTTGACAACATCTGCGAGCATGATCGATTTTTAGAGCTTTCTCGGTAGCAGCATTGGGATTTCTAAACAGATAGTATTTGGAGCCTGTAGAACATTAAAAGAGAATAATATTTATTAATATTAATAATAATAATAATAATAATATTAATAATATTTATTATTTATATCTAAATCAATGTATATAATTTCTCTGTCTATAGAAAATCAGTAGGCTCTATGGGTAGAGTAACTCTAAGATATTTCGGAGGCATTTCGGAGTGAGACTATTTCTGAAAATACTCGTATTGTTGTAGGGCTCGAAGGGACCCACAGATCAGAAATCAATCAATGAAAGTTTCCCATTCGTACATATGTATGTATGTATGTATGTATGTACATGTGTAGCAAACATTTTCGCACTGTTTAATGGGGGTGCACCATCAGTTGAAACATTTTGAATTTACCTGCCAATATATGTATAATTTCTTAACATTTCCTAGTCCCATATTAAGCTCATATCCGACTGGATAAGGGAAGACCGCAGATTGCTAAACTCAAATTATTACCTATCAATAAAGAAGGAGAGAAAGTCATCAGCAGAAAGATAAACAAAACAAAAACGAACCGTAAACAGTGAGCCAAATACTGCATGTCGGAAAACGGTGCCATCAACCGTAGGAAAACCGGGAAATACTGTGAGAAAAAACCGACCTAGAAATCAGTTTCGGAATATTGTTTTAAATAAAGAATAAACCTCAAATTATTGCTCTCTACAGGGAACAATTTTGCACATTACCTATTACTCTGCATAATTCTTGCAGGATTACTCGGGGGAGGGGTCCTACTTTAAGGACTGTAATTACGCGCTTACTATCAGTTAAAATGGCATATTGGTGAAGCAAATGTCTGCCCAAAATGGATATTATTTACATGTTTTTAAATCCTTAATTTGTTTGTTTACTTTGCCAGAGTTAACGATATATAATTATTAGAATTATATTCTCAGTGTAGAAGACAGGTGCAGTATGTGTGCAGCAGTTGGAGCGGGTGGGTAGGGGGGGTGAAGCACAGTCAAAGTGCACGCTTTGCCCCGTCCGAGTCCTGACAGGCAATTGGCTTTCGCTTTGTCGTGTCAAATACACACACACACACACAGATACAAACACACATGCGAGTACCTGGGATACCTTTATGCACTTTTCCTTATCTGCTGGGTCGCATCGCTCATTCTACTACACTATTCTGTTCTATTTTCTATTTTGTGCTCCGCTTGCACTATGTTTCGATTAAAATTTTGAATTTTTTATAAAGCCCACATGTTAGTCGCTGTTGTTGTTTCAGCGATGTTCTTGTTGGCTCATTTGGCATGCATATGGGTCGAGGGACTGCTACTGGGACTGGGACCGGGCTTGGGGCTGGGACTGGGTTTGGGCTTGGGACTGGGTTTGGGGCTGGGGCTGGGACAGTTCCCCTTACATATTTACATTTCTTTTCGATTGATTTTTTATTTATACAGCGCATATGTCGCCCCCATTTCAGACTCAGTTTCTCAGTTCGTTTGGGGGTTTCCTTGCTTCGTAGCAGGATGGCAGCGCATATGCTGACATCGACTCTCGGGGGCAATGCATTGTTTGCATTTGCATAACCAAAATACTACCGTTAGCGTTACCGCTGTAGCGCACAGCATTGCCATTACAGTTACCGCTGGTGTGTTTGCCATTACCTTGTCCTGGTCGCGTGTCCTGACCAGCAAAACACTTTGTTATAATCTAAAAATAGCCCGACGGCCGCATGGGAGTCCAGCTTTTGTCATGGAAATCCAACAAATTTCCACACACACACACACACGATTCCCCACCCACTGCCTCCTGCCTCGCCCTCTTGCCTCTGGCATAGAACAAATGTTGTGTACACACATGCCTCATCGCAAAACTGAAAATGACACAAATTTAATACCAAACAAAAAATAGTTAAATGATGTTCCAAACAGAGATCTATATTTTGCCTTGGCTAGGGCAGAACTTGTCCCAGCCCAAGGTAAGATCTACCCACAGCTGGGGATCAGGAAAGGACCACCTTTCAGCTAATAAAATTATAATTTTCCCATGCTAATACATTTATAAATTATAAATAGCTGGCAAAATTGTAGCTGACCAGGGACCAGAGACCAGAGACAAGCCATACATATAGCAGCCAAGCCATATGTGCCATTATTTAAATACTCAGAATGAGTCCACACACTCGGTCCATTTGTTGAGCATTGTTTAAGTCATTACGGGCTCTTTTGATGGCCTCGTTTGCCATCTGTCGCGCGTCTAGTCATGGGTAACAACCAACGTCAGAGCCAACAACACGTATTAACCGAAAACCGTACATTGTGTTCCGAGTTTCAGCTGCAAAAAAGATCTCCCTTTGGTACTCCGATTTAAACTTTTACAGATGCAAAGAAGGAAACTTAAGAAAACTTAAATTAAATATTTAATCCATAATTGGATAAAAGCATTCAGCTAGTTTTTAAATCACTTTTAAATCTTTTAATAAAACTTTCATTTTATAAGGCAATAAATTTGAATCCAGAAGTGGAATGAAGTGGAATTCAGAACACCCCATGCGAGTGTGAGTACGGCTTTGATATAACAAATTACTCTGATACTCAAGCCATAATAAAAACACAAATAAAAAAAACCCCTGAATGTTGTATATTGTACGTGTTCCCACATTCCCCTGCCCCACTCCGCCCGCTGCCACACAGGGAAACGACTCCACTCGACTCGACTCGTATTCGTGCACACCTGACTTTTGCTGACCAAAAGCATTAGCCTGTCGTGCTGCCGAGTGGATTACCTTGTACTGTGTAGGGTTTTGGGGGTACACCACCAAAAAGACCGCAAGCCTTCTTTCCATTCTCTTCGTCACTCTCTCTCTCTCTTTGGCTCTTTTTTCTAGTTTTTGTGTAGTGTTTGGCTTTTTTGTTTTTTTGTAGTTAACCATTTCCGAATCCTTTACATTCTGTTTCTGTTCTGTTCGGTCCGCCTGCCAGCTGTCTTACCTGTGGGTGGGTGGGTGTGTGGGGCGAACAAACAGAGTGTGGTTCAAAAATGGTTGTAGGTTCAATTCCAATGCGGCCACTTGACCCAATTGTTCTTTATTTTCGAATTCAATGCGGCTGTGGTTGCGGCTTGGATTTTGTTCCAGCCAAAACCCCACTCCTGATAGGTCTGGCTGGCATTTATTGGGGGCTTTTGCTTTGGGAGACAGTGACGGAAATAATTTTGTAATAAATCCTTCGCAGGTAATTTTATATAATTTCTTCCTTCTCTTTTTATTATCTGACAAGAGAGCTTTATGAGCCATCTCCTCGTGAAAGTGCATACACATACATACATATGTATGTATGTACATAACTTAATATGTAGTTTCTGTGTCATGCTACTACTCGCCTGCACGCACACACGAGCACCGTTGAGGGGCGGAAAATTGTTGCTTTTCCAACCATTTACATGGCAGGAACCTACCTTCAACTACATCCACACCTTTAATCGCAGCCGAAGACGCCGCATGGCGAGAGTCGGTGCAAGTCGCGTCCTGTCCGGCTGTCCTCTCTCACGTGTTGGCTTTCACTCTCTTCGTGGCCGTCTTCGGCCGGTTCGCTCCGCTCTGTGCCCAGTTGTAAACCGGGAGTCACAGCCGAAAGCTGTGTCACAGTCGCGGCTCACAGCTTACTCGGCAAGGATCGTTGGCAAAGGATTCGTAAATGTAAAGCGGCGTGATGCAGTGATATTCGGGCGACACGACTCTCTCCTAACAAAAACATAAACCCAAAATAAATACGCGAGTGAATATGTAGTGTATATTAATCATGTATTAATCCAATAATCAAATCATAAAAATCATTTAAAATCGAAGGAGAAAGTAAAGGGAAATAAGCGTATGTCCTGTACCTGTGTGTGTGCCTGCCAACTGTAATAGTTGTAAAAGTTAGTTAAACATTCTGGAATTCTGGCACATAGTTTTCAGCATTACATAATTGTAACGCTATTTTGTTTTATTTTTTATATTTTTCTTTGGGCATAATTAAATGAGTATCGATTGTCGGGTGTCGTTGTATCGATGTTGTTGGGTCTCTCTGTGAGTTATGTGGGAAAGTGGAATAAAAACGTGTTTCCCGCAGACAGACAGACAGACATACTGGCGGGCGGGCAGACGGGCAGACGGGCAGACGGACGGGTCACGGAGGTCATCATATGCGGCGCGCCAATGCTTAACGTATTTCAATCCATTATATGTATAACCACACCGAAAACCAAAACACGGATACATACTACATACTGACCAGCACACACACACACACACACACAGTGACTTACATATGTATGCAGGAACAGGCATTAATAGGACGGGCGTCATTTATTACATATCGAATGGGGTCGGGTCAAAGTAGTAGTAGCGGCTCATTCCCAGCCAACTAACGAGTCCAACGAGTCGGATGTGTTCTCGAAATTCACTAATTTATGTAGCTTTTTATTATACTATTTGGTTTAAATGCATTAGTTGATTAAAGATCGATACGATCCAAGATGTTTAACCTATATATTTGGGGGAATTTTTAATCAGTTGAATCATCAACATAAACTGATGAGCAGACACTCGCCTGTTCGTGCTAATTCTGGCTAATCAAAATCCTTTCAGTTCAAGTGAAAAATATTACAATCAAAAGTGACTAAAGCAAAAAAGTGCTACGATATTATAACAAAACAAAAAAACATACATATATGTGAAAAATATATTGTACAATTTGTTGTTTGGATAACTTAAGCCAGCAGCTACAACAAGGGTCAACTTAAGGCCGCTCAGGCCAAGAGCAGAGCTGCTTTAAGCCAAATGTGAGTAGACCAAATCCCGAATATCTTTCAAGAGGCGTCCTTGCACTTGTTCTAAATAGCTCTATATATATATATACATAAAATATATATATATATATAATATGTAGGCATATAATATATATTGCTCGGGGCAGCAGGGGCTGTCATTTTCTCTTGCACCTGCCGCTGCTCCTTTCATTTTATCGCGTGCGTGGCAAAGCATTTTTATAGCCACAAAATGTCCTTTTACGTTATGTGTCTAAAAACAAAAACAAAAAACACAACAACAATGGGAAAGCAAGAAGAGCGACAATAAAACGGGAAAGCCAACGGGAAAATTGAAACGCGGCCAAGAGGACACAAGTCAGAAAGGCTACGCATCGGATTTTCCGCATTTAGAGTATGCAATTTTAAAGCGATCTCCTAGAAGGAAAATATATACGTATACTTGATATAATATATAATAAATATATTAACTTCCTTTGGGTTCGGGTTCGCTGCGTTACGTTCCACTCTAAGTATTTAATTTAATTGGTCCGAGGACATCCGTATGTGGACATCAACATACGAATAATTCGATAAATGGTATCAAGGCCATCGCTTGTCACACTTCACGACATCGCTGTAAAGCTATTTTTAACACATAATTCGAATTGAATTATAAATACAATACGATTAGTAATTTACAAAAGCCACCACTGTCCTTCAGTGGCCACAGACTGACGACAGCTTTTGGGGCTCCAGGACAGGGAGCGCAGCCCTTGAAAAATACCCCAATTTGAATTTTTCTTAGGAATATCCCAACTATTCCCAGTACAGTTACACTTAGTTTAAACAAACTAAAAATATTATTGGGAGCAACAAACAAGCTTGGGAATATTTTGGGCTGGTAGCTGCCCTCAAAACCAATTGAACGGCAAGCCTGATAATCTTTATCTACTCATAGTACGAATATGTATTTAATTGGCAATTAAATTACCCTGACATCTTTATATTAAGTATACTAAAAAAAAACATGTGGTAACTGTAACAAATTATACGATAGCCAAGGGAGACTGTTATTAACCAGTTTGTGGATTGTTATTCATTCTTAAATGTTAATTTCATTGGATATATATATGTATTTGATTAAGATCTGTATTAGTCCCTTATAGTGGTGTCCATTGACAAGCCAATCTTTTTTGGTGAGTTCTTTCAAATTGTAGCAAATGGATTTAAACAAAATATAAGTCTGTGAACTATTGCAGCCTTCAACCAAAAATAATGAATGATTTGTGGCTGGACTTTTGGTATACCGCGTAGATCGATCGTTTCCATTACACCAATGTGATATTTTCAACATAGTTGATGCTTCAATTAACTCCTATCCAGAAACCACATAGAACGCCTGAAAGGTTAAAAACTGAAGGAATAGTTTGCAAAGGGAACGATAAAGGGATATACGCAGATTCGAATATGGGCTTGCCGACTCTTTATGGGATCGGAGATATTTTCTTCTTTGCTTTGGCATCAAAATACCGTCGTAAATAAACTATTTTGTTAACAGTGCAAACTATTAATCGAGATACATACATACATACATACAAGTACGTACGGATGTACATATGTAATCGTATTATTTTGACCATTTTGCAATGCATATGAGAGCACGTTCAAAGCCAAATCTAATCGATATGAACATTTTGTATGACGAATGTCTGCTAATGCCAATTAAATGTGGCACGGCTCACTTACTCGTATGAAGCAATTGCCCCAAGTTACAAGTATAGTAAAACTACATATACTATACATGGTGGACAGGACATCAAGAAAACTTAGCTAAAATTCTGCACATTCACGATTTGAAGAATTTCGATGAATAATGCCTAAAATTATTGGAAATTTGTGCCCTTTTAGAGGATATTCTCAAAGCTAATGGTAGTCTTAGCTACAGTACATTGCTTTAGATATTCATCTTAATTTATTTATTGTTCTTATTATTATTATTTTTCTTTTTCTTTTATTTTGCATTTAAATTACTTAAAACCTGTTGAGCTTAAGTTGGAAAATGGTCAATCTACATTCGATTAATTGAATCAAATTAGAGATGCATTTTTTTATGTTAATGTTTGTATTTACACATACTATAACTCTGTTTGTAGTTCTGAATCACTGAATCATTAAACTATAAAAAGAGCCCAAAAGAGAGAAAAGAAATTCGATTTTTTGATCACAGTGGTTTTTCGATATATGGGATATCAAAGGGCTAAACAAAGGTCATAGTTTGTATGAAATAGACTCCACCCGGCTGGGCTTGTTGACTTTGGATGGGAGCTTAATAAATCGTTCTATAAAAATGTGCTTCTAATAGCGTTGTATATTTAGTACAATTGTAGTGCAAGAATCCACATTTTACCATTTCGGAAATAAATTTAATACAATTAAAAACGCACCAGAACTAGAAATATATTAACTGTTGACTCTGATTGGGTCTTCGATTTATTAATAATTTACATTTCAATGATTGGTATGCACAAGAATTGCTGCTGCCTTTGTATCCGTCGTGCTGTAAGAGGGGAACAGGTATCAATCAAAGCTGAATGAATGAATAAATGAGTGATTCATAGATTATACTCTGGGAGAGCAATTGACTTTATTCTTTCATTCGAGCAGTCTCGCAACTTATTTGTCTTGGACTGCAACAACCTTAATCGCTGATAAATATTCGCTGCCTCAGCGTTATCAACTCTTAGCTCTTTTAAATAACAAAAAACAAAAAGGGAATGGAATGGAATGAGCTTTAACTTTTTACCACACTCATTAAAGGGGTGAACACAGGTGTGCACAGCCAGGTAGCCAGCCAGCCAGCCAGGTGTTAGAGGCTGATAAGTGCTCAGGTTTTTCTATCGCTACTAAAACTGATACCGACTGGCGCATGCTGGACGCTGAGCGGCGAGCGGGGGGGGCGGGGAGAGCATTTTCCAACAATGTGGGTAATTACTGTATCCTTGGCAACCGATTGCGATGACATTTGGCAAACTCCGAATGGAATATGAATATGGGGATTATCTGGTAAAACCACCGCCCACTATCCGAGCCCCAGGCACTCCAAGTGCCACCGGTTAATCATCGATGTTTTAGTATTTTTATTACGCGGCCCCTGCTGCAGATAAGATTAACCGGAATCGAACACTCGAACCGCGAGACGGAACGGGACAGAAGTGACCAATCCCCACCAGAAATGTTCAGTTGCCTTTCGGCCACTTTTGCCAGCAGTTCGTGGAAATCAGCGTCCAAAAACAAAAGGGAAAACGCCAAAATGTCAAACCTCAAGTGGTTCCTGACGCTCGGCGTCCTGTGTGTTGTGCTCCATCCACAAGGTAAAACGGGTTGATCAAATCACATGGGCCCAGCCAGTGCTTGGTCCATATAGGAGTAGGTCACAAATGTCGCGAGCAATTTCCGGTAATGGAATTAAAGCACCGATTAATCGGGTGTGAGGCCCAAAAGGCCAGGCCCAAATTGGTGTACAAATATCGGTGGCAAACGAACGGAACGGCGGCAGTCATAACATTAAAGAACCAACTCGAAGTAATTAATGCGAACGCAATCAAGGTCAAGTACTCGGTACTTTGCCCTGCTGACACACACCCAGCCACCCAGCCTGTCTCACGAAAGGTCTTCACAGGCCCCAAGGTCCTTCTTGGTTCGAGGAATTGTTTCGCCGGCCACGGAAAATGGAAATTAAAGTGGCAGAGCGCCGCAGCCGCTGCCGCGGCCAGTTCCAGCTCTCATCCTTTGTGTTCTTTGTATTCTCATTGTGTGTTGATACTATTTTGCATGGAAATTTTTTTGCGTTTGCCGCAACCACGTCCGGAAGTAGTCGTTGGCGTATACGTAATAAATTGTAGCCCCGGGCACGTTGCGTGCCAGTAGGAAATTGGCAGTGGCAGTCGCAGTCGCAGCCGCAGCCATGATGGAAAGACCGGGCGCTGCTGGGCTTTTATGGGGCGTTTATAATCAGCCGTACAGCTAGATAAGTGGGCGTGGCGCGCCCTCAAAGATTGACGAGGCTGCTCAATCAATTAGCAATTGATTGTGGGAACTGGAACTGTGTGTCTGAAGCCGAGCTAAATAATTTACGGAATCTCAGTGGGGTTGAATGTAGGTCGATAGGCAAAGTTTGGGGGCAAAAGGGCTGGGCTGGCTTGGACTGGACTGGGCTGTCCGATTATTAAAATCGTATTTTTAAACCGCCGCCGCCGGCTGATTGATCCGTTGCAGGCGACGGAGGCGCCTCGGCCGTATTTTGGCCATGTGAAAGCGAGGCGGACTGCACAGCTGACGGCTCCAGCTGCGACCAGGGCACCGGCCAGTGCGAGTGCCCCACCTTTGACGCGGTATTCTCGGCGGATTTCACGCAATGCCTGACGACGTCACTCATTGGTGACACATGCGACGAGACAGTTCAATGCAATCTTATGCCAACGGGAGCCAACTGTAAAGCCGGGGTTTGCGATTGCGCCGATGGCCAAACCTATTTGCGTGGCAAGTGTAGGCCATTGAACGGACTCGGCGAGTCCTGCGATACGGTGAGTGCCGCCCCTACCCAAATCTATCCCCTAAACCCTTCATTGATATTTCCGTCTGTTCTTTGTGCAGGACTTGGACTGCTACTTTGGCTACGATCGTGCATCTGTGAGCTGTCAGCAAAACGTTTGCGGCTGTGCAAATGGCTATTATAATAGATATGGAAACATATGCCGTCGCAGATCAATGGGTAAGTGGCAAGCCGGCCTCAAGTGCCGCCCATGGAGTGTGCAGCCTGACCCTTTGCCTACCCCCACAAACCACAGAAGAAAACGATGCCTGCGTCGTTAACGAGGACTGTGATGCACTAGGCGCCGGTGCCGAGTGCGTGGGTCTAATATGCACCTATGTGGACGAGATTGGCACAACACCCGACACCGGGGAGGGCGACACCGACACCACCATCACCATCAATGACAACGACAATGACACCACCATCAACACCACCATCAATGACAACGACGACGACACAACAACAACAACAACAACGACTACAACAGAGGCCATCACAGAGACAACTGAGGAGCCCACGGCGGAGACCCAGACCCCACTGTTTTTCCGGCGGCAGCTAACCAAGGCCTTCGTGCACGCCCCCCCGCCACCCACACACGTCGATGCCGCCGCCCAGGTATCCTTCTCGCTGACCAATGGCGAAACGGAGGCACTGCTTTCGCCACGTTCCCCACGCTCCCACGAGATCGCCGTGCAGACGAGCATCGAGAAGTACGAGCTGCGCGACCTGAAGCAGGTGGGACGCAGCGTGAGGCATGTCGCGACAGCCACCACCTCCACCAGCACCAGCAGCCGGAGTCGGAGTCGGAGCCGCAGCCGACGCGCCTCCAGCCACAACTATCGCCGCCACCTGCCCGCCCTCTTCCGCTTCGATGACGATGATATCAAGACATATTCAACGCTGGGCTCCAGCCGGGACGACGAGGATGCCGATGAGAAAAAGTGTGAGTTAGTCCACCTGCTTGGTGGCCAGTTAGGCTCCCAGGCTAATGCGTAATGTGTCCCCTCCCCTTCCATAGATGGCAGCAGTTGCACCGAAAATGGGCAGTCCTGCACGGGCCTGCCCCACTCGATCTGCACCAGCAAGGTGTGCCTGTGCCGGCAGGGCTACTATGCCCGGAATGGCAAATGCTTTGCGGGTGAGTGCTGAATATTCGGAGATTATTTGGGCATTTTCCTGATGCCACTGTCTGTTCCCACAGAGCTCGGCGAGATAGCAGAGAGCACGGACGAGTGCGAATACGAGTTCGATGAGCTGTCCAAGTCCTGCGTATGCCAAAAGAACTACTTCTACGAGCACGATCTGCGCAACTGCAGGAAACGTAAGTGCAGCCAGCCCTCCCTGACCCTACCTCTGACCCTCTGACCCTCTGACTCGCCCCCAACAGCCATTCAGTATCACCTGTCCTGCACATCGAACAGCCAGTGCAGTCCGTTTGGCGCCTCCTATTGCCACCCAGAGATACCCAGGCGATGCACCTGCGAGGAGTACGCCCTGTACGATGCCATCAAGCAGCTGTGCGAGTACAAGCACGGCCTGGGTGCCGAGTGCGACTCCAACGATGGCTGTCCGGTCGATCATTCGGTGTGCTCGAACCGCCTGTGCGTCTGCACGGATAACTACTTGGAGAAGGATGAGACCTGTGTGCGGGGCATTGGCGCTGAGTGCTCCGAGGATGATGAGTGTATACCAGACAATACGGCCTGTACCAGCAAGGACTCCGAGGAGCAGACACGCGCCTGCCAGTGCCGCAAGGGCTACGTTCACTTCAAGGATCAGTGCCTAAAGGAAGGTACGTATATTCATTCGTTGGCCTGCTCCCACTTGAGACTCATGCTGCCATCCTGCTTGACTCTTTCACAGCCGAGGAACTGGAGGAGGAGTGCATTGAGGATGAGCAGTGCAAGCCGCTGCTGGCCAGCTGCAGCGTGGAGGGCAAGTGCGCCTGCTCCGATGAACAGCACGAGAAGAATGGCATCTGTGAAACGAAGCGCGGTACATAATTATTTTCTAAATCCAAAGCGACACGCATTTAAGGTTGATTAATGTTCCATAGAACTGGGGGAGTCCTGCACAAAGGCCACCGAATGCCACGTCGAAAAGGATCCCGAGAATGTGGAATGCCGCAACTCTGTCTGCCAGTGCAAATTCGGCTATCAGGCGAACACGGAGCAGAAGCAGTGCATACGCGTAATGCCCAATAAGAAAAGTGAGAATTATTTAATATTTATGCTGGATTAGGTTTGAAATCTTTGTGCTCTGCCCCCCCCACAGATTCTTCCGGTAGACCCAGTGCTCTCAAAATCATCACCTTCATGCTGATCGGCTCCGCATTCCTCATCACCAGTGCGGCCATTAAGCAGGCCTACTACTGAAGAGATATCCGAGACAGACCAAACACCAAAACAAAGACCCAAAGCCCAATCGATTGGAGCGTTGTGAGGAGCAGAGGCACTGATGGGGATCAGAAACTGTGTCTCCCACTTCTGATTTTGGGTGGCGTGGCGTTGAGTGGAGCTGCCAGTATTAGCCAAGTAACTGGCATGGATTGAGATTGGATCCGTGGCCAACGTGCATAGAAGTCATGTAGTCTTTAAGCTGATATTTAGGATTCGAAGCAATAACTGGGGACGGGACGAACACTGGACGTTGGGGGGACTCTCGCTTACACCATACGTATAATACGAATAACAATAATTACAAATTAGCCTAAGTTTCAAGTTTAACTGCTTTAGCTTGCCAATCAGGTGCTGGGCTAAGCAGACAGTTTTAACCGAATTGTAAAATACATCACAATAAACTAAGGCCAACGGATAAGTCATGTTAAAATCAGAAACCTGCGCCGCTTTAATTTAACTATTTACTCCGGCTGATACGAGACTTGATCAAGGTATTGAAAGTGAGTTAAGAAGTGGGAAAGCCTTGGCAATTTTTTAAAAACTTGTTTCCTTTTCGAAAACCAACGACAAAGCAAATAAGAAATTTCTGAGAATCAAAAAACAAAAATGTGTCGTGTGCATGACGAGTTAAATTGGCGCTCTCGACTCTCGTTTTGTTTGCCTGCTCTCAAACTCAGAAATCCAAACTTTGGATCCCGATGCATCAGTATGGAACCTTTTATTTACCTTTTATTTCAGAATTTTATCAAATTTACAAATTAAATGGGAGAAATTCGTCGCTCAGGTTCCCAAATATATTACGATCCCTATGAATTGTTGTTGGAATTCATTGATGCATTCATTAAAAAAGTATTAGACTTACATACAAGTCGCAGTCGGTCACTACAGATAGGACAGATCGTTGGTGTGGCAATGTAATATAATATAGTAGATATATTAACGGGGAACGTAGGGTATTTCAGTGTCGAGGCAGTTGAACTGTTTAATCTAATTCGCTGACAGAATTATCAATTTTGGCCTCTTACAAGCTGTCGTCTGTTGATTGGCACCTGGACAAAACTGACTCATTATCAGTTGTAGTTGAGATTGGCTCTACGGCCCGATAATCTTTATGTGCCCCGCAACTCAAGTGATCAAAATTGGTCCGTTTAATTTTTCTGATGTCTCTAGTCTAGATCTATGGGGGGTGTGTGTGGCGTGCGAGTCTTTGTTTACGCTGAGACTTTTTTGCTAATTGCAGAAAAAGTCCCTTATTGGTTATCACTCGATGGGAGATATGCATTGACGGGAAATCGTGCGATTCCCTAGCTTATCGGTGATGTTCCGATTGAGTTCGAAGTTCGATTTGGTGTTTCCAACTCGATCCTAGCCATCCTGAGGAGAGCTGTCAGCCCGACCTGGAGTTAATTCCAAAATACCAATCAACAGAGACAGCTGCTGATTTGTGCCCGTAAAATTTCCAGTCTCACGATGTCGAACCCCTGCCAGTGCCATGTCTGGCATGCCGATATAGACACCATGTAAGTGCGATTGCCTACGCCCAGAGGGCTGCCAGCCTCAATGCCAGTTCTCTCACCCCCAGAACACAATCCGCCGAGTCGGATGACAAGAAGAACGAAATGTTCGCTGATCTGAGTCGGTGCGTCTGCTGTGCCGAGAACCGGATGCTGCGCACCAAGCTCGCGCGATGCGAGGCGACCATTGCGAATCTGGAGTTGTTTGTGAATACCATGATGACCAAGCAGGAGAACATTTTCAAACACATCGACAAGCTGCGCCAGTTCCGCGACTACATTGACGAAGAGCTCGCCGAGGACGTTCCCGTAGAGAATCCAGGACAGAGCGGCGATGACCATGACAGCCTTGCCAATGTGAATGTCGAGGACGACGGCGAATGGGAGGTACCCGGCACGTGCATGTGCGTGCCGACCAGCTCGCAGCCGCTGCCTTCCGAAGCTGCCACATCGCAGTCGTCCTCCGAGTCGGATGGCGATGACGACTTCTTGGAGACTCTGTACATAGAGCGCCCCTCGGACACTGAGAGCGATGACAACTAAACTACATTCATATATATATTTATGTACACCTATTGTTCTTTATCAAATAATTAGTCTGGGTTCGTCTTAAAGCTTTATGTCCTTTATCCTTGATGCTACACACATCTGCGATCCTCCAGCTGCAGCCAGAAATCGGGTGTAGTGATTATTAGGCCATTCTGATTCTTGGACAGATCGGGCAGCTGGTCACCGGGCGCCAGCACAAAGTTGAAGTTCTGGCACATGGCCGCCGTCATGAGGAAGAGCATGTTCCGGGCAAAGGTCTCGCCCGCGCAGAGCCGCTTGCCCGCCCCAAACGGAAAGGATACGTCCAGCTTGAGGCAGAGCTCGCCCTGGTCGTCGAGGAAGCGCTCGGGACGGAAATTCTCCGGATCTGACCAGATGCGCGCATCCGAGTGATACGCATAGAGACTGGGCACCACAATGGTGTCCTACGAGAGAGGGAGCAGAGAGCAAAGGTGAAGGTGAAGGTGAAGGGATTATCGGCATTGGATCGGCGGCGCCACTTACTTTGGGTATGTGGTAGCCGAGCAGTTCGGTGTCGGCCAGTGCCTTGTGCGGCACATCGGAGGGCACCAGTGTCTCGATGCGCATGCATTCGCGGATGGTGGCCTCTGTGTAGTGCATGCTCCTTCGATCCTCGAGCGTTGGCAGGCGGCCACAGCCCACCACCTCGTCGATCTCCTGCTGGATGCGCTCCGTGACCGCGGGGTACAGCATCAGGTACTGGATGAGCAGCGAGAGCTGCACGCCGACGGCTGTGAAGGCTGGAATGGAGAAGTCGAGGAGGCCCATGATGAACTGCTCCCGGTTGAAGCCGTAGCCCGGACAGCACTTCATCTCGCTGATGTAGACATCCATGAAGTTTCGCTCGCTTCCCTCCTCGTAGCTCTCGGTATAGCGGTCCACGATCTCCGCAAAGAACTCGCGCATAAACCGATTCGACTCGTTGAGCTTCCTGTAGCCACTCCACTCCGGCCAGACGTGCCGTATCCATGGCATGATGCTCAGCAGCCGGCCGTAGTCGTCCGCATGCCGCTGGAACTGCATTCCCATCTGGACGAGGCGCACCAAGCCGGCCATGTCCGCTCGCGTCTGTCGCTCGTTGTACACGATGTGGAAGTGACAGTTCACCGAAAACGGATTGAAGAGCAGCGGCAGCTGCACCCTGTAGCCGCCCGGCTTTACCAGCTGATGCTCGTGCGGGTACTTTGGTCCGTTGCGTATCATGTCCAGCATGTCCGTGATCTGCTCCTTGATGACCAGCTCCAGTTCATCAAAGCGACGGCCGAAGCCAAAGTCACGCAGGTAACGGAGTATGAAGCGTCGCTGCTCCTTCCACAGTGCACCCTCCTGGAAGAAGATTCCTGTGCGAATCCAATCGAATATAATATAATTTAATTTAATATTCAATATTTAATATAGTAATCCGATTGCGAGACCCATTCCTCACAGCTAGAATAGGTGTAAAATCTTATCATATCATTACCTAGCCCAACGCAGGCCAGGGGGGATCTTGGAAGAAATCAAAAGTAAACTACTCCTCGTACTCATAAGTAATTCTATTTTAAGATCGCAGCACCATCAACTAGTTTCAATGGAATGATAAGAATGTTTTCCTGCTGCCTCTTTGGCAATTAATAAGCAATTGACACGAATAGTATTTGAAGTGGTCTTATCAGCGCACAGGGCACTAAGGCATCAATCGGAGGATCGACTTAAACTGCTTACCGCGAACTTCGTCGCCGGGGTCGCGCATGGCCGCCAGGAAGATGCCGGGACGTCCATCGAACACCTGATTGTTGAGCACCTCGCGCACGCCCTCGCCACTGTGGACCACGGCCACGGGATACTTGCCCACGTAGAGGCCGATAATGTCCGACTTGTACCATCTGGTCAGTGTGAGCGCCGCCTTGTGCAGGTACTTGAAGTTGATCAGCAGCAGGAAGAGGTAGCTGCCAAAGAAGGGGATTCGCGGCGGACCTGCGGAGATTCTTGCAATTAGCTGCGGCTCCAAATGGTGGCGCAGCCAGACACTAACCCGGCGGGAAGCCGACTGCCCGACCTACGGCATATCGGTACGAGAGATATAGCAACGCTGCTGAGCAGATCGTCAGGAGTAGTTCGGTAAGCATTCTGCTGCTTGCTTGGACACCGACTGAACCTGTCAAATCTCTGCCGCTGCGTTTTTGTAGGTGCCACTGGCCTGATAATCCACACACGCGCGCACACTGTCGCAGCCACAAGTCGCAGCAATTAAAAACAATGCCCATTTATATGTGTATGTACATAGATCGGCGCGTGTGTGTACATACTGGATGTATGTCGATCGATCGATCGAATGGAATCGATCTGTGTGTTAGTGGAGGACTTTGGAATTTCTCATTTCTGTGTATAACTTAAGACGAGTTAAATATTATTTATTAGTTATTATTAATTCATATTTAATGCAAAGCGCGAAATTTAACTGTCACTGGAGTAGCAGGAAATCATGAGGCGTCATTTGTCGGCGAGGTGAGATCAATCTCAATTATAGATGTCGGCACAACATTGCTGCACCTCGATTTCGCTCTCTGATTGCCGCATGGGGTAACTGGAGCGGTCTTGGCCACCTCCTGGACCGAAAGGAGCTGCCGCCATTTGCTGGCATTGTCGCTGCGGGTGTGCAGACACCGCCACAGCGTGTGCAGGCCGTTCGTTTCGTTGCCGTCCAGATCGAAGGGTATCCACTTGGTCGCGCCGTCCTTGTCCCGCACTACGCTGATACCTTTGAGACGCGCGGGCAATGCCTCGTGGTTGATGTACGTACCCGTTGCTTGCTTAAGCGTGTGCATGCTGCCGAAATAAACAAAAAAAAAAAAACAAAGAAAATTTCTTTCTGGATCATATTTGGAGGGGGAGGGGACGGAAACAAACCAGTCCATCAGCTCGTTGCTGCGTAGCTTGACCTCCGTCGTGTGGCGCAACAGCTGCGCCTGCATGTCCGCGTTATGCTGCCGGGTGGCGTCGAGCTGCTGCTTCAATGCCTCTCCCAAGGCGAATCTCCGTTCCAGTTCCTGGCTGCGCTTCATCACCACTATTCGCAGCTTGCCAAAGTCGCGTTGCTGCCGTTCGATGGCCTCTTTGGCGACGACTGTAAAATGCATTAAATACATATACTCCTGCAATGGCCTAAATGCTAGCGGGCGGGGACTCACTAAGATTGCTAAGGACTCTAGAGCTACGTTTGCTGATGGTCGCCTCGCGGTTTTCCGTTCGGATTTCGTTGCGGAAGATTTGCTTGAGGCGGCCGTGGTAGTCGGATGGATCTATATCGCGCGATTTCAAAACGGCCATGTCGGTCATGGCTAACTTTTTGTTTATTTTTTTAAAACAGAGCGGCGACGTTTATTTGTATTTTCCAGGCGTTTGTTCTGCTTATGACGCTTCGATATATCAATATATCGATACTTCCAGTATACTTGGCGCTGCCAGACCGTTATAAAAAGAAGTTCAGGCTGCAGTCGATACTTGGCGCCCTTTATGCTCTTATTTTGAACATTAAACATTATTTTCTCAAAAAATCTAATAAAATAGAGTCCAATCTCTAGAATATTAAATTATTCAGTACGGAGAGTTCTAATTAGCTAGTAATATAAATCCGTTTTTTACCTCTTTAAATAGTATCGGGTGGGGGTTAAGTGTGTTAAAAATTGTATTTTTCCTCGGTATATTTTGGTATATGTATATTTCGGTATAATTTATCGATAGTCCCGCTAATATTGAACTATCGGTTGTTTTACGGTCACACTGTTGGGAAGTCAAAATTAGCAAAAAATTAAACAAATTCAAATCGAATTTGCTCTGTCAGTGCCCAATTTTAAGGTAGCATTTTACTTTCAATCTGCTACCCGTGTGCCGGTTAATGCGTTTGCTGTACAGCGCCCAGGCCCTACGCAGATTATTCTCCCGCAGTTACAGCAGCCGCATTGGAAAGGTGAGAGCCAAAAAACCGGTGCCAAACGAGTTGAGAGTCCAAAAAGAGGTTTATTTGTATTGAAATTGATCGGTCTAACTGATGGCCATCCAAAAACAGCCGACGACGCACCAAATCGCTTGCTGACGCCGCGCAAAAAATTATTTTGGCAAACAAATGCGATGCTAAAAATAACCCGCAAAAAATTTGCATAAACAGCGCAACGCAACCAAGATAATATTCTTGTGGAGAAGACGGACGCTCCGGCCGAGCAGCGCGCTGCAATTTCCCGTTCCACAGACCATCGATATGGGGACCACCCGCAAAGCGGTCAACGACCCATTTGTTGGTTCCGTTACGCTCGTTCAAGGTCACCACCAGGTTCTTGGGCGTTCCTCTCTTTTCACTAATCTCGTGAAACGATCTCCAAAAGAGAACGTACATACATACGTATATGTATGTGCACGTCTTAAATATGTGGAGTCACTCAAGTACAGTATGCTCCACAAAAATTGAAAAATCTAGTGCATAAAAACGATGCAGGGTATCCCCTTATTTATCTACTAGACACCAGCTGGTGTTCCCCCTGAATCCCATGTTCACTTTTGTTTCTGAGATCAATGTTCACTTTTCGCCCTCTTAGAACTGCCATACAAGTCGGAAGTAGCTATACGCCAGCTGCCATTGGAATCATCGGACTGTAAGCATCCGCTTTTCATTGTAGATTCGCTAGGGTGAATTATGTTCGTGTAAAACATCTTTAATTGCCTGTAACGACATTCTTTATAGCTTTAAAGCACACACATATCTATCAGGGCGCATTCGTGCGTTGATTTATGTGCGGACAGCATCAATTGAGTGTGTGGCCTGGGCAAAGTCGTCGACTGATAACGATGTGGGGCACTTTGCAGTGTGGTAAATCAGAGATTAACTCTGATTAGATACGAGCACGCAGCTAATCGCACAGCTTAACGTGTTGCCCACCAACAAACTAACGCATTCCCATTCTGCTGCTCTTCCAGATGGCCACGGACATCAGAATTAACGCCTCGCTGAGCGCCAGCGATCCGCAGGCGCACCCGGTGCTGATCATCGGCCAGCTGCGTCACCTGAATCTCCTGAAGTTCGACAACCTGTCCAGCAAGCTGTGCCCGCGGGTGACCGAGGAGACCTTCCTGAATGCCATTGCCTGCCTTCATCCGGCGCCCACGGACAAGGTGTCGCTGTATCTGGACGTGGCCACAGTGGCGTCACTCCCATTGAAGGCGTCGCGGCACAATACCGCCTCGCGGGCCCACGCCATTACGCGTCTGGTGAAGAACCATGTTCTCAACGTGAGCGAGGAGAGCGTGGTGCTGGTCTGTGAGCGCGAGAACATCTTTGCCAGCGCCTGTGCGGTGGTGCGGGCCTTCCCGCTGTACTCCCGCAAGACGGGCAACGGCGCCCAGGCCAAGTCCGCCCCTGGGGGATCTGGATCTGGCGACGGAGACAACAGCCGCAACGTGGTCAACGTGGAGTTCGTTGTCATCGACAAGGACGGCGGCATTGAGAGCGACCCGCTCACCGCAGATGAGATCAAGTGCCTGAACGAGACTGCCCGTGGCATTCGGCTCACGGCCCGCATTGTGGACATGCCCTGCAACGAGATGAACGTCGATCACTTTGTTCAGGCCATCGAGGAGATGGCCCAGGAGCTGTCGCTGGAGCCGCAGATCATACGCGGAGAGGAGCTGCGGGAGCGCGGCTTTGGTGGCATCTACGGCGTGGGCAAGGCAGCCGCCGTACCCCCCGCACTCGTTGTGCTCTCCCACCAGCCGAAAGGCGCCCAGGAGACCATTGCACTGGTGGGGAAGGGCATCGTCTACGACACTGGCGGCCTGAGCATCAAAAACAAGACGGGCATGCCGGGCATGAAGCGTGACTGTGGAGGTGCTGCCGCCATTCTGGGCGCCTTCTACGCGGCGGTCAAGTGCGGATTCAAGGATAATCTGCATGCGGTCTTCTGCCTGGCCGAAAACTCGGTGGGGCCTAACGCCACGCGGTACTTGACCATCCGTTGTCGATCTTTTGAATTCGTTCCAACTAATTGTTCCCTTCCATTTGCAGTCCCGATGATATTCACACTCTGTATTCCGGCCGCACAGTCGAGATCAACAACACGGACGCCGAGGGCCGCCTGGTGCTGGCCGATGGCGTTTGCTTTGCCAACAAGGATCTGAAGGCCAACATTATCCTCGATATGGCCACGCTGACAGGCGCTCAGGTGAGCATTGGTTTTGTCTTTTGTGATAGATATAGATGGACGGGTGCTAGATACATATGTATATATTTTCCTCTTAAAAATGCTTCGATTAAACTGACTAAGAACCTGCAGCAAAATCAATGTCGGTTTTCTGTTATGAGTAACTACGGTTTATAAACATTTATAGCCACACCATCCGCGCACAACAGCATTCATTATTTGTCAGCATTTTTATCTGCTTTTTATCTACTTAAATATGCATCTGCTACAAAAAGAATACTTTTTTTTATTGGCATTAAAGCTCAAATGAAATGAAACGAAGAGAGGAACAGAAAAACATCTCAGTTCGAGCGTTGTATACTCGAGACACTCGGTCGTCTTATTATCTAATTTATTAAGAAATGAGTTTCAGATTTCAACTCCAAGAAAGTAAACGATTCAACGTTAACCGCCTGATTTGACCTTGAGTTTTGATTATTTTGGTTCATACTTACTAACAAATTTACGTTTCCATTTTAATATTCAATGAGAAATTTAGCATTAGCACTTGTACATATATTTTCATAAATCACAAAAATAGAATCAAAAAAAAATCCAAATAATATTTTATATCCTTTGGATTCCACTAGCTTTCGCTTAAACTGCTGTAGGGGGTGGTATAATTCTCTCAGATGCGAAGCCAACAAATTATTTTGCTAATGTCCAAAGTAGTTGCCGTTTCAAGATCCACCTACCTGGCCTTGGCTATTGGTTTGTGCCACCGCCTCCGCTGCCTCCTTGTGCGAGAATTTATGCCACGCTTTATAAAAGTCACGAGGTTAATTGGAAAAATAAATTGCAAATTTGGTTTTTTCGCCGGCAACTTGGAGGAATACTAGCAACAGCAGCATTCCCAGAACCACAACAACAGCAAGAGATTCGATTGTGGGTTTTGTTGTTGTTGCCCCTGGGTAAAGCAGCAGATGGGTGGTGGCTGCTGGGGCAGGCACTGGGAGTGGGTGGGCGCTGTAGCTTGGGTGGTGTTCGTTTTCGATTGCAGCAAGAGCAGCAACTGAGTTGCTGCTGCGATGGCGCACAATTACCATAAATCTTGACTGCAATTTGCTTAAAATATGATGCCAATTTACGTTATTTGTGGTTCGATGGGAAATAAATCGAAGCTGGTCACGGGCTGTGGCAGCGGCAGCGGCAGTAAGGGCATGGATGCGTGGCACACAAAGGCTTGGGCCCAGCCATTGGAGGCTGCATTGTTTCGGGAAGGAATTCCTTGGAACCTTAAAATACCAGAAACAGCCTAAAACCCGGGACCAACACTTTAGGCAACACCTCCTTGCACAGCGACTCAACCACACCCGCTATCCAGCCACCCTTGGAAGTTTTCAGCATTTTGCTATTTTGTTTAGAATTCCGTTTTGGCGCTTGTTGTGCTTAATTTCATTACACACACACACACTCGGGCACACTCCTCCCAGTCAGGATGCAATAATATTAATTGCCAGCATTGGGGCAACGGCAACGGCAACTGGGAGAAACAACAGTGCCAGTGGCAGCAACATTGAGCAGACAGCAGCCAACAGCCAACAGCCAACAGCCAGCACTTGGTGTACCCTAGCAGGGAGTGTTGCACACTTGGCCCACTGTTTGTATCGCACTGAGGGAAGAAAGTTGTCTGAAAGATACTTGTTGATAAGTAAAACATCTTACAAGTTTAATCAGATAGAGATAGACCTGCATTGGGAGCAACGAAGTGCCCGCCACTGTCTTAGACTGTCAGATATTTTTTCGTAAATTTTAATCAAATTTAAATTAATTCCATCGTCTGGAGTTATGGCAAGCGTATAGAAACTTCGGCTTGCTGGAGTCAGTTTTTTTGTGAATTTTTGTGCTTTTACATTTTATGTTCCTGCTGCTGGTTACACCTTTTGCTGTTGTTTTCAGCTGTGTGCCGCTGCATCTGATGCTGCTCCTGTTGTTGCTGCCTCCATTTGTCCAGCTGCAGTTTAACACGCGCCACGGAGTCCTTGCCCCGTCCTGGCTGCCGTCGCCTCCGCACTGGATGTTGTTTGGGTGTTGCTCGTGCTAAATAACCTTGCACCTTTTTATTGCTGGTCGCGTCGGAAGCTCGCAATTTTCGTTGCTGCTTCCTGCACCCTCTCAGCACGCTCCACTCCTTTCCGCTCCTCTCAGGCTCCACTTAGTTTCTCGCCAACCTTTTAACATTGTTAGTTGCTATACAGTTTTATTGCTGGCATTTTGTTGATTGTTGCTTGTTTTCTATCAAGCCCTCCCCAGGGCTACTGGGGGGGACTGAAACTAATGCTGGGACTGGGGCCTGGTGACTTTTAAATGTATCTTTCAGCCATGCCATTGAATATTTCATTTGCCATTTCTCACATTTTCTTTTTATTTTTTTCTATTGCTTTTCAGGGCGTAGCAACAGGCAAATACCATGGCGCCATATTGACAAACTCGGAGACTTGGGAGGCCAAGTCGTTGCAGGCTGGACGCAAATCCGGCGATTTATTGGCGCCCATAATTTATTGCCCCGAATTGCATTTCTCCGAATTCGCATCGGCCATTGCTGATATGAAAAACTCTGTGGCGGTAAGTACAATACATGCTCTTCCCTCTGCTCCCAAGAAAAAAGGAAATACCAACAGAATATCGGCATGCACCCCTCCACCCAAAAACAAACCGATAAGATCGATCCATAGTCAGGGAATTTGGAATTCTCATTCTTTGCTGGCATAAAATAAAAGCAAAGAAAAGCAGGAAAAATTCGCATATTTCAGGCAGTCAGGTCTGGTTTTATTTAATTTTTGTTGAACAGCCCAGTCCGGACTCCGGATATACTATAAAATATTTTTCTAAAGCAAAGCCAAACTGATTTAAAATTGAAAAAATATTAGTGAATTTTTTAGTTTTTTTACAGGCTTTAATTATTTTTTATTTATTTTATTTTTTTCTCAATAAGGAATTAAAGTTTTGCTCGCATCTGTGCTTACATTTTGAAAACTGACAAGTGAAAGCATGCAACAGATCTATATCTTCCATACTTTTGCTTTTATTTGGCAATTAACGGATAAATGATAGATAAACTTTAACTTTGGCTTTAGTTTTCTTTTAATTCCAGAAATTCCTTAATAAAATCGAATTATTTGTCCTAAAAGAAACTATTTTCTTCTCACTTCTCCAAGTCATTGCCTTGCCCTTTTTCTTCATCACTGTGGCAGCAGGAACCTCTGCCAGACCCACAGCCAGAGCTAGAGGAAATCCCCAAAGTAGCTTAATTTATGCATTATCGAAGACACCCGTGTGGAACTTTGCCGGCCTCTACATAGATTCGATTCTCTGCCAGAGAGTGACTTTGAAAAAGTTTTAATCAAGTTTCGGTGTAACTTTATTCATTTGTTTTCAATTCATTTTCTGCACTTCTTCCTTCTCACTATATATATAAATTTTTTTTTTGTGTTTTTTCTTTGCTCCAGAGATATTTTACACACATTTTTAATTAACTTTATCGCTTGCACTCAATGTTGTTCTTTTGTATTCGCTCGACCGCACCGTACCGCACCGCCCCGCACCGTTGCGGAAAAATGATGAACGTCATGTTTGGTTTAAAGATTGATTAGTATTACTCTGATTTATGCCACAGACCTCATGCCCACATACCATACCACACACCACCATCTCCGCTATGCTATGCCCCGACCCGTTGTGACCCCATGTAGCACTCGCATGTATCAAAAACTTTGGCGTTCCATCTATGCCAGCAGCCACTTTTGCAGCCATTAGAGGAGGCACAGATTCTGAGGAAGGGACTGGTGAGCAGCAATAAACCTATCCCAGCGGAGCTGGGAGCTGCGTGGGGCTGCACTGGTGCCGACTCAAGCCCTCGGGCCCCGAGCCAAGCCACAACAGCAAACCAAATCGAGTTACCTTATTGTACGTCGAAAACGCTTCGGATCAATGGTCATTCATCATTGTCACGCCGTGGGCGGGTGGACAGGACGGGTACGGTTCTGGGTACGGGTCCGGGTACGGACTGGTGCGTAAATGCCAGGCAGGTCAAGTGGCGTGGCAATTTTGGCTACCTGCCAATCGTTCACTCCCCCTCTCTCACTTTCGCACTCTGGTTCTAGCTCTGGCTCTGGGTTTGGCTCTCTGTCTAGCTTTCGGAAGTGCCTGCATGTGCACTGCAAAAAAATGTGCACAGACTATGCACGAGCGCCATCAAAGTCGTGAACAAACTGAGTCAAAAACCGCAACTATTTTCCGTGTTTCATTCGAATCGTTTTAATCGGGCACGTCTCTGCTTTTAACTTCCAACGCATTGCTCCGGGAAAGACAGACGCACAAGCGAAAAGCGCAAAAGAGAACATCGGAGAATCCAAAAACCAAATACATGTCGCGTGCATGCCGAGATCTGTAGATTGAGCATGCCGTATAACGATAGTCAGTTTTCTCAGCCAACTGGAGATAGAAGTGTAGATAGATGGGAATACTTTTTGGATTCATCAAAAGATCAACACCCTTTGAAATTTTGATTTTTTTCCCAGTGATGGCTGTTTGATTTTCGACCAGCGCTCTTTGCAGCTCTCTTTTTCCCTTTGGGCTGCTTGTTTGTGTCTCCTGTGCAAAAAAAATAGGAATCAAGTCAAAATATCACACCATTGCAGGTTTGCCATGCCACACACACACACACACAACATGCCCCATGCCTCTGCATCTATCCCTGCCACTGCCACTGTCCCTGCCCCTGGAACCCTGCCCTGCTCATCCCTTTTGCAGTTGATGTGACAGCGCCGCGCACTTTGTCAATGGGTGTCTGTGATAAAGTGTTTTAAATTCCAAATGCATTCAACGCTAAATGCAAAAAAGGTGAAATACCTGCCAACCTCAACCCGTACGTACCGACGCAATAGAGTTTGCTGCAATCTTTTTTTTTTTTTGGCTGCTTGGTGGCTGGCTTTGACGCAAATTCCCAGGCGCTGCGTTTAAATTACATGACCTGGCCATTTTTTGTTGTTGTTGTGCCCTTTGTTTTTGGCGGGCCCGTTTGCCCATTCCCCCACGGTTTGCCACTAAATGGAGGGATTATGAGTGCTGTTAGCGGTCGACGGGCGCTTTGTTGGCCGCCAGCTTTGGCTTTGGTTGTGGCTCATTTTGGCAAGCTCTCACGGTGGCTCCCTCCGGCCCTCGACAGAAGGTGGGTCAGGTGGAGGCTGTCTATCCATCTGCCGTTTAAATAACTGATTACAATTCACTGTTGACTGCCAGTTCTGGCATGGAATCGGCATGCCCCGTGATGCATACTGGTATTTGTGGTGGTATCCGGTCATGGATGCTGTCATGGCAGTCGATTGAAATCGATTTAAGGCTGCGTAACCCCTTAAGCTAATTATGAGATAATTTGAAAATTCCTTGTTTAGGCATCGATTTCTGTTCGCTTAAATTATTTTGTCATTTTGATTCTAGTCCCTAAATTGTATGTTCCGGGTTTTTTCCATAAATTCGTTTGTTTGTTTGTTGCTATTCATGCAAGACAGAACCATGATCATTTGTTATTATAGTACATAAAACCCAAAATGATTGTAGACAGATAATCTTAACGAAATAAAAGGTGCCCATACCAATTACCAATCTATTATAAGTTATGCATCCTAAACTACTGCTTCTTCTGAAGAAGCATATCTTTAAATGCATTTCTTTAGTTGGTGTCAGTATTTTTTTAACTAACAGCCGTGCGGCTTCCTTGAAAGGATTTTTTATCTTGTTTATCATTAAATGTAAGGCAAGATTTTGCCGTCAGTATTTCGTAGTTGCAGAATGTTTTAAATAAGTTTAGTGTCTTGCAGCCGCCCTCAGTCTGATTAAACAAAATTTAAAGATACAAAGTTCTTAAAGTTCCAAGTCTCTTAAATTAAACAATTTTTTTTTTTTTTGCAAGATTGCTTTGATACAATGCTTTATCAATGGACAGCATTTGTATGGCACCGAAATTCCCATTAAATTACGAGATTCTTCGAATTTCTTTGACGTAGACTTTAACCTTTTGGGTGTCGAGTTCTTGAGTATTAAGGCATGAATGCCCTCTTCCAAGCCACTAAGCACCAGGCAAACAGTAAGCAAAATAAAATAAAAATATCATCCCAAATTTCGGAAACTTTATGACCGCAACTGGCCGACCTAGACACGCCATTCAGCAGCCTCCCCAATCCATGGGTGGCTTCCTCCACCTAAATCAGACTTTCTTTTGGCTCTGTCTGGGATTGCCTTCTGCTAAGCATCAGCTGGGTGGAGTGGAGTGCCTTTTTTCGGGATAAAAGAGGGCAAATGCGACTGTGTTATAAGTAAAACATAAGCAACACGGCGGCAGAACAATAAAATTTGCTTAAACATTTCCAATTGTTTCTCAATTTTCTTCGGTGTTGTCGGTGGTACGGAATCTTAGTCAAAAGTTCTTTCGCCATTTTATGACTGTGAAATTTTCCCATTGTTGGTAATTGATTTTTATGTTAAATCGTAAAATGTTCTGCCAGCATTGAGGATGAGGATGGGCATGAATTTTAGATAGACCCCCCAGCCAAACATACCATTCTTATGGGGCAGCAACGTGTTGCAGTCTGTGTCGTGGCGGTGTCTGTCTTGTGCGACCCATGCGGCGTATGCGTAATTGTTTTTTTGTTTGGCTTTGTTTTTTTACACTTTTATTGAGCGTCGACATTTTAAATTCAATTGCAGGGCGACTTTTAACGTGGTTTAATGAATTAAATTTAACTTTTTATGCGGCAAAAACTTTTTTACGGCACGACCTCCAGGCGCCAAATATACGAGTATTCCCCATCGATGCTATTGTTCTTGTTGCGGTTATGCTTAGCCGGAGTTAAGTTTTTGATTAAAGTACGGACGGGTGCTGTTCGCAAAAGTCTCTGAGTGCATAAATAATGCCCCAGCTTAGTGGTTTAAATGTGGCTGCCACAGGGTGCCTGAGAATTGAGGCGGAACGCTCCTGCGGGTGGGTGTGGCAGGTCACGTAATTTTCGAAATGCCGCCATATCCGCCATAGCCTTGGCAGAAATCTTTCCGCTTGTTATGCTCCGGTTTCCGTTCAACTTTTGCCCCGACAAAAAGCTGAAGAGGTCTCCTCCCGCCTCCCGCCCCTCCCTTATTGAATGTTTCTAATATTTTCCTGTACTTTTTCTCCTTTCTTTTCCGCCCTGGGATGATAAGTTTTTTAAAGTGCAGCGCGTTGTCGCGAAAATTGAATAAAAATTGTTGCCGCCTTCAGCGACTCTTCTCGATGGCTGGCTGGCTGGCTGGATCGATTCACGAATCTGGCAGGGCAAATCCCTTTGACTGCTGCTGACTCCAGCTCGCTGCTCGCTTATTGAATGAATGTGTAATTGATACTTCACTTCCAGAGCAGACAGACTGCTTCTGCCTCGGGCTCCGGGACACACTGAGCGTGGCAAGCAGCAGCAACCACTGTCAGTGTTGTAATCTTCTTCTGTCAGCCGCACGCCCCGCTTCAACTTTTGCCTGGCTTTAAGACACTCCTCACACACACCGCTCCCGCTCCTGGGATTTCGCTTTGCACATGGCCATGTATCGCAGATTGAATATCAGAAACCGCAACTTAAGTGCGAAACAATGACGATGCGCGCTGGCTAATTTTACATCAAGTTAATCGCAAATGAATCGCCAATTGCGGATACGGTATGTGGCATGCTGGATGCGGAGGCGGTGGCGGAGGCGGATGCGGTGCGGATGGTGTTGCATCGACCTGGTTACCGTCAACGTTGCGACACTTGCATGTGCCCGTCATGAGCGGGATATGGCAATGGATTGGGTGGGTTTTGGTTGTTGGTTTCGCTCCATGCCGGCTGTCGGCAGTGTGTGTTAGCACTGGCCTGCGCTGGTCACGTTCTAAAGCGCAATTAGTTGATGGCCCATTGTCAAACTGAAGGACAGGAACGGGATGGGGTGGGGATTGACTGTGTGTGCGTAGCAGATCCTATCCCAGCTGTTTGTGTGTCAGTCTGCCCAGCCTGGTTGTTTACTAAAGGCCAGGAGAGGATACATAGAGAGAGAGAGAGAGACAATCAATGGCGGCGGGCCTAATGCAATCAATGTTAATGACATTATGTTGACAAATGTTTGCCATTATTGATGAAAGCCCGCTCGGTCTGGAGCTGGGACTGGAACTGGGGTTCGGGCTGCGCCTGGGGCTCGGATCTCTGGCTAACTTGGCCGGGTGCGTGTTTCTGTGTGTGCACGTCCCGGCCGGAGGATAACACAACTGTTAAACATTTAATTAGTGCCACAGATACTTTGAGATTTGGAAGGCCTTCGATTTTTGACGGCACTTTTGATTGGGTTGATATATCGATATTTAAAGCTAGCTGTTCAACTGTTTGCTGTACACATTGTGTGTGTGCATTATTCTTACTTAGAGTAAGCGATTGTAAGATCCTCCCTGGGGCTGTTTCTAACTCTGACAGCATCAAGCTGGTCGCACAATTTCCGCTCGCCTTCGACTGATTTAGCTAGATGCAAGTTTTCGGGAAGACACACACGCTCCGGGCAGATCGAATCTGGAATGGCGGCAGCGACAGCCGCAAGTTTCATAACAAAATCTTGTTATTAGCTGCAAAACCGCCAAAAGCAGTGGCAGTGCCAGCATCAGCTTCAGCATCAGCCTTGGAGGAAGAAGCTCTTTGAACAACTGCAAGAAAAACAAACGTCATGTGTGGTGGTGTTGCCTGCCCGTCTTCTGGTTGGATCTTTGCTGCCTTCTGTATGCCTGTATGCCTGACTGCCTGACGCCATCTTGGCTCTGTTGCTTCAATGGACTTTTGACTTCCGCTGCTCAACGGACGATGTTTGCACGTCCCCCCATTCCTGCGTATAGGGGTGTGTGTGTCTGTGTGTGTGAGAATTTCATCTTGAGGAGCAACAGAACGCGCGTTGTCATGTAATTTTCACTGCACGGCATACCCAGCTGTCCGCTTGTCCTGTCCGCTAGACAGACTAGTTGCTGCTGCTGCTGCTTCTGCTTCTGCTGCTGAAGTCTGCCAGTTAACTCCTTTTTTTTTGGCCAACTGTCAGCAGGCAGCATGCAGCAGGGTGCTCGCCTGTGTGCCAGTGTGCGTTGGTTCCTCCTTTATTTAGCCGGTCGTTGCTGCTGCGTGTGTGTGTGTGTTTGTGTGTGTGTACTGTGTACTTTATGTTTGGCATTTAAGCGCTGCAATTTCCGCTCAAGCTAGGAGAGCGACTGCTTCCGCCACGCAGCTGCCAGTGCATGGCATATAATTTAGGCATTAGCACACCCAAACATGCCATATGCGAGGTGTGATCCAACAGAAACTTCGCCTTTGATTTCAATTTTCCATCCGTCACATCGAGCGTTGAATAAGTGCTAGCTGTCCGGAGAAATCATTTACAGAGGAAGCCAATCGGGCACTAGGTTGTTAGCTTCATCTGCTTCTTGTCACACCGTTGTCGCTACTTGCATCTGGAGTGTTCTGTAACACTCGAATTCGAATGATTTAATCCATTTAGCTTCTTGGGCATGAATGCTTCAGGCACTCGATAAATGCCAACAGCTGAAAGAGACAAATTTTTCCTTTGTGCTTGCATACAATTTCATTTGCAGAATTGCATTTTTTGTGTTGTCCTTCTCTTGACATATCCCCTTTTGTAGCTTATACTTTGGTTGGTTTGGTTCTTACTTTCTTAGTGTTTGCAAAAAAAAAAGTGGGAAATTTCTGCCTTGTTCTCGAACTTCCCTCGAACGTACATCCGTCTCTATAAATATATTTCCTTGTTGCGTCGCACCACAGGACGCTTTTTTAATAAAGCGACGCCAAGTTTTGCTTGTTGCATGCCACACACAGCACACACAGCACACACGCACACGCATACGAGCAAACATCCCATCCCAGCATAAAGCAACATGTCCACATGTTTAACTCTGATTTCTTTTCCGCTTGCAGGATCGACAGAATGCCCAATCCTCGTGTGCCGGAATCTTTGTGGCCGCCCATCTGGGCTTCGACTACCACGGCGTTTGGATGCACGTTGACATGGCCACGCCCGTCCATTGCGTAAGTGATTGTGACTGCACATCCATGATGGATCAATTCATATTTTATATTTTTTTATATTATATTTGTTTACAGGGGGAACGTGCCACAGGCTACGGCGTCGCTCTGCTGCTGACGCTCTTCGGCAGCCACACAAACTCGGCGCTGCTGCAGTCGATAGCCCCCACCGAGGAGGAGCCGCCCACGAAGCGTCTGTGCCGCGATTAGCTCAGCATCACCATGTGCCTTACCCATTAGCCTACACATTTTTTTCCATGTGTCAATCGCTCCAGAAGCAATTTATTTAGACTTGAATGAAACAAGATTTTTTTAAATAATAAAATGTAAATGAAGAATTTGAAAGAGATTTAAGTGGTTTTTAAATTCCTTAAGATTCCTTATAGATGCGTTCAGTTGAATAAAGGCGTTCTATATTCGATGCTGAACTGTTTAGAGTGGACTATGTAGGAAATGTAGAGCAAAACTAGTCCAATTCTGGTAGTTTCAGCTCCCTCTAGGCACGATATATTTGTTTTTTATGAGACTTGATTAGCTGAATCCATTCAGTCAGGCATGTCCACCGCCAGTACTCCAGTCTAGTACGGTTAGTGGCATATTCGAAAGCATTTCTTAGAGTAATTTATTTTTTAGCTTATCCAATTTGCAGTTCCCAGCCAGACCAACACACATTTCCATCCCACGTGTATGTATAGTGCCAGGTTTGCCATTGTCTCTCATGTCATCCTTTGGCTGTTCAATTAAGCGACACTCTGGCTGCTGTTGCTGCTCAGTTCTCTCGTTGCTTCTGACGCTTAAGTGGATTCATCAGCATCACCATCATCATCAAGCATGATCATCGTCAGCACACACCAGTCGTCCCCTTTGCTGGCACTGCAATTGTGTCGCCAGCTACAATTCCCGGCGACAATACAAATTAAATTGCAACATCATTGTGCCACGTCGTCGCCGTCTTTGTTGCCTACTTTCAAGTCGCGCGCGCGTTTGTCAGCTGTCAGTGCTGACTGGGGGAGGGGAGGACGAGCAAGAGTGCCACGCCTCTTGGCCACGCCCTCGACTAATGCCAATGCCGTGCACTTTTATTTGCTGAATTACATTTCTCTCCCTCGCTTTCCCCTTTCCCCGGCACCCTTATTCTGCCACAATTTGCCTTCATTTTTATTTTCTTTGTTATTCCATTTGCTTTTGGGGGCACAGTGGCCCTTGTGCTCCCTGTGCTCCCTGTGCTCCTAGTGCTCTTTGCTCTTTTATTGTTTAATTAGCTTGAAATGCGTTTATTTTCATTTTCAAGTGCTGTAAACAGCGCGTCAGGTGAGACACCAGGGACTGTCGGAGACTGTCGGGTAGTATGTGCAGGTGATTTGTTAAACCCTGAAATGTAGCGCAAGTAATGCTCCCCTCCCTACCCCCATACCCGCCTACCACCCTGCCACGAACAGAGATCGCATGGACGAGGGCGAAAGCTAAATGTGTTTGTCCCTGCCTCTGTCTTCGCCTTCTGGCTGACATTCCCCTGCATTGCTTGAGCCAGCCCTTGCACCTGTATCGAATGGCGGCGGCGGGTGGTTGATGTTGCAACAGCAGTTAACATTCCAAAGTGGATTTGTCGGGCAATTGAAATGTGTGTTTGCCCTGCCCTGGTTTGCGATGCTATGTCTGGGGTTATCTCTGCTGTGGATCAGGTGAACTCGTGTGTCACATGCTAACTGCTATATAAAGTGCCACAAACAGTGGCTCCTACCTGTTTCTGTTTGATTTCCATTCCATTATTACTTTAAATCCATTTTTTTTTGGCTTTGCGGGCTGTGATAATTATTTAATCCGTCTGGAATCTTAGTAAATCTTTTTAGCATTATTAATTACAGATATTACTCGGTTTATTTGCACAACGGTGGCATATGTCCACCATTTGTTTACCATTTAATTTGTTTCCCGGCACAAATATTAATACGCGTGTGATGGAAATTGATGCTGGCTTTGAAATAGTTTGCTGTGATTAAATTAGTAAAGTAATCCCAAAAGTGCTGCCCGCTAAGCAGCTGAGATTATGTGCGATTTTTCAGCAGCTTTTATTTTTATACATATAATTTCAAATCCCCCATAAATGGTATTTGACATATGCAACCACATCACACAAACAGTTTCCGCAAACTTTGAATACTCAGTAAGCGGAGTGTACCTGGGCATTATGTGATTATTTAAAGAGAGAAAGTGGAACCTATGACCCTTTAAAATGGCCTTTAATTTGGTTTAATAAAACAAAACTAAAAATTCGCCAATACAGTCAAATAAAGCAAAATAAAATGGGTAGAAAATATACGAAAATTTGATTACAAATAATTATTTTTCTTTCTCTTTCTAAATGTTCTGGATACGCTGTCGGGAATGTCTCATTAGTTGGCACCCGTTAAAAAAATATTAATCCAATTAATAGGTATTTCATAGTCGAACGCGTTCTTATTTGCTATTTTGTGCTTTTAGCCAATTTATTAGTTTTGATTTACCGTTCACACCTGTTGTCAGCCACCACAGATGAACAACATCAGATGTGCATTCCGATAATTCCTCTCATTTTAATCAATTTAAATTCCAAACACGACAGGAGCAGAGACCGCGGATGGGGCAAAGGGAGGAACAGGGAACAGGAACAGGGACTGAAAACAACAAAAATCCGTACAATTGGTTTGTTGACTGCATTCATATCACTCATGCGACGCGTTGGCGGCAAGGGATACAGCTCGACCCCATCGAGATTGAACCCTAAACGGCTTACACACAGAGCCGAATCGCTCATGCCAAGTGGTCGGCCACCGGCCACCGGCCACCACCAGCTTCTGGCCCATTGGCCATAAATATCTTCGCACTGAGACTTGGGCAACAGTCCTTGGTCCATCGTCCATCGTCCATAGTCGTCGTCCCTCTGCAGCAGTTGACTTTTGTCGCATTGGCGCTTGGCCCCAGTGGCACGGACTGAGAGCACTTGCTGGGGTTTTTTACGGTCCCGGACTGGCCCACAACTCAATTTGAAGTCAACAGCCCACAGTGCGTGCCTCAGTGGCGGCCGGAGAAAGATGGCACAACAAAAAAAAAAAAACAAAAGCAATATTAGAATTGGTTGCTGTGTGGCGAGTGTTGGGCGCCGGCAGTCAAGCAGCTTTTGTGGCAATTCTCATTGTTTTCCCGAGCATTCTTCTCGGTGTTGCTGTAGTGGTTGCTGCTGCTGCCGCACGACAGCTTAACCCCAGCACAGCGTTTAAGCTTCACAAGTTCCGAACAAATCCCGCCCAGATACATAATTCTTTTCCGCACCTCAAGTGACGGAGATCTGGGCTTAGTCCGTGTGCCGTTGCCATCTTAATGTTTAATTTTTATGCCCGCTCCAGGATTATGCAGAGCCGGTTGCAGAGTTGACTAATTCCCAGTGCACGATATGAAAAATGGATAATAATTCTAGCAGTTCCCAGAAAAAAGATACAGATAGCAGATAAATAATAGAAAACGAGCGGAGCAACATAACAAATTGTCAATTTATAAAGTGAAAGTTTCAGCCGGCTAATGGATGCCAAAAGTTTAATAAATAATAAATTAACTGAATACCTTGTGGCTAGGCTCGGGCCAAAGAGCAAAACAAAATATGGAAAGGAAACGAAGCGAAAGCAAACGAAACGAAATGAAAGAGTGGAAAAGAGTGAGGAAATGCGAAGAAATGCCATAACAAACGCTGTCTCAACGGAGCAATAGCTGTCATAAAAAACAGCAGAATACGTGAAAAGGCGCAAAGCAAAAACAGCCAGCAATTGGTGGCAGCCAACCGCAGAGCAGGTGGCAGGGAGGGAGGTTGAGCTGGTGGGGGGTTGCCGCGCTGGGGCTACCACAGGGCAATAGCTTAAAATTAGCTATAAGCAAAATTACTTTAAAATGGTTTAAATGAGTGTAAGGCCAGAAAATAATAAGCCCAAAAGCAGCGCATAATAAAAACGGCCAGCGCCGAGTGAGTGGTCCGAAAACAAAGAACCAAAAGAGAAGCGAAGCGAAGCGAAGAAGCGCAGCAGTGGGCACTGTGGGTGGGCTCTGCACCTCCCAAAGGGCATGCTGTTAAATGAAGAATAAAGCAGAAACAAAAAAATACAAATACAACATGAAAGGCAGGCTAGGGCCGAGCCATTTGATACCCTTGCAGGGTGATCCCCTGAGGTTGGCCTTCCACACACAAGAGATCGATCGATCGATCGTTCTTCCTGTAGTCTCAATAACTGTTAGATTGGCATGGATTGAAGCTGATTGTGTTCTGTCATTTGATGGAAAGATAAAACTTCTTTAATTTATTATAAATTATTTTCGATCATAGCAAATCGCATTCCGGGTTGCTGATATTGAGTACGGATCGGACAGTATATAGGATCCAATATTCGAAATATCGTTACACACCCAGCAAGGGTATAAAAAACGGCTGCCTATCTTTGTGTTTGTGTGTCTGATGGCAAACATATTTCATGAGTTTTATTGTTGCTGCTTTTGGTCCTGCTGCCTTTTAACCCCCCCCAACACCCTCCGGCTGCTACTTCTGGGGCGTCTCTCGGCGCTGCTGATAATAAAACTTGGCCGCTGGAAGGCAGCAAAACCCGCTGGGAGCATAATCGAGCCTTTTTTACATTGGCCCTGGGTGATTGCATGTGTGCGAGTGTGGGTGCCCAGCCCATCCCTCTGTCTGTCTGTTTGTGTGTGCACGCAGCTTGACTGAGTCTGCCTGAGAAAAAAAGGGATATATGTCAAAGCAAAGCTAAAACATTTCCACGAATTTAACACACACTTTCAGATCTAATTGATTATTTATATTAATTTATGTTTAAGGAAGAACAATGAAAAAGGAAATATTTTATGTAAGATTTTGTGGATATTTTTTGATCAAAGGTTCTTAGCTGAATCTGTAATAGGGTACGTTAGGTACAGGAAAAGGTTTCAAGATGATTGCTTAGAATAAGACTTTGTCTCTGTAGAACTTCTAAGATATGTATAATATTTTTCCATGTAACATAGAAAGCAACGAACTTTCTTAATTTCTTCAGAAGTGTATGCACTTTATCGATCTAAATAGTTTGCTTAAATAAATACTACAGGTAACACAGCAGACATATATGTATATCTCCTTACAGATTGTATTTATCATATCTTCATATGTGAAAGGGCATGGCAAAGTGTGCTTTTAACCAACAAGAGAGTGTATGAAGATATGAAGAGGAGCGTGTATCGCATCCTTTATATTGGCTCACGTTGTGTTGTCTTCGTAGCCATTTTCCTGCGCTTGTTTCAACGAAATTGAAAATGCAGCGGGGGTAGCTACCCGAGGCGGGAGGATGCCTGAAAAATCGGGAGACGCAACTGCGACGAAGTCGGGAAGCCACTCCATGGGCGGCTGCACCTTAAATACCAGCGGAAACTTCGACATGCCTCATTAAGGATACATATTCGGAAAATGTTGAGCTGGCAATCGGCAACATAAAATAATATGTATCATAATAAAATAATGATGCAGCTAACAATATTTTTAACTTTTTCACCCCCCCAAGGCTCTTAGCCGTTTTGTTCCAGTCGCCAGCCAGATAAAACAAGTACCGAGTATCATCCATTTATGCTTATATTTAATATACTTTTTGGATAGACGTTTTTGGCTGCACTCTCGTGTGCTGAGAGCCTTGAGGCGTTGAAAAAGGAACCTGCAAAAGGATTGACAACAGCCGGAGAATATTTAAATTGCTTTTGGGTACCTCATAAAAAGGCAGTAATCAAGCAGGGATAGAGCCAGAGACTGGGGCGAAACTTTTGCCTCAGTCAAGTCACAAACTTGGACATGTTAAGCAAAAAAATAAAGTAAAATAAAGAGAAGAAATATGCCACTAGGATATGCATGAGCAGCAGCTTATGCACAGCATAGCTCATGAGTCCTGCATGTCGTTCGTTGTGCAGTTGATAGTTTTTCCTCTTTCCTACAGGAGATGGTACTGGTAGCTGGACCTGGACCTCAAACCTGAACCTCTGAACCAACCTGGTGCCGTCTTGCACTTATCCAAGTGCACAAAGCAACTAAGCAAAACACTCGTTGCAGCCAACTTAAGGCTAATTTAAGTGACTGAATCTGTATCTGTATGAGTACCTGCGAGAGCAGTGCGAGTGCGAGTACGAATACGAGTGTGTGCATTGTGCGTATCTCTCGCTCTCCATGGACCACCTCCGACTCTTACCTGCCCAAAGTGTCCCGGTTAAGCTGTTCTTCTGCCTTTGCTGCTGCTTCTGCTGCTGTTCTGCTGCCATCATCAATGAAAATGCTCGTAAATTATGCAAGCCTAGGAAAATAAGCTGCACTCAAGTGCGTTGCCTGCCGCCGCTTGCCGCTTGCCGGTTGCCTGGTGCTGACTGCCAACGCCATTCATCCCCTGCTTCTTCGCATCACCTTCAGTCTCTTAGCATCCGAGCATCTTTTCTCTCGCTGCACTTTGAGCCAGGTTTACAGGGCGTATGCGTGATATTAAATGAAATTACATAATGGCCACGTGCAGCGCTGCAGCATGTAAAAGGCTCACGGATGAGAGCCAAAGCTCTCAATGCTTAACCTTCTCTGTGATTGATTGCTCCTGATCCCCGGGTTTTTTAATCAAACTCAACTTTATAGGGAATTATTCACTTGAAGTTTCCTTTTAAGCTGTAAATAAAAATGGCACTCGTGCCTTTAGCTATATTAAATTCTGTATATTTTGTACAGTTTCTTGGTATTATTGATCTGGGGACTGCTTATATCAATCGATTTTTGCTCAATTACATTTGTTGTGCCAACAAAAACCCACATAAGTGGATTAACCGCAACAATTTTGCCCATATGAAAGCAAAATACTGCAGGTAATAATTTATTTTAGTCTTACGCCTACACATGTTTCGGCACTGCAATGGATTTTTGTAGGGGAAAACTTGCGGTTTCTGCATGTCAATCCAGACTATAAAAGACAAGGCAGCACTGGGCAGTCATCAATCGCAGAGATGTCGGTGAAGTTTCTGAAGGAAAAGATTTTTAGTAGACGGGCTAAAAGCGCCGTGAAGCCTAAGAATGCGTACACCGTCATTGAGGACTTTATGAAACTGCCGGTTTACTTCTACCATACAATTGGCCTAAACCCGTACGAGCTGACGGGCAGCAACAAGAAGCCCGGCATTGGATTTAATCTCCTTTTTCTGCTGCACATGATCAATGCGAATTATGTGCTCTTCCTGGAGATCTCCTTTGTCTATGTGTCGTTCAGGAACAACGAGAACTTTATCGAGTCCTGCATGGTGATGAGTTACATTGGGTTTGTGATTGTGGGTGACCTGAAGATCGGCGCTGTGCTCCTGCAGAAGCAAAAGCTGAGCAATCTGGTGCGCCAAATGGAGTCCGTGTTTCCGGCACCAAGGCAGAAGGAGCAGGAGCAGTATGACGTCAAGCGCTACTTGCGTCGCTGCCTCCGCTACACCAAGGGATTCGGCGGACTCTACATGACACTCGTCATCACGTACAATTTGTTTGCCATCTGCCAGTACTCCATACAGAAATGGATTCTGCATTCGCCGCACGCCAAGCAGTCGGTGCCCTATGTGCCGCTGACTCCCTGGGAATGGCGCGACAACTGGAGGTTCTACCCCACGTATCTGTCCCAGTCGATGGCTGGATATACGGCCACCTGCGGCCACATTTCCGCCGATCTCATGATCTTCGCCGTGGCCATACAGGTCATCATGCACTTTGACCATCTGGCCAAGTCCCTGACCGAGTTTACGGTGCGAGCACAAACCGAGGAGGATGGCGCTGACCAGGATCTGAAGGAGTTGCAGAAACTGATTGCCTATCACAACAAGATTCTCGGGTGGGTTTCCAGATTCGAAGTATAAGAGACTCCCACCATTCCCTCCCCCTTAGACTCACCGACGTTATGAACGAGGTATTCGGCTTCGCGCTATTATTGAATTTTCTGGCCTCGTCGACGCTCGTCTGCTTTGTGGGATTCCAGATTTCCATCGGCATCAGTCCCGAGATGCTGGCCAAACTGATTCTGATCTTGATCTCAGCCAATTCGGAAATCTATCTTATCTGCAATTTCAGCCAGATGCTGATCGATGCGGTAGGTTATATTTTTTTTTTGGGACTTTCCTACCTTTTATTTTGCAGAGTGGCAGCATTTGCTATGCAGTCTATGATATGAACTGGGCGGATGCCGATCCGAGATTCCGTAAGATGCTCGTCGTTCTGGCTCTGCGTGCCCAAAAGCCTGTCTGTCTCAAGGCCACCGTCTTTTTGGATATCTCCATTGAGACCATGAGCATCGTAAGTTGAATTCAACCCCTCCGATTTCGTGTGATAATTATTTCTTTGCTTGTCAGTTTTTGCGGATGTCGTACAAGTTCTTTTGTGCCATTCGTACGATGTATCAGTAACTTAAATGGGCAAATATATCGAATAAAAAATATGGCAATTATCAGCGTTTAAGAGCCATTTGGTAGAAATTGTTGCACAGTACCCGCACAGTATCGCAATGTTTTTGTAGAGCCATTAAAATAAAAACTTTTTCTTAGCCCCCAGAAGTTCTGGTCCAGCACCACTGAAAACAATTGATAAACATTAAATCAGTTTTATTAAGTGTGCTAGTTTTCTTTGTCTATGGAACTTTGTGTTGGAAAATCTCGGAGCATCGTTGCAAAAACCACAGCGCTAATATGTTTTTATTGCTATTCTATAAAATACCTTTGAAAAATCTTGCTAAAAGGCGTATACTTGTTACTTCATTTACACATTAAAACTGTTCAAAAATGGTACTGAAAGCTTTGCTGTAATACGACTTGTTGTGTCGTTAATGAGTTAAAATGTTGTGTAATTAATTATTATAATTGTTTTAAAGGATATGACTCAAGGATTTATATATGCTGAGGATAAGTATGCCAATTAAATGTATTTCGAATATTGACCACGGATCTGAATATTACTAGAAGGGTTGGTACACAATTTGTCCTCTCTAATAAATTTCTATGTATATTTTTCCTCTTATTTTAACCCCACTCAGAAATGAGTTTCAAAAATTTGTATATACCACTGGGATAGTGCAAACTCCCGACTCAGTCGAGAGTAGAGAGAGAGAGAGTGCACTCTCAGTAGTTCTTAAATACAAAATGACGGTAAACTTTATTAATTAGACTGATGTAGTTTTATGGTATTTTAATAAAATCAGGCTGAGCCCCCACCCAGAGCTCGGAGGCCGCGATTCGAGTAATGCCAAATGAAAAGCCATGAAGAAAAGTGATTAACGTGGGCAAAAAACAAAAAGAAACAAAAAAAAAAAAAAAGAAGAGAAAAACCAACAAGTCGTAAACATGGCAAAGGGAAACGAAGCAGCCGGAGACAAAGGCAAAAAAAAAAAAACTGAAGTTTAAATTGAAATTAAGGCGCCTTAAAGCAACGTAACAGGGAATGAAGAAGGAAACAAGGGAGGGCAGGCCTGGGTGCAGCCGAGCTGGGATTCAGAGTGGAAAAAAGTCACAAAAGTACAAGTAAGAGGGAAAAGTTGCACAAGGTGAAGTACCGAAGAGGCAACACCAAAATCTCACAAGCACATGCAAGAACACACACACACACACACCCCATACAGACACAGAGAAAAGTAGGCGTTGCACGGTCGAAAAACTTGAGCCACATTGAACTTTGGCCTACGGAGCTTGGCCGCGTTTACCTTGGCCGTAAACTTGCCCGGCGAGTTGTTGGCAATTAGTGCACCTTTCACAACGTAACTGTGTAAGTGTGAGTGCGAGTGTGTGTGTTCTGTATCCTGTGTAGGTGTATGTTTGAGTGTGTTAGTGTGTGTGTGTGGGCGTGGCCATTTAATTCATTTTCACTGGCTGGCACCAACGAACACTGTCGCTTTTGCACACAATTTCTCATTCAGAAGTTTCCGTGTGCCGCGTCCCATCCTCCCATCCCCCCCATCCCGCTCACAAGTTTGTAATTCTTGGCCTGTTAACAAAGTTCATAAATACTTGAGAAACTTGGTTGGTTTTCCCTTTCCCCACCCGCCGACAGCTACTGCTACTGCTACGGCAAAGGATAAGCGAAAGATCCTGATTTTGCAACCTCGTAACTGCCATTGTAGTTGTATCTCGCCGGATGATTCACGGTCGCAGGTGAGAATCGGGCATTTCTGCAGTTCATTATCAGCTGATTGACCGAATGAATGACCACCCGTACGGTACAGCAGGATACGGATAGGGGTCTCCAACCCGGGAGAGTCGTAAAACGCTTAAACCATTTGCAGTTCGCTTTATGGCCGGCTAACTACCAATTTTAATGGCTGCCGCCATTTTGTAAGTGCGCGGCCATAAAATCGAACCGACCATATTGAATACTTAGTTATATATTGCTCGCAGCTTGGGGAACATTTCTACCGGCAACTCCACCTCATCAGCCGCAGCAGCAGCAGCAACAAAAAGCACAAAGTTATCTTAAAACTCTTTCAATTGAATTGCGCGCAGCAATGGCCGGCCATAGCGAAAGCGGACAGCTATACTAGATGCAGCCCAGCCAAGCGTTTACCAATATCAATGAGATCTCCAGAATGAACCACAAGCCCGGTCTGCTGCCGGTCTGTTCCGTCTGTTCCGCCCTCTGGCGAGCATTTGAAATTTTAATTATAAAATATGGCTGCCAAAGGTTCGTGCCATAGCGCTAGACGCTGCTGGTGTGTTCGATGTGTGCTCTCAAAGGCACCGACAACGGTACAGTGGATAATCGTATGAAATACCCATAGTAATTCCTTTGATACCGGATATCTATACGAATATATTGGTTCATTCACTCGCACTCCTTTATATGATTTCTTTTAATATTCTCAAATGTTCTGCCTACATTTTCTGTTTATGCACTGTAGGCTGTGCTTACTGTACTCATGACTTTCCCATACTATGTGTAATCATGTTACCTACTGCTACCCACTGTGACTATGCGCCATGACAGCAGGCAGCTCGCTCGAGCTTGAGGCATTCCATCGAACGGTTCGTTATCTGGCACTCGGAATGGGGCTAGATCAATGTGGCGCAGGTGAGCAGCGTGGCACAGGTGATTGTGCAGCAGTGTGGATGCTGCTCTGCCGGATAGTAGTAGATGGTGGCCGACGGTCGACGGTCGATGCAAGATGGAAGAGTGGCAGAGTGGGCGTTTGCACTACTTCAAAAAGTAATTGTTTGCGATTTGGAGAGTGTGGCGTGTGTCAGGAGCTGGCACAGGAACAGGAACTGGAACTGGTGTGGGCGTGGGCTGTGCGACCCACCCGTGCCAGTGGCTGGGATTGGGACATGGATTGGGATGCAGTCGGCCAGCACCAGAATGGCGAGACTCTTGAGACATTTGAGTGGCCGCTTGGGCTGTGGGTTGGCTGGTGCTGAAGAGGGGGAGTAGCTTTAGGGGGGAGCCAAAGAGTCCAGGCTACCTCTTTCTACTCACTATTACTTCAGCTCTCCCTCTCTGTCTCTGTTTCTGTTTCTTTCTCTTTCTCTGCTATTGTCCCTGTCTCTGGCAGTGTCTTTATCTCTCCCCCACGAGACCGTTTTAGCAACGAGTTTATTTGCAGTCGAAATATGTCCCCAGACGGCAACAATAGCAATTAGTTCATTGTCAATAGTTGGCTCGTTGAAAATTTCAACTCTGGCAAGGACAATTGCCACCCGTCAGCGTCAGGGTATAGGTAGGGGTAGGGGGATGGCGTGGGGACAAATTTAACTAAATTGTAATCGGAATATGCGCATGCAAATGGCATTAGCCTGAAATGCAAATTACTTTACGGCATGCCAGTTGCTAGGGCAAACGAAGGATGCCCAACAATGATGATGTCTACCAGTGCAAGGATAACGATGATGATGATGATGATGATGATGATGATGCTGATGACGATGATGGGAATGCTGATGAGGATGTTGCTGTCGAGGAATAGGTGGATCACTCTGCCTGTGGGTCTGCCTCTCTGTCTCTCTGTCTCTCGCTCGGCCTGGTTGCAGTCAAATTGCAAGCGATTAAGTGAAGTAAGCTAATTAATTTTGCATTGTGTGCCATCCGAACAGAGTCCCAGAGTTGACCCCCAAATAGAGCTCTCTCTCTCCTCTCTCACACTCTTGTGTCTGAATGGGTTCCACTATCTGATGGGAACTCATACACATCCTCATGGAAATTGGGAATCCTTTGTGAAAGGCCCATCGTCTGTTTACTTTTCATTAATTGAGTTGGCAAAAGTCGACCATAATTTCGATGTGCCTGTCGCGCCTGCCGGCCATTAAACAATACGACAATCCCAAAGAGTGGCCCGAGCCCAAGCCCGAGCCCTTGCCACGATTGTCATGGCGCCATACCACGCCCAGCCCGGCCCGGCCCTCCTTGCGCCACGTTAATGATGTCGTTGAGTGTCTTGGTGGCAATTGTGCAAACTTTATATTATCGGCACTGACATGGCCCGAAGTGCATTTACCCGCTGAAAATCCTTTTATTTCCGCAGTAATTTTATGTACACACATTCCCCCCCCTCCCCCTTTGGGAGCATCGAGAGTTAAGGTTAACTTGCTGCCCAGCCATCGATATTGCACTTTTGCTCTGATTGTCCGGTACGTGATAATGCCCCGTGGGAAGTTGTTGGTTGCCATTGCCGATGGCTTAATGTGCAATTATCCAGTGAAAACTTGTTAATGCTTGCTGCGCATTGTTGCCTGATTAAGACATGGCCCTGGCCCCAAAATGTTCATAATCCAATAATTGCGAATAGCTCTTGTTATTATTGTGGCATGCATATAGGAATTTCAATTTTCAGTTTGTGTTTTGCTTAATTACAAGTTGTAATTACCAAATTGAGTTGCTTCAATGCGCACATTCTCTGGTGGCTTTTGACTGGCTGCACTACGATACCCGCACTTTATCCGCATCCATGTTTATTGAATTCATTTGTTCTTATGTCTATGACTTGGATGCCTTCAACAGTTTGGGTCCCTTTGGCGAATAAGCATGTCCTGTCCGTTGAGCTTAAAGTTATTTATAATTATTTTTATTAAAGTTTATTTGCTCTCCGCAAAATTGTCAATTTACATTCATTTCGAGATATGTTTAATGTCAGCAAGAGATTGTTATATTCAGTTTCAATATTAACTAATTTCCATTGGCTGCTTTTACCTATCATTCCCTGATTTCCCAAGCCAAATATTTATGGAAATTAATGCTCGCTGCCAATGACAATTGAGATTATAAAGTGTATTTATATGTGTAGTTAGCAGCGTTCACAGATGAAAGGATTGACGAACATTAATCATTTGTTTTTCCCACTGAGTTGAGGGGATTCATAAGTTGCCTTTCCGGATACAAATTGAAACATTTTGAATAAATTAAATTTAATTTACTCCTAGAAGCAAACTGCCACACTCGCAGCACAAGTGCAGCTATAATTTTTGCTCTCCTAAGTACGATATGTATACTCGTATCAAAGTGAGCAATTAGCCGAGCTGCACCCTCCTTCTGGGTGGGTCCCTGAAGCGTTGCTACCTGGAGAGTTTACCGAATGAATTCTGATTTAATTCCTTTTTCCTGACATATGGCATCCAGCGAGCGAATTTCCGCTTCATTACACTCGCAAACAACGCCGTGAGTCCGGGGGAGAGTGGGAGGAAAGTGTAGCAGAGAACAGAGCTCTGGATGGGTTTTTTCTTTCTGCACTTGGATTCGGATTCGCATTCGCATTTGCTGAGGTTGTTTTTGCTATTAGATTGGCAAACTAGCAAAAATGGAATGGAAGAGATTGCGGGCAAGAAAAGAAAGGCGAAGAAATTGTAACGAAAAGAAATGAATGAAATCGTTTCTACGGCATTTGTGTAACCAAGCATAAAGATGCTCCCAAGCAAGTGGGTGGCCATATGCATGGAAAGCAAGTGGGCGGGGGCGGGCGGTGGGAGGGTGCTGTTGTGGGTGTTGGCTAGGTCGCGCCCAAGACGACAAATTGAGCGAATGGATGACAATTTCGATTTGTGTTGTAAAAACTGCAGTAAAATGCAAAAAAGCATCAAGCAATACTCGTAGAACGGAATGGAAGGGGGAAATTGCAAAAGCAGCATGCGGCTAACCCTCCACAACACACAACAACACCCATAAAACGATAGCAGGGAAAGCAGGGTAATGCTCGGACCGGAAACTTTGGATACCCTTGCTCGGCTTGCAATACTCGCATGATAAATGGGTCCCATATCTGATTGGTCTGGGTATTATCTTCCCAGAGTGCAAGGGAAAACCTGCGGCCTGGGAATTGGGAAATTAAAGCAGACATCGTGCAGGACTGCCGACTTGAGTGGCATTGGGACACTTCGTACTTAACGCTATTAATGAAATAATACCTTAGGCCTTAGGCGTTGCAGGAATTTTGATAAAATTAGAAAACTTTTTTTGGCAAGAAAAGTGGACACTTTTTGCAGAGCTAATAGTTTTTCGACTGCTGCTTCTTGTGACGCAATAATGTGACTCTGTGGATTGCAAACTTCTGATCGAAAACGGAATGCCCTGTTTAGGGTATTCAAAGAGACAACCCAGCCAGATTGGGATATAGAAAGGGGGTAAGGAGTAGAGATGGCACGGCTCGGCATTGGCCACTCTCGCATGTGCATAAACATTCGCTTGTTATATGTTTAACTTTTTCGACGAGCAGAAAAAACATTTTTATAGAGTTTTGTTTTCATTTTATTTGCCATGTTTGTTTATTTTTATTTGCCGCTCGTTGCCATTGCCGTTGCCGTTGTCGTCGTTGTCGATGTCGTTGGTTCTTCTGGCCCAGCATCCCTCCCTGCCGCCTGATGCTAAGGGTATCCGCACTGCTTCTGGTGTTTCACTATCTTTTTAGCTATTTTTCTTATATTTTGTAAATTTTTTGTGTTTGCTTTGCTTGTTACGTTTGCACATTATGCTGTCTTGCCATCCCCTTGCCCGTGCCCGTGCCCTGGCCCATCCCCGGACACTGTCCCCATGCCCTGTGCAGTGCCGTGCCATGTTCAGGGCTCTGGTCGTTCCTTTCCTTTTGGAGACGTGTCCTTTTTGCTGTTGTTGCTGCAGCAAATGAAAAATAAGCTTTGAAAACATTTTGTGCCATTTAAAGAACAACATTTCGCTATTGTCCTCTTGTTTGTCTTATATTACAAGTTCTGGTCACCCGAAATGCTTGTCCAATTTGATTTTTTATACGTTTTTTTTTTGTATCTTGGGCATTGTGTTGTGTGTCACAGATGAAATGAGTTTCTCGGCTCTTTTCCAGTTGATGTGCTTAATGGTGTTTGCTTTTACAACTTTCCATTTTGCAGTTGTGCAGTTGTGTTCTTTGGCCGCATATTTATGCTAATCCACATACATCTGCTGACATAGCTACAATATACATACCTACGAGTATATACTGGAGTGCTGGAGTACAGCATTCATCTACAATAGATGAAAAGCTATTCTTAATGATGGAAGGAAGATACATAGTCTCAGATCTGAGAGACTGGCAGATGGGAAGCAAAAGGAACAGCCATTCGCTTTGCTGCTCAGTTGCTTTTAGTGTAATTAAAAATGCAGTCTACAAATCTTTTACCATTCGCGACCTCCCGCCCGCCCTCTCTCTCTCTCACTCTTTCTTTTACGTTTTGGCCCCTTGTCTCTTGTCCCTTGTCCCTTGTCTCTCTTTCTGCTCGCTGGTTTACTCTCTTATGCATTTCCTTTTGGCTTCAGGGTTCTGGCTTTGGGTTCGCTTCTGGCGCTGGTCCGTTGTGGTTTGTCGGGCGAACCTTTTGGCTGCCATTAGCAGGATTTCCTTTAAAGGACTTTAAGACGCACAAGTGAAAATGATTTAATTTACCGCATTTCGCAATTAAATGCGAGTCCTTGAATTGGACATGGGGCATGGGGCATGGGCATGGGGCGTGGGACGTGGGACGTGGGGCGTGGGCTGAGTGAAACACTAATTGCATTTTTTTCACGCCATTTTCTGTGGATAAAGGGATTTGGTTTTCCTTGGCGCCTGCAACTGACTACGCTGATTGGAGGAAGGAGACCACTACCAGTACCATTACCCGTACAAGTGGGAGATGGGCGGACAACCAGGGCACAAACTTAATTAAGCCCCAATGCCAACTGCCTACGGGCCATGGCAGACTGAGCTCAGCTCAATGTGGCTGTTGTGGGGATGTGGGTGAATGGCTGGCTAAGCTGGCGGTGCAGCATCTTTAATAAAGCGTGGCCGAAGCCAACTTGGCCGCAGGTAATGGAAAATCCCGATGACAATTTTTTAGTTTAGCTGCCATGAAAACATTTCAATTGCGGTTGCCAGGCGTCGCCAGCGCCATTGCCATCGCCAACGCTGTTGTCCTGCCGGAAGTCGTTGCGCCTGATTGCCGGAGAACTAGGACCAGGACCAGCAGGACCCTGCACAACAGCAACAGCCACAGCCACGGCAACACTTGAAAGCAAAGCGAATAAAGTCAATTGAAGTAAATGCTTTCCTACTTTGGTATCACTTCGCTTTGCCGCCCCTCATTTGGCACAGCACTGGCAATAATATGCATCGAATTGCTGTTGTTCCTCTCGCAACACTTTCCATTTCTGCGGGAATTCTGCGCGAGTTCTTTCGCATTAAATTCCGAGCGAATATTTACAGAATTTATTTACCTACCTTAGAAACGATCAATCTGCCAGGGGAACTACAAGTTTCGGACCACTGCAGGACTTAGTTGTATTTGAGTTGCATTAAATGTGGATGGAATCTATCTCGTTGTACGATTACGAGGACACTCTGTTACACATCATTCGCCCCTTGGAATGGTTCATTAGCTGCACTCGCTGGAGAAATGTGCTGCCAAAGCAAATTGTATGCAATCTCGGCATCAGCCCAGCCCAGCCCTGCCAGCCAGCTACAGAGGGCACAATTTTTCTACCTCTCCCTTCTCTCTTCACTGGCATCGATGGCTTCTGCTTGTGCTTGAGCTTCTGTGCGGCTTGAATAAATAATGGCCATATGTCTTGCACGGTGATGCCCCGACGGATGCGTTCGTCTTTAAGTCGCTCGATTTTCCATCCTTTTTGGGGCCATGCCGTGCCATGCCATGCCGTTTGCTGATGATCCCCGGCCAGAGAGCATACGTACGTATTCTCTTTTCATTCGCTTCTGTTTTTTCTACAGCCAGGCATAAATGCATTAAAAACAATAAATGTGCAAAGTAGAGCGGCGCTGAAATGCTCGTAAAGTGGACCAAACTAGACAGCCAGCTAGCCAGCCAGCTAGCCAGCCGGATGGGATGGGATGTGCCCGGCACTGGGCAGCAGCTCAGCGCACTGCTCCCCGCGGTGCACCCGCCACGGTCATTGCAAATTAATGGCCTTCAAAGTGGTTAAGCAGGAGGAGATGCAGCTCGTTGGACACTCGCTAGCCGGACGCCAGGAGTTCATTGAGTTCACAAAGAGCAGTAGCAAATTTTATGAGTTTCCACGGTAAAATAAGAAATTTTGCACAAAATAATATTACCCAAGCAGAAAGTAAAAGAGAGACAGAGGCAGAGAGAGAGAGACGAACAGTTGGCAAGGGGTGTAGGGGGGAGCGGCACTGGTCCTCTCGGATGGACCGGGGGCAGACTGCTGCTGCCTCTGCTGCCTTTTTCCGTGTTGCCATTAAGTGCAAAAGGATTTTCATTCTTATGCGCATCCTGTGCATAATACAGCAGACTCGGCACACGCAAAACTCATTGCCATTGTGTGTTTGTCTCTCTCTCTCTCTCTGCATCTTTCCATCTGTGTGTGTGTGTGTGTGTGTGTGTGCAAGGATATGCCAATTTATTGCACACACGAGTGCATTAGAGTGCCACAGTCCTTTCTCAGCTCCCAGCTCCCAACTCCCAACCCTGCTCTCTCTTTCTATCTCGCATCTCTGTGTGCTCTCTGTGTCCTCTGTCTCTCTGTCTCTCTGTCTTTTTTTGCCCCCCGAATGGCTGGGGCAAAGTTTTTGTGTTCATTTGGCGATTGCGGCTGCTGCATGTCTGGCAGAAATTACTTAATCCTTGCGGTTTTCTGGAGCAGCAAGTGCATTCTGTCCACTCTGCTCCCCCCCCCCCCAGTTGTCCGGCATCTTTGCCGTCCGTTTCATTTACCCATTAAAGCAATTGTAATTGGCATTTGTTGCCATTTAAGCGGCAGGCCAAATCATTTCCTGCACCTCTGGCCGGGCGCCCTTTAAAGTGCCGAAGAGCCAACCCACCCACCCCCCGGAGTGCCAGCTCCACCTACTGATGACCGAGCCATCTTAGCGCGTTTAAATATTTTCAGGCACTGGCCTTCTGCTCCTGCTGTTTTATTGCCCCACGAGACGGGCAGTGGAATCCTTTCCTAACCGCTGCACTCGGCAGCGCGCTGCCTGCAACCTCCGTCCCCCGCCAGCCCGCTGAAGCAGCAGCATCCAGGAGGATGCCAGGAGGCAGAAAGCGGGGCCACGTCGCAGATTACAAATAAATTATCGCTTAATAGTCTTGTTGTTGTCGCTACGGGTGCGCTTCTACTTCTTCCTGTTCCACCCCCACAGCCATTTTGATCCTTCATTTTTATATGACGGCGTCTGGCAGCCCAACCATTTCCACCAGTCTGCTGATGGATGACTCAATCTTGAGATACTTTCACATTGTTTGCAGTTAAATAAGTTAAATGACAATCAATACTAGCAGGTTTTACAGTGTGTGAAGAGTTATCATGATTTAACCAGCAACTGGGAGAAGTTATGGCTGCAGAGCGCAGAGAGTAGATTCCGCTAAAAGATAATCTCAGAGAATTCATTAATAGTTTCGGGTATTTTCCGATCTGTTCAACTGTATGACAATGTCTGATTGGCAGCCTCAATCAGCATCGTCAGAAGTACATACAAAAAATGACTCGGATTCAGACATGGACTCACACACACCCGGAAACACCACTCACCTCTCGCTTCAGTGACCGCTGTGTTCCCCAGCCGTGGCGGAGAGACTTAGCCGTCGACAGACGCTCCACAATGGTGCATCAAAAATTAAAACTGAAAAAAAATAATAAGATGTGGCAGAAGTATAGCTGCCAAGGGATTGGGGTGGATGGTTTATTGTTGGTTTTTTATATGCAAACAGAAATCAATCTCAGCGCGTCAGGGGACGTAAAAGATATGCAAAGCGAGATGGTGGCGGAGTTACTGCTATCGACACTATGAAGCATGAATATTGGGTTTCTTTTTTACGAAAAGAGAACAAATATAAATATAATAAAAATAACAATATATTCCATGTCTCTGGCTGCGTTTGTGATTCCAAAATGAGCACAGAGAACAAAAGCATCTTTAGTTTTTATTGAAGCCAATTAATTGGGTATTCAGAGCCATAACTACAGACTTCCAAGTGCTCAGAACAAATACATGCAGCAGCAGGCTGTGCGAATGAAGGTATTAGTAGTAGCTACCACAACCAAGAAGCTGAACTTTGCTGTTGAGTGTAGTGGATGCTGGGTGCCGCACTGGCGGCGTCCCGACACGGCCCCTACACTTGTTGTCGGCTGCCATTTTCACAGCCACAAACTTGCGTATGCAAAGGGGAATTGCAATTGAATTCATTGAATTCGATTTAAAAACGAAATGAAAACGAGACGAACGATTCAGGCCGTGGCGATGCCGGTGCAGGGCAGGAGCAGGGGCACGGGCAGTGGCGATGGCAATGAATGTGACTGTGGGTGTGGCATACATGGCTGCCGGGCCCAAAGGCATGCGAGGCATGTACTCACTCAAAAAACACAGCAACAAAAACGAAAAACAGAAATTCAAATGAAACAATAAAAGAAAAACCAAACCAAAAAATGGTAACCCAACAACATATTTAACGGCACTTTTGCGGTTGTCTGAAAGGATGCATGGGCGTGTGGCAAATCGGGGGCGTGCCTGGCAATGTGCTTACAGCAAAAACAAAAAGAAAAAAACGAGACGAAATAATTTGTTTAGTTGCATGTTTATTGATGATGTTTCTTTTGTTCTTACATTACCACTGCATACTTAGAGGCTATTTACAGGATTCGCTTGCCTTGGCTTAAGTTAAAGGTTTTCCACATTGTTTTTTGGGTTTGGTTTTTGTTTTTGTTTTTTTTGTTACTCAGTGACATTTATTACAATTATATAGTACATAGAAATTACATAGTTTGTTTTTTGTTTTATTTTGTTTTTGTTTTTTGTAAATTCTCACGTGCATTTCAGTTGCTTAGAGCTATAAAATGGTTGAAACAAACGCAATAATCGGTATACCGGAAAATAACAGAATGTCCATTCCGCACTACGGCCAGCAGGGGGGGTTTCTACTGGCACACGCACTCGTCGACGCCATTTTGTAGCGCGCCGACTTCCGTGCGCCATATTGAAATGTCAGTGGCGTCAAGAGTCGCGCTGCGGTTGCCGCAGCCGCAGACGCCATCAGCAGGAGCAGCAGCTGCTGCAATTGTATGCTGTTTCCACCACGAGTGGCAACTGCAACACAGCGACAAAGACAGAGAGAGACAGAGAAAGAGAAATTTTTATTAATTTGTGCTGAAAATTGTCCAAATATGTCGGTCCGCATGTCAGTCTGTTAAAAATATATTTATTTTTAATTAGCGGCCACTGCCATTGCGGTCGAGTGCATTAAGAGAGCTCTGCCCACGGAAGGGCAGCAAAACCCACCCGATCTCGAGTTGATCAGCTTTTGGTTTTTCAGATCGATGTCGTCCCGGAAGAGCTGCGCGTACATGGTCGCCTCCCGCTGCAGCTGAGGATACCTGTCGATCTCGGCCACACAGCGCAGCTCAAGGCCGAGGCGCGCCGGTGAGATGGTGCGCTTCTGCTGCGGCTGTTGCTGACGCTGCAGCATCAGCTGTTGCAGCTGCGCCTGGTGGAAGCGCGGCTCGTTGGCGTAGAAGTTCAGCTGGGACACGATGCGCCGCAGATTGTAATCGTGGGCGGCAATCGTGGTCTCAATACTGGGCAGAAGATCCACCAGAGAAACCTATTCAATTATGATGAACGGAATTGGTTAAAATATATCTACAGATGAATTACTGGTCGTTACCTTCACTCCATTGATGTACCACGTAATCCGCGTGAATAGGCTGGAGAAGTCCGTGCTGCAGTTCACCTGAACAAAGTCGTCGAAGCGATACATGGAGTGAAAGCTGCTGATAAGGGGATTGTTTTGCGGAAGAGCTGTAAGCGAAAATATTTTATATTGTTTTAGAATTTCCAACATGGATAAAGCAATAAATCTTAAAAATGTGTGTTTAGAGCGGTACTAGGAATTTTAAGAGTAGCTTGTAGACAGCTTTATGCGAATAGACTAACACCCTTAGAAGTCTGGCATTCAGAAAGTTGGGATTCATCGAAGTTAGCTTATGGTGTTCATTGTTCCCTGGAACTTAAACTATTTCAACATTTGAGACTGACAAGTATTGGTAGTTTTTATTCGTTTCCATAGCTAAGCTTGTGGTACGGACTGGAGATTTACCGACAAGGAGAGGGTATGGGATCAGTGCCATCAAAATGGATAGTTGTTGTTGAGTGGCTTAGGGGCAGGAGTAGGGAATTTCAAACTATTGAAGTGGCGCAAAATTAAAGAGAGGCTCTGGCGATTTTATTTTTATTTTTATTTATTGCTGGGATTCATTGGAGAGGGTGAATACAGGGCAGGCCAGAATTTTTTTTAAAGTTTTCTGTTATCAGGTTGATGTTTGGATTTAAAGGAAAAAAAAGGAGCTGGAACCCACATCACTCTGAATATTGCATAGAACTTATTCACTTAATTGGAGTGAAAGAGAGAATATTCAATGTGTAAATGTTGCGCAAGCAGTTCATCTCTTTTATGTGTATAGTGCCCCTTTAATACTGTCACAAAGGATCCATTATCTGCAGCTACTGCCATAAGTAAACGTTTTCCCATGGATGAATGCAGGACAGATGATTCCTTCTCTGGCTGAGTGCATCGCAGTTATTTCCTTAGCTAATTTTAAACGCACATTACACATGCAAATGGCGCACCTTTGTTGCTGGCGTTCTGGTTGTTCTTCTTTCCGCTGCTTGTGTTGTTTTTGTGTTTGGGAAACTTCTCTATTTGCTTTTGATAAATTTTTAAAAATATTTTAGCAACAGTGGAGCAGCAGAGCCTGAAGCAGACACAGGAGCAGCACTGAGGCAGAGCTTGCCCCGCATCTACAAGGTATTTATTTTATATCAGCGGAAAAATAGATGATCATAAAACACATGCAGAGAAGCATCCTGCATGTTTGTGTATGGTTGTGGGTTGTTCTGCGAGGTTGTCGGAGGGAAAAGTAAAAGCGAAAATAAAATAAAGCAGAACAGAAAGGAGGGCAACACGCACATGCAGCAGGAGCAGGAGCCGAAGCAGGAGCAGAAGCGAGCCAGGCGGCGGGTGGCCCTTGGCGAAGTCGCCTGATGAGGGACCGGAGCAAGAGGCGGAGGCAGTGGCAGTGGCGGAGCTTTTCATTTTAGCGATATCCTTTTTAAGCATAAAGTGCTGCCGTAAATCACAGAGCCGCACAGACACACACCAGCAAGAGTAGCAGCAGGAGAAGGAGAAGGAGCCGTGGGTTTCTGTGCGCTGTGTCCGTGTCCATGTCGAGGCGGGCGTGTATCTGAGTGGGTGTGTGGGTGTGTGTATCTGCTCGCTGTGCGGATGCGAATCACATGCATCTCTTGGTTACATTTTATGAACGCTCGCTGTTCCTTTCGCGAGCACATCCTGCCTGCCTGCCTTTGCTGCCTTGCTGCCTGGTTGCCTTGCAGCTTATCCTGTGCGTGTAAACTCCCCCCGCAGTGGCAGCCACTTTGCCAGCTCGTCATATATGCAAACGGCCCCTGCTCTGCATGTGCCTTGCAGTTTTCTTCCCCGTATTGTTTACTATTAAAATATCACGGAAATTACACATTTTACTCTGTTTATGCAATGCAGAGCAAAGGCAGTTTCAGCTGCAGTGCACTGCAGTGGCAGCCTCGAACGTGTTCTCGGAGTGGGAATCAGAGTGCGAATGGAAACGGGAATGGAAACGAAGTACATAATGGATAACGAGGAGTAAGCCTGTGGCGTAAAATATTCACATGATACACTCCCACATAAGATGCATACTCCTCCCTGTACGTGTACCTGTACCTGTACGTGTACGTGTATGTAGGTAAGTCAGTACTTCATTTAAGACTAACAATTGAAACGGCATTTCATTAGTCAGCAAATCCACCGAATCCGACTCCTAGTCCGACTCTGAATCTGAATCAACTCCACGGACTTACCCTCTACGCTCATGTTGGCATCGCGTGCAGTTAACTGGAAGTGGGGCGCATCGCCGGACACTTCGCACCTGTAGACTCCAGACGATTTGATGCCCAATAAATTAAGCTCCACGCGACACGAGGATTCATTGCATTCGTTGCCGTCATCGATCAGCTGCACGCCGTCCACCGCGAACGGTATATATGTGGGTGGCGTAAGTGGCGAGTATCTGCAAGGGATACAAAAATAAGAAAGGGGTGTGGTGAGTGAGCGCGGTGGGAAGATGTTCCAGCAAAGTGGCCGCAAATTGCAGCAAGTCCGTTTCCCCTGCCTCATATCATCCACTGGGCCCACTGATAATCTGCAGATGTGTGTCGTAGGCTTGGGTTAAAAGCTTTCAAAGCCATCAACGAAAACTGGCCAGGAAATGGGAGAGCGAATCGTTTCTTTTTATTCCCTATCCCTCTCTCTGTCTCCCTCTCTTGGAGACAAGTGGCTTACATGCACTCAACCCTAACTGATTGCCAATGTGGGTCTGATGTGGAAATGGAAATGGACATGGGCTTGGGTATGGGCGTCCCTTTAATTTGTTTTGTATTGTGGATTGATGCTCATTAATCCCACAAAATGCCTCAAAACATGTAAAAAGAGAGAAATCCAAAACAAAAAGTGTTCAAGTGGAAAACTTGTCCAACACTAAAGCATACACACACATACACACAGCTATCAAGTGGGTCTCCTCAAGGCCTGGGCCTAGGGGGAGCACATAAATAAAAGCACCCCCAAGCATTGAGAAAAAGCGTTGCCTACTTTTGTGCGCTGCTGTAGTGTTGATAAGTCGCCTTTGTGTGCTACTTGTTAATAGCCACAACAGGGAATGGGCAATGTGGAATGTAGAATGGGGCTATGGCCTAAGTCTGGGTCGGGTGGGTGCTGGTTGCGCATTATTTGCGGCTTAGGCGGTAACTGCGGCAGCAAATCAACAAATTTGATAAGCAATATAAACGGCAGCGCCGCGCTGTGCTCCATTCCCTGTGCCAAAGGCTCGTTACAAGGGGATTTGTGTGCCGGGACAGACCGGACGCACAGATTCTTCTTTCTTTGTGTATGAAATAAAAAACCAAAATACACATTAAATTAATTTTGGTTACTAATGCGATGGGAAAACTGGCCAAGGCCAAATCTGGCTGAAGGAGAGAGAGTCTGTTGCTTTGTATATTCGCCATAAACAATAAATCGATCATTCGCAAAGCCAAACAATTTTTGGAAACATTTTTTTCAGGATTGATTTAACTAACAAAATATTTTGCGAATTTTTCGTTCACTTAAAATATTTTACCAATTCATGCCAATTCGCATGTCCAAATTCCACAGAAATGTTTCATGTTTTGTGCAAATATTTTTGGGTTTTGAATTCTATTTGAGCCTATTACATTTTATAATTGTAAACCGAACACATTTATTGGAAGGGTATTTTTTTTTTCTATAAATTCGACTGAAAATTGAATGAAAATGTGTTTTGTGTTTTCAGCAATTTACAAACACAATGGGAAATTAATTGAAATATAAAACAAAAATTGTAATAAATGGAAATGCTTTTAAATTATTTTCCCTTTTGTAATATTCTTAATAATTTTCATTGACAAGTAATCCCTCGCAAAATAACCAAAAGTTACTTAAACAAATATTCGAGTTTCTTTTGTGAACTTTTGCTGCTCCTTGTTGGGACCTCTTCGAGCACTGTTTGCTTTAATTTGCATTTGGCCGGCGAGTGCAAGTGGAATTGCAATTTGCTTTCAGTTGACTTTTACGTTTTACGTGCTGCTGTCTAATTAAAACTTTCTCTCGCCCTCGGTCTAACCTTAGCCCCCTGGAGCCTGCAAACTGTCTCGCTTTCGCTGGCTTCCTCCATCTGTATAGCAGTATGTGTATCTGTGGGTGTCTGCCGTTGTGTCCCCATGTTCTTATGTGCAGCTGTGCTGTGAGCATGTGAGGGCGGATATCTGGGAGCTGCTCATTTTTAATTAAGCAAAACGCGAAGCAGTCACTTGAAATTTTTCATTACGCTGCCCCAGCGTTCACAGACTGCCACCGAATGTGGCAAGTGCCTACGCTTGAAGAGAGGCATTCAAAGTGAGAGCATAATGATGGCTTGTCCTGGCCAGCCACTTGTTGTGGCCGACTTGAGGTCGAATGACCATTTAATCATCATATTTGGTTTGCTCGGCCAAAATATCTGGCCGGGTTGGGTCTTTTGGCCAATTAATTTGGTTGTTTGTCTCGCTGCAAACGATGTGTGCATAAATAATAAATGCCGTGAGTGTGCCGCAAGCATATACACGCCTATGGGCGGGCAGGAGGCAAGGAGAGTTGGTGGAGGAGGTGACCAAACATTTAAATTAATTTGCCAGCACAAATTAATTTATTTAATAATTAATGGAGCAAGAAAGTCTGCCGCAGTGCCAGACAATGAACATATTTGTGTGGAATATGCTTACATAACATACAACATACAATATATACTCGTACACCCCCCCTATATAAAAGCAATTCTGAGGCAAACCCACTGCCAGTGGCACGGATTCCCATGCATCTGACAGCTGCGACCTGGAATAAATATCATAAATTATGGGCAAAAACAGTGCGTCAAAGAACTATCCAGCGGTTGTAAAAAAAAAAATATATTAGCAACAAAAGTGTAATGAAACTCATTATAAGCCCTCACTTGTTTGCCAGATATTATTGAATGCAATTTAGTGTTTTATTTGAAAAATAATCATTTCGTTAATTTGTTGTACTACTACAGATTATGGTTAAATATTTTTCAATAATTTAATTAGTTAATAAGTACACTTTAACGATCACTTAATATTTAATAGCTATTTTTTGCTATGCTCAACAATTGAACAATTGGATTGTGTAGGAAAGGATTAAGGCTAACAAATCCGTTCAGGAATATTTGTATATGTTGTACGATGTAATAGTTCTGTAACGCACTGTATATATTATACATATATAAACTGTAAAATCCCCACACACTTACCTAAAAAACTCCTTTCCGTTTTTGTACCACTTAACCGAATTTAACGTGTGACCACTTATGTCATAGCTGCAGGATAATGTCACGTTATCACGAAAATCAACAATTTGTGGCACATTGATGTCAGTCACACGTAGACACTGAATGCGTCGCACAACTGCCGCACGCCAGAAGCAGAGTTGGACCAGACGGTGGCCGAGCACAGGAGCAGAGCAGAGAGCAGTGAGCAGAGGAGGAGCAGCAGGGTAGAAGGTTAGTCCCATGCAACGAGATGAAAAACGTCAGATAAAATGATGAGAAATGCCATAAAAATATGGAATACGTATACAAAAAGTAAATCAGAAAAATCACAAAAACGAAAACGAAATGAAAATGTTTTGCATTCGTCTGCTTTAAATTGAGGCATTAAGCCATACCGAGCAGCACCCGGATCTCTCGATGGCATGTCAGAGATTGTGAGGCAATAAAAAAACATATATGTATTAAATTTGGTATTTTTTTTTTTAAAAACAGTAAAAGGCGAAAAAAAATTCTACCAGAGATGTAAGCTTTGTGTAGCTTGTGTAAGCTTTGATCGGAGTCTGAGAGTTCGAACGATAATACACTTCGATTGTTGTCTATAGTAGCACATAAGAATAAATATATATTGAATTTTCATTAGATTTGTAAACTAGCTCTGAAAGGGATTGTAGTTATCTCTTATTTGTACTCTTGTAGCTAATATTTTAGTTATAGATATGGGAGTTAAGACTATTCCAAGATAATGCAATTTAAATTCAAATGGAAATCAGAATCTCTCCCTTAGTGCCCTATATAAAATAATTATGTTATCTTTTCCTCATTCATGGTTGCAAATTGAGAAATATTTGGAATATTCTCAACAGCAGAACAAGACGAAAATGTTAAATATTAAAGCATTCAGCGGGCGGACAGAGGACAGAGGAAAATAAGAACAAGGGAAAGGAAACCTTCGCACAACTCCTAATTGAATGAACTTGTAGAAATCCTCAGCTCTAAGAAGGAGAACGAGACTGACACAGGCAGAGTCTGAGGCAACGACAGATGCAACAAAAAGCAGCTAAACGGTACCACCAACAAAAGCAGCCACCAAAAACAAGCTGAAGAGAAAAAAAGAGAACAAAACCGCGTGCTGGTTTTTACAATTTGCGAACGTTTTTAAGTGCAAACAGACGGAGTGGAGCGAGAGGAAAAAATAAGGAAATGCCGGAAAAAAATGGTTAATATCATTAGCTGCAATGGGTTCTGCTGTTACTGTGGTAGCGGTTAGGTGTTTTTCCTGCCTCTTATTGCTCCGAAGGGTGCAACAGCAGCATCACACCCTTCGCGCGCTCCTTCGTGGAAGAAGTTGCTGTTGGAAATTTCCATAATCCAGGCCCAGTCTTGCTGCAGTTGAAGTTGCAACTGCAGTTGCCGCATGATAAGCTAAGCAATCCCGGAGACGAGAGACGAAAGCAAGTGGATGCCGACAACGACAGACAACTTGTGCATAATTTGAGCAAATCGCATTAGGTAACAGCAACAGAGGCAGCAACAGTTGCAACTGCAACACTCGTGAATTTAATTTGTCGCCGTTTACAGTTGAAATAACTTGCAAGGATGTCAAAAGTTGCGATTGCCAAAGGCAGCTTAGTCGAGTATTTATTTTGGTTTTGGCCAGCGCCGACAACCTTTTGGAATTGTTGGCTATTCCTATCTGTATACAGGGCGCTGTTTGATTGCAGAACATCGGGATTTGTCAGTGTCTGAGGCAGAGGCAAAGGAGCAGAAAAAACTTGTTTAAACTTTCCATAGACAACAAACAGACAAACAGACAAAGTGCCTGGTGGTCGCAGCGATTGCAGCCTGATTCCGATTCTGATCCTGACATGAGTCCTTTGGAGCATGTCAAAGCAGTAGACGAACAACGAAAGCAACAGCAGCAACAGCAGCAACAAGGACGACAATGGAAAACACATTTGCAAATGGCAGCGGCAACCGCAGCTTAATGACAGGCTTTCCAGCAGTTCAGTTCAGAGTAAAAGCAAATGGAAAACTTCACCTGCGCGGCCAAAGGCACGTCCTTCGGCTGCGGCTCTCCTTGTATGTATGCCGTTGTGTTCGTGTGTGTACCTATGCAAACAAATGCCGTGTCTTTGCCTGTGTATGTAAATAATAAAAATAAGTACATCAAATACAGACAAACGAAACTTTTTTGCACGGCAATCAACGCACTTGAGTGAACTTTGCTGCCTAACAACCAGAACCAGAGACAGAATCGGAGACGTAGACGTAGATGGAGACAGAGTCTGGAACAGGGACAGTAACAGAAACAGATACTGAGACAGCCACAGAGAGAGACAGAGAGAACCAGTGACAGAGACAGCTACGGCAACACATCAATTTGTTGTGGCGGCGGCTGTAGTTTCTCTCTTTCTCTCTGTCTCAGTGACTCTCTGTCTCTCTGTCTATGTCTGTCTGCACGTTTCGTTTTGCTCGCCTGCCTCTGGCGCAGCTGTTCGCTTGTGGGGAACTTCCCTGGAACCCGCTCCAACAAAGCTGACATCTTTGCCATCTCTAATGAAAGTCAAGGAGCAAAGCTCTTCAATACGTAGAAATGAAAAGCTGCTTAGAAAATCTCAAAGTGCCTAGAATATTTTGGGTGAGCTATACTCAATGGCTCAATGAGATCCAGAGACCAATCTACATATGTATTAGCAAAGATCGTTTGCTGCTCGGAGAATATGGGTTTCTCTAGTTTCTGACTGCTTTAATCAAAGCTTGACAGATTTCTTTTCCTGCTTCAGTAAAGTTTCTGCTTGGGCTGATTTTGCTGATTTTGTTTTATGTTTGCTCACCCAACTTAATATCATGAGTGTAATAATCTCTTTCCACACAGATGACCCTGGGTTTTTGTAATCAGCTGCTCCGAGAGTCTTTTACTATCTGCTTTGAATGTCCCAAGTATCTGCAAGTAGAGAATGCCTTTCGGAAGGCCGTCCTAACTTTTTCCTGACTTTTCAGTTAGCCATAAGCGGGACAACATTATTTTTTCCCATACTGTAAGGCTTCAGCGCAAATCCGCTTTAAACATTTTGCCGCCAACGATAAACGCTCAAACAGACAAATCTGCACTGGCCCAAACGAGGAAGGAAAATGAAAGCAGCAGTGGGAAAGAGAAGGCCAGGGCCAGGCGTCTATAATTTGCATACAAATGCGGGGCCGCCAACGACAACGACAACGACAAGTAGGAGACTTCAAGTCCATGGCAGTGTTTGTTTGGATTGGGTTCGGTTCGGTTTGGGAAGGGCAGGGCATGGCATGGCTGGAGAGAGCGAGAGAGCTGGGATTGGAGTTTGTTTTAGTTTGGTCGGTGAGGGGAGGGGCCAAGTTGCGTTGGATGCGCTGCGGCAAACAAACACAAATAAAGATGCTAATCTCAGCCAGAAGCAGTAGCAGCAGCAACAAAAAATCGACCATCTAAACGAGCAACACGAGCAGGGCAAGTGGGCCAGGCCAGGCTAGCAAAAAGCATGGTATGGCATGGCATGGCATGGCTCTGTTGCCCGGACAACTATGCTGAGATTCCTTAGCTGATGTGGAGCTTTTGTTGTTTCTGGTTGCTGTTTTTGTTCAAATCCCATTTGGTATGCAGCTGAAGCCGGATCGGCAGCTATGCAAACGCGTGAAAGTTTAAAGTTGATTTGGCTCAGACTTCGACTTTGACTTCGACTTGCGGCTTGGATTTTGGCAAGAGGCTTTGTCTGCATTTGCCGCTGCCTGACATCATATTAGTGTCAGTTCTGGCCCTTGACAGTCGAAAATCTTATAGTTTCCCCTACAGGGACTTTGCCACCGTTCAAGTGTAATTTTTGTGTGCAAACAAGGCGAGAGGAGACATCGTTTCATTTCGTTTCGTTAAGTTTACGCCGCCTGGGAGCAGTCTCATAACGCACACTTACGAAAATTGAAGACACTTGTAAAATCGGCAATTTGTTTAAATAAACTTTATGGCACTCGAAGCGGGTGAGCGAGTGCTGGCCTCGCAAATATTTATTTTCTTTATAGCAGGCCCCTCAGCATCAGGCTCAGCCTCAGCCTCAGAGCCGGTCTGTGTCTGCAGTGAATTTTCAGAGCATCTATAAATTTTAGAAAAGTGCAAATAAAATATAGCGAGAGACACTTATTTTTCCACAGTTTTCCTGCTCTTCTAACTGGGGTGTGTCTGTGTGTGTGTGTGTGGAAAATCCTTTAAGGCGTACTCCGCAATGGAATTGTCGCATTTATGTTTGGTTTATGCAAATTTTTTGGGTGACTGTCGGGGCATTTGTCCTTGTCCTTGCCAGTAGAGAATTCTCTGCTCAAACAATGCATGGCATAAAAAGCGAAAACTGTGGACATTTTGTGCATCGTTTGTTGACACATTTCCCTTGTAATGAATATGGTTTGCATAGATCATGAGCTCCATAAATGGAATGGCAAATTTAATGGAAAACAAAATCGATAAAAAATACATATATAATTAAAACGAGGTCAAAAGACACACAGTGTTATCGCAAACAAAATGAACAAACAAAAATGCCAACAAATGAAAGTCTTTTTCCAATTCCGTTTTCTGCATTTATTTCCTCTTTTTGCATAATAATTCCTTTGCCTTATCTTTGCCATGATGGATTGTGATGTAAAACCCAATTACTCACGTAATTTATACAAAAGTAATGAGATCGATGGAATCTATTTCCTCTGAATTGTTCAGCTCATCCTTAAAGATCACTCATCCGCATTGTGGCACAGACAGATAAAAACTCTACTACAAGTCAAGGAGTGGCGATGGGGAAAGGGGGCAAGGGCGAAAAAAGAAACACTTGGCTTATCTGTGGCAGACGCATAAAAGCTAATTGAAATTATTATTTTTATTTCGATGCGAAATTCAGCTCGTTTCGGTTCACTTTGCCCTTCATTGGGCCATAATTAAAAGTGTATTTAAAAAACAATTTTGGTGGCATAAAATTAACATAAATTGATGTGGTTAAGGTCGGGTCGGTGCCGGGTTCGGGTTCGGGGTCGGGTTCGGGTCAGATCAGGTTGGTTCTGGGTCGTGTCTGGTCGGAGGCGGCGACACCCAGACAAACACATTTATTGCTATGCTAATTTCGAGTTTCAGTTGAGCTCCAAGTTCGGGTCACACGGTAGCCAAATGCACAATGGCGACGAGCGGAAACGGAAATGCCTAAATGACTTTCCATCGTGCTGTTGTATGTGTGTGTGTCTCTGTTTTGGTGTGCAGCCACAAAGTTGCCGACATCGTGGACTGTGTCGTAAAAAAGGTTTGGTGGGTACGGCTTGTGAAAGGATTAAAAGCAAAAGGCAATAAAATGAAAAGTTTCAAATATTTTCATTATTATAACAGGCTCCAGCCCCGGCATGTCCCGTACCAGACTAGGGGGCGGGGGTGGACTTCCAGACTGAAAGCTGTAGCCGCAGCTTTAAGTTGAACTTACCCAGGAGCATGTGGACGCTCAGCTGCAGCAGCCACCGGCCATAGTCCATTGTGGTTGGTCGCCTTTAAAATTCCTTGCTGCTCACAGGCCGCTCGTCCCGGCCACGAAAAATTGGGGCGGAGAACCAGAACCCAGCCAGAAACTTTGCTCTTTGGCCACACTCAATGGCCGGCCATATTTTCTATTAGTCCAAACTTTTTGCTGAAGCCAACTTTTCGCCCTACGCGCCGCTCATGATTACACAGGCGGCCGGCCGTATATCTACATGCATATATATAGTTCCGATATCGATAAACGCCATTGACAGGTCAGCGGCCAATGAGCTAGAAAAACAAATGGAGAATCCTTGTTACAAAAAGAGAAGGAACAACTCGTCGTTTGTCGTTGGATTTTTTTGTCGCTTTTTGTTTTAAGGTTATTAAATTTGAAAACTTTTTTGGCGTCAAAGTCCAAAGAACATTCATCTCCGCTTGCTATCTCTCTCTCTCTGTGTCTCCTGTCTCCTTCACACACTCTACATCTCTCCCTCTCGCTCTCTCTTCAGCACGTGTCTGACTTTTACAAAGTTTCGGTTTTGGGTTTTTTATTAAACTTCCTTCTTCTATTTTTTGCCAGCTCCATTCTGTTTGGCCACTGCATTTGTTTATTGTCATTGTCAGCGTTATTTAAACGTTGACAGTTTTTAAAATTTTCTGTGCTCGAACAAAGGCGAAAAAAAATACAAAAATTTAACAGACAGTGCTTGTGTTGCGTCAACTTTGTCTGCCTCATCCAAAGGCCAAATGCCTCATCCCCATGGCTAGCCCACGTTCAGTTTCAGGTCCAGTCTCAGGTTCACGCTGAGTCCCAGACATACTCGTATACGAGTCCGAGGTCAGGGCGCTTCGGGCTTTGTGGCACAAAGTCCTTTAATGCTCTAATCAAATTGTGGCTTCTTTTTTGTGCGCCCATCGCCCATCGCCGGTCGCCCCCATACCCCGCAACCTTTTTGCGGAGGCTGCTCCTTGTTAATGTTGCTGTTATTGTTGTTGATGCTGTCGTCATTGTTTTGGTTTCATTGACGCGTTTATTAAAATTACCGTGGAAAACTTTTGCTGCGGAACGGCACTTTATTTTTAATAACAGACAGACGGTCCGTGGAAGTGGTGGCGCATGGGGCATGGGTCGTGGGGCACAAGCGGATGTTTGCTCCTAAAAATATCCGTTTAATTTCGCTCGCGGCCGAAGCATTAACAATTCAAGGGATTGGGTGGGCACGGAAGGAAGCCCTGACGGCTGGACGGAAGGAATAAACACAAGTGAATGGGTTAAATATTTGATTATTTGGCTAAGTTCAAGTCAATGTGAATGTAACTTTGAACAAATGTAATCTAAATTGGCCACTGAATTTGACGTTTATGCAAAGAAACACAAATATTGTGCATGATAGATTTAAATTAAAAGAGTTATAAATCGTAAATATTGTATTAAATTTAATTAAAAACAATTTTTTTTTTCTAGGCAAAATCTTTTAATTCTTTATGGAAATTGTAAGCAGGGCTTAGTTTTAGTTGTACCTTAGGCAGAAATAGATTAAAAAATTAAGTGCGGGCTAATGGGTTTCAATACTGGGCAGAGAACAACCTCGCCAGATTCAACAAGAAGCCTCCACATATTAAGAAGCAGAACCTAATTGGACGCTAATGATAAGCAAAAAAACACACAAAACATACATTTTTTTTTGCTTTACTTATGAGAACAGTGTGAAGATGTTTCAAAATCCATTAAAGGAGTTCAACAATTAAATGGATAATTGTGAAATCAAACACAATGTTTTCAATATATAAATGTCTTTTTCTCATCTTTTTCTAATACGAGTAGAGCCAATCATATCAATCAGAATAGTCGAGAGCAGTTTGCACAAATCAACTCGTTGGAGTGTCAATGTCAGATATAAAGTTTGGCCAAATTGCCTTGTTGCGAGTCGTTGTTTCGAGCAGAGTTTGGGCAACTGCTAATTGAATAATTTGAGTGCAGTTTCGGCATCATCATTTGAGCCATGGCAGGTGTCTATGCAGAGAATTGAAGCAAAATATGCTTTGGGACAACAATAAAAATATTTAGAGAGCAATATAATTTGCAATTCAAATGTATTTCCCAGAGCACACACACACACAAACACACATGCAGCCGAAAAATGCTCTGCATGACAGATAACAAAACGAAATCAAATCAAATGCAGAATATTCTTTTCACATTGCAGTCAGACAACACAATCTACTCTGTCGGAGAGGCAATTGAATGTCACAATGACAGTTTTCCTTTTCCAAGTCTCCGACAATTGTTTTGCACTGACTTATTCTGCATAGGACCTGAGGCGCACAAATCTCTCGAATTTCTTGCAATTATAATGAAAATATCAAATTAATGGCAATATCAACTTGGTCATAGTGGCTTCAATTGACATTTCCACTTGTACTGCCAATTTCAATTCGGATGCCGATGCCACTGCCAGTTGCAATTGCATTTGCCCTTTCATTTGTTGGAGCATATCAATTTGCTCTCAATTTGTTGTACGTTCACATGGCGTATACGCAACATGTTTCCAATCAAAGGAGACAATGTCAAGCACACACTTACAGGAACACACTCGTGTCAAGCCATTCCAGCCAGACACAAATGGAGCTCACCCAAACACACACACACACACCCACACACACACACAAACACAGAGGCAGATCTACACGTATGTGTATGCACAAGGAGAGACTTAAACAGCTCTGCTTGGAGCCGAGTTAATTACTTAATGGCAATGTAATGTATACACATACATAATTAACAAACATTTCATTGACTGGCTTAAATGACACACACTCTCATATACCCACCCACACACATACACACACACCCACACATATCTAAAACCTACACCTACACCCAGAGTATGTCACACGGTTCTGCTGGCTCTTGAAATATTTATGAGTTTTGTGCATCAGCAACAGTCAGTTGGCACTGACTCTGGGCTCTGGTTGTGGTTGTTGTTGCTGTTGCTGTTTTTCAATGGCTCGATTTGCATAAATGCATAATTTCACAAGCACACCAACACACTGGAACACACACAGACACACACATTATCGGACATACTTGTATGAGTTTATAGCTTTATTTAACTGCCATTTGGCGGACAGTTTTGACGCTGTTTTTTTTTTTGTTATTTTTTGTTTGATGTCGTTTAAAAAACCGAACCGAACAGCTCCGCTTCGTACCGCTCTGCACCGCGCCGCTGCGTAGAGTGGCAACTCTTTGATGCCGTGGACATGGTTGGCAGACCGTTGCCGGCGGAGTGCCGCCGTCTCGCTGAGGATGCTGGAGCAGCTTCGTTTCCGCTCGTTCATCCCCAAAGCTGCCGAATGTCCTGGGCGCGCCTTATGATGTGAGTTCTCTCTTTGCTCCATTTATTTCTCCTTTGTAGCTTTGTCGCTACTGTTGGCGCTCACAGCTGTTACGTTAACAGAGTGGAGAGTAATTTATAGACTGCGATTAGAAGTAACAGCGAACGTTTTGATAACAGAAAATGTTAGCGTATGAATGCTGTAATGTAGCAGTATGCTATGCTAACAGGATATGTTAAACGGTTGATGTTATGATTAACATTGCACACAACGGAGTGGCATAACAGAGAAGGTTGAATTCCAAATCGAAATCTACGAGAAATTTAAACAAAAAGTCTATTATAGTCTGACCAAAAACTGAATCTAACTTTGTTTTGTTCTCATGGCTAAAATCCCATTCAATTGTTTCTGGGGACCACTCAACTACAGTGGTAAGTATTATTTTTTATAGCTGAAGCTTTAGTCAATTATTTTTTACATGTAACTTGGCTTGATTTCTACCTCGATTTTATTGCAATTTTAGCAAGAAATTCCGCCTTAGACTGTTTGTATATACACATGCGAATGTAGAGAATATCGTTTTGAAGTTTGTGCCCTTGTTCAGCAGGGCCAAATCTCTTCATTTAAGCCTCGACCTTAGCTTCTGAGCGAGTGGCAGGTTCAACTGCAGCATTAACGGGCGGCGGCCTTGTGCATCCAAGTAGACAATTGAAAAATAACCAGAAAACCGCCTTTCATCCCTCTTGCGGCGCCGAAATCCTATTAGAAACATGTCTGTCTCTTTTGGCCGGGGCAAATGCATCGCTTAAGCTGCAGCGGAAAAGAAATGGAATTCCGCTGGCAAGCGGCAAGCCGCTTAGTTTCTTATCGATTTCATTTGTTGTGCTCGGCCCGGGGCAGGGGCAGAGCATGGCTTTCAAATGGCAAACGGCTGCAGTTGCAGTTATCAGTCACTCACAGAGTCGCAGATGCTGCGCGTGGCAAGGCCACACAAAATGCTTCCTGCCACCGCCCAAGTTCTGGCCCAACTTGCTTCTGACAGCCGGGCTGATGTTAATGTTGTGCTGTGGTTTGTTGTGGCACTGTCATGTGGCTGCCACACTCGCTCCGATGCTCCTGGCGGGGTCACGAAAGCAATATTTCAAATCCATAATGATGTCATAGACATCCTCCTGATGGATGGGAAAGCCCAAGCATCTTCTGCCACCGATTTGTCCTTAATGGGTTACATGCTCGCCCCTCTCGGCAAATTTAATTTCGCTGATAATGTTTAAAAAGGATATTAAAATGAACTCAAATCAATTCAAATGCATTTTCCACTCTGCTCGGTTGGCAATAATTAATTTTTGTAAATAAACGGCGCAGCCATTTCGGGCTTGTTAAAAATCAATAAAGCTTATGGGCTTAATGGGCTCAACGAGTCCACGAGGTGACGGCGCCACGCCCCCCCCCCGCATTAAGCCGATTTAATATTCAAGTATTTATCGAAAATATTTTGCACAATTTTTCCCACAACTTACATTGTCATAAACTGAAAATATTCGAGCATATTTATTTAATTTCAGGCATTATGGCCAGCTGCCTACCCGAGGGATTTCTCCTAGGCCACTCCTAGGATTTCCGCCGCGGCGGAATGTACGTCTATCTGATTACGCTTGTGCTCTGGCAATGGCAGTTAGAATGAATATGATTTATGGAAAAATTAAAAGAAAAAACTAAACAAAAAAGAACTGACTGTACTGACTGCAGAAATGCAAAAAACAGAAGCAGTTCATCTCGAAATCATTGCTGTATGGCTGTATGGCTGTACATTGTATGCCACTGGGGAGACCCTCGCATGTTGTGCACTTAAGAGCCTGAAAAATTGATTAAAATGTGGAAAAAAGTATGCCGATGCAATGGCAAATATATGACCGCAGCCAGAGGCCATCTATTCCCGTTGTTGTCGCCTTTGCGGTAAAGTTTACCATTTTTACTCTTTTTGGCCCAAACCTGCATATCCGTACCGTACATGGCACGTGAGTTTGCCGTGGCCCGGGCATGACTAAGGAACTAATGGCACTCGCACACACAGCCACACTTGTCACGTGTTTGGACTACAACAAATATGCTAAAAATGTAATGCCAAAAGCCAGGCGGCCATGGCAGAAGCAGAGCAGAGGCAGTGGCAGTGGCAGCGGCAGGGGGCAGAGTGGCCAGAGCATTTGGATTTTGCATTTTACAGCGCCCGAAGGCCGCGCAGCTGCTAAACTTGGCGCCGTTTGTTGCCATTTGCGAAAAATGCGCGCGGGTATGTTAAAAATGCATTCTGCCCCTTGCCAGGGCAGCTTGCCCCTCCACAGAACGTGCAGCCCTGGCCGCTCTGGGACTGAATCTTCTCGGCTGCTGAGACTAAGCGTTTCTGGCTTGGGGTACACTGCTAAAAATCATGAAGAAATGGTAAAGGAACAGAAGACGCTTGGCTTGAAATTAAAAGTTGTAATCTGAGCTACTATTGGATGAATTTTATAACATTTAAAATCCGATTTCAATTAATTTCTAACATCTTGAAATACCCCCCCTAAATTTTTTTTGGAACCCCTGCTACAGATATTTCCTTTGTAGGTTGCTCTTTTCCTTCAGTGTTCGAGGGTCTGGCATATGAGTGTCATCTCGGGTCCCAGCGGGTTAATGGAGTTGCATCGGACGTGTGGTGTATGTAGGTGGTCACAGTACCCTCTGCACTACACTCTCTGCGCCACTCGCGGATAAACTTCAAACATGATCAGGCCAAATTTACATTGAGCAAAAGTTTTGTTGCGTGGGGCAGAAGCAGTGGCAGGGGTAGGGGCAATGCCAGAAAACCGACAGCAGCTAAAAGTTCTTGGCTCTTGATTTTTCATGAACTGCCGTCGTCTGGCTGGGTGCCTCATTATGCGGATGGACTGGAGCTGCGGCTGGGGCCTGCGAATGGGGCAGGCACTGTATAGGCCAGGCACTTGCCAAGCCGCCCCTAGACGTAGACGCTTGCCACATTCCTAGGCAAATACTCGTAAATAAGAGAGGCAAGACCAACACAATGAGGGGACTGTAGACTGCCACAAGGGCCGCGATTGTCGCTGCGCCCAAAAGTATGCAGCGGCAACCAACAACAACAAAAAATAGCCCAGGAGCCTCGGCAAGTTTATTAAAAATTTGAGTTTGCTCCATGCCCCCTCTGCCCCATGCCACATGCCACAGCTTTTCCCCCTTGTGTATTATTATTGTTTTCTTTCGTTGCTTTGCTTTTCTTTGGCTGTTTTATTCCATTGCTGGCGTATTATTTTTGTTTCGTTTTTTCTTTGTTTTCTGCTGCTACATTTTTTCCACTGTTCGTTTTTCTGTGCCACTTGGCCAGGCCCGTGCTACATGCACTTGAGTTTCATTTGCTTGTTCTCCACGGCCTGCCCCACCCGGCACGACCGCCGCCTACTCACAGGCCGGGGCAATGTCAGAGAGTGCATTAAAAATTGTAGTGCCCGAAAAAGTTTTATGTACAAAAGAAAACCACAACAAAATGAAGTCGAAATGTTTCTGTTGTTGTTCCCGAGCTATTATTATTGCCATTGCCACAGATGTTGTTGCTGGTGCTGGTGCTGCTGCTGGCGGTGGTGGTGGTGCTGCTACTGCTGCTGCTGTCACTGATGCTGCGGTACAATTCACTTTGTTAAATTATGTGCAGCATTTGCGGATACATTTACTTGGCGAATCGACTGGATCCCAACGGCCCTTCTCCACTGCAACAGAGAAGAGCGAAAACATTAGATTGGGAAAAAAAAAAAAAAAAAAAAAAAAAAAAAAAAAAAAAAAAAAAAAAAAAAAAAAAAAAAAAAAAAAAAAAAAAAAAAAAAAAAAAAAAAAAAAAAAAAAAAAAGAGAAAAAGGGGGGAGGGGGGAAAAATAAAAAAAAAAAATTTTTTTTTTGGGGTGGGGGGGGGGGGGGGAAAAAAAGGGAAAGAAAAAAAAAAAAAAAAAAATTTTTTTAAAAAAAAAAAAAAAAAAAAAAAAAAAAAAAAAAAAAAAAAAGGAAGAAACCCACCGGGGGGGTTTTTTTCTTTTTTACTACATGGCGATCCTGCCAGGATCACGACTAAATTTAATTATTATTCGCATGGAATAATACCATTAAAATAATATAATAATAATATATCATTCGTACGTTTAATCTAAAATATTGTTTTATGAATTAAAATTATGATGATAACCCATTAGGCTTATTCAGAAATATTAACTTGAAATGGTTCAACTCATTGGCGAATAATCAGATTCATATATTTTTACATTTATTTATTTTAATTATTTACTAGATTAGATCCAGTCACCTGATTTGAATGGTGAAATGTTGAATCCTTTTTAAAGAACTCTAGATTATAGAAAACGTGTCACCTGTCACTAGTCAAAGCTGGTGAACAGATTTAGTAACACGGAAAAGTCAAATGAAAACTAAAACTTCAATACATTGGAAACAATGCCTAAAAAGTACACTAAGAAGAAGCCCAAGGGCGGGAAGCGGAACCAAAATTCCTCAAACTCTCTAAAGGCTGCCCCGGCCCCTGGGAAGACAGTGAAGCCTCTGGTTGAACATAAAAAAACCGAAAAGAAGCCGATCAAAGCCAAGATCGTCAGCACTACAATTATCGTGGAACAGCATCGTCACAGCGGAATATTCCTGGCACGTAATAAGGACGAATCCATACATCTGCTCACTCGGAACATGGCCCCTAGAGCGGCAGCAGAATCCGGAAATTACGACTACAAGGAGCAACGGTTCAGTGCAGATTTCCGTGGCAAGACGTGTGAGTTTCGCGCCTGGTCCCCCTTTCAGTCGACTCTGGCCGCTGCCGTTATGAGCGGTGTGAAGGAGCTGTACCTGAAGAGTGGCTCGAAGGTGCTGTACCTTGGGGCTGGGCTTGGGCGGACAGTCGCCCACATCTCTGACATCGTAGATCAGACTGGTGTGGTATATGCCGTGGAGCCCGGACCTTGGGCGCTAAAAGCTCTCTCAGCATTGTCCGAGCGGCGTCCAAATTTCGTGCCTGTGCTTGAGGATCCCTCAGCACCGTACGTTTACCACAAGCGTATTCCGGACAAAGTCGATATGATCATCTGCAATCTGCAGCCCGCGGAGCAGGTTCGCACTCTTATGCTTAATGCCAGGCATTTTCTGAAGATAAACGGGCACTTTGCCATCTTCCTGCATGCGGAGAGCATCTACGACAATGCCCCCGCGCAGGCGGCCCTTGAAGTCCAGATGGAGCTTCTGGGGAAACATAAGCTTGAGCCTCTCCAGTTGGTCCCACTGGATCCCTATTTCCGTGGCAATGCCCTGGTAGTGGGCGTGTACACTCGAAAGCCAGTTAGATCTTAAGATCAATATTCAGCTGAGTGGCTGCAGTTACTCCCAGCTAACAGGAAAGAAACATTCATTTAATGCGATTGCAGTTGAATCGTATTTAATAATTATGGTTTCCACTGAATAACAATGCGTACGGCATGCAAAATTAAACGAATCACAAATTATAATTATCGATGCCTCAATGCGGAGTGAAAATATTTCAGAATATTAATGAAACTAGCAGTGACATAATAAATGAATTAAACCAAAATGCCTGGTACATAAAAAGACCCATTTAAAATAATGTATGCCATTATTTTATTTCCATAAAGCCTATAGTAAATCATATAAAAATTTGGCTGATCAAAGATGCCCAGGTAAATGGGTTCTATTATTCTGAGCGGATTCTTCTTATATCACAGCACCATTAGCTGCATAATTAGATGCGCAGATGATGCTCCCAGTGGAAGGTTTTCATACGAATTTCACGCGTATCTCGCACCTCCGTTTATGCAATAAAAAAAGTAATCAATGAAGGTGAAATATCAAAATACTATCTTTATGATTTCTTCACGCAATAGCATCTCTGATAATGATCCCGTCACTTTGTCTATTTCATCTTGGGGCACATATAATTTGTATACCTCACTCACAGCTTGCTGTAGAGTTTCAAACAGAAACTGAGACATCTGTACATTAATAAATCCACTTACTAATTATCCATTTAACACTAAAACTAAGTTTATGACCATAAACGGAGCTCAAATCGTTCACCTTTGGTAAAAGTCTGTGGCTGGGGCCGTGCAGGGGGGGGATTTGAGGCCAAGTGATTAATGGATCCGCCACTGCCGCGCTAAAAGCTTGTAATAATCTCATACAACATTCATCATATATCACGCATTTGGCCCGCATTTAATTACAACGAACAATTTTAATTTAATTAGGGATTACAACTAATACAACTTTTTCATTTCGCTGACTCGGATGGGTCCGTCCGGATGCGAGCAATGCTTCGAGCACAAACACCATTTGCTCAAACAAATGCATGGCAAAATCTTAATTAACCTCGGGGTGTGCAGAGCATAAACCAGCACACACACACACACACAGAATCATTCGACACTCACACTCACGCCCTTATACTTATTCCAGGATGTCTATTACGCGAGCATTTCAAATGAATGAAGGCAAGCTGAGCAAATAAAACTATGTACATATGTATATGTATGTATATGCGAGTGTGTGTGTCCATAAGGTGTATGTATGGTAGTGTGAGTGTGAGTGCGCACATATTCATTTGTATGTTACGCACTTTATCCCATCTATCTCAAAGACAAAACCAGTCAGTTAACCAGCACACCAGACTCTCCCCTCCATTGCCAGTTCCCCTGTCCCAGCCCACAATCAGCAACCTCCATGCTCCATGCCCCATGCCCCATGGCCCATGGCCCGACTCATCCCCCCTTTATACCCATGAAACCCGAACCACGAAACCCCCACGAATCTTCCATCAGACTCATCCGCACTTTCGTCGCTTGGCATGTGAAGCGAAAATTTCGCTACTCGGGAATTACATTAAGCGTTGGGCATAATAAATTATTCCGTATGATATGATTCTGGTACATGATAAGCGTTTGTAATTTTAACTGTCAGTTAAATGAGTAAATGGCACAGAGTGCGCGCAGGGAGTGCGGGCGCAGGACGAGACTGGCGCAGGACGAGCCTGGCATGGCAACGATTTAGAATACTTCATATTTATCTTTTGTTGGAAACTTGAACATTTGTGTGCGTAAATAAAAGTTGAGCGTCAATATTTGCCAACCTACAGACACACACACACACACACACGCTGAACACATGCATGTCATGCACACACACACACACACACCACATGTGTATGTAATTACAACTCTGCGCTGGAAAGTTCTCTGGATAGAGAGGAGGTGGCGCAAGTACGTGACTATAATCATCGCGATTTTGCTTTTGCCGCCTCATAATCTGCAACAGCATCACGCCCACACCCCACACCCCACCATCCACACCCCACACCGACTACTGCCATCAAACAACTGACCCAGGCTCCCCATACCATCCCATTCCATCCCATTCCATCAGCACTGCCGTTTCGCTATTTGCTTTGAAATTAAAAAAGTTTCGCACTGAGCTCTGTTAGATTTTTCGCTTTTGAATCTGCCTTGATTTACATGTTAAATAATTTTGTGATTCCGCTTTTGCCCGTTCCTGTCACAGGAACATTGGAAAACTGTTTGAAACGCACAGCACAAAAGTCAAATATGAGCTGGAGTCGCTGCCCCTGCCCTGCCCTGCTTTGGCCTGCCATGGGCTCGTACTCGTATTTGCCGCCTGTAAATATATGCAGCAGACGGAGCCGTAGCCGTAGCCGTAGCCGGATCGCGCATTCAACTCAAATCAACAGTTCATTAAATCACGTAGCGAAAGTAAAGGAAAGTTGCCGGACATGTCCAGGCCCATACCCATACCGAGTTATGCAGGGAATAGCGAAATAAACCTGTCGCGCATTCTGATGATGATGGGGCAGAAACAGTTTCAATTGGCTGCATCGAGAGTATTATAGAGAGTATCTTGCAGTCAGTTAGCATATGACTGCTTTGCATGTGCAGCCCATATTTTCTTTTGCGCATTTAGTTTGATAACATCTGAGAGTCCCAATTATGGGCCGCGCCTCCGCCTCCGCGCTACTCACAAATCTCGATTTAGAAGCAAGGATTTGGTGTCCCGGCATTTGTTTAAATTAACGATTTGGAGAGCAGCAGCTGCTGCGGTCAGACAGCGACAGCTGCCCCGCGCGCACCGCCCATTCAGCTCAAGAGAAATGATGATGCATAAATAACGTGCCGATAATCCCAGTTAAAAGCTCAGACATTTGTTTGGATTTGGCCTGCCGCTTTCCAATATTTGCCTCAGACATTTAATTTTTCGCTATTATTTCTGAACGCCAGCAAGCGGCTGGCCTGGTGGTTAATGTCTGTCGATTGCTGTTGGGGCCAAGATGAATGGCACTCGATTTATTATCGATGTCTGGCAGAGCGGTTTATTAATATGCGACGAGTGCAAGGTGAGGGCAGAATTTTTGGGGACAATCTGCAGACATGGGAACGGATACTGGGACTGGGGACTGGATCCAAGGTGCTCCATAATCGTCTGCGGACGTGTAGTTGTCATCAATGCAAATACCAAGCAGCGCACTTGTCAGCATCGTCCCCGTTCACACTCACATCCTTCGCTCCAGCTGGGCCACATCGATGGCGTCGCATGATTGATCAAGTGCGTGCGTGCCGGGGACAGTGGCACACCGGCAAGGAGCTGGTAGGAGCTGCTATTCCATCCAGCGTTCACAGCGAGTGCCGATGCCGAACCATTTTTCTGACATTTAGTTGACAGCGCAAATTTTTGTTTGCTCGTAATGTGCCCTCAACAAGGATATGGACATTGGGTCCCACTCAGAAGTGTGTGTTCCCTTGCCCCCAGCACACTGCCCGCCAGTACTGTAGTGTACATCGCTTGTAAATGCGTCCGGAGCCATGTGAGTGCTTAAAAAGCATTTCACGCCATCGGCCAGCGACGACTACAGCTCCAGCGAGGAGGTGGAGGAGGAGGAGGACACTCGGCAGCTGATTTGACATTTATCACTGCACTGCCGACTTTCGATTTCCCGGCCAAGAGCTGGGAGAGGAGATGGTAGCGCGCGCTGTGTGGCTGTGGCATTGATGGAGCCGTTCCGAGCATGCCACACGCACTTGGCCGGCATCGTGCGAAATTTTAATGAAAACTGTCAGCGATTGCAGTGCCAATGGCCAATGGGCAGGACTGGTTCGGTAGTGGTTCCCACAAAGCCCCGGCAAATGTGATAATCCAATTGGCAGGCACTGTATGCCGGGACATTGGTTGGGGGTCATCGGGGGCAGACAGTGGTGAGAGAACAGTGGCACAGCTAAAGCCCCAGCCTTGTCTAATGTAATTCGTGATTCAGCATAAACTGGCGGTCGGGCAAACGCCCACGCCTCCTGCTGGATTTATTGGCAAGCTTTCGGATTGCGATTGGAATGGGTTAAAAAGGGATCGGACTAGGTACAGAGATAGAGATAGTGATGGGGGGCTGGGTGGGGGTTGCCTGCGTCTAGCTCTGGAACACTATCAAATGGTCCGATAGGCCAATTGCCAATTGTCAGATACAATTTATTCCTGCTCCCTTAGATGCTGCCAGGGCTGCACTAAATGCGAATTGAAAATAAAATATTACACAGAGATTGCAGCAGGCAGCAGGCAGTGATGGTAGGAGCAGTGGCAGTGGCAGAAGCAGTTGGAAGGAGAAAGACAAACAAACATCCAATGCAGCAAGCAGTAACACGATTATGCCCAAGGTATATCAATGAGAAGGGTAAGGTAAGGCAGTTACGGCCTCAGCTTAGTCAAGCAAAAGCACAAGACTCAGCGAAGGCTGTGGGATCGGCTGGAGAGTTAGGACCCCGCCTTACCTTCTTTTTCATATATCTTCATTATGCCAATGGGCATGCAGCAACAGCGACTGCAACTGAGACGCTGACGATCATCAAGTCCAAAAGGAATCGTAAAACAAAAGCGACAGATAGTTTGCAGTGCGCCACAAAAACAACAGCAACAAGAACAGGAACAAAAACAAGGAATACCTCACTGATGGCTGTTGCTGCTGCTGCTGCCACCATCCACTGCCACTGCTGCTGCCACTGGTGATTGTGGGCGCAGTGGAAAGCAGCGCCAATCGATTGTGTGGATTTTTTTTCGGTGGCGTTAACTGCTGGCTCCTGGGAGGGATGCACAAGTGGGAGAAATGCTGCTGTCGTCGTTCTGATAGCGCAGCTACAGACAGACTGCAGCAGCAGCAGCATCGATGGTGCAAGGGTGGGAAGCAGAGGGTGAGAGAGAGAGAGAGACAGCGAGAGGCAGCACTGTCATCGAAGGCTGTTTCGGGAGATGCTATCCATTAGGCTGGTGCATAGCAAAAACTCCATTAAACCTTTTATTACAGCAGTGATAATCCTGAAAAAATATTTGGATTATATTGATATTTGAATAGTTCCCCCTATTGGAACTCAAATTTAGTATAGAAAGTAATAGTATAAATATAAATTTACACGTCTGCACTTTGAATATATTCATAAGATTTTTGTATCAAGTAATTTTCTATGACAGAACCCCAGCAGATACTTTCCACCGAGTACGATATATTTTTGGCACCATCCTAAAGGAAACCAACGACCAGTGCACCACAGTGCAGTGCAGTGACACCTTGAGGCGCTGTTGGCAAACTATAGAAATCACATAAACGCCCATCGCCCGCTGCATGTTGTCCCTGTGTTATTCCCTGTACCCCGCTGTAGCCACTGCCACAGCATCGTGTGCACCCTAACCCGCATTCGCACAATCACAAAAACACATAGCATAAGTGAGTAGGGGGCGGGGACTATGGCGGCGGAGATCAGAGACAGCAGCCCACATGCAACGGAACGGCTGAAACAGCAGAGACAGTTGGGCTGTGGGGAGGGGTTGGGGGTTTTAGACAGGCAGCGGCAAATGCAACGTAAAAATGCATAAATCCGTGGGATTTAAAGATTTTGTTGGAATTTGTGATTTCTCGCATTCGTTTTTATTTTGCACGTTTCGCTCTCTGGGCTTCGTGGAGCTCTTTCATTGCTTTTTGTTATTTTTTTTTTGTTTTAGTTCGGAACGCCCGCCCCCGCCCCCGCGCATAGAGTGGCCCAAAGCTTCAAGCTCCCTTGGGTGTGGGGCGTGACTGGATTTACGCGCTGTCCCGTTATGTCTGAAGGTGCATTTTATATCCATGTGTGTGTGTGTGGGTCTGGTAGTGTGGCAGAGCTCTACGGTGAAAAAAGCGCAAAGAACTCTGGCCCGCCGCTTGTCCCGACCCATCTCCCTGCTTTGACTCTTTAACACGCGCAATCAGCAACGCTACAAATTTTATATGACATTTTAAGTTGTTTTGCATTGCTTTCCCCCTATCCCCATACCGCCCCCCGCTCTTGGGCATCTGCCATGATTTGCTTTCAACTGTCGAATCCCCCCGCGACAGCAGGCGACGCCCTTTGTGCATTTTGACTCTGGGGCAGAATATCTCCGCGCTCGCATTTCATTGTTCCGCTCCGATTTCGGACTGCGGATTTCGGATTTGGGTTTTCAGTTTTTTAGTTTGAACTTTGAACAGAACTCAAATGCAGACGCAGTCCTTGTTTCGTTCTATTGCTGCTTATTGCGTGTGTTGCATGTGGCAGATGCAGCAGCAGCAGCAGCAGCAGCAGTAGCCAACGCGGTGCCCAGCAGCAAACCATACACGAGTGTACATACATATGTACATACATACGTATGTATGTACAATTAGTAGATCCAATTAATTGGCATATATTTCGCAAGTGAGATAATTGCAAGTCTAATTGCGGAATCGTGTTTCGGATTTAATTGATTTCAGAATGGATTTATTCTAATTAATGCGCATATCTCGAGGGCGACGCTGAATCGTTTTGCAAGCACCGAGAATATCAAATTACATTTGCTTAAATTATTTTTCAAAACGTAAAGAGCAAATTGAAGCTACTAATTGCCCTTATCAGGTAAATGTTAATAATTGCAGTCTCTTACTTATCACTTGTTCTTATTTTGTGAATAACTTAAACACTTAAAGATAAATTAAACATAAAACTGTTGGTTTGGTGATCCGTGGAGAATAATTGTGAGCTGTACTTTTATCTCGATTTCCCGTAAATCAATGCAAATTCCTACAAGTTTACTTGTGCATTCAGCGTCCAGTCTGTATGTATAGGTTTAAGCCCGCCCAGAATGTGTTCCCTGGTCGCTTAATTGAAAGTGGATTAGCCGCGAATTCGCTGGGTTTTATGCTTGGGCACGTTGCCGTTGCCGTTGCCCTGCCTGGTTTGGCGATGCTGAGTCGGTTTTGGTTCTGCTTTTGGCGCTGTTCGGGGAGCTGTGGGTGGGTGTTTATCCTGCCCGCAAATACATTGAAAATTAATTAAGCCACATGCTGAAACCATGTTAACAAGATGCTTAAAATAAAAAAAAGATGTTCTTGGAAAAACAAATACCCCACTGCCCTGCCCCTGCCGGGTTTCCGGTTTCAGGTTGCCTCAGATTACGCACACACAGTGTGGCGCGTGTGAAAAATACTTGGCGAAAAAGTTTTATCAGCCATTCGAAAAAGAAATTGTAAAGCCTGCTCCGTCTCCTTCACTAATGGGTTCACCGAAGACCTTTTTCATTAAGGTGAATGCCAGCTTGGTTCGGTTCGGTTCTCTGGAGGCCTTCTGTCAGAAGGTGGAAGGTGGGACTGAAACGAGTCAGAAGGATTTTTCTTTGCCTAACACTTGGGCTTTCTTTTTGGCGCAACTTTATCAGACACCCAATTAAAAGGGCTTTATAACAATTAGAGCTAATAACACGCTTCAATTGCGTCAGTAGCGCCAGAGGGCACCAGCAGCCACCATAATACACAATCCACCAGCCACCAGACACCAGCCACCGCCCCACAACACACCAGCCACCACCGCCCCACAATCCACCACTAGTCGTTTTCGCAATGGCTCTGGATTTTTATTGGGCATTTTTCGGGGGGGATTTCTACTTTTATTTTTGTGGAATTGCGGTCGCAATTAAAAGGCAAGACCACAGCAATTAGCAAATTGACAACTGGATTTGTTTATGCATTTGCATGGCTTAGGCTGCTCCGGCTGTGGCCGGGCTGATGTTACTTAAATAATTGAAATTATTATGGCAATTGTTTCGGCATTTAGCCGCGGGGGCAGGGGCCGAGGCATCTGTAATCCGGACCGAAGCCCCACACTGCGCTGGTAGCAGCCAGTTACCAGTTAGCAGCCACCAGCCAGCAGCAACTCAAACAGAAAGTACGAAACAAATCTCTGAAATTTGATAAATTAGTTGTAAAACTAAAAAAGTTTTCCCTATTTTTCGGCATTGCCTTGGATTGCCGCCTGGGACTGCATTCTCTGAGCCTGAGCGGCTTATCCCCCGCCGACGGCACGGCGCAAAGGGGGCCGAAAGTTTTTTTTCGTCGGTGGGGCAAATGCAAAATCCAATTTTTCGAATGAAAAGTCAAACAGGAATTTAACTTTTGATCCGTTTGGTTGCTGCCTAAGCAGTCAGCAATCAGCAGTCAACAGCAGTCGGCACTCTGCAGTCTGCGTGCATTTCCTCTGGCCTCCATTTTCCAGCCAGCAGCTAATCAATTTTCGGCCCTCAAATCAATCTATAAATAGATGTATACCCACATACATGTACATATGTATATGAGCTGCAATCGATAACCATTTCAATTTGATGCCCATTCTCGGCAACTAATTTGCAATCATGAGCGTTTTTGTTAATTTTAATTTGATTATAGCATATTACGCATACGCCACCTAGCCCACACTCAGCCGCCATTCATTTCCATTTCCATTCCCATTCGCACCGCCATGGCCTATGCTGATGGCGCTGCAAAATGATTATCATTAGAAGCGCATAAAAATAATATTTGTCGATTTGCGTTCGCATTTTATGTATGCTCTCTGTCGTCGCAGTTGCAGTAGCAGTTGCAGTCGCAGTCGCGTTTTATTTGTTTTTCGGCTGGCGAAATATTCTAAATTCAAATCTAATTAACATTTGGCGCAAAAATGTCTATAATGGCCTGGCGCTGACGGCGCTGATGGCTCTGATGGCGACTGGTGGGGAATTTGAATTTTAATGAGCTTCGATTGGCATTAATTGTTGGCGCCGCCAGGGACAGGCAGGCAACAAAATCATTGCCTAATGACAGACAACCAAGCGAATTATTTACACAGTGTGTAATTTTATATAAAAAAAAAAAATCAGTCCCGCTCCGCTCACGATGCATCGTCCATTGAAATGACTTCGTACTTTGCACATTCGAGGCGTGCATGGAAATGCGTAAAGTTCGATTTAAATCGAGTTTCATTATTGACAGAGCCGCTGTAGATGATTCTGTATCGCTTTCAGCCCATAAGTGACAATGCAACAAGCGGAGCAGCAAGAGCGCAACAATGCCCAGGCTCACACAATACATCAGCAGGCAGCGCACACCCGCAGATACGATACGGACTGACACACGGATACACACCACATGGATACCCAGAAGCATAGCATATGCATGTGCCGTTGCAAACACATGCTCAATTGAATTGAAATTGAATTTGCAATTCTATGCGCTGCAGCTAACGCCATTTTCTTTGCCGTGCTGGAAGCCCCAGTTCACATTCGTCCCACTCGTCGGCTCTGTTCCTCTTACCTCTACCTCTTACCACAGTCTTTTTTTCTTTACCCTACGTGTGGAGTCCTTTAACGTGCTGAATATTTTTGTAATCCTTTTAGCTTTTTGGACAGCTTAAAATTAAACAGATTGGTTTTTGATTTGTTCGATTTGCAGGTCAATGCAATTATTTTCACATAATAATTGGCATTGGAAAATTACTCTATATGATCAAACACATGACTTTAACTAGTCACTGGATAAATGATGAGGAAATCCTAACTACTCGCAGGGAATCATAATTCGGAGGCAACTTATTTGAGGGCGCAAATTGCTTTGAATTTAGCCAAGGGTATCTGAAGCTAGTCTGTTTTGTTGTGGAAATTTGTTGCGTACTTTTTTGCGGGTTTTCCTCGACGGGCACTTGGCAGCTTTCTGTTCGCCTCTGTGCCGTTCGATTTGCCTTTGGTGCATTTGTCCTGGCTCGGCATTGCCTCGACTCGACTGTGTTCGACTGGAGTCGAATCGGTCGCTCTTTCTCATGCGTATTTGTGTGTTTGCTTTCGCTTTTTGCCGTATTTGCATTTCGTTATTGAGACTGAGACAAAGCTGCACAAAAAAGTGCCGTTGACGCTGCCGAGGATCCTACTCCTCTGTGGCTCTGCTCTCCTGCTGGTAGTGCTCCTGATGCTGCATCCTCTGATGCTGCTACATTCAATCATCAATGAGATTTTGCATTTTACACTTTTCACTTTGCTTGTATCCGAAGATTCTGCTTCTGGTTCTGCTTCTGGTTCTGGTTCTGGTGATTCCTTTGCCATTTGTTGCAGCCTTTTGTTTGGTTTTGCCTGCTGAAGCTCCTTTGAGCTCCTCAGCTGAGTGCCCCTTCAGCTGCTCTCGGGTGATGGTTCGCATAATTGTTGCCTGCACTTAGGTGTCGGAGTCGGTGTCGGTGTCACTATCGTTGTCGGTTTTGTTGTCTCCCCTGGTATCCCACATCGGATCTAAGCACAGGCTGTGATTGACAAAACCCATGCATGGCAATGTGTGCAACTGTCTTTGATTTATTGATTAATTGTCAAAGCGATTGCCGCTTGCTCGACTGCCCCTGCAAAAAGGATGCCTTGGCTGATGGTCAAAATAATTAAAATGCAAATACATATGTCGAGCTTTTCTTATGGCTCTGATGCTACGATGGTACGAGTAAGTGCAAAGTTCTTTACTCTCTGCTCGTACTTCTGCAGCATATAATATAAAAAATGTGTCTTTTCTTACATTTCATTCCCAGGCTGCCTCACTTACATTACTGCGCCCCACGCCCAACGCCCCACGCCCAACGCCCCACGCCCTCAATCCTCCCCACTCGCCGAGTCCCCCACTCGGCGAAATGATTTGTATGTCAGACGGAGTGCCGAATGGGAATGGGGGGCACATGTTTGGCATGCTAAGCGCCACAAAGTATGCCGCACTTTTGTTTGACTATTGAGGTAAAGTGTGTTGCTTTCTTCTGCCACGATATGGCGCAGCACGGCTTGGCTGTGCTTTTGGCAAATGCAAATGGCATTTCGCAAGGACAAGTAGACCAGCAGAAACATCACACGGAGCAGAATAGTGAAAGCTTAGCAAAAAGAAAATTGCATGCAGGAAAAGTTTTCCTCATTACAAAAGCAAAAGACAATAACACCAAGGCTCCGTCGAGCATTTTCTCATTTTCTCATTTTCTTTCGGGCAAGTGCTTTATTAAAAATTTAAAATGCCATTGGCAGTGGCAGAGGCAGTGGCAGAAGCAGTGACAGCGGCAGGAAACTTATCTAAGTTGCAATTACACTTGGGGGAGGTATATGGCCCATGGCCCCCGAACATGGTTGATGGGTTGAAGTCGCAGTCGCTTATAGATTTCCACAGATCGCGGCAAAAATCATCAAAGAGCAATGCAGGGCGATGTGATGAGATGAGATGAGCGGGCACCTCCATTCCCATTTTCCATATGCAAATTATCTAGCTGAGTGGCATCAACTCTGTGGACCAAGGCCAACTGTGCGGCTCTCTCTATCCCTCTTTGCCTCTTGCTGGGAAATTTTTTAGCAAATTTGCAAAGGTTTCTGGCTGGAGGTTGGAGCTTGTAGCTTGGAGCTCGGAGCCGTGCGGAGCGGAGTGGAGCGAAGTTTTTTACGTGCGCCGTCATAGTTTGTCAGCTACTTTGGCTGGCGGTTTATGCAGCTGCATAAATGTTACTTCTACTTACGTAAATTACAAAATAAAGTTATTACGAAAAGTAATTTAAGTTAAAAATTTTCGTGTGCCAGCGAAGTGTGCAGCCAACTGGCAACGGCATTGAGGGCGTGGCACATCTGCCTGCGGTACCGCCGCGCTGCCATAAAATCAGTTAACAAGTTGCCCAGCCCAGCACAGGCCAGGCCAGGCCCCCAGCTCAGCTATCTTTTGGGCGGGCTTAATTGCAACTTAAAGCTGTTGCAAATTTGCTTAAGCAAAAGTTGCAAATGGCATTGAGAAAGGGGAAGGGGAAAGCGGGAAACAGAAGCGGGTAAATCAATTTGCATTAAGCATTCAGGGGGAAATGGAAAAGTGGTCTCGCAGTCGCAGCAGCAGCAGCAGCAAGTACGAGTGTGCAACAAAAAGCGAAACGCAGGGGCCGCTCATAAAGAATGCAAACTGAGGGTAAACCCGTAACGCAAACTTTTCAGTTTGCTTTGATTGAGTGAAGCGGCAAGCCAACGTGACCAAAAGAGGATGGGAGGTTGGCAGGACGAGCCAGCCACTCACCGACTCGGCCACGCTTAATCAATGGCCCAATGGACAAACAACAACAGCAGCAGCAGAAGCAGCAGCCAGGAAAGGGACACATCAGATCGCCTACACGGACACAGAGAGGCACCTGCAATCGCAATCATGGACACATTCAATGGGCGACAACAAAACTGTAAGCAATTGCAAACCCTATAATGCCATTGCCTTCGTTGTTACTGCTGCTGCTGCTGCTGCAGTTGCTGGAAATCAAGTTGAAACTTCCTGGCAACTTGAGGTGCAAGTGTCGTGTTTTTGTCAACGGGCCAACAGCAGCAATTTCCGTTTCCTGTTCGCTCCCCGTTCCGTTTGATGAAAAAAGCGAGCCAACGAGTCAACGAGTATAAAAGTTTAGATTACAAATTCACATACGTAACTGCAGCCGTACGAGCCGAGCCGTATACGGTATACCCACCCGTATACTGGTCAGCAGTTGATTTACTGCCTTGCTTGTTGTTGCTTCGTTTTTGGGTTTTCCTTTACTTTTCCCTTTACCCCTTAATTATTTCACGAGGGTATGTTATGTTTTCTTAAACGCTTACAAAAAATAGTATAAATGCAAATCTATTTTTAAATTATTAAATTAATTTGTCTGCTTCTTTATGATCCAAAAATAGGATGCAAAGGATATTTAGAGGGTATATTGTTAATCGCATACTCTAACCTATTGTTGCTGTTCTCCTTTTTTTGGCCTGGCTTGGGTAGCCTGGCGCATGTTTTGTGGTCAACTCGGGGGCAATGCAATTGGGACTGCTTCGGCCCGTTGTTTGCTGTTTTTGCTGTTGCTGCGGTGCTTGGGCTTGCTTTTGTTGCTCGTGCTGTACTTTTTGCCATTGCCACTCATGCGTGCCACGTGCTATGCTTTGATGTGGTACCCCCCCACCCCGGCCAACCAAGCCTGTCCTACCGCTTCGCCTAAATAAACTTGGAATAATAAGAGTGAAAAAAGAAAAATGCAGCACAAGCTTGCCTCAATATGACTTCTACATTTGGGCAAATTGGACTCGGGGAAAGCCACACAGACACGCATACACGAACGGGAAACTTTGTAAATATTTTATGCATAAACACATGGAGACGGGAGGTGGGAGGTGGGGGATGAGGCCCAAACCACCTGGAAATGGCTTTCAACACAGCATCAAATAATATTTACTTTGGTCCACACACACACACACATGGAGTCTGGCTTGGTTCATTAGGCCCGAAGAGCAAGTTGTACCACAAAAGCTGCAGATCAACTCCAGCTTGCGGCAGCTCAATGAATTTCCCAAAGATAGCAGCCTCATTCGCCTGCCACAAGATACCCTCAGTTCGAGCTGCTGTGTGGCAGACTTCTTTGCCCGGCTGCAACGGTTCGAGCCATAAATAAACCAGCCTAATCAACACAGCCATTGGCAGCATTATTGTCACGTTTTATTTTACATTCGTCTACGCTTTCTCCTCCCATTCCCAATCCCGTTGCTGTTCGTGTTCGTGTTCCTGTTCCAGATCCAGTTCCTGTTGCTGTTGCTATCCTCGTCGCAGTCCTTGTCCTTCCTGGCAAGTGCATCCATAAACTGTGTGCAGCTCTGTTCGGGCTGCCTTTTTATTTATTTACTTCATGTAAGTGAAGTTCACTTTGCAATGCAATGCGCTGAGTGCAAGCATATTGCAGGACCTCTTCTTTTCCTACCCGTCTGTTTATTCTACGTCGTCTTTTTCTACGACTCCGTCTGGATCTGCCTCAGATGCAGCGCTGGCATCCATTGTGCCCGACTTTGACTTGGCAGCAGCATTATCGTCATCATCGGCACGGCCGCATTCCCCGACACTTGCTCTGCATATTCCTGATCGATATCTTCTTGCACCTGACTGGCGCGAATTCCGACTTTAAATTCGCTGAGCTCGCCAAGCTGCCATGGTACAACTCGATAAGCTGTGACGTGACAACTATTGCAAAATACTTGCACTTTGTGAGTAGAAATAAAATAGGCCTGTGGAAAAATGATAATTCACTTTCGAGCCAAACGGGGACATAATGCGCCTTTGGCAAAACTCCCCCAAAAATCGCATACCTGCGGCATGGATTGGCGGTGCAAAGAGTTGGCAGCCTATTATTCAGAACACGTCAAGAGCTGCCCAAGAAGTGTAAAATGTTGCTGCCTGCCGTACAGGAATTCTGGCAGCTTAATCATGCATGTTTACACGCAAGTAAGTCGGAGCAACAAACTCAAACACCCAGAGAAAACAAAGTAAATGGATTGTGTGGCGGGGGAGCAGACATTCCGCTCCGGCCCATTGTTATTTGCATATCCCGGAGGCGGAGGGGAACTCTAAACACTCGATGGGACATGAGCTCGTTCCGGACTGTTAATCAACGTGCGCATGCCTAAGTTAAACATTTAACTAAATTAAGTTTGTTTTGCAACAATTTTTGCATAAATAATTACCAATGCAAGAGGCTTATCTCGGGCTGAGCCTGACACCATCCACCTCTAATCCCAGCAGCAAAGAAAAGTAATTGCCGTTTTCTAAGGATACTGCAAATTTTACAGGCATTTGGATGTGTCTCAAGAATTTTCTATATGAATATGACCTGTCTGTCAATAATGTCAATATTTCTATAGCGATTCAATTTGATATTTATATATTAAATCTACATTGTATTTGTTTAATATTTACAAAACTTAAAGTCAGATAAAGTCAGAGTCATGCCAGAGAGAAAGAGTGTACAATAATCTATTTCGCTTAGATTGCCCCTTAGACTCCTTTCTTCGTACTCAAGCACTTCTACTTCTACGTACTTCTACAGCTCCCATTCTTGGATTCGTGTTTGCTGTTTGTTAATTTTTTGTTTCATGATTCACTGGCTCGTTACTTGTTTCGAATTTCTTGCCGACTGTTATGCAAATGCGCTCACTTTTCTAGCCATTAGGCTGCCTCTGACTGGGGCTCGGGGAACGAGTGTGGATTCGAATTGCCATGACTGGCAGGCTTGTCTTCTTTTTCCGGATTTGTTAATTAATCTTAACAAATGCGAACGGAGCCTGTTTGGGGTCTGACTGTGTGTGTGAGCTGTTCAAATAATATATGCACAGATATAAAAGTTTCACTTTGCTTAGAAATCTTCAAGAGTTTTTTTTCATAACGCCCAAAAGTTGTTGCTCCTCTCAGCGAGTCAGAGTCAGGTGCAGTCGTGGGCACGTAAAATATGGCCGGCATCAACGAGGAAATAGTGGAAAAACTGCCGTTTGTTTTATTTATACTGTACATTTCCAGAGGAGTCTCACATTGCCATGCCACCTCCCGACTTTAAAGTAGAATTTTTCTTGGGACCGTTGGCACTCGTCAGTTGCGCAGACTTTTGTCTCATTCCTTATTCAAGCAAAGAAACTTTCGAACACACAAAAGTTTTGCTCAACATTTTACGCTTGGCATAGAAGGAAGTAGCTTTATAAAGAATCAGATAATGAAGGTAACTTTTAGTCGAGGCATATACGACTCTTCTGGGTTATTATATGGCCCTTGAAGAAAATTAAATTTGAACGATCCATAGTTGTATGTTCTATTCTTAGACTTCAGTTAGAAGTGCAGCTGAATAATACCGATCAAAAATGTGATGCGCTAAAAAGAGACTTCTCTTATATAGTTTTAAATATATTAAGTAGTTTTCAGTTTGTGCGATATCTGGAGCAATTAATCGCTAATGGGTTATTAATGACTCTTTTAATATATTTAACTGATGAATTATACAACACAAATTAGTGTGGTCCAACTGGTTAAGTTGGTAGCAAATGGGCTGGAACTGAGAGTTTGTCCCGCAATAATTGGACTACAAGAGGGATCTCATAGGGATTGTTTTTATTTTTGTACATTTTCGAATAAATATACAACTATGATAGCGTACCATATACGTTTACATGGGCTCGCGGTATCCTATTCACTGACCAAATACTGTGGAAGCCATATTTTCCTTTGGGAAATGGTAAAACTTTTGTCAACTGATAGTCCAAGTGAGAAATGGGAGCCTTGTCGATTATAATAGGATGCTGGGGGCAGATCGAACAATAGATATTATCCGATCGATTGAAACATTATATTTGCACTTACGTCATAGGGGCACGTATGGTTCAAGTTGGAGTACGGACCGAAGAGGTTAACAATAAATCTAGCCACTGGAGAGGACTTTGAGTTGGCAATGAACTTACAGTAGTCGACTGTGACGTTGTAAAGAAACGGCTTATATCCGCTTAAACGTTGGTATATTGCTAGATTTAGCTACGATGGGGGAAGGTATGTGTACAAATGAATGTTAAATTAGATTTCGGTTTTTTGTTTTGTTTTATTTTGGACCTACATGAAGTACGGTAATAGCTCCTTGATGAAGATTTACTTTTAGCGATCCATATTTGTATGTCCGATTAACAGACTTCAGATAGCAGTATTCGAACGTCACGTATGATTTGTCCAAAGAAGTGCAGTTGACGTTGGTAAACTCGAATTTTGTGTATGTCTATGCAAATATTTCGTTAGTGTGGTTAGCGGATTCTATAATAGGAACCTACTTGGGTAACTCCGAATGCGAGCAGAATAAGCGAGATAAATGCAGAGAACTTGGAACACATCGTGACAGCTGAATGATCCGGATCAAATGTGGTCCACTAAAAAGAGACTTCTCTTATATATAATTTTATATGTATTAAATACTTTTTTGTTTGTGCGATATCTGGTGCAATTAATCGTTAATGGGTTATTAATGACTCTTTTAATATATTTAACCGATGAGTTAGTATGGTCCAACTGGTTCAGTTGCCAACAAATTGACTGGAACTGAGAGTTTGTCCCACAATAATTAGACGAAAGTACTCGGAGGGATCTCTTAGGGACTGTTGTCCTGCAGCTGCTAGGCGTGCGCTGAATGCTGCTGCAATGTCCCGACAATGTAGAACACCATCCATCAAATGTCAATTGTATGCCAACTGCCAACAAATCAAGCTGTCAACCAGTCCAGCCGACCAAGCCAGTCGTCGACGGGCCAGTGGAGCGTTCAACCAGAGCAAAGTATATCCGTAGCTCTGCTCCATATTTAAAATTATGCCACTGAAAAAGGGAGTCGCTAGCAGGCAGCTGGGACGCTGCATGTGCTGGGCTGAGACTGTGGCTGCGCCCCACGTATTCTATATATGCAGGCATCCATCTATCCAGTTCGTGTCTCGTTGCAGCTGTCAGCGCTCTATTTTGCAGTTCATCATCATTGTCATTGACGTTTTCGAGTGGCTACAAATGGCAGGCAGCCTGCCACCAGCGAGAAAGATGCAGAGAGGGAAAACTGATTTCCACTGCTTACCATTTTTTGTTGTTGTTGTTGCCTTAAAGATTTATTCGAGAATGCCCGCCAGTACCCTTTTCCGATCCAATCGGAATATACAGAAAATATTTGCGACAGGATCTGTCTAAACCTTTAATTAATCTGTAGTATTTGCTCACTAAGCTCAGCTCTATCACATCTTTATCATCAATTCTAATACTGCTCACTAGCTCTCATCTCATCTTATTTTTTATGGCCATGGATACATCGGCATCACGTACCTATGGTAGAAGTTCTATCCTTATCGGGAGATGATTTTGTTGTTGTAACTTTTAACTGCTAAGAAAGAGATACATAGTCAATGCTGGTTCTTTAGTTGGCATTGTACCACATGCTTATGTACAGATTATTTCTACAAAGTTTTTTCGGCTTCTCAAAGTTTCCTCTCTCCACAGCCAGAGACAACTTCAAATTCAGTTCAGTTCTCAAAGTGCCAATGGAAAAGATTGGAATGGGGAACGGTTTCCATGACACCTTGTGGCAGTCGAATTTGAATTTGGGCTGCCGGAAATTGATGCCATTACGCTTTTGTCTAGGGTTTTAGTGCAGCCACCGGAAGTAGCTTGAGGCGTCGAATTATTTAAAGAAATGGCCGAGAGCACAAAAGTGAAAGTGAAAGTATACCGAAATGGTGAAAATGGGGAGTGGTGGTCGGAGCAGGAGACAGACACTTTCCCAGGCAGACGCATACATCAAACAGAGCGGGAAGATAGACAGCCTCTGGTGCCGCACAACATGCATGCTCGTATCAGTCAATTTATCTCCGATTGTGTGTGCGTGTAAAAAAATTACGCAATTTATACAAGAATATACATGGGCCGGACCGACCCTGTGAGTGGGGCGACGGTGATAGCAGGAAATCTACATATTGATAAATGACCCAAGCGTCGACGTTGGTCGAGACCCAAGCATAAAAATCGATGGATGAATGCCACTTGACATTTAAAGCGCAGAGGGAATTTATGCGAATTTATATTGTCCGTTTCGATGTGGAGGCGATGTATTCCTTGTTCCTTTGGTTTGGCTTTGATTTCATTTAATCAGTTGTCTGTCGATAATTGTAAAGTTCGCCTTGGAAGCTGCGACTGCGTACGAGTGTGTGTGTGTGTGTGTGTCGCATGGCATTAACAAAGTTTAAGCAAACTTTATTATGCACAGGCGACAGCTGGAGTGACCAACTGCAACTGCCACAGCAAGTGTAGTTGCCACCGTGCAGCCATGTCGCTGAAAAACTTCATCAAAATGCAACTGGACAGCACGAGGAATGGTGGATCCAGGCGGTTGAGCGACAGCGGTAGCGAAGTGTAAAATAATTACTCGGCTTTTTCTGCATTACTTGTACGCACTACGCTTTTTTCAAGTAATTAATTGAATAAGCGCCTTGGCCCACAATTGTATTATATTGCTCGCTGCATTCCCACTGATTGACTTTCCGCTGCTGTGAAAGTGGCGGCGCCAATAATTATTCAAAGTGATCGGCCAGCCACAGCCGAGAGTGTGCCCTGCAATGAAATTTAAGGCCGTCATCGGATTGACTTCACTTTGGTCTCAAAATCGAATTTGTATCGGAATCACATTGAATGCGACAACGACAACGACAAAGTTGGACAGCTTAATTGCTTTCTTGACCTTCGCATATTTGAGGTGTTTCTCTTAGTGCGGTTCAAGCTGAACCACATCATGAAAAACTAATTATTTTTCTTTAGTGTGTATGCATATGGAGTGGTTGTACGAGGCCTTGACTTTTGCTGCTGCATAGAGAAAACAATTGCAAGCATTTTGAGTATTTGTGCTCTTAAGTATCATGCTTAACAGGGTAGACTTGCATTGTACTTTTCAGCTTTTATTGCCTCTCCAGCACTTGCCGTAGTCGTCCTTCAGAGAGAAAAAAGAGAGAGAACGGGGAGACTCTTTTTTTGTACCATCAAAAATACATGGCTCATTGGAAGTTTGGCTGTGTTTGGCTCGGAAAACATGGCTTTCATATTTCATAATTGCACTAGTAAAAGTTCCCATTGAAAATTCCCAACCCCCTGAAAAAGAAACGATGCCTGGGCCAGGGTCAGAGTCAGCCCCAGGGCTGGTGAAAATACGGAGAAAATCAGATTCTGTAAGCGCTGCGTGAATAATTGTCTGTTGCCGCAGAACTGGGAAATAATTTGCAGCCAAACGGAAAAAGCCACACGGCAGCACACACGAAATTATAACATTTAATTTTTAATTATGAGTGTTATTAACATGCCTGAAACTTTTCGCCGCAAAACACACGGCTGCAGAAGCAACTACGAATTAAATCTGAGTATGAAAACCACTCAGAGGGGCATGGGGAAAGAACGGGCAGGACACACGAATATAATTACTTTACATTTAACAGCAGGCCACTAAAATTGTCAGTCGCCACCTAATTATGTTAACTAATTACAAGTAAATCACAGACCCAGAACACGCCTTTAGAATGCAGAAATTCAACGGCCACTTTAAATGGAATTCTTAGAAACAGATTTCTGTGTTTCAGTTTACAACTCATACTGTTTTACATCATTTTCAAGTCATATTTGATGCGCCCTTCTGGTAACAAATTGTTTCAATATATCTACCGGGTATGGGCGATTTGTAATACTTTAACATGTTTAGATTATTCAAATTTTAAATATAATCAAAATTAATACAATAAAGATTGATTTTCAAATAATTTTGCTCTTGATGAAAATAAATTTACACATTGCCAAACATTTTTTGTATTATTCAATCAGTTCTGGCGGAGCAGTTGTAAATGTGTTATTTCAATTTGTTTAATTATTTAAATTGAATTACTTAGTAGCTGTATTTTTTTTTTATACTTAACCTCTCAGAAATCCACTGCTTCATATCGATAAATAATAGCATAAAATATTTTTGGACTTACCCGGAATTGTCTGTTTATTGTCTCACACGAGCATCACATGCGAGATGCATGTCAAAAAATGTGAAAAAGACGAAAATGTGTGACTTATTTATAAATAAATAATAGCTCAATGGCTTCAAAATCAGAATTAAATTGTGTGTGTTCATCTCAATGATATACTGCGATATATTCAGACAATTATTATGTATATTTAAACCTCAAATATAAAACATACCTACGAGTATGAGCAGGTGATCGGACGCTTGTGATTATAAAAACAAAGTGAGGCAGTTGACCTCTGATTTATGGCCAGACAGGACTCGGTTCGGGTCGTGTCACTTACAAGTCGAACACCAGCTGCCGGAGTATCGAGCTCCAATTCCAGCTCCGGCTACAGCTGCAGTTGCAATTGCAGTTGGATCTGCGGTTGCATCGGCTTTGTTCCCAGAACCCTTTCATTATTCATTCATCAATAGTTTTTTTGGTCAGGCCATGCCATGTTAATGTAAAGTGCTCTGGCTTTTCGAGAATGTTTATTTAAGCGCGTATGCTGCAGGTGTTGATGCAAAATTAATGACATTTTAAATGCCGCAAATGCCGGGCTGCGTAGAAAGTCTTTTTGATATTTTTCACCAATTAATTTGCCATTTAATTTTTAATTATATTATTGCCGACAGCGAGTGGCTTTTGTAACACGAACGCTGTGCATTTCATATACAAGTTTGCGCCAAATTTATTGTAATTTACTTAAGAGCCATTCCCAGACCATTGCAGCAGTTGCAGCAGCAGCAGCCCGCGAATGTATGGCAAAAATGCAATTTGCTTGTTATGTGCATTTTTAATGGCACGTAAATAAATTGATGCCGCGCCATATTAAGCACGATGCTGCAAACCCAATTAACAGTGGCACAAGTATTTTGCCGATGCTCATGAATCGAGTTGCCGGCTTTAAGCGACCAAGTGTTGCCAGCGAATTGATGGCCAACTATTTACCGATTCCCAGCTGCCTCGTTAGCTTCTCCAGCTCCTGTTTGGCAAACCACCAGGCATGTGGCAAATGCGCCTTGTTGCTGCCACCCAATCACCATTAAGAGCAGCTAATAATCCCCTGTTGGAACTTTCCGTCTAGCAATCATCGTTACAAGCATTATTATTAGCATTTTTGCCCCGGGGTTTTGTTTCCTTGGAACTCATTCATTTAGACATGGCAGCGGGTTCGTTTTGTACAGTCAACAATACTTTTAGAAATGTTGTTAATGCTCTTTAATAGTTGTTTATCTCTCTCCGATCTTGTCTGCAGCTGCTTTAAACGGATTCTTCTACGTAGTCCATAAACCTCTGGCAAAACGGCCTAAACATATCTTTAAACAGAGCACTGGCTTGGGAAACTGCTTGACTGAGTTGGCTTATTCAATCTACTGCCCTCAATCTGGGACAATCAATTGCAGTGTTAGCTCAGACGCACAGCTCCGCCTGTCGCTGCCACTGGTAGCCTGCAACTTTTGTCTTGTAATTTACTTTACCTAATTAGATGCAGCGGCGTCTGTCCTGTCCGGCCAACACCAGCGTCGCCGTCGTCCCGGGACACACCCAAAGTGCACACGAGCTTCATTAGCATAAATTTTGAATGCAACTTGAAGGGCCGTCACATTGTGTCGGGGAATGTCGGGTGTGGGTCTTCAGCGATCTGCGGGAGTATGTCGGCGCTCAGGACAAATACAATGTCAACTTTTGAGGGGTGTTGGCGTTGGTGTGGTGGGGCGGGTCAACACTTTGGACATAAATTAATTTAAATGTTAATTCGTTTATCGCGCTTTGTGAGGGCGTCGCGACCCTTGTCATAATTGCCAATCAGGCGGGCCACGCCCAGTTTTGGAATACGAGTATTCCCCATGATATGGGCAGAAAGTCAATTAGTCTTTATTAAGCTGCAGGTCGCTGACTGTTGGCTGACTGTTCGGTCCAGTAATGCAAATGTTGTGTCTTTTGGCCCCATAAAAATGCAGCGCAGAGATACAGACTTGCGCGAGATTCGGATACAGAGATACCGTTACAGTTGGGGCACCAGCACACATACGAGCACACATACAGATGCGGACGCACATGATAAAGCAGCGTTAATAATAAGCAACATTTACAAACAACAAAAGGCAATTTTAATGAAATAACCATGTGCGTGTGGTGGCACTGCCTCCATGAGCGAGTCATCCCTGCCACTGCCACTGCCACATGCCGATGCCATTCCCATTGCCATTGCCATTGCCGATGCCTGGCGCACTAACAGCGTGCGTGTACTCGTACGAGATGGAATCATTAAAGGAAATGAGTTTTTTCCCCATCGGGTTATGACAAAAAATGCGTTAAAATAAATTATTTTAATGTAGTTCTCATGTCAGTGGCCTCGCCCCCCGTCTCCAGCCAAGTGTGTGTCCTCCGGCCCGCCCCTCCCTTGAAAGAGTGCGCGCTTTTAAAATATTCATGTAATCACAAAAGTACACATGTAATAAAAAAAACTGGCAAAAGAAACGTACGAAAACACTCGGAATGGGCCCTCTGTGTGCAAATGTTTGCCCACCGAGGTCCGCTCCGACCCGAAGGTAAGAGCCCTTCCCATACCATTCCATCGCACCGCACCGCCCCCCTGGCGAGCAACCGAGCAGCCGTGCAGTCATCAGTCTTACGGGTAATAAGCCTAGCGGCCCGGAAATATGGGCCAGGGCTAGCGCCTTTGACAGCCACCGCCACAAAGCCTGCTGGCAGCCCAGCATTGCTCGGGTTCAATTTGTCTCAATAGGTGAATCTACGAGACTGCGAGCCTGCCCTTGGATTTATCGGGTCTGGGGGCGGGTCAGCTTGTCGCTTGCAATTTGTGCAGCTGCTTGGCCTGAAACTAATTGGTTCGGGTCATGTCCACGCATGATGCCGATTCTCCTGCCCTGCCCCCCCTGCCTGGGCACCGAATCCAGACACCAAAATTTAATTGAACGTTTTGAGTTCTTAGTTGCAGTAATGTAGTCGAACAGGTTATACTATTGGGTGGAACTTTACGAGAAGAAATCAGATGATTGGAGTGAAATATTCCTCAGTAATGAGGTAGCCACTGAAATTCTGGCAGATGATCGTTCCTCGAGCAATGATGCCCAGAAGGACTTTAATGTTTTGACTCTTCGTTGGCCCCTTCGCTCATGCGTTCATAATTAGCGTGTGCGATTCTCTAAATGGACGCCGACTGGCTCTTTGAAGGGCAACGTGGCGTATGATTTGTAAAGAGAGTGGCCTTTCTGTCGCCTGCCCCAAATACCCCTACCGAACATATACAAATTACGGAAATTGTTTTTTGTGCGGATGCTGCCATGCATTGGACATAGGCGCCACCGCATCAAAATTCAAAAATGAACCCCTCATTCTGACGCAGTGACTCGTGCGGCATGGCAAGGGGCCGGGCCACTCACCCCGACCACCCCGGCCAGCCGCAATTATTGAAAGCATTCGAGGCTTGTGGCCGGCAGCTGCTGCCGTTGCCACTGCCATAATGTCTATCTGCCATTATGTGCTTAGCATGTTTTAATGAACCCAAACTACCAGGCAGGCAGCAGCATAACAAAGCATTAAAGGATGAGTACGTCAAATTAGAGAATTGCTGATTAAATATAATAAAAGGCGTAAGCTAAACGAAGGTATGTTTAATTTTTGTTTCAATATGATGTTACGTTTTCATGATAAATAAAGAATGTTCTAAAGTGCTTAGTTAAAATAAAAAGGGAAATACAATTGATATTTAGCCCTGTGGATTTTACTGAAACCTACCAGATCCAACGATAAATTCAAGCTCTGTTAAGTAATTAAATAATCTGCAACAAATAATTCTTAAGAATCCTTCTAAGCATTTGAGCCTGCAAGAAGCCAGACTAAATCGGTTCCGTTGTTAATATTTCTTAAATATATAAAATCATTATGGTGAAAAGGATATTTTAAAATTCAACTCAAACCGGCAACATGTAGTATTGAAAAGTATGAAAACAAAACAGGAATATCCCGATGATTGTTTTCAGTGGAAAGGCTGACGTGCTGCCGTAGTAACTGGGGATGGTTAATGAGCTGATTGGATCAAGCGAACGTGAACATGAGATAACGGAATTGCTTTGAGCTTGAAAATTTGCACCATTAAATGGGAATATGTACGTCACTTGAGGGCATTCCCTCAAATCACTCGTTTGACTGATGTCCGGACCCGGGATGATTCACACTGATTCACACTGATGTGCGTCTGATTTGGGGAGTATTTGCGTCCCAGTGAACTGGCTCAAATCAAATTGTGTGCTCAATCGTATTTATTTGGCACTTACAGTGTCACGCACACAGTCGCAGCATTTGATAGCATTCTAATTTTCGCATTAAGCAGCTGACAATGCGATATGCAAATCTTGCAGGCTGCAGGCAGATTAAATTAATGCAATCAATAATCAAATGCAATTGAATTAAATATCAGCTTAATGACTGACCAATGTGCAGCCAGCTTTGCACTACTAATTGAATTCCGTGGAAAAAGTTGTAGCTGGCGACGAATGTGATTTTAATCGAACTTGAATCTCAGGTCACTGATATTCCTAATAAATTCGCGTACCACAAGTGCGACTGCATGCCGCGCAGTTTGGAAAACTCTTTTCGGATTTGCAGAATTTACAGGAATTGTCGAGGGGGGGCGGGCATTTGCAAAACTGGGCCATGCTGTGCTTGCTTTGTTTGCTTTGATTTAAAATTCAATTAATTGCAATTTCATTTATGGTTTATGGTGTAAAAAGTTGCAATTAATAATCTGTTTACAAATTATTTGCGAATTAATTCGCGTTTTAACTTTTCTCTGGCCCGTACGTAATGCCCGTATAATGTAATTAAATGCCATGGCATGCCAAATCAAAGTGTATTATGCAAAAGCCAAACTAAATGCGCCCAACGTTCGCGTCGCTGTTAATTATACTGAAATATTTAGCTACACTAGTACCAGTGTGTAATCCTGTAACTGGATACCGGCATTGAAGTCTAAGCGATGCCTGAAACACCTGCTCGGCCTTAAAGAGAATCCGCAGCCCAGTGCACACCTCCACCCACTGTTCCCATTCCACATTGCCCGGAGAAGTTTCCCAGCTTGTTTATTTTACACAGGAGTATTTTTACTCCTGCACACTGCTCCTGGGCTCGTAAATATATTTACTTTCGCTTTTTGCAGCAACGGAAACTTGGCCAGGCGACGGCCGCCTTTTGTTGGTGCCACAAATCTTGGCTGAAACTGAAACAATAGTAGCAATGGCTGGCCGGGCTGGCAGCAGGGCCAGAAGAATGACATCGACAACAACTTAAATGACAGTTTATAGCTCCCACGTTGAACACGCTGGGATGGTTAGCTGACTGCCGGACTGCCGGACTGTGGGACTGGCTGGCGGACAAATGGTTATTAAGCGGCTACATCAGCGGAGAGTAAACCCAAAACGGCAATGAGCGGATTTGTTGGCACAAACAGCCCAGGCAATTTATTTTGCCAGCCCCAAAAGCGGCAAATGAACAGCCAGCGGGGTCTGGCATATCTGCACGCCAGCGAAAGCGAAATGCCTCTTCTTATTTCCGTTTATGTTGGCTATGGCATCCACAGTGTCAATTTGATGTATCGATGCGTGTGGTCACCCAGGCCACACTCCCCTTACTGCACTCTCTCTCTCACTCTCTCTCTCTCTCTGTGTCCCTGTCGCGCTGTGACAATTGTCCATTTCATTTGCAGTTGATTAGGAATCGCTCATGATATTCATCATACGCCGTGTGGACACCGCCAACAAAATGTTAGCCAGAAAGAGGCCAAGAACCGGGCCTGGGGTGGCCGTGCAAATACGTATACAAAACAAAATTTGTTGCTAGTTGACACTGCCAATAGAAGGCCAGCACATACAACCACAACGCACAACAGCACACCGAAGCAGAGGCAGAGAGAACACAAATGCATAGAGCAGACCCAAGAGGCTCAATGGCGTTAAATAACTTGAAAATTGAGTTTTGCGTCTATCCAGTCGGGGGGTCCCAAGACGGGCATTGCCGCAGAATAATGGCAAAACAGTTGCAATCGTGGAGGAGCCACAGAATGTGAATAAAAGTATTTGGATGGGACCAAAGTCGGGCGATTAGTTTGGTCGAGCGAGGCAAACGGGCAGGCAGGCAGGCAGGCCAATCAATTATAATCCAAATGAGCCGGCACAGTACAATTGCCGGGACCCAAGTAATCCGCCTTGGCAATAAAATCAAACGAATGCCTCCCTACCCAGCCATATGCCATGGACATGGACCCCCCAACACATACATGCGCCCAAGACTTTGACTGGGACAGGCACTTTGCTCTGGCTTAGCTCTTCAATCGCTTAATCGTTCTGTTATTTATACATCTAATTTGATCTGTAATCGATGGCCCACCGACACACCGCCCACACCGCCACTGCGAGGGGAGTGTCCGTGTCGGTGTCCTGGCCTGTCCTGTCCTGTCCAGTGTCGCCTGTCTGCAGTGTGTTTGTTGTGTGCCGTCTGATACATGACACTTGTAAGGGAATCCATGTTAGGCTCTGTATCAATGTGTCGACCTAAAGCCGGGTACATTCTCGTAAAATGACAAAAAATTATTGAACAGCGATTACAAATGCCACAACAATTGCTTCGGCTTTTTCTCTCTCTCTCTCTCTCTTGTCTCTAATAAAATGGATTTAATTGTTTGCCAATTTTGGCTTATTCTCTGGCAGATTTTTTCAATTTATTGACATATGGATACGAGTCCCCCCTGTTGTGTGGGATTCGAGTGGATTGGATTGGAATTGGTAGGAGAACATATACATACATACAGACATACACATGTACATACAAATAGTTACAAAATCCATTTGAAAAGAGATTTCAAACTCTGATTTGTCCTTGCTCTAGTTGGGCACCAATCAAATCTTGAATGTCGCATGAGCGGGCATACTGCGAACCCATTAAGCCCGATAAACCACAGCCGAAACCAAACCCAGCGCCCGCGGGGGTTTACTTTGGAATGGTTCCGTTCGGTTCGCTTCGGCTCGGTTTGGTTGGGTTTGGTTCGGTTCCATGCTGAAACGCATAATTCAATAATAATACCACATCAGAGGCGCTGGGCGCTAAATGAAGTTCCCAGTTGTGAAGGCTGTGCCACACAGCCGCAGGAGCTACCCCCAAAAGCGAAGCTCCAACGTCTGCTAAGCTATCTTGCCCTGCCTCGCTCCATGCTCAGCCTCAGCCTCATCCTCATCCTCATCGTCAGCCTATTCAGCACAGCACGCATTTAGCACAACTTCATTTATCTTTTGCATTTTCCTTTAGCATTTAATTAAAAAGACAAGTTCCATTGTCGGCAGTGGCGGCAGTCTGCCTGCCTCTGTCCTTGCCTGCTCCAGACACCATGTTGGGCTCTAATTCTTCTGGGTGCTTCCTCCTATGTGGCGGGCATAACAGCAGCAGCAGCAGAAACAACAACAACAACAACAACAACGACAGATCTACAAGGACATATTTGCGGTTTTTGCGCCAACATTGTCGCCCATGCGACTGTCACTGTCACATATGCTAGGCAACATCTCATGCCCGCCCCATTCGTATGCCGTCTGGTGTGTGTCTCCCACTCCTTATCCAACGCTTATCTGCCACACCCACCCACTTACCTACCTGTCCATTAAAAGCATAACCATGTAGCTGTGATAAATGCCTCAGCCACAGCCTCAGATCAATTAAAGTTGCTGCAAAACTCGACAACAATCAACAACAAAAAAAACAAAAAAAAAGTGTACAAAAAATGAGAGAGAAAAGTGAGAAAGGAAGTGGGCAATGTAAAATTCATAATGCGACGTTGATGGCGTAAAACAGCAATTAAAGCACTCACTCACACTCGCTCAGTCTAAAACACCCTCTCACTCACACACACACACACACACACCTCGCACACTCGCACATTGAGTGTGGGGGGCCACTCTGGAGTGCTCTCGACACAGACAAAAGGCAAAAGCTTATTAACATTTCCACAAATCTGGCGGTGCGGCGCTGCGCTGCGTGTATGTGAGTGTGCGAAATTAAATGACAACATATTTGACACTGATTCTTGTCACACGACAGTGTGCAGCATGTCATGAAAATTTATCAGCACTCGGCCTAAACGCCCTCTGCCGCCCTCTGCCCCCCAGCTACCCACTTTCCGGCCTTTCGCGCTTTTTCCATTGCCATCCGCACTTCAGGCTCGGCTGCTGCTGCTGCTGGCAATTCGCGCGTGTAATTTTTTATTAAGAGCAGAAAAAACGCTGGCAAACTCTTCGGTCGCTCACTTCACTTCATTTCAATGAAATTACGATGAGTGTCGCCTTCCGCCTCCCGCCTCCCGCCACTGGGCCCCATGTCACCTGGAAAATGTTGAAAAATTGTCTTACATTCATTTGCTGCGGCTTTTGGGATTACCAGGCGGATTCCAGCTTCATTTTTGTGGCATGTCTTTAATTATAATTTTGCCTCGAATGGAATTCGCTTTCAACTTGACTTAATTACTGTTTTGTGGCAGACAAAGGAGATATTTCGCTCAACCGGAGGTTACTTAGCCGCAGCTAAAGACGGCTCTGCATTGGAAAATGAAACACTGAAGTTTTTGTCTGTATTTAGATAAATCGTAATTCATTTGTATCCAACTCAAGTTCCGCTTTAGCTGATATATAAACCATTTACCTACGACTGTCTGTGTGTGTGTGTATGCACAAATGTTGCCAAATAATAATTTTACGCTGACAAGAGCTGTGGGGCATTGAGGCCTGGGTCTGGGTCTCGGCCTGAGTCTGGGTCTGGGCGTTGTCATTAGAGCATGCAAGGCACTAAAAGCAAAGACAGATCCCAGATACACACGCACACACACACACACTAGCACAGATGCACAGGGCGTAACAATGTGTGTGTGTGTGCGGGTGTGGGTGTGGGTGAGAAGGAGAGGCAACACCTTAAAACATTTTCGTGTGATTTTGAAAAGATGTCAACAGAATTTATGCAAATGATATGTTAACGCTACTTATATGGAAATTAGTATAAGGAGTCAGCATGCGCCAAAGGCATCCAAGCAGCCAAAGTCAGAGGCAGAGCCAGAGCCGGAGCACAAAACCAGAGCAGTCAAGGATGGAGGACGAGACCCAGACCCAGACCAATGCCAAGACCATGAACAGGGAACGGGAACGAGAACGAGGAGGACAAAGTGTCGAGTGGCAGACCTCGGCCTCGGTACCAGACATGGCAAAGGCAGCAGCAGCGGCAGCGGCAGCAGCAGAGGCAACAACACTTTTTGCACTTTTAGTCAAAGTTTTGATTTCGTGTTACATGTGTCAGAATTTTAATGATGCTGATAAAAGTTGCCCTCAAAATTGCTTATTATGTGCCCCAGTGTGTGTGGCAGTGAGTGTGCAAGAAAGTAAGCATCTCAGTGTGCGAGTGTGTGTGTGTGTGTGTTTGGTAAGGTGTGGTTATCCTTTGAGCTCCTGCCTGACCTTATTCTCCAAGTTGCCTGGGACAACTATTTAATTATAAGCCCACTAAGCTGGAACTAAAATTGTGAGCTCCAGTGGCTCCTTTGGCTCCACTGGCTGGTGCTGTGTTTAAAGCGATTTGCGGGGTAATGGGCATGGAAAAATAGGCTCCCTTTCCAACTGAACCCACCCCCCATTCCATTGGCAGCCAGATAAAGGACAATAAGCATAACGAGAGTTTCCTTCCATTAGAGTTTTCTGGGAGCCATTGTTCTTGTTTTGGCTTTGCATGTAAATCGCCAACTTCACGACGCAAATAAAATGCGAAATTTGAGAGTGAATAAACAAGGAATAATGCTCATGATAATTACCCTCAAGCCAAGACGATTTTGAAGCGGTTAAGAGCCATAATTTAGCATTTAATTTCGGCGTGGCGAAGCGTGCGCTATTCTTTCCATGACTGGGACCAGGACTGGCACCAGCAACCGAACCCAGAGTCTAGAGTCGGAACCTGCTGCGCCCTGCACGACTGTGACGACATCGGCGGCAGCTAGCTCAACCACTCTGCAAAGGGCCAACTGAACAAAGCCACTTGAGGTGCGCTCGAGCACTTTAACGGCTTCATGTCAACACATACACCCACAAATGGGTGAGGGAGTCAGGGCTTTTCGCCTGTGTGTGTGCGTTTAGGGCTGTTTTAACACCTTTCAGCTGGCATAGTATTGGGACTGGGACTGGGACGAGGACAGAGCAGTACAGGAAAGGAAAGGAAAGCAAAGGACCGGCGCGCCGCTTAGCGTTGCTGTTTAAAATGTTAATGAGCTTTTAGGGTCGCGTGGTTGGGTGGCAGCTCCAATGCCAGTTCCAGTTTCAGCATCGCTTTGGACCGGATGTGGTGCTGCCAGCTTCCGGTTAGCTGAGTCTTGAACGCCCGCTACGTGAGTGGTGTGCAAATAGTTTCAATTGCGGCTTTTGCGCCGTTTGTTTTATTTATTTTTATTAAAACATAAAGAACTGAAGCTGGAAATGGAGATGGAGCTGGAGCTGGAGCAAAGAATGACATTGACTCTGCTCACCTTGCGTTAAATTGCTGGGACTGGAGATGGAGACGGAGACGGAGCTCTGCATGTGGCTGTGGCTGTGGCTGGAGCTGAGTGTGGGCACGGCCGTGGGCATTCATTAAAACGTGCAAGCGAACAATAAGGACTGGAAACAAACAGAACAAACATTCCTGAACACAAGTAGCAACAAAGCGACCTCAACTCTCTGAGGGGTAGCCAACGATACAGATGTTCAAGAGAGTCAGACTCACTTGCACTTTTTATCAGCTGTAATTTTGCTGGCCGAGACAATGGCAATGACAATGGCTGAAAGTTGTGCGGCAGCCAGAGCACAAAGAAAGCCAGTGCTCAATAGTCGAAACTTGAGTTGTAAGGGCGATAAGGAAAAATTCTCCGAACCGCTCTGCGTGGCCTCCTTGCAACAATATGGGGAAACTGTGGAAAAACTAATCAGCGCGACAAGCTGAAAACAAAAGCAGAGAACAAAGCCCGGAGCGGTCCGGGGAAAGTGCATGACAACAACGAGCACTTGACTCTCGCTTAAAGAGTTAAAGCCGCATCGCGCATACGCCCCATGTGCGCACCCTCAGCAGCTTCAAGGCGGCGTGCAACATAAATAAATTTCAATGCTACGCAAATGATAATAAATGTAAAATAAACGCAAAATTCTACTAGCAACAGCAGTGGCAGAGGCAGAACAGAAGCATTCAGAAATTAAGAACAAAGTTTTGCACAAGAAGTCACAACAAAACAAGGACAAACCATTTCTGTGTCCTGAAATAGCGAGGGCTGATCGAACGGAAGCCGAGTGGGCGAGGAGATTAATGGGTATGTCATCTGTGGATAGAACTCTGCTTTAATTATTTTAGTAATCCTCAGAATAGTTTGTACTTAAAGGTTTACTAGGATAGAGGTCCTAGAAACATAACTAATCCTTTAGCTTTTCGTAGACAAAGATATGTTAATATTCCTTCACCCTCAGCAACTTTTATTGCATAGATTTTCCATCTCCAAGCTCTGCTGCATTCACATTAATACTAGATCAGAATAGTCAAACAATCGACCACAAAACAGAATGGAAACAGAGTCGAAAAGTTTTCAAATCAACCCACTTGGAGGAGCAATGCAATGGTACGCTTTGTGCTTTTTGCACATGATTTTTAGCATTGCCAGTTGTGATAATGTTTATTTTATCGGCCACGACACATTCTGCTGCACTTTTGGCAGCACTTAGCACAGAGACCAGAACCCAGAGACCGGGGTCAGAACAACAGAGGACAGAGAACAGTTTTTCGTACAGTTTGTCCATTAAAAGTTAATATCACTTTGCGAAACTTGCCCCACCAGCCGCCGCTCCATCTAAACTTGGCCAAACTGCTCTCCGACTTCAACTCTAACTGGTACTGAGGAGAAGACAATCCCTGCCTCTGCCTTTGCCACTGCCACTACGAATGGCACTGCCAGTGCAACTGCCACTACGACTTTCGGTTTCAGTTTTGGGTTTTGGGTCCCAAACTTTTGTGCCAGCGACAATCAACGATTTTCATAGCCAGTTGCACATGTAAAACAAACAGACAGCGACTTGGACAATTTGCTTAGGCTCGAGTCGTTGCTAATTTATCGCCAGATATCGCCGGAGCCGGACCCCTGCGAGCTGTAACTTGGGCAGGACCCAGCTTGTAACATTCATTTGCCATTTCTCTTTTATGGGCATGGCCGTTGACAGTTATAGCGTTTTTCTAGCGCCCGCTTATAATTCCCATAATCTTAATGCCTGCGACCTCCTCCGGTGTCCACTGTCCACGGTCCGCTGAAAGGGAAGCCAAGCCATTATTTTGGCTGCTCGGTAACGTTGCTCATACGCCGCGTGGCGCTCACCGTGCGCCGAGTGAATGATGATAAAGCACTTTAATTCTTTCATTGCGAACGATTGTACCGTAGGAAATCCGTTATAATCCACAGCAAGTGACAATAAACCTAGAAGTAGGAGGAGAACCAGCACCAGGACCAGGACCAGTAGCAGGCTCCAGCCAATTGCTAAATGGAAAACTATCTTCATGTCTTAAGCCCCAGACTCCATTCGCCTGCCGTCAAAGCCTCGCCAAGCTCCTGCACACCTCCAACCCCTCCGCTTGTTGGGCTTTTGTCTCAGGGGCTGGCTTCCGTTCAACGTTGCTGGGGTTAAAATTGTACTTTGTTTTGGGCCTTTAGCTTCAGGCTTCCAGCTTCCAGCATTGGGATGTTGCCTGCTAGCAGTCGGCCGTCGGCCTGCTAGTCTTATCAACGAGTGCACAAGGGCTTTTGAGTGGATTTCAATCATATTTTGGGCAGGCCCATAATGAGATTTCCCGGCCGAGCATTTACATAGCAGCAGCACATACAATCACAGACACACTTTAAACAGCTTTAAGACGGCATTTGTCTCGCTCTTTCAGCCTGTTTATCTGTCACTCTGGGGCACGTCTCTCCATTTGGCTTAGCACGTTTTGGCCACGAGGCCACCGATGCCATATCCCAGTCCCAGTCGACAGGTCCATGACTTTATTAGTTCACGCATAATGACAAAAATGGGTCGGCACGTAATGCGTGTGCTCTGCTCGTATTTTGCTTTTGCTGCAAGGATTTTTATGCCCCACAGTCATAAAACGGGTGACGAGCCCATAGAGTCGTCACAGACTCGTCCTGGCATTGAGCTGGTGACAGATTTGGACACTGAGCGGAGATTTTGGAGCGTTGAAGGAATACCAGAAAATTAATTTCTGATGTCAGTTGTCTTTTTTTAAAGTTTAAGGTAAGAGAACAGCACAGAACTTGAAGGCTTTAAGTGCATGCTTTCACTTGCATTTCTCTTGTCTCGTACAATATTGAAAAATAATCCATTGCATTGCCTTTGCCCTTCTGGAGGCGATGCACTGCTGTCACGCTGTGGGACTGTTCCATTTTTTATGCTTTATAATGTGATATCATGATTTATTGCACATTAAAGTTTCAGCCACGCCCCCGTCACCCTATTCCCACAATACGGGCAATTTACGCTGCACATCCGCCTTTCTCTTACCCCCCTTTGCGACTACATCACCCTTTTTGTGTGTTGTTCCCCCTTGACTGAGCACGGACAATGCAATGGATATGATATTGCCATTGCCATTGCCCCATCCTTGCTTTTGTTGGAAATCAATGGCTGCGACGGAGTTGCGACCCCGTTGCGTGGCACACATCAAAGTGGAGATTCGACGGGATACGTCGCAAGGGTGGCAAGTGGTATGGTGTGATGTGTGGCAAGTGAGGATGCTGCTGCCTGCTGCTGAGATGTTGTTTACGTATGCGTGACGCATCATGCGGCCGCTAAGCTGCAAATCTCTTTAAGATGATACTTTGCAACATTTACAAATGTTTCCCTGTGCCCCACTGTGTGTGTGTGTGTCTGTATTCATGCTACACTCAGTCTGTGTCTGTGTCTGTGTCTCTGTCTGTGATTAGCATTCCAGGCATATCTTACATTTATGTTGGATGTTTCCGTTGCAGCAAATATACTCGCATGTGTGTGCGGGTATCGTATACCTACGACTATATGTGGCGGCTGACTAAAGGGATTGGCGGCTGCTGGGAGTCGTGTAATGTTACGGTTACGGCTCGTTATGCCCTTTTGGCCACATTAAGCTGTTACAACGAGCTGGTGTCGGCGTAGAGTCTGTTGCTCCAAGTCTGTTGATGTACGAGTATTCCTCAGACGGATCCGTTTGCTCTTTACGGGTGTGTATGCTGCCAGTCCATTTATATTTGATTTTGATGTTTATGCCGGCTGATGGTTGATGCTTGCTGGCTGCTGGCTGGTTGGCTGGTGGCTGATGGGTCAATGCAGAGGGCTCCTCATGTAAATAATTTGAAAATGTTTGCACTCCTTTTGTGGCCAAGGCCATTATGTGCGGTCGAATCGTGATTCGCAGTCAGTACTCCGTCCGGATGTCGGAGCACTCTCTCTCTCTCTGACTGCTGCTGATCATTCCAGTGAATCACATTTAGCACGGGATAACTGCCTTGGACACACATCCCGTAGCGTGTCCACACAAGTATGTGTTCTGGCTGCCACTGACAATCATTTGTTGGTATCGTATCTCGTTTCTTGGCACGCCTCGGACTTGCACTTATGACTCGTATATTACTGCTTGACTGCTCCCGCTCCGGCTCCAGCTCCCCCTACCCCACCCCGCTCTAATTTCTTTGCTGGCTGCCATTACGAGTATGTATGGCTGATGCCACGCCTCCTTCTGCTCCGCCCTCAGCCCAGGGAGCTTGCTTGTGGCTTTTAACTTTTGCGCTTTCTTGTTGCGTCCAAGAGCTGTGAAAATGAGATAATGTGTATGTGTGTCACATTCTCCACCCCCCCTCCCTAACTCAACCCTGCTCTGCTCACCGCTTCCACTGCTTGTCTTTTTTCCACAGTTTTCTATTGTTTTTTGCCAGAGACTTGAAATATGTTACCTTCACGTTGAGCTCATAAACTAACACTAACACCTTGACACGTGCACTTTTTGTAGCCAACACACACACCTATATATATGTGCACACACACACACACTCACACACACAGATACATATAAATGTCATTAAAATTGCAGTAAGAGTATGGCTTGGCTTTGGCTTGGCTTGGCTTGGCTTGGCTGGAACGGCATGGGATGGGATGGGATGGTACGGGACGCGCTCTCGCTTGGCTTTGGCTTAGCTCGGACTTGGCAAGGACGAATCTCTTCCTGCTGGTATACTTTGGCACGGCGCACATGTGCGGTGTGACTTTGTCCCTTTGCACATACATACCTACCACATGTACATACATAAATATATGCTTGATACTCTGCGAGCAAGTTCAATGGCATTATTGTTGTGTATGCAACAGAGTGTTTAGTTGTAGTACTATTTATACTATATATTTATTTATTTCCACACCACAATAATTGTACCAATTCTACCAATTTGTACTTGGAATAAGTATGTGTATTAGGATACCTAATTAATTTTATTGAATTTAACATATTTGTCATTTTAGGTAAGTAAATTCAAGTCTCAAATCAGGAGTTTATTCATAAGGATTGTCATAACATACATGTCCATGGAAACACTAAAATAAAAGACATTAAAATGTCCCGAAATTCCTGATGATAAATCAAAAGCTTTTAAAAAGAGATCACTTCGAACTTTGAACTTCATGACAAATAAAATATATAATTTTAGATAATAAAATTATGCTTTGCTGTAAGCAGCTGGAAGATATTGTGTAATCCAAAGCCAATGAAACGGTAAGCTCTTAGATTCGTAATATCAGCAGTAAAAGTTAAAAAATATATCTCATTGGTATCAAAGAGTAATTAAGCTTCGTAGTTTAACACCAAGCACTCGAGTTGTTTTTATTTTCCTTTTGTATTGTCAGACACTTTTTATTTGGCGCACTTGCACTCAGAGCAACGTATAGAGACGTTTATTTTGTTGGGTGGAACCAGAGGCTGTAAATGGATGTGTGTACGAGTGTGTAGTGTAGTGTATGTATGCGTGGGGATAAATGCTTTTGTTTGTTTGGATTGCCTGGAAAGATGGCGGGTTGGCGGGTCGGGATGGCAGTTGGTTTCATAAACGCGTTTCCCTCTCGGCAGTTGATTTATTTGTCAGCTAAAAACGTGCTTAATCATATTAGAGTGCATTTGTGAGATTAAGTGTGAAGCCGAGAACAGTAAACCTTGAACAAAAAAAAAAAAGTGAGAAAATAATGGCGAGAAACCGTAAAATGCACACAGAGAGAGAGGAACAGAATCTGAACTCTTTGATTGCATTGCTCATTGTACGCACTTAATGTGGGTGCAACCAAAGCCTATTCATTTTGTTGCTCAGCCGACGCTTTGCGTGCAGAAACCAAAACTCTGCAACTGCAGTTCCTAATTGGGGTTAAGCATCAAAATGCATTATGCCCAATGTGTCATATTTGACCAATGAACATTTACGCATTAACTCGGCTCCAATGGGTACGGAGTGGAGCGTTGCACTCCATTTGAAGTTGCAGCTTGCAGACCTGAAGTTGAAGTTCCAGTTGATCCGGCTCCTGTCGCCGCCATGTCTGCGCTTGTCGGTCATCAGCGTCATGGTCTATGACTAGGTGTCGCCTCCTCTGTGCAAGTGCGTTCAGGAGCATGTGTGTATGCAGGGGGGAGTTGGAGTGGCAGTCCAGTGACTGTGGTTCCGCCGAGACTTAGCCTGTCAACGTCCTCGGCTGACCGGCATCAGTGCTGGACCTTGTCTGACCGCATCACACCCCAGCGGTGGGGAAGGCCCACCCCACACACACACACACACACACTGGCAGACACGTAATGCACAGAGTGGGTGGAGGTGGGGATGGGTGGGGTGGGATGCTTCTTGTGCTCCGTGTTCTTCTTGCACGCTTGTGGCATGTGTGAATTTTTCATTAAAATTCAAGTGACATCAAAAGGGTTGACTGCGGCCCCATGCACACACACACTCACACACTAACACAGCCAGTGGATCTCGCAAGGCAAACGGTATGCACACGTACATACACATGCATACATACATATATACACGGGAGTGTGTGGGTGTCGATAGTGACAACTGTGACGACATACTTGTCGCTTGTTCCCTGTCAACCGCACACACACACACACACACTGAGACATACACCGACACACACAGTTGCATAAGTAGTTGGCTGTCATCACTTAGTCGGCTGTCAAGTTCGTCACTAAGCCCATTTGATGGCCAATAATTGCCAGGCGCTTTAAAATTGAAATTACTGCAGCCCCATGCAGTATTCCACAGAGTAGGAGGTGGAGTAGGAGGAGGAGGAGGCCTGAAGGAGGATCCCTGACATATAACATTCACCCCAGGACCCATTAAGCATGGATCCCGGATGCCGCTCGACGCTCATCTATTAATAAGCATAATTTATGGCCAGCCATTTATAAGAGAGCCTGCCAACGACATTGGGGGGGCGGGGTAGTCGGAAGCCGCTGCGGCACACGCAAAAATAATTAAATTTAAATATTAAACAGCTTACGCGTATTTGTCAAAAAATGTTCGCGAAATCCGCACGCACAGAGAAGCCATAATTCACCTAGCAACCGCGCACCACTCACTACGCACCGCAAGGTCAGGTCGAAGGGTTCGCTGGAGCATAGATACAGCTACAGCTACAGATACGGATGCGGATACAGATGGATATATGTGCAGAGCTCACGTGCTCTTTTAATGTTGATGGTGCTTTGTCATGTTTTTCTTTGCCTATTGGAATTGGGGGGCAGAAGGCAGAAGAAGGGCAGCAGCCACTCGTATATGTGTTGCTATTGCTTGCTTACCGACATATTTAGTATTCAAGTTTTTGATGAAGTGCCGACGAAACAAACACAAAACAGAAGTCCCGAACAAAACTAAAACGGGAATAAATGTGGTTCCTTTTTACAAGCTGGCATCGACCTTTTTATACCCTTAAACCAATGATGGATATGCTCCAAATACAAATGAAAGAAAACTGATGTCAGTGAACAGCATGCTACCCATTTGATGGAAGAAGATAGTTTAATTTTATTCGTATATTCGTATAGAATAAATGTCTTAAGACTTGCAATTTTAGTGGCTCAGTCAAACGGCTTGTTCTGCATTCTGATAGTATATTTTTGATTAGGAAACCTTTGTAAATCCTCAATGAAATGGAGGCCAAAGGAATTGGTTCCTTGCGCTGCCAAAGGAACTCGAGGAACTCTTTTCGGCTTGACTTATGAATATGCAGAGCAGAGGGCAAAGCAAAAAGGGGGAGCGTTTTTGTTTTTCCCCTCTGTATTCGTTATCAGCTTTGCAAAAAACTTGGCATCCACTCAGACACAATCCCACTCAGACTCGGCACGAAGGATCCAAGGATTCAAGGCCATCAAATGAGGGCGGGAGTGTGGGAGCGAGTGGGTGGGGTGGTGGAAAATAGACTTTTGGTTTTTCGTCTTTGGGCCAAATTGTTTATGCAAATTTTGAATAAATAAACAAGATTGTTAATTTAGTTAAATATTTCATTTTTGTGCCGTTTTCATCAGCACGTTCGAAGGACCTTCTCCAGGAGTGCTCCATCACCATTTCTATCTGTATCTATCTGTGGCTCTAGCTGTATCTGTATAGCTGTATTTGTATCTGTATCTATATAGCTGTGTGTGTGTGTGTGTTCGTGTTTAGGTGCGGTCGGTGGTTGGGTGGTGGCAGCGGCGCTGTCATGAATTTTGATGTCGACTCTCATTAGGCGACGAGGATGTTCAGGATGTTCCTCCTGCAAAGGATTGCGACCGGCCCTGCCTCTGATGTCGATGCCTGTTTGGTATTTTTTTTTTTTTGTGGGGGAGGGAGGGAGATCAGTGTTGTTTTTGCCTGGCTGGCTGGCTGGCTGGCTGTTGTGTTTATGCCAGAGGAGCAATAAAATATTGTTGTATTTGCTGTTTGCATACAGCCGGAGCCACAGCCACAGCCACAGCCACATCCCATTTTACTTCTGCCGGCCTGCTGCTACCCCTCTGTGCTTTGTTCTCTGTTTGTCCTTCTGCACTTGTACAAACACATGTTAATTGGCCGTAATTGTAAGTTTTGCTAACGCACCAGCATAAATGCACAATGTAAGCAAGTTTTTGAGGCAAAAACAACAAGATGGCCCAGTGAAATTATCATAAAACTTTTGCCAAATGTTTGCTGTTGTAATAAAAATTTAAATACGCCCAGTTCCCAAGCCCAGGTCCAGGTCCAGGTCCCAGGCCTTGTCCAAAGGGGACACACCATCCAGAGGAGTCGATCCATGCCGTTCGTTGTGGGCCAAGGGTGAGGGTCACAATATTTATGGCGACGCGCGCCACATGACGTTGAACTATGCGTATGACTAACCGACCGGGCTCCCCGGGCTCCGCTCCGCTCCTCTCCTCCTATATAGCACATACATATATCCACCTCCTTCAGCCGTCATTTTAATAAACTTCATATGTCGCATGTCGCCATTTTTTCTTCTTTTTTTGCACGTTGCTCCTCTCTTGGTTGCCTTCCTTTGTTTTTTTTTTTCGTTTCTGCTACATACTCGTACAGACTTGCGGCTTTATTAGTCCGTGATTTATGTAGTCACAGATAGCGGAGAGTTGGTGCGGACTACAGCTCCTGCCACTGCCACTGCCACTGCTACTGCTCCTGGTCGGGGGCTCTGTGGATGTCGTGGCAGGAAATTTATACATGCGCCGCAAGTAGTCGGGCGTGGACAAATGAATGACATGGCACCGCTTGGCCGCCTGCTGCTTGGCTCGACTCAGCTTTTTAGGCAGTTAAACTCGAACTAATCACAGGGCCGGGATCTCGCCAGTGGGCAATCTGCTATGCAGCTTTATGGCTGCCTGCGAGGCAATTTCAAAGAAAACCAAATTATGAACTTGTCCATATTGACTGCACATATGTCCTCGTCCTGCCTCCGGACGATACCCCCTCCCCCTCGCGCTGTGCTGTGATGTGTTGCCGATGCCGATGCTCTTGTCTTGGCATTGGAGTCACGTATTTGACGCAACGTTTGCGCCTTTAATTCGTTGCGCCAAGCCGCTGCCCGGACACGTCCACGTAATTATTTACGGGTAGCGGCGAAATTTATATAAAATATTGTATAAAATAACACATCACACATCGCATAGAATGCATATGGGTTATTTATGGCCATTAGGCCGCAGCGTACGAGTATTTGTTTATTTATTTTTATTTTATTTTATTTTTCTGCACAACATCTTTATGGTGCGACAGGCAGATGTGCATATGAATAAATTATTATTATTATTAGCTATCAGCTGGCAGCTGGCAGCTGGCAAAGGGATGCCTTTATCTTTTGAATAGTTTTCTTATTTATCAGTTTACAGTTTTAAAAATATATACAATTTTAAAGCCTTGTGACTTTGTGGCGGTTAACCAATATTTATACTCAATTAATAGACTCTGCTGCAAAACTCATATGTGCCATGTTCTGTGGAGAGAGGCAGGCGGCAGGGAGCAGGCGGCAGGCAGCAAGTTCTGGCATTTACCGATCAAAATAATGCCCATGGAAATGCATACAAATGCGTTACTGCATTGAAAATCATAGCCGGAGTCAGCCAGGGTGCAGAAAGCCATCAGCCGGGGACGGACAGGGGCAATAGCAGAGGCACAGCCAGAGCCCAGAAGAGCAAACATGGCAGCCGAGGGAAAATATTTTCAATTTCCATTACAAAAGTGTGAGCAGACGAGAGCACAGGGAGCGGTGTGCGGCGAGTGCCAGGCAGAATGGTTGGCAGGAGGAGTGCAGTGTTCTTCAGTATTATGAAAATTAAATTTTTCATTTCAATGCATCAGCCCATGGATACGGCAGACGAATGGCCGATACGGGCTGTGCCGGGCCGGGTCGGGCCAGGCTGCCAATGAATGAATCTGACGAGATTGTTCATGCCACTAAAGCTCACGCATAGACAGCCAGACAGATCCCCCGTCCTGGTTGGCTCTGGGTCTGGTCCTGCCCTTGCCACTGGGCGTATCGATGCCAACACTTAGCCAACCCTGATTCGATGCACCAAATTGGTAGATATTCAATGGTCAATGGTATCCGTAGCCCCAACGTGAATGTGGTCGATCGCCAGGAAGATTATGCCCTTTGTACATGTGTTTTAGTGGGTGTGGGTGTGGGTGTGCTTGCATGTGGGTGTATGTGTGCGTGGCTACATTTAAGCCGTTGGTAATGGAAATGCAATTTAACATGCGAATAAGTTCCCAATGTGTTTTAGATTTGCACTCCTTCTCGAATCTGGTACACCATACAGCCACCACACGACCAGCAGTGGGCCGGTTAACTCCTTAGCTCCGAATTCCGGAATCTTTAATTCAAAAATCGATTGCAATATTTCCAGCAATGTTCAATTGCTCTGCGCCGAAATGTGTGTTTTTGGCAACGAATTTTAATTGGAATTTTCAGTATGGATACTTTGGTAGTTGGCAGCAAAAAAATTGTTGCATTCCATGCTGCAGTTGATGCAACACATCGGGGGGTAGAGGCAAAATCGAGCAGCAATAATGGGATCAACTAAACTAACCGAACGAACGATCTTTTCCCATCAGGCTTTCTAATTGGGAAAAGCAGTAGATTGGATGCACTGTACTTTGATGTAAAATACTTTTAGGAAGTGAATGCCTTTGTCGCTCCGATTCAAACCTGAGCTGAGTGTTACTTTACGAGCTAGTTTGTCTATTCTGGCCATTAGCTTTGAATGCTTACCCAGATTTGGCATAGATTGTGCTCCGTTTATGCGGAGTTGATCGAGTTCCTTTGGAATTGAGTTATTCCATTAATGAGGCGCGCTCCGCTCCGCTGTGGAGTAAACGTTGGGTATTTGCTAATTGCTAGAAGGAGGCCTTTGGAGGCCTTCGCCTCCCATTCAGGCCGTACGCATACAAATGACACTTTAAGAAATTGGATTTTCATTCACGAGAGGGTTTAGTTGGGGGTGTGGAGGAGGTATTTATGGCCACGCCCTGTTGACCTCGCCGCCGTGTGCCGGGGAAACTTTTACGGTCCACCATAAGCCGCGCACTCTATCCGCTCGCAATGTTTATTAATGAAACTGTTTGTGATTTGCATTTTAATTTATGCAAAAATACAAAAATATATTTAATATGTGCAGGAGTACGAAGCAGCAGAGCAGCAGCCACTACGATTGCGAGAATGAACGTTGAAAGGAACAGGAAATGGAACTAGAGCAGCGGCCACACCATGGCGGTGGGCTCTGCAGTCAGCTCCAATTGAAATTCAAAGGCAACGAGCAATTTTTAATGTTTCCCTGCTCTGGTATTTTACGACTGCGACTGCGAGTGCGACGATGGCAATGGCGATGGCGATGTCTGCTAAACTGAATTGATAATTAACATGGCAAATGCGCGTGTAATTAGCATTCAGTGGAGCAGCAATACTTTACAATGATATTGCCACTAGGGGAGGTACCTAATCGTACATATACTCGTTCTCATGCTAAGGAGGAAGCTGCCACCGCCTGTGTCCCGTACGATCTTTTGATGCCGCTGTCAGAGCTCTGCTGGACTCATATCTCTGTTCAGCTGAGGGTGTGGAAAGATTTTTCTTTCTTTTGAACGTCTCTAAAAATGTGAAATCCCCCAAATCTGTTCTAATGGCAGTCTCCTCTGACATTTGCAAATCCATGCAGCGACTGCCAACAAATACTGGTGTTTTTTTTTTTTTTTATATCATTTATTATTGGGTAACAGTAGGGTAACAGTAGATTATAACTAAGGGTAACAGTAGATTATAACTAAGGGTGGAAAAAGGGGGGGGGGGGGGGGGGGATGATGATGCCAGAAACCTGCGGGACTGCCGCGAAGCTTTGCTTCGCAGGGGACTGGCGGGTCGATTTAGACCCCTCCTTCGTTGCCGTTGCGCAGCCGCTCCAGCTCTCTCAGCTTCCGCATGACCTCTGATGCGTACTCAGATACTCGGGACCAGTAGTCTTCGCTGCGAAGCATCTCGCTCGTGAGGGCACCCGCGCTAAGCGAGTCTCCACCTATGATCAACCGCTGCTCTGCGAACCTTGGGCAGGTGAGGAGTATATGCTCCGCGGTCTCCTCGACGCCGCACATCGGGCAGTTTGCGTCGTCGTCGTGCCCGAATCTATGGAGGTAGCTTCTAAAGCAGCCGTGCCCGCTTAGGAGTTGGGTTAGCCAAAAGTTGACTTCTCCATGCCTCCTGTTGACCCACCTACTGATGTCCGGAATTAGGGTATGAGTCCATCTTCCCTTTTGTGATGTGGCCCAGCGGTTCTGCCACCTAGCTAGGCTTCTTTCCCTCGCTGCCGTCTTTATGCGTCTCCTCTCTGCCGGGGAACGATGTTGTGCGGGAACGTCGAGCTCCAACGAGATTTCCCTAGCTTCCTCGGCTAGGTCCACCACTGGGAGCATTCCGGCGATGACAAGGGCCGCATCTTCCGAGATGGTCCGAAAGCCGCAGCAAACTCGCAGGGCTCCCAACCGGTGCGTCGCATCTAGCCCCTTCCTGTAGGACTTGATCCTCGCCGCCTCAGCCCAGATTGGGGCTGCGTACATCATGACCGCCTTTCGGACTGACTGAAGCAGGAGTCTGCGGCCTTGTTTGGGTCCCCTCGTGTTCAGCATCATGCGTGACAGGGCCCTGCCTAGGACTGCTGCCTTCTTGCTGGCTGCTTCGAGGTGCTCGCGGAAGGAGAGGCGAGTGTCCAGCAGTACCCCAAGGTAGCGGATTGCTCGCGAGGATGTGATCTCGACGGAGCCGACACGCACCGTCGCAACCTCCACTTTCTTGCGGCTGGAGATCAACACCGCTTCCGTCTTGTGATCAGCCAGCCTTAGGCCTACTGATGTCAGCCACTCTTGGATCACGGCCACCGCTTGGTTGCACCTGGCCTCCACTTCTCCGAGGTGCTTGGCAACCACTACCAGCGCGACGTCGTCTGCAAAGCCTATTGTCCGAGTATCGGCAGGGAGCTGTAGCTTGAAGATAGCATCGTACATTACGTTCCAGAGGGTCGGGCCGAGGACAGAGCCTTGGGGAACGCCGCATGTGACCTGGTACTCCACGGTGCCGCAGTCGGTGTCGTACAGCAGCCTCCGGCTTCGAAAATAGTCCTCGATAATGGCCACCAGGTAGTCTGGGATTCCCAGCCGCTTGAGGGACCTGAGGATGACGTCCCACCTCGCCGAATTAAATGCGTTTTTGACATCCAATGTGACAACGAGGCAGTACTGTTTCCGCCCTCCAAGCCACCTGGTGCCCTCTATGGCTTTTGCCGCGATGTCCGTCACTATGCGGATCGCGTCAGTTGTCGATCTTGCCTTCCTGAAACCGAACTGCATGGGGGACAGGTCACCTGCCTGCGCAATTTCGGCTTGGAGCTTCCTGCAAATGCAGCGCTCCAGTGCTTTGCCCACGTTGTCGATTAGGCAGATGGGCCTGTACGACGAGGGGTCCTCGGGAGGCTTTTGAGGCTTCGGCAGCAGGACTAGCTTCTGGAGCTTCCAAGGCGTTGGGAAGACTCCTTCACGGAGGCACATGTTGAAAGCCTGCGCGAAATCCGACGGGTGCGCGGTCATTGCCAGCTTGACTGCGGTGTCAGGGATGCCATCCGGGCCTGGCGCCTTGCCGGTTGGGGTTGCTCCAGCGATTTCCAGGATTTCGCTCTCCGTTATGTCGCTCCATCCGATGTGGCGATAAGGAGTTCGCGACGGGCTGACAGCTGGGTCGACGGTAGGGAAGAGGCTTTCGACGATGGTTTTCATTTTAACGGGGTCAGCCGTGTTAAGGGGCTTCACCGCGTTAAGCTTCTTGACAATCACCTTGTAGGCGAGGCCCCAAGGGTCGTTCTCCGCTGAGTCACACAGCTCAAGGAAGCAATTCCTCTTGCTTCTTCTGATAAGCCTTTTAAGAGCACGGCGTTTCGCTGCGTACTCCTGGGACATCAATGGGAAGGCTTGGGATCCCCTCGCGCGAGTTTGGCGTCTTCTAGCACGAATGCATTCGGTGCGAGCCTCGGAAATCTCCGTGCTCCACCAAAAGACCGGCTCGCGGTGGCGAGAGTGGCTTCTTTGCTGCCTTGTGCTTGCCCTGCATGCCGTTGTCAATGCGCCGATTAAGTTCGTTGCGCAGTCCTCTGCGGTTCCCGGGGCCTCGGGAATGCTCAGCTCTGACAAGAAGATATCCGGCCTGAGGGTTCTGGCATTGAAGGTCGTCCTTGGTTGGAGAGCTGTCCCTTGTGGGTGGGCCTCGATGCTGCAGATGATGGCGTTGTGGTCGCTAGCCGTGTATGCGCTGCTGAGTCCCCACGCTGTTCTCCCAAAGAGAGCGGTGCTGCAGAAGGTAAGGTCGATGATGGATCCCAACCCAGCTCGGGAGAAGGTGTGCTCTGATCCGGTGTTGAGGAGTTGTAGCTCTAGAGTGGCAAAGGCTTCCATGAGAGTGCGACCTCTAGCATTGGTGGACCTCGATCCCCATTCCTCTGACCAGGAGTTAAAGTCGCCGGCCATGATGATGTTTGGCCGTCCCCTAGCGTCGTCTGCTATCTCATCGAGAATGGCTCCGAACTCCTGGATAGATAGGCGTGGTGCCAGGTAGCAGCTGTACAGCCAAAACTGGCCAACCTTGGCTCTTACGTAGCCGTTTCCCCTGCGAACAGACTCAGCTTGGGGGGTGGAGTGCCCGCATACCCATATCGCTGCCGTTTTCGTGCTATCAAGAATGTAGTTGGTGTTGCTGGTTCTGCGGTATGGTTCGGAGAGAACTGCCACATCCGCTGTAGTTTCTCTGACTAGCTGGCAGAGTAGATTCTGCGCAGCTTCGCAGTGGTTGAGGTTTAGCTGCAAAAACCTCACTTTGCTATCCGTTTCTTAGTCTCTGCTCGTCTACCCGGGCATCTCTTGCTGCCAGCTATGTGGTCAGTCGCTGCAGGATGCTTTTCTGCACAGAGAAAGCACCTTGGCTCGTCCGTGCATCCGGCTACTTTGTGGCCACCTTTCCACACTTGTAGCAGCAGTTGCTGCGGTCGATGTTGCTCGTACACCTGGCTGCAATGTGCCCGAACTCTAGGCATTTAAAGCAGCGCCTCTGGCCTGATCGTTCTACGATCCTGCATCTCGTCCAGCCAATCTTTATTTTGCCCACCTCCGTGAGACGCTTCGCCAATGGGTACGCGAGTCCAGCGATAGCCACCTGCGAACTTCCGTATCCCGGGCGCAGGGCCCTGATGCTTCCTACACCCACCGGATGCTCCAATTGGGCAGACATTGCCTCGGCAATCTCTTCCTTCGTGGCTAGGTCGTCGATGTCGCGGATCTCGACAAACGCTTCGCTTACCACCGCCCGGACGCCTGCCTGAGTGCCAAGCACCTGGCTTATATCCTCCGTTAGCTGGGCTGTGTTCTCCTTTAGCGCACCATTCAGCTCTAGCAAGAGCTCTCCCTTTGCTGTCCGTCGGACTCTGTCGACATTGTTGCCGACTTCCTTCAGCTTGCCGTCATCCCTCCTGGTCACCATCCTGAGAATGTCGCTGTAAGACAGGTCTCCTGTAGTGGCAATTATAATAGCGTCTGGCCTATTACGCCTGGGCGGGTGGGATGTAGTCTCTCTGGGTCTGTTTGGTCGTACTACCGGCGCTTGGCTAGGCCGGCTTCTGGGCCTGCTGCTGACAGTAGACCATGTCTCTGCCTGCGGTGCTTCTACCGTTTGTGTCGATGCCTCCGTTAGCTTGCCTACGAACGGGGATGTCTGCTGGTCCGCCGTCTCAGGTGTGTGGACTTTAAGCTGCTCCTCTTGAATCCTCGCGCACATGGACGAGTGCAACTCTTTAAGGATTACTATAGAGTCCCTTGTCGCCTGGTTTATGTACCGCGCTGCCGGTCTCCTCTCTATGATCTCGAGGACCAGCCCGTCTAGGATCTCTCCCATTTCGGACGCCAAGGCCTGTAGGCTTTTGGGGACCTTCTTCTTCTTCTTTTTCGCCCTTTCCGTGCTAGCAGGGCTACCTTGCTCCCTGCCCTTTTGGGCGTGTCGGCGTCCATGTTCGCGTCGCAATGGGGTGCAGACCCAGAGGGTGACCTCGCAATTTTCGCTCTCTGAGCGAACGCCTGAGGTCGTCAGAGTCTGAGAGCTGGGCCAGATTCGAGCCCCCGAGCATCCTGCCGGCCTAGGCGCCGCCTGGGCGGAGGTGATTTGGCGGCTGGCGAAGTGTCTTGCTTATATATAAACGTTTTCCGCCTAGGGGTTAGGCAGTACTTCCCTTCCGGTGCGGTCGCTGGCAGAAGCTAGCTGATGTGGGTGCTACAAGTTCTCCGCAGCGATCGCTGGCAAGAGCTGGCTGCTTTGACACCTAGTGTCCCTTCACAGCACTGCACTCGATCAGCTGGTTAGCGACCTGCGCTCTCCAGCCCTGGTATACCAGTTGCACAGCTGAGGTGCCTGGAGTGAAAAATGTGAAGCAGCCGAGAAAATGGGAATCGTAGAAGAAAGGAAGAAAAAGGCGAAAAAAGGCGGGAGCCCCTCGGCGTTGAGTGAAAAGGCCGAGTGCGCAGTCGACGTGAGCCCCAGCCCCTCCCTGCCCCCTTGGGCGCCCGTGGAAGAGCGGCGAGAAGCACGGTTTTCGGAGCCAGGAAAGTGGGTGCCTTGATCCTCCCAGGTGAGCACGCGGTGTCAGCAACGCCTGTGTTAATTTGCCGTATTTTCCGCAGGTCTCTATCGCGATTTTGGGTTTGTTATGCAGAGCAGCTGTTCGACGCGTCCGCACTCGAAAAATTCGCGTATCTGTCAACAAATACTGGTGTATCCGTATTTATTTGCATTTATGCCCCAGCTTGAGGTCTTGGCCCATTGTCTAGATTTAATCCCCGAGAATCTGGCTGGCTGTCAGTCAACCAAGCGGCTACAAAGTCACTCACTGGATGCGTCTGAGCGTAAACGTTTTGCGCTCGAATGCATTGCATTGCCAGATCTGAACAGAGTTTTACAATTCCCCAGAACAAAGTCCTTCTCGTCCTTGCTCCCATCCGCATCTGTATCCCCTTCTTGGTCCAACAACCACAGCAGATTCCACTCCAACTCCCACTCCCACTCCCACTCCGGCTCCACTCCATTTGCAATTTACAATTTGAATTGTAGCTGAAATGAAAGCGTGGCGTGGCTTATTGCAAGTGCAGTTTCTATTTCTATTGTTATTGTTAATAATTTTCCGCCTTTGTTTGCACAAATTACAATTCTGTCAAGACCTACTCGGCACCCTGACAATGCCCTCTTTGAATTTTCCCCATTGCGTTTGGCGGCTGCCCCGGGACAGACCGAGACTGCTGCAGGCCTCGCAGAAGTTAATTAAGTTGCCGGGTCTGCTCTGGTCTGGTCTTTGGCTTTGTGTTGGTTTGATCTAATAGGCACATATTAGGACACCCTTCCACACCGCACCACCCACGCGACCGAGTGTTGCTTATGCCGCCCCAACATGCGTATCAAATGAGATGCATTTGGCAGGACAACGCTGAGGGCTGACCGTAAAGGCCATTTACAATTCAATTTGGACTTAGCTCGGTTAGGCCCTGTCCCTGACTGTCCCGCCCTGTGAATTGCACGTGCGCCTCAAGTTGTCATGCTAATAATATTACGCATACGCACTGTAGACCAGCAACCATTTAAAGCTGCCCCTAATTTGATTTCCGACACAAAATACTTCGAATTTTATGTGGCATTTTTGCCTATGCAAATTCGATTCACACCTAGAGCTCTCGAACTGTCGAAATTGGCAGCCGGGCATTGTGTTTGCATTAATTAAGACTGATTTAAATTACGAATTCAAATTTTAATGAACGATTTTGCTGCTCCTCGGTGCGTCTCAATGACAACTGATGATTGGCAGGGGACACAAATTTGGATAAATTGGCTCGCATTTGGGTGATATCTGATTGCAGCTGCTTACTGCAGCAGCTTATTTCAGAAATTTGGTTTGTGCTGCCCCATTAAAGGGCTCCCACTGCCTCTTGCTCTCTGGCAGCTGGTTGATTTTCCACCCCTCCACCCCTCATCACAAAAATGGCTACAAAAACATTTCTCAACTTGTCCAGTGTCAAAAGCAAAAGCAAACTGCAACAGAAACAGAAACTGCAACTGCATTTGAAACTTTTTGACCAACCAACTAATTGTCAAGTGGAGAGGCATGCAGCCCGAGCCCGAGCCCGCTACCGCCACTGGCATGCCACATAAGTCACCCAGGCCCTGCCAGCAGAAAAATTACTCCTACCACACGAAATTGTGCCTCACAGAAAATGCAGCGGAGTCGGGACCCGTGCGGTGGCATTTGTTGACTGATTTTCAAAATGCCAGGCAATGCACAAGTGCATGGCAGATGGATGTGGATGGAGAGCCAAGGGTTCGCAGGAGGGAATGGAGGAGGCGGTTGGTTATTTGGGAATGCAGCACGCAGCTGACAATAGAAATTGGCCTGGGACATCGGCTGCCTGGCTGAGGGATTGGGAGAGTGGTTGTGGGTGAGTGGAGGAGTGGGGAGGGGATATGGGACATTGGCAATAGCCAAAGTGCCCGAGTTTGTGTCCTCTCTCCAGTGCCTTGCCTGAGCCCGGCCCTGCTGCATTGCGTTCCCTTTGACAATATGCTCAACATGATGCTCCAAAAACTGTAAACTATGCGCAAACATACCCACACACACACACACACACACACACACACACACACCCCACTCAACTCACCGACACACACATGTCGTATTATGCACGTGGGAATTGTCGCTATGCGTGTGTCTGTGCGAGAGAGAAGTTGCAAAAATAACGTTGACAACTTTTATGTAGAGCTCCATTCGTTGGAGCTCTGGCTCTGGCTCGGAGTGGGTGTGCGTGTTGGTGTGGGTGGTAGCTGGATGAGTGGTCCGGATGGAGTGGTCCATGGCAGAGCTGCGGGTGCGATGTATGTGGCTGTGGTTATTTATGGCAATTAAAGGACTAATGATGTCCCAGCGCAGCTAGCCGGTACATGATGCTGCTAAAGCTGCTCCTCTTGGTACTCCTCTGGCTGCTGTTGCCTCTGCTGCTACCCCGATTCCCACCAGCAATGGCCAAAAACTTTATGTGGAGAAGGCTACTAATATTATACTCTTCCCGGGCATATTACGATTGTGCATTACTGCTGGAGAAATTCGTCTGATAATGGAAGTTACTTTAGTACCTTTGTCTAGTAAAAACTTATAGTGTATGGTATTAAAATAAATTTAAAGTGCTGCAAGGTAAAAAAAACGTAAAACAAATTTTGTGAATTTCACGCTTTTCATGCCTCTGGCTATCAAGAAATTTAAGCACATTTAGTTTATGTTTATTTTAGGGAAAACTAAAGTATTTTTCCACAGTGGAAATTAATTTTATTTTATGGCTTTTAATTTTTCCTAAAAATTTTAATTAAATAAATATTCAAAATTATTCAAATTTGTAAGTAGATATTTGTTTGAATATTTATATTTTCAATGCATAATGTTGAATACTAATAATTTAATGATTTCGAATCCTCGTCGAAGAGTATTCCCATTTCTTGATCACGAAAAAGTATCAAAAATTCGTTTCAAATTTAATTGCAGTATTTTTATGTTTTGTTTCTTTTATTTTACTTTGCGTCGGTCCTATTATATAAATTTTGCAACGAGCCGGAGAGGCCCAAGCGAAAGTTACTTAAAATTCAATTAATTTGTGTGTGTTGTGCAATGAAAAATGTTTCGGTGCAACTTTCGGTGCGTGCTTGACGCGGCGACAACTAGCGGACGAGAGTCGCAGAGTCAGTTGTGGACCAAAGTTGGCTCTGGATCTCTGTCACATCCTGGCAGATAGAATGGTGCAGGCGGCGAGGCGGGAAAGGGAAGGCTACCTCGCATGGATGCTGCTGTTTTTGGGCTAATTTGGCCAGCGGTCATGCTGATGCTGCTGCTGCTACTGCTGCCGACTCTACTCTGATGCAGATGCAGATGGAGATGCCATTGCATTGACAGATAGTCGGAACCAAGGCAACCAAAGGAAAGTTCAACTAGAACGAGGACAAGGGAAATTTCATTTGTGTGGCCAGTAATTAGATTCCAATTTGAGCTCTGGCAAAGAGCACGCACACTAATCATGGATGGCCAGGAGCGGCATTGATGAAGCTTCTCTTGGGGACCCAAAGTTTTGCCAGCTCCGGATCAAAGCAGCTCCGGCTGAACAGCTCGGTCGCAGATCAATTAAATAAATATAACTTGGCTAGGGAAAGTGGCAAGGGGATGGAGGGAACTGCTACTGGACTGTGGGCAGAGCAGATTAAATTATCAGTCCGCATGGAGCTGGCTGGCCGGGCTAACCAAGTGGCAAATCATCTGCCCAGTCATCACAACAATAACGATAACTCTTCCATGCAATGATGAGGAATGGCGGACTGGTGGACTGATGGGGTGGTGGTGTGGTGGGGTGGTGGGTTGCTGGGTTGCTGGAGTGGCAGTGGCAGTGGTCCACTGGTCTGGGGGGATGCACACGGAGCGCATCTCATGACTGCACGCTCGAATGCTCATTTTAAATTGACTTCAAACGTTGTTGCGTGACGAGCTGCATGGACACGGAGTCTGCAGGATGCTCGGCAGGATGGCAGGATGCCAGACCACCAGGCTGCCCTGCCCTGACTGGACCCAGACCCGAACCCGGACCCGGACCCGTCTGGTCACTGCAGGCGCGGCACGCACGCATTCTGATGCCATGACGAACGTGGCGAACGTGGGCTGGACGTGGCCCGGACCTGGCCAACAATATGGTTAACACTCTCTGCCAGACGACGGAAGCGATGCCACTGCCTTTAATTGTGCCACATCATTTATGATGGTGGGGGCACGGGGCACGGGAATGGTGAAGGGCAGACAGATGAAGTGGATTGCTGGGAGTTCAGTGCAGTGCATTGAATACGGCCGCATCTGCCGCAACGATTTGTTTGGATTTCAGTCAGTATACGGAGATGATTCGTGGATAACGTACAGGCAAGTATGTACGTTTAATTGATTTCAATAAAATATGAGAAATTAAAACAGAAATTTCAGGGCAGGGGCCCGCATCTTTCATTGAGCAGACCAAACAATGAGAAGAAAATCAAAAAAGTTCCAGCAACAACCTGCCGAAGAAAGAGCCAGTGAAAGGTGAAGGATAATGCAGGATGGGGAAAATAAAGGGCGGAACGGGGGATAGGGTACTTCGTAAAAGTGTGCAAGAAATGGCAAACTTTTTGATGCTTCAAAAAACTCATTAAAAAGGATTTGACACGTGAAGTGCGAAAACTTTCTATTTTTATATTATTTCCCTTTTACATTTTTATGGCAACGTGTGAGGAATTCTTTCTGCCCGTGTACGTGTGAGCGTTGGTGTGTGTGTGTGTGAGTGTGTGTGTGAGTGAGAGTGCGTTTGATGTGTGCTGATTGCCAGTGCCAAAAGAGCGAGCGCCCATCAAGCTCAGCGTGTGAGTGTCGTCATCGTCGTCGTCCTCGTCCTCGTCGTCGTCGTCCTCGTCGACGCTCGTTAGGATCTGCGGATTGAATTTCAATGGCGATTGATGACGGCTGCATGTGTGCGGTTGTTTGTGTGGGGGGAAGGTATTAGTCCGCACAGCTTGTACCGGGACAGGCAACAACTTTTTCCCAGAACTCAACCCGCACCCGAACTAAAAACCAGAGCTCTAGTCATACCAAGAACGCGACTCCGATTCGAGTTTCCCTACTCATTTTATGATAATGCTCGAACCTGGCGTTAATGAGCTCTTAAGCTTAAATAAGAAACGTGATTTAGTTACTAAGTAAACTAGGAAATAGACGGCATCGCCCTGCAGAAGCTGTGTACGCGCTGCAGAGGCAAAATCTTGGCTTAATTTGAAAAGTTTGACAGCGCAGCCAGCCAGGATGCGCTGCCACCAGCACACCAGCCCACCAGTCCACCAGTCCACCGCAACCCATCACGAAAAACACGTCAGGTGTAGGGAGAACAAACACACACACACACATATTCGCACTTCTGCTCCTGCCACACAACGGAATCGAACTCTTTGCATACAATATTTCGCCATTTAATTGCCGGCTCGGACAGTCAAACAGCAAATGAAAAAAGTTTCACGATTCGTGTGAATCATTGGCAGGGCTGTTGGCCCATGACCAGCACGTGTCCATCAGCCATTGGATCAGTGCTGCCAGTTTTAATAATTTTCAGCTCAACTCGAACTAATCAAAACTCAGACACCCTCCCAAACTAGAACCAGAACCCCAACCAAAAACCCCAGTCCACACGAGTTGACAGTTCGGAAAGGGCAGAGTCAATGCACCCTACACACTAGGCAGCACAAAGCTGAAAATTGAATGCTCTGTAATATGCGAAATTAAATAGATTATATTGCAGGAATATCTACATATCTGGTATAGTTCCACTCGTAGTCAACGTTGACGTCCAGCCCATGCTACCCTTCTGGTGAGTGCATCGCCAAAACCCTTTTCATGAATAACTCAACTCACTTCGGCTCATGAAATTTATGTAAATCTGCTGGAAATTGAAATATGCAGATGCTCGTTTCGAAAATTAGAACGAGGCCAAAAACATTCGAGCAACAAAAATGTATGTATTAAAATATATTTCGCATTTTATTAAATTTGACAATATGATAAGTTCTTTGGCGGGCGGACGACTGTGTCAAGATCCCGGCCAGACCAAACCTAAATTAAGTAATAAGTTTCGTGCGCCTTGACCTCAAGGGTTCACACCCAGCTCCCCAGCCAAAGGACAGGACAGGACAGGACAGAACAAGACATAACAGGGTAGAAGCGGGCAGAACAGGAATGGGACATGTACGAGCATTGGCCTTGTGTTGACACACTCCTGGAAGACTTTTGCCTTTTGTGGTCGAAAGGTTGAGTGCGTGCGACGCAGACGAGCAGATTTTCTTATTAAAATTATACAGATCTAAAGGCGTGGCAAGGCGTTTAGGGTTAATTTTGGTTGCTCGTGAGAATCCTCAGACTCAGACCCGAGAACAGGGACCCGCAGTTAACCCAAACCCCAAGCACGGGGCACAAAAGTTAATGTGATTAATGTTTACTTAATGAAATGAAGTTATCAAGTTGATTTTATCAATTTGCACACAGGCGCCGGCACAGACAAAAGGACCTCTCTATAGCCTGTCAAAACTGGCGCCGGTGTGATGAAGGTGCTCGATAGGATTAGGTGGGTTTTCCTCACTCACACCCCCTCTCTTACTCTTGATGGAATGCAAAGAGGCAAGCGGTTTTCTTTGGGTTGAAAGGCATATTAGTTAAATGTGGTTGACAAGCGGCTGCTCGAGTGTTGGCCAGGCAAATATTTGAAACTTTCTGGCAGAGCCAGAGGATGCCTCAAGCCGAGATGAGATGAAATGGCAGTCAGTGAGCCGTGCCAGTGCTGGATGTCAGTGCGGTGCGGTGCGGTTGCTGCAATCAGTGGACGGAAAGCCAAAAGGAATTCCATAAAAACAAGTTCAATTAAATCGACGCCAGTTGGATTTTCCCTTTGCGTCTTTCGTTAATCAATGCGTTTAACGTTTTCAATCAAGCAACTGGCAAAAAGACAGCCCTCGAGAGGGGGACTCGACTTGAGTCGAGTCGAGTCGACTGCACAGACAGACAGCTCAAATTCAGTTAAGCATTTCACTTATTTGCATATAAATTGATTAAAAAGAAAATACATGCCAGACAACTCGCACAGTCAAGTTTTGAGTGTGTCAACATGGCAAAGGACGAAAGGGTCTTTCGCTCTTGGTCCCATTGCCATTGCCATTTCCATTCCCATTCCGATTCTCTGTTCTCGATTCCCGTTCTTGTTCTGCTTTTTCTTGTGGATGTGTTTCTGTTACGGTTTCTCCGTCTGCCCGCCGCCGCCGCCGCCACCTCACTCGTTCTTTCCCTCTTTTGGCAATTTCTGACACTTCAAATGCGTATGATTGTTTTCCTTTTGATCAGCGAATTGTGAAGTGATTCACTGATTGAGTTCGGGCTCAGTTGATGCGTTGACAACATCAATGCACACACTCGCACTCACGCCCCTCCCCCCCCCCCCCCCTGCTCCTGTCTCTGGTCAGTCGCTCGCTGCTTTTTCTGCAAGTCCCTGGCAAAGCCGCCAGCAAAGGTAACACTAGTGGCAGTGGCCGGTGGCCAGTGGTCCGACTGTTAATCAAGGTGAACGACTCAACTGCGCTCAAGTCCGGCAGGACTAAAAATTCATTCATTCGCTTTTATTTCCAAACGAAATGTTAGATGAAAGGGTCCCACAAATTATTTACTTTATTTCCGTTTCAAAATTATTATTAAATATAGTCACAAATTTAATCTTCTACAAATAAATACAAACCCAATTGAATCCGTTGGTCTGTTTGGATCAGAGTTCAATGATCTTTCTCTTGCCACTGTTTCGATGAAGCAAAGTGAGGAATTCCCACGAGTGGGACCTTTTAATTTATTCGCGCTAATTATAGGGACGTGAGTCACCGTCTGAGGACACTGTTTACCAACGACGGGGCTCAATGTGTTGTGGCCCACCTCTGGGCTCAGCTGTTGCCTAGTTCCATTTTGTTGCCATTCGATTTTTTTGGCGGCGCCTTCGGCAGGAGACACAGTGCGGCGGCCGCTGCCGAGGCCTCTATTTAGTTCACTTTCAATTCGTTTGCCGCGATGTTGTTGAGGGCCATGCGCACGAATAGCTTGCGGCGCAGCTTCAAGGTTAATAGTGTATGAATAAATCATTAGTGGAGCAAAGGACAGTGTTATGTTTGTGGAGGTGCACTGGTTCAGCTGAGTGTTTTTCAATGCATATTACGCATACGCATTACTGCTCTCAGAATGCCTGCCAGCTGTGATTCGTGGACGAATAATAATAATAGTGTTGTCGCACATCTGGGTCACATCAGGCAAACACACACACGAGTCATAGATAAAAACATTGTGCTTACCCTGCCCTGCCGTGTGTGTCCCGGCCTCTTATTTTCGTTAATGGTCAGCCGACATGGCAATGCACTCAGGGCGTATGCATATTATATTCGACACATTGGACACGGCCTCTCCTGTCTCGTCCTGCCCCTGTCCCGATGCGACTTGCGGCTGGGCTGCATAAAACAAGCTTCGATTGCAGCCAAAGTCAAGGCAATTTCGCAAATTACATGTCCTTGTTGCAAGTAAACAGACAAGGGCGCCACAGGGGCAGGAGCAGCAGCAACAACAGCAACACAAAATAAGAACTGAACAAATAATCAATACTTAATTCTGGGCGAGAGTTGAGCTGCAACAAAACTGCAGTGAAACGTCCTAGATAAGGAAGGAGAAGATACTTTTGCCAAATAGTAATGAAAGTTTTTCATTCTCCGATTCCAAAATAAACTTGCAAATACGACTTTCAAAATGCACTATATGTTGAAAAATATTAGACCAAAAGTATTCCAATTTCTCATCATCAATTAAAGTTTTAAGTCCGAATTATTTACTTGCACACAAATGCATATTTTTTTATGTATTTTCGTCATTGATGCACTCAATTCAATGGATACTTTCACGTATCACATACGCGTATTCCCCGATTTATATTCCCAAAAAAAAAAAGAATCATCTGATCTCCTCTGAATGTCATCAGCCTAATTTGACTCTGAACTTTACGCTTTGGCTGGGACAAAAAGTACAAAACTACTGTTTGTCAGCCCTGGCAAACACCAGGAATCGCATACTTTTAGGCCCTTTCATTTTTATCTGGATCAATTTTGCATACCGCGCTCCCCACGGTTTTATCTTTGTATCTTTTTTGTGATGGCTCATGTTTGTCGCGGGCAAACATTCGCCGGCGACTGGCACGAAATTGGCCCCCGAAACATTCCACACTTTAATTGAAATAAAATGTTTAGAAAGCCAACCAGGTGAGGCAGACAGAGAGAGAGAGAGCCAGAGCTAACAGATGGATGAGTCAGGTGGGTGAGTCTGTTGGGGGCGCACTGTCTGCTCTATATGACCGTAAATGCTTTTTAGTAACTAGTTTGGGCTTCTGCCTACCCGCCTCACATCAGCCCACAAACTCATATTTCATTTCCATTCATTCCAACGCGCTCTCTCTCTCTCGTACTACCTACCGCTATGCAGTACGAGCGTGTGCCTCCTCTCTCTCTCTCACTCCCTGGCTCTTTCTGTCTCTGTCTACGCGCGCTCCAATGTTTATTCATTGCCACCGCTTTACTTTTCGCTTTCAGTTTGCATTTCAAAGCCGCTAAAGTAACAAGTATCTTGCAGTTATCCATTCAGTGGAGCGAAAATAAAAACATCGAAGCCAGCGGAAGCGGAAAAGTCGGGGAAACATACACATTTTCTATATAGCCAGTGAAAAGGGCCATTGAAAACCGCACCATGGAAGTAAGTTCTTGGTCTTCGCCAGACTTTTTTCGGGCTTGCTGTTTGTTATTTGTGTGGCTAAACTTTTGCTGGCGACCTTCACCTTGGGCTCCAATTAGACAGATTGCGAAAAGTGCTTTCACCAAAATGAAAACCTTTTGCACAAATTTTCCATTCCCTGCCCACTACCCTGCCTTGTGCTGAAATCAACTTAATTGAAGGCATCCGCTTAAAGCTTGTGACGCAGCATGAGAGAGCATCTTGGGGAGAGATCAGCTGAGTGGGGCCGGCCTACCGTGTGATTCATCCGGTTACGAGTGCTGACGAACGCGGCACCTCCACTGATCTCTGGTTTGGAATGGTTTTTCATTACACATTGGATTTAATTATATGTTCCATAATTGGAAATATCAGTTAGTCAGTCTCTTATGCATTGCTCTCGCATTGCCGCAGTGGAAATACCTTGGTGGTTATGATAAAATATAATGAGTGTAAACTCAATTTGAGGCGTTGATTTATTGTTCAAGGGGGAGATTGTGCTGGGTTTAAGAAGATAAAAATCGTTCACTCGAAACAATGAGACTCTTACGTACATTATGAACATTCCATACAATTTCTTGCAAAATATGTACATCAGATGAGAAGTAATATATAAACCACTTTTCCATTTTCCTACAAGAAATCACAGAATAAGAATATAAAATAGAAACATTGCTTTATTTAAAATCATTTTACTGACACTATTAAAATGTTAAAATCAATATGTCGTCTTGGGTAGCATTAAGTGACATTTAAATGGTCTATGGACTGTCATTAAAACACTTTGGGCAGATAGTATGCATGTAATTAACTTAATATTGAAAAACGTAACTTGCAGTCGCCCAACGGAGACCTTTACACGCTGGAGGCGAACCTTATGAACAAGTCTCTGCGGGAACTGACAGATGGCGCCGACAAGGATCCCATTACCAAGCTGCGTCTGCTCTGCTTCAGCCGCGGCGCAACAGGCATCCTGGGAATCGGCAGGTGGGTCGCTGATTGACTTTGAATGACATTTGGAATGGCTACAGTCACGAGACGAAAGTGTGCCGCCGAGTGCGATGAATTATGCAAGAGTAACAATTTAATTTTATATTATTCATGGCAGAGCCTTTCGGGCCATGGACGACGATGGCAGCAAGGCGCTCAACGAGCAGGAGTTCATTTCGGGCATACGCGACACCGGTCTGGATGTGACGGATGAGGAGATCAGGGAGATGTTCAACACGTGAGTGTCTAATGGCCAATTAATCTGCTTGCAAATTTAATTATTTGTATATCCAACTTTCAGGTTTGATGAAGATGGCAGCGGCTCCATTAACATGACTGAGTTTCTGGTCAAACTGCGCGTAAGTACGGCACATTCGCTTGTAATTGCTCGGACTTTGAGAGTACTTCTCTACAGCCTCCCATGCCAGAGTGCCGCGTGGGCATTATCGACCAGGCCTTTGACAAGATGGACCGCGACGATGATGGCATCATCACCGTTGCCGACCTGAAGAACGTTTACTCGGTGAAGGAGCATCCGAAGTACCAGAGCGGCGAGATGAGCGAGGATGAGATACTCACGGACTTCTTGCACAACTTTGAGGGCGGTCGTGGCAATCTGGATGGGAAGGTGAGCTCCAAGCTCCTCCATTGATGATTCATTACCTTTAAATATCGAATGTTTGTTTGTAGATAACCCGGGAGGAGTTTATCAACTATTATGCCACCATCAGTGCCTCCATCGACAACGACATGTACTTTGATCTGATGATGCGTAGAGCCTATGCCATGTAACTGAAGGGATTACAGTTCCAGCACTCGAACCACTTAAATCTCAATAGCTTGTCTAGTTTTAGATCCTTCATGCTTCATGCTTCATGTTATATTTATACTATAGACTCCCCAGAAAATAAATAAAAATCCCCTTGTTACAATTAAATGCATGTCAGCTTAACCCTGCTGGGCAAAGTTCCAAATGTTCGCCAGCAATGAAAATGAAGTACGACGAGCATGTACGGTCATAATTCGAATTTGAAATACTTTGGCAAGTGGCTGGGATTCTGGATTCTGGATTCTTGGTGAAGAATCTTGTGGGGTTCACGTTTGTGGGGGCCAAAGCGATTTAAGCCAGCTGCAAGTTTCTTTAACTCTGAGCATGTGAAGTGTTTGTCAAATATGCAAAATAACAAGTAACAAGTTTTCTCTAAACATTTGTTCGTAGTTTACACTGAAATTTAAAGTGTGAGTGCCGCTGTATGTGTGTGTGTGTGGGCCCATAATCAAGCCAGAGCGCCAAAGACGGCAATCATTGCAACAAACAAGGACCCAGCCTCGATCCTGAGCGCAGCTCCAGCTCCAGCAACCCTAGTCCCCAAAATGCTTGCCAGACTCGGCAAATTGTTTGGAATTGTCAGCAGCAACGAGTTGGTGTCATCTCTGGGTGCATCTGTGTGCCACAGTGAATCTGTGTGTTTGTGTGCTGACTGGTTGGCATTTATCACACAGCCAGGCCGGAGATGCTGAGCAGCGGCAGCCTAAATGTATGCTTTAAATTATGCAGACACCAGCTGAGATTGTCGCCACATGCATCCCTATTCCTTGTGAATGCCAGTGTGTGTGTGTGTGTGTGTGTGTGTGCTGCACGTGTATTTGTTTGTACGTGGCAAGTTTGGGCACTGATTGCAAGCAACTCATACAAAATTTTAATTGCCAATGTTGAAATTACGCACTGAGACAAAGAAAGAGTGAGGCAATGGCGAGGGAGGGCCCGGAGAAGACAGACTTGGCTAACAAACCATATGCAATCGTGCCTTGGCATCGCACTACCAGTCTACCAGTGCTGGCTGTGTAAATCACACACTCACAACTTTATCGTATCATTTCATTAAATTTTATTTACAGCCTGGCAACTGAAGTTGGGCCTCGCCTCCCATTCCTTTGCGCCGGGGCAACGGGACAACAGCAACTGTGGCACTTGGAAGTTGGAAGTTGGGGGATGCCGAAAGTTCTTGCCGAAGACCCAAATGCTCGGCTAATCAAAAATTTTCAATTGCCATTTTTGTTTGGAGTCGTTTGCAATTTCTTCTCAAATCCCAAATCTCCCTCCACATACCCATTCGCACATGTCAGGAACTCCACAAAAGGCAATTTCAATTAATTGCCTCTCGAACGAGGCTCTGGCTCTGGTTCTGGCTCTCAGTTGTTTTCCGCACGTAAGCCTGAAAACTCCTTTTCAATGGCTTGCATTCACACATTCACACTCAGCTTGCAGAGTATGTGCATAAGCATTAACTTTCGAAAACATTTATATTTATTTATGTGTGGTGGCCAGGAAATCAATAAAAATCCCATATAAATTAAAAGATTTGTCGGTCAGCTCGCCATGACTCAATGGGATTGAAAATAGCAAAAGGCAGACCCCGACTTCATCGAGCAGAGCGTTTAAAGATAGTGTGAATATTCGGATATGCTATCGAAAATTATCAAGATAAGGCATCCAAAAAGAAGCATTCATGTAAGCTGGAAAATCAGCCTGTTTCCATTGGCGAATGTTTAAGCTAAGGCTTCGCCTCGGGCGTATAGGAAGGCAGGAGCGACTAATGCATTATTTAAATCTAGTTAACACTTGGACATTTGCCGTTGATTGAAAAGGACAAAACAGGCGAAAAGTTAAGAGGACATATCGTTAGATAGAGGCAAAACCAGAGCCAGACCCGACAGAGGCCTGGACAAATGGAAGAGCAGCACATAAAAATAATAATAATAAAAGGCAGCCACAGGCCAACGGTGCTTGGGACATCATTGACTGAGTATTGAATACATTTCATTGCATCCAGCATGGGGGGAATGGGACCGGCGAATGGAGACCGAGCCGAAACCGGATAATGGAGAACAAGGCGGTGTGCGGGATGCGGAACACGGGATGGTAAATGGCGAAAATGTATCCCTCTGTGGTAGGCATTGAAGTGACGAAACTGGAAAATATTTCAGTCACGTTTTAAATGTAAAAATCTCAATCACGTGATCGAAATGCGCGCATTCACAATATGCACAGGCTACCAGCTGGAAAAAAAAGACCCTGAAAGAGCACCAGAGGGCCACAGAAGCCCATTGGCAGACATTCTCGTACAAGCAGACCGAGACAAAAGTACAGGGCATGGTGTGGGATTCCACGTTGGGATTCTGGATTGGGGCCGGGCACTTGGACAACGGTAAATCGAAATGAAGCCCAGGAATGAATGCGGCAAAAGCCCTTAACAGGTACTTGGTGGATCGATGAGTTAATGTCGCCATTGGCAGGATTGCAGTCAGCCGACGCGGCGTCGTTGGCTGCCGTGGCTGTATCTAATTATGTTATTGTTGCTGCTGCTGTTGCTGCTGCTGCTCCTCCGTTACCGTTGCATCAATTCTGGCCGCTCAAATTGCATAATGTATGCAAAAAGCTTAACTAACTGTGCGCATCGCTGATTGAAAAATTGAAATCATGTGGCATTTACTCGGACAGCAGCAGCACAAGCAGCTCTCGGACTCACTCACACACTGGCACACACACACACACACAAACACAGAAACACACAGACATGTGTACCTGTGGAGAGCACACAATTCGCTACAGTTTCCGTTTCCTTTGCACGCAGCTCGTGTGATTTTCACACCGCTCACTTGATTGATTGAAATGTTCGCCATTCCCATCATCATCATCATCGTCTATGCCCTTACAGAAGGTACATTAAATGTTGCCATAAGCTTATAAAGAATTTTAGTCATGTTGCTCCTAAAAGGCCATAGTCATTCTTATTATTTTGTATTTATAAATGCAAAATTCTGTTTAATTTGATCATTTTCATAGAGGATATATAAAGTTTCGGACTGTCAAGTGTTACCCCTTCTGTTTACTCTTGATATATTTTTTTGTTACTGCTGTCGGATGGCACTTTGGTCAATTTTTTTAATGACAGCGCTCTTGTTCAGTTTTTTGTCAGTGGAGGGACTGTCATGTAACGCTGGTTTAATTGCAGGCTATCGATACTCGAGGGCCCTTGGGAATGCTTAACTTAATTCGCGAATGATTGATTGTATCCAAAGCCTTTAGTGGGTTAATTTGTTGTAATTAAGAAAAAATTAATTATAATATATTTTGATAAGCACAATAAACTCAAGTTTCTGCAGATTTCAAGTGCTAATATTTATTTGATTCATATTTGAAGAGATAAAAATGGAATTTGCTACGTGAAATTCGAATTTATTCGTGAGAAAAAACGAAAAATATTAATTTTGAACAACATTACCATGTACAGTAAAAGCAAAATTAATCATGTGTATTTAACAAGTATGTACCGTACATTCAATGTTTTTGATTTCATGGTCATATTTCTATGCAAGTACTGAGTCCGATATAATCGGATAAAAAAATATTCCATTTATTTTTTCTTACTACAAATATTTTACGAATGTTGTATATGCAGTCTGTGGATGTGCTGTCTCAAAGTGCGGAGTGGATGATGCAGTCACCTCATCGAATTCCGGCCAGCGCTGTCACATTGCGCATACGCAGCGTTGCCGTTTTGTGCATATAAGCCGCCAATTTGTGGGGCGCATTAAAATGCATTTAGTCACGGGTCAACATTAGAGCCAAAACCCAAATGGCAAATGTTAATGCCTGCTTTTGTCGGGCATTAGCTGCTTTTGAGTTTTGTTTAGCGAAATTCACATTTATGGCTGTGGGTTGCAAATGAACATGCAAATGCGAGTTTTATTATGGACATTTTATTATTGTGCCAAAATGTGCCATTAAATACATCAGGTGGTCGTGTTTTAGTGTGTCTGCTCTGCTGGTGAGGTAGTCCCACTGCGGTTTTGTGCACGGCCATTTATATGCCAAAAATATATTTTCAACATGACAGCGGCAACAAAAAATCAATTTGTAAATGTTTTCGGAGTCGAAGCGAGACAGACAGCCCCCCGACCGGCGAACTTTGACAATTCGCACAACTTTTTGCTGCTGCTGTTTTCCTGTTGTTGGGGTTGGTGTTGGTTGGCGGCAATTGCCGCTGCATATTTTCAGTTATTGCTGGCAGAGCGAAACGCACGAAAAACTGCCAAGTGACCCCATTGGCAGCTGCAGTGTCCTGTCTGTTTTGTAATTAGCGCTCGGTGCGACTCTGTTCTTCTCTGCTCTGCTCTGCACTGCTGTTGGCATTCGGGGAGTTTCTGACCTCAATTACTTTGTCACCATTTCAATTTGCAATTTCAGCCATTAACTAGTTACACTCAATGCAATTAAACTTGCACTTTTCCAGTGGCACCAACAGCAGCAGCAGCAGCAGCGCGGCAGCAAGGTAACACCCTGCAAGAAACGCGACAAACTTGCCACGCCCCCCCTCACATCGGAATGATGTCAGCGATTTCAGCCACCGCAAAGTGTTGTCCCTGATGCTGTTGTACTAGTATCTGTATTCCAATCTGCAGTTGTTGTGTGGCACAGAGTGAAAGTGCCACTCGGCACACCTATACTACGAGTGCACACACACACACACACACACATACAGACACAGAGGGAAGCCCTTTTCGTCGTCGTCCAGCTGCATGTGCGTTCCATTGGAATAATTTGAAATTGGAAAAAACATTCTCTTTTTTCCATCTTCTCATTGAGTTAATTGCAAATTGGATGAAATTGTAATTTTACACTTCATTTGATTCAATTCATGGCTGATTGACAATTTAGTTTTTCATTAAGGTAACTATATATAGATACATCGCCATCAGCAGTTCTTCAGTGGGTCGGGCCTTCAAGGATGAGCCAAGAAATTGTGGCCAAATATGACGGCTCCTTGATTGCAGGACGGAAAGTATGTCAATGTGCTGAGCTCCAGTAACGGGCAAAACTGCAGCGACACAAGAAAAGCCATCAATTTTATTTAAAGAATCGGCTGGGGAAGGATAAACTTCGAATATACATACGTACATACATATATAAATATTTACACATTTGTTCAATAAAATGTTGGAAATTTCTTACATATTTCCCTAGACCACAAGTGGTTTGTACAGACCGCAAAACTGACCTCAAACAAAAATGCGGTGTAGAAATTTAGAAATATTTCGTAGGCCCAACACGGATTCCAAACTTGCAACAGATAGTGTACTTTTGTTGGCAACAACATTTGAGCGTTAAATTCTTTCCAATCAAGAAGGCATTAAACTGTGAAAATGCAATCGATTCTGCATATTTGCACTTTCAATGTTCAATGTCGGAAAAATTAATGGCCGTAATAGTTTGACAAGTGCAAATCATGAAAATCTCACCCCATCTCCAACTCACAGGTTGATTCACAGGTTCAGGAATAATTTTGATCGATAAATCAGTGGGAACGGGTATCCTTAGTCTCTCATCGTGTGCTGAAATCTTCATTCAAGAACCATGAAGCACTCTACAGGGGTTGTACTCGTAATAATTGAATAAAAAGTCTGCAATTAAATTGCCCGTAAACAACATTATACTCGGCTCCAGTTCAATTGAGTCAAATGTCAACAAACAGAAGCTGATTGGATTGCAAACATTTATTTAACTGCAGCTAGCAGCGAGCCTTAATGCCGCATTTCAGTCCAGTTGATCGGATTTAATTTCCGTAAAATAAATGAGTTACCCCAATAATGGGGTAATATCTCAATAATAAATCAAGTAACATAAGGGAGGTAGGTGATCGCGAAATTCTTCCCACTCTTTGAAGTGTCTTTGCATCACTCTCCGTCAAAAAATTGAAACAAATAGAAAGAATCTTAAAAAAAAATTGGATATCGTACCGCAGCCGGTAGGATTCGAACCTACGCTCCCAGAGGGAATCTGATTTCTAGTCAGACGCCTTAACCGCTCGGCCACGGCTGCTTTGGTAACACTCGTCCGCTAAATATCTTACAAGAAGCCGTTCCCTATGGTATAACCTATAAATAGATCATTATATTTAACAAAAGCGTCCAATACATATTAATAAATTTCCCAATCTCTTGCCAAGAAACTACGAGAGAAACTTGTATCTATTCACATGGTTATCTCCATAGATAAGTATAAGTGGTCAAGCGTTTTTTATTTTAAATTGTTGATACAGTATTCATTGTTGTTGTTTGCAAATAAAACTTAAGATTAGGTACAACTGTGGCGCTTTCATAAAATATCATTTAATTATTTTATTAGGTATACTCGTATTATACAAAATTGTAGACCACTTTGTGCTTAATTGCTTTTTTTGCATTTTGTAACTTTACATTACCAGACAAATAAAACCAGTTTATGAACGTATCATATGTCATTATAAAAGTTATTTTCGGTAAAAGTTTTTCGGAGGAATTCAGAGTTTGTATGATCTTTTTAGCATAAAGTATAATTTAAAACAGATTAAGCTTTTTTGACTGTTCCAGACCCAGTTTTCAGTCAATTTTACGCCGCCAAATGGAGGCGGGGTTTAATATTTTAAAATTTAGAATTGGTTGGTCTTTCGATCCGGGCAATCAATAAATTACTGAAAATATATGTACGTTCTTGCAGATAAGTCAGCAACTTTATTTTCGAAAAGCGAACCCGACGAGTGAATGTTTCTATTTATTTTGTATTCGAATTCGATCACAGCATATACGATGAACAGGCTAATCAATTATTGACGACCGTGGCAGGGAATGCGCGACGAGTTTGGGTGCGCCTGAATTTGGTTCACGCTATATGCAGGGCATGCAAACACGGCAAACGCCGTGTGGTAACACTTTATAAACAAAAGTCATAAAGCAAACTTAAAGTTATGAATTTTTCAAATTCCTGATTTATATGTAGGGAAAGTTTTCTACCCACTCACACACACACACACACACACACCGCACACACAGGAATATCTACGTGTGTGTTAGTGCAGCCTGAAAGAAGTTGCCATTTTTTTTTTCGTGTTTCCACAGCATTTTTTGGCAAGTTTTGCATCTTTTTTTTTCCTTTTTGCGTTGCATAAAGTTGGAGTTGTCACGTGACTTGAGAACGGAGACGAGGGAACATCACATAAAATAAATTGCAGGCAGATAGAGGCGACTCCTGGCAGCAGGTAGCTGCATACAATGCCATGCCTTGGCATGTGCATGATGTGGTGTGAAAAGCGCTGGAAATGGTATTTACAGCAGAGTAGACTAACTAATGTTTAGCCGGCAAAAGAAAGCGTAGGTAGCATATGCTCGGGTGCACGTTGTCTTTGTTTTAATATTCATATTTGAGCATCAAAAATTATTCGTTGAAATTAAGTTGCATTCTAAACAGGGTGGTTGCTGTTGGTTGGAAGGGGGAGGCGGTGGGTGAGGGTCCATTCAGTAGAGAAGAGGGAAAATAGCGTTACGGAGAGATGAGACAACAAGCAACGAAGTGAGCTTAAAAGGGACAGCAACGAAAATGCTTTGAATTTAAAATCTGCAATTTTCTGTTGATTGCCGCACCCAGGAGCCGCAGCAGCAGCAGCAGTGGCAGTAGCAGCAAAGTGCAGTTATACTGTAGCATGCAACAACAACAACAACAACCTCAAAGTGTTGGCGGTTGGTAACTGGCGAATGGAGGAGAAGCTGGAGAAGGAGCAGAATGAGCAGCAGCAGCAGCGGCAACATCATCACAACTTTTGCGTAAAATTCCAGTCATGTGTCCCTAACAAATCCCTGCATTATTCATGAAATGATAAGATGACTTTGTGCTGCCGTCGTCGTCGTCCGTCCTGCTCCACCCGCACACTCTACTGCTGCTGTCTTCTATCTACCAGCTCTGCACGTAATATTTTTACATGCAGCTGCAGTCCGGACAGCCGGACAGTCTGCCCTGGTTGTTGTCTGCATTTAACTACCAGGGATATCCGTTAACTATAAAACTTGCACGCAGACAACAGCCCGAAAGGTGCCATGCACGCCGCTCAAAGGCAAGTGGGAAAAGTTCTCCAGCTATTGGCCAGCCCATATGAATATGTTAATGGTTAGCAGAAGTGAGAGCTAGGCTAGGGGTGGGGTCTGGGTAGGGGAGCTCCACTCATATAGCAGGATACCTGATGGCGGCTGTTAACTATAACCGAAGCAGCTACTGTTAAGCGTAACAGGAACGCTGTTAGTCAATTGAGAGCGCTGTTAGTTAAGAGTTGAGTTGAGTCTCCAAAAGCGACAGAGCTACAAAACGGCAGCTGCTGCTGTGGCGCAGCATCCTCTCTTCGACTCTCTTTGCTGGTGCTCTTGCGAGAAAGGCGTCCTGTAACGGGATTCCCAGCGGTCGTGTAAACGAGCGTCGAGAGGACGACCCGAGGCCACGAAGTCTTCAGCCGCAGCAGCATCAGCAGCAGCAGCAGCAGTGCCAACGACGACGATGCTTCCGAGGACTGTGGGCCGCACATCGCGTGCTCACAGCTTCAGTCAGTTCGGAAGCCTGAAGCCGCGCGGAGATACCCTGGACAGTGCTGCGTTGTCGCCCGTTTTGTGGTCAATAAAAAAAAAACAATTATTATTAAGACATGAAATCGCTGAGGACTCGTTGCCACTCTGTGAGAGAAAACCAAATGAACTCAAAATAAACCGGGCAAAAGAACAATCCTCATACCTCGCGAAATGTCAATTAGTGCTTGCCGTAGTTAAAATTCCAGTCACTCCGATAACCAGAATCTGGATTCGCACGTTTTTCTGAGCCAGAGCTTGGCAAGCGGAAAAAGTATCTTTAACTGACGGAAAAACTGAACTGGCAACTTCCGCTTCCGTCGAGTGCTTCAATTTCAGTTTAATGTTAACTCTGACAAAACCAAATTGACATGAAGGAAAATACAGCAAAAGACTAAGCAAAAAAGGTACTGAGAACAAGCACCAAAGGGAGGATAAGTGGAAAAGGTGGCTGCTGGCAGGATGGCAGGATGGCTTATTCAAATATTAAACACATGGATTCGTTTGAATTTGGCATTTAAATTATTTAAGTTGACAAAAACATACATACGTACAGACATCCGTACATGCATATATATACAGACTTTGGATCGGATGCCTGGGAGTCTGCCACGCCCACTCGTCTGCCGCTGGACCATGTTTTCCGTGCGTCCCTGTGCGTTGTCTGTGTTGTCTGTGTGTTTGTTTTGTGTCTGCCCTTCTGTGCGAGCATTGCCTCCATTTCATTGCATTCCTTTCCGTTCCTTTCCCTTTCATGCGAGTACGTACTTCCTGTCTCCAGCTCGAGTCCTGGCCCTGGATGCTGCTCCTTGAGCTCGAACGGCTTCCTCCTCTTCTTCTTCTCTCTAATGTTTGTTATTTATTTATAACGGCACTGGCAGAGCGTATCCTTTGAACTTTTCTGCATGAGTTTGTCGCTCAGTTTACTTATTTATATTTCATCCTCCACTTTCTTCGCCCCATCTTCATTTCGATTTCGATTTCAATTTGGTTCCATTCCTTTTTGTATACTCTCGTATATCCTTTGACACTGGCATCAATTAATAGCGCCACCCATTGACCTCCACTTGGCACAGTTCGATTCTAGCTACGATTTTTTTTTGTTTCCAATTGCTACAAAAGGATCCTCAGCTACATACAACTTTGTTATCAGCCAGAAAGAAAAACTGCATAAATCAACGACACTGCCAAAGCCAAGGGCAACAATAACTGGACGAAGCAATTAATTTTATTCAGACATTCAAACGGATCCGGCTGGACGGACGAAAAATGGATAACGGCTCGCTGCTGTTTCTGTTCATCGCGCTTTTAATTGGTAAGTTTTTTTGTCTCTTTTTTTTCTTTTGATTCGAAATTGCTGTCACATGTCTGCTCTCTGCTCTCTGGTGTTTTTTTTTCCTCCACTCGTGCCATCTCATGTCGTGCTGTGCTGCTGTTGCTGCTGTTTGCTTGGATAATGAAGCGGTTTCGGGGATTACGGTGCGTGTGTGTAATGCGGGCCGGGCAAATCGACGCTGCTTTCGCCTCCATTGCCTGCTCGCATCAAATGCTTCCCGCTTTCAATTGCATTATTATTATTATTATAATTGTTATTGCTGTTGGGTCGAACCGCAACCGCAAATCAATATTGGCAAAGTTTTCGCTTCTGGCCAGATTTCCGTCACTACAGCCCTGGGCTCTGGGACTCTGGGCTGTTTTAATGACTTTCGCTATAATTTCCACGGCTCCTGGTGGTTGTGGTGCCGCTGTTGCTGCTGCTGCTGCAGTTGCACTTTTCACTTGCCACTTGGCTGGTTCGTGGGTTCGGCAGCCTTCATCCCTTTTGGCATTTGGTAATTTCTGCTGCCGCAACTTTTGCCTCCGCGTATTCTGCTGCTGCTGCTACTGCTGCTGCTGCTTCTGCTGCACATCTTGAGTGCAGTTTAAACTTAAATTGTATTTTTGAAATGTTCGCAATTAGGCAGACTGCCAAAGGCATCCTCCCTCTGCTTCTCCGTCTCTTGAATTGCCAATGGCAGTGGGGCAATTAATTTGCAGCGCATTAAATGAGCTGGCGCCCTTCGCTTCTCTCCTTTGCACAGCGCGAACTAGAACTAGAAATTGTACTCCCATCACCGTGTGTGCGATGGGAAAGTTCACTGAAATGCACTTGGTACCCGTAAATTGGAAAAAGGAAAAAGGCAATGGCCACAGCAGATTTTCACTTTGTTTGATTGTTCCCCCCAATTTTATTTAAACTTTACTTTTGGCATTGATTTTGGGGGAGACCTTATATGGTTCCTGGTTTCAGTACATACATGTAGGTATTTTAAATACATGAAAACATCTCAAAATAATCTAAATAAATTTAGTGTTTGTGGCTTGAAAGCTTTCCCAATTAATTTCATGTGTCTTTTAGTTAGCAGTAAAAGATTTTTGGCTGGCTAATGAACTGACACTCATTTTTTGAAACTTTTCGCCACCCACTGATCGGGTATATGAAAAGTTTCAGTTCACCTGCCAGACTGCATCTCCTCTCCGTCTGTGGCTGACACATTTTCCTTACACACCTTTCGGCACATTCATTCGGGGGATTCCCGCAATCCAGGACATTCGCACAAAGGATTCCCACACAAAGGGAAAGGGGGTAGCAGAGCGAAAGACAGAGAGTGGGCGAGAAGGAGTGTTCTGCAACTTTTCAATTTCTAAGGACTCCTCACGCTCCTCACCGACAATATTACGAGTGTTTGCCATGTGCTTGCTCCTTTGGGCAACAATTTAGCCTGCCTAATGGAATTAAATATTGTCCATTGTGCCGTTCCAATTTACAATGTAGCCGTAGCCCCAATGTTTATTTTGCATTGGAAATTAGTTGGCCCCTTGGATCTGTTTCCCCTCCGACTGCCAATCAGAACCCAATTATTTTCAGATACAGCTGCGTTCTGCTCCCCACCGTTAACACTCTTATTATTTCCTATTCCACTGTATATTTCTTTCAAAAGCTTGTATGGGTTGCTGTGTTGGAGCTTATGACTTTTAATGAAATGAATATTTATGCTCATGAGCTAGCCACAAAAGACAAACTCGCTGGCTAGTTCTACTCCTATGTAAAAAGGTACCAGTACGCAGGAGCCACAGTAATCTATGAAAAAATACCATTGCAGAAATGTGTGCAAAAATGTCTCATCCCGGCGTCTCTAAATGAATTTATCACCAAACTTGGTCGGCGCTGCCCCTTTCCCCATATACATACCAATCCCGAAAATTCACATGTAAATTTTCTCCTGCATGGCATGGGGATAGTGGGGAGGGTAGTGGAATGGCTCGGTCGGTTCTGGTCTATGGAGTAAATGCGTTTGCCAGACACGAATGAAATGTGTAGGTTAATTATCAGCAAAGTTTTCATGTGCTGAGGTGTAAATGTATCTATGTTTGTATCTGCATCTCTGTACGTCTGCCATCCCCCAGTGTGTGGTAAGCCAAGCTGGGAAAGGGCTTAGCACACAAACATACCAGGCCAAAACCGACAAGGGGGATTGGTTGCCTTGCCCAAACAAATGGCAGACTAGGGCTTAAAGTTCTCATTAGTTTTGGTTGATTTAAAAGCAGTTTCGGACTGGGGCTTACGACTGCTTACGCAAGCAAAAACTTGCTAATGAATTCCATCAATTTCCCGCATGCTAGCCAAAGTATTTCGGCATTGGAATCAATTTTAGCCAAATATTTAAATCCATACACAACATAAATGTGTTTGTTTGTGTTTGCTTGTATGCCACTTAGCTTAAAGTTGTAAATGGCTGCAGTTTTATTCCTTAACCATACACTTCCAATTGATTTAACTGAATACCCATGAAAATAAATAACCATAAAAATAAATAAATTTATCAAAAGGGACTAAAGTATTTAGTTACATTAAGCACAAGAAATAGTTCGTTAATTGTGTGTTTGAAGTTACAATTATTACGACATTTTCTCGTTTTATATTCACTCGAAACTTAACTCTACCCAGTTCCTAGAAAAAGTTCTTCTTCGAAAATATCATTTGCCGTTCAGATGGAAGATACATTTCAAGCTCTTGCGTATTTATCATGACATTTACTTTATCTTGGGTCCTAGGTCCGTGTCCGTCATCCTGCAGCAAACGCATCCCTTGCCTCATGGTGAATTCATATTTTGAAACACAAAAGTCGAGTCGTTTGACAGTTGGTTTGTTCGCATTTCTTATCAGTTCTCGGACACCGTCCACCCACTGGAAGTTTATTCAGTTTGTAGCCAGGCTTATCGCTGGCCAGCACTGCCCTCCGAAAGGGGTCTCTGGTCCTGGTCCTGCCACAACTATCGTACATATGCCAGTTACATATGGCCGCTCCTCTGTATCCCATATCCATTGCATTTTGTTGCGCTTAGTCCATTTCCTCTCACCCTCTTTCTTCATCTCTCCGGCCATCTCTTTCTGCTCTACTGGCTGCAGCTACCCAGCTACCTGACCAGCTAACTGTTTTGCATATTCATTTCATGAAATTTCAAATTTATTCGATGTCTCATGTGCCAGAGCATGGCAAGCCCCCTGCAAAAATTTGGCCACCACGTACCCATCTCCCATCTCTTATCCCGCCCTGTAGCACAGGTCAGTCACCTACGTGAATTAAAAATTACGCATCCCAAAAGGCCCCCCCAGACCCCACCAGCCGAACCAGCAAAATTTCTGTGTGCCTGTGCATATCCCTATGTTTTAGACACCAACATTTTGTCATTGGCCTGTGGCCGGGTTCCTGTGTCCGATGCCGATGCCCAGAGGATGCCGGAGCTCTTGTTTTGTGCCTGTGCATGTTGCATTTAACGGTTCCATGCACCTGCGGCACACCCCACAATCGATTACAGGAAAAAGATCGGCATGCCAGAAATCGGGCACTGCTTTAATTATTTTGTTTCAGTAACAAAATATTCGTTAAAATTGGGGTGTAACTTGTGTTTTTGGTTAGTATTTCTTTTGAAATGAATTCACCTTTGTTATCTCTTTTCGTTGTAGTCCTTTTTGTAAATAGCCATTGCTATATAATCGAAAAAATTATAGCAAAAAAATGAATGGAGTTCAATAACAGTAATTAAAGCTAACTAAAGTTGGCTAAGAAAAAATGACAGCACAGATAGGTAGCCGCAGCTGACGACAGGGCGCTGCTCACTTTGACTCGCAGAGAGGAAATGACCACAAAGTGATTGAAGGCCGGAAGCTGCATAAGTTGGCTGTTTATCCACATCCACTCTGTGTACATGCGGGTTGGCGGAAGTAATTGAAAAAGCAATCGAGAACCTATTCCATAAAGTTTCTCTCAGAAAGCTTAACAGCAACAAACTGTTGCCTGGAGTATTTATGTTTCAGTTACCAGATATCAAGAGCACATTCTACATTTGACAAACAATTTCAGCATTATCTTACCGTATCGCAGTTTTGTTAAATTTCCATCTATTGTTATATTTTATTATAGAACTAAAAACAATAGCTATAACTCAGCTCTTTTCCCATTTCTTTACTGCAGATTATTCAAGCGTTTCGGCGCTGTTCGTTACGGACATAAGTGTGCCAGAAATAGTGGACTTTCGGGACAATGTAACGCTCTCCTGCAGCTATGACATGCGAGGACACACCCTGAACTCGGTCAAATGGTACAAAGATCACGAGGAGTTCTTCAGGTAATATTGATGGCGAAATCTGCATGCAAGAAAATCGTTTTGATTGGCTCTTCCCCGCGATCAGGTACTCTCCGCTGGCGAGTCCAATTTATATGACATTCGGCGTGCCCGGCCTGCAAGTGCTCGATGGAAAGTATCTGTGCAACGAGTCCAGCTGCCGATTGGACCTGAGCCTGCAGGGTGCCCGATCCACGGGCTTGTACAAGTGCGAGGTCAGCGGCGATGCACCGCACTTCAAGCTGGCGGACAAGGCCGACAACATGACGGTGGCAGGTGGGCACAGGCCGCATAGCACTTTTCAATTTGTCCCCCCGCTAATTTCTGCCTTCCATTAACACAGCCCTGCCCCAGAGCGACCCACTAATCGAGAGCTTCAACTCTATGTACCGCATGGAGGAGTTCCTGAGTGCCACATGCTCCTCGGACTACTCCAGCCTACCCACCCGGCTCACCTGGTACATTAACGGCGAACAGGTTAGTGCCTAGTCCACGGTTCCCTGTCCCCTAGACATTCTACCTGGATTTCCATTCGATTGCAGCCTCTGCTGGGCGAGCTGCAGCCCACCATTGACACCAGCATCCCGGCCCACGACTATGTGCTACGTCGCCAGCGGCTGCAGGTGCACTTTTATCTGCAGGGACAGCGCTTCTACCAGGCTGGGAAAATCCTCGAGCTCAAGTGCGTCGCGGAAATTGAGAATTATCCGGAACTGAGGCGGGAAACGTCGCTCAGCGCCTCACTCTCGCAGTTCGATAATTTGAACAATCAAATGCTGATACATGCGGGCACAAGTAAGTACCAGACCCAAGCCCAGAGTCCCCCCTACTTCTTGCTCCTTTTCCGATTCGGTTTTTGGTTTTGGTTGTGCAATTTAGCATTTCGTTTCGTTTGCCTCGGTTTCGTTTCAATGCAATTAACTAACCGCCGTGACATTTCCTCTGGCTTATTTGTCTTTTCCTCCTTTTTTTCGCCCGACTTGCAGATTCTGGCGCCGCACAAAGGAGCTGCGTCTGGGGCACGACATCGCTAATTTCCGGCTGCCTGGTGACACTTGTTCTGGCACTCTGTTTTCGACAACCATCATGAACGGGCTCCGGATTGCTCAGGGACTGGGAGTGGGAGTGGGAGGCGCCTAGTGTGGCGTCTTTGTCAACTATATCATCGCGTTAGTTAGTTAGTCAGTCAGCTAGTCACTTAGTTAGTTAGTTAGGGTAACACACAAAGGTAAGACCGCAAACTAGTCAATAGGCAAAGCTTTCGGGTGTGTAAATACGGTTGAAGTCGTGTTGAAGTTTACAATTTTTAGAGTGTGCCAAAAATATTCACAGGTTGAAGCAATTCCCGATGAAAGAAACTTCATTTCATGTGAATTAAATTCATCCATTTGTTTACGATAAGAAGTGATTTATTTTCCGTATGTAATATGGTTTTCAAACCAATTGAACTGAGGCTGCCAATACTTTTGAGTGTAATCTCATCGTGTAAACACAGCTGATGAATAAATATAAATACACATACATACGTGTTCCTCATCGCTAAATGTCACGGGGTACTTGTAAATGAATGTTTTCAAGTTGATTAGCTGAACACACACGAATCGCAACCACGTTAAAACAGTAAAACAGTAGGTAAATATATTAAATCAGGAAAACTGCCACACACAAAAAAAGTTCGACCTGCCTGTTACCGATACCGAATACCGATACTATCCAGAATAATGTCACTCGCCAGCAAAGCGATCGAATTTATATCGAATGTATGTATATATATATATATATATAGATATGTAGATGTAATTTTTTCCGTTCGTTGCTTGGCAATCGAATGACAAACACCAGCGTTGGTAGAGCACATTGAACACTTTTCGAGTACTATATTTATCCGCACACTATTTGTCCGAGGCGTTGCCAAGTGGATAATGGGTTATGGGAATACACACAAAAAATATGAATGCATATGAAACACAATAAAAATAGTCGTATACATATACATAAACATGTATGAATCACACACAAAAAAAGATGGAATTATTGGAATAACATGAGATTTTATCAGTGGGAAAGAATATGCAGATGCTGTAAAAATCATTATAATTAAGTCTAGCATAAATATGCTGTAAATACAATTTTAAACATTCAAAACAGAGGACAGACAGCACTATAAATCATGTCATAAAGCCAGACCAGACTCCTACAAAATACGTACATGCATGCATATGTTTGTATGTATATTGTACATGCATATGCACATGGGAGTTTAAATGTCTGTCGGCCTGTACTTCCAGCGTCCAGCTAACTAAACAAAATCGCAGCACATAGTAAGTTTCATTTGGCTGAGCGACTACAAATATAAACTTAATGCTATCCACGGGCCGATGTCCTCCCGTGACCATAAACAGCAAAATGAAAAGGTAATTTCCACTGAGAGTGGGACAGAAAAAAAAGGAATGCGTACTCAGGCTACATTTGAATAAACAAAAAAACAAAAACGAAACCAAATAATATAAAATAATTCAGTATAACTTGATATACACACTTAACGAAATGAAGCCTGAACATTTTTGAAATCACTTTTGTTAATAAATATCCAATTAAAATAAAACTCAGATTGTGTGCTGAAAAAAGTGTGCAGAAAATTAAACATTAATGTATAAATTAATTTACCTACTCATTCGCACGTCTTTCGGTTGTAAACGCAAATCAGAAATAACGAATAACGATAATGTATTGTATATAAGAGAATTTGTTTCGTTTTTTTTTTTTGTCATTTTGCCGCACGGCCATTGTAATTGTGTAAAATATTTCAAAGGGCAAACTGCATCATGGAAGGCGGAGGGAGAATCGCAATTAATTTTACTTTTTTGTTCTCTTGCTGTTCATGAAAAATTCAAATAAATAAGATAAATAAATAATTCAATTTATGGATTCAAATGCGTTTATTCCGACTACATATCGCTAATCTGCAGCATTACAGACAGGTCGGCGCAGCTCAACTACCCAATGTGGTCGGTTGAGTTTTAATTGAATGCCAATGCCCCGACCGTCGGTGGTGGTCTGCAGACAATACATGTGTTCAATATGTGCATCGGGTCGCGTTCAGTAAGCCCTGGGTTGTGGTACGGCAGGAGCTGTAAGCCTTTAATAAGGGGATTTCGTCTGGTCGGCTCCCGAAAGCAGGCAATAGATGTTTGAGGTTCGGTATTGAGATGTGTTGTGAAAGAACATTCCATTGTCTATAGCTTTGTGGTGGTTCACCTGTGTGGAAAATGAGATAATTTTCGGATAGATTTAATGCTTGGTTCGACAGAGTAATTTTCAGTGCAGAACAGTAAAGGTCGACGTCTCTACACAATACTTTCAGGGGACTTGTTCCTGCGATAAACAATGGAATTCTATTAAATACCCAGAGAATGAGGTTCTCCACACCCCTGCCAGTGATGGAATGTACTCGTTTAATTTGAAATAATAACTTGTTTAACTACGCAAATTTGCACAATTAATTATGCTAATGAGGCTCGGCACAGCCGAAACCGAAAGCCGGGCCAAAAAGGCAACGGACAGCCGAAAGCCGAGAGAGCTTAAACAATAAAAAGGGTTAAATAATTAATTTCAATGCTGCTGCAATTAGTTGCCACTAAATGTTGCATGAGTTCTGTCCTGAAGATGGGCCATGACGAACACGAAAAGGGAGACTCCGCAGCAGCTCCGACAACCAGAAGATGACAAGAAGACGGAAGGCACAAAAAATATAAAAGATAGCTGACAAAGGCCAGGACCACTTAATGAGTCCGGACCGGACCGGACCCCAGTGAGGCGCTTCGAGCTAATCAAATTAGCTGGCCATGGACTTTTGATCAAGAATGCGCCACTTTTGAAATTTTCGCTCCATTTGACGCGGCGCCACATGGCGTATGCGTAATTTATGTGATTTTAATTAGCAGGACAACGCCTGAGTCGGTTGCCTGACTTCGCGACGTCCGCCAACCCCCGAATACATGCATGACTTATGACGCCTGGCTGTCAAATTCATGATTCGGCAGTACACTTAATTGAAATTAATTCTGCATTATTTTCTTCTGATTTTCGCGTGACTTTCTGGTGTTTATTTCGAGCCTGAGCCCGAGCCTGCCAGTTGGCATGGAATTTCAAACATTTTCAATTAAGAAAAGGAAACGCAGACAGTGCGCACATCAAGTCGAAGTTCCGCTGGGTGAGACGAATCCCCCGGAGTTGAGTTGCGTCTAAGTTACCGAAAAGAGAAGATCCAAAATAAAGTGAAGTGAATTTTTCGCGCTTTGGCATTTGTCAAAGTTTCTCCCGACGAGAAGCGACGCGACGCGCGGCTCGAGTGTCCTTCTGCTTGAGTTTTTTTTTGCTGCCACTGCCGTTGGTGCAGTCGTCGCCTGTTTGCGTTTCATTAAAATCCATTAAAATGCTGCAAATCAAATTAAAAGTTTCAACTTTTCTTATTCTTCTCCGCTCCCCCCCCCCGGTCCGCGCTGGGAGCTAAGCAGTCATCCGGCAGTTGGCATCATTGTCAAAGACGCCGCCACCACCATCGCCGTTTACGGATACCCCCCGAACCTTCGATGGGTCCGAGATCGGTCCAGCAGTGCGACTTCCAGTATCATGCTCTTCATTTGCATGCGCAACATTTTCAAGTGACAATTGCAAATATCTTGCCTACACCCTCCGCCTGCCCTGCCTTCCCCACGACTGCTCTGTTATTATGCAGAAATTACTTTTTAATTTCTTCGTTAATTCGTTGAATTTGTGCCTGGCCCCGGGGTTCAGCCAGCAGCCAGCAGTCGGTGGTCATTGTTTATTAATTACAGCCGGAACAACTCATCGATAACAAATATCGAAGCGAATCTGTTATGACCCGTTGACCTATTGAGCGCTACGTGACCCACAATGACTCATTTGTATGTGGCCGGGCGGCAACCTCATCGAGCCGCATGCCACGCATACCAAACAGTTGTTGACACAAATGCCGTCAGCTCCCAGTTGCTTATTCCCAAATTGATATGCAAACAGCAGCAGCCCCTGCAGAGACCTCAGCTACAGCTACAGCCACAGCCACTTCCACAGACCCATCCACCGCCTCATCCCCGGCCATGGGAGGGTCGGAAGTCGGCTTCACCTCCACTCCAAAATGCTATTGTCAGGGCAGAGATTTCAATTTTGATTCAAGGCTGCCTCTTACAGTATAGAATTATCAGAATTGGCAGAGGCTAAATAGGAAATGGCTAGCTAGTTCAGGATTAGTAAATATTTGAGGATTAGTTGCAGTGCGTAGTACTGGGCGAGGGCTGTATTTTGGATTTGTGTATTTTACCTAATACATCTTACATCTTCAAAGCATCTTGAATAATGATACTTTTATTTAAAACTATTTTTTACTAATTCAACCACTTAATATTTACGACTTTAACATTTCATTGTTTGTTTATTCAGTCCAAAAGTCGTACATCTAAGTTCCAGTTCGTGTTGAAATGTTCCCCTGACTAAGGATATCCATTTACCCTGCTCCCCTTGAGCAAGACATTTCAACGGTCTTGGCACCGTTTGGTGGGGGGGTAATTGAATATAGCGGCTTCATCCATTTATGTAAATACGTGTATATTGTTTAGTTGAATTATTTTCCGCCTTTTTGCACATTTTTATTTTGCCGATATTATTTCCATGGCTCATTCTTGTCCCGTCCCCCGTTGTCTGTAACGTAACCAGATTCCGGCATCCTTCCCCTCCCAGCTCTCTCTTTGCTTGGCCGCACATGAGTTTTTATAGTTTTTCATTATTTGCATAGGGCTTATCTCTGGGGAGAATTAGTATAAAGGAGGATTCCAGCACAGCGAAAGAAGCGAAGGAACAAGGGCCACGTGGGACTGGGTTCAGGTCCGGGGCCAGGGTTCGGGTCCAGGCAGCAGGAGCCAAAGTAACAACCGTCGATTGTCGCGGCGCCTGTCGCACCTGCACCTGTAGGGTGCGTGCCCCTCCCTGCAGCCACTCCCCCCCACCTCCGTTGAGTGGCTTTCGCTTTGGCCTGGCAAAAATGGAAATTTGCTACCGCTTATTTATTTTTTCTTTCCCAGTTTCCCAGCTTCCCAGTTGCCCAGGCCCATTCTGATCCCAGTTCCCTGCGTGTGCCGCTGCTTGGCTTGTGCAAACGAAGCATGAACTGGGAGCGTAATTCAAGCGGAAAATTGTCGCGCAACGGCGCGTCGTTTTCCCATCTTGCCGGTGACGCAGTCTCGTGCTATTCCCAGCCCAGCCCCACACAGCCCGGTCCCAGCACACGGTGCACTGAGCTATGTAAACGGCACACGGCTCTACGAGTTAACAATGTTTTAGACCTGGCCTCTGCCACTGCTGCTGCTGTTGATGTTGCTGCCGCTGCTGTTACCGATGTACGCGCAGTTGTCGCGTTGTTAATATTCTCGGCTTGCACGCCCCTTTAAATTGACGCACATTAGGGGGTCGAGGTCCGAACCCGAGCCGGAGACAAAAGCTCAGACTCAGCCTCAACCTGTGCCATGTCCAGGCACGAGGCACTCGGCACAAGGCATAGGACCTGCTCTCGTTTCGTTTTGAACAGCCAACCAATTGGAATGTTTGATCAGGCATTGCATTTTGCTCATCATTTCCATCCATTTCCTTTCACCGACCGCCACATCACAAGGAGATCCAGCCGGCCGCAATTGAAACTCGCGGTCTGGCCCCAGTCCAACCCAACCCAACCCAACTCAGCCCGATTCTCGGTTTCCTATTGCCGGCTGCCGGCTGCCGACTGCCGGCTACTGATGCCGGGGCTCGCCGCAAATCGTGTTAGCCACGCCATTAGCAAAAGCTTGCAGAGAACCTGGCCAAACAACAACACCATCATCAGCAGCATCATCAGCATCAAGGAGTGGACATGCAATTGAGCAGGACTCCAGTTCTGTCCCACTCTAGCTCCTAATGTGCGCGCTCCAGTGGCCGTAAACCAATTCAAAAGCATATTTGCATGCGCTGATGGACCGTGGACCGCAGGGAGTGACTGAGCCGGGATCGGATGGCTGAGGAGGAGATTGAATGTATCGAGTGGTCGGGCGCGCTTTGAAATATAATATTTGGCCAGAGTTAGCGAGTGAGTTAGAAGTTCCAACCGAGCCAAAGGCTTTGTGTCGGGCCAAATCACTTGAAATTGAGCGCACGCAAGTCCTGTAATGCCCCGCTTGCCGATGCCGATGCCGATGGCATGTCTCCTGTACCAACATTGCGGAGTAACACCCCACTGACTGATGCCGTGCCTATGTCACCGATGAAGAGGCCAATCCCGGTACGCATAGTACCCAATACCGATTCCGATGTCGATGCTGATGCTGATGCCGATGCTGATGCCGATGCCGATGCCTTTTGCACCATGTGCGAGCCATAACAATGTGGAAAATTGTTTCCTGTATCAATTTCACACATTAAGGAAGCAATTCGATTTTATCGCTTCCTCATGACTACACGTTCAATTATTGAAGAGTTTACGTTTGCCTTCGGCATTGCCCTCCATTTGGTGCCTCCAAATGGAGGCCATGGCCTTCCTGTTCCCGCAACACCCAGCATAGAGCCGTAAGTAGTCGCTGTTAGCCTCTTTGCCAAAAAGCATTTTGCATACATTTCTGTCTGTCTGTCTGTCTTTGTGTCTGCATGTGAGTGTGTGGCACTCGTAGTCGGGTCGGAGGTAATTCTTTTCAATTGTTGTCTTACAGGGCGTTTTACAAGCCATTTTGTGCCCTTTGGCTGGGGCTTTGTCGGTGAGGTGAGGCTTAGCTGGGCTCAGATTCCACCTAATCTTTGATTTGCTTTGCATTTTGTTTGCTTGATTAATCAGTTAGTGTTTGCTTTGTATGGTTTGTATGTTTCGTTCTATAATATTTAAAGTTTTCATTGGGTTATCAGGTGGCCATCAGCGTTTGTTACTCACGATATTTTGCTCTGTACATATTAGTTGGGAAGCATTTAAATAGACAATTGAAGGACTTGAAAATGCACTTAATCTGTCAAGTAACCAATTTTTGAATTGAGGCTCCACTAATTAACACTTGGGTGCACTTTGGTAACGGGACATGCCACTGCCACATCATTTGCCCGACAATTTGCCATTTCGTTTACAAATGAAACATTTTATTGAAGGAATCCTTTGGCATGGCCATATGAGCCGCAGCCTTGAACTTTCTGCTCTGCTCTGTGGCATCGGCATCGGCACGCACGGAGACAATATCAATGTACGATACAGCGTAATGCGCGCATATAAAATGATGGCAAACATTTACAAATGTATTGCGACTATAAACATTTTAAACAAAACCAAAAGAACAAAAATGCGAACTGAAATGCGGAGGGTAACAAGAAACGAAAATCGAAATCTAATAAAAATTTCCATTTTTCTATGCGCCGTTAACTTTATGGGACAGTTATGCGTGCATGTGTGTGCGTGTGCAAAGTGTTAAGTGCACAAGCACACACACACACGAGCAGGCAGAGCGGCCAGCAGCCGAAAGGGAAAACTTTTGTTTCTGTGCTGCAGAGGAGCCCCGGCCCGCCAACTGATCCCGTCGGCTCATAAAGGCGTTGTAGGCACGCACCAACGCCAATGTGAGGCACAGTGGGGCGAGGATAAACAATATGCTAGAATATGTCGATGAAATGGACCACATTTTCATTATGTTCCTGCCCTCAGAAGTGGAGATCAATTTAAAAAAGTATGATCTTTTCAATACAACAAGAAATTTCGAAAAACACGCCTCAGAGTCACTGTGCACTCTCGCAGCCGTAAAATGCGTATGGCTTACGCACACAAATGCACATACAGATACATACATTCGCGAAAAATTTAAAATTACATACGTATATGCGTATGCCACATATATATATATAGGTATATATAGATATATATTTCCTTTATCTTGGGTAAACTTTTAAACTTTTTCAAAACGCCACGCCAAAGCCGAAATGAAAGAATGCCAGACACACTTCACAGGCTTTTGTTTTAGAAGGGGGGCATGGCCAGAGAGAGAGAGGGCATTAGGAGAGAGCGAACGAGACAGCCACGACGAGAGTGAAAGAGACCAAACTCCCCTAACTCCGTTGAAAGCCATTTTGCACGCTGGCAAGCATTATTTGGTAAGGAATATGCCCATGGCAATGCACATAGAATCAGGAAAAGGGGGGCCATGGTGTTGCTGTGGCTGTGTGTGGAAAAGTATGTGCAAACTTTCGTAATTTATGTCATACGAAGTGTTAACCGCATGATGGCTGCACGCCGGATTGGATTTACATTGCCAAAGCTCGAGCAATGGAAACTTCACGCGCTCCGGCGACGAGGACACCAAGGAAAACGACTTTGGCTACAGCTACGGCTACGACTATGGCTTTGGCTTTGGCCAATGCCATTGCCCGGTCCGGGACTGGCCGGCAAGATTGAACTTCCTGTTTATACTCTTTCTAAAGATATTATGCGTACAGCTTGGGATGGTATATTTTTTTAATTTCGTAAGTAAGTAATATTAAAATATGATATTATTGTCCCATAAATATAAGATCTAAATATCGATATTTATTTAAATTATTTATTTAAAATTGGTACAAAATTTTAAGACCAGAACATCTATATTGGAATTCTAATATTAAAAAAATATAAAATATTCAAATCATAAAAATACAGCCTCTAGATATGGCAGGGCATCTCAATTTTCGTATGCGCAAATATAATCTTCTTTTAAAGCTACATTATATTTCCCTTGCACAGTAACTACTTTTCATTGGCGGTAACTTTACTTGCGGCAGGCACTGTAAGGGTACAGCGTTGTGTGGCTGCCTAATTGTTTTCAATTTGATGGTCAGGATGGGGATCAAATTGAATGTCTGTCTAAGCCTGGTCACGTTTTAAAGAGGTATCCAGACCCTCGACCCTCTTCACGGCTGACCGACTAATGAAAGTTGCTTGGATAAATAAATAAATGTCCATTTAGTTGCGCCCTTTTTGTGTATTTTATTTAACTTTTAGTGCTGCTGGGAATTCCCTTTGTACAGGCCTTTACCTTTTTTTTTTGTATCATTTCCGCGGTCCTAACAGGGGTTTCTCATTTAGAAGTCAGGCTCGATGTTGGCGGAGCCATGGGCGGTGCCCTTACAAATTTGTATCTCATTTGCAATCGAGTGTCTGTGATTAATTGCCCTTCAATTTTGAAATTATTTGCATGGAAAAAAAGATGGCTCCAAATGAAAGGAAACCAAAAAGAAAGGAAAAGGCAGAACGTCGGGCACAGACCCAAATGTGCGAGTATCTGTATCCAATAACATTTGAATGGGCAAACTTTTTTGTATGAAGTTCGGCAATTTGTAATTTTCCTGGCTCGCCTCGACCGATGGGTGGGTCTGGGTGAATGGCTGGCGGTGCAATAAAAAAAAGGGACTTTATGCCAAATTTAATTAGGCGCAAAGCAAAAGCCAAAGACGAAGTGAAAAACGAGCGGATGACTTCGATTTGAAATGCTGCCAAGAGGGGTTCAAATTATTCTGGGACTCTCGCTTTTTGAAAAGGGTTGACTTTCGACTCCACTCCACTCCACTCCACTCGCCTCGCCTCGATTTTTTTTTTTCTGTGTTTTCTGGCTTACAATTTAAAAACGCTTAAAGAGTACATTAATCAAATATCGAGCTAATATTCAGTGCCATCCACGCGTATAAGTCTGTCAATAAGTTGAACAATTCAGTGCGATTTCTGGCTTGATTTCTGGCCTGACTTGCACGACACGCGAGGGCGTGTCTGCCCAGTAAGGGGGTGGGCGTGGTCAGGGAAAGAACAACAGCATTAAATTGCCAGCAATTACGTTTTTATTGTGCTAAAATGCACCTGTGCATATTCCTGATGGCGCAATTTCGAACAAAAACAAACGACATCAGAAAGAACAACATTGCATGCTCGATGGGTGGTGAATGGTTGAATGGGTGGCTGGGGGGTTGGGTGTGTACTGCGGTGGGTGGTTTTGTGGCTGCTGCCTTTGGAATGGGTTGCAAGAAAACCAACAACTGTGGGAACAGTGGAATAACAGTGGCAGCCAGACCATCCGACCAGTCCGATCCAAAACCCCTGTCTGCCCTGGACCAGAAGGTATTAGAAACGCGTGCCAAGCCCACACGTGTCTGTAGGTGTGCGTGTGACCAATATTAGCACAGGTAAATGTCCAAAATTAACATTGAACTTTGTGAAGGTGGGGGCAGACGTCTGATAGCAGATGACGACGATGACCCCTAGCAATAGCAGCGGCAGCAGCAGCAGCAGCAGCAGATGGCAGATTGCAGCGGCTCATAGCCGAGCGTAGTCGGCCGCTGCACTCAAACAATATTATTGCAATTTTCCGGGGCCCTGCACTGGGCTTAGTGTTAAGCTTAATGCCGAGTCCAGACATACGACCACCCAATAGAAGAACAACAACTACAACTGCGCCGGCACCGGCACAAGCAATGACGATGTCCGTGTCTGTGTCGCATATTGTGATAGGCTCGTTGGCCTGCTGCCTGTCGCTCTCTGCCCGCATCATGTCCAGGAAGCTTCGTGGAGGCAGCAGCCTGCTCCTGACATGCATCACTGGCTGTGCAAACATGGCCCAAGTCCAGGCCCAGGCCCAGACCTAGGTGCGGAGGTCTGATGCGATTCGAGGTGGTAACAGCAATTGTTGGGCTTAGACCATATCACACGGAACAGTGGGCTAATTTCAGCTATTTGTAGCAAGCAAAGTGAAAGGGAAAATACTTTTGATTCCCAACTTGTTTCATGTTTAAAGGAGATCGATTGGTTATACGATCCATGATGGTATAAATAAAAGAATCTAAAATAATTATTATTTTATTATTTATTATTGAACAATCTGCCTAAACTAAAGAAATCTGAAATGAAATAGATCAACTACATATTTTCAACCATAATTCTGACAAAAGTTCGTATACAAATTAATTTCTCGAATCTCTAAAATGTTTTTCAATGCTTTAAATACATTCTTAGGCCACTGTGCCTGTGCCTGTGCCTGGGCCTGCGTCTTGTTTGTCTATCATAGATTGACTTGCTGCTGTTTGACCACCGCAACAGTTGCCGCTCGCAGGGCAAGGAAAAACCAACTGACGCACCCGGCAGCAGGGCGAGAGCAGCAGGTGGAGCAACAATAGCCGAGTACTGTTTGAACTTCATTAGGCAGTTTCAGCGGCAGCGTCAGTGGCAGATGGCATTTCACATTCGGCGAATGGCCGAATGGTTGAGGGGCTGCTGAGGGCAGCTGGCGGTGGCAACGTGGGTGGCTGGGTTAGATCATGACTTTGATTTGCGGTGACGACTCAAAGGCAGCCGCAAACGGCGCATTATTATTACATAGTTGTTCACCCATAAACCGAGCGCCCCCGCCCCACTCCACTTATTCCATGACTCAGACATTGTTCCGTTGACGCACAACTGTTGCAGACATAACCGCAGAATTAGCAACATTTGCGGTGCGTTGCGTGTGCGTCAAGTAAGTAGATAATGCTTAAAGTTAACGTCAGAGCCTTTTGTGGTTTGTCACTTGGTCAGGCATCCCTGCCGCTAACCAGTACCCAGACCCTTTCACACCCAGACAGACACCTGTGGGAGATTGTATAATCAGGAGTGGGAATGCGGTTCGTGGGCCAGTTATGTGGACACACTCTCTACGCTCCATTTGCCTGGCAAAATGTGTCTGGCACAGTTGGGCTCAGTCTAAGTCTCATTCCCCAGTCGGGGAGTCCCAGAGTCCGCCTGCTCCATGCCCAGGCTCCGTCTTGCCATCAAGTGTAGTGAGAGCTCACAATTTAATATTGATTGGGTGAACATCCATTCAGGAGACTTCTCTCGGCCATTTGGTTATGAGTGCAAATTATTACGTGTGCCAAAGGCCTTCGGATGTGTCACAGATGCTGCTAAATGCACATATAGAAATAACTGATGACTGGGACACTGAACTCAGCTGCTGACCAGAGATTTTCGGTGTGTCTGCCTTGAATCACTTTTCGGTAGTTATGTTCTTTTAAACGAAACTGGGCAAACCCCCAGAGAGCTTCATATAAATTTATGGTTTTATTTTTTTATTTTTCTACATTTAAAGGCAAAGTTCATGTGCTGTCGTTGTGTCTCTTTTTTTTGTGCAAAAGAATCCATGACACATTCAATCTATACATTTTAACGAGCTTTTGTGCTCTCTTTGGTTTGATTTCCATATTTTCCATTACATCATGGCCTGACCTCAGCTGCTGTTACATTTATTTTATGTACTGCGTATACTGCGTGCTATCCGGGGGTCAGGTTCGGAATGGGCCATACAAAGAGAGCCCTGGTCCAGTACTACTGATAATCAGGCTTTGTCCTGCTCACAATGGCTCAATCGGAATGGCCAGGAAGACGTGAGACACATCGCACAGCTACGTTCAGGCATTTCCAGGTATATCCAGGCAGCCAAGGTAACGACAATAACGTGCAGCTTTAATTAACTCAAAAATAAAATGAAATTAGATAGAAAGGGGGAGCAGCAGGAGGCGCCTGGTCATTATGGCGGGCAATGGTCGAGGGCCAGCAGATGGAGAGCTCTAACCCAACTTTTTATATTTATTAACCTTCGTCGGCTGAGGGGGGATTTTGGAATGGGAGGAGATTGTCCTTCCCTGCCCTTCCCCTTCCCGTTCCCCATCCCCATCCTGCCTGGCCACAACAATAACTGTAATTTCGCTTTATGACTGCAAATCACAACCGAAACATAAAGGCAGCAGAAGGACAGCCAGTCCAGTATACCGAAATGTGTGATGTCTGTGTGTGTTGTGCACTCAATGGGTACCGGCTAGAGTCGGACAACGCTGCGTATACGCAACCTTTTCTTATGGACAATTGATGTCTCTGCTGTTGGTTGGTTGGTTAGCTCTGCCGTAGCTGCTGCTCCAGTTACTGCAGATGACCGTTGTTTGCCCGCCGGTCCGTCGTCGTCTGTCCATTGTCCAACGTCCAATGGCGTTGGTAGGTTGCCGTTGCTTGGCCAGGCTCGTTTGTAATGCTGTTGTTAAGTCCGGAACATGACATTAGCCATTAACTCGCTGCATGCACTCGTCGCCCGCCCGCTCTCGCACTCTCGCCTTCCCGTTCGTCTTCGGTTTACACTCGCAAATAAAACACAGGCGAAGGGCGACGCACCGCCATTGAGACACAGAGACACGGAGACAAGGGCAAACAGAGAATCACAGTTGAAATGAAAATGTATAAAAAAGGACATTTGAATTGGACTTATGGGACCACAACAAGCGTCGGAGCTGCTGCTGCTGGTGCTTCTGCTTCTGCTCCTGCCTTTTGCTGCCATTCCCACCGCACACACAAAAACATTTTATTCTTATTACACAGACAGGAGAAAGGAGATGAGATGGGAGTTACTGGAATACCCATACCCATACCCGTAACGTAACCCGCAGCAGTGGCAGAAGCAGTAACAGAAACAGAAAGAATATCAGAAGCAGTACACTTGGAAAAAAAGTATGGGAAGATGCTGCCCAAACCAAGTCAAAATTGGGGATGGAACATTTGAAGATCCAGAACATTTAAAGGAAAATTGAAGGTTGATTTATGTATCGATATTTTATCAGAATTTAATGAATGATTTGTTGATTGAAGATTTTGTTTGATCTGCTATGAGCTCAAAGAACTCTTCTTAAATCATTTTAATATAAGTATGGATATTGCATATATAATTACAATACTATTAAGTTGATAACTTGTCCCTCAGTGTTGAGGCGGCAGTAGAAGATAGAGCTGGAGCAGCAGCATCCAGTCGGGCAGTGGCTTAGCTGAAAGGGATAACGGGTACGGTGGACAATGAGCTGTCATTGTCAGTGCCCGATCTGGTCAACAGTGTAACAAGACAGGACAAAGCCCAGCAGCGTGAGCCGAACATCAAAAAGCGTTGCAAGTGATTTGTTGTCTCGGCTTATCTCTGTCACGGCGATGATGGAATCGTATTCCCAATGCAATGCTCTTCATTTCACTCGAACTGTAATCGATATGCTCGGATATTAGTACGAGTAGTCAGTCAGCTTTAGTCCAAGGGAGTGATCACTGTCTTGCAGCGAATCACTGTGGACTCACTCACGCATCCCTTTTTCCGGTTAACATGTGACCCAAAAACAAAAGACATGTGTCTAAAAATAATAACGACTTGGCAAATAAAATCCAACAACCCAAAGTGCGTGGGTTGGGTTAAGTTGAGGGATTGAGTGCCCGCTCGGACACTCACACACACAGTCACACTCACACACATGTACAGTGTACAAAGCATTGAGGTAGTTAAGAACAGCAAGACGAAGCCATCGTGTCGACTCGACTACTCCGGAGTTGATTTCTTTTGCGTTTTAGCCTGAATCTCTGACTGCCTCTGACTGTGGTCGGTCCTGGTGCTCGTTCGGTGCTCCTGCTCCTGCTCCTGCTCCTGCTCCTACTGCTGGGCTGCTTGTTTTATAACCTTTTCACTTTATTTCCCTGGGGGAAGATAAAAAATGAAGAAATCCTTATCACAGCGTGTCAAGGATTTGCTTTTGTCCATTCCGCAGGACAAGCGGCTCCATAATACGCTTATTTGTAACGCATTGTGGGCGTGGTCAATGGACGGCCATCCCATTGAAGGGTGGGGGGAAGTGCGCAATAATGCGACTAGCAAACAAACAAACAAACAAACAAAGAAAGAAACAACGAGAGCAGCGAGGGCACAACAAGAGCAACAAATAAAAAGTTAACGACGAGTTTGTTATGTTTATGTAGCCAACAAACAAATGGACCACATGTAAGCACCCGGGGGGGTGGAATGCTACCAAGAGGTAGCCTCTAGAAAGGTCCGGGGAACGGGGTAATTCTGGAGGAGATTGAGTGAAAGGCCAAGGAGCAGCAGCAGCAGCAGGACCCTGACCCAGCGACCAAACAATCAACACAAATTTCACGACACAACGTAAAAATACGTAAATAAATTTGATGCCCCCCCTCCCACCGACCGAACACACTCCACCGATCCGAACAGCCGCCCAACCCCCTAATCCGGCATCAGTGCCTCAAGCGCTTTAATAAATAATGGAATGCGACTTAATCACATCAACTTTAATGCCAAGGCACTTCACATATGAAAATTAATGCCAGCCATAAAAGTGTGGCAGAGATTTAAATCCATTCAGGCAAAGTGAGACTCTGCTCTCTCCTGAATCAATGAGGCAACATTTCCGCAAATATTTAATTAAACTCATTTGCATATCTCAAAAGGGACATGCAAGGGAAAGGGAACGAGGAGCTGAGAAGCTGAGGATAATCAGGGAGCGGACTATGGACTCGGCAAACATCATCAGGCGACAACGACGTGACTCTGACAATTTAAATGCCTCGAAGATGGTCCAAGGTCCAGAGAAAGAGAAAGGGGGGAAAACTTTGCTGTCAAAACTATACCGCAGACTATGCCAAGTTATGCATGTGTGACAGGGCGACAGGGGGACAGAGGGACAGGGCTGACAGCCATCCCAGCTGCCATCACAGACAATGTGGCCAATGACGCTGCCAGCTGATAAAGATGTCCTTCCTGCCGGCTGCTGCTGGCTGTTGTCGCCCTTAACTATGCAGAGCATGTTGCCTCCGGCTACTTTCGCTAGCCGGCGCAAACTTTCACCAGTCGCTCGACCACTCACTCTCGCACATACACACACACACACACACTCTGGCACCAGCACTAGCACTGACTCTCACACCCATGCACGCATTCGTTAGGCTTTGGGCGGTACATCCAGATCACGTAGGCATCATTACGCCATCGGCTATACGCCGGAACTAGGACTGGGGCACGGAACGCACAGTGGACCACATTCTACTTGTGTTTTTTTCTCAAAATAAATACATTTTTTTATTAGGATGGGAACTCAAGGTATACAAAAATAGACTCAAAACCGTTGGCTTAAAACGGTCCAACAAAAAACAATCGAAACAGCATTTTGTTCACTTTAATTATTAGTAAAGAAAGTTAAATTGAAAGTTAAAATCTATACTATAAATTTGAAGAAAAAAATATTTGGCATTGTTTCTATAAAAAACTTTTTACTTTTCCATAAATTGGTTGAAATTTGTGTAAGCATTTTTGTTGCTTTTGATTTGCATTGTTTAATTTTGATGAATTCCTAAACATTAAATGCATTCAGTAAGCAGCGAAACGCGCGAGTCTGCTGGACAAAATATATAATGTGAGAATCTCTGCATTCAATCGAGACTTCAAGTGTTGTATTATATAATTTTCGTAATGTAAACGAGTAAATAATACACCCCATTTGGTTATATTTGTACCCATTGTAGCGGCCCTGAGCCTGGGCCTGGCTAGATGCCTCCTTCTGGAATGCTTTGGTGTTAGTTTACCCGCACTGCATTCCATTCCACAGTGTTTTGGGTGTGGTGTGTGTGTGGTGCGAATTTGGCTGGCTCTACGCTGCCCCAAAATGTTGCAAATAAAAACATGACGCAGTCCACGCCCACACACTCCGGTCGACGTTGGTGGCCGCCTTTGATGGCGCTGATGACTTCATTAGAGCCGCTCTATCAGTGCAAATGGAGCAGCGTCATCAGCATAAGACTGGAACGGAACGTGCGCATTTCGTAGCGCTGATGGGTACAGGGTCAGACCAGACCAGACCAGACCAGTTGAGGGCGACACTGGCCGCAAAAGTCGTTGCCCAGTGGTCATATGAGTGCATTAGGCTCAGAGGCCAGTTCATTAGCAGTGGTCCGACGGTCATTAGGGCAGGGTCACTGCAATGGGCTACGAACTGGCCTAGGGGGAAATCCTTGGGGCTTGGTGCTGGAAGGAAGCCTCAGGGGCTGCACTGCAGTTGTAGTCTGCTCTAAAAATAGATTGGCACGCTTCATTGGCCTCAACTAGCACTGGAGTGGAGCAGGAGCCAGAACTGGAGCTGGAGCTCATCCTCCTCAGTGCCACTCCCAGACCCACACATGCACGTGCGCCTAATACGTCAAACATGCTTACGCCAATAAGTCGTCATCGTTGAGAGCGTTTCTTGCCAAGTTGCCGAAATCTTATTGCCTTCCCTCCAGCCAGCCCAGACCCAGACAGTGATCAGACAGCGAGCTGGCAGATGGGGCAGAGCAGTCGATGCAGCTGAAGCAGAAGCTGCAGGGGCAGAGCCAGAGCCAGAGGCAGAACGAGCAAATTCTCTGCTGAAAGCAATTGCGCTCGGCAAACCTGATACGGTGGATTGGACCAGCACTTTTCGATAACTTCTTTATGCAACTTTTTATCTATTTGCAACTACACGGAGCGACGGGAGGCTATTTCCCCCTCCCCCACCCACACCACAGCACTACGTATACGAACATCTCCCTCAGAGTTTTTCTCCAACCTGCAGTTTTTTCGCTGAGGAATCAAACGCATTACGTACAAAGCGCTAGCGAGGATTTCAATGATTTTATTTTTGCGCATTTTCCAGTTTTTGGGGTAATGAAGGATATTGAAAGAGCTCCTCCATTTTCCCTTCCCTGCAGGGGGAAGGCGAATGGGATTGGGAATGGGAATGGAACGACATGGCTCCTCTGTTTGTTGGGCTAGATGTGGATTTGGGATAGCGAAGAGCAAAGCAGAAAAGAAAACTATTACCTGTGGTCGAAACTATTACTACGGCAAGTCCCTTACAGGACTTTGCACATTTGAGTGTGTATGTTCGGAATGGAAGGGCATGGGGCAAGGGGCAAGGGTAAGTTCTTGATGATGATGGATTCAACAATTATGTAGAGTGGCTCCCAATGAGCCAACAACAAACTCTGACAACTTGAAACTCTGACTGTGGACAATAATTAGAATTGCTAACTTTAAGCAGCTGCGTTCAAGCGTCATTGTGAACATTTTGACTTTCTTTTATTACAATGCGATTCGTAACTTCGTATAAGCATTTTCAATTTGATAGCTTCTGCGCCCCTCTACACCAAGCTACTGCTGCTCCCAAGCTGACCCTGCGCAATGTTATTCAATTTGCAGAAGCTTAAATGCTTCCCCGTTCCGAGGTCGATGGCTCCATGGATCATGTAATGGGCAACAAAGCAGGTGGAATACTGCAGCAATTATGCTGCTGCAGCACACAAGTAAATCCACATGAACGGTCTTGGACGATGGGGAATTCGGAATTTGGCGGCCAACGCAATGGTTTTTATTGTGGGTGTGGCACACTCTCCAAGCTGAGCTCTTTGCTGGTATTCCAGCGAATTGAAGCGCGTAATTAAAAATTAATACCAAAGCAGACGTTGCCGGCATCTGTGGTCTGTTTTCCCGCTGTTTTTCTCCACACTTTTATACGAGTTTGTTTTGCTTGTGCTGAAGCGTTGAGTGCCCGCCAATGGGTTTAATTTGTGTGGAGAAATTCAAGCTGTGTCCGTGCGGGTCCATCAAAGAATTTGGTAATTGCTCTCATATTCATTTGGATTATTTTGTATTTATTTATGAAACTTAGAGGCTTAAAAATAAAAGCTTAAGATGTTTTTTTTTATAAATCATATTGCTAGCAAGTAAACAAGAGATTTTTTTTTTAGTTTTATTTATTACGATTTATTTTTATTTGGTTTTATTAGGAATACATTTTCTTCGCCGCTTTACTTAATAATCTACCCTATGGAAGTAATTTTTCAAAATTCGAAGCTGCAAAACGATTAAATTATAATTTGTTACACTTACACTTTTATTATTATTAATACGTATTACGTATACGTAGAAAAAGTGCCTGAGGATAAATGTATAGTTATAGGCTGGGGATTCTTTGTTCCTGGGAAAGTTGTTAGCAGGTGTAGTTTTGGGTAGATGTCACAACACTTTGCGCGTGTCATCGAGTGTGACATCGAATTAATTTATTCAGAATCGATGTGTTCTATTTAATTTGTGTGTTTGAATTATTTTACGTGTTGTTTTCATTCATTGGCATTCCTATGCAGCTATGCGTGGCATACAATTAAAATTAATTATTTGCCATTGTTGCGGCCTCAGTTGACTAATTGTTAACAAATTTCCCCCCACTCAGAGCGAAGAGTTTTCCCGTTGCCCCGACAGAGGCGCGAGCCGTGATACGACGCGTCCTGCATACAATCTACACACATAGATGCATAACGAACGGGTCTCTAATTAATTTACAATGCGCACACGCCAAACTGATTACAATGACGGCCCGGCCGGAGATAAAGAGATTGGCGGAAGGCGGCGCCGATTGGAGTGTTGTGGTGTGTTGTGGCGTGGTGTGGGGATCCGAAAGGGTTACTAATTAATTCAATGAACGCCAAACATTATTAATTATTCATAATCAAATATGCAATTGCCTCGCTTGACGATGTCGCCGCCTGATGACAGGCCCCGGCGTCGGGGGCGTCGACGGCGTCCGCCTGGAGCCCGACATGTGTGAGTGCGAATCATAGGGGATGCATATCGGATGAATGTCTCCAAATTTCGGCTGCCAAAAGTGCCAAAGTGCTTGCTGGTTTATTCAACGCTCACTTTAAAGCCTTTAATGTGAGTAGTTCGCTGGCCAGCCCTGAGGAATTATTCAGTCAATGGTCCAAAACAAAACCGAGTCCTCTGACCCAATCTGACCAAAAACCGCGTGGTTCAGGGCCTGTTCCAGCTGCCGAAAAAGCCGCAAATCTGCAATGTGTCCGTGTCCGTGTCCGTGTGACTGTCCGTTTGACCATCTGTCCGGCTGTGCGACTGTGCGTCTGAAGGGGGGGTTTAATGGGTGGCTGGTGTCGGTTGCCGTCAGCGTTGCTGCTGCCTTCTGCGTTTGCAGCGGTGCAATTTATGCAAATTGCTTTCAATTTGCTTAGTCCATTGCTTTGTGCGCCAAATTGGGCCTGTACATGCCGATTGTCGGCTAAAAATGGCATATCAACGGGTGCGCAGGGGTGGAGCAGCATTCAAAGGTGCGGCACGGTTGGTGCCACATTTTGTTATCACTTGGAAGCGTTAAATTGGGCGAGCAATCCATATTCCGCACTTCCACCTCGGGACCACATTATGATTCGGTGAGAGTTTAAATGCGAATTTCTGTCGACGTGAATTAACTTCTAATCAGCACCGGGGGGCGGGGCAGGAGTGTGGCGAATGTCAGCTGCAATCAGAAATATCCTTACCTCTTTTTTATCATCTCTCTGAACGATTCTGTTGGCACAAGTAAATCAATTACTAGGCTCTGCCTTGAGGAAATTTGATTTCTTTTGGGCATTTCTTATTTTCTTCTTCGCAATTTTTGGCAGGACACCGGCATTTCCTTGCACTCCATGAACCGCCCATGAGAATGTCAACTGCACTAGAAAATGCCTACAATGGATCTCTTGCAGCCCGGAGAGCGGAGATGTGCACACATTTGTTACAGCTCGAATTTCCGGCACAGCAGGCACGCCCACCAAAATTCAACACTCGGACAGAATTTTAACATATTCTGCCGTCACACCTGGCAACCTGGCAGCCCGGCAAGCTGCTTTAATAAAGCCTTCAGCAGCAGACGAGTTGCAAGACAACAAAGCCAGCATCAGAAACGGGAGGAACAGGACATGGTAGGTGCACTCGTAACAACTCCTGGCCTTCACTTCACACTGCTGTACTGCTTGTACAGTGATTACAGCATTGCCCGTCAGCCAGGCACACAGTTACATCAAAAAGAGTGAACAAATTTTCGCTGGAGGACACTCACTGCTGCTGGTTCAGAAGGGTACATTTTAAATGCAGATAATTAAGGTATGCCAGCAAAAAAAGACAGAACAGAGGTAGAAAAAGTCTCACCTAAAATATAAAATACTTAAAATAGAGCCACAGAACTTGCTCAACTCTTCGAACTTCGATGTGTTTTATTTCAAAATTAATATTCAGCTTTTTAGCTCGGACACAAAAATATCCAATGGCATAACTTTTAAGCAAAGTTTATGGCTTCAGGCAACTTTTTTCAATGTATATTTAACTAGCTGGTTGACACTTTTTAGTCAATATTAAAGTTAAAAGTTCTAAACTTAAATTATTCGTGAGGCATAAAAAAAAAAGCTTCAGCCGTTTAAGCTGTGAACACTGATTGCAGAGATGTCTCGTCCTTTATGGTATCCGTTCGTAGCTCCATTTTCCTGTCATATTAAAAAAAAACCCTCGCCCCTCATATCGTAGCCAACTCGAACTCAGAGAGTCGGCATCAGCGCCACTTCTCCATCCACGACTTTGTCTATTATTAATAAAAGCAACTCTGGCAGTACATGGACAAGGACCCGGCATGTGAATGCAATTGTATTTGTAACTCCGTTCTCGCTCCTCTCTCCAACAGCGCCATTCAATTCTCGCACTCGTTCATAATTTATTGTTGCAGATACCCGGACCGGACCCTGAACAGAGCTCCAAGCCGACTGACTCCGGCTACTCCGACTACTCCTGGTCATGCTGGTAGCGCATATGTTCCGCCTGTTAACTTCCCCCTTTTTTTTCCAGAAAATGTTCTATTGAAATATTTGCAAATTACTGGAGTGTTGTCCTGACAACGACGTTGATGTCCTGCTCAGACAATGGACAATTTGCGCCACAGAATCAGGTATTTAAAATGTGCAAGGAAAGTCGCACTAGCTGGACAGATTTAAATATACATACATACACATACTATAGATACAAACATATACGAGAGTATATGCGATGTATGGCAGGCAGGCAGCAGGAGATGGAGCTGTAACTATACATGGAGCTGGAGCTGGAGCTGGGGCTGTGGCTGAGGCTAGAGCATGCTGCCGAAGCTGTCCATGGCCATAATTTATGGCATAGAGCTACGTTATTTCGAGGAATTGGACATAGAAACATGCAGGAGGAGACTTACACGTATCCTTTGTCCGGGCCGGGCCATTCATTAAACAAAATAAAGTTAGCTTCTAGTAATTGTCAACGACAGTTTGATGTTTTTCTGAAATATTACAAGTAAATTGTTTTGCTGTTGCTCCGAAGGTTCCTTCAGCACTCAGCCCACCCTTCAGATGCTCCGCCAGCCAGGGCCATGCAGATTTTCTATTACAAAATATATTCAGTGCTGGATCTTTATTGACAGTGTTGCAATTTGCTAAATTCGATTACCTCATGCATATGAAATGGCTGCTGTCCGGCCACTGCCACTGGCCCTGGCCCTGGCCTGCCTCCTCCGTTGATGTATGACCCAGGCTGGTGCCCGCTTCTCCAATGATTAATGATTCGCTCTCTGATTGTTGCCTGAGCAACAGTATTATGCTAAAAGTCTGGCTCCGGCTCCAGCTCCAGCTGTGGCTCTGGCTTGGCTCTGCCTGGAGGCGAGGGAACAATCCCCAATTAAGAATGCCGCAAGGTCAGAAACCAGAGCAAACTCAATTAATATAAGCGACGGCAAACAATCAACAAAACCACGACATTGCCGCCCTCCGCCTCCATTCTTTTCATCTGCTGCCGCATTTCAATGACCATAAAATGCCGCTTTAAAGCCGGCTCCTGGCATTCCCAGTGTCCTTGGTCAGGCCGCTGTTTGTGGGAGCTATTGTGCAGAGATAGGTAGAGAGCATGGCCGGGGAGTGGGGAGTGCTGAGGTCGCCATTTCACTAATTAAGCAAATATTTGCTGGCTGCTTTCCCCAGTCCCGTACCAGTGGCAAGTTATCTGGAAATTTGCACGACCGATGCTTGGAAACCATTCACCGACTTCTAGCGGGACAGAAACAGAGTGCCATAATAAAGACTAAGAATAATTCCATGTCAACACACTCATAAATAATGGACTGGCTAGCGATGGACCCTCCAGCCCCAAGCCTCAAGCCACAACCCTCCACTCCCAGCCCACAGCCGACATCCACCGCCACTGCCATCATCATCATCATCAGCATCGTCAGATCCAAGTGGCCAGGTACAGAGTACAGACAAAGGCAGAAGCAACCGAAGTATTTATCATAAGCAGAGGATTGTCACAGTCTATGGAGCACTACAAATACCCTATGCTCCGGCACTCTGCTCAGTGCCGAAGGGAAGTTCCATTCTGTGAATATCCCTTCCAGTTATAGCTAAAGAAGATTCAACTTTGTTGCTGCAGGTCTGAGTTCATTGTTCTACTCCATGTACATCTGATAGTGAACCACTGTCGAGGGCATCAGAAATTTGCGAAAGCATTTTTATAGACGACAAATTTATCAGTGCCACAAAATGAGTTTCACTGACAAAGTTTTACCCACTGCCCTCCCTAGACCCTAGTCCAGACCGCCTTCCACCCACCTCCACCTGGCAACGATTTGTCATCTTTTAAATACAACAAAAATAGCAACTTTAGTGACTGCAGAGCAGGACGGGGACAAAGGACAAGGCAATAATGCGTCACAGCATAAATTTTATTTATTTTATAAGCGCCCAAAGCCCCGCCAAAGAGGTGGCCAGACTTGCAAGAGCTGCCGTACTGGAAGCTGGCGACAAGCAGCCACTCCGCCCCGTCTGCCCAGCTCTTTGGCTCTGCTCTACGTCTGATGGCGATGGCTGGGCAACTTTGTTGGTCTAATACCTGGGATGCTTGGCCAACACTTTGTTGCCGTGGTGCGGTGTATTCAAAATAGGTTTTTAGTAGACCTCCGCCCTGACAATGCAGCAGCCCAGTGTCATGGAAGCGCTACGCCCTGCCACGCCCCCAGTTATGAATGGGCAGCGTGCCCGCCCTGCCCTGCCCTGCAAATGCTGACGGACCACCCTCCCTCAGCCAAACCCACTGCTGTGTGGCTGATATGAGCAGTGACACTGCCACTTCATGTCAGGCTTTGAGCGTAATTTTTCTCGGGAATATAACTTGAGGAGCTGGCCAGGAGAAGAAGTATCACTAAGCGAGCTTCTTACGCTCTGCACCAGTGACAAAGAGTGGTGCGAAGGGAAGGGGAAGTGCCACTGATGCCATGGCAACAACGCGCTTGTAAAGTTGAAAGATTTGCATAAGTAATTTGACAAAATGTAGTTGACAGTAAAAAGCAGCGAGCCACACACACACACACACACACATGAGAGGAGGAAAGCTCCTCTCTAAGATGGTGGAATGAAGGAAGTGCTGACAGTGGGCCAAAACGGGGTGGGCAAACTGCATCCGAACTTGATGGAGCCATTTTTCTTACTTATACGCATGAACCCGAGCCCGGACCACATGAGTGCAGAAACTGTATCATTAGCTCCATTGTGAGAAAAATGTGAGAAGAAAATTACAAAAAATGGGAAATAAAATACGAGAAGATCTCCTTTAAACAAAAGCGTAACCCGAATGGTTCAAATGGTATAAACTTGAAGTAAGAAAATTTGAAATGAAAACAACATTCTCTAGTTCGAAATTTGTTCAATTTGTATGCCGATTCTGCACAGACAAACTACTCACCTGCATGGTGCCAGTCGTAATAAGTCTTGTTAGTCATACTATCACCATAAAGTTCCACAAACAATGTCAACAATCAAATCAGCCGTGTCAATGTGCTGTAAATAGAGAACAGCCGTAACGAAGTGTGAAATACTCTATTTGAATGGCAACGATTTTTACAGGGCATATTTGTTTTTTTATAAAAAAAAAATTAATTAAACAATGATAAAGATTTATTAAATATTATTCTGCCGTTTCTTCTGTCGTCTGTAAATTAATGAATATTTTCGAATCCTGCGGTACAATAAGTTAATTTTTGATAGGTAAATTGAACAGTGAGATTTTTATTAGTCATCTTACAATGTATATTTATCTATATTTAATATAAATCAAAAATACAAACTGTATGTAGCATTTAATGGTTTGTTTAAAAAACCATAATGCCCTTTGCAAGGGTATGGAAAAAGAGGAAAATACAAATCATAAAGCGCACATCAATTTGGCGTAACGGGGAGCCTGATATGCGGGCATAAATTTTATGCACTCTGACACCACAAAAAAAAAAAGGCGGTAATGATAATGCCGTGTCGCGTCATAAAAAAAGAGATATATACGTGTACTCCTGCCACTTCTTGGGGCGACAGAGGTACGGTACGCAACAATAATAATAAAATCGACAACAGCAAAAAAGAAGGTAAAAAAATGTATCTAAACAAATGCGACAAGCCGCAAAAGCTCTCATAAAAATGTATCTATGCATTCGGTGGCGATTGGCAGCGTAGATTGTTGCCAAGCTTTTCTTTACAATCGCATCGGACCACCCAACCCCCCCGATGGGAGCTGCCACTAGTTTCCGGAGGACGCCGCTTATGGCAATGGGTGGGTGGGGTGGCTATGGCGGCCAGCCTGCTGCAACGGGTGAGCGGCTGCCTGCCTTGAGTGAGCGGCCCATTCGTTGGCAATACTCGGCTCACGCGACACGTGCGAGGTGCGTGCAAAGTTTCCTATTGTATTGTATTGTGTGTTGTGAAAAAAGTTTCAAACATTTTCAGCATAAAACACAGAAAATAGAATACAATATAAAGAGATATACCAGGAGACACCGACAACGACAACGACACCGTCACCGACACCGACACCTCCCGTACCACATCGTCAGCAGCTGTCAGAAAGTAAGGTAAAAAGTAAGCCAAGAAATAATCGACATGTCTGTTAATTATTGTGAAAGTTTTCCGACACACGCTGCTGTCATTCCTTCGGCTCCAGCATCAGCTTCTGCTCCCTATTCTCCCTTTTCTCCTTTTGCTGCGTTGGCTGTTCCGTTTGTTTGGCAGGAGAAGCGACAGCTGGCGGTGTCAGTGACAGGAGGTAGCCGATACTTTGCTTGTTAGCGAAATAAGAGGGATGTCATCGTTTCTATCTGCAAATGTATCTGTATCTGTATCTGAGGCAGGATCTGTTTCTCCCAGAGCTGGCCTAGTTGCGAATGTGTTCCATGTCATAAAGACACGCACAAATCATGCTTAAACTCCGGCTTGTTCCCGTTCCTGGACGAGCTCTTGTCTCTGGCCCTGGCTCTGGCTCTGACTCTGACTCTGGTTCATGTCCTTGGTGTCCTTGGTGTCCTGCTCGCGTTGCCTTTTGCTTAACTCGCAATTTATGGTTAATCGATGTTGTCTTTGAACGTGACCTATTTGCTTTATTTGGTCGCACTGCCTTCTTTTGTTTCCCTGTGTACCGAGTGCTGTGCTAGGTCCCGGCTCGCTGGTTGTCCCTGTCCCTTGTCCGTGGTCCGTGGTCCCTGGTCCTGTGTCGCCATTATCCCTGCCTCGACTCGGCTGCGACACTCGCACTCAGCATCCTGCTGACGTGTTAAATTGTCTTTTTGTTTACCCTTACCCTCAATAAAGCCATAATTTATTTTTCATGTTCTATCGCACTTCGTTATGCCTTTAGCTCTCCTCCTTGTTCCTCTTCTCTCCATCTCCTCTCTCTCTCTCTATCTCTCTCTCTCTTTCTTTCTGTCTCTGCTGGTCTCCCCCTTCGTTAGCTGGCATTCACTTTTCACTTACGTGGCTTTGGCGTATGTGCTATATAATACGGAGATTTTCCACTCCGGCGAAATCGATACACCGACGCCTCGGCAACGACCTTGACACCCGGCAAGGATGCTGCAGTTTCCTACGAGTGTGCTGCAGCCGCTGCAGTTGTTGCCGGCAACATTTGTTGCCCCGAAAAGCTTTTCCATTTCTCAGTCACTGAAAGTGACGCCAACTGTGACCGAAAGCGTGACTACTGCATGGCGTGTCCAATGATTGAGGCGTACGTCCAACTAAGGACACTAAAGTCCCACCTGGGGGTTGCTAATTAGAGCAATGTTCATTACTCAGACCCCATTAGTCAGCAGTGACTATCTAACGGGGTCATCAGCACTGGGACAGAGACTCGCCGAGACTCTCCCGGTATATATAGTACATACAAATATATGGACATAGAATAGGTTGAGTGAAAACTTTGGGGTTGTTTATGCACTCGGGCATATCAGTTATTCGATTCACATCAATCGATGTGATGTATTTCCATGGCCCTGAAAGCCCTGTCCTGTCTCCCAACCGGCCTGAGGGCCCGATGACTATGCTAAACTATATCCAGGCTGTCTTTTGGAGTAACCAGTAACCGAATCAATGATATTGATTTGACAGACAAACATTGCCACCCTTCCACTCAACTCGCAACTTTATTGACAACTCAGGGCTGCTTACTGCATTGTTGGCGGACTCTTTCAGTCAATAAATCAAACAAATTAGAGAAATAAGTGCCAGGAACCTAGCTTTGTATATTTTTTATTGCTTGAGTTTCCCATCGCATTGAGGGGCTAATTCGATGTACGATTATTTATGCATACATAAGTCAACGAACGTCTGCCAGCAGACAAAAGCTCAGCGTTCCACATTGATGGGACTATTATTGATATGATGTCATGCGTGAAATATTGAGGTGAGTGCACTCGCTTACACCGCAGCCCCCCACGAACATTGAGTGCTAATCCAACTAGTCGGACTTCAAGTCGTCACAGTTCATTAAGCCAAGTGCCAGCTGGTCAGAGTTCAAGCCCACACCCACCCCTTACAATATGTGGAAAGAGGTGCGCATTCAGGTATCTCTTTGGAGGGTGTGACAGGGCGGTTGACAGGATATAATTCAGATGGCATTTGCGCCTAGTAGGTCTGAAAATTCCTGCGTAGGTAGTTGGAAATTTGCTTTTATTAATATGGTTAAATTGCGGAATGAGGGCAAGCCTTCTGCTGCAATCAAGCGTGAATTTATGGGGAATGTTCGTGCTCTTGGATGGCAGACAACGCGCGAGACATATTTGGATAGATTCATTTAAAATGCAAATACGAGTAGACGAGGCAAATTACAAAGCGGCTTTACCATTAGCTGAGGCCTTACCTTCCGACTCTTGGCATAATTAAAAGCCGCCTCACTTTGTGAGGCAAAAGCAAATCAATTCCGGACTGTAATAGCTCGGGGCCATTGCTGTCATGGGCGGTGAGCCCAGCAACGCCCATCGGATTGCCACGAATACTTGTTAAGCCGACAGTTATTGTACCAGCTTGGCACAAAAATTATACAAGTATATCAAACAAATTCACACATCGCCGGGGGCCCTTTGACAGCTCCTAATTCCAGCTCAGACACAACAAAGAGATATAAAAGTTAATTAAATCCACAACAAAATTAAACGAAAATTTCGAGTAGAAGGAGGCAATTTTCTGAAGCTATTCGGATCAAGTTGCTGTTGACTCTCCCTTTCCCATATATTTCATTTCGATTCGTTTTGTTAGTCAGTCAGTCAGAGAGACGTTTTCGCAAAGCTACAATAATATTTATATATAAATTCAAATAAAATTCGTCAGTAAACAGCGCTAAGATAATAAATATTTGAAGCCTTTCAATTGCTATTAATTTTTTTCATTTGAAACTTAAATTTTTTATTAAACAGCAATGGAGAGTATAGCAAAGGTATACCCTACATTTGGTGTTCCCACATGATGGTTACATCAGCAATGAATATTCTCAAATCCGTCATTTGCTATACTTTATTCTGCAGATGCAACGCGAGAATGGATACACGAAGGAGGCCACCCTGCAGAACTTGGCCAAACGCGAGCTGGCCAACGGCCTCGACAAGGATCCAATTTACAAATTGCGCCTGCAATGCTTCAGTCGTGGTGCCACTGGCATCTTGGGCCTGTCCAGGTGAGTGCTCTATCCTCCACACCACCACCCCATCAATGGTTGCACTTTCAAAGAGGAATCATTCGGTTAGGTCCGAACCGAACAGACCCGGAGTTTCGTTCCCCTATTTGGCTGATTTTCTACGGTTCTTGGGTATGTTGGGTATGCGGCTGCAAAGTCTTCTGTGATGCAATGTTTTTTATTGGTTTGTCTGTATTCTCTTTTCACGATCAGAAGCTCAGTTCCCTTCCGCTGCAGATCCCTTTGCGTGCAAAAAAAATGTCACAACCATCATTTTCCGTAGTTTATAAATTAAGAACACTTTTTAGCTATTAATTGGCTTAGAAAACTCTTTAAAATGAATTGAATTTTCCTCTATGAACTCACCGAACTATGGCCGGCCATCAATTAAGTTGGTTCCACCTGCATCAGCATCATCTTTCTCATCTCGTTTGGTCTAGGATATGTGAGTAGGCTTTAGCCAATTTATTTTTATCCCTCCACACATGTGTCGGCTATTCTGCTATATTCTTTTTCATTTGCCGTGGCTGGAGATGGCTCTTGTAAAGCGCAACATGACAGGGAGCTGAGGCATAGTGCCAGCGTCAGTGCCAGTGCTGGACCCTGTTCGGGGCCGAGTATATTAAAATGATGAAATTGTTGAGTGCCGGACAAGTGGAGAGGCAAGGTGAAGATGGTGCTGTGTAGGCCGGGCGGAAGTCCGTAATGCGCTATGCCCGGCATGAAAATCTGGCAAATGAAACTGAAACTTTGCCGGTTGCTAGTGGTGTTGCTGTTGCTGTTGCTGCTGCTGCTGCTGAAGCTGCAGCTGCTGATGATGATGATGTTACTCGCAAGTTCGGGCGCAACTAGGCGCATGTAAATACGAGTACGTTGGGTTCGAGTGCATGTTGAACTAACATTCTCGAAAGCTCTTTCAAGTGTGTGCAGGCTGGGGTATAAAAACTGTGTGGGGAAACTGCTGCTGACAGAAACAGAGGCGGAGACGGAGCCAGAGCCAGAACCAGAACCAAAGGCAGAGTTGGAGTCGGAGGCTGGTAGTGGTTGTGGCTGTGGCAGTAGCAGTAGCAGAGAATGGTGGCAAAAATCGCTGACTGAATGCAAACAAACATAATTGGATTTCTCTAGTTGCTGCAGAGTATAACCAGCACGGACCCCTTTTTCAGCCCCTCGAACCATCAATCCGAGTCATACACCCACACACACACACACACACACACAGAGGCAAGCCCACTGTTAGTTTTTATTTCAATTTGAGCTCAGCTCACAGGACGGACGTACCGCGGCAAACCTGTCCGCCCGGCGGGTTGTCTGCTAACAATTTTCCGTTGTGAATATATAGACATTTTGTTCAAAATCCTCGCATATGCAACATATTGTATGTACCATACGGACATACACGTACACATACACGTACAATTGTGTGTGTTTTGTTGCCTGTTTGCTTGTTGGTGTGTTGGTTGGACAACCAGCCGCCCAGCCTTCCAGCCGCCCACCCGCCCGCCTACGCCTTTCCGCCTCGTGAGCGCGCATTTTCATTTGTATTTATGCAATTTGTTTGTTTGCCAGCCGGAAAATTCAATACATTGAATGCATAGCTGAATGGACGCTCCTCCCATTCCCATTCCCATTCCCATTCTCGTATCAATGGCATATTCTTATCTCAACATATACTCGTACTCCTCTGCAGCAGCCTTTGTCAGTGGCCATAATAGAAATGTATTTTCATTTTTGAGAATTACGGATACATATTTTCCTCGCTTCCATCCGCAGAGTCTTTCGGGTGATGGATGATGACGGCAGCAAGACCCTCAGCCTCGAGGAGTTTAAAAAGGGAATCTCAGATGTTGGTCTCGATGTGAGCGACTCGGAAATCTCCGATATGTTCTCGCGGTATGTCTACAAAAAATATAAAAGAAATTTTCCTTTACTAAACATACTAAACATAATTGTGTATGCAACAGTTTCGATGCAGATGGCAGTGGCACCATCAACATGACAGAATTTCTGAACAAGCTTCGTGTAAGTATTGTGGAAATACTGCAAATAAATATTGTATTACCTCGTATTACCTACATTCACTAGCCACCTATGAACGAGGGCCGTGTGAGCATCATTGAGAAGGCCTTCGACAAGATGGACGTCAACGATGATGGACACATAACCGAGACAGATCTGATGAATCTCTACTCGGTGAAGGATCATCCGAAGTATTTGAGCGGCGAGATGAGCAAGTTGGAGATTCTGCGCGAGTTCCTGAAGAATTTCGAGGCCGGTGCCCCGAACCCAGATGGCGTTGTCACCAAGGAGGAGTTCATCAACTATTACTCCACTATTAGCGCCTCGATCGACAACGACGCCTACTTCGATCTGGTGATGCGCCGCGCCTACAATCTTTGAATTTTCCGTTTTCAATGCCATCCATTTGCCGTCTTTGATGCTTGAGGAGTTTGGACTGAGCTCCCGCACACGAAAATTTCCACTAAATCCAGTCCCATATTGAAATATAATGTACTCCTAATGTTACTCCAGTTACTCCGCACACGAATGATCAGTCCTCAACCAAGTTCCGTTCAATGTGCTTTAGTCGAGCGAGCTGGTCGGGGGATTTGGCCACACAGTTGGGCTGGCAAATCAGCCGGGCCGTAAACATTTGCATGTCAGTTGAGCCAACCGCCTCCGCCCCCCGACATTGTTCCTCGCGTAGTTTTGGCCAAATAATGCGCTATAATAATTTATTAAATTAAAGCCGCGTGCTAATTAGCATAAAACTAATTAGATTACTTGTACATGTGAAAGCCACAAAGCACGGCGTAACACTCACTGAGCAGGCGACTGGTGAATGGTGCTGGTTGTTGTTGTTGTTGTTGGGGTTTTGAATTTGAGTTTGGGTTTGGGTTCGGGTTTGGGTTTGAGTTCGGTTTTCTATGTAGAGGGGATGCTGGCATACGCGGCGTATGCGCAATCGTTTGCTGTGTTTTTGTCGCTTTTAATAAAAGTCATGTTTGGCAAAAAGTCAGGCCATCTAACCAGCGCACACAAACACACACACACATATATATACATTGACGGGGAGGGGTGGAAACAAATAAGCCTGATTAGCTTGTGTTTTACTAGGCTGTGTGGGTTGACAAGTGATTGGGCCGACACCGCTAAACAAAATCATGAACGCCTCTGATTTTATCCAGATACATTGCTGCCGGATTCCAATTTCTGGCATTTGGAGGCTCTCCTATTGGTGAGCATCTTGGGAGGCGAATGGAGCTCGGCAAACGCTTAATTAGGAGCTTATTAGAGGAGGCTGGTGGACTGGCGGGGTCGGGCTCGGGCTCGGCAATTGGCAAACTCTAATTACATTCATTTCGCATCAGCGATAAGAATCCAGCATCTGATGATGGGCAAACAAGCCGGGAAAATATACACATATAATACCCACTAATATCGGTAACAGCTAGGCAAACGTCTTCGGCCTGGCCTCATTATGCAGCCAAGTTTTTGTATGCCATGTAGACAATGTTAAAAGTTTGCTCAAGTAATTAAATCACTTCGATCTTTGCTAATTACAAGCCCGTAACATGAACTCGTACATGAAAGCCACATGCGCGTCTTTCCTCTCGCTCTCAGCCTGCCTCTGACTGTCTCTTACTCTCCTTCTGGCTTTGTGTGTGTGTGTGTGTGTGTGGCTGTGCAGCTTGTTAGACAAAGCCTGGCTGGCATCAACGACAACCTCATCAGGCCAAGGGGCCAACCAGCGGTAGCGGCAACAACAATGTTGACAAGTTACCTGCCAAATTAATGCAAACATGAAACGTGCGGCAACGGGAATATTAATTAACTAACTACCTGGGACACTCACACACACACACACACACTCGTATAGCCAATGTACACTGAAAGAACTTGCACCCGAAGAGGCAATAAAGAAGACTACTTGCTACTTTGAATGTCAGGCGAGTAATTGCGCTCAGTGCAGTCACTGGCACTCCTACCCCTGCCCGTGTGTCCCGAGTGTTGGCAGTTGGCACTTGGCATTGTCAGATCTGAAGGCATGTACGATATATATACATATACATGTATACATACATTCCCGGCCACATACATTGCTCTTTCGCAAACTAGCTGATCCCTGGCCCGATAAACCCCATTGCGGACCACACAAAAATATTTTGGGGACTTCGTTCTGTGGATGCGGATGCGGCTGCGGCTGCGGCATCTCCTGTCCTCTCCAGTCGCTGCCAAGTGGCGTATGATTAATGAACGTTTCATTAGAGAGGCTCACATTACGTATAGCTTGACTGGGCGCCCCATCCCCTTCCCCATCCCGAACCCGACCACGACCCGACACCGGGCTCATCCCTATTTACATTTCAGCAGGTTGCCGAACGTGATCACAATATTATCTCTTCATCAGCGAGGTGCTGTCCTGCGCCCTGCCGTGGCAGGACATTGCAAACATTATGCCGAACAGGGCGCAAAAACTGGAAAAATGCAAAGAGCAAGGTATTCGTTTCCCTAGCTGCCTGTCTGCCCTGTCTGCCAAGTGTTTCCTCAGGTACGTAGCTCTCAGTCTCTGTTCTTTGCTGCTGCTGCTGATGCTGCCTCTGGCTCTGGGGGCTGCGCGTCGTGGCCATGGCAGCTGCGCAACTTAACGAGTTACAATGATTTTCGTGCTAATTAAAATGGTTTTTGCATTTAGTTTACCGCATTAGCATTTCGTTTAGCAGTTGAGCAAACACCTGCCTCCGTGCCTGCCCGTGCCCCTGCCCCTGCCACTGCCACCACCTCCCATATGCCATGTTTGTGTTCGGCTGCCAAGCATAGCTCACTGGTCGTATCCGTATCCGTATTCGTATTCGTATCCGTGTCCCAGTGTGTGGGGCATAAATTACGCATACGCAGCGTTGCCAGCGCCACTGAAACGTAAACGTTGGCCAAAAAGTCTGTTTGTCGAGCCACACAGATGCGCCTAATGAACTCTGGCTGCGGGCTGCCACTCCACCACCGCTTGACTATCTATATCCTTTCCAGCATAGCATAGTTTTGGTCTCTTTTGTCAACTGCAACGTTAGCTACACCACCCCCACCATCACCACCCATGGCAATCTATCCGGGCTGCGGCCTAATTAGATGTTTGAGATGTTTTGGCATCTGGGCCTGACTGGGATTGAACTCGTTAGTGGTTTTCAATTACATGTGACTCGACACTCCCTGTACGCTCCCTGGTAAGTTCATCTCTTTGCCAGTTCTTTTTTCTTCGCCCTATCCCTTTGGAGTGACAACTTCAGTGGAGATTAGTTTCAGTCTTGCAGCGAACCATAAGCCAGATATATGTATCTATATAATATCAAGAGGCAACTTCACTAAACTGCTGCACTTACGGCCAAATCTATTCGAAGTTATACTTTACAAAATGGCTTCCACCGGCGCCTCGGGCCGGGAGCTTCACACGCTGAAACACGTGTGGGGAAGTTTGTTGCCTAATTCCCGGGGAAGGCGGGTAGGAGGGTGGGATAAAGTTATTTTTGTCCCACAATAAGCAAATATCAAAAATGCACCTAAGTATTTTCATAGTTTTTATTACCGGTTATTTTATTGTTACCGGGAGAGAGGGAGAGCCAGGAGCAAGGAGTCAGCAGCCAGGCAACTTGCATGCTGGACACGTGTAAAAGTTCAGTTTTAAACACTTGCAAACAACAAAATGTTTTCGATTTTTGAAACGTTTTCGCTTTTGTTTTATGAATCACAGCCCCAGCCAAAAGAACGAACTGTTCCTTATACGTTTTAGGTATCGTACGTACGAGTGCCTGTGTGTGGCTCTGTGTGTGTGTGTGATACTCTGAGTAGCACACAGAAATCCCCAGAGCGAGGGAAACTTTTAGTTTCGTATCGCCCACGTTTACTGTGAATAAAACTTTGCTCGAGCTGGAAAAAATGAAAACAGCACGAAAATCACCACTAAAAACATTCGGAGAGTGTGCAGGAGAAGACCCAAAGATGAGAGGGAACAAACAGGGAAACAGCATAGATTATGTTAGTCGGACCAAGAGACGGAGAGAGCATGATGTCTTATGAAACATGCAAATGCAATGAAATTACACGTTACGTATACGCCCTGTGTCTGTTTCTGTGGCAGCACGAAAAATTTAAAACAAGAAGGCGGAGCGAGCGGGAGTTGCAGCAGCATCTCCAGTCGTATACAAAAGGATTATGCAAAATTATGCTGGGTAGAAAAAAGAGGGGCAACAGCAAAGCGAAAGGCAAATCCACGCACATTAAATTAAAGTGCTTTCAATAAAGTCAAATCGTGACTTTGCCGCTAATGATGAGGACAAAGCGAACAATGTCCCTTCCCTGGCTGCAAGTCTCTCAGTGTTTGACAAATTGACTTGCAAATCACTCTTGCTCCTTCTTTCCGATTATTATTATTTCTTTTATTTGGTGCGGTGCGGTGCCGACTTTTCGGGCCCTGCTGCAAGTATTTCATAATTTTCGATGGGCGTGTCAGTGGAACGAACGGCTGCTCAACGGATGCCGCACTAAAAGCGCACTCAGCTCAAAGACAACCAACGGAAATAGTTTGAAAAGCTAGGGCAGCAGGCAGCAGCCGAAGATGAGACTGCAACAAATCCAGGGAGTACGTGCCACGGGCCAAACAAAACACGCGACCCAGACGAATCATAAGCAGCCAACGCCAACTGCCACTGCCACTGAAACTGCCGGCAGCCATGGCCCCAAACCCCGGCCCCTTGGCTTGGGCCCCTGAAGCTCTGCTCTGGTGGCCGACAATGACCCGAGACCGCGATGGGGGCCAAAATGAAAGGCCGCAGCCAGACGACCGCCATTTATAGTGAATGGATTTGGATTTTTCGGATTTGCGCACAAGATAATGTGCAGCAATGGCGCTCCACTTGGTTCTCCTCAGTTTGGGCTTTGGCCCGTTGAACGTTGCATGTGAGAGGACTAAGCAGCAGCAGCAGAGGCAGTGGCAGCAGCCGCAGCAGCAGCTCGAATGCAACGGAAATAGTTTTGTGTGAGATTTATTGCCACTCTGGAGAGTCATAAAACGGAAATTGTACACAAAATCCTTTCGGATGCTCGTTTAAGTTGCCAGTGGAAGCACCTCCCTCCCCACTCCCTCCCCCCTTCAGCTCTTGCTTCGGTCGGTCCACTTCTGTGTGTGAGCATTTTTATGTGTTGTGTCATTTTTGTATGCTCTGCCCTGCCCCTACCCCTGGACTATCACAATGTTTATGTAAGTCATCGCTTCGTTTATTCGATGCCCCCGAACCCCTGGCCGACTTCGGGGCATATCCTATTTGGAAATTATACTTTTGCACATTTTGTGGAAATGCTTCTAGTTGGTCGCCTGATTTTCTGCTGCCCAGAAAGCCTTTGCTTTGCTTTGCTTTGCCATTTCAGTTTATTTATTTTATTTACCACCCTTTGAGTGGGTCAAATGCACTGCATTGTCCACTCAGCACCACTCTCTCTCTCGCTCACGCTCCAGCGTGTGGCTCTCTTTCTGCCTGCTATACTCGTAAATTTCCATGGCACTCGCATTTGTCGCAGCGCCAGAGAAGGAGAGATTAAAATGCCCACTTTGCTGAATTGGTTTAGGGCAAAAAAGCCTTTGTTGGGCGCAATATGGAAAAGTGCATTAAACTTGTAATAAGAGTGCAAGCTCGGAGCTTTCCGCTCAGTTCTCTTAATTAAGAAAACGACGCAGAGGCAGATTTTTGGGGCCAGCCATCGATACAGAGTTCAATGCAGAAAATTGTATGAACAAATGTATATTCGATTCAGTTTGGAGTATCTGAACATCGTCCAGCAATAGAAATTGCAATCCCATTGAAGTTCATTAGAATTTTGCCAGCAACGCAAAAGTTAAGACCGCACAGAGAGAGTGAGTGAGAGAGTGAGTGAATGAGAGAGAGAGAGAGAGAAAGAGATTCTTAGTTTCATTCATTTCAATTCGAAATCAGTTCTGCCACCCAGTTCCACCCATCTTTGTCTCATCTCTGGGCCATCTTCAAACAGTTTCGAGTAATTTGGCTGAAACCCAAAAACTCTGCTATCCCTCCCTCCCTTCCCGCCCTCTGGCTTTGCGCTGTCTGGCAGTCGTTGCCTTTTTGATGACAACCGAAAGATATCGCTGGAAAAGTGGCTGGCCAAGTTACGCAGGGAAAACGCTTTTCTAGGGCCACCGAAGCCATTACCATATATCTAACGGTGAGCTATCCGAGATCCCCGCTCCAGTTCCCTGTTGCCTTGCTGCTTGCAGCGGCTCCTCTTTTGTCATCTTGCGTAAACAGCAGAAATTCCAAAGAAGTGGGGAGCCCAATGATGCCACTGTCTGGGTTCCCCTTTCTGGTGCTAACATTGCTGGGAGTCGGCCTGGACCTAGGCATAAGCCTGGTCATTTCCATTTCCGTGGTTGACAACATTTTTGGCAAACGATTTTCTGCTTATTTGCCACAAAAATAAAACGAATCAAACGAGAGCTAGAGATGGAAAAGGAACAAAGAAGTATTGGAAAATATTTAGAAGGATTGTCAGCTCATTGGATCTAAATTAGAGTTGAAGATGAAGCTGGGATCGGTTTATATTTCTTCTATTAATTAATTCGTTCGGTTAGTTCTAGCGATAAGCTCTCGACAATAGTTTGTTGCTCAGTGGCACTTACCTTTCTGTCTGTCGAACGTATCTGCAATCGGCCATCTCTAACTAAATTCATTTATTTCCCTTTAATAGAGTTGGCCAGACCCGCTCAGACCGATGGCACTGGCACTATCTGTACTCGTACTGGCTCCAGCTCGGGCACTGCAGACGGCACGGCAGGATAATCATTTTTTCATAAAGTCATTATTGTTGTGGTTGCAGTCGGAGACCGTACTCCGGTCTGGTCCGCTCTGCTCTGCTCTGCTCAATACCCATTTCGCCGTATCCCCTGGCAACTATTGTTCTCAAGTGTTTGTCGTCTGTGTCGTCGACTGTGGCAAGACGAAATTATGTAGCTGATGGCCGGAGCATGGAAAACAATTTCCATTTAGAAAATTCGCCTTGCAAGTAAACACATTTTTCGTTTGCTTATTTTTAAAATGTGCCATGGCATTTTGCTTTCGCCCAGCACGGTGGTGACGACCACCAGAAATGGCACTGGCGATAGCGTCAAAGCAAATGAGCAGAGGAGCAGAAGAGTAGAAGAGCGGAAATGGGCAAGGGAAAATAGCTGGCTGGATGCTTTTGGTCTGTTCTCTTTGGGCCCTGTCGTCACATTTTGTGTGTGTGTGTGTCTTGAGTGTGCCGGCAATTAACCACGGCCCTGATGTGCGAGGGCCCCGCAGGCTTAGCCAGGGACGTGGTAGGATCTGCAGCAAGAGCAGGAGCCAGAGCAGGGGTTTCGACTTTAAGGCTTAGCTTTTGAAATTAATTGATCGACCATATCACATTTCAGGCAATTAGGCAGCGCTTTAATTTTTAGTCTGGCAGCATTCCCAAACTAAATATTCATTTTGACTCATTTGCCGCAGTCAAATTCTAATAGGGTCAATTGCAATAATATCATTACGAAAATTAAACACGAGCAGCGACTGGGGAGTGTGGAGTGGGCACTGATAAGCAGGGGGGATGGAAGAGGCCGCAAAGTTTTAGCCGTCGAGCAACGACACCCAGCCAAGTCAACCGTATTATGCCTAATTGGGCGCTTCCAGTACCAGTCCGACTACCAGTAACAGAAGGAGGATGCTGGGTGTACCACCGGCATCGTCATCAGCACCTAGCAGTCGCCCCTCTCCCACTCCCACTCAAAGTCTCGTGCCTCTTCCTTGTGCCCTGGTCCAACGTTGTCGCCATCGCCATCCTCGTCGTCACTTGGCTTGGCTTGGCTTTTGCACGTTTTGTCTACGCGAGTAATTAACTTTAATTGCGGCCATTAAAATAAATTGGCAGATACCTTTAAATATTGTTATTGTTGCATACTTAGAAGCGGGCGGGTCTGGCAGCGAAAGGTGGGGCCTGGTGCCTCATGCAACGTTTCATATTAGCGCGAGGGTGTGGCAAGATATTGCGGCTAGGGCAGGCCAGGAATAAAAGCACTCATCTGCCCCATCTGCGGGAATGGAAAAAATGAAATTAAAAATGAGACACGCAACGCCAAGTGGCCCGTCCAGTGAGCTCTTGGAGGAAAGGAAGGTACACTACTTTTACGTAGAAAAACAAAACCTGAAATATTTAAATAATGAAGACAAATAGAATCTAATTAATGCAGCATTGTATGAAGGACAATTATATGGATTTTATAATATATTGTTTTTATTAATTTTCATGAATATAAAAAAAATATTTTTTCGAAAACATTTTGTCTCACCCTGGAAGTATTGGGGAGCCCAGACCATTACCTTGTCTGGGAGAAGCGGGCCCAGCCGAAGAAGTGCATTTTATTAACTTTAAACACAACCAAGCAGCTGTCTGAGCAGTGTAACCGTACGGAATGCAGTGCATACTTCTGGTCACACTACTAACCGCTAGAAGAATATATGACATATTTTTGCTAGCCAACAGTTTTTGGATCCTGAGTACTAGGCTCTAAAGAAAACTACACATATATCGTAATATTTTGATTTGATTGAAAGTCAATTCATTTGACATTGATTTTGCACGCTATTATCATTCGAGTATATCCACTTGAATGCCTCTTAATCTGTAGCAGCATTTCACATGAAATGGGCATATCTAATTGTTGTGTGAAAAAATATGTATTAAATTCATGGCATCCCTATGGAAAAGTGTTCAAAGTGTATATTGAAAATCGACTGGGGCAATTTAAATAGTTTCAAATCAAAGGAGGCATTCCCGGGTGCAAGTTTATGCAAATGGATTTGAAGCCAGGCGCAAGTCCTGCAGCATCCTTGGCAGTGCTCGGCTGTGGCAGTGGCAGTGGCAGAGGCAGACTGCACTCCGCTCCGCTCCGAACACCCGCACTGACACTGGCACAGGCACAGGCATTGGCAATGGCAATCAGCAATTGAATATGCATGAGCCTGTTGTTCTCTAACATGTCAAATATTTTGCTGCATACTTTTGTGCGCTGTGCGATGACGATGACGATGCCTATGATGGTTTTGCCATTCCGCTTCACTTGGCAAAAATGCAAAATATATTTCGTGCTCTTTTTTGTTGCTCATTCCATACCGTACGTTCCCCGCTCCCCTGTGTGCAGTACATCAAATGACAGTGTTCGAGGGGGGTTGGGTAGGGGCAGATAGGGATGACGGCTAGGACAAATTGCAAACGCAAAACTTCTTTAATTTTGTTGAAACGCTGTAAGCGAAGACTCGGCTCAGACAGTGGAAACTAAAACTAAAAATGTTTGGCCTACGGCAATAAATGTCAAACAAAGTTTTGTGCGCAGTTTTTTTCAATTAGAAAAAGACTCAAAAAATTGCACAATGAAGGGCGGGAGAGAGAGGTAACATCCGCTGAGCGACAACTGAGCCGAGCACACACCGAGACACACAGAGACAGAGAAGTAGGGAGGGAGGGGCGGACATGCAATGTGACATTAGAGTGACAAAGGGCATGCAAATAACTGAAAGCCAGAAACAAAGCCCAAGCTCCCCAGCCCCCGTTAGCCAACCGACTGGGACTCTGTCTGATATATCAGACGACGAGCACTTCGATATGGAAACTTCTGCGCGAAATGGAATCTCAGCCATTATTTGTTTTGGCTCAGACAAATGTGATGGGCATGGGCATGGGGATGGAGGGGAACTGGGCAAGGCAAGGTAGCAAATGTGCTGCAGAAAGCAAATACGAATTCGAATTGGAAATACGCAGCACACGCACAATCCGTTGCTCGCTGGCAAACTTCCGTTTCCGCTTTTAGTTTCTCCGAACCTCCGCTCCGAACCTCACCGCACCTCACCGCACCGAACCGAACCACTCGAACCCAAGTAGAGAGCCGCAGGCGCTAACTTGATATTTACTTTGTTGCTGTTTACCTATGCCCACAGTCCCAGGCAACTGCCTTGCCCCATCATCTGATGGCTCGGCAAAGTTTCTTGGCTCACTTCCGACAGTTGTCCGCTGTCCACGGTCCTCTTTCCTCTTTCCACTTTCCACGGTCCAATGTCCACTGTCCATTGTCCGTCCTGCGCGCGTCTATCAAACTTACAGGGCCCGGACAACGCTTGACCAGCAAACTACTCGCCGTCGCTCGGAAAATGTTTTCGTTGATGAAAAAACTTTGCCTGCCTTCAACACTTCTCAACTTTTGTGTAGTTTTCCTGCCCTTCCTCCGCCTGGACTACTCCATCGCCATTTTACTGACCCAGCCCTGACCATGATTCATTTTATCATTCGGTGTTAATTGTTTTCGTTTTCATCACAATACATATATCGAAAGGCCATTAATGGCCTCCCTGCCCTGCTCACTTAACCAGTCGGCCAGAGTCCTTGCAATGCGTATACGCCGCATTGATCGACTCCCTCCCGCTGCTCATCCCCTGTCGTCGTCGTCGCCGCCGCCGCCATTGTTGTCCCTCGTTTGGCGCCAGCTATAAACTGGCGATGAACTTCCGCTGCCAGCTGAGCTGGATACACTGGCGAAAAATTAAACAATTAAAAGATAAAGAGAAAACTTTGAGTAGTGATTGTTATATGACTTCTGGCTGATTTCTCTCAGTGCATTCCAGTCCAACTTTGGCATTGTGTGTGGAGCGCAAATGCGCTTAATCACTTCTAGGATACTCGTACTTGGAGGGGCAGAAAGCTTGGGTCAGTCACCAAGTAACCGAGTAAGCAAAAGCAAAAGCAAAGCCACTGATGGCAAGCCCCTCCGTGCCTCAGATTCATAGATGGGACCCATCCATATCCAGGCACAGACATACCCCCGCCACCGCCCCAACCCATACCCATACCATGTTTGCTTGTGTAGCAGAAGATTGTGAAACTATGCGCATAGAAATTGAGAGAGACACTAATTGCTTTTCTTTCCAACCAACTCTTTTTCTTTTCTAATTACTATATGCATGTGAGAGTGGGTTTTGTGGGAGAGACAGACAGACAGACCTACAGACTACAGACTACTGGCGACTGTCGGCACACATTCCCCTAAGTAGGAAAATGATAGTTTGAATGCTCTCCAAAAGCAGAGGGGACGAAGACAACGACAAAGACAACGACAACAACGACTACGACTAGGACGCATTTAAAGCACATAATTCGGTTTTGATTATGTTTTGGTCTTAGCCGCTATTGCCGCTGCCGCTGCTGCTGCTGATGCTGCTGCTGCTGCTGCTGCTGCTGCTGCTCTTGCCATTGCTGGCGCACTTCAGAAGTTAGCAACTTCATTATGGCTAAAACCCAAATGTGTTGATATTGCGGTTGAAGTGGTCGACTGCTGGATGGCTGGCTGGCTGGCTGGCTGGTCGTTGGTCGTTGGTCCCGTTGCCAGTTACCCGTTGCCGGGGCTTTGCCTAAATGAGTGGGAATGGGGCACGCTTGTGTGCAAATATGAGCATTTGTGATTATTTGCAGCTTAAGCCATGTTTACCGGCAGATAACAGGGGCCCCGACTGAAAGAGTTTACTTCCTCCCATGTGTGTGTGTGTGTGTTTGTGAGTGCTGGGTAGGGGAGGGGGATACACTCACATCGAGCCCACAAAGAATCTGTCAATACGAGTATGAGAGTATGGGAGTAACCAAGAGGGGAAAATCCATCTGCATCAGGGGCAAAAGGCCTTTGTATGGCCATCGGTTGGTTTCTTCGCACAAAGGGTTATGGCCGGTCTTTGTTGCGTAAGCCCCAACGTTCAGGTCTCGGACTAATTACTTTTCCCAAGCAGCCTTTTTGGATACTGAAAGACCAATTTTGTTTTTGGGATATATACTCGTAGTACTTGAAGTCGATATCTTCCTCTAACTAATATAACAAGTAACAAAACTCCTCTAATAAGAGTGAAAAATAAAAGTAAGAAATCGAAGCTTGTTTTTAGCTGGAAAAGGATGCAACTTTTATCAATTGGGTGTGAATTGAGAAGTCTCTATAAAGTTAATTAATGAAACACACTTTAGTAAGCTAACATCTCAAGAATAATTTCACATAAAAAACGAAAGTTTCCGCTTATCATTAATTACGGTTTTTGTGTAACTTATATACTAACATAATTTAAATTAATTTAAATTTATTCTTGTATTAATTTGACTCTGCTTCAAATAATATATTTAAAATAAAGTAAAGATATTACAATATCGGATCAATAATATACTTCGAATATCCATATCCAGAGGGAAAATATCAAACCGAGTTTAAAAGTTTTCTCCCACAACCATCGCATCTAAAATTCACTATAAAGTATCTCGTCAATTGTCCCTTAATTTCGACTTACTGCCAGGTTAGATTTTATTATTTAAGTCCTTCGCTGCCTTCTGCCCTCCCACAGTCACATAATTTAAGCTGTTTATGCGCAGCCTCTGCCATAAATTATGTACTAAAAGCCTGAGCAGCAAATCAGCACATCATTTTGGTTACACTTAGCTCCCCAGTGGACATGTCCCCATCCGAGTCGAGCAGCCCCAGCGGAAGTGCGTAGCAGTCGCACAGGAAATCAGTAAAAAACAAAAAGCGCCTAAACTCAGAAAACTCCGAAAAAAGGTTTGGCTTGGGCCATAATTTGGCAAAAAATGTAACAGAAGCGGGCAGAGTTGGGGCTGCTGCTAAATGAAAAGCTGTCATGGGCGTGGGAACATGCGACGCTCTGGGAACCCCACTGCCTTTCGGGGATACAATGGGTTGGGAAAACTGCGGAGAAGTACCCCAAAAAGGGTAGCAAAACACGGTAATAATCAGGGGCAAGCGAGACTTTAAATATTTTATGCTGCTCAAATTGGCGGCCGGGAGAAAACAACCAACAAAAAAAAACGGTGAAGGCAGACAAGAAGGTTTTTCGAATTGGTATCGACCAAAGAATGCCTATGGCTTGCCGGGTCTCCTAATAATTACAGATTAAGGTTAAAGTCTTTTGTTCGGGATACAAAGTAAAACGAATGGATTTAAAATTGTTTAAACACACAATCTACAAAAAAGTTTAATATTTTTTACGTTTTAAAAGTTAGCTGAAACTTTGCTTTTACTTGTGCTCTTAGTGAAGGTTGCAGCATTATTTGTATTCCTGGCATTCATAAACCTCTTTACAATTATTATTTAAGGAATGAATACTGTATTCATTCTAGTACTGACCGCAGGGGCTTCAATGGCCAATGTAAGGTTTTTAACGTGCCAATAAATCACTTTTACCTCAAGCCCAATACGCTCTGGACGCTAGGAGTACCGTGGATGGAAAAAAGGGCAAAAATGAAGCAAAACAGGCACGTGCTAAGCTAGGAGTGGCGGCGGCGGTGGCGGTGGCGGAGGCAGGAGTACGGAATGGTTGCGGTGACAGGGTTGGGAGATTGTCGCGCGACTCCTCGTGGCATGAGACAGTGGAGGAGATGGGCCGGACTGGGATGGCTGGCAACTTGAGCCACTTTGATTTTTGCTCAAGCGTAATTACAAGTTAAATGAGGCCAGGACCGCGGCCAACGTTGGGCGGGGTGGCTGAAGCTGAAGTTGGAGCGGGAGCGGGAGCTGGAATCGGGCCTCGGACTAGAGCTGGGGATGGATGTGGCAGCGGCGGTTATGGTGGCCGCCAAAAACAGTGTCATCATGCGGAAGGATGCTCGGCTGGCAATGAAACGGAAGGAAGGAAGGAAAGACGAGCCAGCGCTGGAACAGATAGACGAACGGACGGACGCAAAGCATGCGCCTGGATGATGTAGAGGCGGCGATTGCAAGCAGAGCCGCGCCACGGACATGGACACCGCCCCGACCAGGGACAGGACATGGCTCCGCCGCATGCACTGGGCAAAGCACTGGGTAATGAATGGTGGCCCTGTCCTTGTCTCTGCATCCCTGGCCCATCCTGGGCGCGAATGAAAAATTGCGGCTGGCGACGCAAACGTCGACTCAAGCTTGTTTGGCATCCTGGCCGCGTAGTGACGTTGTTTGTCCTGCTGAAAAAGGGCCGAAACGGGACCGGGACCAGCACCAGCACCAGCACCAGGACCAAAGAATATGAAGACCGGGTATGCAGAGAAGAGACAGAACTTAAAACAAAACAAGAAATAACGAAGCACAAAACAAAAATTGCGAAAACAAACCGCATTAGTGAGCGCGAGGAGAATGGATAGAATGCTGCCTGGTCGGAGGATGCTGGTGGATGCTGCATGGCAAAGGATGGGGGATGGGATGGCCCTGGATAGCGGCGATGGAATGTCCGCTGATGGAACGTCAGGACAGGCAACAATGACGACAAGGAAAGTGATGTGCTGGGCTGGCTGGTCGGTTCCAGTGCTGAAAACATTGTCGTTGGGCGCGAGGATGAGGACGGACATTGCTGGAGTGGAGTGGCAGTGGAAGTGGCAGGGTGCCGGTCTGGGTCTGGTCGGTTCCGGATGGCACAGGAAACGCCATCTGCTGTTTGCTTAAGCCGAGACCACGCCCCAGCCCCAGCCTCAGTCCCCCTCAGTTCCCAGTTGAAATCGCAGTCCCCACTCCAGCCACATCATCGCAGCATCATCATCAGTGGAGAAGTTCATTTTGCAGTAATTAACAAATTGTAAAACGCATGCGGGGGTAACGGAATGACGGAAGAGCAGAGTGGACAAGAGGAGTGCCACGGAACGGAATGGAAAGGAAAGGAAAGGACAAGCCAGCCAGCCTGTCTGTGCATTCTCCGGCCAAGTTTGTTTGAGCGTAAGAAATTATAGATGCCTGATGCCTGACGGCCTTCCCCCATTGCACTCGCTCCCCCTCTCAGCCCACTTCCTTGATGATAGTCAATTGCAAAAGTTCGCTTGACTATTAATATTTTATCCCATTTCACTGCAGCGTCCACAGTCGGTCCTCCATTGTCATCGGCACTTGTTGGGTTTGTCAAGCCAAAAGTTTTGCAAAAACTTCAAAAAATACCATGACCAGCAGGAAGAAGACAGCCAGCCCAGCCCAGCCCCGTCCAGCCAAGACCGAGCTAGGAGGGAAGTGCGGAAGCAGAAGTAGATCTGATGTCTGCAAATGGAAGTTATTACAAGCAGCAAGCCAAGTTTTGATTAGTTTCGCAGCCGCTTCGAGTCAAATCAACGATTTGTGCAATTATCATTGAAATTGCGTGGAAAATTATTTCCACGCAGCCCACTCTCCCAGCCCACTTACAGATCCACTATTTTTCGAAGGTGAATCCTTAATTTATAGAGTGTTTCGCTGGCTTTTTTTCACTTTCAAGTGCCTACTTTAGCCCCCAATTTCAAGCGTGTTCTGGGGTAAAGCTTTTGTTTGCATTTCGTTAGTGTTTGATATGAGAGTTTGGCAGTTGGTAATTAAAATAAAATAATTAAAATATTTTACACAGACAGAGACAGAGGCAGGAAACAATCGAAGCATTATATGACGTATCTGTTTGTGCAAAACTTGACTGAAAAGTTTCACAAACATCCAACTAATTGGAATTTACTTTTTCCAGCAATCACACTGTCACCCGCTCCTCCTCGAGCAGTTTTCGTGTCAACTTTTCGCGACTCAAGTCAAAGTGCCAACTATGTACTTTTTTGCCCCTTCGAGCGTCTCATAATTAAGCGACAAGTTGCACGTTCGCGAATGACACTAAGTTTCCCCCAAAAAACTCCGAGGAGTAGAAGGGCAGGCAAGCAGCCAGGCCAGGCCAAAGAAAAGGTAGCATGCAAAGAAGGGGCAGCAAAATGGCAACTGACAGAAGCCATCAGACCCATTCACACCCCATTCACAAGTTCGTGGAGGAGCCGCTGTGTGTGTGTGTGTGTGTGTGTGTGTGTGTGTGGGCTTGCGCCACATGTGCAACATACAACACGAGACATCGGCTGTGACAACGCCGCAAAAGCCATGTCAACAAAAGCGACAGAGAAGATGCCAAAGTGCTGGCGTTGGTAGTCAGAATTTTCGCTTGCTGGAAGCTGACAGCCGCCCACTTCCAGTGTGGGGAGCTGGAAAATGGGAATCTGAGCCTGGGTCCAAAGTCTGAGTGGGAAGTTTGTGGTCTTAGTTAGCGTTGGGCCGGACTGCTGGCCAGCCCAGCCCAGACCTGCCTCTGACAGACAGTACTTAGCTCTTTGACTTAAATTTTGAGAGGCTCTCTTTGTGGGGGGATAACAGACAGTAGCAGGAAAATCTCATAGAATCTCTAGGAAATTAACATAATGCATTGTGACCATTGACCATTGTGGGCCGAAACATTTGTAGCTGGCATGAAGATGGAGTGACTCAAGAGCTTCACTCTACACAAATGCTATAATTGTGGTCAGGGCCGAGGCTGAGGTACTTGAGATGAGATCAGCCACAGACTCGACGCGGTTTGGGGGATCCTTGTAAAGCAATTGCCTGGCCCGGCCTGGCCTTGCGTTTTTAGCTAATTTATTTCTTATTTATTGTTAGCTTTAGCCAACTTTCCCCAACTTGTCGCCCAAGTTGCAGCTTGCAACTTGCAGCTGAAAGTTTCCAGCAGATACGAGCAGCATGTGCACAGTGCACAGTGGAACATGGAATATTTTCACTGTCTCCAACTGTTCGAGAGCGCTTGGCGAATGGCTGCCACTGTACCAGAGACGAGACGAGACGGGACGGGGCTGGGCTGCCATCAATTTGCATGGCTCGTCACTTCAGCAACGAAATCTTCGCGCATTTTGCATTTTAGTTGCTTCGCTTCGTTGCATAAATAACTGGGAGCATTTGGCCAAAGCCCCACTGCAGCAGCAGCAGCAGCAGCAGCACCGTCACCCCACCCCCATCAGTAGTGCCGTTTTTATTGTTTCAATGCGCCATTTGCATGTATGAGAGGACTCATTCCCATTCCCATTCCCACTCCTCCTGGTTTTCCCATTGCCATCCCTCTGTCAGCCCTCTGTCCCAGTCGTTGCACAATTCTAAGCGCAAACAGATTTTTGTTTGCAGAAACTTTACGAGAGGCCACGAGGGGCATGGCGGAGCGACGGCGACGGCAACTGAGACGGAGACAGTGCAGCAGCACTTGGAGAATTTTTCTGCTTGACTCGGCAAAAGTGTCGTAAATTTTTGATTTCATTAAAATGCGTGCAAAAGCAAAAGCAACTGCAACCAACACCCCACACCCCCTCCCCAAACGACGGGGCCAATTGGAGCATAAAATGTGCATTGTACAACCATCCATCTGGCTTCGGGTTACTGGCGGAGCTGTATAATTAAGACAATAATTCCAATTGAAGCAGACTCTTTAAGGTCCAATGCATAAATCATCGTCTCAGCGCTCGTCTCGCCCAACCCATAAATTGGTCAATTATGGACGCAGTTCGTTTTCATTCGACTGGAACTCTGTGTCTGTGTCTCTGTGTGTGTGTCCCATGGTCTCATGGAAGTATCTGTAGATAACAGATTTGCCAAAAATCCGCGCTTGGCACTGGCTCAAAAGTTCTGCCAAAGGGCCCGCACAACTTGTTAATCGACTGCATTGTGCGGAGGGGGGGGGAAACCCCAAAAAGCTACGAAAATCAAATGGGAGAATTCTTTTTTTGCTGCTTGTGCTTTTTCTGGGCTCTGGCTCCTTGGCAACTGATTTGCACTTGCTTATCTGGTCTGGCAGCGGCCGTGGGGAAATATGCCACGTGCCACGCCCACGCCCGCTCGGAAAGGCAGCTCCGCCCCCGTTTTGTTGCTGTTTGGCCAGCCAAGTGCAATGGCATCGATAAAGATTGACGGCGCTGTAAATTCTCTGATTCTGTCACTTCGGAAATTGGCAAAATTTCCGCCAAAGGAAAAACATTCGCTGGCAGAGCATCGGCATTGAGCAGGGAATGCGTGTCAGAATAAATAATACTTAAATATGATGTAAATAGGAAAATATATTCTAAATTATGGGTGGAATAGATTTCGAAAATTCAGTTCTAAATCTTAGGTATACAAGTATGTATGTTTGTATATGGCAGAGGATCAGCAATTTGTGCTTATAAAAGGAACAGAAAAATATATTTTATATGCAGAAAAGGATTCATTCTTGCTCGTAATGGAGTTTCAAATGGAGATTTTAATCCCGAATGACGCCAAGAGGAACCAATTTATTATACAGGATTAAGTAGAATAAGCAGTGCAGTCCAGACTGGAATTCGGGAATTTTATTATATTATTATTATTTTATTATATTATTATATTTCGCGAAATAATGCCTTTTTCGACATCGATCACGCTTATACAATCCATTGCTAGAGAAGTTTCAGTGCAAAATTCGTGGGGTGCCTTGGTTAATTTACAGCTGCAAATAAAACAGCTAAATATCTTCCCTAAATTTCTTTTTATTATCTACAATTATAAATGGTCTATTAGAAATTATTTCGCACCAGCTGTGTATCGAAATTCTTACAACAGAACACAAACTCCCCCTTAACGTTGAAATTTGTGTGTCCGTTGCCATGAAACATCTCTTTGGGGAACCATTCGTATATTTACATGCTGCAATTATTGTTTTGTTCCAATAAAAAATCATTTGCTTGCAAATTGAAATTTTCCATGCACTTTGCGGCACTCTGGCCAGTGTGGGCGGGATGGGGCGGTGTGGAGATGGAGATGGGGGCGGACATGACACAACGAAGATCATGAAATATTTAAAAATCTTTCACCAATACAAATAGAAGTAAAGAGCAAACAAGCAAGAAAGCAACAGAGAAAGACAGCAACAAAATGGCAACGACAATGCGACAACGTGCTGGATGGAAGAGGGTAGGGGATTGGCAGATGTACTGGGAGCGGAGCGGAGAATCCCCAGAAGGAAACGAGAGCTAACGTATGTTCCAGCTTGTCGTTTGTTTTGTGGCCGGGTCGAGGCGTCGAGTGTTTGCACCAAAGTGCAAATAGAACAACAACAATAACAATTGGAAAGAATTTAAATTTGCATTTTGCGCAAAATTGTAAGAGGTCCGCCCTGCTTCCTGTTCCCTGCTCCCAGCTCCTGGGTTCTGGCTCCTAGCTTCTGAACTGTCGCGTCATTAAAGCGAAGCGGTCCGGCTTGGGCCGCCGAAACCCTCTGGTCTAGTATTCTACATTTGTATCACTTTTTTTATCGCCATTTAAATGTAAATTGTTGCCGTACCGGGGGCCTGGCGTGGAGCGTGCACCAGGCGGGAGGGTCGCAGTTTATGGCAGTGCGACGACTTCCGACCGCAATTGAATTTTTTAAAAGCGCTGAGCATTGATAACCAAAACAATAAAAGTGGGACCGCCACACACTCGGCCGAACAGGGAGAGTAACAAATGTTTTAAAAGCGCTTAAATATGCAACAAGCCGGAGAATGTGAGCCGGGTACCGCAATCACACAGCTAACAGATACACAAACCCACACACGGACTCCGAAAAAAAAAGCAGACCGAAAGATACGTTGCAAAAGGCACAAAGCGCAAATCGGCCTATAACAAAATATGTGACTGCCTACAATATGTCCGGGCTCGTGCCCTCCTACTCGTACTCGTTTATAGTCAGTGCGGGTGTAGATGTGGATGTGGGTCTTTATGCCTTCCCCCGATTTATCCTCTTTGTTTATCAATGCGACAATGCCTCCCCTCTGCCATTTAGCCATACCCCGCCCACAGAGGTTTTCGTTCCGTTTGCGCCGTTGTGAGGAGTCGTTAAATTGTATATGCATTTTGCAAAAATTTGTTGAAATTAACAATAAAACGTGACCGGGCAAATATTTTTAGCAAAAAGTCAATTGAATATTTGATACTCACTCGCATAACAACACATACATATGTATGTAAACAGCTATTGGAAACTTCCTGCTTTCATTTTGTTTATTTATTTTTTTTTAATCTTATTTTATTTTAAGCGGTACTCGTAAAGAGAAGCGTATTGGATTTCTAAATTCAAACCGAACACACTTTCAGTGTTTCTGTTTGTTTGGCCATATTTGGATTAATATTTAAATCATTCGTATTTTTACTTAGTTCTCTACAGAACTTAGTTATGTCCTCTTACATCGAGGCTGTGAGTATTTTTTTGTCACTATCTAGAGGCATTATTATTGACATAATGAAACAAAATTTTTCCATCAAAACTGAGCACTTAGAGGTTCCGATTGGTTCGCTACAACAAAATATATATTCTTCTTAATAAATTAGATATTAACTTTCAATGCGACAAAGACGAAAATAAGCTCGTAATAAAAATAATAAATTATCTTTTGGAAAATATGTGTGATATATATTCTAGTAATGCATTATTGAATTATTGAGATATTGTTATTTTCCCTCTCTACCTAAGAGGAGTATCCGAATCCCGTTTCAAGGGTTCAAAATGTGATTTAAAAATAATTTAATTTCCCGCATGTAAGGCACCAAAAATACACGCTTTTAATCGCATAACAAATCTGAGGCCATAAATAAGCTGCCAAAAAGAATTATTATTAATTATCATGTGTAATAATTATGCTTTAAAGCCACCGAAACAATGTAAAAGGCTACAAATTCGCATTAAGCCCCCCCCCATCCAACTCGCTCTGTCCCAACTTTTATTTGGTTTTAACAAAAATTTCCATTGCAGTTTTCCCACATCGATTCTATTGAAGCTGAAATTATCAAATTACCGACTGCTCTGAGCCCAGGTCCCGGCCTGGCTTTGTTGAGCTTTGCATTTAATGCGCCATAAATAATAAAACTGCACCCATCGCCTGCCGGACCGGCAGCATGGCGTTGTGTAATTGTCAGCGAGCATTACGTTTTAAATATGCTAATTTGCATTCATTTAGCTGCTGTTTCATTTGTTTATATTATTGCCAGATATTTTTTACGTTAGAAATACATATACATAGATATATAAAATATATATTTATCTATGGTGTTAATAATGCTCTTAAGAAAGGACTTAAAGTTTAAATTGAATTATTTATTGGGGTTCAAATGAAGTTCTTTTGCGAGAATTTGGTAAACCTCAAACAAGCTTCTTTGAAGGAACAATCTGAATTTTTGTTATGTATTAGTAAATATAAATTATTAATAATTTGTTCGAGAAAAAGAGTACTTGTCTTAGCTCTGAGCAAATATATAAATTTGTAATCATTACATATTTAAATGTAACAATTTTTGCCTCTTGCTTAAAACAATGCTAAAAGTGAATTATTGGCATATGTGTTGTAGCAATTATTCTTCAACTTTTGAAGTTCAAAGCGAGAACAACTGATGCAACTCAGTATCAGAAATGCTGTTGCACAGCATCATAATTCGCACCAGAAATAAAAAGCATATACCAAAAGACCATCATCAACTTGGTCAGTAGCTGGAGTGCCATTTACAGCATCATCTAAAGAGACTTACTGCCAAACGCGTCTGTATCTGCATCTGCAACTGTATCCCTGAGTATCTGTAGCCACACTGCGTGAGTTGCTTTGCATTTGAAAGCTGTCTGCGTATTTTATGCTCTTTAACAATGGACGGACGATACGTACGTGGCCTGTAAATGAAATGACAGCGAGCAGGACAGCGAGCAGTACAGCGAGCAGGACAGCAAGCAGTCTGCTGGACTACAGGAGGGGACTGGCAGACTTCAGTGGCCATGTTAATTGCTTATCTACGTGATTTCTTACCAAATTAATTTGAGCAAATTGCAAATGGCAAATGGCAGGGCCGATGCCCAGCCCAGGGCGAATAAATCAGTTAAGTTGCTGTATTAACATTGAATACATTTCCCTAATTAAATCAAGCGCAATGCAGTAAAATATTCGATGGAAACCTTTTGCTTTAATTGAAAAACTCTTCAGCCGATGGCCGTTGGCTTTTCGAGTGCCACCGGCTAACATTTGGCGTAATTTTATGGCACCCACTGTGTGTTCCTTTCATGATTTTATTTAACTCAACTGGAACAGCGACACATGCGCGCATAAAATGCAAAGACAACAAAACTAACGTTAAAATCAACATCGGCCCCGTCATCAATCTGCGGCCTGAAGCACTGGTGGGGATGGGGTGTGGGAAGTGGGTGGCATAAAAAAGCCCGCTCTCTCTATCTCTCTCTGTGTTTAGATGGGGTTAGCGGGTGGAGTATAACTGTGAGAGTAACTGTGTAATTCGCTTGAAATAAATTTCACATATGAACGGGCAGCTCTCGCTCTCCGCCGTTATCCACTGTGGCCCACACGCCATATGAATGCTACATGATGTTGACAGAGCATCCAATAAAAACATTTAGTCTGTTCTACCGAACCTCTACATGAACTGCACCTAGGACCCATACCCGAAAGGGGATGGCACAATCAACACAAACAGAGCCGTACTACGAACGCGCAGAGCCAACAGGATAAATCAACAAAAACATACGAGTACTAGCGAAATTATTTTGTTATCATATGCGACATCAAAACAAGGCAACGTCATATCACATCACATCCTATATATACTCGTACTCGTAGTTCGAGATGGGATATAACTTTTCTGATTACTCGGCTCGCTGGCACCCAACTGATTTATGCGTGTGTTAAAGCTGCAGTCAATGCGAATTAATGGTGAGTGGAAGTGGATATCCTGAATCGAAAGCCTCTCAATAATTGGTATTTACTCTAGCCACTCGGCTGGGGCAGAGGCAGCGGCAGGGGCCAACAGTTTTCCCACTCATACTCAGGTAAGCAGATCAAGTGCTTGTTCCATTTCACTTTCCCTCGGCACAATTGCAATAATAGAGCAGTCCTGCCCTCTTGCTCTCCACGCGCACTCTTTGGCCTCTTTGCACTCCTCCGAGCATGGCCCATCAAATGCTTAGCCCATTCACGCACACACACACACACACACACACACACACCCCACACACACATAGCACAATGCAACTTCTGTAACATACTTTGCAGCGCATCTCTTGACACTGATAACACATGTCGTCTCAGTCCGAGTCGGAGTCCAAGTCCGATGCTGGGACGCCCTCACCGTGGCGCATTAAATGGACAAAAGCTTGGCTGGGGCTTGACATTCTACAGTCAGCTACCGAAATGCAGCATAGACTAGCATCCACCTACACTGCAGTCTACTGTTGCCGCACAGTGGGGCGGTCTTAGGTACATAGTTTTAAAAACACATTTAAATTCAACTTGAAGCTGAAATAGTCTGAAGAATTTACTAAAGAAATTAAGCTTGAACCAATGTACAAGGCTGCTGGGCTGCCCTGCTGCATTGTGGCCAGCCAGAAGCGCCTTCCTGTCACATTTTGCTCTGCTTACTTGCCACGTCCATCTGTCTATGTGTCTGCCTCGGTCCAAGTGCCTCTCTGCCACTGTTACCCTGTCCGCTGGTTGTCTTTCTTTTGCAGCTTCCTTTGTCCTGATGTTGCATTCAACTCGTATTTACTTTACTCACAGCATTTGCATGGCATTGTGCAGCGCGACTGCGGCTGTAACCTAATTTTGTGCACTTAATTGTTTCATTATGGCGCCGCACAAACAAAGGGCTCGTCGACTCTGCTGGGTCAGAGGGACAGAGAAAGAGAGAGAGGGGGGGAGAGAGAGGGAGCCAATGCGAAGGAAATGTCGAAAGAAAAGTGCCCGACACAGGCACAGAGAAGCGTAGAGAGTGGAGAGAAGAAGGAGAAGATTTGAAAATAACGTAACGTGTAATGTGGCTTTGACTTGATTGGCTGGCCTTTGTTGCCATTGCAGAGCGGCCCGTCCCGACCCAGCCCGGCCGCATGCAACCTACTTTGGGCGGCCATTGTTTGCTTTTAATTAGCCGCAATAAACGCACTCGCACACAGGCACACGTGCACGTGCGGTGGGCCCACTTAAAATAAACAATTGCAAATGGTATTGCACTAAGCAATTGAATTCGAGCCGAGGCCTTGAAACAATTTGTACACAAAATGTGCACACCGTCCCATACCCCACCCAAGCAGGACACCCATTCAGCCCACCGCCCCTCCCCCTACCATCTGTTTGTGCTAATTAACTTGCACAACATGTCCCTAACTTTGAATCCATTTCCATTTAAATGCGACTCTCCAACTCTCCCTTCCACACGCATGCGTGTGTCTTTGGCTCAAAATCAAATTAGTCAGGCAGCGGGGGCAGTCGGGTGAAATATAAATCTGCTGATTTACACAGAAATAGGGCCAAAGCCAGAGACCGCTGCCAGCCATAAAAACAAATTAAGCCAAAATGTTAAATAAACAACTTTCGCTGAACCCGCTGACAGTCGTAAGCCAGCGACAGTCCCTGTACTCTGGTCCCTGGCCACCAAAGACAAAAGTTATCTTATTAATTCTTTGCCACATATCACACACTCTCCGTTTGGTCTCTCCTTCCTTCCGCACTGCCAGCTAGCTAGTCATCACGCCCCACTAAACTCCCCGCTCCACGCTCCTAGCCACTGCTGACTCGGTTAATACGCACAATCAAATGTGATAAATATAACGAAATATTGTAGCATAATTTTGGCAAACTAAGCCGACAGAAATAACACTTGAACAAATATTAGAGCAGACCCCTTCCCCTCCCCGTCGCGCATTCACACACTCCGTCAGTTTCTTCTACCCCACCCACCCCACCCTCTTCTACTGGACATACATTTTGCTTCGTTTTTCCATTTGCCTGCCTATTAGGCGATGTTTGTTGTAGCCATTTCTGAATGAGTACGAGTACAAGGAGGAAGTGCGGGATGCCGAGGAAGAGCAAGAAGAGAGAGAGAGAGAGAGAGAGGATGAACCGTCTATGTATGAGTAATCGCTTTCATGCTTGATGACCGAAATGATTAATGGATTTGCGGGAATTGAGCCAAGTCCAAGATTAAACGCAACAGTTTCCAGCATTGATCATTTGTTACCCACACTCCTCCTCCCTCCCCTCCCTTCCGCATACTTGTACATCTATCCATTGTGGAGGGGCTCTTTTTCTTTTGGCAGAGAAATACACCCTTAAGCCTTTAAGTGGACGCAGCAGGGGTGGCACGGGGATCCTTGACAAATTTCCACTGCTGTATTGGAAATAATTTTTAAATTTTCAATACTTGGGGGAATACTTCCGGAAGTAGTGACCTTCAGAATACTTCTTCGCACTTGGCGTAAATATGTACAGATGTACAGACCAGAGAAACATCAGTCGATCAACGTTTGCTTCAACTTCATTGATTTATCCAACATTAAAATAAATCAATTTGCTAAATTCATAATTATCGGAGAGCAGCAGCAGCAGCAGCTGCCTCTCCAGTTTCGTGTCGAGCAGAACTCGCATTTGAATAATTTGCATTTGCAGATGGTAGACAAATATAAATGCCTTATCCCATGGACGAATCAACAAGCCATAAACCAGCCAAACGAGCAACGCCAAAGACTTGGCACAATGCAAAAAGGATTCTTCTGCCTTCTGCTGCTGGTGTTGCTGCTGCTGCTGCGAGTCCTGGTCGTGATGCTTTGCTCCTGTTTGTTCTGCTGTTGTCTGCTCCTGTCCTGGTTGCGTCTCGACAAGTTTTTTCCATTCCACTGCTATGGCTATGGCGGCTTGTGACTCTGTCTCTGGCGCTGGCTCTGGCTCTGCTCCTACTGGTGCTCTTGTTTGGGCCAGTGGTTTTGTCATTGTTTTTGGCTTGGCATTTGCTTTTGCTACTGCTATCTGGCCGCAAGGATTAATGGGGTCAATTTGGCTGTGACACGCACCCGCAGTCGCACTCGCATTCGCATTCGCAACGGGAATGGGAATGGAAGCTGCAACTGGCCCATGAAACATGGCCACGGGATGCGGCTCATTTCACGCAGGCTGAGTGCACTTGCCATGGGGATGGAGCCGTGCCGTACCAAACCAGAAGCGGAACTCAAGCCCAAAGACAAATATTCCATTTCAATTTACTCTTTTAAATTGTAAACTTTGCCGAGACAGCTTAAAGTCTCCACCCACATATAGGCAAGCAGGCACACATACACAGATGAGCAGAAAGAAGAACGCATACGTGAGGAAACACTAACATTCCCGGCCTCACACGCACATCCCCAATAACACGCAACAAGAGAAATGCGAGAAGAAAGTTGAAAAACGAACCCAACTGAGGACGACAAATTCAACATGTCAGGCATTAGAGCGAGCCAGAGGGAGTATCCAAGCGAAGAAGAGCGAGGGCGAGAGAGAGCGAGAGAGAAGGGAAGGAGAGCTGTCACGAAGATGAAACTATTATCCACGGAAATTAGCGAGTTCCAATGACAAAAACACATGAAATGCAAAAACTTTTCGCCCTGCTTCAAGCTCAATTTCTAAATTGTTGTCGACATTGTTGCTGCTGCTGCTGCTGCTGCTGCTGCCGCTGTTGCTTTTGTAGTTTTCCTTGTTGTTTTCCCATAAGAGGTTTTGTCTCCTCATGAAACTCACTAATGCGCATTTAAGCACAACCCAACAAAACCAAACCAAACCGAACCAACCCAACCAACCAGGCATGTGGAAAACTTTCAGTATTTCTCCCATTGACTCCCATACATGTGTTCAAAATCTATTGAATGCGAATCTATTGAGTACAAATATGTGTTGTATTTTACCCAATATTTAATCCGTTGGATGCTTAGTTTATAACCAGTCATAGTACCATGGCTGCTGACATATTTATCAAATTGTATTGGATGATAAAACTTCAATTTAAAATATAAAACAAATGATTAAAATAAACATTAACAATAATATTCATAGTGTGTGCAATTTATGCTCTGGAATTATCATGTTCAGATTACACGTGCACCTTTACTCTTCTGTCTCTCAAAAGAAATTAAATATTAAAATACAAAAAAAAACATTAAGCTACAGTTTACATCAGAAACTTCTACTGCTTTCCCAAATTTCATATTGTTCTTGTTCCTTTGACAAGAACACCTTTCCTTCCCTTAAATATTTTAAACGAAATCCTCTTAACAGTAGAAAATAAAAAGCCTATATCCCTTCTATAAATGGCCAAATCGAACGGAAAAACTGTCACTAAAGCCTTGCCAGTTTATACCTCTCGCTAGGCCATAAATAATTTGTGTTGCACACTCACCAAATTTGTTTCCCATTTGCCAAGACAATCTCTTTAAGACCCGTTTATAGTTATGTGGATGTGTATGTATGTTGAATTATTTTGTATCTTTATTCGTGTGTACATCTCGAATGACATGAGAATAGCCCAGAACGCTGTTTCCGCTTGACTTTCAGGCCATAAAACGACCAAAAGGGCAGGATCCGAAAAAAAGGAAACAAAAAAATTGAGGCACATAAAATATGCGTAAAATATATGCGCAAAAATAGTTGGGTCATCTAATGGCAGAGCCAAGTCCAAGACCAAGATAATTGCGCGCGCCCGTCTTTGTCCTTTGTGCTTTGCATTTTCTATTTGGGAATCCCCAGCCCACTCGGCCCCATCTGCCACATCAGCCCCATCGCAGGGTCGAAAGATACACTCAAAATTTTTACGACCCCAAATGGCATTAAATATCCAAACGTACTTGACGCGACTTTCTTGGCTACGTGAAGTTCTCAGCTCGGCTCAGGGATCTGCCTTTACCCGGCTCGAATCTGGCTGTGGCTCGGATATGTCTGGGTTAGTTTTTCCTAGTTGCAAGTGAGGCAATGCGGGGGATGCGATGGGTAGTGGTGGGATTGCTTTTATTGCCGGCCATCAAAAAATGTTAAAAGCCCGATTTCCATGCCCATTGTCTGCGACTGTAATTGCTTTGGCTTTGCTCCACTGAATGTGAGTGTGAGTGCTGAGTGGTGAGTGGCGAGTGCTGAGTGAGGGCGAATGAGTGCTCCTTGGAGTCACAGAATCGCATTTCTGTTCTACATAAATCCAAATTGATGTGTACTCGTATACTGCTCCATAATTGACTTCTTATGCATTAAAACTTTAATTGTGGCACCAAATGGCACAAAATAAAATCTTTGAAATTGAAAAAAAATTTACGAATGGGGGGAAAAATAAAAACATTCAATGTTTTAAAATAAAACTTCATATGAAGCTAGTGTTCTTTAGTGTGATGTTAAGTCAACAGTCTGACCGGAGTGTCTGTTATAGTTAACATTCTAGAGTTTTTGTAACAGAATCATAGCCAGGAATACATTAAAAGAACATACATTAATTTAAAGTAACTTTTGAAGTACAATTAATTGTTTATTCGATTATTCAGAATTAAGTTAAAATATTTTTTAAAAGTAATATTTTCATTTTGCATCAGTTCTTGTTTGCTGTTGGTAAGCTGCAGCTCACAAGTCTCGTCAAGAACATATACTGTTAAAATATGTTCTGTTAAAACAACAGAGTCTGCTGGAACAGTCTGTTACAGTCAGCTAACATTTTGTAGACTTTTCGCTGTAACATACGTATAACAGACGATTACATTAACAGTGAACTAACAGAACCGGCAACAGAAGCCGCAGAATTGGAAGAGCCAAAAGGTAAACAGTCAGGATAAATGATTAATTTAAAATTTACTTTAAAAATGAGCACGATAGTTTCCAAATATATTTAACCATTAACCCTTACATTTTTTTGGGCCCCAAACGAATTACATTTTGAATGCAGATAACTTACAGCTTGATAATTTCAAATGTTGCCGCCTTGCCTGTAACTTCTCCACCCAACTGACCCAGAAACGAGAGTCTTGTGTGAGAGAGCCACAGCCGAAGCCACCGAGCGACAAAGCTACGAAAGAGAAACCTAACCTGCCACACGAGCGAACTCCCGACATCTTTGGATGCTGATACGAAGAGCTTAACTTCGTCCTTGATTCCGTCAGCATCAGAGGACTGCAGCGACAATATGTTACGTTTACTATGGTCGCTTGACTGACTTGCCTCAGCTGCGGCACAGGCAACCAGGCATCGGGACCAGGCATCGGCACCACCATCGTCCACGCTAACCATCGAAGACAAGGCAGCTGCTTCAACGGCTCCAGCTGCTTGGGAGCCAGCCGTGTTTCCCTTCGTCACCCATGACATCAGCGAAGTATCTCTGCTGCGGCGCTGCCACGGCCACTGTCACCGTCGGTGGCGCTACCACTTCGGCTTGGCCACACGCTGAGCGTTGAGCCGCGGCGTTGGCGTTGGCGTCGGCGTCGGCCACGGCAACTGGCCCCAGCATCAGTCTCAAAAATCCTTCTGTGCGTGCAGAGGTTGTTAACGCGCGCCCGTGCCACCGACTACGCGGCGTATACGCAACGCCACGTACCGAAAAAAGACGAAATTACGCGCGCTAAGCGAGTCTGCCCGAGAGCGTGAGTGAGTGCCCCCTTGCGAGTGTCGAGTGTTTGCCCCATGGCCGGCAGCCGGTGGCTGGTTGCTGGTTGTTGGCTTTCCGTTTGCCGGGCTGGGCCGTGCCGTGCCGGGCCGGGCTGGACCCAATGAACCATGCCAGAGGCATTGAACTGTGGCGCTGCCTGACTGGACCCCCGCTCCACTGCTGTTGTGCTGTTGTGCTGTTTTTGGTGCAGGATGGGATCGATGGCCATCGAAAAGTCTTAACAAGTGTGAAAGGGAGGGCCTGGGGCAGCCCTTCCGCCTGATTATGGCTGCCCTGCCCTGAATGCTTCTGACAGTTTTGGTGCCCCCATTTCTCTTTTTTTATTGTGGTTCCTCTGACCAGGGTTCAGATTTGAGCCCGCCGTGTTCACTTGTCTTCTCGAGTGCTGGCGAATTAATTAACATGACAATGACGAAGGTGAATTGCGTGTTTGGAAAATGCTCCAATCAGCCCCCGCCAGCATATCGAATGGGCCGTCCTTTTCTCTCCACTGATCCCTTTCGCTAACAAGTCTTTCGCATTTTTCGAGGCATTCACAAGTTTTTAATTAGACCCATTGACAAATTACCGTTCGAAACAAGCCACAATGGCCTGTAATTAAATGTTTATTGTTTGTGACTTTCGGGCTTGACTAGCGGTTCCTGCCCCAAGACATGTTCCACGGCAGCTGACACTCTCGGCGTGCCTGATTGAAGCCACTCGATGGGGAGGCAGCTCTAATTGTTGGCTGTCGTCCTGATAGAAAGATGCGGTGGGAAAAGCAAAGCCAAGTGCCCCACTCGAGGACTTAATAGGTGCTGGGATGGGGATGGGTGCGTCTGAATGATGATATGATATCATGTCGATGACTTCCACGAAACTTGAAGTTGGGTGCAAATGAAAATCATGCGGTGAATGGGAGGTACTCACCAAAAGGTTGGTAGTGTGTAGTATTATTATGCAAAGCTGGATTAATTGTCTATAATTTCCGATAATTAGCCTCTAATTGACTCGAATTCATTGCACTTCTTGGCTGCCATGGAAACCATCAGCCGAACCAATTGTTTAGCTACTTCGGTTTGGTGTAAAAACGTTGAAGAGCCTCACTCCATCAGTACAATCAAAAAGCGATAATTTTACAATTCACATATTTACTATTATTCACACAGAATTAATTTTGTTTCCCAATTGTGATCCTTTTCTTGTATATATAAGTATAATTATTATTCATGTGCTTCTTTAGCTGTCAATATCCTTTGTATCCTAGATCTGAAATTATTATTCACTGTTTTTTTAAATATTAGCAAAGCTAAAAGTTCATTAAATCCTTTTTAAGCTCAAGCTTATTTTATTTTTATGTTACTTTAAGTTTCGATTTGCGTGTACATATGATATTTTTTAATATGAAGAACTAAGTCCCAACTTAAACATAATAATTTCTGAGATGTTTTCAGAAAATTTAAGCGTTACGCTTTCCGCACCAAAGAGTACAATTTTGCTATACATATTATTTATAGAATATATAAATCAATATCATATTAAATTTTCATTTTATGGTTCGTGCCGCTCCCCATAGCCTCGGGTGTGCTTTAAAGTTGCACCATGGAAACGTGTATACAAGTCATGCTCCTCCCCATCCGATTCGACTCCCACTTTCAACTTTTCACTGCCCCAGCCACATCCCCACTCCCAGTCCCTCCCACTCGTGCTTTCATATTTGTCTAGCATTAGAGGGTGAGGACTTTCAACTGCTGCTTCTGCTGCTGCTGCTGCTGATTCTCCTGGTTCAAGTGTGGCCACTTAAACCCTTTTGACAATGTCAGCCATCAGGCTCAGATGAAGGCGATGGCGATGACGACGACCAAGATGATGATGATGACGATTATGACGCTGACAAAGTGGATGATGATGATGTGGCTCAATTCAAAACAGCCGTCGCACAAGCAGCAGCAGCAGAAAAAAAAACAACTCCTATGCATGTATGTATATGAATGGGCTTAAGTGTCTTTATGTACAGCCAGAACATTAAAATAAAAAAAATATACTGGCCCAAATATATCATCAAACAGAAAAAGTGGCAGGGAAATGATTTGCGGATGGTTTCCACTCACTTTGGCTTGGGGTTGGTGCCACCAAACGTGTAGAGAATTTCAAGCATTTAGCTAATTTGCTTTCCAGGAAATATGAGCAGCTAAAAACTCATCAACTCATGCATTTTTAAGACAAAAACAATGCCCTCGAAGAGGACAGGAATTGAAAATGAATCATTTCAAGTGAATTAATCCCTCACCATCACTCAGATTCAAGTGGGAAATGCTTAGAGGGTGGCAAGGGCCAGCATCAGGAAGCAGGAAGCAAAAAAGCAAAGAGCCAAAAAGCAGGCAGCAGTTGAGTATTTTGCAATAATAATTTATAAATGAATGAATAAAGGGCGCACAGCAGCCAAAGTCAAATAAAAATAAATAAATAAAAATGGCAATGCGGCATAAAATGTTCCGTGGAGCTGGTCCCATCCCTATACCCCATCCCGAGTGGGGCAACGGGCGGAAATGTAACTGCGACGCGTTTATTTTATTGCGTATACGCAGCGCAGCAAAGTAGGCAACAATTTGTATATGAGTGCGTGTGCGTGTGTGTGAGTGTGCGAGTGTGTTGGTTGCTTTGTATTTGCTCATGTGTGCGTGCGTACATATGCCCCGCTTGTATGCTTGTATGTGATGTGTGTTATATGGCCGCCGCAGCAGCGGCTTAACTTATTTTCCACAAAATTAAACCATCAAAAATTTGCCAACAACAATGTGGGGAATAATTTATTTGACTCATGTTGGTTCTCTGCCCGCACCATCTCCATCTCCATCCCAGCCTTCAGCCCTCGGCTCAGCCGGCATAGAAAGCCGCACCGAAAAAAGAACACACACAAACACATACATATAGAGTAAACACACTTACACTGAGGAACTTGCATATTTGTACGAGTATGAACGAGCGGCAGCAACAAGAAGAGCACCAACAAAGACTTTGGCGTTGGTTGCGGCTATGGTTATGTTGGTGACGCTGCCGCAGCCGCAGCCGCAAAGGACAGCAGCCAGACACACACTATAGTGTGCCTCGGACCCACTCATTCACTTGACGCCCCACGCATACATCGACAGAAGGAAACAACAGCCACAACAGAGCTTCCGTCGTGTTCTTTTTTGGTCCAGGGGCTGCACACTTTTTTTGTGGCCAAATTTAATTCACAGAACAGCCGGCTAAACTGCCCCGCCTCCTGTGCAGACTCTGCCTAGCCTCTTGCCGCCCTCCCATGCCGTGATGATGAATTGATGATGAATGCCGCCAGGGACTTAGGCAAAATAATGCACAAAACTCATCGCTCCGCTCCCGTTCTCAGGCTGGCATTTTGTTTTATATTGCCCGGTACTTAAAGAGTGCAGGCCTAGGAGTTTCCCTTTTTAATTCAAAAATATAACAAAAAATTGTAGCATCGAATTCATTATGCATTCCTACAAAGGCTGATATTACCGGATAATTGTTTAAAACGGGAGGTCAAATATTTGTTAAATATTAAATACATAAAAATATATCCATACGGATATAATATCCGCCACATCAACCACTGAATCCCAGTGGGTACCTCACTGTCGAGGCAGCCGTGGAGTATTTTTTCAGCCTGCTCCACGAACTTGGCTTTGAAAAAGAGTTAAGCGTTTATTTATTTACATACATTTTCGTGCTTGTGTTCATTTTGCCCTTTTTCTGCGTTTCCTCCGCTGCTCGTGCTGGCCCGCGGGCTCAGTTTATTAAGTCTCGAGTGGCAAGTCCTACTCCTACTCCCACTCCTAGTGCGAGTGCCAGTCCGAGTCCTAGTCACACTCCTTCCACTGCTAGTCCATGTCCAAGTCCAACTTGGTGTTGTTGCTGCTGTTGCCTTTGGCTTAAACACAGCCAATTTCATGCAAAGTTGGATGCGCCCCACGTCGCTGTCCTCCACGTCCGTGATGGATGACTTTTGACGCCAGGCAACGTTTGGCGGCCAATTTGATTTGCGCCCCACAGGCCAGACCAGCTGAGGCTAAGGCTGAGGCACAGGCACAAGCACAGGCACAAGCACAGGCTGAGGGCTTGCCAAGGCCTGCAGCATACAACTGTCGATTTGTCAGACAGTTGGCGTCACAGTAGAATTTTTTGTGTGGTAGCTGGGGAGGGGCGGGGCGCCCAAAGTAGCCGGCAGTGTATTACAGATTGAGTTTTGAATTGTTAGCATTTTTGTGTGCCGGAGCAGCAGCGATGGATAACAAAGTGGGGCGGCGATGCCACAAGATGAATGTGTTGGGAAACTGGTAGACAATAGACCGATAATACAGCATTTAAGCTTGAAAACCGTTTAAAGTCAGTTTTGCAATGCATAAAAGAGACTTCTTATTAAATCTATTTGGATATATGTATCACTTATGATTCAATGGTACTGCTGGGAACTAGCAGATAGGCCTACGGTGAACCATGGACTTGGACATATGAGAAGTTCACATCAGCAATCGTACCCTTTGGGACAGATAGCTTTTGAAAGATTGTTTAATCCATTAACCTGGTTAGCATCATCTTTAATCCCAAGTGTTGGCATATTTTGGTTGCCATTTAGCACCTCTTATGGCAAAGGAAATCAGTGCCCGAAGCTGACTTCTGCAGTCCCTTGCTCTGCTTTAGCTCCGTTCAACTGTTCCGCTTCCATGGGGTTTGCTGTGTGGCAGCTCGCTTAGCACAAAGACAATCCGCATGACGTATACGCCACATGGGTCGCCCGTGACACGGCAGCAGCCAGTCAGCTGCGTGCTCTTGGGACTGGGACTGGGAGGCCCAAACCATCCTGCAAACCTGCTGCCTGGCCTGTCCCGACTTTAAGCCAATGCTAAGGCGGGGGCCTGTGCCAATGTCTGAAAGTCGACGAGACAGGCATAAATTCCGAGAACATAACATTATCGGGGGCAGTAGCAGCAGCAGCAGCAACAGCAGCCATAACAACAGCAACAGCTCCGAGCAGAGAACGATAAATCTTTAACGTGGATTTTGCATGTAAGCTAGCAAAAGTCTCCGCCACGGGATGATGCATGAGCCGAGCCGGGAATTTAATATGCGCGCTCCCCAGTGCCATAAGCAACTCCTTGTTTAAATACTGCACAACTGGCAGCAGTGAAAGTGCAGCGTTAATTTGGCCAATAAAATGCAGCCTGGAACACCCGTCGCCACAGCCATGAGGAACTAGCGTCGCGGCCATAAATATCAGCAGCAGCACCAGCAGCAGAAGCAGCAGCATCCGCGACGGGGAAAACAGCCTTTCGTGACAAGACAAAGAAAAGAAGGAAAGTCATCGGGACCGCAGCAGGGAGCGTGCCGCATTTAGAGGCAGTCAAACTGCCAGCCGTCGGGCACATCGCTTCCTGCCTTCTGCTCCTGCTTTCCGCCGACACTGACGGTGCTCCAGCTCTGAACCGAGCATTTCCGTTTCTTATCGCGGCAATGTAAACGCGTTTCCGTTTAATGCTTGGCATCAGCATCAGGCTCACCCTTAGTTCCAGTCTGGGAGCGACATTAAACTATAGGCTCTGCTCTGGATTACAAGTAAATTGGAGAGGATTTGAAGATGAGCACGCAGTCAGCGATGGTGCTGATGCTGCGCCTGTTCGGCGCCCTGCTTCTGGCCACGTTTAACGGTAAGTAGGCTGAAACGTAGCTTGATATTTATGAACACGATTAACAGTAGGTCGGTCCTCCACCCCACCCCATCAAACACCCTCTGCCACACCCATAAATGTCATAAACGCCCGACTATCGACCGGGCTGCGATTTATTTGCACAACTATTTACGAGCCCTCGCATCGAGATCGGATTGGTGGCAGTAACGGCAGCAGTGGCAGCAGTGGCACAGCCAACAATTCAATAAATGCTGCAATTTGCACCGACAACAACCATAAATTTATCTTAAATGAACAAACATTTTTCTTGCAGCTTTGCCGCCTGCCTGGCAAATAATATTCGATATGCAAAAGGCTTATCGTTGCCACAAAAGGCAGCAGCATCAGCAGCAGCAACAGCAACAAAAACTATAATAAGTAATAACCAAAGCCACGCACACACTGTGACACCATTGGCAATGCACATTTCAATTTGTTGCACACACACACACACACACTTGCAACACATAAAGGCCAAGTGCATAAAGCTGCCATAAAAATGGTAGCAAACAGAAAAACATTATAGCCATCTCAGCATGTAAATTACGGCATTTGTTGAAGCATATTTGTCAAAATAATGCACATTTGTTTGCATTGAGGACTTGCATATTTCATAGAAACAAAGAAAAGGGAATAGCTCAGAGCGAAGGGTGATGTGAGGGATGATTGATGAAGAAATTGTAAAGTTTCAATCAAAAGGTTTTCATGAAAAATTGGAATTATATTGCTGGATAATCTAAAAAGCCCAGAAAACAAAAATATACTCCCCATTGTTGTTTTGTGATAAATGTTATCTAACTTCATACATGTAATACATTTGTTTAGAAAACATTTATAATAAGCTTAACAACTAGAAAGGGTGCACAAAGACAACTTTAAGCAATGCAAGTTTAAATTTAGTCAATCGGCTTTATGATTCCATGCCGAGTGTCAGTTAGCAGCGGCTTTCTTTCCATGCTAAAAATTAGATGGAAAAAAAGCAAACTTTTAACAGTTGGCATAAAGGTATAAGCATCTTCGTCCTCTAGTTTATTTTATAGTTTATTTCTTTGTTTAAAATTCAAATCCTTTTCTTCATCAACCCCGCATTACATGACGCAATAAAACAAAGATGAATGTTTTCAAAGTGCTCGATAAGCAGAGATTTTCGGGTACTTACACATGTACATTGTACATTTGTATGCAGGGTAAAGTAGAAATCCATAAGAGATACACCAACCCCAGCACGAAACCCAGCGGGAAATGTGAAAATATTTGCATGTGGAATACAATATTTTGATTTCGCTTTGGTCGCGCGCACTGCACGAGCCCCATAAAAATATGTCAAATGCAAATTATGCATATAAATAAGAATAAATATATGAATCAACAAATAAATATGTCACATAAAAAGATATATCCCACTGCCATCCACTCCACATCCACACCCGCAGCCGCAGCACCGCCAGCATCTTTGTGTAAAAGTCAATTTGCTGTCGCCGCCCAAAAGTCGCGAGTGTCATAAACATGGCGGAATGTGCGTGAAGCCACAGCGCCCACCCAGCGGCATGAGGCATGCAAATAAATAAAAATCGAGCGTGAGAGCGGAAAATGCAAAATAATTGCATATTTATGTGAGCCAGACCACTGATGCCGGAGAATCAGAGGAGCCCGTGGAGCAGAGCAGCAAAGGAGCTGCTGCTGCTGCTGCTACGACGGTGGGACGAGTGCAGCCATAAATCCCAGCCGAGTTGCTTCTTTTAATATGGCCCGAAATACGCAAAAATGTCTGACTGACTGCTCGTAACATTCGCCGGGCAGAAGTCATCGCCGGCCTGACGAGCAAGAATTTATTTCAATTAAATATCTGCGCATTCAGGCAATTCCACAAAGAGACAACGCCGAGCAAGAAGGCAGCAGAGGAGCTACAGGAGACTCAGCACTTCCATAGAATTTATTTTCCATCTCTGCAGCATTTGGACTGTTGTTAAGTCAGTGGAAGTACAAGGTCGATCGAATAGATAAAATTTTAATATTTATCAGTCACTTAACCACGAGGTTCCTCATTGTTCCAATTTAATGTAAATTCTGACAGGTATTCTGAATTTACCCTAGAATGGCAGCGATAATTCAGGCTCAGTCTGTGGGTCGCCTTTCGACCCATTTCAATTATTATTCAAATTTCCAACTTAATGATTTATATGAAATGACCGACAATTGATTGCGGAACAAACAGCTTCCATACCTCGATTTTCTTTTTGTGACTTCTTCCTTTGATACAGAGCGCAACACCCACAGCACCACCCACAGCACACAAAGCCAACGAAATTAACTAAAAATCAGTCAAGAGCATGAATGGGAGCGTTTTATCTGGGCGCCTGGTCTTTGTCCTTTATCTTTGTCCGCTGCGGCGGAAGAGGAAGCGCGTTTGATAATGATAATAATAATAATGCCAACACTTGTCCATTGTTTTAGTCGCCCGGCAAAAGCGGCCAAAGCAGCAGCAAATAACAACAACAACAACAAGATGACACTTTAATAGCGCCACTGCGGAACTAAACAAAAACCAAAATCAGCGAAAAGTGGAAGGAGATTGAAGAAAGGAGGGTTCGTCGACTGCCGCCAGCTGTCATAATGAAACTGTCAAGGACAATGGGGGCGAACGGAAATACAAAGTATACGTGTGGGGGGGGGGCACACAGCCACCCACACCACCATTACCAGCCATCCGCCGCATTCCGGTGTCGGGGGGTGGGGGGTCGGGTCCCAGTTTTGCGATAAAAGCGACAAACGAAATGCTGTCTGACGGGCAGAGGCCATTTATAAGAGCATCAGTTACAATAACACTGCTGCTGGACCAGGACCAGGACCAGCAGCAACAGCAGCAGCAGCAGTGGCAGTGGCTGTAGGGGTAGGGGTAGAGGAAGGGCGTGGCAGGAACGGTCCGTCCTCGGCTTTAACAAAAGCCGGGGCCATTGTCATAAATTAAAAATGAGGAAGTGTATGAAAATAAACAAAAAGCAAACAGCCGCATGGAACCAAAGCTCCAGCCGCAGCGGAAATACAAAAAGCGTTGATAAATAAATTTCTAACAAAGCGCACAAACACACACAGAGCAGAGACCAGAGAGCAGGGAGCAGCGGGCAGCGGGGCGAGAGTCAAATTCCTGAGCAGACGAGGCAGAGGCAGAAGCTGAACCCAGTCCAAGATAAGCAAGCGGCAAGTCAACGCCTTCGCCTTATGCCTAGGTCAAGATCTGAGACTACTCAAACACTTTAAGCACTTTCCTTGGCACTTAAAGCTGCCCCAATGCTGCTGCTGGCTGCCAGTCTCGTGCCCGATGCAGCACCATGCGAAATTCAACGCGTGCCACAAATTCGGAGAACGCGCGTATTCCGTAAATGTGCTTTATGTGTCGCCGCAGCCACAGCGACGCACTCACATGTCCCGGACTCATCCATCCTGCCACACTTTGTGTCTGGCAAGGGCCCACATGCCAGTGCGGCAGCAACAGCAGCTAGAGCCAGCCAGACTCTCCAGCGAGTTCCTGCCAAGCACCACTGGCCAGCACCAATGTCCAAAGCCGCTGCGGCTCTGATGGAATTTATGAAAATACACTGTCTGGAAGAGCAGCCAAAACAAATAACTAACATACCCAAATGGAAGAGTCGACCAGCGATTGCTCTTCCCAAATTAATAAAATCTTAAATATAAAAGAAAAATATTGGGTCAGATTTATTTCTTCCACACAAATCAGAGAGTACAAATAGATATCTAAGTGCCCTCCAATGAGCAGCGAACTTGACATTTATTTAGAATATATAACTCAGAATTTCCCAACTACTTTTAAAATTTTATAATTTATGTTACAATTTATTCATTTATGCAATAATCTTACATCATGCCAAAACATTTAAAAAATATCTTAGAGGGGTAAAGCTAACCCAAGTAATAAGCTCATTCAGTTCAACCGAAAATGGGTCTGCGTACTTTGAAGCCAAATACCAACAGCCATAGAGTAGAGTCCCCACCAACCCCTCAATTTCGGTTTTAGGTCCCAGCTTCAACCGCATCCATTCGACGACAGTTTCCGTTCTGCTACGGTCTGACGGGGACGGGGTCCGTTGACCAGATCCCGGCATTTTATTTTATATTATGTACAAGATTTGGTTTTTATATATTTTTTGTGGCTTTTTCAGCTTGCCCGGCACGTGCAGTTTTATTCGTAGTTTAGCCGGGCGGCAGTGGCCGGCTGTAGATTTTCACTCTAGATGCCGTGACCGGCAGCGGCTTTATTTTTGGCTTTCGGCATCTGTTTAAATTAAAGATTATGCACAAGTGAAAAAGTGGCCGAGCGGGCTGAGGACTGGGCGCCGTTGGCATTTAAAATTTAAATATGTGAACAAAGGACGACCTTGGCACCACGTGGCGTCTGATGGATTTGGGACTGTGACGTCAATGCGAGTGGAATCAGGCGCTCTTCTGCTCAGCTCTGCCTTTGTTCGCCACCGTGTAAACAGGCAAATTGCTGCACATTGCCGGGCGACAACACAAAGAGCACAATAATTGTAATCATAATAAGCCATTTAGCACTTCAGCCCCGCTTTCCCCCTCGCCAGTGCCTTTGCATATTTATAATTCATATTCATATTGTTAATTCTTTGAGCACTCACCCACTTAGCCCCTCGCAAAGGGGGCTCTTCCGAGCTTCAGGCTCCGAGCACTGAGCTCTGAGCTCGGAGCTCCGAGCCGAGGGCAGCTGCCATAAAAGCATCATAAACATTTTACAGCAGTTGCAGCTGCAGCAGGAAACAGCGCCAGCAACGGAAACAGTCCCAGCAACAGCCACAGCACCAGCACTAGGAGCCAGCCAGCACCCCAGTCCCCCGCCACCCATCATAATTGCAGTGAGCCATTTCATATTTTGGCCTAGTCCCCGAGCGGATGGCTGAGGGAATTAGGACGGCTTTGGCCCTATTGTCAGAGTGTCTGTGCGTGTGTGTGTGTGTGTGTGTGTGTGTGTGTGTAAGGGTTTTTCAAGCATTTAAGCCGGGTACACTTTCCACGCAGAGTGTTTGTTCTTTTTTTTTGCGAGTAGGAATCGATGGCACTCTGATCCCATTGCAAATATTTAAACAGGCTGTTCCACACTCTCTCTCAGATTCCAGGGAAATACCAGCACACCCATAGAATCTTCCTTGGATCCAGTTTGAGCCAATGCCAATGATGACGGACTTGCTCCATCCATACACACTTTTACGTACAAATCGGTGGTGAGAAAAACTTGTGATTGGCCTTGTTTGTTGTCTGGCAAATATTATGCACAGCCCTCGCTCCCCTCCCCACCTCCCCTATTGTTTCACCGCTTGTTGGCCTCAGGTGTAAATTACAAATCTGAGCTGAGCATAATGAATGAGCCAGTCGGGCCGTACTGGCAAAAGAGGCGGCTAAATGAAATGAAATCGCAGTGAAAACGCTTTCATTAAACATGCCAGAATGTAGGAGGTGCAAAAGTTTTCCGTTTCACCATTTTTCGGAGGGGCAGACGTAGGCGAAGACGCAGGCAACGCGACAAACTGCGGCCAAGTTGATTAGAAAACGGAGGAGGGAGTCCCGCCTGGGACTGTCAGGCGAGGCGGGCGAGGCATGCAGGCAGGCAGTCGGCAGCCTAATGAAAAACTTGGAAATTTACGGTCAACGAGTTGTCAAAGCGGCGTACAAAGCGCCACCACTCCAGTACTGGCTGGGAGTGCTGTGAGCAGCAGGGCTATGCCCATAGTTTCAGACGCCAAGTCAAACAATTAAGCCAGGCCATGTTCCAATGGGCAGGCGTGGAGCGGGGGAGCATGGAGGCAGGAGGCGGTTTAAATAAATAATTGCCATCGAAATTAAGCAATGGGCAGCCTGGCACAAGGGGACCTGCTGATGGGAACTGAAAACTGGGCGTTGTAATCTCGCCGGGCCAGGACGAGCAGTGAGCGCAAAAAGCGACGACATCGAGGACATGGCGACAAGGTAATGCGCGGACACGGACTCGGACTCGGACACGGAAGCGACTCTGGGGCACAGCGATAGCAGGAGTAATGACAGGAAGTCCTGATAAAGGAGACAAAGAAAACGCATGCATCAACACAGATAGCGGCCAGGGCGAAAAAGCTGACACTGAAGGGCCAAAAAAGAGAGCGAGAAGAGAGCGGAGAGGGGGGAGGTGGAGGTGGAGGGCCATAGGTCGGGAGAGACCAGTTGGCAAAAGGTTCATTAGCGCTGATCGAGAGGCTCCGCTCCCCAAAAAGCTGGCGGAAGCTGTCCGGCCAAATGAGCCCTCTGATATGGCTCTATCCGCGGGTGGAGGTGGGGGTGGAGGTGGTTGATGGGGGTAGCCTTTTCTGGACAATGGCCAAGCGGATACCACACACGCGCCTGCAGCGCAGATTCACTAACTCATTAATAATTATAGCCTCATCGGAAATGGCCTGGGGTTGCTCTGCCCGCCACATAGCAAATATTAAATTGCAATCAAATGTTGCTTCAATTTTAATGTGAGCCGCAAAAACCTTTTAGGCCGATATCCGATGTCCTCTGCAAAACCCGCAGAGCAAATGGCAAAAGTTAATGCCAGTGGGCCACATATGAAAAGCGGCGGAGATTACAATCAAATTTAGTGTTAGAGAAGGTCCGATATAACCAAAGGATGGGAGAAAGGAGCCACACTTTTGAGGGCAGGGCAGCTGCAGCACTCAGCAACCAATCAAGTCACACAGATTTTGCTATGATCCTTGTATGAACCTAACCTACCCCTGACCATTTACCATTTCTACTTTCAAGTTTGCCGGATACCAAAAGGTCAGAGGCTAATTGCCAGTTCGTCAGCACAGATTTCGTGACAATCGCATCTGTCACGTGCTCATCTCTAGCTTACAGACACACACACACAGCAGGGGATATCTATGTGGCTGTGTGCGTGGACATTTTGGCGACCCAATCTTGATGCTATCATCAATTTTCAAATAACCAACTGTGTGAGATTTGCGCACCAGCTGTGGCCAGAAGCGTTGAAGCATTCATGGCACTGCAAATCAACAGACACACACACACACACACACAGCTCATATGGCCATTCACCACCGTCTTACACAGGCACACACGAGGTAGGGACACACACACACACACTGGGACACAGAGAGATACCCAGCTACCCATATGGGACCCTGTCCACTACCCCAGAACAGCTCACTTTGCGGGTTATTTGTTTTGGTCATACGCTCATTTGGCCCTTGCTAGGGAAATCGAATGCAGGAGGAGTGACCCAAAAGCTCAGGGAAACCCAACACACAAAAACAAAAAAAAAAGAACGAGGAGGGTAGAACAAAAATAAGAAGCACAGGGGAGTGTGTAAAGGCAAAAAGGTTCGACTAAACGAATCCTTGAACAAATCGAGAAGAGCACAAAAATCAAGAGCAGCAGCAGAGTAAACAAACGAAAGGGGGGGGGCAACCGGGAACCGCAAATGTACAACGGACAACAAGCTACCAAAAACCGAATCATGGCCAAAGGTTGTATCTGTGCTGCTCCTCTGACTCTGACTCCGACTCCGACTGTGCCCCAACCTTATCCTTATCCTTCTCCAGCTCCTGTTTGCGATGCTGCTGCTGCTGCCAAAAACCCAAACGACGAGCAACGAGCTGAGCAATCGTAAATCTTCTTATGTGCAGCAGCATTTTAACGATAATTTGCTTTATTGGAGCAGTTTAGATTTGGCCAGCGGAGCGGGCCGGGCCGGACTGGACCTGGACCTGGACTGAGTTGGTTTGGACCACAAGTCAACCGACAACTGGAGCGTACCCGTGTGTCCATACTCGGCTTCACCCCTGCCTAAGTCCTTCCAGTAGGGAGCTGGCTGTATAGTTTTTGGCATCCCCTTTTGAATGTTTGAACCGTTTCCGTTTAAATGGTTTTTATAGCAAATTTATGTAGAGGAAAACACTTTTAAGGTTGACCGAAAGGACATACGCAGAAATCCATAAAAATAGCTCCCAACACACATGCGACAAGGCCCAAGCAGAAGCTCGAGCCAGACCCGGACCCGGTACGGTCAGTCATGTTTCCCGTTCGGCGACTGCCGTCTAAGGTGTGAACAAAGATTTGCCACTTTTGCTGGTCATTTGGTGCTGGTTTTGGTCTCGGTCTCTCGGTCTGTCTGTGTGCCTGCTTGCTCCCAGACTGGTGCCTCAATATGTGCCATGAATAATGGCCGGGCAAATTGCTCAGCAGCTTTCCAGCTAACTGGGATTGCAGCAAATTGCCCAGTCGCCACATTGCAGTCAGACATCCTGCGAATGTTTCGTCGCTTCTGCTCCTTCAATTGTGTTGTAAAAATGTAACCACATCATTTGAAGTAATTACTTAGCCATTTAGCAATTGACTTTGAAAAGGTAAATACATCTATTGCCGGCGATGATTTGTCACCTTAGTTGTAGCTCAAGTTAATGTCTGTTGATGGCATTCAGCTTAAGTGATTGTGTGTTAATTATAATGGGTCGAGCGTCAGGCTTAACTTATCACAGAAGAAGACACAAAGTTCTTATTTGAAGTGATTGATTCCAGAGGATTGCTTATCATTCATTCTTTATGCTACTCCAAGTGCTGCCTAGTTCTCACTAAGGGCAATAACTCAATGCACATCCGCTCGACCACATTTAATTAAAATATTTTATTAATTTATATCACCAAGCAGCAGGCCATATACCATGCAGAACTTCATGCATACGAAGGCGAAATGTGAAAAATGACAGAGCTTCAAAAGCCACATAAATTCACAGCAAAAACAAGGAGACAAATATGTTGTAGTATGAATATACTCGTACTCGTAGGTTTAATTACATTTCTTTATAAAAGCCGAGCTATTTGCCGTTGTCACTGTCCTGGCAGTCAGTGCACAGAGCACTTGGCCAGGCCATTATTTAAATAAATAAATAAATTACAGTTTTACATTAAGCCAAAAAGGGAATTCGATGTAAATTTAAGCCGCATAACGCATACGCCCCATGACACATTCTCTCTGGCAAAAAACGACAAAAGGAATATGGAAATTATGATTGAGTAGTTGGTCTTTCTTCTCTGACTTCTATTAAGTATTAATCCATTGCATTCTTTCACTGTGAAAAAGTTTCACTCCATCAGCAAGACTTTCCCTGCAGAATGTGTTCTCTGAGCATCTCCTTCTTCTGGCCGTTCTGCACGGGGATCAATATCTATATATACATATCCTAGAACGTTATACGGATACATTGTTCTGTGTAGGCTTTTTTCGCTCAGTGTTTCTCCAACTTCTGCCTGCTGCGTTCTCGGAGGCGTCCACTGTTGACATTCCATTCATAATAAAGAAATCTCGGTGCTTGCCAAGGAGCTACACACGAATAAGGGAGGGACTCGAGAGTAAGTAGTCCAAGTAAATACAGCCTGCAATATATTCCCTTTGTTGCATTCCCATTCTGCTGTTGCTGTTCGTCTTACTGATGCACTGCATCGCTGCGGCAGGCAACTGCTTTACCGGCCCTTAGATTGGATTATGTTAAGCATTCCGCCAGTCGTACTCATTTTTCACCCACCCATATGGGACGAGGGTTACTCCACTGGTACTCGGATCTTGCCCAGCCTTTGCTAAATTTCCTCAATTCCTCTTACGCGCGTAGAACTGCTGAGGCTTCCCTTGAGGCCTTGAGGCAGTTCTGGTCGAGTCTGGCGTGGCCTGTGAACTGGGCGTGCCTGACATTTGCCGGCATAAATGTCAACCACTGAGTTTGCTATTGTTGTTGCTGTTGTGGCAGCCACTGTGGTGGTGGCACGGCTTTCGTTGTTGCTGCTGCAGCTGCTGCAAGTGTGACTGCGGCGGCTCTTGCTGTCAACAATGGCTGATGCCAACAATGTGACCGTCGTGCCATGGGCACTTCCTAGCACCAAGACTTTACCGCTGAGGGCCACTCAAAATTCCACACTCACACACACACACACACACACAAACACGGAGGCACTCACTCACAAACACTCGCTTGTTGCGTATACGCCATGTGTGCCTGCCGCGCTGCAGCAGTTGTAATTGTAATTATTTTCGCTATTCGCACAGATTTGTTAAGCCATTAGGCAACAGGTCGGCAGCGGCAGCAGGAGCAGCAACACTGTTATCCGTAATTCCCACTCAGTGGGGCACATCATAGTGGGGTGTGGTGGAGGCGCTCGTATTCTGCTCGACTACTCTTCGCCGTCGCCTTGCGATGGCATAATTAAATTCATTTATGCGCGACCCCTCGAAGCGCCAACTTTGCCCATAAAAACCCAAAATAACCATAATAATGATAATAATATCAATAACAACGAGAATTACTTGGCAATAGTTGAGCGCGCTTCATAAAAACCAGCTGTTAATATTTTTTCCATTTTCCGTATCAATGTTTGTGTAGATGTATATGTGAGAGTCAAAGGAGGATAAAAATATACAATTTTGCTGTCTGCGGTGCCATAAACAAATGTTAATGGGCGTATAAAAAATTTAGCCCGCCGCTTAACGGGGCATCATTTGCCAATTGATTCATAAACAATTAGTCGATCAGACAACTTAAAGTGGGGGGCCAAAGCCAACGAACTTTAGCTAAGAAAAATAAATGGTTCTCCGTTTACAAAAATTTTAGACGGGAAGGGACTGTAAATGCTGTCAGCTCATTTGCAGGACAGAGGAAGAACACTTCGAATTTCTGTTTGGATACATTTGACAGCTTACTCATTCAACTTCACTATTATCTCACAATTCAGGTATCAGCATTAAAAACCCACCAACAAAATCTCCCTTTTCGTTAGAGTTTAAGTTTATTATTTAGTCGTAATTTTATATTTGAGCTCAAGAAATGTTATAATTGAACCTACTTATATAACGAGTATTATTAAATGATAATTTATATGGCGCGTGCCTGCTTAAGTACAGATTTGATTCAATAATTATCCCCCTGCAATAACAATTTCAAATATTTCAGCCTTTGCTCTACTTTTAGTTGCCACAGCCTTCACGGACCTATAAAGCTGAAGCACTCTGGGTTTTTTCCCCTCCGCTGTCCTGTGCTAAATCATTGTTACACCGTTCCGCTTAAAGTTGATGCTTTCCATTTATCAATGGCAGCTCCTTGAAGCGCTCTCTGCGAAATATGATTTATGTGTCCCGCGGCTCTTGACTACTCGTACAGGCTGAGGGAGGGGAAGTGCCCGCGCCCGCGCCCCGTCCACCCTCCCGGATCGCTTGAACTGTCGAAAGTTGTAAGTGTTGCCAAAGCAGCTTTCTGTTGCTACTAAACGAAATCGAAATCGAATGCCATCCTAATGGCCGTTGGGCAGACAACGCGCATAATTTTACACGCAGACGGCCGGATGGATAGACGGCTCGTTTGTCTGGCAGTAGTTGCTCCTTTGCTCCTCTCCGCTTCTCTTCTCCTTTCTATTAGCCGGCATGGAGAAAATTTGAAATTATAATTCCGTCCGGCTAGGCGGCAAACTTCTGCTGCCCTCCGCTGTCCGCTGTCTGGCGTGGCTCAGTTGGCGCCGACCCATAAATATAAATTTGATTTTTTATTTGGGCTTTGATATGTGAACACCAACACTTTGTCGAACATCCAGCCCAGCCCCGGATCATGTTACAGCTGTCCAAACTAACAATCCTCACAGCAGCGAATAGATTTTATATCATATATAGAATGAGCACAGAGCACGGAGCAAAGCTTTAAAAGCCGCTCAAGTTTCATTTGCATCATTTCGATTTGCATTATTGGTCATAAAATGTGTCCAAACTTTGGCCGTAAAATCAAATCGTTTAATTCAAAGAGTCGTTAATTTTATTTCTCTCAGCTTAAAGGCAATAAATGGAGAGAATGATCGTTTCAACGCCTCGTTCTTTGGCTGAATAGTGAATTGATTTTGGACATTTACTTTAAATTAATGGAATGCGCTGAAAATAAAATAAAATAAAATGCACGTAATTATTTTATTTAGCTATCTTGCCATATTATTTATTAACTAGCTGAAAGGTAACACTACGAAAAAAGTTATGTGCAAGACAGATGCAAGAATTGATTCGGGTCGAATAGCAAAAAGGTAATGTTTTGTTATTATTATATTATTTTTAGTCAATTAAGTCCGTACGCCTTAATGCTCTTCATTTGCCTGTACAGCTTCGATTCTCTTTTCTTATGGCAAATCAATAATGTACTTGACCATCTGCTTGGGCGGATTTTTTATATTAATTTATTTATGAAGTGAATTTTATTTGAGCCCTTGTCGGTCATTTTACCTGCTTCACGACGCTTTCAATTCTTGTTTTGCTCTCCTGGACACTGGCATAATGCATTGGTGCCTTTGAGGAGCTCTCAGAGCCACTCACTTAGCCCCCTGCATGTCAATAGCTGTGAATTTTGATTATATGCCAGGGCTGCTGCGTCTGCCGTTGACAGTGATTTGCGTTTGGCAAAAACTTTTGCACCATTTCGCCGCAAGTTGGAAAAATGTCAGAAAAATTCTCCGCCGGTCCATACGAGAATGTACTATGCATGTTTAAGGAGATCTGGCTGGGGAGATGGCAGATGGAAAGCCGCTATCCAAACCGAGAGAGGCAAAAACTTTTTCATTACGCAATTTTTGCGCTTCGTCTGCTTATGTACGCACCTCAATGCCTCCTAGTTTTTCCGGAGCAGCAGCAGCAGCAGTGGCAGTGGCAGTGGCAGCAGGCCATAGTGAGGGACTTTTTATCAAAATCACACCCATATATCCAGCTTTGCTTAAAAACTTTTCTAATTCCATTAACGTTACGCACATGCTTCCAGTCGGGCTCTGCTCCTGCTCCTGCTCGTGCTCTTGCTCCGCTCACTCTGGGCTCTTATTGTGGTTGATGAAGCTTGTGGCCAACTTGCCACGTGCATTTGGCCTTGGACAGGGAGAAGAACTGGAGATTTTGCGTGACTTTTCAGATTCCCAGAGAGTGCCAGTTCACCCTCCCTCACTTTAAAATAAATAATCAGGGCTAGAAGCCTGCCGACATCTTTAATGAGCTCTAGTTGGGTACAGATTTTTGAGGACTCTCCGCTAACCACCCCCTCCCCCCGATGGCAGTCAGTTTCAGGCCCGAGGCCCAGTCTGGCTTTTGTATTTTTCTCAAATTCTGTTACGAAAATTTAAATATTTTTTGTAACATTTCCCAACTTTATTGCCTTGGAAAGGAGGGTGTTGGGTGGGGAATAACTGCTATAATTTGACTTAATTTTTGTTAATAATTATTTTGGCATTTTCGGCATTCCTTGCGGTTGATGGTGGCGTTGCCTTGACGAGGCGTGGCGAGGCGAGGGATCCCAGTTAATTAGTTTGTAATTATTATAAATTGAGGATGAATGCTTGTGGCAAGTTTAATTGGATATTTGATGTTTTTAAATTACGCAAAAATTAGCGTGAAATATTAGCAAGAGCTGCCACTGCCCCTGCCACTGCCGCTGCCGCTGCTGCCTCTGAGCAATTCCTAACCCGGAGTAAATTAATTTTTAATGCCTTGGCTTTGTCACTGGGCTCCGTATTTATGTGCCCGCCGTGGACAGGGGGAGGTGAGCCAAAGCAGCTGGTGGCCCCACCCCATCAGTGCTGCATGCTGCTTGTGTCATCGACCGCGCTATGTCACACGTGCCACGCCCACACCGAACTAAAGGAAAGTACAGTGGCGCAGCAGATTGTAGTGGGGGTACGGGTGGTGGATGGTGTATGGTGGCAGCGCCGAACAATTAATCATAATCTCGTGTAGTTGCGGAGCCACGTACCCAGGACCAAGAGCAGCCCTATCCCCGGCAGAGCAGCAGTTTTTCATGGAGGTGAACAATAAATTGTAGAGCCGCCGGCCGCGTCTTGAGCAGTCATAACTTTGAATCAAGAAAGCCACGTACCCGTACCCGTACCCGTATCCACACCCGATCCCACACTCCCACGTATGCGCCACCGCCGTGGGGTAGAAATATGTTTAAATTTTACTTTGGTTGGCCCAATCCTGTTATTGTATTATCATTCTCTCTATTTGTGCCGCACCACCATCCCCCCACGTACATTTGTAATAATTTAGCATGAAATATGCTCGGAACGGTAGGGATGGGCCGTGCCGTGCCGTGCCATTGATAAACTAGCTTTCCTTCTATTTATCCCCACACCCCATTGGTAATTCAATGATGTGGCAGCTTGGAACATTTAATATTCTTCGATTTCTTGTCCAACCGTTTGCTGATAGCTCTTTAAATGTCCCCCTGCCACAGACTCTTGACCACTATTGTCCTGGGGAACTTGTGCCAACCATAAGTACGCATCTGTATGCAAAAGTACACAAACTCGTTGGCAAAACTTGAACCTCTGGTGTTTGTTTTATTGCCATTGATACACAACTGTTTGTGTGTCCTGCTGCCTGGTAAACTCCCAGAGAATTGTCCAGCCCCTAGTCTCCGATTCCATCTTAACCCTGTCCCTGTCCCTGTCCCTGTCCCTGTTCCTGCCCCACTTACCCTGTGCTGTTGTCTTTGAATGCCCAAATTGATTCTATTGGCTTTGTTGCGATAAGGTCAAAAGTTAATGTAAATGTTGTGGCCCTGTGAATTGAGACAGTTTGCTGGGGGTTTTCAGTTTCCAAATTAAAACTTTCAGCTTGAATATTCTTTTTGATGTGGCAGAATGGGAGGAACGGGAGCCCAGAGCCTGATCAAAGTAAACCGACATTAGGGAGTTCATCTATAGACATATGTATATGGAAACTCAGTTGCACATAAGGTGGAAGGAAGTTGGACAACTGGCAGTTGAATGAAAATGAGGGGCATATACCCAAGTGTTCGCTGTGATAGTAGAAGAGTTATGACAAAAGCAGTGACAAAGATTAATATTCTTCTTTAGAAAAATATTCCAATGGAGTCTTTTTATTTTTAATGTGATATTTTCAATTCATTTCATTGGACTATGCAAGCCAAAAATCAGCAATGTTGTGGGCTTAATCGATTAACTACGAATGTATCTGGGAGCAGTACTCCATTAAGCTACAAGTACCGAGTACCGGTTACAGTCCCCTTTTCATATCCTTTTCCATATCGATTCCGCATAAGACCTTAATCTTTCCCAATGTACTTACTGTATCCTCTGTGAAGTTAAATTTAAAGAGTTAATTTCCTTTCCACCACAAAGACACTGGCGAAAGCGAGGGCACGGCGGCACGGAATGGAGGAGCTGAGGCAAGTAACTGACAGCAATGCCGTGTCGATGTCGAAAGCATCCATTCTCCATTCAATCCGCCCCCGGAACCACCATTTCTTCCCCATTGTACCATTCAAAGCAATGCCTCCCTCCATTCCTCCCATCCCCAGCATTCATCCACTGACTGCGTCTCCGTCACCGTCTCTCTATCTGTGCCTGTCTCTGTCTCTGTCTCCGTCTCCGACTCCGTGACTCTGTGGCTGTCTCTTTCTGTTGGCTTGCCAAAGTTTGTGCGTAACATGAAAAACTTCGATAAATTCACAGTTGAAACAATTACCATGAATTTTATCAAAAATGATACGCGCTGTTCGTATCCGACCATGCAGCAACAATATTTTTTAATGCACTTTGGGGAAAATGAAACGCAAGAAGGATGCCGGGGCCACAGACGCTCAGGCAGCTGTGTAGATAGCGATCGGGGGGCGGATGGTGGGCGGATGGGCAGGGCAAAGAAATGCCAGAGGAAAAGCCAGGAAAATGCCAACAGAATTCTCTCGGCTGACAGATGGACCAGGAGCCAGCGTGAACTTTCTGGGATGCTTCAGCTCCTGCAGCTCGTGCTCCTGCTCCTGCTGCTTCTCCGGCTCCGGCTCCAGTTCCCGCTTCTGTTTCTTCCACTGCCACTGGGTAAAATGTAAGGGCAAAATTGCTTGCGAAAACTTTCTCAACTTTTCAGCTAATATTTGACTTTGGCAAAATAAGCAGACGATGTGGAAAAAACAACGCAGCGACATTGCATCGAATGGGAATATATATTTTCTTAAACATTATGCGGCGACATTTGCGCTGATGCGAAAGCATCTCGCAGCATACCCCAGGCCAGCCCCCCCCCCCTCCAGACAGGAGCATATGCAGCGGCATGCCATCGCCAATACCCATAGATTTCTCAGACATTTATGGGCGAAAAAAAAATCAGAATAAAAAATATATAAACATCCAGCAGCCAGCAGCTCTTTCCTGTTCGCTGCAAACTTTTCGCCTTAAACGCTGCAATTGAAAATTAACATTGAAATTGATATTGGCCCAGAGGCAAACGGCAAACAGCAAACGGTGTGGCCGAGGGCGGGTCCAGTACAACTTTAATGGCTGTCAATTGCAGGCGAGTGCAAAGTTTTCTTTTTTTTCAAATTTGTGTAAACTAAATATTTTGTTATTAGTTTGTGAAAGTGTCCAATGGTTTTTATTCTATTTCAGGCTGCCGTCTCCCAGCCACCGCTAGAAACTCAAATAGATTTTGAGTAGCTTTTCAGTTTGACTCGACATTAAATGAGAAAAGTTTCCTCGAGTGTTTGTTGCACTTTTTCGTGTAAGTTGGCGCTCCCAGCCTCAGCTGCTGCTTCTGCTTCTGCTGCTGCTCCTCCGTGGCAGGTGAAGTGTCCTGCCAAGGGCTCTCCTGCTCTCCCCCCACTGCCGACATCGTTTTGCCAGCGCGTTAATGATCTTTTGGCCAACAGTTTAGCTTTGGTTGGGAGCAGCTTTAAGTTACTCTCTCTTTTCTGTGCCACTGGCCAGAAAAAAGTTCCAATTAGCAAAAAAAAAACCTAAGGAATTGTGAAAAATTCTGAACTTTGAACTGCTTTTCGATTCTTCTCAAGGGGCCCACAACTTCTCCAATTGGCACACTTTTCGCAGCGGGCCTTTGCCCAGTTTATAGGCCAGAACGCATTCAACTCTGACCCCCGCCCAGTTAACTAATTTTAGTTGTGCAACTTTTTGTTGCCACATCCCCACATACACCCCACACTAAATAAATAAACCTCAGAGTCTGCAGAGACTGAAGAACCAGCAGCAGAAACAACCCAACTATGAGACGTGGGAAATCTGTGCGCTGGAAAAACCACGCCGAAAAAAAAACAGCTGCAAAAAAAAGGAACAAGAAACGAAGCAAAATTAAGGGCAAACAAAAAGGGAAACGACGCTGGAGTAGAGCATATTGTATTGAGAGTTCGTTTTAATTAAAAGCGAAAGGAACGCAAAGAATAGCGGTGGTGGATTGGAAAAGGTTACGGGTAACGGGTTACGGGGCGGAGACGGAGCACAGAATTTATAAAAATGATTAAAAAAGTTGCAAATGCTCGCCGGTGCCAGAACCAACAATCACAAAAATTGCACAGAGCGCAAATAAATTTGCAAAAAAACAAATAAATTTGTTAGACAGGAGAAAATGGGAGAAACGAGAACAAACGAAACATGAGCATAAACAATGCATTGCGGAATATTTCCATTGCGTATACGCCATGTAAAAAATAAACCAGCAAGTGCGAGCGGGCGATGGAGGAAGGAGGTTTACGGTCCGTTCGTTGCTGCTACTTGAGCCCTTGCCTGCTGCTTGCTTCGTAGTGGCAAAGAGTTTCCAACAGAATGGTTTGCTATCCACCGACTCGAGCTGTATTTGCCACAGCTTCCAAGGATCTGGGTATCCTTGCGGAGTTTTCACTCCTCGTTCTCCACCTTTTTCTCCTCCGTCATCATCCTCATCCTCATCATCATCATCATCATCATCATCGTCATCGTCGTCTGCATTCTACTTTCAGCTCGTTTGTGCCAGTTTTGCTCGTTTACAGGCTTTTACCTGAAACTATTACCAGCACGCCGAGTCAGTGGGTCGATGCCTCAGCCCTCATCTGTTCGTTGGAGTGTCCTTCAGCCGCAATCAAGTGTCGACTGCCACTGCAACTCTGCAGCGAGCAGCTGCAGCTGCATCTGCAGATAGTTGCTCAGCTGATTACATATTTATTCGCAATTTATGCATAATTTTACAACGGTTCAGCTCATTCTGGCTGTACCCCGAAACGCTTTAATCAGCAGCTCAGTCTCGAGTGTTCTTCAGAACGAGCAACAATCGAAGGCATGCCAAAAGCCGGGCGCAAAGTAATCCATCAACTCACATCACCCGAACCCGAACCCGACCCCGACACGGACCCAGACCCAGACCACCAGCCTCAATGCCCTAGTGTATAAAACTGTCAAGAACTAACACAGAACATACCTACCCCCCATATACCCCGAATATAACCCTGCGAAACACTTTGCCATCCGATACACACAATGTTAAAGTTTCATTTCAAGCGCCCCCAAAGAACTATCCGGGGGCAGAGCAAAAAAGATGATGAATCTTTTGTTGTTTCCCGACTCCGAAAGCCACTAAAAATGTTAACTAAAATACGGGAATATATATGGGCCCAGACAAAAGGGAAAGTGCTTTCCCCCCATGCAGCATGTAGCGAAGATGAAATGTGCTCCACATACATGGCTCCAGCAATATTCTTGTTGAGCAAAAAAAAAAACAAAAAAAATGATGATGGAAATGTGGAGCAGCTGAAAACGGGGGTGGGGCAAGCAGGCGAGGCAGCTAGGGAAACGAGCAGGAGAGCCACAGAGCCGCATTGACAAGCAAAAAATAGTGCTGGCTCCGTCCTGGAGCTGAGCATAAAACTAACAAGAAAATTCCAAGAATGCATTCCATTCAGGGCGTAACGAATCGTGTAACTGTGCTCTCACTCTAGATATTTTGCTTCTCATTTCCTTTAAAATTATGATTACGAGTGCGAGTGCAAGTGCGAGTATTATGCGGAACTGTCGAAACTGCTGGCATAAGAATTGACAGAGGGAAATGGCTCTCATGCTATGTAGTTAGAGAAACAAGCACGAAATTTTTAATGGAAAACTAAATGTGCCTGCATGAGCTGCTGTAGAATTTAAATGTTACTCAAAATTAAACACGCAGCTGCCAAATTTGTAAATTATAAATTATAAGCCATTGTTAAAGTGAACTTACTAAATGATAAATGATAAGTAGATAAATGATCTACAGTTGCCAAACTGCTGTGAAGGTAGAGATATTTGCTAGTTATATAATTTATCTACACACACATAACAACGAATATTTTCACGAATTAGTTTTCAAACAGCACGCTTGGTTTTCCCCACATTAATTTGTATTCGTATTGAAAGCGCTGCGAGTATAAGCAGCTTGCCAGATAATATGACTCTCCCAGGTGATTGTCCTTTTAGTTTGTGACGGACACGGGCTGTCCTAATGCTACCTCCGCCACATCCACTCGATGGCGGCACACTCACTGAATTAATGCCTCAACGCCCCAACAGACAAGGCAACAGAGGAAGCAAAAACTGTACCACATGTCAATGTCAACGGCGATGACAAAGACAAATTCACCTAGCTGCATGGACAGGGGGAGGGGTAGGGAGAGGTGGATACACGAGTAGTATCCTTGAGTTTGCATGGCCAGTGCCATTGCCATTAAAATTTAAATTAGCAAATAGTCGTTTTGGGTTCTTTGGTTTCTTTAAGCGAATTTTCGTAAATTTCAAATTATTTTGTCGAATTTAATGCGCCGTTAGACGCTGGCTCCGAGCATGGGGACCCACATACAAAGCCTACTAAATGGCGCCAAATTCCGTTCGGCAATCAACTAAATTCAAAGCAAATTGTCCGCACAATAGTCACCAAGGCAGGCCAAGGCAAAGACCGGCCCAGAGACCAGACCAGAATGGCTGCCATGCCATCATGATTGTCCTCGAGAGGGGCAGGGGGGCCGGGCAGGTCCAAAAGCCTCATTATTTTGCGCTCGAGAAATTTCTGTCTCGTCACTAATTCATCATTGTTTCGGCACATTAAATCCTTGAACGTCAACGCATTCATTATCTCATCGCATGTGAGTAGGTCGGGTCGGGCAGTGGCAGTGGCAGGGTCTGGATGGACGGGGCTGGGCTGGGCCTGGCCAAAGGGAGCTGGAGGATAGAAAATGCTTTTGGCCAACTCATCGCTCGCCTCACATGGTCAGCTGTCTGTCGTCGGCCGTCGCCAAGGCATGCTTGAGTGATATTAACTGACCGACAATCAGTCAAGGGCAACTGAAGCGGCGGCGACGGCGACGGCGACGACAGCATCAGCCAAGACATAAGAAGCCGGAACAAGCCCACACGAGTTGGCTGTGAGAGAGGCTTAGGCCAGATTTTGTGGGAAGAACATTCTTGCGGCCGGACTGGGGCTGGTGCTGAAGCTGCTGACCCTGAATAGCCCTCGTCATGTGGCCAGAAATCCTTTATAATTTCCCCTCTCAGAGCACTCCACCACCCTTGGGCATGTGTGTGTGTATGTGCTTAGCCTCTTAATTGCTTTCCAAGCTAATCGAATTTTTTGCCCGTCATTATGAGTAATGTGTCTGGGAGATGCGCCGCCCGCCACATGAAGCAATTTGTCGAGAAGATTGCGCCGAGTGGCAAATTGCTTAAAGCTCGACGCAATTGAAACTAGTCGGACAGATCCCCAGATAATAATAAACAAAAAAACGTAACCATTTAATATTCCACTACACATAAAAAAACCAACAAACCGAACATACTCGTAATCGCACATGTCATCTGGTCTTTATAGTATTTCCCTTGCAAAACAAAACATCATTAAAATTGGCGGAAAACGCGAACAAAAAACCGTTTACAGGTTGCAGATTAAATGTGGAAAATATAACAACAAACAAACCGAACTATGAAAACATTTTAAATGGCGATAGTCAAATGCTCTTGCAGTTTGATTTTGCAGTGTTATATTTTAGTAAATATTTTTTTATATTTAGTTCTCAAAATATAATAATGGAAACATCGAAAGAATTTATAGTACTGGGAAAATATTTTATAAAAGGTGATTTGCCATTGTATGCACTGCTGCAATTATAAAAATTTCTCTACATCTAAACATAGCATCATTTCCGCTTGAATCCCTCACTTTCGCTTTGTTCAATGCGCCAAAGGACAGTTACTAATGCCAACATTGTCAGCAGATTAGTCATCGTTTGCTCATTCCCTGGGGGGCAACCGCCGTCGCATAGCTGCCATGCCGCACTCCGCGTGTCAATAACTATTGAGGGGGGAAGGGGGTCTGATGGCGCCACCAAAAAAAAGTCATATTACAGCGCTAATTTATGTAGCACATAAGTTAATTTCTGTTTGTCTGTTATTTGTTGTAATTAGTCGTCGTTCAAGCCGTTGTCCCAGGGGCCATTAAAACTCGAACCCAAGCCCAGTGCCCATTCCAGTCCCCGCCGGAAACACAGCGCACATAAACAAACGAAAAACTGTTGCTTCCGCTAGCTGCGTGCAAAAAAAAAAAAGGACAGACGAATGATAGTGGCCCGTGTGCGAGATGGCCGTAGTCAGGGCTAATTATTTTGTCGGTCAGCCAAAGTTCATAGTTCACATGCCACAACAGCAGCAGCCACAGCGCACAGCAGCCTGGATGAGAGAGAGGGAGAGATAGAGACTGTACCACCCACTGGCCTTGGTCGCAATACCGTTATTCCGTTTTTCCGTCCGTTTTGTATAATTTTTTATTATCAGGCCAAGTAAAATAAACTTAATTAATACCCTCGTGGTGCGACGGGTCCGGCCTTTGATTCATGGCCTGCATTTGCGACTGCGGCTTAAATGCAATAATGAATGTGGCGGAGCGGCATAAATTTAAAAAAAATATCAAAAGAATGGTCCAGAAGCCGTCCTTTTCGTAAAAGGAGTGTAAGCGCGTAAGCATGGAGGGCTTCTTTGAGCCGGGTCAGCACTCAAAGTCAATGAATTAATGTGGGTAACCTTTTTGTGCACGCTCCCTTCTGCTGTGGAGGGTGTGAAGGGTGCCACAGAGTCACTGTTTTTTGGCTACTGTGAATAATGGAGGCGAACAACAGCCACAATATAAAGTCCCAAATAGCATGGAAAGTGGAAAGTGGGAAGGCACAAATATTTTCCAACAAATTCTTCAATATACCTTTTAGATTATTCATAGGTATGGGCTAAGAATCAAATGCACAAAAATTTTGAAATAAATTTACCAAAAATAAGAGACCGTGATTATTAAATTAAAGTTTTATTCCCGCTTAGGCATTAAAATGTAGTGAAAATGGCAAGAAATATGAATGTAATTAAAATCACAAATTTAATCAAATATGAACATCTTTTTTTAGCAATTTTTCTATGTTGTTCATGGCGGACTTAAAACATTTTTTTTATAAAAACTTGGTTTATTGAAAATCTCAAGCAGCATTACCATCAAATATCAAATTACAAATATCCCTGCAATTGTAATCTGTTCTTCACGCGAGTGTCAATGCTGCACTCCAACCCTGATTCAATCCCAGCATCAGCCCGCACTTATCAACAGCTTTCTGAATAATACCAATAAATACCAATACCATTCTCATCCCCGTTGTCGTTACAGGTTGCCTGCCCGCGGAGGGACTGCACCTGTCCAGCCTCTCCGTTCCGCGCATTATCGATGTGGCGCAGAAGGCGAAGCTTTTCTGCAGCTACGAAATGGGAAATCGGACGCTGAACTCCGTCAAATGGTACAAGGATGGGCTGGAGTTTTTCAGGTGAGCACCGACTGCTGGGGCCGTAAAACAAATAAAAATGGCCCCATAAAAATATTTTCAACGGTATTCAGTTTGAAATAATAAAATGTCACAAATGCTGGAAAGGGATTCCGGCTGGGAATATGTACTGGGGGAGCCGGTGCCGGCGCATTCATGCAGATTTTATGGCGTAAATTGAAAACGTCATGAAACTGCAACAGTGTCCGCCACATAGTGTGGCCCTCACAGACGCTTGAAAGTGTCGCAACTAATTTAAATGCTTAATTGAAATGGATTTTTATGGGCGCCTGCAATTGCGGCCAGGTGACGACGCTGCCCCCGTTCCGGGTGCTAGGATGCCAGCGTTCCGGGTCCAAATATGTGCGAAAGAGCTTTTTATTTAACTGGCTTAATTGTTGCACATTGCCGCATACCCGGCCACAGCCAAGACCAAAAATGGAACACGGTTCCATGTTCCATCCGCCGCGTAATCGAGCGCAAAATTTTTAACAGGCGCTTGGGCTTTTGGGTATTACCTTTTGTTTTTTATGTGTTCCGTTTTTTGGTTATTGATTTTAAAGACTCAAACAAATATGCCGACGACAAGAAAATGCAAAAAATTATTATTTATGCCAGATAACAGAACCATTTAACGGTTTACGGGCTTTACGGCCAAATGGACTGTCACGCCCCCCTCACAGGCACGCCCCTTTGCGACATTGTTGCATGTAAAATTCAACGCGTTTGGCGACCACATTCGATTGGCATTCCCAGCTCCAAATTATTGTTTTTGACATATCTGCTGTGTGTGTGTGTGGGAGAGTCTTTTAGGCGTTGTTGGAGTTCGGGGCTGTCTCCTCAGTAATTTACTGCCGGAGGCAGTTGGCTTTTATCAATTACGCTTTTGTGTGAACGTTTTGATTGTGCGGTCGGCCCTCGGCTTCAATTATTTATGTGCATTTGACACTGCGGTTGCTTCCATTGCCCGAGTACCACTGTACTGAAAAAACATCACAGATGATACACACACACACACACACACACATTTGGATTGCAATTTTGAATTTAGTGTGGTTCGTTTCGCTCAGGCTGTTCTCGGTGTTAAATTGACTGTTAGCCAACAACTAATCGACCCGTCAATGCATTTCGCATTCAACATTCAAGAAATGAACAACAATCAAAGTTAATTTTGACTGTGACAATATCTGTGGTTTTGCAACACGAATGGAGAAAGTTGGTTAAACTTTTCAGCTGGATGCTTGGCATGTCACTGCGATGCTCTAACTATGCCAGTATTTGCCACAAAGGAAATGGCTTAAACTAGTGACACCAACAACAAAATGACTGGCCAATCAGAGCACTATCCTCGTAATATCTTTCACACACATCCTTTGGTTCACCCTTTTAATTAAATTCAATTAAAATAAAAATGGTTTAGTGTGCATTTGCTGGCATTAACTACTGCAAAAGAAAGGCCAATGCAGTGCAAAAATGTCATATAAATATTAAAATAAAAAGTATATACAATATTTACTAGAAATGTAAAATTGTAAAAGCATTGTATCATCTCATTCACATTTTATTAAGCTGCTAACGAACACTCTTAATGGGGACTATAATTAAATGGTATACGAACACCTACATACATAGACACTGCATTGAGTACCCCCAACTCTACTTTATTTGCCTGCTCACTCGATCAATATTTAAATATTCCAGACACAAGACTATTCGATTTCCCTTCCGAACCGCTCAATGCGCTCAATGGCACATTTGCAATTCGTAACTCTGGAAAAATGGAAAACGATTTTCCCCAAACGCCACGCTAATTGCTGTAATCAAATGCAACATTCGCACACATACATACGTATACTATATATTCGAATGGATGTACAATATATAGAACGCTCAGTTGCCAATTTGAATTGAATTTGAATTTTATTTGTATGTTGAAGTGGGTGAGCGGGCAACAGGGAGGAGGACAGGCAGTGGATCGGCGGCCACAAATTGAAGTGGCGCGCACAACTGGATGGAAACTGCATAATATTCATAATAAAAATCGACAGCGTTTCCCGAACGTTGCGGCAACTTTGACGCAAATGCAGAAACGGAAACCAAAAACTTCGCTTCGCTTCGGCGGATTTTTTTTTCTGCATGATTCCCTCCCTCATCAATATTTCATGGATTCATTTTTGGCGCAGCACTCGAGCTCAAGCTGCCTCTAACTCTCCCTCTCTCTCTCTCTCTCTCTCACTCTCTGTTTTTGTCTTTGCAGATATTCGCCGCTAACACCGCCGACAACAAATTGGTTCCCCGTGAAAGGTGTCACCATTGCCGAAGGTTCGTCGCATTGCAATCAATTCATCTGCAACGTGGAGCTGGAGAAGCTCAACATCCACTCGTCCGGACAGTACCGATGCGAGGTGTCCGGCGATGCGCCCGAGTTCAAGCTGATCGATCAGACGGCCAATATGACAGTCGGTGGTAGGTACAACCCCCCACCCCTACCACTCAATCCTGGTCCTGCCAGTTAACCCATACACAGTGGATCAAAATTATTTGAAAATGTGATAATTTTCAAAGTATCCCACTTTGAGTATTTATAGCCCCTACAATATTTATATTTACATATGTCTGTGCATAATAGATTGAATCACAAAAATACAGTGGCTAATGTGCCTACAAATATCGGGGTATTATGGCACATGACCTTTGCTCCACTGTGAACTTGCGATAAATTTTATTTCTGTCTTTGATTTATGTTTTGCAACACAAAGACAACAAATTATGTGCAATTTTGCAAACACTTAATAAAATTATAAATGGTCTTTGCATGGCCACCGACCCCGGGCCAGCCAGGCAGACAAGCAGACAGCCAGCCAGCCAGCCAGCCAGCCAGCCAGCCAGCAAACTCCTTTCCATTTATCAATGCCACACAGTCGAGTGTTTCGGGTGGATTGTGTGGTGGAGGTGAGGAGGTGCCACGGGTCTGCGACCTGGGGCAGTAGGCAGTTCAAAAGGGCGTCGCATAAATGCTGGAAAATTGTGACACGCGTCAGCCATTTGTATGAGTAATGATTGTTAATAAATCCTGACAACCATCCGTGGCGCCACCCCTCCCACCGCCCACTGCTCCCCCTCCACCAATCCACCATTCGTCCCGTTGCGGCACCTGCCGCACCAGTGAACAAATTCAACTCAATTGTGAGTTTTGTACGAATCAATTTATAATCTACAATGCGCGGTCGTTTGGCGTTGTCACGTGCTGGGCCTAGACAACAGAAACTGTAGCAGCGGCAGCAGCAGCAGCAGTTACAAAAATAGGAAGCAAAATCTGGCTTCGGGCACCGAAGCTTTGCATATCCTTACACATATGTGTATGGAACCTATAAGATATAATAGTTTGGTTTCTCTCTTATCATTTAATTGAGGTATGCCCGATTCCTGGGGGAACAGTTTAAAAATATGGTGCCTTTATATCTACCAATAATGTATACTTTATCTGATAGGAATGTGAAAATAATCCTGATCTTAAATGGATGGATCGTACATCCATCAGTCGATCCATCGGCTTAGTTATGCCTTTATCTTGTATTATATTTAATATTGGCGTTCGTCTATTTTTTTATTTAAAATTTTCTCTGCATTTTCGGTCTTTTGGTAAAATCATAATAGCCTCCGGCAGGGTATCAAAACGATACCCAACTCGCTTGTGGCACTTGTAGTGGGGTTTGTTAACGTCAACGCCATCGCTGGTGGATCCACCGCTGCCACCGCAGGCAACGCATTGCCCACCATTTTGATTTCGCTTTGATTGGCAGCGTACATGACGATGATTCTTCAGCATCCAGCACCCAGCATCCAGCACCCCTCACCCTGCACTGGTGTTTCGACGCTCCACTTCACTCCGCGCCTCTGCTTCCCGCCCAAAGCTGTGGTTGATTGCGGCCAGGAGGAGCCTCGCAGTCAGCCATGGAACAGGGCTCTACTTTGAAATTCAAATCAATTGATTTCGCCCCAATGTCATTTGAGGCAAATGGAAATGGCCTGCTTATGTCTTTTGTTTCTAGTTTCTATGCGGCTCGAAATGATTTATTTGTCGCAATTTTGCCGCTCAGCGATTTGTTTCCCCTCATTTGGTTGTTGCCAGAACGAGATACTGGCGGCCGAGTTGAATCTGAGTCTGGCTCTGGGTCTGGGCTGGATGCCTGGATGGGTATGCTCCCAAATGGGTGGCGGCCCGGCCACAGCGCCCTTCGATTATGCAATAGAGGTTGGCCTAGGCGTAGGGCTTTTGGCTTGGGTGGAGCTTTATTTATTGACGTTACTTTAAGAGATATTGATTTGCATAATGCGCACTTAGGCATTTGTTTACGCGTAACAATCAAATTTGAATTCGCATTTTCGTATTTGTATTCGGTCTTTAATTGGATGTTTGGCTGAGGGGTGTTTTGCCCCCTGTCCCACCAGCCGCTCCCATCCGCTCCATTCGCTCCTTTCGTCCTGTTTGTCTGTCTGCTATTTGCATGTCAATTTGACTTTTATCTATTCAACGTACTTAAATAGACAAAGTAAGCCATGCTCAAGTTGTAGCACTTGTACATGGAAATCCCAATGGCTAGATTAAGTGCGAGAGTCTACCAGTCTACAGGATGATGGCCAGGGCGGGCTTAGAGAAACGTGCCGGATATTTCGCCCACCTGAAGTGGCAGCACTGAAAGGTTTCCCGCCCGTCCCGCCACTTTGCCACTTTTCGTTTATTGTTGGCATTTATTTATAGCTCTTTGATTCAAGATGATTTATTGGGAATCGCTAAGTATTGAATTAATTGCACTTATGGAAATGCCAGAACTATTACCAAACTAAATGCAAATAAATGTTGCATACAAATAATCATTATTCCACACATTGACCCTCTTCCCTTCTAAACCAGATTTATTATATTTATATAGTTTAAGTAAAAAAAAAAAGCCAGCGCTTTCACAATAACCAACGAGAGCATCGTATGGCAGAGTGGCTGCAGTTGGCCATTGTATTGTGCGACATGCAGCGAGTGCCTTTGGCATATGCCAGTGGCAGTGGCAGTGGCAAGTGCATTTCGTCATTTTAATTTATATAGTATACGAATACCCATACAACACACATTCTCATGCAACGAATAAGCCATAAAAAAAACCCCCATACCGGGGTCAGAACAAAATAATGCCAACCAGCCATGGCATCAAACTTCATCAACGAGATAGCGTCGAAGTTTAAAGCCCTCGCCAGAACAATGTGTCCGTGTCCAGGGAGGAGGGCGAAGAGAAGGATGCAAGGGAAGTGGACACACGTAGTGCTTACCCAAAGGCATGCCGCTATGTGCAGTGTAGCTGGAGCTGGTGTTGCTTTGTTTTTTTTATTTTTTTTTGTTTCAATGAAGGCGAAGCTGTTGACAGACCAACAATCAACTTGGGAATTTTGTCACTAAAGTGCCATCGCCATCGTAACCACCTTAAAAACTTTGTCACAACAACAGAGGCAGCAGCAGAGGCAGAGCAGAGGCAGTGGCAAAGGCAGCAGAGAGCTCTCGATTTTCAAACAGCCATCACCTTGCACTCTTTGATGATGCCGGAATGGGAGACGAGACCGACCCTGGCTTGAGGTCGCTTTCCAACTTTGCCAGTGCAAATATTTTGTCGCTTAGCTGCGTGCCGTGTGTCATCACACTGATTAACTTTGCCAAGTTTTCCGAGCTCATCTCAGTACGGGGGCGGGATACCATGGACGGGAACCAGAACTGAATGGGCCCAATGCTGCCCATAAAATGGCGACTGAGCCGCACTTAATTACTTCGGAGATTTGCCACATTTTAGGGACAAGCTGGTGAACACTTTTAAGCATTTTGGTACCTCGGCAGTTGTTCGTTTTTCCTGTTCAGCTGTCCACTTTTGGCTTTTTAATGTGGGGGGCTATCGTTTGAGGTTGTGTGCTCGCTCCTACGAACATAAATACACAGGGGCAGCTACCGAGAATAGATCCACCTGGCGAGTCTCAGGCTCCTTCCTGGAGTTGTTGGTTTTCGACTCGTTTAGCATTCCAGTTGGGGTTCCAGCGCACAAAAAAAACTGATTTTACCTTTGTTTTTGGACTGGGTATTCCCTTTCTGGGTTTCTTTTTTTTGTTGTTTCTGGTAGAAGTACGAGGAGCAGCAGTATGTATATATTTTTTCAATCCTGTTGTTGTTTCGTTGTGTTTTACTGGTACTTTGGTACTTTGGCATTTTTGGTTTATTTACCCGAGTTGATTGCTTTGTTTTCGTACAATTTTCATTTCTGGCTGCTGCCTTTGTTGCTGCAATGCAAGTCACACAATTCGAGAGGCCAATGTGGGGTGGGGGTGGTGTTGGTGGTGGTGGTGGCCAAGCACAACATGGCCGCAATCATCAACTTCAACTCCGGATTCCGTCCACTGTCCGTCGTCCGTCGTTCGTCGCCGCCTGTAAGTTGTACTTGAAACAGGTCAGAAACTTTCCACCAAAGTGGTTTGTATTAAGTCAATTAAAAAGTTTATAGTCCTGCTGACTGCCCGACTTTTGATGCCTCCCTCCATCCCCCCTTCCCCACCACCAGTACTGTCTCCCGGCCACAGCTATGCCTTGGGGTCCTTAGCATATTCCACAAATTTTCAACAGCAGCAGCAGTCGGCTGGGGTCGGTCTGCAGCAGCTGGCATTCATTTGCCTGGAATCTGGAACGGGAGCAGAAACAGGAGCTCTCGATTCGCTGTTGTTTCCCACTGTTCTGTGGTCATGGCGAGGCGGGTGGGTGTCCTGACTCTGCTCAAACCCCACGCAAGCCCATAAACTAAATTACGCTTGTTTTCATCAAAAAACTTTATCCGGGCCAATTATTTGTTGAGATTAATTAACACTTCAAATAAATATTTGGTGTTGGCGTGTCGGTAATTGTCTAAGTGCCTGCGCCATACTACTCCCCAAAACTACTGCCATAGAATATCCACTGTATACTGTAACCGCACCCTAAGCTACTGCTGGAAGTAAGTTTGTGCCCGAGTTGCATTCTTCATTTGTAAGCAGAGTTGACCAAAAGTTAAGTTTTGAAAACTGCCAACTAAAATGAAACTTTATGGGCTTTTGGCTTTTTGCAACATTATTTAACTTTAATGCTAAATGAGTATTCCAATTTTCTTGTTAGTCAAAGAAACAATGCCATAAATTCAATTAAATTTTAAATATTTCATTATTTTAATCTGTCAATTAGGGTGAAGTTTAATTGGCATTTGATTCTAGAGCCCGCTCCTTACTGCCATTTATCAAAGGGCTTTTTAATTAAATAGATAGCACAAGGCACAAACCTATGTAACCTTTTACGTCAGAGGCTGGATTAAAACTCCCTCGGCGTCTTTCCCGCCGGGCTGTCTTTGTTGTAAAATCCAAATAATATTTTCTCTGCGTAGCTAAATTTTCCTGTTTCTCCCTTTCAGTCCTACCTAAATTCGATCCGTTCATATCGGGTGTGCGACACGCCTATAAGTATCACGACACTCTGCTGGCCAATTGCAGCTCGGAATGGTCGAGTCCGGCGGCCAAACTCATGTGGTACATCAACAACAAAACGGTGAGTACTATCGACCGGCATGACCCGACCCGAATCGATCAGGACATGCACATTAGATATGGATATGTGACGCTGCATCCACTATACTTATATAGTATTTGGGGTATATCTGTGCAATCGCATGCGACCTCAATTCATATTTGAGGCATGTCAGGCGGCGTGTTTTGACCAAGCCACAGGCCCAGACACATGTCGCATGTCGGCAGCGACCTGCGGGTCATGTGGCGTGTCAGTTTGTCATGGTCATCGAGTCAAGCCGAGACATCAAATGTTGACATAGGACTCTGACCGGAGCCGATTTGCCCGCATGTGGTCCGATTTGGCTTTAAAACTTTCCGTTTCTTTCCGGCCGCAGGCGCCCCAGCACAGCCTGCAGCCACAAATCAACGAGATCACACGCAACGTCGAAGGCTTCCCCCTGTTTCTCAGCAACCTGGAGCTGCGCCTCCATCTGGACGACCAGCGCTTCATCAGCAAAAGCGAGATGCTGGAGTTGCGGTGCGGCGCGGACATCATGGGACTGGCCAGTGCACGTCGCGAAAGTCGCGTGCGGACCACCGTGCTGGCCCTCAAAGATGCCGGCACCAACCAGCGCTTCACCGAGAACGGCTCCTGCATCAGCGGCCGGCCAGGTGAGTGACCCACCTGAGAGAGCAGTAGCAGTACCACCTGCTGTCCCTGCTGTTGTCTAATCTGGTAATTGTTGCAGCTTCACTGGCCGCCTGGCTACTGGGCCTCGTCCAATTGCTGCGATGGCATCGCTCCCAGAGTTAGTGGCTGGCCTTGATGGGCGCCCTCTTTGTGGCCTAAGTTGCTGGGATTTCTACCATATGCAGACAAGGAGGCGACAAATCAATTGGGAAATTGGAAAGCCAAAAGAATAGTTAACAGAACAGCCTAGGCAGCGCAACAGTTGAATGTGTATATAGTCGAAATTGAATTAGTCTAGGACCGTGCAGGAAGCTCATCCATTTCCTATAAGTGTAATGCAACATTTATTTACGTAAATACATACATATGTATACATATGTGTTATGTGCAAGCGAGCAGGCGAAACCCGAAATTGATAAACCGAAAAAAAAAAAAAAACAACACACACTAAACGAGAAATACTCGTATTGAAAATGAAATATAAATGAACGTAAATATAGATATCTAAACGTAAATTTGCTACAATATATATATGTGTATGTATGTATGGTATGTACTCGTATGACAAAATATTTCAATAGAGGAGGAAAAACGAATATCAAACAAATTTACACATGAATATTTCGAGCACAGAATGGAACACACACAATCAATGGCAAGTAAACTTAATTATTGTATGTGAATTGTTAATGTATTAAATGATGTATGTATGATGAATAAATAAACACAAATAAAATGCCAAAAATGCACAGAGCCAAACGATTCGATTGGGTTCGTACTATGTATAAGAAATGTGTAATTTTTACTATTTCAATCACATTTTCAAATTCAAACATTTGGTGGGTATGGGGTATTACAACATAAAAGAAATGAATGCGATTGAAGCTGATCGAAATGCTGGGAAATTCGATTAACGTTGGAAAGCAGAAACTTTATTTGATTTGAGAAATTACTAAAAAATATGGTAGACAAAATATTCCTTTGACATTCGTTCAAGCTTGTTTTATTTTTTCAGCAGTGTGGAATCTGTGTCAGTTTTAGTTGCCCCCTAAATATTCTCAACTATGGCAGTGCTTTCAGACGTAATGAAATCATTCTGTAATAGTTGGAGCATATCGCCTCCATGCGATTACATATCCATAACATTGTTGAGGGCCCATACCACTCCATGCCAAGAACTTTGATGTGTATGGCACTCCTTTAGTGCCTTGCATAAGCGAAAAGCCTAATGCTACTCTCCCCAATTCCCAATCCAAACAGAGACCCTTCCAAGCAGCTTATGCCCCTCATTTCCTCTGCATTCGTATGCCTAACTTATGGCAAACAGATTTGGGCGAGGGCGACGGGCAAAACGGACAAACAAAATGATCAAAATGAAAGGAAAATGCCAGCAACAAAAATTCGATTTTATCATCCCCAAAAAAAATGGTCGGCGGGCAGGAAATGCAGGGAGGGAAAGTAAAACCAAACACTTTACAGGAACTGAAAAATATTCAACGCATTAGGACAAATCCGGCTAAAATATGCAATGGCCAATGGCCGCCGCAGGTAAAAATGACAGTCAACGACATAACAGCAATGGCAACGGCAAAAAAAAAAACACCAACATTGACCAAAAATTATGCAAAAAATTGCTTCGGGCTGAGCAAAACCAACAACAAAATTCGAGCAAACAAAGATAAGTTCCGGCGTCTGTCGTTATGGGGTCGACATCAGCCTCAGCTCTAGATCCGGACCCCTGTCTGGATCCCTATGCCGGGTCCCTGTTCCAGTGCCCGCCCCCGCTCCCGCTGCCACTGTCGATGTGCCGCGGGCCCATTAAATGACGGAAGTAAATAAGCTTGACAAATTTCCACTCATCATTTTTGCATTAATTCTGCCTCCTTTGGCAGGCGACACAGGCACAAAAAATGTCCTTTGATTAATCAAAAAATTTACCACGGCCAGCGGGATGGTAAAACAGACAACAGCAGCAGCAAAAAAAAAAAAGACAAACACAACAAATTGCCAAAGAGGCGCCGGCGGTGCTCTGAGAGAGATTTTGCGGGCGAGGCGCCAACAGAACAACCACCCAAGCCCGTGAAGCACCCGGAGGAGCCGCTTGGTCATGGCAGTAGCTGCAAGACAGGACCGGCTCGCCGCTCTCCGGAACGCACAGATAGAGATGGAAACAAGCGAAGATTTCACAGATTTTTGCACGCGATTTGTCAGCCTGACATTTCCGGCGACATCACCCTGGACGGGAATTGGATTTGAGGTTCTTTTATTTTCATTTCCCTTTCTATTTCTTTTTGTGTTATGGCTGCCACAAGCGTACGTATACTCCGGCCCCCGAACGAGCGACAGTCCAAGTTGATTTAGTAAGTCACGTGGCCACGCAACTGAAAATTGCCTCATCCTGCGGCTCACAGACTGCCGTCCAGGTGTCGCTTCCCTTTCCTGCCTCAACAGCGCGCGAAATAAAGTGTCGCGCTGGCTATGACTGGCTTTTATTTTCCCAGCGTTTCTGATGTTCCCGCTATATTCGTGTTATTTTTCCGCAGGTGTTTTCTTCAACCAAATATTTTTACACCAAAATTTTTCAAAAGAAATACACACTTTTGACCGCAGGCCATGAGTGGAGTGTGGCTGGCAAAACCCTGACATTTTGGGATGATCAAGATAAGAGGAATAATTCGAGTACATGCCCGTACAGTGGAACTTACCTTGGGAGATCATAAGTCATGGTACAATTGAATTATAAAATGTAACACAAAGAGATTGAAGTATGTAAGTGTAAGTACTCCAATTAAATATTCAAGTACAACAGAAACTTGACAATTTTCCCAAATATATATCTAAATATTTTAGCTTTTTGTGGCAGCTCTAGCTTGAAATAGTGAGATATTTTTGAGGCACAATCCATACGTACATTTCAAAACGCCTTCGTAGCTAAGCTCAACTTTAGATACATTTTTTTGTAATTTCGGCAAAGAAAATGTTTTAAATTAAATGAAAACACGTGAGATGAGACCATCTCTGGGCCGGGACCCTTGTAGTTTCAGGCAAATGAAACAAAAGCAAAAACAGCGGCTGAAAAGTGGCTTCTCAGGTGGAACATGTTACCAACCCGGATTGTTTTCATTCCCTCATTCTGTGCCTTAAATTCCCTTCCCTGTTCGTCAATTAAATGCCGTAACAAAGTGTTCGGCGCGTTTAATTTAATTTTCATTTAGTATTACCCCATTTGATTTGAATTAATATTTGTTTTTATTTAACTGGCTTACAATTGGCCCGATCACTGACATCCGCACTCAAACCCCCATCCATGCTAATGGCCAGCGACACTGATTTAAATTAAATATTTGGCCAGTCCGGCCCCGTCACTCTGTCAATACGGTTTCGAATAAACAAAAACTGTCGCTGTTATTCTTTTCCCTGCACTCCCGTTTTTGTTCTTTTGTTCTATACTTTTTGTTTGGTAATTTAAAAAACACCACTCAAACAAAATTGATTTTAAAACACAGAAAGTGAGTGACAGGCCTTTCTAATAACAATTTGAAGTCAATAGTGATGTGATAAGGCACGCAATGACCTGTAAATGTAAAATAGATTTTCTATATTTGATTCTAGAGAATTTTTAAATTTATGTTAACATTTCGAGCTATGTGAGAAACTTTTCTTGAGACTATTTAGGTCTTAGGTTTTAGTTACATTTTAATTTTTAGCAGTTAACAGTTGAAAGACACATCTTGACATATTAAAGGACTTTTTATTGGCTATTATAACTAGTGGAATCTTGTTTATAGATCTCTCCATGGTACATAATTTTCTTTTTCTAAATTTCTTTCCAAATAAATCCTCTACAAGAGGTTTAATTTATCCAAACTCTGCACTCTACCAATCCATCTGAGATTTCTACCAAACCCAATATACTCGCAGTCCCCCGTTTAAAACATCAACAAAATGAAAGAAAAATACTAAATATGCAGAAAAATCAGTCAACCAGCTGACAGAGCTTTGGAAAATCAGTCAAGTCAGTGTCGGCGCTGGGAGTATTCTGGGCGTGTGAGCAGGGCATTGATTTTACATTTTGAGCCGGGACCGTCAGTCAAAGTGTTGCCGGGCCATGACAAGGCACCAGGCACACACTCTTGCCCCGAAACTGGACATGACATGCGTTCAACGCGATGATGGCAATTTAAGCATGCACGGGAACACCCTTTCTCCCCCCTCTATCCCTCCCTGTCCCTCTGCCTCTCACTCTTTCTCTCTGTGTTTCCGCCTCTATTTCTCTCTGTGGATCCCAATCTCTTCCTTTTTTCATTCGCCCTTTCACTTTACATTCCATTGAAATTTTTGCAGCCCTTTTTCGAGGCCCATCTGCTGTTGCGGATGACCGTGTCAACGCGTGTAATTGGACCAAGTTTTAGGCGCTTCTCTATGTTTTGTTGTAATTAAAAGGGCAATCGTGAGAGGTGTGCGCCACGTGACAGAGAATCAGCCCCTTGTCCATTCTTCCACGGACAGTTTTTGGGCGCCTTTAAAGGAACTGCCAAAGGCAGCAGTCGTCTTGTCCGAAGAATTTTGACTGCTGCCAGTTGGATGGGACCCGGAGTGGGCTGGGCTGCCGTATCATTGTCGATTCGCATTGACATATTGTTGCTATCGGTCATCGGGGCTCTTGGGTCCTAGTGACTGTCAAAATGTCGCGTCACGATGCTCGATACGGCGAAAAGGGATTCGAAATTGCTATCCGTCGCATGCCTATGGCCGGTTCTTGTCGCTTGGTCCGTAAAGCCTTTGGCTTTACGCCTGGCATTAAGTGGACTTATAATTAAACGATTTGCTCATTTAATCGCGTCTGTTTATCGGCCGTGGAGCATGGAGGCCAATCCCTTACTGGTCGACATGTCGTAGCATGTTGTGTGTTGTCATTGCCATTAATGTTGTTGCTGGACTGTTTCCGTTGTAATTTCTGCCGCTGGCCATGTCAGTAACCGAAATATGCGTAAGCATAAGCCAACAATTAAAATTATATACTTGATTTATAATTGCGACTATAGATAGTCGATTAAATTAACTGAGAGATCCCACTCCGATATCTACAGGGTACCTTGATTTAATTGTTGGTCACAATATAAAACAGAATCATAAACTTCTTCTGACTTAACGGGTATGATAAATATGTTGATAATTGTATAATACTCGTCTACAACCAATTAACTTGAAATATAGATATAGAAAATACGAATAAAAGGAAAAGTCCCAAGTGTCAGCCGAGCTCGAGTGCTCGACCTCCAAGTACGCGTAATATCCCACATGGGCAACATTTAAGCAATCTGTCATATGCCCGCCAAGATGCTTAACTTTTCGTTCGTTTCGTTCCATTTCGTTTCCGTCCCTTTTTTTTATGACAGGCCCCGACAAGCGAGCGACAACAACAACGGCAGTAACAGCGATAAGAACAGGCAAAATAAATGGGCAACCAGAGGGGCGTGCGAAATGTTGAGAAACCCTACACACACACACACACACAAATATACATACATTTATCGCATATAAGGCCCAGCAAAACCAAACGGCAGGCGATTGTCGTGGAGTTCTAAGTGTGGTCTGGTGGATTGGGATAAGGTGGGGTGGGGTGAGGGTGGTTTAACTCAGGGACGCTGCCGTGTAGTTATAAAAAAAATTTTATCTTAAAGCTTCTGTCAGTTTGCTGTTTGAGGGGGCCCCCTCCAGGTCCTCCTGCTGTCTGCTGATGAAAACGAAGTTGACAATACGAATGAGTTTCTTATAACAACAACACAGAAAGGGAAGGGGCTTCAAGGAGCGAAGGAGCTGGGCTGGGAGTAGGGGGAAATGAACAAAATGAAGAGACAGCAAAAAGTGCGAACGTGCCGCACGAGGTTGGCAATGAGGAAGCGAAATGGAACTTTTGGCTCCCCTGGCTCAGATTGAGCTCTTTCCTCATAGGCCCCATCCTTACAGTTCTTACAGTCTTACAAAAACGTTTAATAAATCAAAAATACCTTTTCTCGATATTAGTCATAAAAACCTTGTCAACATGGTAGACTTACTGGCATTAGAATGTACAGCACTGAAAAGAACTATCAGGGATTATGATCGACTCTTCCCTAGAGAGCTTAATATAACAGGTTTGGTGGTCCAAGAAAGTTCTCTACTAGCTAGAGTGTAGTAAAAAGGTCTTTCATTGATAGTTCTTCTTTTGAAGAGAACATCCGTTCTCTGTCGTTTCTTTATTTTGAATGTCTTTATGAAATATATCTTAGAATTTACTTGGCTAAAGCCAGCGTAGCTGCGCTGCCAGGAACGCCGGCAGCGGAGCGGCAGCATTTATGTATTTAATGTATATATATATGTGTATATGCCCAGCGCTGCTGACAGCGAGGGCGCGAGGGAAAATGTATATGTATGTGTGTATGCATGTGCCGTCAAGTCATGGGAATATGTTGACGCTGCACTTATGTCGCTCGAGACATTCTTGGGCGATCGTAATACGATAGCTCAAGTTATGTCTGGGACTTTTAATTACATAAACACTGCAACAAAGTGTTACAGTGTGTTCCCCTTAAGTACACTTGGTACAGTGGGTATTGGCTATGTGTGCATACTACATCTCCCTCCTTTTGAAAAATAACGTAATATTTATGAAGTTATTTTATAATTTTATTATGATAGTTATTTAGAAAAATATAATTAAATTTTTTTTTTTTTTTTAATTAAATGAAGTTAATACTAATACATATATATCCCATAGTTCAAAATAAATTTTTTTTTTTTTTTTTTTTTTTTAGTCAAAAAAATTAAAAAGATTTGATATATTCCTATAGATATACTTATGTATGGCCATACTAATTCTATCTATGAGTAAAAAAAATTTTAGTCTATCCTTATGTACTTTTTGTTTTTTGTCTTTTATACTTGAAATTGTTATATTATCATTTTCTCCTATACTATCTACCTTATATGGTCCAGTATATTTAAAATCTAACTTATGACCTGTTTCATTTTTCAATAAAACCTGATCTCCTATTTTTAATTTGAAATCCAAACAGTTTTTATCGTAATTAATTTTTTGTTTCTGTTTATTAGATTCTATCATTAATCTTGCTCTTTTAAAAGCTTGTTCTAGTCTAAATTTTGATTCTTTAGCGTAATCATCTATATTATAGAGAGGATCTATTCTATCTATGCTATTAAAAATGTATTGGTAAGTTCGAAGTCTTACCGAAAACTAATTCATATGGACAATAATCATGTGCCATAGAGGGGGTTGTGTTGAAGCAATATACGAAGTATTGTAGCCATACATCCCAATCTGTTTTGTCAGTTGAGATGTATGAGCGTATGAACTCATTAAAAGTTCTGTGGCTTCGCTCCACGGTTCCTACAGTCTGGTGATGATGTGCCGTGGATGTTATATTTTGAATATTTAAGTTTTTACATAAATCTTCAATTATTGAATTTTTGTATTCCGTTCCCATGTCCGTAATGAACGTCTTCATTGGACCGTACTTTAGAATAAAATCTTCAAATATAGCTTTAGCTACTGTTTTTGCACTTTTGTTCTTGATTGGTATGGCTACAAGGTATTTTGTCAAGTCACAGATTAAAGTGACTGCATATTCGTTTCCTTGTTCTGATTTAGGAAGTGGACCGATCGTATCCACAATTACCCTATCAAACGCCATTTGTGGTGTTTCAGTTATAGTCAATGGGGTCTTGGTATGTTTAGTCGTTTTGGACTTTTGGCATTTGGGACACTTTCTCACATAATTTGTAATTTGACGTGTCATGTTTTTCCAATAATAATGCCTTCTTATTTTCGCTAATGTTTTAGCTATACCTGTGTGACCTCCTTGAATTGGATCATCATGGAATGTAGACAGTATCTCTTCTTTTTCTTTATTTTCATTTATTGTGGTCACCGGCTTGAGTAGCGCTACTCTTAAATTCTTTAATATTTTATTGCCCTTGTTCTTAAAAGAATCTATTGAAATGTTCTCAAAGATTTCTTCGCTCGGTGCCATTTTAAGTTGGCTGACGTTATTTATACCGGCTTCTTTTTCAAGCCTTTGGAAAAATTGACCTAAGTCGAAGGTTCCATTAGTATAAAGGTCGCTAACTTTAATTCTTACAAATATCTTTTTCCCATGTTTAAAGAAACACTTAGTCGAAGATAAATGTAAGGTCACTACTTTTTTAACATCATCATTTTGTATGACGTTGTATATATTGGGCTTTGAAGAGATCGATTGCTTTTGCAATTCTGTGTTTGAACCTGCGCAGGTTTTTTGTCTACTTTGATATCTTGTAGTGACTTTTAGTACTGTATTGGTTGTCTGTATATTCTTTAGGTCTTTAATGGTTATTCTTGATAACGCATCTGCTACATAATTATCTTTTCCCTTTAGATACTCGACTGTGAAGTCATATTCCTCTAATTCGAGCCGCATGCGTGTAAGTTTTGAGCTAGGATTGACCATTGAAAATAAGTATGTTAGTGGTCTGTGGTCCGTTTTCACTGTAAAGTGTTTTCCATAAATATATGGTCGAAAATGAGTAATTGCCCAATGAATTGCTGCTAATTCTTGTTCTGTTGTACTTTTGTTACTTTCGCCCTTGGTGAATGATCTGGACGCGTATGCAATTGGAAGTTGGAGATCTTTATGGTTTTGAGTTAAAACCGCTCCACACGCTTGCTTACTTGCATCCGTTATTATACAAAATTCTTTTGTGAAGTCTGGGTATTGTAACAAAGTTGGTTTGATGAGTTGATCTTTTAAGTGTAAAAATGCATTTTGGCATTCATCTGACCACTCAAATGGAACATTCTTTTTACATAATCTGGTTATGTGCCGGGAATAGTCGGCGAAGTTTCTAATAAAACGTCTGTAATAATTGCAGAATGCAACGAATCTTCTAGCGCTGTCCGCGTCGTGCGGGACTGGATAATTTTTGATGACGTCATATTTCTTGTCATCTGGCAAGATTCCTTTATCAGTGCATTTATGACCGAGAAAGGTCACTTCATGCATGAAAAATGAACATTTTTGTGGATGTAATTTTAGGTTGTGTTTCCTACATACCTCAAAAATATCTTGTAAGTTTTTGAGCATATGTTTTTCGGAACAACCAATGACTATAAGATCGTCCATATATAGGAATGCTTGCGAAGCTTCAAGTCCAGAGAATGCAATAGTCATCATTCTCTGAAATGAATTTGGCGCTATTTTTAAACCAAATGGTAATCGCGTGAAGCGATATGAGCCATTGCTCGTTGAAAAAGACGTTATATTACGTGAACTTTCTTCTAGTTCAATTTGATGAAAACCTGACATTAAGTCAAGGCATGAGAAATATTTTGCTCTACCTAGTTGATCCAAAATGTCATCAATTCTAGGTAGTGGGAATTTATCTGACAAGAGTTTCTTATTTATTTGACGATAGTCAACTACTAATCGCCATTTCTTTTGTTCAGTGCCCGGAAGGGCTTTCTTTGGTACAAGTAATAGTGGGCTGTTATATTCTGATACGGACGGTTCGACTATTTTGTCGTCTATTAATTTTCCTACTTGCTTCTGGATCTCTGTAACTTGGCTATGCGGGCTTCGATAGTTTTTGATGTATACTGGTTCGTCATCCTTCAATCTCAATTTTTGTTTATAAAAATTATTTGTTGTTATTGATTCGGTGTCAAGCCCGAATATGTCACTATATTTGGAACATAATTCCGTTAATGGTTGTTTGAATGGAGCTGGAAAATTCTTTTTGAGCTGAGCTAGGACAGTTTGTTCCCTGATTTTAGAAGTTGTTTGAACTACATTGTAATTCGAAAGTGGTTCATATTTTAAATTATTTATATTAATTAATTGGTCGGTACTGGTCGTATTCAGTAATCGGACAAACGCATTTTGCGTGGTTGCAACTGTGTTTGCAACAAAAATACCAGTTTGGATTTCCTGGTTTGGAATTAGAACATTATCTTCACTTGAAGTTAGTTCTATTTTTCGAATAACTTGTGATCTTGCTGGTAGAAGTATTGTATTGTTACCAGAACTGTATGTTATTGGAACATAAATGTGAATGTTTATATTGTTTGGTCGTATTATAAACCAGTCTTCTGAAGGTTTTAGATCAATTTGACAATTTAATGCTTTTATAAAATCAATCCCTATTATTCCATCACATGGGATTGCGAAATTTTTGTTTACTAAATGGAAATTGTGAGGAATTATGTATTTATCTGTCTGTAGCTCTATTGGTGCAAGGCCTAGGGATTTTATAATACCTTCACCTATACCTTGAATGTCTATTTTATTGTTTATTTGTATGTCGTTGAAGACATCTGAAGTTTCTTTTACTAGCGATATGTTCGCTCCTGTATCTACTAGGAATGTTAGATGTTTTCCTGTATTGGCATTGTTAAATGACACGAAAATGTTAAGATTGAGATTGATGGTTTGAACTTTTGCTTTTAATGGTTTGGAGTATCTAAAGGAGTTTGGGAGTTTCCCGAAACCGTCTGGGTAACACGGACATTGTTTTGTCGTGTACCTCTATTATTGTCGTATTGGTTGTTATAGGTGTTTCCGTTTCCACGGTTATTTCCTCTATAACCACCACGACCTCTATAGTTATTTGAATGCTGATTATTGTTATAACTGTTGATGTTGTTATAACCACGGCCATTTCCTCTACCACGATAGTTACCTCTATAGGTACTACCGCGGTATGCCTGACCTCGTCTGGTATACAATATGGAATTTGCATTACCAGTCATGTCAGTGGAACATTGGATATATTTTGTTATGGCATCATTCATTGTAGGGAATGTGCCTGCTTCTAGAATGGTCTTAAGTCTGCCATGCTCACAATTTTTAACCATTGTGCTAATGGCTTCTTTGCTGCTGAATTTATCAGCGTGCTCAGCTGGCAGACCCTCATCGATGTATGATGCTTCTAGGAGTTTTCTCATCTCGTCGATTTCTTTTGTAAATTCTGTGGCTGTTTTGCCTTTTTGGCATATTTTTGCCATTTTTGCCTTAACTACGTCAGATGTTTCACCGACAATTGTAGTTTTCAATTTTTGAATGATCGACTGGATGGTCGTTTCATCCTGGACTTTGTATAGTGTAGATCCGATTATTTTGGATTTTATCACTTCGACAGCTAGAGATTCATAAGGCCCTTTTGTCAAATTGACTAAGTTAATGGCAGTAATGAATCTCTGCATATGGATCTTTTGTCCATTGAATTCAGGGATAGCGTGTGAAATGTCTTTAATATATGCCCGTTGGGCAACTGGGTCTTCTGCCATTCTGATATGTTGGTTGCTAGGTGCTGCACTAGTTGACGAAGTGTCGTCGTTTATTGGAAGGTTCGATCGATTTGATCGAGAATCGTCTTCCGATATTATGCTAATATTTTTGATATTCGGGGGCCTGGGGCTTATTGGCCTTGATCCCGATTCTGCAGCTGGTATATATGTCGCTGCTGTGTTGAGAATTGTTGGTATATGTATGTCCAAATTGAGCTTTTCTTTAACGGTAACCAATCGTTCTCTTAGACGTTTGAAAACGTCTGTTGCTTGGAACCACTGTATATCGTCAAGTCTTTGTTTATTTGTTAGAAAAAGCTCTCTGATCTCATTATAGATTTCAACTAGGTTGGTTACATGTTTAATGACCGTACTATTTTGAGTAGGTCTGTTTTGCGTTAAGCATTTATAGGACTTATCGAACTCTGCTCTAAGAGTACAGACTTTAGCGCAGATCGTAAGCCAGGCCATGTGGTGTTTCTATGTTGTTCATTCCAAATGGAAGACAATCTGACATCATTAACCAAAATTCCCGATTTTAAGATTTAAATATTACGAAGTCGATGACCCTGCCTAGAATGGAATGCTCTTTTATTACTGATTTTACCGCGATACCTGGAATGGTAGTTAACACAATTGCTTTTTGTGTTTTTGAACAGTCTATTAACGGCGAAAATTCTAAATGAAATGTACTCATGTACATATATTCGAGCTCTAATATGCTCCTTGGGGTCGTTGAGACCAATTGTAGAATTCTGTTTTTAAAATTTGGGTCCCTATTATAAACATTCCTAATTGCGTTTAGAGTTGTCATTTTATTTTTCCTTTTCAAATTCTATATTTTGTCCAAATCATTAGCCTTACTCAAATATTTCTTTTTAAGGCATTTATTGTGCAGTTTATAAATTTTGAAAAAGACGTTAGCACACAAAATAACAACAATTATTATCAACAGGGTATTAGTAAAGCCTAAATCAATTTCTTTTGATTCTACTTTATTAATTACATTTGCAGTGGAATCCACTGTCTTGGTGTCTACTAAACCCATGTTGGTGACAATCCCTGTTTCTCTATGAAAAAGTATGCCATTTATATATGGCTTATTTTTGGTGTCATTTCCTAACTTACTTATAGTATTGTCTTTCATTCATATTAGTTTTGCTTTAAATATATTATTTTTTTTTTTTTTGTTTTTGTTTTTTTTTTTTTATATTCAATATCAAATCAAATTTCAAATCTAATTTCAAAAAAAAATGTAAAATTTTTGAAAAAAAAAAAACTAATTTTTGAAAATATGAAGATAGAGTGTTAGGGCATAGGGCTGATTTACATTGGTTTTTTTTTTTTATCAGTCCTATGTTTTTAGTGAAAGCCTAACAGATATTAGTAGTTTACAAGCAGCGTGTTACGCATCGACTTGTGGGTAGAAGTTTAAATTATTGGCAATTCAGGCATTGGCAAAATGCAGCCTTTATTGCGTTACTTTGCATCGCAAAGTTTGTTGTTGAGTTCCTCCAGTTGGGTTTTCAATTTTTCCTGGTCCTCGTTGATTTTTTCTGTCCGTAGTAGGTCTTTGACCAACCTACGTTCCCGGAGCAGTTTAATTCGCTTCCCTCCCCGCTTCTTCTTTGGCTTGGGCTGTTGCGGCTGTTGGCGTGCCCGGTACTCAGCTATTGTGAGTGGGCGTGGTCCATCGGTTGGACAAGCCTCCAGAGCCTCCTGTAGGCTTGGCTTGTCCCTTTGCTCGAGGGGAGCAGCGTTTATTAAATCTGATTCCAGATTGGCATCCACCGGTGGCGTAAGGGGCGTTAGGCCTCTCACGCGAATTTATTTTTCGGCTGCTGATGTCCTGGGCCTCTGGGCTCAGGCGGTTCCGGTGCCGGTCATCGCACAGGTATTCGTCGTACGCTCTATGTAGCGCTGTCGGTGCCTTTTCAGGTCTTTATCTTCTTTTATGTCAGCACGCTTCTTGTTTAATTTTTTTTTTTTTTTTTTAAAATCCAGTAATTTATTAGAGGCAATTTGGATACGCAGGATTATTTTTGGGTCTCACTGTTCACGGTCATTTATTTTATTTTATTTTAAATGCACATTTTCTTTTGTTTTTATTGGACGATTTGATTTTCAGCTGATAAAAATTACATTTGGAAGTGTATTTGGAAGTGTTTTTTAAATGCACATTTTCTTTTGTTTTTGCGTGAAAACTGTTTTTGCAGAATTATTTATATTTTTTTTTATTTTTCGTCCTGTCACGGTCGCCATGTAGTAAAAAGGTCTTTCATTGATAGTTCTTCTTTTGAAGAGAACATCCGTTCTCTGTCGTTTCTTTATTTTGAATGTCTTTATGAAATATATCTTAGAATTTACTTGGCTAAAGCCAGCGTAGCTGCGCTGCCAGGAACGCCGGCAGCGGAGCGGCAGCATTTATGTATTTAATGTATATATATATGTGTATATGCCCAGCGCTGCTGACAGCGAGGGCGCGAGGGAAAATGTATATGTATGTGTGTATGCATGTGCCGTCAAGTCATGGGAATATGTTGACGCTGCACTTATGTCGCTCGAGACATTCTTGGGCGATCGTAATACGATAGCTCAAGTTATGTCTGGGACTTTTAATTACATAAACACTGCAACAAAGTGTTACAGTGTGTTCCCCTTAAGTACACTTGGTACAGTGGGTATTGGCTATGTGTGCATACTACAAGAGAATCGCGAATCTTGATTCAAGATCGTGTAATACTTTCACCGTTTGTCCACGCTTTAATAACATTAACATAACATAACATTAACATAAAATAACATTAACATAACATTAATGATAACATTTCAACCAATTTCGAGCTGGTAGCCGTAGCCTTATAAGACCAGCAACTTCGACAAGCAGCATGTACAGGTCGGATGTTAATGACCTTTTAAAATATACTTTTATATATTTACACATTTCACATATGAGTTCGTTGCATGAAAAGCTGTTGCTTATCTCCTGGAATTTTTGGAATTTTTATTTTATTTAGGGGATAACCTCAATCCCAAGCTGCACCCGAACTGCATGAGAAAATGATTCGAGCCACCAAACAACCACAAACACAACCCAAAAATAGAAAATTGTGCCAAGTCGAAACGAATGATACTCTTACATTCTCGTATTCAAGAATTTCTTTATATCATTTGGCAAATTGAAGGAGGCCATATTGAAGTAGGGGAAATCTGAACGCATTGCTAATATAAACTATTGTCTGAATAACAGCAAAATGTTTAAATCCGAAAAATTTATGGCAACGAAAAATTAGATTTAAAAATTCCAAATTCGCATGCAGTCCTGAGAAGAGTCTCAGTGCCAAGTCCCTTGTATCTCTTTTAATTTCGTTCATGTGTGTGTGGTGGGTGGGGGTGGGGCGTTGTTTTGTGTTTTTTGTTGGTGAGTGACAGGCGGGGTGCTGGCAGGATAACACCAATTTCGCTTATGACAGTTATTACAAAATGCTGCTTGTCTGTGCCTGGTTCCCGGATAAAATGAGCAGCAGCCAGAATCGCTGCCACAACGCTCGTATCCTTCAAATGAAAAGTTATTGTAAGGACTTTTTGGCGCTTCCTCGACGCTCTTCGGCCTCATTGACGTCTCGGGAATCGATTGTCGAGAGTTGGCTGGGGGAAGGGGAAGGGAAAGGAAGCACAAAAAGCATATTAGTGCAGTCAAAGACGAAGTCAACGTTGACTTATGTTGGCAGCTTCTTGTCTGTATGTCTGTCTGTCTGTCTATGTCTGGTCTATCCATCTGTCCAACTTGTCTGCTTGCCTTACGGATTCTTCTTGCTTGGGCCCACGTCGATTTCTTTATTTTGTTGGTGGCGCTTCGCTGCCTCTACTCCTACCCTGACCCGGGTTTTCCTTGGCTGACTGCAATTTTCATGGAATATCAAATAGAAAACATTTCGAGACAGTAAATTAATTTTTCAAAAATTGGCATTCATTTCATTTTTATCGTTTGTTTTCATTTCGGGCGGTAACCTTTAAAGTCCACGACAAGCTGCGTTCATTGCTGGCACATTAAGCGTAGATTTATTTTCCATTTATTTTGTGTTCATTTGTCATTACTGTTGCTTATCGTTCCACATTGTATTTGGGATGTCTGCTCATGTTGTTAAAGGAATTGAATTACTGACAAAACCAAATTGATCATTTCTAGCATGGGTATTGAAAATTCTCAATGAATTGCTTCAGCTTACAACTGGATTACACTTTATGAAAACAAGAGAGAGAGAGAGAGAAATTGTGAATGACTGTGTTCGATAATATGATATCCATTGCTCATAAATATGTGAAGATTACTATTATTTACTTGCTTAAAATAAGATCTATGCGACGATAATTATAATCGTATGTCTTGGATTATAATTATAATTGGGGATTAAGAGTCGCAAGGAGGTTGTCTTTGTTGTACTGTTTTAGGGCGTATACAAAGTGTTGATATTTATATGTTAGTTTTGGTATCGAAAACCATTACTTTGTATGCTCCAGATACATTTATGTATACCCGTTTAACATCTCTTCTATGAGTGATGGGTAGAATAAATAAATTGATCCAATCAATCGAGTTTGGGCTTAGACTCATTAAGTTGAGCTTCTGCAGTTGTTGCGTAAATTAATTCCCCTTATCCCATTTGATTATGGATATTGAAATCTTGAACAATAATGCCGAATGGCACATTCAATGGGCTTTTGATTTTAAATCTTATTAAAATATAACAATTTGGCTGATTTGTCTCATTAAAGGAACGACAAATACGCATTACAGTTTACTAAGAGAAGCTAATTATTTCATAAAAATTCCAAATTGAACATAAGAACGATTTTAGATTGTAACAAAAATAAATGAATTAATATTTTAATGCCTCAGCTGCATAGAAAACTTTTGCATAAGCAGCAGAGACTCTTCCTTTAGTTATGCCGATTTCTACACTAAGCCCTAGTAACTGTCTAAAATAAGTCTGTAAAACAGAATCTAATCTGTGGCATAGTCCGCGGAGATTTTGATAAATCGGTTGGAGGTCTGAAGCGGTTTCGTTACGTATTGATTGCAATCCAACAGCACGGACTGAGTCAGAGTGAAAATGAAATACAAACCACATTCCGCATATGGTGGCTCTTTTTTGTAGGACTTACCCGTCGCCATTGATTTTGTTGCTGCCTCTCGGCTCCGCTTTGGGGCAGCCTCGCATTGTCTTTTTCGTCATTTTGCCGTGGTGTAAAACAAAAATAGCATCACGTTTTAAATTGCTGCTTATCAAAACATGTTCGGGAACTGTAATCTGTTTCTGCACTCGATTGCCTTCCACCTGCTCAGGAGTATCCGCGAGCTGGCAGCCCCCACCAGTCGGAGGACACCAGAAAAAGCGACCACCTCGAGTGAGCCGAGCCGCGGCAGCGGTGAAGCATAAAATGGGCAAAAGCGTGTAGGATGTAAAAACGAAGTCAGCAACCCAACCTGACACATCATTTATATGTTACCTGTGTATATGAGACGAGGCTGCAGGAGGCTGCGGGACTTATGTAAATTGAAACCAAAGAACCGCTTCCCAAAACGAAACGGAGACAGAGTCGGGGTCGGAGTCTGATTCTGAGGGTTTACTTATCAGCGGTGAGCATAAAAAATGTACATTAGCACGAATGACTGAGCGGAGATACGAGCCAGAGGAGGTTGCTGCAGCCACGGGCCGACAGCGACATATGGATCTGTATCGTTCAGGGTTAGCCAAATGCGTTCGCCCACTTGAACAGTGCCCTGCCACATACATCTACCATATCTACCCACATACTGGCATGAATCTCCCATCTCGCAGGTCCGCGCCCAGGCCAAACCCAAACCAATCCCGGTTCATTCGCATCCAGAGCAATCTGTCATCTGTGCCTGGGTTGTCGGCGGTTCCATAAATTTGTGACACTTTTTTACCGAATTTATTACTCAAAATAAATCGCGTGCTGTCTTCTGCGGAAAAATCTCCCGCACGGAGACAGCCCAGGAGCTGATATGCTCATTTGGTATTCATTAGAGCGAAGCTCGGTGTTACCTTTTGGCCAAGTTAATTAATTGAGCGCAATGTGGAGTGGTGGCTAGAAGGGGGGCTGACTTGGGCCAGTTGGACCGTGTCATTGCAGCATGAGAAGCAGCGGAGACTCAGTTCGAATTGGATTGCTTTACCTTCCTTCCTTTTCGTTGCCACTTCCTGTGCTCCTCATTCACATCCAATCTTCCCTCCTCTCTTTTTACTCCGCTGTGTATTGGTGTTGATTTTTGAAATTGTTTGGCACTTGAGTGGCAAAGTGCTCCCCATTGGCTAGGGACTGCCAGTGCCATCGACCATGATTGAGCAGGCAAATGGCAAAGGGCCTGAACCTGATTGCAGGCTCACCTCACGGACAGAACAGTCGGGTCAAAGCTTTGTTCGATTGTTCGACTAAATTGCCATCTGTCAACCATCTCTCAAGTGTTGAATACACTTATAAATACACAATAAAGTCACAAGGAATATTATTGAAAAGGAATTCGGAAAGGATAACATTAATTGCAATATTTGAATAGATTATATTTCAAAGAGCTTAAAAATATTCTAGCCACATATGTACGAGTATTTGGACAAAAGTATGGAAATAACTAATTTAATAGTTATTTCGGTGAAAAATACTATTACTCTGAATTTTAAAATAAACTAAAATGTGTTTTTACATGTAAAATATATTTGAACCAAATCTAATTGAAATGGGTTATGTTGTTAGACTTGGAATTAGCAACACAAGCAATCACACAATACTAGATTACTAATATCTTAAAATTGCCATTTGTTTTACACATGTATTTACTACTATTAAAGTTTCAAGTGACATCCCCCATCCCCCTATTTATGTATAGGTTCGGAAACAGTTTACAGCTTTTTAATATTAGGCGCTTGCTATTCCAATTAAAAACAATATCCTGGTGCATGTACAAACTTTAGAACTGAAATAAAACAAATTCACTGCAGAATTTCCCTCGAATATTTGCGGGAAAAAAATTAAAGAGGCAGACACGACAAATCCAATTTAAGATGTGGCACAAGTATCTGTGGCAAGATGTGCTTAAACAATTCTTTACGTTTTCTTCTTTTCCTGTGATGCTTGTTTTCGTTTCGTTTCGTTTCGTTTCTTGCGTTTTTTTTTTTTGCTTTTTATGAGCATTACGTATACGCAGCGTGGACGGACGAGTCATAAGTTAGGTCATCATTATGGATAAACGCAATGTATGTGGGTTTTATGTACTTAACACTTCAGCTCGGCGCGCTGCGATGACACTGAGTCCAGGCCTGCCATGGGGGGTAATGCTGGTCGGACGGGAGACATCAACGTCGAGGTCGAGCAGATGAGCAATTTATCTCGCAGCTGTTTACTGTTTGCCCCTCAACCCTCAATCCTCCCCGGCACCCGTCGTCTTCCGCTTGGCTAAAGCCACTTATAGCCATGCCAACAAAAATGTGTATCTGTGTGTGATTTATGTGTGCGGGTGTGTTTGTGTGTGTGTGTGTGTGAGGAGGAAAAGGGAGGAGGGTACAGCTGTAAATACATAAACACATCAAAATCACAAAAAAAAAAAAAAAGGACAAAAAAAAGAAAAATAAACTGAAGGAGGAGTAGAGCCAGAGCAAGGCACGTTATGGAGTGTCCTTGCGGCCAACGCACGTATTAAATGAGCAAAAATGTGAATGAGGCCGCCGCGGGCCAGCGCTGAGTGAAAGTGAAATTAAAAACTAAGTTCTCTGCGTAAAAAGGGGGCGTGACCGTCAATTGAAAGCGCAGCCAACCTGGGGGCGGGCAATCAGCGCCCACACAGTCAGTCCTATCTTCCAGCTGCTGTTTGCATTTCATTTGCAAAAAACAGCATTCAGGATAAACGCGAGGGCTGCAGCAGAAGAACTAAGAAAAATGCTAAAGGAAATTCATTTTCTTTTGCCCACTCTGGCGAAGAACTCCGAATAGAGTTCTCTGTTTGTGAAACCATGAAACAGCCCTCGCACCGGATGCGGCCAGAGCGGTGGCCTGACAGTTTTTGCAGTCACTGCTCATGTCCTTCGCACGCATAACTCTGAATGTTTGCTTGTGTGTTTTGGGCGGGAGGAGGGGGTCTTGAGCATGCTAAATGCGACACCCGCACCCACCATCTCCTTCACTCCTCCTTCGCAGCCTTTCAGGTTCTTTATGCGAATTTGCTCGCTCGTTGACGTTTGTTGGTTTGTTTGTTTGTTTTTGTTTGCTCGCCCGTTTGTTTTGTTGCCTGTTTTTAGCCATTGCTTTTATAAGAGCAAAGTGCTCTTCATTATGCGCATCAAGTGAAAGGATAAGTGCAGCGGATACTGCCACAGATACACATGCCTAAGCGCACAAGCGTATGTACATATGTACGTGGTTTTTATGCCATCCAATTGCCAGAAAAAATGCCACTGCAGAATTACCTTAAATGGCCGGCTTCCCATTTGACTGGGAGCACTCACACACATACACATTTGGGGGAGAGAGAAATATATTTATGCTGTATGTAATCGGCGCCCAGGGGTACGACCACGGTAGATATAAGTTAGTTTACATCAGGCCGCGTGGTGTTAATAGCAAGCCTAGGATACGGCTTTACCCACGGATATAATACTATTGGGGCCGGGGTATGCCCGCCAAACTGCAAAAAAAAATAAAATAAAATGATATGCTTACCGTTAATGTTAGTTTTAATATTCTTCTCTCAAAACTCAATAAAAATTGCATCTGTATGAGAATTCTTTACCCAGTATTTCCGTTTATAATGTACTCTTGTGAAAAGTCTCAGCATTTCAAACTGTAATGCAATTTGCTTTGCTCTTCAGTGCTTGCAAGCCCCTGTCCACCATACGAATTCGAGGTCTTGCCACCTTAATTAAGCCAAATCGCACTAGCAAATACAAATAAATAATGAGACCCGCACAAGAAGCTCGCCATTGCTCAGTCCCCCCAGAATGAAGGCCGAGGCGCAGACTTCAATTAGTAGATGGCGGGGGTTGGAGCCGGCATAATGGAATCGCAGGACTCTCGTAGGCTCAGCCTTGACTGAGTTATTGTTCAAAAGGAAACGGGGGCGGGAAGCATTTAATTGAAATTCAGAATACGGCCGGTAGTGGAGACAATGCAAAATGCCTGGGGCATTTAATTTTTATGGCCTCCTCACGTGTATGTGTGTGTGTGTGGGCGTGTCAATAATCCGGCTTGAGTTCTCTGAGGCCCAAGACCCCAGACCCCAGACCTCAGACCCGATTACCACACGTCGATGTTGTGGCTGTTAGCTGCTTCTGTTGCCGCATAAAATCGCATAACAAAGGAGCCAGAAGCCAGAGCCAGGAGCCCGGCCAAGTCAAGTGACATGCTTGTAAGAGTCGTTGGGTCGTTGGCAAATCGATTGCTCGTCAGGGTCAACTGGCAGGCCTGACAGCGCTTAGCTTATGGCCCCCAATCGGCCGGCATTGTAGCCCCGATGGGTTTTCTACGGTTTTAAATTATGTTAGACATGGCCCGTTCCCGTTCGGCTTGGGACCGAACCAGCCTAACCAGGCCTAAATGCGCCGCCCAAAAGGACTGCCAGCGACAAGGAGAATGAATTTGAATTTTTCACACAATTTTCTCAGCGAACAGAGTCGATGTCGGCATCGTTGTCGTTGTCGTTTTTGGGGTTAACAAAGTCTTTTTTCCTAGCACACTTTGGCACACTTTTGGCCGCTTGTCATTGACAGGCAGACAAAAGGCCTTTGACACCTTTTGTATATCCTGAATGACTTCGTCTGTGGGTGTGTGTGTGTGCACTGTCTCTGTGTGCGTGGCAAATTATAATGCAAACGTCTGTCTTCTCTTTGCCAAGACTTGGGGGCTTGGGCACCGACTGCGTTTAATGGAAAGGGAAATATTGGGCGGAATTTAATTTAAATTAAATGTTGATGCAATATTTTGATAATACATCATAATTGCAACAAATTATGAGTTTAAATTTTATTAAAAATTCATCAGGGTATAAAGTTTATACAACTAAGGGCCAATTAAAAGCTAGCAAAAAGTTGTGCCATTTATTTGCATATATTTTTTTATATAACTGCATACATATGTATGTATGTACATATCTCTGAATGTATTGTATTTGTATGTGTGTGTGTGTTATATACCGTATATGCATGCGGATATGTAAATGTAACTCGTCTGAAAGAAAAACAATCATTTTGCCATAATAAGCACTAAATATGCAGGACCCCGCCACACGCACCTGGAATATCGTTTGCCAGCGAACCAGATACCGCAACGCGTATTGATAAATATTAGTTAAAATATGAATAAATTGATATGGGATGAGCAGAGAGGCACGGGATGGGCAGCATCCACCTACCTGTTTGTGGCATGTAGCGTGTGTGTGTGTGTGCGCCGACAATTCTCCGAACGTTCGGTAAACATAACGAGCTGAGCAAATTGATTGCATGACGCAATGAAGCGCGTCCTGTAAAACCACTTAAAACCACACTCAGTACATGCCATAAACCGAAGGCAGGAAGCATCTCGCGCGTCTCCACCCAGTCAGGAGTGTAAGTATGTGGCCCCACACAACCCTCCACAGCACAGTCAAAGTGCCAGGTTCAGCCCCATCCTCAGATCCAGACGCATCCTCCCTAAAACCGAAAGCAAGCCAAAGGAGAAGCGCTACCCGCTACACAAATACACATGCAAAACCGGCAAACATTTAACCGCCGGCTATGAAATTCGATAAATATCGACAAAGTTTGGTGGTTATTGGTGGCAGCGCTCGGCAGCGTCGAGGACTCGTTGGAGAGTCAAAGAGTCGCCAAAGTCTCTGTGAGTCGTTGAGTCGGCAACACGGTGAGAGTTTATTAACAACAGGATACACCCTCAGCCCGGAGATGACACAGCGCACAGTGATACCAAATATGAAATCCAAACCCACTAAACTTTTGAAATGTATGAAAATATTTCTAAGAAAGTGCGTAAAGTTTTTTAATAAATATCTGTTAATTTATTTAATACTTTTGAGCCTTTCCTAGGCTAAATGCGACATAAACCAGTTCATTTATTATATTAAATTAATAATTATTAGCTGCTAACAGAGCGTTGTAGCTGGGAGTAGCCAGAGGCTGGACTGTTAACCAAGAGCGGCAACAGAATGTTACAACTGTAGTGCTAACAGGAGTGTAGCCACGGTACAGCTGCTGCCCTGAATAGATTGCCATAGATTTTTACACTTGTAATTATATACATATGTACATAGTATTATTCTTAAATAACCAGAACTTTATGTGCTAATTTTTTATTGAGTGTTTTGCGTTAAAAAAACATTGAAGTTAACGTAAATTCATTTAATTTTAACATGTGAGAGGCTCTTAAGTATGTGGAATTTTGCAATATTAAATTTGTATTTTCATTGAATTTCTGCCACTGTGCAGCGACCATTTGAATGGGGTTTGGCGAAAAAAGGCGCAACTTTGGCATAAATATGCATCCCCTGCCACTTCTTCCTCCTGGCCACCCACTTACACCACAGCCACATCCAGCGCAGCGCTTTGCCGAGTTCAATTACGCGCGCTTTCCACCGGCTCGTACACACATACATACATATGTACATGTCCTGGCCCCCAGGGGATTATCGCTTACATTCTCAGTCAAGTGCGTTCGTTTATTGTGAAAAGTTGAGTTGCGTTCGGTTCGTTTGGGTAAGGTTTGGTTCGCATTGGTTCGGTGGGGGTCTGATTCCCTTCCGTGTGTGTGTGTGTGTGCGATGGATATTGTTTCGTGGGGCCTAGGCCAAGGCGCGATATCGAGGTGGAAGCGCTTGACTTTTATGAGGTAAAAGTGAAAGGAGAGTTGTCGTCGCGACGTTCCTTGATTTGAAAATGTCATAGGCACCGCACATATGTACATATGTGTGTGTTTTCTGTATCTGTGTGTCGACAATCGACTGGATTTTGCTTGGGGGCCTGAGGGTCCTGCTATATAAGCAGTTTTCAAAGAGCAGGGAGGAGGGGGCAGTACTCCTTACATATGTATGTAAATTGAAAATATTGCATGCAAGAATTATGTTTATGAAATAGGAAATATAATAAATGAGGCAATTCCCTATTACATCGGCAGACATTATAATATTCGTATCTGTGTAAAAAAAAAGAGGAAACAATTTGCATTCCATTTTCTGTTCCTCCCATTGGTCACAATATCAATTCAATTAACTTTCAATGGGGATTTTAGGGAATATAAGACCACTAAAAGTACATGTACAAAGGAGGAGGTTGGTTTTTACATATGCAAATATATGCCAATTACTTAGGCTCAAATCAGCAAACAAAATGCTTTAAAAGGGCTTAAAAAAAAATTCTTATACTTTTCTCGGGCATGTAAATAATCCAGTTAATCCAGTAAATTGTTTCTGTTATATCGCTGCATGGATTGATTATAATTTAAAAATTATCCGTGCGTCCCACTATCTGAAGATATTCGCCCATAAACCCATGTAAACTATAACCATTTCGCATAAATCTCTAGAAAGTTTTACATCCCTTTTTTGTTTTTATGACAGCCATTGGAAGTAACTCATATAAATCGGGTAGCGCAAAAAAGTTGAACACTTTTAATCGATGCCCAATATCCATTGGCTTAGATCAACTTTTCATTAATTTCAATCTGTGGCAAAATTCACGTTTTTATGATCAAACTCTTCTACTCTCCGTTGTTTTTTTTTTTGTTGATTTTTCTCATTGAAGGTCAAATATAAAATTTTTTATGGTCGAGTTTTTGTTTTTGTCATGTCAGAAATTTCTCATTTTTACTCGTTTCCATTTTGCTTTTTTTTTTTTGGTTCGTTGTCAGAGGAGAGGCGTGACATTAGCAGCTGTCGTCGCTGCGGGCGCTCTTTTTCGGGCGGTGCGCCCACTGCAACATGAGACGCCACCGAATCCACATGCCAACCGGACCCCATATCCCACTCGGCGTCCCCATCTGATGGATAACATGCAACTGCCATTGTGTTTGGCTTTTTCATCAGTGAACAGATTTCATTTTTTCGACTGGTGCGTTTTTTTTTACGGCTCTCTTGCTGTTGCTTTGGTTGTGCCAACAATTTGTTTTAAAGCAGCCAGCGACAGCGTAAACTTTTTAATTAATATCAAATATGAAACGTTGCCATAACCGAGAGCATAGCAGCCCGAGAATGGCCCGAATCAAAAAGCCCACTGGGCCGGGCCACACACCACACCATCCACATACCTACCCCCCGGTCGGCAGATGCCGTCGAAAGTGAAATGAGCCAGAGCTTGTTAAAAGTTTTAATTAAATTGATTGTCGCTTCTTTGCTGCCATCCATTCATTCATTTGGCGTTCGTTTTTTTCTTTCACCTTTTTCTGTGTGGCCCATTGTCCTGGCTGTTGTCAACGAGCCTTAAAATCGGCTTTGAATGCATCGAAATTTTATTTTAAAAGAGTTTAGTCGGGTTGAAATACACATCAGCTTAAATACTTCTATGTGTCACGCTTCAACGACTTGTAAGACTCTCCAGATGGCAAAAACACTTAGAAATTTAAAGTAAATATTTCTTGGCACCCTTACCAGACATACCGTACAGTAAATATTATTTACCACCGATAAAGACTTAAGGCAGATGGTTTCGCCCACAAATGTCATCCTATAAGTCAATTAAATCCAAATTTGATCCTTGACGTCCGTGAAACCAGCGCAAAATCAAATGGCAAAGAGTTAACTTCTTGACTGACAATTAATGCGATTGGAGCATTCTGTGCAACAGAACACGGCTATAAACATGCCGACTTCCCAGGGTCGACGCAGGCAGCTTCAATCCGGCCATCTGTCGCTGCCGCCAGATGTTGTCGAACGACCGCAGGCATGGCCTGCCCTGGCCAGAACCAGCAGGGCGTGGCAGGAGATGGATGCCTGGCCCAGGTCCGTTCTCTGCGCTACTCAGCCCCATTTAATGCAGTTGTTAATGCATAATGAGCCGGGCGACTCTTTGGGGCGCCACTCTCGGGCGCTTTCCACATCGCGATTCAGTCATTTTTTAAAGCGGTTTAAAACGCGCACAACTCTTTTCCGCACTCCACACGTACATATACTCGCACATGCTGCGTGGCTTTTTACGTTTTGTGTCTTCGCCGTTTTTTATTGACTGCATTTTATATTATTATTTAAAAATTAATTATACGCCACGTTGGCTCGTTTGCGTTTTTTGCCGCATTACTTCGTCGCATTTTTAACCGCCCGTCGCCGTTTTTAATTTAAATATAAAATATCGACTCGCCAACACTATCCGGCACCCATTTATTAAAAAATAGTTATCGCATATTAATTTGTACTTACTTTGGTTCCACCCCACCCCACCACATCTCTTTGATGGCTTTACAATTAATAAGGTCAGAACAACGGTGTCTCATTCATTGTCTGTAGCCGGCATATATCTGGCATCTAAACAGAAGGACAGGCACTACGAGGAGATCAGGCTAGTCGTGCTGATTTGTTTAACCATGAGTACAGACCTACATATGTACATATATCTCAACAGATAGAAGATACAGTGACTGAAGTTCGTTGGTAGATTAAGTATTATATTTTATATTAATAAAGAAGATTCAGTTTGTGTTTTCATAATAAAAATATATTCTTTGTTCTCAAGTAAATTTAAATAAATTAAATAAATAAATACAGTAAACTATTTAAAGACATTCGCCAAAGCAAATGCAAAACATGCTGAGCTTCAAAGCACTTCAGCACTAGGGAATGAGAATGAACCCCAACCATGAAGCCGCAGTACCTTTTCGATGCCGCCGTGTGACTAATCGTACAATGGACAATAATCAAAGGGTTTTGGCAATAGTGGCGAAAACCCTTTTATCCGCAAATAGAAATACTCGTATTTTTGTTTTCATTGTAAGGGGTATATCTGGCCACGGACACTGGACTCTAGCCTTTCCCATCGTTTTTCTGTTTAGATTGGCATTTCCGGCATGGACCAGGCCAAGACCAAGTGAGATCGTGTGCGCGTGACTCCTAAAATTGTTGGCTATGCGAACGTTTTTGTGCTGGCCTGGCCGAAGCCTGGGCATTGAAAAATAAAACGCGACCAGCAAAGGCTAAGCCAAGCCCAGAACAGATAGAGAGGCTGGCTGGCAAATGGTGAGAGAGAGAGAGAGCGAGAGAGAGGGGGTGGGGTGGGGACCTTTCAAATGGGTGCAAAGGGCGAATCGAAAGTATAGGAAAATCAAGCGCTGGGTGGAATTTCATACTGTTGGCATGGCTTCACCGCTCCACTCCACTCCGCTCCGCTCCGACCATGTCTGTGTGTCCGTGTGTGTGTGTGCTATCCTTTGACAAGGACCACGAATGTGCTGCAGCAGGGTTTCGGTCGCCAGAGCTCGTCGTCCTTTGTACCTTCTGCCCGCTGTCCATGTCGATGTGTTGGCCATTTTATTATATTTGCTAGCAGACATTTTTTGCTCTAATACGAAAATGGGATTTTAGGATATAAAAATTATGATAGATTACCGCTGCACACCCATACTCCTGTCCTCCTCCTCCTGCTGCTGCTCCTCCTGACCCAATCACCCACAGACATTCTTCAAGTCGACGGAGCCACTGCAGTCTGGGACCTGCCCCAGCCACTGCATCTTAGTGGAAATTGCGCCCAGCTTAGCTGGGTAAAATCATTTCATGATAAAAGTGGCTCTCAATTGCTTTGTTGCTTGTACTCGTAGCACGCCGCTGCGCTCTGCTACGGAACTCTTTCTGGAACACTTTTTTTATTAAATGCAAGCCTTGACGAGCAAAAGGAATGCCTGGATGCCTGGATGCCAGAGAGCAGCTGTCACACAAAGGATCCATCCAAAGTAATAATCATAATTCATTATGCCGACTAGTGTATTACACGTATTATTATCCTGAATGTACGGTTATTTGATTCACTCCAACTAGCATTTATTCTCAAAGTTCGTACTAAATTAAGTGTCCCTTTGGGGACTAACTTTGGTTTTATGAAACATTTTTAGTATGAACCCAATTGAATTCAAGCTGAAATTTAAACAGCTAGCTAATGAATACAGTGAGAATTTTAGCCCCAAAGAGAAGTGTTTCTCTTTGTATTGAGCTACCAGGCTGAGCTGCCTCTTGTACACCATTACAGTGACAATTTGTTCGACTGAATTGTGTGGGTGTGTGGCACTTGCAGCCATTTGTGATCTGCTGAACGCTTCTTGTGCTCATTTGTATTGATCTTTCACTGGTGGCCATTAGAATGCAGTTTCTCTCGTTGAGACACTCGTTGCACTCGTTGTTTGATCTGCAATTCACTTACTGAGCTTCACTGGTGGCCATTGCCATGCAGTTTATTTAATTTTCTAATATTACGCATACGATTAGCAGCACCTTGACTGGCCAGCTTGCATCCTACGCAGTTGCCTTTGATGTATCCCATGCCTCTGGCTGTTACACAGAAATGTTTTTTTTTTGCTTTAAATAAAACCCACCTGTAATCCATCAAAAGAAATTTTAAACGCATTTTCGGTTCTACTAAACTGAAATGTTACATGATTAGAGCGCCAATGGCTGCGTGTCGCCCATGCCTGGAACTAAAAATAGAATATAGCGCCATCTATTGTCCAATGAAAACGAGGTTAGCTAAAGCTTTGAAAAGCTCAAACTAACTTTGTACTAACTTAATATTTTAGTCGTCTTGTAGATGAAAACTTTAAAGGACATAAAATGACAAACAAAAATTCCTTTGGCTCTCTTGGGTAAAAAACAACCATATATATACACATGCATATGTATATATGTATGCATGCATAAATACTATTAAAAAAAATCCTCCAATCTGGCGCCAGCTCTGTCCCACACTGTACCAGTAATTTAAGCTTTCGTTAAGATAAATTTTTTAATTGTCGTTGGCTTAGCCGTTGGAAACATTTAACCCTGACAAAAACAAAAACAAAATCGTGATGCAATTTTTTGTGGATGTGACAGTTTCGCAAAATGACACACAAAAGCATTAAAAACAAACAAAAAACTGGAAAGCACGAACTGTGCTTACACTTACAAAGATGACAAAAAAACAAACACCTCATGAAATTATTCAATTTCTGATTTATTTTTATAGCTAAACTAAGTACCCAAACATGCGATTTTGTATGTTATAAATTCTAGTGAATATTATAGCACTTTTTTAAGCTAATCTAATTTAAATCTGAAAGCCACATTAGCTCAAGCGACAAGAAAAACACGAAAGGCGGAATCATTCAGTGAAAAAAAAATAAAACAAAACCTAAGGTTCAACTAATACGAATAGCCGATGGCCTGCTTGATAGCTTAGCCAGTCTGATTTTACCCACAGTCAACAGGTAAATAAAATGATATTTTCGTATATATTCGAATTTTTTCTTTGTTCCACTTAAGTGGATGGTCAGTCGGTGGGTTTGCCTTCTCTTATATTTCAAATTATTATTAAGTTTTAATTAGACAACAACAAATTGCGCCATGCATTTGAGGTACCCCCCAAAGGTCGCTGCTGCGCGATTAGCCAACTGGCCAAGTTTTGAGCTACTAGTCAACGCCAGTGCGTCTCTGGGCTCTCTAAGGCTGTAACGTTCAATTAAACAATAGTCTGGGGGCCCCCAGCAATGACTCAACCGTCCCCTGCTGCTTTTCGGTTGCTGTTAATATGTACTACGAGTACGAGTAAGTATACAACTCTGCTCACACGAATGTCGCGTGCTACCTGCGTGAGCAAGCGAGCGAGCACTGAGAAAAATAATTGAATTTATTTATATTAAATCCAAAAAAAAACACTAATAATGTGTTATAAGTTGCAGCCTCCGGAATGACTCAACTTAATTAACAAGTTTTGGATTAATTTTTTGTTCATCTTGGTACAATTTTACTACGGAAAAATGTTTCACTCCATAACAATTTAATATATTTTCTAACATTTTCCCATCAAGCCTAAGTCAGTGTTCGAAAATGGACTTTAAGACGAACTTTTTCGCTCAGTGCATGTTTTTTTGTTTTTGTTTTTTTTTTTTATGTGTGCAAGCTCTGTTTCTCACTTGTACTCCCATTCTCCTTTGGGCAAAGCTGCTACAAGTGGCCTCAGGCCGAGCCGCGTTTTCAGTCCGAGTTTAGTTTTTGATTCGGTTTCGGGCGGTTCAGAGTCGATGATTGAACAACTTTCCAGTGCGGTTTACACCGATTCGAGTGCAAAAACACTGTTTTAATATTACTTATTAGCGCTCCAAATATTTCAGTCAAACCTTCGTGTCGTTTGCCACCTTTAAAACACGAAAAGTTCCCTATTGTTGCGTTCTCCCTTTGGTTTATTTTATGAACTTCTGTGGCGACTTCTGGTTCTAATTAACGAGCTCTGTATTCGCTGGAGTTAATTATCCGAAAATTCGGCACTGAAAATGGGTAATTCCAGTTCCATTTGCGCCGATCGGAATGCCGTAAGAAATTTTGATGAAAATGGGTAAGGAAACAAACGAAAACAGAAAATCAAAAAAAATCAGAAGCCCCACAAAAAAGGCAACTGAAAACAAAAGGAGAATGGGAGGATTGCGAGAGGTGTCCGATTAGTTGCTTGAACTGTGATGCACATTTTGTGATATTTATTTTAAAATTTTAAATTTAAGCTACTTTTTATGGCAAAACGAAAAAAAAAAAGAAAAAAATGAGTCCTTATACTCAAAGTAACACAAGAAAAATTATCGAAGCCTCCTTTCAGACACATTTTGAGATTATTTGTTCATCCATTAGTAGCACTATATAGAATCTCCCCAACTTTTAGCTCCAACCTGCAATTAGTTGGCTTATTTATGCTGCACGTCCAAAACAAACGCCCCCAGCCACACCCCCGAGCTGTTGCTGTCAAAAATCTTCCTCACGTCATTAGTGTTTAACGATGCGATTTACTGTCGTTTTATCAGCGATTTACGCGCGACTCATCGACACCCGACTCGTCGGATAAGTTGGCTGGCACACGCCCCACTATAGTCACTATAGTCACTTTGGACGGAGCGGTCAGCAGTTGGCCCAGATCTATAATTAACGATTTTCGATTTAAACCCATATTAAATCGCTGGACAGCCAGAAAAAAGCGGAGCGACAGGTGCGTTTCGCTACTCGGTCATAAAGGTCCTCGACAAAAATAAAGACTGAACACACGAAACAAAGCTGCTGTAAATTATTAATATTGATGAAGGTTGCCCCGCACACATGTGTGTGTGTAATGTTCCAATTTATTGGCATGCCATGTTGTACTTTCAATTTTTGTGTAGTAATTGAATGGTACGGCCGCACCAGACAGCTGATTGCCACAAGTGCAAACTCAGGAGGGGTTGGGATCGCTACGGCTACGGTACGGTATATGGAAGGTTAAGGTTGAGGTTTCCATTTGGACTGACTTGCCAAATATTTTAGAAACCGATCTGAATATCTACTATATAGTTCATGTGTATTGTACATACCGAACCCACTTATAAATCTTTTTGAACCGTTTTGAATTTTTCCATTTGACATTTTTTTTAATCATCTGATTTTCAGCCTCAAGGTAGTAACATTTTTTCTTGCTCAATTCGAATAACTAATTGAGTTAGATCTGCGATGGTATTTGCAATTCCAATCTGTATCTGAACTTGCGCCCACCTTGGGTATAGTCAATCGCATATTATCGCGGTCTTAGATCGTTTAAGACTTGGTCATTATCGATAATTCGATAACATTCGTTCGTGGTCATTCGTTTCAAGGTCATGCTCGTCGCAAATTATAATTATGTCTCGCAGCTTTTCTGACTTCCAATTAATGTAGGGGACGGGGACTTTATAGGGACGGCTCTGTGCTCTGTGCTCTGGCGGTATCTTTACTTTATCGAATGGCGTTCACGCCCCAGCGTAATGTCTTCTATGGCCCAGACACTTGATAATTGTTGTTATTATGCCACACGAACGAGCAAATAAATAAACATACGTATGTATGTACACATTTCCCGTTGTTATCAGTCAGCTGCTTTTCGTCCGAGCGGCGACAATCTGGCGAGAGCTGTCATGCAAAAGTGTAAAATGTAATTGGCGAAAAAAGTGAGCGAAAAATCGAGTGCCTCGCATTTTGAGCTCAGTTCCCTTTGAGTGCTGCAGCACGACGGCAGTCCAACTGAGCAGAATAGAAGCGGGTGCTGAGATCTGAAACTGAATCAGAGCTGTCAATATCAAGTGTCTTGTGAACATAGAGACCATATCAGGTGCAGCCACGATGTACTCTGCTCTCCGGCGATATTCCGCGTACTCGAGCGGAACCTTTGGACGACGGCTCCAGCGGCTGTGAGTGTGTGGGGAAATAGACTAATAACAATAATAATGAGCGTGGACCGGTAGCAGGGTTAACCAATGACATTGCTTATCACGGCGCAACAGATCATCGAAGGCCTGTCTGGAGCGAGCATCACCTGTTCGGACTGGGGTTCTGTACGATAAGCGTGGGGAGATAAAGTCAAAGACAAAGTTGCTGACATTCCCTCACATAACACTCGATTCTCATAGTTCCGTAATTGAATTACAGGGCGCACATTCCCACATATGTACTTACCATCCCTCTATCTCTCTCTCTCTCTCTGACTCTTTTCCAATATCTCTCCCACCCAGCACGCCGGTCTATCCAACTGCAAATAATTCCCACAGCCCTTCCAATGGCCAAATAACGCCGTACCATCAGCAGCAGCAACAAAACCTCTACAAAACCACAATTCCCGTTGGTAGTTCGCGGAGCACCAGCAGCAGCTGTTCTCACTGCCGAACAGCTGACCCATGCTCAGGCGCACTGGCGAACAACAACAACAATGAGAGCACGGCAACCACGACCACCACCACCCTGCCCATACCAGCCCACATTCTCTCTCGCACACACACCCAGTCGTCGGGAGCGGGAGCGGCGGCACAATGTACATGTGGCGACGCTCCGACGTCGGCGCAAAAATGGCGCAGTAGTCGTGTGTGTAAAAATCATACGACTACAACGACGACAACACTCGAATACGAACTTTCCAATTTTGCGAAACTAACGACACAAATCAGTACGCAAAGCGACGGCGACAGAGCAACATCATCATCAGCAGCAGCACCAGCAGCAGCAGCAGCTGACACAGGAGAAGAAGCAGCAGCGAAGCCAAGCGATCAACTACAAGTCACGGACTTGCCGCCACCACCGCAAGGACTTCACGTATCCTCGCAGTATCACTGGAACCAACTGCAGCGGAGTCTTCACGCTCTCCACCAGCAGCAACTGTGCAACAGCTTCCAGCCGCATCAGCAGCAGCAGCAGCAACGTTCTTACAGCAACGAAAAAAATAGCGACAACATGAGCAAGCCAGTTGGCATCGAGCAGTATGCACCCCGCGATCGTCTGGGACTTTGGGGCACCGGCGACAACGAAGTCGTTGGTAGCATCTCCGGATTAACGCGTCTCAACGACAAGCGCTATTCAAAGGTGAGTCCCCCCCCTCGCTCCGTCTCTTATGTATTTAGCCCTTGGGCAGCAAACATTTTGAGTGGAAAAGTACCAGGAAAAAGTTTTTGCGTGCAGGGTGGGTTTTTTGCTGCCCCAGTGGGGAATCAATGATAGAGATGACACAGTGGTAGCCACTAGTCTAGTACCAGTCGTCTCAATTAGCTGCTGGCTATTTTTAAAGCAATGTCATAAAAAATTCCAATTCATAAATAACGATTTAAAGGAAATGTCAGCTGACAATTCAAAGCAGAGAATATATTTTTGTTTTTTGGCAGTTTGCTCCATTTCTTGCGGCGGGTGCGTGGTGGCTGGTGGCTGTGGTGTGGGTGACCTTTATATGACATAGCCGGCCCCCAATGCGAGAGCGGGAGAACAACAGCCAGACTGTCAGTCCAGTTTGACGCGAACACGCGCCGCTCTGGAAGACCAAAGCTCAAACTTTTTTTTTTGTTTTTATTCATTATTTTTTTTTGTGTCTGATGTCAGATGTTGGAACACACAGAAAATCGATAGCAAGCCGCCTATAATTGGTCAATTAAATGGCCATCACAATCAGGCGTAAGGGTATCGGCAGAAGGTATCAGAAACTGATAGAACTAATCTTTAAACTTTTTCTCTTTGATTGCATTTCAAGTTCAATGCCAATTTGCAGATGAGATGTTGTTTTGTGCTTTTGCTGTTTGCAATTGTTTTTCCGCTATTTTCACATGGCAGCTGAGAGCCAATCTGGTTGCCTGCCATTGTTGCCTGCTCAGAGAGCGCACGTATTCAGTGTTCGTACACGGTTCTCTAGGGGGTTGGGGACAAGGGTATTTTTTATTTCATACAGCTGCATGGAATAAACCAAATGGCAGAAAATGCTGTTATGCATGTTTTTATACACGCCACCGGGGCGGTGGAGGGGGCCTTCTCTTTCTCAAATTAATGAAATTTTCGATCAAACAGCCAGACTGATGGAGCTGTCTTCCGCGTGCTGTTTATACATCTAAATTCTTACAAAATTGTTTCCACATAATAAGAGTATTTAAGGGGGGGTTGGAGAATATCCACATGAGAGGGAGATATCAATATTCCTCCCTGACTGCCTTTAATAACAATAATTATTATTTTAGAGAGGCCCAATTTTGTATTACGTCAGAGCACAATGTCATAGAAATGTTAAACTGAAATTAATAATGTAGCCAGAAATTACTGGCAGTATCTTTGTCTTATCGGAGATGTTATTGCTACTTACTTGCCTTCGAGCAAACGACAACCTGCTTATCGCACAGACCCCTGTCACCCCCCGGAACTTGAGTTCTGCACTCAACAGCTGATGTTTGTATGCCCACTGGAAGTGTTTTGATTTTGATTTTGTTATTCATATCTCTTTTCCGCACACCCATGGAAAGTTTTGCAGTTCTTATCGCATTCCAAAAATAAAATTTAAAAAAAAGTAACTCGAGTCAGAAGAGAGAACAAGCGCAAAGAACTGACCTACATTCAGCTATAAATTTAACTCCAATCCGAACCGCAAAACCAACAACAGAACCAAGTGCGATAATACTCTCACTCATAGCCCTGTATCAGACATACATACATACATATGTGCTTATATATATTATATATAGTCGAACCATACATATATCAGCGTGTTTGCTCACACCAGACACCATTAACAGTGCGCCGGATAGAAGACCATTTGCATATCATTTCATTTTTGTTTGTCTCTTGCTTCATGCGCTATTCCTTCCCCCTGCTGCGTCTTGTTGTTATTTATTTGCTTTCAAAGGAAATTAAAAATTTAAACAAATTCAAGCGGTCAATGTGCTGAACGAGCAGATAGTTCGATACTTATTGTAGCTCTGTTAAATGTGCATAGTTCGATTTAATTGCTGTCTACCCAATGAGATATACACACACATGGATATTTGTTAAAATAAATTGACCTGTGTGAACTATTACGAATCAATTTATCTTTGGATATTTCAACAGATTATGGAATGATGCGTTTAATCATTTTAAATTTGTGTATCTAAAACTGTGAATATTTGTAAACTAACGCCTTATACCCAGCATCAGCCATTCCCTTCCATGTACTACTTCCGGTGCTTTTAGAGCCTGCCACATCCCATCCATCCTCTCATCATTCCGCACAGTCTGGCCCACAATGGCACAAAGTGCAAGCCTTGAACAAAAGGCCTTTCATCCGCTCACCTTTTGCAGAGCAAACAATCGGGTGGGAATTGTGCCTGTGTTATGTCTGGGGCTCAGTTCGCGCTGATTAAGGCGGCGCTTTCGTCATCTGTAGGTATTCACAGCTCTGACCCAGACAACCATTCATAATGATAATGATGATGATGTGATGATGATCATCATCTGGAACTGGTCGCGCCAGACGGTGCAAATATCAGCTGAGCGCTAAATTCGTGGAGCGTATCAGTTTTCTTCTCTTTTTCTGTCTTTGGTTTTTGTTTTTTTCTTTGCAATTTCATACGAAATATGTATGCGTAATTGCGAAGTTGCCTCTTACTTTCAATGCATGTTTCGCTTACATATATTGCTGTGGGGCAAGCTCGAATGTTTGCCGCACCTGTTGCCAGGCAGGCTAGCACCCCAGCTAGCTAAACACTTTTTTCGCACGTTCATCCTCCGTCGTGCCTTCGTTTTCAATGTCAACGGTGTCAACGGTTCTCAAGTTTTCGATTATTTCACCAGCGCCCCACCGATGACGTAGCGAGCGAGCGATAACGTGAAATTATGTAGTGTTTATGGGGGATCACTTGGGCATGCTACGCGACCTGTTATTCGTTTATTGTGTCTTAAATGGTACTATCACAGTGCCCCTAATCAGTACAACTACCGGGAAAATGTATGAAATTGAACTAAACTTGACGCATGCACACGCACTTCATGCATGTGCTTCCCTTTCCCTTTCGCTTTCATTCAAATATACTAATTCGAATTAACTTTGATTAGATAAACATTCATGTTCAGTTCGAGAGTTTTATTGCTGGGAATTACACACACTAGTGATTAATTTTGTATCATCAATGCAACTACTAGGCAGCGAGGGTAAAGCTTTGCTTAGGGATATAATAATATGAACTAATAAAATTCAGTGAAAATGTAAGAAATTCAGTCCATAGTAAAATAATGATATCTAAGCAATATAGTATGCATTTATTTGTTTGTTTATTTATTTCTCATCGTGAATATCACAAAACACAGCATGTGCTATTTTATCTGAATTAGTCACGAAGCCAATAAACATAAAATGCTGCGTGTCATCCTGACTTGGGGTACCCCACTGATTGTACGGTTATTCTCTATAAGAGTCGACTCATGAAAAGAATTGGGCAAAACCCTTAACCAATGAAAAATACATTCGTGTTGATAAATCTATATTTAAGTCAAGAGACTCAACCGCAAAGAAAGTTTAGGAAATATATGTGCCAAAAGTTAATTTATTTGCACCTCAAAGCATACGATAAAATAAAAATTAACGCTGTTTTGTTTTTGTAACAGCGCGAATGGCAGTGACTGATGGTGAAAATATTGAAAATGAAAATGTGCAAATGTTACGTAAATAAAAGTTGAAAGAAATTTGCGATAAACTTTGACATATTCACACCACCTTTGTTCGGTCACGACTTCTGTGTGTAGCTGCCAATCGCTAAATTCCATTTAATGCACGAGTGAGTAATTATTCCCTAACGTGCATATCAGCAGGCACATCCGCGTAAATTGTATAAGCCAGCATAATGCACCTGTTTGGCAGCTTTTTTTTTAATTGGCGGTGACCTAGTCCGTGGCTTTAGCAACGCCCCCAACATAATTGCATCCTATGGTTGGCAGTCATTTTCGTAAATAGTCGCAGCAATTACAAAGCCAAATAAACTTTCAAATCCACCGCATCATCGTGCGTGTGAATCGAGGCCAGGCTCAGCTGTGAGTCACGATTTCAAGTCAAAGCTCGATTTCAAATGCATTTGAATACCGACATGGACAGAGCTAGAATTTGACTTTGAACTTGAAATCGTTGTGGTGCCTGGGTGGAGCGCTAATCTCTCCCCATTCACTCGGCCAGCATCTGAACATGGCAAGGTCAGACCGGGACCGGGACCGAGACGACAGCCAGCGCCAGTCAGATTGTCTATCCGGAGCATTGGCGCGTGCTCAGGCGATAGGCAAAATGATAAGCCGCAGTAGCAGCAGCAAACTTTTCCACCAGTACCCAGGGAACGCAGATAGCCAGAGCCAGCGGAGAGCAGATCTTTATACATTGATTAATTGCAAATATAGTCGGGTGATCTTTTCATAATTTAAACACACAAAATAATGTGTATAATATTGATTCTACTTTAGGGTCTGGCTTTCACACACGAGGAACGCCAGCAGTTGGGCATCCATGGCCTGCTGCCGTTTGTGGTGCGCGACGAGGAGGAGCAGACCAAGCATTGCCGCATCTTGCTCGACCGATTGGAGAACGACCTGGACAAGTATATGTACCTGATCAGTCTGTCGGAGCGCAACGAGCGCCTCTTCTACAAGGTGCTCAGCTCGGACATCGCTCACATGATGCCGCTGGTGTACACCCCAACTGTGGGCCTGGCCTGCCAGAAGTACAGCCTGATCTATCAGAACGCCAAGGGCATGTACATATCGATCAAGGACAAGGGCCACGTATACGATGTGCTCAAGAACTGGCCGGAAACGGATGTGCGCGCCATTGTGGTGACCGACGGTGAGCGTATACTGGGTCTGGGCGATCTCGGGGCCAATGGCATGGGCATTCCCGTGGGCAAGCTGTCGCTGTATACGGCTCTGGCCGGCATCAAGCCATCGCAGTGCCTGCCCATAACCCTGGACGTGGGCACGAACACCGAAAGCATTCTGGAGGATCCGCTGTATGTGGGCTTGCGCCAGAAGCGTCCCACCGGCGCCCTCTACGACGAGTTCATCGAAGAGTTCATGAAGGCGTGTGTGCGTCGCTTTGGCCAGAACTGCCTCATCCAGTTCGAGGACTTTGCCAACGCGAATGCCTTCCGTCTGCTGTCCAAGTACCGCGACTCGTATTGCACCTTCAACGATGACATTCAGGGCACCGCCTCGGTGGCCGTCGCCGGTCTCTTGGCCTCGCTGAAGATCAAGAAGACCTCGCTGAAGGACAATGTGCTGCTGTTCCTGGGCGCTGGCGAGGCAGCGCTCGGCATTGCCACCCTCTGCACCATGGCCATGAAGGCCGAAGGTCTCACCGACGAGGAGGCCAAGGCTCGCATCTGGATGGTGGACAGGTAAGATAAACATAATCTCCATTCCGCATCCGCCCATAAAAGCTAACTGTTCAATGTATTTCTAGCCGTGGCGTCATTGTGCGTGACCGTCCAAAGGGCGGCCTCACGGAGCACAAGCTGCACTTTGCCCAGACACACGATCCGATCGATACCCTGGAGGAGGCTGTGCGTCGCGTGCGTCCCAATGTGCTGATTGGCGCTGCCGCCCAAGGCGGAGCCTTCACCAAGGAGATCCTGGAGAAGATGGCCGAGATCAACGAGACGCCCATCATCTTCGCCCTATCGAACCCCACCAGCAAGGCCGAGTGCACTGCCGAGGAGGCCTACACACACACCCAGGGCAAGTGCATTTTCGCATCTGGATCACCGTTCCCCCCCGTGACATACAACGGGCGCAAGTTCTATCCGGGCCAGGGCAACAACTCGTACATCTTTCCGGGCGTGGCTCTCGGCGTGCTGTGCGCCGGCATGCTGACCATTCCCGAGGAGGTGTTCCTCACCTCGGCCGAGCGCCTCGCTGAGCTGGTCTCCAAGGAGGATTTGAACAGGGGCAGTCTCTACCCCCCTCTAAGCTCCATCGTCAACTGCTCGGTAGCCATTGCCGAGAGGATTGTGGAATATGCCTACAAGAACGGTCTGGCCACCGTCTATCCCGAGCCCGTCAACAAGATCGCGTTCATCAAGGCGCAAATGTACGATCTGGACTATCCCCGTGCCGTGCCTGCCACCTACCACTTGTAAATGGAAGTACCCCCAGAACCCGACCCCAGCCCCCGCCCCCCCCCCACAGCTGTGGCATGGCAGCGCGTACTTTCCATTCCACTGAGCGGGCACGAGCAGAAACCATGTTATTTATTATATAAAGTCGCACATCTGTCTAGCAAATAGCCAAATTGTACCACGCCTATCCACACCTGTATGTCTGCATGTATGCGCCCACTGGATCCTAAAGCTCCTGGACACAGAAGAAACTTGGAGGGGAATACGAATGCGTTTACCAACTCCAATTAACAATTTTTATGATGTTGATTTTATGTAAATGGGATATTGATCTAATAGATATGTAAACAAATTCTATGTAATCTTGAAAAACACAAACTATGCTAAGTACCTACAAATAAAATATATAAAAAAGAAGATATGGTAGTCCGAGGATCTTTGCCAAAAACTCAGTGCCAAGTCAGTATTTGTTGTAGTATGACAAAAGAGCGGGGGAAACGTCTTGTTTAAAACTCTGCTATCGATGCATTCAGTGCATTCGAGTGCTTTTGCAAGCTTCTGTTGGCCAGCCGCAGAATCAGTCAGTAGGATAACATGATTAAATAACGGCCCATTTGATACTTCCAAACATTTGTACTTCCTAGGTGTAGTTACGGTATATTTAGAAAAGAGAAGGTATATTTCTGAGGGTCAGGGCGGTATATTTGATCGCTAAATCCGCGGTCACACTAATACGCACATTTAATCGTAAAATGCAATTTCAAAGACTAGAAAGTTTAGAAAATCAACAAAACGGCTAAAATGCAAGAGCTCAAGGTACGTCAACATGTAGGGATCAGCTGCACTCATACTGTATACTGATAAGTGTGGTCTTAATTCGATTTCAGCAACGTTTTGAGCGTCGCCAGATAGTGGATGGATTGAAGCAGAAACAGGTGAGTGCCGTGCACAAAACGCATGCTATTAATAATTCTCAAACGCGCACTGCGTAACACACAGGTAATACAGGACTGTCTGCTGCAGAGGATACTCTACTCGAAGCGCCTGCTAGTCGACCACGTCGAGGCGCTCGAGCAATGCATGCAGGATCTGCAATCCTCGGCGGCGGCCAACCGGCCCGGCTGGCAGCTGCTGAGTGCGCGGAATGTCTGCCTGCTGCTGGGCGGCACACTGCTGGAGCACTTTGTGACGCCGCGAAGGCTGCGACTGACCATGCTGCCCGCTATCCTGGTCACGGGCACCTTTACGGCCCTGTATGCCGTCAAGAGCGTCTTTGTGTGCCGCAACAAGATGGTGGAGCGCAAGCTGGAGCAGCTCGTGCGCACCATCGATGAGTTTGGCAATTGCATCAGGCGCAACATGACGTACTTTCAGGAGATTATCATCATGAAGCAGGCGGAACTAATTGAGTAAGCGGCAAATCCCATAAAATGGTCGAAATGGTTGGCTCATTCATTTGCATGCACAGATCGCGACAGATCGAGCGTGCCTGGGATTGCATAACGGCGGCCAAAGAGGTGACGGAAATACTCTACGATGCGACGCGCAAGCTGGAGACGGACTACCCCCTGCCCGCCAGATACGGCTCATACTATGCACCCATGGAGGAGCTGCGCGAGTGCGAGTACTTTAAGAACAATGTGACGGACTACAGTCCGAAGCACATAAAGGTAGGAACTTATTACACCCATGGACTTTCCAGTCTTATTGACCCCCAAACTCTGTGCAGGACTTCCACAACATCTTTGCCTATGTGCAGTCGCAGTATCTGCTCCGCCTGGCGCTGACCATCACGACGCGGCCGTCGATCTCCCAGCTCAGCGAGGAGCTGGTGAAAATCGATTGCCTGATGCGGCAGTTGGTGCAGGAGGAGGAGCAGCACTTCAGCAACCTGGCCGTTGCCATGCAGAACCGCAAACAACTGGAGCTGGCGGAGCTGCATGCGGCCAAGACAGAGCAGCAGCGAAGCGGCCCAATTGCAGTGCTGCAGCACTCCTCGCTGAAGCTGAGCGCGTGCATGGTGGCCGTGGCCGGCGAGTGCCAGGCCCTAGATATTACGCTGCAACAGCTGACGGCCACGGAGGCGGCACACAAGAATAATGCCAAAGCCCTTGTGGCCGTGGCCAGCAACATGCACGGCATCGAGAACAGCCTGGCCGCCTGCTGTGATGATTTCCAGCGCCTCATGCTGGTCTACAACAAGTTTCTGCACAGCAAGCTGGACGAGGAGGCAGACCCGCCCACGGCAGTTAGCGCTACGAAGCAGGACGATGAATTTCCCGACAGTATTTTGCGCGTTGAGTTCTCGCAGAACGAGGGCGAGACACAGCAGAAGGACGACTTCTATGCCTACATGTACGACGAGAACGAGGCGCAGCAGTACGAGGACGAACAGCAGGCGCCCCACCCCACGCCCGAGAAGGAGCTGCTCAACTTTGAGAAGCGCATTACGAAGGGCAAGTTCAAGCCGGTGTTGAAGCAGCTCAAGGATCGCATCGATCCCATACGCCAGGTCATGTTGGAGAAGGAGCGCCAGGTTCTCACCACCAAGGGCATCAACGTGGACGAGCTCTTTGGAATAATCATGCAAGGGGAACAACCTCAGCCTCAGCAGCAGGAGCGGGAGCAGCAGCAACAGCAACAGCAAGCGGACAATCGACTGACCGATGTAACTCCCGCAGAGCGCAGCAACTGTGATGATGGCACCGCCTCCGGCTCCGAGTCGGACTCTGCCGACGAACGCGACCTCAGGCAACGCAGCAAGCAGCACAAGGAGCGTGACAACTTTGCCGAGATGCGTCAGTTTCTGGCCCAGAAGCAGGCCATCAATCTGTTCAAGCTGGATGCCAGCCAGCTGCCCCGTCCCCCCGTCGCTGTCGAGGAGGACTTGCTGGAGAGCGAGTGCTAGAAAATGCGTTTGTATAGACCCCATTACTGGCAACCTCGCCCACTCCCCCCACAATCTCCGACGCATTAGACACTATTTGTATAAGCTTTTATCTAACCAATTTGTGAGATAAGCCGCGTGCCGAGCGTCTCCACCCCTCCTCCATGCTGCCGTTCAGTTGGTTCCTCTGTTTCCCCATTAAGCCCTTTACTTATGTAGATCCCCATTGCTGTAAAAACGAAAGCGCGGCAATAATAAACATTTGTAAGTAGATAAAAGTTGCGTGTACTGTTGAAATTGTTGTAGGAGTAGCATATACAAATTATTACTGCACTCTGTCCATCCTCTTTCCACCTAAGGTCCAATATTCTCGCTGTTTCCTCGCTCACTCCGCCAAAGGGCGCACATCGGACGAGAGAGAGCCACGGGATGAGCCTTTCTTTCAGCTGTAAGGGTATTACTGAACTTATACTCCTTTAATACCGGATAGGATTAATAATTCACCCACTCCGATCTGTTTCTTCGCTTATCTACCCTTTGGCAATGGCAATAGACTGAATTTTATTTGAATATTGTTTATTAAATGCTAATTTTCGAAACTTAAGTACAATACAAACATCGATGGCAGCACTAGACACTATAGGGAGTTGGGTTGGGTTGGGTTTGCTGTTGGGAGCTCCCACTGGGGGGGATTACATACATATGTACAGGATAGCACGATAGCACACAAAGTCTTTTCGGTTTGGGTTTAGGGGGGGCGGGGGCTTAAGTGGCAGAAACACTTTCGTGGACATCTTTGGCTCGAAATGCGTGCAGCTATGTAGGGGATCAACCGGATCCTGACTAATGCTCATCCCATCCGGGACTTGGCTCAGGCATTGGCTGCACCTGTGGTGCCGGCACTGGCGGCATTGTTGAACTTGCTGGCCACCGATGCGGGCTGCAGCTGCGAGAAGGCGGACAGGTTGCTGCCCCTTACGCTGGTGTAGCGTATGGGCTGGACCCCGTAGTCGCTGCCCTTGAGGCGGCGTCGCACGCAGACAACAATGAAGCCAATAATCAGGCCGAGCACCACCACCACGCTGGCAATGATGGCGGTGAGAACGACGTAGCGGCGTCGCAGGAAGCGCGGTGGTTCCTCGTCCACGGCGCGATACTTCTTCGGTATGACCATGCTGCAGATGTGCTGGGACGTCAGGTTGGAGAGCGGAGCTCCAGCCAACAGATAGGGCGTGTCGCAGCGGGCCTCCGCTCCGCCGGCTGACTGCTCGACGCGCGGCATTCCGACCAGCTCGAGGGCCTGCATCAGGTCGCAGCTGCAGTACCAGGGATTGCCCGCAATGGCCACACTGCGCAGCCGTGGCCAGGCTCCCGCCCCACCGCTGCTGCTGTTGCTGCTGCTCACGTTAAGCGTGAGAGAGTTCAGTGCGTTGTGGGAGATGTCCAGCTGCGACAGACCGCGGCTGGCAAGCAAATCGTTTAGCTCCAGCAGCTCCAGCTTGGGATTTCTGGCGCACTCGAGCTGCTCCAGTGCCGGCAGAGCCAGGGCGCCGCCGGCCAATGGTGCGCAAGTTGGGCAGATCGCTGATATTGAGCCGACGCAGTGCCTCCAGCTTTTGGAAACTCGTCGCATTCAGGCTGGCGAACGGATTTCCCGCCAGATTCAGCTGCACCAGAGACTTGCCCAGCTGCTGGATGCTGGGCGGGACCACGGTGAACTCGTTGCCGGACACATCCAGAACGCGCAGGCTGCCTAGCTGGGCGAACAGCTCGCTGGGCAGACTCATCAGTCCGTTGTGCGCCAGATCCAGGCGCTGCAGCGTCGTCACCGAGCCCAGTGCCGCTGTGGTGGCAGCGTCCAGCACGCTCAGTCGATTGTAGGCCAGGTTCAGCTTGAGCAGCTGCGGGGTGTGCTCGAAGAGTTTGCGATACAGCAGCGTGATGCGGTTGTGGCTTAGATCCAGATCCTTGAGGCCAATCGGCTCGTACTTGGTGCTCTTGAAGGGACCGCGGAACAGCTCCGGCGTCAGCGCATCCTCGGCGATCTCGTTCCAGCTCAGATAGAGCGCCTCTACGTTGGGCACATCCATGAAGAGTGGCGCCTGCAGCTGCTGCAGGCCGCAGTGGCGACAGGACAGCGTCAGCGTCGCATTCGTCGCTGGCAGCTGCTGCAGCAGTCGGATGCGATTGCCCGAGTACGTGGCCACAATCTCCGTGCCCGTCGACTGGGTGCCAAATTCGGTGGGCCAACGGGGCAGGATGTGCTCAAAGTTCTTCATGTCGCAGTTGAGGGTCTGGTGGAGGCGATGATTGCTGTCCTGGTTGCTCAGGCACACGCATGTCTGGCAGATGTTCGTCACTGCCTGGTAGGGAATGTCCTCGTGCTGCCCATGGGCGAATGTCAGGAGTAACGCTGTCCAAGTAAGTAGCTGCAAGCATCGAAAGTAGTTAATGTTCAGAAAATACACAAATATCGTTAATTAATGGCAAGTTTATTGCATTTGAAGATTCTTTTACGGAACAGGTCGTTAAATTCATGCGTTGGCCAACACTGAATCTCCTCATTAAACGGAGGTGGCAACGCCTCAAATAACTGTTATTTGAACATGCTTAGAACATGCTTCTTGAAATCAAACGTTTACAGCACCAACAGAAATATTTGGTAAAAATATCGCGATTGATTATTCTGAAAGGTTATTGACATAATTCTTTGTTCAAGCTTTTTTCATGTTTTTTTAAATGCCATATAATATCATAAATTTGTTGTTTATCGAAATAGGAGTATGTACATATGTACAAAGAGCCCTACTTGGTTCCAGGAAGCGAATACAACTCGTTGAGGAAGTCAGGCTAAAGAGTACGTGCTCTCATCATTAGCGAAGATAGACCCGAGAGCTTGAGCTGGCCATGAATGTTTACACTACTTCAGATTCCGTTTTTGAATTGGTTCTCATATGTCACGATTCTAAGTGCACTTGCCATGCCATGCACACACCCATGCGAAAGTACTTTCAAGACCAGTTGGATTGGCGCCATATATATATTTTTTTATTTAATTTATGCAAGTAAATTTAAGCAGAAACTCTCCATGTTTTCCGGATTTAAATTGTCCATTATTTTTAATTTAAACGTTCTTATAGGGAAAAATAATCGCAACAATAAATAGGAAAATTGTGTGAATCCAAAATAGATTTGAAAATTTTATCAGTAGAAAAGTTTGCACATGTGCAGTCAGTAATTAATTTGCCCAGTCAAGATTAAAGTAAACAACATTGTTGTTTATACAAAATGGTAAAAATATAATTAAAGCAAACGAATTTGCAATCTGCTGCTTTAAGCAAATTATGTTTACTGTTACGAGTCTTTCTTGGCATGACTAATTGATCAATTCGATGCGTTGATTAAGGGCATAGAACGAGGTACAAAATATTAAATAATTTTTTCTTTTCTTTTTTAACTGCAAGAAATAAAACCTCTCTAATCTATAAAGAATATATTTAGAAGAAGTTTTGGCCGTAAACTATAGATACAATTCTCCCAAAGGTAAACCTCTTTTGTCTCAAATAACTGACAAATAATTCTAATATTTTTTGAACCTATTTCTGTTCTTTAATTTCTAATGAAAATCTCTGGTCAAACATATTTTGATGCTTCTCAGCTGGAATTGGTCTGGTATTGGATTTGTTTTTACAATCACATTCCAATGGTTGTTCTCTGATAATATTTTTCCGACACCAACTGAAACAACTTCAACAAAGAGGCAAGCGCTAGAAGATCAAGAGACCGATGGGCTGATGAGCAGATGCTTGCTTGCCCCCCAACGAAAAAAGAGCTCAGCCATTTGCTCCATAAAAAGGTCTCCCCCTCACCAGAGCCCAATGACACACATCGGACACATTGAGCATGCACAAATATTATATTGGAAGTATTTCTCAACTGAACGCTCCTCACCCATACGCATACGCACTCATTATTTCCTTGCTACTATCTGAACCGAAACACAGCGGGCCAAAAGTATTTCAGATAAGATAGCGATAATGTTTGGCTGGCCTGAAAATAATTTACTCACCAACAGCAGAAATTTGTGCTTCATCGTTGTATTTTTGTTGTATTATATTTCCTATCCTTCTGTTTTCTGTTATCGTATCCAAATCTCGGATCAGAGCAGCGCAACTATTTTTTAGAATGCACAAAACTGTTCTTTTAAATGCACTTTTTTTTTGTATTTATTAAATTCACTTTTCTGCAAGTATTCTCATTACGAGCAGCCAGACAGACAGACAGACAGACGACCGCTTGCCTCGGGAAATATAACTAAATTAATGAATCAAGCCCACCGCCATGGGGACGTTGGCATTATTTGTTTTGATTAGATATCGCTGTGCTGTGGCTCTCTCTTTCGAGTGTGCTCTCTTTGGCTCTCTGCTAAATCATCAAAGTAAAAGTGAATTCTAATTGAGTCATCGACTGGGCTTCTGTTTTGGTTCTACCTCGATCTCTGCCCCTTTCTTTCTTGCTGTCGAGCAAGGTCGTCAGTTTCGCTGCTGTTGTGTTTTGTTGGTTTGGGTCTCTTGGCCAGCTGCTGGCAACGGAGTGGCTCGGAGCTCGAAGCGGTGCAGCACTCCAAAACTCTCTTCGTGGAGATTGTAGGCAGATAAGATAACGGACCATGGGACTATGTGGCAACCAGCAAATGGCGTTGGACTCGAATTCGGCTCTGGGCTCCGTTGACTCAGCTGCGCGGAGTCTTCGACTCTTGATTCAGTACACATACATATGCACATATATGACTATGTACATATGTATGTATGGGAGAACGAACAGAGTCCAATTAGATGCAAGTGTCACTTGGTTTCATTGAACTTGTTGTTGGATACACTGCCATGAATACAATCCATGAATTGAGTTGTTCCCCGAACACACACACGCAAATTGAATCCGACACAGCACTAAGGAGGGCGGGGGAGGGAAAAAGCAAACAAGAGATCTTGTGGCACTGGGAAATTGGTTGCATAAACATTGCGGCCAGACGGACGAACGAACGGACAGCCTGGCCTGGGCCCTGGGCCTGTTGTATACACTCCACACACACACACACACACACACACAGGCACACATACACTTGTGAGTCACGTTCGGCCGCAGCATGTACAAGATTTGATCTCTGTCCGCCCCGCCATTTGCCAAACAATTTGCCTTTTCTTTCAACTAGCCGCTGTGAGAGGAATTGCAATCATCAGGCCAGAGTTCCATCTACTTAATAGTATTTAAGTCTATGCTTAATAGAGTAATTGAGGCTTTTGCATATTTTTGTGAACTGCACGCGACCCGCAACCTGCAACCGCACATAAAACAACCAAACACAGCAAACACACACGCGATGCGACGCGACGTTTGCCTTTCAGTCTGCAAACGAAACCCGTTTGCTGTTTGTGGCTGCTGCTATTGTTGTGGCTGGTTACGGTATTAATGTTGCACTTTTGCAGCTGCCGTACTGATGCTCATCCTCAGCCTCAGCCTCGCATCTTAAATCAACGCGTTGCGGCGGCCAGAAACTGAAAGCGGAAACTCTCGGCAGAACGACGGGACGGGCGATCTCTACCTGCCTGTTGCTCAAATCGAACTGAACGAAACTGGAATTGTGCTGTGGCAGTGGCAAAGGCAAAGTCATTCTGCGGATCATGATTCCCGTTCCCACAAGCTGGACTCGGCCACCCTGCCCCTTCCCCTGCCACGCCTCCACTCCACTCCACGAAGGCACTGCCAAACCGGTCGGTTGTTGGCCGAATTTGAAGCCGAGACTGTAGCGCACTGCCAGAGTCCACATTTCATTGGATTAATATTAATGGCTGGCAGCTGCGCCGTAAATGTCACGGCTCCACGGCACAGAGGAGGTGGTGCACTGTGCACTGTGCACTGTGCAGCGGCAGCCAGGAAGCAGCGGAAACAAACCACTGTCCGTCCGAGCTGGTCGTGCAGAGCTCGTTAGGGCAGCCCATTTCCTGGGCGGCAACTTTAAAGAGAGAGAGAGAGACGACCGATTTTGGTAATTAGAAAGAAACATTTATACGATAAAAACGAATGGGATGGGATGGGGATCCAAAGCTGTGCGTGTGCGTGGCCTATCTAGAATGCATATAGTAGTCGATGGCCGTGGAGAAGGCCGCAAAGCCCAGGCCGCCAATGACGCCAGCCTTGATGCCGGCGCGCAGACCAATCAGACCGCCGGTGATGCCGCCAGCGTAGGTGCCGTTGCGCCAGTCGGTGACGCCACGTTTCTGCAGTTAAACGGATTAAAATTGATCTCTGATGCAAAACTGCATTCTCTGCTGACTTACACTCTCAATCGCGCACTCGACTACGGAGAAGACTGCACCAATTAGGGCGAAATTCTTGGCATAGGAGTGCGTGGTGGCTCGCATTTCCCGGAACACCTCGCGGGCTGTTTGCTTCTTCTCGTTGGCAAACGGATCGGCCATACTGGGATTAACGGAGGCACTGAACAGACCAAGGGCAGCGCCAAGACCATATCCTAGACACAAGGATGCATAAAGCAAATCAATAAAATATTATCTGCAGCGAGGGGGAGAGAGATCCTCACCCATAACGCATGCCATTGCACATTTGAAGCCGCAGCTCTCCACAGCCGTCTCGATTAGCTTCTCCTCGTTCGTCTTGATCTTCACCGGCCCCATGCTCCTGGGTATTATAATGTTCTCGCGGTATCGCTGCATGTCCCCCACAAACTGAATGGCCAGCTTGTCAAGGTCCGCGTTGTCAAAAAGACGTGGCGCGGCCGCCTGAGCGGGCTTGTCTGTGGAATTTGGCAGCATGGACATCTCTGTCTATCAATAATTGCTTTTATTTCTATTCAGAAATTGTAGTTTTGTTACAAATCAAAATGTGCTGAGTAAAAAAAAACTGAAATTGTTATCACATCGCCCAACAGATGTTTTCCAGAGTTGCCACACAGACACACTCGGAACTATCGTCTTATCGACACACAAACAAATTTCGCTAGTGGTGGTATTTTTATAGGTACCAGCCAGCTTATTTATGGTGGTATTACACTAGACATGCTGAAAATCGAATATAGACTGAAAGACAGAGATAGAGAACGCATGTTAAAATATACCGTTACACGAGATTTGTTACTGAAGAGTAATTATTCATGTTTAATAAGGTTAATATAATTATATGAAAACTTGATTGCCCCCACCGATGTCAGTTCTATATCTCCATTATCCCTACTGGAAATTCTTATATTACATTTTATTGCTATCACAAGTTAATTATACACATATACCATCGGGGGAAATAAACGAAAATTGCAAAATGTCTGCAGTGGAGTTGAATGCAAGCTCTATCTTTGGATTGTCCAAGTCGATGCGACGCTAATTGAAGCCGTAGATCAAGAGCAGAATCACGCAGACTGCCACTACCGCGCCCAGAATAAGCGAATCGCGTCGCTTCTTGATATTGATGCGCTGAATGAGACTGACAAAAAAAGAGAATACATCGTTTTATATGCTCTATAATCTGTGGCACAACAGGTACTAGGGTTACCTGGAAATCAATGGGAATCGATTCGAGATGTCATTGAATCGCGTCTGTAGCCGCTTGAAGGACTGGCGCTGGGCGTGCAGATTGTCCCGCGTTTCGATGGCTATGTTGATCTGATCGTTCACCAGGTGACTGGCGCTGCTCAGGTGCCCGGTCTCCTTCATGTACATCTCGCGACGACTAAGCCCCGATATTGAGGGGCTGCCAGAAGTGGTCAGGCCGGAGCCGCGTAGAAGTTCCTCCCGCTCGATGCGCACCGTGTGATTGGCACATATTTTATTGAACTCCTGCCTGTAGCCGTGCAGGATCTCCCTATGCCGTTGCAGGGTGTGCATGGCGGCCGCACCTGTTGCGGGCAGGTCCGACATCGACTCATTAAGAGTCGACAGCTGCGGATGGGACGCAGAAGGGGATGAATGCAAGTCGGGGGGAGGACTCAATCACCAGGGATTCCTACCTTCTCCAGCATCTGCTCGATTTCCTCGGACAGCGAGTCGAAGACATGGTCCCCAAGCAGAGGTGATGTGTCAGCGCTGCCGCCGCTGCTATTGCTGTTGCCTCCGCTGCCAGCACCAATTTTACTGAACGCCACCAGCTTCAAGTCGATTTCGTTTTCCAGTGTGCGCGCCTGCTTCCGCAGCACTGTTCAATGAGTTGGGAGAGGGACAGATGAGACAGTTTGTAAATGGTGTACATAACAAGATTACCATCATAGCTGGAGCTGCCCATTTATTTTTGTCGGTAAAAAATTATTTGGGGCCTTTTGTGTGACAATCAGTGTGACCGCTTATGGTATTTTTGATGCCAAAATTGAGCAAAAAGTATTTTATTTTATCGTGGTATATACTGGTATTTTTAAACAACGTCCTGGTATATACTGGTATTTTTCAAGTTGGTCACTTTATTTGATCTTGAGCTAATATTGGTGGGTTTTCAAAATTTTCCCTCTTTTTCGTGGTGAAGAGCGCTTTTCGTGGTTGGTAATATTAAACTAAATATCAAAATCATGGAATACGATTTCAATCAATAAAATATAACGTTATCCCATTGTCGACCAGGGAGGTATTTAATATATGCACGAAATTCATGTAACTTTAAAATATTTTACGAATTACAGAAGAAAGAGGAGGATGGAGCTACAAGGAGCCTTTACAAACAGTTTTTTTTCCGCTGTTTAACAAAGGCTTCTCAAAGGCTTTTTAAATAGAGGGGTGTTAAGTGGGTTAAGTCTCGTTTGATAGCCGGACTGCCTTGGTTTTTTTATGGTATGGTATTTAAATGGTATTGCTTGAAACTGCAATGGTATTTATTTTTTGGCCGGATGGTATTTCTTATCGTTATCGTCACGGTCACGCAGTTTCTCTTCCCGGCTATTTGCGAATCGAAATTTTTTCCAAAACAAACCAAAAAAAGAAAATGTCACAGGCTACGAACGATGTCCGCGTGCCGGACGAGGAGAGCGATTTGCTGCAAATCAAACCGCTGTAAGCAGAACGGGGATATTGCCGTGGAAGTGGGAAAACTAAGCAAACAAAAATGTGCATTCTTTTCAGTGGCGCCGGTCAGGAAGTGGGTCGCTCCTGCATCATGCTGGAGTTCAAGGGAAAGAAGATCATGCTCGACTGCGGCATCCACCCCGGCCTGTCCGGTATGGATGCGCTGCCCTATGTGGACTTGATCGAGGCGGATGAGATCGATCTGCTGTTCATTTCACAGTGCGTGCCACGGCAAGATATTTAAGTGGGTCGAATGTGCTCTCTAAACCACTCTCTGAATTGCAGCTTCCATTTGGATCACTGTGGCGCCCTGCCCTGGTTCCTGATGAAGACTAGCTTCAGGGGGCGATGCTTCATGACGCACGCCACCAAGGCCATTTACCGCTGGATGCTCTCGGATTACATCAAAATCAGCAACATATCCACGGAGCAGATGCTCTACACAGAGGCCGACCTTGAGGCATCGATGGAGAAAATCGAGACAATTAATTTTCACGAGGAGCGCGATGTCATGGGCGTCCGTTTTTGCGCCTACAATGCGGGCCATGTGCTGGGCGCGGCCATGTTTATGATTGAAATTGCGGGCATTAAGATTCTATACACTGGCGACTTCTCGCGCCAAGAGGATCGCCACTTGATGGCCGCCGAGGTGCCCCCAATGAAGCCCGATGTCCTCATCACCGAGTCCACCTACGGCACGCACATCCACGAGAAGCGCGAAGATCGCGAGAATCGTTTCACATCGCTGGTGCAGAAGACCGTGCTGCAGGGAGGTCGCTGCCTGATTCCCGTCTTCGCCCTGGGCCGAGCCCAGGAGTTGCTGTTGATTTTGGACGAGTTCTGGTCGCAGAATCCCGAACTGCACGAGATACCCATCTACTATGCCTCGTCGCTGGCCAAAAAGTGCATGGCCGTCTATCAAACGTACATAAACGCGATGAATGACCGAATCCGGCGGCAGATAGCCGTCAACAATCCCTTTGTCTTTCGTCACATTTCCAACCTGAAGGGCATCGATCACTTCGAGGACATTGGGCCGTGTGTGATTATGGCATCGCCCGGCATGATGCAGTCCGGGCTGTCGCGTGAGCTGTTCGAGAGCTGGTGCACAGATCCCAAGAACGGCGTCATCATTGCCGGCTACTGTGTGGAGGGCACTCTGGCGAAGACCATACTCTCGGAGCCGGAGGAGATTACGACGAGCTCGGGCCAGAAGCTGCCGCTCAATATGTCCGTGGACTACATCTCTTTCTCCGCGCACACGGACTACCAGCAGACGAGCGAATTTATACGGCCTGCTGCGGCCCACCCATGTGGTGCTCGTCCATGGGGAACAGAACGAAATGTCGCGCCTAAAGCTGGCCCTGCAGCGCGAGTACGAGGCGGATGCCAGCACCGACATCAAGTTTTACAATCCCCGCAACACACATGCCGTCGATCTGTATTTCCGGGGCGAGAAGACGGCCAAGGTGATGGGCAATCTGGCGGCCAAGAGTCCCGAGGTTGGGAGCAAGCTCTCCGGCGTGCTGGTGAAGCGTGACTTTAAGTATCATCTTCTGGCGCCCTCCGATCTGGGCAAGTATACGGACATGAGCATGTCGGTGGTGACGCAACGCCAGTCGATTCCCTGGGGCAGTTCCCTGGGCACCCTGGAGCTGCTGCTGGATCGCATTGGCGCCGGCTGTGTGGATGTGGTGGAGCCCGAGCGCAAGCTGCGCGTCTTCAACTGCATTGAGCTGACCGTCGAGCAGAAGATCATTGTCATGGAGTGGCAGGCAACGCATGTGAACGATGTCTACGCCGATGCGGTGCTCGCGTGCATCATGCAGTCCGAGCTGGGCGGCACAAGCCTCAAAGGCGCCACCAAGCAAACCAAGTCGGAGAATTCACGCTTCCGCGAATGCCTCATCGAGACGCTGCAGGATACCTTCGGCGATAGCTGTGTGCCAAAGATGTTCAAGGGTGATCTCCTCCCAGTGACTGTCAGTGGGAAGCGTGCGGAAATTAATCTGGAGACTCTGGTGAGTGCATCCATCGTTGATGGAATGGCATCCTGGGAATCGTTTTATTACTTTCTGTTTCCCCCATTTTCAAGGCTGTTAATTGTGCCGAAGATGACATCCTGCGCCAAATGCTCAACACAACAGTCCATAAGCTGCACCAGACCCTGGTCTCCGCCCACTAATTAACCCGTTCCCATTCCCCCTCCGATTCCCAAACGAATAAATGTTTTGAATGTGCGAATGTTCTTTTTTTATTCGTTTTCCAGTCAAAATAAAAATAAAAAGTATAAGCGGCGGCGGCGGCTGTTAGCGCTGTGTGCTCTTGGCAATCTGCTCCTTGAGCATCAGAATGCTGGCCCGCTGCTCCGACGGCAGCTGGGCGATCTGCTCGTCGGACAACTGCAGCACCTGCATGATGAGGGCGGCCTTGTCCTGGTCGGAGGCGTCCGAGGGCAGGACCCCATGGGCGCCCAGACGGCTCTGCAGCTGCTGGGCTGCGTTTTGCTGCTGCTGTGTTGGCGGCGGCACCTGTGGCGCCACTTGCTGCGGCGGCTGGACGGGTCCGGCACGCAGGCGCGGATCCATCGGCCGTTGGCGTGGATCGCTTGGGTACGGAGCTGGCGCCGAGGCAGGGCCTTGCTGCTGAGCCGGCATTTGGGCGCGCGTCCGGGGATCCATTAGTGGTGGTGGCACCGGATTCGGCATCACCTGGCGCATGTCCTGGTCCAGGTTGCGGGCCATCATGCGCGGATCCATCGGCATGGGCCCGCTGGGACCCATGCGCAGATCAATGTCGTTGGAGTGCACATTATTGAAGTTCGGGCCGGGCACCGGCATCGGCTGCATCGGTCCGGGACCACTCACGGGGCCAGACTGTGTCGGCTGCTGCTGTGGAATCTGCTGTTGCTGCTGCTGCTGAGCCATGGACATGCCACTGGGAGCATTCGGATGGGCACTGCCCCCCAGCACGGGCGGCATCTGGTTGGCCTTGAAGAGCATGCCCAGCGCTTGCTGCGGATCGACGATGCGCATCACCACCATCGCCTGCAGCAGGGCATAGGCCAGTTGGGGGTTGAGCATGAGCATTTGCCGTGCCTCGGATGGATTGCTGACAATGCAGAGCTTCATCTGCTTCATCAGCTCGTACATCTGCTCTGGCGGCAGCGAAGCAACCGTCTTCGTAATCAACTCGGGTGCGTCCTCGGGCTCGCAGGACTCCCCGTATGGATTCTCGACTTGGGGGCCTTGCAGCAGCTGCTGCATCTCCATTCGGGACTTCTCCGTACAGGCGTTGTCCACACGCAACGTCCGTCCGCCGATCTCGTAGCCATTGAGGTTGCGCATGGCGCTCAGCGCGGTCTCCTGATCCTTGTACTCGCAAAAGCCGAATCCCTTCGGCTTTCCGCTCTCCCGATCAAACACGAGCCTGCAATTGAAGGCATTAATATCATATGCAATACATACAGATGGATTCCCGGCTTACTTCAGTGACAAAACCGGGCCGACTTCGCTGAAAATCTCCTTGAGCTTCTCTTCCGTCGCCTCGTATGGGATGTTGCCCACGAATACTGAGCGCATGGACTTGTCCATGATGCTCTGTTCCTGTAATTTGTCCGCCATTGTTTCGTTTTTGGCTGGTATATGCTTCGCAAAAGAATTTAATTAACAAATCGTCGAATTAACAAATAAATTTCCCTCTTCTTCTTCTTCTTCTTCTTGCGGCGACGCAGGGTTGCTACCGAAAAAGTGTTATCAAGCGCCAACTGGTAGCGCAGCTGGCATACGTTTTGCAGCACTCCAACGCCTGGTGTTGTAATTTTTCTTGTCGCAAGGTGAAAACGAATTAAACGGCTATTTAATAGTGAAAAGTGAACAAATATGCTTGAATCGAACACCTAAACGTAGCCGATTGAGCCGTTTATCGGTACTCCATAAAGGCTCGTTGAGAATCCTAGCGCAACTGCATGAAAAACGGGCCTGAAAATTTTACTTTGTGTGTAGCCGAGGCCCATACGCACACACAAACCCACACACACACAACATACACACACTCACACATATGGAGATAAACGCAGCGATGGCCTCGCATTCGCAGCATATATAAAAGCTCAGTTGTATATTGGAGAAGGAGCGCACAAAGCAGAAGACGAGAAGAAAGATTTCTGTGTCATTGAACGAGGCGACGGCGACGACCAGGCAGCCAGACCAAGGAATCAACTCCTCCTCCTTCCCTAGGAGCAGGCTGCAGGTGCATAACTTTTCAAGGATACCCAGCCAGCCAGCTCTGCTAAGATCGATATAGCAGCAATTAGTACTCGCCTTAGTAGTTGTGGTGTAGTGTTGTATTCCTTTTACGCTGTTTTCTGGGTACATAATAGACCGGACCGTCGAATCCCATACCCATAGAATCAACAAAATCAATGCAACGAAAAGTGAACAGCGGAAATATGTATTTTCCAAATTGTGTCTACATTTGGTGCGTGCTGCGAGTGTGTGTGTACAATCATAATAAAAAAAAAAATAAAAAAACGCAGTGAAACGCGTTCTGCGCGTGTGAAAAATTAAAGCAACAGCAAAAAACAAAAAAAAAAAGAGACATTAAGCCAGTGGCAAGATCACAGACAGACACACAAAAGAGCACACAGAGGGAACACACACTCTCTCACACACACACACATAGTACCACAGCAGTCTGCACCCAGCAGAAAAAGGTTCGACGACAAACCCCAGGCAGCAGCAGACGCCTCTGCTCTGCTCTGACGGCTCGGTTCGGTTCGGTTCGGTTGGGCTGTCTTTGTTGAATTAGTTTTAAGTGCATTCATCATTAATTTAGTGGTCGCCCGCACCGGTTTCCAGGCTGGGGATACTCTTACGCACTTTTTGCTGCCGTTTTTTTTTTGTTCAAAGTGTGTGTAACCTTTGCAAAGGAAAAATCAATAGCAACAGACGTAGACATTTATTTGCCCCTGTTTATGCGAGTATATGTGCAGCCCTTGGCGTCCCGTCCTCTGTCCTACTCCTTCCTCCTGCCATTGGCCGGGACCAGCAACAGCAACCCTTGCAGAACCACAAGTAGACCCCCAGTTCGAGACCCCGTTCTCAGATAACAATGCATATTTAACTGCACCGGAAAAATGAGCAAATATTATAAATAAAAGCAAAAGTTCCCAGACCACAAGTGCAGCCAAAACGACAGCAATCGTCACAGTTGGGCCGGGTCGTTGCCTCAGACTCTGACGCTGCCCATCGACATCCTCGGCCGTTCGCCCTGCCGTCATCGTTGCCCCGTTCATTGAGCAAAAAAGCTGTTCCAGAAGTTGTCGGCCACATCTCTGGTTGGCATTCCGATTCCAATCGACCATTTCTGACTTGCGTCCAGCTTGCGCATGGCAGCCCTTGTACCTCTACTCTACTCTCTACTGCTGCTCTCATCCCATGCGACCCGGTGTCATGTCTCATGTCCACACAATGGACTGACCAACGAATACTCAACAAAAATCCAAATTCTAAAACTACCTTCATTCGATCTGTGTAGAAATTTCCCTTGATTTTGGTTCATTATCTTCTAGGGACTTTTTTCTCAGAGAATTTCCTTTATCGACTTTTTATCACTATCATGATTATCATGACAGTGCTGTATGTTCAACCCTAAAATAATCTGGCGTTCGGGATTAGTCTCTAAAAACACCCACAAAAAATGAAGCTCAATAGGAATTTCGATGGGCTGCAACGACACAGATTTTCTTCCGATTAGTTTTTGAACAGATGTTTAGTTCAAGAGCAGAGCCTGGCCGGCCAAACAGCTGTTAATTTGGATAAAAGTACAACAAAAAAAGTGTCAAAAGTTTGTTTTAAAAATAAAATAAACAATTAAAAGTGATGCTTGGCTGTGAGGCATGCATGTTTCTCCAGGTTAAAGACTTTACACATTGGGTTGGAAATTCAAACAAGAGGCAACCGAATAGATTCAGTGTGATTCGGTATTCGATTTGTTCGGTCTGTTGGAATCAGTGTCTCAGCTTTCTCAATCAAACGATGCAAATACAGCCATTTTTTTACTGAATCAGATCCTAAAATTTCGATTTTTTTTTCTCGCTCACTACATTTGATTTTTCAGGCAGAGCGAACGAGAAAGCAGCACACAAATATGCTGATAGCAAGAGAATGCTTTGCGTCAAATAAAAGCATTAAAGTCGCCTGAGTATAGCTGTATGATGAACATACAGCTGAACATACATTTAAAGCTGATCTCACCTATCTTACAGTTAGTTCAAGTCTAGTGAAATATTCACCCTTTGGATATATTCAGGAAATAGAGATTTGGAAATTCCATTAACCGATTTTGTTTTACTATTATTACTATTATTAATTATCAAATATCAAAGAATGTTGACATTTTAATTTACTTAAGTAAACGCATGGTAGAACCTCGAAAGCATTCCTAGCTGGTGCAACCGAACACCTACAATACATTCCAAAGAAATTGTGCTCCACCAGTCAGTCAGTCAGTCCTTTCTTGCCACCTAACAGAATGTGTAATAGATGCAAATAGGTTTGGAAGGGTACTACTGATTGAGTTCCATGGAAACGGACTGACACATGGCAGAGCAAGTGCATACTTGGTCCGTTTCGGCCTTAGCTTATCTGAGATCTCAATTTCATGTGATTTCTGCAAGCTCAGCAGCCAGGGCCCTTTCTCCTGCTTGCTTACGCTCAATCACGCTTACGCAGATTACGCTTGTCGCATTCCCCGGGAAAAACGATCCGCCGCTGCCGCTGCCGCCGCCGCACATTCTTTGGATATCAGCTTACCGGAGGCCGCAGATATCCGACAACAGCTGGGGCTTGGGCTTGGTGGCATTGGTATTCTCGCTGTATGGATTGGCACTCACATTTCAATTTCTTTTCGCAGCTTGACCGACTCGCTCGCAGATCTCAAGGATTGAGCAAGATGGCTGCCACTACCGCCAAGCAAGCAGGACACACTGTTTTATGACTCTGAGGGGGAACCCAGAGAGCGAGAGAGCGATTAAGCGACGAGAGAGAGTCTAAGAGCGTCCCAGAGTGAATTAGCAGCCAGAGAGAGAGCAGGAAGAGACCCAAGGCCGCCATCATGGTCGACAGCGTGCAGTGCCCCGTGTGCACCTTGTACCTGCATGCGGGTATGAATCTCTCCGACCACCTGGAGACTCATCCCAAGGAGCAGGTCATCAAGGCGCTGGTGCAGATGACAATTGTGGGCAACACTGGCATGGGCAATGCCCTGGCGGCGGCCATGCTGGGCAATGGCTCATCAGCAGCATCAGGCGGTGCAGATGCCGGTGGCTCCGAAGACACCGCCGCCGCCGCCGCCTCCTCGGCATCGTCGCCATCTGTGGCTGATGTCAAACCAGTTGTTGTGGCCGCCAGCTCATCGGTAGCCAAACCCATAACATCAGCCTCGAATGCATCCACGGCGTCCCTGCAGCCGCCTCCACTCTCCTCCTCCTCAGCGAGCAATAGCTGTAGCAGCAGCAGCAGCAAATTGAGCAATCCACCGATGAAAGCACTGAAATGCGCACCGCCCACGACTGAGGCGCGAGCCAACAACACATCCAACAACGCACCCACCACAAACAGCGCAATGACCGCACTGTACCAGCCACCGCTGGTCACCACGGACTATCGCTACACTAATCAGCAGCAGACGAGCTTCGCGCGTGGTACCAGCACAGCCACAGCGACCGCCACTCTGGTGATACCACAGGTGCCCCAGCAGCACTTCCTCGCGAGCAGCCATCCCCCTCAGCAGCAGCAGCAGCAACAGACCCACTTTACCCATCAGCAGCAGCAGCAGCAGCAGCATCCTGGCCTGAAGTTTACCTATGCCACCACGCTGCCGCCCCCTCCGCCGCTGCAGGTGAGTGCCAGAAACATTGCCCTGAATGTTGCCCCTGAAAGTTTCAACTAAGTTCAAGTCCATTCCATTCCACCAGTCTCCCCTTTTAGTTGCATATTTTCAAGAAATTTTCAATTCGCAATCAAGAAATCAAGAAATATGGAAAAACCTTTACCCTTCCTTTGGGGAAGCATTTGATTCAAGAATATAATTTCGATGGCGTTTCTTTTAGACGCAAGTTCCCCCCAGACACAGTTCAGTTTGTACTTCAATGTCTTGGGAATGGTTTGCCTCCTGTCATTTGTAGTTCTCCTGAGATTCGCTCACACAAATTTTCCTTTTCTATTGGCAGCTCTTCACGCAGCAGCAGCAACAACAGCAGCAGCAGCAGACAGTAACGCAACCGCACCAGAAACCTCCTCCCGCCTATGGAGCCGCCATCAGTCAAATACGATCTCAGCACAACCAAAACAAGCAGCAACATCAGCAGCAGCACCAGCACCAGCAGCAGCAGCAACAGCAACAGCAGCAGCAACAACAGCAGCAGCAACATGTGACCGTTCATCATAACGTAACCCTGGCACCACCGTCGACGGCCCCAACAGCAACAGTAGCAGCAGCAGCTGCAGCAGTAGCTGGAGGCAAGCACACCGGCAAAGCACACACGGAAGTATTCCTGAATCCCCCACCACCGCCGCTGCCACCGCAGGCGCATGCGCAGCACCAGCAGAACCAGCATCATCATCACCACCAGCAACAGCAGGCACAGCAGTCATCGATGCCAGTGGCCCTTACAACTTCCGCCCCCAGACAGCAACAGCAGCAGCAGCAGCAGGCGGTGACATTGCAGGCTTACGGATCTGCTGCAGGCAGCTGCTCCACTTCCTCATCGACGACTGGTCGAGGGAGCCGTCAGACCAATTCTCCCTTTGGCGCATTGCTCAATGCGGCGGCGGCAGCTGCCAGCTCCTCGCCCTCGTCCGCGTCTGCATCGGCCGCCTCGGTGTTGCGTTATGCAGAGTCGCCAGTGGCGCATTATCTGGAGCGGGATAACGGGGACTTTATTGTCCAGGAGACGCCCAAGCATATTGTGGAGTGCGTTGAAAAGGAGGACGGCGAGTTCTCCGTGATCGAGCGCATCTACCAGTCGCCTCCCAGTGTTCTCCACATACACGACGACGACGAGGACGACGAAGATGACGAGGACGATGATGATGATGAGGAGAACGAGGCGGCACCGCAGGACGAGCACGATCATGTGGAGGATGGGGACGATGAGCGGGACGAGAACAGCCGCTGCCGCAACTTGACCAAAACAACGAAAAAGTCGCGCAAGACAAAGCCCAAGCGAACCTCCAAGAAAACCGCGCGGCAACATCTGTCGGACGAGGAGTTCATGAGCATCAGCAGCGGGTGCGAGAGCGACTCGGAGCCGGAGACGAAGATGGAGGTGCAGGCGGTGGTACCGCCTCCTCTGTGCACGGCCCCATCTACGAGCAGTGCAGCGGCGGCGGCGGCCGCAGTCGCCACCGCGTCCACCCTGGCCGATGGCCATTCGAACTCCACCTCGAACTCCAATTCGAACTCGAATGCCAAGTCCAAGAAGAACCGCATCACAGTGCTCAGCGATGTGCCGCTCAACATGAACGAGTACCTCGATCTGATGGGCAACATTGTGGCATCCAGTCGCATCGGCACCTCTCGGCCATTTGCCGCCGTGGCGCCCATTCCCCTGGTCAAGGTGGAGAAGGAGGAGCCCCTGGATGAGTACGACAATGCGGAGGGGCATATGTCGGATGCGACGGATCCCATGCTGCTGCTGGAGCATAAGCCCAGCTTGGAGCAGAGCTGTGGCACAACCAGCGTCATCCGCATGGCCAGCGCCATGTCGGCGGCCACGGAGGACTTCACCCAGCCGCCGCCCATGAAGGTCGAGGTTGAGGCCACGACGCTGCTACCTCAGCGGTTCTCGACTCCTGCCCAGCTTCGTGGACCCAAGAAATTAGTCATCAAACCAAAGGCCACGGCAACGGCAACGACGACGACGACAACAACAACAAAACAAAAGACTGACACCCCATCTTCCTCGAGCGCGGATCCTCCAGCATCCAACTGCACCTCCTCATCCATATCAAAATCCGCCACGGAGCTGGTTCACATTAAGAGCGAGATCACGGAGATGCCGTCGAGCAGCATACTGGAGAAGCATCTGACCACACGAAAGCACTCGACGGTCAACGATGACGATGCTCGGGTGCTGCTGGAGTTTGCCAATTCGAAGCAGCCGTCGACACTCGCAGGCACCGCCTCCAGCACCACCTTTGTGGTGAATGCCAATTCTGGTTTCCCCTCCGCGGGCTCTGTGTTTGCCAGCAGCACGGGCACGGGGGCGCCGAAGGCGGGCCCAGCCAAGCCGGGCGAGGAGTACATTCTGCCGGACAACAATCTGGAGGTGGACGAAATTGTGATATCCTCCTCGTCTTCCTACGCCTCATCCGTGGCGCAGGTGCATCCATCGCTGCCCGCATCGCTGCAGCCACCAGCAGCTGCCGCTTCCTTTAACGACTTCAATTTCCTGTACCACCAGACCACAACCACGGCCACAACGTCCGCGAACTGTGCCTACTTCACGCCCTTTGGCCGCCAACAACAGCAGCAGCAGCAGCAACATACGCAGCACGGAGTCAGCGATGCCACAAATGCAGCCACCTTGGCCTCCTCTTCCAGCAATTCCTCGGCGATGGATCACGACTCGATGAATGCCACGTTTCGGGTGGCCAAGACGCAGTCGCTGCAGTCCTGGTACCAGCCAGATCAAGATCACGATCCACAGAATCAGGCAGCAGCTGCAGCATCAGCAGTCGGAGCAGGAGCGGGAGCGGGAGCATCCTCCTCGAGCCAGAACCAGAACCATGAAGGGGCGCAGCCCACCAACTTCAATGCCGCATTGGCTGCAGTCGATTGCTGCAGTGTGGCCGTCGATGGGGATGTCAAGTATCTGGATTTGGACGCGTGCAAGCGGGAGCAGCTGAGCAGCAGCAGCAATCTGCCATCAGCATCCGCCTCCACATCGACAACATCTTCGTCGTTCGCTGGCGCGGCCACAGAGAGCAGCCTCGTGGGTGGGCTCAACATACGCACCGATGAGAAAATGCCCGCCAAGGGCGAAATCTCAGAGCAGGAGAGCAACTGTGACATCGAGAACTCGTGGAGTCAGTCGGTAAGTGCGCAGAGGAGGGTATCTTTCCCACAGATCAGTGAATGAATATATTTCTAATAAATTGTATGCATTTTTAGGTGTACGGCGACATATCACAGCGATACTTTAGGAATCAGTTCACTGGCGGCTACAATCCCGACTGGCGGCAAGACTACTATCCGGTGCAGGATCTCAGCGCTCAGCAGCGGGAGCACAAGCGGTAAGAGCAGCGTTTTGAATTGCTCGAGCCCATCATCCATAGCCAGATTACATATTCCGCTTGAAACTGTTTTTTTCGCAGATTCGATTTTAATGCTGTCGACGACGAGGCCTCCTCGAGCTCCAGAAAGAGTCATCTGATCGATGATCAGCCGGCAGCCACCACTTCCTCGACGTCTTCGGCATTGCTGGCTGGTCCACCAATCGCATCAACGTCCAGGGCTGCCGCTGAGGCGGCGGAGGCAGCAGCTTCGGCTGCTTTGGCGCAGCGCAAGCCGCATCGTCGCAAGCTCTACAAGTGTCCGCATTGCGAGGCCATCTTCGAGAAGCTGAAGGAGCGGAATGCGCACATGATTGGCGAGCACAACTATGTGCGTCAGAATCGACGTCTGATTTGCACACAGCCGCAGATCGGTGATGCATCGATGTTGCCCCCACCACCGTCTCAGCAGCAACAGCAGCAGCAGCTGCTCATGCATGCGGGCGTTGGGCGTTGGCATGGGTAACGGTAGCGATGAAGGTGTACAAGAGGATTCCAAAGATGGCATTGTCAAGATCAAGCAGGAACAGTGCCAGGACAGGCCGGATGTAGAGCAGATTGAGACCAGCCCCGAGCTACTGACCGATGTCAAAGATTCCCAGCTGCTGGGCATTGGCGATGGCGAAGCGGATGGTGATATCAAGCCGCCCAGTCAGCTGGACCAAAAAATGACACTCCCGCCATTGGCGATGACCACGCCAGCCGCCAAATTGGCGGCTTTATATCGAATGCTTATTTCCTACAACGAGTCGAAGCTGGGACAGGAGCACAACAACCTCAACGAGCTGGAGCAGAAGGCGATGGAGAAGTCCATCTTTCTGTGCTATGTCTGCCGCACCGACTTTCCCTCCGTTAAGCTCTACGATGCACATCTCACGGAGCATCCCGCCGAGTGCTTCACCTGTGGCAAGAAATTCTACAGGTGGAAGAACTTCTCCCTGCATCTGAAGCGCCACTTGGGCTGGAAGGAGTTTGGCTGCTATGTCTGTGACAAGAAGTTTGTCGTGCGAAGCGCCCTCGTCGAGCACATGCGCATGCACACGGGCCAGACGCCGCTCAAATGCAAGATATGCGGTGAGTAGGCGCCTCAAAAACATACCCATAGCCATAGCGAATTGTTCTAATTAATGCTTCCTTTTGATTGATAGGCAAAAAGTTTAAGCGGTATTCGAATTTGACGCAGCATCGCAAGCGTCACACAAAGGTGATGGTGCGCAAGAAGGAGTACGTGTGCCACTGCGGCGAGGTGCTGCCGTCGAAGGCACGCTTCCTGTGGCACAAGGAGACGCACGATGTGAAGCCCAAGTGCTGTCCGTATTGCTGCGACCGGTTCGTGCATGCCAACTCGCTGCGCCGCCACATACGGCTGGCGCATTCGGATAAGTTCGACTACGCCGAACCGATGGAGTGTCCCATGTGCAAGCAGATCTTTGCCAAGACCTCGATCAAGGCGCATATGGCCACGCACTCGACGGATCCGCAGTACGACTGCGCCATCTGCAACAAGAGCTTCTCCACCAAATGGAATCTCAAGATACACTCGTGGGTGCACGCCAATCGGACGGCGAAACCGTTCAAATGCGAGTACTGCCCAAAGGCGTTTGTGCGAGAGCTGGACTTCAAGAACCACATCAACGCACACAAACAGATAAAGCCGTACACCTGCGAGTACTGCGGCTGCAAGTTCATACGAAAGTACAACTACATGAGGCACCGACGCGAACACCACGGCACCAAGAAGTTCACCTGCGACCAGTGCGACAAGTCATTCCATCGGCACTACTATCTGATCGAGCACCGTCGCATGCACACGGGCGAGCGGCCATTCACCTGCACCATATGCGGCAAGAGCTCCACCACCAAGACCAATCACAACAAGCATCTGAAAATCCATCACTCGCGCGATCCCTTCACCGTGGAGGTCTAAATGAATAATAATCTAACTAACAACTAACGTCTAATATAACCATTAACTAGGTAGTTGTTCATGACTCTTCTCTGTGTGTACTACGTGTGTCTCTGCTGATGCAAAAGCATCATGCAACAGCAACAGCAAAACAAAACAAATTAGTATTACTTATCGAACTATTATATATTTAGTTTACATACGCGAATGCCAATTCTTGATAAAACAAAACAAAAAAGAAAAACAATTTCTTGTTCGAAATGCAAGAAAAACAGACATACAACAGACAGACAGACAAAACAAACGAAACAAAACAAAACAATTATCACAATAACAACATTTTACTAATCGTACATTTTGGATGTGGTTTAAGAACTTAGCTAAATGTAAAGTGTTTCCTTTCCCCCCCCATGCCCATCCGCATCCCCACCCCACCACCACCACCATTTTCCCCCAATACGCAAAAGGCATGCGAATGGCGGAATCGTTTTGCCTGCTTTAATCCCGTTTAGTTTTAAACACATTTTAGTAAAATATGGCATACCTAGGTCAGTGCAATATACATATGTATAAGTATACATCAATTACTTATTATGCCGCAAAAACCATTTAGTTTCTGTAATTTAGTTCGCAATAGGTTTATTCATTTATGTATGTATATCGATGGGTTTTGCGGGAGGCGAAGCCCCAATCCACATATAGTTAATTTAAGTTAGCCACAATTGGTTCTACAAAACTTTCGAGTTTTCCAAACTTGAGCACATTCGAAGCGAAGGACATACCTACACACATACATACACAGAAAACGAATCCCATCTAACAACTTGTTATATAATTTGTATTTTTCTAATTGAAGAGATTACTCTCTGCCAGCAAATCGAACGTAAGCGAACACAACTGTCATATTGGATAAACAATTTCGATGTACGTAGAATATTCTTGATTTATAGTAGTTGCAACTTCTCTAGGCTATTTTAATGGATTGTTTCAATGGTTTAAAGCATCAATTAGTTAAAATTTCTAGCATTAAGTGAACAAAACATTAAGTCTAAATGAAATTTCATAATAATACCATGCAACCATGCATAATAATGATAACGAAAACAAAACAAACAAACAAAAAAAAACACAAAAAAATGAAAACCAAACAATTTTAAAATATTTACAAATTACATACAAATTTCAATGAGAACTAATGGAAAGAAACCCATTCTATGGAGGAAATAAATTCAATTTATGGATAATTACAAAACAATCATACGCGTATATATTTTATTTATATTTTTCTTTTAATCAAAAACTTAATGAGGTGACTCTCCGTTTAAAGAGCCTTTACGATTTCCACAGTCATCCCGGAGAAAAAAAACCAGAGCTCAGGTTTAACTGTGCTACCAATGCCAACGACCTCAGAAAGGTGAATGTTGACCTCGCCCTCTTGGCTGACTAATGACAACATGGGATTCTTCATGGCGATGTCAAGTTAATCAACTCATAATGTTTGCACGTGAACGGCATTTGGTTTTTCTTTTCAATATAAATTCCAATTTCATCCAATACCTTCCCTGCCAGTATATCCTAGTCATTCGTAAATGTCTCGGTTTCGTTGAAAAAGGTACATGGATATTAATTAATTTTAAATGATAATTTAAAGTTAATTAAAACATGAACAGATATGACGAAGCCAACACACGCGGTGTTCCCAAAGGGGACCCTATCTTAGTTTGTACTCGTTAATATGTTTAACATTTTTGCAAAGATAGAAACTATCAATTGAGGTAATAATTACGAGTATGGTTTACAATAGAGCGAGCGTATTGTTTCAATTGGTATTGGCTAATGATAGAAATCGACTTAGCCATAAAACATCAGAAAATACACTCGTGGTAAAACTAAATTTCACCCATCAATATAGTGCGAGCGACACTTTGAGATTATTTGAATAGTAGGAGGATTAATAATAAGGAGTAATAATAATTTTAGCCATGAATAATGAGAGCTTAATAAGCTATTGTTGTAGTTTTTTATTTAGGACCTGAAAAATTTTAGCCGTTTCCATAGAGCTTCGTCCGTTACATCTCTCTCTCTCTGTCCGTCCCCCTCATTTGGTTCTCTAACTCTAAGTCTACGATATCTGTGCGTTAAAAAAGACGGGTATATCCACACGAATCTAGTCATATACTCTTGGAGAACCGTGTATAAAAAGCATGATTTGATCCCCATTTAGACGACAACGGGAAGTGATGTTTTAATAAAATAACTCGGATAATTTTGGAATTTTTATAAGAATGTGTGTGTTTATTAATTTGATGAGTTAAGACAAAAATTAAAATAATATTGTTATACATATTCAATTATGTACTTATTTAAATGAAGACGCATATTCAAAATGCTTTCGAAAATTATGAATTGGATAGAGTACAAAGTGGTAACCTGTTTTCGTTTTTTTAGACGACAAAAATTAAATAATTCCGATTGTTTGTCAATTGAATAAGAGAATGTTGAAACTGAAAACTTCGATACATATTAATTTATGTTATAATGAAAATTAAGTAAATGCGCATATTCAAAATGATGTTGAAAGGTGAGAGTTTTTTATATATGTTTTGGATTATTTTCACTTTTTGAGGAACATCCAATTTTCAATTAATGGTTCATACAGTCGCTTTGTCGAGTTCTTATTCTCGAAGAGTTCGACTTCGATCAGCTTGTGACCATCTCTAATGGATTCGCTGGATGAGTCGAAAACTGCTTCGGAACGATCGCACTTGCTGGCGTGGTAGTTGGAGGGGTAGTGAACTCTGGCAAACACTTCAGGATAATTACAGAGGCAAGCTTGCAGTGCCTGATAAACGGTCTTCTCGCCGAATTTCTGGTTCCTCTTAACTCCGTGCAGTTTGACGCGGCACGAACGCAACGGGAACATAAACAGTTCCTCGGGCATCTCCTTCAGGTGGGCATAGGACACCGTTTCGGTGTCATGGAAATCAATGTAGTATACGGTGGCTTGTTTAGTGGGCTTGTGAATTTCCTTGACAGTCGCACGATACCATAGTTCATCCTTGGAGTAGCGGGCCAGACACAAAGCATCCAGCAACGGATGCAGTGGCGCCGCCTTATTTATCAGGGCGCTTGTTTCCTGGACCAGGCTAATATCACGTTTTGTGAACTCACACAGGCTTGGCGAAATTTGCAGCTCAGTAGCTGAGATTAGGCAGTCGATGGTACACTGGAACTCTTTCACTCCAGCCGGCAAAATGTGTGACTTGAAGGAGCCCTGGCCGCCATAGAGAGACCGAACTGTGGATGTGTCCAGTGGTGCGAAACTGGCGTTGTTCTTCATAGTCTTTGGGGTAAAAGAGTAAAAAGCATTATAAATAAATGTGACCTCTTCTCTAATAAGGGGGGCATATAAATACCTTATAGCGCAGCTGAATGCGGCGAAACAACTGATCCTTGCAAACGCCAAATTCTGGCTTCTCCTCAGTGCATGTTTCCTTGTCGTCATCCCCGTTCTCATCATCCTCATTGTCGATGCCTTCGTCGATGTCGGCATTCTCGAATTCCATTGAAACAGTGCTGTCGGCATCTTGGGGGCGTGATGGGTCCATGCTCATGCCATCGCCATATTCGACATCGAAATTATCGAAATGTGTCCCAATGTTGATTGGCTGACGCTCATCTGCCGCTTGTCGGCAGTCAATGTCCCGATCGAACTCGAAACCCTGTACATTCGTGTGCTTTACATTATACTTCTTTTTGACCGGCGGAGACTGGGCCGTTGAATGGGTTTCGTCGTTCACCCGCCGCTCTGGCCTCGTCTTAGCCGACATAATTGGACCACCCGCAGCCAAAGTCTCCAGCTCGTCAAAGACCTTAAACGCATCCAAAGTCGGCGTGGGCATTGAAATGCCTTTTTCTTTCACACGTGAGTCAACTGGCACCGCCATGCCGATGTGCAACATCATGGTGGCTACATCCACGGAATCCACCTTTATTTGGCAGGACGGTATCTGTTTGGGTCCACAGTGCTCTTTCACGCTCACGCTGCACACTTGCGTAACAATTTTCTTGTGCACGGTGTCCATCTCAATCAAGGTGTACTTTCCGCGCTTGGGCCGCACGCCGTGAATCGTCACCAGCCAGCAGAGTGCATTTAGCTGGGGAAATGGAGCGTATGGCAACAACTCTTCCGCCAATACCGTCTCAATGTTGCCGTAGTCCACGTATAACACCGAATAACCACCCGCGCTCTTGTGACCCTGCACAATGCCACGATACAACTCGTTGTCCAGGTGATAGGTGACCAGCACCGGCTGTCCCACGACATAGGTGGTCGTGGTTGGACCGCGACGCTCCATCATCGGTTTGAAGCGTTTCTTTAGCAGGTCGCGCATGTGCTCCGTGAATGGTTTATCGGAGGCCAGGCTCATATAGGGGTCACAGTCGTAGTTCACATTCGTGACGATGCCAGTGTAGAGGGATTTCTTGCACGGGCGTGGCGTCATCCAGCCAGGTGGCGGCTTCACCTGTCCTGTGGTGGGTGAGGATGTGCCGAAATCCATGAGAAGCTGCATCGGTGGCATACCCTCGCAGTGCTCAAAGGCCGGCTTGATTTTAAGCAATTTTGGTTCAAAAGTCTTTAGATATTCGCTTTCGTTCATTAGCGACTGCGCTGCCAGCTCCTCACTGGACTTGTTTGTTTCATCATCTAGCATCGGGTCCTTGTCAATCTGGTAGTCCTCCTCGGGATCCTTCTCGGCCACTCTGGCGAGGACGAGTGTCTCGTTGATATTGACAAACTTGGTTCGCGACGGTGTGAAGGGGCCCGTGACTAACCGTGTGCGAGCCATACAAGACGACGCTCATCGTCTGGCCGTGCCTGCCATGGCTAACCGAGTACAGCTGATCGTAGGCCTGTAGCTGGTCCTTGAAGAAATCAATGTTGTCCGCCGTCCACTGTTCGTTCTTGGGTCGTAGGCCATACAGTTGGCAGCGCTGGGCACTGGCAGCGATGTGTTGCTGCTCCTCGGATACCGTGGCGAGGCTCACATTTTCCACATCGCGCACCAGTTCGCCCAGGTCACGCAGTTGTACCTCGTAGCGTGGCAGATCGTTTTCATTGGTCGGCTGGTTGACGTGCAACACGACGCCTCGGTGCCAGAGGGCCGCCAAGTCGCCCTGGGCCCGCACCTGCACATAGCACATGTCGCGCTCCTTCCAGTCGAACTTGATGGGGTTGTTCTGGTAACGATCGGCAGCGTCTGCCTGCACATCCTCCTGGAGCTTCTGTATCGAGGACTTGAAGCTGGGCAGGGTCACGTAGAACTCGTCTGGATGGCGCACATGCAGCAGCTCAACGTGCACATGCTTTTTGCGTTGCTTGTCTGGCAGTAGCGGCGACAATGGCACGCTGTCCTTCTGCAGTTCGATGAACTTGCGGGTGTCCACATCGAGGGGCATGACATTCACTGGGGCAACGTCAGCCTGCTGGCTACTTTCGCCATTCGAGGCGCAGTGCTCGAGGGCCACCATTTGGACACCAACGCTAAGGGACTCCGAACTGGAACGGATGACGTCCAAGGTCACACGGTACACATCCTCGTGCACGCTGATCACCTCCATGTGCATCTTGGGATTCGAGGTGAGCTGCTTAAACGCAGCGATCGCTTCCGGCGTCCACAAGTAGTCGTTCGCCTGCAGAGTCTCCACATCGGCCAGACAGCACTTGATGCTCAGCTCTCTTTGCTCTCTCTCTTCCTTGGGCAGCACGAACAGCTGTGCCCAGGATACCTTCTGCGTGGATCCAAAGTCGACGAGTCGAACTATCACGTACCCTACGAATAGAAACGATAATTGTAGCACCTCACGCTCACGCTCACATGCCTCATCGGGCACTGCACTGCACTGCACTCACCATCTTTCAACAACATTTCGATGCAAACGCGCACCCAACGGTCCTCCAATTGCATCACGCAACCCATTTGCAGCCGCCCCACAAAGATGTTCTCCAGATTGTCGAGATCCATGCAGTCCATGGTACGCCTCAGCGAGTCCTCCAATTCGGCGCGCTTGCGTTCTAAGTCGTGTCGCATCACATAGAACTCTTGGGGATGATTCACATGAAGCATTTGTATCATCAGCACATCGCCGATTTGTTGTTTAGTCTTGGGAATGCGTTGGGCCTTTGGGGCCATCAGTTGCTCCAGCTCCGCGGCAGAGCCACCACGAGCACGCGCCAGTCCAGCGTATAAAAAGGCTTCGCGCACAGATATATCGGCCTTGTAGTTGGTGGTGATGAGGTCCACTTCGTGATGTTGATGCGACAGGGCTCGCTTTACGATCACATGTACGGGATGCCTGCAGGGGGAATCAGCAGGGTGTCAGCACGGGGGTCAGATCTGCATTCATTTACTCATCACTTACTTATTCAGCACCATCTTGAAGTGGGTACTGGCCCGAGTATCCCACATCGCAAGCCTCGGCTTCAGATCGCTCAGGCTGCAGTGGACCGCTGCGTAGGGGAACAGGGTCAAGCGATAAGGAAGTTCATGGAAGCTGCAAAAGAATTTCAATCATTTTCAAATGATATTTCAACAGATGTTCATTCACTCATTCACTTACTTGCTGCTGTGCACCATGAGATTCAGGCCGATGTCTGGCAGAAAGACATCATAGGTGTCGGGTATCTCTGTCAATTTCTGGCTGACAAGGACGCGGTGGAAGCGATCCTCGTCCTTGTGGTAGGCAATGTAGTGCTGGCCCACCACAATGTCCACGGGCGTGGAGCTGGGCGTCAGGACATACGAGTCCAGTTCCGTGCGCAACTGCTTGGCCGCTTCAACGCCCTGCACGTAAAAGTCCTCGGGTGATTTGATGGCAAGCACACTCACCTCTGCATTGGACTTGAACCAGTCGGTGGGGCGTGTGGTATTGGCATTGGTATTCCCCTTTGATTCGTTTAGATTCGTGCTGATATCCATTGCCGAGAAGGTTCGCTCCAGTTCGTTATCCTGTGCCGGCGCTGCTCTATAATTAATCATCGGGCGACGCTTTTGATTTTGGTTCTGGCTATTGGCATTCGGATTCGGATCACTTCGCTCAGCACGCATCCGCGGGTGAATAACAGCCTGCTGCTGGTACATGTTTTCCTTGCCGCTGCTCGATGTCTGGAAGAAGGAGTTGGCGCCATTCGCGCTGGACACACTGCTGCTGTTGCGCTCGAGCTCCGACCGGAAGCGCACCACAATGCGCGGGTCGATGTAGTCGCACTCGAAATGCTTCTCAATCATTTTGTGCAGCTCCAGGCAACCGCCGGACAAGCTGAAAAAATATGCACAAGAGTTGAATAAATGTTTTTGGGCACACTGAACACCGAACACTGTAAATACCGATAGGGATTGCCGTCCACCTTGCTCACTTTCACGGAGCTTGGCATTTTCTCCAGATTTTCACTGGTCAGACGCAACAGCTCCTTGAGCCAAAAATCCTTTGGCGCTGGGCTGACAGGCGTCGTGTCCTTTTCCAGGAATTGCTGCAGTTGCTGTGCCCATGGAAGTAGCAGATAATAAATAAATAAACAAATAACACACACAATTTGTCCACTCGCTTACCTTGATCACAGCCTCGTAACCATTCAGCATATCCATCGCTTTCTTCAGCTCCATTTGGCCCGGCTGGCTGGACTCTCGCAGCTGCTCGGTGAGCTTCAGTTCGGACATCTGAAGGAGGCCGTGCAGCTGGCCATAGCGCTGCGTTATGCTGCCCAGCACCTCGACGGCATAGCCGCTCTGCTTCGCATTGGCCGCGCGCACCACCTGCGAAAGACAAGACACAAAATTACCGCAGTTTTAATGCAAAAGATACAAATGCAGATTAAAATGATGTACATTCTAATAACATGGGGCTCTGCCGCGCCGCCACCTCTCCAGCAGGTGAACGGCAGGCAGGCACAGTGTCTGCTCAACGCGGTTCAACTTTTAATTGTGAATTTCTCAATCGGCAATTTGGAGGCAACTTCTTCTTCCTCTGCTGTTCATCCTCCTCGCCTCCTCTTTGTTTGAGTTGCAATGATCATTATCAGAAATTGTTTGGCTCTTGGTTTGGGGTTTTTGAAAGTGATTGTAAAAGCAAACCCAAACTAAAAGCTGGCTGGCTGGCTGGCTGGCTTATGACAGCTGATTTGTAGCAGATGACAGGCAAGTTCGCGCCAATGGCTGGTTCTCCCATAAAAGGGAGATCCAAACCGATCCGATCCGATACGAACCGATCAGATCAGATCCCAAACTCGACAACATCTCAAGTGTTGTCGTGTAAATGATGCCGTCGTGTAGGAGCCCGAATCTGGCACATCATTAAAATGAAACTTGGTTGGTTTTTTTTTTTTTTTTTTTGATCTGCCACTCCATTGCCTCGGGCCACGGGTACCTCCTCGTCGGGTAATGTGAAATCAATTCACTTGACCTTGTCAAGGGTCTTGCCACTTGATGTGTCTTGTGGCTGTTAGACATAGACATTTTCATTGTTTACCTTGTCTATCCACACCCCACACCACACCACCCCTTCCATCCATCCATCCATCCATCCATCCATCCATCCACTACACACACGTCAACCAGCACACATCGCGGGACAGAGTGAGAGCCTCTAGATACCGCGTTTCATATTCATATTCCTATATTGTACATACAGTCCGTCCCCTCGCCAATTAGTTTTAATGGTCGCCCAGCCTCGAAAAAAAAAAAAAACTTTTCAATAATCCGCAATCTCAGGCCCCAATTCGAATTATCACAAGCAGCAAACGGCAAGCAGTCAACGACTGACTGACTGACTATCCACTTCCTACACAGGCCACGAGTTTTATGGCCGCATTAAAGAACTCTGCGAGTGGGCACCCCAGCCCAAGCCCAGGCCAGCCACGTAACAATAATAACAACAGCCAAACAGAAATTAAGCAACCCAGCCCGGCCAAAGCAGCCTATGGCTTTTATTCCTTCTGCTCTGCTCTGCTCTGCTCGGATCTGGCTAAAATGTGAGAGCACGTCATGAGCATATTCGTTTGACTTAGAAGCCAACACACAACACAATGGGGCAGGAGGGGCCAGAGCTGGACAAGCCGAAGCCACGAATACCCTTGCATGGAACGAGCCCTGCCAGGATAAAGTAAAAATTATAAGTATAAATCTTATTTAGTATTTTGTGGGCATATTTTTGTGATGATCAATCCTACGCAATTTATAGCCTGGCATAATTAAGAGATATTAAATGCTCGCCCTCTAGCTTATGTATTAGTGTTTGATCGCACATCAATCACTTTGGATAGTTTCGGTTCGGTTCGGTTCGGTTCGGCTGTGCTGAGCTGAGCTGGCTGCTGTCATAATTTGATCTGCTCTCTGATCAGCCTCTCTGGACATTGATTTAATGTGCCTTCGCGCATTGCATAACCTTGCGACGACTACATTTAATCGGTCATTTATTCGGGCAGTTCTTAAAGTTATTTTCCAGTCAACACTTTGCGGCGCAAACATTCAACCTATTAGCGCGTAATTAAAGTTACACAAAAAGCCAAATAAAATATGCGATTATTAAATGCAATTTTCATTCAGTGACTGGAAGTGAACAACATAAATTTCTTGTTTAATAATAAACTTTTGTAGTAAATAAGCCGACGGCAGTCTATCAGAGAGAGACAGAGAGTCAAGACACCGCCGCAGACAGTTCATTTTGGCCAGTTTATCAATTACAGACAAACGGACCGACGGACGGACGGGCGGACTGATCGGGCTGCACGGACACTCAATTTGGTGGCGTTTTGTGCCGCCTCGTTAGTCAGTTGTTCGGCTTTGGCTCAGAGTTCGTAATGCGTAATGCGTAATGACCAGGCTCGAGCTCGACTTTTGCCATTAATAATTGTTTCTCGTTTTATATAATTTGTGTACGCTCTTGCTCTTTTCGTATATCTATTTTTGCAATTAACCATGGGGGAAGCGGACGTTTCTGCACGCCTTGGGGCACACCGGAGAGGAGTGCTGTCTGGGCTAATGTGATTATGATTTATGTGGGAGGCCTTGAGAAAAGGCTTCTGGCTGCTGGCTACCGCTTGCCGATCCGATCCAGACAAGGCTAATTGAACATATGCTGGTCATGGCATGGCATGGGCCCAGCACCAAATAAATCAGTAAGCATTCAAATGCAGGCCCACATCGGAGACGAACGAAAACAACAATCGTGGCAGAAGCTTCTCTCTCTCTCTCCTTACTGCAGGCAGACATTTTGTGGCAGAGCTCTGTGCCACAAGGTCACTCGCGACACTTTGATGCGCTCCACTCCAAGCAGCGAAAGCCACCAAAAAATGAAAGGCCTCCAAAAAACATTCTAATAGTGCCAAAAAAAAAAAAAGAAGAAAAAAAGACACATTGTATATAAAATATATAGAAAAACATAGTTACATGATTAATTAAAAGCTGCTGCTGCTGCGGGTCTTGTCTGCTGATTTTTTGTTCTTTCGCGTCGCTTAATGGCCTGAGCGTTGGATTCGCAATTTGCGCGAAGGTTGTGTGCGCGACAAGGAGAGGAGAATAGGGTCTAAGTCTGTCGCCGGCGAACTGTGATTCATCGGCCAATTGGAAATTGCGTAAGGCTGGCAGGCTGGCTGGCCAGATTGGAGCAGAGCAGAGCTGAGGAGATCAGAGCAATGCCAGTTAGTACACAGGCTGGCTGGCTGGCTAGTTAGTACAATTAAAAGTGGGTGAGCAGATTGCGCTCAAGCTGAACATTTTCGGAGGCACGACAAACGAGTTCGCATCCACTCAGACTCAGACTCAGACTCTGAGCCAGAGTCAAAGCTTTCAACCGTTTGGGCGCTCAGCCAAGTATTCAATTCAACAACAGGCAATTGCCTGCAGTCAGTCGAGGTTGAAGCGTCTTGGTGAACGGTTGTCGTAGACAGAGAGAGCAAAAGTACAAAGTAAAATAAAATAAAGTAAACTGATTTCCCGGCCGATACCGATACACGATACACACACCCCCGTGTCGAGCAGGCACACATTTTAGGCCATAATAATAAAAGTGAAACAAATGCAGATCAACGACGACGATCACGGCACTGATCTGCTTTAGCCCGTCCGTCTGTAAGCCGCCTTGCCTTGCCTTGCCTTTGTGTTGTGCCATATTCGTGCCCCATTGTCTCGACGCGACAGGAAAAAACTGAGGCAACCAACTGCACAACTGCAGAGTAAGACTGCTGTAAGCTGCAACTGCAACTGTTGCCGTTGAGGCAACTGTAACTGCCACTGCCACTGCAACGTGAAGCACCCGCCCGCTATTTTGGTGGCATATTAGGCAACCAACCCCCACATACGATACGATACGATACGATAGGAGAGTACGAGTGTGTGCCGCCTGCCTGCCTGCCTGCCTGTACTTAGCCGCTTTATAGGCCAGGCCAACTCATGCAAATTTGAGGCAATCTTTCGCTTTGGATGTAGCTGCTCGATACTCCAATTCCCCCCAACTACAACTACAGCTCCAGTACCAGACAAAAACACAGCAACAGAGGCACAACAAAATAATAAAAGCAAAAAAAACAACAACAAACAAACAAACGAGTGCTGCAATTGCAAATTGTCTTAATAGGTAGGCGCTGCTGCCACTGCTGCCGCTGCGAGACTGTTGCCAATAAAAACGGATTGATTGTAATTGTTTTATAAAACGAAATTTAACGATTCGTTAAATCGCTGTGAGATTTCAGCTAGTTTCGGCAGCGGTACTCCTCTCCCTACCCACATCGGTAATCGTTAATATTGTGTGAAAAACGATCGCGGTTTTTGGCGGCTCTCTTGCCAATCGCCTTTCTTCAAGTGCATTAAACGGAGTGCAAAGCGGAGTAGGAGAGGCAGTGTATAGAGATAGAGAGAGAGAGAGTCCCAGTGCCCCCCATAACGATAGCCGAATATCCAAGAAACCGAGCAGCCGAACAGCAAAAGCAGCCACAACATGTTGCCCAGGATAACTTTGGTGTTTATCATTATTTGTGGATATTTATTATTTACGGGTAAGTGCAAATAAATCAAAAGTACCCTCAGCATGGCATCAATGGTACCCGCATGCCATGTACCTGTCGAATCGGGACTTGTTTAGCCGTTACTTATCTAACATCAAAGACACTTGTGGAGGATTGAAAGAGGGGAAACACAGATAAATATGCAAAGGACTTTTACTTGGTGTTGAATGACTTGAATACTTAGATTTTCCTGTTGCAAAAAGAGGTACTGCCACCACAAAGAATTCCAGGTGTAAAGATGTGAAGACTTGCACAAGAACAGAATTTAAATGAATGACCGCTCGATTGCTTGGGTGTGTCAGAACTGATTTTATACCGAAACATAATTGTCGCTTAGGCTGCAGCAGAATTGGATTATGTACAGAGTACATAAATATAATACGTACATGCAAGCATCAGCATAAATGGCCAGCATGTATAATGGAATACGAGTACAAACATATTTACACACTGCAGAATATGCAGTCTATGTGATCTAGTCCGAGGGACTAGATCAAATGGGTTTCTTGCTCTATGCCAGCACTTATATAAATGTAATTATATTTGTGTAAAGTTTGTCTGCTCCTATGTATTTATGTTATATTCCGCTGCAGTATGCTGGAAGTCTCTGCCGGATCATTCCACTCATCAGAGTGATAAGCTAAGTACAACGCTCATCTAAGAGATCTAAAACTTGAGCTGGTAAGGGCTTGCTTGAAGTTTTTTGTCCCCCAAACATTTAGACAGAGACTTTGAAAAGGAAGCGGAGGAGTAAAAAAAATCTGGCATGTAATCCAAGCAACTTTTCTTTTGTGTTCTCATTCTAATTAAATCATTCATTATAGTACGTGAATGATTTATTTATATTATGATTAATAAACACGAGTAGTAAGTACTGCTATGGAAAATCGGAAAATTTGTAGTCAAATTCCAAAAACGGGAAATGTCGGGTCGCAATTCAAATATCTTATATGTAGGTGCAAATTGTTGGCGTGTGCCAATCGCTGCTGCCTCGTTCAATCATACCCCCAAAACCAAACCGAATGCAGGAATTTGCATATCAATCATTCGCTGCGTGTTATGTGGCATGGTGGCATATTGATTTTGGGGCTATTTGATGTATGGGTTTGAGAGCAGATCGAGAGAGAGAGATCGCATTCGCATTCGAGAGAGCTGCTCCTTTCCATTCCAAAAGTCCAAGCACCCACCACATAGAGTATCTATCCGTACAGCAGCAAGAACCGCGCATTTATGGTCACACCAACCTGCCACACGTTTCTTCTTTTGGCTCTCGGTTTGGCTCGGCTCGGCTCGGATTTAGTTAAATCAAATTACACGCAGAAAAATGCAAGTTAAGCGCAATAAATTCAAGCAGATTACACGACAACGACGCCACTTTGATGGACGTATCTGCGTATGTATTTCGTGTATCTTTGCGTGCGAGTGTGTGTGAATGAATGCTGCTGGTGGTGGAGGTGGGAACGAGTGTGGTGCCTGTGCCTGCCTTGATGTGTCAAGCTCCGCCAAAACCGCAAAAACCGAAAACTGCCTCCAAAACGTTGGCGATGGCTGCGTGTCTCTTTCCATTTTATGGTCCGTGGATCGGTGTTGGTTGCCCCCCACACCACCTTGGCTGTCCAGCCATTTGGCGCGCATGCGTAGCGTATGGGGCGTTTTGGGGAAGAGAGCCTTGCAACATCTCCCCAGACTCGACACGAAACAACGCTGCGGAATATTTGTATGCTTTATTGGCCAATGTGGCAAAAGTTCAGGTTATTTATGAGACGTTATGTCCAAGACTTTCTAATATGCCAAGCCCCATCACCAGCATCACCATTAGCCATAAGGCAAGCAGGCAGGCAGACAGACAGCTAGACAGGAAAGTTCTATTTGCCACTTGACATTTGGCAAAGATTTGAAGGTTGCCCAAGTCCGCACCCCAAAAAGCTGAACCAAAGCGAACCGAACCAAATGCTGCACGACATTTTCTGTGGCAAATGCAAAAGCAAAAGCAATTTTTATACATAGCTGCATATGTACCTATGTATGTATGTACCTATACCATGTACGAATAAAAAAGTAATAAAATTAAGAGACCAAGTCGAAGGCTGTGTGATCCGCGATCCGCCTTTGCCGTCGTCTGCTTTCTGCTATTTGCCATTTCAACGAGGTGCGATTTGTGGCCTGCCTCTAATTAACAGTCGGGTCGATCTGGCTGGCATCTGGCTGGCTCTGGCATTGTGTTTGATTATTACTTGGATTCAATACAAATTTCATGTCAAAAGTGTCTGTTGTCCACTCAGCCACAGCGGCGACGAGGCAAATGTCAAAGCGTCGCAGATTGTTGCTGGTATACCCTGTAATGATGTGGAGTTCCGGGGTCTAGTTGGGAACCATGGCAACGTGGAAGTTGCTTAGTCGTTCCATCCCTTTTTGTGGGCAACTGAATCCTTCTAAAAAGACTCTCGCCTGGAATACAGTCACTCGGAACAACTGACACAATCTAAAATTTGAAAGTGACTGGTAATGCCAAGTGCTTCATAAAGTCGCGATTAAGCAGCAGCAGCAGCAGCGGATCTTGCTCTGTGTTGGGTCTGGGAGTACATGTACAACAAAGTCCCTGAAGCTGAAGGGGGCCCATCTCGAGACGAATGGCTTCCCACTCACATTAAGCATTCATCCGACACAGGCAGCCGCAGCCAGCCGCCACACAAATCAGCCGCCGCACCAAGCCAGCAACACACGGCGTATACGTAATGCATGCCACTAACTGCTAAGCAACCTTTTTGCCGCTGCTGCTGCTTATTATGCGCCGCTGCTGTTGTTGGGTTAAAAGCCAGCACATCCGCTTTAGGCATCATCGGCACAGCAAATGATTTGCCCCATTCGAATGCAAATGATTTTCAATTATTGCGAGATGCGATGCCAAAGACACAGCTAGCTAATTGTGGGAAAACGACAAATGATTTCCATGCGGAAACTTTTATGATATACTAGAGCCTCCACTCTATAGGTCAATAAATTCTTTGCCGCACTAGGATGTGGGTTAAAAGCCACCGTGGCACCAGGTGCAGCACACTATGCCGGGCTTCGTCCCCAGACAACACACGCAATGCACTGCAACAAAAACATTCTGCATGTTCATATTAATTGATTTATATGCATGGCTAACACAACAAATGCAAACACCCTGCAAACAAAAATCAAAAACAAAAACAAAAACAACTCTGACCCGATACAGCCAGACAGACAAACAGACACACAAAAGACTTACCTGCCTGCGCACAAACATTTTTGCGCGTAAGTCAAACATTTTGGTACACACGAGAAAACAATTTATGCGGCTGTCAGCCAACAGCCACCAAACAGCCAACACATCGGCCCGGCCATTGGACCATTGGGAGACCACCTCCCCAGCTGACATATGCAAATGGCTCGACCGAACACGGCCCAAGACAACAGCGCGATAAACTGCACAAAAAATGCGGCATGTCACACACATAATACTAATCCCAAGCATTAATTCCGATTGAGTTTTTTGCAATTTGTCAAAAAAAAAAAATACAAGCAATATTCTCTACGAAAAAAGAAACCTGCACCAATTTTTAAGCTGCAAAAGTTTTTCTAGAACTCTTAAAGTTTCAAGAGCAATACGCGCGCAGAATTATAATGCTATAAATTACGATCTGTAGATAAACTAAATTATCCACACTGGAAATTAAATGCAAGTTAATAATCACAACGACTTATAATTGCCTTCATAAACTGATTCTAAGTCTTTCGGTAGCTCTCATCGTTATTATGTACGTATTACTTTTATTCCTTTTCTATGGATTATAATCCATAAAACTGCCTGCAGAATCTTTGTCATGTTTTTTCAGAGAATCACTCAACGCACTTGCATTAAAACTGCGACAGCATCATCCACACAAAATGCTCCACAGAGTCCATTAAATAGCGGCTCATGTTAATGCTCTGGCATAATTTTCAATTAAAATGAAATTTGTTTTGTGTGCGACAAATTGCGGAAAAATTCAGTCATTTATATTTATGAGACATGCGACATGAAAAACTGCCCGGGCCAGCACGCGGAAAGCGTCCTCCCACCTCTCCCTCTCTCTCTCTATCCTTTGGACGGACGGGCGGTTTGGAAAACTGTGGGAACCACTCACCGCGCGGCCTTTCAATGCAATTAACATGAAATAAAAATACATAATTACATATAAAAGCTTATTAAACTGTGTTTGTGTGTGTGAGTGTTTGCAGCAGACAACGATGATCGGATCAGCAGCGTTTGGGAGGATAATTGTTTATTTTGTGCCTTAAAGTAGGTGAGAGCTTCGTCCATGCAATGGAAACTCTATTGGGGGGTTTTGTTATGGTGTTGCTGCAAAAGCATAAACAAAACAAATTCATGTGGTGGTTGGTGGTGCTAACTTAGACCCACAAAGTGGTGCTTTCTTTTTTAAAATCCGTTTTTGAATGCCCCGTAGAATCAAACCGAAATCACAAAAAAAAATAAATAAATAAATGTAATTTGTAAGATTGATCACACAACTTGCAACGTGCTGCAGGAAACCCTTCCTCGAGCGAAATTCCCGGCGCTACCTCCTACACCCAAATGCAAATTTATGCTTGTAATGAGCTGCTGTTGAGCAGCCCGACCAGCAGACCGAAACTTGTACATCGACGAGGCTCTACTCTGGCCACCGCCCATGAAATCGGAGGCCTCGAGCGCCTAGCGGCGGCCCGCTTACGTGGTAGTTAACTGGAAACGCTTAAGGCGCTTTACTGGATTGCTTTGGATATAGTTATATAGTTATGGTGGGTGTCTTATGGCCAGCGATAACAATCCAAAGACAACGAGAGCTGTTCTAACGGCATTTCGTACTAAATTTTATATGGTCGGTTATGGGCGGGTGGGTTTAGGCCAATAGTTCTCCCCGGCCGGCCTGTGGATTTGTTTTTGGCCAAATCCAAATAGATTTTTGGCTGCGTTCATAATTTAAACGTTGCAACCATATAGTTGGGCGGGCAGGGAGTGCAGCAGGAGGACTGACTGACTGGACTGGACTGGGTGCTGGCTAGACAAAAGCGCCTGCCTGTGCCTTTGAGCTATTTGCGGCCATTGAAAGCGTAGACATCGTCGTCGTCGTCGTCGTCGTAGTCGTTGCACGAGCGCATGAACGCGAGCGAACTCGTTCGTTTTGTGGCATTGTTTTAGGTTTTTGGCTCAGAGGTTTGGCCCGACAGTTTATGCAATGCATTTAGTCAATAGATTAAGGAGGCTGTGACTACACACACACACTTTTATATATACCTACATGCCATACTTATATATATCTAGATCTATATATATATATATATATATATATGTGTGTGTGTGTAACAAATCGTGACTGCATGAAGTTGCCGTTAAAATATACGACTGGCCCCAACAACACAGCACAGCAGAGCACAACTGGCGGCGATCAAGCGACATAAAACCTATTTTATTTTCGTTATTTTTAAGGTGGAGCCCGCCGCGACAATTTTTTCGTTGATGGTTCAGTTGATTTTTTGGCGGCCTAAAAGATGGAAGTGGCTTTGATTATGGCATTACTCGTACAAGCACAACAAACTGTGCTCCACATACAATAATATCTCATTGGGTTCGTTTGATTTGTGGATAAAGAAAACTGCATTAGTTTATGCTGGCAATTGCAAAAGTTCAATATTAATTTAGTGTGTCTTAAAATCCTAAGGAACCACAAAACTGTCATCTTATTCGCTGTGGTCGATTTTATTACAGCATTATCCTGAGACATCCAATTACTTGGAAAAAAACTACCCAAACCAACCATTTCTTTACATAAATCTTTAAAAAAATGTGGCAATCGATTGAGGATAAATTTGATTAAAACAAAAATCTATGACGAGTTATCTAGAGTACTCTACATGGCATATACACATATCTCTTTCTATGGCGATGTTTTTAAGGTTAACCCGTGGCACACCTGGCAGATTTATGGAAATGTCGCTGCACGACGCATGGATCCCGTTCGTTTGTTTCAACGTGCATCGCGCGCCACATGCCGCAGCATGCAACAGGAAATTCATTTACATAATTTTTGCGTTTGGCCATTTCGCATCCTTTGCGTTTGACTGGGCATTATCCTTTTAATAAGCGGATGAGCAGCGGATGGTGCGGGGGGGTGGGTGGTATGAGCGTAGACTGGACAGGAGACACCGCTGACCAAGCCGTGTGGATAATCAGCCTATCAAGGATTCAATTATATAATGAGCTTAATTTATTTTGCGCCGCTTTACGTACAGCCACAACAACAACAACAACGAACGAAGAGGAGGAGCAGGAGGAGAGGGGAGAGCACAGTTCCATGGATCCGAGATCCCACCATGCTCCATCGTGTGCTCATCATGGCAACTGAATTATGCATCTTGTTGTTGCTGGTGGTAGAGTGCCGTTGTCCCTGACTGTGGATATGGCTGTTGGCAGTGGGCTGTGGCTGCCTCTCCGGCTGTCGCCGGCAGTTGCTGTTCATGTTGATGTGGAAGGATGTGCCGTGGCGACGTCTTTTGCTTTTTTATAAATGATTTATTTACCCATAATTGTCGCCTGGTGTGGAGCTGCTCGCATTCACCTCTGGCTGGCTCAATGGCTGGCTTTTTGAACCCTTTAACCGATTAAGGCCCAGTAGAACGGGCATTATTTATGGGTTTATTTTTGTGTGTGTGAATTTTAATGCAAAATCTCCCCTCACAAGATATTCGCTATGCTAGTAAATTATTTTAAAGTACTTCATTAAGGAGACACTTCAAAACAGTTGCCAGAAATTGAAATTCTCTTTAATTTGTACAAAGGAACAACAAGAAGGAACTGAGAAACAAAACGTTCCATAAACAATTTATTTTCTAGTGAAAACCAGAATAAATCAATTCTAAAAACTTGTTCATATTTTTATATACCTAAGTAAGAAATATAATTAATACTACGAAATTATTCTCAGTCTATGCTCTTCTTTAGTCTATGCATACTCTTTTCTTCTTTGCTTCTTCTTTGGTCTCTGTTACTTTGTTTTCCAGAGGCAAATATCTACCCAGAAAAATGACTGAACTTGCACTTGGCACACACCATGGAAACTCGCTTAGGGTAAACAGCAAAACGATAAATAAGAGCCTGATAATTGTTTATTTAAGCCCAAAATATTTTACTAAATAGGAATAGAAAATTTCCCACTTTATATAATATTAAAATACTCCTTTCTTGTGTAGATTTTGTCACGTAAAAATCAAATTAATAAATCAACATATTTCGCTGTTATATAGAAAGTTTTTAATTTAGATGCAAAAACAATTTCTTACTAACAATTAGTTAGTCAGACTTTCTCTTGAAAACTTTACCTTTCGCGTCCTGGCAATGAGAGAAATACATTAATAATTCCATCAGGACATTGCCGATAACTGATAAAAAGAGAAAAGCCGAAGCTTAATTTATGTGGAACGAACTTCACTGCCATAAGCCCAACCATGGAGTCGGAGTCGTGAGAGTCCTCCTATTCCACGGCTATAATCCACAGACAGAGGCAGCCATAGCGTGCCCGGCCCGACTCTCAGATGCGTTTACGCTGATACAAGTTTTGTGGGAAAATTTGATTTATTTGGCCAAACGAGGCCTGAAGTTGCTGCGATTTTTATCAGTCGCTCGATGGTGTGGCGGTGTGTCGGAACAAAAGGTGCCAAAAATTCAAAGCAAACCCCAAACGACAATTACACAATTGTGAAATGCGTTGCAGTGGCAGTGGCTGGCTGTGCGCTGTGTTTCTGTTTAATTTTCCCCCCCGATTCCCATCCCAGCTGCTGACTCAATTTCGCGCACACTCCAACCACCAAACCGAACGAAAGGCAATTACTTTAATTATGCGACTGCACAAAACCAAAACCAAAGCCAAAGCCAAACCAAACCAACACAGCAATAGAAATAGAAACAGAAAGAGCAAAAGCAAGAAAACCCAATCACATTGGCGACGACAGGCCACCAAACCGAACGAATGAACGAACCGAACCCACCAGCAGCCGAAGCGGCGCAAAAAAACCAAACGAAATCATCAGATTTGATGGAGAAACCCCAACCCGTGGAAGGATGCGGGACGGCGGCCGCAGTGCAGAGAGTGGCGGCGCACCAACGTCCGTCCAGGTTACCTAACCCAAGCCCCAAACGGGCCGAGCCGGGCCGGGCCGGGCCTGACGTGACAAAGGGGTGTGCCCCCAAAGCCAGGCCATGACAACAACGCACTCCCCATCCGTTTTCCCAAAAAGAAATATACTTTTTTTTTTTTTGTATATTTTTTTCTCTCACGCACAAAATTTTTTTTGACATTAGGCCGCAAACAAATACGTGGCTAATGGACGCGGCTATATGGCCAATCTATAGATACAGATACAGATACAAAGATACCCGAGTGTAGGTATGTGTATGGAGGTATCGTATCAGTGCCAAGTTTTTACAATTTGTCGCCGCAATTGCTGGTTGGCCTCTCTCGCGACTCGATTCGACTCCACTCCACTCAACTCGACTCTAATTACAATTTGATTGTTTTTCTTTTTCGCAGTAATTATTTCAATTGTAATAAATTTTGTTGCTATTTTTGCGAAATTTAATGTTGCAATTTGTCAGCCGTCCCTGTCCCCCCTCCCATCACTGTACGTGTGTGTTATAATTCGCTAATAATTTAATTTTTTAATTTTATGCTTTCTGCATTCGATTGCTCTCTATGTGGGAGTGGGAGGGAGCCTGGCAGTTAGTAGACGTAGTAGATGGGTGCCAGGAGGCGGGACTCTGCCTAATTGGTTTCTGCTCTCTGAGGCGTGTGCTGGCCATTCGGGACAAATAATTAGCTGGTCTGTGTGGCTGGGCTCCAAACCGAACGGAATACTTACTTATTTGTAAATTGGATTATTTTCTGTGGTGCCGGATTTATGGGCATTTTTATTTTGTATTATTTATTATTTGGACATATTTACATATGCGTGTGGATTGCATCATAATTCATATCGATTACCATTCATTTAAAGATCGCTTGGAACGAGTTCTTCTATGACTGCAACTACGAATGTAAAACTGGAATAAAACTTCCTAATGTGTTGAAAACGAATAATCAAATAATTGTGCAGAATACTTCAAACTGGCTTCAAGTTTCGTCGCTCTATCGGACATTCCAATATTTTTTTCTCACTTCCAAAAACCATAAAGAAAATCGTTATTTTCTGGTCCCCAGATTGCATTGGCAATCGTAAATTTATCTTAGTTAGAGTTAAGGCTATAAAATATTTATGAACAGATTTTAACGATTTTTATAATTACGAGACGACGAGTTCTTTAACGACTGATCAGACTTTTATGTGCTCATAGATTACATTTCGAGTTAGAAGACTTTTGGCAGGCCTTTTTGTTAAGCGACAAAGACAAGAATTTAGCAAAGGAGTCGCAGCAGAAGTTCTGCTGTTATTACAAATATTTCCAAATCCAAATCTCGTTTTGGTGTCGGCGTTTTCGTAAATTATACAGATTATGATTATACTATTACTTATTTTGTTACCAATACAGAGTGAAAACAATTAAATAAAAACTTAAATTGATTTCGAATCTTTTTAAAGTTTTCGATTACAATCGCAGCTAGTTCGTTAGATCGATTGCTTAGTCATCAACTATAGCTGCTTTGAACAGCTGCATTGAAATCGCCTTCCCTTGCTCGAGTTCTGCTCCCCCCACACCGACACCACCGCACCACAATCGACATCAGATGAAAGGCCCATGTACGAGGCAACAATAACCGATCGGGCAGGCAGGCAGGCATACTATGCCATAATTCAACACTGCAATTACACAACCTAAAACGCTGCCGAACCGAGAACTGAGTAGTTCACAGACAGCGCAGCGCCGGAACAAGGTTAAGGTCAATTGCAACAGGCAACAAGTCAACAGGCAACGACGACAACTGCCAACCAATGTGAATAAATTGCGCGTGAAACGTATTGTAGAATACAATTTAAGAACTAGTTTTCAAGTCCGCTTCCAGCTGCAGCTACAGCGACAGCTACAGCAGCCGCGGCAGAGCATGCAAAATGTAAATTAAAGAGGTTCGCTCAAAAAATAAACATGTACATATAAACAGATTTCCAAGGCAATGCTAAATAAATTTGTGTGGGGGCTGCTCTCTGAAGGAAGCGGACGAACTGAGTTAAGCGGAGCGAAGCGAGGCAGATCAGAGCCGCAAATGAATCAAGTTTATGTACAACAACAAATCAACCTAATGAGCCCCAAAACGGAGTTATGCAAAATCGGAAAAGCAAAACCAGAATGCACAAAAATAAAAATACTAATAAATAGTTAAAGTGGCTGCGCCGAATCTTCTATACTCTTTTCTACAATATTTTTTTATTTAACCAATAAAATACAGGAACAGGAATGCATTCTGTGCTTTTACTTAAGAAATTCGACAAATTAATTGAAGTAATATTTGTTAAGAAAATATGCTAGATCAGATAGGTTTTTGTGTCTACAAATTGGACATTTACTTTCAACATTCGGTCCAGCACCGAGGCCCACCAGGCTTGTGGGTAGCAAGCACGTGCCTTACAGAATCGAATTAATGTTTTTGCCTGGAATAACTTGCTTGTTTCCGACTATAGCCAAAAACCCCTCTCTGAAAGGGTACAATAAAAAAACAGAAAATAGTATTAAGCAATTACCACAGCAGAGAGATCTTTAGTCAGAGACAAATCTTTTCCCACTGCCAAAGAAGCGCGCAAGGTCAGCCAGCAGGCAAAATGCGGCAACCGCACGAAACTTGTCATCAGAAGCAGCAGCGGCAGCAGCAGCAGCAGCAACACAAGCAAACGGCGGCAACTGCAACAGAATGAGAGAACATTTGTTGCACAATTGCTTGCAACGCCAGCAGCAAAAGCCAAAAGCGGGTCAGACACTCTTGAGGTTAAAGTTAACTTGGCTTGGGCTACCGTCGCTACCGTCTCGAGAACTGGGTTAGGAGTGGCTGAATTCGTATTCGTTTCTTGACATTAGCGCCCAAATGTTGGCATCGTAGTAAGCTGGCCCCAGCCCCCGGCGAAACCTTGAACTTTAGAGAACTTTTGGGGCTTGGTCAATCCGATATCTGATGTCTGATGGCTAATCTGATGTTTCATTTGCTTGCAGATTGCCGCGAAACGGTGCGATCGAAGCGAGCTAAACGCCCACGGGCCCCAGAACCGGTCAACTTTGAGCCGGAGCCACAGCAAGATCTGGAGAACGATGAGAGCGGCAGCCAGGAGAAGGATCTGCCCGAGATACCCGAAAACTTTCTGAGTCCATCGGTGCGCGAGTATCTGGAGCTGGGAAAATCCATTCCGGGTAAGTTTTTGTTTGTAATTTTTAGAGACTACCTTCAGTGGTGTATCAGAAGCCGGAAACATATCCATCCAAGTATGGTTCAGACTTTTAGATGACTTTTCACTTCCCAAAATGTGACTTTGATTGTTTAGAGTCTAGTCAAACACCTGTGACGAATAGCAGCATCCATGTCCAGTCCGTTTTTATAGCTTTTACTCACTCATTATATATATAAATGCCAGTGCGAGAGATCGCCTGCATTCCTGCATATAAACTATGGAATGGAGACCCACCCTCGTTGCATTTGTTGATGCCAATGACAAGTCAATCAATATGCACGCCCACCCCCGTCTGGTCATTAAGGATGCCACAGCCACGACCACCAATGGCGAGGGTATGGTGGGGGTTCAGCCTAACCCAGCAGTGCCAGCAGCCACCTCTGGACTCGGTCTCAACTGTGGGGGGATCCGGATCCGGCCACTGCCAAAATATATTTTTTGTTCAGCTTTTTTCGTTCGGGTTGGAGCTGAAGATGAGGGCGAAATGCATTTCGGGCGCCATCAGCATCAGGCTCGAAAAAGCGGAGTGCGAGCGAGATTTTAAATTATTTTTCGCCCGAACGGAATGAATATTTGGCACAGAAGTGCATCTACTCGTAAATTCATTTATTAGTGCCAGAGACCCCCACCCCCCACCCGACCCGAGTGCCGGGGATTTGTTTATGCGCGTTTTATTTTTTTGGGCCTCTGTTTTTTCGGGTTTTGGACCAGGACTGGAACTGGAACCTGCATTTGACACATTCTGGGAGGGAGGAGCCTGTCCGGCGTTGGGGGGTGCACACACACATTTTTTTTCTGGCGGTTTTCTTGCCAGTAAGGTTGGATGAAGTGAAATTGATTGGAAACCGAATGCGTGACATGCAGTTTGGTTTTGGTTTTGTTTGTTTGTTTGTTGGAACGAGAGACTCACTAATTGCAATAACAAAATCATTCACAGGTCGTCCCGGGGTCGACTATCCCATCCTGTCGGCGGTGCCCTACACGAACTTCTACTGCGACGAGCAGGAGTATCCCGGATTCTTTGCCGACATGGAGACCCGCTGCCAGGGTGAGTATTTTCATCCATTCCACCATACCAATATTCTTCGAAGCATAGATTGAGAGATCTGTTCTGTTCCAGGCTGGCACTACTGCGACATTGATGGACGCCAGGCCTCCTTCCTCTGCCCCAATGGCACTCAGTTCTCGCAGGCCGTCTTCGTCTGCGACTGGTGGTTCAACGTGCGCTGCGATCTCTCGCCCCGGCTGTACGCCATTAATGCCCGGCTCTATCAGCGCCCCAAGGTGAACCCCACGCGGCCGCATCGCATCATCACCAAGCAGCTGGTCGAAGATATATTCACCTAGGCACCAACCACCCACCCACCCAGCAGCATTCCTTTCCATAGACTTAGTTTGCCGATGCCTATTAGATTATAGAGTAGGTCTCCATTTAGTTAATGCCTTAGGCTAAGTTTGAGTTTAATGTTTTGTATCTTTTGCATGAATTTAGGCTCATATATATTTAAGATCTGATTAGATATAGTTTTTGCGCTTTTGTACAGAATCCACTCTCATTTAAGACTCTACAAGTCAACGAATTAATTCTTTATTTTGACATCTCATATCCACAAATTAAAGAGTTTTCATTCCATTAGGAATTCCTAAGCAGCGCATCTTTGACAATCGTATGAAATATATAGCTTTCTCCATCTGTTCATCAGCTTTTTCCCCCAAATGGTTCTATAAATCTCTTTACGTGTAGCATCTGTATATTTTAGTTTAACGTTTGCAGGCATTCCTAAGCTAAGTTGCATTTTCTAGCTGAAGTTTCCTTTGTTAAATATTACCACTAGGATTGTACATATTTTAAGATTCCTAAAAACCAATTTAAATAAAGATTATTGCTAAGAAAACAAAACATAAGTGGGAAAGTTCTCATTTAAGTGGAGACAAATCCGCAGAGATCTAAGATATGGAGCCCAGGGACAAACCCAAAGACGATAGCAAAGCAGTCAAAACTGGAACAGAAACAGATTTCGAGAGTCCAATACAAAATGGATTAAGCTTAGCTACTATCCAATGCCAATCAAATAAAAACTCCCTCTACAGTGAGAAGTCAGCTGCGTGAGGGAGGAATCATCAATGAATATTCGAAGGCAATGAATTTACTTCAATTTACTTTTAAGTAATTATTTTACTGCAAGCAGTAACCTGAATTATGTCCCATCGAGCATTTTGTTGAATTTTTTAGGGAAAAAAAAAAGGAAACGCCAAATTTCATCCAAGGAGTCGTTGAATATTGCCAGAGTTAAACTATTGCACTATTTGTATTGTTAAACTTAACTGAGGGGGGTCAAGTTTTAGAGGTTACAACTAAAAAATGGTAAGGGTTTACGGCCTGCTGTAGGTCCTAACAGCCACTTGCGTCCTAGCTTACATTTCTCATACTAAAAGTTCATTACGACAATAAAAACTATTCCATAGTTTGCACGAATGTACTGGGACCTGCTGTTGCTGCTGTTGCTTTGCCAACTATGCAGCTTTTTCTCACAGCACACGCTCAGGCGCACAGTAGAAACAGCAGGCAAGAAAAGAGACTGTTGCATACTTTCTGTTGTCTGGCCGCAATGCATGTGGCAGCCAAAAATGGGCCAAAAGAGCTAGAGCCAAACAGTTGGCCAAAACAACTGCAGGAGGCAGCTGTCGGCGGCGTAGCCCAAGAGCATGCACTGTCACGTCGGCCGATATGAGGCTCAATGGTCTAGGGGTATGATTCTCGCTTTGGGTGCGAGAGGTCCCGGGTTCAAATCCCGGTTGAGCCCAGTCAACTTTTTGCGCAAAAACATTTTTATGGTCTGGCCAGGCCACGCCAGCCTACCGGTTGTGGTGGGTTAATTAAACAGACAAAATAAGCAAAAGACATAGACAAAGGCGAAGCGAAATGGACGATTGGAAAATGCAGATAGGCGAGACATTTTGGCCAAACAAATGAACGAACGCGAACGCTGTGGCGATGGCATCGGGTTGATTGGATGGGTTGGCAACGGGCGACTGGGGGGACTCAGAAGATAATGAAAGGCGGCCTGACGTGGATGGCTTATGGCTAATACGGCTACAGCTACAGTCCCAGCCACAGTCAACTCAGGAGGCAGCCTGCATGCAACTTGTTTGCTGCATTTACGATTGACTTGGCCGATAAGTCTTTGTGTGTTTTATGGTCGACAATTGGAAAATTGAACAATGAGTGTTGCTCCGGGACCAGGCCAGGCCAAGCCTCTGCCAGTGCCCATGGTGGAATGCCCCCAAACCAAGTGGCAGCATGCACACAAAGTGTGAAAGATTTAAAGTTGCAGCCAAAAGAGACCTGATTATGATGTAACTCCACACACAAACGGTTTATCTTCTTTTATGTGGGGGACGACGACATTTGTTGACAAAGCTACCCCCAACCCCACCACGCTTCCCATCAGCATCATAAATATGTAATTCGGCGAAAGAATAGAGTTATCATATTTGTAAAAGCCGCACTGCCTTACGTGGCTCTCTCGCATCGCATTACCGCATCTAAATCCAACCGATGCAGCTCCCAAATAAAAAACTACTTTCACTCGGGACCGGGGCATCTCGACATCAAAATCATTCCAGAAATATGCAAGTTTGTCGGACAAAGTGTGGAGACTGTCGGCCTTCGCATCGGGACGAGTTGAACGGATCAACAGGCAGTGCCAGCAGCCAGAGCAGCTGCTGCAACAAGTGCTGGTACGGTCCGGGCCAGGGCAGTCAACCTGCAACCTGCTCAATCAAAAGTCTCTTATTCAGCCAGCTAGGCAGCCCAAATTTAGTGGCCTGAGTATTCGGCTGACTCAGTTAAGACCCGAACCAGGCCAGCCAGCAGCTGGCTTTTGGCGATGTGTGTAGTGCACTAGAAATCATACTCGTACGATAGTTTGCACAGTACTTTTCCTGTACCTAACATTCTATCAAGTATAATTATATTAAGGACTTTCAAAGCTTACGCATGTGTTATGTACAGGGTTAGATATACCCAATTCCCTCTTAGAAACGGATTACATACAGTACAAATAATGCTCACAAAGCAGGTTATCATTGTCGGAAATAGGACTTGAGCAGACTGAGCGTGATCGAATTTCCAACAATTTAATAAATGATAAAGCTAACGATTAAAATTACGAGTATTATGTGCAGCAATTTCGTTAGAGTGTCATGCCTGCATGTATCCGAAAGTAAAAAGAGCAGAAAGATCGCAAGTATTTCCAGACATTTTTTCGGTTTGGACACGACGGTTTGCCATCGCTAATCAGCATTCTGACATGCCTCGCCAGAAGTTGAATGTTTGTTATACAGTTATGAAGCAGGAAAGATAATGACAAACAGCAGTGAAATAAATTGAAATTCTTTTCGTGCTAAAGCGACAGCCCCCTGGCAGCCAGCGGTGGCTTATGTGTAATATTTCGTTGTCGTCGTTAATGTTTCTTGTAGAGGTGGGCATGGATCACGGGCGTGCGTGTTCGTTCAGAGCAAAATCGGCACGAAAAATCACAAGAAACGGAAGATCAGATTTTCCGTCCTACCTCCTAACTCGTCCTAACGTATGTTTATTTATGGAAAGTAAAAAAAAACACAAAAAAAATATTGCATCTGTTTCCGCCCGGGATCGAACCGGGGGCCTTCTGCGTGTTAGGCGCTAACACCACGGAAACAGTTGAAACTACTACCGCCCAAACGTCAAGTTCAGGGGCTCGGCTCGGTCACCCAAGCTGGCGAGGAGCCAAGGAAACTGGTTCAAAGTCTATTTAAAGTTTAAAATATTTAAATATATGTATGTATGGTACATTCAGTGATTGGGCATTGTTTGGCCATTGTTGAGGGGCGGTGATACAATATATTTTAGTGTGTAGGAAGGGGTGTACTATCTGCTCAGAGAGTGATTGATCCAATAAACGCTACACCCTACATAAAATAATTTAAAAAAATATAAAAATTTTTATATTTTGTATTGGACCGTGCTTGGAAAATGTTTAGCCTGCTTGCCCAGTGGTTGGGTCGTGTTCAAAAATTGCTGTCCATGCACATTTCTAGTTTCGTGTGCTTTGTGGCAGCCTGGGCATGAAACGAAATCAATCCGACTGCACTCGAACAAATCACGAGCAGCTGCTGCTGCTGCAAGAAGCCCCAACCAGATCGCGGCCTATCGACTAATGGCCCGGCAACAAGATGCAGTTTGGGGTTAGGCAGAGGCGGAGGCAGAGTCAGGTGTGGTTCAGCGGTTCCATAACTGTTAATGACTTTCGGTGGCGGCCACAGTGTTGCAGCAGTGGAGAAACACATTTAATGAGTGCCACAACAGCACAGCAGGCAACCAGCTGAGCAGCAGAGCCGTCTGATCAATTGCCTGTTTTTTGGCCAAGTGAATGTCATTGGCCATTGAAAGTGAATGCTCGATGCTCTCTGGTGAAAGGATTCGAGTGCTGTGCTGTTGGGGAATCGGGGGGATACCCAACGCCTAATGAGACGGCCATTCTCGGACCCACTCATCTGCCACTGCAACACAAGCAATAACTCCCACAATTGTGATTGCGATTGTGCAACCGAAACAGAAAGCAGACAGCAGCTAATTTGCCTATCAATGCTGTTTTTTTTTTTTTTTCAATTTACGAGATGGATTGCGGCATCCCCCAAGCACAGCACAGCACAGCACAGCTCTGCTTTGCTCTGATCTCGTCTAGTCTAGTCTTGCAATGAAATATGAGAACCAGCAGCCAGCCACTCCGCGAGTCACGCAATTCAAGTGTAAAATTACATTTTCTTCATTCATAAAATGCAACATGCAGCCAGCCGCTGCCGCTGCTGCTGCTGGCTAAGGAAAGCGTGAGCATTTCCCTCTCGTAATGAGGCAACCACAGTGCTGTTGCTGTTGCGGGTGCGGAATGTTGTACATACATTGTTAGTGGGGTGGAGGATTCGATTCATAGATGTAATACCAGCGGGCGTGAAATGTCGGTTATTTGGTCAGTAGTTGATTGAAGCACGAACACACAACAATCAGCGAAGCAAGTAACCAACAACCAACTAACAACAAACCCCTTTTGGCATACATACCTTCATTGTATAATTAACAAGTTATGTAAATGGATGTGAGATTAAAAATAGAATTCATAAATTTGTTCACATTAAGGTATTAAGATATTCAATTTGATTCAAAGGCTATAATTAAAGCAGTTGAACGTAGGACCCATCGTTAAATGAAAATAAAACTTTACATTGAGATAGGAAAAGAGGAATAAAAGCTAGTCAGCTATTCAAATAGTGTAAAGGAGCACTAGCTCTACATAAATATTTTTATTTTTTATTTAATTTAACCACTCGTAAATCCATGTACTATTCCCCATGTAAATCCCCTATGCCAACGGTTAAAACCCGTGTGAATAACATCTTCCATTTACACATTTTAACAATCCTTTCAAAGCTTAGGGATAACAATTAAAGTGTAATTAATTCCTTCCTGAAAGCTTTGATGAATATTCCCAAAACAAATAAAAGTCCCCGTTCCTCAAGTGGCCCAAAATCTTCAAGTCTGTGATAAGTATAAGTTCATTTATTTCTGATATTTATGCGTATAATATATTCCCAACTGCAGATGGCAACCAGTAAGGCAATTAGATAATAGATTCCAGCAAATCATGCTCCCAGAAGAGACAATGAATATTACTCTTAGAGGCAGTTGCCACCGTCCGGAAGTGGATGCAAATCAATGCAACATACACTTGCATCAAGTGTCTGTCTGTGTGGGTGTGTGTGTAAATCCGAATTTCATTCTATAACAAATACAAGTGATAGATATATGTACATATGTATGTATGTGCCTAACAAACCATTACACGCATTGTCAAATTAAGTGTAAATAACTCGTTTGAATAAACAAATAAATCCTGACACGCAACACAGAAAAACTGAGTCCGTCACTTGGTAGGTAGGAGAGAGAGAGAGAGTCGAGTGGAGCTGAGAGTCGAGAGCCGAGAGTCGAGAGCCGAGTGGAGTGGAGTGGAGGCCCCACTAAAATAGGGTAAGAGTGCAAAGTGCATTTGCATAATGACAATGCAATTTGGAATAAACGCAGGACACATGTCAACGAATAAATTAATTTACTCTAAAGTTATTTATGCAGCAAACAAAGTGCCAAACCAAAAACCGATCCGAGAGCAACACGCACGCACACACACACACACACGCACATACACACAATGGCAGACAATGGCACTGAGAGTCGTCCAGACTGGGACAGATTGGTTGTTGTTGTTGCCAAATGAGAGTTTTAGTGGACCAAAGGAGCGAGAGCAGGAGGAGAAGATGGGCGCAGAGCGTGATGCCTGGAATGGCCCGTTTGGCATGTGCCTAATGAAGGAAGTATCTGTTGGTATCCTGCTGTTGGCTGAACACACAAACACATCAGCTGCACCTGCACCGTGCTGCAGACGGACGCCCACATGGATGGGATTCCTCACCAGATAACAGCATCGTCATCTGCATTAATTGTATGGCTATGGCTATGGCGATGGCGATGGCTATATGGCTATGCTTACGGCCATTTCCATGATGGCTCTATGGCTCTATTTGCCTAAGCTGCCGAGACTGAACCAAAACTTAAATAGCCTCGTTTTCTTCTGCTGTTGGCCAACAAAACAAGGTGAATGGATCTCTCCCACCATCTCCTCGCCCGCTGGCAGCTTTTGCTTGCTGTCTGCTTCTGGTTGCTGGTCGGCAGGCCACTTTTCAATTATAAAAAACTCTCTCAAACGAATGGCAAACGCAGTGCGCAACACTCAAAGGCGTGCAATTTGAAATGCCAATTGATTTAGACCGGAATACAAAAAAAAAAAATAAACATTGTATGTACATTTCTGCTGGCAATCCCGGCGACTTGTTAGTTGCAGGCACTTCCAGAGAGATGCGGAGCTACAAAAAGTGCGGCAATTGCAACAGAAATAGAATAAAGAGAGAGAGATAGAGATGGGTAAAAACGAACCGAAGCTGGGAATACCCTAGTCGTTCAGTGTATTTGAATATTTATTTAGATGGCTCATTCTAGAGTTTAAAAGTTGTTATTTATTTGCATAGAAAATATAATAAATATATTGAAAGATATGTAATACATATATATCTATAAAAATAAATACATATTATGTGTATATTGGAAGAGCATGCAAAAGCGTGCGAGCAGTAGAGAGACACCTGAAGTGCCGAGAGGGAAAAAGAGGAATAGAAGTTCCAACTCCGCTGCGCGCTCGCTGCGTATTATTATTGTTGTTGCTGCTGAGAGAGCAAACTAAATAAAGATCAAGAGATAAGAAAATTGGGACGGCGCTGAGCAGAGCACAAACGAAATGCAAGCAGAGGTGCAGTCATAAATATAATGTTAAATTTGCGTGCCAAACAGAGTCCCAAATTTAAATGACCCGCCCATCAAGCGGAAACCAAAGTCAAAGAGCCATCCCTAACACTGCGGTCCCTTGTGCCCGTTCCTCCTCCTGCCCGTTGTGTCCGAGAGAAGAGTTCCATTCAATTGCGCTTTGTACGATTCATGGCGCGCGCGTGATTTTTTTCAGCTTATGTACGGTGGCTTTGGCTGGCACTATTTTTAACCAGCATCCATCCCGCCCCCCCATCGGCAACCAACCGCAGCACAGCAGCAGCCACAAACATTTTAGCCAGAAGCCGCAGCTACAATGTTGACAACGTCAACCCGTGTCCGTGTCGGTGTCCGTGTGTCCCCGTCCGGATCCCCTTGTCCGTGCCCGCCCGCGTCTGCGTCTATTTCCATGTCGCCAATGTTTGTCCACAATTCAAAATCATTTAAGCGCGCTTTCTGCTCTTTCAGTCGGAGCTTTTGTATGGCAACCTACCTCCTTTTTCTTCGTTGGCTACTTTTTCTTTCATTTTCATTTTTCGAGCTGAGAGTTCTCTTTTTTTTATGGCTTTCCTTTTTATGGATTATTTTCACGCCTCTGGCGCTTTGCATTTTGCCTTTTTGCTGGCCACATTTTCCATTGGCGGGTACAGAGGATATGAAGGCTGTGGGTAGGGGAGGATGGATGGAAACAAGTCCACAGGCAGAGTGGCATGGCATGGCCGGTCGGGCATATTTCTTTGGCCGGGCAATATAATTGAAAATCCCACAAAGGTGTCGTCGATGCTTTGTGACTAAATTGAATTTAGTAATCGCTTTTTTATCGACCATTTCAAACTAAACACACTGGCTCCTATGGACACAGGGCTTCGGGCACTTTCTAAACCATGTTTTGGCACGTGCTCCACTCCACCACCGGTCCGGTCCACTCTCTGGCAGGCAAGGCACTCCCTCCTCTCCCTGTACTCCCTATACATACACGCCATGATCCTTCTCTCCGCTGTGTAGGCTCCAACTACATGAAGTGCCGCAGGGTGCCGCCGCATTGCATTGACTACAATTCGACAGACAATGACCATACCATACCAGACGATTTGGGCACTTATAAGCCCATAGTAATAATATAAGAGATAATAAATTGCCAGCCAGACGACAACCGTCCAACCATTCCAGTTCTTTTTTCTCCCATATAATTCGACCTCAAGCACTTATCACGCGATTTAATGCTTGCACTGGCACTTTCATTCGCTTACCCCCGTGGGCTTCATTAATTATTTATGGGTGAACAGGGGAAATTATGTATAATTTTTCTATTTCATTCAATTCATTCAACAATTAAATTAAACTTGAAATCCGGCTCGCCTGCATTTTTTATTTTTTTGCTGAACTTGAAAAACTGGCAGATTATGTAAATGCTGGGGGAAATGAGCGACATCCATTAAAAATAAAAACGAAAGGAAATTTCAAATGTGCAATGCGAAAGGGGTGGGGCGGCCAGGTAATTGGGCCAGGCCAAATACAATGCGTGTCCCGTACAAAATTTCACCACATGATTTATAAATCCACTTTTAATTAAATTAAATCGAATTGTTTGAAAGTCGCACAATGAAGTTGGTGGGGGATTGCCTACATATGAAAATATAGCATGATGGGTCCCCATAAATTATGATAAAAATAGGTACGAAATTTGTGGTTTTTTAATGGCGAAATTGAGGTACCCTACATATTTTGAGATGTCTCGAAGATCTATAAGGGAACATTCCTCCCCCGAAAATAGCATAAAATATTAATTTTTCTAATATAATATCTTTCTCCTCAAACAAACTCTTGACAACTTCAAGTTACATCTTGAGTTAGGGTAGCGACAAGACAAACCCTCTCAGATCGCGTGGCTTGTCGAAATTGAATTGAAAATTTCGCAAATAATTATGTGTGATGAGCTGATCATATTTTGTGGTTAAATTCGTGGCAATAGAAAGTGCAAAGGTGAAACGATGAACGGTGAAAGGATAATGAAAAGATGGTTAATGAACTAAACACAGAACCCAGACCCATAGCAAATAGCCCCAAGGAAGGGCCTTCTGTCATGCAGAAGCAATCATGCGGCTGTAATAAGATGGTCACCCTGGTAGTTGTCGGTTAATGTCTTCATTACAAGCCACAAGACAATACGGCGCTGAATACGGTAGTTAAAGTTAAAGGCGAAGCAGAAACAAGGCAGAGCTGAGACCTGACCTAAGGCAACACACACACAGCCCCCCTGCCAGAGCACGCGACTGGCCACCAAAGAGAAGCCCCCAATGGCCCCCTAAACAGCTGTGAAGACACTTGGAGAGTGAGAGCGAATCGAGCCACAGCCAAAGCTCGCGAGAGCCAAGCAAGCAGTTTCAGTCTCAAGCAGTGCCGCGCTGTGGTGCAAGCAGTGCAAAACTTCAAATAAACAATAGCGCAGCCGCACGATCAGACTCAGTTTCAATTGGAACGTTGCGCGTGCGCCCTGAACAATAAATATCGCGCCGCTTTGCATCGGTTTTCGTCGTCTTTGGTTTCGATTTCGGTTCGTTTGTTGGCTGCCCCAAAAATGCAGTTACATGTCATTGAAATATTTAACATAAAATTATGAACTGTCAACCCCGTCGCCAGCTATTGGGCATTTCCCCAAAAATATTTTGATATGTGAAAGTTTGCATACAGAAAACGTTTATAATTCTTATAATAAACAAATTTGCATATTGTGTAAAAATCACTAACAAAAAAAAAGCAAAAAAAAAACCAAATAAATGTTAAATTTATGAGCAAAGATTTTATATAGAACAAATATTGTGACCTGTTCTGCTTAACATGCAAACAAAACAAATGACCCTTTCAAAAGTATCTAGATTTGTGCCCCAATTTGCTTGAACCACCAAAGAGAGACCAGACCGCGACCGCAAATACCATTTAGTGTAAATCTTTGAGGTGTTAATGGGGAAATGTTCCATAGAAATGCTAAGGCCAATAAGGAAACAACACAAAAACTTTGCCAAAGAAATCTATGTTAATAGAGGCTTTAGCTATCAACAGCTAGCAAGATTTCACCCAGTAAAGAAAACCTTTCGTTTATAGCTTTCCGGATTTGTTTGTCTCATCAAATTACACCACCAAGAGACATTCTTTTATTTTTCTGGTAGAGACAACGCCCTGGCATAGAACTTTTTATATTTGAAATATGCTAAACACAAATCGAATGATGCGCGAGCGAGGCAGATACATTTCTTTTTTGGTCAAGACAAAGTCAATAAATTAATTTAATTTTTATGGGCCGATGATAAATAATTTCAGTTGTTCAACAAATATGGTTCTTTAGGTTTGGAATCAAACAGGAATACGAGACAACAAAAGGAAAGTGTCAAACCAAAAAAATAATAATGTGGATTCCCAGCGGAAGATGGAGCTTTTGGCTTCTGCCTCTGGCATTTGGTAAGTGCATATCCACCCATTAGGTAACCCCCGTTTTATCCGCGTTAACCGCACCAAGTTAGTTAGAATCGAACGGAACCAGTTTCCAGTCCTGGTTTTTTTTTCCTGCTGTTTGTTGATTGGATGACTGAACGGGAGCAAGGTCGTCAGTTCTTACACCAACATCAACTAAAACTCCAACACTGGCACTCAAAAATGTCGTCGTTCTCTGCTTTGCCATCGAAATATTAGAAATAATGCAATCATCCAAGTGTGTATGTATGTTTGTGTGTATGTTCCTTCCTCCCCCTCTACCAATCTGCATCAGACTCGCGTAGGACTAGGACAAATGTCAGCCATTGCCCTGCCGGTAGTGGGAGGTCTCTGACAATCCACTTAGCCCTCGCCAGCAGCCGTTGAACGGCATTTGACAATATGAAAATGATGTTTAAATACCTTTGGATGCGATAACATCCGAAATCCCAAATACGTGCGCAAAGTTGCGTTTATTTTTGTGTATCGGAGGCGAAAGTATGCGCGAATCCGTCGCGGTTTGCAATGACGTCCTCCTCTCCCTCTCTCTATCGTCCTTCTCCTACTATCCCTGTGCTCACTATCTGCGTCAGTTGTGTGTCGGCTAAGCCGCACAGTGGGCATTGAATCATACAACTGGCCAGGATATACTATGGTGGGTTCCTGTGGCATTTTTCAGCCTGTTTGCTGCTGCTTTGAGCGTACATTAATGCCAATATCCCTTAGCTTCAGGTTTAGCTTTATCACGAATTCGTAAATTTGGTCATATTATGAACAAGGTATTATTATTTCAAGGGATTGACTGTCATTGAAAACTTGTATCAAAGAGGATTACTTTTGACATTGAAACCAATAAAAATTGAATCATTAAAAATCAACATATTACTGGCTTTACCATTCCCATATGAAAGAAAAAATACTTAGCTCTCTCCTTATGCTATTTAATGCCTGTACATTATTTGTCCACTGTTCGACGGGCGACGGAGCCTGATGGAATGGCTTAAAAATTATTATCATCAGCATCGCGTATTGACGGCATTCACAGTCGCGACGGTGCGACATGGCAAATAGCATTACAACGCGAAATGGATATCTAAACTGGACGCTGACCCGGCGATGGATGGTTGGTTGGATGGATTGTTTTTGTAGGTGGCGCACGACGAGTGGTGGTGTGGTGGAGTGGCGCCTGGCTGGAGGTAAACGTGCTCTAGTTCGAGTGCCAGGCATTTGCATTAGGGAAAATGCAATTTCCCATCGCTATTGGCAGGGAGCTGGAAATGGAAAAGAGGAATGCGCTGCATTCGTCTGGCACTGACTTCGTGGGAGATTTGGCAGATGAGTTTGGAATGCAGGCTTGGTGGCAGGCAATGTAAATGGAATATAGCGCTGGCAAGTGGGCAAAGTTCGCTGAAATATGCCAGCTGGCAGATCTACCGTACTTCCTCGGGCAATTATTTTATTAACTTCCAAAAAGAAAAGAAAAAATTACAACGACAATGCTGCTTACCTAATGCCCAAAACCAAAGCGAAACCAAAACCAATTACTGTCATCGCGGCAGTCATTCATTTAACACCCAAAAAACCCCAAACTCCAGCAACGTTGAAGTTCGGGTTAAGTTAAGACTAATTGCCACCATGGTATGGGGTATGGAAAAAGACTTCAGCATTTTACATAATATTTGCTGGGAGTTTTTGTCAACTTTCTGTGTTGGATTACGGCCAAAAGTGTGGCCAAACAGTTGCAGGCCAACAGGCAGGCAAATTTGAGGGTCCATAAATCTGCTTGGTAGCGAAACTTGGCTGCGGATGTACCGTAAATACGTGAATACATTACGAATAATCCCCGGGCAGCAGCACTCATTCGAAACAAGATTTTCCACTGGAAGTAGTAGCGAAAGAAAGAGAGAGAGAGAGAGAGAGATGGATGGAAAGAGGCGTGCTGTAGAGTAGGGGGAGGCGAAAGAAAAAGTAAAATGTTTGCCGAAAAAAAAAGAGAAGAAATAAAATCCAAAGTTAACCATACGTTATACGGTTATACGTTGGCGGACAACGGTTCCGTTGTGGCAGCCACTGTGTCTGGCTGGCTGGCTGCCCGGCTGCCTGGCTCTGGCTTGGCTCGTGTCAATGACTTTGAAATGATTCCAGCGCGAATTTCTCGTTTCCATTTCACATTTCACCGATCAGCAGCAGCAACAGCAGCAGCGGGTCAGCAGCAGTCCCGTACGTGGACTCTATTAGCGTTGGGATAATTGACATAATAAGATGTTCAAATGGACAGATAGATAGAAAGCAGCCAGTGCGGCGGGGCATGGATCTACTTGTGCGCGTAAAAGCCACAACATTTGAGCCACTTTCGAGCCCGATTTGGCCATTACTTTGACTTGTACTTGGTGTACTGGGGTCCGGCACGGCCCGGCCCGGACATGACACGTACTTTTCGTTCCCTAAATGCATTTTAACCCAATTATTTTTGGAGCGCCTTGACCAAAAACAGGATTTGCAACAATTCGCGCTTGCCACACCACACCATACCACACCACCATAACACAGATGTTGCAATCAGTGTGTGGGCCCCACTAAACGAGTTGCACAACATTTACGCAGTCGATTGGACTCTCTGACTGCGACGCCTCAAGTTCAATGTTGCCTTGCCTGACTTTTCCACAGACGCACTTCGTTTCCTGATGTTTGCCAGCTAGCTGCTCGCTGCGCGGAGTAATCCGATTTAATTAAAGACAAATTTTGCATTTGCAATATGTATGTAAAAATGGCATCCAGTCCGCTGCTGTCCCCCCTGCGGGCATTTATGCAATTACACGATGTCCCGGCGAGAGTCCAGTCCAGTCCGGTTGCAAAACACTTTCCTCAGGGTCCCCCCACCACCCACCCGTTCAAGCTGCAGTCCCCCGGTTTCAGTTCCAGAGCACAGTTTTTGCTTTCGTTTGAATTACCTTGGGTATTTTTTTTATTCATTTTCATTTGCATTTCTCGACGAGTTTTCTCTCTCTCTATCTCACTCTCTGCCATCCACTTTTCACCCAATGCATTTGATTGTTTAGTGGCCTTTGGCAAATTTACACAATCCTTAGCCAAAATACTCGTATAGTTATCAACTTGTCCGAAGACCGCGCCACCAGAGTCAAGTCAAGTGCCTCGCTGACTCTGGGAAGACTTTGACTCACAGGCAAACTCAAATTTATTCTATTTGGGAGCTGAAAACTGGCTCCAGCGCCTTGTTCAACGCCTTTAATAATGACATAATTGATATGCAGCTTTCCCAGCTAAAATTTGATCTTTTTTTGGTCAAAACCGGTGCCAAGAATCACCTTTTGAGTAATTAAATTAATGGAAAGGCAAAGCTTTGTCTCGCATTCGAAAGACGGTCGCCAGTGGCATATTCAAAACTCATTTGGTTTGCTCTCTAATTAACAAACAAAAGAAGCGCATGTCTTATACATAATTACAATCAGTACAAATTCAGCTGAAAATTACATAAGAAAAAACTGAAAAGAAACCAAAATATTGCACGGGGAAAATCCAGCGCTTGGCTGGTTCAACAGTCACAACAACAGTAATGCCAAAATATTTACATTTTTCATTATTTTTCACTCAGAAGGGCGTAACGAAAATTAGGGACAAACTCATTTGAGTAATGCAAAATACTTGAGTAATGACTGCCATAAACAATTTAATTCAATTGAATGGGAAGGGGGAGGGCTACCCAAAAGGCCTACAAGCTCGATGAAAATTTATTTCCTTTTAATGGATTGCTAAAAATGGAGTGACGTGAAAAAAAGTTAATTTGCTGTACAAAATTAATTCGATTGAAAGAACGCGAACGACAGACATTCGACTGAATATTGAATGAGTTTTTTGTATCGATAACTTGTTAGGTACAGCTGAATTAAACCTTTTTAAATACTCGTAATACATGTCAGAAATCTCACATTCTTGATTGCAAGTTTTTTTCGGCTTCGTACTAAAATCCAGTTTCAATAAAAAAAAAAAACAAATGTTTATAACATTTATTCGCTTTTGAGCGCACAAGAAACAGCTAAACAGCTACGCGAACAATGATAATGTTTGATTAAAGTTATAAACTAAATCGAAAGAGGAGGAGGAAGGCATGCTAAGCTACTATGGCTTTTGGCTCAATGAACATGTAATTATCACTAATCTATGTACTAAAGTTAAAGGCATGAGCTAGTCTTGGCGTTAATAATTAAAAACGTGTGATCGTAAAATAAAGTTGCTTGCATCGATAAAAACCATTTAAAATATGGCGGCCTGCATGCAACGTTGCATAAGGCTCCAATTAAAATTCATTAAATTTGAATGCAAAACTTTTTCGATATTGAATAAATAATATAATGAAAAGGAATATACAATTTAAGCATTTCTAAATGCAAAAGAGTAATGCACAAAAGAAAACCAGTTTAAATTCGAATAAATGAAATAGATTTCGTCACGAGAAATGCTGAATAAACTACACTGAATAAACTGCGAGCATAAACACAATAGAAATGGGTTCATTAATCCTGTTTACAATTCTTTAATAAATTTTTAAAAGCAAACCAAATATAGAAATAAAGTCGTTTCCTTCAGTTCTCGTATGAATATGAATTACTCATATGAAATTCGTTGAATGGGAATTGCAGTACTTTAGTTTTCGCACTGAAACTCCAGAGGTTTCAGTTACAATCGCTTCAATCTGAAGATTGTAATCTTGCCAACGTTTATGACCGAAAAAACACATAGGAAAAGCATACGCCCTCCCAGGGAGACGACTTCACAATTGCCAAACGAAAAATAAAAAAATAAAAACTGGGCTAAAAGCAAAAGCCACAAAACTGCATGAATGTGCAGATGCCTGGCGCTACTGGAGTACGAGTACGAGTGGGGGGTAGGTAGTGTACCTTGATAAAACCAGCAGGAAAATTACTAAAACAAAAACCAAAAACCCAAAAACAGCAACAGTTGCGGTTGTCGAGGTGTAAAACTGTGTGAATATTTTTCGGTTATTACACGCATTTTCGTGATTATTAAAACGAGCAAGTGGAGCAGTGGAGCTCCAGCCGAGGGTGGTAAGGTGGCGGAGTAAGCATGATGTGTAAGCCGCCAAACAAAATGCCGCATTTGGTAAGAGAGACATTCCATTGTGGTTATTGTTATGGCCATCATTGTTGTAACTGAGCCCAGAGCGCTCCAGAAATTGCTGATACACTTTAGTGCAATGATGACGGGCCCGTGCGTAACCACCTGCCTGCTACTCTCCTCCTACCCTTCAGATGCAAAGATACATTTTTCAGGTCCCCTGACGACAGTTGAGACAGCGTGACATAATTGGGCATTGTTGCTGCCTGTTGTTTCTGCTGCAGTTTTATCCCCCACCTGTCGGTTGTTGGCTTAGAAGTGTTGGGCATTTTTTCTTTAATTAATGGCCTAATTTTTGTACAAGTGAGCGAGGTAGCCGCCAGTGAAAGTTTTGAGCAAACAATAATATTTTCTGGCATCAAGCGGGAGGCGCGTGTTGAATTAAAAACATAACAAATATTCCGTCGTCACCTGCATAGATCAAATCGTTTGGATTAGCGCAGCCAAAGCCAAAGCACAGGCCGAATCTTGTGCCACTGTCAAATATGGCCAGGACAACCAAACTAGTTGCTGGCCCAAAGCCAACAGAGGAGGAGCAGCAGCAGCAGCAGGGGAGGCCACCGGCTGCAGCAGCAATTGATTGCACATAATGCATAACTGAAATTGTTTTGCTTTACGATTGCATTGCAAATAAAGTTTTTTACAATAAGCACATCATCAGTGATGCGGTTCGGACTCGAACTCGGATTCGGTTTCGGACTGAGTTTTGAACTGGGACTGGCACTGTGGTTAATCGATGGAAAGTCGGCATTCAATTGATGTTCGAGTAATTGTTTTGGATTGGCAGATGAGAGGGGGCATGGGGAAATGGTATGTAGACTCAATCAAACGGTGGAATTTCCTTTCATTCATAGTTCAGATACTTCGGATAGGATAGTTGATTGCACTTTAACTTTTAATGTTTAACTCTATTACAAAATGAACGAGGGGCGAACGTTGTGAGGCGCCGCGCCACTACTTTTATATCCGACACTCAGGCTCAAAACTATTTAATCTGTTTCCAATGCTTCGCTACATCTACATCTCTCTCTTTTCACACCACAAATCAAATGCGAGTATTAGTATTAAATCTTCCAAAACCCGGGTATACAAATAGTTTTTCTTCGGTCCTCGATAAGAAAAAAGAACAAAAAATAAAAAAAAATAAACTTTTGACAGTTTCCCATACCGGGAATTGAACCCGGGCCTCCCGGGTGAGAGCCGGGTATCCTAACCACTAGACAATATGGGAGGTGACAGAACTCGCGTCAAATTTCTAGAAATACCTAGTGGAATATACTTGGAAACAAGTAACAAAAAACAGCCATGAAGATATTTATTTGCTTTTCCTAAGAAATAGACGTTTCTTTTCCATGGTCTAAAATTAAAACTTTTATACCCGGTCAGTGAGAATATTTTGTTTTCTAAATATATACGTATGTATAACCTAAACTCGGACTCGAACACACACATCTTCACTCTATGATTCATTTATACATTCACTCTTTATTCTGTCTCTTCATCTTGCCAAGACGTAGCAGGAAAATCCAATCAAAAAGCTGACCTGATTTCCAGGCATTGCCAAAGTGTTACAATTTGATATTACATTTTCCGTTGGACATGGACATACTCGCAAATATTGCACGAATCGGATACATGCCAACTGTTTGTACGTTCGCCTTGCTTCTAGCGTGAACAAATCGAAAAGCCTGCTCCAAATTGACCAATATTTTGATTTCGATGTCAACCTGTCAGAGTACGGGGCTGAAGCCGAAGTAGAACAAATGTGATATGGATCTGGATTAGCATAATGAATGCGTTTCCGATATCTAGTAGCCAAACAACAGTCCGCCTGAACAGTCTGTGCTTGTAATTAATCTTTTGATTGTCACTAATTCGTTGATGTTGCTCATTTGTCAACCACCAACCGACTCCGATACTCGTTGTGGGAGCTAGTCAAGGTTGATCTTGTGGTTAGGAGTATGATAATTTATAGCCACTTTTACCCGAATCTCAGCATGGCACTGCGGGGGGATCTTCATTAACGTTAACCCCATTGAACTAAAATCAAAGCTCATCTGCCCCCATTAACTAGAGGCCTGAGGGTAAAGATCCCTCCCTCCTCTCTCGCTCTGTCTTTCTTTGTGTGGATTTCCCTTGAGGAAATGTTACCCTGTAATTAATAAAATGGGTTTGGAATGGACTGAAATGGAAGGGCTTATCGTGCAGCAACAGAGCTGCAAACATTTACATAAATTAACAACAATTAAGACCCGAGCCCAGTCCCAGACAGTGCATAGTTATCAAAAATGATTTTGCTAATTGCCAAAGTTGAAGGTCGCCGTTTGGTCGCTGCTAATTATTATGTAGTTGTGGGGCTATTGTTGCAACTAGATTGGGCAACATTTTTTTGGGTGGTTGCCCAAAATTCGTGTTCTAAAAAAGCCAAAAAAAAAAAAGGAGAGACAACATGCAAACAAGATTGTTGACACCTAATCTTTGGAGCCAAGTGGCGACATTAGGCCAATAAATTGGCTCGTAAAGACGGCTATCGCCTGGCATGTGCCAACCCACAATCTCGATCTCGAAAGCCCGGCCAACAAGATCTCGAACAAAATAATTAACTCGCATTCGCGGCTTCTGATCTGCTCTACAGCCCATTAATTTGCCACGTCGAAGAACGCCGCACCAAAAATGGGTCCAACGTTTAACATTCAAACAAAATCCCACTGTAATTAATTAAAATGCTTCAAATTGCCAGCACAAACAAAAAATTGTCAAACTTTTCGTCTTTGAGGCGGCAGGAAATTGCCTTTTATGCCCCATCCTCCTCCTACCCCCATTGTTCGCGGGCGAATTTTAAAGTTTTTCCATCGGAGCAAAAATTAGTATCTTCGTGATGGTCAAAACATAATTTTTTTTCTCCATGTTGGCCCCGCCCTTGACCGTTTTGGGTCAAAGCGCGCGTCACTAGGTGGGAGCTTTTTGGGTTCATCAATTTGCAGTTTAGGACACAAAAACCCGCACTAAAATTTAATACTAGTGTTTATTACACTATCCTGCAAAATAAGTAGTTCTTCCCAAGGTATTATGTAGCTTCAGAAATTAAAAAATAAAAATTAAATGCCTTTTTTACGGAGTAAATATTTATGGTAAAAGGTTTTATTGGCTGTAAGTACTTCCACGAAAAACATGGAGAGCCTTGCCACCTCTAGCCTTAGTTTAAAACTTGTTCTCCTTCTGCCCTTCAGGCCTTATGTTTGAGTGACACCATCTCTCTCTCTCTTTAAAGCTGGAAAAATATAGTTTTAAATTTAAAAAAAATGTTTAAGTGTAACCAAAACTTGTTCCATAGTGTTGCAGGGTAAACCCCGCCGCATTGTGGTAGTCATTGCACAAATAGCTTCCTGCTTTGACCCTGACGCTAAAATTCAATGTCTTAAGCATTTGTTTATGAGCATGAAAAATTTCGCGGGAACGTTTCGACTTTCGGTATTTTTTTTTTGGGGGGATTTTTAGCAAATGCTTCTTGAATAATGGATTTATAAAAATTAAAATTGTAGAACAAGAATGACGCTGAAATGTTGCAAGGTTTCACGAATTACTCGTACTCATTTCATTATAGAATAAATTACTTGGTAAAACAATCCAACAAAAACACACCCAGAATTTGTAACTCAACTAAAATTAAAATCAATGCTAGTCCAAAGCCGTTTCCAATGTGCAAACATCATCCAGCCGAGTGTCTTAAGGTCAAGCGTTACAAGAGTTACGAACGAATCCATTGGGTTCCCTTTTCTGTTTTTATTACAAGAAATAATCACCTCATCAATGTTTGCCTTTTGTTGGCGCACGCTTTCATGTTTCCCCCCCAAGTTCGTGCCACAAATTATGACATTTACAAAGCCTTCGCCTTCGAGTGGCAGCATATTAGTTATAGATTTCATTAGTCAGCGCTCAAGTCCAAGCCCAAGCCCAGCAGGACCGGGAAACGTGACTCTGACGGTCTAATTAACCAGAAACTAACTCTATTTTTTTTTTTTGCTGTCTGATTTTTCGTGTGCAACACCACGCGAAGCGAACCACAATGGCAACTAATTCTAGTAGTTAGCGATTAATTCTGTCTGTGGGCAGGGATTAATTGCCAGTGCTAGTGATCGGCCTCGTCATGTACTCGTGTGCTGAGGGAACTCTGGGCTTTAACCTCCGTCAACCGATTTCCGCCTCCAACAAAACCACGTTTTTTTTTTTTTACCGCCATAAATCATCGGACAGACTCAGGCCAACCGCAAGTTCTGTTTCTCATACCGCTGCTGTTTAGATGTAGAGTTCTGGGGAATTGATGCCGGATCTCAGGGAAGGGCTGGCGCGCGGCTTTCATCACCGCTGAACCACATTTAGCAGCCATCAGCAGACAGCAGAGCAACAGCTGGCCCGACCTTGCCGGACCAATCGCAAGCGATCTCTTTCGATCGATTTCTGTAGCAATCGATCGAAGTCGAAGTTGCTGCAGAGCCATAAAAACTAACCCCAAATTGAAGTCGTCTAATTTATGCAATGTTTTTTCTCTTACTTGTTTCCATTTCTGGGTTTTATGATTCCATTTGTGGGCCTCCTGCACTAAATGAATTGAATTATATTTAAATTTGTTTTGCTCGGCTTCGCAGCGAGTGATAAAAATCTGTTGCGGGCCATTTGCTGTGTTGCTCTTTTGCTGTGTTGCCGTGGCAGCGGCGGCTTTTACTCTGCTGTGTGCTGTTGCATGCACAAATAAATTACATTTAATTTGCGTAATCATTTTTCAATGGCAAAACATTAGATACAAAGATATCTTAATGGTCTCTTGGCTCTTGCCGCATTGTTGTGTTCAGAAGTTCATTGCATAATTACCCCCCCACCAGAACCGCAGCAACTATTTCGATTGTTTTGCAAAAGCCTTCATAAATTACTCCGGATCGACGGCGAGGCGATTGTCGCCAGGTCAGGATCAAGCGCCACCACACAAATCGTGCTCCATACACCCCACAAATGCACCCCAGGGCAGTCCATGGTCGGTCGGCCCATTCGTGGAACGGGGAATTTGTGGAACTGGGACTGCGACTGCGACTAGGGGGTCAAGCGGTTAGGTCACACAAAAACGGCAGCAATGGGACTGGGAGAATGTGTGAGACAAATTTCGGTCAGCTTTTGTGAGTCATTACGGATTGTTACAAATTCTCAAATGTATAAATTTACCCTACGAGTCATACGACATTCTGTCCGAATTAATTTACGACTTTTGTGGGTGGCATGTAATTGATTTACCGTGGATTAGAATTTTCCCTGAAGCATGTAGTTCATTGCAAAACTTGGGGACTGTTTAATTTTTGAATGTAAGCTGTGAGTCATACTCAGGGTATAATGAACACAAACGAACTCTTACAATTCCATTTAAATTATATGCAAAACAGCATTCAAGATTGTAGAACACCTCAAACGAATTTGAGCACAAAATTAAACGATTTTTATCTAGGGTGTAACAGCATCCGCATTGCTAGAGAAGACAGCGAGAAGAACACAAAATCGAAAGAAGAGAACCCCACACTCGTGGGGAAGGGAGGTCTCTTCCTTCTTGGTTATTATTTGCCACTGCTTCTTCATTGGTAACAGCAATTTAATTATATTATTATTACTCGCATGCACATCGAATGGCAATTGCCAATTCCATTTGCTTTGCTGTCTACTTAGATACGTATCTGGGGATCCAAATCTAAACAAAGTTCAGAGCCATTATGGTGTTAACATCATTATCTGCAAAAGCTACTCCCATCCCATTCATTAACATGCACAATTACACGTACAACTTACATTCCACAGATCAAGATGTTTTTTAACATAACAAACAAAAAGTAGTACAAATTTAGCATTCACCGAAGTAACCGAACTTTAAAAAGAGAAAATGCCCAACCAAATGGTATGGATATGGCATGGATACCACGTAATACATAAAGATTCAATCAGGCAGAATATTTACATTAACAGACGCTTAAAACTGGTTCAGACTGTTTAAGTCGCTAAATCTGAGCAGTAAACTTTTATTTAGGTAGTGAAATATTCGAATTTAAGTTAATTCCAACCACAAGATAATAAACCAACCACCCCCTCATCACTATTTATTCAGCTTTCGGTTTTTACCACCAAAAAGTGGAATCAAATCGATATAAGGGTTTTAAACAAAAACTGTAAATGGTATAACAATTAAATACCATAATCCAACTCCAATTCCATTCAAAACGGAAACATTTACCAACGAGGAAGCATTTAGTTGGGTAGCAGTTTTCTTCTTGCCAAGCTGGCCGTGAAATGTATATGCAAATGGCCATAACGAGATGCATCTGTCCGAGATCCCTGATCAAATGGAAGGCGGAATAAAAATGCAAATTTTTTCTCAGCTATAAATATAACATTTTTCCATCATTTCCATACAATTAACGATGGTCGGATCGGCCAATGATAACAATTACCAGCTAAAACATTTCCATGGATCGCTGGCCAGCGAAATATTTAGAGAGGAGGGGCGGCAGGCACCACCTCCCACTGGTGGTAGGCGGAGGAGTTTTTGGTTTTTGGTTTTGGAGGCTTGGGGCCACAAGCTGTGATCGTTCACTTTTATGTCTTGGGTCTGGGCACTGGGCGATTGGCAGAGCTAATTCCTCTACAGTTTCTCAGTTGACAACGTGCCTGACACGCCAACGTGATTGTGACTTTTGATGAACGCAGTTTGATTGGAGCCAAAAAGGAGGCACAGGAGGGGCCAGTCCAATGTTTATTTAATAGGAGGTTTACTGCTATTTTTTTTGTTGGTTTGTTGGTTTTGTTTGTTTGTCAGTTCAAATGCTTATAATGGGTGCCAGTGCCAGATTGCGACATTTGCAAACGAATCACCGCTCGATTGGGAGGAGGAGGAAAAACCCCATTCACTTTTCTGTTTCTGTCGCAATTGTTGTCGTCCGACGAGCGGAAAACGTGGAAAATAACAAAAAAAATAAAAATAAAGTCGCACATTTCAGTATTATTTTATACAAATTTGTAATGGCAAACGCCACGCGCGGCACTGCACTGCACTGCACTTTTGTATGCAGTCAGTGCCGCCTGTCCATTGATCAAGTTACAATCCCACCTCAAGACGGATGTTTGTTCTTCGATCTGCGATTCAGTTTTGATATATGATTGCCAGAGTTCTCAGAGATTGGCTGGAATGCAGCTTAAAGGTCAGCATTAAACCGAAACAATGGACTTGAGACAGTGCCACGTGAGAGTGAGAGGACTGCCTTTGGGGTGTGAACTGCTGTGAAATAAAATTAATTTAACAAACTATTCTAAATCGATTCGGCAGTGCCTTTCACTACTATTCAGTAACACCTGGAAACGGAATTCGATCTGTATTTTATTGGACGAAATTAATGTCGGTCTGTTTATGGGCGGCTCTTTTTTAACGTTTTCCTTGAATGTAGAAGCCAATGAAGAGCTTTCGGGTAACTTAAGATAGCTTTTAATGACAGGCAATCTAAGATATCAAGACAATATATTCCACAAGATGAAGCGAACAGCGGATGAATACTTTTTGTTGGATTTTTTTTTACTTATCTAGATGATAATTTTTTCTACCGTTAAAATTAAAAAAAAAAAAAGAAGGAAACCTTAAGGGTCCCTCCAATTCATTTAGAGTCAGTTGGAAATATTGGTAAAGTTTTTGGTGATTACCCAACTGATTAAACCCGGTACTCAAAAATTACACTCTTTCTCTATCTCTCTTACAGAGTAGCTTAACAATAGTGGGCATGATTTCAAGTCCGCTAACTCTATCCTAGTCCCACTAGGATGCTCACTCTTCGTTATTTAATTTTGGCAGATGCGTGAAAATATTTTTTATGAAGCTTTTCGCTTTTTTGGTATTATTACAATTCAAAGTAACATTTAAAATATAAATTTGGAGCTCTCTCTGAACCAAATAGTAATAGTCCGTGGCCTGCAAGCCAGCAGCAGCAACAAATTTCAACACCCATTGGCGATTGGAGGTCACTTAATAAGTAGTTAAACTTGCATTCAAAATTGTGTGGAAATGATGCATAAAATTCAATTTACGATGCCTGATGCCTGACGCTTCTGCTGCTTGGAGATCCACGGAGATCGCTCACAAAAGGCTATGAGAAGTGGCAATTTAGTTCGCACTTTAGTTTGCTAATATCTGGACCACCCCAAACCCAAAACTGTGCTGTGTGCGATTGGTTTATTGCATTTTACGGCCTCTATAATTTGTCCTATGGCCAGACGACTCGACTCGCAAGTGAAGGCAAATCTCGACCGGAGTTCGGTTCGAGTTGAAACCGAAGCTAGTAATTTGAGTTTGACTTCTTGGCCCAAAGCTCGAATGGATAATGTCCGGGGCTGCCTGCCTGCCTGCCTGCCCGCCTGGCTGGCTGCCTGATCGATGCAAAGAGTGTATGGTTTATATATCGTTTATATGGCAGCGACTTGTGCCGGGGCAGCTGTAAGCCATCAGACAATTTGCTCCATAAATGGCCAAAGGCGCCAGGTTTTTTTTTCGCTGTTTTCCGATTATAATTTGGAGTCGCGCGTGGACAGAGCAGAGCCAGAGAGCCAGGAGAGTGGACACAAAACCAAATCAGTTAGCATTGCCGTCGTGCACAATTCGCTAACCTCAGGCACGGCGACGAGCTGATGATGGCCACAGCCAACACAGAAAAAAAAAATACACATTAGAAATGGGATAAAAAGGGGAAATGGCAATGGATGACAAAATTAAAATTCATTCACGCTCAAGTAAATATTTACGCAATAAATTTGCATTTAATTGCATTTGAGAGAGGAGCCCCGACACACGCATGCCGCCACAACACACACACACACAAAACACTGGCCTCAAATCAAATCAAATTAGAAAACAATCCGCCCCCATCCTGTATCCCCCCCTCACATCCATTCCCATGCCACATGGGAGACTCTGTATGTTGTCTCTCCCCTGGCCAAAACAATTTGCTCGTCGCATCAAAATCTAATCAAATTATGCGCCAGAAATGTCAAAAAAGCGTGAAATGTTTGGCTCCGGGGGGACCCGACCCCGCGCACGGCCTTGTATTAGCCCCACAACAGACCCGGGAATAGGAGAATGTGCTGCTCCATGTCTGGCACCACCTGTGTGTGCTGCGGGTGTGTGTGCCCCATTCTACTCTGTGATTCAACTAGAAATCGCATCAAAATTGCACAAAATAAGAAGCGCTCAACAAATCATTTGCAAATTTTATGCAAAATACATGCAAAAGTGTTTGGCAAATATCCGGCCTGATCAGTATCCATATCCGTATCTGTGTCTGCGTATCTGGTAGCTGTTAGCCAGCAATTGTATCTGCCTCTGCCACGGCCACGGGGCCAGGGGGGCTGTGGCACGCACATTTTTGGAACGCTTCTGCCGAAATGCAGGCTATAAATGAGCCAGAAATTCGAGTGGATGTGCATGATGGGTGGGAGGGAGGTAGGAGACACCCGGCGGCGGCTAAAATGTTTTTATGCGGTTCGCTTAATGTGTTTTTGGCCATAAACCAACTGACAACTGGCAAACTGGCTAAAAATTCACGTGGGTCCAGCGACAGGAATCCTGCTGCTGGCTATGCTTCCTCCTACTCCTACTCCTACTCCCCCTCCTGCTCCAAACCATCAGAAATCATTCTCAAAACTTTTGTTTCTGCGTTTATTTGTTTTAGCGGACGCCTAATTGCATTTTCAACATTCTACACTCACTGATTTCGGCTTTCTACCCTACCTCCACCTCCGTGCCCACCACTCCCATTCCCTCTGCCTGTGTGTATTGTAATTGAAATCGCAGCCGGGGTGCAGCAGCCCCTGTGTCCATGACAAGTTCATTTAGGCGAGGCACTTCCTCCTCTGCTCCCACAGCTGCTGCTGCTACTGCTACTGCTCCTCTGACAGCTCTGAGGAAAAACGTTTTGCGTGAGAAAAATATTGCATTGGGAAATGACTGAAAAAGTCTTAATTTGCAGACAAAAACCACACTCAGGGGAAGGGAGAGACCGGCTTGGTTTTTTTTTTGTTTTTTGCCATTGCTTCTACACTGGTAACCGCAATTTAATTATAAGTATTATTATTACACACACATATCTATTGGCAATTGGCAATTCAATTTGCTTTTCTGGCTACTTAGACTCGGATTTGGTATTCGTTTTTGGGGGTGGAACGGACAGCAAACAAATCCCAAAGGCAATTCCAAAAAAGACGGAAACGCCGCCAGATGATACCCTGCCAAAGCGATGGGAACTAAATATTTGCAAATAATTATAAATACAAATGGATACCAAGGAATGGGAGTCCTTCGGTTCGATTGGTTTTTTTTTAGCTGGGGATTAAAAATCCAAATCGAGTAGGAATTTTCCGTCACCATTCGCTCATTCGAAATCCAACAACTAAATCGAAATAGACTAAAGTAAAATTTATGGTGAAGAATGCGACTCTTGCAAAGATTGGGCGCAACATCTACAGGAGCAGGTTCCAATGGATGCTCGTGAAGAGCTGCGTCGTCTTCGTTTTGTGTGCCGGTGTGTCCAAGCTGTTTGTTGTTGGACTAATGGCCTCCATGGGACCAACATAGACAACATACAAAACCAAAATGCGGGGCCAACATAGACAACATACAAAACCAAACCAAAATGTGTGGGCAGAGTGCAAATAAGGCAGTTCAAGTTAATTAGTTAATAACAAATAAAACGACTAAAAGAAAAAAATAAAATAAACAGATTTCAGAGCAGAGTTTTCGCCCACGTAGGGAAGGACTTGGGAATTGCTTGAGAGAGCGGCCTGCACATAAAGCACATGAAGGGTAGCAAGGGATAGCTGATCGCCGGCTAAAGATGACAGTCTCTGGTCTCTGATGTTTTGTAGCCGAAGGAGTCAATCAATCGCCCAATATCTCATACAGATTCGGATATGCCTCGTTATTTGTTTGAATCGAAAAGGGTATTATAATATTGCACATGGGAGAGCATGGCAATGACAATGGCCACCTTTTCCGAAAAGGATTTATCCAAAGCGAAACTATGTGCAACCCAAGTGGCCAAAAGGCAGCTGCAATAAGCTCTAGTTATGGCTGCAACACTCGCACAGGAAGAGGCATCATAAATCCGACACGTTGCCTCAAAATTAATTCCGTACGGGTAGAGAGACGCCTCTCGAAAACTGAAGCTGGAAAACTGACTGCAGCCTCAGCATCCAGATGGCAGATGAGCCATCACAAAACATTTTAGTGCCCGCAGGCACACTAGACCGAGGATATGGTCCACACACAGTGTCCGTGCCACAGACAACTTATATTAATTAATGCAAAATTGCATTACGGATATGCATACGCATACGGATACGGACACAGGTGCACCAGGTGCACAGGTCTCTCCCGGGTGCCCAGAGAGATTGGAGTCGGAGGAGCAGCAGGGGCAGAGGCACAGGCAGCCACCAGCCACAGCAGCAGAAACACATGAAAAAGAGTCGTAAAATGAAAACATATTGACAATAAAGAAAACGACAAACTAACAAACGAACCGAAGGAGAGGTAGAAGTAGAAGCGGAGAGCTGTGGCGGCTAACCATTTCGATAGATGCACAACTTTGGGTTGGTTTTGCTGCCCAGTGGGTGGGGTGGGTGTAGCGTCTCACACATGTCCCATGCAAAGTGCCTGCTCAACAAGAGCTTCCAGGCATCCCCTCCCAGCATGCAAGTTGCCACTTAAGCCCAAGCCACCCTCGCCACCGTTTCTTGCTTCATGCTCCATGCTGCATGCAATGCAAATTATCTGCCCCACAGCTCTGATTTGGCCCCATACTTTCGGACACTTATTGTGTGCGACTGTCGTCGTCGCCATTGTCGTTGTCTCCATAGTCGTGGCCTGGCCTGACTCTCAAAGTCTAGAGAGATTGGTTGCTGGTCGCCATGGCAGCCTCCAGTCTGCAGCTGGCAACACATGCAACCAGGCAATGGACAGGCAAGCTGGACAGAGGAGAGAGGCGAAGCCAAAACTAAAATCAAATTAAATTATAATTAATATTTGCTCCATTTGACTTCGGCTATTTCCGTAGAAATATTTTCAATATTTATAATTATTTGGAATTATATTTCGGAAGATTATTTGACTTTTAGCTATGGGTAAATCAATACCAGCAGCAGGTAAACAATAACAGTGGGAGAGATCTACAACAGTGGCAGAGATTTATAATAGCGGCAGAGACCAATAACAGCGACAGTAACAGCAGCAGAACGGAACAGAACAGCCCGGAACAGAATGGAACGGAACAGCACAAGCAGAGAATCAGCAGAGGAAGAGCAGCAGCAGAAGAAGTGAATATCGCAGAGAAAGTCGCAAAAGAGAAGTCCCAGCAGTCAGCAGAAGAAATACATAACGCGCAGTAGCAGCGAACATCAGCCGTTTATAATTTATAATAAACCAGAATAGTTAAATTGCTTATTCCTAGACTGGCCCTGTCAACCGCCTATCAAAATATTTTACATTTTTATTCCCTAGTTCCCTAAATGTCAAAAGATATAGAGAAATTTTACTGTGCTAATGGCATTTTAATTGCTTTTATCAGTAATATTACTGAATTGTTTTCTAACCAATTAACCAATGGGATAACAGAGCAAAAGTTCCTTTATTCGCGTATTAAAACTAAGGTTTACTAAGGTTTTCCGTGCCACTGTCTGTCTCTATGGAGTGTCAGCAGTATGTATGCCCCCTCTTCTGCCTATATGTTACCTTTTTCAATGTTTTGGTGGCGTCGTGCCTCACTAAGCACAGCCCCAGCCCCAGAAGTGTGGCAGACAATGCAGCACACGATAAAGCACGATGCGATGTGCGGCCTACAGAGAGAAAGATGGAAGAAAAATTTGCTTGAAAATTTACTTAATGCTATTTTATAATAGGTTTTTTTTGCTCGCTTACGATTGCGGCGGGTTATGACAGTGCCTGTGTGGTTAGGCTTCGTTGGGTCTGGGGTCTGGGGTCTTTCTATCTCTCTTAATTGTGGGGGGGGGCCGCCTCTTGTGGCATCGATTGCACAATTTCAAATGGTTTTGCATTGGTACGAGTAAAAGTCAAAAAGGCAGCCAGCGAAGAGAGATAGTGAATTGATTTACTGGACTATTATTAGTTCGTTGCATTAACAGACATTATTACATTTCGGAGGGAAGGATATATGTGGGGGTGGTTAAGTGGGGGGCGATAATCGGAAAAATGACCAAAGAATTTCCGTATTAACTTTAGCTTATACACACTATCTGTGAAATCAACACGGCACGCTCTGCAGGTTTACGGTGGAGAGGGAAGAGGGAGGGAGGTGTGTCGCCTCTCTCTAGGTGTTTGATGACTCGGGCTTATCGTCAACATTGCGCAGCCAGGAGCACTTGAGGATCTCGCGCAGATTCCAGCGAGCAGTCGACTCCGGCTCCAGCAGAACAGAGACGGTGGCCTTGGCGGGTGCCGTGATGCTCTCCTGCAGCTTGCGACGGAAGGCGAACTTGCGATTGCGCTGATCCTCCAGCAGCTTGGTCAGGTTGCTGTCATCGAAGGGCATCTTGGCGTTCATCATGATGAACAGAATGACGCCCAATGACCAGGCATCGGCCACCTTCGGATCGTAGGGCTGTCCGGCCACCACCTCGGGTGCGGCATAGGCCGCCGAACCGCAGTACGTGTCCGACTTCATCTCGAGGCCGCCATCGTCGCGGCAGTAGCGAGCGAAGCCAAAGTCGGCCAGCTTGATATTGAGGCGCTTCGACAGCAGAATGTTCTCGCACTTGAGATCGCGATGGGCAATGTCGATGTTGTGCAGATACCGCAGGGCCTTGGCCATCTGCAGGAACCAGATCCGCGACTGCTTCTCATCGATGGGACCCATCTTCTTGATGTGCGACAGCAGGTCACCGTTCTCGGCGAACCGCATGAAGATGAAGATCTTGGGGCCGCGCTGCAGTATGCTGTGGATCTGGATGATGTTCGGATGGTCGATCTTCGTCAGGATGTCCAGCTCGCGCGGAAAGAACTTGTTCACAAAGTCAGCGGGCGCCCGAGCCTTGTCGATGATCTTGCAGGCCAAATGGACGCCATGACCGGCCTCGTCCGAATAGCCGGCGGTGATCACAGTGGCATAGGAGCCCTCGCCGATCTTGTGGCCCACGTTGTAGCCGCGCTGGGCCAAGGCATCGACGTCCGAGGAGCGGGTACTCAACTGGCGTCCGCCCACGCTGAATTTTGACATGATTTCTATCTAAATATACGTAACCGATTCACGACTGGACTCTGCTGTGCGTTCGTGCGTCTTTGGTGTTATTTTCTTTTGCCAACTGTTGTCGTAGACGAAAGCGGAAAATGGATTAGCCCAGGGGTGGAAGGATTCGTGGGAGGGGGTATTGGTGGTGGTGTTGTTGGTTAGTTTATTTACCTTGACGTTGGTTGACTTCACAAACGTTGCAATTTGAATTGGTGTAATTGATTGAGCTAACGAAAATATTCCTACAATTCAAGTCCAAAAATTTTGACAAAATTACAAACGTATGAGGTATGTGGGGGGTTTGAGACGAACACAAAAATAAATACAAAAAAACTGAAATGACGCTCAAACGAACTGTGTGAGATACAATAAATTTGGTGCCAGATCCAAACACGACTACTGATTTACACAAATTACACTTCAGCCCACAGCCTGCCTGTTGGCAGAGTGTTTGACCAGAAATTAAATTTAAATTGTACTACATGTAAGAGAGCCCTCCCTTGAGAATTCTGTCAAATGTATAAAGTCTGTGGATTTTTGGCCACTCAGCTGCTAACAACCCATAAGAGGGAAGCACAAACTGCCTGCATTTCCCCCATAACTTTCCACAACTTGAAGGAAACTTTCATATGCAAATAATACGCGACATTTCCACTCTAACAACGTTGAACATAATCTTTTATCATTAATAGAAATAAATGGTAATGGCTTTTAAGCCACAGTTTTCGTAGAGTTGTAACAAAATCGTTGATAAAATCGGGAAAAAAATGCAAACTAAAAAATATTTGAAGTATTTTGTGAAAATGCTAAAAATTTAGATAAACATTTTATAATGAAGAAAAATGTTCTAAAAATCTAGAAAATTAACCAATAATAAGAATTAATTACTAGAAAATTAATTAATCGACAATTTACACAAAATTTTATTTTTATTAAATTGTCGAATAATTATGTTGGTTGTCTTCCATTTTTTTAGGGCAATATCGAAATTTTTAGTGCAAAAATGTTGCTTATTTTTAAGTATAGGATACTTTATACCATATACCATCAACAACACAATAAGAAACATTATAAAGCTCCCCAAAAACCGCCAACATATTTACTGGAACTAAAAGTTTCATCCTTTTCGCTTACAGCTGCCTGCCTGGTGCCATTTAGCCAGGCGGCAGGACCTGCCGGTCCCATGCCAGACAATGGCAAGAGGAGCAGTCGAGGCGGCAACAGCAGCAGCAGCCCATTGGGCGACTCGCAGCTCAGCGCCTCGGAGCGCAGTCGTCGCCTGATACCCTACATGGCCTTCTATCTGCCGGCACCAGAGCTGCCCATCAATCAGCAGTATGCCGCCAAGCATTCGGCGTCCGCTGGCGGGGCACAGCTGCAGGCGCCCTCAGTTGGACGTATACCCGTGCCGCTGGCCTACATGCCACAGCCGCATCATCAGCAGCAGCAACAACAACAGAAGCAGCATCTGCTGCATCATGCACATCCCCACCAGCATCCCCATCATCACCATGCGGCGTCGCACTATCAGTCGGGCGCAGGCGAGGTGTATCATGCCCTGGCCATAGGCAGCAGCCATCAGCATCCGCACCCGCACCCGCATCCACATGCTCCTCATCCGCCACCTGGCCAGGGCAAGGAGCTGACAGATTCGGGCGCCACTTTTATAGCCTACAAGCCATTGAACCCAACGCACAAGGCAAGTGGCAGGCAGCGGGCAGCAGGCAGCTCTACCGTTGTCTGTTGATTTGATTCCCATAGAGCATAAATAAGCGCATGAAAATAATCATGAAAATTCATAATTTACACACAGCACAAGACGGTGCAGCACTTTCCCCCATTGCCAGCACAGAAGGAGCAGCAGCAGCAGCAGGGCTATCCGCCACAGCAGCAGCAGCAGCAGCAGCCACAGTACGAGTTGCTATCGCCTGGTTTGGTGGCATCGTCACAGCAGCAGCAATACCATCATCGACAGCGGGCCAAACAATCAAAAATCAATTTAACACCGTTTACAGCGCAGAACACATTGCCGGGACAGTTTGTACCCATTATTTATACGCCAGTGAGCGCCGCCAACAACAACAACAATGACCAGCAGCAGCAGCAGCATAATGGCAATACCATCAATTACAACAACAAGCCAGAAATTGTCTACGAAGATGCAACGCCACATAAAAACTCCCATCAAACACAAATCGTTACGGATTATGCAGCATCAGCAGTTGCCTCAGCGGAGCAGCAATCTTCCGAGGAGCAGCAACAGCAGCAGCAACATGAAGAGCCCGTGGAGGAGCAGCAGCAGCAGCAGCAGCCAACACCAAGGTAAGATTTATTAGTCATAGAGTCTCTCCTCTCCGCTTCACTGTGTGAAAGTGTAGGCGGCCACAAGCACAGGAGCCCAAAGTGTAAGTCAGAGCAGCACTGCTTGCTCCCGCCACAGCCCACAGCCCCCACCCTGCCCCACAACTATTGCTTGCATTATCTCATTTGTGGGCTATGTTCTCACAGCCACGCCCTCAAGCCCAACACACCACCACACACACACACACACACACACACACACAGTCGTCGTGTTGTCTCGTGATACATGTTCATCATCAGCTACGCTCCGAGCTGCAGTTCGGATTGCAATTGCATGTAGAATACCAATTAAAAGTGTTGCCACTTTTGGGGGAGGGTGGGGGGTTGTTGTATGTCGTCAGGCGCCATAACCGAATCATGTCAATGGAAACACGCCGCAGAGTCCAATGCACTGCAGAGATACCCTAACAGCCAGCCAGCCATATGCCGCTGCCTTCATGCACTTTCCATACTTTCAACTGCAGCCTTAAAGTTGCAGAGGCTCTCGGACATGGGCAGGCAGGCAGGCAGCAGCATTATTGTGGCCGCAACAGACGAGACGATTCGCGTTCGAGTCGAGACGTTGCATGTGCAATGCCCTTGGGCAGAAAAATCAATTGCATTAAATGCAATGACTCAATCCACTAGCCAGCCTCCGTTCATTCTGTGTCCATCTTCGTGTGTGTGGAGACTCGGACGAAACTGACGCAAGATCGGGTGGGGGGCGCCCCAATTGCAGTTCGATGTACCGCATGCGGCGGTTGGTTGCCCATGGGCAAGAGGGGGGGAGGACGGCACACACACAGTGCCATTGTCCGATGGGTGCCTTATGTTCTTGTAGTAATTGTCAAATGGCAAATTCATGTCATAAGTAGCCGCCGGGCGCGGCTCTCAAAATCTGTCAGCCACAAAACGTACGAAAACGGTGGGTAGGGTGGGGAGAGTGGGGAATGGGTACGGGAAACATTCTTACAACCAACCAACCACAATGACATCACTCAAACCACCAACCATAACGCTTTGCCTGACCCATCCACAGCATTGGCATTGGCTATGGTGTCTACAGCGAAACAGCTGCCACATCCAACGCTGACGCCGCTGGCAGCGACACTGGTCCAGGTCCAGGTCCAGCCACATCCTCATTACCCGCCTCGAAAACCGCTCTGATAATCCATCAAAAATCGCCAGCATTTGGGGGGCATGTGAGCAAGTACGAGAGTTACTTCAACATGGCCCCACCATCAGCGTCCTCGAACGCTGGTAGCAACCATCATCCAAATCCAAATCAGAATCAGAATCCGAATCATGCGAATCATCAGCAGCATCACCATCATCAGAGTCAGGGGCAAATGACGCCCCAGGAGAAGTATGTGCTTTACTTACAACAACGCATGAAACACCAGAAACATCAGCAACACCAACAACAGCTGCAACAGCAGCAGCAACAGCAACAACACTACGACTTCCATCATCCGGCACGGCCAGCGCAAAGCAATACATTAGCTGGGAAGCCACACCCGCCATCGCCATCGCCATCACCACCACCACCACAACACACTGCTCATCAGCATCCCAATCAGCCATCCCACACCCAGACACAGTCACAGTCGAAGAGCAAACAGCCGCACAAGTACGATGCGTTGTATGTGCGTCCGGATGCTTCTGCGGGTCAACAGGTGCTGCACATTCCACTGCGTGCCCTCTTGGCCCATGTAAACGAACAGTCGCCGTCAGAGTCGCAGGCCCAGGCCCAGCAGCCGCGCCACCACGAGTTCGTTAAGGAAGCGCCGCTCGGGTAAGTGTCCACATTTTTGGGAGTAAGGAGAGAAGCAAACGAATGCTTCAAAGTTTCTCATTTGCCATCGCGAAGGTGGCAAGTCAAAGAATGGTAGCTGGTACATAATCTCAGAGTTTTTGCTTGCATCACCTATGGATAAGTGTTCCTTGGTGCTAGCGTGTGCCTATGGGCTTTCAGTTAAGATTTGAAACAGCTAAAATGAATTACTTATTGTGCTTGAAAATAATGGAATGTACTTCTGAATATTCAAATTAGTTCCCCAGCACCGCCACAATTCATAGACTACCTGATAGACGGGCCCAGGCAATCCTTGGACGAGGAGCAGCAGCAGCAGCAGCATCCACATGAACCGTCCCAGGCAGCGCCGCCTCATCTGCAGCATGCCTACATCCTGGTGACCACAACGGCACCGCATACGGATCACCAGGCGGCGGCTGGACCGAACCTTCAGCTGCATCCCGATATATCCACGCCGCGACCGGCGGTGCTCTACAAGCAGCAGCCAACGCTGCGGCTGCAGCCCGTGCACACCTACAAGGCCACCCGGCGACCCATCTACGTGACCACGCCCTCGCCCACGCCCAGTCACACGGTGGAGATCACGCCCAAGTATGTGTATGCGCCCAAGGCGGCGGCGGCGGCACCTCCTCCGCCCAGCCGAGAGCCTTCCACGGTGACGCCCATCAAGCTGAAGCCCGTCTACAAGTACGCCCACGAGCGTCCACCACTGACGCCTGCTGTTCAGGGACACCCCGCCGTCTATGATGACCAGCTGCCGGACATACGCACCTCGTCGCTGGCAGAGATCCTGCACAAGCTGCAGGCCAGCAACCACCTGCCACAGACACTGACACCGGACAACATTGACAACTCGATCAAGACGCTGATTCGCATACTGCAGAACCTCAAGCAGACCCAGACCATTGCCTCCAATCCGCCGCAGCATCACGACGAGACGAAGCACAGCAGTGCCTCCCACGAGGACTACGACTACAACACGGACAGCGGCGAGGATCACGCACCAGCCGCAGAAACGGACAAGGGACCAAGTGAGTGTGCCTCTGCAAGGCAATTCTCACTGCGGGGTCAAATTAAAGTGAATCATCGTCCCTTTCAGATAAACATCCTGGTCCGAGCACTGGACGGCCTGGCATCGATTATCCCAACTATGCGGTGATCCCACAGACCAGCTTCGAGTGCACCAATCAACGCTACAAGGGATTCTTCGGCGATCCAGAGACCAATTGCCAGGTGTGGCACTACTGCGATCTCAACGGGGGCAAGGCCTCCTTTCTGTGTCCCAATGGCACCATTTTCAGTCAGGTAAGCCAATTCAGAGCTAAAGGATGGGAATTCTAAGTTGAATTCTGCAAGTGTACGAGTGTCATATCTATTTTTACATCCCACATAAACAAAGTTCTTCCACCCTTTGAAATCCTTCACAGATTGCTCTCACCTGCGACTGGTGGTTCAATGTGAAATGCTCGACCACGGCACAGCTGTATGTGCTGAACGAGCGCCTCTACAAGTACATACTGCCCTTCAATCCGAAATTCCCCGAGGACTACAATGGACCCATTGTGGACAAGTAAGAGATGAGGGGAGGCAGGTTATATTTCATAGATTTAAATTCATAATTTCCCCCTGATTTTGTTGCAGATATTTGGCCATGAAGTTCCAGGAAATGGAGGAGAAGATGCGACAGGAGAAGCAGCGCAAGACAACCACGCAGCAGGCAGAGAAGCCCGTGGAGGCCCCATCCACGCCCGCCCTGCCCAAGAACCACAAGCCATCGCCCAAGCATGGCAGCGGCATCAATGCCCAGGTGTACGAGCAGAGCTCCGAGCGGAATCTGCTGATTGATGACGAGATCGATGACATCTCGGAGCGCGGCTCCTTCGATACCTTCGACCAGTCGCCCACCACTGTGATGTCCCCCACCAGCACTCAGGATGCGCAGCAATCGTTTGTGCTCAGGCCCATTGTTGTGTCGTCCACGCCGCAGCCAGAGGCCGATTTTGATGTGGAGCCGACGGCCCTGGAGAGCAGCGAGCACCAGGAACAGGAGGACAAGCTGCAGAGTCTGCGCGACACTAAGGCGGCGGAACAGAAGCAGGGTACCACCAGAGTGAGCGTGGAGAAGCTGGAGGTGATTGAGATCAAAACGGATGGCGACACGGGCCAGCTGATGCCCATCAAGGAGCCCGCTGAATGAGCGCATCGACTGGGTGGGCAGGGGGGTAGGGGAGTAGCGCAAGAGCTTGCCATATTTGTAATGAGAATGTTGTATGTTGTGTATGCCTTAAATTATTCTTAGCGAGCAAGTACTGTAAATAGCTAGCCGTAAACGTATGTATGTATGCCACACGCTGTATGCATATGCCGATGCAGACAGACCTATAGCAATAGTGAACTGAAATAAAATCTGACTAGTGAGTACTCACCGCCTGGCCGTTGTGGATGTTGCGCAGCGCCGAGTCTAGGGTGCTCTTGCAGGCTGGTATATCGGGTACAAAGCGGAGATTCTGCAAGACCAAAAAAAAAAAATCAAGAGATCAGCCGCTGGAGGCAGCAAGAAGGGAGGAAATTGTTGGGGAAGCTCACTATATCCGCCAGCGGCTGGACCTGGTGTCCCACGTGATGTCTGTCCACGCACTTGCGGCAGACGGTCATCTTGCAGAGCCGACAGTAGATGTTGCAGGCTATCTGGTGGATCTTGCAGCTAGTTTGGTAGGGCATGAGGAACTCATCATTGCCTACGCGGATGCGCTTGCGTGTATCAACGGCGCAATCTTTCAGGGACTTGAAGGCGTGCGCCTTCAGCACGCGACTGTTGTGGTGCACCGTCTCGAAGCAGCCCTTGCAGTACAAGGCACTGCACTGCTTGCACTCGCGCGTGGCCACGCTACTGATGCACTCGCAGCACTTTGACTTCAACGCTGGTGGGCTGACGTCAATTTTGTGAGTCGTCACTGCATTGTTGTTCACGACGACCTGTCGAAGGTGCTCCGTCGAGGAGCGGCGGATGTTTTCCAGTTCGGCCAACTCGCCCATCACATGGTAGTCCAGTTGGTACGGCAAGCCGGAGCTGCTTGTCAAATCCTGGGCGTTAATTGTCGGCAGCGCCGGCTCTGAGCAGACGGCGCACTGCAGGTTCAGGCCGCTCTCAAAGCAGTTCACCAAGCAGTTTTCGCACAGGTTGTGCCCGCAGGGCAGCAGGAAGGGACGGTGGTTTTCTGCCAAAAAGAAGCGAAAAATGTTTAGAAGATCAGCACAAAGAGAAACGACGCAAGTGCGTGTAACGGTTAATGTGCTGCCAGCTTAGCCTTTTTTCCGCTAACATGCTTAATTTTCTGTTTTTTGAGATAACAGGATAGGATATAGGGATATATTAAATATACTAATTAAGCAATGCAATGTTTTCATTTTATTTTGGCATATTCTTGAAAAATTCACTTCCAATTTTTTTCCCGCTAAAAAAGCGTATCACGCGGTTTTTTTCTTTTGCTTTTCCTTGCTATACTGAAACGAAAAAAAAATGAACGTATGTACATATGCTTGTACATACTTACACGCCTACGTTGCTGAATCACGAAATTCTGGAATGTTCTCCCACTGGAAATCTTGGTGCATATGTACATACATATATTTTGCAGCTATGCATGTACATATGTGCTCTAACATGCGTTTCAGATATCATTTGATTCAAACCTGCGAGTTATTTTCTGCAAGAAATCTCAATAGTTTGCCGTTTCTTGGCTAGACTTTTACCACTACGCAATCAGACGCTACACACACATGCCCATGGGCTCCAGGCAGTCCACACACGCACGCACACAAGCACGCTGATGAAATCAAAGCGTCTTCACTTTTGCACCTTTTCACTCACTACTTATTTAGTATTGAAACTAATCTTTTAGCTAGTTTACAGAAAAAACCTTACCGTCTCCATTTGTACTTTTGAGGGCAAAGTCGCCGTGACAATTTGGGCAGCCCAGCAATTTCTTCAAATGCACCGCCACAAATTGGCGATCAAAATGCTTCATACCGCTTTCGCCGGCCATCATCATGTGAAAACGAACACTAAACGTTTACTTGAGCAGCAATACTCGAGTTAATCAATTGTTTTTATATTGAAATTAGCAACAAAATCGAAAAGTACCAAAACGAAGCGCACACAGAAATTTGCGAAATAACCGCACTTTTGTAGTAGGTGCCAGGGCAGAAAAACCAGGGCAAAAACGAGACTTAGCCCACTAAAGACCTCTTTATTTAAAAAGTCGAGCACCCTTTATTAAACCGCGGAAAAAAATACTTTTTGATTAGGATCCTTGTAGCTCCATCCTCTTCTATACTTACAAAACAAAAATGACCACCGTAATCTTTCACCTGTAATGCGTAAAATATGTTAAAGTAACATAAATTTCGTGGATATATTAAATACCCCCTCGGATGACAATGGGTTAACATTCTATTTTATTGATTGATTCCATGATTCCATGATTTTGATATTCCGTTTGATATTATTAGCTAGTTGGCCCTCTCAGCCCTAAACATATAATTTTATGCAATTCCTTAATAAATTTTGTTCAGTATTGGCTAGTTTTCAGAACTCTTTTTTGTTGCATTGTTTACATAATAAGTTTCAAATAATAGCGGCCAAAGTATATAACGTAAATGTTGACTAAATGTGACGTCAGTGTTGCTGGTCAACCAAGTTACTTTTAAGCGTATGTACTTTGGTATACCTTATTTCCTTTAATTGATGTTAAATGTTTTGTTCCAAGCTCCATTGAAACATTATTTATGATTTTATCCTAGATTGACATGTTTTTTACCTATTATTCAGAATATCCCTCCACAAAATGTTGATATCTTGACATTGCGCATTTTGTTAACCCTTTTTGCGACTGCTGCACAGGAAAACTTTTAGCTTGTTTACACTTGTTCCTTCCTGCCGGCTGCGCAGGTTTTATTTACTTTGGATGAGCAGGCGACAGCAAATGGAGCAGCATCAAGGGAATACGAGGCAGGGCACGCATAAGTTACCGATGATCCCACAGTATCACAGAATATCTGTAGAATTATTCAACGCGAATTTTCTAACATGCAAAACGAAAATTTCTCTCTACAAATACTTTTAAACTAAACTAGTGCTAGCGGCGGTTGGATCATTCCCGGCTGCGGCGGTTGGTATCGTCCTGGATGATGCGGCTGGAGTCGTTGTCCTGGCTGCTCACGTTGGAATCGTCCTGGCTGATTTGGTTGGAGACGCCGTGACTGCTGTCGTTGGGTCCGTCCAGACTGCGGCGGGTTACATCTATCTGCAGATTGCGGCGGGCGCGGCGGTGGCGGCGGTCGCGGCGGTTTTGGCGGCGGCGGTCTACATCTAAGTGCAGATTGCGGAGTATGGTGGGGATGTCGGGCGACTCCAGCTGGAAGCGACACAAGGGACACGAGTTGGCCTGCAGGCATAGGATCGTATAATTAATGTTCCACAAATGTGAAATGCAAGGGGAATGGTGCCCAACGATTGATTACCTCCGTCAGCCAATGGATGAGACACGGCTCGTGGAATTCGTGCTTGCACGGCATAATCTTCAATACGTCACCCACCTGGAGAGGCTCTTTGCACACGGAGCACTCCTTCTGGACGTCCACCAGCTCCGATTGCTGCACCGTGCGAACGGTCAGAGCAGCAACGACTTCATCGGAGGCCTTTGGTTCTAAGTTATGTACATTCATGATGGCCATCGCGAACAAGTGCCACGGCACGTTGGAGAAGTCGGACATGACTGCACTGGCTCGTGTCTTAACCAAAAAAAAAGCTGTAGTTCGTAAATGATTACGATCCGTGTACAAATGTTTGATCCCTGTGGACCTGTGTGTGACAGTGTGACACTTTAATGGAAGGTTGCTACACGAGCACTAGGTGCAGGCCACATTTCTGTCACTGGGAGATTCCACAGCATCCTTGTATTCCATTGTCCCCAACCATTAAAAAGTGAGCCTGTACCATTGCATATCTTTATTATATTTGTAACCAGAATTTCCCTCAAACCAAATGACAATTTCTTTTAAATGTAAATGCAGCCACTGTTCACACCCGCTAACCAAACATGGAATTCATGAGGTTATCCTGGCGCTCACGGCGGTTGGACTCGTCCTGCTTGAAGCGGCGCAGCTCCTCATATACCGCATCGTCGGTCTCCAGCTCGAAGCGGCACAGGGGACACGAGTTGGCCTGCAGTTGGAGGATCGCAATAAGTACTAGAATAAATGGGAATACCCAGCAATTACCTTCTTCAGCCAGAGGAGAACGCAGTCCTCGTGAAACTCGTGCTTGCACGGCAGTATCTTGTACACCTCTCCCACCTGGGCCGGCTCCTTGCACACAGCACACTCCAGATCGCCACCCACCTCGGACTCCAGCACCGTGTGCACTGGCAGTGCAGCAATGGCTTGCTTGGAGGCCTCCGGCACCTCTATATCGATGTCGATGCCATTCATGATGGCCAGCACCTGCAGGCGGCGATAGTGCTTCGCAAAGTCATTGGCACCCTCCGGACCGGTGGGCGTGTGGCCCAGCTCCTCAAAGTAGTCGGACATGGCTGCAAAAATGTTTTCAATAAACGCAAGTTGAGACAGTTTGACAGGACACTCGTAGGGAACCCAAAAAATGCAAATATTTATTTTGAAATTTTCACATATTCTCTCCGTATACAGTGGGAAGCGGGTGATCTGGGTGATCCCCAGACCACCAGTCGTTCTGGTTCTGCTTTTATAATTTGTTCGATTAAATAATCGTATAATTGTTAAGTATCTAAGAGGTCTTTGCATTTAAAATGTTTAATTTTAGATATTCTAGAGCTAGTTTTCGAAACTCGTTTCAACAATTTAAAATTTATAAAGTCTAAAGTTACAGGCATATACTGGCTTCCCCTGTGGAAGAGACTCACACAATTTACTGGACTCACTCTACTGCAACTATCAAACGAATTATGAGATAGGTAGATATGGGAGCTGCCCAAGGGGGTGTAAGGAACAATGCAAAGATACAAAAAAATAAGAGCAGGAAGATGGGTGGCGGTTAAATTTGCAGCAAGAAGTTTGAGGGGGAATGTGCCACTATCTTTAAATCCAATTTCCAGTTTTACTTCCAGCTGCTGGTCAGACCGAATAAAACACACAAAATTTAAATTTCTTTTTTCGTTTCTTGTTTTTTGTTTTTTTTTTGTGTGATTTTCTCTTTACTAAATGATTTTTGCTTATTATTTTTTTGTTTTTTAATAATATTCAGTGTTCTAAAGTTATTGGGGGGGGGGGGATTTACTTTACGGTACTTCATCGTAGTTACAGAGCTTGAATTATATAATGTATGTATTACGCTTTAGACTAAGGATAGTTAGACGAAGACTGGCCGCCACAACTGTGCCTGGTTGTTGGTTGGTTGGGTTGGCTGCTGCCTTACTGGTTGTTTCTCTTAGAGTTTAGTGTTGCATCTGTTGCATTAGGCTTAACGACTAAATGGTGCTTGCAGGATTCGTAGAGTAGAGTAGAGTACGAGGGCGTACGCAAAGGGGAAGAGTAAAACAAAAAACAAGACTTAGGCGCTAGGCTTTACAAATTAGTGTTTACGATTGCTAGAGAATAAATTAGAGGCGCCTTGGGTTGGTGGTGGGTGGGGAGTTTTGTGGGTGGCAGGGCTGGAGCGGGATCGGGGGCATTGGGGGGCATAATCGAAAACAGATTTATATATATACAGAGCGGGCTGGGGGGCAGGGTGGGGACGGTTGGGCGCGCTACTTAAAGACGAACGAAACGAAAACGAATAAGTACACGGTTCTTGAATTATTTTAGCTACTTTAGCAGAGTAGGGGGAGGTAGGGAGAGCTCTAGGAGCGGGCGTACACATGGAGTAATTACAATGCGCATTAGATATACATATACATACATATACATACATATACGTATACATATATATATATATATATATATATAGAGGGTATATAAAGACGATACACATGTGTATACATCGATAAATTTCTATAGTAAAACGATCGGCTCGCGTTAACATCTATCACTAGCATGTACAGTTAGTTCTAGTCTAGTGCTAAAAGCAGCAACGGTCCACTCCTGGTTAGCCCTCTGGCCGTACGTATCAGACTGGCGCTTGATTGGGGGCGGGGGCGGGGGTGGTGTGGCGGTGTTTGTGGCGAGGATTGCGTGTTGTGGGTTGAGGGATGGAGCGAACGGTAGGAGCTGGGTGTAGAGCTGGATTTAAGGCACTGGGCCGCCGGACAGCCCGTCCTTGTCCTAGTCCTAGTCCGTGATGGATATCTGCGCATAGCCGACCAGCGAGCGCTCGTCGGGCACCTCGCCGGGCTGGACGCCCGAGCTCAGCTGGAACGTGATCGTCTTCATGGTGGCACACTGGGCTATCAGCTGGTCCAGATGCTGGGCCATCGGCTGTGTGTCCAGGGCGTCCACTAGGCCGGCATCCACCAGTTCGGTGGCAATGCCCTCGGCCGTGTCCTTGCCCACCATGAACTCGAAGCGAATGTCGTGCAGCTCGCGGCGCAGATTGCGCATACGCAGCACCAGATTGACGGGCGGTGCCTCCTCGCCGCCCCGCTCTTCGCTGGGCAGGGGCATCTGGGCCAGGCCCGCCGTCACCTCCTGGGTGCTGCTGCTGGCGGCGGCGGCGGCTGCAGCAGCGGCGCTGGCGGCATTCACAGCACCTGCTGCGGCCGTTCCGGGCGTGACTGTTGTCGAGGAGACGCTGTGCGTGATCTCGGGCGAGGGATCCTCTCGATCGCTGTCCGAGGAGTCGGCCCGCTCCAGTCGGTTCATGGGCCGATCCTCCGAATCAGAGTCCGAGGAGGGATGCTTGCGACCGCCGCTGGTGCCGCCGTTGTCCTCCTCCTCGCTGGACCACACCCACTCGCCGGTGACGGTGCGGTGGAGGCGACCGGAGGCGCCCGGCTGACGCTTGGCCGCCTTGTGCACTCGCGTCTCCATGCTGGGGCCGGTCTGGAGCAGCGTCTGGGTGAGGTACTTGCGGTCCTTGGCCTTCTTGAAGAAGGCGTGCTTCAGCAGCTCGCTGGCAGTGGGCCGTTTCGAGGGCTCCTTCTGGAGGCACTCGACGATCATCTTGCGGAATGTCTTGCCATAGGCCTTGTACTGGTCCTTGTCATCGGCGCCCGTGTCCAGGGTGGGCGGATCGTTCTGCAGCGTCAGCATGAGCACCTTCATCGGCGGGTACTTGTGATACGGCGCCGTTCCGGTGGCCATCTCAATGGCCGTGATCCCAAACGACCAGATGTCCGCCTTGAAGTCGTAGCCATGGTCCTGCTCCATCACCTCCGGGGCCATCCAGCAGGGGGTGCCCACGAAGGTGTGGCGCACCTTCTGGCGCGACAGATCCCGGCCCGTGGCCAGCCAGGCGCTCACACCGAAATCGGCTATCTGGATGGTGCCGTCGTCGCCGATCAGGATGTTACCCGCCTTGATGTCGCGATGGATCTGCCCGTTGGAGTGGAAATACTCCAGGCCCTTGAGCACCTCCTTCAGCACCGTGGCAATGGTGGCCTCATCGAAGACGCCCGGCTTGCAGTTGGACGTCCGCATCTTGTGCTTGATGATATCCAGCAGGGAGCCGCCCTCCAGCAGGCGCAGCACCAGCCACAGCTCCTCGCGCACCACAAACGATGTGTGGTAGGTGACCACGTTCTCGTGGTTGCACGACGACATCGCCTGGATCTCCTTGAGCAGCTCGTCCATCGACGTGTTCCACTTCTCCAGATTGATCCGCTTAATGGCGCACTTCTCGTTGCGCGGTATGCAGTAGGCGCCATGCACCACCGCTGTCGCCCCCACACCGATCACGTCCCGCAGCTCGTAGTCGTCCTTGGAGTTGGGCCACGGCTGCTTCTCGGGCACATTGGCCGCTCCAGCGGCGGCGGCCACATTGTTGCTGGACAGGGTGGCGGGTATGGAGGTCATGCTCTTGGCGGTGCCGGCGGCGTGCGGTGGTGGTGTGCCTGGACGTCTGCGGGGCTGCTGTGATATCGCCGGTTGGCTCTGCGACCGCTGCTGTGGATGTGGCTGCCTGGCTCTGGGTTTTGGTTGCTTACTGATCACGAAACTGTCTCTCTTTTGGTCAGACGGTTTCTCCTTCTCCTGCCTGGGATGGAATTCCTCGTCCTGCTGCCGATAGATGGATGGATATCCTGCGGCTAGGCTTACGCTGGATCGTTTCTGCTCCTGCTGCACGTTGTAGCTGCCCGAATGGGAACTTTCTCTGACGACTCCTGGCTGCGGCTGTTCCTGCTCCTGCTGCTGTTCACGCTCCTCCTCCTCCTGGCGCTGCTGCTGCTCCTTCTTCTTGGCAAAGCAACCAAATATGCGGCTATCTCTGGGATCTGCAACTGATTCGTTTGCTCCCGCACTTGGTTTGCTATCGCCGAAGCTCTCGTTGTTGTTGTTGTTGTTGTTGGCGATGTGCGCAACCTCTGCAATAGAGCAAAGAGTAGATTTCGGGTAAAGTTTGGGCCTTGCCTTTTGGTTATCGTCAACAAAGTCTACAAGTTAAACGAACTCTACAATATTTCCGCAACATTTCATGGGTTAAAATGTGGGCAACAGAGCGAGTCAGAGGTGGGGTGGGGTTGGGTTGGAATGGGATGCATTCCAAGTGCATGCGATAGAAAGAGAAGCCGAAATCGATACTGAAATTGGTTGAAATTTTGATTGTTTTCGTAGTTGGTTTTTTTTGGGCGAGGGAAAGTATTATTCAGGGCCCATTCCATGGGATGGGTCTCTTAGTCATGTGTTCAGGCACAGGATGATTCAGTGCATAATCTATGAGTGGGTTCTATTAGCCATAACCAAATGCACAATAATCGTACTTAAAATTAAATCTGTTTAATCTGATTACAAAAATTCGGAAATTGTGTGGACTTTTTCGAAATAGATCAACATTTTTTTTCTATTATAATTGTTTTGTGTGCAAATCGAGCACGAAATTTTTCGATGGGGGGAATTACCCGCACGTTTTGGCACAATAAATAACATGTCCACTCGTTCACCCGCCGCCCCTCCCTCCATCAGTCAGCCACTGATATGCTAAATTTTTCCACGTTTCGCTGATAAGGTTTCGCGTTTTATGAATAAACGCTGCGCTGCTCCCAACGAGACACGACACCAGTGTGCACATTATTCTGGCCCACGACTGTTCGCTTGGCGATCGGCTCGGTCCATGTAGCATAAAAAGCGTTTTACTCGCGCTGAATGTGGGGAATGCCGGAGAGCCGGGGAGGTGAGCGCGCGGGACCAATGACCGCATTGAGCTATAAATAGCAGCAGCAGCAGCAGCAGCAGCAAGCAGCAACAACAACAACAGTAACAGTAACGTGTGGAAACCGTAATTAGCTTTCAGCTAAAATGTTTATAATAATGATATTGTTCCACTTAGTCGCTGGAGTGTACTACTCTGTAGCCGCATAATGTAATCAAAATTTGAGATAAGGCCTGCCCCGAAATTGCCTATATGCACGATTAACTTGGAAGAAAAACCCAATTTATTTCGACTATATGATACCTGCTAATTGGATTTATTTGATTTAATTTTAATTTTAAAAGAAAGAAAGATCACTCTCACATAGAACTCAAGTTTGGACTTTGGACAATAGAATTATAGTCTTTTGAAGAATTTACTCTTTCTATAGTTGACGTTGCGAGTAGCACAGGCACAGATATGTCGCCTCCTCTCCTTTTCAAGTATCAATGGGTAGCAAATTGCTGCAACTAAAATTCCAAGAAGATATCTATGACAAGGCGAAAAGTGCGATAAAGCCTCCCTCCTCCAGTTATCGGACGTGTCATGTGCCGGGGTCCGGGTCCGTGTCCGGGCCTGGCACTTAATTAAAACCGAAATCAGCTAGGCAAACAGCAATTTGTTATTATACATAGATACTACACACATACACACTACTCGTACTATATATTTTTTGGGGCTAACTGAATTTCACAATTTAACACTTTTGGGGTGGACCGTATTCTAATGGGAAACTCAAATAAAATAAAATGCGAAGCAGCGGTATAAAAAATGTTTACACAACAAACAAAACGGCAGAAAAGGGAACGGGAGACGAAGACAAAGAGTACAGGAAACGACAGAACAGAGTCCCAACAAAAAAACAAAAACAAAACACTTGGCAACAGTCATTAGGGCAGGGGAGGGAGTGGAGCGGAGCGGAGACCTGTGGCTGCTAATTTAAGCAAAAAGCAAACACAAATATTTCTAAGTAAAATGTTGCCAAAGAGGCGCCTAGAAAATGTCAAAATAAATCAATATCAAAACCCAAACCAGAAACATCAGGCTACCAAGGGTTTGTGGGTCGAAGCATTTGATACCCTTGCAGATCGATCTTTTTAAAATTAAACTTTCCACAAGAATTTCAAACAATTTTTTGTCATTTAAGCGATATATAAAAACTTTCTGTGCATACTTTATGTGAAAATAATTATACTCCCAACAAGGGTATAGTGAGGAAGAGATGGCGACAAACCAAAGGAGGATGGTGGGAAGAGAGCAGAGCACAGCACACCAGCAAAGAGATGGAGAGGGAGCAAGTGAGGTGGTGCAGTCACACGATCATGTGCAAATGATAAGCACAAGTCTGCGTTGTCACACGACCACCAACACGTATGTATAGTGGAAAAAAATTGATTTCGTTTCATCACACACACACACAAAAACTTTCACACACTGGCGGAGAGTTCAATAAATTTTCATTTCTGTTTTTATTGATTTCACGCAAAAGAAATCAAAACAATTTACGCAAAATTATGAAGAAACCGTTACATTGTGTTTGGTGTTGTTCTTTGCCTCCTCTTCTGCTGCTTCTTGTGCCTCCTTCTCGACGCACGCGCGCGTTTTCTTCGTCTTCTTCGGCTGCTGCCGTTTCGTTCGGTTCGGTTCAGTCGCTCGTTTCACGCGATTTCGACGCGTTTTCAACCAACGCCGCGCAACAACTGTGCTTTTGCTCGAAGCGGCAGCAACGCTCAACGTCCACAAACGTCAGCGACGGCGACGCGTAACAAGTGCGCCAACGGCCTGATTGGCAGGGAGGGCCGCCACAGCGGACAGCGGGGGCAGGTGATGGCAAGGGGCAACAGCAACAACAACAACAACAACAAACAAGCATTCGTTAGAAAATACAAAAATAAATGTATTGAGCATTGAGCATGTATTGAGGCGAAGAAGAGTGAGAGAGAAACCAAAAAGAGAGAGCGAGCGGGCGAGTGAGAGCACAGCGGTTAATAGTCCGCACAGTGGGTAGAATTATGCAAAATGTTGTGGGGCTTTAAACAAGTGATTTTAATGGGCGTCCGTTTCCTTAGTTTGAATGGACTGAATTATTACAAAATTAAATAATAATCGCTAATTCATTTTAATTTTTTTAAATAAAATATATTGTTGTTCATTTATTAATTAAGAAGTTTTAAATAATACAATATTTCGCTAATACTTGCTGTGATAGTAATTAAGTTTTACGATACAATAAAATACGATATTTTCTTTGAAATTTCTATGTCACAACATTTGACTTTCATGCCCATTGAAAATTGTACCATTTACAGGGTTTTATTTTCTCTTTGCCTTTGGTTATTCTTTCCACTTTTTTGTGTACTCAGATTTTATCAGCACTGACGCGCACGATAAGTGAAAAACGTTTCCAGCAACAACAAGCGGGAACAATTAGCAACAATAAAGAGTACAAAAAAAAAAATAAAAAAACTAGAGCATAGATACAACTGACGTATTTTCTATACCGCACCCAGACCAGACCCCAAATGGATTCCAGCCCGAGTCCAATCTCGCTGTCCATCCCCTTCTCCACTTGGTTATCTCTCTGTGGGTTGGATAATATACTAATTGTTTCATTGGGTGGTAGGCAGGGAGGGAGGGTTGAGGGAACGAGTTGAGGGAAGCCCAAAAAAATACGTTCGTAAAGCCATCATGGAAATTTTCTAAATTGCATTCACAAAACCCGCAGAGTAGACCTCAAAATGGGGGGAAAGTCAGACACCGGCCATATGGAAATATGTCTAATGTACAGATATACATAGTAGTATATATTGATATATACATACATCGTATTTCTTCAGACTGTATTGTATGTATTCTGTTTTGTAGAGAAATTATAGGATCAGTAGTCTGCATTGGCCATGGCGTGAAATTCTTTTCTGCTGTGCATGAAAATTCGCCATCGTTGGACCCGAAGACTTATAAAAATAAAATTCGCACACAACACGCAGCCAGACACACACACACACACACACATTTTCCCATTTTTGCGTGGCGGCTCTATTTATAGATCACCTCCCCTCTCCCATTGCCGTTTGCATATCATTTCCAATGCAGTTCGGCCATGGCAGACTATCGTCACAGGGGTGGTGTGTGTTGGAAGAAGGAGGGAGGCTGGGGGCTGGAAAAGGTGAACGTCATCAGCGCTATGCGTACGTAAATCTCTATGTGTGAGTATAAAATGGATTGAATCGGAATTGGAATTAGCATGTCCACGAATTGAATACTCTTCTTTGTGATTATATGTTATCTACATCCAAGAGAAACCTTCTTCTTTGGGCAGTTATTCCCCCCTCGCATTCGACAACTGTTTGTTCCTCGCTTCTTCGACACTCTCTGAGCGAATCCCTCTCTCCAACGCGAGTACAGCATTTAAATGAGAAGATAACTGAGGCAGTAAAGTAACGAAGATCATGCACTGAGAATAATTAATGGAATGTAAATCGGATTAAATCAAAGCTTACAGACATTAATGACTTTTTAGTAACGGAAGTAATGCACATTAAACTTGAACAATCTACCAAATTGAGAAGGTGACTCATATATGTATGTACATACATATGTTTGTATACTTGATCCACTTGTCTCGCGGGGAGAAGGGACTTCAGTATCAGTATACGCTCTCGTCTATAAATTTATTTTATACCCACTTAAAGCAAATAATTTAAGCAATTTAACTTAGATAATCTAATACACGAAGACACCTTAGCAAATTTATTGCCCTTAAATCACGGAAAAGTATACGAAAAATAAATAATGTCATTTGCGATTTGAATTTACAAATTTCGACAGCTTCATAATAGTAGATGAAACGAAATAAATTATATTACGCATATGTTTCTTTAATTAATTGTTATTGTAATTAATTTTATAGCAAATTATGATTTTAATATTGACACTTTAACGAGCTTGAACTTTGCATGGCATGGCAGTTGCATACAAACAATATCATAAAATATTAATTGTTGACACAATTTACACTGTAATCGGCCAGCTAAGAATGATATATACTCATCACATATGTTTTGATATTACATACACATATATTGTGCATATACGAGTGCCGGGTCGTGCCAAGTTCCCAAGTGGCGGTTTGTTTCGATTAGATCTCTCTGGTTTTGCCTGCTTGCGACTTTTCAGCAGTTTTCGTGTGGAAGAATAATTGATTATCTGGCTTTGCATTTAGTTGCTGCAATTTCGGCACAGCTTTATGCACTGACATTGATTAATGCATTATGAAAGTGAATTAAGATTTTTGTATGTCTCGTCTTGGCATTACATTTTATATTTTTTAACGATCAATCAAAGATTTCAAGAAGTATATAATTAAATGCATACAATACAAATTTTCGAATGGGGAGCCAGGACACTTGGAAAGAAAGTCCACGCACGGATAATAATTTTCTATCGTTTAATCGACGTCAGTGTGTAGCTCAAGAAAATAATATCGAGGCGAATTCGTAGTATCTTTTTTTTACAGTACAAATTCACTAAATCACTAAATAAAATGCACTAAATCAATTTTGAATTCTATTTTTTATGGTTTTCCAAGTTGATTTATTTATATAATTTATTTGAAATGTTGAATATTTTTCCACTTTTTATTGACATTTTTATTATCGGATCACAACAATAATTTTAAAATTTAATTATCCTTAGTTGGGGGTATTTTTATAAATCACTGTCATTCAGAGGACGCGTTTTGCCAACAATTCCCCTAAACGGGCCCACAAGTCCTGGTACTCCACACTCCCCTTCACCTACATAAAATCTATCTATATCCAGGGTATCATTAATTTTGATATTTACGGTAGATATTTGGGGCTTATAAAATGACAAATGCGGGTCATATAAGAAATAAATTTGAGTTTGGCGATAACATGAAATTCAAATTAGTTTAGTCACACAATGGAAATTTGTGCTCGGTTTTTTCCACCAAAATGGTAGCTTAAATATTGTGAATTTTCATAAATAAATCAAATGAAATTGCAAAACCCACTATGTTTAAGGCACATCAAATTGAGTAGCTGCATTTTGCCGTGTCTACGAACTTTGTCACACTTTATTAAAAGTTTCAAAAATTTATGTATTTTTCACGATTTTGAGATTTGAGATTTCTTTTGTTTCCTCACACTTAAGGACACTTGAGGAGGAGACACTTAAGGACACCTCCCCAGCGGCTATCAACTTGCGATTGCGATTGATTGATTGTCGAACTGAGATAGAGATTCGATCCGAATGCAATTCAGAATCGCATTGCTCACGATCAGACGGCAGACGGCGGACAGCGGCGGTCGCTCCTCCAGCGCGCAAATCACAATTTCGACTGAACTTCACAAATCGTTGTAATCAAACATTTAAAATGAACATTTTTTTTTTCGTTAAGCAATAAACAACAATAAAAATTAAATGAGCTCTACAAATGGCGGAACACGACGAAAACAGCAACAATAACAGTCATAACGATCCATAGCGACGAGGACGGACGCGTCGAGACGGTGGGCAGAGGGGGGGATGGTGACGATCGACGGAACCTGTGCAAAATGTGCGAAATTTTGCCGCCTCCATTGTCGGGCTTGCGTTGGCGTTGGAATTATTTAGTTAGTAGTAGTAATTCCCTGTCTATATCTGTATCTGTATCTCTGGCTCTATCTGTAACTGTATCCGTATCTGTTGCGGCGGCTGCTTTATAGCTAAAGCTCGGCTGTCCGCCCATTAAGTAATATGAATGAGTGATTGACTTTGATTTCGTAGTGAAATTCGTAATATTTATTTGCATATGGTTCCAGTTCTAGTTCAGAGATCCCCTCCAATTTCTAGCTATTTTTGCGCCCAAATGCCGATATAATTAAAGTTTCATTTTCGATTTATTTATTCAGTTATCGAAGCCACATACACAAACGAAGTTACGTTGATGGTTTCGGCGAAGATTTAACTTCTATCTCTGGCGGTACATCTCAGAGGGAACAATCGTACAGCTGGACGATGTTTTACTGGGATCCGAGACATTTTGCATGACGCTGTCGGTGTCCTGCAGGTGAATATTTCGATCGTACAGCTTTTTGAACCACTGTGCAAAATCCAAGTTCTCCCGACGGCCACCGACAATCATCCTGCCTATCTGAATGTCCTTTTCCAAGCCCACCTTGTGCAGGGCCCGCTGCAGCAAAATTAAGTTTGACTGGAAGTCCGACTGGAGCCGTGAACCATATTTCACCTTCTTAAGGTTGATGATGCCAGGGCGGAGTTGGTTAAATAGCCGACAGTACTCAGCACCGGATCCCAAAGCCTCCAGCTCCTTGATCTTGATGTTAAGGGCATTATTTACCCACTTTATGATCTCCTTACGGGACAAATTCTGCGAAGGATTTGAGTTCCTGGTGTGGTACACGTTCTGCATGGCGTTCCCCTCTTTGTTCAGCAAATTTGGAAACACAAAAAGTACCTGAGTCTGCTATATGTAAAATCTAACAAAATATTTGGCTGTTTTCCCGGAAATTGTATTAAGATTATTAGATTTCTAATATTTTATTTGACATTTGACGCCTTAGCTACTTTTACGGAATTTATTTGGGATATTTTTAATGTTATATTATTTTTTATATAATTTTTTTTTTTTAGCAGTTTTGTGATTCCCTCTCCCTGGTAAGCCTTAACCCTACCTTATGCCATATTAACCCACGTTTTAATAGCCACTGTAATCAAGTTTTTTCTTATTGAAAGGCATGCGCACTTAACGCATGTTTTTATTGCCTTAACAATTAGAGGAAATGTATTTTTAAATTCTTGTTTATAGTTCAAGTTGCTTTCTTTTTTCGTTTCCCTTTTATTTTTTTTGTTTGTATTCGCCTTTTCGAAGGGGGATTTATTGTATCCAGGTTAACACAAAAGCGAATAAGCAAAATGTGTGATATTTGTCAGGCTGTGCAAATTGTATCTGTATATATGTACATACGCATATACGTATATCTGTATTCGTGGGAGGTTACATTTTATGCGCACCGGCAACACGAGTCAAGTGATCGAACGCCCTCAAAAATTTTGACACACAAAAGACCGAAAGCCCCCAGATTTAATTAGCGCTCGATGTTATATGACACGTGTGTGTGGGCGGGCCAAAGGTTGAGGGTGTTGTGCTCCTTCTGGCACCTCCGATGTTTCAGTTTCAAGGCCCCTAATCCATCGAATTTTGTCAAATTTTCGCTTGCGTGACGTCGGCGACATCAAAATGTGGGACAAAACTTATGAATGAGAAAAAGTACAACTAGAATGAACTGAACCGCACTGCGATAGTAAAAACTAGAACTTAGAAGTACAGACAGCAAATTAACTATTTTTTCATTATTTGGGCTTAATTTTGTTTTAATCAATGTAGAATTTGGTGCAAAACAGCCTTGGGATTCTCAAAAAACCTCATACCCACAAATGTACGACAATTAACGACAGCCTTGTCAGGAATACATCATACGCTTGTGGTCCATTTAAAATACACGAGTTTCGTGAGGTTCATGAAACTTTATACATTTTGTATAAACAAAAGGAAGTAATATGTATTACTTATGCGAAAAATGCCAAAAAAAAATATATGCCATATGCCAAAATTATAGCTCACATGTTCAGTTCAATTTGCTGGTCAAGATTTCATGTGATCTTTCGCTCTGTCTGTCTCTATCTGTCAAGGCAAGGACAACTGCCTGGCCTGGGTCTTTTGCACTCGCAAAATGTTTGCAAAAAACAAATGAAAAATACACCATAATAAATAAATCAATATTCTTGAAAGCTAAATGTTATACAGGGTTCGAGGGTAACTCAGTTCAATGGCTGCGTAAATGTGCAGGAAATACATTTTTTTGTGGCTGAGATATGACAAAAATAATAATTATTCGAGATTTGTCTATCGCTTGGAAATCTTCAATTTGGTTTAAATCAGAAATATAAAGAGAGGAAAATAATATTGAAATTAAAATTGATTAATTTTGAGTTGGTTCTTGTTCTGTTTCTGATGTACTATTGATGTATGATTTTTGTAGTGACAAAATTAATCTATGATATATTTTTCTGAGAAATAAAATGAAATATTTTGTGAAGATTTTACTGTAAATCATATGCAATGTTTTATAATTTATTATAATCGAATATAAACCGTATAATTCATACGATATTAACCAGTGTTCCTTCTATATATACACATATCCAATTCCACTTTGAACATGAGCATACAACGGCTCACAGCCCAACTCAATTATACAATATTTGTTATACAATACAGGCTAACCTTGCCACAAATCACACACAACCGGGGCACGTACGTACGTATACGTACTTCTCGTTCAGATATCTCTGTACTGTCCGTCCCTCAATATGCAAAAATAATCGTTAAGCCCGCGCGACGCGCGAGAGATGACAATGCCTAAAAATAGCAATCGCAATTGAAATGTCGGTCCATATTAAGCACGGGAGCCCAGTTATTCTCGGTTTTGGTTTTGGTTTCTTTCTTCTCTCTCTCGCTGTCTTTTGTTATTTTGTGGCTAAATTTAAAACATTAAACGTCACGTTGAGTGGGTAGGAAATGGAGCACACAATGCTGTAGTGATCGTACAATGCAATGGGTGGGGGGGTTTTAGCTATGTCGATCAGCCCTCTCCCTCCTACAGACAGACAGACAGACAGCGGAGGGTCTCCTGCCTGTGCAGAAACTGTAAATTACAAGCAAACAATACAAGTTCAAAGTCAAACAAAATACCCGAGAGAGAGAGAGGGAGAACGTAAATGTCTGTCTGTCTGTCTGTCAGCAGACCCCTCAATTTAGTCGCCTGAGGGGATGGATGATGCTGCTGCTGCTGCCTGCCTGCTGCTGAATGTTGACGATCCTCAAACATGATCATTATGTCAATTTGTTGTTGTTTTTCCGCTCTACCGAGCATGCAAACAAATTAAGACTGAGGGCGGCGCCGTGCCTCGGAATAGCGACTAGCGAAATTTAATTAGCATTGGCCCCACTGTACGAATCGCTGTCTCTGTCTCTGTTACGGTCTGGTCTCATGCCCTCCCACACATTTCCGCGTGCTAGCAGTGAGGCAAATTGAGCGATTAGCGCCGAGCAGAACGTGACCCACCAGATACTCCCCTTGTCTACCCCTTTCCACCCCCACCCATCACCTATCTCAATGTAATTTCGATTTTAGATCAACATTTAGATTGGACTTTTGTGCAATGCAATTTAGTTTAATGCGTTTTGTCGTCTAGCCCCATGAGCAGCGTCCCGACCCGATCAGGGCCCGTCCCGACCCGTCCCCATCGAAGCGTGTTCTTTTGATGACTTTAGAATATTCCCACATACCGATGACTAATTAGTGTTGATTTACATTTTTACTATAAACACTACAATTTGCTTTACAAAATTGATTGCGGGGAATCATTTTTAAACTCTTTTAAACTCTTTTAATCTGGGGTAGAATTTATAAATGCTTTTGAAAAAAAAAAAGCTTGGAGAACAAAACAGTTTAATTCGCTTCTCAGGTCAGGTACCAGTTTGCAGAATGTGGATCATAGCTATTCCCAGAGTGAGAGGAAACATTTACCTGACCCACGCCCCAATACAATTTTAAATCGTTCCAATTTATGCTCATTAAAATTGATTCTTAGGTAAGCTTAAATTTGGATTCTGTCAAAATAAATCTAGTTAAACTATGCGAAATGAGAACAATTTTTTTGTTAGTATAAATTAAAGAAGGCAGAGAAATAGGAGGTATTAATAAAAAAGATTAATGCTGGTTTTGGAAAAACTTTTTATTGAATAATTAAAAATATGGCAATATGAAAATATTTTTCTACTAAGCCCTGAGCAGCCCTTTTATACAACAAACTAAATATCTTGGAAATCTACATGTGTGAAATGCCAGTAATGTTTGTAATTTTAATTCAAATTTTTTTTGCTCTACTTCATATGAGGTTTCTTTCAGGGAATCTTCTTTTACTTACCAGAGTTTCCTTCAAAATCTGTAAAAATAAATAGAAAGCATTTTAGAATTTGCAAATATTGGGTATATTGGGTTCAGTTTAAATTTGAATATGGGATCACGAAAGTTCAGCGATAATCTCTATAATATATTCGACATGTAAGAGATCGAAAAAAATAATTATGATAAAGTGAAGGGGCAGCAAAATAATAAATAATTAGAGCACATAAATTTTGATTTGTAAATGTGCAAATAATTTATTATTATTATTTTTGTCTGCCACATTTCGATGCGGGAGCTGCGGGCTCCAAGAGGTGGCCAAAAATAAATGAGTCTCGATCGAATGTGTGGCCCCAGCCACAAAACTTATCTTAATGCCAATAAATATAAAACTTATCCCGCATGCACATAAATTATGAGCAGCCGATGGCCACCGGCCCACCGACACCGCATCGAGATGCCCACCAATTTCTATGCCAAACGTGGCCAAAATACAGTGCTGGCAGACGGAGAGGAGGTAGGTGCTCGTGTGGCACCTGTTGCAACAAATTATGCGAATGACAACATAAATAGGGATATTTTTATCAAGCCAGCGGCCAAAGAATACATTTATTTACGGCCAAAATAAACACTAATTAATAGGGCAAGTTGTGGGAAATCATCCTCCAATTTGTAAATAAGTGTACCCTCTTTGCCATATTTGAGTCCATTGAAGGCACACAGAAATGTGCTGAAATATTAGTACAGTCAATGGGCCAGAGGTTTGTCTTTGAAAATCCACACAGAAATATTTCACAATCTTTAATCAAAGCAGAGGCCCGCCCAGCAGAAGTATTTTCCTCTTGCGAATAAACAAAACAGCTGCAGACTTTAATAAGCTGTCATAAATTATTAACACAAGTTATGTTGCAATATTTGCAAACATTCTAACATTCTAAAACAATAATAATAGGCGGACTCTCGTCAACACGCTCTTCACATCTACAAAAACAGACGACACGGCACGTGCTGTAAAACCCATTAAAAATATTTTCCTACAGACATGAAACGAGAATAAATAATATTAAAACTGAGAGCGTATTAAAATATGAAATCTTTGTGGACAACAAAATGACATGCAAGACAAACAAATTGCGCTTAAATTTATGACAGGCACTCGCTCTCGATCTGGCTGGCTCTCAGTCTCGTTTGCCATTTCCCAGACCCACATCCGCCATCCTACGTATCAGCGACATCAGGCACACGAGTGCACAAAAATGAAATATGGCCAATGCAAAATATTAAACAAATTATTCAAGTATTTTGTACAAATATTATAAAAGACAAACAGCGATTTATGCACGTACATAAATATTTATGTATAATGTTGGAACAGTGAAGCAAATTGAGGGAAGACTCTCCTGGGGAGAATTGCATTGCGCATAAGACAGTAAATACTGGTAAATACCTTAACATAAATATAATATTTATTCAATTTGCAAGGAAATATATAAAATTAAAATATGAAATACATTTAGATAAAATATTTTCATAATATTCGTCTCGAAAATGTATAGAGATATAGCGGTTTCAATTCTTCCGAGTGCAAATATAACAAATTAGTATAAATTGTACAATCCAAGTCCAAGTGCAAATAATCGAATCTCAGGTTGTTTCTCTGGGGGTTTACATTGATAATTGAAATATTTTGAGTATTTTATGCATAGTTTTTCCTAGATTCGGGAATCACCCCCAAGTTCTATAAAAAAAATGCGATGAGTATCTGTTTTGGTTCCCTAAGTGCTTGCCCTCCATTAGGGATTAATCTTATCGCAATCTATAATCAAACTAATGAAATTTTAAGTGTCACTATATTTAGGCGTGACTAACACAAAGTAAGGGACTTGCCTAGTCATAAGATGACAACAATCTGGAAATGCAAATCAATAAATGTTGCAAAACTGTACTCGGGAGACAGCCAGTGGGATTCAATCGGCAATTAAGAAGGGGCGCCCAGAGGCGACAATTGCACGTGGTTCGCACGATGTCACATGGGCACTTTGGGCAAATGGGCGACAAATATCTAAACAATTGCCAATAGGCGCATTCCGAGCATAAATTGCCGGCACGGATGCAACTAATTAGAAACGTAAATTGCCAATTGCCACTTGGCCAGGCCACAGGTGTAAATGGCACGATTATTCCATTGTGATAGCCACTCCGCTTTAAGCCTCCGTTGATCAATCGAATTAGCAACACGAATTACCCCTCCCCATCACCCATTGTTATCGATTTTAGCCAGGTACAGCCACGCGACTGTGGCGTACGGTCGACTTGTGAAATTCCTCAGCAATTAGGATTTATCCATGTGTTCACAAGTGGAGTCTATCTTGGTATGATTTTTAGAAGCTATAATCATGCAGAATTCGAAGTTTTCTCTAATATACAATAGGTCCCAAATAGGTGGATTATAGAGTATATTTTATAGATATAGACGAGCCAATACCTACTGCGCATCCTATTTATATTATTATTTTTTAAATACTGATAAACAATATCGCAATAATATTTTGTATTACTTATTGTTTCGCAAGTTGTTGTTGTTTACTTGTGTAATAATTATCTGACAATTAACGTATTGATGTAAAGATTGTAAGATAATTACAACTCAATTATAGACCATTTCCATGCAATAGCCGGATCGGATCCCATATACGCTTGCAGATCCATGTGTGTAAAAATTTTCTGTCTTAGGTTATTTTTAAATACGTTTTACTAACTATATATTTCACCATTATTTCACAAATATTTCCCTTTTCACTCAAGCGAACTGGTTTGATAAGAAAGGGTTAAAAGTTTGGTTCACGTGAAAAGATACCGCGGATTATGAGAGCATTCAACCACGTAAGCGTTTGAAACCTTTTGTGAGACCGGAATTCAATTGAACCCCCAAACCCCAAGTGGAATTATTGTTAACCTTCAGAAATTGGTGTGTGAAAATTAACCTTAGTGATGTGTTCCGACAGAAACTAGTTACAGCAGCGGCAATAAAAAATGATAACACGCTAAATGAATGCGTATTGCATAATGTATTTGTCTCTCTCTCTCTCTCAATCTCTTCTTGCTGTCGCCTGCAATTGAAAATGCAAATTGCGCGGGAATTGGAAAGAACAGCTGGGCGCGGCCGGGACAGATGCACTGCCCCCAGTATCTCTCTCTTTCGCTGCTGCACCCACAATACAGAGAAATGGGTGGAAAGCAGCTGAAAAGCCGCTTAATTGGGGCTTGTTTGCGAGCGCTGGGTAGCATCGTCGTCCATTTGAAGTTCGTATCAATTAAGAGAAATGCAGCAATTCAATCAGTCCCAGGGTGTGTCGGCGCCATATTGCTGGACGCCAGTGTGCCCCAGTACTACACGCGCGTGTTCCAATTCCAAACGGTGCACTATGGTCCCAACGACCACTTTTGTTGGCCAAAATTAATAACTCGTCAACGAAACAAGATTTTTCAAATTAGTTTTTTGTATTGTATATATATATAATCAATCGGAAGTGGATTTACAAACATTTTGAAATATGTGTTGTGACTAACAAAAGTGGTCGTTGGGACCATAGTGCGGTGACACGCATAACCTCACACAACCACAAGCATATTCACTGAGTCACCCTCTCTCTCTAAAGCACTCTCTCACTCTCTTTGGTTGCTCTCTCCGCACAGATGACAACAAGCCGGTATTTTCAGCAACGAATGAGATGTTAAAAGACAATGCACAATCAAATAAAACAAAGAAAGATGGAGAAGAACTACACAAAACAGAATAAGGAATTTGCATAAAAAAACGAACAAAGTTTGTAAGATATGGAGACAGACACAGGGGGAGGGAGAAAGATAGAAAACCAACCTGTTTTTTCTTTGCTGCTGCGGCCGCACAGTCGGCAAAATCGATGAAAAACCAATAGGCAGTGGGGCGCTATTTTAACTCCTCAAACTGATTCACCGATGCACTCACCGCTTCAGATACGATCTACGGCCGCAGTTCTAAAGCCCCGTTATATTATTTCGCTGGTTTGACACGAAAAAATTCCACTGCACAGTAGCGGGTCGAGGTCTGAGTTCAGCGTGACGAAACGTTTTTCGTTGTTGCTCTTGCGGTTTTTGCCGAAGGGTACAAGGGAGGGGCTGGCTGCTGCTGCTATGCTGCTGCGCTGGCAAAGATGCACTCGAAGAGTCCACGAAATCAATGCGGCCTGCACAATTGATGGAGAAATTCGTTGGCCAGAAAAAAAATCTCAATTTCGCCTTCGAATGCACAACAAACCGAAACTTCTCAGTGTGACCGGGTATTTATCGATCAAATATACCGTCGCGCCTACCTGAAATATAGCGTAATATACTAAAAACCTGATGAAATATACTATATTATCTACCATAAATATACCTTTAGTTCAATTTCGACGTGGAAATATAGCGAAAATTTATAAACGGTCACGCTGTTAACATGAAGGCATGTCTTGTTTGGCGGGGAATTTGAATTTAGTGGAATGGTGCTTGAAACTCTATACCATTTTTCATAGTGTGTCATGATGGAAAATTAAGTTCTAATTCCTTTTTTTCTTTGTACTAATATTCAACACTCACGGGTACCCTTATTAAAGCAAAAATATTTGTAATTATCGGAAAATGTTGAACTATTTTGCTTGTTATATTATTTATATTCCCGAATTTATTACATTTTTGATGGTTTGCTATTAAGAATTTGATATATTTAAATAATACCATTTTTATTGGCTCTTAATCATGTATTCAAAGAAATATTCTTGAATAATTTTTCAACGAAATCCGTTTTAAGTCATGGAAACCAATTTTAATATATTTGTTTTCAACTTACAGCACATTAAAAGCTTTCTGGCTGTAAGCTGCCGGCGCTGTTAATGGAATGTTACAGCAACCCACCCCCGCTCCCAGCCTTACGCTATGTATATGTAATGTTGTTTAGGTCAAGGGCACAGAGGCCGGCGAACGCCCTTGACCAAATACAGCGAGTGTTCGAACTGTGATTTATGTACAGGAACAGTGTCTGTTAGGGATATATGTACGCTATATGTATAGCGTATATTCGCTGTGTAACTTTAAGCTTGATTCTCGAGTGCAACTTCCAGTGTCCATCAGAGTAGGGGGTGGTTGGGGTGGTGTCCAGCAAACGGCCGACTAAACGCAAATGACCAAAATCCAATCAGTCAACGCCGACAATGACGACAACTCGGACAAAAACCAATCAACTAAGTGTCCAAGCGCCAAGAATTAGCATAAGAAAAGCCTCATCAGGCGACGGGCAGTGGCTGAGGCTGTCCTAAGTAGTGCCAGCGGTGGGAGGGGTTGGTTGGTCGCCTTGTGCAATGTGCAGTGGGGAAAACCGTTTAGCTCCTAATGAAATTTTACAACCGAAGGGCGCTCGTAAAGCGACCACGTCAGCGCGAGCCGTTTGTTAGTTGCTGTTTTAGTTCTGTCTGCCTACCCCCCTACACATAGCCCCTACCCCCTACCCACCTACCCCCCTACCCAACGCCAGCACTCAGCTCGGCACTTGTCTGGCAAGTTTGACTTAAGTGCAGTTTTAACGCTGCTTTGTCCGTCTGGTGGCACAGACACGGATACGTATACGGATACGGACACGAGCACGAGCACGGTAGGGATATGGATATGGATATGAGGATGCGGATGCGGAGGGATACAGCGGATCTGTTTGCCCGCTCTGTAAGCACTGCGAACGTGTTAACTGCAGGTGTTTGGCATTTGAGTTACGTGCGCACGCAACAAATGTGGCAGCATGCGGTGGTGGGTGGGCGTGGGGCTCCTGTGGATGGATGCATGGATGCAGGGTTGCTTGGGGGCAGGCTGCATTGTTGTCGCCTGCAGCAGATGAAAACCAACAAGGCGGTGCATGTAATTAAATGTCAGCTACTGATGCGCCATCCCCATACCCAAAGTTATGCAAAATCTGAGTGCGTCATAATCCGTGGCACAGCACCGGGTATTACAAGTAATTCGTGAGCGTGGAGGGGCATTAAGTCCGTGGATACCCACCACAACCCAACCCACTCGCAAATGGAACCATCACAATTTTGGGGATAAATTGCATGATTAGTTCGATTGGGTTGGGATTTTTATTTTAGAATATACTAATATATTATTATTATTCAAAATTTGACTCCATTTTTAATCAGTGTTAAGCAATTTATTCCATTTTTATAAACATAAAGCATTTTTAGGCTCGATTAAAGAGGAAACTATTTATCCTACGCTTTTGGTAATAAAATATAATAGCTATATATTTTTATTTTCGGTCTGCTTAGTCGACCGTTCTAAAATAAAATATATTTTTAAAGCCAGCTAATTTTTTGCTTATTTTTTAAGTTTGACTTAAGTTTACAAAAAAACTGGCCCGAGGTTCTGCTGGATTGATTGAAAACATTTCTTTACCAAGCTCACACCCGATCTCCAATCTCCCAGCGACCGACCCGAACAGCTTTTCTACCTGCGCTTCGTGTGGTGCTCTCTTTCGTGCTTTCGTGCTTTTGGGTTGAGCACGATTGAACATGTCTGTTCTCACACCAACAACAACACTAGAAGGCCCAACCTGTGATAAAGTCGGGCTTGGATTCTAGAGCGATTTATAAGTAATATAAAAAAAAAGAGAAAAACGATTAAAATTCTAAATATGTAACTTCACGAAAAGCAGAAGCCAAGCGGATCAACTATTTGGGCGTGACTTCTTCTGGTTAAGGCCCAACTGGTTGAATCAAGTTAAGCCACTTAGCCAGCTATACCCAATTATGCCCCACAAATGCTCTGGAAGTGCTGACAGATGTACAATGGATGTACGTATTCTGATAATGATAAGGCGGGATGCTGCAGAATAAAAAGCGGGACATATTAAGCCACATCGAAGATCTTCTTGATTAACTTAATCTATTTTACCAGCCTCAAGTCTCATACAGGGATCTGCTGCATAATCCTACGGTCTCAATAAATGGTCCAAGTGCAGGTAGCCGCCATGCAGGCGGCATACATTATGGAGTCTAAGCTCCAAAAAAAACCACTGAACTCCACACTTTCTCTTTTGAATGGAAAAAGGATATGGGATTAAGAGCAAATTCATTACCGCCCATCAGCACTTACTTGCCCGAAAGTGTCCTTCGTATCGGGTGGCAATTCGAGCTGGAGCCGCGCCAATCGCTTGGAAAGAAAGAGCTCAGCCAGATAATTGGCAGGAGGACATCGACAGCGACGAGCCCTTGAAGCGGGCCACTTCTGGCGCTCCACCAAGTGTCATTTGCCGGGGACATGGGAACTGCAATTAAGGCTGGGAGCGGGTGGGTGGGATTATTGTTGTACGACAATTAAAAGGCCGTTGGGTGGGGTCGGGCCCGTTCGGATACAGATGTGGGTTTGACCAGCAAACAAACCAAACAGACTTCTTCCTACGGATGATGCTGATGGCTGCCACTTGGGTATGACGTTGCGTTTGTGTGGAACGTGCCGCTGCAACGCATGGCACTCATAATGATGGCAATGCATCCGGATTCGGCATCGGCTTGGGATTGGGTTTGGGACTGGGTTTGGGATGGGGACTGGGTATTGCAATGCCCACTCGGACCCTACTAAATGCAATCACTTTGAGTGCTTTGATATATTGGCCAATGCCGCAAATGAGAGCGTGACTCGAAATGCTGAGGACCCACCCCCCGCCTTAGTCCAAGTGCCACTCGAAGTTGCCTCATTTGGCACCCGTACACGTCGTCAGAAGCCCCCGCAACCCCCAACCCCACACACACAAACACACACACAATGCAACCCTAGAACGGAGAATTTGCAGCCACTTGGAATTTAATTTCAAGTTGGATGGGGGGCGGCAAGTTAAGAAATAGCCTGGCAAATGTCATCGGCATCAGCATAAGTAAAGGCAGGCCGGGACGGGTGCGTGGCAAGCAGTTGGCCAACACCTGAGGTGCACTTATGGCACGGCATTGGCATTTGGCATTAGCATTCCTTACAGCCAACCAGCCAGCCAGCCAGCAGATAACAAAAACATGCACAACAATTGCCTCGAGACGGGAATGATGATGCTGATGGGGGGATGGCGTCAATGCGAATGAGGATGTGGATTGGGTTTTGGGTTTGGGTTTGGGTACCACGATTGGTCTCCATCTGCCCGCATATATGGCAGCTTGTTTGCGTCGTCGTCGTCGTCGTCGTGGATGGATTCAGCGATTTTATGGCAGCACTTGGATTCGAGGCGAGCATCTACTCCACTCCTCTCGCTGGCTGCGAAAAATAAACACATTTTCAAGCTCAATGCCAGTGCTCATGGCCGTGCCCGTGCCCGTGCCCCTGCCAGATCCAGAGCCATCAGCAGCCAAAGGCGCAACAACAGAAAACCGGAGAACAAAGCCGAAACGAGCCAGAAATAGAAACAGAAATGGAAAAGTATTGGCCTCGCCTCACCACCCCACCCAGCTACGTTCCTCGTGCTGTGGCTGTTGGCTCCTCCTGTCTGCCAACGGACATATAATGAAGTTTTGCAATCGCAGTGCATCTGCGTGGGAGTGGGGGAGGGTGTGGCTTGGTCCCAGCACCGTGTGTTTGGCTCGGTACGGAGCTCAAGTGTGATTACATGGGCCCCCATGTACGTTGGCAGCGAGTGTGTTTGTGGCATAATATTATTGTTTTTGTGCTCGCGTGTGAAATCAAACTCGATGCAGGGCAATGCAATGCATTGGCAAAAGGATTAAAAGGATGCCACACACGAGCAAAAGCAGCATCAGCAGCAGCAGCAGCAGGAACAGGAGCAGGCAACGGGCGACAGTGCACGTGCATGACATTCGACGATTGTTCTACCTCCCAAGCAGTGATCCAGTGCTCTCCGGTACTGGCTCTCCGGCCCCATGCCAGACTCCAGGCAGGCGGGCAGCACAGTGCACGGCTATCCCAGAGAGTTCGCAGCGACAGCTTGTAAGTGTAAACAGATACATAAAACGTCGATGCTTGCAGCAGCAAAAGCATCGCGACGACTATGCCAATGCGCTGCAGCATCCTCGACAGGGATATCATGATGCTGGCACGTGGAGTGCCACAGCAGCCACAGGGAAGACTCACTTTTCGAGGTTTAATATTTCAAAGTGAAGGTCGTCTTGAGAATGTTTATTGGCAAATGGTACGCAGGTAAATAATTGGGAAGGGTTTCTGAGGGATAACTATTGGTATATTATATGGTATGAACATAGAAAATATTTTGAAAAATGATTAAAATAGCTGACTAAATTATTTTAAAATAATTAAAATATGTGTAAAATTTATTTAAAATTATTATAGGCCTTTTACGAGGGAATTTAAATTTTTCTAATTATTACAGGTCCTTTCTTTTTCGGTCTACCTATTCCTCAATTTTTTCTTAACTGGTAAGGAAATATTTAAAGTTTTACTGCATAATATATTTGTAGCAATAACTTTAAGGACTTACAAGTGTCACAGCTCTGGTGAAGAATGTTCCTGTTCGGCACTGTAATAAAGGGTATCGGATGCTCCTTTGTTTCTCTCATATTTCAATTGCAACATAATTTAGATATACCTTTTCGTGTACGAAGCGAAACCAAAAACCAAAACCATAACCAGACTCATCATTGCCGGTTGTCGGCAACTTCCTGTAGTTTCCCAAAAGGCAGACCCAGACCCAGCGCCCGCTACAAGGATGAAGAGTATCCCCCATGCACCCACACACACACACCCCTGCAGGGGCATCTGTTTCAGTTGTTTGCCACAAAAGCACCCAAAGACAATAACAGCAACAGCTACCGAACAAGCAACAGCAGCGGGGAGGGGCGGGAATGGATAAGTTTGAGGGAAGCGGAGTACAGTTATTTGACTTTTAACTTTTATTGCTTTATGTAGTTTAGATAAACGTTTGTGGCATGCCATAAATATGCAGCATGTTGGGGCAGCGGCAAGGCACAGCGAAGAAAACAAGCAAAATGCCAAAAGGGATGCCCAACCAAAATAGCAAAAAAAAAAAAGAAAAGGAAAATAAAAGAACACAACAACTCAACCAGGAATTGGTATAGCACGGGTATGGCATTATCTTTAGATTTCATTTGCTTACTAGAGAGCAAATAAAGGATTCAGTTCTAGTTTTATTTTATACATTTTAGCACTCGCTTTGGGAGTAAGCACCAAAAATATCGGTGAGCCTTGTCCCACAGTTTTTTTAACCAACAATTTATTTATTTTAATAATTCAAATTATATAAATGTAAATACTTTAAATATAATATTTATTTATAATTCACAATATATAAATATAAATACATAAAATATAATATTTATTTATTATTAAAAATATATATGTATTTATATAATTTACATAATTAAATATATTTTTTAAATATATTTATTCTCTTTTTTGTAATTCTCTGCGCTTAAGTGAGTGTCACATCCGCATGCGAGATGCTGCTGCTGAAAGTGAACTCGAGTCCTGTCTGCTGGCTGATGGCCTTCGATGATAGACAATCAGGCAGACAATAGACAGACAGATAGACATATAGGGGGGGCCAGGGGCTAAACTATTTCTGATTTATGTTGTAACTTACAACTGTGGCAACTTGAAACCAGGCGACTGGCAAACTTGTGTACTTGCCACTTTTGCACTTGACTTTGTGCCCCCGTCATTGTGTGTTTGGCAATTTGTCGGGGATTCCCAGCAACAACAGCAACACCCAAACCCAGCCCGCTGCATCTTTTCACGCCCCATATGAAAGTTAAGGTTTATTGTGCTCCTCTTTTTTGGCGGCAACTTTAAGCAGCGAAAGTTTTAATTAATTTCGCACACACGAACTTAACGCGCTCATCTAATTACCGATGGGTGCAAGGTGTAAAGAGGCGTGCACTGATCGGGGGAGGGGGTAATGTGTCTGTGGGCAACCATCATTATCGCGAGCATCATCGGGTGGGGTGGGGTGGTGTGGGGTGGCATCTGTGGCTGTGGCTTTGGCTCCATAAAATGCGGAAAGACAGCGGGGTGGGGTGCAGTGAAGGAAGGCAAACAAATGGCAGCTGCAGCCGCAAAATATGCAACACGTTTGCCCAAGCAGTTAAAGCATTGGGGTAGGGGGGCGGGGGGGGGGGCTAAGGGTATGGATGGGGTTAAGGTTAGGCTTGGATGCGTATTCTTCCCACAAAAAGCAAACCAATATCAAATGTAATATCAAATGCGGGCTTTTACACACATTAAACACATTTGAAATCATTTTACATATTTGCACATTAATAAGCGAAACAGGTGGTAGGGAAGAGCTCGAAGCGCGTCCAAATACGAAAAGTAACCATAAAACGTAAGGACAAAGGGGATAGTGGGAAATGCACTCTTTACTCACGGCACCCTGTTCTCATTCTATAGTAAAAGTTAAAAGTATTATTTTAGTTTTACGCAAAAGGTTTCTTTTTATATGAGTATCGAGTTAAAAAAGAACTGCTGAATAATCCGGATATATTTTTGTGAACTTCTGTGACACTTAAATTTGTTTTTATGTTTTGCGACCTTCCCTCACAGCCTCGGAAATTGAGAAAGGGCAGTTGTTATCTTTACCTTTAAAGATACTGAAGTATCTTCTTATCCCTGCCTTCAGATAAGAGTTTATTCACTCAACAAATACGAGACTCAAGATAAGCGAAGTCTGGGTAGTATCACATACTCATGTAGCGCTTAAAGAGAAGATATATTTGATGAGAATAATTAAGAATAAATAAAGATTTAATAATATATTACATTAAATATATTAAATTTAATTTACTTTATTAAAATTGAACATAGAGAAAAAATGATATTTTAAAAATCTTAGAATGTCTCTCCAGGGGCATGTAAAAAGTTGAATTTGTGTTGGAAGAGACTTTCATTTTAATTTTAGGATACATTTCAATCGAGTATCTTTACTTTGATATTTGCTGGTTTTCTGAGCCTATAAAAAGGGTATATACATATGTATGTATATATACACATATATAATGCCAAACTAAGGAGAATTTCCATGCACCGATTCGAGCTTAAGATTGTAGCATGAATGAAGTATTTTAAGAAATTTATAAACAAAGGAAAAAACCCCAATGAATTTAAGCACAATCAAACTATGTGCCAGTACATATATAACATGTATGTACATATGTATATTTTCACTTCAGATAAGTTGCTTGTGAATTCCCATCCATTTTTCGTATGAACTCACATTTGTGTGGCGAATGAAATGCAATATGATTGAGCGTTTCAATCAATCAGCAAAAACGAATGCAGTAATTTCAGCATTGTCACATTACTACGAGTAACTGGCATTATACCTATTCTCAATGTCCTGTAGCGACCACAAAAGCCTCTGGATTTTCTCGCTTTGCCACATTCCAAATTTCGGAGGCATCGGATGAAAATCCGCTTAAACGGTAACACGGAAAATGAACCGAACCACGTACGTCTCCATCGACAAAGGCTCCTCCCCACACTCCGCACTACTCGATACAAACGCTTGCTCCTATATGGAGTCAAACACCTGCGAAATTGAATGAGAAATATCCATTCTGTGTGCGTTGTGTGTTACGCTTTCAAAGTTATTCCGACCAGCGACCAGCGATCCCCCCCCCACTGCCCCACAGCACAGCATCCGCACATAGTTGGGCACAAAAACAATTTTATTTCACAGAAAGAATTTTAAGCAATACAAAAGGATTTTCAATGCCCCAAACTGCAACTTATTTCCCGTTGTTTGCCGTTGTTTCTTTTCGTTTGTGTTTCTTGTTTTTTTTTTCGTTTTGTTTTGTTCGGCTAACCGAATATTCAATGGAGTTTAGTTTTTTGGAAATATTTACTCGAATTTTGTGGCATCTTTAAGTTGGGTGCAGTGGGAATCCAAACAAGAAAAAATACTGTATACTGGCATGCTGGTTGTATTTTTCTGCGGCCAAATTTTAAATTAAACCAAAACTTTGCTCATCATATGAGGTGGCACGGCGTTGCTGCTGCTGTTGTTGGGATTTGGCACATATCTCTCGCTCTCTCGCTCTGGCTGTCTGCAGTTGTAGTTGTAGTTGTTGTTGTTGTTGTTTTTTTTTACTCCATCATAAAGCATCAAACGTCAGTGGCAGTGAACGCAGGCGACGCACAATTTCAAAGTTTGAATTGAGTTGCGTCTCGCTCCAGTTGGAGCAGAGCCAGGATCAGAGCAGCAGTTGTATTTGTCTAGCAGTTTTGTTTGCCATTTCCCCACTCGCACTCCCCACTGCCACTGTCAAGTCTCAACTCCCCTGGCATCGTCATCAGCAGCAGCAGACTCAGAACGGGAAAAAAAAGAATATATATGAATATGATAATGCTATGGGGATTTACATGAGTCATTCAAGCACTGCTTGGCTGAATTATGTTATGCACAAATATAAGCATATGGATCTTAAATATATATACATACATACACTGTATATTCGTAAGCGATAAATTTTACTCGTATCACACAAATTGACCGCAAAAAGAATCCCTCCCGTTCTTTGCTCTCTCTCTCTCTTCAGTTTTAGTTTCATTTGTGCGCTGGCGAGTTGAGCATCGGTTTCGTTATGGATTGGTCGTTGAAATTCCACTTGTTGGCTTATTATTACCGCATTACAAATATAAGCCCCTGGCTGCTACTGCTCTTTGGCGTGATATTTGCGTTAACGCTCGTCTGCTACGGCTGCCATTTGTATCAGTGCATTTGCGATCGTCGTCGGCTGCGATCAGGAAATCGGAGAAATCAGCAGAGAAATCAAACCCTGTCACGTCTGTCGGCCAGTCCGGGCTGCGCTCACATCGTCAACACCAAGCTGGTTCACTGCAACAATCTGGCTGAGGTTTACTAAACATCGGAATCGAAATTTAAATTTAATTTGCTGCTGGAAGTCTAACTAAAACACGTGCAAATACAAACCGGTAGGGCCAAAGTCTAATTATACTTAATCTGTGTCTCTGTGTTAAGTGCAAGCAACATCTCAGCTGGAGCTGGATTAACTCTCTTTTGAGTGTTTCATTTTGTCATTTGGATGCTTCTCATCCTTAGCCCTTGTGGAGGGTTCTTTGGTTATGCATCGATCATAGATTTGTCACAAGAGATCTATGTCTATATCCAAAGCCTCAAAGGTCGTATTTTTTTTGTTTGTTTTGTTTTTCTACTTCGAGCGCTAAGCTGCAGAGCATGCAACAGTGCAAAAATCAAGTAACAGATTAATAAATAAATATATACATACATAAAATATATATATATATACAAAAAATATATATTACATAAATATATCGCGTGTTGTTTTTACATAAAACTCTTTCAGTTGCGGCCTTCACCATGAGATTCGCCGAGCCGCTGGGTGATAGCCAAATCAGCATGGTGTACTTTGTCGGTGCACCTATCTTCATATCCATGCTGCTCGTTCACTTCTACTACTGCTGGCTGAGTGTCCGCGAGTGTCGACGATCGAGTGTGCGAAATGCTTATCTCAATACCCCGCTGCTCTCGGACGCCCATGAGCCAGTGCTCTAAGTGCAGGGCTAGGCGCCAAACGAACTGCTTGCTGTGATTCACACATCAAGCTGTGGATAAGAAGGGCTTTGGGGGGCGCTGTTCTTATCTTTTATTCCGCATTGTTATTTGCAGTATTCCCTTCAAAATGTTGTATATTTATAATGCCTAGATTAAATGTTTAATCATAGGTTAGTGGTTAAAGTCAGAGTATACATGCATACATATTTATGTATTCATATATATAGCATCATGTGTGACATTTATCTTTAAGGATTCATTACGCTTATCATAAACATATGTATGTAATAGTACTTGCAATTTTAAAGCCAAAATGTGCATTTATTCATACAATTACTTTAATATATGTACATAGAAGGCTCAATTTTAAAGCAAAAGCTGTGCAATGTTCAAATACAGATTTTATAGTGCTTAACAGACAATAATTACATCCGTATGTTATGGGTCCACAGCAGGTTTTCGCATTGCCAAATGTAAACAGACGTGAAAATATACAGGGAAGTTGATAAGAAATGTACGCTAGTCGGCATAAGTCGGAATTTTGATGAAATAAAAACTTTTAACTTTTAAACGGCTGTGCAAAGAATTCTTCTTTATTTTTTTAATTTTTATACAAACTTAAAAATAAGCAAACAAATATTTGTACATTACTTACATATGCAAGTTATATCTTTCATTAATTTATATGAATCGTGCATTTAATGTTATTTATTTCCCTTTCCCTACTGCCCTCTTTCATATTAAATTGTGTGCTTTAAATGGAAACCTAAACGAGTTTGTCCCATGGCCGAGTAATAAAATGTTTGATGAGTTTCTGGCGAGTACCTTAAAATAGAGCTTAAAGTGGGAACGTGATGTCTGTGTCTATGCGCGGCTATATGTACATATGTACATATGTATGTATCTGTATTTGTATGTACATCTGTGTGTGGGTGTTGTTGTTGGTTGCTTACGGTCATAAATTTAGCCAAAAACTTGGCTATGCATCTTCGCTGACGTTTCCTTTCACGACCTGCAAAATTTAGCGCTGCACGGCGGTTTTTGATGGCCCTCAGCGGCAGGACGAGATGCGCTAATAAATGACATTTTCATACACCTGACGGAGAGGTAAACTGCTGGGAGACGAGCGAGCGAAGTCCCAGGTAATAAGCAAAATTAAATAGAACTCTGGCTTAAACAAGCCCCGAGTCCCAAAGTAGTGAACTTTAATGAGCTAAAATGGCTAATACTCGTTATGAATGTGAATTTATTCATTTATAAATTAACAAATTTTAAACTTGAAATTATAAACTGAAAGTGTGAAGGAGCTGTCCAATTTAATTAGACATTAAAGTGAACCCATAAGCATCGAAAATGTGAAGCATTTAATGTGATTACAATAATTAAAATATTATGAAAATTAAATGTGATGCAGAGGAATGTTGAAGTGTGCTTCGTTGGCTATAACTTAGTTGCCTGGTGTGGGTCTAGGGACCATATTGAAATGGAAAGAAGAGATGTGTAAAAAACGGAGAAAATTAACTAAAATTTCGTGAAATTTTGGCTCTCTTTCTGGAGTCAAATTTAGTTGTATTTTAGTTAAGTTAAGCATTAAACACCCCCCGAAATTTCTCTGCTCAACTGCAGACACTAAATGCAAATCAAATCGAATTAGCCAACTTTATTTGCTCTTCATTTTGGGTAACTTGCAGGCAGGCGATGCAGGCTTCATATCTATGTATATATTCTTTATTGGGGGTCCCATTCAGCGAATAGCTGGTGTCACCCTTCTGGCCAAATTGAAACGCTAAAATAATTTACGGCTCAACTAGCCACACGGATCCGGCTTGGACCTCAGCGCTCAGCCCCAGCCGCAGCTCCAGCTCCTGCTCTTGCTCTATCTTCAGTTTCAGTTCTTTCCCCATGACCAGCTCGCCCCGCTTGATGGCTGGCACGTTAAATGCCATCGAAATGCTCCCAGTTGGAAAATTAGTTTAAAAATACGTTCGGCATCTGCTGCTGCAGCAAGAGTAGCAAGAAAGCAAGTCCGTGGCTGAATGCAGTGGCTGCTGCTCATCTTTCTATGCCCTTGCAGAGGGTGTCATGACTTTTCTCAGCTATTGGCAAGAAATAGCAAACAAGTTGCTTAGTTTATAAAATATTGAAAATTTCTGAAAATATTCCAATAAAAAAAATAAAAATAAAAAAAATTGTATCAAATATATTCGAGCATATTGATGGATTGGAAAGGGTATCAAAAACTTCGCACCCAAAACTATAGTCTTCCTTTTTTTTGGGAGTGTGTGTTTTTTTTTTGTGGCAGCAGCACGCGACTTGCGCTCGGGGTGGCGTAAAAATTCACTTAGCTCAACTTGCCCCCAGCCGGCTCTTTCCAGGCCACCCTCAAGGAGGGTTCAATAAAAGCGACAAGTTGCCCAAAAGCAACTAAGGAGCAGCTGAAGAAGTTGGCTGGAGTCTCTGCCCAATAAAATGTTCGTGTTTTACAATTTTATTAGGTGGCGCGAGCTCATCAAATATTTAAACTCGAAAATAAAACAAAAAAAAAAGGAACAGATACATTTATGGCCGAATTCCATTGTACGTTTCGCTTCGTTTCGCTTCGTTTAAGTAATTGCATTTTAGTGGACACCACGTTTTACAATTGTCCGAGTCGGAGGTGGAGCTGGAGCTGAAGCTGGAGTGGAGTGGTGGAGGCTGAGACCTTAAATCATTCCGTGTTTATCTGGTGACCATAAATTAAGGCATTAGTCGTCGTCCCTGCCCTGGTCGCATCGAACTGTTTGCACTGCGACCGTTGCATACGGCCGTGCAGCTGCTGCCGCCAAATGTGGGATTTACACTGTGGCGAGGCGCAACCGCAATCGAAGTCGTCTCCACACCCACAAAGCACCACCCCCCACCGTTCTCACCCTGATCTTTAATTGTCCAGAGAAGTGTGCGTGTGGCCAAAACTTTGGGTGCCACGCACACACACACACATATGTACACGCTGCACTGGGAGAAAAGTAAAGCAAATAGAATCCCAAATTTATTCCAATTTGACTGCTTTGTTTTCCTTTGATAGGAGTCTTTTGGTATTTTTTTTGCACAGTGCCCTTTGCCTTTGTTTGATTTAGTCGTGGAGCGCAGCACTTCGAACTTTTGAGCATTGGCAAAATCGAGGTGGAGTTGCAGCTGGAGCAGATTCAAAGAAAACGATTCTCATGCGCCACTCCGCTCTTTGTCTCTGCCGCCTCTCACTTTGTTTGCTAATGAGCCAATTTAGTTGCATTGAACGAAATTGCATCGGGCGTGTGTGTGTCTGTCTGGGCCACGCACTTGAAACTTGGCCAATGCATTTTGCCCAGGCTGAGGCTGAGGCGCTTTGCTTTGAAATGTTAAGTGGATGCGGCTGGCCTTTGGAAAATGGATGTTCAGGCATTGCTTAAAATGGAATGGGCTTCATTGCAGCTGGATGGGATGGAAGTTAGGTGTTAGGTGATGAACTGGAATTGGAATTGGCACTGGAACAGGTACAATTTGGGCAGCCACATATCACATTGCAAATTGGTTAATCCTTGCAAAAGTTAGGGGCTTCAATAAGAGTTGAGATGGGTTAATTTATTGGTTAACAGCTAAATGTTTAGATGGAGTGATAGGAAGGAGCAGGAACAAGGAACAGTTTATGGGCTTTCCAGGCATCACGATAGCTTCACCTCAGTTAATGGAACTGCAGATATTTTTCGGATACCCAAAATTGTCCCCCTGAGTTACATCCTCGACAATCATGTGCAGATCATCTTTGAAGGCTTCCCATAAATACAATAAGTACACAGCCAAAAAAGCATATAGAGAGTAAAATATTAATGGCACAAAAATTGTTTTTATAATCTAATGTAAAATGTAAAAAATCATTCAAATTGCTGCCCAATAAAATTCCTAATGCCACCGTTCATGGCTTCTTATGTGTTATGTTCAGCAAATACTTGCGACAGGCGTCCAGTGTGTGACGCTTCAGAAAGTTCTCTTGATTGAAATACTTGCCACACTGGCCGCACTGATAGTCCCAGGTGTGATGGCCCTTGGTGCGCTGATGCGAGCGCAAATTGGAGCTGCAATTGCAAGTGTCACAGATTTCAACCTAAAAATGTTCTTGGTATATTTACCGATCGGCGAAAGACTTCTGGCACTTTGGCTCGGGGCAGGCGAACGGACGCTCGCCCGTGTGAGTGCGCTTGTGGGCCACCAGCATCCAGGAGTGATTGAAGATTTTGTCACAGTCGCTGCACTGGAACTGCTCTCCCTTCTGCTTGGTGCGACGCGTAATCTTGGTCGGCGGCGGTTCCGCAATGGCAGATGGCTTCTTTTGGAGCAGCTTGGATTGCTTGTCCTTGACCCAGACGCGCTTGTTGCCCTTGGTCACCCGGATGTAGCTTATTTTGGCACCGTTTCGCTTCTTGCCTGGGTCTCGGGTCTGGCACGGCTTCTCCATTTCCCAGATGGTGTGGCTGAACTCATCGTTCTCGCTCTCACACTCGCTCTCCGGCTGAATGTCCATCAACTGGCGCCCGTTCCGCTCCTCCAACTGGCGCCTCAACACGATGGGTAAATCGTCACTCTTCAGCCAGTCGTCGGTCTGCGTTCTGCTGCCGTAGTGGAAGGTAAGCTTCGATTTATTTGTCTTATCAGCAGTCGCTTTAGTGTTACTGTTTCCGGTATCGGGTTTCGGCACGGGTTCCATATTGGTTACATCATGGGAAATGGCTAGAAAATGGCGTAAGTAATTCGGCTTCAGTTGGGGCTGGTGGTCTCCGTCTCACCTTCATTGCCTTCGCGGAAGCGATTCTGATTTCTGATAAAGAATTTTGGCATTTTCGGAATAGCTCACAGCTCAGAAAAACTTCACAACTGAATTTGTTTATTTCTATTTGATTTGAGTCTTTTTTCTAGACCTGCTATGATTTGGTGTCTTTTGAGCTCTTTGACTTTTTATGCCATGCAATCATAGAGCACTGCGATATATTTAATTGGACGATACGCCCCACTGGAAGTCAACCTATAATCTAATTATAACCTAAAACATAGCTCTTGATAAGCTCTTTGATCTCAGAGACCAGAATCAAATATTTTGTGTGCATAATATTATATTATATTATTATTATTATTATATTATTATATTATATCTCTGGAGACGATTCCGAAAAGGCCTTGACATACTTGGAATATCCAACTGGAACTCATCCCACTCTGTTGCTTTCTTGGTGTCCAATAACCACTGCAGTGGTACTCGCAGCTTCCTTGCTCTCGTTGATCATCCACGTTCACCAATGAAAGATAAGTTTCATTCTCATAGCTTGCTAGCAAATTCATAATATTATACATAGCTATAATATTAAGCATAGCTATTAATATATATACAGAATTAAAAATTCTGCTAGCCGAATATCACATGTAAAAAAAAGCTGCGTCTCTGGCAAAAAGGAGGGACGCAGTGTAAACACGCCAGTGTAAACAAGCAATTGGCGCTTTACAACACTACCGTAGCCAGTATCGATACTGCAGCGAGTAGCAAGTAAACAGAAATCGTGGCGACGACGTCATTGCCCAGTGACACGTGTTTGAGTTTCGCGAGAAAACGTAAAATATAACCAAAATGAATACCGATACAACTGTTGTGAGTTTTTTAACTGATTTGTGCGAATCAAATCCGGAAGTGCACAAATACATGTCTGATTTCGAAGCATCACTCGAGCAGAACTCCGATATTAACGCAGAAATGAGCCGTAAGCAAACCCTTTCCTTGCGTGCTAATAAATATTTAAATTATTTGAAATTCCCTTACATTATAGAGCATTATAACCCTTTGATAAGGCGCGCTGAGTCAGTAAGCGCCGCAAGGGCCGAGACACAATGTGCGGACAAGAAGAAAAGTGCCACGGACGTGCGCAATACTCTGATTAAATCTATGGTCTTCGCTTGCATGGGCTTCGATTATCTGCAAGCAAAGGTAGGTGCCAAATACAAATTATACAAATCAAGTTAAACAAAGCTGTGAGACTGCGGGCAGTTTTATAACACCCCCGGCTCGGTTTCGCTTGAAGCGTTGGACAGGCGAACACTTTACATCTTGTTTCAGTTTGTGTATGCATACGTACATATGTATGTACATATGTACCGTTCCATGCATGTCCATGCACGCTGAATTTATCTGCTCTCTATCGAGTACCATCCGTGTGTCAGTGGGCATGCGAACAACAACAAAGAAAGACGGGGCGCGGGGTTCATTGCTTGCTTGGTACGTTGATTCTCTTTTAGGCTATCGTTCGCTTCGGACCGCGACTCCGCTACCTGCTCGGCATAGTCTGCTGGAGCAAATGACGTGACGTCACAATGTGCTCTCTATCTATACTGCTCTAACACAAAAGAGCTGCGCATTGCGCTTAATTTTTGTCTCTATTCACCGCACGCTACTAAACGACGATCTTTAGTCTTTGCAAATTGTACTTAGACTTAGCTTTACATTTGCAGCTTATGATACCACAGGCAGAATCGAACGCAATGAACCCACCGGGCACATTGAGCCCTGCTCAGATATTGGAAACACTCGGGGTCTTACCCACCGAAAATAAGCCAAAAGAGAAGGGGGGAAACGATGTGGGAGACGAGCCAGCCCCTGGCGCCCAGACTGTTCAGGATCCCTCAACAGGCTGCGATCTGGAGGAGCCAGTGGACCATGAACATAAACATCAATGGGACATGGATACAAATCAATGAAGTTTTAGTTTGTCTGTTTGATACTTCTTTAAAAAACCGAACCCGACAGTGAAGCTTGAATTTAAGCAGCTGTACGATGTGCCATGTGGTCATAACATATTATTTTAATTTTTTAATGTAGCAGTTTAATCTTTTTTAAGAATCGGATCAGGAAAGAATCGAATTCTGTATGGTTTGCTTTTAATTAACATTTTGAATGTAAAGATTGAAGTTATAGCCCCTTCAACTAATGAAATAATAAAAGCATTTTGGAGGCTAAAATTACTTTATTTTATAGAGGCAAGTAAAAGGATGAATGAATTGTTTCCCATACTTATTATAGTCGGTTTCGATTCCTCTCCAAATTAAATTGTGTTCAAACGTCTGTAGCCTCACACTAAGTCTAGTCTGTTCCTAAAATGTTTACCTAATTATCCCTGCTATCAGATTGGTCGTATTATCGTACACTTTCCCATTATTGATACTCCATTTCGTATTTAAACCAATACGAGCACCCGGTCTGGTAGTCAGAATAGACAGCCACAGCGATCTTACGTGTTTTTGTTCGCTTGATGGCTAATAAAATTAAAATTCGCCCCTTTAAGGATTGGTGTACATTGACCCCTCCGGGGTGATTACTAGCGGCGAATCCATATCCAGTCATCTCGAAGTGCACAGACTTGAAGCTTAAAGGCATTTAAGGAGCGGAGCGGGCATTCAGTCATCGGTTTCATCGGGGCCACTCAAGACGAAACACTCAAACAATTTTCTTGTTAAAATTTTTGCACACGATATTCAGGAGAAGGCAGAGAGAGGAGTCGTGGTTACGAGGTTCGAGGCAGTAGCCAGGCAATATCCCAAGAACGAATGTGTTGAGCAATAAAATTAGTTGGCTGGGATGTGTGCCTGTGTTCGTGTCCGTGCCTGTGAGTGTGTGTGTGTGTGTGTGTTTGCTTGAGCAGGACATGCAAAGACGTTTTGCAATTTGCCTGTAATCCTGTGACCCACACCCTGCCATGGTGCCGTCCTCCCAGGACTCGCTTTAAGCATTCAGATTCGGCTGTTCCGCTGCTTTGGATGCTGCTCGGCAGCAGCTCCTTTAGTAAGCACTTAAGTCCCAACTCTATTGTGGAGAAGTTTTCAATTGTTTGGCAGCTCTCCGTTTATTTATTTGCATTTTTTATTTGCCGTTTTTTGAGTGTGTTTTGTAATAAAAGCCGGAAAGAGAAAACATTTATGTACTCATCTCCACCCACACCCACACCCCACCGACAACGCCAACAGCAACGAGCAATTTCCAACAGCTTTATTGCATTTATTTGGCACTTTATTACCAGCCAGCTCGTTGTTCGGCTGTTAAATGGCCAAAAGGACCACAAAATATTGGCCGAGCAAATTACTTGGGTCATTTCGGAGTGCATCAATCTCCACGTCTACAGTGCGTCTCAAAACTTTCACCAAAAACTGCTGCAAGTTACAGTCTCAGCGATCGATCACACAGAGTGTGAAAATTGTCATAGAAAATGCTTTGGAATTAGTTTGAATTTATCAAGTTGATATTTGCATGGATTTAGTTTTTATATTTGACTCAAATATTAAATAAATATTAGTACATTTTCACAGGTGATCAATGGCACTTATAGCCGTATCTAAATATTTAATTTATCATTTAAAACTTGTGTATCCATTTATGAAACGCACTGCATCAATCAAAGAAAAAGAACATCGAAAAATGGCAGCAAGCAGAACAGATACAACAACTCAATGGGTACGGGTACCAACAAAAGCAAAAATGTGCCAGTTAAACATTAATTCATTTTGACAAAAGCAAAATTTTCTGTGCTTCGCATCTCCGTTTTCATAAGTACTACTCGTACTTCATATCTGTTTCTGGGCAGCTCATACAAATGACATTTTTCATAAACTTATATTTGCCATACCATAACACACACACTGAGGCACTCGTACTCGTTCATTTCTAATACATATGTGGATATGTGGGAGTGCGTGTGGGTGTGGCTGTATCTTTGTGTTCTGCTCTAACGACAAAATCGCATAAATGCTTTCGACTGCCAAACAAATGCCGACATAAAAGGAGCACTGCAATGCCATTGAAAAGAAGCTTGCCAGCTCTGTTTATTTTTGTGTATGTCAGTTGGACTATTAAAAATCTATTTCAAGTACTAAGGCACAGGCACATTCATGCATCGAAATTGCGTTTGGTTTCTCAAGCGGGGCGGGTCGGGGCGGATCCTGTCTGGTTTCGGGGGCTTTATGGCAGCCTGAAAAACATTTTATTGCAGGCTCTTGGGACAGCATCTACAGCCAGTAATATTCGCACTCGTGTCGTACTCCAAATTAAATATGCATGTACAAATGAGATTTCCGGCTCTTCTTTCTTTTTTTTTTTTTATTCTCAGGCAACTGTGCAATCGCCACAGCGAGGCGTGTCAACAATGGCACCCAAATGAGCTGCTGGCCACACGACAAATATAATTAGCTTGTGTCCGAACACTAGAGTTTATTAAGCTGAGACTTTTTTCGGACTTAAAAAAGTTAAAAAGAAAACGCTGAAATAAATATGGCATGCATACATGTACATAAATATCTGCAGTATTACTTAATAATTTTCTTGCGAGTAGTACTTAAAGGCTTTGGATTAAAGAGGAACTCTTCGTTTTTTTGTGTGTGTCTCTCTGACTGACTATCGTTGCTCCCTCGTGTCACAGCCCCTTCAAAGTCATCATCAGCCTAAGGATTGCAATCGTTTCTTTAAGTTCAAGTCAGGCCACGTACAATTGCCGTTCGGCGCAAGGTAATCCAAGCTGAAGCGAAGGATGTGCGCGTCCCAGAGGGAGGCCAATGCCTAAGATTGCATTCAAATTTCGTCATCAACATATAAATGAAGCAACGGAAGCTGTTGTCAATCCACCTGGATGCCGAAATCCGTATGCTTTGGTCGGAAAACGAGTCACGCTGTGGCCAATCAACATGGGCTAGATTTGGTCTCCTTTGTGTAAAGCACTCGCAAAAGGATTCGGATTCGTTCGACTGCAAAGACAATTCACAGTTTTCCCATTTAAAATGTAATTATTTTTGTTTTTGCCTGGCTAAGGATAAGGATCTCTGCATTTGCATATTGCATGCGCCTCGAATTTTTCTTTGAGGGAAAATATGTCATGAATAAATGCTGGACAGAGTTTACCATAAAGCATTGCTGTCATCATCTCGTATGCAACAAATCCTGAGCAAATAAAAATTCATAATTTAATCAAATAAACCAAGTTGCGACACACGGATAAAATTCCCAGCACCATGGCGCCTCGCCTTCAGGCTTTTGGCAATTAAATTTGAATGCCGCAAAGTGTGTCCGGCACAAAAAAAAAACACAGAGTGTCAAAGCCCGTTTTCCTTTTCCGGTTATTTACTGAAGAAAAACACAATTGTTTGCTGCATTTGCGGCCTAACCACACCGCCTCCCTTTTTCTAATCCAGGCTCTCGACCCCAGCTCGGGGCCGGAGCATAAACAAACTGCGACATAGGCAAATATAACTTTATTTTCCAGTGTTTTCTCGTATGCATGTGTGTGTGTGTGTGTTCTGGCGAAAATTTGATAATTTGTGCAAAAGTTTGCATTGCATTTGGTCGGGTCCAGGGCTACGTGTCGAGCATAAACAATTGCAAACGAGCAAACACATGGAAAGAAATTTGGATATGGTTCAGCACCAGGTCCTGACCTGTTGGCACTCTTCTCACTTTAATAATAATGTAATTCCCTGTGATTATATTGCAACAAAAAGGGCTGCTTAAAAAAAGAAATACCGGCAAACTCTTTCACCTGAACATAACCGAAAATAAAAGGCTTGTTAAAATTGGTTTGCAGCACACCGCATGCTTTTATGCAGAGACTTCCAAGTGGAGCGGACTGCAGCGGAATTTTGTTTAGTTGATAAATTCAATTTAAGCTGCAAACAAGCAAATTTGCCAACACGTATCTCCGTTATGGGTCTATTACTTGGACAGCAAAGCGGGCAGCACAGCGCAGCACAGCTCGGAGCAGGTCAGGTTGGGGAGGTGAGAGAGGCGAGAGAGCAGCAAATTTGTGCAACGAAATTGTGCCCATAAATAAAATATGGCATCCAACCATGTGGTGGACCGACCAGTGGAACACTCGCTATCTCTGTGGTCGGTACATGAAATGGCTTCGTTGGTTGGCTGGATGGCCTGAATGGCTGGTTGGATGGTTGGCTGGTTGGTTTGTTCGTAGATTTTTGCTAGCCATTGTCACATGACAAATGCTTGTTGCTGCTGCAATTGTTATTATTGTTGGCATTGTACTTTGGCTATTCAACGATCCATTTGTATGCTCTCCGTGTTTCCCCGACACCCGACGCCCAACCCGAGCCAACCCAAGGCGATAACTCATAGCTGGCACGTACCAAATTTATTTGTTCAAGTTTGTTTGCTTAGCCTCATTGAGCTCAGAGAGCAGCTGGCGGATCTGTGGCGAAGGGGGCTGGGACTGGGACTGTGTGGATGAGGTCGAAGGTTGCCAGCCATTGGCAATTGCATTAATCGTTTGATAATTTACACAGCAATAATAATGTTTACGAATGACAAATAAATATTTATTGAATTAACCAGAAAAAGTGGCCCACAAGAAGTTCTTATCGCACGTGGGAATTTATGTTTTACAAGCAATTAAAAAATTGAAAATTCATCGTTTCCACCCGGAGATTAAATTAATGGACGCATTGATTTATTTATTTAAACTTATTTACTTTATATACATATACATACACATACATACATATGTAAGCTAAAGTTTAATTGTTTATGGTTAAGATTCGGCGAATGAAGAATGGTTTTTGGATAGTCTTTTATATCTTTCAATAGTAATGCTTGTATCGGTTGCGTGTTCATTATGATTCGTTAAATAATCCAAAAATTTAAATTAAAATAAAATAAAAAATAACTTAGAGCCACAATTTGCGGTAAGGTATTTAAAGGTGCTCAAGCACGGGCCATTCAAAGGCTAGTTTGTGAACATACATAAAAAATCATCCATGGAGTATTTTTTGTGTGTGTTTGTTTATTGCATTGCCCACAGTAAAGAAAATATGCGCTGCATATGCAAATTTAATTTGCACACACAACAACATGCTCGGACCAGCACATACTCCCACACACACATTCCCACACACACATCACATAATAATACAGCCCTGGTCATAGTCACAGCCGTAGCATACTTTTCAGCGCCGCAGGGCATGAAAAAATGGACTCTCGAACTCTGCGAACTCCACTCTTCGGCCCCCACCCCCCCTGTGAGTGTGCTTGTGTGGGAGTTGGTTATTTATATGAAAATAATCACACATGCAAATTAATAATTTCATTCCGGCTTTGCAGCCACAGAAAGAGAGAGAGAGAGGGAGAGAGACAGGATCAGAACCAGAACCCAGAACCCTGCCGAATGTGCCCGCGAACACGAAAAAAACACGTTGGTACCAAAATCAAAAATTTAGAACATAAATAAAATAATAAAGCGTGGGCCAAAGCCCCGGGTTCTTAGCCTAGTGGTACGGTGGTGCGGAGGGTAGAGGCAGATATAACAATAAATAGAATTTGTTTTGGCAAATCTGTTGCGCATTTGTTTTTGCTTATCGGTCCAAATAATTTATGGCCTGGCATAAAAATCCTCATTTCAGCGGGGCTTAGTGCATGGCTGGACCCCTAGACCGCTGGCGATTTATCAATTTGCCACTTTAAAGCTGGCTGCTGCCCGTGCTGCTGTGGCCTTGGTCGCACTGTAGTTTTAAATAGCAATAATAACTGGTAATTTACATGCCGCAAGTGTTAACAGGCCGCTGGCCATATCCAATTACGAAAACCAGTTTATGTTTTTTTTTTCTCCCATTGCTCTCGTATTGCAGGGATTTTTTTTGTGTGTTGTGTTTTTTTTTCCTCATGGTATTCGTGTTTTTTCATGGCCTCAAAGTACTTCATAAAATGCATTGGCATGCAAATTATGTTAAGCTCGTGAATTTATAATTTAATGAAGACACTTTGTTGCCATAATTGGCCCCCCTGGTGCAACGTTCTCCTCCTGCACACCCAATTCTCGCGTAATATTGTTCTTAATTAAATAAATGCGATCCGGCGATTGTGTTCATTGCGGTGATTGCATATTTTTTACATTATTCTCCGCTGTGTGTTGTCCTTTTGTTGTTGTTGTGTTGCCGAATGCATAATTGAATTTCACATTATTCGCTTTAAAAATATTCATATTCGTGGCTGCCAAAGACGCATCGAGACAGCCTGCAACCCACTTTGGTCTGTGCTCTCGCACTCCGCACAGGTTCAAGATTAAGCTGCATCCGATAACGGGGAGCGGCGGAAGAGCAGCCAGAGTCAAGGCTCGCTGAATGGAGCTCTTCTTCGCGCTTCGAGGAAGTGTTTATGCCGGGATTTTATCTTGGAATACCATAATCGATACTATAAAACTTTACCTTAAATTAGCAAAGGTTGCTCTAGTCAGTATCAAAAAGTGGGTGCTGCATATTTGAAGACTGCTAAAAGAGGCTTTTAATACAGGCTTGATGTATGATCCACCTGTTAAAGGAGACTCTGTTCTTCCAGATTTTAATTCAAATAACAAAGCAAAGTTGAAAACGACTAAAAGAAATCAAATATCAAATCAAAAATTGTTACAATAATGTTTCTTTTGTTTATTAAAGCTTGTCCCTGGCTCTTTTTCTTCCATGTTGATCCCTTAAAATTTTTGTGTAAACATTTAAATAATTGTATTAATATTCGTAGAATACTGCCCACTTCGCTTGACTATCTTCGCGTATTATTCGCCGCATAAACGATTTTTGGGCGGATATGCCGGTGATGTTCCATTCTTGCGTGTGTTTCAATTAACTTTTTGCCATGACTCCAAAGACGCAGAGTGCTATGAGAATGCAGCTGAGGCTCTTCGCCTTGTATGATAAGCAGCTTCTTTGCTTGTTTGAACATAAAAATGCGGCGCTTAACATAAATTACGCATCCTGTCAGGTGTGCCCCGTGCGTGCGTCTCCTGGTGTGTGTGTGTGTGTGTGTGTTGCAGGTGCACGGCAAGTTAATTGTTAAGTGTTTGCCGACTGGCAGTTTCTTGCAGTGTAGCTTCAGCTACGGGATTAGCAGGCAAACTTTGGCCATCGCTTTTTATGCTCCTCGAATCGGTAAGGTGGGGGATGGGGGATAAATGGAGAGTATCTCCACACAAAGTTGCTTTAGCGAGAGAAATTTCCGCAATTTATGTGGCAAAGCACATCGCAAAATACCAAAAAATAGATGGAGAGAGACAGAGAGAGAGCGAGAAGTAGAGTGTAAATTATAATTGCATATTTTCATATTTTACAATTGACGGGCGGGCGTCATCGTTGCGGCGGCGGCGGCTCCTTCAGTTTAATGAGAAATTAAATGTCCGCACTTTTTGTTATGCATTCAAATTCTGGAAAACTTTTGAATTTGAAAACTATTCGACAGACAAGCGAACAGGAAGCTGCGGCTCGCCTTTGTCTTTGAGCTGCAACCAAGGCTATGGCAAGAGATATTGCCACAGCTACAGTAGGTGCTTTAAGGCTATGGGACTCTCAGCTTTTTTTTCTTAAATATTAGAAATATATAATATAATAATAGAAACAAAAATTAACTGTTGCATTTAAGCTGATTGGCACATGGCCAGTAGGTCGCAAAAGTTTACTGAAAAAAAAATGCAGTAAAAACGCCTGCAGGCCTGCCTGAATGAGTATGGAATCCAGCCAACTGCATTATTTGTGCATGGTATAACATAGAATATTACATATAATTAGCTTGCAATTGAATAATTCGATTCAAATAAATTGAATTGGTTCTTAAATTTGAATTAAAAACATCTAAGAATTTTAATTATTTAGCCCCTCAAAAGCTACCAGAATAGTTCCAATTACACTACCCCGCCCGGCCGGAGGGGGGGGGGGGGGGGGGGCGGGGGGGGGGGTGGATGGGGGGCCGGGGGGCGGGGGCACGCGGGCCCGGTATTAACTTAAATTGAATGAAGTTCGTGCATCCCACCGGAGCTACCTTGATTTGACTCTGCAGCAGTATTTTGCGCCACTTGAGCACCTCAGCCAGCTGGGATGACGTGACCATTGCCGAAATTCGCTTTGCCCAGAGCAGAGTGGCAATGGCAAAAACTTTCCAGTCACCTCAATGCACACACACATTTTTATAAGCATCCAATTGGGTGAGGGGAGAGACAGTCAAAGAATGGCATGGAAAAACTAAGGATGCCATGCCATACGCCCGAGGGCCACTGAAACGGCTGTTGCTCGATAACAAGCCTGAGACGACCCCCTGGACTCTGGACTCTCTCTCTCTCTCTGCCTTGTGCCCAGGTCCCTGGCTGAGCTCCTTTTGCTGTTGAAATTAGTTCACACTTGAAACCATTTTCATGAAATTAGTTTTTCTTTCCTTCGCTCTGTGGCAGCAGGCATGGCTTTGGCTTTGTCAAGGCACAAATCTCAATTGGCCCAAGAGAAAAACTTGAACAAGTCGCCATCCAAACGAAGGCAGATAAATTTAAAAACTGGAGAGTTAATTCAAATACAATTCGCATGCCGATTAATATTTTATGATTTTAAGCACGATTTTCAATTTCAGTTTGGGGTCCGTCCAGGATCCAGGATCAGCGAAAGCTTTCTTTATTTTTTTCTTTTTTCGCTTTTTCTTTTACTTTTCCTTTCAGTGGCGGCTGCTCGCATTTTCTATTTTCTTTGGCTGGCTGTGGTCGGGCCCATGCCTGCGGCTAGCAGACATGAATTTGAATTTTAATTTTGCAACACATCTTCCCCTGCCTCTCCGCGTCTTTGGAAACGAAAAGAAAACTATTGCCGCATTATCAAGGTTGAGGCCAAAGCCCAGGCAGTGAAAGGATTTCCCACAAGTAAATATTATTTCAGAGGATTGCAAACGAGAGAGTGTGTGTGCCCTTTTGTCTGGCTGCTTGAGTCGAGGGCCTGGTCCTCAAATTACATTTTGAATAATTCAATTTTTTGGACAATTGTCGCATCATTAACTGAAGTAGCTGCGGCCTGCACCCCCGCCCGACCCCTTATCAAACCTTACCCCAGCCGCGTTAAGAGTCATGTTTAACACGGCCAGCCCCTCTGTCTCTGTTCCCGGCCATTGTCTTTGGCAGCCGTGCTTCTGGCATAAGTTGGGGGAGGTGGATTAATTTCCCATTTGGCAGCCACTAATCCTGTAAAAATTCCGTCTGCTCGGCGTCTAGCTCCGAAGCACAGCTCTGAAACTTTCCCAGCCAGCGAATTTGTTGGCAATTGTTAAATGGAATTGAATTTATAAGCGGCGCATAATTAAAATTAGGCAGCCCCGCTGCTAAAGATGAAAGTTTCGCAAGTGTTGCACTTTCGCGGCATCCCTTGGCCTTCCTCGTGGAAATTCGCTATTGAGTGGCTTGTAAGTTTTCTGGCCGGATGTGTCCTGTCTCTTGTTTCATGGCGGGCTCTAAGCTGTGCTAAGTCGGGATTAACGAGGCATGAGGCAGCAACAGAAGGCTCCCCTTAAGAAGATCTTGAAATTTAAGTTTTCATTAGGGTTGAGCTCTTCAACTGATTGATATTGGTGTAAGATAATTTCCCACGTGTTTTTAAACCACTGAGAATTAAGATTTTAATTTTATTGACTTGTGCCAATAATCCAACAAAACAATTTAAAGGGGGAGGACTATGGGATTCGTTTCTATCTTTTATTTGGCTATCAGGAAATGGAGCATTTTCCCCCCCAGTTGTGTGACTTTTTGTCGAGGGTGCGCACCCCAATTGGCCTTCACTGAGCAATTTGCTTGGCTTACACAGCCCTTGAAATTCACAATGTGGATCGTCTCACTGCCAAATTGCCAAATAGGGGTGCAGCAACAGTTTGTTCCCCCAGTTTTAGCCATTTGCGCTCTTGTTGGCAGTTCCACTCTGGTTTTTGTTGCCATTTTCAGTAACCCCAGCAGACAGAAAAGTTATTCAAAAGTGATTTAAGTGAAAGTTGATATGTGTACACATGTAATGTTTATGTAAATAAAAAGATTGCCATTAAACAAGTGGGAATTTCTTATGGCACTAAAGATTATTATATATTATTATATTTATATATTATTATATTATATATTATTATATTATATATTATTATATTATATATTATTATATTATATATTATTATATTATATATTATTATATTATATATTATTAGTCTTTTAAGTAGATGCCCATTGTTTTACTAATATTTGGTTATGTTTTGAACAAATTTTAATATTATTTAAATGCGATATTAATTCAAATTTTTGGACGGACATCCGTTGTTGTGACAGCAGCGAATCGTTTCCCATTGCCGAAGAACTTTCCAGTAAATGTAACCATGTTTTGGCCATGACGAAATTTTCTAATTCCCAGAACGCATAAACTAATTTAGCAGAAATGTTTTTGCTTACAAATGGTCTCCACATCCGCATCCGAGCAGCCACACGCAAGCCTTTCATCAACTCATCAGAGGACAACTCCATCTCGAACTTGGCTGGGCCCCAGCATACTTGGCAGCGTGAAAAACAAGATATTTCTGTTTACAGTGGAGAGCTAGGAGCAGCTACTAGCTCGCAGGACCTAAGAGCTGCTGCCACATGCGAGGATTCGGGAGGCTTCCTTCCGCCAGGAACTTGCACTCGCATTAAAGGCGGCGACAAGCAAATGAGTCGCCCGACGCTGTCGAAGCTGAATGTCGAGGCTGATGCGGATGAGATGTGAGATGCAGCTACTTGATGAAAATGTCAAATGGTTTGTGTCGCTTTATGGGAATTGTTGTTTGTTGTTCGGGGATTTTGTTTTAGTTTTGGCTGTGGCTGCTGCCTGTTTAGCAGATAAGCAGCATTCGCTTCGGAAAGAATATTGCAGAGGGAAGCTCGGACCCAACGCATACGCTAAACTTGTAAAACTTTAGCTAAATTTAAACGTTACATTAAAGCAAAAAAAAATATGCACCCGAAGGGAAAGGTTAAACTCAGTTGCAATTATTATCTCAGAGTTATATCTCTAGAAGGGAGCAACAGCACGCCCCATTAATCCAGACTTAGGAGAGCTGAGAACGGCAGCCTTGAGCGGTAGTCAGCACAATGCCCATCCGGCCAGAGGACCAAACTTACAAGCCCCTCAAAAGAATATTTCGGCAAAGGCCACAGAAGTCTGCGGAAGTGCAACACTTGCAAAACTTTAATCTGCAGCAACGGCTGCTTAATTTTAATTATGCGCCGCTTATAAATTCAATTCCATTTAACAATTGCCAAAACAAATTCGCAGGTTGCAGAAAGTTTTTCAACAAAATCCTAAGTTGTGAGACCTAGACGGCAAGTAGACGGAATTTGTGCAGGATTAGTGGATTGCTAGGAAATTAATGTATTCGAAATATAAATATGTATAATCAGAGGATTGACTAGCATTAAGTGCAACAAAATTCTAGGAAGATTTGTTTCTTTAGTCAGAACAATTGTCATTGAATTGGTATTGCTATGTATGAAATGGTATAATATTAATATTCACCAAGCTTATGGTCATAATATAGGTTTGTGGAAAATTGTATAATAATAATTAATAATATTTGTCTTGTAGATTTCAAATCGGTTCATTCAGTTTTTTTTCTTTACGTTTATTAAGTTCCGTATGAGTCAACAGTCTCTTTCTTTTCTGTAGATCTCAATCTCTTGTGTTGTTTAACAGCAACAACAACAACCAGTCCAGTGCACCCTTGAACTTTTGGTACCAGAGAAAAGGAAAAAAAAAACCAGCAACTTCCATCATCAGTCCTCGTTCTGAGCGAATTGCTGCTTATCTGCTCAGCTAAACAGGCAGCAGGCAGAGGCAGCGGCAGCCCAACACAAAACCAAAACTAGAACTAAAACCCGGAACAACAAACAACAATTCCCATAAAGAGACACAAACCATTTGGCATTTTCATCAAGGAGGCACTCACTCACTCACTCACATCCACATCTCAGCATCCCAACATCTCAACATCTCCTTTCTCGTCAGCTTCGACATCGTCGGGCGACTCATTTGCTTGTCGCCGCCTGTAATGCGAGTGCAAGGAATGCCTTGCCTTGCCTTGCCTCTGAATCCTGGCTTCTGGTAGCTGCTCCTAGCTCTCAGCTGTAAACAGAAATATCTTGTTTTTCACGCTGCCAAGTATGCTGGGGCCCAGCCAAGTTCGAGATGGTGTTGTCCTCTGATGAGTTGATGAAAGGCTTGCGTGTGGCTGCTCGGATGTGGATGTGGAGACCATTTGTAAGCAAAAACATTTCTGCTAAATTAGTTTATGCGTTCTGGGAATTGGAAAATTTCCTAATGAGAACATGGCTACATTTACTGGAAAGTTCTCTGAGAGAAACAGAGAGAGCGAGAGAGAGAGTGGTAGGGGAAAAGTGCTGCATTTCTGCCACATCCATGTCACTGGATAAGCAATTTAAAATGCTATTAAAATCGCATTTAATTAAGATTAAAATTTATGCCACCCAAAAAAGAGCAGAACAATCGAAATAAATGGGTTGATGGCGTTTGTGGCGGTGGATAAGGTGGGTGGAGCGGTGCACATAACCAGGAGAAATAAGAGCAAACAGCAAATGCAAATGCAAAAAAAAAAAACAAAGATCGAAACCAAAGAGCAGGAGATTTAAATGCATTTTGTTGCAGGAATATTTTTTTGTAAACTTTACGGATTCGTTTCGGATTCGGTTCGGGTGCCCGGCTTCTGCTGCTGCTCCGCCCCCTTCCTGCCCTGCGTCGCGTCGCGTTTCGGTTACGAAAGGCAGATCACGAGGCCAGACGAGCAACATTGTATGCGGGCCGAGGGCTGGTGGGGCGTAAAGGGGGCCGTGCAGCGGCCGACGAATGAAAATGACGAACCTTCCCACCATGCCACCCACCCAACCCCAGCCCCCACGCCCACCCACCATATGTATCGGGCGTTGTAGGCGACATGGATGAACGTCGTTGGTTGGCTGCCATGGCCAATGGAGCCTATGTAAACGACGCACGCACGCACGCACACTCGGTCGTCTCTCTGCCAGTGTTTGTGTTTGTGTGTGTTTGTGTCTGTGTCTGTGTGTATGTAGGTGACATGTACTACAACAAGCGTCATGGCAATGGCCAGAAAGGCAGCGGAGTAAATGCAAAATCTGTAGGGAGCCCACACCACTACCACCACCACTGCCAACGCCAGAGCCAGAACCAACATCCTAAACGAGCAGGGGAAACGCTTACGCTGCAACATGTTGCAAGGGGAGGAGTCCGTCCAGGCGAATAGTTTGCCTGCCTGCCTGCGTTTCGGCTCCATTTTAGCTTCGAATTTATTTTCATTTGATTTCTAACGATATCCTTAAATATATGTATCTAAATATTTGTTTGTCATTAGTATAACTACGAAATCGTATACATAGAAATTTAATTAATATTATGGGGCATGAAAGAAGTGGCATTAAAGAAATATCATAAATATTAAATCCTGCCAAATATCTACCTAAAATGTGTACTGTACTGTATAACTATAGGTTAAACTATCCAGTACGAAAGAAGTCATACAATTTGTATGAATAATAAATTAAAGACTGAAAGGAAAGCTGTTCAACAATTTTCTTCTTGCTGGAAAAAGCTAAATAATAATATTAATCAAAGAATTCCTGCATTTTTCATGGTAGTTTAAAATGTGGTAAATATTATTTTATTTGTTTTAAAAACGGATTATTCCATCGCATATTAAAATGCTGTAAGCATTGGATTAATTTCAAAAGTAACCGAATAAAAAAAATCTGACAATTTTTAAAATGCCATATCAATCAGCAGATGAAACTAGTCGTAACAAATTCTCTATTTTTTAGTTAAAAGTTTTAAGCTAACTATAAATTAAATTTAATTAATTGAATTAATTTGAGCGCTTAAGCTTTCCAATTAGTTAATTGACTGTTTCTATCACTTCCATCGCTACTAAGTTCAAAATGGATACAAATAAAGAATTGTATTTTGCTTATAAGCCAAGCTATTTCTTTGCCGAAAAGGATTAGCCTGGAGAGTAGTACACAAGCAACGTTGTAAGCAGTGGAGTATTAAGACTAAAGTAAAATTTAAGATGATTCTCCAATTATACTCATCGTTTTGTGTGTTTCAATTTCACTCAAGAGAAGTTATTGAAATTATAGAAAAGGATTTATTTTTTACCCAAAACTTCGGGTAGAATTTTACAATTTTTGTTTATCCTGCACAGGAACGGTTAAATCTTGGTAAAATTATAATAACCTCTAAAATGTCATATAAATGTCATAGAAATGCCATAGAAATGTCATATTAAAATGGAATTAGTCTTTATAGCAAATGTACCAAATGCAGCGCAAGCTGACTGGCTGTATCTGAATCCTTAATGAATTAATAATATTTGGATTGCTCTGCCTGACCTATGCCAATGCAATTTGCAGTCGAAGGCCCCCAAGTGTATGCTACATGTGATGGCAGTTAAATCAATTAAAACGAACATGCGAAAATCGCACTTTTCATTCGTTAAACCAGAAAAACCGAGCTCCGATAACCCCCAAAAACCAATCTGCCATATAGAGCGACATGCACACACATAGGCGTAAATAAATCCCCCAACAATTCTCGTAGGTGGAGCACCGACTTATGTAATAGTTTATTTTTTGTTTTTTGTACAATTTTTGTTTTTTTTTTTTCGTTGGTGCTTTCGATTTGCTTCTTTTTTGGGGTACGTGCCACAGAAGGGGTAATGCTAGAGCGGGATAGCTGCAGGCTCGAACATGTTCGATTGCTGGCGGGGGCAGGGCGCCAAAAAAGTTAACTGTGGCCGAGTTTGTGCTGTAAACAGTTCTCCGTCTTTACAGAGCCCGAGAGAGGGACAGACCGATGAGAGAGCGCGCGCTGAAATGCCGGCCACGTGACATTGTTGCATTTCCTGTCCATCATGCGTATGTGTGTGTGTGTGCGTGCCTAAGTGTATCTGTGTGCCTGATAAGCCACCAACGAAGCTATTAATCAAAACAGAATCAAAAAATCTGCGCCTCTGTGTGCGTGTGAGAGAAACACGTGCCGGCATAGTTAACAGCGCTATCTTAACAGCGCTCTGTTAAGATGGTCCGTTGGCAACAAGCAGGATAGAAAATTTTCCACTGCTTGGATGTGCTTGGCTCCTAACGGCCTTTGGCTGCTTTGATTCTAATAATAGATATCATTATCCCCTGAGGATGGCTGTCTATTCAAGGGGATTTACGAGTAGGGTTGATGGGATAACCATTATGCAATTAGTGGCTGCTCATTGGGAATTAAAGATTAAAAATCTTGCTTGGCTGAGGCAATTGGCTATTGACGATTGACGATTTTGATTTGCATTTTGTGGTTGAAGATGGATTGCAGATGGATTATTTCTTCCTTTCATATTAAATGATTTCCCCTCAGACTGGCCACTCCAATGCTCCTCCATCAAATTAAGTCAATTGAAAATGTCTCAAATGTATTCCGGCTTTAGTGCTCGGCTTGTTTGCCCAACACTTGGCACGCACACGCGGACCCGCATCTAGGTATATGAAAGTGTCCTTGTACTTTTACATAATAAATCAAAGGCAAACGAAAGAAAACGAAAGGAAAGGAAGCGGAAGCGAAGCCAGCCGCGGAAGTGCAGCTGCACTCTAACATAGCTCTGTCCGCGGCGCCCCAACTGATAAGAGCCGGCAAACCACACAGCTGTTCGCTAACATCCACAGCGAGAGAGAGCGAGAACGCCGGAGAGAGCACCCGACGATGGAGAGAAAGGCCGAGCAAAGGTCTCTCCACTGTAAGCTGCAACTGTAAAGCACCTTGTAGTTGACTGGGACTAAGCCAATTGCACAATGTGGGCCGACGTCGACGTCGTTGTCGTTGTCCTGTCGGTGTTGCTTTCGTGGCCACGGCTGTTGCGTGGGTTGCAACACGAGGGACGCAACGACGCCTGCAACTACAACTACATGCTACACAACCCTTCGCCTGCCACTAGCTTCGTGCCCGAGCGCCCATTATACATATCCCTGTATACATGTACATGCATATGCATGTGCATGTGCCGCGTTTATGTGTTGAACAAGTGGTGCTGCTGCTGCTGCTGCTGTCGCCGCGTCTGCGGCTACTGGCAGTGCTGCGCTTTCTTGCCATGGCAGAGTCGTTGCAACAATCGCAGCCTGCACATCCACCAGCATTCAGTTGTACGCGGGTGCTCCTTCAGTAAGGACGCACAGCACTCCCTTCAGACCCAAGCCAGACGACGTCACTTCAGCAGTGTAGTGTAAAACGAACTTGTAACTTGAACCAGCTTGAATCACTCAGAAGTGGCACCTGCGATAAGGCTAGGCCTGAACAGAGCCGCAGAGCCAAAAGAGACCGCATCCTGGCCATGTCCTGTCCTGCTGCACAGCTGGGCAGCAAAGCCGGCAAGCAGTGGACGCTGTAAGCAGTTTACAGCCAGCATTACATAAATGCTAAAGCTCTGCTAAGCGAGTGAGACGCAGATAAACTCGTTAAGATTCCGCCAGCGAATCACAGTAGCTAATTAGCCAGACCTTGCCACTTGGAACTTGCCACCATCCTAGCTTCAGTGAGTCGCGCTTGTGTGTATAAAGATACAGAGTCTGTATCAGTGTTTCTGGCGTTCGTTTTTGTTTCTCTTTTTTGTGTCGTGTGCAATTTGGTCTGTGAACATTACCAAGATACTGAAATACTGAGATACTGAGCTACTGTGCTACTAACTAAAGGCAAACTAATTCATATTAACTTGTTGTGTGCCCCAGTCTGTGCAGCCTCCCAGCCAGCCAGCCAGCCAGCCTCTGCAGCCTCAGAGTGCATTTTCATTAAAGTCAACAAGTTGCAGCCACATAACGTCAAATAAAAGCAGGTGAGTTTGCGTTTGTTGCCACAGCCACAGCAGGGCATGCTCGAGAGTTACTTGAAGTGTCTGTAATATCCTTTGCTATATGGTTAACAATTTTCCAGAAGTTTTCTGTAAAGTGCAGGGAGTAATAGTTTTATGTGAATGTGAAAAAATTCAATTACACTTTGCTGTTGGGTTTCTTATAGTTTCCACCGGAAATCTGTTAAATTCAGGTATTTTTTACATGAATTTAATATTTCCTGGATGATCTGCTTTAAGATCTTTTTTAAGATAAAAAATTGTGACAACGGTTTTGAAGAGAATTAATAATAATAATAATAATTATTACTAATATATTTTTTACATTCTTAAAAAAATGGATGATCGCATTTTTGTCAGCTATTATTAAAATTATATTTCGGAAATATATTTATTTCCCTGTTAAGGTCTACAGAAACCAAAAAAATTAACAGCCAGTAAAAAACATTTCCAAATAATCAAATATTTTTTTATAAGTTAATTGAAACAGAAATAATTTAACTTTGATAAGAAAATCAATTAAAATCTATTAACTTTTATTACTATAAGAAATTTAAAATGTATTTTCCAAAATATAAAACATTTAATTTGTTGCAAAGTGGAGACTCCAAATTAATAATTTAAAACCATAAAATATATAAAGTTTCTCAGACCAATTTGTAACCTTTTAAAAGTAAACTTAGAAGTGGGACAAGTGTGTGTTTTTTATGTGAACAGATTTAAAATGTCAAAGAATATAAAATTAAATTCAATAAACTATCAATTAAAATATTATTTAATGAAAGTCAGGTTCTTAAAACACTATATATTTTATAGTACAGTTTTAATTAACGAGCAGCTATATAATTTATAATATAATTTTAAATTTATTTGAATGCCAAGTAAAGCCCCTACATATATGTGTATGCGCAACTTACGCTCTAAACTAAAATGTGGTAAAACTTTAAACGACAACAAACAAAATCAAAGAACTGCAATATCAAGTTCTCTTTATATTTTCACATGAATTGTTGCTGCAGTGTAACAATCTTTTGTCCATGAGAGTGCCTGGGTGTGTGCACTTGAATTGTGTCCACAATTTAGTTGAATTACAAGAGGTTTAGGTGAGTAAGCAGAAAGGTATAAGTGCAAATCGAGTTATCTCTCTCAGGGGCATAGTTTGATATTGGATTTGCATTGGTTTATGGGCTCATGGAAATCAATATCGCCTGCGGGCGATTCTTACAAAATTTATGCAGAGGCCAGCAAAGAATGGAAACTATTTGAATTGGCCGCCCGCCCCATCCAATATAGACCGGACTTTGAGTTGTGCTCCGAATTTGAGTTGTGCCGAGTGGCATTGGCAATTTCATTAGGGCCGAAAGAAGAAACCAGTTGTAATTGCAATTAGTTTTATCGTAACTTGCAGTTAAATAATCAAAACATTTTCCCAAGCTTCCGGTTCTGTTGCCTCGCTGCTTCCCTTCGCTCCTCGCTCCTCTCCAAGCGCTTTGTAATGCAAAACTTTTTAATCCGACGCCTTGGTTTGTTTACACGAACTGCCACGCCTGCAATCCACAGCCTCCCGCCCTGCACCGCCCCCACGCAAGCAAGCAACAACAACAACAATGACACACAAAAAAAATACAAAAAAAAATTTGCATATTTACACAAGACAATTTACACACTCACCCAGGCCGATGGAATGGCAGTCTGTCTGACTGTCTGACTGAATGACTGACTGACGAAGGGCCCGGACTGCACGTCATCATGCGGCGGCGGATTTTGAGTTTCGAATGGTAGACTGGGTGGGTGGGTGAATGAGTGTTTGGGTACGGTACTCATACACCCACGTTGAGGTTATTCTGTAAATTATGTGTAAGCCGCTCTGCTGTTCGTGCAGTGCTGCTGTCTGATGAACAAGCAGACGAACCGTTACAAAAGTCCAACAAGTTAGCAGTCGACTCGTTCCCATTCTGTGGGTGTTTGTGTGTGTGTGTGTGTGTGTGTGTGGGTGTGTGGGGGGTGTTTGGGGGAAGGTGAAATATGACAAGGACAAGTGAAGTGAAGTGTCGAGAAGGAGTTACAATTGTGCGGCTGCTGGGCCTGAATTGGGGATATTGCCGCCTTGTGCTCCTACGGATGTGCATATGCCGTTATGCGTGAGTCTGTAACTGTCGGCAGGGTGCAAGAGCAAGGGGCAAGGGCAGGGAGCAGAGCATACGGAAGTAATTCGATTTCGTTGGCATGTTGATGATGGTCCTGGCCCCAGTGACAGTGTTGTATTATTATTCTCAACCATAACAGGTCCTGCTTCCGTGCCCCAGGCAATATGCATGACAGAGAAGGAACAGAGAGATGGAGAGAGAGAGAGGGAGAGAGAGAGATCGACAGGATGACAACATTTCGTGCACATTAAAAACAACTTAATATCTGTGTTGTGTATTTTATTGAGTTCTCTTCCGGTGCATCCTCCACAGAGCCCATTATGATGCACAACGATCCGTTCTGCCATCCCCAACCGTGCCCCTGGCCCCTGGTATCCTCATGGAAGTCAAAGTAATTTAATAATTTATTTACAACATGGAAATTAACAAACACAATCCGGTCCACAGGCGACACATTGTACAAATTATATAATTACACTATTTAGATAAAGGGGAGGGCAGGACAGAAGGAAATGGTAGAGGAAGCAGAGTGTACAGAGAGCGTTGGCCATGACTGTGCCTGGATTGGGGCTTTACAAATTTCATTTTCATGCACTCATACACGACAATTATACCATTTTATGTTTTTACATTTTATTGTCATTAACAGATTTTATATCCGCTCCGTGTGTGTGTGTGCATTGAGTTTTGTTTGCTTATGTGGTTTAGTTAAATTGGAAATTGTCATTCGCTCACTGCACATTAGATAAAAGCTTCTGCAAAATCACATAAATCCGCCACGCATATTTATTACAAATTACCAATTCGTAAAAACGGTTACTGCAAATGTAAATGGTGTCCACGCAATTGAATCGACACGTTGAATAATCAAATTAGTCATTTATTTGTGTGACAATTACTAGAATTTTGCGTCCAATTTTGTACTGCAATCAATTTTCGGGTATTTTTATAAGCTGTAGTAGCGGAGGGTGCAGAATTTTGATGAATCTAATAGCCATACATACGCATACATACCCAGAGAATATTTCTATAAAGCGAAAAGAAATCTTGAAAAATATGTAGCCCACAGTCAGCGAGGTCTTAACGTTTACTCGCTGCTTACAAAAATAATCCGAATTTGTATATCATTTGGATAATTCAAGAAACTAATAATAATACAAAATAACTCGCATAAGCAAAAGTACAAAGATTATAATATGGAAAACAACTGCATTTCGTTTCAAGGGAACTTTGAATACATTTTCGAAATTAAAAGATTACCATGAACTACACACTGTACGAGCATGTAGGATTTTTCCTATTTTTACTCGTACATGGGTTGGCAAGAGCAAGCAGTTAATGTCCTGTCATAGATAAGTTCTGTTTTTGCGGTCGTTTAAAGCGGTTGCATAGCTTATTAGCTTAAAGCGGATAAGCGCAACTGGGCAGCCGCTCTGTCCGCTCTTTGACCTACAAAATGCAGTGCCAGTTTTATTTTTTACCAAAAGAAAGACAGATTTAAATATATTAAGTAGAAATAGCAGTGCGAGGGAATCAAGCGAGATAATTACACTTATTAGAAATTAATTTTTTCTGCAAAAAAAACGAGAATCGGCTCTATGTCTACAGTTGTAAATTTTTCTAAAAACATAATATACAGTTTCAATTAATTAAAATATAATATAAAATATGCTTCAGAAATAAATTTACAGATGCCATAATTTTTAAGGTCTATAAAGTTTTTAACAGCTTCCAAATCCGTTTTTAAATATTCACTTCTTATGGCATAAATTTTCGGCGCTCCCCGGAACATTTTATGTCCTTGCCTAAGTAACTGTAAAATGTCCTCCCATTGCTTGTGTGCATTGAAGTCTGCTGACGACGCCCAGCCCTCATAAAGGGAATGTGGTGGAATGGAAGCAGTTGCACAAAACGATTGTCTTCTGTTTGGATTGTCTGAAGTGGTCGTTCGCCCCCCACCAACCCATCTACCGTTTGACCTTGCTCTTGACTTAAAATAGCTGAGGGTAATGCGATTTAAGAGAGATTTAAACTGAATCACACAATGTTTGATTTGCACAAATTATGCCATCAAGAAAATTAACTTCTCTACATTATTGTTTAATTATACAATTTACATGGCAAAAGCAACCGGGTTGAGTGTTAAATTGATTGAGCTATCGGAAAGAGTACAAACAAATACAATGGGAAGCCTTTAAAGAATAAAGCGATTAAGTAGATACTTTCTGTTCGACATGGATGCATTTTTGATATATTTTATTCCTTTTCTGTATGCAATTAGGTAAGAAATGTCAAGAGTGTGCACTGTACATACATGAGTGATCTGCTTATGGCTTAAACTTGTCTCCAGTTTGTGACCATTCCCTTTTTATCAATGTACAAGAAACCCCCCACCCACTTCGGAAAACCTCAAAATATATTTATTTTATTGGCTCTTAAACTTTTGACTGACAACTTGCCCAAAAACTTATTTTAATTCCATTCGAATTGTGAATAAAAAATCGTGTTGTGGCTGCATTTGAGATACATATCCACTCGCATATATATGCAAATATTTGGCTTATAATTGCCAACCAATTTGTCGGTTTGCTCGGACACCTCAATTGTGGATTGGATACATTTTTGAACTTTTCATTTTATTCTTTCGTTGGTGTGTGTGTGTTTTTTTTTTTTTTTCTTCCTTTTGGTAAACAATTAGTGCTGCAACCACAAATTGTTAAATGAATTTCTATGCTCAACGTGGAGCAGATGAAGACCATTTTACAAACCACTCGGCTCTTACATAAAAACGGGAAAACCGACGGTGGGGGAAGGGTGCGGTGCGGTGCGGGCTTAGACTGCAGCTTGGCTGCCAATTAAAGGAGACAAAAATGTCTTTACTAAGCCAGTTGCTTCATAATTGCTTCAATTTAAAAATGCATGAAAAGTATTTGACCAAGTGCTCAAAAATGCTCAAAGTAATAAAATGACTCCGACAAGAACTCAAGACATAGAGACAGATATATGGGGCGGAGGGAGGGGCAGGGCAGGCAGTTGAATTTGTAAAATTGCGTAAAATGTTCGGTTCGGTCTTGGCTAACATTTTGATTACCTAATGCCCATGAGCAGTTTTATTAGGCCTGTGGTTTTTAGCATGTGTCTGTCCACTCTCTGTGTCTTTGGAAAATTTGCGGCATTTAGTATTTTTCTTGGCCTGCATCAATATTTAATTTCATTACAAGCCAAAAAAGCCGAAAGAGCATCCACAATGCCACAGCCAGGACATGGCATTTGATAAATTATTTAAAATATCTACATCCATCTGGAGGAGAGCGCTCTGCTCTGCTCTGGCTCTGCTCTGGCTCTGGTCAAAGTCTATTAGATGCGTTGTGTCTCTGTGGCCCAGAGTACTGGCCAAGCTCGATTAGTTGGCCACATTGAATGCCTGTAAATAACATTCAGCTAAGTGTCCTTCTCTCTCTCTCCCCTCTCTGTCTCTTTATATATCTTTCAGTGGCAGTATGTCCTCCTGTGTTTGCTCCATTTACACCTTTGGGGGCTGGTGCTGGGGCTGGGACTCCTGCTGCTGCTGGGGCTTGAGCTTGCACTTGGGTGTAAAGCGCCAGCTTTGCCTTATCCAATTTTACAGAATTTTAAGCACTCTGCCACGTGTCGTCTGGGCTTTAAACTGCAGTCCAGTGCAGTACGAGTCCCAGTCCCAAGTCCCAGTCCAGTCGAGTCCACTCCAATCCGGGCCAGTCCCAGCCAGACATCAGAGACACAGCCAAGTGCATTTTATGTTCACTCTTTTCAGCTCTCCTGGCCACTGTTGCTGGCCGTGTCCACGTCCTTGTCCTGGGGGCAGGCACTGCGACTGGGACACGGACAGGGCCTGTGCGCCTGCTTAAAATGATAACGTTGAAAACGCTGCTCTGCTCGTCTACACAAGACAAATGTGCGCTATTGAGGCGTGAAAATATTCCACTATAAACATACATCCGAGACACAAAAGCAGCAGCAGCAAAGGAGAACAGAGGAGCCATTTCTTTCCGCTTGCTCTTCCACTTAAAGCTGTGTGTAATTTTCCGTGTCAAAGTGTGGGCGCTCGTTCGTTCCGTGTTTATTTATGGGCTTGGCCAGAAAATTCTTAAATTATCTATGGAAATGACCTAATGCAGCCACTAAAGTGGACGCTAACTCGACACTGATTATGGCCATTGCGTTGACTTGGCTGTAACAGCAGCATCGCCTCCCCAGGGAGAGAGAGAGAGACAGAGCTTGAGAGCCACAGAGTGAGAGCGTGAAGGGCCAACACTCAGTCGGGGACAGTGGAGAGACATTGCCAGACGGAGTCTAAGAGGCGCCGTGATCAGAACCACAAAAACACAACTTCTTTTGTAGCACTCGTACAAGTGGAGCCCTGACCACGTCACGAAATGCTCTGTAAAATCATGGCGATGAAATAATTGAAAAGATTTACTGAGCTATGGTTGAGTAAGTGCAGTTAGGGGATAGACAGGGTCCATTGGGATGTCCATGTACACTCAAACAAATCCATTGCCTGCCACGGAGGCGAGATCCACTGACAAACAGTGCGTTTCAAAATTATACAGCATTTTACTTAAAGATATTAAAATTACACGAGACGAATGGAGAATCAAAGAAGGAGAGCTGACTCCATTCGTTGACTAATTTATTAAAATAGAGCAGAGTTTAAAGTTAAGAAGCTTCTATTAATTATTTATTTTTATTTTATTTTTTTATTTATTTATTTATGCAATAATTTAAATAGAGAAATTAATGATAGAATAATGAATTATATTAGATATAATAATAATATTGTCTTGTGTGCCCAAAGAACTTCTTATTGATTTAATGCACTCTCAAACTGCACTTGCCCCCAGAGATTCCATCGGGGAACATACCCAGCATTTATTTGCTTACTCAGGCATTCCGTATCGCTTTCCGATCTAACCCAAATCCGTTGCCATATTTACTCTGCTTCCAAAAACCAAATACTCGACTCGGCGTAGAGTAAACGGCATGGAAATTGGCGAGAACCCTGCAGACAGATTTCCCCTTCATTGCCTGCGCCTCTCTGCTGCAATGCTTTGGTGTCGGCTGACTGCCAAAAAAAAAAAAAAACAAATAAAGCGACAAAAAAGGAAACAAAGATGAACAAGAAATATGCAAGGACTGTATAGTCGCAGTAGTCCGACTATAAAATACCCGTTACATAATGTGAAAATAATGTAATTGAAATTCAAAGAAAATATATCGAACAAAAGTCTTGCGGGTCTTGGCGGCTTTTGTGCCTTTATAGCCCCAAAAAAGGATAAAGGACAAAAGCTTACAGTAGGAAATATATATTATTATTATATATATTGAAGACCCTCATTCAAATCGTATAAAGCCAGCGACTTGTTTTTAGTTGCTGATCAAGTAGGAGCTTATGCAAGGGTTTATGGGTTCAACAACGCCTCCTTCGCTAACTGTCACATACTTCTAAACGAAGGGAGCATGCCCTTGCTATCCATAAGTATCGGGTTCAGTAAATGGCAGCCAGTAAGTAAATGCAAAACAGGCAAATGCTGCAACAGCAGTAAAAACCGACAGACCACCAGCAGCAGCAGCAGCAGACACAGCAGCAGACTCAGACTCAGACCGAGCCAGAGACAGCGACAGGCGCATAGAAAGAGATGGAGAGAGGAACCGGGACTGGGCCTGGAGCTGCAACTGAGTCTGGAGCGGCGTTGGCGGCGGACTGAAACAGAAACAAGAACAGCGACCCAATTTTCGCAAAGTAAAATCGCAGTTTTCATTAACCGCAATGCCAGACGGCGGCGACAGCGAGTGGCTGTGGGCGAGAGAGTGGGCGGGTGGGTGGTAGAGAGAGAGAGAGAGAGAGAGTGGAGGAAAGGTAGAGCACAAAACTGTCGCGACTGTCAGCGGTTCGGTTGGAATTACAGCACCAACAACTGCGACTAGGTGGCTGGGCTGCCTGATTGCCGCAGAGAGATGTCATGTCGATACCCCGCAGCCCCTGTGTGCCCCCCCCAGTCTACGGCTCATTTACTGTGCACTCATGTTGGTCTGGTCTGTGTCCCATCCCTCATCTCTGTCTCGGCCTGGATCCCGGCGCTGCTTCTTTGTTTGCTCGGATTATTTATATAGTAGGTATGCCTGATGATTTGTTGTTCCGTTAGTTATAAAAGTTTAACGGCCCAGCCAAAAAAACACAGAGAGCGGGAGAGCGGGCGAAAGAGAGCGAGCTTGAACGTGAGAGAGTGGAGCCCGGAATTTGGCTCACCTTGCCGGAACGCCAAGTTTTCGCTGAAACTTTGAGCAGAAACGCCCCGGGGCCAGCTTAAAGTTTTGGTGCCAGCACGGAAATTAAATGCCATCGATAGCCGGCACCGGAGCGAGCCCCTGGCAAATGGCACACGGATATCTGATTCGGAGGCAGGACACAAAACAAGAAAAAAAAAAAGAACCTAAACTAAAATGGAGAGGATATCCTACGGTCAAGTGTTTGTCATTTGCAATTAATTTCCTTTTGACCAAACGGCTTCTTCTTCCGCCGCCCGTCTTGTGCTTTTCAATTAGCACAACTCAAAGTTCCACAGCTCAATAATTTCCCTGCCTCTGACTCTGACTCTGGCTCCAGCTGCAGCGCCTTCTCCTTTTCGTGCCTAGCTTCGAGGAGGAATTTGGGTGCGCCTAAAAGCCGGCTGCATTTTTCATCAGGCATAGTTAAGCCAATTATCCCCCAACTGCTGGAGATACCTCATCCATATCCATATACCGATGTCACAGATCGATGTCCAGGACATTTATAAATAGCAAGCGGTGCAAAAATGCTGCTTTTACTTTTAATGCGAGCACGGGGGGCAGGTCAGAGATAGGAGTTGGAGTGAGAGCGGTGGCGTAGGAGGAGCGCCAGAGGTATCTGTGCAGTCCTTACAACTGTGACTCGAATATCCTATTTATCGTGTGCGTCTGCTTGTGTAACCTTGCAGGAGGCAACTGTCGCTGGCATATGCTAATGCCAGGAGGCTCTCTGCTCTCTGGGCTGTTCAATGCTGCACTGAGCGAAATGCAAATGCGGGCAAAAGTTTGAGCATGCTAAAAGGAGAAAATATTGCTAGTTCCATGAGTTCCATGAATAGTAATGAAAAACTTAGCACACATAATTTATGCATAATTTATTTATTTGTGTCTTCATTATTGACTAAGAAAGAATTGAATATCCCATTGAATGAACATACAATACATACATGTATAAGAAATTTATTAAATTTGTACATGCATTTTCCACATGGTTAAAACTTCTACAAAGGCAAGAACAAATGGAACAAATGGAACAAATGTCTGCAGTGTTTTTGTCTCAGTGTTGACTCCTTTGACTGTGTGGCAAGACCTGCTAAATATGTATGCCAAATGCGATTTGCATATAACGTTTTGTGAAACGGTTTGCGAAGTAGTTGCCAGTTGCCCAGAGAAGAGCAGGAATGGAGGGCACCTGGCTACTGGCTACTGGCCGTGTGCTGCTGCTGCTGCTACCGGCTGGTATGCCTTTTAGCCAAGCCATGTTACGTTGGATTTTGCCTCATTTTTCTTGCTGGTTTTTTTTTTTTTTTTGGGGGGGAGCAAGCAGTCGGAACTGGCAAAGCGAGCCATGACTAAACTGTGCGTGTGTGTGTGTGTGTGAGAGTTTACTTTGTGCAGTCACTGTGGTGCAGGTATGCGAGGTCCCAGCCTCAGGCCCCCCGTCGTCAGGCTGTGCTCCGCTCGCCCGGTCAAACAACGGATTGTTGTCAGTTTTGATAGCCAGAAAGGATGCTTAGCAGGCTCAGGAGGTTATGGCACCAGTTGACTCGCCAAGACCCTAAGCTGTGGCCGCAACTGCAATTGAACTATCCAGCCCCCTCCCCGCTGGTGCGCCTAACCGTGCTTGGGCACTGTGGATCGGAGTGTGGCGGAGTGGATGGATTGGCTGATTTACATGCAAAATTAGATGAAAATACGATAGATTGGCCAGTCCATGGCGTAAACATGTCATTAAAATGCTAAAATCTTACAGCATATGCATACAATTATTTGGCAAAATTTATGCATGCCATGCCAGGCAGGCGGCCCATCCACATCCTCTCAGCCATGTACCAACCCTATCCCAAGCCAATTGATTGGCAATCAAAATAACTATCAATTCATTTGCCCATCATTGATGGGAATCGAATCAGTAGCACTATCACTATCAGTATGAGTATCGATGCTTGCCAAATTGCCCGCTTTATGAGAATGAGAAGATGAGCGAAGGCAGCCAATTCCACGGACTGCCAGGACCGCCAGGCTCAAATGGAATACATCGAAATCGTCCGGCAACGTTTTGTCGTAAAGGATGAAAGTATGCCCAGATCTGTATGCAGGAACGGATCCAAGTGCAGGCCAGGCCAGGCCAGCCAAAGGCATTGCCGGAATTCCCACTTAACTCCCACCCCTACCCCATCCCATCCCATCCCAACTCCCAGCGAATCGGGCTTGTTCAACTCTTTGGCCAAGTTGCACGATAAATCTCAACCGAAAGTTGTGTTGTGTGCGGGCCACACTGTGGAAAGAAGGTTTGACGGGGCACAGTGGTGAGGGAGGAAGGGTGGCAGTGCAAAAGATTGTGTAAAATATGCAGAGCTTTGGGGTCCCCCAGAAAGCGGCAGGCACTGAGCACCAAGCACCGAGCAGCGAACCACTTGAAGTTGACACAACGTCACAAAGCGCATTATGATGATCAACTCGATTATGGCCAAGAGAAGACAGTGTTGCCAGCTCTGTTAGCCAAATCGTCACAAAGAAGGGCTGGCCAAAAAATTATAACTTTTTTCTTGCTTGATATATTTAGCATTTAAAATGGGGATTTACTTGCAAAATTAATAAGATGCATTTACATTTAAAAATGTAAGAAAATTAAATTAATTCTTATCTTTAAATAAATGAATTAATCACATAAATTTCTTCAAATTTAGTGTTATTATTATTTACTTATTTATTTTAATTAATTTTATTTATTTTAATTATTGTTAGTTATTTTATTTATTTAAGTTTCCAAGCAAGACATTTTTGTACTGTTTAATTATACTGGGATTTATTATATATACAATATACAATATTATTCTCGATGAATTCCATTTAGAATGTTGCTATTTGGAATAGTTACTACTTATTCTCACAACATTAACCAAACATAAAAGCCATTGAGGCTAAGCTGAATATCTGGTAATTAAGAATTCCCAGGGACTTTCATTGTTTCGAACGGACGTAGCGGATGTGCAGCCTATGTAAACAAAATTCTCTTAAATCGTTATTTTCGTCTTATTTTTGGCCAACTGATTGCGAAGTTGAGCAAAAAAGGCCAAGAAGCTAAACCTGATTTAGGGCATACAAATCCTGCAGCACACCGCACCGCGTCTCAGCACTGGCAGCAGGACTCAGGACTCTGCAGTAACTTTTATTGGTATTTGGCTTTTGGGGACTGCACTCCACCCCCCTCTTTGTTCCCTTTGCTTCCTGCGCACACACACGAAAAATAGGGAGCGGGCGAGGCAGACACAGTAAACAGACAGACAAAAGGAATTCGATTTTCAGCTATTTTCTATGCCAAAAACGAAGTCCTAGCCCAGCCTGGCAGCAACCTACTTACGACCTCAGCCACACTCTCCTCCGAGGCGGACAGGGGTCATAAACACGTGATAAAAGCTTTACTTGCAATTTTAACTTTGCTGTCGAGTGTGGGCCGAGCCGCCAGAGAGGGACAGCAAACAGCAGTAGGCAGCAGAAAGCAGCAGGAGCGGCAGGATGCCCGGCAATGTTTTTTCTTCCTTTCTGTCCTTTCCCTTCTGACTCTGCACTGTTGTTGCATTTACTCTGTCTGTCTGTCTGTTGGTCTGTTTGTCTGGCAGTTGGGCGTCGGAGCGGCGCCAAGGGCAGCCATTTTTCATTGGCGGGCGTATGTGACGTGCCAACGAAGCCCGCCGCACAGTGGTGCCGCAGGCTGAAAATTAGAATAACAGCTGGCACGAAAGGGGGGACCAGTAACTGCTGTCTGCCATATATATTTATGTCTGGCTTAAGTAAAAGTAGCAAATAAATTATATCTGTGGCAGAACATTCAAATGTTTGGCTTCACTGTGCGCCGTTGTAGCGTGCTGTGTCCGCTGCTGCCGTGGCAGTCTGTCAGTCAGTCAGTCAGTTAGTTCGTCAAAGCAAAAGATTGCTTGTCTGCTTTCTTTTCTGCTTCACTTCCTCACTTTTTCCCTTCCCATGTCTCTGTAGTGGCATCTCTCTTCTGCTCTTTATCGCTCCCTGAACCTCCTGCTGAGCTGCTTAGCCATCTGTCCCCTGTCTGTTGTCATCTGCCGTCAGACGTATTTCGTGGGTCATTTCGTTGCATTCTGACTGGAACTTGCCTTCATTTTGCTTTTCGTTTGTTTACGCTGTTAAAGATGTGCAATTTTTGGCCAACGAATTTAGTTTTATTGAATATTACAACTTATAAGTAAGCTTGTCTGGGCTCCTTGCCGATCAGATACAAAAATCTTCTAATTCACATACAAAATTCGTCAACTTTTAGTGAATAAATTTCCGTCTAATAGAGTATGAGCTCAGTCTGTCTATATATTTCTCATTGTTTTATTAGGCAAATCAAACTTATTTTTTGCCCAATTAGTTAGAGTATTCAAAAATCTTCGAGCTAAATTAGTATGTGATTCTGCGCTGAAATTTACTTTGCCATCAGCTCCCTTTTCTGACTTGTTTACTGTCTGTTTTGCTTTTCTGCTCATCCTCCGGATTCTTATAGATTATATAGATTTTATTTTGAAAGCGGAGAAAAACAAAAAAAGAGCAGGGCGGGAGGAGAAAACCGCACGGTGGGCGCCACCCACAGCAAGTAATTGGTCCCGGTCCCGGGCCCGGCTCGGGGTTCTTTTTGGCACAGAATCAAGCGCGCGGGCTTCGCCTTACATAAATATGCCACTTAACAAGCCACCAACGTAAATGTTTTTTATTTCTTCGGATTCTTCGCATTGATTGCCCCTGTCCCTGGCCCCTGTGCCCCTTCCGGGTGCTCCTCTCACATGTGCCTCTTGGTATGCGGCTGCGACACTCTGTGCCAGTGAAGTAAACAATTGTGGGTGGGTGGTGGGGCTGGCTTTAACTATCGCACTATCGCCTCGAACGACTATCGCATTGCATTTGCATTCGATGCGAAAAATGGCGCAAGATAGCCGGTAAAACACAAGACTAAGACTCTGCCATAAAGCTCCGCTCATCATCGGAGCAGTTTGCAATTTATTTAATTCCATGTTTGTTTTCGCAAGTGCTGCGAATAGCAAAAGATGCAACCGCCGCACCGCACCCTCCAGCATACACCGCCACACATTCTGACTGGGATTCCCATTCTCATTGATTTGAATATGTCAGCAATTTGTGTAGTTTTGTGCACCAATGAGCCCCAAGCTCCTCTCTCTTCCATCCACAGTCCCACTCTGAAGGACCCCTCCAACGCCAACGCCACACCGCCTGAGCGAATGCAATGAAACCTGCTACCCCTGCTACTCTACCCACTAGGGGGCATGCTGCGTAATGCAATGTAAACCAAACCAAACCAAACAATTTAAAATCATGGCATGCATTTGGCTTCAATTCAATTTAAACTGAAATGAGCGCGTGGCCAGCATGCATCTGTGTCGTCCGCCAGGCGGGGTTGGTTGATGCCTGTGCCTGTGCCAGAGGCAGTGGCAGGGCCCCACCAGCAGACAGGGCTGAGAGGCTCGCAATTTTTCCAGAGTAAATAAGTGGATGTGTGTGTATGTGTGTGTGCACTGTGGCTTAGGAGGAATTTGAAACAGCGATGACCAAACCAAAGTCTTTAAGTCCAACTCCAACATGATCAATCCTTTAGTAGGTGATATAGAAATGCTCATAAATAGTGTTTGAAAATCTACAAATCCACAATAGACATCGTTAAAATAATATTGAAATCTCTCAGGGGATATTACACATTCTACTAGCTGTGATCAACATACCATCATTCACTTTAATCACTTTAATTTGGCATCCACTTGATATGCGCCCAACAAATTGAAAGCAATTTCATTACAAAAGTTTTCGCTCCGACAAGTCTGCAGCTGGGCGCACTGTAATGTACGCTTACATGGAAGATTACCGAACGCTGTAGGCTCTGGTTACAGAGCGCTGTTGATGTAATGCCAGGCATTTACAGTGCGCTGTTGAGCTGGCTGACAGAAGAGAAAGAGCGCTCGCTGCATGTACAGAGAGAGAGGGGAGGCAGAGCAAGTAGATTGTAACTCGTAAATTCGCCGTTAGTTATGCATTTTTAATGCGCTCACGCAGGCTGGCTGGGTAAAGTTTAACCATTACAATTCCGCCCCTGCCATGCCGTTGCACTTATTGACACTTGCACCCAACTGTGTCGCACAATTTATGGCCGCAATTTCAATTGGGTCGCTGATGCTGATGGGCATCACGCACCTAACCAACAACAAAAATGCGATGAGCATATGGGGTGACACAACCCAAAAATAAGTGAGTGTGATACAGTGGCATCAAAAACTATTCGACTCCTGACCATTTATAAGCCAAAGATAAAAGTTTGAGAGGAAGAAGTGGCAGGGGACAGGGGGCAACCGGCAAAAAACAATTACAATTTTGCTCAGGCCAATTAAAAGTTTCGACAGAACAACAAAGTGGTGGCCGAAAATGTTTCGACACTTGCCACCTTCCGTTTACCGTTTTGGCCTTACATTTGCCTTGTTAGCGTCAAGTTTATGGGAAATGGCAACTGCAAGTATTTGCCATGGCAATTTAATGAGAAAATGTAGGACAGTGTTCCCCAGCCAGACGCCCGCTACCCGGAATCCTTCACCCCATCACCCCATTCACATTTACTGGCTTATCTGCGGAGTAGTCGTCGTCGTTGTCGTAGTTGTCGTCAGCCCACAAGACTGAAGCACTACTCAAAGCCGTCTGAGTGCCAGCATTGACTGCAAGTGCATCTTTTTACCCACAAACCCTCAGAAGCAGAGGCAACTAGACACTACACACACACCACCGCAGTTCATGTCCTACTCGTACTCGTGCTCGTAACAGTGTTCATTGTGGCCCTTTTCAATAAATCAGAGACCCAAATCCGCAGATGTCAGCAAATGTGCAAGCAACTTTGTTAGCAACTCGCCAACAACAGCGACAACAAATTGGCGTGGAAATTAAATACATATGACACCTCAGTGGCAAATGCGTGCAAACGAGCGGACAGTGTACGTGTACACAAGCAACAGCAGAATGTTAACAGCAGCAACAGCCGCGCTAACCTAACAACAGCTGTAACAGCAGAAATAAAAGCAGTGATGACACTTACAGAACTGTAAGTTTCAAATTCTACAATTTATAAAAATTAAATTAGATATAAAGTTCTTATCGAAAAATCTACCAAAAGGTATACCAATAGAGGGTCTTGATGCCCTGCGGATGACTTACTGGAAGCGAGCCAATCCCATAGCCGATTTAGAAACAGATACCATTAATTCATTCTATGCAAGTAGTATGCCTGTTTTACAGTAATGGAATGCAGGGACCTAAATATTTTAAAATGTGCTGCATATTTTAGTGCGTCCATCGTCAGACGAAGGAAAATAAAATATTCGGCCTTGCTTACGCATTCTCTCCTACCCTCTCCCTCCTTTTATTTCTCTGCCACTCTTTTGTTCATTCTTTTTGTGTGTGTGTGTAAGTGCGTTCAGGGTGTCCAGCGTAGGCTTTAAAGCGCCGCCAGGTCGCCTGGCCACTCACTCTGTCTCCCGCCAAGTGCCACCAAAGTCAAGTGCAAGAAAAAAGTCCACCCTGCCGGCTGGACCAGCAATAAAGGTGAGAAGGGAAGTTGAGCCAGCCGCCACAGACCCCCACCCACCCATTCATCCTGCCACTGACCCCGCCCCAAACTGCAATAAACTTTTGTATTGTGGCCTTTGGACATCTTTATAACTTGGGTTGGCTAGCCGGGCAGGCTGCCGCACGCCTCACCCATCTCACGCCTCCCCGAGCCGGGACCACAACCTGAGGCACTTTAAATGCCTTTGGCTTTTATGAGCATCGCTTTACGTGCACCACAAGAACAACAAAATGAACTGCAAGCGTATTTAGGAGAAAAAAACCCTAAAAAAATATTTAAAATTTTGAACATCAGTCGATTGGACTCTTAAAATGTTTAAGGGCCAATTCATTCTGGTGCACCCAACACTCAATTGGTTTTTACAGCGCAAACTAGCCAACGAATATATACATATGTATATGGTACAGTAATATATATGTATGTATGTAAATATGCATGCATCGGAGTGTTAACAGTTTTTTGCGCTAGTTTCAATTAAAAATTTTATTGAGTGCATTTTGGTGTGTTGTAAGGCCAAAATTGATTTGGCATTTGGCAATTTTTAGCAATTTTTAGCAATTTTTAGCAATGCATTTTCTATTCAACAAAAAGCACACAACAAACACAAAACAGAAGAATTACGCTAAAATAGCTTACACGCCAAATCCGCTATGGACTAGCGAATGCTCTAATCTAAAATCGTAAAATCTTAGTTTGACTTAAATAAATCTCCAAATATTCAGCTAACTGACATATAAAAACTCTGACCCAATGCAGACATAATCATATTCTGCTGGGATGCTGCCTGCACTTCCTCCTCGAGCTATTCAATGGGCCAAACAGAGCCAATCTAATAAATAGCATTTCAGGCAAAAAAAAAAAAACATTTGGTTACCACTGAAAAAAATTTGCATTTATTTTTATGAGTGCACAGTGGTTTGCAGTCGTACATTTAGCTTTCAAACTAATAAATCAAATCAAACGTCAAATCATTTTTTTTTAATATTATTTAAGGCTACACTCAAGCAAAATTGTAGCAAAAAATATATATTTATTATTGGAATCCACTTCAACAAATATTTTCGTATATGTTCGTACATTTAATGGTAGTGTTTGACACTCTGTAGTTGGCCCCACTGTTTCAGGTCTGGGCAATGCAGCTGCCAAACGCTTCAATGCCATGTCAACTCTTTAAAATGGCAGCCAGTAGCTCCAGAATCTGCTCTTGTAGCCCCACAAAAATTGTTGTTGTGTCATATAATTTTCACTTTTATTGGCAGACAAAAGTTGGGTAGATTTGCAGTTCTATTTGGACCGTCTGCGAATTTTTAATCATTTTCCGCCCCGGCTGGTGACTGCGGTCGCTATGTGTCTGCGAGTGTTCAGTGCTAAATGGTGGATGGGATGAGCGGGGTTGGGAGAGGAGAGGAGACTGCAATTTGAGCAGCCAGACAGGCAGACTGATGAGAGCGTGAACTAATTAGTGCATTAGCATTTAGTGGCATGAATTTGGCGCAGTGGAAAACTTTCACTCCACTCCGCTCTCTGTCGATGTAGGTTAGGCAAAGTTTTTTGTGGGCAGCCAGGTTGTGGTAATGGTAATGAGAGGATCCAGATGGAAAGGATACCATTCCATGCCATTCCGATGCTGAGATGTGAAATGACTCTGACAGCTGCTGCTGCTGCTGGTGCTGCTGCTGTAATGCTTGACACAAATATAACAACTGGGAGCCTGTGGTGAGGTTTATGGTTTCGAGCAAACGGGGGCCTGCATCCGCATCTGGTGCTCATTAAGTCTGCATATCTGATGGATGCTCACTTATGGATGTGTCAGCTTTAACGCAGCTCAATGCATCTCAAGGCATCCAACCCCCCCAAATCATATCGATTTGCTATGCACAGATTGATGATTGATTAAAATTGCCTTAAGTAACCATGATGAGTACAACCTAAAACCACGCTCGCCAATCAGACGGAAATGCAATTAGCAATCCAATGCTGCAATTGAAATTTAAATTTAAAAACAACCACGGCCTGCAGTAAGCAGAGATACGATACGGACAGCTCGATAGGGCGGACAGGGCGGGATGGTAGCCGCACGAACGGAGTTGATTTTCATGTAAAACAAATATCACTTAATGTGGCCACTGCGGAAGGCTAATGGCAAAGCAAAAAGGCACGTATCCATGGCCATGGCCCAAACAAGCATCCAGTATACAGCATCCTGCATCCACTGGTCAGTAGCCAGCCACTGTCCTTGTCTAGGACAAGTCACACATGGCCCACCCCGCCCACCGTCCTTTCACTAGACTCGAACTTGGACCCGGCACGTGTGCGTGTGCAGCTCGTAAAAAAGTGTGCATCAGGTTGCAACGTAAACGGGAATGGGAACGAGGGGTTGGGCATGGGGCAACGGCTGCCATGTGGCATTAATACCAACTGTCGACAAACAACAACAGCCACAACACCAGCAGCAATAATATTATGAGAAAGGCAGCCCAGGAGGGGCACCAGACCACCTGGTGGTCTTAGCCAGTGGTGGCTGGGCTTCCTTCAGGACAGTGGTCAGCAAACGGTGCACGCAAGTGGTGAGAATTTCGTAGTTAGCTTCAAGTAATTGCTTGACAGGTTCTGGGCATAAATAAATCTGATTAAAGTGTAGCAGCTACCCATGTAGGGGCTCTTTTTGCTCGCAAACAATTTCCAGTGCTTGCATTTTAGATTATTTATTTAGCTCGATCACAAGGAACCAAATATAACGATAATTACACATTGTTTTAGAGCTCAAAATCTATTTTCAACTCTATTTTCTCTGAAAAAGTATTGAAGAATTTTCTCAGTAAAATTCCACCATTAGACCAATACTCAAAGCACTGTGCACGGGCTTGACCAGTGCCCATGGCACTTAATTTTAATAAACAAAATACTCGGCGCGTGGACCAGCCCCAAGAATGGAGGAGTGTGGGTTGTAGGCAGAGTCGAGTCGAGTCACCGTCACCTCTTTCCGGGTTGGGGGCTGAGTGCAAGTAAAGGAAGGAATTCCAGTCACTGATATGAGTATTTTTTACTGCTCTGACGGAGTTGTAATGAGCCGCACGAGAAATGCAAAAACTTTTTTGGGACTTTAGTAGGTAAGGAAGCTCTGGGATCCGGCTACGGTTCAGGGCTGCTTCAGAGAGCTTCAGAGCTCTGCTCTGGCCTCCCATGAGATCGATGTCTAACCATAACTCAGCCAGAGCCACAGCCAGCCAGCCAGCCAGTTTGGATGGCGCTGTGGATGTGCATAGGGCTAGGGATGGGATGGGTTGGGGTGGTTGGTTGTACCTGGGAGGCGCTAGACGAGGATGAGGACGACGTAAACAAACTCCTTCAGTTTCGACTTTGACTTTGCCTTCGCTTTCGACTCCCTCCGAACAGGTCGCACGTGCTCTTGTCATTTTACTTATAAAACTTTTGCGTTCTGCTGTCGTTGTCGTTGTTGTTGTTGTCGTTGTCGTTGTTCGGGTTGTTGTTCGTTGCTGTAGTGTTGGGTTCTGGGTTTTTGGGTGCTGTGTGCTGTGGCTGTGTGTTGTTTTGGCTGCTTTTCAATTTTATTGTGGATAAAACAACTGGAACTGGAACTGTAAAAGGCGTCAGAGTGCTACGTGATTTACACCTAGCCAGGATGTGCATTTTGTGGGTGCATCATTTTATGATGGCTCCCTGATACCCAAAACGTTCTTCTCCCCATTCCAACAGCACACCATCCCGTACGAGCTCGGCTGCTGCACTTACCACATGTCACGCCCTTTCACAGATCCCTGCCATTGGCACTGCCACTGCATCTGACTCTCTGCCCCTGACTCTGACTCTGCCTCTGCCCCTGCTTGTTTTCCATTTAAAGTTTATAAGGTGCTGTGCTGTGCTGTGCTGTTGGCTGCTTTTAGCTGCCAGTGCTAGATGTTTGCTTATATATTTACGTTAATGCTGCTCATCCACAGCCACATCCGTCTCTTGCTCCTGCTCCTGCTGCTGCTGCTCCATCTCCATAGCTAGCCACCTATTTTACAGCTTCAGTTGATTTGACTTTTACGTACGTGTTGATGCAAGCAAAAGCCGCAGCAACAGCCACAGCTGACAGGCCACGGCTTTGGTCACGGGGCATTGCATTTGAAAAATATGGCGTCAGCCTGGGTGTCCTTCGTCCTTCAGCACGGCCCAGTGGCCGCTGTCCAGTCTCCACTGGCCACTATCCACTGCCCCATGGCCACGTCAAAGTCAAAGCCACGCGCCACCATTGTCATTACACGCGCGGACGCTTACACGATTGAAGTTTTGGGATTGGGATCGACTCGGGCCTCCTGACAGGAACAAGACCAAGGCCCAGGCCCAGGCTCGCAGCCCGGAGCCAGCCGTCAGCTAACATGCCACCAGGCCACCAGGCAACCAAGCGACCCGCTCCGCTCTCTATGCTGAGGATGCATTGCATTTTAATGAAGATATACGGCACGAGGCGCGAGAGTTGGCCGTGTGAGAGTGTCAGGGCGCTTTGCTTGCTGTGGCTTAGTTGGAAAATTTACACGCCGCTTTTCACCCGTCTCCCCCTATGCCACACCCACTCGCACCGCACCGCACCCCACCAGAAACCTCGGTATCCACAGCGGGCCTGTCAGTCAGTTGGGCTTCGCAGCTCTGCGTTTTCTACCATATATATATATATTTTTTTTTTTTTCTTTCTCCTTCGTCTGCGGGCAGAGCGCGTGCCATTCATTTTGCGCCTGGCCAGCGGCATTGGCAGCGTTGTCGACATCCACGAGTTAGCAATGTCCCCCTCGCCTCCCTCCCACCCTGTTGTTTGCATTTGTTTTTGTTTGGCTGCCTGCGTGCGTGTGCAATTTAGCTGCCATTTTGGTTAGTTTTGTAAAATATTTGAAAAATGCAAATCTGATTTGGTTGTGGCGAATTTTTATTAACACGGAATGCATTCCTGTTTCCGTTCTTCATTTTGTGGCAGTTGTGTGGCTAAGGGAAATATTTTAAAAAAGTTAAACAACTTTTGAATTTGTTGGGCGACTTTAGAACATGTCAAAATGATCTCTCGTTGGTCTGAAATTAATTATTGTACTTGGGACTATTCTTTTACGAGCTTAACTATATCGCGGATGCTTGTAACGGGCAGTAGAACGAGAGTTTAGTCAATTTAACTTCTAGCTTACAGGCTGAGGCCGCGCTAACAGATCTGTAGACGTGATCCGCTACAGACTGTTAGAAGAAAGCGGCAACAGACTGTTACTTGTAGTGTTATCAGCGCTGTTACCTCGTTAGCGCTGCGGCTACAAGCAGAGCAACTTTTATTTACAAGTAAAAGAGTTCGTTGGCGTGACGTCACAGGCCAATAAGCAACCATAAAACGACGTCAAGTACTCACATTTTATGTGTTCTGTAAATACGTCACTAAAATAATTAACTTAAAGGCTTTTTTCTCTCTCTTTCACAGCAGTGGCAATGCTGTTAAGTCTGTTTTTCGCGTTTTGTTTTGCCTGCAGCATAGCTTAAGTACTGACTAAAATAAGAAAAGGCAAAAGGCCTAGCAGCATTCGTGACGGATTAACATTGCTGCAGCATTGTGCTTTTGTTGCTTTGCTACAACAAAACTTTGACTGTTGAATTTGTCAGAGCAAAACCATAGCTCTTCCCCATTGGAGCTACCCACCCTTCTTCAAAAGTGCGCAAATATATCAAAATTAAATAAATTCTTAAGCTGATCTGATCGATTTAAAGTTTACCCACTGGCGCCTCTTAATTGCGGAAAGCTCTTAAAGAAAATGACGGCGTGGCACGCTGAAAACTCTGCTGGTCACATGAATAATGTATAAACACGCGCACACAATTTGCTTTTTGGGAAAAGCAGATAAAGAACAAAAAAAAAAAGAGAAAAAGTAGGGAAAACCTTAACTCATTTCTTTGTCTGTTTGATGCCTTCAGTTTCTCTTTGCTGTTTGCTTTGACGTTCCCGGCGCCAACTTCTTGCGGTTTTTGGCCACTCTTTGCCTGTGCCTGTGCCTGTGCCTCGGCCACGGCCTTTGCCTTTGTCTTTTCGACAACTTTTCGCATTAATTCTGTTAATAATTTTTAATGTCTGCACGCGCCGAGGAATGCGTAAAGTTCGCCAACTATTTGCACACATGGTAATTAAAAATTTAATTGCCCTGTCAATATGTGCCGCGAAGTTGCGCTCCTTTTTTGTTCGCTACTGTACTTCCCAAGTCCAAGTTAAAGAGAGTTATAAAGGAAGACGCTGGCACGCATTTGCATTACAAATTACTCACTTAACAAGGGCGCAGCCGAGCCGCGTCTCTGCACTCCATAAGGTGCTGTCCAATGCAGCAGGCACTTCCCATACCCCCATACCCATACCCATTCCGGTGCCCTGTGGCATGTGGCAACTATTTGGACCTGTCAATGCAGACGCCGCCTGACGTGTTAATACGCCAGCTGACACACTCAGCCAAGTACACTCACGCACAGACATGCAAATGGAAGTCCCAGGATCGGACATGCAGGCGAAGGCATTCTTGGGTGTATTTATGCCAAGAGCTCTGCCTTTGCGGTTCATTAGCCACGTGCCGGCATTTCTCAAATGCCAACAAAATAAAACAGCTATTCCATATAAATGCAAATACAGAACCGAACCATTAATGCATATTTTACAATGCATAAGCATTTCATACGGCCAGGCGTCAGCCAACTGAGCGTTTCCACTGCCCCACTTTGCTGGAGATGGGAAAGCTGTGAGCAGATAAAATAGTGGAAAACTTCTAGGACAAGAGTCTGAGAGTCGATCTCGATTCTGTAATTCAAGTTTCAACAAAAGGCGAGTGTTGATCGCCTTCAACCATAAATTGAGTGCGAAATTGCGATATTGCGTGATTCTACTTGCCACTCGACTGAGGTTCTTGGTACCCTACTCCCGGAACTCGCTTTATATTTTGCTCAACTATAACGATTAACTTTAATAACGTTAACTTCTTGAGGTTACATTTACTTCCGGTTTAATTAGCCGCTTTCAACTTCGCTTTAAAAAAGATTGCCAGCTAACAACCTCATTTCCATTTATTTCCACATTTAAAGCTCTACATTACTTACACGGCAAGAACTTATATGAAGTGGTATACATTATTTTAACTTAAAGAGCCTAAAACTAAGCAATGAACTGTAAACACGATTTATTAATGGGCATGCTGCGAAGAGTTTGATGTGAATACTCGTACTTAATCGTATAATTTTCAATCATTTTTTGCTTAGTAGCTCAAGGGAACTGCTCACGAGTGCATTTATATTTTTTTTATTAATTAATACAAATTGAAACATAAATAAATTAATTGATTCACATTTAAAAAAAAAACAAGCATAAAATGTATAAAATAAAAATCTAAAGGAAATTTATGAATTTGTCGTGCTTAGTATGCTGTCCCACAAATGTCCAGCAAGTCAGTGGAAACGTTTAGTTGAAGCTGCAGCCAGCACCATGCCAATGGAAGCAGTTATTCCATGGCCAGCATCAAGGGCCACTTAAAACGGGCTTTAAAGCTATGGCCATGGGATTGGCAGGATTTTAAAGGATTTGCCCTGACATTGCAATGATTTTCAATGGCAACAGTTGTGGCAACATGTAATGGTCGCTGCCTGCTGCCACACACACTTCCACACTTCCAGCCAGCTGCAGCATCGCCCGTTGGCCGGCAACAACTGCAATTTGGCAACAGGAACAGCAGCAGCAGCAGAAGTCTGTCTGTCTGGCTATATTGCTAGGGGGAGGGGAGGGCAAAAGGAGCAAGGCCGTCAGCATGTTAAATGAACTGCTTGAGCACTTGCCTGAGGGAGCTTGTAAATAGTTTGGCACTTGAAAATAAATTACACACGCCATATCTGTAAATCGCTTTACAATCCATACGAAATAAGGCACTCGAATTGAATATGTCGTTCGGTCGAGTAGAGATTGTGTTTGGTTAGGCCCCCCCCCCCCGACCAGTGGCTGGCAAACTTTTTCCAGCGTCCCCCCGCCAAATAGTTTATTTATGCTGAACAGGACTGCTGCCAGGGAGCGGCCGGCGGGACTGTGACAGCTGTAAGTGTGGCGCGGTATGGCATGGCATGGGAATCTTTACAAATTGGCAATGGCCAAAGTTTGGCAGGCATCTATCGATAAAAGTTGGGAAGCACCAGGCTCCGATTCGTGCTCCCCCGGCGCTTAATTTGAAAGTCAAGTAACGGGTTTCGTCTTTGCATTCGGCGTCGGCTGCCACCATTTGATTGCAACACTTGTGACCTCGACTCGACTCGACTCGCCTCGCCAATATTTGGCAACTTTCAATTGGATTTCCTCCCCGCTTCTAGGTATATTAATTGGATGACTTTCGACCCTTAAACATTGACCAAATTAGACCTTGGGATAGTTGAGGGAGTTTTTTATTAAAGAAGTTGGGATTCATTTTAGTATTGGACAACATATGGGGGGTTAGTATTGCATATATATTTAAAACTGTTGCCCTGCTTGCTTTTCTTATTTTATTTTATTTCTTAGACATTGTGATTGTGGATATAAAAAATGTGTAACATTTAAATAGTTCAGAAAATATTTCGAAGCAAAATTTAGAATATGTAGCACTCTTGTTTTTCCGTGGAAAATCCTAACAGTTGCCTATTTACTGGTTTGGTTTATTGGTTCCAATAATTTCCAAGGGTTCCCTAATGAGCACTGATCATGATTTTATTTTATTAAACAATAATGGAAAGTAATGTGATGATTTGTGCGCGATTAAATGTTTTCTTAATATGGCCAATGATCTGATTAAATCGAAATTTACTAAATGCACCACAAATCTGTGCCAAGACTATGGCAGCCTATCGAACTCCAAATATTAACTGTAGCCATAGGGGGAAAGCTATTTTATTTTATAAAACATACAATATAAAATACATACTTATAATACATACATACATAAATATGAGTATTGTAGAGATTGAATTTTCTAAATTTTAAAATAAAATATATTCTGCCAGAAATGGTTTTGGGGACCATTAACGCTACACTGCTGCATTTTGTGCACACAGCTAATAATGAAATTACAAAAACAATGAAAGTTATAGTTTTATAGCGTTGGAGTGTGGGGCGGGGGGGAACATATTTCCTGATGAAATCGCAAAGTTTGAAAGCCGAGCACGTATCGACAGTCAGGAAGCGGCCACGATACGGATCCGGCCATGGACATGTGCCAAAATGAACAACCCACACACACACACAGGCACAGGCACATGGACAAACCGGGCACGTAATTGGCTATTAACAGCGACCGCTTCACAAAGGACAAACACACACTTTTGTTGTTGTGTGTGTGGGGGTGTGGGGGTGTGATGGTGTGTTATGCGTAGATATGGTTATTGTTAGCTAAAATGCAGAAATTGAATTAAAAAGTGCGAAAAATTGAGTGTGAACTTGCTGAAAAAGTGTTAAAATAATGAGCAGCTATGAGCAGCTACCCCCGCAACCCCTCACCGCACACACCGCCGGACTAAGCATAAATGTAAAATTAATTGTATTTGCATTTTGAACATATGTTTTAATGGCTTTCCACGTGCCGACGAGCGACGCTGATTTAATTGTGGCAAAGCGACTGGACGGACTGGAAAGGAGGCAGGCGGCACGGACTCCGAGCACGATATAAAAATAATCCCAATAAAATGCATTTTTCATGTCAAATGCCTGAGCTGGCGGAATAACCTGAATGCACGCACAGGACTTTACGGAATTGCATGCAAACAAACCACTGCAGTGCACTGGCTGGCAGCTGGTGCTGGCCTCCGGCCACTGGCTGCCCCTGGCCCCCGGCCCACGCACATGACTGCAGTCCGAAAATGTGACGACTGTGGACTGTGTGGAGAGTGCAGTGAGGCAGCAGCCGCAGCACAAAGACGTGGTGGCAGCACTCTGGCATTATGTAATAAGCAAAACAAAATAACATTTTCATTGCAACTAATCAAATAGTCGAGAGGAGAACAAAGCCAAAGCCATTTGGCAACCAAACCTCAAGCCACAAACAGAGAGTGCAGAAGTCCATCAACAGCGGAAGGGGGGGAGAGAGTACAAATCAGCTAACAACTGAATCATTTGACTAAACAAGTATACCGCTGACGAATGGCGCGCACAGCTGGCACAGCCCTGGCATCTTTGACTTTGAGAGTGCAGCCGGACTAAGGACATTTTCCTTGGCCGCAAATTCAATTTATTGCAGTCTTAAAGAGCCAGGCTACAGCGACGGGAATAATGGCATAAAGCAATAAAGCAGTAAAAAGGATTATCTTCTCTGCTCTCGCTCTCTGGGGCAGCAACAGTTCTTCTCCCCGGTCCCCAGCCAAGTTACTGCCACAAGCACAGAGCAAAAGTCAGCCAAAGTTGCACTGTGCCCGCTGATAGCGAGCGAAAAAAAAAAATAACTTTTGTAACTATCAACAACTAAAAAGGAGAAGAAAAGCTGTGGGGAACACAAAAATGCAATACTTAAATGCTGGCAAAGTTCGCTGCTGCAGCCTTATGCCTGACATTACTTATACAAATTGCTGCACGCCCCCTCAAGTGGTTCAATTAATTGGAGCTCAGGCAACGGCATAATGACAGCCCAATGCAGACTTTCAATACACGACGATGCAGGGCTCTCAATAATAATATCCAGCCCTGCCACAGTACACTTTTCCGGCTCTATATTTACTTTGCATGCATTATGCAGAACGCCTACATCGATGCCACAACAAAAGCAACGAGGCAGCGAGTGTGTCTCAGCGGGGAATTAGCGATGAGTGCGTGATCACGCCAAGACACTCGAAAGTGGTCGATTAATGCCACTCAGATAAGTGACTTTAAAGGAGGAACCAGTGCTCATTTTCGTGCATCAAACTGGGCCCAAATTGCGTAGAAATCTGATGAATTTTGGAATTAAATCAGCTCCAAATTATTATAAGTTTAACTCTCTAATATATTCACTTCCAAAATAAGGGAATTCCTCAATTGAGATCAATCGATTATGCCTATAAATTCACTCCTAAGGAAACAGCCAAAACCAAATGCAGTGACCGTGAAATTCGCTATTTTCTCATAGACGCGTTATATCATTTCCCATGCCAAAGGGCCTCATCACTGTTCATCCAAATAGCTGTGCATGTACGTACCTTCTTGTGTGTTAGTTTTTGTGCGAGTCTGTGTTTGTGTCTGCCAGTCTGCCCGTCTGCCTGCCTGCCCCGAACTCTCAATCTCGAACGCGCACAAATGTAGGCAACAAAAAAAAAAACCGGCGGCGGCTTCGTTGTTTGCTGCCATTGTTGCCGTCTGCCTGCTTTCAACTTGACGCCAACGCACTTAGGCACTATCCCACAAACACACACAAACACACAGAGGCACACACATACGCATACACGCATACAAATGCATCATATCTTGACTCATTAACAGCCCCACAGAGTCCCGCGCGACTCGTCTCCCAACGCAGCGTTGTAAAAAGCGTTCCAGAACAGAGATTACTTTGCCTGATACGCCGAGTACTCTGCTGGGCCTCAGTGTTCGCTGCTCGCTGCTGGCTGCTGGCTGCTCGCAGTGCTCAATGCTCAGTTCAGTAGGTGACACCAATGCGCGAAGGTGTTGCCGCTGCCGTTGCCGTTGCTATTGCTGCCACACACACATCGTCTGGTCTGGCCTATATAGGCGCTCCCGGTTGCCCCTGCCCATGCATACTCGATGCAGTGCAGCAGACTGCGTGCACTTGACGCTATTGCTCCACATTTCTTCCGGCCATGAGAGTGTGCTGCAGCCATACCCATAGCCATACCCATTTCTTTTTTTTTACCAGGTACATGAGCAGTGAAAGGGTATATTGTATCGGCAGCACACAAAACCCTTTGAATTCAGCAGGCAGGACACAGTCTGTGTACCGGGTATCCTTTAGTCGCGCCATATTTGACTATAGTTTTTTCTGTCCCCTACCCCCCAACGACACTTTGGTGGTGTGCCATTAGTGTCGCGGTGCGTTGCCATAAAAAAAAAAGTACGAGCCAAGTAAGTTAAAACAATTCGCACGCTGCGTGCCGCGAGCGGTGCGTTTTCCTTTTGATATGCTGGATGCTGGATATGCTGGGGGTGGTGTCCCTCCCTGTTAAGTTTTGCCATCCACCGAACTTTTGCGGACAAATCCGCGAGCTGAAAATGTTCTTTTCTTACACGTAATTATGCAAAAGTTAAAAGCAACCATCATCGACTTCTTCTCCAGTGCCAGTCTCAGTCCCACTCCCACTCTCTTTTCCCATGTTCGCTGACGTCTCGCCAGGCAGTCAGCCGAGCGGAAAATCAGTCAGCACTTGAGCTGTCGTTGTCGCGTTAAATTATGCAAAAAGGCAACGCAACGCAACATGCGACATGCGACGAGAAGCAGCACAAAATGAAGGAAGAGTTCATTAAAAAAACGCTGCGCTCGCATTGGTCACTCCAGCGAGTGTTTACTGTTGTGTGTGTGTGTGTGTGTATCCCAACGCTACAGGCGCCATAATTGCGGCTAAGAACTGGGCTCGGAGCCTCCTCTTGCATACGGAAAGCGGCTCAAAATGTTTGTTTGCCACTTGATGCCAATTGGTTGGAAATTGCGTAAACACGTCAAGTGGGTGTGGTCTGGTCTGGTCTGCCCTGGCCTGGCCTGTGGGCCCTCTGGCCAGCTATGTAAGCATTTAATTGCAAGTGACTTCAAGTGCTGGTCGATCTGATGGGCAGGAAATAATGAGCCGTTTGTGTGTGTTTACATCAGCACAATCAGAGGGGATTAGCAGGATTGCTGGTTAATTTGCTGGAATTTATATTTCATGCGGCTATGCGAATTGCGTGTCGAGTTGAGGGATTTGTAATTGAAATTGTAATGGCAACCATTAAAGCTAACCTACAGCTGGCAGAGCTCTCTCCTCAGCAAGTGAAACTTCAACTTAAGTGGCAAATTTTTAAATCTGTTTATGGTGCATTGAATGCTGCAGTTTTAAGGCGAAACTATCTATCATATGGCTGTCTGGCTGGCTGGCTGCCTGGCTGTCAGCGGGAAGGCCTCTAATGGGGGGTGAATCGGTGGTGGTGCTGATGGTGGTGGCTATTGTCGCCTCGTTATTTGTGTTTGGGGGCAATTGGCTGGCACTTTAAGCGACAAGCCGGCACTTAATTACATGTGTAGTCCTCCGTTCGTGGCATGTCCTTTGCTGTCAATTATGGTGTGTCCGACATGTGTACTGCATCTGCAACAGGCTCCATGCAGGAGTGCATGGAGTAGGGGGCCAGTGGCCAGTGGGCTAGTGGGTTCCGGGCATGAGTATCAATCACAGCGAACATGTTAAAATAATTTCATTTCACAACAGAAATTAAATGCATTCGCGTGCCGGGCCCATTTACATGACACGACTATTAAATTAAAAAACATGAATGGACATGGACATGGACGTGGATGTGGACGTGTACGTGGGACATAATGGACATGGGATATTGACGGACTGGGATACGGATACTGTTCATCGTTTAGTCAGTTCGAACAGCAGCGTTAGCCATTAAAATGGTTTATTGACATGGCAGCAATCGCTCAATGTTTGCTTTTAATTTCAGCAATTGCCTGCCCCATCCCCCTGCTCATCCCCCCTGCCCACTGTCATAATTTGTCAATTGCAAGCTAATTGTTTTCCTTTTATTCTCATCCACAGCGTCACGTTTGCCGCAATCAACATGATGGCCACGTCACAGGATTACTTCAATCCATACGCCCTGTTCCGCGGCCCACCCACCACTCTGCGGCCGCGCGAATCTCCGCTAGGCGTTGGACATGCCCATGCCCACAGCCACAGCCATATCCATGGACATGCTCATGCTCACGGCCATAGCCATGCACACGGCCATGGCCATGGCCATGCCCACAGCGGACATGGCTATGCGGCACTCGATTTGCAGACGCCGCACAAGCGCAACATCGAGACAGATGTGCGGGCACCGCCGCCGCCATTGCCGCCGCCACCGCTGCCGCCCACATCGCCGAGGTAAGCCTCCCCACCCCCTCCAGCCAAGGGGATTAAGCGGAGAGAGGGGCGCGAGACGAGCAATGAGACATGAAGTGAAAAAACCCCCAACCCCAAATGCATATCATCCGCAACACATCAAATGAAGACCCCCCCCCTATCCACCCCACCCCACCAGCACTTCTCTGCTATGTCTTCAATCAACCAATCAACCAATCAATCAATCAACCAACACAGCAAATTTCGTTTCTTACACTGCAATTAAAGATTAAATATTCAAGTTTTGAATGCCCCTTAAATAATTACGCCCAAGATCAAACATCAAAAAAACCTAAAGTAAAAATGCTAGAGTAAAAATGTAGAAAGTCATTTAAATATCGGATATGTAACCGCTTTTTGTTTGCCAAAAACCAATTTGCCAATGGACTTTGAACCCATCAAATCAGATAAAATAAAAGCCAAGCTAAAGTAAACCCATCTAGAGCTAAAAAGAGAGAAGCGCGCGAGAAGGTTCGCTGAGTAAAAGTGTTTGCTACGCCACAAGAATGCAATGTAAAACCCTAGATGATAATTTTCTCCTCCTTCAATAAGTAGATGCAATTTATCCGACTACTAAACTGTAAGAGTTGACACCAAGACAAAGGTACAGATTAAACAAACTAATGGAAGTAATATAAGGAATAAGGAAAAATATAAGTAAATAACTATTGCAGAGCATTTCAACAGAGCACTTGTACCGTTCTAGAATTAGTTGAGTAAGTGAAGTAAACAGACGTATACGTAATCCAAGCAAAACAATACGATTAGAGTAAGTAAATAAATATTATATATTAGAGTTTGCAGTCAGTTTAATCAGCTTTGTTCGGCTACAGATATACAAGCATACATGCAGCATATTTACAAAGTTATATACTTAGAATATACCCTACTATATATACACACATAATTAATATACAGTATTATATAGCCAAGCCATAGCCAAGGAGTGGTATACCATAGAAAAGCATAGCATAGCATAAAGAAATATATAAATACTTAGTAGATACAGACAGCTAACTGAACGGGTCCACAGGATGCCCATTAATAAATACGCGTAGGCACATTAATCACTTGCAAAATATATAATCAACCTTCAAAGAATAATCCAATTAACTTTAATCGATTTAATCTCAACGCAAAGTATACGTAAAACGCAATCAAAGATTTTCCTAATAATCGTTCTTAACACACACACACACACTTACGAAGCAATACGGTAAACAATAACTAACAGAATTAGAATTATAATTAAGTCAGAGAAAAAATGAATATATATTCCTATATTAAATACTGCATACTAGATACCATACATACTAAGCCTAACAACTACTAGTAGCACTAAGCCCTAAGGCATAGACCGAGCACCGAGGCGAGAGGCGCCAATGTAAAATGCAAAAATTTAACTACCAAGAGTACAAAGTATGAAGGAGTCCCCCTCAATGTGGAAGTTGAACAATTGGCCAGCCCAAGAAACTCTACCCCGTAGTATCCCCCCCAATATGAAATATAGTTGTAAGCAATTGTAAAGCAAACACTTTTCCAAGTGACTTCAACATAAATCTAAACAGCGACAAGTCAGAGCCAAACTGTGAATGTTCGAAGGAAGTGTGGAGGCGGAGCAACCCCCCCAGCCGGAGCAACCAACAAACAATCATCAATCAACACACAACACCCGGCGGAGCTGCTCTTCAATCAACACTCAAACCGAACTGGGGCAACACCCCCCATCAACGTATATATTTTATTTAGTATTCAAATCAAACCATAAACGATGGCTAGTAGTAGCTGTCATCAGTCTCTCTCTCACTATCTCTCTCTCTATTTGTCTGTTGTAAACCTTAACGAAAAACCAAAAACCAAAACAACAATCAACATGCACCCCACACACCCATCCAGCCAAGGCGGTAAGTGCGAAGCCATATTTAAATGTATAAATATAAGCCCCTAACTAGCACCTAGCCACTGACTAGACCCAGTAGTGATCCAGTGATAGCCGTAGAACAGCTTAGCTAGAACTCAACAATGGACACTGGATCGATGGCTGATGACAATGACAATGATGGATGATGATCGTGCAACTGCAACTGCTACTGCTCTGATGCATGTGATGAACCGAACGTAGCGGAGTGGCTTTAGGCCTACGAACTACTCCACTTAGCTGCATTGTGCGCATGCCAATCATACCAAAACAAAAACAAAACAATAACAATAATAAACGCCAAAAATAGAGCCTTAACAAAACAATAAACTAAAACCTAACTTAACTCTAAGCTAGGGCCCAGCAACATGCAACGAAATTCGAGTAGCTCACATGCAACGATAGGAGGGCCTGCAACTAACAGTTACCCATGCAATTTAAGCAAGCAAAGATTAAGTCATTCTATCGCCCCAGTCCCTGTCTAATAACTGACCCATTGCGTTATGAAATTGATCCTCAAGCAGTGCTATACCCCCCCGCCACGAGGCGATAATCAAATCTAGCGGAAATGTTCCAACAACCGTCTTTAACGCGCTGCCCACTGCTGACCAACGCTGACCAATGGCGAACAGGCATGCGATAATGCCATTAATTCGATACCCTAACTAACCATGGGGCTAATTTTTGGACACACTTGCATGAAAATTATTCCAGATTACAGGCAAAGCATTTTGAAATTTTGCACATTAATCTGCATAAATCTTACCTGAATGGAACTTCAGGAAATAGTGAATATAAGCCATCTACTTCGCCATTTTAAACTTTTTCCTACACTTAAATATTCACCTATAATTTACATTGACTTATTAAATATACTCTAAGCATTTACCTTCTGATTTTCTAGCCTTATAATATTAACTATTTATGATCATCCTCCAGCTACCCATAAACCCCGTCGAGTACCCAACTAAAACCAAACTAAAATTGAATTCAGGCAACATCAAACGGGTTGACTTGTCTAAACTTCATTGGGAAGGTACTGGACTACTTGCGTTTGCATTACCCCCCAGAAACACACAAAAAAGAAACAGGCAAACTTTTAACTTTAAACTTTCGCATAGAAAAGTAAACAAAATCTTCGGTGTTCACTTTAACAACTCGCAGCCGTGAAAGGAAGTGTTGGGGAAAAGGTTGTTTTAAACATGTGCTCAAATGTGTAGCGAAGTTTTGTTTCGCGACGCTTGCAGCTCTGACGTGTTGCATGACGTGTGGCAAGCGATGGTCATGCACTTCCGGCTCAGTGGCACTGGCACAGACGGCTGCCGTGTGATTAAGTAACATGTGTAGCTGTCAGGAAAAACAGTGCCAGCAGCTCAGGTGTCCACTGGGACATGCTAATTGCAGGGCAGGCGGGGCAAGGAATTTGATTTGCTGCTTCGAGTGAGAATTGTCAATGGGCAGGAGTAGAAGCCAAAGCCAAGACAGCTGTGCAATTTGTTTAATTGAATTTACTTGCCTGCCAGGGCCAGCAGCTTCTCGTTAGTGGGGGCCGAGGCTAACAAGACAATTGGGAAGGGTCGCATCTTTATCCTAATAGCTGAAGGCCGCGAGTAATCATAATCAACATAATGATAACCATGATAATACCTCCCCAATAGCCCCGAGTCGTGTAACACCATTAGCGGAGCGAAGCAGAGCAGAGTCCCAGTGGAGCGCCTGTAAATGCAATTTAAATCTGCTTGCAGGATGGCAGGAGGCAAGAGGGGCAGCCAGCTGCCGAGTCGAGTCGAGTCTGAGGCGCAGCGAGCGCGCCACTTGGCTTAGTCTAATGAATGCAGCAGACTGTGGAACTGGCACAGCCCCACCTGGCACACAAAAGGCAGAGCCAGACTCTGGGCTGTACTCCCAGCTCTAGTGTTTGGGCAGGCACGCACTGACACCGATACACCAAATGGGGCCGGGCCAGAAAAGTGCGTGAGGCCATGCGGGGGAAAGCCTTTGTCTCTGAAAAGGAATCGCCCATGGTTATGGCCAGCAGAAGACCTGTAATTAAAAACTGTGCACTCCCTGCCACATGCCCAGCCCAGTCCCCTTTGGGCTCTAACCAGAATTATGTATGCTCACTTATCTGGCAGGAAGCTGCATCTCGGGCAAATTGTTATTGACCTGCCGCAAACACTTTCGAGTGTCAAATGTAATTTTAAAGCGGAAGCAGTCTCCAAACGGATGCACCCTGCACCTGCGGCCGAAGCCAAGTCAATGAATCACAATTTCAATCAGCCACCGCTCCCCAAAGAAGGAGTATAAAAGCCAGACTAAGGCCAGGCTAAGTCCAGCTGCATTTTTCATTACCTAGTTATCCTCTGTCCGCCTCTGACTTAAATCTGCTTACACTTTTTTGTTGCAAGACAGCAACTGCCACTTGGTTTTTGGTGCACGCTAAACAGCTTTACTTTTTGTCGGACCCGCCAAACCCGCCAACCCACAAGGGGGCCACCGCCAACCCACTTGCTCACCCTTGGCCCTTCCGCCTGGCATTTCCTTGTGGGTAAAGTTCGTCTGGCTTAAACGCAGCGTGTCGCCACGGCCATTCCCCACTAATTGGATAAGAATCAGATGTTGGCACTTAATAAAGCGCCCGCTCATTATGGCAATGGGGTCGGATGAGACCAGCAACGTGCGTGGCTGCGGCCAGTCTGTCTTAAACAACAACAAAAAATAGGGTCAGTGTCGTTAAAGAAGTTTGACTCTTTAAATGTGTTAAGAAGGTCAAGATTAATTCCGTGATGGGTTCAATAGCTTCAGTGGCGGCAGTTTAACTATATGTAATATCAGCTTAACAGCGAAGAAAATCTGTTTATTTTTGTTAGTGTTTCCAGTCGCATAGAACAGAGATTCACGTGGAACACTCCCGCACATATTCCGTTCAAGCATTAACGCAGTTTTAAATAAATTTTAAACACTTGTTTAGTTCATTCACATTTAATAAGCTGTTGTTATGGATTGGATCTGTAATTTCATCAGTAAAATTAATATCCAATATCCCGAAACCGCCGCGTAGGGCGGATATGAATCGGAAATGATCGCACATGAATGGTGATGATGAATCGCACATCAGCGGACATTATTCGGACAAGTTTTAAACATGAACGGACAAGTTTTGATCGGTGGTGTTCGGTCTTTGTGGTGTTCGGTTCTTAATTACGATTTCTAAGATCTTTGTGTGCTTTATAGTTGGTTGGCTTGCTTTAGTCCCATACAAATCGAACCTGACCTACCCCGGATATCGCATGTCTCTATATCGAATGTCGAGACAGAGGTGTGCTGGTAATGCTGAAAAGAAGGATATGTCGTGGCGCCATGGGATATCTATAGTCTGTGGGTTTTCTTTATACATATAAACTCTGTCTCACTTGGCAAGAAAGGCAAGAAATTTAACCGATATTGTATGACTTCGATAGTGCGGCAGTGCTCTATTCTTTCCACTGAATTTTTCATTTATTTATTTTGTTTTTAAATATATTATGTATAGCACATTTTTATGCAGATTAGCAGCTTGAGTAAAGGAAACCTGTTCACATTTTTTGGGGCTTATATAAATTGTTGAACGTAACAAATTGCCGATGAATTTGGTTTTGAGTTTGCCCATTCGGACCATTCCTTTTAATAATTCATTAAAGCAAATGCCATCAAAGAGCAGCTTAAGCACAGACAGACAAATAGAAAATGGTAGCAAAGAGCAAAGAGCAGAGAGAGACAGACAGACGGACGGACAGAAGTGCACTTTATAATTAACTTTTGGCAACTGGCAAGTAAAGGTTTCACACTCTGGTCTTGAGTCTTGAGTCTTGGGGTCTTTGAGCCGTTGACACACGCAAGAAACAGCACAGAAGGCTGGGAGTTGGATGGGAAACGGGAGACGGGAGACTCCTTCGAGTGCGCCTGAGTGTGGCCAACGGCACAAATCATAATTTCAAATATATATTTTACAGAGCAAATGTTTTCCCATGTGTGTGTGTGTGTGTTTGCTGCTGTGACTTATCATTTGGCAAAATGAACTGGCAGAAGAGTCAACAGCAACAGCGACACCTCCGCTTCTGCTCTTCCCCATGGCTGCCTCGTCAACTCCGGCATTGTCACATTTGCCGCACACGGATCCAACTTTTCACCTGCCCTGCCGTTGATGTTCATGCGGCACTTGATTTACTGCTGATTACATTTTATTTGCGGCAAATCTGTCTGGGGATTCGGTTTCGGCTTCGCCTGCGGGGGCGACAGGCGGAAGAATAAACAAATAGATTTCAATCCGCATGCAATCCAAATGTCTGGGGCGGAAGAGAGTTTGCAATTAGAGCGAGACTGTGGGCGGGCACCATGCCATATATTAATAAGGTGTTTATTTGCAAATTGAATTAGTTTAATTAAATGGAAAATGGAAAATGGCCGGTTGCTCGTTGCTCGCTGCTCGTTTCCATTGTGCGTGCAATTGGAAATTTAATTACATTATTTATAATACGCAGCAGCACCCCCCCTACGGCCAGTTAAAGATTTTCACTTGAGCTGGTCCCACTCGCACTTCCACTCCCACTTGGCGTGATTACGCATACGCACGGTGCGCCTGTGGGCGGGGGGGCTAGTGAAATATATACAGACATAAATTACATAGCTTGACAACAATTTGGGTCACTTAGTGTTGCAGTCGGAATGTAATATGCGTCGTTTGGCGTTATTAAATTGCCAGACAAATGCGTGCGGAGTAACTCGACAATGGCAAATCAGAAGCACTTGACTTGCAGCTTACACAGCACAGCACGGGGTGGGGGGGGGCACGTGCATTCGAGTTGGTTGCAAGTTGCAAGAATGATTACACGGAACCAGCAGACACTCCGCACACTGCTGCAGTCTGCCCTCAGGGGCGGCTCTGCCTGTGGGTGGAAGGAAGGTAGCTGCGTCTGAGTGTTGCTGTTGCATATTTCATTAAAAATATTGCATGCCATCGTTGGAGCTCCCGCTGCTTCAGTGCATCCCCAGATCCCAGGCCAAGCTGCGAACCCCTAGCCAGCCGGAGATCCATGCTACCCACCCGAACTACTACAAAATGGCGCACACACACACACACACATGCGTAACACTTAAGCGCCTTGCCTGCCAGCAAATGCGTAAGTGTGTGTCGAGGAGGGGTGGAGAGAGGAGTGTTGTGTGGTTCTCTGGCTGTGTGGCTGTGCGTAAGTGGGCAGCACCGTTAACAGGCAAGTCGAGAGCCATCGCCAGGGCCTTGCTGGGGCCGCCATTTGTGCGTGGGCGTTCGAGTTGGGTTCCCCTGCCGTGCCGTACCGTGCCCTGGGTCCCCCATGTTTTTGTTTTTGCCAGTGCGCTCGCTGCTCGTTTGTTTCTTGTTTGTAGGAGGAGCAGGAGCTAAAAGTGAAACTTTTTTGCCATGGCAAGAGGCCCAGCAACTTGGGAATGCAAAACTTGCGGCCAACGAGCAGCTGCTTTGCATTTGTTTCTGCCACAGCCCCTCACAGTCCCTCACAGCCTAATGCAACTTATTGAATTTTCGAGTGCATGGCTTAGTTGTTGATTTCTTTCTGCTTTTAATTAATGCAGCCAGTTGCACTTAGACCTGCACAAAACAAACAAACACACATTTACATATGTACATGTAAATATGTATGTATATATATATATATATATATATATATATATATATATATATATATATAATATAAAAGCGCGCCTTTTGTTTGGGCATCTCAACGTCTCAGACCACACATTTTGCTGCCTACTTTTGTGCCTGAGCTGCGACAGCCGCAAAGTATGCAACGCGACTGACATTGACAACGGCAGCGGCAGCAGCAGAGTAGAACGAGAAATGAATAGTAAGAAAAGACAACACGAAGGAAGGGAACAGAACAGAGCAGGCAGAACAGAGCAGGAGGCAGAAAATGTCAGAATGACATGGAGTGGATCGGAAGGCAGGCAGGCGAACATGTAACAATATTGCAGCTGCAATTTAATCTAATTAACTTATGACATTTACCCCTAGACTGAACTACTGTGCCAGAAAAGCAAACAAAAATAATAATGGTAACGTAAAAAGCGGCCAAATGGAGAGGAATGCGTGAGTAGCAGCAGCTAGGAAAAGACATCAAAATATCAGATTTATAATGCCAGAATGAGCGTAGAATTAAGCGATTAAAAGTGACATTTCTAACACACTCCAAATATATATTAGTTCTCCAGCGAAACTTCGCAGCAGTGCAAGAAGTTGCACATGGAAATTTACACATCTTCCATAGCCTTATTAATTCATTTTCCCACAAAAAGTGAACTACTTGGCTTAGCTGTACAGAAATATTTAAGTTTTTCAGTGCAATTTCACTGACTGAATGTAAGAAACGACTGGGATAAGTGAATGAATGCATTTGATTACCCAGCAATATTCATATATGTATATTTTTCTGCGCTGTATGAGTGGCAGCCACAGCCCCAGCCACAAGGCACTTCCTGCCCCTCTTGTAATTTCGTATAACTTTCTGTCAATGGCATTTGAAGTGGGTGACATTAAAGCAGCGATGCTTGTGAATATGAAGTGTGTACTTGCAAAAGTTTATTGAATAAGATATGAATATACATATAGCCACCAGTATGAAATTGCTCAAAGGGAGCATTGAGCTCACTTGATGATCCCCACACTCTCAGTGTAACATTCATGCATAAGTTTATTGGCCATCGTTATGTTAAGAATAATAAGCAATCATAATTTTATTTATTGCAGAATTTCTATTGTTTGTTTTAAATACTTTTAACAGCAAACAAATATTACAAACTCAAATAATAGATTATTAATTTACTAGCACACTTATTATCTTTAGCTTTACCTTTACTTGCCCCTACTTACCCGCAGTATAAGCAGAAACTATCTTCGAAATATCCATGATATATTCCATGCAAAACCCTTTTGCCACCCACCCACCGCTGTGTGCCATTTGGCAGCTCACGAACGCATCGCTAACGCGCCGTGCCACACAGAGAACGCGAAACAGTTGCAACAAATACTCGTCGCATGCATGAATTCTCCATAAGCGGCTTTAGTAATTTTGAACACTTTGCCACCCCACACTTGTGTAGGGTGTGGGTGGCGGCCGTTCCGTTGCAGTTTGGGCCACAGCCAGGGGGGTACAGGGGCAGGCACAGGCACAGGCATAACCTTCAGGCGGCGGCCTGTCACAGTTACCTGGTCTCCCACATTACCTTTTGGCGCCATGTGCACGGCCCATAAATTCCGCTCAAGCGACAAGCTCAACAAATTTTTACTATGCACATTCTCCCACCCCCTGCCCTACCCACCCCACCCCTCTTCACTTATTGCCACCTGCATTCTGGGCGGCAGTCGATGCGAATTTGTGGATGGACTGCCAAGTGAAATGGTTAGTAAATGTCGGAACGTCGCGGCCATAAAACCGCCGCCGCCCTGCTCCATATGGATAGATACTTGTGCGGGGCAGTGAGCAAGCAATGCCGAGACCAAAGTGAGTAGCGGAGAGGAGTCAGCTTCCCAGGGTCCTGGATGACAATTAATTGTTTAGTTGCAAACTTAATTGATAAATTGATGGACATTTAAATGCCCAAGCGCAGCCATTAGGGGGCCGAATCAGCATCAGCATCAGCCTCAGTAGTGGCACTGGCACTGGCATCGGCATCGGCAGCATAATAATGTCAGGCAATGCCAACGACCATTTTAGGTTCGGGCCCAGGCTCTGCTCTGGCCAGAGCAAAGACAATGCAAATTTCAGACCAGATTCCATTCGCCGACATGGTTGCCCATTTTGGCCGGGCCAGGCCAGTGCCGAGGCCCGCTGGCATTGAAATTGCAACGGACTGGCTGCCTGGCTGCCCAATGAAGCTATTATTTGTGGGCCCAGGGAACACAATTGCTGCCTGCCTGCCTCCCGGCGGCTTCCACGTAGGTGTCACTTACATAAATGGCCAACGGTTCAGCCTGGCATGGGTGGATTGGCCTAATCGAGGAGTTCGGGAGCCAGTTTGGCCGCTGCACGTGCCCCTTCCCCGCGTGTCTTTCACTTGTCTGTCGGGTGGGGGGCCACGGGAGCACTTTTCGCAATTAGCTCAACGAAATTATCCGAGTATCTGTTGCTGTTGCTGTTGCTATCGTGTAGCTGTATCCGTATCTGTATCTGTATCTGTGTTGTGTGCAACTGTTGCATGCAACAATTTAACTAGATTAGCCCCCATCGTCGCGTCGATTGTTCTCGTCCACTCTCTGGCTGCTGCTCCATAAAAATGGAGCATTCCTGACGGAACACGGAAGACTCCTCACCATCGTCGTCGTCTTCGTCGTCGTCTAATCTAAATGTTTAGCCTAGACATTTGATGGCCAACATGCGCTGGCGTCTGCTGCCGTTGAGTGGCAGCTCCAGCACCGCTGTCAATCGTCTTCCAGTGCCGCCAGCTCAAACGGTGGCACTTACAGTTGCACTTGCGGACTGGCACTGCGGATTGAGGACCCGCCGCCGCCGCAGCAGCAGCCGGCTGGCTGGCAGAGGCAATTATCGTAATCCAGCCACAAGGTGGGCGTGTGGTCTGCGACTACCGAATCCCGACTGATGCCGCATTAACCCATTGACCTTGTTTGGGGGCAGGGGAGGCGTTGAGGCCCAATCTGTTTTTGTGGCACGTTTTTGTGCCACATTTTCCCTGCACTTTTTGCTGAAAGGTGTTGGATGGAATGGGATGCGGATGGGGGATGTGGATAGCGGATGGGATGGTCCAACAGCAGCCTCGACACCCAGGAAAAATCAATCGGGCAAATCTTATCATTAAAACATCAAAAGCTGCCAGTTGCCAGCATGTAAATGTTGTCAGGCAGCAACTTAATTTCCAGCAGGCACCAAAGACGACTACGACGACGACGACTACACAGCTGCAGAACATCAGCGGCAATCAACGGCAGACAATCAAATGGAGAGGCAGCCCCGAACAGTCTCAGGCAAGCAAATGGCCAAGCGGCCAAACAGCCAAATGGCCAAGCGGCCAAGCGGTCAGGATAAAATCAGCAGGTGCCAGCCAGGCAACAGCAGCCAACATCAGTGGCAACCACAGCCAACAGCCAACATCCAACAGCAGCAGCAAAGACTTTTCCGTCAAATGGTGACAAACCGGTTCTGGTGATTTTTCAAAATCGCATTCGTGCTTGGCAACTGTAGATGTAGATGATGAGCAGGATTAGCCCCAACATTGACAACGCACCCATACCACAACACACTTTTGCGCCATTTCCTCCTCCAACGGATCCATCTGATGCTCTGCTCTGCTGCTCCTCCTCCTGCTACCCATCACATTTCACCGACTGAGTGACTGACATGCAGAAATTATGTTTTGCCACATGGCAAACTCATTAGATGCCTTTGGCTACTTAACACCCCGCGCTGCATTGGCGTGCAAATGCTAATCAATGTCAATTGCAATTAAATATGAGTGTATGTCTGTGTGTGTGTGTGTGTATGTGTGTTTGTGTGTGGGGCACACTGGGCTAGGAGCCACGGAAAAAAAAATGGAATAAGTTGGCCATTTATTGTATTTATGCTATGATCTGCAATCAGACAGTTGTCGGAAGAAAAAGGTTCTCGTATGTAAAATTTCATGGAAATAGCTAAAGTTGATACTTAATTTGAGTGGTTTCTTTTACTGCCAATAGTGTTTCGAATTCTTTAAGCTGTGCTATTTATATACATTTTTCTTTGAAGAAAATTGCACTTAGTCTCATGTGGTTTTGTAATTTGAAAGTTGCAAGAGAGAAATCGCAAGAGTTCTTCAATCAAATGCTATGTACTAAAATGAGGGCTAAGGTAATTAATTCGGTACATTAAAGCGGTTTGATAGAGAGAGAAATATTATAAAAATTTAACGCTTAAACACAATTTGCAAGCAAGTCATTTTCAGGCACAATAAAGCGGCGTCGAACAATAATTGTGCTTCAAATTAGTTCAGACAGAAAAAGTATATTCGTAGAGTTCCATCAAAAAAGGGCGAGTTGCTCGCGCACTGAACGCGTGTCAGTATTTTATCTTATGATTTTTTTCGCTACGTAGATGGAAATGTCGCCGGGGGGGCCGAACGCAGCGAAGCGGAAGGAAAATGAGTTGCGTTGCCGTTTGCTGGAGGAGGGACAGGGGAAGCAACTGAAAATTAATTTCTTCATTCTGGCTATAATTATGATCCGATCTGATTTAGATTCGGCAATCTGGTAGATATGGGCATTCTCTACGATACTGCGTTTTTAGTTTTATCGTATCTTTAAAAATGTGCCTGCCACAGATTTTCGTCCTTTGTGGTGGCGGAAGAGGGCGGGACGAAATTTTGAAATACACTTGTAGCAGTGTGATATCACATGAGTGTGGAAACCAAATTTGGTTGCCCTAGCTCTTATAGTCTCTGAGATCTAGGCGCTCAACAAGACGGACAGACAGACAGACAGACAGACAGACGGACAGACAGACAGACAGACGGACAGACGGACAGACAGACATGGCTCTATCGACTCGGCTATTGATGCTGATTAAGAATATATATACTTTATGGGGTCGGAAACGTTTCCTTCTCTGCGTTACACACATCCACTTTTACCACAAATCTAATATACCCCTTAACTCTTTTTTGAGTACGGGTAGAGTTATTTCGTTATGGGATAGGATAGATAGTTTCATTATAGCACAAGTAGGCGAGCAGATCTGTAAACATAATTGTCATTATTTATGTAGCTATAGGTACTCTGTTATTTCAAAGTTTTTCTAGCACTCGAGCTATCCAGAGCAGTTTTATTTTAAGTTATTTCTCTAGAGTTCGTCGTGATCATTTTTTAAACAAATTCGATTCAATTTTCGAATTGAAAATTCGAAATTCGAAGTGGAAAATTTCCCTAAATTTCCGTAACTTACCAAAAGAAGTCGGGGCCCAGTGATGTCACTGATGCGACTGATACGTTGCTCCAAATTTCGTCATGTCTATGGACAGGGGCTGAAGCGGGAGCAGGGCTTCGAGGACATACGCGTCTCCAAGTCCAGCTGGGACTCCACTCTGTGCACCGTCAATCCCAAGTTTGTGGCCATTATTCTGGAAACGTCGGGCGGTGGAGCGTTCATTGTGCTGCCACATGGTGATGCTGGACGCATTCCGCCCGACTATCCGCTGGTGTCCGGCCACAAGAGTCCCGTGCTCGATATCGCCTGGTGTCCCCACAACGACAATCTGATCGCCTCCGCCTCGGATGACTGTACGGTTAAGGTGTGGACTATACCAGACGGCGGTCTCAAGATGACCCTCAAGAAACCCACCGTCGATCTGGACTACCATCAGCGTCGAGTGGGCCTGCTGCTGTGGCATCCCACGGCCCAAAATGTTCTGCTTACCGCCGCCTGGGACAAGAAGGTCGTCATCTGGAATGTGGACACGGCCAGGGGCGAGATCCTGGTCGTCATTGACGCCCATCCGGAGGTGTTGTACAGTGCCAGCTTCAACTGGAACGGCTCGAGGCTGGTCACCACCTGCAGGGACAAGAAGATCCGCATATTCGATCCGCGCACCGCCCAACTGGAGAGCGAGGCGGAGTGCCACGAGAGCGCGAGAACGTCGCGCGCCATCTATCTGCGCTCGGGCCAGATCTTCACGACGGGCTTCACCCGGGGCTCGAGGCGCCAGTACACGCTGCGCGATCCGCACGCACTGCACGCGCCCATTGCCAAGGCCGACCTGGACATGGCCAGTGGTGTCCTGTTCCCGTTCTACGATCCGGGCACCAACATGATATATCTGTGCGGCAAGGGGGACGTTGTCATTAAGTACTTTGAGGTGACATCGGAGCCGCCATACGTCCACTACGTGAACACATACCAGGCGACGGAGCCGCAACGGGGCATTGCCATGATGCCGAAACGGGGCTGCGACATCACCGCCTGCGAGGTGGCCAAGTTTTATCGGCTGCAGAGCAACGGCCACTGCCAGGTGGTGTCGATGATGGCGCCACGCAAGGCCGATCACTTCCAGGAGGACATCTACCCCAATGCGTTGGCAGCGCAGGCCGCCATCACGGCCAAGCAGTGGATGGCGGGCGTGGATGCGGAGCCCATTACGTTCTCGCTCAGGGAGAGCTTCATCGCCCTGGCGGCCAGCAAGTCCGCCAGCAATGCGGAAAATATTCAAAACCGTTCAAATGAAGAAGCCACAGCTGCCACAAGCTCCAGCAACGCAGCCACATGCAATGCAGCCACATACAACGCAGTACTAGGCAGGCGTGCACCTCGCTCGTCGGCTCAGTGGGAGCAGATTCTGCGCAGGAATCAGGCGAACAGAGGCAACTCCAAGTAGACAGGCTGAAGGTTGGTCGCGTGGGTTACAGGGAAATGGGGGAGAACAAAGAGTACACCCAAAAAAACAAGAGACATCCTTTAATAAGTATATTTTCCATTCTTAAATGTATATAAATATGACTGTCCAAGCACAAAGCCAAAGCCAATAGACATTAGATATCTGCGCTATTTTATTTGAGAATTTCGAATATTTTTAATAGTATTATTTGTGATGTGAATGCTGAAAGTTTCGTAGCTTAACCTGAGCTTAACCTTATTATTTCTTTCGCTTTAACAGTGCCCGGCAAATGTATGTTTCCAAATTAATTCCTGTTAGATGCCTGGAAATCTTCTCTGACAATATTTAAGAGCAATTTCCTGCCATCAAAGCAAATTGAATTAAAATTCTTGCTAAGCATTGTCATTACTTTAAATCTTGCCGCCACTTGCCGAGCGGCCAGAGCAGCAGAGCGGAGTGAAGCAATGCGCTCAGATTTTGCTCCGGCAACACGTCCACGAGTAAAGTCGCCTAATAACTTCATCTTCATTGGCCGGGTCGGAGCTGGGCGATTTGTTGGCTGTTATATATCAGCCGTGCCACACGACAAAACGCTGGCCAGGACGAAGCCGAGAGCGGGTAGCGTTTTACAGTTTTGTCTCTGCTGCTGCATCAGCGACTGTTGGAAGTTGTTGCTGATGCACCTGCAGCAGCAGTGGCCAGCAGCAATAAATCTCAATTTAAATGGCGCCCCAGCATGCGTGGCCAAAACGGTGCTTGATACGCTGGCCGGCCTGGCCTTCTACTGGTTTTCCTTCAGCTTTCTTTTGCCTCTCATTCTCTGATTTCTGTGCTTCTTTCTTTCTTTCTTTCTTGGGGCTCGCTCATTTGTAGCAGCGCGCGTCAAATTTGTTGCAGAACCAGTTCAGCCTTGTTGCAGGTGCTGGGGCAGCGGGCAGGTGGGGGCACATTCGAACTGTATCTCTGGTGTCCGTTGCATTTCGAAATGCGATTTACTGTGCCAAAGCGCGATCATTATCCTAACGCAATTTATGCGCCCCAGCCGCGCCCCCTTCACATCTCCCATCTCCCCCATCCCACGCCCAGCCTAATTGCAGCCAGCTTGTTGCAGTTGCAGTTGCATTGTTAGCTGCCTTTTGTGCTTTAGTTGCAGTAGCTGCGATCAGATCAGATCGGCCAACCGCAATCACAAAAGATGCAACAACAGTTCCTGTAATGGCGATAATCATTCTAAAAATCGAACGCGACTCAATAATAGCAGCTACAAATGGCAGCCTGTCTGCCACAGCAACATTGTGTGGCACTGCAACAGGTTCTGCACGCGTCCCAGTGCCAGGGCACGGACTGCGACTGGGACTGGGACTGTGACCAGAATGCATGGCATTAGCCGACAATCTTAGGTCTTTGTCTTCCTGCCATCAATAAGATCGTTTGCCAACGACATTGATCCGCCTCCTTGCCAGCATTCTCGTATGTATTAACATAGCCATCAGCGGATTTGTCGGTCTTTATCAATTACGCTTGCTGCATTCTGCGCTCCGTTTTCAGCCTCTTTGCCACATTTTGCGAGTACAGCAAGTGGCATCGACAGCGACATCGACTTTGACATCTCTCCACCTCTCTCCACGCCACCCAACAGCCCCTTCCCCTTGGCAGTGCATCGCAATCGAAGATGATGCCTGCCCAGGTAGGATGTCTAAGCCGCTATGCAACAGCGCTGACAGCGCTGGCTGCTGATGTGTGATTGAGATTTATTTGGGAAACTTGTGGGTTGACTGTGGCACTACAGCTGGAATACAGAAGTTAAAGGAGAAGAGGCAACGGGCTTGCATTATATTAAAGAATAGATTTCGATACACTTTGTGGGGTGTACTTCCTGCACAGCATTGGCAGCTTTTGTACCGCTCTAGTCTTGCTTTAAGGGTGTCACAATTTGGATTGCTTTATCCACTCATCCCCAATCTAATCAGAGTTCACACTCGACCCGACTCACAGCCACTTATAAGCTGTCCGGATGCGGAGCAATATAAATGTAACAATCGCAAATCTGTGTTACACGACACTCTCGTGGGTCACGTCCACGTATGGATGATGGATGATGGGGCCCAGCAGTTTGGGCAGGACAAACAATACCAAAGGAAACCACGTTGCTGCGATCAGGGAACAGAAGCAGTGGAGCAGCAGAGCAGAAGCAGTGGAGAAGCAGAGCAGAATCAGTGGGGAAGCAGAGCAGAAGCAGTGGGCAAGCAGCGCAAAAGCAGTGAAGAAGCAGAGCAGAAGCAGTGATGGAGCAGCAGTTCTGCTGATGGGATTATAATTTCTGCACAGACAATTGCTGGAGATGTGCCATCAGGTGGGAAGGAGCAGCAACAGCAACAGCAGCAGCCTGTGGAGCATCAGAAACAGTTAGCCAGTTAGAGATCTTTCAAGGACACATAACGGGCAGTCGAGTGACAGCTGTGCTGAGGCAATGATAGCGGTAAATGTCGCACACAGAGGGGCACCGGGGGGCACCGGAGCACAGATGCAGCGATGCACTCGGAAAGTGCAACAAGAACAACAAGTGCAGCTGGGAAATGGCCACAGCAAATGGCAAATGGCAATGGCTATGCAATGCCGTCTTCGGGCCACACGACAGACGACAGCCCAGCAGATAACTCACTTTATAAAAATTTGAACAGCCAGCGAAGCCAAACAAGCGGCCACAGAACACAGCAACGACGGATCCAATGGAACCCCCTGGAACCCACCCGTCGGACAGTCCGACGGGCCAACATAACAGGGAACAATAACGAGAACAAGCAGCAGCCTTGATACTCAGGCGATAACAGGGAGGCAACAGCAACAACAACGACAGCAGCAGCAGCAGCAAAAAAAATGGAAAATGGAAAATCTATATGTACGGTTGCCGAGCGAAAAGGAAGCAAAAATCGAGGAATTTTCAAGTGGATTACCCAGTTTTTTTTTTTTTTTGTATTTTTCGTTCTTTCTGGTTTTGTTTTTGCTTTTTGCTTGGTTTTTCTCCCTGCTCTAAGCTGTGCAGTTGCAACGTGAAAATAAATAAACTTGTGGCATGATTGGGTCTGCATGATTAGTCACATGCTGAATCGAGCCACAGGGGGGTGGGGGGACAGGCGAGGTGGAGAGTTTGCTGCCAAGCTTAATAGAATTGATACGAGTGGAAGCAAGGCCGGTCATAAGATACGCGAGAGATAGCCACCATCAACAGCCAACAGCCAACAGGCAACAGGCAGCGACCAGCAGCAGCAACATCAAGAGGCAATGCCATTTATGCCAGCAGCAACTGCAACAGCAGCAGAGGCAGCAGCAGCAACAACAACAGTTATTGTAACAATAAAATTAGCTAACGATATAAAGGCAAGGCAAGGCAAGGCTAAGCAAGCAACAATAACGGGAGAAAGAAAAACAAGAAGAGGCAGGCAGCAGCAGAAACATCTGGGGGCAAGAGGCGCAAATGCGGATCAGGAACAGGTGGCAAACGTTGCACGACCAAACGATGAAAGAACGGCAAATGCTGATGCTGCTGCTGCTGCTTTTGCTGCTGCCTGCTGCTGCAGCTCCTGGTACTGCTTCCATCGAGTTCAACTTGCTCCCAAGTTAGTGCCGCATGTAAATCATATTCCAGCTAGTCCGTCTCTCTCTCTCTCCCGCTCTCTCCTGCTCTCTTTGTCTGTGTCCTGTGTTTCCTGGTCTTAGGTTTAAATCCCCTGCCAGAGGATACCGCAACTCTTTCCTGAAGGTTGCAACGCAGCAAACTAATCCCGAATTTCCCCGTATGCTGCGAGTTCACAGATTGATGTCTATTGATTGCATTTTTTCGCAAAATTCTCCACATGATCCTCCGTAAACGTAGCGCTCTGAGAGGGTATTTAAAGCTTCGACCTACCAACGACAATATTTTCTTTCAAGTTTGTTCTGTTTTATTGCGCTTTATTTGGTATTCAATTTTCAAGAGAAATCTTTGAAATTGAACCCAAACAGAAGGAACAGCAGTAGCAGCAGCAGCAGTAGGAGGAGGAGCAGCAGGCAGCAGTCAGCAGGCAGAGACAGAGTCTAGGGCAGTCCTACAATTGGTAATTGCCGTTGCCTGTTGCCACTGTTGCCAGGTCGACTCCTTTTAGCCAGAAATTTATTGATTGTCTGCTTCACGCTTTCCTTGTTCGCCTTGTTGACCGTTGTCTCCATCGTGGTTGGTTGCCATTGCTGCTCTTGCAGCTGGACTTATGCCGGACTGCGCTTGTTTCTGTCATGTACTTCAATTATTTTATTAACTTATTCCCAGGCCAACAAAGGCATTCCACATGCTAATAGTGTCACAGTGTAGATGAAAATGTTTCAATTATCAAATGGAAATCGAACATCAAAAGGTTGCAGGACACCGGGCGAATGAGCAATAATTTGAGTATATTTTTAAAGATTTATTTCAATGCATTTCTCTGCCTAATTGACTTTTTCCAATTAAAAAACGCTTCAGCCTGGCTTGTTGTTTATGTTGTGTCTGCTTATATTAATTGAATATATTTAAATAATTCCAAACATCATCCATCATAACTAATGACAGTCCACGCGGCTAGCACAAGAAAGCACAAGTCGAGGAGAAAAAAATCAATTTACATAAAAAATGCATACGCCATGGCGCCCAGCAATGGGTGAGGAGAAGAGCACACCAGCGCAAGACAAGAAAATATAAACAGCTAGAGAAGACGACAAAAAGAAAAGAGAAAAACAAGTAAGAAAAGAAAGGAAAAGAGAAGCGAAGAGGAGGAAAATCTGTTGCCAGTCCATTCGATGGTCACTCAGCTGGCCGTTGAAGCGGCAAATGCGATGCAGATGCAGATGCGTGCGCCATTAGAAAGATCCCCAATGGGAATGGGAAGGGGTATGGATGGGGAATAGCAATGGCAATGGGAATGGGAAAGGGAACTGGCTTCGATGGCTCGTTGGGTCTGACTGGCGCGATACCGTTAGGCCGCAGCGTGAGGCATCCGCAGCAGCAGCATCCGCCAAAGTTTCATTGATGCTCGATCCAAGTCTCAGAGTCCCAATACCAATACCAGTCTCCGTTTCAGTCATAGTCCAAGCCCCCAGGTCCAGGTTCAGGTCCAGGCCAAGTCAATCAGGCAGTCAGTCAGTCAGTCAGACATGCGCAGGGAATACTTGAACGACGACTGCAGCAGCAGCAGCAGCAATTGCTGCACAAAGTTGCCCAATGGGACGCCCCAAGGATCAATGGCAGGTTTATGCCGTTATTGGCCATTGCCGTTCTCTAATGCATGCTAATTTCATTTACCCACCAAATTATGGCTATTATTAGCCAGTCCATAAACGAGCAAAGCTAAACGTAAGATGGGCTGAAACTTAAGATGGTTTTGTAGCTGAATATAATAGATATATTGCAGGAAAGGGAACGAATTCAATCATGCGACTGATCCTGCATAATAAAGCGTAAATATTTGTAGCATATTTACTGATTGGGGCGATACTTATAGATGTTTTCCGATTTACTATATATTTCCTATTGATGAGTATTTTTGGATTGCATAAAACAATTTCCATGCTATGAATATTCAATCGATTTATCGACATTAGTGCTCCCAGCTACTAATTGCCTTTTTGCACATTTAGAAATATCTTCTTCGCAATTACCAAACTGATTTATCTGGCCCACTAATTGTTGTTCCCGCTGTGGCGATTTTTTGGGCGCAACTCTGGCGAAACACCTGCAACCCATAAGAGCCGATGGATACTTTCAATTGAAAATGGGAAACGAAACCCCATTTTGGCCACCGATAGCGCTCCGGTGCAGCTTCAGACTCAGACTCAGTCTCAGCGTCAGCTTTAGCTTTAGCTCTGGCGATTAGTGTGCAACAAATTGCTCAGATTTATTACGCGCGGCAGCAACAGGGGAAGCTACAGCAACAGCAACAACAACATCAGCAACAACAGCAACAACATCATCAGCAACAGCAGCAGCAACAACAGCAACATCGGCGGCTTATCAAGAGTCTTGCCAATTTTGGCAACGGCGACGGCTGCGTTATGAATTATTGGACACTATTGAGTGCCGCCGTGCGCGGCGTGCTACCAAATTTGTGTGCCGCGGCTGCCCGGAGGACCTGCTGGCTGGCTGGCATATCCGATGCTGCCCGATGCTGCTGCAGCCTGGTGCCGGCGACAACAGCAACAACCACAGCAATTTGTCAGCGCAGTCGCAACGTGTCTGTGCCCCGGCCGATGCCATGCCATGCCATGCCATGCAGTTTGGGCAAAGCCAATGCCAAATATGGCCAGACCATGGCAAATGCAGAGAGTCTGGCCAGCTGCCTTCGACTATGACTATGACTACGACTTGGAGTTCTGCTGCTGCTGCTCCTGGCGCCTGCTCCCTCTCTCCTGGTGGCCGCTGGTGGCTGGTGCTGGTTGTGCACTTGCCTATGCGCATTTATCGTTTACGTTATTTCTTGGCCGCTAGTTTTCCAGTTAGCCTCAGTTAGCTGTGCTGCATTTGGCTCAAAGTGAAAGATTTACGCGGCCTCAACCTCAGCCGCAGTCACAGCCACAGCCTCGGCTTTGGCTTTGGCTTCCCTTGCCCCAGCTGCAGCAGCAGCCCCATCTCTTGCCACAGAGGCTGCGCATGCGTGCCGTTATGGTTTATTTAATGCGTTTTGAAAGTGCATTTTCATGTTCGATGAGATTGATGAGAAAATTTGATTTATTTTTTTCTCTTGCTGCTTGCATCGTATACTTAGTATCGTTGCCTCTCCCATTCCACCCATTCTACTACCCATTCTCGCATCTTTTGGCCCTGCCTGGCCTGGCCTGGCCCGGCCCGGCCTGCTGCCTCTCTGTCAGTTACATTTGCAGGTTGCGGCATTTTGTCAGAGGGACAGTTAGAACTGAAGGCAGCCACAGACTGCCCGTTAAATTGTTCATCGATCTTGGCCATCGACAATTGGCAATCCATATGCCATAAATGGCCCGGGCCTGAGAAATTCTCTGTGGCATCCGCTCAGCGCTGTGACGCTGTGACCGTGATGCGGGGCTGGGAAATGTATCGTATCGGCTGCCATGCTGGGGTTGGCCATCGGTTGCATAACTTTTGCCATATAAAATGCCACAACAACAAAATTTGACCAAATGGCCCAAGTCAATTGTCATTAGGCAACCAAAAAAAAAAAAGTCTAAATGTGGCCAGAGTTCAGGCAACTTGCAGCAATTTCCTGGGATTCGTTTAAAGGCCGCGACAGGAAGAGCAGCAGCGTTCTCCCTGCCTCCTGCCTCCTGCCACGGCACTCCATTAAATTGTCTCGGCTTTAATGCAGCCATAAAGGCTTTGAACGTCCCGTCGCGAGCGCTGGAAGCCGCCACTTTGCAACAATGTTGGCAATATTAGTTGGTACCGGCCAATTAATTACACGATCGTAAAATAAATTTCTAAATGTATTGATAACATAGATAAAGGCCAATGAGGCGGCACATAAAAATGTACACTCTGTGCGCTGTTCGCTGTTCGCGGTTCGTTGTTCGCGGTTCGCAGTTCCTTGGTCCATTCCAGCCCGATCCCGATCACGATCTCTGTTCTGGCATTAATAAACGCATCGTTAAATGCCGCTACAGCCACAGCCAGCGACAAAAACCGTAAACCGAAGTGAATCTCGTTATAACTGGCCACCACGATCCCTCCCTGCGCTAACTGATTATTACATAAAATTCACACACCGCAGGGGGGGTCAAGCTGCAGTTGCTGGATGCAGTCAGATGTGGATGCTTTGTCAACACAGCCCAAAGGAAACCGGGTCCAAAGGAACAGCAAACCAACACTGAGAGAATTTCCAGCAACAGCTGAAACCATTTTAGCTGCCAAATAACCCTCTAGCATATATTTTAAGCGCAGTGTAATCATAGAGCGAGAAGTGATTGCAAATGGCACTAGCGGAGGGAGAGGGAGCAGCCCGTGAGTTGTTGGTTCGTCGCATCATTTTGCTGTCGCATGTTGCATAATGTTTATTAATGCACAAATTTTTACGATGCCATTGCCATGTGGAAGGGAACCTTTTTACGATCCCACCTAATGATTGGGCCACGCTCCACAGACAACCCGGCCAATGGCTTTTCAATACAGCAAGTTGCAAGTATTTTCCAGTTGCAACTGATGTTGCTGCTGCTGCTGCTGCCGAGCACTGTTGCTGCAGGGGCTGTGGTGCAGCAATTGGTTTTGGGCCTTAACAGCATTGCTGCGGCTGTTGTGTTGCATTTACGACCAGTTAGTGGGGGGCTCTCGCACTGTTTACTGTTCGCTGGTAACAATTTAAATTGCAACAATTTACAATTAGCCACGTTTGTGCTCCATTTCGTTGTCGCTCGCTCGCTGATTATTGCAAAATGAGACAGCGATCCCGATTCCAGTCTCCAGCCTAGTCCCAGTCCCAGTCTTGGCGTCTAACGGTCAAAAAACGTAGAGGGAAAAAATGCACAAATGCTGTCCCCAGCTGCCCCAGCGATGGGCAATTAAAATTGCAGTCTCCAGTCGGTTTGCCAGCTAATTGCGACCGACTCTCACTCCGACTCCGCTTCTCGGACTCCATCTAAGCTCTCCGTGCTGCTTCTCCTTTGGCGGCGGCGGCGGCTCCTCCTGGGTGGGGGAACGCCTTTGTCTGGTAACGTTTCCTGGGCTTCGCTCGCTCATTCGTAAATCAATTGTTCAACTTGGCTGAAATCTCAATCGATAGCTGCGCTTCAACTGTTCCTCTCTCTCTCTCTCTCGGCTACCCCCTTCAGTCGCAGTCGGACCCGACCCGCCGCATCCTCCCCTCCCTTGCCATCTGTATTTTTTTTTCCATATTATTTCAACATTTTCCAACATGAATGGGCTGGCCGCCCACTTGGGCCGCGTTTGGCTCGTGTTTGTAATTTTAGTTCTTGGCTTTTACTCTTCGCTGATTCCGCCCACTCCTGTTCGTGACCTTGACCAAGAAACTGCACCACCCCGCCCTCTTTCTCTCTGCATCTCTGTGTGCGTCTGTGGCTGTGTCTGTTTGTGTGTGTGTGGGCTTGTGGGCGTGGCAGTTGCGTGTGCTGGAAACTTTTCATTGCATAACAACGCTGCGACAGACCTTCAAATTTCGAGAGGGAAGCTGCCGAAACTTTGTTCGCTGCAGGAGCAGATCCCTCCCCAATCGAAGCGATGCAGCAGGCAGTGTCAATAATTTGACGTGTACGTGTTCGGCTGTCATCTGACGGCTTCACAGTAATCACTTGGCCCGCTCGTAATTCAGAGTTTTAGCTGCTGCACCGCCAAGCAGTAGAGTCGAGTCGGCACCACCGCGTCGCTGCACCGCTGTAAGCTGCAATTTGATAAACGTGCCGACATTAATGCCGCCTGACATGAAAAGCCAGCCGCCTAGTTGCCGGCGAAATTGCTCTTTAAGCTGCTTGCTGGAGGAGCAGAAAAATAAGGACACCAACGCAGCAGGCGAACCAGAACAAGTGCAAAACAAGAACTTCAAGGACATCTCTTCCTGGGCCTGGCATCGTTTCCTGTTACATTCCTTTGTAAGGGACATAGCCGGAAGGAATCTTTATTGCATTTTCGCGACAGCCTTATTAAAGTGGGTCACCTTTCAAAGGTTCGGATTGGGTTGGCCACTTTTCAGATGGATTCATCGCTTCCTTTGCTTGCTTGGCAATCATTAGGGCTTTGTGCAAAAAGGGAGGATAATCGACTTGCTTTTAATGATTAAGAAGCTGCTTTCACAATATTTCTCGGAGGCAATTCAAGCGCTCAAATTACATAGCTCAAAAAAGGCCCTTGGAAAGGAGCAGCTGTTAACGACGGAGCAGCAGAACAACAGTAGGCAAGCAGTTTAGCAGAGAAGCAGTAACAGCAGAACCAATTAGCAGCAGATCAACAGTGGACATTCTGTTCATCAGAGAAGCAGTAACAGCCGAGGAGAACAGGAAAAGCAGTGAGTCGTAAGAGGAGAATCAAAGCAGTCCGTCGTTATATCAGCACTGCCAGCAGAAATCAGCCGAGATCGAGCCGGGTCGATTAAGTCCTTTATTCTTATACTTAGCCTGTCTACGGCGATTTATATAATAAATAAACATTAAATTAAATAATGTCCTTCAAAAACAAGTTGTCTTTAGCGCCTTTAAGATTACATTTAAAACCACATTAATTCACTAAAAGCCACAGAGGAAAACCACAACACTTCTTATTTTCAAACATCTTTTTGCAATCCTGTCTTGCATCCACAAGATACACTATTTTATCACCTCTCAATATGGCTTATATAAGTATATCTGGGTTATATTGGTACTCATATTGTAGCACAAATTCAAGCATATGTATACCGAAATGCATTCGATCTCGTAACAAGTTCGAAACGGTTTTTAGTGCTGTGCTGCGCTATCCCCAAATTGGTGGATAGAATTTGTATTGCAAGCAATTAGAGCATTTATTTTTATGCAGACATTATTTGGCGGGTCTCATCTTGGCCGGTTGCCTGTAATTTCGGGCTGTAGGCCAGTTTACCGCTGATGACCCTAATTAAAGGCAACCCCATAACCCAAACAGAAATTCACACGAGCCGCATGCCAAAGCCAGAGCGACTACATACTAGAATAGAGATGTGAGCCAGGTGGGGTGGGGGGAGGGGCCATATGATCAGAGGCATAAACCGCATCAGACGCGACTTTGCAGCAACTTCGACGGCAGCATCAGCATATGGTGTTGGTGCTGCAGCTGTACTGGCTGGCAGCCGTGTTGCAAGTGGCAACTTTTACGACTGCCATTGCCAGTTACAGTTAACATTATTAGATCCAGCCCCGCCAACAACACGAGCAGGCTGCAACCCAGCTCGGCCCGGCTTGGACAACAACTGCAAGTGGCCGCTTAATGACTTTAATAATCCTGTCACCGATCATTAAAAAATCTATGCGAACACACAAAAGAAATTCCATGGCAGCTTCAATCAAAATAAAGTACGCGCTCTTCCTGCTCCATCTGCAACTGAAACTTGGTTTCGGTCTCGGTCTCGGCCATGGCCATGGCCAGCTCTGGGGGCCACTGGTTTTGAGCAGGCCAAGACACGGAGAGGACTGGGAGGACGGCCGTGGCTGGCGACGCTCTCTCGGCTCTGTTTGTTCTCACGTGGTATTCAAATTTTAACAACATTTTAATGATAACCTCGGCGAACATTAAAACTCATTCAGCCATAATAAACATTAATAACACTTTAATCCATGGCGGGGTGCAGCGGAGGAGCGGTTGCTGCAGATTGCTGCGGCCTGGCTAGGGGGATGGATGCGATGCGCTCGCTCGGCATGTGGAGAGATGCAAGATTGAAGCTGCAAGTTGGAGACTTTCCTGGCGCGCTCAGCTGCAGCTGTGCGCCAGCGCTATCAAAATAATCAGAGGCAGAGGCATAGACGGAATAGGCGACAGAGCAGCAAAAGGACAGGGTAGATAGATGCCTTTAAAGCAGTGCACTGAATGCACTGAAAGAAACTGTTCAGCGGACACGTATCGTGAATATTCATTTCTTATCATAAATAATATTTTAATTAATATTCATGGGAAATACATCGAATATTTTATTCGCTTTGAGATTTAATTGCAGCATGCTGCAAAGTCTTTCAAATAATTCTAATAAATATATTAGGCTGGATATGATATTTGCTTTCGATGAAACTTTGGTTATATTTATTTGTATTTATCGAGAAAACACCAACCAGAATTAGTCCCTCGACACTAATTAAAACATTCACTGAAGATCTTCTATTGTAGACTTTAATTATTAAGTGGCAAATGATTAACAGCCAAGAACTGGCCTAAACTGATTTATCTACTGTCTGCTTTTATTGAACTTTCTAATACGTTCGTGTGCTGTTTATTTTTAAACAGAATTATCTTAAAACATATACAAAAAAATGCATTTCACAATTAGATATTTGCGTTCTAATTATAAATGGAATATATTTGAATTTCCTACCCTCCTATGCATCTTACGCAATACATAATGAATCATTTATTTTTTCTGTGATTTTTTTTTCTGTAATGTTTAAAATTCGAGTTGCAATTCGATCACAAAATTCAACATTTAAATGCAATTTTGTGCAGTGTCGTTTGGCCGTCAGCTTGGAATAAATAATAGAGAAACTTGTTGCTGTTCTTGCTGTTGTTACTGTTGTTGGTGTTGGCCTGGGCGCGTTGTAAGGCTATAAAAATGCATGTTTGCTAAATCAATGCAACAACTTGGGGGCATGGCAGAAGCAGGCAGCACAAAGGCGTACCACAGGGACCTACCTACCTAGCAACCGGCCAAGCGACCAACCGACCAAACGGCCAAGAAACCAACCTGCCCACCTTTCGCCTGGCAGTCTTAGAGCGACTGCGACTGCAACTGCAAATGCGACCGAGGCTGAGGCTGAGGCCGAGGCTGTGTGCGATCTTGCCACTTACGTAGGCCGCGTGTGGCAGGTTGCCGTTGGAGCCGTTGCCCGTTGCAATGGGCTTTGGCCCCATACCAAGGTCTTTGAGCGGTTCTTGTTGTTGGTTGGTGGTTGGTGGTGTTGCCGCTGCTGGCTGGCAGGCCAGATCATTTTGCTTCCTAGTTGCATGTGGCCCATGTAATTGTGTGTCCATATGTGTGTGTGTGTGTGTGTGTCTGATAAATAGAGGGAGGGGGGGTAGAGAGAGCGGAATGGGAGGGGCATCCACTTGGCCACTCGCTGTGACTTGGCCTAGCTGTTGGTGGCTCTGGCTCTTTGGCTCTGTGATTCTGAATGTCGCTGTCCCTTGGCTGGCCTCAGCCTCAGAGCATCAGCCTCGACTCCAGCTTCGACTTGGGCTGGCTGGCTGGCTGGCTCGGTATGCCGGCTAATCGAATTTCCTAGGATGCATTCACTTTGTCATGACAGTTGGACAGGCAGGTTGAGGTCGAGGTGGGATCCCACAAGCAAGCGCAAAATCCCATTCCGTGGGCTCTGATCGGGGCAAGCCGATTTCAAAAGGTTCAACTTGCATAAACAAACTCGTATGAGGAACTGTGTGAGCAAACATTTTTGCAGACTAGCAATAAATATTGTCAACTCTTCTTTTGGGTTATTTCGGAAAATTTAATTATTTTTAATTTTTTAAAGTTCAAATTTTATTTTGCATATAATATTATTTACAATAATTCTATAACTGTATTTATTTAATTGGGGAAAAAAATTAATCTTATATATTTAAATATAAACACTTAAGTTCGATTTAATATTTATAAAAAAAAGCGCAATGAATGAAGTCATAAATTGCAATTATTTATCTTGGAATTTAAATGAAAACTTGATGACTGCCTTTCAAGCATCGTTTTATATGCCACCTAATTGGTTACAAGGTTCCATTTAATGTTCCCAGATTAATGTGTGTTCTCCTTTTCTCATATTCCAAGTGCATTAGCAATTCGTGGTTTATCGCTTGTCGCCGCGCTCTGGCGGATTCCATTAGTTTTATTTCATTTATCAGGCAAACATGTTGGTTTGTTGCTCGAACTCCCCTCGCTTGGAGCCCCTTACAACACAGAGTTTTTTTTTTTTTTAGGGTCCGAGGTCCCCGGGTACGGCTCCTCCTTGTGTTTGTTTCTGGCCCCGTCCTAAGCTCGGATCGCACTAAAAGGTTATGTGCAGGGCCAAGAGCTGGCTGGAGCAAAGAGCTGAAGTGTTTGCGCTGCGTAATAAACATAAAATTCAATTTTCATTAAGATGTTTGCCCGATTCCGATCCCTTGCCATTTACCGTTATCCCCTACCTACCTACAGAACGGGTCTAGGTCTAGGGCCAGCAGGAACAAACACAAACACACACACACACAAAAAAAAAGAGACTACGAGTATTTCAATAATGAATTCGAGATAAGCGCATTGGCTTCACTTGTCCAGGCCCAGGCCCAGTCCCAGGTTCCAGGTTCCGCGGTCCAGGCCGCGGTCTAGCCCCAGGTTGGGGCCATTCACTCGCATGCCATGCCTCCTCGGCCGCCAGCCCGTGTGGCTGCGGATGGACGAGAACATATACGCTGCTAGGAATTTTCATTTTATATAAGAGGCAATCGCAGTGAACCGGACCAACCCCGAAGGTTTCTCAAGTGCACAATTTTCTCACATGGCAGTCGCTGTCTCTACCTTGGTTGTAGTTTCATTCGCAGTCTCCTTCCTTCTCCGTTGCCGTTGTTGCTGTAGTCAGTCCCATTCTCAGTTCGAGTCACAGTCAAGTTGTCCCTCCAAAAGTTGTAGATTTAAATGAACATGGCGCTGGCCGAGGTGGACAACAAGACATCGGCTAATGCCCAGGCCCAATGCGTGTTGATCTTCCGCTGCGCGCCGCACTCCTCTCAGCAGTGTTCCCGTCTCTCTGCCCGTACACAGAAAAAAATTCAAACAAAAACTAGAGTAGCAGGAGTCAGGGAATAGGTTTGTGGGCATTCAAATCACTGTAAGATCCTTTTTGCTCAAGCTGATATACTTTGAGTGTTGAATCATTTATTTTGCTGCTGTCTGGAATTATTTGGATATTTTTTCCTGTGCATAGCTCGATCAGGATTGCAGATAGGTTGCGTTGCCCATAGCTGACACCGTTGACGAACATCATGATGATGATGCTGGCCGCCGTGATGATGAAGATTAGCGTCGGCTGGCCGATTCAGATTGCAGATGCATCCGCGAACTTATCTGCCAAACAAGTTTCTCTCTCTCTCTCTCTCTCTCTCTCTCTGTCTCTCTCTCTCTTTCTGTTCCTGCTGCATGGTGCCTTTTGCCTACTGTTGCTGTTGTTGCAAGTGCAGCGGCAATATTTAAATTGTTTTATACATCGTTGTGCTGTTAGCTGCCTCCTCCCTCTGCCACAGCCTCTGCCCCCCTCACTGACTGGGCCAATGGATGTCCTAATGCGTAAGGCTGCGCAACCTGGAGAGGTGCCTGAACAGGCTGGGTATTGGGTATGGGGTATGGGGCTGTGGCTTTTTGCTTCCTAGTTGGGCTGCAATTTGATTTTCGCTTGCTGTAGCTGCTTTAAATTTCCGTTTATGCCTTTTGAAAGCTTGTAAAATGTTAAATGAAATTAAAATTTATTGCCCTGGCAGGCAGCGATTGACGTCTGCACATGACCAGGCCAGCACCCAGATGCCCGGACGGAGACTGCGACTACTGTGCCAGAGCCGATTATGAGTTGCAGGTTGAAACGGCACCGCTTGCTGCCCAACTGTAAGCCAAGATATCCAGATAGGTTTATTGGGTAATGAGGAGGAGGAGTAGGAGTAGAAGAAACCTTTTAGACTTGTTTCTTTAAAACACCATAGTATTTTGTCTTTATTTACTGACTCTGTGATTCTGGGCAAATTGTTTGAGTGGGAATTTACAATGCGGATACTTTTAACTGCTGTAGATGAGCCATCCATGTAGATGGGAGTGATGTGTGAGTGTGGCTGTAAAATAGGCAGCGACAACTGTACAGAAAATGTGCAAAGCTGCCAAATTGGGGGCTATAATAAAGCACTTATCTAAACGACATTGAGAGGTGATATACTAACAAAATGCAGATAAATGTAGGAAGACGCAGCAGAGAGTAGTGTTACAACTTAAAACCCATATAGAGTTCATGGGCAGCTCTGCTGAAAGATTGAACCAACGCGTAACAGGAACTGGGGCTACATTAACCCTATGCAAAAACCATATAGTTAGCGTTAGATTATACTCGTACTAGTCTCTTCTCAAAAAGGATTTATGTCAGACATATGTATTCACTCATGGATGTGAGTGATCCATGATCTTCATTCATCAATATATAGAAAAATTGCCAGATTGTCTTGCGTGGAAAGTTCATTCTCACAGCATAAAAGCCTGCTTTTAGTTAGATATACTACTCAGAGTTATTGGTGGTCTACTAATACGTATGTACAATGTACATAAATCTTTCTCAAAAGCAAATTCATTATTAAAAGGTTGTCTAATACCTTAGCAAGTCACATTTAATATAACCTGATCAGGGAGATCATTAAATTTGAAAGATAATATTAACCTGATGAGCCAGATCGTAAAGCAATGCAAAAATAAATACATATACATACATTTATATTCTATCTATAGATGTTTAGTAATTTCAAACATTATTTTTTTTGGGGAAATATTTATTTTATTTATTTTTATTTATTAATTTTTTAAATTTATTTTTATTTATTTTTTATTTATTTATATTTAAATCTTTCTTGTTTGAGTAATTGCATCTACATTCAAATAGAACAAATATTTGTTCAGCGCAATATTCTGAGCAAAGTAACGGACCCACTTTGCAGAGGCCAAAACACAATTAGCCGCACAAAACAAGCCAAATCCTGTGCTTATTCTGTGGTGTCCCAATCGCCAGCCCACGATAAGCTATATTTGCTATAGCATAGCCATTGTTCCCAGATTGATCTGGTAATTCATTCATGGCTCGCTTTGGCCTTAGCTTAGCTGTGGCATCTCCTGCCTCTACTCCCGGCTAAATATGGACATTAAACAAAGCAAAATGAGAGCAACCGCAAATAGCAACAATTTTCCACTTGACTTGAGCGTTAGATTTAGCGAGTGGGCAGATGATGCTGGCCCAGGCATTTAGCAAAAGGAAACGGGTTGGTGGGGGGGGGGAGAGGCGAGCCACTGTCCCTGTCTCTGCAAGGGGCTGCTGCTGCTGCTGCTGCCCACATTTGCCTAAAAGGAGCCCAAACCTGTTGCCTACTGAAATGTAAATCTTGATGGTAATTTTAATAGAAAAAAAAAAATCGAGGCAAACCGTTGGTTAGCCCAGGCCCCAGTCCACGGTCCACGGTCCGCGCTCCGCAAGCCCGTCGTTGGGCGTAGAAAAATAGTTGGCTAACTAAGCCCCGGCACGGGATAACACTCCGCCAGAAACAGGAACAACAACAGCACACCCATGCGAGAGAGCAGGCAACACCAAATGTTTATTGTGCTATATAAATGGCAACATTTGCAGTTACCCTAAGACCGCTTCTTGCTACCTCTGCTGCTGCTTGTGCTGCTTGTGCTGCTGCTGCTGCCTCTGCTGAACGCATTCCTCTGGCTGAAAGTGGCTGCCACTCAGGTACATTGGCCCAATCCTGTCCTGCCCCAATCCCATCTTCCTCTCTCTGCCTCTCTCTCCCGCTCTCTGTCTCTCTGCCTCTCCTTGTGTGTGTCTCTATGATGATGCTGGGCTGCATCTGCAGCGCCCGCTGAGTGGACAAACCAGATATTGATAACGGCTCTTCGATGCTGTTACTTTAACAGCCGCATTGCTTAGGCCGAGGACAGGGACTGCAACTGCAACTGAGACCCCTCCATTGCTATCATGCAACATTTGCTGCTGCTGCACACAGCAACACTTCACTTGGGCTGTTTGTTTTCGTATGGAATTAAACGCCTTGGTGCACAGGTGCTGGCCAAGAGATGTCTTCTTGGGCCCAGCTTCTTCCACTTCCACTGCCACAGTGCCTCGGCATCGGCATCGGCATCAGCCTCTCAGGTGCAGCGCTTGCATTTTATTTGCAATTATTTTTGTAGCGCAAAGGAATTACTCGGCCATGGCTACGACTACGACTACGACTATGGCGTTGGCTTTGTCCATGGCTTTATCAGCGGCCCCGGCTTGGGCCATCTTCGAGTGGAGCCGAGCCGAGCCGCACCGAGCCGGGACAGGCGAATTCTAATTTTTACAACGCAGCTGCGCGCCAGTCCAGTCCAGGCCATGCCCGTCCCCATCCGCGTCCCCAAAAACCAGGTCCAGTCCTTAGCTCTGTTGGTGGCGCTGTTGGTGTTCATTACGCAAGAGGTGAATGCACCAGAGACGCCCAGCACTTGTCCAGGAATTCGCCCAGGGAGCGAATCAATGGACTAGTAAAGAACACCAGCCAGCTAAACACTTGAGCCAATTATAAATCCGCTGTTCCTGGCCTGCCCTGGCCTAGCCTGCCCTGGCCTGGCCTGGCTTATGCAAACATGTTTTGGTCCAGTCGCAAAAATATGCAAAAATCGAAACGCTCTCTTTGCCAAATAGCAAAGGTCAGGCCGAGCATGAAACGTCAACGATTTGAAGGTTGTTCTCATGCAGCGCGCTGTCCGCGATCCACATCCAAATCCGACACCAAATCCGCATCCAAGCTCGAGCTTCACTCTGCCAAAAGCAGATTCATTAGCCAAGTTAATAATTAAAAACAACAACAACAAAATCGATTCATTGCTGGCTTGCAGCAGCGCTTGGAGTTTGACTGAAATTTATTACAATCCAAACAAAGCACCCAAAAAACCAGCAAATGGCAGAACGAAAAAACTTTAACAAACGCCGTTTAAGATATACCCTTTCCCTGCAATTCTTCCAGCAAGAATCATATTTTCGAGAGCTATATTTAAGGGATGGAACAAATTCTGGAAAACTAAATTTAAAATGAGATAACAACAGAATATTCAGTAGAACTTTCTTGTCTACTAACCCGTTCTAAATCATTTTGATATGTTCCCTTTCTGTTCTGTCTGTGCAAATATTGTTAACAGTCTCCAAAAATAGTTTCTTCTTAATTTTACAAACCTCTTAACAAAATTGTAACACCCCTTTTTTAGAGTGTGATAAGATGTTGTAGCTGCGAAGAGGCTAAAAAAAGAAAACGCAGTCACAAATATAAACTTCCGTATTTGCCAAATTGTTGTATGAACTTTTGTTTTGGTTGTTTTTTTTCTCTTCGTCTGTCGGTGGGTACAATAATTTACGACAACCTGAGGACGGGGCAGGGCCAAGGGGGCGGTGCGAGAAGGAATGAGACAATTCGACGCAGAGACTGAGGGCAGTCTCGCATAATTTTGGCAAACTTAGCTGCGGGCGAAGGTCCGAGACGGGGCCCCGCTAGACCAGTTTTTAAATTACATGCAAAGCATTCCAAATGCAAACTAAAACATTTATTTTATTTCATTTCATTTGTTGCCGTTGCCGTTGCTTCTTTATTGTTGCTGTTGTTTCGCCGCTTGCTATTGGCGACTTGTCTTCCTGCGCTTAAGCTTTTTGTGTGTATCAAAAATTTAAGCAAAATGCAAACAGCATGAAACCCACAAAAAAAAAACCAGCAACAACAAAAAGAGTGGAGCCACAAAAACAAAGCACGAAACAGCAACAAAAATCGCACACAAACTAAAATTTATTTCAAGGGCAAATGCGCGAATTTTTTGTTCGAATTTTATCTTTTTTTTTTTTTTTTGGTTGCAGTGCGTCGTCATCAGCTCGAGTTTTCAATACACTGCCATTGATGGGGTGGGGTCTCTTTGGTACGAAGTCAGGAACCACTCAATGTGATTCGATAAATACTCTTTATAACCTGAAAGTTTTTAATATAACTAAGGAACATTTACTGGCACGCTGGTATGATCATTTTATGGGTGTTTACTTAAGTCATTATACATATAAACAACTGATAATATTTTTCAGTTGTTGGTTTTTTATTAAGCTTGAGTAAAAACATTGCACTTTAAATATTAAAAATAAAGAAAATGAATAGTTTGTTTAGTTATTACAAATGACATGTAAAATAGATTTGTTAATTTTGTTAATTTTTTGTATTATATATTTGTATTATTTTCTATAATTTCGCATACCTATTGCAAGAAAGATTGGAATAAAAAACTTAATTCGTAAAAATCCACCTAAGCGCATCTCATGGTCGTCATTTTGGCAAAGATTTTTCCTCCCATTTTTTCGGGCAATTTTCGCTTAATACTTTTAATAAATTGCCCGGCGCCAAGCCCAAGCGCTTCGCTTTCGGCGAAAACTCAACTGAAGCGCTTTAGATTTATGCGTCGTGGCAATTAAATTCATTTAACGTAATTTATGGGCTGCCCCAAAATACTCGGGGGTGACATAATTGAGAGAGCGCCCACAGCTTCCCAAGTCGATGGTAAGTCGCCAAATGGCAGGCAGGCAGGCAGTGGCAGACACTAAAGTTTTATTTCTGGGCGGAGTGGGGTTCATCAACCTGCAGGAATTATAATTGGAGTAAACAAGAAATTTACGGCTAAGTTTTGATATTCTGAAAATCGGAAATTGGGCTAAGTAAATTACGCGCATTTGGCCAAAAGCTAAACACCCACAACGAGGCGGGCGGGTAAACAAAGAAAACATATGTACATACATATCTACGGTAATGAATGTACATATGTACATATATACAGGTATGGGTATGTACAATATATAGCTCTATTAAACAGATCACCGCAGCGTGTAATATTTGCATTATAATCAACATCCAAAACAACAACAAAATTCACCCCGATAAAAACCATATTGTTCTCGATCCGAAACAAAAAAGAAAAGGTGGAGGAGTGCCTGAGAGGTAAGGTGTGCAGATGGCGCCCTACTTTTGGCCGGGTACTCGTATTTGTGTGCCGTGTCGGTTCTTATACAACTTTGGGCGCAATTTAGGGCATCTATTTGGGTTTATTTGTAAAGCAAAAATGGTTAATGTCTAAGACGCTGCGGATGCTGAATAAAACGAAACACATGTGCGGAAATTTGTAGCCCATTGGAGGTCTAATGCGAATTTTGCAAAACCAAAAACCAATCTGAAAACCAAAATAAAACGCAGTACAGCCAGAGGCAGAATATAGCGCATACGCAGCGTGAGCCGTGACCACACACACACCCCGTAGTCGCATGGCTTAGCCTTTGTCTCGAAAACCAATTACCTTTTTATGGCCAACAACAACGGCATACAAAACTCACTTTCATTTGGCCAAAAGTTGTGCCAAGCTGCAGTGGCCCCCGATTGATATCTCCGATTAGATATGGCTTGAATCGCCTGCACCGACAGCCAGTGACTGGCAGCAGGGAGAGAGGTTGGGTCAGAATGGATAGCGGGTAATGTGGGGTTGGGCTTTCAACTAACTAAACTGTTCTAATTATGTGTAGTAAATAGATAGCAGGCAAATAATTGATTTCCTTCTTATATGGAGGAAATAAATCTTTGAAGCAAGCGAAAAAGTTAAATGAGAATAAATGATGAATGCGATCACCTTCCTTCATCAATTTTTCTCAGCATTCAGTACATATTTTGTGTACTTCGAAAGTTGGGAAAGTTTACAATGATAAATTCTTGCAATAATTGAAAAATCATTTAAATTTTTAATCATTCAATGAATATTAAATTTATATTTCAAACCAATAACCATTGAAGAATACTTCCATAACATTTTGCTGACCCAATTCAAATTAAATGGTCATTTATTATTCAACGATTATGACTATGACTGATAATTTTTTAGTCCATGTTCCAAATCTTAAATATTTTAATTGGTTCCACCTTAAACTGAGCTTAAAGGCCCACAATTAATGCACCATCGACTAAGCGAAATAAATTGGTTATTCGCCAGAGTTCAATGTCAAATGTTACATTTTGGAATAGTTTTTAAATATTTAAATTATATTTTTGCCACTCTTTGATGTTTGCCCACTCTCGACTCACCGGCTAATACGTAATGCGGTTGGTCGTACAAAAAAAAGGCGACCAACAAATGCCAACAGGTCCAGAGTTTGTTTTTTGTCGTCGTTGTTGGCCAAAAACGAAAACGGAAACACACAAAAACCGAACCGAAAAGCAAACGCAGCGCCAATCCGTAAACGTTGCCAATCATTACGACAAACGATGAAACGACCTTGCCAATTACCGATGTGCTGGTGTATCCACTCCTTCCCTCTGCACCCACTCTCTCTCTCTCTCTCTATCTCTCTGTCTTTTGTGACCCCATCCTGGTGCTGGTAATGGTGCTGGTCCTGGTCCCGCATTAAGCCTTTCCTCTGTTTGCGTATGCGCGCCGCATATTGAGTGGGTGGGTGAGGATTGTGGTTGTTGTGGGTGAGTGGTTGGTTGCGTGTGTGTTTTAGTCTTGTTAAAGGTTAAATGCGAACCTAAAATTAAGCCAGCCAGCCAGCCAGCCAGCTGCTTCTTTCTCTTCGGCCGCAACTAAGAGAGCAAGAGCACGAGAGAGAGAGAGATACAATGCTCGCAAAAAAGCTTGCAAATAATTAGTGCAAATTTAACGCTCGCTTCTCTTTGGCTTCGGGTTCGTGTTCGCGTTCGCGTTCACGTTCGGCTGTGCGTGCGATCGCGGTTACCGCATAACCATCGCTATGCATGTGTGTGAGTGTGCCTGTTGGGCGTTCAAATTGTTTTACATGAGGGATCGAGAGCGGGGAGGGAGCGTCGTGTCGTCAACGAGGGAGAGAAAGAGATTGGGAGAGCGCAAGCTCGCGCGTAAATTTTTGCACACATTTCTTGTTGCTTTTACTGGCAGCACAGCAGGCCAGGGGCGGCGGCCTAAGCTGCACGGGAGGGGGGGGTGTTAGCCAGAAAGGGCCAGAACTATAAAGAGAATATTTATCCCTCACCTTAGATTTCCGGGCATTCCTGCGCCACACCTTAGGGCACCTTCAAATTACTGAACTGCCGCCCTGTGTCGCGCGCTATGTGATCCTCATTTGCTTTTGTGGGCTTTTTGCAAAATTTTACGCATTTGATGCCGCTGGCTGTCAGCCCATCCCATGCCAGCCCTTCCTCTGCCTGCCCTTCCTCCGCTGCCCTGTCAAGTGCGAAGACCACGTTTTGTATTTGCTGTGCCTGAGTGTGCGTGCAGTCAGTAGCAGCAACAGCACTTTCCAGAGCCACTTAAGTGCCTCACAGCACATGTGCCGCAAGAACAGAGCATCTCTAACACACACACACACACACACACACTACACTTAAAAAAGAGATAGATAGAAAAACACTCACACAGGGACACCGAATATTCATTGCTCAGCTGGAAACCGGCAAGACGGGGCAGGGCAGGGCCCAGCCCGAGTAAGTCCAAGACCCGAAGTCTCAAGAACGATCCGCGTTCGTTGCCCATCTAAGTCTAAGCCTATTCTAATGCCAAGTGTGCGACAGTGACAGAGAGAGAGAGAGAGAGCGACAACTGGAGAGATAGAGGGGAAAGAGGGGGGAGCCACGGAGAGCGAGAGAGAGAGAGCAACTGCATCGGCAGCAACTCCAGCATTTTGCCACATGCGAAACATCGTCGGCTGCAACTGCCGCCGCTGCTCTTGCGACGGCTGAGGCAGCGACGCGACGTCGCGTCGTCTAAGTTGTTGCTGGACGTGTTCTTTTTAGACTTTTAGCATTATTTGCAGCATTTGCAACGAACACTCGCTAAAAACAACTGCAACCGCAACGTTGTGGCACGCGTTTCTATTGCTAGTGCAGAACGAGCAGCAAAAACAGCAACAAACAACGGAAAAGAACAAACGAACGAACGATCCAATCCGATCCGATCCTATACAATATGTATCCTATCCACCTCTCCCAAGCTGGATGAGAACAATCATTTAACGTCTTGTGAATATGCTACCAAGCAGCAACAACAACAACCAACTGTGAACTGTGAACAATCCGTATGCTAAAGCTAAACGAGAGTGCAACATGTGCCGCGCAACTTGCTGAACGAACCCCGCAAACCGATCCAATCGATCCGCAACGCAATCGGAAAACAGAAATCAAAGCAAAGTATGTGAGGGGATCTGTCAAAGGGGAGCGAACATAACATGGGATTACAGCTATTGATAGGCCGCCAAGTGGGAAAAGTCTGAAGGCAGTAAAAATGTTTATAGAATAAATTCCGACCAAAGGTAGCTGCTAGCTCCAGCTCCAACCCTACCGTTCCAGAATGTTTGTGCTGGGACGCTTGAATGACTGAATAAATAACTAGAGACTGGGTAATGGATCTCAATAGCTACGAGTATCTGTAGGATATATTTCAGATGATATAAGGATTCAATAGTAATACACACACATACATATGTACTGTAGAACTTTCTTCGCAAGAATGCTTTCTTTCTGCTCATAAAATTAGTTAGAAAAAATCAAAGCCCGAAGTCAAGTGCAACCAATGTAGTCGGTAATTTTCTGTGGAAAGCATTTAAATTGGCCAGAAGTTCGCAGTAACCAATTTGCATAGAACCCATTCTGATTCTGATTCTATGTATATCTCCCGCTGCAATCCCGAGCACAGAACTTCCTTCAAATGTAATGCTATATGGCACACAATTATCCCACAAATGCAAATTCCCATAACAATTTCTGTAAAAGCAAAAGAAAAAAAAACTGGAAATTCACAATTAATATTGTTCACAAGAAAGAGCCATAACAAAGGTGGACTAACAGTGGAGCGAGAAGCACAAAGAGAGACAGAAGCAGACACTGAGGAAGAGAATTTACAGGGACACGAAAATCAGCTGATGATGATCATCGTGTCAGGGCAGCCAGCAACGATCTTCATTATCATTATAACCGAATGTCTAACATGTGAGGAGCACATTTCCGATTTCCGAAAGACCCGACCCGAACCGAACCCCAGCTTTGAGTCTCTTCTTTGTGGTTCCTCCCGTGCTTAATTTTCAGACAGTTCCAAAGAATCAAAAGCGATACGGGACCTGACAGACAGGGAGCGGCAGCGGCAGCGGCAGGGAATGGGGATGGGCATGTGCAGACATACAAAGAGACAAAACGAGACTTACACACGGGGTACGGTGAAGAGATGGCGAGCAGAGGCAGCGGCAAGGGGCTGAGGCAAAGCTCTCTGGGGGTACTGGGTTAGCAGGCAACCAGGCAAACGAGGAATAAATACCGCATTTTATAAGCAGCCGACGAAATTCGCAAATTGCTCGTTTGAAAGCGAAAACCCTCCAAAGAAATAAACGCACACAGACACAGACACAAACACAGACGCCAACAGACACCCCAAATGAGAGAGAGATACAGAGATACTGCAAATACAGATACAGATACAGCTACAAAGCCAGAGGCAAAGACAGCTACAGATACATCCGCATGATCGCTGTAAGCGCTTCAAGGGTGAGGCGTCGACAGCAGCAGCAGCAGAGGTAGCAGCGACAGCGACAGAGCGGCAACATCGTGTCCAAAGTGCCCTTGATCGTTCGCTTTGCTCAAAATGTCGCGCAGCGGCAGCGGCAGAGACCGTGGCATCATAGAAAGAGACGGCCGCAGCGCTGTAAGCTTTGTTCATCCCTTTCCCGGGCCCCCCTCGGCAAATTTTGGCAACGCAAAATAAATCCACAAAAAGATCATCAAAAAAAAAAAAAACCTAACGAGTCTCTCGCCTTTAGATATTTTGCTCAGTTTTCGCTTTTATGCTCGTAGTATTTTGTTGAATTTATTTTGTTTACTTGAGCAGCGCAGGCTAAGGGTTTCGTTTGGTTCGGTCTGTATCTGTATCTGGGCAGGGGTCTCGTCTGCCGCTTGATGGGACAGTCGACGGTTCGAACTGCTTCGAGAGGGTTACACTTTTAACCTTAACCAGTCTTTCATCTTTCTGCTCTTTCTCTTTGGCTCTCTCTCTCTCTGTCTCGCCCTCCTCTGTCTGTGGCCCCATTGCCTTTCTTTAGGCATTGTGTAATAGTTTGCACAAAAGAATTCCAAACTGAGAACGTGCGCGAGTGTTTGCTACAAAAAGTGTGTGAGATACAAAGATACTGCTAACTCTTGGAGCGAAACAAATCACAATCTATCCATCTATCCGCAAATGCTGCAGCGCATCGATATCGATGTGCCCGTTGAACTTGAGAGATAAAACTAAAGCTGAATACTCCAGATAATCGTGAATCGAAGCGAAATACCAAAATATCCATCAGATACTTTTCCCCCGATCACAAACGCAGTGCAAATGTTCACTGCCCTCTCTCACACACTCTAGATTGCGGAAATGACAAGGTTTGTTGCATACCACTCACTATTTATCGTCTACACTCCACATAGATAAAACAATTGATGAAAAAAAGCAAAAGACGGCTGCATATGGATAAGCTTTTGTTCAGATCGCTCGCTCATTCAATGAAGTGGAAAATAACTTTGAGATTTTTATATGAAAATAACTTTGAGATTTTAATCAATTGTTGTTGTTTGTTCATGATCATATTTCTGTTAAATATTTTAGAATAATATATAAATATCTTACTCTTTGTTCTGCTTAACTCTGCAGCATTGAATGCGACTCAGTTCTATAGAGGGACAGCATATGAAAGCCATGCCCTGAGAGCTTATAAAATTTGTACAGAAATTATTAGATTAAACTACTAGAACTATAATAAATTTAATATGCGTTTCACTATCACTATCACTAGTGATGTTTTAACATATAATCGTCATGCTCTAAATGTATTTAGAATATTCTTCTTCAAATCGTATAATCTTCAGCAATCTAGAATCTAGTTTATTCCTTAAACCTGCCAGGACTTTGAGCCATAAATGATTAAGTGCTAGGCTAAGATGAACAGATCTGGCAATCAATTCACTGTCAAGGGCATGGCCAAGATCTCTGAGTCATCAGAACTAGTTGCGAACTTTTATTTGCAAACTTTTTGGTGGGTTTAGTGGCATTTTGAGTATTAATTATCCCACGCTCTCTACCATGGCTGAGTCCGTCCGTCCCTTCCATCTGCTTGTGAGTGTTTGTTTGCATGGGTTTTTAGTACCCAAACTATTGCTAATTGCCAAAAGTATCTGTCAGCTTGATTGCTCCGCTTGGCGCGCCCTGCCTTTTAAAATTGATTTTTACCCATGTTTTTTTTTTTTTTTTTGTCTGTTCTTTTTGCCGATTTTTGCCAAGCCATTAAAGTTTGGTAGGTCGTCTTCCCGCGCCCATATGGTCAAAGTAACTGCCGCTAAGCCAAGCCGTTGCCAAATCGATGCCAATTTAGTCAACGGCTCTGTAAAGGACAAATGCGACTCGATCGTGTTGATGTCGATGTAGCTGGCTAATAGGAGCAGCAGCAGCAGCAACTGCAAGAGCAGAGCCGAATCCGAATCGAGTCGAGTTGAGTTGAGTTGAGCTGACGACGTCATCAATTGGAAATAGATGAAAATACGCAATGCATGCTAATTGAATAATTTGAATTGTGGCACCTACAACAAACAGCTTGTTTGGCATTTGTCAGGCTCACTAATTTAGTTGCTGGAGATATTTTGACAGCCTCGACTTAGCCCGAGCGTGGGTGGGTGCACTCTGGGTGGGTGGCTGCCACACAGCACCAACAGCAACATCAGCAGCAGCTCCGTATCGGATTGCATTATGACCGGGAGTGAAATCAATGCGAATGCACATTTTTGGTCAATTGTGCGGATTGTAATTTATTGCATTTTAAACACTTTTGTTTGGCTGCGATTAAAACAAATGGCCAGACATCTCACACAGAGACGCGATTGGAAATGATGTCATCCCGCAAGATCGGCAGCTGCTGCTGCTGTTGCTGCTGCTGCGAATCTGTGACAGACATGCAGGGTCAGGTTAAAGTTGAATCATTTGTTTATTTTGCAACACGATTTTTCTCTTAGCTCGCATTGATATGCTGCGGACTTGGCCGCTAATTAATCGAGTCCCATTTTATCGCAGACAAAAGCCGCACTGGCAATCAATCCTATCCTATCCTCCATCCAACAATAGACCTCAATGCGTATTATTAACGGACACTGCAGTATCCCAACCGATCAACAAAGAGCCCCAGCAGCAGCAGCAGCCTTAACAGCTTCTAATGCTCGGCGGCATTTTGTTAGCATTGCAAACACGCCTCAAATAGAAGCTGGTCAGGCTCGTTGGAAGTCCTCCAAAGTGCAGTACAATAGCTGTTCTATGCCCACACTTACAGTGCGTCTCATAAGCATAGCTCATAAGCTCAGTGCCAAAAATCCCAGCAGGGATATCCTGCTATTAGGGAAGGATACTCGAAGTTCTTTGCAATATTCTACATGGAATTCATACTATTCCAGCTGGAAAAACAACTCAACTAGAATCAATCCATTAGAATTAAATCTTCAATCGATCAACTGGCTTATAGTTCTGAAACGCGCTGTATACTCACACTTAAATGTATTCCTCTAAAAAAAAGAAACAACTTGGGCAAATATCAACTTTAGTGTATTTTTTTTCGCGAGATTCTTTTAGCGTTTTCAGTTTCGTTTTTTGTTGCCACTGCCGCTGCGGCAGCCGCTGCCGCTGCCTTTGCCGTTGGCTTACAAATAAACGGCTTTAACCTTGAGCGAGCGCATTTGGTTTGTAAGTCACGTCTAAGTCCCCGCTCAAAGGTTTGACAGCAGCGACGACAGTGGCGCGCTGGCTTCGGCAGCGGCATCAGAGCCAATGGCAGCGACGCCTGCGCAGAAATTGGTTTCGGCTGTTCGGTTTTGGCTTCCACTTCGTCTTGCCCATTTTTGCAAAATTTTTCGCGTGCTTCGCTTACCCTTTTTTTGGCCAAGTTCTTGTTGCCAACTTGGTGATGGTGTGTGTGTGTGTGTTATGTTTTATTTATTTATTTTTTTCTGTGTTAATTTTGGAGCTTGTAAAGTTGCTGTGCTGCTTGACCAAGTTGGCTGTTAGCTTTGGCTGGGCTTTGCACGGCACACGAAAAAGGTTAAAACATGTTTTTGAACTAGGTTCGTTCGTTCGACTGACGCTGTCGCTGTCGCCTCCTAATGGCCTACTACCACTACACGTTGTGCTCTTGACAGCCTGTTTTTGTGGCACAGACCGAGTCATGCCTCCAAAGAAGCGATTATGTAATGACCAGCTCTAAAAGCAAGTGGCCTAAGTGCCCAGGCATTAATCGTAAATGCAAGGTGACATGAAAGTCTCTCGATAAAAGTCATTTTAATGGATATTTATCTGTCTCTGAAATGTGCACAGAATTTGGTTGGGCCTATCATAGGATGGGTAATTATTTGCCCAGCTTATTTCCCATTTATCAATGCTGCACTTTGTTTTAGTTTGAGCCCAAAGCCCAAACCAAGCAAATATGAAGACTCTTATAACATGCCTCAAGAGAGAAAGAACTTCTGAAAGCTGTATGCCACTTCCCGCAAATAAATACAGCCATTTTCCAAATTTATTACATTCTGCGTATTTTTCTGAGTAATGAAAACGTTTGAAAAACACAGCCCTATCAGCAATTGTTTCACAGGAACTCCCACATTAAATTTAATTGATAACATGCAGGCCAAGGGTCCCAGTCCACACGACATCTCTTTTACTTGAATACATTTTTATTTATAGCGAAATTTCTTATCAATAGCTACATAAGTTTGTTGATATTTGGCCGCAGAAGAAATTACGTACGTAAGTACTCGAACGTGTGTACCTACACTATGTCGAATAAGTATTTATATAGTAGATTAATTAAAATTAATAAAACTTTTCCTGACAGCTGACTGTGCTCTTTTTTTATGGGCAGTTAGTCACAGGGAAAATTCACATTACCACCTTCATCAGGTACACATTCTGATATTGAAACTATCTCTTTGATGGAGTGTTCAAAAAGTTTAGTTTTTAAAATTTAGACTCAAGTAAAAGCCCTTTAAATCTGGAAAGTATACGCTTTTGTCCATTTTCAGTTAGCAAAGGGTACAATAAGCTTTTTATCTCTCAAAAAATTGAATTCTATAGCTCATACCGTCTCCAATTTCGGATCAATACATCTTCTGTATCTTCTTCGAATGCTGTACCGAGTAGTTGGTGGGTGCGGGCGCCAGGGTGTCACCAGTTGTTCACTTGTTTGTTCCGGCGCAGTGCTGTCGTGCGGTCGGGCACCGGCGTCCCGGAGGCCCCCCCCCAAAGAACGTTGGACAAGGGGGGAGGGGTTAGGCGGCCGGTACTGAGCATGAATGAGGCGGGGGGGCCGCGGGCAAGGGGGCGGGGGGGGGGGGGGGGGGGGGCGGGGGGAGGGGGCCGCAGGCGGCCCACGGCGGGGGTGGGGGGGCCGGGGGGGCCGGGCGGCGGGCGCCCGGGCGGCACGGGGGCGCCCGGGCGCGCCCACCAGGCCCCCCGGTATACAAACTTTCCTGAGTCACTCTTTTCCCACACTCCGCTGGCTTTCTTCTTGGGTCTGACGCAGGTAATACTTACAACACGTGGAGTGGAGCGAAGCGGAGCTAAACACGCGCGATCAATTCGCAAAAATTAATCGCTACACACACACACACAAGCAGAAAACTGTCAAAAAAAAGCTCCACACACACACGCACACAGAAAGCCCAACGATGCCGTTGTGTTGGTTTGCCTTTTGCCAAAAATTTAGCAAATATCAATAATAAAAAAAGGCAAAGTAAATAAAAACAACAGCAAAACCAATTTAACAACAACAAAATTAATATAAACATTTTTGTACTGCTGCTGCTGCTTCTGCTGCTGTTGCTTGTTGTTCTTTTTCTGTTCTCGTTGGTTCGCTTTGGTTGTTGTAGCTGTTAGTGGGGCTGCTCTTTTGCTGTTGCTTTTGTTGTTAGCTATTTCGGGTTTTTTATATGAACATGGGTCTGTGTGGCATGTGTGTGTGTGTGTATTCGCGAATCGAATCAGTTACACACACTTACACAGCAGCAGTGTTCTATGTGTGTGTGCCGTGAACTTTAAATTAGACGAGCCACGACAGAGACAACAACAACAACAGCAGCAGCAGAAGGCGGCGGCACATGCGAAGAGCAGAACCTTAATAAATTTCGCATACTTTGCGAATTTATGCTGAGCGACAAAGACAACAACAACAAGAAGGGCGAACGAGCAGCGTCGCGGGGCCGAAGCTTTTGATACCCTTGTAGATCTCACGAGCTGAAGCAAAAAGATTTCATCAGATGTGCAATAGTTCAGCCGGAAATCCTTATTACTTAGGGATTAGTTTACATAGTCGAAACTTTACGATGCTCCATTTGCTGTGTGGCTAGCATCTGGTGAGCAAATGGATACCTTCTGGAAGGGTATAACGACAGGCAGGCAGGCAGGCAGCCAGCAGCCAGCGACAGTTGTTCATTTCCAAGAGAGGGAGACGCTGAGCGAGAGAGAGATAGAGATAGAGCGGCAGCGGGAGAGCCAAGCCCAAAAGACCCTCTGCCGCTGCTGCTGACGACATCAACAACCATCGCATCGCATCGCAACGCAACGCCATGAACGTCTAATGGCGTCGCCGTTGACTGCATTTTGGCAGCGCTGCCAACATCGCTCATTTTGTGGCGTTTGCCGATCTGCTTCTTCTTCTGCTTCTTCCTCCTCCTTCGCCGCTACTCTGCGTTCAAGGACAAGTGCCGATTGGTATTGGGTTTGGTTTCGCCTCTGACTCAAAGTTGGAGTCGGAGAGAAAGAGAGAGAGAGAGAGCATTGGAGCGCGGAGGCTGTGCGGTGTTTTGGTGTTTGTCGAGAGCTAAAAGGGTTGTCAAGATGAGACTCGGCTGGAAATTGGTTTTTTGGCACATAAATACAGATGGCAGATACACACGCATTCGCGGATTTGAATAAATGTGTAATCCATAGCCGTTATACCCTGTCGGACAAAACTATAAAAAAAATATGTATTAGAAAAAATAGTCGAGTTCCGCTGATGAGAGCTTCTCAGCGTTTAAGTTAAAAGAAATCTTAACTTAAAACTTAACTTAACAAAAAAAATTTATGAATGGGCTAATTAGCAGTAGAATTCGAACAACTATCCTAACCAGGTGGTTAATTCCTCTGAGGAAGGAAAGGGGTAGAAAATCCAGAATCAGTTAGTATATATTACATGATCCCTACATTCTCTTGTTGTACATTAATGATACTCCCTTCATTGAGGGCCCTTGTTAATGGTTTATACTACATATTTAACAGCCTCTCTTTGATCTCATCTTCATCTTCCTTGTCTTTCTCTTAAGCTTCAACAACAAAAGAGAAATCAAAGACACAAACAACAACGGAATTGTTTTGATTTCTCCTTTGGCTCATATCGTTGTTGGTGCTTTTTTTTTTTTGTGTTCCCTTTTTTTTATTGCTTACTTTATTTTATACGCTCGCTTTTTTTTTGTTGTTGTGCGCTTAATTTTTGCATGCACGTTTCGGCGCTGACCTTGAACATTTTTCTTTTGCTTTTGCTTTTGCGTTTTGTGTTTTTGTTTGCTGCTTGTCATTGTTTTTGCCGTTGCTTTTGTTGTTGCGTTACTGTTGGTTTTTGATTTGCTTTTTATTTAAATTTAATTTGGATACTCACACACACACGTGTACATGGATGCGTTTGTGTGTGTGTGTGTGTGCTTTTGTGCCATTACGCTGCTCTGCCACCCCAAGCTAAAGAGGAAGCAACATGCATAAAAACCAGCAGGCGATAATAATAATAAAACATAATAATAAAATAAAAAAAATTATATAAAAAATAAATCAAATTCACAAAGTCACCGACAACCAGTCACAACAATGGAACGCACGCTCTGCTTACGGATTTTATAATTATTCATTTTATAGCCCGATTTTAATTTGGCTGCAATTAAATTTCTAAAAAAAAACAACTACTTAGTCCGGCTTAAGGCGTGGGACATTTAATTATATATTTAGATATCCAATTGTGACGCTATTTAATTTAATTTACTGCAAAAAAGCCAAAAGCTATTTATTACCAAAATTAAGTGAGATATTTGGGAAACAGGAAATTCATTAAATTAGATATTTAATAATTTTGGAAGTTAAATTGCATCAATTTGCTGTGTATCATATTGCTGAGCTTGTTGTTTGTAGAGAAGTCGTGTGGTTTTTGTTTTGTTTTCTTAAGTTAATTAGGTTAATCACAAGACAGCTAATTTCTTAGTAATCCTCAGCAAGCGGATTTTTAAATGGATATCTGGGATATATTCCAGCAATGATTTCGAGTTTTAAATGGATCTGTTCATCGGGTCCATTTGGGGTGCTTCGTCTTTTAAGCTTTGCCAACTAGAGAACGTGGTGTAAAATAATCTTTACATGTTGGAAAAAATAAGCTTTAGAATGAACCCAAGACTTATTTGTTTTGCCAAAAAAATGCATCATTTTTATTCATGTTCTAAATTATATAAAAACACTTTCATCTAGTAGCAGAACACAGACATTCGGATGACCAAGTCATGTTGACTTAATTATTTAATATATTCTATAGTTTAATGTAGCCCGATGCAAGATTTTTTGTCAGTTTTATTTGCTGTTTTGATGTTTTGCTGCTGCCTTTTGCAGCTCATTAAAATTTGTCGCCAACTTTTGCACCTGTCGCCGCGTCAGGCTGCCACCTTCGACATAACAACAACAACAGCAGCAACAACCACCGAGAAACAACCAGCAAAACAAAAAAAAAAAAAAAAAAAAACAAGGAAAATACAAACTTTTAACTGACAATTCGGTCAGACAGAGCTACACAAACGCAGATACACAGATACACGGGTAGACAAATACACAACTACACAGCAGCGGGCGAGGAGCGACGAAATTGAAATCGAAAGTGTCACGGCAGCTTGTTGGTTCTTTTGTAAATTTTGTCGACATCTTCGCTTCCCCTCGCTGGCTGGCGGGCTGCGTTTAATTTAGTTTTTAATTTTGTTCATCGTTTCGAAAAGTGCTTCTGGCCGGGCCGGGCCGGACCATCCGAGAATATGTTTCAGCCGTTTGGCATTACTCGAGCGAAACTATACGTTATTAATTTGACCCCAATTCGGCTGACAGCTGAAAAAGTGTGCAAATATTCTGGGCCATCTCTGGGGGAGACCGAGACCCGCGCGCTGAGCGGGTGGCTGTGCGGGCAGAAATGCTGTAAGTGTTTTGGGCTGACTGTCAGCCGTAGGGTGATTTGTCAAGTGGTCAGATACATTTCCCAACTGACAGCTCGCTGTGACAGGCAGCCTCTTCCGCATCATTTGAGAGATGAAAGCGTGAGACGAGTGCAGGATGCACTCTCGGTCGACCGACCGACCACATGCTAATTTACTCAAATTATCCCAAATGTCAATTTGATATTTATGCTAACAGCATTCGGGATTTTTAATTAAATTGTCAAACTAAAGCGGCTTTGAGTGATTCTGATCGCTAGCCACACCTCTGTGCGCACAACACGGCGTATAATTAATTGCACATTGCGCATACGCCGCGTAAGACGGTCATGTGAAGGATGGCCCCCAGAAGGAGCTGCAGCTGGGGTGCGGGGCAGACAACAAGCAGCCCATGCTTGTAATTTATCATTCGAGTTGTGCAAAAATCCTCATGTCTGGCACAATTAGAAATTAAATACATCAGCACTCGGCACCCGGCACCCAGCACCCAGCATCCGAGACAAGACAAAAGACAAACAAAATTAACTTGTCCCGAACTAAGTGGCGGGGCCAACCTGTCGCCTGCGGCTGACAGAACGAGTGCACAAAGCGAAGGCGTTCTGTTCTGCTCAGTTCAGTTCTGTTCCTCTACGTTCTGCGCAGAGCTGTAAATGAAAAACAATTTTGGCTGACCATTTAATTACGGTTTTTTTTCCTGCTGTATTTTCGGCCAAAGGAGGCTCGGCCCACGCGGCAGGCAATGCGCCAGCCTGCAACTCATAAAAATCATCAAATTATGTCTTATTAAGTGTGAAGTGGCAGCGAGAGGCCGCCGCCGCAAATGTCATTAGCCAGTTGCATATACTCGTACGCGCATAGTTCTGGCCAAAACTATGCCAAAGGGAAGCATTTCTTTCTATTTATAAATATATTTATTTCTTGTCAGTGGCTGGACAACATTTTGCGGCACTCGAGTTGGCTTAATTGCACCGGAAGTGCTGTCATCAAAGCAGTTTTTTTTTTTTGGTGCTGCTTCCACTGCTTTTTGGAAACAATTATTACACATTCGGCCTGGGAAGAAGCGCGGGAAGGGCATGCAGCTGCCTGCTTATTTGACTTTTTTATGGGCGAACATTTGTTTAATGTTCTATTTTTGCTTTTTGCTGGGATTCGCATATTAATCGTGTGAGCTTATGAATCACACAAAAAGCTTCTATAAAGATTTTGGATCCATTTTCATAATCTCAGGCATTGTCAACTTAAATGTTGTTTTTTTTTTTGCTTAAGGGATTTGCAGCAGGCTCAGACACCGACACCGACCCCGAATTCGACTCCGATTCCGAGTCAGACGGGGCGTGTTGTGCACTCGTCTGGACTTTGTGGCATATAAATTAATTGACTCATGCCAGACCCCCCACACACACACTCCAGCAGATCTTTTGCGTTGCTCCTCGCGATGATGAGTCAGTCAAGCCAATAAAAAGTGCTTCGCTTCGCTGAGCCCAGCCACTTACAAGCCGCGGAGAAATGCCGGCTCGTGGCTGCCACTTGCGGCAACTTCCCAGCGACTTGCCAGCGACTGGAAGAGTGCTAGAATATGGCGATATGGGAATGTGGATAAATCTGCAAGTTGCTGGCAAATCAAAGCCAAGCCAAGTCAAGACAAAACAAAAGCGTAGCGCACAGCAACCGCAGCCGCAACTCTCGGCAATCATCATCAGCCTCAGACATCATCTGCATCAAGTTGTGGCAACTTTTAAGGGTCGCAGCGGAGTTGCCAGCAAGTGGCAAGTGGCATGTGTCATGGCTGGCAACATCCATCCGACAAGTGTTTGGCTGCGGCCACAGCCTGAGCTTCTTCTACTGGCTCTATAAATGTTGGGTTGCCTCTGGTAAAGTTCTCCCCACATGTTTGCCCCAGCAGCCAATGCCGTGGGGACTCACTCTGGCCTGTCTGTGGCAATTTAGTTTTAGATTTATTCAAAAACTCCAGCTACATTGTCAACATTCCTTGCCAAGGGTCAACTTTTGACAGGACACTTTCAGGGGATGTGTAATTTTTAAGGCTCGTGTTTCGGGCTTACATGTAACGGCAGAAAAGAAGCTGAAAATTCCTTCGACTGCCTTAGCCACCGAATGAGGCTACCTTTGGCGAACTACCTTTAAGGATCTCAATTTCAAACGAAGAACTATTAAATCGAGGGCACAAAAGTTCAACGAACATCAATTAATATCCACTTACAAGCATTCAATAATTTGAAGCATAAAACGACAAGAACACAAATTAAATTTGAATAAATAATACATACAGATTACAGTTACAGCCACATTAGCATAGCTGTAAGCCCACTTGACCCTCTACTAGTAAGCGACAACAACAGCAACAGCAAAAGCAAAACAACAACTAAAACCCAACTTTTTCAAGGTTAACTTCAGAGCAAAAACCACACTCGACTAACAACAATAACAACAACACCCGCAACAATATTATTTTGGTATTGTAAAGCCGCTCGCAAAAATTTCAATTCGAAAACAAAATGAAAACCCAATTTTGCATGCGTTGAGGGCCCAACGACAAAAGCAACAACAACAAAAATGGTCAGAAATAGGCCAGTCAGTCGGTCGTAGGTATACCTATTTAGGTATTCAAATGTTTACAGCTCGATCCGATCCGGCGTGGGACCAGCATGGTGTTGGTGTGGGCCCAGAGGCTTAGAGGGTGTAACGGTGCGGGAGGAGTGGCATCAGCGGCGACTGACGAACGCCCTTTACCTTGCTGACACACATTTTATGCTAAGTAGCCAACGGCAACGGCCAGCGGACTGTTCAAGGTGTTGGTGCGGATTTGGTTGGTGTCTCTTTTTTTACTGTTGATTTATTTGTATGATGGTGATGGCTTTCTTGTGGTGCGGTGGGGGTTTGCCTGGGTTTTTGTGTTGGTCTCTGTGCTGATCCTCTTGTGGAGCCTGATATCAATCATCTTCATATACATTTCCAATATAAGTTATCTGTTGTTATTGTGTTGAAGTGTTTGTTGCTGTTTTGGGATCTTCCCTGTATCCCTCTCGGTCTCTGTAGCCATAAATTTTGTTGTTAACCTGGCATCGTGAATAATTTGTTTTTCGGTTATTTTTCAAGTGCGGACAACCTTCGAAATTGCCAAAAAAAAAAAAAACGCGCACACTTACACTCAGCGAGGGAATAGGCATACATATTTACATATTGTTGTTGTTTTTGTTTTAAATTTTATTTGTTTTGTTTTCAAAGTGAACTTGAGAAATGCTTGCGTGAATATTTTTTCATTTTTACAACATTTTATTGCTGAAAAAAACATAAAATACAAATATTAACTTCAGTCTACACTAAATGGGTAATAAATGCAGAATCAAACATCAATAAAACTTTTCACTGAACTTTTCACGATTCCCACAAAAAATATATAAATAAATATACAAAAAAATATGCTGAATCGATGCGAGAATAATCGGAGCAATTGTCCGATTCAATTTTAATATTTACCTCTATCGTAATGTAAATATTTAAAGCTCATTTCTTTTTGTATTTTTTGCTACATTTATGTGTCATCAAAATGCGCTTACAAGCGCCAGCAAACTTGGCCTGAAACATGACAACAACAAAATTACTGCTGATTTGCTTAAACCAAAACGCAGCTATCAACTTTTTCTCGGCTAATTTTTTTTATATTGTGAATTTTGTTTCTTTTTGTTGACGCAGCTGGGCCGCTTTTTGGGGCCTCTCAGCTTTCGATGGCGAATGCCCGGCGCCAGCTTCAACGGGGGCCCCCGCGAAGGTCTGACAAGCGCCGGCCAAAGCGATTCAAAAATGCAAACTATAATTTGGCACACACACACACACTCATTATATACGACTATATGGTATATATATTTTTTTATATTCCCATTGGGTCAAGCAATGTTACAAAGCTGTAACAAAAACAAGACTATAAAGTGCTGTAATGCGACGCTTATGTGGCCATAAAATGTCAAAAAAAAATGTACTCGACTTTTTGTTGGTTTTTACTGGGCAAAGTGAGCGGAGAACTGGGCTGAATATTTATGTACATATATATATTCTCGTACACACAGAAAATAACATAATGCATCAATAGTGTGGATTATAAAAATAAAACGTCAAGTAACATTTTGAAATGATAATTATGCTTTAATATTAATAATTGAAATTATTATTATTTTTTTTATTATTTCAAGTCTTTATAAATGTTTTCCATAAGAATTGAGCAATTTATAAAATGTATGATCAAGATTTTGTAAAATTTTTAAAATTAGCACTTTTTTCTATATTTCCTATACAAAATTATTATTTTATTATACTACCAGAAGCAATATATATAATTACTACAAGTCGAAATATAAGATCAATGCCCACAAAGATCTTTTTTAAGTTGCTCAAGCCGAACTAAAATAGTTGAAAGCCATTTATATCATATTTATATTTTTAGTATTTGAGAACAAGTTTGAATCGATTTACCTGCAAAACCAGCAGAGCGGAGCGGAACGTCCACTCGTGGGACCCGCACCGAGCTCCCACTTGGGTAGCTTCGCTTAGGTTACTCTCAAAAAGAACAAATAGATATATGACTTGGTAAGATACCCGTCGACATTTGGCAAAGGCGGACTGCGTTTTGGCCGCGTTGCAAGCGCGTGTTCTAATGCGAAATTAATTCAGCGGGTTTTTTGCTCGTTTCTGTAATCTTTGTTCTTGCCTTTTGGCTGACAGAATCACTGGCTGACTGGCTGGCTGGCAAATTAAAATCTTTTAATCAAATGCGAAATACGCTGGCTAATTTTACTATTTGATGGCTTTAGTTGTTGGCAAAAGCAGCTGCCTGCGCTGATGCTGCCACTGTCGCTGCAGTTAACTGGTTTCGCTGCTGCTGCTGCTGCTGCTGGCCAAAAGTGGAGCTTTTTTTTGGGTTTATGTCTTGTTATGCCTTCTGCCGTCGCGTCGTTAATGAACGAAGGTCAGTCTATGTTTATGCCGGTGCGCTGTTGGGTTGATAGCCTGCCTGCCTCTGACTCTGCCTCTGCGATCAGCCCCGAGATCGAGTTCGAGCCGTGGTCGCGGCCGAAACACAAAATATGAAATAATTTGTTTGGCAACTAATTTGCACGGTTTAGTTATGCGAACAGGAAAGCGAACAAGCGAACAAGCCAACAGCTGCACTCGCGGGGGTTTTTATTGTCTGGGAACTGCCAGTATTAGCGGATATTACACGGAATATGTGGCATAAATTCCAAGAAAATGTCATAACTAATTTCGTGGGGGCTGTACCAATTAAGCCATTGATGAGCTAGATCTGTCAAGGGATTTGATTCTGTTGGATTGGGGGGTGTGGGGTAGATATACATATGTATCTCCTATAATCTATGCATGTGTTGATGATAGATTTACAGCTGGATCTGTGTACCCTCACAAATAAACAAATCTCTGACTCTTCCTGGATTCTCACTTCTGCGCCATAGATTACACCCCGTTAAGTCACCTTTCACATGCGATCTATCAAATCCAAAGATGGTTCAAAGCGGCCGCAGACCACTCGGCAAACAACAACAACAACAACGAAATACCATAAATATAGCAACACACACAGAGAGATTTGGGATAATATTACGGCCTAAGGCATGGGCTATCTACCTCTCTCTTTCTCTCTCTCCCCCCTGCCCGTTGAGGTTGCGGCTCATGTGAAATGCAAACAGGCAATTAAATGGCGTTGCTGGCTGCACTTGCCCAGATCCGGCCACAGACCCAAGTCGAGTATAGAAACACACACACATATGTATCTGCATATGTATATGTAACTTTGATTCCTCTATGCGTGTGTGTGTGTGTGTGTGCTTGGGTGCTGCGCATGCGTCCAGTTTTTACAGTTTTATTAACTGCATTTTTATCTAGCTGCAGCAGCAACAGCAGCAGCGAAGGCAACAGCGAAGGCAGCAGCTAAAGCAACAGCAACGAGCTGCACGAACTGGCTCTCGAGCGGAAAAAAAAAAAGTTGTTGCTGCTGCAGCCGCTGCACGAAATACCCTTTTGGCCAAGAATTTAGCCAGCCAAAGGTATCGCGCCAGCCAGGAGAGAGAGAGAGAAATGCGGCCAGAACAAGGCAGGAGGAGGAAGCTGGCTAGCTGGCTGGCTGCTGGACCGCCTTGCCGCACTTGTTCGCTGCCTTTTGGCTTGGCTGGAAAACCAGTCGAGTCTGTCGTTGTCTAACTGTGTTTGCTGCGGCCAGTGTTCGGGGCAAGTGCAACGGCAGCAGCAGCAACAGCAACAGCAGCGGCAGCAGCCACGTCCGTTGGCCCAGGTCTGGGGCTTATTATTTATAAGAATTTATTTGGCCCACAACACTGGCAAAAAACACACGATCGAGTTGTAAAGCAAAGACTAACAACACAAACAAGTCAAAGAAATCAAATAATGATAACTGCAAAGGTGGGCATTCCTTAACTTATTCCTAATGCTGCAAGTTCTGCCTCCTCTTGTTGCTGCTCCTGCTCCGCCTGCTGGCAGCGGAAATCGCTTGTCCTACAAAGGCCCAAGTGGCAAAGGAGGCAAAGGAAGAGGCTGCTGGCTGCTCGTCTTGTTATTTGTTGCAGGCCGTTGCAGGTCGGACTGGTTGTTGTAATAGAGATAGCTTTGGCTTCCTTATAGGGGCAATCAAGCAGCGACTTCTTCGGGCTACTTCAGGTTGCAGTTGCAGTTACCGTTGCTCGTTGCCCGTTGCCCGTTGCAGTTGCATATTTACACAGGAATGTCAACAATTTCCTTTTAATAATTTTCCAGTTTGACAAGTTTTTTTTCTCTGTTTTTTTTTTTGCTCCGCTCGTAACTTCTCTGATTGATGCGAATAAAAATTGCAGCCGCAAAAACCTGAAGAAGAATCTTCATTTGGGCAATTAATTAATTTGGCAAACACTGGAGTAGGGGTAGGGGGTACGGGTACTTGGCTTAGTACGAGTATCTTGTTGGCTTACGAGTGCTGCATCCAAGTGGGCTGCAAATCTTGGGCTACCGCTACATTTTGTAAGTCAATATTGAAACGAGATGCGAACGGTGGAACGATGTGCAAATAGCCAGCAGAGAGAGGACTCAACACCGCTCAGGTACAAGCTCACACAACACACACACACACAGATCAAGATACAGATACACTCGGATGCTGTTGCTTCTGCTGCTCGGGTAGGTGGTGGGCAGGCAGTTGCAGCACTTGTGCACACTTTGGGAATTGACTTTTGCCACCTCCCCATGGCACCACCGAGTGGCTGGCTTTGTTGTAACCAGCTTGTGGAATTTCACACGACAATTTGTGCACTGCGTTTTCTGGTTGTCAGTTTGGTTTGTGGATTATGCAAAAGTGATTTTGGTGGTCATGTGGTCAATGGTGGAATGAATCTGTATTTTCGATATTCAATTTTGGAGTTGATTTGCGGGTGTAAATCAACAAATATTATTAGCACACTTGAGCGCACTTGAATCCATCACAAAATGACAACGAGAAACTTTGCTAGAAACCCTTAGAATATTTCACTGCTCCAAATATTTTTAAAACTTTTAATAAACAAAAAAAGTACTAATAAAAGTACGATGAGTTACACGCGCTGCTTAAGCTCTAAAATCCAAGAAACATCAGCCCGATATTCCACAGATTATAGCCCACCATTTCCTCTAGGGCAACATGTTCCCAGGCAAGTGGCCTGACAACAACCCAACTATTTGGCCCGCTTTGATTACACCGTACACCGATTGACCGTAGGAGCTGTAAAAACACATGTATCTGTATCTGCAGCTGATGCTGTCAATTTGCGGATTGACGGGTATTCAATGTGTCCTGACCAACCCCCAGGGGGGGAAACAAGAGGCAAAGCTGCTCAGTTTCCTGATCTTTTTGCTTGACTTTTCCGCCTGGTACTGGTGCTGCTGCTGGTGCTGTTTTCTACCGCCTCGTTTGATCGTTTGATTTGAGGGAAATTGAGTTGCATGTTGCTGGCCAAAAAGCGTCTTAGAGTCTTGTCTTAGATCGCAATACAAGTAGCCATCGCCTGTAAAAATAAGGAACACCAATAACAATTACAGGCAACAAGCAATGCAAAAACCAGTAGACATCAACGAAATGATTGTAATTTGCACTCCGTTTACACGATGCTTTTAGCAGTCTGGGCGTGGTCACACCTGCTACGTTACTTAGACTTAAGCTTAGAGCTGATCGAGCCTGGCATACCTAGCTGATAGTCCTAAAAATAGTACCATAAATACCATATACACATATAATCTATAAATACGTTTGTACGTAGCGTAGTCTTAAGCGGATGCAGATACAATTCTGCCATCAATGGAGCCATTAAAATGCAAACCAAAATCCCACACAAACAATATCATGTCTTGCCCAAACAAAAACAAAAACATATAGATATTAAATGTAATCGAATATTTAACGCATACACGAACAGCATCAAGTTACCCATTTAGATATTATTTTTTTGGAGTCTTAAGTTCAATTATGCGCATCAGTTTTTATTTGATTGTGAATCCAAATACTTCTTTTATCTATAATGTGATTAGACTAACTCTGAACTTTGTATATTTCTAGGTAAGTTTTTGTGATGGATGATGGAGACCCAACCCCTAAAAACAATTGCGTAATTATCTATACATATTCCTAAAACATACAAAAAATCGACCAATCAACAGGTAACATATGAACACTAAAATATTTAAATCAAGATGATTAAAGTGATTTATTTTTTGAGAATTTTTAATTTAATAAAATCCACTTTCATTCGAGTTTTACCAAACAATTTAATTTCATTAGCCATTATGTTCTGTGTTTACGGGTACAATCCTTGAAGATGACAGGATACAATACAGAAAACTCCAATATGAAATTAATTGATGTGTCTCCAGGTTGCCATAAAAACTACAACTACAACTACAATTTTGAAACAATTCCCACTAAATTATCATACAAATTTAATTTAATTGCAATTGGTTGAACATTTAAGCAAAAACCGAAACTGTTGCTGGCATTTCGTGCCCCTCCACCTCCACTTTTCTCTGGCGTTCAACCCACCAAACGCGTAACTCCCTTGGCCAAGAATTTCCCCTTTGCTGTTGTTCACATTCCACTTTCACACCCCCTCTGAGCGCGCTGACCACAAGCCAACAAAAAATGCAACAAAAAATAGCGAATGTAAAAAATAGCTTGAGTGGAAAAAAGGGAATTGGCCCCTGGGGAGGGAGGCGCTGCAGTGGAGAAAAGCGCAACAGCTGAAGGGCAAACAAAAACCGAACGGAAACAGGAGAACGCTTAACCCAAAACGAGCAGAGCGGAAGGAGAAGGGAAGGCGCATGGGGAAAGGGTGAACAGAGCAGAGAAGAAAGGAGCGCCGTAAAGTGTCATAAAAAGCGCATAATAAAGTGTTTGCCCCACTTGGACACGCCCAGAGATGAACGAACAAGAGCAGGGGGGGAGGCAAAAAACAATTTCATCTGCCATAATTGTTGGTCAAATAATTGCTGTAATTTTGAATGCAATAAAGTTTAATGCGCGCAGATAAATTTTCGTTTAAGCCAAAAGCGAGGAGGTGGCTCGTGCCGGCACGGCGCGGCTTCTGTCTGCGACGTCTTCTTCGTTTGGGGTGGGTGCCACGCGGCGTATCCGCAACTTTTAATGCACTCTGATGAGGACAGGAGGGGACAACGACGGTGACGGGGTCTGCCTTTGGCTGTCATACTTTCGGTTTATGGCCGCCATTCTTTTATGACTTCATTTTGTAAATAATCCAAAAAATGCAACTGCAACGTGGGCAGTGCCGCCCGCGCCCCCCGTAATCAGCCCCTGCCGTTAAGCGACAGGCAGGCAGCAGCTACACAAATTAATTAAACAAATAAACAAAACCAAAACAAGACAAGACCAAGATGGAGATGGAGATGGAGAGGCGATGGAGTCGATGGAATCTATGCAAATCTGCATGATGTCAGCAGCCAAAAAAAACAAGAGAAAAAAATAGTTAGGGAGAGGGAGAGAGAGAAGTCAGCAGACTGCGAGTGCTCTCGTATGTATGTTGGTATGTATGCATTTTGGCGTGGGCTGCTGCGTGCATCTGTCAGATACGGATTCGGAACAGCAAGAACCGTAGAACGGATTCCTCGGCGATCGCAATCGGCCTCCAACTTGTTGCTGTGCTCACTCGCATTACTCATAAATGTGTCGCCCATCTACCTGCCCCCAAAAAGCGCCCCCCCGACCAGAACCTTTTCTGACCATTCGCGTTGGCGTCGCTTGTGGGTCAGACTCAGACCCCGGCGAGCGTCAAGCTCCTTTTTGGCATTGTTCTCGCTGGCCGGCCTGGGGTTGGGCTCAAGCACAGGCTCAGGCTCGTGATTCGTAATGGAGTCAAGGAGAACATTGAGCACTGCCTGGCCAGGCCACCGGTCGACCGGTTTCTTCTTCTCTCCCAGCCCCAATGGCCTAATGGCGTGGGTGTGCCACAAACGGCAGCCGCACCACCAAAACTGAACCACAACCGTAGGAACAGCAACAGCAAGCAGCAGCTGAACACCACCAGCGACCGCATTGGGCACTGGGCCGCAGCGGCTCTTGTTAGCCCAAAAACCGCACTGACGGATTGCTTTCTAATGGACGCCAAATGTAAGCCGATGCCGCCTGACCCTTTGCATAGCAATCCCGCACCTCGGCTGTCCGACTGGCCACGGATTGCCTGACGTTGCCGTGACCATAGGAGACCCTAATAATCTCGGCTGCCCTCTACTGCAATCCACTCGACACGAACATAAAGAATGCCAGATATACTCTATCAAAGGGGTAACATTAATTTGGGAGTAGCATTAAAATTCCATTAATAGAATTATTAATTTATTAATTAAGAAATTCATACGAATTTACTTGATTAAGTTTCTCTTTTTTTTTTTTTTTTTTAGAGCAGTTGGAGAAGTCTTTGTGGAACTTCAACTGCAGCTACTCCCACCTAAAGGTTATCCCTTCCTGGTGGAGCATTTGCTCTTCGGTTTGGCCAGTGTTGGCCTTTCTTGGCAAGCTTTGTTGCTGTTGTGGCCGCTCGCATGAAAACGGTTAAAACGCCGCAGGCGCGTAACCTGTCTTGAGACCTTTTGCGCAAGTGCAAAAATTGGCCAAAGCGGCGGCATCGGCAGCAGCAACAACAACAGCAGCAACAACAGCGGCAGCATCAGCGGCATTTAGCCAGGCCTAAGTCTGGGTCCGAGAGTCATAGTCAGAGTCAGAGTAGGAGTCGGAGTCGGAGTCGCAGTCCAAGTCCGAGCGGGAGTCAGAGTCGTTGTCTAAGCCCAAGTTCTCGTATCTGTGTCGCTGCTGGCCACTTTTGGGCTCGCAGCATGCGATCACATCACCATATTTGGCCAAGACTGCATTTGCTGAGCTGGCCAAAAATCCATTGCACGCCACTTGACTTGCCAGTCTTACTCGTATTTGGTTAGACATCGCCCTAGGCCAGAGGCCCCCAAAATCCCGCCGCCACTTCACCCGTTCTGGGCCGGTTTTTTGTGTGTGTGTGTGTGTTTTTTTTTTTTTTTTTTGTTTTTGCATGCCGCTCATAAATCCCAGAGAATTCTCATTTTCTCTCAAAGCCTGCTGCTGCCTGCTGTAGCGGCCGATGCCGATGCTGATGCTGATGCAGCTCCTGCCTGCTGCTGTTACTGGTAATTCAAGCTCACATTTGACTTTTAACTTTGGGCCAGCCAAATGTGCAACGTGGCCAAATATGCTGCGGCCATTTTGGCCATATGTGCGCAGCTCTGAATGGCTGGCGATGGCGAAGGCGATGGCCTTACCCTATTCTCCATTGCCCCATTCGGAGTCGCCTCTCCCCTGCCCTGCCTTTACCATGTGTATGCGTGCTTCTAGGTGTGATCAGCGCGCGTCTCCGTCCATCGATATTCGGTCCGAGATCTGCGTGACCGATAATTTTGATTTAGTGGAAACGTTTTCGGGGGCTGCTTCTGGGAATGAATTTCAATGCATCGACAGCATAGAGCATCATCATGATCAACAAGATCATCATGATTGCAAATCGAGAAGCAATTTTAGTAATCTCTAGGAGCTTTGCATACAAATTTGGTGTCTTGGGAAAAATGTCTGAAAAACCCTTTGAATAAAAAAAAGAAATTGTGGAAATAGGAAACAAGCGGGAGATAAATGTATGTGATAATTCTGCTCTATGTATTGATTAAGCATGAAAAGATAGCACGAAGTTTATGATTCAATTCCCTTTGAATTAGTTTTGAAGTTAATTGTGGCAAGAGTCCAAGTGGAAGTGCTCGTTAAACCCTTTAAGGCTGGGCAGCGTCTGCAACTTGGAAAGTTAAGCCGAGCAAATCCGAACTAATCAAATTAAGGCCACACTTTAAGAATTAACGCGGCTTGTAAATATTTTTAACGGTGCTGAAGTAATGCGCGCCATCAAAACCGTTGCAGCGTGCCACCAGCAGTAGCACCAGCACCAACAACAACAGCAACAACAACAACAACAACAACAACAATAATAGCAAATAAAAAACAGTAAAGCAACGATCCAAAAACCAACAACAGGAGAGGTAGAAGTAGCAGCAGAAGCAGAAACAGAAACAACAGCAACCAAAGCAGGCATATAAACAAACATAATCGCTGGCGCCACGACACGCTTCGTGGGTCAAAAGCGGTTGCAGTTGCAGTTGCTGCCAGTTGCCACTGCCACCAAGTGAGTGCAAAGCGAAAAAAGCCAAAAAAGAAACAGCAACAACAATAGCAACAACAGTAGGCGAAGCATCGTGGCAGAAGCATCGACTGCCGCAACAACAACAAGCACTGCACTGCACTGCCCTGGCTGGCTCGCCGAAAAAATATGAGCATTAAAAAAAATAACCCACACATAATGAAATATATCAGCGGAGGGAGCGAACTAGAGAGGTTGAAAAACCTAAACCCACGACTAACAACGGCCAGGAGAAGTCTTTCTTAGCCGTAACGAAGCTTGAAGTACTCTTTCAGATTTGTTGCTCCCATGGAAACTCAATCGTGGTCAAGCTTAAAGGGAATATGTGGACGAAATTTGATGTGATTATCTCAGAAAAAAACAAAATACTCTCATAATGAATTGCGATCTATTTCAATGAAAGTTTTTAAAGTCTTTTCTTAGGAATTTTTTTGTTGAATTTGTATTCTTATTTCTTTCTTTATTAGTTAGATTTTTATGAAAAATATCTTTAGCTTTGGCATTGATATATGTATTTTCAAAAATATAAACTCAGCTGTTCGTGCCGGATCACAAGTCCTTCCTGCTCTGCGTTGCAATATTCACACGAAAATAAAAGCACTCTCTTGAAGAGTGTCGAATAGAACTGCACATGCAACGTCAGCTAAGCTCCGTGAAGGAATGGGCAAGGAGGTGGAAAACTGCGGAAAAGGGTACCACAGCTGGCACATTTCTTTTACAGCCATAAAGGCAAAAGCCAGTTGGGAAGGTAATCCATCAATAAAACGAAAACGGGCGCGTGCAACGAGTCCGTCAGCGTCTGGTGAGAGTTAAGGGAGAGAGAGAGAAAGGAATGGAAAAGAAAAGAAAGAGGCGGTGCGGGGGTGACGACTACCGAGGGCATCAAGCACGTTATGGCTGTAGATTTTTCATGATTTAACTTGGTTGCGGCTGCACTTGGCTGCTTTGGCTGCTCTACCGTTTGTTGTTTCTGCTCGTACTTTGCGCTCATTATTATGATTATTATTTTTTAGCAGACATTCCCGGTGTTTGTCCGCGTGTCCGTGCGTCTGCTGGCTGCTGCTTCTAATGCGGCGCACTCATTCAATCAGCAGTAGGAAACCGTGTAATCAACGCGCGCATCAACGTTGCATATCTCACAGCGTTCCCTCCGCTCTCTCCCTTTCCACTCTTCCGTTGTGTCTGTCAGTCGTCTGCTGCCTGCAGTCGTATATTTGCTCATCTCATGCAGCCACTTAACGGTTCTTCAGTATACATACGAGTATGTACATACATCCATTTGCACTTGTCTGCAAGCAGTATCAGTAAGCAGTAAAAAGCATCGCAGTAAGCAGCCCCAGAAGAAGCAGCTCTACCATACTTCTGTAAGCAGTTAATTTATGTGTAATTGGCAGAGCGTTGCGCTTGCGTTCAGATTGTGGGCTGTCCGCTAATGGGACGCTATATGACTGGGCATTAATATCCAGCTTAAGTAATGAAGAGTGGTTGTGGCCATTGTTGTCTGGCTCCAGGTCCACGGTATCACAAAATCACAAAAGGAAGATCAATTGATTGTTAATCAATTACTTATTACTGCCAGGAGTAAATTGCCAGTTAAAGATAAACGGTGATTACATTACGCTGATATGTAGAGGGGCCATTAGATATTGAGTGATTAGTGATTAGTTATAATCGGGGTATTACGGAGAAAAAATTACTTCAAAATCAAAATTATTCTGCCGGGCATGAGTATGTTAAAAATGTTTAAATGTACAATATAAAAATTGTATTTAATACAAATCTGTCATCTGTCATGTACCCAACATAGGCATGCCTCTAGCTGTAATGATGAATATCAATTCAAATAAAATATTCCAATATAAACAAACATAATTATTCCATTGAAGGGAATATTTAACCTTCTAAATTATGTTAAAAGTACGTAACAGTTATTTCCTAGAACAAACTCTGATGGCAACACACATTTTATAATCAATAAATACACGTATTCAGCTGTCCAAACAACCCAAAGCGGAAATTGTACCAATTAAACACTCCATTTTGGCAAGTATCAACCGTATGATTTGGCAATATTTTGAGGTCAGGTAATGCGGCAGTAAGCCATTGTCGACACGTGTCCGTCAATGAGCCGTGTAAAAGTGGCCACTGGCCAGCAATCAAAGCCGAATTCAGCCAAAGCAAAACCACACACACACACAAACAAGATACAAGTATCCAAAGCACAGATAATTAAGCTGCAAATTGTAGCGTGAACTGAATGGCTGGGCTGCTGCTGCTGTTGTTGATGCTGGCACGTGCCGCACATCATTCATAAAGTGCAGCAAACAAGAGCCACTGCAACAGCCACAGCCACAGCAACAACAGCATTCGGTGTGAAGTGATGCTGGAGTGGAGAGCAAACAAAGCCAAAAGCCAGACGAGCTGGAGCGCAAGCCGGAAAATGTAGAGCCATGAAAAAAAAGCGCACAGCCGAAAAGCGTCGAAACTGTTTAGACGTGTATTCCGACTTTGAGATACCCGCTAAGAAGGTTTCTTTCTGATTTTACAAAGGAATAAAGCGAAAAGTTAAAAATGCATTTAACAGAAAATTGCTAAATACTTCTGGATATCAAACATTGTTACTTTGGTTGCTCTCTGTTCCAGGGATCTAAGATTTTATTCAGCCACTGTTCGGGAGTAGGTAGACACACCCTTTTTCTGTCCCTTACATATCGTGTCTACACCTAAGCGAACACAACATACCCTTGCACTCTGCAGAGGGCCTCCTCTCACTCACTCCCTCTCCGTCTCTTACTCTGGCAGACTGCAGCTTAATTGAGTGCAACAAGTTCTGTCGCCCAGCAGCGAAGAGAGCGACGAAAACGTGGCCAAAGAGCAACAGCAACATTAAGAGTCAGAGGGAACAAACAAAGAAACTTTTCGCCTGCTTAGGCGCCAGTTTCAGGGGCACCACATCCTGAGAGAGGCAGAGCCGACTGACTGAACAATGCAATTGTCGACTGCCGCCACCCTGCCCTGCCCTGCCCTGCCCTGCCCTGCCTCTTTCCGACCCGCATTGATGTTGTCTGTCAAAGCAGACAGATTACCGCCACGGCACTCCGCTCCACGGCTCGAGCTGAAGGTCACGCCTCGCGCGCCTCTCCTGCTGCCATTGTTGCCCGGTGTCTAGGCAGCAGCGTCATCGTCTCAGCATTCCCATCAGCCTCATGGGCCGCCTCCGCCGCCTGACTCACGTTTTGCTCATTTGCAGCCCGCTTCTTTCACCCACCCACCAACACTCAGGCACACAGTTCGGTCCACGTCCACCCGTTCGCCCGTTCGCCCGTTCGCCCTGCCCTGCCATCCATCCATCCGCTCAGTCATTCATTCAGCCATTTAGTGGCTCTCTCAATCCGTCATTCCCGTTTTCGCATTCGCTTCCATTCAGCTCTGTCGTTTCTCTTCAGTGTTTCTTTTTTTTTTCTTTGTTCACTTTTCGCTCGGCGCTCTCGGGGTCAAGGTAGCCCCGTCACTTGATAATGATTGTGTTTGCGCCTGACAGTGGGACTGATTAGTATTTATTGATGTGAAAATAATGTGTGTGTGTGTGTCGGATGCTGCCACCACCTAAGTTAAATGGTAATTCGAAATTTGTGCATTCCAATTCCAATTGAATCTGAGAGTTTGAGTTTAAATAGTTGAATAATTATTAAATAATATTTACTGCACGTATTGTGAATATCCTGAAAAAGTCAGCGAACTATAAAGAAACAAGATGACAAATCAAGTGAATATTTCTTTCAAACATTCCAAGTAATTCCAATCCATATGAACTTAACACATTTTTCCACACATTCGGCCCACTGTTTCTGGTTGATGGGAAATTAGAGCCGCAAATTTAATTTATAGAGGTATTGTTGTAGCTGCCTTCGCTTGAGGTTTTCGCCGTTTCGCTTTCCTTTGGCAAACCGCTCATAGTAGATGTAGATATAGATGGGCCGCTCTGATGCGGGCAGCCCAGCCTCATGCGCTTTCGATTCGTCGGCAAATTGGCCAGATTGGGCAAAAAACTAATAGTTTTATTTATTACATCGATTGCCCTACCTGTGAGTCGGAACCCTAATGCCCGTTGGCTTACATAAGCAACCAAACCCCTCCCGAGACGCAACAATCTCAGACTGGAATCATCTGCCTTTTGTTTTCACAGCAGAAACAAACCAACAAAAAAAAAACACAAAGTAAAACTGATGGAAAAAGAGTAAAAATCGTTCAACATTTTTGCGTAGTTTAATTTCACAGTTCAGTGCGTTTTGGGGCGAGCAGATCGCGGCTTAGACGCGCCCATCCCACCCTCATATGTACGAGTATCTCTATTATACATTTTTTAGGAAGGTACAGTCCGTTTCAGTGCTGGCAGACATATGCTCTCCATTTGGGTTTCCGTAAGCCCCCCCACCGACAGTTGTGTTCTACACTGTCTGGGTACATATGTTTGTAGATTTTTGTACTTACTTTCCCATTTACAAGTTGCACGCAGCCATGTGGTTAGACAGCACCCCAGCACCCCATCAACCCCTGTGCTTTAAGCCAAACAAAAGACAACAATGGGGCTGGCTGGCAGTCCGACTAGTTTGTTGGCCAAAATGCAGCCTTGGCTTCCAAACGGAAGTTCAATGCGGCGTCGCTTTGACGCTGGTTTGCCCCTACTTCCGGTCTCCTCTGTCTCTATGTCTCTTGTCCCGCGCTCTTGACTAAAAATGTATGCATCACTTCTCGAGCAGCTGGCTTCATCGCCATGTAAATTTCCGAATTTCCATATCCCTCAAAGAGCAAACCTTTACAAGCATTTCCCCCGCCATTTCCCCCTGCCACCATGGTCAGAGAAAATTTATGACCTTAACTAGGCAACAATAAATAAATATGCATTACACACCAATATTACACACACGATTGCATCTACGGCTGATAATGGATAATAATTAAGTTTTTTGGATTATTTAATTTGTGGATTCGGTCATGAAAAAACATTTACAAATTGGTAAATGTAATATGTCTAAATATATCGGTGATATATTGTGCTTATGTGACATCAGGAATATTCATTACTGCAAAAACCATACAAAAAACATTTGATTTACGACTAAATGTTTATCTCGCACAAATATAAAACATCTAATGTGCAAATGGATAAATTAATTCATTTTTAGTGCTTGGATGTGTATTAATGTAAATTAAAGTAAATTGATTTGCTGCTGGAAGAAAGTACAACTTCCTACCCAACATTTTCCCATATCACAGCGCAAAGTCCAATTCATATCTGTCCTCATATATTTTCCATTCGAATGGAACAACACAGAAAATCTGTTTATTTCGTTTTGAAATGTTCATTTCTCTCTGCGAAGATTAGCACTTCAATAGATCATTTTAAATCATGCTAAAATTCCTCTACCATGCAAATGAAATTACATTGCAATTTTTTGTTTCGAGCAGACAATTTTTTATTACACTTATTTATTGCATTTCAATTTTATGTTTGTTTATTACAATATTTTAATGATTTGATGTACAGTAAATTCGGCTAGGTTTTCGTTTTTGTGTGTGGCCAAATTGAAAAGCCATTAAAGTCAATTACGGGCTATAACTTTGACAAATTTTCGATAATACCAAACAGAGACGGCCACGGCCCACACGGCCCACAGTGAAACAGGCGGCTGTTTGTCTGTGTGTGTTGGGGGGTGCGGCAGGGAAACCCATAAATAATAAACGATTTCCATGGCGGGGGCAATTGAAAATCTCTTGTGCTGACAATTAAATGCAATGGAATTAAAGTCAATTTTCCCTCGCACGCTCTGCCACAGCCGCTGCCACAGCATCGGCTGGCGTGCCGCTGCACTGGAGAATTTTTAATGGCCACCTCTGTCACTTGACTTGTCCGGAACTGAAACGGCAACTGTTTGTCGTTCTGCATCCTTCTTTTTTGTTGTTTTTGCTTTTCACTTGGTTACAGGGACTTACAGCAATCGTCGATTGCCTCCCGTGGTGACAGCGGGTCGGGGCGTGGATCGGGCAGAGTGGACTGCAAAGTAGAGGCTGGGCTAGGGCCTCCCACCGACTTTTAATTACGCCATAATTTCGGTGTCATCCAGCTGAGTTCTGTCGCTGATTCTTCTAGAGATGGACATGGACAGTTCCTTTCTTCGTGTCACGCTCTGGCGTGCTTCAAAGTTCCATTTTGAGAGGGCTTTGCGTGCAATTGTGGAAGCCATCCAGCACGTGAAACCCTTTGCCATAGATCTCAAAACGATTGAAAGAGTTTTCGTTGATTTCAATGATAATTTTTATAATTTCCTGACCGTATTGGTTTGTGCCCGAACCCTGACCAAGTCTCATCTCTCACTGCAGATTTATTCTGATTTGCATTGTCGCTTATTTGCTGTGTCGCTGCTTTGTTTTCTTTCTTCATTCTCTGCTTTTGCACTGCTGCTGCTGCTGCTTTGATCTGCTCTGTCATTGCCTCTCTGTTCTGTTCTGACTGTCGCTCCATGGCCTTCTGTCCATCTGTGACTGCCCACAATCCGCGTCCATTTCGCGCATTGTTTTTTAATTATTTGCCCAACTTTTGTGGAGTTGTAAAGAGGAGCCTACGCCGGAGTGGGCGCCAGGATTGGGCTGTTAATGAGCCAACATTGTTGTGTTAATTTGCCGGGGAAGCAGCACTGTGGACAGTGTCATACCGTACAGTGAGGTCTGGGTGGGCTGGGTGTTGGTGTTGGTGTGGGGCCAGGGCCTTTATGGTTCTGGCCCCGCTGTTGGAGTTATTAAATTGACATTCCTGCTGCCTGGATGACGCGCTGATTGCAATTCCCGGCAGAAGGACATGTAATTTTTATGGCCCGCCATTTTTTGCCGAAATTCAATTTGTCATTTAATTGATTTTAATGTGCATACTGAGAGCCCCAGCCTAGCCCCGTTGCCATCGCATTTTCACATTTTCGCATTTCCATTTGCATTTGTGTTTGTATTTGAGTTTTGGTCTCCATTGGACGTTGGCAAAAAGGGAGCCGAGTCGAGCCGCAAATGCAAATTTTCCAACAGCCAAAGAAAAGCCGAGCCACCGAAAAAACGAACCCAGCGCAGAGTGCAGAGAGAGAGCGGTAGAACTTTAACAAAAAACCGCACTCTTAATATTTTATGCATATTTTGTGGGCATTAAAAATTAAATTAAACAAGCAAATGCATTTGTGTGTGCTACGGTTTTTTTTGTCACTTATTTATTGCTTTTTACACTGTCCAACACGATGCCGCCTCGAGGGACAGTACCCGCTCCAAAAACTCCAGCCACACGTGAAGAGTGCATCTCCCATCCTCCCATACGCCTTAAAATATGCAATGCAATGCAAAGCGGCAACAAAAATAGCATATACACATATACATATATACATATATATATATAGAGTACACATATGCATTTATATAGATATACAAATGTTGTAAAAACATTTTTCAAAGCCTCGTCAGGGGACGGCCAGACATTTCGAGTATTTATTTATTTTCTCCTTTTGCTCAGTCGGCCACCAAAAATTTGTTGTTGATTTTATTCAAATAAAAATAATGTTGGCCCATATCAAAATTGTTTTTCCTATATTCTCTTGCACACTTGTGGTATAAATATATATGTACCATAACACAGATATTCTTTATCTACAACTTGCTAGAACATCTATTTAGGTTTAAAATATTATTCATCCAACTGTTAACAAAAGTCTTAACAAATTAATATTTCTCATGCGATTTTCCACCGCATATAAAAGAATTCAATGTAAAAAAAAAATGCCTTTTTATTTTCACTATAAATGTATATCTAAAAGAGACCAAAGTCCTTCACTTAAACTATTTGTCATTCAAATACGAGTATCATGGAAAACAAAAACCATCCCCTTTGAGAACTTTTCGCACTTCTATTCCCTGGGAAGCTTAAAAAGTTTGTAAATTCATTAGGTCTGTGAAGTGACAGAAATTTGCCATTCATTTCCATTTTATTGACATTCTAGTCCATGGAACGGAAATTAATTGACCCACCAATTTGTATAAAATAATTAAACAGTCCACTGGGTCTTGTTTAGAATTTCAATTGGATTTTAAGCTCCTTGAAGCGACCAAATTCACAGGGTTTTACATGTCTGGTTTAGAATTACCTTGAAAGATGCAGAGAATTTATTTCAATATATTGTCAATGTATTACAAGCAAATTATACTTATGTCGGGGGCAGGAAATCTGGGTGCTCTTCCTCCTGCATTGTAGCACTTGAGCGCAGTGAGTCGCGGCTATGTGTTCTCTCCTTCAATTCTGTGACCAAACTGAAAACTCCTCTTCTCGTTTTCTTCTTTTCGCTTACGCAATACATAACACCGTATTGCATCATCCAATTGCTCTCTTTAGCAATTCCCTTTTGATCCTCCTCTCTCTCAGAGGCATCGTACACACAACCGCGCCACACTCGGCTGAGACGACTCTCTCTCTCGTTCTCAAACCTCGCTCTCAGCAACAATGTGAATAGAAGGAACAACGGATTAATTACTGCGTAGTTTCTGTTCTCCTTTATTGACATAGTTTCTTAACTCTATACATTTCTGTTTACATTTTCATCAGTTTTCATACATCTTCATTATACATCTCCGACACGGCCTTCCTGACTATCACACGTCCTCGTGTGCACACTGTAACACTAGGTTGGTATCATTCTTACTTTACTTCTCTTTTCATCTTTCAAGATCATTCAAAAATATAAATCAAACAGCACACAACTTCATATATTGTGTCTTCAAATGTCGGTTTCGCAGGCTTCTTACTTTATCTCTCACAGTGAGTCACATCAAACTCGCAACACCATGTCCGCCGCGCCACACGCCATGTCAGAACACTTCCGGTTCTACACTTGTGCCTTCGACTTGACCTGGATCATCTGTCTTAGTAGCTCGTACTCTTCTGCGCAAACCCGCCCATTTGGCTATTCTCGTAATCAAAACACAGTTACAGGCTCTTGCCGCATCCTTGCGACGCTTTGCACCTCTTGTGCCACGATCTACTCAGATCCAAAGTCCATCACACAACATCACCCATACCTGGCATGAATATTGTTGACTAAGTCTAGCCCCTGCGTTTGATGCTTTCTTCACCTCTCTTAGGTGCGAGAACGGGTCTTACGACCAGAGTCTTTTTCACCACTGTCGTTTTTCTCAACATTCTCGTCAGAAATCTGCTCATCCGGCAAACTTCGCAAACTCTCGTGCGAATACTTATACGTTCGCTTACTGGTCAATGATTTCAACAGGTATCGATCACCTTCCAGCAACTCCGCAACCACAAAAGGTCCTTTGAATTAAGGATCCAATTTTGTCTGATGACGTTGTTCACTTCTAAGGAAGACATGATCCCCAACCTTATGTTTTACTCTCTTGGCCTTATTCCTATCAACTTGCCTTTTTTCATATTTCGCATTATTTTCCATATTTACTTTGGCTTGAGCTCTTGCCTGCTTACAATCCACTTTAGCTTCATCATTTATAGGCAACAAGCCCATTGGCCTAGCCTCTCTTCCAATCAACTGAACTTCACATAGTGCATCCTGCCAGGAACGTTCACCTGTCTCTACAGCTGTCAACATACTTTTCATTGTGCTCATGACTCGTTCAACCTGGCCATTGGCCCTACTTGCACCTGTCGCTATCAAATGTAATTCTATCTTATGCATTGAACAGAACTCTCGAAATCGTCCACAAGCGAAACTTCTGCCTTGATCTGCAATGATACGATTAGGTACCCCAAAAAGCGATATGGTCGATTTCACAGCCTTAATACAGTTTTCTGCATCCAAATTCAAAGTATGATATAGGTGAACAAATTTAGTGAACGCATCAATTTGCACTATGACATATTCCTTGGTATCATTTTTACCACTCAGCTTTCCACTTATATCAATATGCACAGTATGCCACGGTATTTCGACTTTCGGAATTGGATGCAATTCCATTTGAATCTTTCCTGATGGAGGCTTTGACAGTTTGCATGTTATGCAGTTCTCTACGAATTTTCGTACATACTTGGACATGTGTTCAAACCAATACTGCTCATAAACCTTATCTAACGTTTTCTGCCACCCCAAATGCATTATCGCCTCATGCACATGATTAACCACTGACCACCTGAAGGCTCTCGGGATTACAGGTAGACAGCGCGTTTTACTATTTCTCTGAATATTCCGATATAGAACTCCTGCTCTTAACTCATATGTTTTCGCCAAATTCTCCTGCGACTCCCCACTATTCAGCTGGGCTACGATTTCGCTTAAACACGAATCGCGCCGCTGCTCAGCTAGAAGCCAGTTGTCCGTCACCTCAGTCAGATCGATGCGGACTTCTGTTGCCCTAATTATGGTATCACGCTCAATGACAATCGGATTTCGAGATAAAAAGTCCACGTGCGCCATGCGACTTCCCTTGCGGTACTCTACAGTAAAATCAAACGACTGTAAATATGCCCACCAGCGGTGTACTCTAGGCATTAGTTCTACTTTAGTACGACTTGCTTTCAACGAATTACAATCCGTAAAGATCACAAACTTTCGACCGTGAAGGTAATGTCGGAAATGTTTTACAGCGTTGTACACTGCCAGGGTCTCTAGTTCGTATGAATGATACCTCGATTCTGGGGGCGATGTACACTTGCTATAGTATTCAACGACTCTACCCTTGCCGTCTATTTTGTGCATGAGTATGGCACCATAGCCATCTGCACTTGCATCCGTATGCAGCTCGATGGGATATTGGGGATCAAAGATAATCAAAACAGGATCATGAGTTAGTACTGAGATAATTTTCTGGCGTATCTCTTCATGCTCAACTTTCCAAACGAAACTATTAATTTTAGAGGTTAACTGATATAAAGGTTTCATCTGTTCAGAAAACTGTGGAACAAACTTACGGAAGTAAGATGCTAAACCTATAAATTGTCTCAATTGTGTAACAGTCTTTGGTTCAGATAGTCCAACCAGAGCTTGTATTTTTCGCGGATTTGGTTCAATACTACCGTCTTTGACCAAGTATCCTAGATATTCTATTTCAGTTTTGAGAAATGAGCATTTTTTTATATTAAAGGAAAATCCTGCTTCCGATAAAGCCTTTAGCACTATTGCCAATCTGTCAAATGCTTCCTCTTTTGACCTCGCGACTATCACTACATCATCAATGTAAACAATTGCATAGGAGTACGCCAAGTCACCCAGTGCTCGCGCTATAGCTCGCTGAAAAATCGAAGAGGCATTTTTTAGTCCAAATGGCATAGATAGAAACTCGTACTGGCCCTCGGGAGTTACAAAGGCGGTTCGCTCTATGGATCCTGCATCTATGGGAATCTGATAAAACCCACTGGCCATGTCTAAGCAAGAAAAGTATTTACCCCCACGCAATCTGTTAACTTGATCTGATATCAACGGCAAAGGGTATTTGTCAGCCACAGTATTTGAATTGAGCTCTCGATAATCAACGCATAAGCGATCACTGCCATCTTTCTTCTTAATTAATAAAATTGGACTAGCGAATGGAGAATTACTTGGACGTATTACATTAGCCGCCAACATTTCCTTGATTTTATCTCTTACTAATTCTTTCTCATCTACACCAAGACGATATGGACGCCTCTGCACAGTCTTGTTGGCGTCTAATAAACGAATTTCTAATTCTCCAGTCGTGACTCGTCTACTCGGCATTCCAACAATGAAATTTTCAGAATACAGATCAAAAATGTTCTTAAGTTTACACTTATCATTATCATTTAAATCAAAATTATCGTCAAATAGCTTATCGTAATTTGTAATGGTTTCATTGGAAATCGCATTAATCTGTTTAGTTTTAAAAATATTAAATTTATCAGCGTCCATCGTTATGCCGAAGCCAAGAGCTAATATTTCACGACCAATCATTATGTCATGTTTCAAATGCTCGTCCATAACTACATTAAACATAATTTCCAGATTAAATTGACAAATTTGTATAGTAGACAGTATTTGTAAATTGCATCGTACAACGTTTTCACCTATTCCTTTCAGAATGACTAAGTTATTAAATCTTTTTCCAGCTAACTTGTCTGCTAACTTTTCCTTGATCAGGGAGCACTCGGCACCCGAATCGAAAAAGAATGGAAAGGGCTCACCAAATTGATATAAGATTCCTTTGGGCTCCAACACTGCACAGACGTCCACTCGCTTCTCGTTCATGCTGCTATTCGATGCCGACGTACCCTTCGTGCATGCAGATGCAATGTGACCGACGTTTCCGCATTTAAAGCAAGTCACTCCAGTCCTGTCTCGTCCCGCCAATGGTTTTCCATACAATTGATTTGACTTTGATTGTTCGGCCTTCCTCTTACGGCATTCCAGCATTTTATGTCCGGGATTCCCACAGTAATGGCACTTCATTGGAGTGTGTGCCTTGAACCTCTTCTTATCAGGACCGATCGAATGGTCTGAAGCCGAATACTCGCTTCGCTTGCTGTATGCAAAGGCTTTCAACTGCTGCTGAAGTTCATTTCTATTCGTTATATTGGTGGTGAAAAGTAGACGTTGCAGTCTGGTGTCGATTTGCGACATGTGTGCCAACACGAAAGACACTGCTATTTCTTCCATGTCCATCGACTTCCATTTGGTCATTAATGACGTCACTAGCCGGCTACCGTATGCAGACAAGCACTCGCCTGTTTTCGGCCGTCCGTTGAGGATGTTCAATAAGACAGCGGCCGGTGTCTCAGCGTCATCGTAGCGGTGAATGAACAATTCTTTGAATTGTAGCCAGGTTATGCCAGCAAAGCTGATCTGAGCAAGCCATTGGGAAGCGCTCCCTTCTAATGCTCCGCTCAGTGACATAACCAGTGCGCTGCCCTCCAGAGGATGCTCCGTCAGGATCATATCAGCTGTTTTGACCCATGCGCTGGCATCAACTTTAGCCGCGTCTGGATTGAACTTTGGCAGTCTCATTGTTTTTTCACTTGATGTAGTTGAAGCAGGCTTTTGCATTGTTTTTATAATTTCTATAAATCTTTGGTTTTGTGCTTCAAGTAAAGATCGCCATTCACTGTCACGTTTCTCCTGGGCCTGAGCCGATCCCACTTCTGATGTCGGGGGCAGGAAATCTGGGTGCTCTTCCTCCTGCATTGTAGCACTTGAGCGCAGTGAGTCGCGGCTATGTGTTCTCTCCTTCAATTCTGTGACCAAACTGAAAACTCCTCTTCTCGTTTTCTTCTTTTCGCTTACGCAATACATAACACCGTATTGCATCATCCAATTGCTCTCTTTAGCAATTCCCTTTTGATCCTCCTCTCTCTCAGAGGCATCGTACACACAACCGCGCCACACTCGGCTGAGACGACTCTCTCTCTCGTTCTCAAACCTCGCTCTCAGCAACAATGTGAATAGAAGGAACAACGGATTAATTACTGCGTAGTTTCTGTTCTCCTTTATTGACATAGTTTCTTAACTCTATACATTTCTGTTTACATTTTCATCAGTTTTCATACATCTTCATTATACATCTCCGACACTTATATAAATCTGTAAGTATCAAAAACATAATTTTTCGAGCAGACACTTATTAAATGCAATATTTTTGCTGCATTGCCCGAAAGATAAAATCGTTCTGTGCCATTTCATAAATTGAACAACATTAATATCGCACTCTGCCACAGTTTCACCTGTCCACGTATTTGCTGTCCCCCACCTCACCGCATTGCATAGAAATTCTCGTCTCTTGCTGGAAAACAAATGTGCATCGCAATTTGGTCGTTGTTTACATTACATTGACCCTACCAAAATGTTCAGTTTCCATTGATGAATGTAATACGCTGGCAGCCAAAAGTTTATTTACCGTGCAGACGGGGTAGAATGAATGCCCCAGCCGAAAATTAAACATTTATTGTGTTTAGATTTTGATTGTGTGAATGGGTTTCTGCGTGTGATGACTGTGGTAGGGGAGGCGGAGGTAGGCCAGTGTTGTTACACGGCCAAATGGAATGCCCGGAATCGCCGGTATGAATATTTGACAATAAATAAATATGTTGTCAGTTAATTAGAAATTGCATTGAGCGAAACCATTTTGTTTGGCTTATTAGCGAGACTCTAATTTGATTTCGTTTGATTTGATTTGATTCCGCTTACAATTTATTCAGTTGTGTCTGTCCTACCGTTGATTTGGTCAAATTGTTAGCGCAAATATGGCAGCCTTTCTGCGGTGGAGTTCAACCGAGAACCCATTCGGCCATGTAAATATGGAAGACCCACCCGGACTATGTTGGCTCATTAAGTGCGGATTTTTATAAATTTTCATAGAGTAGAGTATTTACGATTAAGTGTTTATGTACCCGGTACTCGTTGCAAACAATGGGTATATACTATATGGTATTTGTGTAGACGGACGTAAGCGTAAGAAATACGCTTTTCTGATTTAATAACTAAATAAAATATATAGCAAACAGTTTATATCTATAAAAAATCAATGCAATTGGAATATTATTACAATTTGATTTTCTTTTTCTTGATTTTTTCTTTTGAAGATCGATACGACTTTCGACTCCGACTCTTTAGTTCATTAGCTACTGATTTTAGTGGGTATCGTGTAGTCGCAATATCTTGTATGGGGCTCTTATATTGCAGTTTTTTCCCTCTTATCCAGCATGCCACAGAGTTTTTTGTGGTTTACCTTTTGCGTGCGGTTTGAGTGAATTTTTTCGCCCCTCTATCTGCGTACGTGCGCAACAGACCAACGGTATCGGGTGGAGCGCGTTTTTAGCGCTATATTTTTTTTTTTTGCTGGGCTGTGCCACCCCCATCGGAGGACCGATATGCGGCTTGTTACAGCGGCGCAAATGAGAGACGCCCACGCGCCTTTTTAGGGGAACGTGAACTTTGGAGTGGCTATCAACGGGCTGTATCTGCTGTATGGCATGGCCATAACAGTTTCTCACGCTCGAAAATATGGTTTTTGTTGTTCTCATTGTTTGTACTGCTGTTGTTGCTGTTGTTGTTGTTTGGGGATGTTGTAAAGCAAGAGAATTGCCGTTTATGGGCGCCAGAAGGTTCGAATGCTTGACAAAAGCTTGCAAAAAAATGTTCAGGTTGTCGCACTTTTTGGCATGGCGCATGCGCCACACGTTTCGGGCGAGTGTGTCAAGGCAGCGTCGCACCGTAAAAGCCTCAACTGCAAGTGCAATTGGAACTGCAACTGATACGAGTATCCCCCGCCCCCTCTCTAGCCGTCTCTGTCTCACCCGCTCTTATTCTGTGATCTGACTAACTGCCTTTTATGGAAGGGGATTTAGTTGGTGGATTTCATATTTAATGCTCGCTAATTTATAGTAGTCACGCCCCAGATGGGTAGATAGAATCAGATTATGGCATCGCGACTCACGTGTTCCTTGGGACGATTCTCCTACCCTCTCGCACCCACATGTCACTCTCTTCGCTCGCTGGCGCACGTTATATTTGAAATCTCATTGTGTCTTCTCTCTTACGATTCACTCTTACAATATTCTCCCCTTCTCTGCATTCCCTGCGACGCAAATACCGTTCTTTCTTCTATTCCCTTCTGCTGCTGCTCCTTCGTCTTCTGCGTTGTCTCGTTGGTGCCGAGTTTTTTCGCATAACTTTTTCTCGCTGTTGTGTGTGTGTGAGTGTTTATTCAATAATTCGCTTTTGTTGTTGGCTCTGCCGCTGCCTCTCACTCTTTGCGATTATGTGAGCGAGACGTCGACGTCGCGTCGCTGTCGACGTAGCCAGCATTATTGCGTGTCGCTGCCACGGCTCTGCTGATCTGCTCTGCTGCTCCGCTGCCGCCTGCGCCAGTCGCGTTATTTTCTAAGCGGCATGCGGTTGTAATTCTCTTCTAATCACATTGGACTTTTTGCATTGTTCCATTGTTGCTGCGATTACGGTAATAAAAACGCTCTCAAAGCCTCGTAGGTGCGAAAAAGTGAAGTTGTCACGATGACGCCCGCCCACCACATTGCCGCCTTGTAATTGTCGGGTGTGTGTGTGTTTGTGTGAAACCAAATCGATAATAATACGTATTTATAGCGCCTAATCAATCGTGATTGATTAATGTGCCCCCCCTTCCCATCAACCCCCCTTTACATCAAGCGATCGCCTTCGGGCAACCGCCTGCAGATAATGTGTGCGAAAAAGGGTCAGACGACAAGCGGACCAGATAAGAACAGAGCGCGATTCCAAAGTATAAGATGGGCAAAGATGAACGATTAAAAAGATCAGCTCCACTTGGTGCAGAACGAATTCTCTTGTGATACTAGATAGGGATCCTGCTGCAAATTGGACAAAAATAAGCAGATAATAATGAAAATATGGGTAGCTTCGCAGAACTCTTCCTGATCCTGATCCTGTTCCTAGTTGTTCCATTTGATGGATTTCAATATACCTCACTTTACAAATATGCATACACACTTAATGCTCCATTGCCAAATCATATATCGCGTGGGTCTCTACCAGATTTCACGTACAAATAACTACTGGCTACTGTACAAAACCCACTTAGCTTAGGTAAATCCCAGCCGCGTTGTCTCCCATGTTGTTCTGTTATTATAATCATGTGGAGGCCCTTGAGATTACAATTTTAACATACGCAAGCGGACTATGCTGTACCGTTATCTGCACAAATACACACATTCCGCTTGATTATGATTATGGATCCATTCATGGAAGTTCACTTGATTATGGCCTGTTCGGAGGGATCTGCATGAGTGGAACTGGGAGCCAAGTAAGGTGGAAATGGGATTAAAATAAGTAAATTTAGTAATCATGAATACATATTACTTCAATCACGTAACGTGAATTATATCAGGGCGATCGGTGGACGATCGAATGAAAAACTGCAAAAATTCTAAATTTATATGTATAAAAAAAAAAAAAGCAACAATCCATCCCAACAGCCAATGTGTACATGTGTTTCGCATATGTACAGATGTGTATGAGAGTATGTATTATAATTCCCTAACAGCTACAACAAATTAGGCAGCCAAAGCTAAAGCTATCCATCCGCCTGCCTTTGCCTGTATCTCTCTCACTCTTTGCTCTCCCCATCGCCCCATCTCGTATTCTGTATGTGTGTGAGTGATCAAGGCAGTGCCGTCGACGGCGGCCGTTAAAAAAGCAGCGAGCCCTACACGCGCTTGTAAAATTGCCCAAACACACACACACACACACGAGCGTTCTTTTTGAATGTGCCAAAAATAAGGCAGCGACGTTGACTGCGACGCAACTAACGCCAAGTAAAACATGAAAAAAAAGCACTCACACACACACATAAACACATTTTATTTTATTTTTTTTTGCGCTTATGGGTCGTAAAGTTGACCTTCAAACAGCAACATTTGCCGAAAAAAATACGAACAGGCAGCCAACAAAAGCAAAAAGAGACGAACGACATGCCGAAGCTGAACACCACACCAAAAATTGGCCAAAAAAATTGCAAGTTTTAACTTTGGCTGCGCCCATCATACACACACAAACATAGAGAGACATATCGATAGGGGAAGGGGGGAAAGGGTTGTGGGTGAGGTAGCAGTAACGACGATGACGCTATGGTGCATATGTTGTTGTTGATATTCGGCCGCAAACATTTTGCAAAAAGCTCTTTCATGCTACGAATGAATGCTCTCTTTGCTGGCGCTCTTTCTTTTCAATTTGTGTGTTTGCCATTTTCGTTGCTCGCTCACTCTCTCTCTCTCTCTATGTGTATGTGTGTTTGTTTGTGTGTTTTGCGCTGCTGCTACGATCGGTATCAAGGTTTTTGGCAATTTGGTTCGTGTCTGCCGCTTCAGTCGGTTGGTAGGTCGTAGCGGCGTCGTCGTCAAACGCCAGCGTCGTGTCTCTGTTGTTCTGCTGCTGCTGCGTTTGCGTCTCTCTGTCTTCTATACATTGCGCCTTTTTCTAGTTGGACTGCGGCGGCGACGGTTTTTTTTTGCAAATTGCCACTGCCAGCAGTCGCTGCTTCAGCCGCTGCCCGAGATCAGCATACACATATCTACGTATGTACGCTCTCGCGTGCCGTGCCTCTAGTTTTTGCTCAAAATTCACAAATAGCTCTGCCGCTGCCACTGTCGCAGTCGCAGTTGCCGTCAACGTCAGCGCAGCCGTGGCGCGTTTTGCGGCACTCTTAACCTATTTTCTCGCGAACCGAACATTACGAACATGTTGCGCGGCAGATACGCGTCGGACACCGGGTTGCGGTTGCGCGGATTCTAAGCACACACTCACACAAACATACCAACAAACACAACATACACGCACGCACACACACACACACACACTCGGTGCATAACTCCCACGCGCGCGCGAAAAAAACCCAACCACTGGGAAAAACACGGAAAAACAAAAACTTGGATACTTTTCACACCCAAATATACAACAACAAAAAGTTTAATGAAATTTTACATTTCATAAGAAATTGCAGTGCACCCCCACAACCCACCCCCCAAAACTGCTCGACAAAAAAGTGCTGAAACCTGTGCCTTAATATATATATTAAAGCGATCAATGCTGATCGTTGAGAAAAATGTGGTGCCTTCATATAAATAATAGTTGTAAAGTTTTATGTTTAAACTGAGATCCCAGACCGAAGGATAGCCCCCAAAAAATCAAAAGCATAACGGATTAAAGCATTTCCGGAACCAACTGTACTTCGAACACCGACAGAGCAACGCCAAGTAAACCCATCAAATTGGATTACACAGATTTTTGGCTGCTGCAGTCACTCTGGGAAAGGTTAGTATCCGCCGTGCTCAAACGGACATCAAGTATACGACCTGTCTCAACCCAGTCCCGAGTCGCGGGCCTGAATGGGAATGGGAATGTTCATGTGAATGGAATGGAACGGAAGCGGGCACGGGAACGGTGCGGTGCGGTGCGGACAGAATGAAAGCGAAATGAAAGCGAAAGTTCCCTCCCGAGTGTGTGGCGCATTAAGTAATACGTACACACACACATACACACACACACACACAGCACACACGGACGCAGAGATACAGTGTTGCATATAGTATGAACAAGTGCAGATAAGGTTTATTTTTCCTGAGAATTCACAATGTGCATTCCATCCGATTTGGGTCAGTGTCTATGTGGGAGGGTGGCACAACCCTCTAGGGATCGCAATGCTTATCGCCAAAGAAATCCTTAAAATGATTCAAATCCGTGCATCATCGGCAGAATGTTATGTAATCTTAATCTGAAATATTTCAAAATGTTAGATCTGAGAACTGTTCTGTACAATGGAAAATGCAATTATAGTTTTATATGGGAAACAATTGCAAATAATATCTGAACGTGATGGAGCTTGTTTATCTCTGTTTATCTCTAGATAAATAAATAATAAAAATATACTGCCATTAAAAATAAATATATTTACCTGTTCTCTGTTCCTTCGTTCTGCCCTATAAATAAGGTGTGTGCGTGTAAAGAGACCTTCAAGTGTCCTACAATCCAAAATTTCAAATATTTTGACATTTCTTATCGGTGGGAACACAGCTACAGCCCCCCATACCCATGTACGTGCCAACCCTCGGATCACTTACATCAGAGCGGTTGAGCCCTACATACATACACACATACCCTCAGCATTGCCATACAGCCCAACTATCGTATCCGAATGGCCATCTATTATCTATCCACGTATCTGTGTGTACGATGTAAAATAAAGGTATTTGCCGTCCTGGCCTCACCCCCCCCACTGGCACACAATTCAATTTAGCATATCAAGTCATGCGTAAAAGTTATCTCTAAAAATATACACGAAAAATTTTCACACAGTGGAAACACTTACACTAGCTAGTATCTGTGTGTATGTGCATGTGTGTGTGCCAGCGAACGGACGAAAAACCTAAAACATGCGAAAATTATCTATAAATTTAAATTTTTACAATCTGTGCGCGATTATAGCAACAACAAAAAGTGCTACCCAAAAAAAATTATAAAGAAAAAAGCTTTGAGCTGACGTCAAACGGCAACGTCGACGGCGACAGCGACAGCTTTGCTGGCAGCGCCAATTTATTTTACACAATTAAGGGTGTGCACGAACCAGGCAGAACCAGGCAGCGCCAAGGAGTGGAGAGAGAGAGGGAGAGAGTGGCACAAGGAGAGGGCGACGGCGAGTGCGAGAGATCGAGAGAGATATCTGTATGAACATTTGTGTATGGAAGACATGGGCGATCGCTCACACACTCAGAGCTACTCACTCACACACACACGCATACACACTTATAGTCATTACTGTGTGCCAATTTAGATTAAAGGCAAACGAACACGGACCACGCCCCTTCACAGCCCCTGCCCTGCCCGGCCCATTCATCCATTGGTCACATAAAGAAATAAATACAAATTCACGAAAAAAAAAAAACAAAAAAAACCCCTTTAAAGAAAGGTTATCTAGAGGGTGACTATGGGGGCTTTACAAGCCCTAGCCACAAATTCAATTGAATCGATCAACATGGGGGAGGTCAGAATTCATTCTATGTACATTTTTTGTTATATAATCTTGTGTTTAGTTAATTGCTTCAAGCGGGAAGCGAATTTACTAGATTTAAATGTCGTAGAACTTTCCAATCGATTTTTGATTCTGCGGAAAGATCATTTCCCATGATATTTTTCGAACTTAACTTTAGCTGGAAACCTTAAAAAAATTACTTTTAAATAATATATGAATTTGAATTTGAGAAACTTATTCTACTTTATGGGATATCCTTCCTTTTCTCATCACCTAAATCAGTTGGCAATATATTATAAAAATTACCATTTTCCTCAGTAAGTTCTGATAAAGATTTTGACCTGATATAGTGCTATATTCAGTACTTTAATACACGATCAATTCTGTTGAAGATTACATAAATTAGTTCTGTGAATTAGACATCCATTTAAAAGTAATTGCATGTCAGATTCAATTCGAGCATATTGCCAATTTTAATATTAATCATATGCAGTATTTGAGAAGGATTAGACACACCCTTTTCTCGCTTCATTCTCCACACAGCTGACAAATTTCAGTGACACTCCCCTGTTGGTGGGGGTTGGGTGGGTATGGGAGGTAACACGTATAGTATAGAACATACAAATTTGAGGCCTTAAAATAATAAAAGACGACGAAACGAACGAGCCAGAACGCTTCAGAAACACACAGAACAGAGGCACTGCATTGTTGTTACCTTTCTCGCGCCGTGTTGTGGTTATTTATTTATTTATATATTTATGCAATATTTTTATTATACATTTTTTTGTGTGATTTTTGTGGATTTTTTCCTGCTGATGCGAAAGAGGCAGCCAAAATATTTTTTCTGTGCGAGCTTTGTTCGGCACCAACTGTGCAAATATTGGCCGCCACACACTTTGCCATTGTAGTATAAGATCCACACTCGTGCATATTGTGGTATAAGAGTGGTTGAGTGTGTGCACATAAGTGCGGTGATGGGGTGGAGGGAATAACCCTATTGGGTTATGCCGCTGTCTGTGGCACGCATATAAGCCTAGACACAGGCCCCCAGTCCCCCGTCCGAATCTTCCCGCTCTCTGCTTAGAGAGAGAGAGAGGGAGAAATGATGATCTGTCGCGCTGTCTCTGCTACTGCTATTGCCTCTGTGAGTCCTAGAGATAGGCATTATGGATCCGTCGTAACTTATTTCGTGAGATATTATTATAATAAATACTTAATATTAATATTACTTATACTTATATTTGCCCGTGTTGCTCCGTGCCTAAAAGCCCACCCTCACGCTGCCATCTCTAGTGTGAGTCTGTGTGTGTGTGTGCCCATTACGCTTCATTTCGCTGCTGCTGCTGCGCTGCCTTTGCCTTCCTTTTTTGTTTGTTGTTGTCGTTGTTGCTCCCTTAGCCAATTCTGCTCGTTCTTTTTGTTGTTGCAGTTTATTTTCGTGTGTTATAAATAAATTTGAGGACTGACAGAGGGACATAGAGAGAGAGCGGGTGAAGGAAAAAAGCTTTAAATTGTGTTGGTCCATTGGACTTCTACTCTACCTACCTACATCCCCACACATTCATATCCCCATGGATATGGGGGCCGGGACCGGGGCCCCGCCGCACCTTGAACAGATCGGAAGACACGCCAAATGCGAATACCTCCCAAGTATTTGCAAACAAAAACATAAATTATTTTGTTTGCCACGAATGGATTGCATATTTATAATTCGTACGCATCGAGATCTCCCATCTCTGTTCATCTTGCGGTCTATTTATAACTATTGTTTTTGGGGCGTGTTTTGTTGGTCAAGTTTAATATTAGAACTCTCTGGCAGTGGGAAATGTTTTTGTTTTGATCGGTTAGCTCGTGGGAAAGTAATCATTGTCATGACCTTTAATAGTTCACACAGAATAAGAAAGAGTCTCAAAAGGGTTGGACAGATGGAATGCCACTAAAGATAGATAAAGATAGATATACCTAGAGCTGTTAGAGAAGCCTTTTACTATGGATTGCATTCGCATTTAAGGGAATTTCCCTTTGCCTTCCACCTGGTATTTCCAATTGGCTGCAAACCACGTTCACATGTTGCTCAATTGCTTGATGTTTGCTGTTTTTATTTTTGCATGAATTAGGGCCACATGTCGGTGATCGACGTTGCCACCGCTGTTTGTGTTGCTGTTGCTGCTGCCTGCCACCGACGCTGAGGCAGCTTTGGTCTGCCCACGCGGAGGCGCGAGCGATTTGTCAGCCGGCAAAAGTTTCGTTGCTCATGTGCCGCCTGAGGTTGCTTTTGGCAGGGTTTAAGTGGGCCCACACGCACACACACACACACACACACACACACAAACACACACATCTGTATACGTATAGAGGCGATACATATATATATATGTATATAGAAAGATATATACGCCCTCGCTGACTATTTGTTTTGTCATGTTGTTTGCGTGTACTTAGTGCTATCCAAGTTGTTGTCGCTGCTCTCTCGCAGACAATTTCTAAGTGTGTTCGTCGAATTTGGGTCAGTCAGCGAAAACGCCGAGCAGCGTTCCCCTGCTGCCACCGCGCAGCCACCGCTACCTTCCTCCACCACCAGTCATCAGCCACCAAGCCACCAAGCCACCAGGCCACCATTCCACCATCCACCAGAGTGTCATTGTAATTGCAAATATCCAAAGCAAAGGCGGCGGGAACGGTACGGTACGGTGCGGAGGACTGACATGCATTTCGGCTGCCCACGCCAAACAAATGTCAGAATTTGTGCATCATCTTTACTGAATGTTTCTGCATTCTGCATATACTCGCACCCCGTACGGGTATCAAGGGGAAATTAGCGAATTTAATTGCCTAAAAAGTGTCTGGCACAGAGCCTCAGACACTTGACGTAATTGGCTAGGCCAGGACAGGACAGGCCAAGTGCCTGCGCGTTCTTGTAATTCTTTGCCTTGCCAACAGATTTCCTTTTTGTTTTGCATTGGGAAATTGCAAAATGAAATGAATTTTAAATTCGTTTTAATTATTTCGATAAATGCAATTTTCATACCGATGCCGAGCCGATGCCCCCGCTGCCTCTGCCACTGCCACTGCTTCGCGGTGTGTTAATTGAGTTGCGTTTGCTGTGCCGTGCACCACGTGACGTATGCGCAATAATATATTAAGCATACGCCTCGTTTAATTTAGCCAGCACGACCCAATGACAAGCTCTTCGTTTAGCAGCCAATAAAATGTCGTTGACTAAAGGAAAACCAACCCCCTGATTGCTCTGAGGTGAGGTGAGGTGAGCCCTAATGGCAAGGAAAAAACAAGTGCCTTTTGGGAAGCGACAGCAGCTGCAAGATCGGGCACTCCAATCGAATCTCGAGTACGGCCCACGGCATGGCATTTCACAATGGAAGACGACAGACAGCTCCTCCGAGATGGTTGGAAAGCTTCAACGCGAAGCCAAGCCAAGCCACTCGAGAGCGAGCACTCGATCGAGAGGCTGCGGCTGCGGCTACCCCTTGGCCAGATTCCAGATTATGGCTCTAGGGCACCCACAAACAATAACCAGCGCGCAACTGTAATTATTACAGAAAGAGAGTGAGAGAGAAAGGATGACATCATCATGACCTAACGGCTAACGACGAGCAGTGATTCGAATCCGCCTGCCCCCAACTCAGATCATAATTCAGGCTGGCCCCCTAAACACAGTCGCGACTCGCGAGCAGTCGGCTAATTTCATTTGTCGCTCATTTTACACAATTTCGCACTTCTCGGCCGCCCACACGCGCCACGACACAGATTCGCACTAATGTCTCTCTCCCCCTCTCTGTCTCTCTCTCTCTCTCTCTCTATGCATGAGGATGCAGCAGAGATGCAGCGCCTGCATGCAACAGTTAGTGTGCATCTGCGTGTGGGCGTTCTATTCCTGGCCACGCACTGCCAGGCACATTTGTATCTGACAAAATGTAAAATGTATCTTTTGGTGGCCTGGCCTGCAATGGCCTCCTCGCTGCTGCTGCTGCTGCTGCCTGCCTGCACTCTTAATAATGCATTCCACTAAAAATATCTCTCAATGAGCGACAACTTAAATTATTATCTCTTGGCCGCCGCTTGTCTCCTTTGCCCCATGTAAATGCCATGGAAATTTCCATTTTATTTTGCACCCAGTACACCAAAATGCAGTGACACAAAACAAATGGCGTAACATGAAATTTATTATGGAAAAAAAAAAAGAATTCTTTGCAAATTATAATATTTATAGAATTATTTATTTATTCCCTTTCAAGTGTCCTTTCTCTTCTTACTGCTTTGGGCAGGAGACAACTCAGTCTCTAGCCCTTTAAATTCATATTATTCATAACAATAGCCGATAATTTTCTGTGTTAGAAATAAGATTGTAACGCGGAGAGTTGTCCATTTTTTTTTGCTGACAGTCTCGGCCATAAAACTGCCAAAACAATAGGCAAGCTCTGTGCTGGTTCCCTTCAAGACCTGTCATAAATTTTGTAACAGAAACGTGTTCTGGAATAACTGGAAAGGCCCAAGTGGGTCTGGCCGAATGTAAACCAGAGGGCAGAGAGGGTTGAATCTAAAACCTGTAAGACCCATTAGCCTAATATCGCACACACCCAAACCGCCCCCACATGCTCGTACTCGTATTAGTATCTGGCATCGTGACCCACTTGCGGCTGTGGGCCATTGGCTCTTTCTGCCCAGCAGCAGCAGCAGCAGCAACCACCTCCTACATTTGACCTTGCTCAACATACGAATTTATTTATTTTTCGCGGTCTGGCCAAGCCCCAAGCCCCCAAGCCAAAGGCTAAATGGAGTTTTTGGCCTCTATTTACAGGCCGGGCTTAATCAATCAAATCATGATCAGTTCAAGCAGCAGTATCTCTATCTATGTGTGTGTGTTTGTGTGTGTGTGTGTGTATCTGTATCTGTAACGCTTGACCTTCATCTTTTACAAGCTGCTTTTGAGGCTGGCCAAACCTTTTGCAAATGCTGCTTTGCTTTGCTTTCGGCTGATTCACGATGGCGCTGGCAGTCGCAGTAGTATCTATGAAGTTGTTTTGTTCAACGTTGACTCTGAGGCATTTTGCACATTTGACCATTGAGTCAAGGTGAACCGCGAATCGGGGCGCTAATCTTGATCTCGTTTGCCTTCTGCATATACATATGCACGTGTAAGTGTGTTCAGTCTGTGTCTGTGTGCATGAATAAATTAATAAATTCAAATTATTCATTTGGTTATCGGTATAAACGCATCTTTGTGCGATTTCCAGCATTGATTTATGTCCCCCACCCCCACCACCCCTTCGCACCCTGAAGGGCAGCCGCAAAACGAAAGCAATTTTCGATCTGCTCTGAGGCCCAAAATTGTATCCGACAGATACCAGCAGCGCGTCGTAATGACCATGTGGGCGCTGCCCGCCTCATTCAGCGTTCGTTGAACCCCGACGGCAAACGGTAAATTTACAGCGCGGTGCGGAGACCGGAGACAACCTACGCCAACATGTAAAGTTCTAACTCAAAAGATAAACAGCAGCAGCAGCGGCGGCGGAGCGAGAATTGGAAACCGAACGAACGAACCAACGAACCTCAAAACGTCAACAAACTACTTTGTATTTATAATTATTATCGCTGTTCCCCGTGATGCCCCCAGCACCAGTACACTCTTCCACCCCCCTCCACCTCGCTGCCCCGCTGCCCAGGCCAGCACTCTCAAGTGCTCGTGTATCTCTCAGTTACAGATACAAACACACACGCACACACGCACACCGTCATACTTTTGCGGCTTTGCTCAAACTATTTAGAACGTGTAAATTGAAAAACTACGAGTACAGCGGTGGGGGGGAGGATGGAACGGAATGGACACGCTCTTACAGCGGAACATAACAGCTGAGTGGCGCTGACAGCGCTGCGGCATCGCTGCCTCGGACGATAAGGCGCCACTAACTGAAAGTTGAAGGCCATTACTGATACGCCCCGTGGGCTGCTCTCGCTCTCAGGGTGTATCTGTGTGTGTAACTTTATGTGTGTATCTGTGGTGTGGCTGTTGTATGACTGGCAGTTAGCGTTGATTATCTAAGTATGCTGTTGACGCGTGACAAAATGTTTTTCTTTTTATTTCCCCCTGCCTCATGCCTTATCTTTATCTTTATCTTTATCTGCCGCTGGATCTGCAGCTTGATATTGATTCGCGGCGTTACAGCAGCGCCGAGACACGTCCCGGACAGTGGCAGAGAGACAACGGTTGAGCGGCATTTAACATATTGCGCAATTTGCTGATCGCCTCCCCTCAACCTGCAACACCCACCCAGGCTCCTCTCCCTCTCTCTCATTCTCTTTCCCTCTGGCTGATAAGCGCGTAAATATTTTTAAACAATTTACGTAAGCAGCAGCGACGCCTGCAGCGACGCACGCAGCGACGCCAGCGTCAGGCGCTACCGTTGTACAAAACGAAAGTAAAAGTTCTCATTAATTAAACAAAAGCATCAGCAGCAGCAGCAACAGCAGCAACAACAAACATTTGTTTGCTTTTATTGCAAATTTGCATTGAAAGCGCAAGTGAAAATAAAAACTGCAATCGCATGCGACGTTGACGTTGACGCTGTCGTTGTTGCTGACAGCGACTGCAAGCACACAGAGTGAGCGAAAGAGAGATAGGTAGAGAGAGAGGGGGGAAAAAAGTATCTAAAAAATGCTTGGCTTCTTGTTTTTTTTTTCTGTCGCTGTTGGCGCCGGCGTTGGCCAACTTGCGATCTTTTTTGTTACTTATTTCCCCCCTTTTTTTTGTATGCCAAAAGTAAAGTAATTAAAGCAAAAAAGTTCAGATAGGGCGGGGGGGGAAAGAATGACAGCCAGAACTGGGGCTCGGGTCTGTACACGTAGTGCGAGTATGTGATGTATTTAGGGAATATTTATTTGTCTTTATGGGTCGGTTCGGTTAACGATCATGCGGCTATAATTTTAATCATAAAGCGTATGATAAGTAATAACTATAAAGGAACGAATTATATAAAAATTATATAATTTATGCCATCCCTTTTTCATTATCACGAACATCCTGTCCAAAGGGGGAACTCTACGATAAAAATCATGTTTTATATTTATTGCTAACTTCGTGAGTCATTGCTTGTCAATTTGTTTAATCATCCAGATATGTAGATATGTAGCTTTCGTATTTCCCAGACCTATTTTTACTGAAATTTACAACCAATTTATGATGTCATCGTATATTATTTGTTATCAAACGTTGCCCAAATAGAAAAAAATACGCCACGACTATCTATAATCTAAGAATTTATGCTACAGTTTACCTGCTCGCTGCCTGCGAGATCTATCTTTACAGCATTTCACACAAGATTCATTATTATATGTGCTAATGAGAGGGAACCTCAAACTTAGGCAGCAATTAAACGCAAACAAATCGTTTACCAATCCAAATGGACCGATAAACGGCACGTGTATGGTTAATGTATGGATAGGTGGGGCCCTGGAAAACATAGTGGAAAATCTATGCAGAATAATTTCAAAATTAAATGCACAACACAATTTGACTTGCGAAATTCCTGAATAGATTTACATACATACTCGTACGAGTGTATACATGTACATACATACATATATGGATGTATAGATATATGCAAAAATATTTGGCAAACGAATTGTACTACCAAATGAAAATGATTCGCAATTTGTTTCCACACACAATCTGAAAACATTTACAAGAGCAGAACAGCAAAGTGGAAGGGAGAGAGCCCCAAGAACGGTCGAATTTATTGTAGGTATATTTCTGTAGGTATATTATTTATTGTAGGTAGTATATTTCGACAATGGGGTATCCGCTATTTTTTAATTTTGGCGTAGATAATGATCATGTGATTGAAATGAATTTAGGTATATAATATAACATAATTATATATATAATTATTTACAGAAAATGTAGAATATTCGGCAGCCTATAAGAATCTAAAATATTATAATTTACCCAGAAATATGGTTGAAGTTACAGAAATCTATACGAATGCAGTCATACCCAATTGCCCGGCGATTAGCGAGTGCACAAATAATAAATACTATATGCAAGAGATTTGTGCGAATGAAAATGAAAGTTTAGTTTGCTGATGTAGCTAATGTTTTTGTGTGTGTGTGCGTTTTTTTTTTCGTTGCTTCTAAACACAACACACAAACAAAGAACGTAATCGGTGGCTGTGGCTGGGTGGAGGGCATGAGCTACGGCGGGGTGGGGGCAGCGTGCCAATAAAAAATGCTTACGACAGCGCAGAGGCCCCCCACACACACGTACACAGACGCACGCACACGCAAAAGCACACCCGCTATAGCTGTAGCTGTAGTTGTAGTTGTAGCTGTAGCTGTAATTATTATTATTGTTATGCTCGCACTCGCTCACTCACTCGATCTAATCGCTCTGCGACGCCGGCAAAAGCTCTCCCACGCCAAAGCTCTCTCTCTCTCTCTCTCTTTCGCTTTCGTGCTCTTGTTATGATTGCATTGTTTACTCTCTGCCGATGGACGGATTGTAAAGAAAAGCAAAAGTGCTTCTTATCAAATCAGGTTGGTTCCCTTCAGCTGCTGCCAGCACAACACCCCCCGCCAACGAGCTGACGTTTCCCATTGGAACTTTGCCCGCAGACCGTTAAGATTAGGGATAGATTCCAGGGAATTGTAAAAGAGAAACAACAACAAGCACCACCGCACACAGAAAGCGTTCGTTCTATTTTGGGTGTACCGTGTAAAGCACGTAGGCGCGAGGGCAGCTTAAACAGTTCTGCAATGAATTTGTTTTATATTCTCGCCACATGGGAAATGCATTTTCGACTATGAGCTTCGACTTTCTTCCCGTGCAGCGGAGCGGAGCGTAGGGCTCAATAAATATCCCGTAGATAAGACCGAACGGCCATTAATTATGCTTGACCACCCGACCGCCCGCTCCACGCCCCGCGCCGCACTGCTCCTCAGTTTTGGGTTACAACTAAATTTGCATGGATTGCTTGTCTATTTGGCTGAGTAATTAACAGTTAGCCAGCAGCAAAACATGGCGGCAACAAATGGCAATTAACACTCCACACACACCACACACACTGCCATACGCACACACTGCCACACGCAAGTCTGGCCCCACACAAGTGTGCAGTGTGCGGGCTGGGCTGTGTTGGGTGGGTGGGGTGGTGGTACGTGCGGTCCGTGTTATCGGCAAACGGAAATGCAATAAATAATTGAGAACAGCATCCAGCAATTGTAATGAACAATTGTGCTTAATGACAAATTATCATTGGCATTTCTTGTTACACACCCACACAATCGAAATCGGCATCTCGGAGGGGCAGTCTGGGCGATTGATAGTGATAACACGATAACAGTTTAAGAAGTAAATTGCTTCCGTTTCCGTTACCTAATAGTTGCTACCACAATCAATGCTCCCTCTTCTACAATATTAACTGATAAATAACTTAATTAAGTCACTAATTAATCGATGCCGGTTGAAACCAGACCGAACTGTGTGTTTAGCACCTATCAGCAATCGCACTTGTATACTCGTATCTGTTGGAATTTCCATACTCATACCGAAACATTTATCAACACTTGCAGGTACAACACTGACCAAGGAGCGATGGACCAGCAATTCTGCTTACGCTGGAACAATCATCCCACAAATCTGACCGGCGTCCTCACATCCCTGCTGCAGCGTGAGGCGCTCTGCGATGTCACGCTCGCCTGCGAGGGCGAAACAGTCAAGGTAGCCTGCAAATTCTGCACAATTAACCCTCGGATGATGATCAATAACGAAAGTATTTGCTCTCTCTCTCTGTTTTTTGCAGGCCCATCAGACCATACTGTCCGCCTGCAGTCCATATTTCGAGACGATCTTCCTACAGAATCAACATCCACATCCCATCATCTACTTGAAAGATGTCAGATACTCAGAGATGCGATCTCTGCTCGACTTCATGTACAAGGGCGAGGTCAATGTGGGCCAGAGCTCGCTGCCCATGTTTCTCAAGACGGCCGAGAGCCTGCAGGTGGGTTCAAAACAAACGAAAGGAAATGCCACATTTAATGGAGAATTTAATTGGATGGCAAGACTTGCTCTACCGTTAATACAAATTATCCACTTAATGCTCGCCGCGATGACTGTACTTCCTGCCGCATTGCAATGGCCTGAATAAAAAATTAATATTACAATATCTACCTTTTGCATCGCTTCAGGTGCGCGGTCTCACAGATAACAACAATCTGAACTATCGATCCGACTGCGACAAGCTGCGCGACTCCGCCGCCAGCTCCCCCACCGGCCGCGGACCCTCCTCCAGCTATGGCGGTGGCCTAGGGGTGGGTGATGGGGTGCGAGACTCACGTGACTCCCTGCGCTCCCGATGTGAACGCGACCTGCGCGACGAGCTGTCGCAGCGCAGCAGCAGCGTTAATGCAGCCGCCGCGGCTTTGGGCCTGACGACGCCCAGCGCCGGCGAACGATCTCCCAGCGTGGGCAGCGCCAGTGCGGCAGCGGCGGCCGCGGTGGCTGCTGCTGTGGCAGCCGCTGCCGCCAATCGCAGTGCCAGCGCCGATGCACTCAACAGTCGTGGTGATGCGTGCAGCGATCGTGGCAGCGAGCGGGGCACTCTCGAGCGGGCCGACAGTCGTGATGAGTTGCTGCAGCTCGACTACAGCACCAAGGACAACAACAACAGCAACATCAGCAACACCAGCAACAATAACAACAACAACAACAATAGCAGCAGCAACAACAACAATCGGGAGCGAGAACGAGAACGGGAACGGGAGCGGGACAGCAGCAGGGACCGCGAGAGGGAGCTCTCCACGACGCCGGTGGACCAGCTGAGTAGTAGTAAGCGCAGACGTAAGAACTCATCATCCAACTGTGATAACTCGCTGTCCTCGAGCCACCATGCGATCGCGGCCCATGCCCAGGACAGGCATTACCCGCAGGACTCTCAGGTGAGCAATCAGTCGATTCGTATGCTCTTAGCGTTCCTTTCGGGGAGTAGATACATAGCTACATATATCCAGCAGAGAACTATGATAGCATCAAGCTAATATCGCTTACAGCCAGCCACATAATCCTCCTCGCATAATTACTGGACTCGTAATTAAATTGTTTGACTCTTTTTTCTGCGCTTCAAACTAAACAATTGCGAGTTCCGGCGTTCAGAATTTCCGCAATTTAAAGTTTATGCTTTTTTTCTGTTCGGGAATTTTAATTGTCTGACAATTAAATTTAATTTGAAATTATCTCACATCAAATCAGGCGTCAAATATTTTATTAGTGACAGGACAATGAAGTTATTAAAATGTTATTTCTGCTTTGGTATTTTTTATACAAATTCTTTCAATTAAATTGTTGCACTTTCCTGAATTTTACAATTGATTTTTGCGGCCTTTTTTTATACGATTTCCCTTTTTTAAATGATTTAAGTTAATTTACAATAAATAAAATTATATTTGTCTTATTTTAAATCAATTTTTCGAATATAGCGATTTTTATTCCTTCTTTTTTTTAATAATTACCATAATAAAACGGCCAATATTTAATGCTGTTTATCTACGGGGCATAATCAAAAGTCAGGTGCTCAAAGAAGTTTGTCCGATACGTCTTTCATTCGTTTCACGAATTCCGAACTTAATATATTATTTTGTATTGTATTATTGCTCTACTCATATCTGGTGGCTGTCATATGTATAATCCGATTACAAAGGGATTTCTTAGTAGAAATATTTCTATAAAAATGCCACTCAAAGAAGCAACGATTCCGAGATCGATTGCCATATTGAATGCGAATACGATTAGCAGCATAATAATAATATAATATAATATTCCATGGGTATTCCATGTTTCGAACCACCCCACCACGCTGGCCTCCGTCACTTATTGCCGTTGGCTTTGCCAAACTTTGCTTATCAGGCTGTGGCGTTGGCGGCGGGGGGTTGGCTGCAGGCAGGCAAACAAACAACAAACACTATCCACATTTTCGGGTATCTGTGGCATTTACGATACGCTACGCTACCTCGCGCCTCACATGACTGTGCCCTCCCCCTGGCGTGTGTGTTTATGTGTGTGTATGTGTGTGTGGGTCTACCCATCCATAGGGTGTGCTCTCTGGCTGTGCTGCTATCAGCTGTGGCCAGTGATCTACGATCAAATAATATTGCTTGCGTGTGTGTGTGTGTGGTGGGCCTGCTATTTCTGTCGCTGTTATCAGCTAGTGAAAATTTTTGTGGTCTCGGCACGTGCCGCTCTCTCCTTTGTGGGCACACGTGCAAATTGTTGTTATCATAGCTATACCCTGTCAGAGAGAGTATGCTGGGCATGAATAGAAGAAAGAAAAGAGGGAACTGGTTGGCTATACATAGAAGCTTCTCGCCATTTTGCTGATGGATTTCTTTTTCTTTTTTCCAGGGCAACTTCAAGTCGAGCCCCGTGCCCAAGACAGGCGGCAGCACATCAGAGTCGGAGGATGCGGGCGGCCGTCACGATTCGCCGCTCTCAATGACCACCGGCGGCCACTTGGGCGGCGGTGGGGGCAATGTGGGCGCGGCCAGTGCCCTGAGCGGTCTCAGCCAGTCGCTGAGCATCAAACAGGAGCTGATGGACGCCCAGCAGCAGCAGCAGCATCGGGAGCATCATGTGGGCCTGCCGCCCGACTACTTGCCGGTAAGTGCCCCAATCTGGGGGCAGTCCATCAATCAGTCTAAGAACCTCTTGCGCTCTGATTGATCGTAATTCAATGATCGTTGTTTTGTTTTGTTTTGTTTTGCTGCATTAGTTTGTTAAGGTTTTTTCTTTTTTTGAACCGATTCGGTGGTTCGATGGTTCCCAGCTAATGATACAGTACAGAACATTCTTGTAAAGCTTTTTTGACCATCTAACTGTAAGCCAAGCCAATTGCAAAATGCTGCCCAAAGCAGCCAAAGCCAAAGCGCTGCTGCTGCTGCCCAAATTTGTGTATATTTTGTTTAAGAAAAATCAAAAAGAAAACGAAAAAAGTCGCGAAAGCAAAGAAAAGAAAAGCAGAGTCAGAACAGAACGAAGGATTGGATTGGTTGTTTTTGTCGTAGAGAAATAAAAAGAAAAAAAGAAACGTTTTTTGCATTTTCCAAAATTCGAAACGGAATATCGGGCCAACAAAGAAAAGAAAAAATCTCAACAATGCTACCGTCTAAAAAATGAAAACTAATCTCAAGCGAAAAAAAAATGAAAAGAAAAAGACGCCGCAAAAGAACAGAAAATCCTTCCTTCTATCAGAACAATTTTCTCAAGCTGATTTCCCCCGGCGTACATGTAGGTGAAAAAGAGCGAGGCGTATTTAGGCAGCAAGTCCTCCGTGCACCAGATGCTCCTCCACCAGGCTGTGGAGGCGCAGCTGAAGAGCCTGCAGCAGCACTACCAGCAGGAGAGCCTCGACTCCACCGTGCAGCGGCTGCTTCAGCAGCAGCAGCAGCAACAAAAGCAGGATCAGCACCAGAAGCTGCAGCAGAAGCATCAACAGCACCACCAGCAGAGGAAACACTTACTGCCGCCATCCCTTTCGGGCGTAGTGGCGGGGGCGGCGGCGTCGGTGTCGACAGGAAGCTCCCGCAAGAGCGGACGCTTCCGCTCCAACTGGCTGTACCAGTTCGAGTGGCTGCAGTACGACGAGCGGGCCAACACCATGTTCTGCAAGCACTGCCGCAAATGGAGCCCCGAGCTGGCCGACATTCGCACCAGCTTCGTGGAGGGCAACTCCAACTTTCGGCTGGAGATCGTGAACCATCACAACAAGTGCAAGTCGCATCGGCTGTGCTACGAGCGGGAGCTCCAGGAGCTGCAGCAGCAGCAGCTGTCGACAGCGCCCGACATCATCACCATCAATGTGGGCAAGGATGGCCCTTAGCCACAGGCCGGATGGGGCCACCACCCACCACCCACACACCGCTCAGGATTAGCCTTAGGCCGTAGACTAGACTCTGTTTTTGCGTAACGTAAATCTAGGCTAAGCATTGAAATTATTTGGAAGCATCGAAAGCTTTGGCAGCATTTTGCAATTGGGTCAAATAAAAATCAGAACTTTATTACAATTCTCCCCCTCTTTCTCTCTCTCTCTCTATTTCTGATCTCTCTCTCTGTCTCTCCTCTGTCTATCCTTGCCTCTGTTTGTGTGTTGCATGCAGAGCGGGGCTCTGAAGCTGCACGCGGAGGATATGTCAACGCTGCTGTCGCAGCACGCTCTGCAGGCCGCGGACGGGCGCGAAGATCACAACGACGCCAAACAGATGCAGCTCGATCAGACGGACAACATTGACGGTGAGTACTGACCCAAAGATCAAAGACCATTGCCATATAGCCAGAACCAAGCTAGCACAATTACAACTACAAAAAAACCAAAAAAAAAAACCCACACAAGATCTTCTTCTCTCTGAGCTTTTAAACCCTAACGCACTCGAAATCGAAACCAAAAAGTATATATATCTTCCCTCTATATATATAGTATATATATATTTATATGTATACATATATCTATTGCGTATATTGCGTATGAAATTTGTAATTAGCTTTTGGTTGACAACATATACATACACATGCATATATATTTTCCGTTTTGTTGAAACGTTAGACTCAAAAGCAATGCGAGAAAAACAAAACAAAAACTAAAAAAAAAAAGGAAAGCGGAAGACAAACTGTAATAAAAAAATTGTAGAAAATTTCGTAGCTTAATTTCCGTTCCTCCATCCACTCTACCCCCATAACTATCTTCTAACCAAAAAAACTGAGCAAACTATTCTAATTTAATTAAGTAGAGTAATACCCCCCAACCCCCAAAAAGAGACCACACCCCCCAAGCCCATGTAAAAGGAAGTACATGTATGTATATAATGGAGAGGAGAGGGTTTATATGTATCTATCCAAGAGCCTTCTATGCTCAGCTTAACCCAACTAAGGCCTATCCTCGACACTCTATACATGTAGTTCCCCAGAATGTTACCTGCATGCATGTATCTCTCTCTCTCTCTCTCCCTCTCCCTGTTTATCCCATACCCTGAGACAAGTATTTATCCGTTTGAATTCAACTTCTTTTTGTTATGCTTTGTAAGTACAGAAACCCCCCTACACTGTATGTATTTATCCCTCCCCCATAGTAAAACATTTATTTGATACTTATCCTTTTGCCTTAAACGTAGCCTATTCGTATTACTATGTTCTGAATGAATAGAATCCTAGAAAGGAGTACGACCCAAAGTGCTAGCTAGAGCAACAGATCAACACCTCTCCTACCAGAATATCTCTCTATACTCGTACATCCATATATATTATATATTCTTAATATATTATTTCGTTGTTTGTCGTATCGTATGGTATTTCTATATATATTTGATATTGATATCTATATTACTTATATATATATTGTATAAATAGCTTTTACGATGAGCAGAGACTTGATCGTAATTACGATTTAGTTTTTGCTGCATGTTTGCCGCATGTTGCATGTTTTAAGACGCCTAGACCTAGACATAGACGCCCACACACACACACACACAACACACACCCATACACCATATATCTACCACACACACACACACACCCACACATACAATTATCGTTTATGTATCGATTTATTTTAATTTTATACGTATAATTTTTAACTTATCAACTGATTTGCCATCTTCATTCCGCCGCCGCTGCTATCATATTTTAGTCCTAAGTCAGTTCCAGCATTTTCCGTACTTTAATCGGAAGTTTTCCCCCAATTAGTTTTTAGTCGAAAAATGCCTCCGTTATGCCATCCAACCTACCCCAAAACCCCAACCGATCCAATCCAAATGAAACATTTCAGTTCAGTTTAATAGATCCAATTGGCGCACACCACAACCACAACAACATCAAGCAAAAACCCACAGAAAAAAAATTAAACAAACACCTATAAATAATAACGAATAATCAAACAATATAAAAAACATAAAACCAAAATTTCAAATTCAATTTAATTTCACGTAGAAGTTGCCGCGCTTTCTGTTCCACGTTCCATTCAGTTATCGATCATTTATCCGAATTCTTTTCACGCTTCATTTTGAAACTCTTACAAAAAACCAACAGCAAAAAGAAAGTAAATCGAAAACAAAACATAGAACATACATATTTAACCAAAACATTTATCCAAATCCCTACAAAATTTTTCCGAATCTCTTTTCGTCTTTAATGTTGCAACTTATTGTCTAAGAAATGAAAACGAAACCAAAAGCAAGCAAACCTTATCGATAGCATTTCAGTGTTGGTCAACACAGCAAAATATTATGAATACGCCTAGAACAAAAAAAAGCTTCCAAATCGATGTCGTTCTTTTATTTTTAGTTTATATTTTGTTACCTCTATACACACCAACACACACACACACCGAAGACACTTGAGCACACACACACACACACAGATACAGACAATGTACTTTCTCTTCCTTTTGAATATTTCTACTAACATTTGTTGCATTTATGATTCGATGTGAAGATCAGTTGAAAATGTTTTTTTTTTTTTTGTCACACTGTTTGTAACGAGATAACTGTAACTCTGACTGTCTGTTTGTGCCAATTGGTATTTTCCAAGCTAACTAAGTGTATTCCAATATTCTTTCTTTTGCCTACTCTCTCTATCTCTCCCTCTCTGTCACTCTCTCTCTCTCTCTCGTCTATGTTTAACTGTGTCTGTGTTTGAGAGTGTTTTGTGCTTGTTTGATCGCATCTCTGTCTGTGTGTGTGTGTGTGTGTGTCTGTGTCTGTGTTGTGCCCCCAAAGATCGCACAAGAACGCCAGCGAGAGAGCAGCAGTCGAACGTAACGGTAAAGTGTAAAGGAGAGAGAAACACACGCACATTGGCACATTGAAATAACAAAAAAAAAAAAAAATCACAGAAAATTAAACCGAAATTTAAAACAAAATTGAAATTACCTTACAGCTAAAAGAACCCCCCCGCACCAAGCGTCCCCCCCCTTCACAAACACCACCTTTAAAAACCACAAAAGAAAAAAAAAAAAAAAAAAAGAGAACTGGAATTTGCTCATATAAACAAATATGTAATTAAATATAATAAAAAGACAAAGAAAAAGAAAATATATATAAATATAAATGTATAAATATATATTTATATGTGCCAAAGTATAGCTAAAAATCTGTTGCAACATTGAAGTACTAAAACGAAAGTTCCCACCCACCCCACCACACATCAATGAAATAAATAATATATCATTATGTATGATGAGAACTTGTATTATAAAAGTATCGAAAACCAAATGCCAGACTTATATGATAAGACCACCAAAAAAAAAAAACCAAACCAAACAAAAACAAAAAACAAAATTGTTGATGCCACAAAATGACACGAATACAAAAGTTGATTTTACCTTGATTTACATTTAGTTTACATTTATGATTTATTCCCCAAAAACCGTTTCACTGTTGATTGATTGATTGATTGGCTTTGATGCAAAAAGTACAATTAATTTAGCTGAATTGTTATTCTTTAGAGCTATAATGTCCTGCAGAACCACAAACGAATATCGATGCCGCCCCCTAGCTTTAAGACCAGCCTTGATTTAACTTGAGTTTATTCTTTTTCCAGTTTACAATAGATTGCCAAAAACCAAAACCAAATCACACACCACAATATTAGATTAAGACTCTTGATTTGTTTCCTCCTTGCCTTCCACCTGCCCACTAGCCACTAGCCACCACCCTGCCACCGAGCGATCTTGTAAATTATGATTTCCACAGCCGCAGCCTCAGCCTCTCAAGTTCAATGCCACACCAAACCAAACCAAACCAAACCCAACCCAACCACCTGTCATTGTCAATGCCGTTTCACTTGAATTGAGTTTTTTTCTTTCCGTTCTTACCGTTATGTTCTGCCCCGTACACTGCCCAATACAACCGTACACGCAAATCGTTTGTTCCGATATCGAAAAACAAAACAAAACAAAAACCCAACAAAAAGAACCAACTCTTGTAGCTGTCTGTTGTTCCATTTGTTTTGCATAACCCACACACACACAGACATACTGCCTATATATAATATATATATGGATAGTATATATTTATATAGTTAGCCACACACACGCACACAAACATAGATACATTCATACATACAAATCTTATATACCCGAGTTTCTTGCGTACTTCCTCCTATTCTGGCTACTTAGTTGAACCTTAGTTGAACACCCTAGACACACACACACACAGACAAATTGACCTTAGCCCCACTGTGCGCATGGAATGCAAGGGAATCGCGATAGCCCCCCCAGATCCTCCACCGTCCACCGATCCCACTCCCACCCCCACAGTGATGACGCCTAATATGAAACAAGCAAATGTTTGCAGGTCGCGTTAAGTGTTTTAACAATCCGCGACAGCTCCAGCTCGATCACGATCGGGCCAGGGAGCCGGATCAGCAGCAGCACCAACAGCAGCAGCAGGAGCAGGAGGAGGCTGCCGACGAGGTGGATGTCGACCGAGACATGGACCTTGATGAAGAGCAGGAGCAGATCGAACCGGAGGAGGCGGAGGATCAAGTCTCCGCCGTGGCAGTGGCAGCAGCAGCTGCAGCTGCTTACCATGCCACGCCGCCGAAATATAGGCGTGCGGTGGTCTATGCCCCGCCACCGCCAGACGAAGAGGGACCCTGCACTGGCTCCGGCTCCGGTTCCGGTTCTGGCTCTGGGTCCGGCTCAGAGATTTACGTGGACAACAACTACAATTGCGAGTACAAGTGCAAGGAGCTGAACATGCGCGCCATCCGCTGCAGCCGCCAGCAGCACCATCTGGCCCACTATGCCCATCCTCATTCACATCCCCACCAGCCGCTGCATCGCTCCCTGGTGGACTGTCCCGCTGAGGCGGCCTATTCGCCGCCCGCCACCAGCAGCAGCAGCCACAGCAGCGGGTACCGCGATCAGGGCGGTTACGGAACGAGCAATGGAACGGGACAGCAGCTGGATCTGTCCAGTCACGGCTACCATGGACAACACGCCCATCCGCCACCGTTGCCGCTGCCACCGCCGCCCAGCCATACCCAGGCCTCGCCGCACTATCAGCCAGCCTCCACATCCGCATCGTCATCCGCACCAGCCTCAGTATCCGCAGCCCCACTGTCGCCCCAGCCCAGCTCCAGCTCGAGCGGATCGAGCTCCTCGGCGGCAGCAGCCGCAGCCGCCGCCGCAGCGGCCAATCGGAGGGATCACAACATCGACTACTCCACGCTGTTCGTGCAGCTGTCGGGTACGCTGCCCACCCTCTATCGGTGCGTGAGCTGCAACAAGATCGTGTCGAATCGGTGGCATCACGCCAACATCCATCGACCCCAGAGCCACGAGTGCCCCGTCTGCGGGCAGAAGTTCACGCGCAGGGACAACATGAAGGCCCATTGCAAGATCAAGCATGCGGACATCAAGGATCGCTTCTTCAGCCACTATGTACATATGTGATCACTTCTCTAGGCCCCCGGTCTCTATCCCCTCTCTCATTAGACGAATCTCTAGGGCGGAAGAAGAGTGAAACAAATCAAAAACAAAAAGGTTTTCAGCACTATCGAAATAATCAAATCAAGAACCGAATACGTAATATACGAATATAAATATATAACTCTAGAGTCTACAGTCTAAAGTCTACAGTCTAGAGACTAGAGTGAGGATGTACATCTTATTAATCTATGCTAATCGTAGTTGATTTCAAGACTTTGAATTATCTATTGTTAAATCGAATGAACCTTTAGACGCTTTTTTAGATCAGTAAACAAAACAAAACAACAAAAAAAGATAGAAACCAAAAAAAAAAGATAAAGATATCACATCACGATATCGAAATATATGAAGTTATGTATACCGAGACCAGTACTCAATGGAGGGAAACTTTGACAAGTATTATATGTAGAATTCCAATCGATTTCCAAGTCAGTTATTATTTTAGCTCTTTAGTTCCGACTCTTAACATGTGCTGTAGTGAATGTTGACTAATGTTTTGTTCGTGTCATTTTGTGCCATATTTTAGCTAATATCTTTCTTCTAGTCCATAGACCATAACGTCCAAATAAAAACGCGGTAAACGAATTAATTATAACAATTACTATTTTTAATTAACTAAAAGAAATGAAATGCATCGCAAGCAACGACGAGACTTGAATACAAAAAGCAATAGCTAACAGGCAGAACTATTTTTGGAGAATCACATCGCTTCTCTTTCAATCTATCTATCACAATTTATGCTGATCAAATTGTTGTGAAAATTAATTAGCCCAAAAATCGGACAGCGCCCGATTCCAAGCCGTTTTGGCCAGAGCCCGCCAAACGATGCATCGGGTCACATCGGGGCACTTGAAATGGGGCGCTCTCTGGTTCCGTATTGGTATCCGTATTCGTATCTTTGGCAAAACACCCACCGATGTTGATTAGAGTTGCAAAACAGATTAAATATCATTATTTATCGAATACTACTCAAAAGGAGTTCAGTGCTTTGCTAAAGAATAAAATCAAACAACAAATCGGAGCAATATGTACTTAAAGCATTAGCTATAGCTAAGCCAATCAAGCAATGAATCCAATTATTGAACACTTCTAAACATACATATATACAAATACGAATACATATATATGAATAATATATATATGACAAGGATAAATCAATCTTTAACATCTTTAACTTTACTTAATAAATCTCTTTCAAATCAAATTCCAGTTCTTTTCATTCAAATAAACAAAAAAAAACAAAAGCAAAAAGAAAGCAACAAAGAAAATTGTTGTTTGCCCCAGACCCTACCCATCCTTAGGTACTAAAACTAAACTACACCCAAAATTGAAACGAAAAATAATACAAAATTAATTGTCCAAACAAATGAAACCCACAACAACAAAACCCCAATTGAATATAAAACAGAAAACATTAAAATTAAAAAAAAAATAATAATACAATTTAAACATCAAGCGCACTGTCTTAACGGTAAGTTGAAATTTCTAAGATCTTCTTAAGCACAAATCCCCGCCCTATAATTTAGTCATACATACAGTCATACGTTACGTAATCTAAGTTACGTATTTACTTTAAATTATTTATTTTTAAAAACGAAAAAGCAACAAATTTAAACAAAAAGAATGAAAAAGAAAAAAAAACAGGAATTGGCCAAACGATTGAAAATTTTATTTAATGTTTTATACTTTTAAATGGAAACACTTGCCTCTTACTCACTCACTCACTCACTCGATCTCTCTCGGTCTCTTTCTCTCTCTCTATCTCGCTCTAGCTATATATTTCCTTCTCTCTCACACACACTATAAAAACTCTGTCTGTCTCTCGATCTTGCTCTATGTTTTACAGTCTATCTCGCTCCGTTCTGTGCGATGTTCAATATTTGTTTTCGTTCTATCAGGCAGGAGGGGTGTTGAATGAAATGTGTTCGATAAACGATAAGTGATAAGCGACTGTCGATTTATTCTCGATGTTCGATGTCCGTTCTTATCGATGTTGCTGCGCTAGATTTTGTGTTCATCCAGAATCAGTCACTTTTACTTACATATATTTGATTATTTGTTTGTCTCATTATTTTGCAATATCTCATCCACGATTTGTTGGCCCCAACCGTCCCTGTCCCTAGTCATTTTCTCTGTCCCTCTCTCTCTGTCTATCTCTCTGACTTATGTACATTCCACACGACAACACCAAACATCACCCCGGAATCCTCTTCGAAAAGAGAAACTAATACGGTTCTTGGGCTCTCTGGACAAAGAAATTAACAAAGAATCTAAATAGAAACCAAATCGAATCGAAACCCACTCATAATCATAAAATACTTTTAAAACAACATACATAGAAAGTTATTTATTTATAGATTCTAGTTATGTGTCCAACACAAATCATTGCATACACATATATATAATTTGGTTTGGGTTCTTCAAAATATATAAAAATCCGTCGTCCCCCCCGTTGAACCCGTAACCCGTACCGATTATTGTAAATAATTTTCCACCAAATATGTGAATACATTTTAAGCAAAACTAGCAGAGAAGTCCCCCACCATTTGGGAGGCGATATGTCATTTGATTTATATCATTATTCTATATATACATACTTAATTTTCTTCCTCCCACCGTTCGAGTGCTGTCAACATTTCTCATGTTCTCAAAATTCACCGAAAAACAAACAAAAAAAAACCAAAAGGAAAAACAAATTTAAATCAAAAATTTCCCTATATATCGATATTTTTTGGGTGTAACAAATTTGATTGCGAAATATTTATGAATTCTTTGATTGAATAACCCCCCCTCCAAGAGAATGGCTTCTCACCCACGAATTAAAAGTTCTTGGCATAATTTTTTTAAATCAATCCACTCCCAAACACATCTCCCCCATCAGCCATCGTCTCCTGTCTCAGGGATATGCAAATTGATTTAATAACACTTTGTTTAAGTTTAATCATTCCTTCCATGGCAAAACAAAAAAAAAAAACAAAAAAAAATTATAAAAAATACGAATCTAATACCAGAAATACCACACACACAAACACACACCACACACACACACCACAGACTATGAAACCATCTAATTATACAGTTTAAGAATTATTATAAAAATGATTTTTCTGTTTCTGTGAATCACCAACAACAACATTGTTTTTCTTCTTCTTTTTTTCTTTGCGCGTTTGAACGAACAAACCAAAAAATAAATAAAAATAATAATAATATAAATACTGAAAACTGAAATGCAATATGCCAAATGACAAATCAAATCAAAACCAAATTCCACAACCTCTGAACAAAAATACCGCAAACAAAAAAAGGCTCGAAGGCCTGGCACATGCGGCTCACCTTCGAGCGACTCTCGGGCGGCTGCAACCTGCATCGTTGCAAGCTTTGCGGCAAGGTCGTCACGCACATACGCAACCACTACCACGTCCACTTCCCCGGCCGCTTCGAGTGCCCGCTGTGCCGGGCCACCTACACGCGCAGCGACAACCTGCGCACCCACTGCAAGTTCAAGCATCCTATGTACAACCCGGACACGCGCAAGTTCGACAATCTGCTGTCGGGCTCCTCGGTGGGGGCACCTTCCACGCCCACCGCCTGTCATCTGGCCGTCGCCTCTCAGGCTGCCATGGCAGCGGCGGCCGCCGCCGCCTTCAATGCAGCGCAACAGCAGCAGCAGCAGCAACAACAGCAGCAGCAACAGCAATCGCAGTCACAATCCCAACAGCAGCAACAGCAACAATCGCCGCATCAGCAACTGCAGCAACATGCCCATGCCCTGGCGCAGCAGCACATGTTGCACCAACAATTGCAGCCGCAGCACCAGCAGCAGCAGCAGCATAACGCGACAAGTGAATGATATAGTCAGTACCATGGCTGGAACTATGGCGCCTGGCGCCTCGATGACACGTCCACGAAGCAACAGCCGCCGCCGCACTTTGCCACAAACAGCAACTATGAGCAACATCAGCGCAAAGCTCAGCCCTTTAACTTTTATGCACGCGACTACTACTTCCAGCAACAGCAACAGCAACTGCAACATCATCAGCTGCAACAAACATCACAAACAACTCTAAGCAATGGCAACATGAGGCAGCAGCAGCATCCACAGCAACAGCAACAACATCTCGAGGAGCAGCCACAGCCGCAGACGATCATCATCGAGGAAAGCGACGACAATGAGGTGGATGAGGAGCAGCGTGGTATGGCCACCAACTGCATGCGGCAGAATTTCAATCAGTATATGGCCCAGATGAAGCAGTTTGCACCCTGCCAAACGGCTGGCGGGGCAGATCCTCATGAGGCGATTGAGACATTGTGCAATAGCAGCAGCAGCAGCAAAAGCAACAGTAACAGCAACAACGCAACAAATGCCAATCAAACGGAAGCTACTACAACTACTACTAATAGTAACGATAATGCTAATAATAATAATAATAATAATCAGAGTTATGCTAACAATACTAGGAACTACAACAAAAGGCAGCCGGCCCCGTGAGCACAGCAACAGCAACAGAAACAGCAACCAATTGATACTCAAAATACATAAGAAAAATCGAACAGAAATCTGAATGAATGTTGACCATGCAAATTGTTGAATGGTAAGCCAAATTTATTTGTCAATTATGTAAGCGAAACGCAAAGGAATGAACAGTAAAGGAAAGGAATGGAAAGCAGAGGAAAGGAAAGGAATCTAAAGCTGATCTGTGTAGGAGGCGACACATTGTAATGGTTTCAACTAGACACGGATGTTGCAGTCACCCACAAAACACACACAACACCTAAAGAAAGAAACAAAACAAAAAAAACACCCCAAATGTTGTATGTACTCGTATTGTACACAAGAGTACGGGTACGAGTACGAGTATCGTAAGAATATTTATGCATAAACCAATTGTAATTGTAACGTCTTGTTCGTGGGGCAAGCAAAAGGGTTTCCAAGGTAGCCAAGGCAGCAGGGAGGGAGGGGTTGAGAACAGCTATTAGAGATGAACAAAAGAAAGAAAGAAAAATAAACATTTTTATTCGAAGCACTCAAATATTAAACTAAACTTAATCTAAATGTATTTCAAGATCTACTCATACGTATATATGGAATTAGAAATTTACGGATTACTAACTGTAATTGTTGGACCTGTCAGACTCTTGTGCCAAAATTATTTTTCTTGGTGTTTTAGGGCCAACTCCTTTGGCTGCACCTCTCTTCGCACCTGTTTGTTGTTGCATTTAACACTGATATGTGCACCCACCCTCCACACACACATAGACATACAATAGCCACCCCCATATTAGACTCTCAGCCCACTAACCCACCCACCTGGAAATCACTCCGATACGTACTCTGAGCCATCGGAGTGGAGACGAACCATTGAAGACATTTTACATACTCGTACAAGAGATTTTTGTGCTGCTAACCATCTAACTGTTTTTATATATAGAAATATACGATCTTAGCCAATACACACACACACATACACACATATAAAGAGAACTGTAAAATAGAATGAAATGGAAACGGAAGTGGAAATGGAATTTAATCGATATTTAAATGAAACTTATCTGCAAAGATTTATCTACTACGATGTACAAATCTGTGCGTTTGATCCGTGTTAGTTGGACTTTGAAGACATGAATTAGAGCAATAGAGCCCTAATCTTAGACAAGCAGTTTTAAACTAAACTAATTCATTGATTATAAATGCTAAAACTAATGTTAATTTATTTATAACAAGCCACCCAATAACCCCACTGAGAGTGTGTGCGAATGAGTCTCAAACTGGGCGACAGCTGATCGATCCAATCTGTTGTATTATACGAGTAGTAGTTAGCGATGATTATGATGATGATGATGATGGTCCAGATCCAGCTTAAGCTTTCGTGCATGTGGCCGGCCGAGTTTGTTATCCAGTCTATACGATATACACAGACATACAGAACTACGAGTTAGGTTAGGTTTTTGACAAACTCATCTTACCGTGTAAATATGATTGATGATTCTCCCATGATTTCTGCTAGTTAATGTATATTTAAATTCACGTGTTTTTTTTTTGTAATTTGTTGTTGTACATTGATTGCCAAATCCCCGATATTGGTGCGCGCACACACACACACACACCCCCACACACACACCCACACACAAACAAACACACACATGCATACAAACAAACAAACATCTAATTGCCTAAAGAATTAATGCATAAATATATTAAATATATATAGTTTATATATATATACATATATATATATATTATACACACATATTCATAATATTTATTTGTTCTACTTCTTAACATGAAATGTTTAGTAATTATGTATATTATTAATAATGCTACATCAAATACTGCCCCCGACTTAATGTTTGTTTAATGTTTATTTTTAACGCTGTTATGTTAAACAACAAAAATTTAAGAAATTTATCTATATATGATGTGATAACTATAGTAAAACTAAACATACGCACACCCACAAAAACACACACACACACTCACACACACATTTTACAAATTGAAATTATGTTAATTAAGCTGGAGAATTGATGCAGAAGTTTTTTTAAAAAACGTTCGTTAAGTAAATATAATCTATAATTTGTGTGGTATGCAAAATGGTGCTAAATCCAAATATACTTTAAATGCGCGGAGACGGAATGAGACGACGACGAAGGAACGATAAAGTATACCCCAAGAAAGGTTAGATGGAAGGAAGGAAGGAAGCGTGTAATATTAGTAGTAGGAGACAGCAGTGGGAGACATCCAGGCAGCTATCTCTGAATCGTATCGTATGTGCAATATGACTAGTTTTCGTTTAAGGTGCAAGAAATATATAAGAGAGAATAGAAACCACACGCAAAAGCAAACCATTTGACTTATGAAAAAAAACCCATTTAAAATAAAACAAAACAACAACAAAAAGAAGAGATATAATTGTATATATACAGCGGTAAGCGGTGCTTACTCCATGCATATGTAGAGTATGGGGGAGGATGCATAAGTGCATGGTGTAAACGCCGCTTGAACACTAAATAAATGTTAGCATATCACCATGAATATGATTATAAATAAATATACATCTGATTAGAAGAGGAACCAGACCAGAAGGCAGAATGGCAGCTAGTTAAAGAGAACTTTTCGCTACAGTTTCTGTGTCTATTTACAATAAATGTCATAAAGCTTAACAAATTATCAATCACACAGAGAACACAGCCACCTACACCCCCACACACATCAAATTAAATCACACACTAGCATATTTATTTCGGAGACCCCCCTGAAACATTTTGAATCCTCTCTTTCTTTGATTTTCTTTTGATTTCGATTTAGAACTTGACTTTGATTTCGTTTAAACAATTTTAATAGCATTTTGCAGTCGATGAAGAGTTGTTCGAAAACCCTTAATTTTAATGACGTGCTAGTTTCAATGTAAAACCTAGTTTAATCTAATTTTTGTATTAATAAATGCAATACAAACTATTTTTAGTTTTATTTATATACAACAAGAACAGCAGCCGCAGCAGCAGTAGCAACAACAAAATATAAAAACAAAGCGAAAACGCAAAAAAAAAAAAACAAAAAAATGATATCAGATTAATTAACGTTAAGCAAATTGAAGCAAGTCCAGAGAATGCTTGCAGCATTTGTTACAATTTATACATAAATATATATTACAATATTTTTTAAAACGATTTTTAATAAACATTCTATCCATTATGGCAGCCTTTCAATGAAAGAAATTGAAATTGAATTACTAAACCCAGAATAAAACATAATAATAAAAAAAAACATACAATATTTAACTGAAGAACAGTCAGATGAACCAATCACAACTACATACATACATACATGTAATACACACACACACACTCACACACTGACACTGACACACCCAACAGACAGACAGACAGAACACACGAGAAGAATAAAACATAACATAAATGAAATGAAATGAAACAAATTCAAAACTAAATCAAATAAATTGAATTTTATGGAAACAAAACGAAATGGTGATCACTTTTTCTTTATTATTTTTGATCCTCTGACTCCGAATCCTGTTTGTGCTGTGCGCTTTGAATTGTGCTTCCAAATATGTTAGGGGTGCCCATGAAAAGTCGAACCTAGAGTCTAAGAATATACATATATATGCCAATAGACACTCACATGCACATATATCTACACACACACACACAAATACACAAGCGCGAAAAACGCACACACACACACACATACACAGAAAATTTTCAAACCTCGGCCCAATTTCCTGTTTTTTTTTTTAATTTTTTTTTTAATTTGAATTTGTTAACCTCTTTTTTAACTTTTACGAATATCTTACTTTTATCAACTTAATATATATACTATATGTAGATTTATTATGTATGCATATTTTACTTTGAGTTTCAGCCCAAAATTTGGTTAAGTTTAAGCCAAACGATTCTTCGCACAAACGAGTTACACCCAAAAAAAAAAAATAAAATAGGAGTTAAAATAAATGAAATAAATGTGCGAAAGAGAAGACCACAAAGAACAGTAACGACCTTACCGAATTTGTTCTACTCGTACAAGAATTGTTTGTTACCCTTTGTGCTACAAATATACATATAATTTTACATATAAACAGAATAAATCATAAATATATCAAAACACCTCTATGTATGCGCCGATTGTGACTAATTTCATTTGTATACAATTTAAAAATAACTGAATATGAAAACCAACTAAAAAGGATTCCTCAGGAACAAACGGAGGCATTTTTATAAGTTAATTAGCAAAAAAACAACAAAAAAAACCAAAAAACAGTGCGTATAAAAACTATCCAACAGTTGGACAAATCTAGAGATAATAGAGACAATAATTTGTGTTTGATCAAATAAACCCATAAAATCAAAGAACCCTGTTCCCAACAACTGTTGCCTACTTTTTCAGCGCACTGTTTGTCCATGCATACAGACAATTAATATAAATGCTTAATATTAAAAGGAAGCCTTAATTAAATGAGGTAAATTATGAATTATATATAAAAACGAAGAGATTATTTCACTTGCACGCTGGAATATGATGAGGTGACTCTGAACTGCTCCAATACAACCGATAGGACCTAAGATCCGAAGCGAAAGGTTCATGAGTTTCCCCGTAATTTGTGTTCTGTTAGCCACCATCTGTTACCACATATATAATTGTATATTTTTCCGTTGACTTAAGTTGCTTGATCGTAGTTATACCCATTTGTTTGAGTTTATTTTTTTTAGTATTTTATTTAGTTTGATATTTTTTTATTTTGCCGCCTAAGTATATTACTTTTTTTTTGCTCACAAAAGGGAAATCTTTTTATCTCTGTTATATGCCATATGTCCCTCTCTGTCTACCTACCAGTCTGTCTCTCTCGCTCTATCTCTCTCTCTCTCTCTTTTACACACTCACTCTCACACTCTCCTATCTCTGTCTATTATACGTACAACCAAAAATTGAAACCAAAAAAAAAATATCAACAAAAAAAAAACCGAAATCTATTTCTCTGGGCTGATTTTCGTCCCGCTCGACGGGCTGTTGTGTGTCTGTTCTTCTCTTTCTCGTTCTCGACCACAGGCACCAGCGCACGGAACCACCTCTCGACAACGCTCTCGACCTCCTCGTCGGCCTCGCCGCCGCCGGCCGTCTTCGGCATGCACCTGTCGGCGGCCCTCAAGAGCGAGTACCATCCGCTGCACTACATACGCGCCGCCGGCAATGGCCACAGCAATCCCGCCGGCACGCCGCCCGCGCACGGATACAACGCGGCCCAAGCTGCGGCTGCCGCTTTGGGAGGCGCCTCGACACCCACCGGCGCCGGCGGTGCTGGCGGCCACAATTCACATCACACCATGTCCTATCACAACATGTTCACCCCGTCCCGCGATCCCGGAACGATGTGGCGCTGCCGCTCGTGCGGCAAGGAGGTGACCAATCGCTGGCATCACTTCCATTCTCACACCGCCCAGCGGTCCATGTGCCCGTACTGCCCGGCCACTTACAGTCGGATCGACACGTTGCGTTCGCACCTGCGCGTCAAGCATCCGGATCGCCTGCTCAAGCTGAATTCGTCCATTTAAGGGCGTGGCCGGGGCCACCATCCGGGCCAAACTAACAACTACCAACAGCACCAACAGCGCCACCATCACCCCCAGGAACGACAACGGCAACATCAGCAGCAGCAACAACAGCAGCAACAGGATTACTACAACAGCATCTATAGATACAGATTCAAACAGAGCGAAAGATTCGTATAGATTCGGCTGCTCCTACAAAGTATATAGGATGTCATTTTTCCGAGAATTCTTTCAATTCGTTAGAGGATCTTCTTGCATTTAGTCGTCTGTATATGGCCCCAGACCCCATCCGAGCTACCCAAGCAATAACCCAAACTAGTAGAACCGAAGATGCTAAAACTTAATCCTTTGGCAGGCCAACAGCCGCGCAACGCATAAACATTATAATGATAATGATAATGCTAACACTAACAATAGCTATTGATTAACTTTTGAAAGATTGTCCCCCTAACATGATCCCATCAACTTATATATATATATATATACTTATATATACATAGATACAAATACCAGGCTATATAAATGTGTATAACTAAACAAAATCAGGCACTACATCAACCAGGAAAGGTTTCAGTTGCTAACTAAGGGAGGGAGTTGCCCAAACTACGTGGGGATAGAACACAAACAGTTCAAGTAGAATGGATGTAACAATTTTTCTAATGCTACAACAAACCAACTTTAAGGTTTCTAAATGTTGTTTCCTAAATACAAGTAGTAACTAAATATTAAAATGATGATTACAAATGAAGCGAAGTCGAAGTCGAAGCAGCGAAAACACTAGGTTGATGTTGATTCAGTTGGTGTAACTTTTGTTGGAGAGTGCCAGCAGATACCCAACTACGACAGTCACCCACAACTACTACTACTCATATAAAGGTCACATTAGAGCTTAGTTTATCTTACTAAATACGATTAAATGTAATTTTACCAATATGTTCTGCGGAGTATGCGATGGGGCTACTCAACCAACTACAAAGAAATTTTCATATACCTCAAATGCATTTCAGTTTTATTGTTGATTGCTTAATTTTAATATCTATGTAATCGTTAGCACTTATAAACCTACACCTACCCCGTATACATACATACATACATATTATTTCAATCTTTTCCGATTGTCTAGCAAATAGGTTCTCCAAAGTTATCCTCTGTTTTTTTTTTTATTTTATTATTTTCTGTTGTGTTCCCCTCAAATTTTTGATTTTGTCGTGTCCGTTAAGTTTAAGTTCTATAGGCTTAGGTTGAACCACTTGAACCACCTCACTTTTTTGTTGTTAAGCTTTGTTTATATTTATGGTCAAATGTTTATTTAGTTAAAGTACACAAGAATATATAAATGAGAAAGGAAATTAGTTGATTAAATGGAAGCTAAATGAGTAAAACAAAAATTCATATCACAAATCCAAAAAAACTAAACAACAAAAAAAATATGAAAAAAAAACACTATAAAAATTATGTTTTAGAATTCTTTAACTGTCTGCTCAATTGGTACAAAATTGGAAAGTTTTCGTTGTAATTTTCAATTTATATTAAACGATTTCCTGGCTTCTTGGATACCACCATTAACCAAACGTCCCCGCAGAGACGGCAAAAGTAATTAATTTTAAACATTTTGTGATAGGCAAAATTATGTTTCGACACAAAATAAATAGGCAAGAAACAAGCTATAATAAAACAAAATAACATATAAAATTCAATGTGATATTTTCGGCACAAAACTTTACATAAAGAAATCAACAACAAAAAATAATGCAAAAGCAAAACAAAACAAAAAAAAAAAAGAATTAAAATATCGCAAGGGAGAGGCAGGCAACATTTTGGCTAAGGTTGCTGCCACCTCTCGGTGCACATTTATTTAGGAAAAAGATTTTTGTTATAGATTTATTCAAAATTGTTATCTTTCGGTCCAAAGCACAAAATGTATAAAATTATTTCTAGTTAACCCCTTACACCTAAAATTTACTTTTACCCTTAACTTTAGCCCTTACATTTTACATACTTGATTTCCTAATTTTAAGTTCCGTGCTCTGTTTCGTTGTACTCGTATGCATGTGTGTGTGTGTACTATATATATTTGTGAGTAAATACGAGTATATATATGTATATGTATGCGCAAGATGATAATTTTATTTAGTTTTACGTTGATTTAGTTGCGACACTTTAAGCCAATAAACTACAGAGAAACACACACAAAAAAACAGAAACAGAATCACCCACAAAAACAGCACAGATGTTAAGGCAAATCACTACTACACACAGATTTATGTACCAAAAATGTAATAAATATGAAATTATATAAAAAAACAAAAACCAACAAAAATCACAAAAAAAAAATAAGAAGAAACCAGCAGAAACCAAATGAAAAAAATTACATTCTAGACTCTAGAGAATGCTTAGAGGAGAGGAGTGTAGCTGGATTTTTTTTTTAAATCTTTATCCCCTCTACATACCCGTAAGCATACATATATCGAACACAAAGTATTTTTATACATCATTGTAATCGGCTAATTGAGGGCAAAGCTCCGGCGGTTGGAGTTGGAGTGTGCTGAAGAGCTGGGTCTGGACCAGAGGGTTGCTCTGTGGATGAGTCCAGGACCTGGTCGCCCAGTCCTGTTCCACCACCATCATGCATCACAGGGAACCGCAACGGACAACGACAACAACAACAAAGAGTTGCAACTATTTTTTTCCGCTCTACACTTAGAAATTCGATTAATCCATATGCAAATAAACAGCCACAATGGTAAATGCGTACAGTGGCAAATATTATCAACACTTTTTCGTCGTCTACCAGTTTAAATAAATCAATCCATAAAGATATACATATATAAACCAATATACATATATATATATATATTTAAACAGGAAAATATGAATATATATATATTTCAATTTATTCAAACTAAAATCAAAATATATAATTCACTAGCAGCATTTAAATGTCAAAACAACCAACAAGTAAAACCAAATAAAAATTTATGATTATTATTATTACCTATATCAATAATACTCGTTTCATGTTTTGGCCCCTTATGACCACGTCCTGTCCTTACTTGGAAGCACAATTCAAATCGTTAGGTTCGCCCTGGATTCGGCAGGGTGATGTCTGGGGTGGGGGGTGGTGGGTGGGCTGTTGGTTGTCGGACAACTTTTCCATTTCATATTTCAGTCGACACACGGTTCAATGGATTGCAATTGCTTTGATTTGATTGAAAGAAGTAAGTAATTTGATGCTTTTTGGTAAGTTAATTCATTCAATTGATTGCAGCTTAAGCCACTGGCATTCGCCATAAATGCCGCACAAAAGGCGTTTTGTATTACAGCAATTACAGGATTTGGCTGACTCTGAAAATGGTAAAGGTAAATGTGAGGGTAACGAATACTTGGTCATGGAAATTACTTAACCGACAACGTGAGGGCTGTCCTTAGGCCATGAAAGGGAAATAAAAATAAATACAGAAGCTCAATATGCTGAGCAACTGATTGAACCAAACCATTTAAAACAAATAAATATCGCAATAGATTTTAAAGTGTTTGCTTTTAATTTTAAAACCCTCTTTAGAGCAATAAAGAAATAACCAGAGAATTCTGTAATGCTTCGTTTATTGTTGGGCTCTGGTCACCCACTTAGATTAGAGTTACATATCGAATGTAGACCGTCCCGCTTCAGTCATCATCGACCACGGTCAAGAGTTCTTTGAAGCTGAAGGGCGTGAATGGATAGCCTGCTCCCGCATAGAACTTGCTCATGAACTCCACCCAGTGCAGACGCAGGGTGTGCAGGAAGGCGGACAGACCCTCCATCATCACCATGATGGCGATGGTGAAGAACTCCCAGACGGCGAAGATAAAGAACAGCGCAATGGCTCCGATGTAGCCCGGAAATTGCAGACCCATCGACAAAACCATAGTCCACAGCACCTCCGAGAGCTCTGCAAGGAATATTATATCGTAAGCCAACTCGGATAAATGTATGCAGGATATGTGACTTACGCGCATGGGCCAGGGACAGAGCCCAGAGACGCAGATAGGAGGCTGTGTGCGAGATGGTACTCAGGATGTACTCGATGGTGTGGATGGCCTGGTGTATCCAGATCTCGCTCATGGGCTCGTCATCCTCCTCGTTATGGCCACCAGACTCGTGGGCCTCGGCCACTTCCGTGATGATAACCTCCTTCCCGGTGACCTCGATCTTCTCCACGATTTCATCGACCTCTACCACAGGTTCAGCGGGCTAAAGAATAGAGTTGATTAACCTCTTCCTATTAAACTCTTCTGCCAATCGCACTCACCCTGTTGCGGCGATGGAACTTGATGTAGAGGGGCTTGCCACAAAGGATCCATGGAATGCAAACGATTGCCAGCGCGAAGAAAATCATTTCAATCTCTTTCTGAATGGGGAACATGTTAACATCGCAGCCCGGCGAAGCCGTTTCGGTCTTGAACAGCACCATATCGATGAACATGATCAGCACGGAGGGGGCACAGCCCGGTGTGTCGGCCAGGACATCGGTGGTCGGGCTGTATTTGATCCACTTGTAGAACATCATGAAGCACATGTAGCCAAACATCAGCAGCAGGAAGAGCACCTGCGGCACGAACTGCAGGAAGATATAGGCATACTTCTTGAAGAACACAAAGTTCTCCACCGACATGCACACGCCGAAGGTCATGTGCAGCACACCAAAGATGATGGATAGCTTCATCTTGTACGTGTTGAGGAAGATGATCTTGTTCGATGCCGACTGCCAGACGGGATCCAGGCCCATGGGGTAGACGCCGCGCGTGGCCACCGAAGGGTTCAACTGCAGCGTCGGATTGGTCAGCACGGTGGTTCGATTGTAGACGTTCACCCAGTGGGAGCCGAACACATTTATCGACTTGGAGAATATGTCGTTGTAGTGGAAGCCCGTGTACATGGCGAACAGCCCCATCAGCAGGATAATGTAGCGTCCCGCAAAGAAGATGTTCCAGATCTCTCCGCCCCGCTTCTTCATGAGGCGTGTCTCGTCCAGGACCATCCACAGGCCCAGAAGGAACAGAATGGTGCCGTGGCCCATGTCGCCGAACATCACCGCGAACAGGAACGGGAAGGTGATGCAGGTGTACAGGCCGGGGTTCGCCTCCCGGTAGCTGCTTATGCCGTAGGCGTCGATCAGGTTCTGGAAGCCGCGCGTGAACTTGTTTAGCCTGTAGTAGGTGGGCGGCTCCTTCTTGGTGTCCAGCACGTTGATAAACGAGGGAACGGTGCTGCCCACGATGGCTGATCCTGCGGCGAGGGCCGTCTCCACCAGCTCCAGCTCCCGCTTGGGCACCCAGGCCTCGCCAATCAGGCACTTGCTGCCCAGATCCACATTGAACTGGTTCAGGGTGTGGTAGATGGCCTTCATTTTCTTGACCATCGCCGACCACTTGGGCAGCTGCTTGCCCACCGCGTTCAGCACGCAGTTGCGGTGGTCCTCCGTCTGGCTGATGATGGCCTTCAGGTCGTCCAGGCGCGTGCGCACACTTTTCACCATCTCCATGCGCTCCGCGTGCGAGCTGGGGCAGGGATACATGTGGGCGTGGAAGCCGGTGCACACCTTGCGAATGCGGGCCTGCAGCTGGTCGCCCTGGAAGAACACCACGAAGACGCTCTTGTGCAGGACACTGCCCGTGCGAGGGTCCTTCAGGGGCACGTCCACCTCTGCGCGGCGCACGAAAACGTTGCCGCGGGAGATGCGCCAGAGCATGCGCTCGAAGGCGTACTCCCTCTCCCGATTGATGACGCCGGCCACGAAACCCAAGTGTCCATTGGTCTGCTCCGGATCCCGGTGGGTGCCGCGCTTGTTCTGGTCAAAGTTGTGCGACTCCTGGTTCGAGAAGAACTGGTCTGTCCGTTCCAGCACTTGAATCATCTCCGTCAGCTCCAGGTAGTTGGTCTGCAGGCTGATGTCGTTGGCGGCCAGCTCAATTATCTCCGTCTCCGTCTTCTCCAGGTGCGCCTCCAGCTCGATTATGTCGCGGGGCTTTGGCGCGGGCGGGAAATCGTCCATCAGGTCGAGCACCTTGTGCCCGTCCTTGTCCAGCTCGGCGGTCACATAGCGGATCTTCCGCTCCAGCTCATCGCAGCGACGCACCTCCCCGATGAATTTCCGCTGCTGGGCGATCACGCCCTTGTTCATCTGTTCAGGAATAGGGAATAAGATCAGTAACCATAAAGGACACTTCATCATTTTCCCGACTTACATCACGAAACTGGGCACAGCCCACCTCGCCGAGCTCGGCAATCGTGTCGTAGGCTGCCTCCGGCTGCAGAAACATCTGGCACAAGGACATCACCTCGCTGCGGAAGATGCTGTCGGTCTCCTGTTTGGAGTCGAAACTCCACCACTTTGACATTTTCACTAATTGTTGCTATCCTTTTTGTTTGTTGGGGCAAATTTCCGGTGCTGGCTCCGCACAGTTGCGACGCAGCTGACGAACTGATCGTCCGGTCAAGTGACTGCCACGTTGAAGGTTCTTCCAGCCGGGCTTATCAGCAGTCGTCAAGTCGCCTGCCTTGCATAATTGTTGGATCAACACACGGGGCCGGGCACACGGTGCATAATTGAGCCATCCATCAAATTTGTGGAACGTCCATCCCCCTGTTGACATGCTTCCCGGCCCCTCACAATGATTCGCAGTCTTTCACTTATCAGCTAATCGATTTTCTAACAATGACACGAAATGTGTCTTACGAATGTTCTATTTGATATTGCGCGATAAAAATGCATTGAATAATGTATAAATATGTGAAAACTTTTAAACAGAGCGACTAACTGTCAAAATAGTAACAGCCGCTAAACTATAGACTTGCCCCATCGATATAAAAAAGAATAATTTAAACCTTGTTCTTGCTTTTACCGTGGCGCTCCCGGCGGTCAAGTTTGTCAACATTCGGTATCACCGTCAGATGTCGCTGTTGCAATTAATAAATTTAAAACATGTTGCTGGCAGCATCAAAGTCCTAGCAGCATGCTGCTAGCAACTTAACATGTTGCTAAAGTACTTGCAGCATGTGGCTGGCAACAAACTATTGAGGAATTTGATAAAATTATTTATTTAGGGCTGAGAGGGCTTATTAGCTATTAATATTAAACGGAATTTCTAAATCGAGGAATATCAACGCATATTGTCGTGTTCTTCAGTATATATACGGTATATTAATATACTTTTCAAAATGACCGCCAAAACTCCATTTAGCGCACAAAAAATACTGACATGTTTCGCTCTCAAATCGTGGTGGTTTTTCAAAATTCGCTCTCTTTTCAGAGGTGAAGAGAGTGTTTTCGTGGTGACTTTTCGTGGTGTGAGAAACATGTATCTTACGGGAACGCGTATGGAATGACGCAACAATGAATCTTCATTCCATACGCGTTCCCATAAGATACATTTGATTTGTATGGGAAAAAATTCAGCAACATGTGGAAATGAAGAGGCAGCATTGCTGTGCAACTTTGGCACGGAATGAGCAACAATCTGCATACCTTGGGAAAATGGTTATTATGGACTTGAGATATTGTTTGTAATTTCATGCTAAAATTAATGGATAAACTAGTAAGTCTTTTTTTTAAGATATCATCGAAATTTTGTAACTTACGGGTACCAATAATAGGTAACAAAACCGGGATAAATTTATTTATAAATCACAAAACATATGCATTAATAGGTAAAAAACATCTCAATCTAAGAAAAATGCAATATTAATAGTTCATATCAGTTTGGAACAAAACATTAACATCAATTAAAAGAAATAGGGTATACAAATGTCCATGCACATGCAGCAACTTGGTAAACCAGCAACAATGACGGAATGTGACCAGAGTTCACACTTACGTGTTATGCTTTGGCCGTTTTTGTTTGAACCCTATTATTATGTTAACCATCCAATAAAACGGAGTTCTGAAAACCACACAATATTGTACAAAATTGATTGAGGAATCGTATAAAATTGTTTGTTTAGGGCTGAAAGGGCTAACTAGCTAGTAATATTGAAACGAATATCAAAATCGAGAAATATGAAAGTGTCCCGTCAGTATATTTACGGTATATTATAAAAATGCAAAGGTATATTTCGGTATTTTGGTATATATTCCGAGGGTCAGATGGTGTATTTAATCGTTAAATCCGCGGTCACACTACAGAAAATAGCAAAAAAAAAAATACGCGGGAAGTGCAGAAAAGTTATTAACAATAGGTATTAGCAATAAACAGCGTAAGTAAATTATAAGTGCAATGCCTGTGCGCTGGTAAATAAAGTGCGGGAAAAGCCTGAAAATTTTGGCAGAAATTTGTGAAATTTTGTATGCGTCGTCTGTGTGTGTGTGTGTGCGCGAATGCGAGTGTTGGACAGAGTGCAGCTGTATGTGTGTATTGGTGTTGAAAAAAATCTATCTCTTCGGTACGCATTTCACCCCCCGTTTTTGCGTATTCATTTGATCTTCTTCCTCTTTTACCGTTTCTCTATGCGTGTGTGTGTGCGTGTGTTAATATTATTCCTTTTGTTTTTTTAATTCTTTGTTTATATTTACTTGTATTTTGTTTTGCTTGCTGCTCGTTTTTTTCATCTTCCCCCCTCCGACCCGATGCGATGCTGCGTCCCCTCGACATAATTTATAAGCCCATAAAAATACTAAAAAATAAAAAAAAGAATCATTAATCAAATTGCCATCAGTTTTTAGCCAAGTCTTCCGCGACTCTGCCCGGCATTTTCATTTTCCATCTTCCATTCCATTCGTTTATGCTGATTTCCATCCTCCCTGCACCTGTCTCGTTGGGGTATTTTGATTACTTCGTCCATCCAAATAGAACCCTCCAATCGCTCGCTCTCCCTCTGTATCCGAGAGATACAATATTCTCTCCAAATAGTTTTCTTGGAGCCCCGTCGCTCAGTTGAATTTTGGCGCCCGCGTCTAACAGTTGAGGCGGCTCGGCTCGGGAAACCCAAAAAGCATCCGTAGTGTCTGAGGCAAATGCTGTGTGAAAACGCGTGGATTTATTTTTAGCCTTCGTGCCGATTTCAACAGTTCCAACGCTCCATATAAAACACAAATCGGCAGCAAATAGATCGCAGATCGAGAAGAGCACTGCCAAACTAATTGCCGATGAGGGAAGCCTACCAATAAACGTTCCGCCAGTTCATAAGATAAGATCGATGGCCCATCATCCAGTTGCCAAGATCTCCTGCATTATATAATCATGGAATTGGATTGACGATCGGCCCAGCCAGAGATACAGATATAGAGAGAAGGAGAGAGAGAGAGAGGGAGAGACCGAAATCAAATTAGTTAAAACCAAAAACCGAATAGAAATGCCCAGCAAATTTCAAAGAAGAAGCTCCCCCCAAGCGCCAATTGGCGGCGCATCGAGCGTCTCCTCAACGCCGAGCAACCAGCCGCGGAAGCGCGTGAAGCGATGTTGCCGCAACTTCGTCACCTTCATGTGCACGCAGGTGGGCGTGGGCGCCCTGATCGTTTTCTACGCCATATGCGGTGCGTTCGCTTTCATGAACATCGAGCGGAAGTACGTGGACCAGACGACGGCCCAGGTGCTGGAGCTGCGGCAGAACTGCTCGCAGCTGCTGTGGTACATAACCGAGGAGCACAACCTGATCGACAAGCGGCTCTGGGTGAACGAGACGAACGCTGTGCTGCGGGAGTACCAGGCCCAGATAGCGGGCATCATCAAGAGCGGCTACGTGGGCCGCAGTCCCGAGCAGATCTGGAGCTTTCCGGCTGCACTGATGTTCTGCCTGTCGGTGATCACAATGATCGGCTATGGGAATATGGTGCCACGCACACCCTGGGGCAAGGGTTTCACCGTCATCTACGCCACCTTCGGCATACCGCTGTACATCCTGTACTTCCTCAATATGGGCCGCGTCCTGGCGCGCTCCTTCAAGTTTATGTACCGCTCCATGCACGACTGTACGCAGGAGCGAAACTTTGACTCGCGACTGGACGCCCTGGAGAACGGCAGCCTGGGCACCCTGACGCTGCGCAAGAAGATAATTGTCCCCTCCACCGCCTGCCTGTGGGTGATCATCTTCTATGTGCTGACGGGGACCATTATGTTTGCCAACTGGGAGAAGTGGAGCTTCCTCAATAGCTTCTACTTTTGCATGACATCGCTGTGCAAAATTGGCTTTGGCGACTTTGTGCCTGGTGCATCGCTGACCACCGCCGCCGATGTGGATGTGGCCACCCAGAAGCTGCAGGAGGACATTGCCGCCGATCCAAACGAGCTGTCCGAGCTGCAGTCCATAGCCGATCAGCACTCGAAGCTGGCCATCAACTTCATTTACATGCTGCTCGGCATGGGCCTGGTGGCCATGTGTCGCAACCTGATGCGCGAGGAGGTGCACGTCAAGCTAAAGGAGATGAAGGAGGACGCCAAGCTGTGTGTCGAGGACACGCGTCTGCGTTTCGTGGGCTGCTGTGGCGATCCGCGTGATATTTACGAGAATGATTACTACTAGGCGGGAAAGGCTCGCTCGTGTGTGTGTGTGGTGTGTGTTGTCTGTGTGTAAGAGTGTTGTCTGTAGAACCTAGGAAGAACCTATATCAGTTTGTCATCGCCTAATCCCCCAATATATATATGGGCTACCCCGCAGCTCACCATTGATCAATTTCTGCAACTTCAAGAGCGGATACGTAACTTCGAGGGCATGCTTGGCGGCGGCAGCGGGGAGCGTTTATGCACGCCAAGCACTTCGGCCGGTCCGTTCCGCATCTTCTCCGTGGCCGGCTTCCAGAATCGCGCCAATGACATCGTCTACTGTCCGCCAATTGTGCGGCAGCAGTCGCAGCATGTCGAGGACTCCACGGCCATTGTCTACTTTGGTGGCGACGTTCAGGACTTTCCGGAGAGCATGGAAACGAACAGGGACAGTCGCGGCTACATGAAGTACAACCTGGAGAATTCGGCGATCCTGTTGCGCGAGGCGTTTCCGCGTTCCCACATCATTGTCATACGGCCAGTTCGGTGAGTACTTCTTTGGCCATCATAAATTGGTATAATTGTATCTAATGACAATTTCGTTGTTTCAGCATGGAATTCAAGACATTTAGCTGCTTTGACAACTTTGTGCGTGGCAACAATGCTGGAGTCCCGGACCATACGCCCATGAACCATGCGCTGCAACACTTGGAAAAGTAAGTTGAGGCTTGCCTGATGGACGGATGAACTACTGACAACTGATGAGCCAATCATATATCATTCACAGACTGCTGCAGAATCTGTCGCAACGTCTGATCTCCATACCAGAGAACGAGATACTCGATCAGGCTGCCCAGGCGGCAGCGGCCGCGGCTGCTGTGCAAGCTGCAGCTGCAGCCGCTGCCCTCACTCTGTCCAATGCCACCACAGTCCCCTCGGAGAGCAGCTCGCCCTTGGCGGCGGTCAACGACAACAGCCAGGACATGGACATTGACATACTGCAGGTACAGGAAAATGTCACAGTGGATGCCGACGGGGAGGTGGTCTTCCCCATGCTACCTGACGAGGCGGATGAGGCGGCGGACCCCGCCACAAACAATGGGGGTGGTAACAACGGCAGCATTGGCAGCAACGATGTCGGCCTGAACAATCATCAGGAGTCGAACAACCAGCAGCAGCAGCCACAGCAAGAGTCGTCGCCCATCAAGATAGCGGCACCAGTGGCTCTGCCAGCCGCCAACAACGTGGAGCACTACAACAATTTAAACAACAGCAACAACAGCAGCAGCAGCGAATGTGCCATGGGGCAGGGACAGGGACAGCAAGCCGCACGGCAGACAGCGACGCTGACGAATGATGGCAATCCGTTGTGGTGGCGGGAGAACCTCAATCTGGACAAGTCCAAGCTGGTGCTAATTGGCTTCAGCAAGGGCTGCGTCGTGCTCAATCAAGTGAGTCGCGTTTGGTTCGTTAAGTCGTTAACATACTGGGCTCTGTCCCCCGCAGCAGTGGGAAGCTCCTTGATCCTCACTGACCACGGTGTCCTCTTCTGTGTTCGCTTTATTTGCAGTTCATCTACGAGTTCCATTATCTGAAGACCCTCACACCCGATGACAGCAGCATGTGCCGACTGCTCTCTCGCATTACGGACATGTACTGGCTAGACGGTGGCCACGGGGGCCAGAAGAACACATGGATCACGTCACGCAGTCTCCTGGAGACACTCACACGCATGGGTAAGCAGCGCTCGGGGTATACCATTATTATACCATTCATTATTAACCGAGCGGCATTGATTCTTGTCCAGGCATGAACATACACGTCCACCTCACACCGTACCAGGTGCAGGATGACCGCAGACCCTGGATACGGAAGGAGGAGAAGCTCTTCACGGAGATGCTGAGGCGCTTGAGTGCGCCGATCACGAGGCACTTGCATTACGACAACCAGCCGGCGAACCTGATGACCCATTTCGAGGTGCTTCAGGCTTTCTGCCAACACGTCCATGCCCTCAACCAGCAGCAACTGCAGCAACAGCAGCAGCAGGGAGTCACCGATCAGTCTGCGGTGGCGGTGGCGGCGGCGGCAGCAGCCGCAGCAGCAGCAGTGGCAACGGTGGCGACCAAACAATGGCAGCAACAATATTCTGGATGCCAGCGAGGAGGCAAAGTGACAGCTTCAACTGCATCCACATCATCACAGGCGTCGCTTGCATGCAATGCGGAAGGGGACCGCTGCTCTGAAGCGCAAACAGGTGCAGCAGCTGCGACGGCACCACCAGCAGCTGCTGGCCGCCGACCTGTCGCTGTCCTCATCACCGTCTCGCTTGGCGGCGGCCCTGATATCATCGGCGGTGGCCCTCAGTGCCGCAACGACGTCGTCGTCGTCGTCCGCTTCTGCAGCAGCGACCAATGTAAATAATCATCATCACAGCCATATGCAACAACAACTACTGCCGCCAGGACAACAACCACAGCAGTCACAAGAACAACAACAGCAACAACAACAGCAGCAGCAGGCACACCAGCAGCAGACACACTCACACAGACATCACCATCATCATCATCATCACCATCATCACCACCACAACCATAACCATCATCAGTGTCGCTCGAAACGCAAACTACAAAAATTGTATTATACGCTTTGCCGTTAGATCCGTACGCCCCCCTCTCCTTTATGATTAATTAACTTACTTTATATATATATATATTGTATACTTGTATGAGAGAATGTTTCTTAGAACCTAACCCTTAAGTCGGTCCAATCATCACCCACACCCACACACCCCAGCCCTCTACTTCTCTACTCTAGTACTTCGCATCTCTATGTACATCGTACAGCGTCTGTCTATATAAGTTCCAAAGTCATCTAACTTTATGTTGTATATTTATTTATTCAAATTTTGTTTTCATTCTCATATCTCATTTGCGTAATTGGCCCCCTCCCCCAACCCACCCACACACCCCTAAAAAAACTGAAGCAAAAATCTCATCAGTGCAATACTATATACACATACACCTAAATCTTATAAATATATATATACTATATATAATGCGAGTATATGTGAGTACATGTATGTATCGAATTTTTTTATCACTTTATGTATACAAACACTCCAAGCTATTTATTGAATAATCGAGAAAGATTTGTGATTTGCGCACATTTAATTAACTTCATCCAGGCCTAAATCGTAAGTGTAGCAATCAAGCAATCTTCGTTTTTAAGTGACTCCCAGCCCCCCAATCCCCTATCCCCTACACCCAAGGAATTTATGTATTCAATATCTCCCATACGCTATATTCAGTCTAGAACCCACTACACACACAACCCCACAACAACAACAACAAGCAAACCCTCTGATTAAGTATTACTTAGCGTTTAGTGAACACATAAATCTTAAGTTGCAACGAAGATAAAGATGTAGAATGATGTTGTACTTTACAAATGTCGGACGACGAACCTTGTGCGGCTAGCCCCCAGATCTGGATCCATTCCTGGAGCAATATACAATTGATCATCAAATTAAATCAAATGGTATGATTTAGAGCAAGCAATCGTATTGATATTTATATTGTATTGTATTGTATTGTATACATATACCTAGTAGTAGTGTATATTTTGGTTGTGCTGCGCAGGTAGGAAGTACAATGCGAATAAAATGAAATTTGTCAAGCCATAGCCATGTGGCACGCGTTCCTTATACTTATACCACATGTATAAATGGATCTAAACGCTTTCGCTTAGCCAAGAGACAACAAGAAGGGGCCCCACACACTTGTGGCTCACAAGTTAAAATTATATACATAGTGCATAGAGAGGGAGAGTATACCAGTACCCCCATACACAACACCACCACCCCCCCACAGTACATACACAACACAAAATTTCGTACCTTGGTAGAATTTGCAGTTCAAAATTGCTTTAGAGTTTGTCAGTGTAAATTGTACGGCTAAAAAACCACACCAAACACACACACACACAAAATTTTAGGCAAGAATATACACAAGACTATACTTTACATACAAGATACTATACATACAAAGAAAAAGTACAGACACTCATACACACCTGCAGTCGAAGTTGCAGTTGCACAATGTGTATGTAGTATATACATATGTAGTTCTAACTATTATGAACATTATAAATGGAAAAAGCTGCGTAAATCAAACAAAAAAAAAAATGCCAGCAAACTGTGCTAAAAGTAAATGAAAGTAAAAGTATATTTCTTGAACGATTAATAGAGTTTCTCCCCCCCATGTATGTAAATTCTACTGATCTATGCGAGAGTCTGGTAATAAAATGAATAAGAATATACACGAATATGAATACGAATACAGAGCAGACCCCCTGTATAAACAGACCGTTGGTTGCTCTTCAATTTGTTTCTTTTATTCAATCTACTTACTTTAAAATAAATTACAATTCTATTGTACTTGTAAAAAAATATCGCTTGTGATGCGCCCCCAGACTGCTTCATCCTTGAGATTTTTGTATGTCCTTGGCGGAGGTGGAGGTGGAAGTTTCTTCGGTCCAAAAGCTCTCTGCTATGCAGCGCGCCCCGCAACTACGCACAGTCGTTGCGGCACTTGACATGTGTCGTCCACTCGTCGCTGCCGTCGCAGCAATCACATACGTGGTCATTCACCCGACTACTGACCACATACTTGTCCCGGCCGCGACCCGTTATGTGGCGCTTCTGGTAGCGGCAGTAGAAGCGCCCGTTGGCGCAGGCATTTGTGCTGGGCTCGTCGCTGCCGTCGCCCTCGCAGTCGCAGTAGTTGTCGTTCAAGTGGTCGAACGCTATAGCCTTGCTGCCGTCCAGACACTTGAACTTCCCCTCAAAGTTCGGCTTGTACGCGTCATAGTCGAAGAGGCGCGTACCTCTGTGCGGGGATGGGCAGGCAATAATCAGAAATGGTCGAGCAACAGGTCATTGTTTACGCAGCGGACATACCGTATGATTTTGATGGGCTCCACATCGGGAGCGGAAGAGCCGTCCAGGCCGGCCACGAACGCAGATCTGGCTTCCGTCGCCCCACCGCCATCGAAGGGGTCCACGTCGCGCTGTTTGCTGCCCAGGGACAGGGACTGCATCATTTCCCTGTGCTTGCGGCGCAGCTGCTGCAGGTTCCAGGGCGAGGGCACCGCGGGCAACTGGTTCAGCGAGAAGGCCTGTTATTCGTTTATTACATTATACAAATTTTGGACACATTTACGCTGGCAGCACGGCAACCAGAATGCCGGAATATGGTATGGGTGGTATCTGTACCTGATAGGCGATGAACGATATTCCGACCAGGAAGATGAGTAGCAGCAGCATTTTGGATTTCTGCCGGTAGAATGGCTTGTAGTAGATGTTCTCACGCTTCACCCATGTCTTTCGCATTGTGTCTGTTTTTTAATTTTATACAAAAATCTTTGCTTTGCTAACAAAATTCTGTTTTGTTTGGCATTGTTTTGTATTGTTGTTGTCTGTCTATGACGGCGCTTACCAACACTGTTGTATAGGGTTGCCGAGCACCCAAGCCATGCTAGAGCGTGGGAGCGTGACTCACGAGTTTATGATTCCAAGCTTTATTTATATTTAAATTTATTATATTGTTTTAAATTGAAATTAACCAATATTAGCCAACACGGTAAATATACATACAAAGGAGTTTATTTCGCTTTAACGGTTTTCCTATTTACTATGGAGGTGTGCATGCAACTGTGTAGGGTTTGATGATTTGTGACCAAATAATAAATAAATTCAAATGGGAATGCCAATTACAGCAGAGTTTGAATTCTGCCTACAATTCGAGATTATGCAGCCTTCAGGAGAGCTTCGTTCTTGTACACTTCAATTACATTTTCGATAATCTCCCACTGCTGCTCTCTGGTGAAATCCTTTACGAGTGGCTTGTACCACATGGAACCCTCCTCCGCCTCATCGGTGAGCGGCACCTGTATGCCGTACGTCTGCATGGCCAGCGAGAGGCAGCCAATGGCGACGTGCGTGGGCTTGTATTTAAGTATGTTGGCGCTGTGGTGAAAGTCTTGTAGGTACGAGGCGGCCGCCTTGGCTATCGGCACCGAGTTCCACACATCGGCACCCACCCAGTCTTGTAGGGTCTTCATATAGTAGAGCAGGTACTGAAGGCAAAGTAAAACTAGTGAAATTGGAGCACAAGGATCTTTGCAAAGGCATTGGTTTACCTTGTGAGCCAGATCTATGTTCAAGTCAAACCCTAGGGTGCGGGTTATGAGCAGCTCTGCTTGGACAATGGCATCGCGCATGGACCAGTACTCGTCGTTCAGATCCAGCGGAGCACTGCCACGATTCAGCGTGCAGTATGCCACGTTGATGACGTCGCGTATTTTCACCGAATCGTCATCCTTGATTTTGCCAGCCAGGTACAGCGAAGATGCGGCAATTAGCTGGGCAAGGAAGATACCTGTGAGAGGGATCAGCTTGTTGAGCACTATTTTTGTACTCACGAACTCATCATAATCAGTGGGCTTGACCTCTTTGAAGAAACGATGGTAGACAATGGCGGCACACGCGGCAGTCAGCGGTTTCATCTTGAGCTTAGTGGCACACTCGAATATGTAGAGGGGCACGATGCCTGGCATGTTCAATTTGCTGCAAGCAATGGGGAAGGACATGAAATTGATAATGGATTGGTTGGACATTCAGCTTTGGACTCACCGGTAGTCAAGGGGCTTAAGTGCTTGGGCCTGGGCCTTGCTCGACTCCACGTGCTGCTGCAGAGACATGACATCCAAAACGTTTTTCATCTTATCAGCAGTGGAAGTAGAGGAATGGAAACGCTCGTTACAGGTGGACGCTGTCGAAATTGGTTTCGAGTTCGTTGGCACCGACAGTGGGAGGCTCAGAGATCCAATTATAAATCAGCTGGCAGTGCAACGAAATGCATATGGGCCAAAACACACACCGAAAATTCGAGACGGAGATGCGACAGAGAAAAACCGGTTGATTGTATGGCGCAGCGCTGCTCTGCTCGCATCTGGCCCAGGAAAGCAAAAGGGGTAAGGTACTGTTGTACAGCTGTTGTGTCAACTAAAATGGTGGTCTGGTCGAAATCGTGTTTGAACCCCTAATTGAGAACCGAACCGAATCGAACCGTATTTGTATTTAAACAACAACCATACAGCTGACATTTAGACTTTGCTAGAGAGAGATAGCAAGAGATATTGAAGTTTTCCAACACACATATTTAGCAAGCCGGAAAAATTGTATCTGAAAAGTGTATTTAATTTCTCGCAAGCCAAGCTGACACATATATTTCTCTCGCGTTCACTGCATTATTTTCCCATAAGCGTATCTAGCTTTTTGCATTTAGTCAGTTAGTCAGTCTAGTGTCATGCGAGAGTAAACGAACTTAACCCACATAGCCCCCTTCTTTTTAAACAGGTGAGCAACTTGGAGTAAACAGCGGAAAATAATAAAATTTTTAGATTCCTTCTAAATCACTCCTAGCCTTACTCTTTACAAAAAATTAACACAATTTCATTCATATTGTCTGCGCTAAAATGTTTCATCACTTTGATGGGTTTTTAAATACCCATCGGGCCTAACGGGTTAATAAATACATCATTTTGCAGCACTTGTTTCGTGTCGTGCGTGCCATATCAAAAAGTTAAAGGTGAGCAACGATAGTCACACACACACACATACACAACCCTCCAGCTGTTTCGTTATCATTGCAAAAATTAAGTGAAACAAATTCCGCACTAAACAAATCCGACACGACACGGCACGGTCTCATGAAGATGGATCAATAACGCTAATGCTAAAGCTAAACCAAAACTGCTAATTGGATTGTGCGACAGACAGTGACAGGGCAGCGCTCGGCTTGCGGGAGGCAGGAAAAATATCTGGTAGATACACAAAACAAATACACGGGTGCACCCACAACTGCGCGCCCCCGAACAAAATGAAAGCAACAGCAACAAAGGCACGCGCGGCCCGACTTACGAGCCTCACCGAAGACCTGGCCAACATACCCGAGGATGCCCCGTTCCGGGCTCGCCTCCATTATCTGTTCTCGCAGATTGAAAAGGAGTTCGAGCAGCTCTACCTGGAGAATCTGAACTGTGAGTAATTGTCATTGGAAAACTGAACCCACTCAATAGCCCACGGGGAACTCTGTCTTTGTTGCAGTGCAAGAGAAACTTGAGAACGCCACCAGCAACAAAGAATCGCTGACCTCGCACGAGCAACGCGAACGTGAGCGCTATGCAGCAGGCGCAGTCATTCCCGCCCTCGCAACTGGTGGCTCTTCGGTCACCGCCGCCGGTGCCGCCGGCCCCTCGACAAGCGCGCAGGCTGATGAGGTTGGTGCCAGCTTTCTGGCGGCTGCCTCCAGCACACACAAGAGCCTCAAGGCCAAGCTTAGCAGTGCCACTGGCGGCAGCAAGGTCAAGGCGAGCAACAAAATAAAAGCCCAGACCAGTCGCATTGTGTCCAGCTTCAAAGCGCAGACGGTGGTCAGCTCGGTGGTACGGGAGTTTGGTGGCCACAAGGATGGCATCTGGCAGGTGGCTGCCAAAACGGGTCAACCCATCATTGGTACGGCCTCGGCCGATCACACAGCCTGTATTTGGGGTATTGAGAGCGCCCGTTGCCTGTTGCAGTATCAGGGGCATGCCGGGTCCGTTAACTCCATCAAATTCCATCAGAATCGAGATCTCGTGCTGACTGGAAGCGGCGATGGAACAGCTCACATTTGGCAAGCGGCCGTCAATTGGGAGGTGACCAAGTAAGCGATCGACAAATATGGCCATGTGATCATCCTCTTCATTGTCTTGATCCTTCCACAGAAAGGGCCACTCCTCCGAGGAGGAACTCGACGATAGCGATGAGCAGGTGGAGGATCGAGATCGCGTTGACACCTTGCGCACTCCACTCTGCGAGTTTGCCGGCCCGGGTGGCCACCTTTCCGTCGTGGTGGCTGCCGACTGGCTGTCCAGCATGGATCAAGTCATCACCGGCAGCTGGGACCGCACAGCCATATTGTGGGACGTGGAGACGAGTCAGCCACTGCAGCCGTTGACGGGACACGATCACGAGCTAACTCACGTCTCGGCGCATCCCACACAGCGCCTGGTGGTGACCGCCTCGCGCGATACCACGTTCCGTTTGTGGGATTTCCGGGATCCCATACCAGCAGTCTCCGTCTTCCAGGGACACACTGAGACGGTCACATCCAGCGTGTTTGCTCGGGACGATAAGGTGGTCTCCGGCTCCGACGATCGCACCATCAAGGTCTGGGAGCTGCGCAACATGCGCTCGGCCCTGGCCACCATTCGCACCGATTCGTCCGTCAACCGCCTGGCGGTGTCCACCGGTGGAATCATTGCAATACCCCACGACAACCGTCAGATTCGCCTGTTCGATTTGAATGGGCAGCGGGTGGCCCGTTTGCCACGCACCAGCCGCCAGGGGCATCGACGCATGGTCTCGTCGGTGGCCTGGGCAGAGGAGCCGCTGCTCAATTGTGACTTGTTCTCGTGCGGCTTCGATCGGCGCGTCTTCGGCTGGTCCATTGTGCTGCCGAAGGACAACTGAAAGTGACTCAAACACTGAGCCGCAGTCAAAACGGCCCAAAGAAGAGCAAAAAACGATCTACAGTAACCGCTTTAAGAACCCGAATATCCCTCGAACAAATCATCCGCGCTTAGGTGTCTAGATCTAGATCTAGATCCATATACGGTGCCCGTACTCCTACTTATGTGTATCGTAGCCCTATTTCATAGATCGATCAAGTATTATGCAAACATTCTAGCTGTTCTGGGTGTTTTAGACTACTCGCATGCAAATTTGTCGCCCTCTGAGTGTAACTAATGTTGCTTTTATGCCAAATAGTCGTCGCGGTTATTATATCATACATATATACTCGAAATATCATTGTTCCTGCTAAAGTGACGGATGTTGAACTGAGATGGGACTGGAAAATGGGGAATGGGAGTTGTGGGCGGGTAACTGGGGGAACTTCCAAACTATATTATACGTATCTGTGTTTATTATCATATAATACAAAATGTAACTTACTGTACTAGATGTCTAAGGCATGGGCTTAACGTTGCTGTTACAGGGTAGAACAATTCAAATAAACGTAATCAAATGCCCCCCCTTCCATTCATCGTTGGGTATCATCTATGTAACTTTGGAATATAAAATGGGATCTATTTTCCCTTTTTGGCTCTCACAGGTGGGCAAACTTCAGCACCAGCAGGCCAATGAGTATGCCCAACTCCAATAGGATTATAAGTACCAGTATAATCTTGTTGTACAGCACCTCACGGCCGAGCTTGCGAATGATGACTCGAGACTTGGACAGATCCTGGTCGGCATCTTCCAGGCGGCGTGTGGTGCGCAGCAATGACTCGCGCTGCTCTCCCAGCTCACCGAGCACCTGCAGCGGTAACATTGAACATTATCCAAATTATTGGCAACATATTGTTTTGAACTGACCTCCGCACCCATGTTCTCAGTTTCTATTGCAATCTGGTTGGAGCGCTGAATACTGTCGCCCGTTCGCTGCAGGACATCGTAGGTGCTGGCTGCCAGCTGCTGCTGACGCTGCTCGTGATCGCTGCCACTGGGCAGCTGGCTATACCCGGCGTAAGACATTCTTTTACAAAATTAAATGCGTTTTAAGCAGGAAAAAAACCAAAACAAAGACAAAGTGTGACCGTTGCTGGCAGCACCAGAAAACACACAATAGCGCGTTTCAGAAAGGAACTAACGCGTTCCGCTCGTTTTTAAACGTCTGCATTATATACTGTACTGTACTGATCGCACTGTGTGGCTGGTTGTCAAGGCACCTAACGGGGGCGATTTATAAAGCTGACAAAACCAAAACAAAGAACTATCAATATCAAAGTCTCTTATCTAGACACGGGAATTACTTCTTGAAGCGTTATTAATTTAAATTGATAATGTCTACTATGCGGACGTACATGTATGTACATATGTAGCTTTCGAGCATTTTGACTTTTGTATTCCGATTTCTGATAACAGACAACGCTGCTGATCATACACAGTGGGCATGCGAGGAAAAGAGAGCCCGCTATAGTTGCTTTACTTGCTGCTCCGAATGCCATGCCAAATTTAAAAGCAAGAAAACGCTGGCACTGACCAGACGTGGATCGGGATTCGTGATCGGCAACCAACACAGGCGCAACGGGCAAAAACAAGTTCTAAATTTATCACACATACTCTGGGGACTCTGGTGTCTTTGGCATTAAAATCATTTTCGGAGCTGTGAAGGTAAGCGAATAAAAAAAAAAACCAGAAAGCAAAAAACAAAGCACAAATAACAATATAGTGGCCAGACCAGACATGCCAGGCCAGACCAATATTATTTGCGATCGAGTTCAAGGTGATCTTGACTTGGAAAGAAAGTCTCATTATTTGTTTCCGTGTGTGTGTTTCGTTGGGTGTACAAAAGGAAGAAAAGAGCCCAGGTCCAAGCCCAAGCACGTGCCCACAGATCATGAAAATTGCCTACATTTTCCCTGTTGTGAAGCCCCAGCATGTGATTCGCTAGTAGCTGCTGCTAGGCGGCGGGTGTGGGCGCCTGTCATGGGACCCATTGTGTAAACGCTGCGCCGCTCCCACCTGCCCAGAGCCAGAGATACCTGCTACCGCGTAGCTTTGTCTCTGTCTCTGGGCGCGAGTATCTCTCCATTACGCACAAACGTCAGACCCGACCCTCCACGAGTATGAGTTTTATTGTGCATGTGTATGTGTGTGTGTGGATCGTGCTCACCTCTCCAGGGGCGTTACGGAGAGTCGAGTTTTGAGTTTTATGCAATCGCGTATCATGTGATCTGCTGTCGTTCTGCAGTGTTCGGTGGAAAATCTTCAATAGAACGGAAAACTTCCTTGAACTTAAACAGCGCTCAAGTAGTGCTCAGAACTCAATAATTCCGATCAATAAATTCCATTTAATTATGATTTATGATCTCGTTTCCACAAACACTCCGATCAATCAATCAAACAAGCTGATTAGCCCCCGTACATGCAGCTGTTTATGAATGGGAAAATCTGAACTGGTCGAGAAATCTAGAAAGCCTAGGATTTTCAAGCATTTAATATATGGCACGGCGTCTGGGCGCTAAGGCACCACTCGAGTCGCAGATCTCCAATAATTGCGTAACGTCAGCGTGCTTATCAGCGTATGGGTGGAGCACTGCACTTGGAATCGAATTAAATGGGGGGGACTCCAAAGCCTTTTCCAATACACACACCCTTTGCTTATCATACGCAAAGGCCCGTCCACTGGTCAGAGGGCTCTGGAGGCACTTTGAAGAAACTCAATTGCTGTATCGACAATTGTCGTTAATAAACGATGAGATGAGTGTGTGGCAGGCCTGGTCTTGCTTCTGGGTTCTGGTCTGCCTTGAGCCGTACGATCGCCTTCATATGTGTGTTTGTACGTACGAATTGGTAATTGCCCGCAACACCCCAGCAATGACAAAGCATAGTGGAAAATGGAAAAAAAATTTGTCATAAAATCGAGAACAGCAATATTGTTCAATAAAAGTTAAAGTAAATACGAATTAACAACAAATAGAACGTAGCGCAAACGAGACCAAGAGAGCTGCAGTAGAAACCCAGAGAGACAGAGAGATAGATAGAGAGAGAGAAACAAACAAAACAGAATAGAAAACTTAACGAAACTTTAGTGGTAGCGATATTAACGGTGCCAGCACAGAGACATGGGCGTGCACTGCGACGGGGGTTGACGGGTTGTCAGCTCGCCAAAGTGTGATTAAGGCTCTCGCCCCCCACCTCTTGCGTGTGTATGCAGGACCAACAACAACAACATAGACCAACAAAAGCACTCGAACACCTACATATTTATGCCACCCTACCCACCCACACACACACACAGCCACACACACACAAACATTACGAAAATGACCAGCGAAAAGCTAACGGAAAAAGCAACGTCGCATTCGGTTGCTGTTTTGAAGTTGAACTGGTTTACAGTTACTCGTAGTGCTCTCTGGGCCCGCGCCTTGGTCCGTACTGTGCTGTGCTGTGCCGTGCTGTGCCGTGCTGTGCGTGTGTTCGGCATTTGGAAATTATTTGTATTATTAACGAGAGTGCGCTCATCAAATTTATTCAACCACGTTTTGCGAGGCGAGTTTCAATTGAAAGCGAATGCCACTTCATTAATTGGTTTTGAAAAGAAAAAAGCATCCAGGGGCTTTCATAATTTCGTTATACATCCCCAGACAGTGTGTGGAAATACCATGATGATATATGCTACGACTATGTACACTCATACATATGCACTTGTAGCATGATATCATTATCGCTGAATTAATAACAATGGTTGCTACTGTAGGGTTCGTGTCCGAGCTAAGGGAGTGTCCACGCAAATCTCTAGAAACAGAAAACGATCCATTCCCAACATAAAATCTCTATAGATTCTGTTAAGTTAAATTCCGCTTTCCGTTCCATTAAATTTATGAAGGTTATAAATTAGTTATAAATTACCAAATGGTCTTGGAATTCTTTGCTGTGGGGAATACTTTTTATAATGCTCTATAGAGCATTGTAAATTGAACTGGTATCCGCGGCATATTGGCACCTGCGACGAGTCTATATGACCACCGCTTCTGTGGTGGGCACACGCCAATCGGTCATTAATAATGTCATAAAAAATGAACTAGTCCATCCATAGTAGCCCCCATATTCGTATGTGCATTATTAATAATTAAGTAGAGCCATTGGAAATGGGAATTTCATATCATTGCTATTTTTAGCAAGCGGGCGACAATGAATTGCGCCTTGGACAGTACGAAAAGTTCGAAAAAAAAACAACATATCAAACAAACAATTATCGTTGTTCTACGTATACAATCCGACTGGTATGGAGTGTCAAGTGGCTGCTTTGGCTGATAAATGTGCCAAACTTAGCAGTGGAATTGCTTGGACCCTTCTCAAGATACGAGTATGCCGGCATGGGAACGACCAAAACAGCAAGCATCAGCAGCAACAGGCGATAGAGTAGAGGCCTGAGTCAAATTCCTCCTCCCCCCCCTAGGTACTTGATATCCACAGCTAGCGCGGGAATATGAACCGGCTACTGTCAGACTGCTGCCTGCCACAGAAGTCTGCCACGTGATTGATCGATGGAAACCACCGAATACTGGTGCTGGTTTTGGCTGGTTTTTGGTTCTAATGCAAGGGACTGGGCTCTTCTTCACTATGGGCCAGTTTACCTGGCGGCTGGCGGCTGGCCAAGCAGCCATCGCACATTATGCTATGCGGCACATTATGTCCATGGCAAATTTACAAATGATTCGAGCACCGTTTCCCTATATATAGGATAACATATGTATATACATCGTACGTTTATATCTACCGCAAAAAGCTAATTCTCTCCTGTCTGGGTCCGTGGGCCCCCATTAATGTTCGATAATGTGCGGCGTCAGCGTCAGCGACTCTGACGTCTCCGTGTCGTTGACTGCTTGGACCGATGATGTCACAGCCAACCTTAATGTCTGTGTGTACACTTTGTGCCAAAAGCTGTTACCCTGCCCAGGGCCAGGACCAGACCCCTGCCCAGCTCCCAGCCCTGTCACTGTTGTTTCGACCTAATCAAATCAAAAACATTAATTACTTGCATTTTTCGAGTTTCAGCGATCTCGGGGGAGAACTCTATTCGACTGTATTATTTACATATAGTCTGTGGCAGCTCTTGATTAAGCGACAATTATAATTATCATTAATTTGGCCACTACTATCAGTGGGCAACATGTTCAACACTCTCCCGCATATTTTCTGCGGGTTTTTACTGTGCCCCGCAGCTGTCTCGGCAGTGGGTGGTGGGTGGTGTGTTGTGGGACTGGGGGCGGGGAATGCATTTAGAGCCGACAATGCGATAAGAATTGTTTTCTTGGGCAGTAAACAATATTGCAGCGGCTCTTCAAATGAACTGAAGCAGCAGATTGCCACAAAATAAACGATGCCAAAAATGTACTGTATACACGAGTACGTGTATAACCTTGTAGAGCTGCATAAACATATGCAATTTTGGGGTCAAGGTCCGTCACAGATTTTGTGGTAAATATTAAGTACCAACCTCTGGCATTCAAGAGATTTTACTATTTTATTTTGCAGTGCATATTATTGAACAAATTAGCATAGGCATAATTTAATTTTAGGCTTTATGCTTCCCAGAACTGAACGACGTTTTATTTAAACTTTGGCTTCAGAACTTGATACAAATTTAGTTCTAAATAGTACATAGATCGAATTAGTTTTACTGTATGTACTATATATGTATGTCTGTATGTACATATGTGGCGCGGTCAGCGAGGCTAGTCATCAATAAACAAAGAATTTTATAAGTTAGTCTCACAATCTAAGTTATTGCTCATAAATCGGTCGATTCTAAGAACTGGAACGTGTATATAAATGTATGTATGTACATACATACATATGTACATACATATGTGTAATATATATTGAAGGAAAAATTCCATAAATTCCATATCCTTATCCACACTGTTCGCGTTGACTTACAGAATTTTGACAATCGACACTCCAAGGGCGGTTTCTTATCTAAATTATTGGAATTATTTCCGTTTCAGTACCGGGGAAAATTCGTTAGCAATGCAAAGAATGAAGCATCTTGGGTACATATGTGTATATGACATATACTAGTCAATTGATAAGGAGAAGTTATGTACGTGTATCAACTAATTGTATTAACTTTGCAGAGACGCAATAAATGCGCCATATATCCCACACCTGGCATAGGAAAAATCAATGTCTAAGGGTAATTAATGCATCGATTCCCGAAGCTGTAGGTACAATCCCAAATTAAAGAACATATTATTGGACTGTTTACCTGCCGCTGAAATGAGTCGTATTTTCGTACTACCTACCCAATTTATTTTATTTGTTGTGTGGCTTGGTCATAGCCAGTCCCTGAAGTTACGTGCTTTTCGGGCTATAATTGATTTAGAACGTGACTCGATGTCGCAATTTTGACTTAGACTCCATTAGAGCTTGAGGAAAACAGATTTACAAGCGAAATGAATATAACATGTTTGATTTCGTGGCGAATCAGAGTCAGACAACCGCCAGATGGAGCTCGAAATAGAGTAATTGCCTTTTCGTAAAACAAAGAAAAACAAATAAAATAAAATCTTTCGGCGAAGCAAGTCAACAAAATTTGTTCATAAATATTGCCAGTTTGCTTATTGCGTATGTGGGGGCTGTGGGGGCTATGCTTTCCAATTGTGATCCACATTTGTTGTATGGCCAGCTGCTATACGACGACGTCTTCGATTCTGTTATTCGTATGCCTAATTTTAATTGCATGTCTGCGGAATGTTTAACTAATCCCTCTCTCCCTATGCCTCTCTCTCTTCTGTCTGCAGGGAACGTAAGAAGTCGCCAAGATGGGGGACATGTTCCGTAGTGAGGAAATGGCACTTTGCCAGATGTTTATACAACCAGAGGCCGCGTACACCTCCGTCTCCGAGCTGGGAGAAACTGGCTGTGTGCAGTTCCGTGACGTAAGTTCCGACTAACCCCCCTCCCTTCTACCCGTGCATTAATCGAGGATCTCTCTTTTACTCGCTGCACCACAGTTGAACATCAATGTGAACGCCTTCCAGCGCAAGTTCGTGACTGAGGTGAGGCGCTGCGATGAGCTGGAGCGCAAGATCCGCTACATCGAGACGGAGATCAAGAAGGACGGCATCCAGCTGCCCGACATCCAGGACGACATCCCGCGGGCACCCAACCCACGTGAGATTATCGACCTGGAGGCGCATCTGGAGAAGACCGAGTCGGAGATGATCGAGCTGGCCCAGAACGAGGTCAACATGAAGTCCAACTACCTGGAGCTGACCGAGCTGCGCAAGGTCCTCGAGAACACCCAGGGCTTCTTCTCCGACCAGGAGGTGCTCAATCTGGACTCCAGCAACCGCGGTGCCGGCGGCGAGGAGCCTGCGGCGGCCCAGCATCGTGGACGCCTCGGCTTTGTGGCCGGTGTCATCAACCGGGAGCGTGTGTTCGGCTTCGAGCGCATGCTGTGGCGCATCTCGCGCGGCAATGTGTTCCTGAAGCGGTCCGATCTGGATGAGCCTCTGAACGATCCGGCCACCGGTCACCCCATCTACAAGACGGTCTTTGTGGCCTTCTTCCAGGGAGAGCAGCTGAAGAACCGCATCAAGAAGGTGTGCACTGGCTTCCACGCCTCGCTGTACCCTTGCCCCAGCTCGCACAACGAGCGCGAGGAGATGGTGAAGAATGTGCGCACGCGCCTCGAGGATCTGAAGCTGGTGCTCAGCCAGACCGAGGATCACCGCAGCCGTGTCCTGGCCACAGTCTCCAAGAATCTGCCCTCGTGGTCGATCATGGTCAAGAAGATGAAGGCCATCTACCACACGCTGAACTTGTTCAACATGGACGTGACCAAGAAGTGCCTCATCGGCGAGTGCTGGGTGCCCACCAAGGATCTGCCAGTCGTGCAGAAGGCCCTCTCCGACGGCTCTGCGGCCGTCGGCAGCACCATTCCCTCGTTCCTCAATGTGATCGACACCAACGAGCAGCCGCCGACGTTCAACCGAACGAACAAGTTCACGCGCGGCTTCCAGAACCTGATCGACTCCTATGGCGTGGCCTCGTATCGCGAGTGCAACCCGGCCCTGTACACGTGCATTACATTCCCCTTCCTGTTCGCCGTGATGTTCGGCGATCTGGGCCACGGCCTGATCCTGTTGCTCTTCGGCGGCTGGATGGTGCTCTGGGAGCGCAAGCTGGCCCGCATCCGCAACGGCGGCGAGATCTGGAACATCTTCTTTGGCGGTCGCTACATCATCCTGCTCATGGGTCTGTTCGCCATCTACACGGGCATCGTGTACAACGACGTGTTCTCCAAGTCGATGAATCTGTTCGGCTCGCGATGGGTTAGCAACTACAACACATCGACGGTTCTGACCAATCCGAGCCTGCAGCTGCCGCCCAACACATCCGCTGTGGGCGTCTATCCGTTTGGCTTGGATCCCGTCTGGCAGCTGGCGGACAACAAGATCATCTTCCTCAACAGCTTCAAGATGAAGCTGTCGATCATCTTCGGTGTGCTGCACATGGTGTTCGGCGTCTGCATGTCCGTGGTGAATTTCACACACTTCAAGCGCTACGCCTCCATCTTCCTGGAGTTCGTGCCCCAGATTCTCTTCCTGCTGCTGCTCTTCGGCTACATGGTGTTCATGATGTGAGTACAAAATGTTCGACGTCTCCATAGCCCCACACACTAATACAAGTTCCGTTTCACCTGGGGCAGGTTCTTCAAGTGGGTCACCTACAACGCCCAGACCGACTTCCAGCCGCATACACCCGGTTGCGCCCCCTCCGTGCTGATTATGTTCATCAACATGATGCTGTTCAAGAACACACAGCCCTCGAGCGGCTGCTACGAGTTTATGTTTACCTGGCAGCCGGAGCTGCAGAAGACATTCGTCATCATTGGCCTCGTTTGCATCCCATGGATGCTGCTCGGCAAGCCGCTCTACATTAAATTCACCCGCAAGAACAATGCCCACGTGAGTGCAGAGTCTGTCTGTCTGTCCCCCCACCCCAATTAGTGTCCTTACTTACTGTTTCGTCTCTCTTCTCTGCATTTATTTAGGCCAAACACAATGGCCAGTTGACTGGCAACATAGAGCTGGCCGAGGGCGAGACTCCTCTACCCACGGGTTTCTCTGGCGGCGAGGAGAGCGGCGGCGGTGGCCACAGCCTCGAGGATGAGCCCATGAGCGAGATCTACATCCATCAGGCCATCCATACCATCGAATATGTGCTCAGTACCATCTCGCACACGGCCTCCTATCTGCGTCTGTGGGCTCTGTCCCTGGCCCATGCTCGTGAGTCATCAGAAACTCCCCATATACAATGTTGCACCAATCTAATGCCCATCTAATCATTTTACAGAGCTCTCCGAGGTGCTGTGGAACATGGTGTTGTCGCTGGGCCTGAAGATGTCCGGCGTTGGCGGCGCCATCGGGCTGTTCATTATTTTCGGTGCCTGGTGCCTGTTCACCCTGGCCATTCTCGTGCTGATGGAGGGTCTGTCCGCCTTCCTGCACACCCTACGTCTGCACTGGGTGGAGTTCATGAGCAAGTTCTACGAGGGCCTGGGCTACGCCTTCCAGCCATTCAGCTTCAAGGCCATTCTGGATGGCGAGGAGGAGGAATAAACTGAAGCGAAAGTCTCGAAGCCACTGGAATGAATATTTACCGAGCCAAGCATCGTTTTTCCAACTTATTTAATTTGTTTTGTTTAATGTTTTTTTGTTTTGTTTATCGTTCGGACATTGTCAGTATTGTGGTGCTCTTCCCACATCCCATGTTTGTTTGCGGCCCCTCCGTTCCCCATCCGTTTTCCGCCTTTTGTTTTCCATGCCCGGGGGTCCCAGTATTCACCTGAGTTGTGCCTAGTATTCTCAAAGGAACAGTTTCAAAAGCAATAATTTGATATTCATTGTTATAAATAATAATTGTAATAAATATACAGCAACGAAGAGAACAGCCAATATTTTATTTTATTTATTCTTCAATTAAGTTGTTGAGCGATCAAGTACACCTCGGCATCGTTTTGGATCAGTAAGTACTATGTGGATGGTTAATTTATGTTGTAATTGGGAATTTTTAAAATGCAATAATTATAAGCTCGTATTTTGATGTATGCCATGATCGATTGAACTGATAACGTTCTGTATTTATGCCTTCGTATTGTGGCCATCAATCAATGGAATGCCATTTTTATCAATTCCAATATACTGGTATATACATATGTATGTATGTATGTATGCATATAGCGTATCAATATTCATATATTCATATGTGTCAGCAACAAATCGCTTACAAATGATTAAAATCCACCAGGACATTCGCACCATCGAATACATTCTGAGTACCATCTCGCACAGGGCTTCCTGCCTCCATCTCTGGGCCCTGTCCCTGGCCCATTCCCGTAAGTTAACCCCCCTACACGAGTATTTCCAGCACGGATTGCATGGGTCTCCTCTCTTTTATTCCCTTGCAGAACTCTCATTCGTGCTGTGGGGTATGCTGCTGACGAAAATACTCAAGATTCCTGCTGGGTATGTCTCCTCCATTGCGATATTCGTTGTCTTTGCCCTTTGGGCGTTCTTCACAATTTCCATTATGGTCGACTGTGTGGAGTTTATGAGCAAATTCTATGCGGGCACCGCAAGCCCATTCACGCCTTTCAGCTTCCACGATCTGTTGAAAGCTACAGAATATGATGAGTAAAACATAATGGATCCACATAGGGATATACGTAGTCTATTAATAAACAAAGCATGACAGAATTCCCCTAATTATTCACATTACAACTTTGCAGTTCACTGCACAGAGAAAACGCATTTCCGATAGGAAAAACCATTGGAAATTGCACAGAAAACTGCACTAAGTTTCATAATTATAATTTGATTTTATCCAAAGCTGACCTTATCCTTCAACTTGAATGTAGTCTAACCCTGAGCCCCTTCTTGGTGTATTTTATGGTGTGCCAATTGCTAAGGCCAGTCGCTCAGTCCCTCGATCTTTGACCGTGATCGAGGACCACTAGAGAGGTCTGAGCACAACCTTATTGGGTCAACTGTTTTTAGAATCCATTAATAAAAATGTTTCTTTCATTTTGCACACCACGGCCCACTTTTGCGACGTGTTTGGTTTTGTCTACGGCTTTCGGGTTTGGATTACTGTCTCCAAGTTGGTAAAAAGGTCATCTTGGCGCATTGAGGGCATAGCTCAGCGGAAAATTGTTGCCGAGGACGGCAGATTTCTGTGGAATTGGTGGGAGCCACAGCTGCGGAATCCGAAACTATTCCCCGCGAATGTCGCCGCTCGAGGTTATTTAGCTTGAGGCGGAGCGCAGCTCTGGCCAGTTGTGGGCCAAACGAGCTCCGGAAAAGGTCTCTCTCTCTCTCTCTATGAAAATGCGGTGTCTTCATTTAGCTGCTGTGCTGCTGCTGCTGCTGTGTGGCCTGCTGGCCGTCTGCTGGGCGGACACGATGGTGCAGCTTCACGTGAATCGTCCCTACAACGATGTGAGCGAGAAGTTTGTGAGCTTTGCCGTGCGGCCGGAGGATCTGTACGATGCCCTGGATGGGAAGAACAGGAAGGCAGTGACCAGCATGGCCACACTGCTGGGCGATGCTCACATCAAGTTCGTGGGCGACTTCTACTTTGCCACCAATGCGCCCACCCGCCTGCGCAATCCCACAAAGATCATTTGGAAGGGCTTCAATCGCTGGACTCGGTAAGGCTGCCACTGAGACGATGGTTCAAGCCCCATTGGAACTATCTTTTGTCCATCTTTAAGTGCTGTCAACTGGACGATGATCATCCCGGTGCCGTATGCCCCGGACGAGTGGGACTCGATGCACACTCTGAAGATACTCAACAGCTCGTACATGGCGGGCATCACGGACTGCATCTGGCAGCTGGGCACGGACTTTGGCACCTCCCGGGCCAAGGACTATGTGCAGGAGCTGCGCACCCTCAAGCTGATGACGGACACCTTCAAGCCGTATGTGGACGACTGGCGGGTGATGGGCGCAGACATCTCAGCGGGCAGCAGTGCCGAGGAGACGCGCAAATACGTGGACATGTCCAAGGATTTGAATGCAGCCTTTGGCTGGACACAGTGAGTGCTGCCCCAAAGAGATTCCCACTCTCCCACTCTCACCCCCAATGCTAATGCTTTGCCTTTGCCTTTCCCTGCCTAGACCTGCCAATATGCTGCCACAGTCCAGCCTGGGCAGCTACATCTACGACAGTGATCCGGCGCTGAGGGCGCTCCAGCAGCTGCGCGTGCCCCTGTGGCTGACGCTGCCCGAGGAGCGCTCCCGGCCGGCAGGTGGGGACGAGACAACGGATGCGCTGCGCTGGGCCCAGACCTTGGGCGATGCGGCCAGCAGCGGCTTCGATGTGATCTTCAAGCGGATGTCCCTGGTGGACTTTGGGCGACCCACCTTCAGTCTGTATGTGACGGCGCTGTTCAAGAAGGTCATGGGCTCGCGGGTGTTCCCGGCCAGGCCGCTGAACCTGTTCGCGCCCAGCAACAAGCTCTACACGCACTGCGCCAATGCCGTGTCCGGGGGCCTGGCCTTCATGGTGGTCAACACGGAGGATCAGCCCATGACGATCACAGTGCGCAGCATGACGCGCCTCACCAGCAGCGAGATCTGGCAGTATGTCCTCTCCGGCCTGGATGGTCGCGTGCAGCTGAACAATGTGCGGATGAGCCTGAACTCCACGCTGCGGCCCCTGATCAAGGCCAACGATGCCAGCAAGCCGCTGCAGCTGGTCACGCCGAGCATGTCGGTGGGCTTCTGGGTGCTGCCCACCGCCAATCTGGAGCACTGCCAGTTCACCGAGATCGAGGCTGGCGACACCAGTGGCGAGGCATCGACGGAGTCGCGCCGCACCAATCGCTACAGCTCCGCGGATCGACTGCTGCAGCGTCTGATCGAGGAGACGGCTGTCGCGAGGGGCTCCCTGGCGAGCAGCATCAACCGCAACCGCCGATTCGTGATCGACAAACAGGAAACGGATGCCCTGCTGGATCAGCTGCTGCAGCCGTTTAGCCAGCCCACAGCTGCGGCTCCGGTCAAGCGCGAGGCGGAGGCCAGTCAGCAAGTGAGTCCCCACGAGGCCATGGCCTGGCTGCACCAGGTGCTGGCGCAGACCCGCGACGTGGCCAAGCGACGCGACAGACGCAGCGCCGCCGGCTATGGCGGCCCCTACTTCTACAATCGGCACGGAAAGAGGACGGCGCTGACCAAGAAGATCACCGAGATCCGCAAGCCCGAGCGCAAGGCCAAGCCACTGTTCGACTTTGAGGAGTTCGACGAGGAGAAGTTCTTCAGGAAGCTGGACGAGCAGACTGAGGAGCCGCCCTCCTACACCCGCCTGCCCGAGGGCGATGTCCTGCTGCGGCACATCGAGTCCGTGGATGGGGGGGAGGAGAGTGACCAGGTCGCAGAGCCAGTGGTCTACAGGAAGAGCAAGCCCAAGTCCAAGTCACAACTCAAAATAATTCAACGTTCTGCGGAGGATGCAGAGCCCGAACAGGACGGGGAGTCGCTGCCGGAGCAGGAGCGGGCGGAGGGGCGCGCAAAGCTGCGACTGTCGCCCACGGAGTTCTTTGAGGCCCTGCCCGCGCCCAAGCAGACCAAACGCCTGAGCCTCGGCGCCACCCTCAACTCTTTGCTCTTTCCCGAACCCTTCTCCAGCAAGGCCACCATAAGCAAGACCCTGCCCCTGCCGCAGGAGGAGCCTGAGGAGGAGGTCGAGCCCCTGGCACCGCGTCGTCGTCCCTCCAAGATGGGGCATGTGGCCAATGACTTTCTGCAGGCGCAGCGGGAACTGGGCAAGCACTTCCTCAGTCACATTCACAAGCACGAGCAGCAGCCCTTGGACGAGGAGAATGCCCAGGAGAGTTCCCTCGAAGCTGAGCCGGCCAAGAAACCAACTAAACAGGATTACTTTGGGGCCAAGAAAGCACCGGTGCCGGTGCCAAAGCCCAAGAGGCTGCTGGCCCAGAAGGGGCCCGACGAGAGCATCACCTCCTGGTGGGACATGCCCGCTCTGCGCCGGCGACGCGCACTGCCCTTCGGTCGTTCCGACGACGAGGTGCGCTCCAATGCAATCGACAAAATGGATCGGGATGATATGCTGCCCCTGGGACGTTACTCCTTCTACGAATACAAGGCGGATCAGCCCGTGGACGAACAGTCCACAGAGCCACCCAAAGAGTCCAGGATCATGAGAATCAGCAAGACCAGAGCCCCGATCGGGCCCAGCCGCAAGACCTCGCTCTCTGACACCCTGGTGTCGACGGTCAAGTCGAAGGTCTCCCGATTCATGCACATCGTCTCGCGGCACATGAGCGAGTGGTACAACACCCTCACCAAGCACCTGGACACCGAAACTGGCTCATCCCCCCGGCCTGACATGAGCGACAGCGGCAATGCCATCGATTAATGTGAAGGGATCGAAGGAACATTTTCAATTGATTTATTTGCATGCGGAGCCTAAGTCAAGGGCAGAGTGAACTTAGTAATTAGTGTAAATATGTATGTATGTACGATACAAACAAAATAATCTTAGTGGAATTCTATTCTTCTAGATAATGGATCTGTAATTATCTAATTGAAATAAAAACGCGGCACCAAGGCGGAGCACTACTTAGGTGAGCTTTGTTTAAGCTTTTGCTAGGTCCACCCGCCTCTTATATTGTTCAAAGATCATAAACACAATGCTACTGTACACCAACCAAACGCAATTAAATTTAACTATAAAGATTATCGTAAATAGATTACTTTGAGGGGTTCCATCTGTTAGCCAGCTTTGTCAGCTGGAAAATCTACTATTGAAATTCCCTGAAAACAAAAAACTTCTGCGATTTTAAAAGCTATTCAGTTTCATACTAAAGATAGGAACTATGGGGGAGATCTTTTGATCCAATGAACAGTATACAACGGAAAACTAGCGGACTTTTCAGTTCTGGTTCACGTTTCAGCATTCAAATAAATTCCGCTGTATGTGTCCACTCTGCTTTCAGTACAGTCAATCTGCTATGGGGCACATTAATGCCCCTGGCTCTCATCTTCCGTGAACGCCAACATTTGTGGAGGCTACGGACCGAGCCTAGTGGGGAAGTTTCGAAGTCTCCTTCTCGGCTAAAACAATAATAAAAAATTACAATTTGTTGGACAGATTTTTTGATCGTAGAGAGCTTGGTGAAATATGTACATCATGACTATATATATAGATAATATAATTCATATTCCGACAGATCTCAGTCGGTAATCATTCTACAAAATTCAAAGTCCAAAAAACGTACATTCGCAATGTGTCGCTGTGAGTGTGAGGATAAACAGTGTACTTCTTTTTTTGCAATATGGAACATATGCTGGGGGGTTGCTTATAGCATTTTGTCTTATACCATGGTTGCTGTGTGTACGTTAATATTTATATGTGGTGATTGTGTGTCGGTAAGGAATAATCGCGTTTTTTTACTTTTAACAGATGTGTATTCGGAATCGGAGAGCGACAATGTTTTGCAAGTTATTGCATACGGTAACTGTGTATTTGCGCCACTGTACATTGTGTCTGGAATATTGATTCTTGTTGGTGACTCTAAGGCGAGTGATTCGTTACATTTTAATATAATCTTTTTTGATTTCCATTCAACATTTTTGGCATGCAGGCTAATAAAAATGTGTTCCTGGTGGGAATAATTCTGAGCAATTTTATGCCTTGCTGGGATTTGCTCTCTATATTTTTACCAAGTATGTATTGAATCGATTGTTCGATATTGATTCTTTGTTTCTGATAGTCTTCTCCTTTCAGTTGTGCATTTCGTTTCATTGTGCAAAGTGTGCCGCTATTACCGTTCCCGCTGGCCATGAGTCAATCACATTTTCCACATCAGGCCAAAATTGTTTGTCTTCAGTATTCTGGTAGTCCATCAATAGCGCTTCTGGTTGTTTATGAATTCTAAATTGTGAAAATATTCAATATATGTATAGTCCAGTATCAAAACAAATTCACTTGTATTCGTTTTTCATTCTTGATTCATGTCCAGTCGATAGATGAGGTCTTCAAAATAGTTAAATTTTCAGTTAGCTAAATTCAGTCTTACTTCCCTCAATCGCGCCCTGTATGTGGGACATTGCGAGTTACAATCGCTGCCATTTTCACGAAATTGCGACATGCTCACACGCACATTTTCGTTACCTGATTGGATTACATCCTGATCCCATGCATCTTGCTGGTATTTTCCACTGTAACACACACACAAATTTACCAAATTTCTGTTCTACCTGATGACAGGAGAAATGCAAACCTTTTATAGTCACAACACAACGTAACACACACACAAAAATACTAAGATTCCGCTAAAAGAATGGTTGGTGATAATAAGTTGTTAAATACTTTACGACTTATGTATTTTCATGCAGAGGAGTTCAACCAAAAACACAGGGACACAAAATTTATATAAATTAGAATATATGTATGATTAAATGTATAGCTCCCACATAGGGTTTTGTCCTTCATATTTAAGGATACTCCATCATTTTTTGAGTGCTGGTGAACGCCTATCGCGATGTCGACACGATCCATTTCTCAATATCTGATGCATGGATGCGTTCACCAGCAATATCGTGTAAAATCCATCACTGAGCGCTGATCAAGTTGTGCTGGTGAAACGCACCAATTTGTTACTATTCAAAAGCAGACAATTATGGATACAATGTATACTATATGTGTGCAGAACTATCAGGAAAATATCCACCAGTAATTATTTTATTGAGCAACCTTATTTGAGGCTATCATAAAAGTTTAATAACACTAGTCAACACGATTTTTCCTCAAGGAACAAAACGAACTTTTTCTTAAAGATTTGGGGCTTAGGAATGGTTTGATGATATTTTTTTTTTTCTATGGCAGAACTTTTTTTTAAAGAATTTTTGAAAACTGTTATTTTTTTTTAAGCTTTTTTCAGAGCTAGCGCTTGTTTTTTTCACATAACTCTAGTATCTTACGTCTGGTTGTAAAAAACTTTGCTATTTTGAAAAGATAATTGAAACAGCTAGAAGTTGATGCCAAACACTTTGTGATTTCAGCTTACCGTCTGGGAAATATAAAGCATTGAAATGCAAAAATGATGATTTGTGTGCGGTATTTTTTACGAAATTTTGACTTTAAAAACTCAGGAAAAGTCGAAAAAAAATTATATCTTGTGTCCTCTATTTTTTTGTGTATAGGTGCGTTAATTTGGCGTCGTTTAAGGTATCGCTCATTAAAATCTATGGAGAGACTTTGGAGCTTAAATTCGTTAACCAAACCTAAAATATGGAAAAAATGAACAAAAAATACCTTTTTGAAGGCGGCGGGTCCAACTGCCAATTGGGAACAAAGCAAACGAACAAGGGTTGTACATTTGGTACCTGATCGCGTTCCTTTGTTCCCAATGGGCAGTTGGGAGTCAAGAAGGTCATGGGCTCGCGGGTGTTCCCGGCCAGGCCGCTGAACCTGCTGCACCAGGTGCTGGCGCAGACCCGCGACGTGGCCAAGCGACGCGACAGACGCAGCGCCGCCGGCTATGGCGGCCCCTACTTCTACAATCGGCACGGAAAGAGGACGGCGCTGACCAAGAAGATCACCGAGATCCGCAAGCCCGAGCGCAAGGCCAAGCCACTGTTCGACTTTGAGGAGTTCGACGAGGAGAAGTTCTTCAGGAAGCTGGACGAGCAGACTGAGGAGCCGCCCTCCTACACCCGCCTGCCCGAGGGCGATGTCCTGCTGCGGCACATCGAGTCCGTGGATGGGGGGGAGGAGAGTGACCAGGTCGCAGAGCCAGTGGTCTACAGGAAGAGCAAGCCCAAGTCCAAGTCACAGCTCAAAATCATTCAACGTTCTGCGGAGGATGCAGAGCCCGAACAGGACGAGGGAGTCGCTGCCGGAGCAGGAGCGGGCGGAGGGGCGCGCAAAGCTGCGACTGTCGCCCACGGAGTTCTTTGAGGCCCCGCCCGCGCCCAAGCAGACCAAACGCCTGAGCCTCGGCGCCACCCTCAACTCTTTGCTCTTTCCCGAACCCTTCTCCAGCAAGGCCACCATAAGCAAGACCCTGCCCCTGCCGCAGGAGGAGCCTGAGGAGGAGGTCGAGCCCCTGGCACCGCGTCGTCGTCCCTCCAAGATGGGGCATGTGGCCAATGACTTTCTGCAGGCGCAGCGGGAACTGGGCAAGCACTTCCTCAGTCACATTCACAAGCACGAGCAGCAGCCCTTGGACGAGGAGAATGCCCAGGAGAGTTCCCTCGAAGCTGAGCCGGCCAAGAAACCAACTAAACAGGATTACTTTGGGGCCAAGAAAGCACCGGTGCCGGTGCCAAAGCCCAAGAGGCTGCTGGCCCAGAAGGGGCCCGACGAGAGCATCACCTCCTGGTGGGACATGCCCGCTCTGCGCCGGCGACGCGCACTGCCCTTCGGTCGTTCCGACGACGAGGTGCGCTCCAATGCAATCGACAAAATGGATCGGGATGATATGCTGCCCCTGGGACGTTACTCCTTCTACGAATACAAGGCGGATCAGCCCGTGGACGAACAGTCCACAGAGCCACCCAAAGAGTCCAGGATCATGAGAATCAGCAAGACCAGAGCCCCGATCGGGCCCAGCCGCAAGACCTCGCTCTCTGACACCCTGGTGTCGACGGTCAAGTCGAAGGTCTCCCGATTCATGCACATCGTCTCGCGGCACATGAGCGAGTGGTACAACACCCTCACCAAGCACCTGGACACCGAAACTGGATCATCCCCCCGGCCTGACGTGAGCGACAGCGGCAATGCCATCGATTAATGTGAAGGGATCGAAGGAACATTTTCAATTGAATTATTTGCATGCGGAGCCTAAGTCAAGGGCAGAGTGAACTTAGTAATTAGTGTAAATATGTATGTATGTACGATACAAACAAAATAATCTTAGTGGAATTCTATTCTTCTAGATAATGGATCTGTAATTATCTAATTGAAATAAAAACGCGGCACCAAGGCGGAGCACTACTTAGGTGAGCTTTGTTTAAGCTTTTGCTAGGTCCACCCGCCTCTTATATTGTTCAAAGATCATAAACACAATGCTACTGTACACCAACCAAACGCAATTAAATTTAACTATAAAGATTATCGTAAATAGATTACTTTGAGGGGTTCCATCTGTTAGCCAGCTTTGTCAGCTGGAAAATCTACTATTGAAATTCCCTGAAAACAAAAAACTTCTGCGATTTTAAAAGCTATTCAGTTTCATACTAAAGATAGGAACTATGGGGGAGATCTTTTGATCCAATGAACAGTATACAACGGAAAACTAGCGGACTTTTCAGTTCTGGTTCACGTTTCAGCATTCAAATAAATTCCGCTGTATGTGTCCACTCTGCTTTCAGTACAGTCAATCTGCTATGGGGCACATTAATGCCCCTGGCTCTCATCTTCCGTGAACGCCAACATTTGTGGAGGCTACGGACCGAGCCTAGTGGGGAAGTTTCGAAGTCTCCTTCTAGGCTAAAACTATAATAAACAGTTACAATTTGTTGGACAGATTTTTTGATCGTAGAGAGCTTGGTGAAATATGTACATCATGACTATATATATAGATAATATAATTCATATTCCGACAGATCTCAGTCGGTAATCATTCTACAAAATTCAAAGTCCAAAAAACGTACATTCGCAATGTGTCGCTGTGAGTGTGAGGATAAACAGTGTACTTCTTTTTTTGCAATATGGAACATATGCTGGGGGGTTGCTTATAGCATTTTGTCTTATACCATGGTTGCTGTGTGTACGTTAATATTTATATGTGGTGATTGTGTGTCGGTAAGGAATAATCGCGTTTTTTTACTTTTAACAGATGTGTATTCGGAATCGGAGAGCGACAATGTTTTGCAAGTTATTGCATACGGTAACTGTGTATTTGCGCCACTGTACATTGTGTCTGGAATATTGATTCTTGTTGGTGACTCTAAGGCGAGTGATTCGTTACATTTTAATATAATCTTTTTTGATTTCCATTCAACATTTTTGGCATGCAGGCTAATAAAAATGTGTTCCTGGTGGGAATAATTCTGAGCAATTTTATGCCTTGCTGGGATTTGCTCTCTATATTTTTACCAAGTATGTATTGAATCGATTGTTCGATATTGATTCTTTGTTTCTGATAGTCTTCTCCTTTCAGTTGTGCATTTCGTTTCATTGTGCAAAGTGTGCCGCTATTACCGTTCCCGCTGGCCATGAGTCAATCACATTTTCCACATCAGGCCAAAATTGTTTGTCTTCAGTATTCTGGTAGTCCATCAATAGCGCTTCTGGTTGTTTATGAATTCTAAATTGTGAAAATATTCAATATATGTATAGTCCAGTATCAAAACAAATTCACTTGTATTCGTTTTTCATTCTTGATTCATGTCCAGTCGATAGATGAGGTCTTCAAAATAGTTAAATTTTCAGTTAGCTAAATTCAGTCTTACTTCCCTCAATCGCGCCCTGTATGTGGGACATTGCGAGTTACAATCGCTGCCATTTTCACGAAATTGCGACATGCTCACACGCACATTTTCGTTACCTGATTGGATTACATCCTGATCCCTTGCATCTTGCTGATATTTTTCACTGTAACACACACACAAATTTACCAAATTTCTGTTCTACCTGATGACAGGAGAAATGCAAACCTTTTATAGTCACAACACAACGTAACACACACACAAATAGACCTAGGCATACTTGATATTGTTCATACAAAAATACTAAGATTCCGTTAAAAGAATGGTTGGTGATAATAAGTTGTTAAATACTTTACGACTTATGTATTTTCATGCAGAGGAGTTCAACCAAAAACACAGGGACACAAAATTTATATAAATTAGAATATATGTATGATTAAATGTATAGCTCCCACATAGGGTTTTGTCCTTCATATTTAAGGATACTCCATCATTTTTTGAGTGCTGGTGAACGCCTATCGCGATGTCGACACGATCCATTTCTCAATATCTGATGCATGGATGCGTTCACTAGCAATATCGTGTAAAATCCATCACTGAGCGCTGATCAAGTTGTGCTGGTGAAACGCACCAATTTGTTACTATTCAAAAGCAGACAATTATGGATACAATGTATACTATATGTGTGCAGAACTATCAGGAAAATATCCACCAGTAATTATTTTATTGAGCAATCTTATTTGAGGTTATCATACAAGTTTAATAATTAAGAAAGAGTTGAATAAAACTTGGTCGCAGCCCGATTAATGTCGTAGGCTAACCAGTTTATTTCCAACATGTAATCGCCTACCGGAAATGGCAGCACTGCACACTCATTTGGCGATTTATATGTTCAGCAGGAATCTTGTCCAAGGCAAATGAATTCTAGAAGCGAAGCAAAAATTAACTTATGAAATTATTTCCGTATTGTTTGCAAGTTTTAGAAGGATTAACTTACCATCATGATGGGGCATGAAAGGTTATTTATAAAAGGAGTAACAAAACTATAAAAATAATTTATAATTGGATTCGATCGAGGATTCTTTAGAAATCTACAGGCATCCACTGTCACATTGTACATGAACGGCTAATAGCCACTGAATCGTTTGTGCAGGGCCACATTGACCTAAGATTTTAGATTTGGATTAGAAAGTTTTTTACTTACCTTTGCACTTACCTTTACTTTCGTAATCGGGAAACAAAGTCGGAAAACTCTTTATCAAACGAAGTGCACAAAATGTTGGTAAATTCGATCCTTGAATGGACCTGCAATATTTTTGATTTTGTTTTTAGAATGTATTGCAGTGCTTCAGGATGGTTTTACTAGCCTCGATGGCCCAATATAAAACCACAATGAGCTGAACGAGAATACTTGTTTTGGGGGACATCTTTAAATATCGAGAGCCAAACAGGGACTATTTTGGCGCATCGATTTCCACTTTTATGATCGCTTATGATCGCCATCATCACGCTATTTGGCGCCTAAATACTTTTTTTCCGCTTCACATACTCGTATAAGTTTGATTTAAACATATATAGACTGTCGACAAATTGTGCAATTTGTTTGAATGCCAAAGCATAGTTCGAATGGGTTATTAATATTTTTAATAGAAACATTCCTCATTATTTTGTACAACATTTTTCCGTAATTATCCAAAAGGTTAACGAAGCTTGAAAAAGCTCGCCAGAGGGCCAGCTCCATTGAGCTCTCTTTCCAACCCCCTTTCACACTTTAAGTGCCTGTTCTCTCATTGAGCGACCCCACTGGGAGAGAGCCGACACACTAGTGTCGACATTTCGTTTCCTTGTGCAAAGTGTGCCGCTATTACCGTTCCCGCTGGCAATGAGTCCCTCCAATTTTCCACATCAGGCCAACATTTTTTGTCTTCAGTAAATATCCACCAGTTATGATTTTATTGAGCAACCTTATTTAGGGTTATCATAAAAGTTTAATAATTAAGAAAGAGTTGAATAAAACTTGGTCGCAGCCCGATTAATGTCGTAGGCTAACCAGTTTACTTCCAACATGTAATCGCCTACCGGAAATGGCAGCACTGCACTCATTTGGCGATTTATATGTTCAGCAGGAATCTTGTCCAATGCAAATGAATTCTAGAAGCGAAGCAAAAATTAACTTATGAAATTATTTCCGTATTGTTTGCAAGTTTTAGAAGGATTAACTTACCGTCATGATGGGGCAGGAAACGTTATTTATAAAAGGAGTAACAAAACTATAAAAATAATTTATAATTGGATTCGATCGAGGATTCTTTAGAAATCTACAGGCATCCACTGTCACATTGTACATGAACGGCTTATAGCCACTGAATCGTTTGTGCAGGGCCACATTGACCTAAGATTTTAGATGGGGATTAGTAAGTAAAACTTACGATTTATTGGCTTTGCACTTACCTTTACTTTCGTAATCGGGGTTTGGTAAAAATTAGATTTCACAGATAAATATTTATATGTCCGATTCACCGACTTCAGATAACAGTACTCAAAGTCGGAAAACTCTTTATCAAACGAAGTGCACACAATGTTGGTAAATTCGATCCTTGAATGGACCTGCAATATTTTTTTTTTGGTTTTTAGAATGTATTGCAGTGCTTCAGGATGGTTTTACTAGCCTCGATGGCCAAATATAAAACCACAATGAGCTGAACGAGAATACTTATTTTGGGGGACATCATTAAATATCGAGAGCCAAACAGGGACTATTTTGGCGCATCGATTTCCACTTGTATGATCGCTTATAATCGCCATCATCACGCTATTTGGCGCCTAAATACTTTTTTTCCGCTTCACATACTCGTATAAGTATGATTTAAACATATATAGACTGTCGACAAATTGTGCGGGTAGATCCACGACCACTAATCTTGTCGCTTTCAGTAATTTTTGCACTCGTTCCTTTGAGTTGCACACTCAACTTGACGCTGTGTATATTGACTTTGCCAGGGCCTTTGACAAAGTTTCTCACAGTGCCCTTATAGCCAAGTTATATCAACTAGGGATTCATTCCCGCCTGCTCGGTTGGTTCAGTTCATATCTTGAGAGACGGGAGTATGTGGTGTTGATAAATGGAAAGCATTCGGACCCAAATGTGGCTACTTCCGGCCTTCCACAGGGAAGTGCACTTGGTCCTCTGCTGTTCTTAATATTTATCAATGACATATGTATGTCCCAGCATCCAAAACTCTGAGTATCTGCTCTTTGCTAATGATTTGAAAATTTTCCGGGCTGTCAAAACCTTAGGCGACAGTATCCTGCTGCAGCGCGATCTGGATGGAGTTGCTCGTTGGTGCAGACTTAACTCGCTCCCTCTCAACATTAGCAAATGCTATTCTTTTTCATTTAGCAAGTGTGTCTTTAATGTGATGGCCTCATATTCAATAGATGGCCATCCGCTTTTAAAACAGACGGAGATACTTGACCTAGGCGTCTTGTTCGACTCAAAATTTCTCTTTGTCGAGCATTTGAATTTTATTCTGCCAAAAGCCTACGCTATGTTTGGCTTTGTTAAGCGCAATGCATCCCCATTCTGTACTCGTTCCTTGTACGCTCGCGGCTCGAGTACGCTTCCGTTGTTTGGAACCCTACCGGGGCCGTGCAAATTTCACGAATCGAGAGACTGCAAACAAAGTTTCTAAGGTTTGCACTCCTACCCTTGCACTTTTCTCTCCCCTTGCCATCGTATGAGCGTAGATGTCGCCTTGTGCACCTCTCCTCTCTCGAGGATCGTAGGACCATCGCGGCACAGATATTTCTGTATGATCTACTAGTGGGTAACATTGATTGCCCTGACCTGCTTAGTCGGATTGGCTTCAGTGCGCCTGCCAGGAGCCTAAGAGCGCATGCACCTTTTGTGGTCGATCGGCATCGGACCAACTATGGCAATAATGAGCCCATCTCCAGGGCTCTCCGCCAACACAATGCGCTGCCAGCAGGGATGCGGTTTGACTTTTGCCAGGGGAAGAGAGCCGTCAGACGGATACTTTCTGACTTTTTTTTTCATGATTGATTTTTTATATTTTGTTGTTGTTTGTTATTATTTAATTAGAGTTAAGCTAGTTTAGCTAGTTAAGGATATTTTAAATCTGTTGGCCAATAAATGAATAAAATAATAAAAATAACACTACCCGACACGATTTTTCCTCAAGGAACAAAACCAACTTTTTCTTTAAGATTTGGGGCTTAGAAATGGTTTGATGATATTTTTTTTTTTCTATGGCAGAACTTTTTATACCCGTACTCAAAAAAGAGTTAAGCGGTATATTAGATTTGTGGTAAAAGTGGATGTGTGTAACGCAGATAAGGAAACGTTTTCGACCCCATAAAGTATATCTATTCTTGAACAGCATCAATAGCCGAGACGATGTAGCCATGTCTGTCTGTCCGTCTGTCTGTCTTGTTGAGCGCCTAGATCTCAGAGACTATAAGAGCTAGGGCAACCAAATTTGGTTTCCAGACTCATGTGATATCCCACTGCTACAAGTGTATTTCAAAATTTCGCCCCGCCCCCTTCCGCCCACACAAAGAACGAAAATCTGTGGCAGGCACATTTTTAAAGATACGATAAAACTAAAACGCACATCCCTTTTTCGTTTGCGATACCTTAAACGACGCCAAATTAATGCACCTATACACAAAAAAATAGAGAACACAGGATATCATTTTTTTTCGACTTTTCCTGAGTTTCGTAAAAAATACCGCACAAAAATCATTATTTTAGCATTTCAATGCTTTATATTTCCCAGACGGTAAGCTGAAATCACAAAGTGTTTGGGCTCAACTTTTAGCTGTTTCAGTTATCTTTTCAAAATAGCAAAGTTCTTTAAAACCAGATGTAAGATACTAGAGTTATGTGAAAAAAACAAGCGCTACCTCTGAAAAAAGCTTTAAAAAAAATACCAGACTTCAAAAATTCTTCAAAAAAAAGTTCTGCCATAGAAAAAAATCCATAATTCTTTAAAAAATTTTAAAGCCTCATATCTATCAGAAAAAGTCGGTTTGGATCCTTGAGGAAAAAAAAAGTTCGATTTTGTCGAGTAGTGTAATCAATAATAAAATTATTTTGTACATCATTTTTTCGTAATTATCCAAAAGGTTAACCATGCTTGCAAAAGCTCTCGCCAGAGGGCCAGCTCCATTGAGCTCTTTTCTCTTATTGAGCGACCCCACTGGGAGAGAGCCGACACCCTAGTGTCGATATTTCGTTTCCTGGTGCAAAGTGTGCCGCTAATACCGTTCCCTCTGGCCATGAGTGCCTCCAATTTTCCACATCAGGCCAACATTTTTTGTCTTCAGTAAATATCTACCAGTAATGATTTTATTGAGCAACCTTATCATAAAAGTTTAATGATTAAGACAGAGTTGCATAAAACTTGATCGCAGCCCGATTAATGTCGTAAGCTAACCAGTTTACTTCCAACATGTAATCGCCTACCGGAAACGGCAGCACTGCACTCATTTGGCGATTTATATGTTCAGCAGGAATCTTGTCCAATGCAAATGAATTCTAGAAGCGAAGCAAAAATTAACTTATGAAATTATTTCCGTATTGTTTGCAAGTTTTAGAATGATTAACTTAACTAACGAAACTAACGAAACTATAAAAATAATTTATAATTGGATTCGATCGAGGATTCTTTAGAAATCTACTGTCACATTGTACATGAACGGCTTATAGCCACTGAATCGTTTGTGCAGGGCCACATTGACCTAATATTTTAGATGGGGATTAGTAAGTAAAACTTACGATTTATTGGCCTTGCACTTACCTTTACTTTCGTAATCGGGGTTTGGTAAAAATTAGATTTCGCAGATAAATATTTATATGTCCGATTCACCGACTTCAGATAACAGTACTCAAAGTCGGAAAACTCTTTATCAAACGAAGTGCACACAATGTTGGTAAATTCGATCCTTGAATGGACCTGCAATATTTTTGTTTTGGTTTTTAGAATGTATTGCAGTGCTTCAGGATGGTTTTACTAGCCTCGATGGCCCAATATAAAACCACAATGAGCTGAACGAGAATACTTGTTTTGGGGGACATCTTTAAATATCGAGAGCCAAACAGGAACTATTTTGGCCCATCGATTTCCACTTTTATGATCGCCATCATCACGCTATTTGGCGCCTAAATACTTTTTTTCCGCTTCACATACTCGTATAAGTTTGATTTAAACATATATAGACTGTCGACAAATTGTGCAATTTGTTTGACTGTTGGTGTGGATGAAGTGTTTAATTTACGCAGTTTTCCATCAAAAGCTGACCCATCATTCATATTATAACAACCGCGCCCTGTATTTTGCCCTTTCTGTGTTTCTTTCTGTGGTACCCGTATGCTCGTACTCGGTTACTACGGTTATTAAAATTTTTAGTAGACACATTCCTCATTATTTTGTACATAATTTTTCCGTAATTATCCAAAAGGTTAACCAAGCTTGCAAAAGCTCTCGCCAGAGGGCCAGCTCCATTGAGCTCTCTTTCCACCCCCCCTTTGAAGCTCGCACACCTCCCTCACTTCCCACTTTAAGTGGCTGCTCTTCATGAGCGACCCCACTGGGAGAGAGCCGACTGGCCGAAGACTGGCCGAAGACTGGCACAAAGAGGATCCACAGAGAAGCGGCATTGAATCAAAGCTAAAGTTGTTCCGCCGGCCCGGCCAACCTGTTACCATGGCTAGCACAACAACTACAACCACAGTGGGAAACGAGGCAAAGCCACAGAAGAAAGAGCAGCGAAAACAACTATTATAGCGGCTATAACAATACCAATAAATGGTGGGGAGACGATCCGCAGCCTCGGCTCCGATCCGATCCGATCCGTCAGTCTCTGAGCAAGCGTTCAAGGCGAAGGTTGTTTTGTCAGTGTGGATACCCGAGAATTGCGCTGCGTTCCATTCCGTACCATCCCATACCAAAACGCTCACCGAAGCTAGTCCAAAGTGCAGGCCAGAAGCAGTTGCAGCAGACTTATAGATCAGTTCGGACCTAAACAGGTGAGTGTGCATTAAACTTGTCATGATGATGTTCTGGGCCAAAATTCAGTCTTAAACGGGTCAGTTCTCGTTCCCGTTCTCGGCTTGGCTGCTGAGACTGCATTCAGGGCGGGGCGCAGCCATGGGCAGGTTGGGGAGCGGTGCGAGCGGCGCACGGAAGCGTAACCAGAGCCAGAGTCTTGAAGAAATCTTTTGTGACGTGGACAGAGAAAAACAAAAAAACAAAAAAAAAAACAAAAACTCCGACTCAAACGAAAACACACAGAAAAACACGAAACTCCACAGCATGAAATTTCAGACTTTCTTTCTTTCTTTCATCTTTCCCCCTTTCTTCTTCTTTCTTCTTTCGCTTTGGCCGCGAATGAACTTTGATTTTGGCTGCTCTTCGCTGCGCTGCGCACAGCGTTCCCATATACGTAATAATTACCCACATATGTGTGTGTGTGTGTGTCGAAAGTGAAAGTGTTAATTTCGATATTACAAATCGATTTCATAGCTATTGTAAAATCGCTAAATTTTTAGCTCCAGACGGAACGGTAAACAGAAAAAGAAAAAAAAACCCAACACTAAACTGGTTTGTGGGTTACCTCAATTGAGCCGCGTCCGTCTGGCTTTTGTAGCCTCAAAATTAAGTATTATATAAACTGATTTGCATACTTATGTACATATTGAGATACCTATACATGCCATATACTATTTATAGGATGGGTTTCGTCTTCGGTTGGTTGCCAACCGAGCACTATGTCCGCGACATCTTTCTCCTGACACTGTCGGCGGCCATTGCGGCCACCCTGATGAGCATTCGCTTCTACTTGCGCATTACGGCGGGACGTTGTTTCACCGAGGTAACGCAACCACCTCCATCACCTCCACCAAAACACTCGAAACATTCACAAACAAAAGCCAAAGCAACCAAACCAAGCACCATCCCATCCCTACCCTCCCCCCCAAAAACACATCCCAAAATATTGAAATCGTGACATGACTTGAACTGGGATTTTGTGCCCTATTCACTTCCGTTTGAAATTCTTTTGAGATTCTGTATTCAGTGCCAGGGTTTCCCCCGTTCCTTCCACACTCCTACCTATATAGCTTTGCTATTCAAGCTGAGATACTGAGACTACTATTTATTATTAGAAATGTATGAAATGCTAAAGTTACATTTATAAGAACTCGATGCTTGTGTACATTGAATGAATAATTGGAATTATTGTTTACCCGCTATGGGATTGCACATGCTTTAAGTTTCCAGTTATGCACCGATGTACATAAACTATATACATATATCTATACCATATACCAATTTGGCTCCGGTAAAATGCCTTTAAATGTGTAAAGGCACCCCGTGAAAGTGAGTTCAGTGGGGCTGTTTTGCCTAATTTATTGCCGAGAATCGCTTGGCAGGCAACTCAATATTCGAAATTAGTTATCATTGCATAACTATGACTATAACTTCTAGATCCAATTCGATTTTATTGTCTAATTAGTGGCAACCTCCGACTAGAACTCGGTTGGTTATTCGATCTGTAATCAAATCTTAACCGCATTTTGCTACGAATCTCTGTGGAATTTTTGTAATTGTCTTGCCCGCTGTGACGCGTCGACTTAATTACATCTTTTAATATATACTTCGGACAGTACGTCACATCTCTTAGGTACAGCAAGAGAAAGAGAGAGAGAGAGCGACAGAGAGAGTGGTTTATAATTTACTCACAAGTTGTATGTATCTCATAGATACAGTTACAGTTACCAGCTGCCAGTGCATTATACATTGCCAACTGTAGACGGTAGATTTTCGACTCGATTACCAGATTTGAGAACTTGAGTCAGCGGAAAGTTCTGAGCTCCCAGCTCTCGACTTACCTACCCACTGGGCGCAATTAAAAGCGCCGTTAATACACGTACTAACCATACCCAACACCCAATCAAGTCGGAGACTATGATTATTTTATTAATTGTTGCTGTATAGACATTGTCCAGAACCGCCCTAGACCTTGTTGACACCATCCTAGTGCCATATATTAACTGATTAACTTTTGACATCGTTTTACAGACAAAAATGGAGGGCAAGACCGTTATCATTACTGGCGCCAACAGCGGCATTGGCAAAGAGACGGCCAAGGATTTGGCTGGTCGTGGCGCACGCATCATTATGGCCTGCAGGAATCTGGAGACGGCAAATGCCGTCAAGGGTAGGTCGAGTGAAGCACAAATATATGTTCTGTACTAAGTGAGATGCTTTCCCCATTTGCCCCACAGATGAAATTGTCAAGGAGACGAACAACAGCAAGATCGTGGTGAAGAAGCTGGATCTGGGCTCGCAGAAGTCGGTGCGCGAGTTCGCCGCGGATATCGTGAAGACGGAGCCCAAGATCGATGTGCTCATCCATAACGCGGGCATGGCACTGGCCTTCCGCGGCCAGACCAGCGAGGATGGCGTCGAGCTGACCATGGCCACCAATCACTACGGGCCCTTCCTGCTGACGCACCTCCTCATCGATGTTCTGAAGAAGAGCGCCCCAGCGCGCATTGTCATCGTGGCCTCGGAGCTGTACCGCCTGTCCTCGGTGAACCTGAACAAGCTGAATCCCGTGGGCAGCTTCCCCGCCGCCTATCTCTACTATGTGTCCAAGTTCGCCAACATTTACTTTGCCCGCGAGCTGGCCAAGCGGCTGGAGGGCACTCGGGTGACCGTGAACTTCTTGCATCCGGGCATGATCGATTCGGGCATCTGGCGCAACGTGCCGTTCCCCCTCAGCCTGCCAATGATGGCCATCACGAAGGGCTTTTTCAAGACCACCAAGGCTGGTGCCCAGACCACCATCTATCTGGCCACATCCGATGAGGTGGCTAACGCAAACGGCAAGTACTACATGGACTGCAAGGAGGCCACGCTCAATGCCGCCGCCCTCGACGAGGAGAAGGGCCGCAAGATCTGGGAGGAGTCCCTCAAGATCGCCAAGCTCACGCCCCAGGATCCCAAGATCTAAGCTGGCACGGGCCTCTGGCTCCAGCCTCTGCGTATGCTAATGCACAGCAACCAGCAATAGATTATTTTCTCATATGCATATATGACCATAACCATCCAACTGATTTGATTTCTTTGTAATTAAGGGGGAGTTAACTGTAGCCTAAGATTTTCATTTAAATAAATAAATAAAGTTTTGTAAAAATATTCAATTGAATTTGTCATAAGAACTCGTTCAATACCAAATGGAGAAACCAAAGCTCCAAAAAGACTCCATGGATAATGGATAAAAGCCAGGTGGATGTGCCTACTGCTTGGTACAAACACACATTCAATGGGTAAATATTTGAATATATTTTTATAGATTTTATTATATTTATTTTAGTATTTGCAAGGGAACGGCTTAACGTTGAGGGAGAAGACTACATATTTTGTAGAAACGGCAGTAAAAAGCGGGAAAGGCAGTTGCCAGCATTATAAGTAATACAAATACGTGACCATTAGATAAACATAAATACATACACATATGTAACAATTTTTAAATAAACGGTAGAAAATAATCAAAGCTATCATAATTAAATGATTGCCCTAATCCACTCGGGGACGGAGAAGCTGACTGTGCAGAGCAATTTTTTAATACGGACTTTGAAGCTAAAAAAGTGTTTTTATTTTGGACAGAAAAGGCGAAACAAAGGAGGTCTACAGCTTACAATTTGGGCTAACGAAAAAGTGATTGCCGTGACTCCTGGCAGAAATGCTGGGCAGGACACTCTGGTCCGTTTCAATTTCAGTTCATGAGAATTATTAAAAGCGACAAATCACAGCGCCAATCGGTAAATGTAATCCGATATATCCGATCCGAACCGAACCGATCCGATGGGGATGGGGATGGCAGAGCAGGAGAAAGAGCTCTGTAGAGCTGCACTGCTAACCGAAAAAATGTTCACACAATGCGCTCCTCACCTGTTGAAGAGGAGCGAGGCAGCGCAGGAGAAGCGATTCAGGGGTGGTCGCAGGTCGTGGGGAGGCAAGGGGTTCGAGTAGCCCGTACACAGGGGAATTCACGGGCAGCCATAATCTGACAAAATTGCAGTCGCATCTTCTGCTTGTCTGTGGCTCTTTCTCGCTCAAGAGCGAGAAGAGGGTTGCGGTAGATTGTTATCATCGCCTCGTTTTGGCACGTGTCCTGTGCTGCTGCTACTGCTGCTGCTGCTGGTGAGTGCTACTGTGGCAGTGGCGGTGGCGGCGTCAAGGATAATATAATGACAATGATAATCATGATCGGTGGCTAATAATATGTTAACAGGCCTAATTGAAACTTAATATTTATCCAATGGATTACAGGATAATCATTTGCGGTTTGCCAAAAACGCATCGCAGATAAATGGAACGTGGCTGACGGACGTCAGCACCACAGATAATTGTCTGACGGAACGCCCATGTCTACTGGGTCTGCTGGGTCTGCCCTCTACCCGCTACGCTACTGTGGGAATCCCTGTTGCCTCTATTGGATATCTCCATCCTCCGCAGTTGTTTGCGGAAGTGATTCTCTAATAAAAAATAAACAGAGAATCCCATTATATTGCTGCATTGGTTTGTATCTGTCACACGGAGTACACAGTACTCCGGCCATTGATAAGGGAAACCAAGAAACGCAGAAACAAACCCTTCTGGTCGTCTTCCTTCTGCTGCTGCTGCTCCTTCTGGCAACGAATATTCCCCTCCCAGAAAGTATCGTCTTACAGAAATTCAATTTGGCGCGCTCCACTCAAGTGTATCTGCAGGACGAACATTGTTGTGGCCAAGTTCAACTGTAATTCAAGTAGTTTTCTCCTTTTTCGAGTGGGGGAGAGGACTCTTCACACCACTCCTTCCCCACTCTCACTCCCACTCGCACTCGCACTCCTTCTGGTTTTGAATATGTCGCGAGCATTTAATAAGCTGGCTTAGGTATTTAATAAGTAGTGGGTTATGCGACAGTCCCCGATCCCAGCTCGTACAGCTGTCAGTCCAGCAGCAGCAGCGATGACTTCTGTTCGTCCTGCTCATCACGCTTGCTGCTGTCCAGCAAATGTTCGGGCAACGGCTGTGCCTGTCAAGCGGTCATCGATACTCCCCGGAGATAGGGTGGGGGCATAGCATAGCCAGCCTGTCAGTGGCAATGCTCTCGTAGCAGTTGTTCCTACTAGTGCGTCGAAAAACTTCCAAATTTGTAATCATAGAAACCATATATCGCACTTCTGTTGAAGTCGAGGGGTTCCCAAATATCATACGAGTATAATAAGTATGCAATAAAGATGGAGTTTTTTTTTATTCCTATCTAACCATTAAATGCTGGAGCCAGACGGAGAATCGTATAAGAAGCATGAAATAATTTAAATAATGATGAAAAACTGCATTCGATTTAAAGATATACGTATTTAGAATGCTATATGCTAATGTCATATAGTATTTTTTAAATGGATATTCCTTAAATAATTTATGTGTTTATCGGCATTGTTTTGATACTCCAAATTTCTGAATGATTTGTGAACTAAAAGGGCTACCTCCGGAGAAGTTGCGATAATTAAATATAGCTGGAATTGATTGAAATATATGTACCGTCACATATACAAAATATCTTTACAAGTTTTTAAACTATTCCAATATTTTTACTTAACTTTTTAGATATTAAATTTTTGATTTCAAATCATTCAAAAATTATTTTTATCTTTTAATTTGGATTTAATATTCTACACAATAAATTTCTGATTATATTCCTATTAAATTACTCTTCAATATTCAAATTTATACAAATTCCTACTGTTTTCAAGTACATTTAATCACTGAAATATTTTGACTGTGTTGCTTTATAAGAGCTGCTGTGGACAGGGTTCAATTTTAGTTTTATTGACCGCAAATAGAAACACTTAACATCAAATAACATCAGCTAACACTAACCTAATTAAATAGCTCAAGAAACGTCTTACTAAATTAGGAAAAAGTTATCTTAATATAGACCAAATTGCCATCATTCGGCCACTGCTTCTCCTGCGCCCTGCCACGGCTGGGCTGGGGTGCGCCTGTTTGGCTCATTTTAGCCGGCATCTAATGTGACCGAATGGCATTAACATGTTGAATGACTTGGGTGCTAGCCAGCATAAAAAGCAAAGCGCAGCCAAAACCCAGGGAAGCCGCATCAGTGCCACCCGAAAAGTATTTCATTGATTTTTGAAGCCTCGCCAATACACAACACCAACACAGAACACAGAACCAAACCGAACCGAACAGAGAAGAAACAGAACAGAACAGAAATATATAAGGCAAAAGAAAAATGAGTAAAAATACGCGCTGCTGCGTTGCTGGTGGCAACATTAGAATCGCAGCCGGGCAGGAGGAGTGGGGGGAGGTGGCTTAGAAGGAGGACCAGCGCAGGATCATGTCCACTTATTGTTGGCAAAGTTAAATACGTAAAATAAACAGAAGCAACCGAAGCTGAGCCTCCGAGCAAACAAGTTCACGTGCTCATCTACAGATAGAATAGAGGTGAGGTGGTTGATAAGGTGGATGATGAAGCTGATGCTGATGAGCTGGTGTGATAACAGGTCCCTGGGAGGGTGGCCAAATTGGTGTTTACCCTTCTGCTTAATTTGCCACAAACTCACAGATTCTTTGGCTTTTGTGGTTAGCTGAGGGAGGGTGACAAGGACAGAGAGAGAGGGCAGCGCGCTAAATCGGGGTGGGGGTGGATGCTGTAGCCGTTTGATCAGCTGACACCTGAACACACCTGAGATGCGCTCTAATTGCTATTGATACCCGCCCCGCCTGATGTGGCTACCAGCTCTCAGCTCTCAGCACTCAGCACTCAGCCGTGATCCGATCCTAATGCATTCTGACAGTCGGCAGCAGCAGCAGCAGCAGAGCCAGGCTCAGGCAGCTCGTCCTTACCAAGTTGTTGACATGAAAACTGTAACTGAAACTGAAACCTCGACAGAAACTGGTTCGGATCAGTTCAGACTTTGATTTTAACACACACGACGCAGCGTTGATGTTCAGTTTGAACTGAAATTCCCATCGCAGATGTAAAATGATATGGGGGAGTCTACAAAATATATATGTACGCGTATGTACGATGTACATATATCAGATCACTGAAAGCCTTTACACTCAACTGATTCCGTCGATTGGTTGAATTCGGGTTTTTGGGCGTGTGAACTTTTTGGCTTAAATGGGGCACAAACTTTTGTGTAACTCAACTTAAAGCTTAGTTCCATAATATTTCATAATCATTATTCCCCCTGGTTGTCTGCTGTTTTCTTCCTCTTCTGCTGGCTGCTGACTGCTGGCTGCCGGCTGCTGCAAACCACAAATCGGAATATCAGATGACAGTCAAAACTATTCACAATTGCTCGCTGGACGAATAGAGCAACGATCGATAGACAGAGCTACGACGAGTGTGCAAGCACAATCGTCATTGGCTGAGCCACGAATGGAAATCAGCAGCGTAAGATGCAAAGATACTCAAACAAGATACAGAAGCATAATCAGAGATGGACGGCCCAGGGGGTTGTGTTGCTAACTTGGCCTGATGGACTGTCGTCAGGCGGCAGAAACGAATGCATTTAACCACAAAAGAATGGAACGAAGGAAGCAGAATGCCGACGAAGACGATCGATCAATGGTTGCCAGTACAACAGTACCCCCATCCCCGTCCCCGTGCCCATCCCCATCCACCAAGCCCATTCCCGTTCAGCCCTTCCTTTCCATATCCACAGCTCTGGTTGGTGTCTGGTGTCGAGCCGTACAGATATTGGGTGACAAATAAAAACTACTGAAAACTGCTGCCGCTGTTGCTGTTGCTGCTGCTGCTGTTGCTGCTGCTGCTACGTATGAATGGGCTTGGTACTTGGACTGGGACGGGCTCAGGGACTGAGCCACTGACATGAGCGGCGGGGCTGGGCGGGATCGGTGTAGAGTCAGTATCGGAAGAGGGTACAGGGCACAGGGTAGTAGCCGCAAAAGCCGGCACTGCCGTAGACGGAGCGCATTGGCTGGCCGTCTTTGTGGTGGTTGCTGGCCAGGGATGAGGGATGGGTATGTGGAAGGCAGGGCAGGGGATGTGTAGCACTCGGTACTTGGCTTGGCTTGGCTTGGCTACTTGTGTCATTATACCCCGCACTCGTACGAGTATCTGCCACCTCCTGTGCGAGTGTGTGAGCATGGGACTGACTGACTCTTGTTGCCCTGGCCCTGTCTTTTGCGCCCTTTTGTCGCTTGTTTTGTAATTAAGTGAGTATTTTTTCTTTTTCTTTTCTGTTCGCTCGCCTCTGCTGCTGCTGCTGCTTCTTCCTCTGTGGTTGTCGCTTTGCTGCCAGTCGATACGATATTGGGCTGAGACGCCTCGAACGGGGACTGACAATTAGTTGCCGTCTTATGCTCGTCGCCAAAAGTCGTCGCTTCTTGCCCCGCACTCGGCGCTGAACCCGACTCAGAACTCAAAGTTTTGCACAACAGTTCCACACATCCAGCCACACACAGCAAAGTCATCCCCGGAATAAACCCAACGATCGTGTGATATTCTGACACCCAATTCGACATCAAATTTAATCAAAATCTAACCAAAATTCGTGTAAATCTGTGAATATTAAATGTAATTTAGTGTATCCTGTGTACCACAGATCATGAGATCGAAAAATCTATTCAGAAGGTGCGAGCATGAAAAAGTATTCTGCATTCCTAAAGTAGAACCAATAAAGTGTTTTATCAATCCAAAAATTACATCATCGATCAGGGAAAAATCATTTGACACAAGAAAACAAAAGCTTGATCAACCCCATGGATTTAAAATATAATTAATGATTTAAGATATTTTGGATATCTTTACGTCTCTCTGCTACTTTCAGCAAAACAAAAGTTGCGGTTCTACGATCATTCTGAGAAATATAAATAAACTTTCGAGTATAATGTGCTATCAATCGAAATGGACTAAACTAGGCGATATAAAAAATGTTGAAATAAAATTGCTTAGGCTGTGATAGTTGGGCTAGATCAGGGATAATAACATAGACAGTAAATATGTACTATGTTTGTCAGGCTTTTTAGGGAATTTTTGCAACTTAGATGCAGAAAAGAATTTATTTATCGGGGTTTCTTAATTTATAGAAAATTACTTTTGCTGGTTTGGATCGATTTATTAAAGTTACAGGAAAAATTAAGCGATAGCAGAAAATATTTTCTGATAAAAATATTTAAAATAATATAAAATATTTTTTTGTGGATACATATGTATTTAATCGTATATCCATACCTTCAGGTCGTGTCGAAACGTTTGAAGTTCTATATTTTTATTAAAGCCACTGCAATTGACATTTTGGTGTTGTCTTTGCAGGGCCAAATAAAATTACTTTTGATTCTTGACCAAAGCTAGCGGATCAAACGGAAATGACAATTTAGACTTGAACTTGATCAGAAACATTTCAAAAATTGTTGCAATCCAATCGCATATATGATAAAACTTAAAAAAAATACGTTTCAAAATAATTGTTGGAAATATTTTAATTTTGTTTTGCCTATTCCCTGATAATTAATTTTTTCTTGTGATAAGACAAGATAACTTTGCATTATTGCGTATTATTAAATAGTCTAGAATAGTCTAGTCTAATATTAATAGAACTCATGATGAAATCCATCGGGTTGCTTACCTTACTTTAAGCTTTAGTTTCGTCATCCGTTTTATATTTTCCTTATTTCAATACTATGAGTGGAAAGAAGTGGGAAAAATACTTCTACTTCTAAGTGTAGACAACATAGAAGCCATTTCTGTATACAGTAGCTAAAAATGATTGATAAAGGATAACTAAAACGGAAACATACAGAGAGACTTGCCAGTTGATTAATTTGTAATTGATTTTTCAGTTGGAAATTAAGGCCACAACATGAAACGTAGGAAAAGCAGAAACAAAACGCCAAACGCTGATTTCAAACGTTCCAGAACTGGAGTCATGTCATGGGATTGTTATATAAAGGTTCCAGACTCTTGAACATAATTCTGGGTGAGTTGAGTTGAGTGTGTTTGTGAGTTATGGAACCCAGCAGCACACAGATACAGATACAGACAGCGCCGCAAAGCAAAGCAAATGGCGGTCTAGCATTCATCTGTATGCGCGCTGTGTGTTTTTGTGTTTGTGTGCGCGTGCGAGTCGTCGCCGTCGTGCGCGCCTCAAGGGGCGGAGTTTCGCTGAGCGAACGCACAGTGGTTGCGGCACCGTGGGAACGCGTGCGAAATGTGTCTGGGGAATTGGCCTGGCTTTCGGGCATCTCTGACGGCTTTCCATGGGGCTAACCACTCGTTTTTTTATCTCCCCCTTTGCATGTGCTGTCACCTGCGCAGATTCCCTGGAAGATCAAGAGGGTGGAGCTATGTACATATCGTGCGATGTCTCAAACGGAGGTCCCGTGGAACCAGAGACGGGCTATGTGCCCAACAATCCCTTATTCGGCCTGGCGCTGGACAGTCCGCAGGTATTTCCGTTTATCCGCTCGTCCTGTCAAGTCCTAACCGTATCGCGTATCGCGTCTCCGTCCATCCACAGCAAGAGTGTGCTGCATCCTGCGTCGGCTGCCTGTCCTGCCAAGGCAACACCGCCCTGCCCATCTCCTCGCTCACCAGCAGCGACTTTGACTGCGGCGGCTGCTTCGATCCCACCATCGGCGTTGGCATCGGCATCGGCATCAGCGGAGGCGCTGGCCACATCCAGATCAACACCACTCCGCCGGCGAGCAGCGGCAGCAACCTAACGGGCACGGGTGCCGGTAGCGGCAACAACGTCGGCAACGGCAGCAACAGCTACTGGAGCACCGACGAGATGGCATCCACCTTCCCCGGCCTGCCGCCCCTGGACATTGATCCGCTGCCCAGCCTGTTCCCCTTCTCGCCGTGCGGCGCCTCTTACAACTTTGCCGGCAATCCGCACCAGGCCTCGCTCTCCTACACCGTCCATCCACACCAGATGCTCATTTCGCCCAACGGCGGCCAGCAGCACGGGCATGGCAACCACCAGTCCCAGCACCAGCCCCAGCATCAGCACCACCAGCACCTGCACTCGCAGCAGGTGCAGAGCCAGCCATCGCACGGCGGCAATACGCTCCTCCAGGGCAGCAGCAGCAACGGAGGTGGCCCCGGCAGCGGTTCGTGCTACTACGAGGCGGGACCCAGTGCCCCCACAGCCGCCGCGGCCATGTATCCCAGCATGAGTGTGAACGTCAGCATGAACATGACCATGCACCACGGCTACGGGGCAGCCGACGGCACAGGAGTGCCCATGCAGTGCTCCCAGATGAACTGGACGCCGCCCAGCAGCTCCTCGGCAGTGAATGTGCTGTATCCGCCGCTGCTGAGTCCCACCCACTACCCTGCCTCGGCCACCTACTCCTTCACGGCGGATTTCCGTGCACCTGTGCCAGCGCCCACGGCCCTGGGATCCTTGCCGTCGCTAGCTGTAGGTGACAAGGAGTCGCCGTCGCCGCCTGCTACCAGCACATCCGCCGCACTGGGCTACTATGCCGCCGGCGTGGGTGGCGGCCAGAGCTACACGCCACCCCACAAGAGTCCCGGCAGCGGTTACCAGGTGGGAGCGTCATCCCTGGGCCTCGGACTGTCGGCCTTCGACGATGACGGGGAGGACAGCACCGAGGATGGGGAGGGCAGCGCTGGCGGTGATTTGAAGCCGAACCTGTGCCGGCTCTGCGGTAAGACGTACGCCCGGCCCAGCACACTGAAGACGCACCTACGCACCCATTCGGGCGAGCGGCCGTATCGCTGTCCGGACTGCAACAAGAGCTTCTCCCAGGCCGCCAACCTGACGGCCCACGTACGCACACACACCGGCCAGAAGCCGTTCCGCTGCCCCATTTGTGATAGACGCTTCTCGCAGAGCTCCAGCGTCACCACGCACATGCGCACGCACTCCGGGGAGCGGCCGTACCGTTGCTCCTCCTGCAAGAAGTCCTTCTCGGACAGCTCCACCCTGACCAAGCATCTGCGCATCCACAGCGGCGAGAAGCCCTACCAGTGCAAGTTGTGCCTGCTCAGGTGAGTTTGCCCCCGGGGATTCCTCGTCGACTGGAACTCATTTTCCATCTCCATCTCCCACACAGATTCTCGCAGTCGGGCAACCTCAATCGGCACATGCGCGTCCATGGGAACAACAACAATGGCAGCAGCAGTGGCAGTGGCAGCAACGGTGGCAGCGGTGGTGGTGGCAACAGCCTCCTTACATGACAAAAGCCACGCAGTGCAGGCGGTTTTCAACACTATCACCCCCCGCACCAGCACCACCCGAATCTACATCACGTGCACCACCAGCACCCCACACATCACCACGCCCACCCCCACACACACCCACACGCCCACATGAGCAACTACGACTACGGGAACTACAGCATCAGCGACTACACTCCACCCGGCGCCACACAAAACTATTCAGGGTATTATTTCTGCGCACTCAACAAGCCGCCCAAGTTCGAGCGTTTCTACTAGAGCGTTTTCCCCGCCCCCCATAAGATAAATAGGGTAATATAAATATACATATATATATATATATATATACATACATACATGCAAATATAGGTAGCATCTACCAGGTACACGCCCAGGAACACAGTTCATGAAAACGGAACAAATTCGATCCTTGCAAACACATACACTTTTTCATTGGTTTCAGCAAAGAACGTATATTAGGGGTACTCTTGAAACAGTTTTTGATAATTAGCTTAGATTTCCTTGCTCTAAATTGAACCACAAATCAAAATTATTTCGGATTGTTTATGTTGTAAAATGGTTAACGGTTAACAGTAAGTCCAAGTCCCGCGCCCCCCCCAGAATGCAGTTTAAAATGCTCAAATTGATGTTTCTGTTCGGATCGACGCGGATAATTAAACAAAGATAACAACGGATCCGTATCCGGGATTCGGTCCTAGCCCTAAGTGCTTCACTGTACATACATATACATATACATATGTATTTATTAAATTCGCATAGCATTCATATATAGTACATTCGTACGCAAGTAAGGTAGTTGAAAAACACGCATAAATCTATTCAAACAAAATTAGCCAACGAAGTAGACATTAAGTCGGAGTAAGAATTACCACATCAAACACTCACAACACAGCAGCACCCAAAACGTGAAATTAACATACACACACACACACACACACTTAAAGTTTAATCATATAGTTTTAGTGTTTAAGCGTACATTTAGGACAGGTGCTTTGATTGATCTAAGCCAACGTTTCGTTTGCGTATACCGAAGCAAATTATGAATAAATATCGAAAAGTATTTATAAAGTTATTACAACGGATATATCAAAATGAGTACCCACACTATTTTTGTTTGACAGCTACGCTTGTCACAGCCCGTCAGCTTTGCTTCAAATGAATTGTGTTACACTGCAATGGCAAACAATTCTTCTATCAGCGAATCTGAGTGCAAAAGGTAAACGTTCTTCACAGCGGATTCTTCGGATGCATTGCACTTTTCTCTTTTCCATAGCTGTATGCAAATCACTCTGTCCTTGGGCTTGAGCCTGGTGCTACAGTATCTTAGTGCTACGTCAGAGATGGAACAGCCCGAGACGCACCGCCCTCAACCTGTGCCGCGGGACACGAAAATGGCAAAAGGTTCGGTGGCCCCGGCCAGCCGAAAACATCCGCGCAATCAACTGAGGGAGAACCAAATGGGACACTTCTACAAGTGCCTTTATTGCCCGAAAGTGTTCCAAAGCCGCTATGACCGCAATGCACATCAGAAGGGTCACCAGGAAAAAGAGAATATCCTGAAGTTCGGATGTGCGTGGAAACGTTGCTCCAGCAGCTTCGAAACCGAGTAAATTGACATTCAGCCTGAAAGGAAAACGTAAGCTAACTTTATTTTGCGTTTTTTTTGGTTAGACGCAACTTGTGGAAACACCAACGCATGAAGGGACACCACTGCTGGACAATTTGCTGCTGGCGCTGCAAATTGCCTTTCCCGAATTTCAAATCGCAAATGGCTCACACAAAATCAAAGCGATGCATTGGTAGGGCAGAGGGAGGAGGCGTAACCAAAAGAAACAAACTATTTTAATGGCAGTGAACAGAAAATGCATTTTCAAAAAATATTATCAACTAAATAAACGGCCTCCGTGTCGCCGCCGCATAGCAGCCGCGTGCCATTTATATCGAAGGAATTGACGGACTTGCGAATTTTTGTCAACACACCATCCACATTGATCAGCGAACGCACACGATCCCCGCTCAGCCAGGCGCTTGTGCCATCCTTTGTGGTTCGGTCGCCGATCATCTTGTTTTCCGTCCACATCCAGACCTCGCCCGCCTCGGAGGCTGTGAACACCTTGGAGGGATCCTTGCGATGGAAGCCGATGTCGGTGATGGCACTGTCGTGTGCGCTCAGATACGAGGAAGGGAACTCCAAGTTGCGCAGATCCCACACTGTTATGGAGCCCTCCTCAGTGCCGCACAGCAGAATGTGCTGCTGCATGGGATGCGTGCTCAGGGCGGAAACGAAGCAGGAACTCTTTTCGTCCTGGCTAGCCACGCCGATGGATACTTTTGGCTGCGCCCCGGTGGCAGCGCGGGCATCGAGCATTCGGATTACGCCCATGCGATTGGCAGTGACCAGCTGTTGCTGGCTGATGTAGCACACCGAGAGCAGGGACATGCTGTCTGCTTCTATGGTGCGCTTCACTTGCTTCACGTTGCTGGCACTCATTATGTTGACGCAGCCGTCTTCGCCAACGGTGGCAATGTCACCGCCATACACGGAAAGGTCGGTGCAGGGCGCTGATTTGTTGGAGAGCTTGAAGTAGTGCAGTCTTTCGGAGCGTGCTGTGCGCTGCAGCTGATCCTCCTCCACGGCACGCTGCACATTGAACAAACTGAGGTGACCTGGCAATTGGGAAGGATCTTGATAGTTTCGTTCGCAAATAGAAGTACGGACAGAACTCACCGTCGGAGCAGCTCACGGCCATTGTGTTATTGTCCACGAACTCCATTGCTGTGACGTCTCCCTCCATGGCCACCTTGTCGTTGCAGCGCGGAATGTAGTCCACATTGGTGTCCGCGTACTGATTCGATTGCAGGCGGTACAAGCGCACAAAGTTGTGGTCCATGTCCCAGCAGCCGGTTACGAAGCGTTCGCTCTGATGCAGCTGCTCCGGCAGCCACCGGACGGCGGATATCTTCTCCGATACATAGTGGGTCGACACCTTTGGGAAAGACATTTTATTTTAGCACTTTACCGTGGAATACAAAATATAAACAAAAATGTTTTTGCCAATGCGGCTTTTGCGACCAGTGTTGGCTAATAACATTGAGGCGCGGAATTAATAATACTAAATATGACATTTCAGTATTTTAGAGGGATTCAGTATTTTAATTGTTCAATGCTGCGACTACACATAGTTTTAGGCGGGAAAATAAGAAAACAAGGAAAAAAGAGGCTAAAAATATATATCTTTGATTTTAATATGCGGTTAATAATTTCCTGCTAGATAGAATCCTCAGACAGAAGATTATGTGTTGGAATTTAATTTTAATTTTATTTTAATTAAGTATTTTATTTTTGGTATTTTTCAATTTTTCGAGAATGTCTAAGAAAATTGCAAGGTGTGTGACCTAGAGAGGGAAAGAAAATCGAACTCGTATTTTTTATTGGCGGGAAAAAAGTAAACAAAGAAAACGACGCAAACAAGTGGCTGAAGATGGATAAATTTTTAATAAAAATGCCGATTAAAGCGAAAAACAATGACATTCTAGAAGAGGTATGCAATTAAACAATGTCTGAGTCAGCTGTGTTTATAAATATCTATTTCGTGTTACAGAAACCGGTTGTTAAAAATGAGACATCCAAGCCAGCGGCTAAACAGTCGAATAAAAACACTATTGTTCAGGCAAGCAGCGATTTGTTGATTTTAGTTCACGTTCAGTCATCTGATAACCAATTCTTCGTCTCAGGTTAAGGAGAAGGAAAACGCTCAGGCTAACGAATCGCCAAAGCAGGGAAGAGCGGGACGAAAAGCCAAGCCAGCGGTCAAGCGAAAGAATCTGGATACTCCCGAAGTAGTAAGCAAACAAATTAATAACTTGTGTGGGTGCCATCAATATCAAGTGATCTGAATCGCAGAATGAGGAAAAGGAGACCGCGGAGAGCGAGAACCCGCCCAAGCGTCGCAGTGGCCGCTTGACTCGAAGCACGCGATCCATGGCCGAGGATGGAACACCCTCGCCGGAGAAGGTGGTGCCCGAGAAGCTGCCGTTTATCAAGTACCGCGGAGAGATCAAGTACTTCACAGAGAACCAGGACATTGCCGCATCCGCTGATGATGTGATGTAAGTCCCACAGACTACAAGGAATTAAAGATATCTCTTATAATTAACTATATTTTAATCAGGCAATGGGTGGACAAGCAGACCGATGCGGATGTGGTCCCCATGGCATTCGACATGGAGTGGCCCTTCTCATTCCAGACTGGACCTGGCAAATCCTCCGTCATTCAAATCTGCGTGGACGAGAAGTGCTGCTACGTCTATCAGTTGAGCAACTTGAAGAAACTGCCGGCGGCCCTGGTGGCCCTGATCAATCATCCCAAAGTGCGCCTGCATGGCGTCAACATAAAAGCGTGAGTGTGACATTTGTTAGCTAAAATTTGACACCCTGAATAATCAAATGAATGCCAAACCTTTCACAGGGACTTTCGGAAGTTGCAGCGCGACTTTCCCGAGGTGTCCGCCGATGCGCTAATTGAAAAGTGCGTCGATCTGGGCGTGTGGTGCAATGAGGTCTGCGAGACTGGCGGCCGCTGGAGTCTGGAGCGGCTGGCCAACTTTATAGCCAAGAGGGCGATGGACAAGAGCAAGAAAGTGCGAATGAGCAAGTGGCATGTCATTCCACTCGACGAGAACCAACTGATGTACGCGGCCATTGATGTCTATGTGGGTAGAGCCATTTGCCATGCCATAAACAGTTTGATTCAGGGTTTGCATCTCTTTCAGATTGGACAAGTCATCTATCGCGATCTGGAGCAGCGCGAAAAGCAAAAACTGATCAATGAATTGGCTTTTAAGGAGCAGAACGGAGAGGCTGCCTTCAAAGCAGTCAAGGGTCTGGGCGAAACATTTCTCACGAAGATCAATGAAATAACATTGTGAGGGGACTCCACACAATTTTGTGTCTCTTTTTTGCTGCAACGTAGCACTACTATTCTTTTGACTACTGTACTTGTTATTTAGGCAATTTTTATCAAATTTATTTATTCCAGCAGGGATTTTTTTAAACTGCAAGCAACTCTTAATATTCGAATAGTAATCTACAGTGCACGCTGACTCCCATCTAGATTAAGTTTACACATCTCGTTTTTTCTACATTTTTTCAACTTGCAATAAATTTTAATTCGTAAATTCGCATAATAAATTACTAAACATGAACACAGTTTTGGGGCTGGAGCAGGGTGGCGTGTCTCGGCTTCATTTGAATATCGGACGACGCGTGTGTATAGCATCCAGCTTGCGTTTAATCAATTCGTTCTCCAGGTTAATCTGTCGCTGAAACTTCTTTCGATTCACTGCCGCACTGGTAAGACGCGATGGCGGCAGTGCCTGTTGCTGATAGAATGCGAATGCGAATGGGCATGAGACGGGGCCATAATACGGCTGATATTACTCACCATGGATGTTGTGTTGGTGTTGCACTTCATGGCACTGGTGCTGGCCTTGATCTGGGCCGTGGGCTTAACCGTCATCATCTTTTGCAGCAGTATGTGGTTCTGTCGCTCGATATTGCGCATCTGTTCGTTGGTGAAGCTGTAGCTCTTACGCCCCAGATTTTTGTAGCTATCAAGCAGGTGAACGATTATTTGTCCAGCAATTAAACCCACGATGCGCTACTCACTTTATTTTTTCGTTGGACGAGCGCGAATGCGAGACATTGCTGGCACGGGCACAGACTTCGGTGGAGTAGCTGCTGGGCGTTGCGCTGCATAATCTACGCTGGAACTCGGGTGGTCGCCGCTGGTGTGGATGCCGCATCAGTCCGTCCCCCTGGCCGCACTCGTCCACATAGAAAGCAGCATCCAGCATCGTGACTGGCGTTTGGTCCGTCTCCGTGCAGTCTGTGGTGGAGGGACAGCGGCAATGGGAACGCGTACGCACTGAGCTCACACTCTCCTCGTAGTTCTGAGGAGCCATTCCTTTTGTCCACAACATCTTTTCACTACTCTCACAGCTGCGAGCGCTCACCAGACTCGATTCCGTTGTCGATTGAGCGTCTTCCAGATTCGCGCTGCGCGCCCGCAGCCTGTCCGTGGCCACAGACAGCTCCTCGAAGGATCGATTGTTGGCCGCTCCGCCGTTCATGCGGAATGTCTTCATGATCATGGCGGACATCTGGGTCATCTGGCGGTCCAGCAGCTTCATGGGTGTCGACTTATCGGACATCAGGGTACTGTCTGCGGCGCTCATCTCGCTGAGAAATTTCTCCAGCTGGTCCATGGGCGGCATGGCCGCGGCAAGTTGCTGCGCCGTGAGGTCCTTGTGTAGATGCTCTGGTTCGATTAGCGGCTTTGTCTTGGCATCAGTCTCAATCCTCGCTTCGGTCTCGTTGATCGCCTCGAGCTTCCCCTTCAGATGGAGCTGCGACGGATGTTTACCGTCCACCAGGGTTATGTCCGACCGGATGCTTCGATCGCTGTTGTTGTCACTGTCATCGGCCACAGTGAAGTCGTTGTGAGCCGCTGTGGATTCAGGCTCGTCCTCTTCCAGTTGATCCACTTCGACATCGGATCCGGATGCTCCATTATCGCTCTCCTCGGGCGACTCTTGATCTTCTTCTGCGTCTGACTCGTAGGCGCCATCGCTCTCCGGATCTTCCTCTTGCTCCTCCACATCTTCGGCAGGCAGACTTGGAAGCAAGAAGGATTTGTCTTCCCCTTCGTCCTCTTCCGATATGTCAATGGCGTCCCCATACTTCATGTTATCCACCTCTTCTTCATCGTCCACTTCCTCGTCTGACGCGTTGCTGTCCACGTTCTTCTGGGACCTGGCACTGCCAGGCTTTAGGGTACGCACCGAGTCCGGGTCATCGTCATTCTCCAGCGATTCATCGTCCATGTCCAGGGCCAACGGATTCACCTCGGCCACCGTTTTGGTAATGACCACCTGGCTCTCTTCATCGGACGAGGAGCTGGGGTAGCCTGGCGTCTTGCGGTTGCTGCTGCGGGCACCGAGGCGGGCGCGTAGCAGCTGCCGGCGGGCATGTGGCTGTGGGTGGGACGGGGCGTTGGATTTGGTATCGAGGCTAAACTCTTTGATGGTCAGCTCCTGCGAAGGATGAGGCACAGTCGTCTCCTGACTTACGTTTCCCAGCAGGAACTCCACCCTGGGGTCGTCGTCGGTTTCGGTATCCTCGGTATCGACGCTATCTTCAAGTGTAGCGCTATCCTCGTCATCGTCATCGTCAATGTTATCGTCCTCGTCATCGTCAATGTTATCGTCCTCGTCCTTGTCATCGTTCTCTTCTTTTTTCTCTTCCTCTTTCTGGTCCAGATCCTCTGCATCCGACTGCGAGTCTGTCTCAAAGGACTCGTCCACATAATAATCCTCATCGAGGTCATCCATTCTATGCTGCAGCCAATCTAGTCGAGCGTTCGATTGTTGTTGTTATTTATCGATTGTTTATAGCTAGATAAGTTCTCGGTTTCTTGTGTATATTTTTATATATATTTTATGCAGAGAACTTTTGGAATTCGTGTATCTTTCTGTATTATTTATCGAGAACTGCCGAAACTCCGAAGTATGTATTATTGGGAGACCTACAAATTTAAACAGTATTTACTTTGCATGGCCATCTGTGTAGTGATTTCCCATTTCCCTGGAAATCCATCCCCACTCGTCGTCACTCTCTTTTGACAGCATTGATTGACATGTGGTGGGTCCTGCCCCCGATTTGGGGCCGGGTGCTGGGTGCCGGGTGCCGTGTGCAGGTGCAATGTTTCTCTCTGCTTTCCTCTTGTCACAATTTTTCCCTTTTTCGCTCTGAGACTTTGTTTGTTTTTGTTGTTTTTTTTTTTTTGGTCGGGAAGCTTATCACATTTCACACTCTTTCAACTTTTGATTTTTGGTGGCCTTGCGGTGGCCCTGCCAACCGTCGACTGGTCGGTCGGTCAATGGAGGCAGGCAGAGGCAGGACACCTGCCGCCTGCCACACTCGACACTTTCCACCTGCCACCTGACGCCTGACCATTTATTTATTATCGCCATCGGTTGCCTGTGACAACCGAGCAGGCGCAGGCGGTTTGTTGGTTGCCTCAGCAGCAATGTCCGTGCAGTCCGCTGGCACTTGTTGGCTCCAATTTTGGAATCATTCGAAACTATCTATCCAGCAACTTGGAAGGACTAGGAAGCCCTTGATCACTTGAAAAGTGAATTGTCAGTATAAATATTATATTCAGGGGCAACTCTTCTTTTAAGTAACCTTTTGAAATGGCTTTGAGCCAGCAAAATCCACATTAAATATGTATTTTGTCAGAAAATTATAGGTATTAATTATAGGTGATATTCATCAACTATTTAGAGTCCTTCGCTTCGTATTTGCTCCCCTTTGGAAAGCTTTTGTGTCGCGCCACTGTGCGGAAATGTTTGGCTCTCTCGCCAGCTTTCGCTCTCGGCAGGCAGCTTAATTTTGTAAATATTGCGAACGATAGTCGGGCCACATCGCTCACAGTGCATCTTGGGAGTCATGTGGCAGGCGACTGCGCATGGGCGGAGAGCGGAGCAGCCGCTGGCCCCCGTCCGCTAAGCCAAACGGACCGCCACGTGCCGCAAGTCGGAGCAACACCAGAGAGAGAGGACAGCAGAGAGCTGGGAGTGTGCCACGGTAGCGTTGGGCAATCTGGCCAGCGGGCACTTCATTTGGCGAAGAAGCTTCGTGGCGTGCGGGCATGTTGCAGTGCCGGAAAATGCGCGCGTAAACTGATAAATGAGTAGCACAAAGCACAACCGAGTATAGAGCTACAGCTAGAGCCACAGCCAGAGCCAGAACAAAAAGCAAACAATACGAGTGTCGTTCCGTCGTTCCGCCGTTCCGCCATTCGGTTCTTCCGTGTTCCCTGCGTTGTGTTCCATCCGATCCCTCGTTATCCGTCGCCTGGCTATGTGTTTATGAAGTGCGTGAATGAAGTGCCACAAAACGTTGCGGAAACCGTTTGCTGGCCCATAAATTGGCCAGCCAACCAGCCAGCCAGCCAGTCAGCCAGTTCGGGTAATTTGCCATTTGCCTGCCTTAACCGGGTCCAGAAGTGAAAGTGGAAGTCGGCCTTAAAGCGGCTGCCAATTAAGAGTTCACAGAACCCCACCAGCAACCCACACACACCCCCGCACACACTCGTACGCAATCCAGGAGGAGTCAGGGAAGCGAACACACACATGCAGCCATGGAATAGCTGCCAGTTGGTCCAGAGCCGGCTGCGGCCAAGTCCTAGTCCCAGTCCCAGTCCCAGTCGCAGACTTCGTTCGATTCGCTTTCGCTGTTGTTAAATCAATAGGAAAATAGTTTGGAGCAATTTCTGTGTCCCCTGCCTGCTTGCGTTAATGTCCCTGGCGCGTGGGTAGGGTGGGGCGTCAGGAGTCGGCTAAGTAATTGCGAATTGCGTGCCGCCTGTTTACAAGTTTCTTTGCCCGCAGTTGTTGCCTGCTCGCCTCACATTTTGGCTGCAGGAATTTGGCTAAGAGCCTGGCCTGGCCTGGCCTGGCGTGGCGTGGCGGTGCCAGGGCGGGTAGGCAGGTCAAAAGGCGCAGCCACACGACACCAGCCAGCAGCCGGCAACCACCAGCCACCAGCCACAATGCGGCTAGACCAGGCTCCGTCGGCAAGAGCGATGGCTGGCAAGTCTTCACTTGCCTTGGCTTGGGCGTGGGACGAGGACTCCGTCACTGAAAGGACTCCGTCTTGCGGAGCAAGAGAGAATAGAGCATAGGAGTTGTAAGTTATAGCCGACAAAAATACATTTGCCATTGGCATTGAATATGCGAGCTTCCATGTGGCCCAGCTAGAAAAGAAAGCCGTTCAGTTTGTTGGATGTTTATGTTTCGTGGTTTGCCTCTTCGCCTGTTTGGCCTCACAGTTTGAGAGACTTTAGCCAGGCTAAATAAATGCACTACACAGATTGTAGTGCAGTTTTCCTTCCTGCAAAAATAATACCCCATGAATTAAGGAATTGTCAAGTGTATTGCTGTCAAGGGTATGCTGGATTTCGGCATGTTTCGCCTAACCTTTCCTGCTTCTTCGCCGCCGCTTTATTTTTTTTTTGTTTATCGATTTTCAACGCTTGACTGAGCCAAGGGAAGCTAACGTCAACGCCAAGTCGCCATCGCCATCGCCATTTGGCTAGCAGGGGCAGCCGCGCAGGCCAAGCAACTCGAGCCGTGAGCCGGCTAATAACGCTCAGTAGGTCAGCGTCGCGGCAGCTTGAAGTGCGTTGGAAGCAACAGTGGCCAACGGCAGGCAGTTCAGTTGGTGGAAAGCGAAAACAAGAGCCAGAACTGGCACAGCCAGCAGTCGCACTCGGAGTCCCAGTCGCAGAAGAATTCATAGGCAGGGAACACGGGCAGCCCCTGGCTCAACTTGAGGCGGATAAAAATAGCTGGCAACACAGACACAAACACACACACAAACGCAGTGCAAACTTCAAACGCGCTTGGCCTACTTTCCCGAGTAATGGGCCTGGGACACCAGCTACTACTCCTACTGCTCACAATCCCCATTTTCCTGCGCACCCGCCGGACCGCAACCAAGTTAAATGAGGCACACACGCAAGGGGGTGGATTAGAGTGGAGCACAGAGTGCAGGCGGCGGAGGAACCGGCGGCTGGCATGTTCACAAACAAATGACCAAAGCCAAGGCAAAGAGTGAAAAGTTGCGTTGTGTGGGGGGTCACTACAGGACCCGTACATGGACACGTAGACAGGCTCGAGTTGAGGCACAGGCACAGGCAACGGCACGGCCCATAGGCCACAGGCCACAGCGTTAATCATACGCATCGTGTGCCAATCCGTGTCCAGTGAATGCAAAGTCAATCAGCGTCTAATTGACAGCTGCAGTCATTGGCAGACATGCCCAACAATGGATGGGCGCCAGCCTCACGCCTCACGCCCCACACTCCACACTCTGCAAGGAGCAGCCGAAAACAACAATTAAAATGGCAAGCAACGTGGCCCTGATACGGACTCGGCTGCGGCTTCTGGCCCAGTGCGAGGTCTTGGCCCACTGCTGTGAGCGCGGCCATTAGCGGTCAGAGATGAGCAAACTATGGAGCAGTGCTGTGGCATTTTTTCTGGAGTTTCTGTTACTTTATTACTTCCCTTTTGGAAGTGGTGTTTTCTTTTTGGTCTCACTGGCTGCTGCGTTGAATTAGAAGGTAGAAACCTTCCATATAATCGATGCAACTATTGATCTATATTGGAAATGATAAAGAAATGAATTGAACTTTCTTCACAAGGAAAGATCTGCTGGAAAAAACTTTGCTTTAATTCTCGGAGTTGATCTCCAATTTTGTATAGGTATAAAGTTCAGTGGATGCATTCCATTTAAAGGCTCTTTCCATTCAATTTTTCTACGCTTTCTGTTGGCAGACAAATGCTTTCCATAACCTACCTCAATGAACTGTGACTGACATTGGCCACACCAGACGCAGCCGCAGCCACAGCCACTGCAAGCAGCCGAAAAAGAAAGCAAATTGAAAACCACAAAACCATTTCAATCCAGACTTGGCACATCCACCCTGCCCCGCCTCCTGATTATTAGCCATATGGCTTGTTCAGGGATTGGTAGTAATCGCTGGGGCGGTGGTGCGGGGTGCTGCTGCTCGAAACTTATCGCTCGATTGCAGATTGTTTCCCGACTGTCAGTAACGGCGCCACAAAGTATGCAACACTAAGTATTCGCCCCACTGGCCCCACAACTCCGCACTTGCCGCTTTGCACGGTATTTTCCAATTAGAACTGCCAGGGGGCGGCGGCTGAGGGCTCCTGGTCTGGGCAGGAGAAAGGCTCTGGGTCTGGGTCTGGGTCTGTGTGTTTGGTGGCAAACATGCGTGGCACGTGAGCGACATCCCGTTGGCTCAGTGCGTGTGTGTGCATGTAAATTACAAAATCGTGCAAAAAGGCGCCATTAAAAGAGAAAAAGAAGAGGCAAAACAAAAAACCATTAGCGCAAAACACATGTGAAAAGCTTGCCACCTTACCAGAGCCGCTTTCTGCATACCCTTGCAGGCTGCCAGAAACATTTTTATAGAAGAAAAGAAAGATGCGTAAAGTAATTAAATGAGGGAGTGAAACACTTCAATCGCATTGCAACAAGAGACATAGTTAAAAATGCCATAAAGAAAGGAAGAAAATACAGTCTGAACGTTTCAGTAGGCTTTTCGAGGCACACAAGAGGTAGAAACAGAGAGAGAGAGGTGGTTGTGGAGCGCCCACTTCTAGTGAATGACAAAACGTACAATTTAACCTTAGACCAAATTAGCGCTAGTGTCGTGGACTTTATAAACATTTTCCAGTTGCTGTAGCTTCAATAATCTCTGAGATCAAGACGGACAAGGGGACACAACAAATAGCTATATCGATTCGGCTATTGACTCCGATCAAGAATGTATGCGCCACTTTCTCTAGCATATTTACACGAATCTACTAAAAAACTGAACTCCTTAGGTACTGTCTTTGAAAACAAGCATGAGGAGAAAGAAAGAAAGAATTGAAAAAATAGGGGAATCAACAATATGTTAAACTTAATAGGACTATCCTTATATCACTACTCAAACCGTCTTCTGAGGCTCACGGGGGCTGTTTCACAGCTTCCCTCTTATATCTTCCTCTATTATATTTTACCAGCCACCTACTAAGTGAAAACTATAATAAAACTAACCCCTCCTAAGCACCGTCCTCTCCCCTGCAAGTATTTGCTTGAAATTTCTACAAAACTCCTTGATCGTTTTCGAATATTTACCTCGAATGGTGGCAGGCGGGCAGGGGGGGGGGCAGGGGCAACCGAAAGTAATGAAGAATGTTATGCCTGGCGGGGCAGCAATTTAAATTCTCGCTTCACACCCGTGTCACGCCAAATCGCTACGCATCGCGCTCTCCTCACTCCCTGACTCCTCGAACGCGGTGGAGTGGCATTGCGTATACGCCCCGTGCTTGGTGCTCTACTAACTTTTTGTTTGCCTGCTGCCTGTCCGTGTGCCTGCGTGCGTATGCGTGTGCGTGTTTGGGTGCGTGTGGGCGTGCTTAACATAATTACAGGCACGCTGCTGTGCTGCTGTTGCGGTCGTCGTCGTCGTCGGCGTCTCAGTTCGCAGTCAAAGTCGTTGTCAATGCCGTTGATAATGCGGTTGGCGCTGGCTGTGCCAGGAGCGGAGTCCGTGCCAGGCCGTAATTGTCACTCGAATGACCATAAAAGCAGCAACAAATTCATCATTGTCACAAAAATTGATGCAACAACAATTACAACAATATAACAGCAACAAAAACAAAACAAATCCAAAAAACCAACAAAGTATTGCCACCAGCACCACCGGATAACACGGCCAATAACCAGAGTGGGGACACCGCGTCATGTTAGAAGCTAAAACTAAAACTAAAACAACAGAAACAGAAGAAACCGAAGAAACCGAAGAAACAGAGGAAACAATAACTGCCACAGAAGTAATTACTGAACCAGCAACAACAGCAACAACTACCATCCAGAGACCGATCCTAAGATGGTCCTAAGCACCGAATGGTCACAGGTGGAGGTTATCGATCTGATCAACGATGGCAACGGCCTCGGATTCATTCTGGTGGGCGGCCGCAGCACCGGCGTGGTGATCAAGGCCTTGACGCCGGGCGGCGTTGCCGAGCGGGATGGGCGCCTACAGCTGGGCGATCACCTGCTGCAGATCGGAGAGGTCAATCTGCGCGGCTTCAGCTCGGAGCAGGTGGCCACAGTTCTTCGTCAGACCGGAGCTCAGGTGCGTCTGATAGTGGCGCGGCCAGTGGAGCCGACTGCCATCGATTACCAAACGCTGGCCAGTCATGCGCCGATTATACCAACTAAGCTCCTCTCCGACCCGGAAGAACTGTCGCGTCATCTCTTCCAGAACACGAGCTTCACCAATGCTGCGGCAGCTGCTGCTGCTGCTGCTGCGGCTGCGGCTGCGGCTGCTGCCGGCTCCGTGGACGTGACCAGTCTGGTGGGTCTGGTGCGGGGCGGGCCCGCCGATGGCTCTGAACTGGCCACGGCTGAGCCGCCGCTGGGCGTCGGACACCACCTGCAACTGGGCGAGCTGACGGACCTGGCCGATTTCCCCCTGCCGCCCATACCCCCCCACATGATCGGGAGCCACAGCAGCAGCAGCTCGATGGAGGCCAATGGCCGGCAGTGTCCGCGCGACCTCGACATTGTGCCCTTCTCCATACTCTCGCCGCCCCCTCGTCCCGCCCTGCAGCTAGCCCTGGAACCGCGCTGGAGAACTAGGGACGGGGAGGAGGGGGGAGACGAGGACGATCAGCATATTGAGACTGTGATAGCCGGCAAACTGTTGGCCGACGAGGTGGACAACGACGACGAGGGAGACAGCGAGGGGGACTCCGCCTCCGGCTCGCCCTCGTACATGGACTCCCCGGAGACGGAGACGTACGTGGTGGAGCTGCACAAGAACGTCTACGGGCTGGGCATTACTGTGGCCGGCTATGTGTGCGAGGAGGAGGACCTGTCCGGGATCTTCGTGAAGAGCATCATCGAGGGCAGCGCCGCGGAGACGAGCGGCCAGATCCAGATCAACGATCGCATCGTGGCCGTCGATGGACGCTCCTTGTCCGGCGTGACGAACCATCAGGCCGTGGAGCTGCTGCGGAACACGGACATTGAGGTGCACCTGACGCTGGAGCGGTTCCTGCGCGGCCGCAAGTTCGAGCATCTGCAGGTGGCCCTCACGGAGATCAAGGGTCGCTCCGCCCCCTGCACGGCGGACAACGATGGCGACGGACAGTCGCAGCTGTCGATGCCGGGGTCCCCATCGATAGCCACGCTCAGCTGGCTGCCACCCAAGTCCCTTGACGCCGACTCGATTGCCACCGAGGAGGGCGAGGCGGAGGGCGAAGCGGCGGAGGATGCCGACCCGCTGGAATTGGCCGATCTGCCCTCGCGGGACACCGTCGAGTCGAACATGTCGCACTTGCTGGACCGCAGCGATCACAGTGGCCCGGCCAAGGCTGCCAATCCCAGTCCATCAGTCCCAAGTCCCCCCCCTCCGACGCTGACCAATGGCCAGCTGGTGCAGAGGAGCAGAGGCCACGGCATGGCGGCGGATGACAGTGGCAACGACACCGACGAGCAGTGTCCAGAGCCAGAGCCCGAGCCAGATCCCGCCCAGAGTCGGACGCCCACCAATGAGCTGGATGGGGTGGCAATAGGGGCGGCGGCGGCGGTGGGGGTGGTGGGCGAGGTCAAGGTCGAGAAGGCGGCCAGCCCGAGCGCCGCCTCGCTGCGGGTGGCCTGGAAAAGTGAGTTTCCCGACAGTGAAATTTTAGTTGCCGAAATAAATAAACTTTCAGGTCTAGGGATCAGCCTCGAGGGCACCGTCGACGTCGAGTGCGGTATTGAGAAGCGTCCGCACCACTACATACGCTCCATACTCGAGGACGGTCCCGTCGGCCGCCAGGGCATCCTGCGGCCCGGCGACGAGCTGCTCCAGGTCAACGAGCACAAGCTCCAGGGACTGCGCCACATCGACGTGGTCAAGATCCTGAAGGAGCTGCCCGCGCGCGTCAAACTGGTCTGTGCCCGCGGCACCCGTGTGCCCTCGATCATCAACACCTCGCAGAATGCGGAGGCATTTGAGACGCGCAGCCTCCTGCCCGGTGGCCACCAGAGCCTGCAGAATCTGCTTAGCAAGGCGCAGTCGGAGAGCTCCCTGTACACGTCCAGCACGGCGACGCTGACGGATGCCGTCGGAGCAGCGGGCAATGGCAATGGCAACGGCAACGGCAACGGAAGTCAGCAGCGCTCCAAGTCGCTGGAGAACGTGTCCGGACTGGCGCTGTGGAGCTGCGAGGTGACGGCAGTGGACATTGAGAAGACGGAGCAGGGCTTCGGCTTCTCCATCCTCGACTACCAGGACCCGCTCGACTCGGATGGCAGTGTGATTGTGATACGCGGCCTGATACGCGGTGGTGCTGCGGAGGCAACCAACGAGATATATCCCGGCGATCGCCTCATGAGCGTCGGCGAACATTTGCTCCAGGGCCTCGAACTGGACGAGGCCGTTTCCATTCTCAAGGCCATGCCGCCGGGCCTCACGCGCCTGGGCATCTGTCGGCCACTCTCCACGTCGGACAGCAACAGCAACATAGCCTCGCCGCTGGGCGACTCGTCCAGCACATAGTGACAGCCCCTCGATGGCCACTCGGAGCCAGCGCCATTCTCAATGTGTGAGTAAAGTTTTGAATTTACTTATACAATTGATTTAGAATTATGATAAGCCTGCAGGAAATGCAGGAGAATTTCTGTGTGTCCTAATGGACTCCTAAAGCTCAAGTACTTGTACTTTAATGGTACAGAAATATCATTTTCTAGTACACAGATCAAGTTTTTACTCGTACTTTAATTTGTTTAAATTATTCTTATATAGATTATTTAACGATTGTATGTATTTTATTAACACAAGAAAATCCCCGAAGATTTCGGAGATGAAGAAGACTTTTTTGTACTAATGACACTTGAATTCCCACACGAACAAAGTTGTAGATAGTAGCTTGTATTTTCATTAGATTTTGTTGAGTCTTACCCGGGAAGATCTAAGGTTAGGTAGGTGCATGGCTCAGTTCTTTTCTAGCTGTATTAGAAACTCAAATTTCAATTAGACATTTGTGAGTTTTCTTTGCTTATTGGGAGTAGTTTTATCCATCTGTGTATTCCCTTGACTGGCATTCGAAACGCGATACATAAAATTCAAGTGAATTTTATTTTAAATTCATAAATTCGGTAATAAAATTTCACGCTCTTCAGATAATTTTTGCCTTGTTTCTGCTTTGTTTCCGCTTATTGAAGTTTTATTTCAAGCTCTATTTAATTTCAATATTGACAGTTGCTGGTGTTTGCCTAGGAAAATTGTTCGCGGATTGATGGCTGGGACAGCTGTTTCTGCGCAAAAGTCAATATGAATGCGAATTGTCACTGTCTGGCTGGAGGGGCCTTATTAAATTGTCACCTGGCGCAGGTGTCGCGCCAATTTCCCTTAAAGATTTTCCTTCTCCCCAGCCCCCCACTCCGTTCTCTAATCGGGCAGAAATGTGTGCGCAACCGCACCCTCCCCCTTGCCGGCTCGGTAAGCCTTGCTGGTTGATTCCGTGATGGCTCTCCTCTGCTTTTATTGTGCATATGAGATTTCGATTTTAATTGTTGCCCGGGCAGCGCCACAAAGCCATTTGGTTGTTGGGTTACGCCCCACCTGGGGACCACACAAAATATATGTATATGGCCATTGTTCAATGGCTGACCGCTTGATACGCTTTTGAAGTTCTTTGTTGCCCATACGCCCTGTGTTCCCTTTATATATATGTATATCTACCTCTCTGCTGGAGACCACAAGCCTTTTCGTGTCTTTTATTGGCTGTCAACCCTTGTGTCCTGTTGTTTCTGCCACTTGTTGTCCTTCAATGTCTTCTGATTGCCATTTCGAGTGCGAGTCGAGACACAGAACTTCTCTTAATAAGATGGCAAGTTTCCCCAACAACTCTGGTGTGTTGTCCTGAGTCATTCATTCATTCAAAACGTTAATGAAAGCTCCGAGAAAATTAAAAGCGTTTGACACATGCTGAAAACTTTTAATTTTCAAGCACGTAGCACAAAGAGAGAGAGCAGAGACAGAGACAGAGAGAGAGAGAGCGTGTGGAGTGGAGTGTCAAGAAGGGATGAGGTCAGAAGTTTTCCCTTACCCATTAACAAACCCAAAGTTGTGTCCGCACTGTTGGGGGGCCTTCTTGACGCATAAATAATTCATGCATAGAAATAAATACAGAACTTTGACAAGGCTCCCTCCCTCTCCTCCCTCTCCCTATGTCTGGCTGGGCCAGTACTGGGCCAAGGATAAACTGCAAATTACCACTAATCTCCAGGGGTCAACAGTTCCTCTTCTCTCTAGTATACACTACAGATTGTGGGTTGTGTGTGTCTGTGTCTGTGTCGTGTAAATCTCATAAATAGTAATCTTCTTAATTGACTCTCTCCTCGCTCAGGGGATCCGAGCGTCTTTCCTATTCATAATTTATACGTTATTCCGGGCTTTTGTTTAAAAAATCATTATTTAGCAATTGCTGGCCAGCATAAATTATGAGCGCCCAGCGATAGCGAAAAGTTTCTCAGCTCAAACTATGGCACATAGTTGTGGCAACGGAACAGAACAGATTCGTTGGAATGGGGGCCCGCAGCTGGCAATGAAATAATAAAAGCTCCGCCAGCAATTATAAAAATGTTTGCTACATTTGCAAAAGCCGACGAGGAATTTAATTCTCCATATAGTAAATATGTGTACACACATAACGCCTTATACATATATACATGTTAAATATAAATGCTTATGTGTAAACCACATAGAGATACATATGTATATGTGTATGTACATGTACATGTACACTGAGAGAAAAATACCAGTAGGGGATGTGAACTCGAGCATAGAGTACAAGGAAACATTTATGGTGCCGGACACTGAATGTTCCAATTAATCCAATTAAAGCTGTCTACCCAAGAAGCAGCTTAAGTAATTTTTTTGTAATTAAAATTAAAGTTATTAACTGAAAACGAGAACCTTTAAAATTGAATACAGCGAGTCCACTGTAGGCCTCTAAGTGTTCGCTTAGTTTTTGCCAATTTTATTTTCGATTTGATTCGAATGTATTCCCGATTTTATATACACTTTTTTCTCAGTGATATGGAAAGTTGTCTGTTGTTGTTTGGCCGTTTAATTAATTGGCTATTAAAAGTGTTGAAAATTGAAAACAAAATTCGGTTCGTTTGCAGCAGCAGCAGTCAGAAAAGGCCAGGGACGAAAAGTGTGCAATCGGCTCGACCCGCTCGGTCTCTGTCCAGCCACCACCCGATTCGCCCGTAAACGAGTACGCGTATATATTCGTGTTTGTCTTTGTCTTTGCTGCACAAGCAAATTAATTGAAGCAACTGGATAATGAGAATAAACGACATACGTTAATACTTAATAGATTTACGTAATATTATTATTTAATTACAAACACTCTCGCCAATTACATCTGTTCTTAATCATTGAAGAAATATAATTAGCACAGTCGAAGGATTTCAAAAACATTCAAGTATTTAATATATCCAATTTATTTAGCTTTTTCTGTGACTTTAACTACCTCTCATAACTGATCTTTAAAATGATGCACAAAAATTACGGCTACAACGTTTCTATTTTCAGAAGTTAAACAAAAATATGGCTGATAAATATTCTACAATATGGCATTTCTAAAACCTTTTTCAAAACATATTAAATTCAAGTTAATGTTCTTACATTTCGGTAATAATTCGTTTAGGAAAATTCCGACTACTTACATACTGAGACAGAGACATACAAAGCTTTTTTAATCGCCACTAGATCCACTTGGTCTAACGTTCCAAATAATACTCTAAATGCAATAAAATGTACTCCTTAAATATAATTAAAAGGCTCTATATAGCTCTCAAAACACTACGAATAGTTCCATTCATCATCGCATTAGATTTATTGATTTTCGCTTGACAAAACATTCCGTATTCTTCCCTCGGGGTCATTGTACGAGTATTTGAAGTAAAGCCAAAATTAAATTTAAATAAGTGCACTGTGAATATGTATTAAGTAAATAGTATCGATATGTAGAAATGCAACCCACAAAAGGCGGAAAGAGGCCTTCTGTCGTGCCCAATCGCTGACTGCGGTATACATGGCGTATGTGCAACGCGACCTTACATTGAATATTCCTGATGCTGACGAATCTTTTATTTTTTTTTTGCATATGCAGCAGTGTCTGTCGACGCCTTTAATCACGTTTTAATTAACCAAACATCCGTCATGCCCCGCCATATAGCGGAATTTCGCAAAATCACAAATTGTTTATAAATTACAATTTAGGGCGGGACACCGGGCGATGGGGCTGAGGATGGGGTCTGCAGCTTGATGCACGGGCAGTGCATTTTAAATCAAATTAATGTAAACAATGCCAGGGATGTGGGACAGCCAGGACACTTGGACAGTCTGCCAGTTGGGCGGAACGATGGCTGTACTACTGCCTGCCAGTTGGGCGGAACGATAGCCGACAGATGCTTTTCCAGTGGCAGCTCCCGAGGCAGGCACCGGTCATAATAGGGTCACAAATAGGGACGAGCTGGGGGGACAACATGTGTGGCGCTCAATTTTACTATTTTACAACTTTACAAATGTAAATATGAAACGGCAACAACATAATGCCCGAGTCGAACATGTGTGGGCGATTAATACTGCTGCTGAATATGCCCATTGTTGCATGGCATTTTCATTTTAATTTACTAATTGCACGGCCGTAAACGTAGACTGGCATCAGCCTTAATCAAAGCCAATTCGATGGCAATTTAATGATTTATTTAATTATTTCATTCAGATATAGAAACGAGGGCGGGTCAGGGCAGGGCGTAGATTATTAATTGTAAATATTTGTAAAAGAGGGATTTTGCTTACTTCCAGATAAATTTGTAAAGGCAATTGAAGCTTGAACAAGATGAAACGAAAACAAAAAGGATTAGCAATTTGTATTTATTAGCATTTATTTTATTTGTTATGTCAGCTCAATTTGCATACCTTTTGTGCAGAGTGCCACAAAATTGACAGAAGGAAGGGGCAGAGGAATTAGACACGGAAAATGTATTGTTCATTTGAGTATTCAAATATGTTTTGTGTCAATTTGGGCACATGGTTGAGGGAAGGGAAAACTAAATTGATAAACTACAAATGCTAGACCGACGAAATGTGCAAACAGTAACATAATATTAAGTCAGAGAAATCAAGTATTCAATTTGCCTGAAGTGCCGCAATACTGACAGTTATAAAAAGTAAAGAAATCTAATTGTAGGAAGTGCATTCGCTTAAATGCAGTAAAATCGTTGAACAGAGTCAAAGGGGAATGTCCAAAACTGTCTGAAAGAAAACTCAACAATATATCTTTATCGTGTGCGCTACATTTCCCGGACTTCCTTCCACTTTCTCTCAAGATTAATAGACTTGCAGTTTCATACATTTTTCATATTCCTAAACATTCATTTATATATATGATGAAAAGACGAACAATTTTCCCACAATTACCAAGTGCAGTGTCTGGTGGGGAAAAAGAGTTTCGTTTTGCTGGGTTTGCCGTTTTCTCATTAAAATGGTTGGAGGCTTGATTGCCGGTCCTTGGAGAAAACGTACGAGTATATTTGCGCATACAAGTATAACAGACTGCAAAAATAATTACGAGAGAACAAAAAACTCATTAAAACGCATTTCACACTGTACCGCAAACATGCCATCAGCGAGCTCTCTAAATATCCACATCTCCATTGCTGCCCCTCCCTCTCCTGCGCCACTCTCCCATTTCCGGTTCCTGCTCCCAGAATGGCAGCAGCCTGGGAGCCTGCGAGCCTGGGCCCGGGCCCGGGCATGCATGCAAATCTATCAACGCACATAAGTATGTGCCTGGAAGGGTTCTTCTTCTTCGTTTGCTGCTCCTACTACATACTGTGCTATATGCAGTACACAGAGGGAACAAAGCAGTTCCAATCCAACTTGAAACGAAGGCAATGTCTCTGGTAACTGATAATGGAAAGGAGAGGAGAGGACGCTTCTACTCTTTGAATACTAGTATAATCAATCAGCATAAAACCTGAATTTTCCCAACATTCCATATTTGCTCAATGGTAGACTTTTCTTTTATTTTTGTTCCAGGGCCTTCTTGCTAACAGCTGAGTAAGTTTTTAGACTGTTCCCTTGCTCAGTGCATGACAGGGCCAGGGCCATTTATCTAATGCAACAATTGTGTAAATGAGGCAGCTGCCGGATCCCACTATGTGGTGCGGGGCCAGTGAAATGAAGAAACAATAATGTGGCAAGAGCATAATACAGTGGGGAGTGGCCTGCCCTCTTTCATGCTTCCTCGTGCTCCACGCTCTCTTTGTAATTGTCTGTGCATGGACTTCAAGATGCAGCACCATCACAGCCACAGCGACAGCGACAACAACAAGTTGCTGGCTTTATCTTGGCATATCGACAACATCCTCTGCTCTTCTCCTCTTGCTGCACTCTTGAGTGCGTTGGAGATGAGCTTTGCTTTCCTTCCTACTTCTTCTTTCGCTTTCTCGCTTTTTCCTCTCTTATTTTGTTTTGTTTTTTCTCGCACTCACACATGGTTTAATTAAACGCTGATAACACCAACAAAGATTTTGCTGTCGCTGTGAAAAAGTTTCTTTTTTGCTCTTCCCCCCCTTATACCCGGTGGATGTAGAGTGCAAGGGCATATTATATTCATACAAGGCCGCAACAGTCGAGTCTTTCAAACAATGTCCGCCTGTCCAGCCCATCCGTATCTTAGATTATAAGCATCAAAAGTTGATGTCATAATGCATACGCTGTACAAATTTACTCGTATTTGTGTCTTGATTCTCATATGGAATTGAACAAAAATTTACAGATTTATAGGAAAGAATATGAATCGAAAATAAACATGCATAAAGTTATTGCCGCCTTCCATATTGATTTGATCGCTTTTTTTGTATATTTGTGGAGAATCTAACACCTGTTAGTGGACTATAATTTTTTATAGAAAGTTCTGATAGAACTTTGAAGATAGTTGCACAAGCAAAAACTGCCTGAATAAGTGTGTCTTTCCGTCTGTCAGTCGCTGCTGCTTGTAATGATTTAATTTACAGTTAATCTAAAATCAGATTAAATCTTTCCCATATTGTGAAATTCTATGCCGAGTAGCGGGGTATACTCATAGTCGGAATTCTCAACGACAGCGTCGTCCTCTCTTGTTTAAACATCCTGTTCTCCTTGGTGTATTATTTTTCTTTTTCTTTTTTTCGGGCAGCACTCGAGTGAAGTGCATAAATTTGTACTCATCGTCAAGTTGTGTATCGAGGGTCTACTATCTCTTGTCTCACTCAGACTTTCGCTCGATACGAGTATTTAGCCTCCTTGTCGCTTATGGCCGTTAATACATGCCAGGGCCTACTTATTAAGCCAGTCAAGGGGGACTGGCAGCGCTTTAAAAATACATAAAAATTAACTGCTGACGCAATTGCCAGGGGAGAAGACGGTGGAGTAGAGCTGGAGGCGGGGCAGAAGGAGACGCTGGAAGTGGATGAGCTTGAACAGCCGTTACTCTGACGCATTCACTGCTCATAATTCTCATAATTGACAATACCACTAGGCCCCCCCCCTCGTCACTGCCTCTCACTCTCCTTCTTGCTCCCCACCGGTTCTCATAAAATTTGTAGCGGACTCAACCCGAGGCCTATAAATATTTGACGATTTGCGTTCGCCGACTCGTCAGCTGATTTACTTAACTTGCTTAAATACAAATTACCCAATGCACTTGGGCCTCCTCCTCGCCAGCTCCTGCTGTTCGTACTCGTACTCTTACTCGTAATAAATATGGTAAAAGGACACTGAATCGGGGGATATTTTTATTGATTTTTCTCCGCCTCTGTCCGGGGGTCTGTGAAAAACAATGGCCAAACATATGTTTTCATATTTAATTATACCCATTCCCCCAGTTAGTGTACGCGTGAGTGTACGTGCGAGTGGGAGTTGGAGTGGTAATGCGAGGGAGAGTAAGTGTTTTATGGGCACTTTGAGTGGGCCTTTTTGTGTGTATGTTCCAGCAGGTACGGCCGAGTGCCGATGTCAGCTCGTTTGCAGATTGAATTGGTAATCAAGGCACTAAAGCTGAGGTGGGAGGCGACGGAGACGAGACCCTTGAGTGCCCACCGCATGTGGTCGAGATTCTTGGATAATGCTGAACATTAATGGATATATCTTTACATAAAGTTCTATGGTTATAACAATGCCGTTATCAATCAGCTAATACGAACTATTTTGGCTATGAATTTATTTTGGTAAGAGTGAGTTTTCGTTCCTCCTCAGTCTCTTATTGTCTCTCCGCAGATGATGCAGTAAGAGTCGTACTCGAAAAAATACCTCACTGCCCATCCTGCCATTACACATATGTACATAGTATATGTATGCAGCAAAATCTACTTATACTACTGACTATATTAATGTCGAGGCAGGTGTACGAGTACGTGTCCCGCGACTCAAACATTCCGACTGCTTTTACATGAATAAAATAGAAATAGTTCATAAATTGAATTCAAATAAAATACATTTGCCTACACTCGTTTGAAATTGGTTTTCTACAATAAATATCTAGTGCTAGTGCACTAGAATTTCTCCTTTTTATTTGTTCAAAATATTTGGTTTGGCATCGTAATTGGTTTTATTGATAAAAATGTTCACTTAGCGCGTATTTATTTTGTTGTAGGTACATATGTTTGTGCATATGTATGTTTGCTAAGTTCTGAAACTAAGTTAAACAAATAAATGTATGCAGAAATTGTAACGAACAGTTAGTTGAGTTGCTGGAAATTCGGGTTTACTTTAATCAATGTATTGACAAACTGTTCACCATGAATTGTGTTGACATGGCTCGGGAAGTGTTGATTAAAAGCAGAAAATAGTGTGCCAAATGTTTGAAGGAATGTTCCAACATTGCAATGTCATGTCAAGTTTATTTCAACTCCCGATAAATGGAATCAATAGCACGGCCAAGTGAATTTAGGTCAACCGAGGCGAGGCTTTTCAACCGAATTTCAAAGAAGTTCAATCGTGAGAATTCATCTGCACAAAAAAAAAACTATACCAAAGGGAGTCAACGCAAAGTTGAAATTATTCCCTTTTGGAGCATGTCAAGGTACATCTTTATAAAGAATCTTTATCCATAGAAACTTGGAATAGACTAATAAGATTCTATTCCTCTATTTCCCCTGCGGGAATAATTCCTTTAAATAATAAAAGAATTGTATTCAGAGTACTTATTACCTAATTACCGTTCACGATATTTATCGAAAACAACTCCATGCTTAGCGGCTTGTATTTTCGATCCCTTTAGACTGGACATTGATTTTGGGTGGCTCGTAATCCTGCTTGTCTCATTCACGTTAATTAGGTTTTACATCCTGATGCCGACGTGGCCGAGATGCAAATTGCATGCATTTGTTTTCTGCCAGACTTTTAGTTGCAGGGTAAACGGGCCGCGTCGACGGCCCTTGGCTGCTTTACACCTACTCGCTCGTTCACATACCCATCCTCCCACTCCTAAGCCCCCCCTCATTCTCATGGGTTTTAAATTTAAATACCCTGGCAGAGAGAGTCTTTATTTTTTAGTGCAAACAATATCTCAGTCATTCGTGAGAACCTTCAAGAACGGGTCTTAGTATCGTAAATCTATCAAAGCAATTATGCTGCTGAAGTTCTCGTGCATATTTTAATTTAAAAACCTTTTAATACAGCTTTGTTAATTATATGTTTAATAGAAGCATAAAGACGTAATTATACGATAGATCCGCATAGAAGGGTATCAAAGCTTCGTCCCCAGAATCTACCCTTACATTATTGTTTGTGTTGCACGCGGCTGCAGAAAGTTGCCTTCTACTGTGGCTGCCAGATAGGCCGCCGTGAGCACACACACGCGACGTCATCGAGAGCTCATTGTGCATGCAAAGATTACCCCACAAATGTACTCCGCCATTGTCCTCCTTACCTTATCTTTCCCCGCTCCCCACAGCAGTTCAAAGTTTACGCAATGTCAATAGAACCGTTGGAGCAGCTGCTGCTGCTGCAAGTGTTGTTTCGCCTGTAGCTACTGTTGCTGTTACTGCCCCTGCCCCTGCCTCTCGTGTGCTGTTGCTGCATCTTGTTAAGTGCAACAACATTTAAACTCAAAAATAGAATGCAGCAAAATGTGTAACAGCCTTAACCCTTTGAAGGCAAACTTTTTATGACAGCTCCTTGCAAAAACAATCAAATAGAGCAGGGGCTGAAAAAGAGGCAAGGCAGAGCTGAAAAAAAGACTGAAAGCAAAGGCGATCAGGCGACAGGCCTGACAAAGACAGATAAGAAAAGCTTAAAACATGCAGAGTGGACCTCTGCCAGCACGATGCTGTCCAAAAGCGTGGAAAAAATGCGGAAAAGCGAGAAGAAAAACGCACGAAAAAAAGGGAAGAAAAAAAAGAGGAAAATTTTATATTCCGGTATTCGTCCGGTATACCGTCTGCTGAGATTCTTTTAATTTTTTAACCGCTCTTAAAATTGTATGGAATTTAACTTAAATTGTTAAATGACTGTTTCATTTTGATAGGATCGAAATCACTTCGATTTGTATGAAATGAATGCTGCACTTTATACTTATGCCATATATTTCACCAAAAGTACCCAACCTCCAACTGCAACTTTATGATTATGATCAGGGAAAGAGATGCCATGCTAGGAATTGGAATAGTTAGTTACAGCCAAGTTATTTACAATTCAAACCAGATATTTTTTAGTTGTGAATTTCTGGCGATATTCTGGCTTGCGGCTGTTTGGCAAAGGGTTAAGCAAAGAGGAATCTACCATCGGTACGTGATCCAGCCGTTGATGGCTTTTGTGAGTTTGTCGCCATTCCCTTAACCACACCCCACCCCACCCAACCCCACACTGTCTTCGCCTCTACATGCGATGACATTCTTTTTGTTGGTAATGCTATTTCACAGTTATTGTTGTTGATATCAACGCGAAAATGCTTTCGACAAGGGTTATACATATGTACAGACATACATATATATGTATGTATGTATATTGAATGAAGATGATACTGGTGTGCATGTATTTATGCATACATTACTTATATGTATACGTACAGCCGTGTATATGTACGCAGATGCATAAATTACGTATACGCTTGGTAAAGTTCAATCGAAGAGCGGTTGGGTGGAGGCAGCGGCGCTGACGGCGGCTGAACGCTTGTCTCCCATACATACAACCACTTGACAATCGCAAGCAGCTCTCTCATCTTCATCTCTATATGCGGTACGAGTATGTGTTCCCCTTCCCGAAACCCACTGATGTGTTTTCCGTATTTATATGCAATTTTTCTTCATCTTTTATGTATGTAAGTTGTCGAGGCGGGCTTTCATATCCTTTCAAGTGTACATGACATACATCTACAGTTGGTCCAAAAGTTATACGTAAAGCCCCAAACAGCCTGGCTTTTTTTGTCTACCCAAATCTCAGTGTGTGCCATTAACAAACTCAATAAATGGTTCGACAATTAGTGAGACAAAACTTTTAATTGGGGAAAAAATTGAATTACTTTAAATTCTGTTGTAGAGCAAAGAGCTGTCTGTTGAGGGTGTACGAATGTTTTGGGACAGCTGTATGTGCAAATATTTTCATGCTTGTCAGCCTGCCGCCGTTTGCATACATTTGTAAGTCGCTGTAATGATATTTGTTATTTGTTTGTTTGTTTGTTTGTTTGTTAGTTTGCGTGTGCGTTGAAAGCATTGAAATGCTGCTTGTCAAACACGAACACTCAGCCCCTATACCATGTCTCTGCTCTCCTCTCAACCCTTCCCTCCCCCTTCCCCACCCCATTCCACTCCCATCCACTTGTGCACTTTTCTAATGGCTAGCCTGGGGGTGACTTTGTCCGGGCACTCGGCTCGAGGGCGGGGGTTGTTGCATTACAACTCGCTTACAACTCGCAGTGTGATTTAATTACCATGACTGGCTTGCAGCCCCGCTCTCGGATCACATTTGCATAGGCTCTGCCCCGAGGCGCTTTGCCTTTGCCTTTTTCCCTAGCCTTTGCTTCTGTCTGTCACTGCCACGGCTTTTACTTGCACCAAATGCAGCCTGAAAGCAGGCAATGGCATTTTTAAGTGCACACAGATACACAAGCACGCACTCACGCACACACACAAAAAAACACACACACACACTGTGAAAACAGCAATAGACGCAGTGTACGTGTACGCCTCAGTTGTACAAAATATTTGAGTAGTTTCTCCATTTTGAAACCTGCCACGAAAGCCATCTGGGGAGCAATTTTGAGTGCTCTTGCAACACTGATGCATTAATTTAACTACATACTACAGGCATGCGAGTATACGTATTTGCGGTGCACTTCAGTGATTGTGTGGATTGTGGAGGTGAGAAAATTACAATTTACTTTCCACTTTGTGTGGCAGGCAAATCAATAAAGAGAACTAAGCAGATAAGCGTGGAATGTCAATCATGATAAAAATGAGCTGATAATTGCCATTGGAAAATGAAAGGATGGTGTACACACACCCTTGAAGACTCCAAGCGTACTCGCTTCAGACATGTATTATAATTAACTAAAAAGATAATATAGGTAAATGTAATAATCTTGGAGCCAAACCTACCTTAATAAATCAAATAATAATAATAATGTGCATAAAGTTCACTAAATTAGCACACACACAAAATGATAATATTTCCCTGTCCCCTCGGAATCCCCCACTCAGAATCAAATAAATACAAATGTGAATAATATTACACTAGAGTTCGAGACACTTGAATGTCCCAACTCCCAGTGGGGCAGGCTCCTTTGCTTCGTGCCCACAAATTCGGCTGCCCATGGGCATCGTTTGCCAGGGCCCCAAGCTTCACATATAACATGCATACGTATCAGATCAGATCTGTTCCGTTCCGTCTTGATTGATGATGATACGCGTAACGTGCGCCTATCAGGGGAATGGAGAGGGGCGGAGAGAGTGGCGCTTGTGGCAAACGTGGCCGCAGCAGCCATGCCACAACTAAGCCAGGCCTGGCCAGGCCAAAATGCTACTGTGTGCGCCTCCCTCTGACGTGCACATTATCCTGCGCTTGGGCCAGAACCTGTCATGGCTATAACCAGACAAATTCTATTATTTGTTGGCGTACAACAATGCCCTGACACACGGAACAGAACATCCTTACGCCCCAGCAGAGAGCCCAAATGGTACGGCTCATATGGCTCACTAAATCAAAGCTTCGCGTTGCATACGGCATGCCTCATTTAAATAAGTTTAATAAATGATATTATACTCGTACTACGAAAATTTGTTTAATAAGTAAGCAAGAATGAAAAGCTTGCTACGCAGACGGGTGGGATAAAGTTGCTACTGCAGATATGACAGCTACATATGAGACACAAATGAGTACATAGGATACAGTAATTTACCTACCTAATTTGTCTGAATTGCAAACAAGATTTTTCTAAAAGAGGTGCCTGATTATATATTCCTCTTCGATCGACATTTAAATAACTTTTAAAGCTGATTCACATATAATTTTTAAACGTTCAAAAATGTAATTTTGAGATCGTGTGAACTGGTAAAGTGACTGCCAATATTAACATCGATTCTTTTTACAAATTTTTCGACTGGAATGACATTTATACATATGTATTTGGTGGGTACATATGTTTGTCATATCTTGCCATTTAAATTATTTCCAATAAATGTAACTATTGACTTGCCCGGGAGTGTGCTGATGATAAACGAGTGTGATTTGTGCCAAATGTGTATTTGGTGTTTGGTTATTTAGTATTTAAAATAAATTTCACAGCATGACATGCAGAAGAGCAAACAAATTATCCAGCGAAACCACAGGGGCACGATATCAGCCATCAGAGCGAGCGCCCAAAGCCGCCTTCCTCTCTCCCAACTTTGCTTAGTTTTTCCACTGCTGTCTTGTCACTGTTTCGCCCAGTGTCAGATTGCAAATTGAAATTGATTTTGCGCAAATGATTTCCATGTAAGCGCCATTAAATTATCGCTTTGTGTGTGAGTGTCGCCGGCTGTTTAAAATCGTTTGCCCGCACCACTAACAAGAATGCCAACCTTCCTCTACCCCTCTTCAATTTAAGCCCCTCCATTCACTGGCCTGTATTTGCACTTCATTTTCATTTTTGGGTTCGTTTATTATGCGAATGAAATTAATTATAAAGTTTAGCGCGCATAAATTCAGTGTTTCAATCTCGTTCTCCACCAAGGACCAAGCTGTAATCTCTAGAGGCGGTGTGTGGGTGGAACTATTGTGGCTTAAAGCTAACACCACAACCCATCAGCTTTGTGGGTCAGCGTTGACTTGACACATTTGATGGCTGATATTTGGCACTGTTATAAATCCATCGAGTGGCAGGCACATGCAAATCAAAATACATGTCAATCACTGAATCACAGTCAGACAGATAAAGCGGCAGCCCGTCAGCTGGTTAATAATTCAATCAGTCAGAGCCCGCGACACGCTGCCATTTGGTTATTAAATCCGTGCGACAGATAGTCATGCCATATGACAATTTTCCAAAGCCCAAATCTATCAGAAAAAGTAAGTTTAATTATTTACCCAGAAAGTCATGCAAACAAATAGCCACTCAGTCAGTCAGTCAATCCAGAATTCAGTGAATCAAGCAGAGTGTCAAGGAGTTGGTTTATCAGTCACGCACTCAACAAAAAATTCATTCGAATGATCATTCAACCGTATAATCTAGCAGTAAATGAGTGAATCAGTTAATTAGCCCGACACTTAGGCAGCCACTCAGTCGTTCATTCAATTAATCTGTCCATCAGTCAATATTGTACGTGCGTGTTAGATTAGACCGTGACGCAGCTATTCAATTTTGGTTCCAAATATTAAATCGATCAGAAGTAAATCAGTGTACTAATTTCTAAGCATAATTTTTATCAATTGGCTAAAGATCTTGTCAATCATTCATTTAAAACACCCATTCGTGCTATCAATTTCCCTGCCATTTAGCTTTATTCAGTCACATAGCTATAGTCATAGTTATTACTACATTCAGTCGGTACTTCAGTCTGTCAATCAATTAACCAGTAAATCAGTCAGAAATACGGGGCTCGAATTCCCCTCCCAATCTGCAATTGAAGAGCCAACTGGGATGCTTTCTGGTTCGCCCCTGGGATCCAAGTCCATGAATGGGTAATGCCCGATGACATTAGCCGCTTCCACGCCCCGTTTGACTCTAAATGATGGCTCGGTCGAATTTTTCGGCTGTTGGTTGGGCAGCATTAGGCAGCAGTAACAGCAGTGGGGTGTGGTGAGAGAAGCGGCAGTTGTTGCAGCCACAAATCAGAAATGCAAAGAAACATTTTAATATGCGTGTGTGTGTGTGTGTGTGGCACTTTTCGTCACCCAGACCCAAACCCTAACCGGACCCCAACCCGAACCCCAACACGAACTCAAACTCGATCCCAAAACCCAGCCTGAATTCAAATCCCAAAGCCAAGCAAAAAGTAAATCAGCTGAACTGAACCCTCTTCCACCCACCACGCCACTACGCTTGGCATTTCGCAGCGCGTAAATTATGCAACATGCTTTTAAGTCAGTGGCAGTGGAAAAAGGAACGCAGGGAAATTATTGCACAAAACGAGCAGCGAAAAAAGCAGATGAGAGCCTCCGCAGAAGATGAAGAAGAAGCCACAGAGACTCAATCGCGTTGGGATGCCCACAAAAGGGCAGCAAAAAAAAGAAAGAAAGAAAGAGCAGTAACAAAAACATCAAAATTGAGACCAGAAAAAAATGGCAGCACAAAGGGGAAACACAGAAAATTTGACAACAGCTGAACAGAGAAAATAACTAAGAGCGAAAGGGGTCGGGTCGAGTGATACGACCAGAAGATACCTGGTACTCAAACTATGAACTTTGAGTCTGCAGAGATCTAAATATGTACATTAATTCAATTTAAAAATGGAGCAGACCAGCAAGATAATTTAATAGCAATAAAGCCACAACTGCAGAAAGTGGGAAGCAAAATGCACTTAGTATTATTACATATTATTGCTGTGGGGTGGCTGTCGATCCTGATCAATAATATGTACAGTCAAAGGCGTTGAAAACTCGAATAAAAATATATACGAATTTAATATATCCTTCGTCTCTGGAATACCGAGTGTCAAAAAAAAAGAGAGCTCACCCGAATCTGTTTCGAGCCATTTTTTGGGCAAACCCTTTGGGGTATTCTGTTCGTAGACACGACATTTCAATATTTTTAAGCTCACTCTTTGTCTGTCTTTCTTTTTCTGTCTCTCTCCCATCAACACATTGCGAGGGTGCGAGGGGTGGAATGGGTGTCAGTGTGTGTGTGTGTGTATGGGCTGTCAATTTTAATGGCTGCCCATGAAATTGAAATGCAAGCAATGAAAAATTCAAGCATTTCAACGTGATGGACACTATGGCTCTGATAATTTATAGCTCGTCCATTTGTAACAGTGCCACCTACACCAACAAAATAAAATACATATATATATGTGTATGTGTATTGTATCCCGTGCTGAACCTTGATATTGTTTTTTTTAGGTCTTTTGCCCTTTTGCGTTTCAAATAGTAATTAAAATGCCATTAGATTACCATCCCCCCTCAGTGCATCAGGGCCGAGACCCATCGCCTGTTTGTTGGCTATTGCCGGACTATTAATTATGCAAAAAAATGGAATGTTTCCCTGCGTCCAACGCCAATGCTGGCCACAAATTGATTGAATAATTTCCCAGCCAAAGTACTGTTCAGTGCTCTTTTCCTCATTTCTCAACTCTTTCAGTTCGACTGCTATAATTGGCCCATCAAGGCGGTGGCTGCTACGTCACACATTAAGGATGGGAGAAGTGCTTGACAAGTGGGGGACACAGAAGGTCAACTCTAATTGCAATTAAATGATTGGGTTAGAAGCTTGAATGGTGGGTTTGTCAAGCATCAAATTAGTCATGGGGACAAATGACAAAGCCCTTGAAAATGTAATCAATATTTATCAACATTAATTGATGGTATCACGACGTGCCAAAGGAATGCCCAAGGAACCCATGCAAAGAGCTTAATCCTAGAGCCCAGAAGAGTACATGTCCGATTACTATGTCAATTATTTGATACTGCCTTCAACAATAAATGTCTGCTGAAATGTCCTGAGCCTTGACCATTGACGAAAAGGTCAATATCGATTTGAGGCACTTATTCATAGATTGTTAAATAACTAATAGAATTACAGATGAATTTATGGTTTTTGACGTTGATTCTGTTATCTCAAATGACGTTAGATGCACAAAAAAAGCAGCATATGGACTTGTACGATTGAATAAGAATGTCAGAATTTATACCCAAAAGATTACAATTGAAATTCAAGTGCTTAGAAAATCGTTCGAATGCAATTTATTGCGTTAACCGTACACAACCTTTTTTCTTTATTTTATTGTAATTGAATCAAGCTTTCGACTTTGCGTTCGGTTCATTTGTTTTATTAGTCCCATTTCCGCAAATTAAATTTCAATTAAAATGTTTCATATATCACATTTAATATGCACAATGTTGCGCAATCAGATTTATTGATAAAGTGAATAAAACATCAAGGGAAACTGAAGCTAAAGTCAATTGTGTCAGCATTATGTTGAATGCGAAATAATTTGTAGAATGCAAATGTGCTCGCTGAATGATGACACATGTAAATTATGCAAATGCAATCAGAAAGTGGGCAGTGGAATAAAAAACTATTACCCGTTAAAATTCGATGCTGTCGATAATATTGATGACACGTGCCTAATGCGGGTGCTGCGGGAATTGCGCAAAAGAACTGCTCCAATGCCGAAAGGGCGCATGTGGCGTATGCGTGATGTATCCGTGCGTGCGTGTGTGCGTTCATTACGCATACGCCACTGTGCCCTGTCGAAGGGATTCTGTCTCGTCTCCCCTAACTCAATTTAGTCTCTGATAAGCTACGTAAAATTCGATGTTATTGTGCCATCAAGCAAATTCGTTTTCAAAATCAGCATCTAAATAAATAAATACACGAGTAGAGACAAGCCAAAGAAGGTAAATTAAATTTATCTACGTCAATGGCTTGGCATTGCCTTTGATAAACTCGGCAAATGGCATTCATGGCAGCTATTTTAAGGCCATTAAAGGCGGGCCCAAAGTGAATCCTTTCCTTTCCTTTCCTTTTCGTTCTCTATTCTTTTCTTTATTTGGCTTTGGCTTTCGCTTTGCTTTACTTTCTTTTCGTGTCCTTCACCCAATATCGTTAGGACCAGAGGAAGGCAAACGACATTTGCAGATAAGGTTCCACATTTTTTGGGTTGTCCAGAAATGGTTTTTCTTCGCCCGTTCTTTCTCTTCTGCTTCTGCTCGTTTGCTTGTTCCCCATGGCTATTTAATAAAAGTTGCGGCTGCAATAAAACGAAGGCGGATGACAGTATGTGACGGGACGGGACAGCACAGGACCAGGGGTAGAGGAGGCTGAGCGGAAGGATGAGTGAAAGATGGGAAATCTGTTGCTATGGTCCGGCACTCTTATCAACACACTCACATGCCCTGTCTCTAGGCTGGCCAGGCCTGTCCTGGCCTTTTTGGGAATGAAATTATTACGTTTTTATGAGGAATTCACGCCGGAGCCCACTCACAAGGAATCCTGTGCCCTGTTCGCGCTGCGTCCTGCCCATGTCCTTGACGCGTGCCATAAGACAATAAGAACGAGGCTTTGGCATATTTCCACATGTCACTGAGTTCCCACTTCATATTCCACCTCCTTTTTTTTTTTTTTTTAGTTTGACTTGGGGCTCCGGCTCCCGTTCCTCTCCTCCTGTTTGCTTGACGGAAATATGGGCAAATAAATCATTTTATTGGAATACAATTTCTGGCTCCGGATGTTTACCACGCGCTCCAGTTACAGATCCACTTCCACTCTCTCTGGCACTTGCCCCAGCCATTCCATCTCCGACTCGAGCATTTTATGCGGCTATTGGGAGGACAAGCACACGACAGTTTCACGTTGCTTCAATATTAATAAGACTGTGAGGGGGGTAGTGGCAGTGGCGGTGGAGATGGAAAGCTGGAGAAGACTGTCAATATGACATGGCGCCAAAATGCCGCCACCAGAAGTTGTCCTACAGGCAGGCAGTGGCAGGGGTAGGAAGATGGGGTAGGAAGCGGAAGACCTGCCTTTTTTCTTTGCTTGCTCGTCGCACATTACATGCATCGTGTTTCATTGGGGCATTGCTCATTTTTTATTATCGCTCAATCCAATCTCGTGCTGCCACCAATCCCTGCTCTGGGCCCTGGGTGAATGTGCAATTGGTTTTGAGCTGCCACCGGAAGCAACAAGGCAACACTTCGGCGAAGTTGGCAGCGGAAGTGTTGCTCTGGAAAGGGTGGCTTGGGGCGTGGTGGGGTGGTGCTTTGACGTGAGGTTGGCTGTTGGCCACTTGAGGGATTGCGATGGGAAGCAGCCTGTGTGGGCCCTGGCTTAAGCCAGATTTGTGGACAGCAATTAATACTTTTATAGCTCGGACGGAACTTTAATTTAATTATTAATTAGCCCGACCTCGTGACCCGGCCATCCGCCTTATTATGCTTATTAAACGAGGCGCAAAGCCAATTTAATTGTCCCACACCCACCACCCACCACCACTGCCCATCCAAAAGACATCTGAGGGAGCTGTTTGTTCAACTTTGGCATCCTTCTTTTATTTTCGCCCAGCCAGGGCCAGTTAAATTGCCTTTGAATGGCAAACAAAGCCAGAGCCAGAACCCTAGCCCCCACCCCCAACCCCAGCTCGAGCTCGAGTCAGAGACACGGCAAAGGACATGGCCCTGGTGGCACGTACAACACCAGAACCAAGATCAAAGTCAATTTCTTCTGACCTGTCCTCACCTCAGCCGAGCAGTCACAAAGTTTCCCCCCAACGAACCAAACTTTGTCCTTTTCCTGCTGTGGCACCTTGAGCGGGCTCCAACTCTTTCGCCTGACCCTCGCTCCTCTGCACTGCTGCCTGAAATATTCATAATTGAAGTTATTGTTTGCACCCCAGCCCCCTTGCCCACTCCCCCTTTTGGCCAGGTCTACGTGTGTGTGTGCGTGTACCAGCCACGCCCTATGGGTCACAGCTGGAGCCGGGCCGGGCCGGGCCGCCCGCTTTGATTGTTTTGTGGCCGGAGACCGTCGATGAAATTGAGGCATCGAGGCAAAAGTTCTCCAACTTTTCAGTTTTCAGTTTTTGTTTTCGGTTTTTTTTTTTCCAAGCGCCATAGAAACTTTGATTGGCCTACAAAATGGCACAAGTGATTGGACATGTGCTTCATTTGTTATAGTATATGGCAAGGACTTCGCTGGGCAACGGGCGTAGGTCTCCTGCAGCAGGAGGTTTTACTACTGGAACTTTACAAATTTAATTGCTAATTGGAGCAAGATTCTCTGACAATTGCCAAATGAGTTGACTGAATTGTTGGATTAACTGGGAATTTCCTTGAAATTTGTTTGATGGCATAAGTGCTCGTATAACTATTTACATATATTTAAAAAACTTGTACGTGAGAAACTGCTAATCAATTTATCAATTTATTGTGCAGCTTAATGAATTGATATCTAGTGATATTGTTCAGTAAAAATGGTAGGCTCAGAGCACTCACTTTTCTGGCTTGATTAACTTTTATTTTGACTAAAAACTAAATGTTTATTCAGATAAATGTTCAAAGCTGGCAGAGCAATAGGCAAAAAGCAATTTCTTCATTAATAGGTAATAATTATGTATTCTAGGAGCTTTCAACCATTAATCAAACTTAATTTATTTTATTATGATGTTAAATAGAATAAAATTAAACTATTATAAAGCATACTGAAACTGTCTACCAGCTGACAGTCAATGTATAATGTATATTTTATTCAAATATACTAAAACTAAACCAGGTTTCATGGTTAATTAAATATAATTAAAAATAAATAGATGTACGAGTACCCCGTACATCCAGTGGCCACAGGCATAGAATGAACTGCATTATCCGTGTGCTGTCTGTCGTCAGTTTTTATTGTACTTTCAAGTGAATGGAAATGTAATACACAATTAAATTAATTGCGAATTATACAAATTGCATTCTGATTGTTAATTGGGTGAACTTTTTAAGTGAGAACTTCGCGTTGAAAGGCCAACGAAAGTGCCAGAGCGAGTTGCACAAGTTTGATGAAGAATTTTATAGTCTTAATGAAAAATTCTGCACTGAGGACTAGAAATAAACAGAAACTACGTTTTTATTCGCTTTTTATGCCCGTTCTGCACGAGCTCCATTTCAACACGATGGCTGTAGGTGCTTTAAATTTGCATTATGCCTCGTCGTGCGGGCATGAAAATTCTCATTTTTATAGCTGTTGTTACGGCTCGTGCCCGAAAAGTCCGGACTGCGCCTATCTTTAATAGTGAAAATCCAATGGTTAGTCTTTCATTAAAATCAGCCTTTGAATACGATTACTGGCAAATTCCCATGGCTCTCACTCCGCTTGCTGTCTATTTATATTGGTACTTTTATATTCGGCTAAAGCTTTGAGACTTGACTGTTCTTGACCGGTTTATTAGTTGATAAATAGGTGCCTTTTGCTTTGCCATTCCCTTTGAGTTGCGAATGGAAATAGAAAAGCGAGATCAAGAGGGAAAACGCCTCAAGAACCCATCGCTCGCTCAAAGCCTGAACGGTACGCTTTCTCTCTCTCTCTCTCCCTCTCTCTCTCTCCGTTTATGTGCCCCACTTGAAAGAGCTATTAAATATAATTGCTAGCAATTTGTATAATCTACTTAGGATATCATTTTTAATGCGACAACCTCCAGCTGCCACTCCCCCTTGACCCCTTTTATATTCCTTCGTCCGGAAAATGCTAATTGAGGAAAGAGCAAAAAAAAAAAAAAAGAAACGAAAAGATGGCAGGTAAACATGAAAAGAACAATGAGCACGAAACAATGGAGTTTTTGCAATTTAAATGAACATTTTGAGTGAATCAAAAAGAGGTGAAGAGTCGGGATGGCAGCAAAAAAGTGCCGACCAAGGAAAACCAGAGCAACCAGAGCAGCAAAGCAAAGCTTAGCAAAGCTCCTAAATTGTTTTTGATGCCACCGTTGGCGCTGCAGATGGTCAACAGAGCTCACGGCACAAATACAAATACTGTTCCGGGCGACGCGACACATGGCCGGGGACACCTCACGGCCGCAGCGGGCCGCAACGGGCCGCAGCCAACGCTGCCAGATTTGCATAACACGTTGCGGTTCCCTGCCAGGACACACACACACACACACACACACACACCCACAAAATAGTTGGCGCGATATTTCACCGCCATTCACCCACTGTGCCTGGCCTGGCTGCGGCCAGCTTCATATAATTCTCCCTGTCCTGTGCTGCCGTGCTCTGCCATTTCTCTCCTGCTCGCAGCTGCTGCCTCTGCATGTGGTGGCATATAAAATTCTAGCAATAACAATAAAGTAGAGCACCAGAAAAGGGTTGGATCCCCATAGAGTTGTACCCTATATACCGGAGTACTTAATGGTTATTGAATTCATAAGATCACAAGGATTTAGATGTGTTGCAGATGGTCCACTTTCCGACCAACTTGTGGCTTGGACTTGGAATTTGAATATAAATTAAAATTAGATTTTTAACACACACAAAACACCATCGAGGAATGTATAGAGTGCTGCGATTACTGGCTTCAGCTATCAAAATTTTCAAGGTGCCCCAAACCTCGTTTGCCTTTGCCTGTTGCACTTGCAGCACTAGCACCAACACCAACCCAATACCTTTTCCCCAGTTACCTAGCCAACGGAATGGGAAACGGAAAAAACGATTTACATTTCACTCGCTGAGGTATTTGAATGTGACGCCGTTTCTTTTCTTCCTTGGCGAATCATCCGACCTGGTCAAAGGGCTGCTGACTGCGACTGCGACTGACTCGAGGCGGTCCGAACAACCAAAGCCAAGGAGGAGCAACAGCAGCAGCAACAGCAACAGCAACAGCGGCTGTGGGAGCAGCAAACAAAGGCAACAACAGCAAGACAAACAGAAAGCGGGTAAAAAGTAAAAGCTGCAAAAAGGCCAAAGGCGAGGCACGAACTCTTCCACGAACATTCAGACCCCCACCCACCCACATACACGTACACTTAGACAGCCGCACCAGCACCCGCACTGTATCTCATAGATACATATATGCATGAAATTTCACACCCCGCCACAGAGCAACCAACAAAGGGGTGGGTGGGTGATACACGCCTGATGGGGTAATGGGGTGCACAAGGCACTAGAGGAGCCGAAATGCAAATACACAAACAATGGCGGTGCGGGGCTACTAAGCCAAGCTAAGAAGGTTTTGGTAAAGAAATTTTACAGCCAACCCACACACACCCACACACACACACACATACACGTAGATACATAACCACATAACCATTCGTTGTTACTGTTGTATGGCACTGGCAGCCCAGGACATTCATAGTTAAAATTTAGAGAGACAGCGTCGAGAGATTTGGCAAACAGCAACAATATTCCTAACGCTGATGTTGCCTGGCCTTACACCCACCCACCATCTCTCCTGTTGCGTTAATCAAGGTTCACACAATCACCAACAACAACAGCAACAACCACAGTTACAACAACAACCAAAGCTACAACAATGGATAGCGAGCACGTGCCAAAATGGTCATGGAATATTTTGCATTTGGTTTTTTACTTATTTTCGTAAGCGACATTTCCTTGTTGAGTTGAGTATTTGCCCAGCAAGTTCGTTCCAGTGCCAGTTGTTGCTGCCCGGCTCGTGTTGATTAAAAAATTGTCAGCCCCAGACTATTCACAGCTCTGCACGGGCCCACAGTGCGTTTCGAAACTATAAGACAGTGAAAAGCAGTGGCAGATTTATAGATTTTATACAAATTATGTAAATTGGCAAGGTCCACTTAAATATTGTGTGTCCCACAATAGAAGTCTCTTGTCCGAATAAAATCAAAAATGCTATTCCAATTTTGACTTAGGACTTGCCCACTTTCCCTCAAGGGAATATTCCTTTGTAAGTTCACAGGTCATTGTATACTCTCATACACATGGCTTTACAACTTGTTTGGCTATCAAACGAAATCAGTTATTAGTATGGGAAGCAATAAAGGAGCCAGCTATCGAGAAAGTCACTGAAATTGTAAATAAATCGTTGAATAATATTCGTTTGCTTTGCTATCAAATTTCTTCGCACATCTGACTACTTTTGTACACTGACAATATGGCATGAAATAAATAAAATATGATGTAGGTTTCATGTGTATGTACTTAACTTATACTTTTGAGACGCACCGTATGTAGATGCAGACAAACACCCGCCATTCCCTCGAGAGAAAACCTTTTGGGCTTGTGACTATTAAAATCGATTGGACTTTGGCTGGAAGTTCTACATTTGGGCACTGCCCAGTGCCCGAGTGAGGCCATATTTTTGGGCTGGGTTTTAGGTTTGCTGAATGCTGAATGCCCATTTGGGCTAATAACAAATAACTGAATGGTCCATTATACAGAATGAGTCTGAACCAGAGCCAGTAAGTGTGGAGAGCTAATGGCAAACGCTATTGACTGTGGCAGCGCAGGGGCAGCGGCAGAGGCTGCCTCTGGGGTTAGGTCTATGCGACGATGTGGGGAACACCCATTCGCATTATCAGAAATTACTCGCATGCATTATGTAATAAATATATATGAGCTAATTGCTGGCGAAAGTTCATTAATTTGGGTGCCATACACTAAATTTATTTAACCCATTAAATATTGTTAGTTCTGGATGGCATAATGATTATGTTCGGCGTGTGTGGCGGCCAAAGTGCGCAAACACAAAAACCTACTTTATAAATGTACAAACGAGTGTGTAGATGTAGATGAACCGATAACAGAAGTGTGTTCATTTTGGTATAAAATGTTTCCTATGCTTTGTCATTATCTGGACAAATTGGTTTTGGTTATTTAAACACATTCTATTGGAGACTTTTATTTAGGTTTTAAATTATTTAATATACATACAACGGCTAAGTAATTTTGGGGCTAATAGTAAAAGAGAATTACCCATTAAATTGGGACAGTTGCAAAAATACTCAAAATTCTGTTAAAAATTAGAAACTTCCCCATCAAGCATTTGGTAAATGATCCCCGAGGTTAAGGATAATAAACTCCAGAAGCAAACAAATTCATTGACTATTTTCAACTCTACTTTGATTAAATTTGTAGGTATATCCCCAGACAACAAATTGGAATCCGCTGAACCTTTACGTCATTTGCCTGAACAAAATTGATGACCATTTGCAGCGATGCATCGGAATATTTCTGTCTGATAATATATTTATTCACCAAATTAGCTCATCCAATAAATAGATAGAAACAGTATGACCTCTGTCCAAATGTGTTGTAGTCCTTTGTTCAAAGTATAAATCGTATAAATTGTGGCCCAAATTTGACCACGAACTTTTTATTTCCATACACTTTGATATTCACTGAATGGACACGGCTTCAAACGGCTGTGTGTACCTACAGAATTTCGGATTCAATCGGGTGGATATGGCATTGACTGGCCGTTGAATAATGTATAGTATTTGCTATGCCGCTGAATTGACGACCGCTAATCGAATTTTCATATTTGTTCGCTTCGCGTATATTTGCAGATTATATGACCCTTATATCAGCGATGTGAAGGCACCAACCACCACACCACACCACCCGCAACAGAACGAGAACGAGAACCAGCAGTAGCAGAACCCTCACCAAATTGGAAACCCAAAACTATTTATCAAAAAAGGGGACGATTGCAGCACTGAGCACATCGGAAAAATTTGTATGTAGTTTAGTATATTCAATCCCTACATTACTATTAAATTATATAGACACATACATATGTACATGCATACATACATACATACATACGAGTACACACAAAACTCCTGGCAACAAGCCTGAAAACTAAAAAATGCATAAATAAATAAATAGCATGGCACGGAACGATTCTAAAATATATCACAGATTGTTGTATCAATAAATTATTAATAACAATTTCTGCGGACAAACAAACGAACGGAGCTATAAAAAAGTTGTCACCATCAAAACTTGGACATCAACCAGAAAAACAATTTTCAAACAGAGCAACAAGAGCAGCAGCCAGCTACAAATGGAACGAAATTTATTCATACACAAATATTGCAAAACATTTTTCCCAGTTTAGCATGCAGATGAGAATGAGATGATAGGCGCCCTGGTAGTTCTCACATATCCCCCAAAGACCGCGTCCCAAAACCCCAACCCCAACCCCACCACACTCCCACCCCCCGCCTGGAGCCCGCTGTAAATATTCGAGAGATTATTTTTATTGTCCTTTTCGGATTTATGTAGCATAAAATTTACAATTCCTAGCAAGTACGAGTAAATTCATTTATATAGGTATATATTTAACTAGGTAGGGCCGAGGCCTGGACGATGTCGGTCTGTGGGGCGGGCTGTGTCGATCGGCGTGACTGTCACGGTTTGCTTTTCTTAAGTGTAGCTTCTAAGTAGATAAAACTCAGACACCACACACAAACGACACTCTCTCACATTAAAACAGACAAAAAAAAACGAAAACAACAGTTTTGAAATTGTAAAAAAACGTGAAAATTTAAATATAATCTATCTTCGAGTTAGTTATTGTATATGAAAAGATACATATATACCTACATTCATAGTAACTATGTAGATACCACAAAAGGCATAAACTTATTTATGCAATTGACGACCAAGCAAAAGTAAAACTTTATAATTAGTGACAGGATCAAACCTTAATCACACAACACAGACACACACACACACACACAGAGCAAACTGAACTAATGTAGACCAGAGAGAAGACACGCGGAGTGCCGATGAGTGGAGCTGAAGTGTGGCGAGGGAGCAGATAAAGAAGGACAAAAGGACCCTCCTCCACACCAACACTCACCTCTGCAGATATAGAAATTATTAAATATATAAAACAAAAGCTTGTTAGTGATACTAATTTTAAATGAACAAAAGAAAAAACAACAAAACTAAATATTTGTAAAACAAACCATGTTTGATAATTCTTAGCGGATCTTGAAAATGTTTACATTGTTATAAAAATTCTACATTCATTTCCGTTGATGGACCCTTTGTTACGAAACCGAGTTCGATTTCGATTTCATCTGTAAATAGAGTTACATATTTCCACACATCAATACGATAAGCTGCTTTAGCTATTTATAGACAACTCGCCAGACGAAATACCAAATAAGATGCATACACCAAACAGTGCGTTTCAGAAATATATATCACAGTATTTCAATTGAACAAATAAATTACGAGTATATACAAAAAGGTCATGAATTTCGTTAGGCCAAAGTACGAACATAAGAGTAGAAGAGATCGATTTAAATCGATGACTGAAACACAACCTTCAATACATACATAAAACAAAATTATATGAACTAAGATCTTCGTTCAGTTTATATTACTTTCTATACATTTTTTGATACCTAACATTTTCTGATATACTTTCATATCTTCAATCTTTAATACTATTAGTTAGTGGTAGTTTTATTTTCCGCTTAGCTTCAAAAATATTTTTTTGGTTAAATTTCTTAAACGATTCAATAACTATAGAGTTATTCGTATTGCTCTGAAACGTACTGTACCTAAATTAGTATACCAAACTAACACAAAGGCATAGCAACAAACACACACACACCTCAAGCACACGCTCGCCTAAGGAGACTCTTTTGCAGCATAAAAGTGAACAAGTTCCAAGCAAATTTAAAACAAACCAAAAAAAAAAAAAACAACACAGACATAATATAACGCTCTATATGCCACACTCACACATGCACACACACACACATTCATGTATGGACACGCACATCAATGCAGAAAGCATAATATCTGAAACAATTTACCAATTAGCATTACATATTTATGAACAAAAAAAAACTGTCTGAGCAAAAGCAAACTAACTAAAGCAAATGACTAAGCGAAAGAACAAAAAAAAAAAAAAAATAAACAAACTAAATATAACAATGAAAATGAAAACGAAAGATGAAACACGAAACACAAAATACAACGCAAATAAAAATGCAAATTCGGTCAACCAATAAGCGACATTAGATACGAGAGTATGTAAATTGAAGAAACGTTAAATAAACGAACAGAAAATATTACAAAAACATTAAAACATATATACGGATCCATTTGTGTTCTAGCTGGGAGAATCTCATTCAGATGCTGGTTGGGTCTGGCAGGGGCTGTCTCTACTCTACTCTGCTCTACTCTGGTTCGCTCCATCAATTGGAAAGCCGGATATGGAAGCGCAGTGTAGAGTGCACTGAGTGCATTGTCGTCCCTATGGGGGTCATCAACTGTGTGTATTCTAACTAAATTACTGGAAAATATGCGTGCTGTGTGAGCGCAATGGATGGGTAGTAATTGAATTGGAGTAGCAAGGGGTGAGTCCGAATCAACGGCTAGTGGTGGAATGGATTCGAGGGGCTTTGCTGTCACAATTTGGGCATCGAATTTCACAATCCTATGAAACGGCAGATGAGCCCACATATGCATAGAGAATTGCACGATGTAGGAATATCTGGATAGTGGTTGTAGTTTCACATATGAAACTATTTCATAAATATGTCTAAGAAAAAGCGAATACCCACAACATTTAAAACATTGCAACACAAGCAGTTCCCCAGCTCCATATTCAATCCAAATTTATCGAAAGTTCGTTCAATAACAGGGATAATACCGCAGTAGTTTAACAACATTTTTTTAAATATTCCTTTGGACATTTTTTTGTCAGGCACGGTTTCCCTCCGCTTTTTTGTATGGTCATAATTAAACCCATTTTTTTTACGGTGGTTTAACAATTATTGTTATTTAATTTATTTTCATATATTAAGATTACTTTATTCGCTTTTGTATTTCATATTTCCGTGCACAGCGCTTCTATTTATATTGATATTTTCATATTCGTAAAACATTTTAATATACTCATGAGTGGTGGCAATTTAAAAGTGAACATTTTTTGTTGGAGCTTGTGGAAGAGCCCGTGTTTGAGAGATAAACAACTATACGTGAAAAAACGAAAAGTTAATGAACAAAAATATATAAATACATGTACATACATATGTATGTACGCTGCGTGAGAAACTCTTGAAACTTGAGTGGATGGAAAAGTATAATTAAATGAAAGAATACATAGACAATGATATTATTTTATATATTTTAATTAACCTTTAACAGACACCAAAATTAAATTGTAAGAAAAAAGAACAAATAAGTGGAAATAAATAAATAAATAAGATATACAGTGGAACTTAAATTGTTTTTAAATACATTGTGCATTTTTTTGTTTTTTTTTTCCATTTCATCCAACGAATATAAAAATAATAATAATGATATGATTTTTCAAGTATTAATTAGCCTGCCTCATAATGATTTCCTGAAGTATGTTAAATTTCATGGTAAGTCGTTTCAGGATCCAAAATAAAAGTGAAACAACCATCAGCTTTCCCTTCTCTTCACATAGCACCGACCTTTTCATAAAAACCCAAACCATTCCCCTGCACTCGCTGCCACTCAGACTCTGACTCGGACTTTGCTTCGCACCAACAGTTGTTAAACGGTAATTAAAATTTGTGGCCACGCAGTCTGACCAAAATACACTACGGAAGAGAGAGTACTGGGAGCAGAAACCGCCGGAAGATTAATTGAATTACATTAGTCGACGACGCTACATACAAAAATATGCACACTGAATGCGTAAAACCGCAGAAAAATTGTCGAAAAAAAAACGCAACGAAATAAGAACACAAATTAAAAAATGGAAAACGCGTGTAAATAGCGAACCGAATATCTCTTCTCTGACTCTGACCCTCTACCTTATCTCTCTATCTCGCAGGCTCCTTTATTGCGGCTTGTGCAAATTTGCACATAACCTTAAAAGCGTCGACAGGTACATTGGTGAGGGGGGATAGCAGGGTCCCGCTATCTCTGGCCATCTCGTTCTAACGCTCGTTTTGTATGCCGCCCGCGCAACAAGCATTTATGTAAATTGAAAATATGCCGGTGACGTTTCGTGAGGGGAAGCGGAAGGTAGCGACATCCCATCCAGGGGTGTGGGTTTTCGGAGGGCACATTTAAATTCAATTGTCAGCAGCATCTTCTGCTCTGCTCTGCTCTGGAAATCTGCGCTTAAGGCACTATAAAACGATCAGTTTATCACCGAAGGTTTTTCTTGACACAAACAAACACACACAAAAATCTATTATTTAAAATCTATCTATCTACAGTGTTCCAAGCTGTCACCGGACTTATCCGTTGTGACCAGTGTGAATGTCCAGTTCTTCCGGCAAAAAAAAGGTATCGTGCAACAGCAGCTTAAGTGCGGGTACCCCCACACATACTACGGGTGCATGGAGTGGACAGTGGGGAGACCACGCAATGAGAATTTATATTTATAGCTACAATTGCCGTTCAGTTCGCGTTCAACATTTGTGCAGTGCAGACGACAGTCCCGTCCAGTCACAGATTTTCATTCATCAATAAAGAGCCAGCAGTAACAGGAAGAGAAAGAGCAAGAGGAAAAGAGCAGTGACAGGAAAAGAAAGACTGGCAACAGTGACAGAAGGAGAACAAGCCGAAGGAGAGCAGCATTCATAAGTGCATAAGCAGAGGAGAGAGGAGGAGAACACAACCAGGATGGAGCGACTGTTGACCATGTTCGAGGAGGCGGATCCCTTCTCCACGTGGTGGCCCACGATAGCGGCCCTCGCGGTGGGCCTCGTGATTACAGTGCGGTGAGTGCGATGGGTCAACGGAAACTGTTTGCCCAGATCCCCCATATCCCCCAGACCACAACCCCCAACCCCAACCCCAACCCTGGCCCAGCTCAGCCCCCCCTCTGACGCGGAATAAAAACTTTACCCTTGGACACACGTAAATAAATGTCGCAGCAGCAGCCCCAGTAAAAACTCCCGCCACTCGCGGCAAACTTTTTAAGTGGATTCCATAAAGAGATAGAGGGTGATAGGGGGAGACATGGAAAGCGGAAGACGGGGATGGAGATGGAGAAAGCGAAGAAGGGTCGGATAATATGTAATATCTAAAGATTATTTTCATTTCTTTTTTGTTCCCTTTTGCTCGCTCGGAGCATCGCGGTTTTTGTGACCCCTATATACTATCTCTCGGCCCTGCCCCGCCATTGCAGGTGTTAGCGTAAGCCAAAGACGGATGGGGAGATAAGGATGCAGGTCGGCTCGGCTCGGGGCGGGGCAGGGCGGTACGTGGCATGGCATGTGGCAAGTGGCAACTGCGGCTATTCTCCCTCCTCCAAAATATTTACAAAGTGGATTTGTGCAAGTTGTGCCTCAAAGTAAATGAAATGCCAAATGAATTCCGAAACGAGAGATGAAGACCAAACAGGTGGGGGCCAGAACTTACAGCTAAGTGCCAAAATAAGTCTCAGACAAATGAAGTGAAACGAATGGTGGATGTAACTATCTGAAAAGTGAAAAAAAACACTCAGCACTGAACACTGAACAAATTTGACTAGCATCGATTGCGGGATAAGAGAAAGAAGTCTTGGGCGCATTCTGTGATATTATTTCCAAGATTGGTTACGGATCTGTAGGTGTCTCTAGCAACTGTTTATTTCAGAGTAAATGTGTGAATATTCAGCGTATGTATATCTGATATTTCTCTCAGTAATTAGTGTAATATGAAATATATTGTAACAGTCATTAATAGCAGAACACAAATGTATAAAGCCAGAAGTATTTCTACTCCTAATACAGACATGAATATTTAAATTTATTAATTTTTCCAGAGAACATTTAAAATTAGAACGTTTAAATTTAAATTAGTTGCATTATTTGGCATGCCCAAATATTCCAGTCTCTTTAGCCCAATGCGAGTACATTTAGAATGTTCCATTTAATTGTCACAATCATGCAGGAATTTCCATGATATTACCTTGTAGGAATTAGGCCTTATTCGCTGAGTAAGTAGTCCAAGTGACTGCCCCTGAGCCAGTTAATCAAATCAATTAACATTTGTTGTTTATGAACAAGGCCTGAAATTGGTCGTGCTCGGATGAGTTGGCCGAGTCAGTCAGGCCCTTAATTGTCCGCAGGCATTATGGAAATGAGTAAACCGATTCTATTAACGCCTATCAATAACCCAAGACACTCCCATACTCTCCCTTGCCCACATCCTCGCGCACTGCAGTTGATGCCACACACAAGTGACACGGCCCAAGCCGCAACCACGCGCGGCTGCATGTCATTCCAGTCTCATAAACCAAAACCAAAACCAAACCACACCCCCACTAACGCCCCCTTTCTCCGACTTTGTCTGTTGCATGACCCGCATGGCAGGACCATAATGAGCGGCCAACGATGTCCCAACGATAATCAAATCAAGGAACAAATTGTCGTCGTCACTGGAGGGAACAGCGGCATCGGTTACGAGATAGCCCAGGCCCTAGCCGGTCGCGGGGGTCGCATAATCCTCGCCTGTCGCAACATGAAGGCCGCCGAGCGGGCCGCCGCCATCATCAAGCGGGAGCTTGGCTGTCGCACCCCCTGCTTTCCGGACGACGACACAAATCCGGCGGACCGCTACTTTGTGGAGGCCCGCTATCTGGACCTCAACTCGTTCAGGAGTGTCCACCACTTCGCTGGCCAGCTGATGGCCGACTTCGACCGCGTCGATGTGCTGGTCAACAATGCCGGCCTGGTCTTCGCCAACACCCACTTGCCCACTCCGGACGGCTTTGAGCAGCACAGCCAGGTGAACTATCTGGCTCCGTTTCTGCTGACGCAGCTGCTGTTGCCCCACCTGCAGCGCTCGGAGCAGGGACGCATTGTGTTCGTCTCGGCCCACGCCCACCAGTCGGCCAAAATCGATTTCGATGATCCCCTCAATGTGGGCACGTGGGCGGTGAAGTTCCATGCCCGCGATGCCTTTGCCCACTCAAAGCTGGCCATTCTGCTGGCCACGCGCTGGCTGGCCAGGGAGCTCAAAGGTAAGTGAGGAAGGAAGCTAGGAAGCCCTGGGGAGGGGGAGCAGGCACTGCACTGAGAGAAATTCTGCACTTTTTATACTCAGTCGAAATTTCCAATTTAAAGTTTTCAGTTGGCATTTTAAAAAATGAATAAATTAATTTTAAATTCAATTTAATTTTCATAATTATTTTTATTTGTATTAATTTGAATTATTATTATTATTATTTATTTTTTAGTCATGTCTTACCATAGTTTTATCTCTGTGCACTCCTCTGGCACAGCCTTGCACTGTGCATTATTAATGAATTAATTTTGATAAGTTGGCGCGGTGTCCTTTGACTTGACTGGATCAATAATTCACAGTGCAATTCGCAACTCGATTGAACCCAAGCTGTTTTCCAGTATAATGTTGCCTTTTGTTCATTAAAAAATATGATTAATTCAAAAGAATAAGCAGTCGTTGGTTTCTCGCCGTGCACTGCTGAAATTTGCCTAGTTTGCACTGTGAATTATTGATGCATTCATTTCGATAGGGCCACGCATTCATGATTTCTGATTTCTGAACAAAAATCTGCTCGTTTCCCCCACAGGTACCTCGGTCACGGTCAACTGCTGCACGCCCGGACTCGTGCGCGGCACGCGCCACTTTCGCAAGTAAGTCATCCAAAAACCCGCCCACAAAAAACCAAAATACAAGCCCAACCAAAACCAAAAACCAAACAGAAGCCAAAACCCAAATTAAAATTCAAACGTAACCAAAGCAAAGTGCAAAATTCAACTGCAACTGCAACTGAAACTGAAACTTTAACTAAATTTTAAGCTCATTTCGTGGCCGTGCTAAAGTTTTGCACTTTCATTAAGCAAAAGCAGAACTATGTTCTGCTCTCAACCGTCTCCTTTGGGGGTCGAGTGGGCGGCTCAGTTTGATGCAATCAAAAAGTTGCCAAGTCATTTGGGCGTGGCGCGATTTGGGCCGCGAAGGTAGCCACGTTTTTGGCAGCCGCATCAAGGTGAAATTTGTGGCCCGAAGGGCGAATTCATTTAAGATCCCAAATGAGTTGGCCAAATAGCCGGAGCCAGCCTCCGTCTAGCTGTCAAAATGGGTTGTATTATACGGTGAAAAAATAGTAAGTGTTATGGAGATGGGGGTGAAAAGAAAACTCAAGTATCGAATAATATATATATAGAGTTCAATGTGGCTCAAGGGAAAGCGAATGGTTAAACGAAACGAAAAAATATATACAACATATAATCAAAATAAAATTGAATGGGTTCCATCCGTATGTTTCATACACTTATACGAAAGTCTGTACATAAGCGTTTACGTTACATATCAGTTTGAAAAACTCCTTTAAAATTCATAACAAAGCCCAGTCCACAAAACAATGAATAACCAACAGGCACAACACAGTTGGGACTGCCATCTGAATACACCCAACTGTAGGCATCCAATTAAACTTTTAAAATGTTTTTTAGTTTTTAGTTTTCAAACTAAGTAAACTCGAGAATAATGAAATCCTAAAACTATAATTCTAAATAAACTGTGCACTTAAAATTAATATCATTTGCAAACGCTCATTGATAAAGGTCTGGTAATTGCTTACTCAGTTAGATATTCTCTCGGTGCTGAGGCAAATGTTGTTATATGTATGGATAATAATGATTTCATGTACGCAGAGCATGATCTTGCGCTATACTTCCAAGTATTTGGCCACATTAAGCACACAAAGAGAATAGTACTACAATGGGGAAAGGATTCATTCCCGCAGAGAGAATGCCTGGCTCATGGTCACTTCTGGCTGCCATCGATTTTCATTGCCATTCCCATTAGTGGGGCAGCACTTAGCCTAACACATTCAGCCGGAATAATTCAAAATGAGATATCTCAATTTTTGGTTCTAAATCCATTTTCAAGGCATGGCATCCAAATTAGTTGGTGTGGGGTTTTTGGGGGAAATTCGTTGCCCTCCTTTTCCGAGGTGGGTGTGTATTTGGGGCTTATGCTGGCGCAAAAAGAAAGCCAAGAGAAACATTTGCACAATACACAGAAAAGGACGTGCAAACACGACAAACAGTTGCAAATTGCGGAAGGACAAAATGCCAGCAACATCAGCAACATGAGGAACATCAACAGCAACAGCAGCAATCAGTAAAGGGAACCGGCGGAGTGGCAGCAAACGACAACATCTGCAATGAACTTACGCCCGGCCACGCCCTCATCTCATCATCAAATGCAGATGAGCTGCCATTGAGGGGCACTCACACACTGACAGAAAAAATGTTCGAAAATTGAGGAGAAAATCTTTTTAAAAATAATCACTAAATGCTACACCCAGGGGCAGACAGATACTACCAATAAAGTCTTCCGATTAGGATAAATATATATGGTTAAGTTTTACTCAGTAAAACTTGGGACCTACGGATGGACATGGGACATAATATTTACAGCTTCTACTATGTATTAAAGAGACACCATTCTTATTTCTAGTCACCCATTCAGAATATTTCTATGAATATTATACACAAAATAGAGCAAGATTTGAAATGTTTTTGTTCAGTGCACGCAGTGAGAGACAGGGTGTGTGGCGTGCGGCGTGCGGCTGTGCAACAAGAGTGAAATGCGGTAATTAAAATGGCCAAGTCCCAGAGACGCGGGTCAGGCCGCAATTGAAATGGCCACGGGTCAAGCTCAGGCTTAGGCTATGGCTCATGTGCCACGTTTGGGTCCATCTCTGGGTCAGCGCAAAAGTTCAACTTGCTCCTCGGCCTGGTCCCTTCTTTTGAGTTATGACCCAGGCACACCCTGGTGACAGATGCCGCCTTTGTTGCCGCCGCCTGCATCAAGTTTGCTGTGACACAGTCACAGAGAACAGAGAACCAAACTCCTGGCGATGGCCCAATCTTCTAATGATGGTCCCGGAATTAATGCGAAATTTATTGATGCTCTCAGCAAACACAAAAGTTCTGCTTGTTTTCCTTCTTTTCGATTTTTTTTATTGTCAGTTATAAATTAGAATTGTGCTGAGGAGGTGGATGGGGCCCTGACCCTAAATCCGAAATCATTGCCAAGGAAATAAATCTATTCAAAAAGTCCAGCGTGGGTGATTTAGTCATGAATTTGGATGATTGCTTACTGACTTGTGAATAGAAATATTTTTCTATCATTTATCTAAATATCAAAATAAATGTTTGTTTGTTCAGAATGGTCAAGCAATCTGAATTGAGGTTTATGAAAATGTTTTGGGGAAATGGATAAGGAACCAAAAAGTCACGGGCTTTAAGTAGGAGTATCAGAAGTGGGGGAAAACTGTTTGAAAAAGTTTACCCCACTGAAAATTCTTTTAAAAAAAGGTTGGAGAGAGTAATAATGTTTTAAGCAAAAAAAGTACCTCTAAAATTAGTCACTTAATTGCTTTAGTTCATAGAAAATAATCAGAAAATAATATGTTATGTGTGTTCTCTTTTCATTTCATTTTAATATGTGTAAAATTGAGCAAATTATCAACTTATAATTGCATTAAATTAATTGACCATATTCAGAAGTTTTCCAACTACCTTAATGCGCTTAAACAACTAAAGAGCCAAACTGTTAGGTAGACAATTAATGCAAGTTGAGAATCAAGAAAAGATATTCCTAAAGGAGGCATGCACTCACGTGGACTTTTGTTCTCGGAATATTTCGGCCATCACATAATGGGACTGCCTGGAAAATTGTCTAACCACAGACTTACTGCCCGTAATTAGTTATGCTTTGGGTAATTGCTTCTATGCGATTTTGCTGATGTACAATTAACAGCAACAATGGGATCTTAAGGTTTCCATACGAGTGTGAGGCATACACATGTGAATGGGGATTTTGGTATGCCCTCTAACAATGCCAGGAGCAAGGAACAATAGTCGGATGGAAGCACCACTCCAGCACAATGGAGCAGGTGCTCAAATGTGTGTGGAGCAGACATAGATACACACGCGCAAAAGTGCAGATGTTAACAGGACCAGCACGTACAGCAAATTACACAATTCAATGGCAATAAACGATGTAAAATAACAAAGAGAGAGAGAGAGAAAGATTTTGATACAATTGGGCTACCGAATTTGGGCAAAAGTATTGCTGTCACAAGCCAGAAAAGCATAATCCATCATAGACACAAATTGTAATGCCTGCACACACACATATGTACATGTATGTATGTGTATACCTGCCGGAAGGCAGTGCCAGCTCCAGCTCTAGGCTCCCTGCCGTACCAGAAACATTGTTAACATGCGTCATTACAATTTGCAAAATGCCATAACAATACGAGTATTCGTACAGCAGGAAAAAGTGCCCCTTAAAGTGGGCCACAGCCAGAGAGAGAGAGAGAGAAACAGAGAGACGAAACAAAGAAAGAAATCAAATGCCTGGCCGAAGGTACAAATCATTTGGACATAAAACGCAGCACCTTGACAGCCAGCCAGCCAGCCAGTCAGGCAGGCAGGCCAGCGCAAGCATCGCATGTGAAGGCGGATGGAGAGATGGATGTAGAGCCAAGCCAGGCGGCAATAGGTCCTGGCCGTGTCGGTGGCACGTGACCTAGGCGCAGCGCCAAGAACAACGGAACGGCCAGGCAGCAAAAGAGATGAGCAGCGTTCGTGAAGTCTCAGCCTCGTGATTGGCCTTATTTATGTTCGCTGGGAATCAATCACTTCACATAACAGCAGAGTGGTTTTTAAAGCGATATTATTTTACGTACTTATGCTGCTAAAAATACGAAATTGTCTCGCACTTTGATCTGTGTTTCCCTGTTCTTGTATTTACGATGTTGTTCAATGTTTAAATGCTCTTAAAATATTCACATATGTACCCTTCCGTTTTTCGGTTGTGTTGTGCTGTAACTTGTCCCTGACTGTAACAGCAAACGGAAAGTAGGCCCAGCAAATGAAACATGCTCACCTCTAGTGGCCAAGAGCCCAACCCGTACTTGGCCCCGGACTCCGACTCGGACTTGGCTGCGGGCAGTGGCAATAAAACAGCAAATGAACAGCGGAAGCAACTTCAAGTGGATGCATGGGTATGAGTGTAAGTGGGAGTGCCACTGGGCCCAAAAGGGAGTCAAGTTGCTCCGCTGGCACGGATGTATTGGACTCCTCAATGCACATGTATTGTATGCAGCTTACATGCATTCGCTTCCTGTCCATCGGATGCCACTCCGCCCACGTGCCCCCCCCATCCTTTCCACGTTTTCTGTTACATGTTTTGCCTTTGCAAGTGGATTTTTCTTTCCACAGACTTTGTAGCGCCAAATTGAACTTTTGTTGTGCTTCCCCTTGCCCCCGCCCCCACCGCATCATCACGGCGATTCCCAGTACGTGTCTGCCTCATACTCTACCCTTCCTGCATATGTCAGAGATAGCTGTGGCTCTCGTTGCCCCGCATCCGGGGTCTGGCAACTGCTGAACTGCTGAAGCAGCTGTCAGTCACATCTACTATCGTATGTGCAGTGCCCTTCCTCTCCGGATCCCTTTCCGACTTTCCGACACCCAACTGATAGTTTTTTGCAGTTTGCAGCCATTGATTGAAAAGCTGATACCTGCTGGGCTTTTATAATGCCATTGAGATTGCGGTTCTAACGCTTATCAACAGGCAACAGCAGCAAAGGTCACTCTGTGGGTAATCAATCCTGCTTTATTGCGCTCTTCCTTTCAATAAGAGATTGGATAATTTTGAGTCGCAAATAAAGGGGACATTTTGGCATTTTATGATGCTTGTGAAAATTTTAAAATAAAGCTCAAAATGTCCTCTTTGCTAATTATTCAAAATCTATAACAGAAATTTGCCAAACAATTTAAACTATGGAAAATATTTGAACACTTAAAGTTTTCTCACTGTAATCGGATGAGCTCGATCAATTTAATCCCAAAAATATTTCATCCATTTTTTGGGTACTTTACGCCTAGGTTCACACCATTGAGTCGATATCCACTCAGATGGCAGGCCAATAAAAACAATTAACGGAGCGTATACGCAATTAATTTTTGCCCCGAGGCAGATTCAATTTCCGCTCGTGGCCCCATCTATTGCGGTAGGAAAATAACCCAAAAAAAATCCGTTTTCTTTTGCTTTTCAAAGCTCTTTTGCTGCGCTCTTTTCATTTCCCTACTAGCACACACACACACACACACACCAGACCACATTTAGAGGCAAGAGTTTCCGTGTTGGCAGGGCAGGTGCAGGTGCAGGTCGGTGCTTTAAAATGAACTTTGCCAGGCTACAGCTACAGCTTAGCGAGTCAAGCTGAATTTTCCCACTTGCAGAGTAGAGGCATATATGGCTATGTGAGCTGATATGCCACAGAAGTCTTTTGCACAGTGTAAATTAAGAGAACAGGGGAATATCTTAGGGTATACCTGTAGCTTTATGAATTTTTATTTGGAAACCTTAAACATTTCGGCAGTATATCTTTGTGGAGCAACTTTATATTTATTCTCAATCCGTAAACACAGATTAATCAACGGATCTGTGCATCTACGAGTAGTAGAGTGTGCCCCAAGTCTAACCCCAAGCCCCAGCCACAATCATTTGTTTTTCTTCTTTTTGCCCACAAACCATCTGCAGGCCCTGCAGCTTTCTATGCACTTTAAAACTGCACCCAATGTGGCTGCCGGCTGCTGGCTGCCAGGTGGGTTGTGTGGTGTGGCCAGGAACAGAAGAGTGAATGGGGGTGGGGTAGGAGGCAGTGGTGGTTGGGTGTGAAGGCAGAATCTCGCATCTATGAAAACGTTGGCGTAAAACGATGAATGGAATCAACACCAGCCTCGACCCAAGGCAAGGAGAACCAGCCAGACACAGGGGGCTAGCACAGGGCCGGTTCCGACAGATAGTGGCACGCACACACACATTTACACATGCAGATGTGTGTGTGTGTATCTGTGTGTACTATGAAATGAATGGAAATGAAAAGCAGTTAATGCTCAAGTCACGGGAAAAGCGTAAATGGAAAAGTTAAGCGCATTAATTATTTATTTATCGTTTTACGATGTTCAAGTGTCGGTGAACTTGCACCGTTTCCCGTTCGTTGGCCGCTAACAAGAACAAAAGCGAAAAGGACTAACAGCAAGCCAGAGGAAAAACATTAACAGCGACAGCTAAGCAAATTGCGCACAAGTTCGTAATCCTTCGTGAAAAGGAAGCATCAGGAACAGCAACTCGGCCTGGCGGAACAGTTGGCAGAAAGGGACTAAAAGGCTGTGAGAAAAGGGGATGGGATTGAGAGCAGCCAACCATTTTACACAACTCGTTGGACTCAGCCGTTGAAATTGGCCCAGCTCGCAGTTGGCTAAGGCTGGAGATCAACGCTGTGAATGGTGGAAATGCGAGTCGGAACCGGCATTCTGCTACTGCAACAGAACGTTATCGCCACACTTGAAATTGTCATTAAAACAATGCTTAACAGAAAATTGGCTCAAGTCGGACATGACTACCGACTTTTTGAAGAATTTTTGTATGAAGTTTTGATAGTTTAATTTTACAGGGACTTTTGACCAATAACGTCAACATTTACTGATTTTTATTTTATTTAATTGCTTGTATCACAAATTCATTTTAAAAAAATAAGAAAAATTAATGCAAAATTTTGAGAATTCATCTGTTTTGGCTCCCAGCATTTTTTTTTAGCTCAGTGTTTGGAAAATATTCACTAAAACTTTGTTAAATAATTGTGAATGCTGCATACGAATGCTTGAATATTTTTATGTCAGGCGGGGATGATTTATGTTTGGTGAACATATTTTATTTTCTGTCACATTTGCTTTGATTCCATAACTAATTGGATCCAATCAAAATATAAATTTCAATTTTGCTCTTAAAGTTATCTTTAATAATGAAGACATGAGCATTATTCTGTTATTTCTTTTATTTATTAAGGCAACATTTTCCGAGCATAATATATATTTGCTCATAAAAACATATGCACACGGCAGCCAAGATCCAGGGATAGATATGTACACAGATACATACGAACAGTGAATTGTGAGTTTGCTGTGAATTATGTACTCCGTGCTGAAATTTATGGGGTAAACGAGTGTAAGGAAATTAGAGCGACACTTTTCTTCCTTTGGCTGTTTTTCAACTTTTCCGATGAGCTGGCAAATTTTGACATGTAATAAACAAGTCCTCTCTCTCTCCTCTCTCTCTCTCTCTCTCTCCTTGTCGTTGTCTATTTCGTGGCACGTGTCTGGTTGGGCCCTCTCACAGCTGGTTGCTGGTTGCTGGTTACTCGAGAAACAGAAGCAAACAAAAATGTATATTCGAGACTCCCCTCTACTATAGTAACCCATTTTATCTTTTTGGTAATTACAAAGAAAACTAAATTGGCTAACTTTTGATTTGTATTTTGGCACACAGCTCGCCTCTGATGTCGTCCATCTGTGTGAGAGTGGTCACCTTCCCGTGGATGTGGATCTTCATGAAGAACCCGTACGAGGGCGCCCAGTGTGCCATCCGGCTGGCCACGGATCCACAGCTGAAGCAAGTCACCGGCGAGTACTTCAAGTGAGTTGCCATGGCCACAGTCGTTGCCGCATTAGTGGCACTTTGTTAGCCATTTTTTTGTTACATCTTCTGATCTTTTTTTTGTTGTCTCAGTGACTGCGAAATTGCGACAAGTTCGGAGGCTGGCCAGGACAAGGAGCTGGCCAAGAAATTGTATATGCAAACCATAAAAACACTCGAGAGCGTTACCAAACTAACAGTCGACAGGGAGGCGTACGCGGTGGAGCTAGAGCCGGAGCCAGAGCTGAGGCTGGAAACAGCCCCGGAAACGGAAACGAACCAGGCGGAGGACATGGAGATGGAGGAGTTGGAGCTGGAAATGGAAATGGGGAAGGAGGAGCAGCAGCCGTTGGAGTGATTTATGCCTGGCACGCGGCCCGTCGTCTTCGGAGACTGCCACTGCAACGTCTATTTGCATTTGGTTTAACAATTGCCGCATTAGGCAGCAGCCCAGACTCTGGCCACTTAGGAGAGACTTTTTATGGGTCTGCAATTGCAACGGCAACTGCCACCGAAACTAAAGCTAAAGCCAAACCCAAAGCCTTTTGAAACTGGCTCCCCCCGACTTTACGTGGTTCTATTTTCTACAAATAAATGTAACTTTAATGTGCGAGCAGCGAAAACTTGCTGAGTTTGTGCTTTGTTCCAGTTTTGGGATGTTCTTTCTCCAGGGTAGAAGGCTGGGAGAGGCCTGTGGGGGGAATGTGCGGGAATATCCAACAGGCAAAATATGTTGCCTCTGCTGTGCTGTCTTTGATTTATTTCCAATTTAAAATGCTTTCGGTTGAGTGGAAGAAGCTCAGAACAGAACAGGGAGTCGCAGGCAATTTGCTTAAATGAAAGAACCGAGTTTGAGTAAGGATTTTAGAGAAAAGAAAAATTGAACAGCATTGGAAAAATTGCATTGTATTCTAAGTAATGAGAAGAGCTCACCAATTACTTTAACTAACAAGACACTTTATGCCATAGTCAAAAATATAATATACTAAATTATAATTATCAATTATTCGAATAAGCCAAAGATTTTTTAAATCAAAATTATGATTTTGATGTGCAAATTGCTGTTGGCTATTTAACCTTTGAGCATTTAAACAAATCACAATTTAAATCACAGCTCAAACCCAATATAAGGATATATATTTGTTTGCAATCCAAACATTATTTCCATTGCCAAATTCGTGTGGAATCTGTTTAATTGTAAATTCTGTAATTGAGAAATCGCTTCGCTTCGGACACAACCTCCCCCCCTGGGCCAACCGGCAACGCGTGCCAACAAACTGTTGATTACCACCCAACAAGAAGGGGTTAGTCACACACCCAACACACATGGAGACAACCCACCTAGATACAGATCTATGTACATGCACACACACACCACTGTACAGAGATGCAAGGCCAATTATTTGTAGTTCAGCTGAAACCGATTGCTATTGGAATGAGTGTACGATGCGTGGCTTAAGCCAGGACCAGAACCAGAACCAGAACCGGGACATGGCAATGGCAACCAGTCGGAACGTGGACGAGCACGAGAACGGGGACCAGGACATAACCAGGACACATGCAACTGTCTCAGCGCAGCCCCGCTTTGTATGCTATGGAAAATCTCTTTATTATATTACGTGCGGCGCTTTTGTTGTCAGTTTGCAGCCCCAAACGCCCTCCCACCCACACTCTGGGGTGGTATACGGACCCAGCACAGCCACCACCAGTATGGGGTAAGGGTAAGCGCCATGTGTTGCTAGAGCAATTTTATGCTTCCCTTTTGGCAGTTGCTTCGTAGGGACTGCCCCAGTTTTCTTTTTGCTTTTCCCATTTTCTGTTCCCTGTTCCCTGTTTCCTTTCCCTGGCTCCAGTCCTCAAGCTGATGAGATGAAAAGCTCCTAGAGTGGAAAAGCGATTACGTTCTTGCCATTTCCCCATCTGGCAAAAAGCTTTGCGTTTCCGGTTACCTTTCCGCCGTGACGTGTTAGTGTAATATGCAGTTTACGCGCTTCAATTTCGCTGCATGGAACGGGCCAAGCCAGCCGCTCCCCACGGTTGATGAACGTCAGATGGAGTCAATTTATGCGTAGTTTTTTACAGTGTAGAGGGAGAGCTTTCGTTGAAGAGCATTGCGAGCGAAGCAACAGTCTCAAAGCTCAATCGCTTGACTCTCTTCGAGTGGTGGATGTGTGGGGCTGCTCTTAATTCTGTTTCTCTTTGGTGATTTTTTGGCTGAGCTTTGGCAGTTTGTTTGAATCTTTTTCCCTTTCGGATGCTTTTCCTTTTGCTCTGCTCTGCTGTGCTCTTCTGCCTGTCTCTGTCTCTGCCTCTGGCTTTGCGATTGCGATTGCTGTTGCTGCTGCCTCTGCCACTGCTTTTTCGCAGTTTGTGTTTCAGTTGCGCGGCGGCCGAGGCAAAGTGAAAACGTGCGAAATTCTACCGTTAACATAAGCGACAACAGCGACACAACGTGGACGCAGGCGAACGACGACGACGACGATGCTGCCACAGCGGGCAACCTGGCAGTAGCCGTATCACACATACTCTCATCCTCATCCACCCCCACCACCCCGCGCCACACGGACTTGTGGTCGTAAAAGAAAAATTTACTACACACTCACACAACGGCAAATATTGAAAATTCTAAAGAAAAGCGCCTGGCGAAATGGGGCACAGTTGAAGGTGTGTTGTCTACCTACATACTCGTAGCTCTACCTCTGCCTCTGCCTCTCCGTATCCCATATCCGTATCCCGTATCCGTATCCGCGCCCGTGAAAGTTTCGTTGTGTTTGTGTGTGTGTGTGCATACTCGTATTTATTATTTTAATTAGTTGCATGCAATTTTCAACACATCTATGTACGTGGATACATACATATGTATGTTTTGTGTTGCATCTAAAAATGAGTGTGAAAATAATCGAAAAAAAAACTCGTGCAGCAGCATTATGATTCGACATTCCCCTACCCACACTCTAAGCTCGCGCTATTATATCACTTGGAGCATAAATGTCATGTGCTGCTGGGCTCCTTCTTCGGTCTCCCATTATTATATCACCGGGAGCATAAGTGGAATGAACTGTTGCCGCCACTCCTGCACTACTTCTCGGGTCTCTTCGTATTGTACCCCTGCAGCAGTTTACCTCTCCCCAAAGATTCTCAAACTCTGCTTCGATATACATGGGCCAAGTCTGGTTGCAGGTCTGCTGACCATATCATATACCCACAAAAGAGACGACATGCTAGGGTATCAAAAGGTTCGGCTTCGTTTCACTTATTGTTTTTGTTTTTGTTGTTGTTTCTGTTGCGCTGCTCAGCTCATAAGTGGGATATTTTATGGCCCGCTCCAATGCAAATGTTTGCCTGCCCCCGCGCTGGTTAATATTTATTCTCTCCTTCAAGCAGGACCAGCCCGGACTTAGGCCAGTACTCGCCATGCTATGCGCTTCGAATTCCGCCCTCTTTGAGTTATCCTTTGGCCAGGAAAGCAAACAAAAACACACGTTCAAGTTGCTCCATGGCCTTGGTATTTATGGCCAGTGCGTCAGCCTGTCGCACACTTGACATGAGCTCGGCTCCTGCTGTCGTTAACCGTTGCCCATCCCCTTTCTAGCCGGGGGCGTAGTATTCATGGCTCGATGGCCCTCCCTTTGGACCCCACCCACATTTGTGGAATTTGGACTCGTCGTGGCAGCACAGAATCAGCATCAACATCAGCCCCAGATCAGCCCGGCATCATCATCGCACCGCGTTCTCGCTCTCAGCGCCCTCAAATTATTATCACCTTACTAATTATCTATCGATGATGATGATGATGATGATGATGATGATGATGCCATTTTCAGGCGGCCTCTTATCAGCGCACACAGCGCGCGACTTTTGCGTCGTCTTTTGGCTATTTGCATTTTGTCTCTGAATCGAAAATTCACATTATATTCCAACAAATAAGCATGTGAGTACGGGTGAGCCACCACCCGTAGCCACCGTAGCCACCGCAACCTCTAAAAAGCAGCAGCAGATAACCGAGAGTCCAAAATAAAAATAAAAAAAAAACAAACAAAAACCCAAACAAATAGAAGGAGAAGCAAACTTTTTATTTGGCAGCCGTCCTTTTGGCATTACCACAAGAGAAAAAGGTTGCCCAAAGATTGAACTTTCAACTGGAATAGAGATGGTAGCGTGAGCACAAATATATGTACAAATATCCGAAGACTATAGATTATCGCAAAGGGTGTCTACTAACATCTATAATATTCAAATTGCTATTTTCTTAAGCTTTATACTCATAATTATTTAAAGAAACGCTTCCATTTTGAAGTTAATTCAAGTTTAGGGATTTCTGATTGAATGGCTTGCGTTAAATTTTGAATAAAATATCATAAACAACAGCTAAACATTTATGGAACCACAACAAAATATTTCCATGTTCTGCTTTATTTTACTATTGAAATCAAAACATTTTATGCCAATTTGTTTGTTATGTGGAGCAACACTTAAAATATTTGTAGATTATAAATGCTGCCAATTAAAATAGAAAATATACCAAGAACATTTCTATTCAAATATTCATATTTATTAACGGCAAAATGTCGAGTCTAAAAATATTTCATGAACATTTTCGCATAATTTAAAAAGAAAACACACAGCAAATGTTTCTTGATTTTCTCAATTCCGAAACACTTCAAAACAAATTCGGCCATAATTCGGAAATGTTTTGTAATGGAATTGATTGTTTCGTTTGTTTTGAAATACAATTTAAAATAAACACACTTTAAATTACAAAATAGCACGATACATACAATTTTTATGGAAGTAATTTCTTTAATCACATAAAACAAAACATAAAACATAAAACTTTGTTTATTCACACAGTGAATTTACATGATGTGAGTGATCGTTCCTATATTCATGATAGCACATATTCATGATAGAAAACTAAGTGAAAGGAAAGCAACGTTGGAAAATTAAAAAACGGTTCAGTTTTGGCTCACCTTTAGTGCACTTCACACACATTCGTGCACACGAATATAATATCTAAGAATATATAAAATGTTGCCAGTAGCTGGGAAAGGAAATAACCTTGGTCTTTGCTCCTTGTGCCTTGGCTCTGGGGCTGACGACTGACGGTGAAAATCGCTTATCAACGCGAGCACAAAGCGCCACCGGCCAGAAGCAGGGCCAGAGGTAGAGCTGGAGCCCCCACAGGTAGTTTCTCGCACAGCCTTGACAATGACAGAGAAATAAGAAAATGGGCGCTAAATGGGCGCGACGGTGCGAGGCAGGGCTGGCACATGGCAGCGGCGAGGTGGCAAGAGTGCAAAAATGCCAATAGCTGTACGGAGGGCCGCAATAGAGAGGAAGCCTTTGCGCTGTGTGTGGGGTAGTGGGTGAGGGGTGGAGGGGAGGAGGGATGTGAGAGTGCGGCCGTTACAACAAACAAACAAAGGAAACAAACAAACGATAAAGGGGGATAGCAGAGTACAGAGAGTGAGAGAGGAGAAAGCAGATGGGGAGAGTGGCGAGACCATGCCGGGTCGAGTGCTTTGGTTCATGACCACACACACACACACACACACACACACGTCTGAGTCGTTCTCTCTCGCCCGCTCTCTCTCTCTCACTCTCCCGCTTTTTCTCTCTGCCTTACTATACATTATTCTATGTGTGTGCGTGTAGTAAAACGGGTTTTGAGTTAACTTTTGCGCTGCCCTGGTCTGGCCCTGCCTGGCTCTGGTCCCTGGTCCGGGCCTGGTCGGCATGGGGGGCATCGTCAAACGGCTTTGGCTTTGGCAGTCGGTTGGCCAAGTCAGTTGCTCTTTTGGCTTAACAAACTCAGAACGTGCCGCGGCGACAATGGCAGTGACATCCAATTGCAGCGCATAGAATCGAATGGAAGCAGCACAAACCGCCCCCCCACCCACCAGTAACAGTAACAGTAAAAACAGAGCAGCAGGCAGCCAGAAGCAGCAGCAGCAGCAGAAGGAGAAGAAGCATCACAAAGCACGAAGCAAGGCTTAGTCACAGCATGGCCAAGTGGCATCCCATCGGATGCAAGACAGTGAAAACAATCCATCCCCGCCAGTGGGTATTTGCTTAATAAATTATTAACAAAAAATATAGCGGAGAGTGGAGATTGGAGAGTGGAGAGGGAGAGTGGATGCTCTCCATTCGCAGGGCAGCTTGTTGCTTGTTGTTATGTAAATGTCAAATGTATCTGTGTATCTCATGGATACCAAGCAGACTTAATGCCAATTTGGCTGAATATCTTTAGTGTCTCAGTGTTTCTGTGTGTTTCTGTGTGTGTGTGTGTGTCTGCGTCTCAGTGCCAGTGTCTGTGTCTGTGTTAGCCTTGACTTTAGGCCTCTGCGCTGCGTCATTTTCTGCTCCAATTTTGTTATTTCTCGTTATTTTTTGGTGCCAGACACTTGAGGTCTTAAGCGGCCTCCGCTTCCAGATGCCATCCAGCCTCCCACTGCTCCGATGCCACTGTTCCTCCTTGTTCTCCACTCCGCGCACTCCACTCCATTGAAATTCAAAACGCACTCCGCAACCAGCTGCGAGGCAACTTTTGACTGATACACCTACTTACTTACAAGAAATAACAAAAAACGAAAAAAGAAAAAAAACCAAACGATAAATTCAAGTACCGAAGCTCCAGATACCTCGAGATACAGCTCTCCGATTATGATAAACATTTGTATGAGGATAAATGATTAAATATAAACATCTATCAATGAATTATCTTGGTTCAAATTGAGGCGAATTCTACGCGCAGCAATAAATAAAGTTCTTTATTGAATTAGAAATATTATACAATATTACTGAACCTTCTTGCTCTGCGTAGCCACCGTCTTGACAATGTTTCAATACCCTCTCTAAGGGTACAGCAAGAGACAACAAAATATCAGAAGAAGAAACAAAAAAAAAAAAAAAAAAAACTTTTAGAAAGTTGCTTGGCGGCCGCTCTCTTCTTGAGTCTCTTTCTCGGCTTTCGTTTTGTTGTTCTTGCGCTTCTGTCTGACGCCTCCCTTTCGTTTACAGCTCGCATTCCTTTCATGGCCAAGCCAGCACATATTTTTCATCGTGATTTATAAATTATTTTTTAATGCCTCACACACACACACACACACACACACCACACACACACACACATTCCTCTATGTAAATGGGTCACAGAGGCCACTTGAAAATAATTGAAAAGAACTCAAATCTCTCACTGACATTTTCCCAGAACGATCGTAGCCATTAGCATTAGCAGCTGGAATAGACTTCTCCCATCGCCATTAACAACCTGTTTTGTATAGGTACTTACTTGGTACATACATACATACATACATATGTACATATATGTATAAATAGATATCTGTAATAATGGCTATTAATATGCCCAATTTGAGGTGTACGTAATGGAATCGGCTCGCTGTTTCGATTGCCGCATTATTTATCGATCCATTGTCTCAGGCAACAAACGCTCCATGACCTAACTTACTAACTCTCCCCCCCCCCCCCACCACCACCACAAAAAAAATCAGCAGACAGTCAGCTCGTAAAGTATGCGATCACAGCAAATTTCTCTAGTCTTGCGAGCTAATAATAATAATAGATGGAAAAACTTTAGCATGATAAACGATGGACGCAAAAGCAGTTCACAAATCACGAGATTTTCATTTTGGTTTGCCCAATAGACTCTTTTTCTCATCCCCAAAAAAATCCTTATGGCCAAAAAGTTCTCCAATGACGTATTGTATATTTAATTATCGTCTCCACTAATTCGTTCCGCCCACGGCCCTCTGCAAACGCCGTCTGAAAACATTCAATAAAGTTGCAAATGCAATTGAAAGTTTCCAATGACTCTTTCAAAGGCAGCAAAATGATTCAGGGGGCGCACCCTCCCCCCAACCCGGCCAGACCAACCCTTTTGGCTTGGCTTCCTTTTGCATACAGTTGCCAATTGCATTCCAATTCCAGTAATTACGCCCTTACTTGGCTCAAGTAAAAGCTCATTCGATAATTCTTTCAGTTTCAGTTTGCTCTTATGACTGTCGTGGGAATTCTGCCCTATAGCTGGATCTATACGGAGAGCCGTGACCGACTGAATTATCCCTGAATATACCGCCGCCCGCCGCTGAGCCAGAGCCAAAGGAGAATCAAACAGAAACAGCCATCGGAATAATCCAGAAGCAAACGTGAGGAGAGACGCAACGGCAACGGCAACGCCTGAGGAAGAGCAATCAGGATAGCGGTGGCAACTATTACAAAAGCTATTGCGTCCTTGGCATTTGTAACAGCAGGAAGAGCCTCAAACAGGGCGCCACAAGGAGGTCGACGAAGGTCGAGGAATCAGTGCAATCGAAACGGAGCGTAGCGCAGGGGAGAATCCTTTATTGAGCCACCCATTTCGCACACACCCACTACCACCGTGGCTCAACGACACCACAGCACCTCCAACGGCAGCAGCAGCAGCGGCGCCAGCCTTGGCGTTGGCGTTGTCGTTGGCAGCGTACCCGTCATCATGGAGGGGCCCGAGGTGACATTTCTGTTCCAATTTGGCAGCATTCGCGATGCAGTTAGCGTGCCCGTAACCGCCCTCACGCTCAAATCACTCAAGGATATGGCCTGTGATTTCATCAACACAAAGGTAAGATGAAAGTCAGCGTGGATGGAAGGTCTATGTTGGAACTAGGGAGCGATAGTCACCACCTTGGGCAAGGGGGGGCACAACCATCTGTGGGGGGTCATGTCAATAAGTAAATATTTTTATTTGCCATCTGTGACGAGGCGGAAAGCGGTCAAGTCAACAGAAAGTCCATTCCGGAGCTCCTTCGAGTCCGATTAACAGTCCGAAACCCTGGGCGCCAGTGCCACACGGAACGGTGTGGGGGAGGATTAATAAATGTCTATGTGTGCAGAATAATTGCTTTATTTCATTAAGTCCAACTTATGTACACAGACATGACTCGCTTCCCTTACTCGGGTGTGGTGTGGGGTGGTGGGGTGGCTGTGGCAGCAGTTATCCATGGCCAATTCAATTAACCAAGCGGCAACCGGTGACCCATAACGAGACACACTGACAACGACAGCTGCTCCTGGCATCCTGGCAGTTGCTCCATCTACGACTCATGACCACATGAAAGTGAGTCAGGGTAGGGGAGAATCGAATCCATTAGATTTGCTGGAATATTCAAGGAATTTCTCCATGGTAAAAGCTTCAAGAGAGTTGCTTCCGCGCTTCGTTCCCACTGCAGTTGGCTTTCGCATATTTTATTTATCTATCAATCGAAATCGATATGAAATTTTTGTGCATATGGCACAACGCTGAATCTTATCGGGCAATCAATTAAGATACGAAAACGAATACGAATATGATATGATAATTGGCGGGGCAAGGGCAGCACCCCTCCCCGCCAACCACATATGCAAAAATGAGCGTTAAATGAAGCAAAACATCGCAAATGGACATGGACATGGCCAGTAAAACTTTTGACACTCTTGTGGCAACATTTCAGATACCGGATAGCGGACTCACGTATCTGTCGGAGCGGATTCTGCTGTTCGTGCACGACTACAGCACACCCAATGTGCTGCACATTATCAATTCGGCAGCGGAAGTGGTGGACGAGACCCTCGTGGAAATTGTATTGACAGCCAGCCGTAAGTGCCCAAACCCTAAACATTCTCCCATCTTTGTGCTTTATCCAACTGCCTGCTATCTGCTTGTTAACAGCCATCCTGTATCCGACGTCCGAGATGCCAACTCTGAAGCCGCACAGCCTCAATGTGCATTCGTACAAGGGGCCGACATTCTGTGATTTCTGCGGTGAAATGCTGTTCGGCCTGGTGCGTCAGGGCCTCAAATGCGATGGTACGTACACCACATGCCACAGATGTGTGCACATTTATGAGAACTGCCCTCGTTTGGCCAGTACTACTAATCCTGTTCTGTTCTGCCATCTGCCAGGCTGCGGCCAGAACTATCACAAGCGATGTGTGGTGAAAATACCGAACAATTGTAACCGCTCGAATGACGCCACATCGAGACGCTCCTTCACCCTGCAGCCGCCACGCAGCCCGTCCGGCAGCTCACAGCAGTCGCTGCTCTCCTCCGCCGAGGAGTCAACGGGCCGGAATGACTCCAGCAGCTCTCTGGTAAAGCGCATGTCGGACCTTATGAATGACATTATTAAGAATTGACATGTTCGGGGTACAGCAGCACATCTCAGCATCAGCTATCTCTCCTCTCCTAACCCTCCTCCACGTTTCACCCAGTGCGTGTGTGCGAGTATCTGTGTGTGTGTGTGAGTGTGTGTGCCTGCGTGTGGGTGCGCGTATGAGAATAGTGCCTAAGGGTGATGGTTGACAGTTTTTGGGGGCATCCCTACGAGTATTTAAAAATTGTACTTAAACTTTTATTTTGTATTCTCTTCATTATTTGAATAAACTTTCATTTGGTTCACATTTAATGGTTCATCAACTTATTTAAATACTCGTAGGATGGCTCTAAAGAACAGAGCAGCCTTCTCTGGGGATTCTTCAGATTATCCCCTTCTTTCTATGTACGGGAAACTTTTATGGCGGATGTAAGGATGCCTAAGACTAGTCTCTGTGTTCCCTCGATGGATAGAGATTTCTATTATCACAGGACAACTAATTGCTCTATTTGTACATATAATTCAACCGAAGAATCCTCGAGTATCCCCTTGGGCTTGTCCTTCTTAAACGTTTCCCCAGAGAACCCTAGAGAACCTTGTCATAATTTATCCTCTCCTATCCTGTCCCATCCTAGTCAATTATCCCCCCCTATTTGTTGGGGTGCACAGTACAGTGGACAGAGTCCCACGGGGGTTGCCGAATGGAGACGCTTCTCCAGAGGAATCCAATTTGCTAATTAATTCTCTGTCCGCAGAACATACCCGGAAGACACCAGCGCACCCACTCGTCGGGCAGCCGAAACGGGCTGACTGTGCTCCGCATCCCGCACACGTTCCAGGTGCACACCTACGGCATACCGACGGTGTGCCAGCTGTGCAAGAAGCTGCTGAAGGGGCTGTTCAAGCAGGGGCTGCAGTGCCGCGACTGCCAGTACAATTCGCACAAGAAGTGCATGGACAAGGTGCCGCTGGACTGCACGGGGGAGGCGCAGCTCAGCCAGCTGCAGCTGCAGGCGGATATCGGCGACGGGACGCCGCGCAAGGAGCGGGACAACTTCTTTCGCGAGGAGTTCGACGACAGCGACTTTGAGGACGCGCCCAGTCCGCAGCCGGACTACGGAAAGTACGGCAAAGGGGCGATGGGTGGCGGCGGCGTCAATCTGGTGGCAGGCAGACCCAGGGAGCCGCCCAAAGCGCTAACCAACGCCCACAATTCCCCCCCGGAGCTGGTCAACGGGGGGATGGGCGACGATGGCAGCGGCAGTGGCAGCGGCAGCGTGGGCGCTGAGACAAAGTCCAGCGATGGGCACTCGGAGCAGTCTCAGTCCTCGTCCTCATCCTCGCCCAGTGCCAACATACCGCTGATGCGCATCGTGCAGTCCGTAAAGCACACGAAGAAGCGCGGGGGCCAGGCCCTGAAGGAGGGGTGGCTGGTCCACTTCACCTCCCTGGACAAGGCGGTCAAGCGCTACTACTGGCGCCTCGACTCCAAGACCGTCACGCTGTTCGTCTCGGAGCAGGGCAGCAAGTACCACAAGGAGCTGCCGCTGGCGGAGCTCCTGTCCATCGAGACGCATCGCGATCCCCGTCCCGACTCCAACTACTGCTTCGAGCTGTGCATGCCCAGCCTCAGCTACTACGTCGGCCAGGATCCGCTGGTGGGCGCCAAGGAGGAGCAGGCGGTGCGGCTGCCACCCCCAGACAGCGGCATCGGCAGCGATATTGCCAAGAGCTGGGAGACCGGCATCCGGCAGGCCTTTATGCATGTGAACAACACACGTGAGTAGCCGCAAACTCCACGCCTCCACTCTCTCGCTGGCTACTAACCAATCTTCAATCTTCATCCACAGAATGCTGTGAATCGGAGGAGCAGGTCCAGGACATGGGCCAGCTCTATCAGATCTTTCCCGACGAGGTGCTCGGCTCCGGTCAGTTTGGCGTCGTCTACGGCGGCGTGCACAAGAAGACGAAGCGCGAGGTGGCCATCAAGGTGATCGACAAGCTGCGCTTCCCCACCAAACAGGAGGCCCAGCTGAAGAACGAGGTGGCCATCCTGCAGAACATCTGCCACTGCGGCGTCGTCAATCTGGAGCGAATGTTCGAGACGCCCGAGCGCATCTTCGTGGTGATGGAGAAGCTCAAGGGCGACATGCTCGAGATGATACTGTCGCATACGCGCGGCCGCCTCAGCGAGCGGGTCACCAAATTTCTCATCACCCAAATACTGATTGCCCTCAAGTACCTGCACTCGCAGAACATCGTCCACTGCGACCTGAAGCCGGAGAATGTGCTGCTCTCCTCGGACGCTGAGTTTCCGCAGGTGAAGCTCTGCGACTTTGGCTATGCCCGGATCATTGGCGAGAAGTCCTTCCGGCGCTCGGTGGTGGGCACGCCCGCCTATCTGGCGCCCGAAGTGCTCCGGAACAAGGGCTACAATCGATCGCTGGACATGTGGAGTGTGGGCGTCATCATCTATGTGAGCCTGAGCGGCACATTTCCCTTCAACGAGGAGGAGGACATCAACGATCAGATACAGAATGCCGCCTTCATGTATCCCCCCAATCCCTGGAAAGAGATCTCCTCCAATGGTGAGTGAAATGGTACCTGAGCTAACTGAGTGATCTTTGTCCTATTTCCTTCCTTCCTTTCCTGCTGCTTTTCCCTAGCCATTGACCTGATCAACAACCTGCTGCAGGTGAAGCAGCGAAAGCGCTACACTGTGGACAAGAGCCTGCTGCACTACTGGCTGCAGGACAAGCAAACCTACCGAGACCTACGCACCCTGGAGAGCCAGGTGGGCGGCGGCCGTTATCTCACCCACGAGGCGGATGACATACGCTGGGACTGTGCGGGTGACATGTGACCTGGTTCCGCGCGTGACCTGTGTGAATCAGTGAATTCCAAATCCACGCCCACGCCCACCCCCATCCTGACCAACAACACCAACACCACCGAGAGTTATCCAGCCGCAGGCAACTGTGCTGACTGCCATCGTCTGTCCGAGAATTCGCCCAAGGTGGAGGCCATCAGCGGCAAGGCACTGAAGTGGGTGCGCTTCCATTTCTGTCGCCACATCAAATAGGAGTGGGTGTCCGTGTCCGTGTCCTGGGGCTACAGCAGCAGCAGCTGTTTTATCTGCATAATGCACTTGGAGAAAATTATACCCACAATGCCCATCTCCATCGATATTTTCAAAAGATCTTTCCAATCTGAAATAGTAAATTCTATAAATTAAATTAACATTTCTGATGGGTGGTAAATGTTAAGTTGAACCTTTGGGTATGAGTTTCTTTGAGTGTACACTTTTATTTGTCCTTCCCGCACTCTCGATGTTTCTCCTAGACTTGTAAGTTTTTCCACTCTCGCTGCTGCTTCTATCCATAATCGATATAACTTTGATAAATGCTAAAACAACAAACAAACAAACAAACAAACAAACAAGCAAACAACAAAAAACTCTCTGTGCTAAATTTTTCTCTAGAATCAAAATTAGTCGATAGCTTTAATTTGTTAACCACCTAATGGCAACTCTTATGAATAACACTTACGTACGTACATCAAATATACACACACAAAATACATGCGTGTATTCATCAATAAAACAAAAACAAAACAAAAAACAAGACAAAAAAGAAAGAAAATCCACACAAGCTCAGATCTTCTGACACACACAAATTAAATGAAAGATAACAGAAAAGAAAAGAAAAGAAAAGAAAAGAAAAGAAAAGAAGAGAAACTAATGCTGAATAAACACCAAACTTGACATTTGAGTGTTGTGTCTCATCTGTGCACTATACATCCCAGTAATTGAAGTAACTAAAGGGTATATTGATTCTCCAGAGAAGAAAGCAAACAATTGCTTACCCTTTATATAGAAAACAACAAGAGCTAGAGAATCGTATGGGAATAACTTTCACTATTTATCAGGGTATCAGGGTACACCAGAGAGGGTATTTAAAACTTCATCTACATCTGCAGCACACATCTCCAGCTCGCTGGCTTGCAACGGCTGACACCCTTTTTGGAGCACAGCCCCAGTTCTGCCGCATTCAGTTGACTCCGTGCCAGCAGTACTTGCACAACGTTCAAATCAAGAAGATGCAACTGTTGTCAATCAATTTCTTCCTTTTCTTTGCGCTCAGCAATAGAGAGTGGGCGGAGACTGCCCAGCAGATGGCCGCTAGCAAGGAATCGGATGGCTTTACCACGCCCAGTCCCGCTTGGATTGAGTACCAGCGCATCCGTTTCAGTCAGGGTCCAGGAGATCCGAACATTTTAACCAGCTCACAGATTCTAGGAAGCTCCACCCAGGCACCCGTTCCGGCTGTAGTCGTGGTCACCCCCAAGGTGGAGACCACATCGCGGCGACACTCGTCCCATTCGACAGAGAACCATTTGGAGGAAGAGACTACAGAGCCGCCGGTGGACAGCGGCGATGGAGAGAACGACAGCGACATTGAGATGCCCGGCATGCACGGCTTCCTCAAGTTTCTCAAATCCATGCAGAACAGCTGGATCAAGAAGTCAGCCCTCAGCATTGAGAAGAAGATCAAACTCCTGCAGAACCTGCGCGACAATCTAATGCTGATGATTGGTAAGTTTTTTTTTATTGTTTAGCTGCTGCCGAAGCTGAATTTCTCCCAACTTTGTGACAGAGCAACATTTCGCGGTTCTGTGGCAGCCAACGGAGCGGAAGAGACGCAGGCGTCGCGGCCTGATGGACGAGGCAGCAATAGATTTTCCACCCGAGACAGCCATCTTGAGCATTAATTTCCTCACCTTCGCTGTTTTTCTCATCAAGCTGGTGATGGTAGGTCGCCTTCTATATGTTAATGCTTAATCAGGGGATTGCTTGATTTACCTTTAAATATTTCAGCAAGTGGTGAAGATTGTTAAGAGCAAGCATTACACATTGTCTGGCTTCAGCTTTAATCCTCAAGTGATCAGAAATCCCTAGACCTTTGGACAGGCCTAACATTTAAATTAATATAAGTACATACATAACTAAGACATCATCAGAAAAGAAATACTTTTCCCCGCTCTACTGTTTTTTTGTCAAAAGCATTGAAGCAGATTAGGACACAAAATAAAAACTAATTTTTGTTTAGGTTTTTTTATGTAGGTTTATTGTAACAATCATCACAGACAATAAAGTACAATTACTTAACGTACTGTTACTATTGATTAGCAACTTATGTTAAGGGTCAAGGACAATTTACTATTTTAAGTTAAATGCGGGACCAACGGACGAAAACGGAGATTGTGCAACAATAATTTATATGTTCCTGTTGGCCAAGTCGGACGGATGGATGCGGTTTAACCTTCGCCTGGTTCTGCTCCTTACCAATCTTCTAGCGAGGACGTTCGGGTGGCTCCTTAGTTTGGTCAAGTATCTTGTGGCTTGTTCGTTAATAATGTCACCGACTGAGGGGACTCCAAGGTCTTTGGCGATGTCTCTATAACGGACATACCATTTAGCATTCAGTTCGTTTTCGCTGCGATATCATATACCTGGATGCCATACCTCCATGCAGGCGCCAGGATTACCTTATATATGCGGATCTTGTTGGCCAGGCTGAGCTTGTTGTTAGGCTTAAGAAGCCAGTAGAGTTTTCTAGCCTTGCTCTCCAAGGCGCTATATATTGGTCAGAATTATCTATTATATCTATCTATCTATTATAATAACAGCCATATTATATAAACAACACTTCATGATTTGTGGGACTATGTTGAATTTATCAGGGGTGCCACAGAAATCACTAGTGAAATGGGAAGCCGCGCAGAGGATTTCCGCTTCAAAATTTCTGCCGTGCCACAGAATTCCGAGCGATTTCATTTTTCTTAGCATTGTCACAAACCAAATTCGAACTAAGGCTGGGTGTATGGGTGTATGGGTGTCTGGCAGGGCAATGACTTAATGGGCCATGGGTTATCATGGTATACGTCTACTCTGAAATCTGTGCTCACTTGTTTCTTCTTGATAAAAAGCCCACAAGTCCACTACTTAAACATCTCCCAAGTCTCAATGCTCTTCAGTCTTGTATTTGAATTGTTGAACTAAACAAATGATCAAAATGAGCTTCATTATTGCATTTTTTCTCCTTGGGTTACTCTCGCAGGCATCCCTGGCGAAAAGTTTGGTAAGTACTCTTACATTAGAGTAGGAGAAATCTAAAACAGCGAGAATGTTCAATAACCAAAATCATAGGAGGAACCAATTGCTGGCTGCACAGGCATCTGCTCCGAACCCAATAATTCATTCTTGGATCAACAGCTTATTATGCAAAAGCTAATTAATAACATGGAAACTAATTTAAAGACCCAACAGGAATGGGTTCAAAATCTAGTTAATGTAGCGAGTCAAGAAAAACTGAAGAACAGACAAACACTAGAGGCAATCGAATCCAGAATGGCAAGACTAGACAGTGTAGCACATAAACTACATGAATACCCAGGCATTGAAAGGAACGATACTTTTATAAGCGGGTTGAACGAAAGACTGGGTGGTCTAGAGAAACAAATTACAGAGCAGCAGCAGAGGGATGGCTTAGACAAGCGATCAGCCTAGAAGAGGCGCAGGCAGAACCAGAGGGGTAGGGCGAGGCACACCAGGACCTTTGACTTGACTTTGCGGGATAGTAAAAGGAAACCAGGACAAGAAGTCCCGTTTCTTTGGACCAGTATCTAGAGACTGTACAACATTGAGAAAGTGCTGTTGGGGCAACAAGAAATCATAGCTTCAAATAATAGATTCGCTGATGGTCTAAGCGGAATAAAGGAACAATTGGCTGACCAACAATTGAAACATCTCTCTGAAGCCGCCAAGATCAAAGAGCAATTTGACGCCATAGAAAAAGATTTAGCTGACAAGCAACTTAATATCGAGTCGAAGGGAAGTAATCTGACAGAGGTACTAAACGGACTGAAAAATCAATTGGCAGGCCACGAAACGAAGCTTATAAATGGAGAAAATAAACAATTGGACTATGACCAAACCTACAGACAATTGACGAACCAACAGTCAAAAGTATCCAATCTACTGAGGCAGCCATGTACAATGCCGGCTCTAAAATCATTCGGATCAAAATATTATTATTGTATGGGAATGAGCAACTTAACTGGACAGATGCTCGGGATATATGCCAAGATATGGGCGGCCACTTGGCTAGCCCGCAGAACCAGCAGGAGTATACCTTTTTATCATGGCATATAAACGAACAGCGCAAATACTGGTTGGATATTAATGATATTGAAAATGAAGGGGTATTTATGTCGAGTACTTCTGGGAAGAATGCGAATTTCTTAAAATGGAAACAAGCTCCGGATAACTTTAACGGCAATGAAGATTGTGTAGAAGTAGACTATGTCTTTAGTGAAAAACTAATAGGAATGAACGATTTGGATTGTTCGGAAGAACACATGTACATTTGTGAAAAAAAGTTGTAAAGTAAATAATTTTGCTTTAAATAAAAAAAAGCATACACCTTGAAGCCGAAGCCCTATTTGCATTCCAAGTTCTACAAATACGTAAAGATTTTGAATTTGATTAGCACAAGAATGATTGTTACTAAACTTATAAAATTAAAATAAATGTCTAAAAAAATAATTCTGATCGTGTTTATATGTATATATATTTCTGGGTACTTTTTGAAGAACTTAAAGACGTTGAGCATTAATGCTGAGTGCATGTATTTTTGGCTGTTACACGAAAACATACATACATTTGCGCTGATAGATTGCTGTCAAGTTCGGCTCGTGTCGCGTCATGGGCCGAAAATGACGACCAGAGAGCCGAAGACCTGTGGACGTCTGCAGCAAACTCAGCTGCAACATTTTTGTTGCATTTCTGGCCCGGCACATCTATTGTAGCCCTATTTCAGAGTGCTGCCAGACCAATGCGAGTCCGCTGTGTTTTGTTTTGTTTTGTTTGTGGCACCGGCACCGGCATTGGACGCACGTTTTTCCCATTTTCCCTCACATAAACAATAACTATTTTTAAAGCACCGCAATTAGCCAAACAATACGGCGGGGAAGCAACAGATCTTGTTACCCGCTGTACGACTCCTCTATGGGCCACCTGTAGGAGACGCCAGGCGCCAGGATTACCTGATATATGCGGATCTTGTTGGTCAGGCTGACCTTGTTGTTAGGCTTAAGAAGCCAGTAGAGTTTTCTAGCCTTGCTCTCCAAGGCGCTCCTCACCATCCTTGTGTTGGCTGGCAAAGGTCAGTCGGGTGTCCAGCGTGATTGCCAGGTACTTATGTTTCTTCCGCTGCTCCAACAGCTCGCCATGAAGAAATACCCCAGGGCCACATTCCTTTCCTTTCCTTTCAGTACACACACACACCACTTCTCAGGGTTCACACTGATATTTCACTTACATGCCCAGTTTTCAAACCTTTTAAGGTGCCGCTGGAGGTTGTCCGTCGTAAACGCAGTTGGCCCTTGACAGGATTGCCGTGTCGTCGGCAAATGTGGCAAGTTTCACATCGATTGGCTGGGACGTATTGTCAACGCTATTCTTGGGCATATCGTTCGTGAAAAATTAAAAACAAATGAAACAGAAGTTGTATGCCTATGTATAAATTTTCACAAACGATTTTGAACAGAAAACTGATATTTTGAACCTCTCGTAACATTGTTATTTTCAAAATAAACCACCGATTGGTTCCGCTTATCGCACTAAATACCGATACCTATCGATGAACAGTATGAAAAGTCGGTATGTACAATCAACCGTCGTAAAGCAACAGAAAACTGGTGCACACTTCCTCCAAATTCAGATAAGTAATTCCGTTAATGATTTATCCCAAAAAAATGCAGCTATCGTTAGATTAAAAATATATTATTGCCAAAAAAATAGATATCGATATATTGATTTGTCAATACTACCATCCCCATTACACACGTGCGGCTGTTTATTTACCTGCAGATTCTTGAAATAAAATAACACTAAAATGGATGATAAAACCGTAGTTGACACTGTTTGTCGCCACCAACCCGATGAACAGGCCGTATTGCGTAAGTGACAATTTTTCAAGATCTCTGGGCGAAGTAACAACGTCTTTGCAGTAAAATTTCAGAATGGCTCTTTGGGCGGCACCGCCGACTTCACTGTCGTGGAGAGCAAAAAGGATAAGCGGAAGCGTGCTGCGGTCTTTGCAGGCGACCAGGTGTACACGGGCGAGCTGCAGGATAACCAGCAATTTGACACGTACATCTGCTTGCGCAACAAGAGCACCAACAAGGTGCAAATCATTCCCGTTCAGCAGGCGCTGCTGTCTAACAACATATACCAGCAGCTGGAGCAGAAGGAGAAGCAGAAGGTGATGCCAATGCTGACCAAGGAGCATGCAGCCAAGAAACTCCTGAAGGAGTTCGGCGGCCGTAAGGCGTCGCGACTCGTGGACAATCGCGAAAAGATGATGGTCAATGTGGAAGTGTTGCGTCAAGACCTGGACGAAACAGTGCAGGGCGCCGCACAGAACGACGACGAAGAGGACGACACACTGGCCGACGTGAGCATCAGCAACGAGGAGTACTTGGCCAGCATAGTGCCCAAGTTTGACAAAACGGCCACAAAGATCAGTGAGGTGTTCGACGTGGAGGACGTTGTGCCGGCCAACCTGCTGGAGAGGCTAGATGAGGAAGCCAAGGTGGTGTACGCCACACCGCTAGAGACACTGCCGTTAGTAGATTATTATAATTCCAATATATACTTCAGAGTAAACAGACTTCTCCCCCGCCCGCAGCATTGAGTCCGAGTATCTGCGCACTTGCCTGAAGCGCATCCAGGATAGGGAGATAACCTCGAAGCAGGACTTTCTGCACATTAAGCTGATCATCTACATGGACGCGCTGCAGTCGCTGATAGCAATGCGCGCGCGCCAAATGAAGCGCGTGGAGCTGTCCCGCATCACGGAGAAGATCGAGAATGACATACGGCATCGCTTCGCGGACCCCAATGTGGCCAAGAACTGCACCCGCACCAACTACAGCACGGAGAAGGCGCTCACCCACTTCATTGTGCTGGCCCTACTCATCAGCGACAAGTACGAGGTCGATGTGAATGTGCTGTCCCGCACGTTGCGCACCACCAAGGAGCGCATCAAGTCCTACGCCCACATCGTCAATGCCCGACCCAAGGCCCGCTTGGATGTGCTCAGTCTGCGCCTGCCCAGCACCGTGCCGGCCCTAACGACATCCCGCCGCTTCCAACGCAAGAAGTAGAACACCCTGTTTGACATCGATTAAACAACTTTTGGGTGGCCGGCCGGTCAAGGTCGTCACAATAAAGTTTATTTTTACATTACATTATTTAGGCTTTAATTAAAGAATTTCTCTCGCGCGTACACCTCCAACACGTGCAGGATGGCTCGCTCCAATCGAGAAAACATAATGCTGGATTGGTTATTGGTTATAATCCTGCGTGTTTAAGTGTAGTACGTAACTCCTTCATTGTCGGGGCCTGGTCCTGGTCCGTAGGATGGCCGTGTGTACTGCGTGGCTGCGGGCGTATCTGTTGTTGTCTCAGTGTCTGTGTCCGTGTCCGTGTTTGAATGCTGTGCTGGAAAAATTATGTACGGCGGCAATCTTGTTAATCCCTCCCCCTTAATAGTTAGTTGTGTGATTTCTATGTTGCTTCTTGGTTGGCATCCGCGAATCGCGTCTAAACGGCCAGGCCAAAGACGGACACGATGCAGTACATGGTCTTGTTTTCCCAGCGCACTGTGCAGCTGCCGTCTGTATCGTTGTTCCAGTAGCAGGAGCTGGCCGTGTGCAGTCCGGCTCCATTCTTCTGCATGATCATGGCCGTGACAATGTATTTGTAGGGCTTCTGCTCCTTGGTGAGCACCGTCAGGCAGTTCTCCACCACCTGGCCGGTCCAGTTATTCACTTTGTCGTGCTGGTACGCATTGCCCCCGATGGTGGTCTCGATGGCCTCCTTAATCGTCTTGCTCACATCATCCACTATGAACTGGCTTTCTTCGCGTGAGTCATCCATTTTTGTTTCGGCTTGCAAGCGGCCAAATCAGTCGAATATCTATTTTATATTTTATGCTGTTTATCTAGCTTGTTTGTTTGACTCGTTGTGCGCGCGCTTTTGTCTCGTAGTCGACGCCTTGAGTTGAAAATAAAATATGTCGGGCTTCAAGAATTTTTTGTTCGGTCTGAAAGGGATGTCTAAAGTTATTTTGTTGTTAGATTTTTCTGTTTGCCGAATACGGCTACACTAGGTGTATATCGATGTTTATTTGATTTGATATGTGATATTTTTTGGCGATTATGGCGAAAATATTGCATTGAAGGCAAATGTCTTTTACTCTTTACTGACTGAATGGCCATGTTGCTTATTTTTTTTATTTATTATATTGTTTTTTTTATTGATTTCATCATCAATAAGAAGAGTACTGTTTCCTATCGATGTTTTCGCCAAGAAACAATCGGTAGTGCCAACCGCTTCGATCTCCTTGAATTCTACAAAAAGGACAATTCAATTTAACTCAAGAATTAAGCCGGAAAAATGCAATCTGATTTTATTCAGACGTATTGAGATATTGAGAATATATTGCGCGATTAAACCAAAACATATCTGTTGATCGGTAAAGAAATATTTATAAATCTCTCACGAATCGTGTTGCCGACGAAGATCTGAGACAACTGTTGCAGATCGTTGGCGAGCATCTGGTTAGCTAAGAGTCCAAATTGAGCTAGAGTTGTGATGGCGATCAGCATTTTTGGCCATTGGGAAGGGGGCAAAAAAAAAAGGGGGGGGGGGGGGGGGGGGGGGGGGGGGGGGGGGGGGGGGGGAAAATTATTTTTTTTTTATTTGCCGTTATTTTTAAATATTTACTGCGTCCGAATTTCAAAAACTTTCTACTTTAAATGACTGCAGCAGCTGACGCAAGCGCTGGCATGTATTGCAAACGCAACGAAATTAATTTTTGGACTTCCCCGAATTAGACAAATGCAAAACGAAGACCGAAAAGAATGCGGAAAGCGAATAAGGGGGTTTTGAAGTTTGAAATATATTTAAATATATGTTGTTCTTATCATTGTTTTTAAGTATTCACTGACGACCCATTTACGATATGAGTCCTCCTTGCCTTTTCCTGGCCTTGCTAATTTTTTTCTTCTTGATAACAAGTCTTCAGATCCCCTACTTAAACATCTCCCAAGTCTTAATGCTCTTCAGTCTTGTATTTGAATTGTTGAACTAAACAACTGATAAAAATGAGCTTCATTATTGCTTTTTTTTTCCTTGGGTTATTCTCGCAGGGATCCCAGGCGAAAAGTTTGGTAAGTATTCTTATATTAGAGTAGGAGCAATCGAAAAAAGCGAGAATATTCAATCCCAGGTGGATCCAATTGCTGGCTGCACAGACTTCTGCTCCGCCTCAGAGAGATTTGAAAAATTAGAAGCCAAACAACGACAGCTGGTGTCGGGTGCTCATCAAATTTTTGAGAGACTAGCACAAATAGACCATCAGATAGCCGTCGAGCAGTTCAAGTCAAACAAATCGGACCAGTTGCCACAGGAACCAGAAGGGGTAGGGCGAGCGCTGGCACACCAACGCAAGATCACTTTGTACTTAGACGATTTGCGGGATAGAGTAGAGGTATTAGAGAAACGGAACGCAGGACAAGTTGACACCGTTTCTACTTTGGGTGAAATCTCAGTTATCAAGAGACTGTACAACATTGAGAAAGTGCTGTTGGGGCAACAAGAAATCATAACTTCAAATAATAGATTCGCTGATGGTCTAAGCGGAATAAAGGAACAATTTGCTGACCTACAATTGAAACATCTCTCTGAAGCCGCCAAGATCAAAGAGCGATTTGACGCCATAGAAAAAGATTTAGCTGACAAGCAACTTAATATCGAGTCGAAGGGAAGTAATCTGACAGAGGTACTAAACGGACTGAAAAATCAATTAGCAGGCCACGAAACGAAGCTTGAAAGCTATGAAAATAAACAATTGGATTAGACCAACCACAGGATCAAATGACTAACCAACGCTACTCTCGGCAGCCAGAAACAAATGTGAAACTCGGCTCAAAAAATTCGGATCAATTTTGAAAAGGGATAACAACTAAACTGGGCAGATGCCCGGGATAGATGCCAAGAATTGGGCGGCCACCTGGCTAGCCCGCAGAACAAGCAGGAGTATACCTTTTTAGTGACACGGGATATAAACGACAGCTAATACTGGTTGGATATTAATGATATTGAAAATGAAGGGGTATTTATGTCGAGTACTACTGGGAAGAAGGCGAATTTCTTGAAATGGAGAAGAGCTCCAGATAACTGGCTTGGTGAAGAAGATTGTTTAGAAGTAGCATATGCCTTGGGTGAAAAACTAATAGGAATGAACGATTCGGATTGTTCGGAAAAACAAATGTACATTTGTGAAAAAGAGTTTTAAAGTAAATAATTTTGCTTTAAATAAATAAAAGCATACACCTTGAAGCCCTATATGCATTCCAAGTTCTACAAATACGTAAAGATTTTTGAATTTGATTATCGCAAGAATGATTGTTACTAAACTTATAAAATTTAAATAAATGTCTAAAACAAATAATTCTGATCGTGTTTATATACATATTTCTGGTTACTTTTTGAAGAACTTAAAGACTTACAGCATTAATGCTGAGTATATGTTTTTTTATGTCTCAAGTATTGAAACGGTACATAATTTACACTATCAGAGAAAAAGACCGAAAACAATCCGCTTCGTTCCTTCGTTTCGTATTAGAGTACGAACCAGAAATTGAATATTCAGCTGATAAAAAAGTGTAGAGTGTTGCTGTAGATTCAAAGCTCCTGTTTATGACAACGGAATCACGGTTGAGCGTCATACGACGCTATCCAATATCCGATAATTTCCTGAAACATTTTTGAAACAATTGTAAGACAGAAACGATGGAATAATGAGCTTCATTATTGCATTTTTTCTCCTTGGGTTATTCTTGCAGGGATCCCTGGCAAAAAGTTTGGTAAGTACTCGTATATTAGAGTAGGAGAAATTGAAGACAGCGAGAATATTCAATAAACGTAATCACAGGTGGATCCAATTGCTGGCTGCTCAGACTTCTGCTCCGAATTAATCAAATCAGTCTTGGATCAACAGCTTATGATGCAACTGCAAATTAATAACATGGAAAATAACCCAACAGGATTGGGCTCAAAACCTAGTCAACAAACAAACACTGCAGGCAATCGAATCCAGAATGGCAAGACCAGACAGTATAGAACATAAATTGACTGAACGCCAAGCTTTGGAAAGGAACGATTCTGATATATGTAGGCAGGTTGAGCAAAAGACTGGGTGGTCTAGAGAAACAAATCAAAGAGCAGCAGGAGAGTGCTGCTTTGGTCGAAAGCTCAGTCATTGAGAGACTTGAAAAGTTAGAAGGCAAACAACGACAGCTGGTGTTGGGTGCTCTCCAAATTATTCAGAGACTGGCACAAATAGAGAAGAAGATCGACGTCGAGCAGTCGAAGGTTGTATCGGTCCAGTTGGCACACCGAGGCAAGAACCATACGTATTCAGACGATTTACAGGATTTATTAGAGGAACTTGAGAAACAGAACTCAGGACAAGAAGAACCCGTTTCTACTTCAAATGGTAGCCGATTTGCTGATGTGCTAAGCGGAATAAAGGAACAATTAGCTGACCAACAATTGAAATATCTCTCTGAAGCCGACAACATCAAAGAGCAACTTGGCAATATAGAAAAAGATTTAGCTGACAGGCAATATCGAGTCGAAGGGAAATAATCTGACAGAGGTACTAACGGACTGAAAAATCAATTTGCAGGCCATGAAACGAAGCTTGTAAGCTATGAAAATAACCATTTGGATTCAGAGACCAGACTGGCCAAGGTACAGGATGAATTGACGAACCAACAGGATAAAATTTCTACCCATGAGGCAACCATCGAAGAGTCCGAGTCAATGCTAAAGACACTGTAGAACAACCGACACGTAACATTTCAAAAACTCGGCTGAAAATATTATTATTTTGAGAAGAATGAGAAACTAAACTGGTCAGATGCCCGGGATAGATGTCAAGAGTTGGGCGGCCACCTGGCTAGCCTGCAGAACAAGAAGGAGATGCAATTAGTGGAAAAGAATATAGACGACAATTACTACTACTGGCTGCACATTGATGATATTGAAAATGAAGGGGTATTTATGTCGAGTACCACTGGAAAGAAGGCAAATTTCTTGAAATGGAGAGCAGCCCCAGATAACTGGCAAATGGAATGAACGATTTGAATTTTTCGCAAAAACACATGTACATTTGTGAAAAACAGTTGTAAAGTAAATAATTTAATTTAATTTAATTTATTTAATAAATTTAATTTAATTCTTTGATAATAATTTCACGATAATACACTTTTTAGTTTGATCAGCACAAGAACTATTGTTAATAAACTTTTAAAATTTAAATACTAATCTAAAACGAAACTGGTAGCGTTCTTTTATATGCTGCTTGAAATTTTCTGTTCTGGCAACTCGTTGAGAAATATCCCGTTCTTGTTTTGTAAATAAAAACGAAGGAGAAGAGCCTTTTAAATTATGCGAAGATAGGCTTTTGCTTTTGCTGCTGCTGTGGTTTTTCATTCTCTCTGCTGCTGCATTGCTTGTGTATTTTTCATGTTGTGTTTGTAGTTTATGTGTTGGTTTAATTAGCGATTAACATGCTTGAGCTGATTGGACAGCCAGTCGAGTCCTTCGTAGAGTCCATCGCCGTTAGTTGCACACGTCGCTTGAATGTACCAGTTTTGGTTTATGAGTGCGTTCAAACCGAGCTTGTCGGTCATTTCAGCCGCATTCATTGCATTCGGTAGATCCTAAAAAGATTCAACAAAAAATTTTAATTTTTAACGATTTTCAATAATGGATATAAAGTATTCCTGTCAATAATTGACATATCAGTCCCGTCTTGAAGCAAAAATAACTTTAGGTAATCATAATATATATAATAGCATCATCTTAGAGGAGATTCTGGGCCACGTCAACGAAAACCGTATAAATATATGTGTTTGGTTTGTCTCTGCTTTACATGCTTACCTGTTTGTTGGAGAATATTAGTAAGACTTGAAACTCGTGCTCCGCTAGCATGCTCATCAATTCCTCTCTCGCCTCATCAATACGATCCCGGTCATTGCTGTCCACAACGAAGATAAGACTCTGTAATGGGAACAAGAAACGAGAATTATAGCAATAATCGTCGAAATAAATGCCGAAATCCGAGATTCCACTTACTTGTGTATTCACGCAGTAATGCCTCCACATTTTACGAATTCTGGCTTGACCGCCCACATCCCACACTGTAAATTTAATATTCTTGTATTCTACAGTCTCCACATTGAAACCTAGAAAGAGTGGAGCGAGAGGAGAATAAAACATATAGATTGAGTACCGATAATACCGAGAATTGCTAGCTAGTTTTACTCACCAATGGTAGGTATCGTTGTAACAATTTCGCCTAATTTGAGTTTGTACAGAACTGTGGTTTTACCAGCGGCATCCAAACCGACCATCAATATTCTCGCTTCCTTTTTGCCAAAGAGGCCATTAAATAGATTGCCGAATACATTTCCCATAGTCGTTAGCTTGTCTTTCAATTCTATAGCTTGAAGAAGTGCTGCTGCTGGTTTTCTTGCTTGGCTTTGGATTTATAACAGTTCAAATCCGAGTCGGAAAATGCTCATGAAAATATGCAAACTCTTGACTTGTACGCTTGGCCTTGGAGAATCTGCAAATAAACCAAACCAAATCTATGTTTCAATTAACCACAAATGTTTGCAAACGGTGCAGGACTCCGCGTATTGGTCTTGTCACAGCTGCTCTTACATGCGACCGGACTCGATAGTCTGGCAACTGCAACTGAATCGAATTTATGTCTGTGATTGCCCCTGAGGCAGAGTCTTTTGTTTGGCCTAATCGTTCCCCACAAGCTGACGTGTAGATAACTGAGTCATAACAATTCGCTTATGAAATTCAGATGCCTTGTTATTAAAATGGATTATGCGCTCACCAGTCCCCTTGGCGTCTGCGGCCAAGTTTTTTAACGGTTTCATCCGAATACTATCCCTGCTTCTGCCAGGATCTGAGTACTAGGCTTTACTAAGAATTATCCCACTTTGACTTGATTGTTTTTTGGTAGAAGTCCCGAAGAATTACCAATATCGATAGGTTCTGAGCCGATTATACTAGCGACGTCGCGATAATAAGGCATGTATCAAAGGCGTTCAACAGAACGCGCCAGAATGCATCTTTACAGTAGGTAGATTTATATATCCATGCAGCTGTACAAATCTCTTGAAATTGTATTATTTTATTAACTCGTTTAGTTTTTAAATATATTCTAAAGAAATCATATTCTTTCTTGAAGCGATCTGAGCAGATCTCCTCAAAGTTAATATACAATTAGCACCCAAATTTCCGTTGAGAAAACTTGGCGTACGCCATAGATATGGGCATTTCCAATGACAAAATGAAAACATATATAATTAAAAAGTCCAATTATTCGCATGGTAATTAATTTACCCTATAATCAGACAAAAATCGAAGATATGGTGAAAAAGAAAAATGACAAAATGATGCCATTTGTAAAGAGAATATTATTGCAGTGTCACAGCCCTCCCATGAATACATACATATGTATAATACTCACCACTCACCCACCATTCACATTCCACGTGTGTGTACATTTATGTATGGAAATTATCATAATCAGTTGATAAACATCTTGAAATTCAATAGTCGAATTTGTATATATCATTATATATATTTGAATCGAATGATATACAAGAAAAAAAAAAAGAAGAAAGGTAGACATACTGCAGAAATAGTGTCTACATATCTCTAAAATTATTGTATGATTAAATCTATGTACATAATGGCTAAGAGTTGATGGGAATACTGCTTCAGGGGATTTCTTCCATGCGTTTCTTCTTCATTTCTTGATTATTATCCAATCAATCGATATTTTATGGTTTTTTTTTTTGGGAATCGTGTGACAATATTTTAAATTAAAGCATATTTATAAATATGAGTACATTAAAGACAGAGTTCATGTTTTCATGTTTCATTTATTTCACTCGCGAAGTGAGTGAAAAAGTCAATTGTTTAAATCTATCATCCGATTTTTGTGTGTGTATATGTTTACATGATTAATCCAGTAGTGTTTTTGTCTTAAAAACGACGACGTCCCCATGGGACATTATTTCCTCCGCCGTTATTTCCACGCTGATTGCCTCCTTGGTTCATATTGTTAGCTCCAAATTCAAAACCGAAGGATTCCTATTCAAATAAGGGAATATAATTGTTAAAGTGAGTTCCTTTAGCCACATATAAGACCCTGAATCCCAGTTTATGGATACTATAATGGCCTGAACAGAACCCAGACAAAGAACAGATCTACCGAGCCACCGATGCCTTGAATCTTAATAGACTATATGCTCCCACAAAATGGATGTTTAGAGAAAATCTTTGGGAAAGAGAAAACTCTTTGCCACAGGGTTTTTGACCGGACTAAGAAGTCTCTGTGGTTGGGAGCCCTGTACATACCTGGTTGTTGGGTCCGGAGTTATTTCCAGTCATGGTTGAATTGTTATTGTTTCCTAAGTAGAGAAAAAAACACAATATTTATTACAGATTCTTTTTGAACATTCAATTATTTCCCTTTGGTTTATTTCATACCTCTAAACACTTCAAACGGAGAATTGCTATTGCCTCCAAAATTGTCAAAGCCAGAGTCATTGCCGCCGAAGCCCTCCTGCTGATCGAGCAGCGAATTCAGCTGCTGTGCCTGTATGAACAATGTGTTCTCCTGCTGGCGACGACGCATATCCTCCTCCTGACGCACCATGCGTGACTGCATATCGGTCTGATGGCGACGCATAGTCTCCTCCTCACGCTGGCGCATTTCCTCAGCCTGCTTCTCGCGCATTTCCCGTTCCATCTTCTTGCGTTCATTGTCCACTTCGCGCTTTCTCAGCTCTAAGGGAAATACACACACACTATTAGGGCAAAGGTATATAAAATATAATGGCCATGATCTGCCACGATCATTGCCTCCTAAGGAACAAGAAAAACGCTTGTTTTTTTTTTTGGCAGAATTAAACCTCAAAGGACGACAACAAAATATCTTTCAGAGAATATTTTTCCCACAAGCCATACATTTCGAATGGAACATCAGCTCTTGTTTTTAAGAAACAATTGCCACCCCACCCCACAGTAGAAGAAACACTTGCTTAGGTCTTGGATAAATTCAACATTTCAGCAGCTTATAACCTGAAGCATTATAATATTCTAAGTCCATTTGCGCACGATACATTCATGGAATGACGTTGGTTTACTTTTCACAAAAGTGCCCATAAGCGAATGGCTATATTTATTTGTGATAGACAAAAAATAAGAGACAATTATCAATGCAAAATCAAGCGTAATTTCGTTTGTTTGCAAGTTTGCACGTTAACGCAGCTGCGTTTATTTGATTTAGCCGAATATTGCCTCTGGCCTTTTCTGCCTATCTTGTTAGCGTATCAAATCAAAAAAATAAATAGCGTAACCCCCCAGTAGTTTATGCCGGTGGAAAAAATGAAGTATATATAAATATATATATCCTTAAAAAAAATACTTTTAGTTTCATCGTTTCCTTAGATAAGTGATTAGATCTAAATTTTTGTGTACCACCCACTTCCGATATATCTTCAAGAGGAAATAGATAGTTTTCGTGGTTTGCAGTCTGCCGCAATTCACAATTAAATACTTCACAGAAAACTACAAGGAAACTCACTAATCAACTGTTTTCATAGAGCAATACAGCTGAGTAATTGCTCAAATTTATGACAAATGTAAACGCTAATTCTGCGTTATTGCGTTAACGCCACAAATCGATAACAGTGGAACAGTGGAATCAACATCATTCTGAAAATATGGAATGTGTTGATATTGGAGCAGTGATGTAAAATAATGCTGGAAAACTATATATTCTATGTCCCACACCCCTGTTGTATGCACAACAATTAATCTGCACAAAGAAATGTAAATGTAACACGCCGCCATAGTCCGTATATTTAGACTAAAGACTTGTCCTAAGCCAAATATAAATAAAATACTCTTTTGTTAGACGATCAAAAGTGAGAGAGAAACACGGAGATTAGATGCAGATGCATCCACACCACGCACAGGGCTACCAAGTAAAAGGCATGCGATACAATAGAGGAGAATGGAACAAAATCAAAGTATTTGATGGAAAGCTTCGGCCCAGCTGAAGTTTTTTTTTCTTTTTGTGTTAATCCCCCCACCCCACCATTGTGATAATACTGACCTTGACGCAGGAGCTCAGTCTCTTTCTCATAGCGAGCGTACTCCATCTGAGCATCCAGCTTGTCTTCTTCCATTTTGAGCTCACGCTTAAGGGCGTCCTGCTTGCTCTTGTAGAGATCGTGCAGCTGCTTCCAGCGGGAGCCGTACTCGTGCTCAAACGAATTAAGATCTGCAAAGCGCGGACCAACGCTGCGCTCCTGGTTGAAGTCCTGCAGCTTCTTGTTGAGAGCCTTCTCGGGCAGGCCATCGTTGTCGTCATTCACATCCATGGGCTCCACCAGGCAGGGGCGCAGTGAGGCCGTCAAAAAGAAGCACTTCTCATTGCACAAACGCAGACAGGCACTGGCCGAAGACTTCTTAGCAAACTCAACGATACCCTCGCCCAAATGCTTGCCGCGATCGTCGACGGTTATGCTGGCCCGTTCGAGGGGGCCGAATATCTCGAAAGATTTGTACAGCAACTCGTTGGAAACGAACGGCGTGAGGTTGCTCACGCGCAAGATGGTTGCATTGGGTGCAAAACGGACGCGTAGCTGGCGCCCTTTGCGCATGGAACCGTCCAAGGCGCGCTTGGCCTTCTCGGCATTCACATGATAGTCGACCTTAAGGAAGGTGAAGTTCTTCTCAATGTTGGAGAATATTTCGCCAATCTCGCCGAAAGGCTTAAACATTTCGCGCAGCTCATTGTCGGTTATGTCGGCGGTGAGATTGCCCACATACAGACGGTTACGGCCAGAGAATTTGGTCTCCTCGGGCAACTCCACGGGTGGCAGTTCCAGTGTGGGCCCAGTAATGGCCCGCAGACGTTGGCCAATAAAGAAATCATCCCCGCCGCCGCCGCCACCACCGCGTGGACCGCCACCGCCCATCATGCTCATGTTGGGTCCACCTTGGCCCCCGCCAGAACGTTGACCGCCGCCGCCGCGATTACCGCGATCACGCTGCTGCTGCTGCTGTCCACGTCCACCTCCTCCGCCGCCTCCCTGGTGACTGCCACCAACACCTGGATGATTGCTACCACCGCCTGGATGAATGTTACCACCGCCTGGATGAATGTTACCGACTCCTGGATGATTGCCACTGCCACCACCTCCTGGCTGAATGTTACCGACTCCTGGATGATTGCCGCCGCCACCACCTCCTTGTTGGTTGTGGCCACCGCCGCGAGGACCACCGCGGAAACCACCTTGCCCTTGTCCTTGACCATGCCCTGGACCTTGGTTATGCATTGGGAGCTGGCTGCTGATTTGCAGCCACCGGTTCATTAACTTTCTCAGCGACATTTGCGGCGTCCGGCTTGACTGCTTCATTAGTAGTAGACTTTTGCTATATTTGTTTTATATATATATATTCAAATCAGTATAAGAAGAATGATGAAAAGGCTGTGGAAGATACGCACGGATATGTCTGGACCCCCAATCTGCAGTGCGTCTCGTCCCCCGGCAAAGAACGAATCAATTAGCCTCCAAGAAGCAGGGATTTTTTTTTTTTAGGGACACAGCTGAACGTTCTGGGGGACTGGTACTGTCACTGCAGAGATGGATTGCATCCAGTCATGGATGTGCGTATGTATGTGTATAGGGTAGAATATCTAGTATAGTATTAAAAAATCTCGTGTCCCAGTGATTGTCGTTAAACTCCTGCGAATCGGCTCGACCGATTTTTATGAAATTTTTTTGTATATTTACTACGTTTGAGAATAAATCGTGTGTGTTACAATAAACAATCCCAGCAAGGTGGCATTTCTTGGCCGTCGCATAAATAATGCAATAATAATGCATGTTTAATTAAAGAGCTTATTTATGTTGGCTAATTATTTTTCGTGAGTAGCCTCCAAAAATTACGTACAATAAAAGGCAAAATCCCTTAACCCCGGATTACCATTTGATTTCATTTGGTACCCATGGTACCAAAGAAATGGTGCTTCTACATCCGAAAATAATTCATTTGTTTACCCTTTCAGAGAGAGATAACACACATTTTTCAGAAATTAGCCTGACTGGCAGCACTATATCCATATGTGTACATAGTTGGCATCGAAAACATCATTCGAACAATAGATCCTTATAAAATAGGCATATGTAAAAACTGTAAAAATACTCTTCCAATGATTACATTAGGTTCGATACACATCGGTAAACGATCGTTTGACTTTCATAAAATATTTCCCAGCTAAATAAATGAAGTATTGGTCCCGCAAAGGGGCCAACTTTCGGCAAGTTCAAATCCACATTCATTCAATTTTGTTGTTGCCCTTTCTCCTTGAGATTCGCAATAAAAAATCCATAGAATACCGCTACTTTAGCGACAGTGTATACAGTGTTGGGTAAAGGCCACTGCCTCTACACGGGGGCTGCAGTGGCACCAGGTGCCTGGTGCCTAAATAAATGTCCACTTATAAATAAATAGTATACAAAATTCCGGACCAATGGTGCCAGGCTGCAACAGCCTCATGTAGCCAGTGATTAAGCCTGCGAAAAGTCACCGCTCCAATTACAAAGCCAGGACCACCATTCACAAGATCATTTAAAAAAAAAATTCAAATTATCGCTTCGAATTATAGCGATTTTAGCATCACCCAAAAAAAGTTAAATATTAAACACCCCCAAAAGTGTTCTTCTACAAACAATGACTCTGTAGATTGTGGATATAATATAGTCATATTCATTTTTAGATGGCTGGTCTATAAGCCTTTCCCAACAAAAAAAATAATGACTTATGCATGTATACATACTTTTTTTTTGAATGAGAGTAATGAACTTTTGAATGTTTAAACAAAAACCATTCTGTTATGAATAATACCCAGTACATACATATTTGTTTGAGCAATTAAAACTATAACAATTGTTAAAAATGGGAATGTAAGTACATAAATGTGTACTGAATGTTTTTAATTAATTCTCAAAATGCTGTAATACATGCACAAACTGCAGCACATATATATGAATATGTATGTATATTTATACGCGGTATTGCTACCAAAGGGTTGTTTATTTTTTTGTTCATTTTGCAGCCACCTTGGCGTACATACATGTGTATGCATGGAATCACATCTAACAAATGCACAGAATGAACCGGTCCATTTTTTTTATTTCTTTCATAGACATAAACCCATTTATGTGTGGTGGTGTACATACAAGAGATAGGGGGGAGGGGATATTCTGATCAGTTTTTCACTTACATTTGCGTTATTTGGACCCTGCACATTTTGTCTATTTTGGTTTCCTCCACGGCGATTGCGATTATTGCCGCCGAATCCACCCTTGTTTCCGAAATTCTTGTTCTGATTCTGGCCAGCGCCACCACCACCGGCCGGACCGCCATTCTGGTTGTTTGGGCCACCGAATCGTGTCTTCTTTTCGGCTGGACTGCCATCGGAGCCACTATTTTGCTTGGGCGCAGTGTGCTTGCCAATAACTTTATTGGCCGGATTGTTTACCCTTGGCTGTCGCTGCGGCAAAGGTGTAGCCCTTTGGGGACTATCTAAAATGATTGTTTCCATTTTATACTTTTAACGACGAGAGAAAAAACACAATATAAAAATTGCACAACCGAGACAGAAAAAAAGCAGCGTTCAAGTGTGACCGCGGATTTATTGATCAATTATACCGTCCAAAACTATAGAAATATACCGAAAAATACCTTCTCGTTATCAAAATATACCAAAAATACCGAGGAAAATAATCATGAACCATTCAGTATACTTTAAAAAGTACTTTAATATACCTTAAAAATGGAATTTGATGAGCTCTAAGTATCCTTTTAATCAACTGAACTGCGTACAGAATATTCGAGTGTTGTAATTTTCGTGGGAATTAATCGGAAATAATATTCCGATCCCTATCCCTGCATCCATACTACCGACACTCTTATCGATAGTTTTCGATTTCCAAGTCCGAAAAAAGGAAAACTTTGTTTATTTTATGTGATTTTAAGCAAAAAATATTCCACCATGACAACAGAGAGTGCATCTGCATCAGCTGCATCTGCATCTGCATTTTCCAGCTCGGACACAGCCGCACTGGAGCGCGAGACAGAGGTACGGGCCGAGGAGCAAGTCACATTCGAACAAATCTGGAATGAAACTCACAGAAAAGTGAGCAGTGGATGGATACGACAGAATGGCTTTAAGCGGGTTCGTACAGACAGTGCACTCCAGTTGACTGGTCAGAGCCAGTATCAAAGTCCAATTTTATCCGTTTGCAGATCTGCCTGCAATTCCCGGATGACTATTTGCCGCACAGCAATGCCATCAGCGTTGACCTGAAGGAATCGCTGGCTCCCGAGGACGTCAAGGTGTTCATTATGGCAGACACCACATATGGCAGCTGTTGTGTGGACGAGATAGCAGCCGCTCACGTGGAGGCAGACAGTGTAATCCACTTTGGCAACGCCTGCCAGAGCAAGGCCAGTCGCTTGCCCGTGCTCTACATGTACCCGGAGCTGTTTCTCGATGTGCCAGTGATGATGGAGAAGCTGGCCTCCTCCCTACAGGCCGCGTGCCAGGAGCGTGAGGTCTGTGTTTACCTGGACATTGGCTATCACCATTTGCGCGACCAGCTGGGCGAGGAGAATAGTCTCTACAAACAGCTCAGTGAGGCACTGCAGCCGAAGGAGCTGGTTCTGGAAGTGTATCCGCTGGCCGAAGGAGATGCGGATGCCACCAAGCAGCATCCAAAGGCGGCCAGCGAGCGCATCTGCATCTTTGTGGGGTCCGATAACCAGCGCTTTGCCAATCTCTCCTTGACCGCGCCAGCCCTCCAGTGGCACATCTTCGACGGAGCCTCCGGCACGCTCAGCGCGAAGAATCCCCTGACAGCCCAGTACATACGCAGGCGCTACTTCTATATCGAAAAGTGCAAGGATGCACAGACCCTGGGCCTGATCGTGGCCACTCTGACAGCCGAGGGGTACCTCGATGTGGTCGCTCGCCTCCAGGCCATGGCCAAGGGTCGTGGCATCAAGACGCAGCTGATCTCTGTGGGCCGCATCAATCCGGCAAAGCTGGCCAACTTCCTGGAGATCGATTGCTTCGTGCTGATCGGCTGCCCCTTCAACAACATGTACAACTCCAAGGAGTACTACAAGCCCATTGTCTCGGTCTTTGAGGCCGAGATGGCGCTGAACCCCGCCTGGCACATGAAATACCCCGAGGCGTATGTGACCGATTTCAAGGAGCTGTTGCCCGCGGGACGCAGCTTCCTGGCCTTCGACGAGCAGGCGGTGCCCGAGCACGACGTCAGCTTGGTCAGTGGTCGCATGCGGGGTGGTGCGGCCAATGCATCGCTCGAGACGGCTAGGGATCCTGCCTCGCTGGCTGTGGCCACCCAAGCCAAAATGGCTCTGATGACGACCAACACGGGGCTGACGTTCGAGGACCGCACCTGGCAGGGACTGGACCCGGCACTGGGACAGACAGAGCCGGCCGAACTGCAGCCAGGCCTCAGTGGCATTCCGATTAACTACTCGCATCAATAAATACCACTCCAAATGGAGCAAAACAGATCGCGTGGCGGCATGTTATTGTAGGTATCTTTTCGGTTTACTTTACTGTTATTTTAGCATGCAATTTTCTTGGATTAAGCTACTCGGTACATGTCCAACAACAGTGGTGGTGGGGGGGAGGAGCCTAGACCCTCAACCAGTACATGGAGGAGCGAATTCTGTTGTAGTCGGGCAGGTTCTCGACGGGTCCCACAGCGGCGACGGCCGGGCATCTGTCGTAGATATACTTCATGGCCACATCGCGCACATTCGACACGCTGACATTGTCGATGCGCTGCTCCAGCTCGTGCAGTGGGATGCGACGATTGTAGCACAGAATCTGGCGGCCAATGTCCTCGCAGATGGGTGTGGTGCCGTCCAGCTGCAGCAGCATGTTGGTCTTCAGCAAGTTCTTGGCGCGCTCCACCTCGGCCTCGGTGACCATGGTGCACAGGCGCATCCACTCTGTCTGAATGTTGAAGATCATGTCCTGCCAATGCCAATCTCATGATTATATATCCGGATAGATATGAGAGAGAGATATCTGTGGCTTGGACTTACCTCACACTGCAGAGGATCGCACACGAAGTAAATGCCCCAGAGACCGGTGTCCTTGTAGCAGGTATTGAACGACTGGAAGCTGTGGCACAGGTCTGTGGATGGGGACGCATAACTGTGTGAACTCTGGGATAAATCCTACTACTACTGTGATCTACTCACTGTCCTCGGCGCTGGCACGGGCCAAGTTGGAGGCATTGTTGGCTCCACCGCCCTGAGAGCGATCCCAGGCACCCACCAAGGTGTTGGCCACCATCAGCGGGATGTTGTCCTGATCGGTCCAGCCGCAGCCCTCAACGGCGACAGCCACATGGGCCAGGGGCAGGGAATCGTCACGAACGCGCACCTCAGAGCCGGTAAAGCGGCAGGGAGTAATCTCTGGTGGCAGCGTGCTGGCCTCCAGGCTGCCCAGGCTCGAGCCGGCCAGCTTGACCAAATCGTCATGCTTCACACCACCGGCAGCGGCGAGGACAATGCGCGAGGCCTTGTAGTGGGTCTGGATGTAGTCGGTCAGGTCGGATTTGCCAATGGACCTGCGAAAAAACGAGCAATGAGACGGGATCCGACCCCTCAGAAGGTTTTTGTTATACGCACTGAATGTTCTTGGTGGGTCCAAGGATTGTCTGGCCCAGGGGAGTGCCTTGGTAGGCGGTGGCATGCAGGTGATCGAACACCACCTCCTGGAGGTTGCTCTCCACCTCCTGCATCTCGCGCAGAATGACCGAACGCTCGCGTGCAATCTCAGCCTCGCCCAGCTTGGAGTTCTGGATAATGTCGGCCAGAATCTCAACGGCCTTCGGCACGTCCTTCGACAAGCACTTGGCGTAGAAGACGGTCTGCTCGCGAGACGTGTACGCATTCAGATGAGCGCCCAAATTCTCAACCTCCAGCTCCAGGTCGGTCTGGGAGCGCTTGGCGGTGCCCTAAAAAACACACACAAAAAAAGATTATATAAAATGCGGCAAAGTGTTGCGGGGGAAAGCTCACCTTGAAGGCCATGTGCTCCAGGAAGTGGGCCACACCGTTGTTCCTCTCGTTCTCGGAACGGGAGCCAGCATCGATCCAGAGGCCGACGGTGGCGGTGGAGGCGCCAGAATCCTCGCTAGCGACGCGCAGACCGTTGTCCAGCTTGGTCACCTGGGTGGCGGGTATGTTTAGCAGAGTCTTCTGCAGAGTGGCCGCCGACTTGTAGCGCTGCGGGATCGAGTAAAACGACCGCAAAAAAGATTAGTTAATAGTCATAACCTCAAAGTTCATTCAACAACACAGAAATTTTCCACAAAGAAGTTGTGTATTTTCTGCGAAATAAACTGGGTGGGCTGCCTGGACAGTGGGCAGGCGACACAGCTGGGAGCGACACACTGCGCGGAAACAAGTGCAAGTGCCGTCGATGGGCATTCAAATTACGTAATTTGTATCCTGGTCAGCGTAATCGAACGGGCTGTGGGAATTACCTTGATGAGGTCAACGCCTCGCAGGAACGAGCGCATATTCTGCGTTACTCCAAGAACACGCAACGCCATCGTTTGTTTATATCGTTGAATTCTTATTAACTTAAAATTACTTCTCAAACGTTTGCCTTTGGCGCTGATGAAAATTCACACACACACGACCTCACACTCATTCACAGGGTGGCGTGAAGTTGGCTGCGCTCGAACAGCTGTCAGGGCTGGATCGGAACAATGCGCGGTGTTCAACACTGTTTCCAAAAATCAAATTTTCTTTTTGTTTTGGTGTCGGTTTTGTTGCTCGAAAACATATAATTTTGATTATAGGCCAACAAGAAGTACATTTCATTCGAGTTGATTTGCGCCACACAGCCTACTCTCAGTTAAATGGCGGGAAACTTTTGGCAAAGCTCGCACTCGCAGCAGTGGATACTGGACAAACAGGATTTGCTGCGGGAGCGTCAGCACGATTTGCTATCCCTGAACGAGGACGAGTACCAGAAGGTGTTCATATTCTTCGCCAACGTGATCCAGGTGCTGGGCGAACAGCTGAAGCTGCGCCAGCAGGTGATAGCCACTGCCACGGTGTACTTTAAGCGTTTCTATGCAAGGAATTCGCTGAAGAACATTGATCCGCTGCTGCTGGCCCCCACCTGCATACTGCTCGCCTCCAAGGTGGAGGAGTTCGGCGTCATATCCAACTCCCGGCTGATATCCATCTGCCAGTCGGCCATCAAGACCAAGTTCAGCTATGCCTACACGCAGGAGTTTCCCTACCGCACCAATCACATCCTGGAGTGCGAGTTTTACCTGCTGGAGAATCTCGACTGCTGCCTGATTGTGTACCAGCCATACCGACCGCTGCTCCAGCTCGTGCAGGACATGGGCCAGGAGGACCAGTTGCTCACGCTCAGCTGGCGCATCGTCAACGATTCCCTGCGCACCGACGTCTGTCTGCTCTATCCGCCCTATCAGGTAGCAGCATGCAACTCTTCCCATCCGCAGAAGGTCTCAACCGATTATCTCTACTCTTTCAGATTGCCATTGCCTGCCTGCAGATTGCCTGCGTTATACTGCAAAAGGACTCCACGAAGCAGTGGTTTGCGGAGCTCAATGTGGACCTCGACAAGGTGCAGGAGATTGTGCGGGCCATTGTCAATCTGTACGAGATGTGGAAGGACTGGAAGGAGAAGGACGAAATACAAATGCTGCTGGCCAAAATACCGAAGCCCAAGCCACCGCCACAGCGCTGATTCCATCTAGATATATACGAGACGAGTATTAGGATTCATTTTTGTCAAATTTGTACACATAATTCTACAGCGGATTAAATGCGAGAGATCTTAAGCTTAAACATCAGAGATACTTGGACTGTCCACGGGAGAATTTGCTGTTCAGTATCTTGGCCTTGTCCACAATCTGTTTGGTTTGATTGGAGTCGATCTTGTTAAGCTTCAGGTCCACATCGCGACTAAAGGGACGTCGCTCCGCCTTCAAGCCAGCGGCAGCCAGTTCCTTCTCCTGCAGAGCAACCCAAAAATATGAATTTAAATTAATTAAGATTTCGCCCCTTGGTGTCTCACCTTCTCCTTTTGCTCCTTGCGCAGCTTCTTTTGGTGGATTGCGACCAGGGACTCGTCTCGCTTGTGTTTCTTTTTGTGCTTCTTGGCCAGGTGCTCCTGTTCGTCATCCCGCTGCTGCACATACTTGGCCTGGGCCATTTGCTCCAGCTCCTTGGAGCTGCAAGGCTTCGGCCCCGCTAGGGCCGCCGCTGCCTCACTCTGCGGCGTTTTTGTCCAGTCGGAACGATCGCTGAAATCGGGCCGCTCCTTGCCCTGGTGAAAGGTTCGCTTCAGGTTGTTGAGAGCTGCCAGGCCGCCCTTCAGACCCACATCGGGCAGCTCCAGCATCCACTCCTCGCGCCCGTCCTTGTCATTCGTGGAGGTGCCCAGTCCACCGCCCTGCAGCACAGACAGTTTCAGGGCCAGCGCACGCTCCTCGAGCTCCACTTGGGTGGCATTTGGCAGGGGGCCAAAGGTTCCACTCATATCGTCATCCTCCTCATCATCCTCTGCATTCTCTGCGGCAGCTGGTGAGGCTGCCTTGGGAAAGTCGCTGGGCAGGATGGGGCCAATCATCTGGGACGGTTCAGTCTTGGCCTGCTGGCGCAGATGCGGCGGCAGAGGGGCACCAAAGGCACCCTCTGGGTCTTCAGCAGGCGGCAGATTTACAGAAATTGTTGGCTTTGGGGCAGGCTGCGGCTGCGGCTCCTCCTCCGAATCCTCGCGCCTGCTGCGCTTCTTCTCCTTGTGCCGGCGCTTTTCCTTTTTGTGCTTCTTGGACTTTTTCTTCTTGGACTTGTCCACATCCTTGCTGGACTTTTTGTGCTTCCGCTTGCGCTGCAGCTCGTCGCTGGAACTACCGCTATCGCTGCTGCAGTCATCGCTGGACATGGCTGCTGTTGAGAGGAATAATGGGGAAAAATCAAAAATTACAAAAACGAAAAGCAAAAAGTAAAAACTCGTTGGGGTTCTTTGGCTTGCGGCTACGCGGTCTCTGTATTGAATGTAACAACTTTTGTGCTTAAAATTAAACAACATAACGAAGCGAGGGACGAAGCAACTTAGTCAGTAAAATGGCAGCCTCGGGAGCATATGGGAGAAAGAGAGAATTTCGGATCGGATGGGACCTAAACGGCAAACGTCTTCTGGGCCTTGCGGTAGCTGTAGATCAGGGACTTGAAGACGCCCGCACTGGCGATGTTCTTCACCGACTGCGACACACTGCTGCGCCACACGATGTCGTTGACGGAGACCTGCAGCACCTTGGGCAGCAGCGGGGACATCGACAGGTGCTCCACCACATCGGGAAAGTCACCGCGGCAGGCGGCATTGCTTTGGAGGCGTCGCCGCAGCTCCTTGGGCATGCGACGCAAGTGCTGGGACGTGGCCAGGCGCGACTTGTCCTGCTCGAAGAGAATGGCCGGCTTGCGGGAGCCCGGCTCCTGGCCGTGCATATTGACGGCCAGATACTGCTCCAGCAGGCTCATGGACGGCTGGTAGAGGGCGAAGAACTCGGATATCTGGGGCGTCACTATGTTGTGGACCTTCTGCTTGTTCTCGCCGAAGATCATGCGGAAGTCGCCCTTGTAGCTGAGCCCGGCAATGGCCAGGAACAGATCGTAGGCGGTGAACCTTTCGGGCAGCAGCAGCAGTGCCACCAGTAGGGCCGACAGCAGATTCTTTTCGAGGGCAGTCTTCAGAAGTGGATTGTCTGCGGGATTCACGAGATGCGTGACTGGCTTTTGGAGCCGCCCAGCCAGATACAAATGCCGCCAGTGCGTCAGATCATCGATTAGGCTCTCCTGCGACACCACGCCGTACTTGATGGTCAGACCCAGGTCCTGCAGCGGCACCAGCGTGTTGCAGTATACACCGGCACCCACCCGCTCCTGGTACTGCGCCGCAAACCGCGGACCCAGGTGCCGCAACGCCGAATAGTGGCTGGGATGGCGGTGCATGTTCTCCGCATGGAAGCCCAGTGAGTCGCGCACACAAAATACCAGATCGATGACGCTATTCGGGTTCGGCTTGGCGCCGATCTCGCTGTAGCCCACCTGCTGCTTGACGCCCGATCCGTAGGCAAACATGTAGCTCACGCTGCCAAGGGGGAAACGCGTCACCGTGCGCCTGTACAGGTCCATCATGGTGGAGTGGAGGATGCAGAGGTTGCGCAGCTGGTTAGAGCGGGTCTAGTTATTGTTTTATAATTACGTTTTAGGCGCTTGCTTGGGCAGATTTCCCGTATAAATGTCGCTGGACGCCGGCACTGGAACAACAGATTCTTCTTCTTTTTCTTCTCCCCCTACCTGAGCCAGCTGTTGTGCAGTGCTGCGTAGCGTCTCAGCGAGCGCCAGGGCTGAAACAACAGAAGGCAGGCAGGCACATTTTAGTCGAATGTTTTTCTATGCTAACTAACATATTATTAGTCCAAATTGTTCACTATAAATTTCAAAACTGAACCGATTTCATTCTCGCCCTCGTAGTGGTCTATTGTGCTGTGCGAGTAGTGCTTAATGCTTTTTCTTAAATTTTGCCGCCGGTAGTGTTGACAAACTCTAAATTATATATGTTTTTGTTTCTTTTGGATGAAATAAGAAGAAGAAAAACGCACATTTTTTTGTACTACAGAACAGAACATTTACAACAATAGGGGAAGACAATGCAACGTTCATCGAAAAGAAAGCAGGATGAGCATCAGGAGGATGAGAAGGATCAGACAGAGCAGCCGCTCCAAACAGAATCGGAGCTAGCAGCAGGAGGCAGCAGCACCATTGGCGATATAACGGATTTCACAACGGTGCGAGTGGAGCGGTCGCTGCATCCTGTGTTCACATTTTAACGGGTGTTTTTTTGTTGTTTTCTCATTTTTAGCAAGCCTTTAAGAATGTGGTGGCCGCCACACGTGCCTGCAACTCCTTTCCACAGGGCACCGCCCGCTCCCTGTATCTCAGCTATCCTGGGTATTCGCGTGTCATAGACGATCTGTCCCAGCGGCTAGTGGGTCTCATTGGCAATGTGCTGCAGGCCGAAGAGGTCAAGGGGGACATTAAAAAGTAAGCATCCTGCAAATGGTTCTCCATCCTCTTACTCTTTTTTTCTTTTTCTTTGTATACAGACGCCAGGTAGAGGAGCAGTTCGAGATGGTCCAGGAGTGCAACGATATACTCTTCGAGCGCATTACAACGAATCTGGACATCAAAGCCGGGCAGCGGAGGAATCCGCACATGGTGCTAGAGACTCAGGTTGATGTATTGAGCTCCTCACCGGCGACAGCGGTGGCCTCACCAGCAGAGACCGCAAAGGCGGGAAGCTGGAACAGGTGGCCACCCACGCCGCAGCGTAACATGCTCTCCGCTCGCCTCTTCACGGCCAAAAACATAATGCGGCCGCAGATGAACTTCAAGGTGCCGGTGGACAACAGTGACCATAATCCGTTTGCGCCACGCCTCAGGGAGAAGCCAAACTCGCTTAAGCCGCTGGCACTGCTGCCCGAGTACGACGAGGCGGGCAATGTGCACGCCTATTTGCATCCGTATGAGTTTGAGCTGATGAAGTTTGAGCCGTCGGCGGAGCAGATACAGAGGCAGACGCCTCTGATGCCTGCTCCGCCCGCGAACACCGAACTGATGCTCGTGGACAGTGTCGAAAAGTTGAATCAGGCCCTGGCAGAGCTGCGCCAGGCACCCCACATAGCCATCGATGTGGAGCATCACTCGTATCGCACGTTCATGGGCATCACCTGCCTGGTGCAGATGTCCACGCGCACCAAGGACTACATCTTCGACAGTCTTGCGCTGCGCGAGGAGATGCACGTCCTGAACCTGGTGCTGACTGATCCCAAGAAGCTGAAGATCCTGCACGGCGCGGACCAGGACATTGAGTGGCTGCAGCGCGACCTTTCGCTGTACATCGTCAACATGTTCGACACCCATCGGGCGGCCAAGGCCCTGAACATGGCTCGGCTGTCGCTGGCCTTTCTCCTCAAGCACTACGTAGACCTGGACGTGGACAAGAGCCTCCAGCTGGCCGACTGGCGCATGCGGCCGCTCCCCCAGCAGCTCATCGACTACGCCCGCCAGGACACGCACTACTTGATCTACGTGTACGAGCGCATGACCAACGATCTGCTGCAGAGCGAGCAGGGGCAGCCGCAGGCCCTGCGCAGCGTCTTCCAGCTAAGCACAGAGGTGTGCAAGAAGCGCTACACCAAACCCCACATTGGCCCGGAGTCGCATCTCGATCTGGTGCGGAAAACGAAGCGCTCCTTCGACAATCGACAGCTGCACGCCTTGCGGGGCATTTTCGAGTGGCGGGATGCGACGGCGCGCCAAGAGGACGAGAGCTACGGCTATGTGCTGCCCAATCACATGATGCTCCAGATTGCCGAGAGTCTGCCCAGGGAGATGCAGGGCGTACTCGCCTGCTGCAATCCCATACCGCCGCTGGTGCGCCAGCAGCTGCACACGCTCCACCAGATCGTGCTGAAGGCGCGGGAACAGCCGCTGGTTAAAGTGAGTTACCCCGAGGAGGAGTCGCCCCTCCATCTAATCGCCGTGCCCGCCTGCTCCACGCCCCTGTATCCATTCACGATTAATTGTACTTAATGTTGAAATCAAAAGATAACGCACCCTCTCAGCGCATGTCATTTAAGCTTAAGCCATTTGTATATAGAAATACGCTGCCAGGGAAACGGATATTGTATCTCTATTTTGCTCTTGCTCTTTCAGCCCATCCTGGAGGCACGCAGCCAGCCGCAGGCCCTGCCCACCACCAGCAAGGACTACAGCAGCAAACTCTACTGCCCGCACGACTTCACCCACTTGGAGGAGACGCGCGATGATCTGCCCACGCTGCTCAAACGCAATGCGTCGGGCAGGCTGCAGCTGCCAGTGGTGGAGGAGCAACCCAACGAGGATATTCCCCTGGCTGTGCCGGCCATGACTCTGTTCGCCAAGCCCTCGTCGCACACTCCGGAGGAAGAGATGCGTCTGGTGCACTTGCGCAAGGAGAGCCAGGTGCTGCGCATGCCCTACAAGCGCTACCTGGCCATCCTTCCGCTCATGGTGCAGGTGAAGGCCGACCAGCAGGCACGTGACCGCAATGAACTGCTCAAGCGTCGTCTGTGCCCATCAGCACCCCCGCCAGATGACATCAAATTGGAGTCATCCACAGGTAAGGTTGAGGCCGAGGATGCCGTCTACAGCCTGCCGCTAAAGGAACAGCTTAAGCGCAAGCACAAGCCCGACTCTGACCAGCATCCCAGCAGCAGCAAGCGTTGGAGGGAGGGCAACATCAAACCCAAACCGGCAGCAGTTCCAGCAGCAGTGAAGAGCGAGACGATCGCCAGTATCAGTGACGATGGCGACGACGATGACGCTGTCGTAGAAGTTCCCATAGAGAAAAAGCCTGTAGCGCAAGCGGGTGAAGTCCCGAGCAAGCGCCAGCAGAAGCGTCAGCAGTTCCAGCGCTTTAGAGGTGCCAAGGCACGAGGCAATCATCCCCAGAGCTCCAGTCAACCGGTGCAGCAGCAACAGCAGCCCAAGCCGCATGGCAACAACTTTGACTACAAGAACGTGGACTTTCGCCAGTTCAAGGGCGGCGCACAACGTGCCCGTGGCACAGAGATCAAGCAAACAATACGCGGAAAGGTGAGTTCCATATTCCTGCTATTCCGTCCCACATTTATTTACCATTTTTTACTTTGCTTTCAGAATCGTCCCAACAATCGGAATAACAAGCAGTTTAATAAGCTTTTTACATTTAGTAATGTAAGGAAAGAAGGCAAGAAATAGAACTGTGCTTCAAATCCATATAAAAATACATTTCTAAAATATGTCAGACGGGGTTCTCCACCACCAGGAGAATCACAAATATTCAATTGGGACAACAATCTACTTTTGTTTCCGTTTATTTGCAAATTTTTCTAAAATACTTCCTATTAAATATCAACCATAACTATGCAGTAAACTAGAGCTATTGATTATGTTCTGTATTCTAAGGTCAATGGGTTAAAGTATCATTTAGCTAAAAGGCAGGTTCATTTTTCCACATCAGTTGCGTCTATCTATTCTAACTATTTGTTCTACTTTTAAGCGGGGTAAATGAAACATTATTACATTGAAAACTGATATGCAATGAGTGCAGCATCAACTGGCACATGCGACACCAAGCCGAGACCTGTTACGTTCGGATCCCAGGCAGAAACGGTGGATAGGATTGGATAGTAGCATGTGGATGCTGCGTGGCACATTTTGGTCTACCAACAACCAACTTAGTCTAGTCCTCAGCTGGGGTTAGAGCGTTTTGAACATTTTGTCACCCTCCAGGTCCATGCAGTATTCCACCACGGCATAGACCACAAGCAATCGGCGTTCCACGCCGCGTTTATGCTTGTCCGTGATGAGCGGATACAGGGCATCCTGTTTGGACAGGCGATCGACTATTTCCGTTAGCACGCCGCCGGAGAATACCTGAAGGCGATCCCATGTGGATTTGCGCAGACTAAGGGCCGGAAAAAAATGAATTCAACATCAACAATCAACATTGAAAGACAAAACTTACAGGCAGCATTGGTAGAGCGGCGCCAGGATGTCCAAATGATCCTTGTTGGGATTGCCAAAAGCCTTGCCATTGTCGATGAGCACCACACGATCCTCACGCGTCTCGTAGTGATGCCGATCCCCGTTCTGTATGAGATAGTCAAAGATGGCCACATCGATGAGGTCCAGCAGGCGAATCGTTTCCATTTTATTCTTCAGCGATCTGAGCACAGGAATCGTTTGACTTTTAAAAGATTAATGGTTGTGTAAAACATACTTGCAATAGGTCATGTCATCCTCCCAGGGCGCTCGTCTGTCCTCCTTGTAGGTGCGCTGCCAGGGGGAGCGTCGTTTCGCCAGTGTGCCGGGCACAATGTAAATGAGCACACCCTCGATGTTGTGCCTGTCGTCGCCGCAAACGGTCTCCTCCTCGTTGCAGTAGTGACACTTGCCGTACAGGCAATAGGTCTCCTTGCCATCCTCACCCACCTCGATGCTGATGGTGCTCTGCAGCTCCTGGTCGCCCTGGGCATAGATTTCAGTCTTCAGATTGACCACGCGCCCCACCACAATCGGTGTCCAGCGCAGATCGAGCACAGCGCCCAGATAGAAGGCGTACACCTCGGCCGTATGACGATCCTTGCCGCTGTAGACGGCACCCTCGATAATCTCGTCGCGTGGATACCATTGCGGCTTGAAGATGACCTTCTGCTGCTGCGACAGGCGCGTCAAGAGCTTCAGCTGAGTGCCGCGCGCCAGATTGCTTACGCGGGTGATCGGCTCCTTGCGCAGCGTCTCCAACAGGTGGCCCATAGAAGAGTCGTACAGCGGGTAGATCTCGTTCTCGTGTGGCCACTGCAAAAGGAACGAGTTCTGTTGTTAGGAATGCCCGATCTGTCGCCTCTCACCCGTGACTCACCCAATTGGCAATGTCCCAGAGCACGCTGGCGTTCTCGTAGGGGGCCATTTTGTAGTTCTTGAGGAGTTTGTTGCGGAACATGAAGAAACGCGGATTGCGGTTGAGGTAGGCCGGATGCAGGTGGCGCATCTTGTGACGTATCATGTTCTCCAGCGCCCGGACACTGGCCAGGTGGCCCTCCTCGATGTTCAGGTAGTACATGAAGTAGAAGTTCGCACCCAGCACCAGGCCCAGCAGGCTGGCTACAATCCCCAATATGATGATGGTGCGTTTGTTCATCCTGCTGCAACTTGTGGCCGCCGTCGCCTATTTAGCTGCTGCTGCTGTGGTATGGTCTGGGCAGTCGCTGGTACTTTATTTTTAATATCACGTATACGTAACGCGGCGGCACTAGCAAATTGCTCAATTTTAGCAAATATTTTGTTGGTGCTGGTCCGCTGCTGCTGCTGCTGTTGCATGCTGCCGTTGTTCCTTCTGCGGCTGCTTTTGGCTTTTTGGCAGACATCGACAACAACTGTTCGCATCAGTCCATTGTTGTTCCCATCCGCACTAATTGCGGCCATGCGCCGCTTTCTGCTGCTTGTTTCGGTCGAGAATCTAGATAAATTTGCTTTGGCATTTTAGTCGCTGCATTGGGGCGAGTCCTTTCCCGGAATCGGGACCAACTCTACTACTTACTGGGTGCGTGGACTGGGTGCCTGCGTCAGTCTACACTTCGCTGCCAACAAGTCAATCAGCGGCAATGTAGCGCCTCTTGTTTAAATACGTGTACGTGGCCTGACCCTTTTCCGACTCTTGGCAGCCGCAGCAGCCAGCCAATAAATCTTCTGCGCGTACAGACGATTCCCACTGCTGTGAATTAAATTAATTGGACGACGCGCCGATCGTCGTCAGCACGCATTCGGCACCCAGGAACTTCTGTGGCGGCCGCTGACAAGAACAAAGCATTTCATTGCGCATCCGAAGAGTGTTGCTGCCCCGTCGTATTGTTTGGTTAATTGCGGTGCTTTAAAAATAGTTTTTGTTTATGTGAGCGAAAATGGGAAAAACGTGCGTCCAATGCCGGTGCCGGTGCCAACAACAAAACAAAACAAAACTCAGCTGACTCGCATTGGTCTGGCAGCACCCTAAAATAGGGCTACAATAGATGTGCCGGGCCAGAAATGCAACAAAAATGTTGCAGCTGAGTTTGCTGCGGACGTTCCCAGGTCTTCGGCTCTGGTGTCGTCATTTTCAGACGAGCCGAATTTGACAGCAATCTATCAGCGCAAACGTATATATGTTTTCGTATAACACCCAAAAATACATCGACTCAGACTTATTGCTCAACGTCTTTAAGTTCTTCAAAAAGTACCCAGAAATATATATATAAACACGATCAGAATTATTTGTTCTAGACATTAAATTTTATAGATCAGTAACAATCATTCTTGCGCTAATCAAATTCAAAAATCATTACGTATTTGTAGAACTTGGAATGCATATAGGGCTTCAAAGTGTATGCTTTTATTTATTTAAAGCAAAATTATTTACTTTACAACTTTTTTTCACAAATGTACATTTGTTGTTTCGAACAATCCGCATCGTTCATTCCCACTACATTTCCTTACTGATGTATGCTAGTTCTACACAATCTTGTTTTCCAAGCCAGTTATCTGGAGCTTGTCTCCATTTTAAGAAATTTGCCTTCTTCCCAGTAGTACTCGACACAAATTCCCCTTCATTTTCAATATCATTAATGTCCAACCAGTAGTAGTTTATGTCGTATAGATCCCGTGTCACTAAATCGAACTCCTGCTGATCCTGCAGGCTAGCCAGGTGGCCGCCCAATTCTTGGCATCTAATCCGGGCATCTGTCCAGTTTAGTCTGTTATGCTTTTCAAAATAATAATATTTTGAGCCGAGTTTCACATATGTTGCGGCCCACAGTAGCTTGGATAGTTTTGACTGTGTGTCTAAAAGTTTATTTTCATAGCTTTCAAGCTTCGTTTCGTGGCCTGCCAATTGATTTTTCAGTCCGTTTAGTACCTCTGTCAGATAACTTCCCTTCGACTCGATATTAAGTTGCTTGTCAGGTAAATCTTTTTCTATGGCGTCAAATCGCTCTTTGATCTTGGCGGCTTCAGAGAGATGTTTCAATTGTAGGTCAGCCAATTGTTCCTTTATTCCGCTTAGCCTATCAGCGAATCTATTATTTAAAGCTATGATTTCTTGTTGCCCCAACAGCACCCCAACAACAACGTTGTACAGTCCCTTTGTTAGTGGGACTTCACCCAAAGTAGAAACGGTGTTTTCTTGCCCTGCGATCCGTTTCTCTAGTACCTCTACTCTAACCCGCAACTCGTCTAAGTACCTATCAGTGAGTGGGTTTTCATGTAGTTTATGTGCTACACTGTCTAGTCTTGCCATTCTGGATTCGATTGCCTCTAGTGTTTGTCTGTTCTTCAGTTTTTCTTGATTCGCTACATTAACTAGATTTTGAACCCATTCCTGTTGGGTCTTTAAATTAGTTTCCATGTTATTAATTAGCTTTTGCTTAATAACCTGTTGATCCAAGAATGATTTATTGGGTTCGGAGCAGATGCCTGTGCAGCCAGCAATTGGTTCCTCCTATAATTATGGTTATTGAATAGTCTCTCTGTCTTAGATTTCTCCTACTCTAATATACGATTACTTACCAAACTTTTTGCCAGGGATCGCTGCGAGAACAACCCAAGTAGAAAAAATGCAATAATAAAGCTCATTTTGATCACTTGTTTAGTTTAACAATTCAAATACAAGACTGAAGCGCATTAAGACTTGGGAGATGTTTAAGTAGTGGATTTGTAGGCTTGTTATCAAGAAACCAGTGAGCACAGCCAAAAATATTGCAAAAATATTCTCGCAAATAAGATTTCTGAGTAGACGTATAACAGGATAACCCATGACCCCATTAAGTCAGTGAACACAGCCAAAACTATTATATATATAAACATATAATATAATAAATATATTCTCGTTAATAATTGTTCAGAGTATACGTATAAAAAGATAACGCATGACCTCAATAAGTCAGTGAACAAAGCTAAAAATATTGCATAAATATTCTTGGAAATAAGTTTTCAGAGTAGCCGTATACCACGATACAATGATTTGTTATGGGTCCCCATTAAGTCAGTTTTCTATCACCGACTGCTCACACTCCAAAGTTGTATACCCGTACTCGAAGAGTTACATATGTGTGCAACGCAGAGAAGGAAACGTTTCCGACCCCATACATATATACATACATATGTATTATTGATCAGCAACTTTAGCCAAGTCGATATAGCCATGTCTGCCGTCCCGAACAGCGCCTAGATCTCAGAGACTAAAAAAACTAGAGCAACCAAATTTTATCTCCAGATTCATGTGATATCACACTGTTACAAGTGTATTACAAAAATTTCAAATCTGGCGGGCCTGTAACGAGAATGACGAGACATAAAAAGAAATTACTTAAAAAACGACTAGAAAAATAGTGAAAATGCAAAAAAAATATCGATAATATACCAACAAAAAAAATACAGCTGACTCCACTGGTCTGGCAACACTAGGCAATAGGGCTGTCTCGCACTCGTATCCGCTAACCTGGCAGCACTACGTTATCAGCATTGTACCGTTACAAATATGCAACCGAGTAAATTTGCAGCGCATAAACTTTTTGAAACCGCAAACGTGTCTGCTAGGTGTGGAAAAGTTAATCAACCGCCTCATGAAATAACAAACAATTTCCCCGAAATAAAGATCAGACAATGAATTCACTTGGGAATACGCAAGGTGAGTGTTTCTCGGCTGTTGTGGCAGGCGGCGAATATTCTGGTAAGTGCCCTGCCAGACACCCATACACCCACACAGGCGCACACGCAAGGAACACCGATGGGAAAATATACTGGATTAGCACTCTTTCCGGTACACTGATAGAAATACCTTCAATATAAATTCAATATAGTCCCAGAAATCAAAAAGTGTTGTCTATATAATATGGCTGTTCTTATTCTAAATAATTCTGACCAACTTTATTCTCGAGTGTGGAGGTAAATACGTGGGACTCGATACACTCGTATTCCTTTCCATGAGGTTAGGTTGAGCAAGCGTCGCTGGCTGAACGGGAGAGTGGCGCTTGTGTGCTCCGCCTCGGCCACATATGGCACAAAGTAAACCGACAAATGATAACGGCACTAGAGCAAACAACAATAAAGGATGGAAAGCACGAAAATCGAGTAAATGAAGGAAAATAATGGCACCAGAATAAGTATAACAAGTAGCAAAACGCACAAACATGTTTTACACCCTCACCACCATCCAATCCGTAGACTCACACTTCCAGCACATCCCTGGCATCCGTCGCATTCAAATGCCGACGGCATCCGCCGCCAGAGCGGCCGACTGGGGAATTGCGGGGAGTTTGGAGTTCCGAATGTAACACCCTCGGTCGGTGTCGACGCATAACGGTTACAGTTAACCTAAACCACATTCATGCCAGTACCAGAAGTACGCAAATGCCAGCAAAATGTTCAGTTTGTATTGTTCTCACACATTTTGTTATTTTTGTTGTTACCCTACCAGAGGGTAACTTAATAGTTACCAGAATTTTAAAGCTAAGTAGAGCAGCCCTATAAACGGTATATGAATTTATATATTTGGTCTATTTGCAGAGTAATATTTGGAAAGAACTCGTTGCAAGGGTATTTAAATCTTCGGTCACTCAAGCTATCATTTCTTATTTGGTTGTTTGTTTTGGTGGTGGTAGTGTGGCTTGTGTTCAACATATTAAAGTAAGCCAATTTCCATTTCCGAGCCCTGTTTGTGTTGGTCGTGTTAATCATAAATGAACTGACTGCATGGAGAGTTGCACATGTGGTATTCACATGTGTTCATCAACCAACAGCTTGAGGTTGCCTTTGCGTTAATTTGCATGCAAATCTTGACCCCATTTAACAGACAAAGCAAAAGTAAATTTTAATTCTTTACAGTATTTATTGCCCTGAAATTCTCTTAGCCTCATAGGCTATCAAATCCAAATTGAGCAAACAACTAATTAATATGTATAATTTCGGACAAGCCTTCCAATCTCCTTAGGCTGCATTTAAGCCTTTTGAAACGAACGAACAAACGAACAAACAAACCAAAACCAAACTAAACAATTCAATTTAGGGCTCCCCATTCAGAAAAGGTAATGCACGATAATAATGCGTATTTAGTATTTTGGGTCAGACGTTTCTAACGACCAGGGAAAATTACACCGAAGACAGAAGAAGTCCACAGTAGACGGTAAGAAAGATAGAATCAATATTACAAGGTATGATAACAGCTCACGAACTTCCCTCGGATGGGGGACTGTCCTACAAAAATATTAACGCTGCGATCTTTTAAACGTCCCATTGTATTTCAGGTGAAGATATCTCTTTAAATATTTCTTAATATTAAAAGTAAAATACTGTACCTCATATTGTGACATTAAATCAAGCAGCGTTTCCAACTGTGTATGCAATGGCCAACGTGTAATTGTTAACAAATGTGCCCAAAACATGATTATAATTTGTATTGCCATTGCCATTTACACTTTTCTTTTAACAGAGGTAAGCACAAAGCGAAAAAATCAATTAATTTGTACTTCGGCACAGATGGCAAAGTCACATCCAGGGTGTTAATTGCTCATGTGTCTCCCATTCCCTTCCATACCCCAGACTTTTCACCCATTCCCTCTCTTCCCATTCCCTTTCCCATTCCCGTTTTTGTATGCTATTCTGTTTTTGTCTTTCGTCGGCGCTTTCCCTAATGGCTGGCGCTCTTATCTGGCCTCTCATGCGTTTTGTAATTAATTGGCGGACATTTTACTGTTACGGAACGTTGTCATAGGTCGCTCAGCACGTGTCGGGCGGAAAGGGGGAGATGGGTGTGCGGGTGCTTCGAGCTAATGATTAATTACAATTTAATTTGTTTGGCATTTAGCCATGGATAGCATCCGTCAGACAACTGTGATGAATTCTGCCACCAAAGGCAATGATGGAAAAGCGCCTGCCAAAATGTTTGAAAATGAAAAATACTGGCAATTTAATGTCCTCGCTTATTCGGGTAGGTCCTTCATATTTTGCTTTAATGGAATATGCCCCGTCCCCCTACCCCCTCACCTTACAGGCGACTGGTTCCGTATCAGGCGGGATGGGATCCATCTAATTAATTGTTTTTTTTTCCTTTGTTTTTATTCGTTTTCATTTTCGTTTTCGTTCGGTTTTCTACGCTTTTGTGTCTGTTTCAGTTGCTTTCTGTGTACTTGGCTGCCAAAAATATGCAAATTTGTTTGTGTTTTGGGCTCAGGAAGCTGCTTCAGCTTAATGAGTCAGCCCAAGAATTTTGTGCATAAACTGAAGGAACAACCCGGAAAACAGATCACGCTTTAAAGCCGTTTTTAAAGGTTCTTCCCAAGGGCGAAATGTATTGCACACATTCTATTCATCGCTATGGCGCTATGGCAACAAAAGGACATGAGAAATGAGCTTTAATTTGGGATCCAACATGAAATTAACTCATTCGTTGTGGCCTAGAATAACAAAAGACACTCACTCACCCACACACCAGCATCCCATCCACCGGCCAGCCACCCAACCATAAACACTCCGCACGGAGGTCAAGCAACGTCATTTTTCAGGCGGTCCAAACAAAAACTTCAAGCTGCCAGGAATTTAATGTAGGCCGAATGCGAATGCCACTGTGTGCGCGCTTGTGTGTGTGTGTGTAGTCAAAACACATGCTCTGCTAGGAGGAAAATATAAACAAACGCCCACGCGTGTGAGGCAGAAGTAGCGTAAAAGCTTTTAGCAGCTAAAACTATGCCAAGCGAGCTTTGTGCGTAAAGCTGTGCCAGGAGCAGAGCAGAGCAGGAGCAGCAGGCGCAACAGTTTTGAGAGTGCCTGCAGCACGGCAACACTGGCGCTCGAGCGCCTCTTACATTCGTGTGCTCTCTCCACTGCTTGGCCGCTCTCTCGCTCTCCCTCTCTTTGTCGCCTTGTGGCGGAGCAACAGTTAAAATGCCTCGCTCACCCTTCGCGGTCCCCGGACAAAGTTGTTGCTGCTTCACCTGAAATTTGTTGAGGCCAGACTGGGGAATATGAGTCAATGGAGCACAGCAGCGCCGAGCCGAGCAAAGGCAGAGAGGAGCAGCACCCCAGGATACGCTGAGGATGGATGCCGTTTTTAGTGCCTGGATTGTTGTTGGCCCGTTCACAACGTGCCGAAACGCAAAGCGGAGAACGCGCGCACTCCACACACCACCAAGTGTTGAATAGAATAGCTAACGCAGGAAAGTACCGTACCGTACCGTTTTATGTTTGATGCGTATCCCGTATCCATGCCCGTGCGCGCTCGTGTGTTGGTTAGTTTAGTGAGTAGTTTTTTTGGTAACAGTAACCCAGAGCCACGTGCGGCCATTACAAGTGTCTCGCTCGAAATGCAAATAAACGAGATCCACTGGATTCAGCCAGTGTGCAAAGTGCATATTTTATGGATGCTGTAAACGCGAAACCATTAAGGTACAAGTCATTAAGGCACAGCCAGCCACAGCTACATAACTAATTGTCTGGGCTATCAAGTAAGTGAGCAGTTCAGCAGCAGGCCACTGCAAATACGTGTAAGAATAAAGTTTAAGCTTAAATATTTTGATTGGGGCACATTTGTATGTAGATATGGCCCATGCAATGGTGATATATGACAGCATTGAGTTTCAATTATGCATGTCTTGCACAATTTTTCGATTTTCCGAGCTGTCGAGCAGCCACATAGCCCAATGCAGGAGGTAGGATTGGGGCCAAAGCGGCCCCCAGTGTAGTCATCTGTTCATCGTATCCTTTAAGGTGTTTTGTGTCTGCTATCTGTTTGGCTTTCATCTTCAATTTCCGTTGCGCATTCGCGCGTACTCCATTCCATCCATGACCGTTGCCGTTGTCGTCCTCGTCGGTGTCTCCGTCGTTGTCTGGGCGCATACTATAAAACACCAAGAAAATTACAACTTATTGAGTTGCAAAGCGCCCTGAACACTCTCACACAAACACACAGACACACCATGCCACACGCATACCACCACATTTACACAGACGTTAAGCGAGGCAGACATACAGTGCCCCCGGGAGTATGCTACACTCTTCTGTCAGCTTCCACTAGCACTGGCCAAAGGAACGGACCTCCACTCTCGTCGGCTCCCATTACATTTGCATGCTTTGTGCAAAAAACATCTGCACCTATCTGGCCCTGCTTTAATTCATCTGTTCGCATTTTACGGCCCACCATCCAACCACCCTGACTCTGACACTCTGCCACCACCCTCCGCCGCCGTTGCCCAGCCAATCACAGTGGGTCAGCAGACTGAACAGACAGACAGGCAGGCAGAGCAGTAGACAGCTGTAGTGGAGCGAAAACCGCAGTCGTGGCCTCCAGCACGTGCATACATTCATGTGTTCTCCTGTTCTTCTGTGTGTGTGTGTGTGCATGTGTGCATGTGTTGAGGTCTTTGGTCTCTGTTTGTTATCAGAACAAAAAGAAAGTACTTTGTATCGGTGTGTGTGTGTGCGTGTGTACACCTGTAGCGTTGCCAGACTTGTTGAGCATTATACTAACATATAATTTTAATGGTAATTGCAACAGAGCACCCATTAGATTAGAAGTAACCGTTGGGCCATATCGATTTACCATTTAGGAGTATGTACTGCCCCATAGGAAAGTACAAGGAGGAAATATACTGTGAAAATTGTCAACGGTTATTACAGTTATATTTCTTACTTAAAACTCCAGCGACTTGGGCCATTAATTTCGTTATTCACAGCAATATAAAATACCAATATAAAATAGAAAAGTTAAAGGCCTCCAAATTTTACTTGCCGTTAGACTTGATTGCTTTTGACTTTGTACAGTTTTTGGTTCAGTTCTTCTTGGATAAGTCTTTGAATTGGAAAACTTAAGAACCTACGAATGATGGCTCAATAAGTCTAATAAGTGAACCCATATGATCTAAATAGAAATAGGACGAAAATACGAAATTTCGTTTTAATTTTTAAACAGATCTTTTAGTTTTGTTCCACATAAATTCTTAAATACTATTCATTTTTAGTTTTTCTAGTACAGTCTCATAGCTCAACAGGCCTCCAAATAGTCAGGCAACGCTGCCGACAGTGCTTTATTAGAGCTATTTCTACTACTATTTCACAGACTTTACAACATTTACTACGAATTCAACATTTGTGCTACTACGCTTTTTTAGCTGTTGCTGCTGCTGTTCCCATTTCTGTTGCTGCTTTTTGCAACACGTTGCCATTAATACATACTTCCCTTGACACTTGTGAGCCAATAAACTTGAAAAAAGAGCAACAGTTGCCTCAACACACCACACAAACACCCGACTCCCCAAGTATCCTTCACCGAGTGTGTCGTCTGTGAGTGTGTTTGTTGTGTGCGTGACCCGAAGTGGAGCCGAATGGAGCTGGCTGGCATGCGAGGGTCGCATTCCTGCTACTGGCTGCTCACAGGAGGCCTCATAACGCAGATGTCCTTTGCCGTGGCCGCTTCGCTAGCTCGCAGCTCGCTTCGACCGTCAGTCCGTCCACGCGCCGGCACTTCCATTCGCACCATTTACGTTATTCGCGTGCCGCTCCGTTTTCCGTTCCTTCCGTCGGCCCATTCCGTCGCTCCGTGGCCCTATCCGGCCTGGCTGGGTCCTTGCGCCTCGCTGCCTGGCTTAATACGCACGCATGGCTGATATGTTAATTTTGTCTTTGGCATCACTTAGGAAACAATTAGCGCGTTAGTTTCGGCGTCGGCGTCGTTGTCGGCCCAACCTGTCCGGGTGCTGCCCCCCCACACACACACCTTTTACGCCACACAGTTGGCTGCTCGGCACCGTGAGGCAAGTGAAAAGTTTTAATTGTCTGCACATTTTCATTGGATAAGTTGGTTTTTTACGCACTTAATATTCATGCTCGTTGCTTTGTGTATATGAATTTATGACGTACAGAAAACCATAATCATAATTATTTCTTGCCTCTGTCTGCTTCTGTCCCAGCCATTATTTGCATTTGTGTGTTTCGTTTGTGCCTTCATCGGATCCTTGGCCATACATATTTATACTTACCCTTCTCTGTGTGTGTTTTTTGTGCGCCTTTTCTGATTAAAATCGCTTGATGAGTTGCAGATGCTTTTTCAGATGCGGATGCCCTCTGGCTGTGGTGCCCTTCCAAAGGGTATGCAGATTTTTCTAAGAATTTAAAAGAAGAACGCAGAAGCACTGCCGGGCTATGTAGGGCCGAAACTGTGCAGTTTGAACGGATTAAAATTAAATCAAAGCCTGGTAGAGAAAATCTATTCCCCTCTGATGATAATCCAATATAATTCTGCGAATTGTAGACCTTCGATAGGTACCAAAAAATGTTAAGGGTATCCAATACTTCGGTCCACGAAGATCCTGTTTGCTGTTTTTATTTCCGGCTCACTCTTGCGGCAAATGGTTTGCATTGTGGCCCGCTCTCTCCCTTTCGCTTTCCCTGTTTTATTTGTATTACTTTTCGTTTACGGACATTTGCATTATTTATTCTCGGAGAACTGCAGTACAAATAATTTTATCCAGGCACTGATGAAGGCTGTTGAAGGCTTTTGTTGATGGGTCCGGTGTTTTTCCCATTATCCAAAGTTTCAGTTTACTTTAATCGAAATCTGCAGATTCCACTCAGCGATAAAGAATGCGATGCGAATGCCATGTGCCATTTATTACGATTTAAATGTTCAAAAGTTAAAAAGAAAATTTTATTTTGTTCATCCGCCATTCCAGGAAAATCCAATTCAAATATGTTATCCTTGGGATTCAAAGTCGGTGAGATTTGTTGGATTTTTTGTTACTTGGGAAAGTCATCAGCTGGGGCTTTTATTAGCCCAGCAGTTGAAGCCCAGCATTTTAAATTTGTATCTCTATCTGTTCTGTTCTGTTCTGTGTCCGTGTCTGTATGTGCTCCATGAATTATTCAGCTGATTTGAGTTCTTTATTTGCCCCCGCAGAGCTAGTACCAGTGTCAAAGGCTTCTTCGAAGCTTGTTCACCTCTTCCAATCCCCAGCGGTCCTATTCTAATTATGAAATTATTCAATTTGCTTTGCTTAGATACAAATTTATTTTGAATTTAATTTGGTTTGTCCGCCGGAATAAACTCGTACAGTAGCAAGAGGATTTAATCCTCGCATTCTGTGTATGACAGATGTTGCACATGCAACCAATGCAAAGCACTCAACCAAATTTCCACAGCTATGTGTGAAGGAAAAGTAAAGAAAAGCGATAAAGGAATTCATTTGCATTTGTATCTGTTGCTTTGTATGGCATTCAGTTTCCCAATAGAACATATTCAGACCAGAGAGCTTGCAGGCTTTGTATGACAATTTTCTGAGTTAATATCACAAAAGAAGCCACAATAAAAATGCTGAAAGAAAACTAGACTCAAAGCTTCAGTAATCCAAAGACCCAAGCGGAAAATGCATTGATAGTTTTAATTTAAGGTTTGAATATTATATTAAAAATATTAAATACTCATTTTTGGAGGTATGTAACTCAGAGTTAGAAGTGTGGGTAACACAACCAACAATTAGTGGGTGTTAAATAATAAATTTTAGGTTGCTGGATTACAGTAAAAGTGCATCATAATATATTAGGTAAAATTAAATTTCAATCCCTTATCTTATAATGTTTATCATTGATGATTGATAAAGCTCCATATTTATTTAGCATTTAAGGTGCTTTCATTATGATCCTGTAATTTTATAACGCTCCATGGTAGATAAATAGATTTTCTCAATACCATTAAATTTGCATGTATATTTGGAAATCCTATCCATTTACATTTGCTGCTTCGAAAACTGCTTATTAGGTTTACTCAATAAATATAAATTGGAGCCTATAATAAGGATATGTATGTATTAGTTTTCCTGGATACATGTTCATCCAGATTAACAGTTGAAATTCTGAATGGTTTGGCCCATATCAAATAGCATGTCCTGCCAATTAGCAACCGACTACATATTTGAACAACTCAAAACCGAACAAAGCAAACACACAGATGTTCAGATATTTGAAATTGAGATAATAGGATGCTCGAATTCTCGAAGAGCTGCCCAAAGAATGCTGGGGGCAAATCAAAATCGAAGTACGGCTGCTGAAAGGCTCCGTTTGCCGTTTGTGTTGGCATTTGTGCTCGTCTGTCTGATTTATTTTAATTACAATTTGCACTTACTAATGATTAATCAGCCTCGTCTCGACACGCCCAACCCAAATAGGCCGGGCCGGGCTGCGCTGGGCCGGGCGCAACTTTTGTTGCCTCCAAATATGTATGTGGAACTTCCCACTCGAATGACAAGGTCCTGTGGGCTGGGGGCAAAGTTCATTTGCAGCGTAATGTAATCGATTTTCACATTAATTAAGCTCTAATTACTGTTGCAGAGCCAGGCGAAAGAAGTTTATAAATTGAGTCACACTAGACAAATGGAAGAAATGAATTTTCCCTGCCCCATCCTACCTTTCCCTACAAACATTTTGGGAAAAAAGGAACCAGGTTTTATTAATTCCCGCCTGGGCTCCCTCAAAGAGAGTCGAGAGCACCACAGTCGCTGGGGTAGCTTCCTGTGGCTGCTTTATGCCGCTGCTGCGAAATGAAGCCATAGATAGTAGACGCGCAGGAGTACTAAAACCCAACCGCACCCCGACCGCATTCCACACGAAAATGAAAACTTCGACTCTGGCAGATGCCTGACTGACTCTGGCAAACCGTTTGATAGGCAACTATAAACTCGGAGAAATATTTTCCCTGGGTGAAATTTCATTTGCAAATCTATTTTAGTGTTAATTATACGTGCAACATAAACTGCAAGCACAACTGGAGATGTGCCATGGAGAGTCGGGGTACGGTGGGCATGGGTCCTCAGCTGGCCAACTTTTATGGTCTGCCTAGAGTAAACTAAAACTAAAAGTTGAAAAATAAACTGCCGCAAAAGTGTACGGCCGTGTTTCTGGTGTGAATAAAACTCGCAATAAATTAGATTAAAATGAAAATTTGCTTTTGTTATTATTTGAAACTCTCACCGGAGTAGCAGAATATTTATATTAAACAAGGTAGAAAGCTATCCAAAAATCCTTATAAAATGGTCTGAACACAAAAAACTTTTTTTTTAAAGAGCAGTTAAAAATATTTATATTTATTACAGGGTCTGTAAGTGAGCCATATCTTATCATTCTTGCATACTGACTTTCGGGTTTTAAATTTAAATTTAAAATTTAATAATTACCCGATCGAATAGATATCTTTCAAATTGTGTACACCCAAACTGCACACGCAAAAAGCATTCAACATATTTCATTCAACCAAAATTCACTTAACAATTTGCGTTTATTTTTAAGCTCTGCTTTCTTTCCAATTTCCGCATTTTGAATATTTATATGTTTGCTCCAATTTGCTTGCGGGTGAAAATCCAAAACACCGACGGAAGAGCTCTTCCCAAATCAAAGGAATGCTCGGGAAGTGTATTTAAATTTATGCCAACAGCAATGGCTAGAGACTCCGCCGTGCATTAAGCAGGCAGAAATTGCGCATACGCCGCGTGTGACAGCAATGCAAATGAAATGCCGCCTTCAACGAGATTCTGGCCGCAAAGCAAACAATTTTTTGTATTACTCGCACCCCCACCCGCCAACCGAGTCAACAGTTTACATTTGTTGTGGCTGCTGCTGCTGCTGGTGCGCTGGTCTTTTTGCTTTGTTTGTTTGATATAATATTCATAAAAGAAAAATGTTTCCCGCTTTGACATGAAATAATCAAATTGTCACAATGTCAGCAGCGTGCTTCAAGCGGCAGACATATTTTCAAAAGGGGGCAAAGCATAACATTCTCTGGGCTGCATTAAAATTTTAAAATTTTTTGCATTTTACATTTTTGTACGTAAACCATTCGTCGTGTGTGTAATGCATGTGTAAATATTTCGTGGTTTCTTTACGTTATGAGAATGGTTTTGGTTATGGAATTCAGAAATTGATTTCCTTCACCATTTGTAGGGCAAAACTGTTGCACAGAGAGCAAGAGAGAGACAGAGAGGGAGAGAGAGCAGGAGCAGTGAGCAGGGATAGGAAGTTCTCCAATCAAATGGGGGGGGGACGCATCTATCAGGAGCTCCTTAAGCATGACAGGCAGGCAGACAGATACTCCGACAGCTGTGCGGCAGCCCAGCAGATGAGCAGATATAGATAGAGATATCGATTTAATCATTAGTGGTTTGCTGGCCAAGCCGCTCCCGCGCCTCCACTCAAGTGAGCATTTTGTGGCGGCACCGAAATGAATTTCCATTTTTATTGCACACCACTCACACACACTCGAGATGAAGCCAGATGACAATACCAGTTCCCACTCCCAGTCACCCCCCCCAGTCCACCAGTCCCACACTCCCAGCTAGGCCCCATTTCCAGCTGGGATAATTGTGCCAGAACCACGACCTCATTCTGCTTGGCCAGAGAGAGAGAGGCCCTGCTGCCCCTTACTTAGAAATGTGATTATGTTAGTTCAGCATAAATAATGTGATTCGATTCCCCCTATTTTGGCCATAACGATGGCCTGGACTGCTTTGGTTGCCATTTCGCGGTCCTCGTTTGTTGGCCATCAAACAGTCGTTGCGTGTCTGCCTGCTAATTATTATTTAATATTACCAAATAGCACAAATTTTCATATGCAAATCAGTTCGTACATGTTTCTCGTTTTGGGGTAAAAGCAATGCATTTATTTTGGCATCAATTTTCGGTTGGAATTAGTTTGCGCTGGAACTTTGTCAATTCAATTAGAGATAGATTTGATTTTTCGGACACTCGGATAATGGAAAAATAATGCAAAATTTTTGATCCATTTTGAAAGTACTTTTGTTTTGACAGGAATATAAGTGATTAATCATTTAATCTATTCGACGATTTTAGATCTTGGCAACTTCATTCGATATCCAATTATTTTTGTATCGCTGATTTTTTGTGGCTCTAATCTTTTAACAAGTAGTTTAACCATCTTACATTTTATACTTAAACATTTTTAACTGCATAAATTATAAAATTTAAATAGCTGAAGTAGCTCTTTAAATTATAAATTGAGCGAATTTATTCTATACCCATTCAGAGAATATTTAATGACTAAATAGATAACTAAATAGAAACTATCTGAATCTCAGACTTTTAGTATGCTTAAAGCTATGGAAAAAGTTGTCTTTAAAGTTTACAATTAACTCTCTCCATTCATCTTGCACCAGAGGTAGGAGTTGTACAATATATGTCTATATTTCTGATTGAATTCAGTTTGTTCTAGTTTTGTTTCACTTTCCTTTTATTCGCATTGAATTTTGCAAACTTTTTTACCAGTTGGATTTTTGCTGGTTTTTCCTTTGAACCGCGAACATTCATCAAATTTGCAGTGCTGGTAAATTTATTTGCTGGCTAAACGACTTTTTAAAGATCCGTCGACGGTTTGGCGTGTGTATTTTTAAGCTGACATGGATTTATGACGTCTCTCTCCGATGCCGATGCCACTGCCAGTCCCCATAAATGGTGGCCCTGTGCTCGGTGACATTCAAAGATTGATGCTTCCCGCATCCGCAAGTAATCTCCTAAATTGTGTGCATATTTGTTTAGCCAGGCAACAAGTCAACGAATTTTCCATCCACCTTGCCACCCCTGACATTCCTCCCTGGAGATACATACTCGTACGTACATATGTATGTGTGTTAAAAGGGTTTGCATGCACTTTGTGGCTGCCTTTGTGCTTGTTTAATCGCTCGTACTGGCCTCTCGAGGCATGCAACTGGTTGGTGGAGTGGGCCTGGGCCATACTTTGGATTTCTATGAAATTAATTGATTGAAGGAAGTGGAAGTGGAAGTGGTCCCTGTCCCTCAACGCATATGCTGCCCGACAGTCTGACATTCTGCCAGTATATTCCTTCAGATTCTTTTTGGGGCATTTTTGGGGCTTTTGTTTGCTCAGACATTTTGATTTATGAGTTTGCATTGGGAGCCCAACGGAAGCAAGGACGATGGGGCACACACACACACACCCACACACTCACCAAGAAATTGAAATTTCACAAAAACTTTTCGGGCCATAAAAGCCGACAAACAACAGAAAATAAAAAAAAGAGAGAGAGAGAAAAAAAAAAGAAAACTCATTGTATCGCGGCAGGTCCTTGGTAATGACAACCCTGGCGGGCATAAAAACTTTCTGCATGCCTGTATCCATATACACATCCGGCCTCACTGTGTGCTGTGTGGCTGAGATCTAAAATTGTTTCTTGGGAACAATTTGATGCATGCAGCAGAGCGCACAAAGTGCCAGGAGGTTTCGCTAATGAGGCCACGGGGGAGGGAGGAGTAGGAGGCCCAGACCAGATCAGACCAGGACTAGATGTACCAAGATGTTCAGATGGCCAAAACAATTCTGGTTATTAAAACTTAAAACGTTCTCAGATGATGAATCGAGTCAGATGATTGATGTGCTTAAAAAAAAGCTAGAATGGGCTTAGATTTATGAGATTTCAAGGTAATGTCTAAGAAGTCATTTATCATGGATTCCTCAACAAGCAGCTGGATAAATCAATTGGTCACATATGTGTGGAAAACAAATTTACACGTTCTGACACTTGTAATTTTCATTAATAAAACGAACTGTCTCTTGATTTTAAATTATTGTATATTATGTTAAATGATTTTTTGTTGCGTCCAGACGTGTCAGAGCATTATAATTCGTATGACTGCTTTGCCTTCGATCTTAGCAGCTCCTCCCCGTACCTGTAGTTTTAGTTTTCCAAATTATTGATCTTATATTCGCATACGAGTGTTTTGTGCAAACCTCATCAGAAATAATATTTGGCACTTTCGTTAGGAGCCACACAACACGTGCCATCTGTCATCATCTCAGGCCGGTGGAAAACCTCAACGAATGGAGGACTTGTGTGCATTTGTGGCTTCTTTCACTCAATATTTGCTCATCAAACACAGTGCAAACAATTTCGGGGCACACATCCACATCGGGCCTGGATGGTACATCTTGATCATACTTACTCATAAAATGGCAAATCATAACGTAGCAGAGCACAGCAGAGCAGGGCAGACTGGAACCTTTGACCTTCTGTGTGAAATGAGCCCAAAATGGCAGCTGGCCACGCTTCGGCAGTTTCACACTAATGCTCACAAAGCAAAACACCCACACAAATACACCCCGCCACACCGCACCGCACCGCAACACATCCACACACCCACGCATACACTTGCATGCACAAATATTTGCCCACGTTAATGACTCGCTTGATGGCCTCAGCCTCAGCGTCAGCATCAGCCTCCGACTGAGACACGTCCAACAACATAGTCGCTCTCGCTGTTGGGTTGCTGTTCCCACAACAGCCGCAATAAGACAGTCGTCTGGTTAGCCAACAGCAGCAGAACCGAACACTGGCACTGGGTGCTGTGGAAATTTTGCATAACATTGACCTCATTCATTTAATACAAATTATGGCAGAGCATCTGCAGGCGCGCCTCGCTCTAATAGAGAACAGACACGGGCACGGACACGGGCACAGCTATGGACACCGAAACGGACACGTAATTTTCTTTGTGGCTGCCCTCCCGCTCATAATTATGCTAATGTAGACTGGCCACCAGCTGAAATGAGCAAATATAGACACGAATCAATGGCGATTGCACTCCCACTTGCTGCTGTCTTCAGTCCCATGCACTCGGAGAAATCCAACTACGCTCCCACTGCGGTTCAATGTAGAATGTAATCTTCATTATTGCATCCCTTGAGTTACACAGGATTTTCTATCCATCTGTACATGATTCAGTTCAGTATCCATCCTATACCTCAATTCCCCATCTATCTAAGCCTCATTCTTTCTGGAACTTTCTGTAACTTATCCTCTTAGCTCCGTGAGTTTCTCTCAGTGAAGCTGTGTGGTCAGTACTAGCCAAGCAGCATTGGCGAATTCGGAGCTGAGGCTGGAGCAAACCCTGCCGAACAGACACGGACTCTGCTCGTCATTTAATTAAACGTTGCACACAGCAGCAAATTGCCTCAATGCCGGAAATTGTTTAAGCGCCTGCCGGCAGTGGTGGACAGACGAACAGGGATAAACAAATCGAGCGAAACTGAGTTTGAGGCTGAGACTGAAAGCAACAGTTTAACCTGTCGCTCTATAAGCCACACCACACCACCATTCTCAATCCACAGTGCAGCCCAGTCCAGTCCAGTACAGCCCAGCCCAGTCCCCAGCGAGTTGCCCTTAATCGCCATTTAAGCTTTGTGGCGCAACAATTGTTGAAGCGTAATTAATGCGATTTGGTTATGTTTCCATCGATTGCGGGCCAAACATGTCCTGCCTGGTTGTGGCAGTGGACAGGAGAAGCTTTAGCAGGAGCAGGGAGCAGGAGCAGGATCTGCAGCCTGTCTGTTCTGGCCATTCTCGTTGTTGCTGGCATGGGGACCATTAACGGCTTGGCTGGTTGGCTTTTCAGCTGAACTAATGCATAGCCGTTCTGCGAGAAAATGTCTGCCATCATAAAGACTTTAATGGCGTCCGACTCTTATTTTCGCTAAACGTTCTCCATCGTTACATATATTTTTTTGCACTTTATAGCGAGAAACTTTAAATTTAAATGGCTTCCGCTGATGCAGCAATACGTTAAAAATGAACACAAAACATTGGGTCTTTCGCCACATTGAATATAATTGCAATTTTAATTGATGTAAAAAATTGTTATTTGCATTTGCATCTGCCATTCTTTTGCAGTAATAATTGCAAACAAAACTGTTAGGAATTATATTTCAATGTCTAAAATTACATTATGTTTACACGCTAATAGGTTTTGTACGCTCATTAAGAGCAACTCAATACTCGTATGTATCAAACGAAACATTAAATACATATTTGTAGTATTCTATTCCGCATTCTATCCCGCATTCTATGTAATGGACATGGGGAGTATTTCAGCTGAATTTCACAAACCCCTTTACAGTTCTGGGTACTCCTGTGGTACTCCTTAAATTTCCATTGGCATTGGAATGGAATTTCCATTCCATTTCCACTTATCTGATGTGAAAATTTAGCAACGTTGACACCATAAAAATATTTTATTGCTGACACTTTCAATAGATCAACATTTTAGCTTAACTTTTAGCCAGGGAATATTTTTGCTGAAACTGCTAGGCAATTTCCTTATGTGAAATGGTTTCATAGAACAGAAATGCACTCCTGGGAATACAATTTGGCAATTAATTTTAGTTAAATAACGTTTTAATCAATACTTTAGAGATGGGATTACTCAGCTAACCACAAGTAAGCTAGCACATACATACATACATATGTATAGTTAATTAATAAAAAACTAATATTACCTAAATTAATTTAGATACCTAACGAAGTTTTCTGGTTCTGTTTAATGTTTTCCTTGCAAGCCTCAGCCAGAAGAGGTCTTCATTGACCTTACATTCATTCTTTTATCTAGCTAATGGATGGCAGAATCTAATTAAGAAAAACACACTGTGTCCATTATCTAGTTTAATCTTAAAAATCCAGTGAATTACATTTGATTTTAAGTGCCACTGCCACTGCCACGGCCCCTCATGAAGTTCATGAATAAAATAACCAGCCTGCCCTTAAAAACAATAAGAATAATTGTCAACGAGTTAACCCGCCCATAAAGCCCTCTCGTACTTCCCCTCCCAGCGCCAGGCACATCTGCTCATTTGTGTGCACTTTGACCTACTTCTGCTGCCGCTGTTGTTGTTGGTGGCTTTGCTTTTAGTGGTGTTGGGATTTTTCTTTTTATTTTAAATAAATCATACGACCCATGGGCCACACAAAAACCGCTTCACAAACATACTGGCATACACACTGAGACTGAGACATATGTGCAGGACATGAGGAGGAGGTTCCCTCGACCTGCCTTGTCGTGATATAGCGCATCGTCCTGCCCGTATGCAGTGGGCTGCTCTGGGCAGCAGTACACGGGCTGCTTTTTTCCCACTTACCCTTGATGGATATCCGCCTTTGTGGAGATTCTTTTTGCAGGGTCTGCAGGGTCTCTGGATGTGAGAGTACTCCTCGTTGTCATCATTAACATCGAGGCGGGGTAGGACGGGATCGGCCTGGCCAGACCGCAGCTCAATCCGTATGTGGCCTGCACCTCTCAAATATTTATGCCTGTAATTTGTATGTGGATTGCCTTCGATTTGTTGTCGCACTAGATTTCCTTGGAGATGTGTTTTTGGTCATGCTTAAGGCCGTGTTTATGTTGTTTAATTATTTATTTGTGCATGTTGGTCATTGATGCATGCCCCGTCACGAAAGTGGCCGTCCCAACACTCCATGTCCTGCTGCTCCACACACTATTCCATCATCAGGGACCTTAACTTTTGGTATTGTTTGTTAGTTTCGATTTCGGTTTCCGCTTCTAGTTGTCCTTTGGCATTTGTGACGCGCTCCGGTTCAGTGACACAAAATCGATTTTCTAAACTTGAACTAGGAAGGAAGCTCCTGAAAAAGTAACGGCCCACAAAATTAAATCATTTGGCATTTAGCGATGGAATTATTTATGTATAACGAACAAACGAACCCCGTGGCTAGCGTGAAATTAAATATTTTGGAAAGTGGAAAGTCGCACAGAACAAAATACAAAACGAAACCGATTTGATTTGATTTGTTTTTGAGTGAAATATTTATACAGAACGTGTGCACTTCACAGTCTTCCATAATCGTGTTGATTATTTCGCATTCATTTTGTTCAGTTTGGAATTCCTCTTTCGGCTCTTTGTTGCCAGATAAGCAGCTGTGGGAGTTTCGTTTTGTGTCTCTTAAAGTCCCTCGGCAGCTTAACGCAAAACATAACTCAGAATGTATGTTTTGAATGCCTAAATGTTTGTCATACCAGCCAAGCAGCCCTACAAGGACTACTGAAGCTTGTCTTCTATGCGATTTCGAAAGGGCAGAGCCGAAAAACAAATGACTTCTCACTTGTCACACGGTTTGCTTGGCGTTTCCACCCTCACAGCTCACAATCCACAGCCCACAGCAGCATTTTCCCCGTTGCCGTTGTCGTTGTCCCTCCCGGCTCTAAGTAGTCAATATTGTGAACCAGAGACAACCTTGCCGACAAGCACTTGACACCAACAAGTTAGACACTTAATGTTCATACATACGTACTGAGAATGTAACAAGACATGTTCCCTCGTCTCCTGTTTCTAGTCTGTCTCCGGTTCTGGTTCTCTGTCTGTGTATGTACTTTTGTAGACATGCTTAACGCTTATTTTATAGTAATATATGCCCCTTCGAGCAGAGCTTAGGGTGGGCCATTGCCATTGGGTGGGTTTGGGTTGGAGGAGCAGCCCCGGATGAAGCCAAGCGCAGCGGAAATGCTCAAGTTTAGTACTCACTCTCAGGAGCTCATATCTATCCATGTATGTAACATATATTCTATGGACTTTTTTTTGTCTATTTGCTTAAGCGACACTCTGACATTGATTCGACAATCAGCTACTAGCTCAAGGTAACACGCATCTGCTTTATCTCTTCAATATCGCTCTTCGGAAGTCTTTAAAGTGTGTGCCAGCTTCGTGATGTTCGCTACCTAGAACTCTTGTTTGCTCTGTGTGCTTGTAGCCTTTAGCCTGTCTGTTGCATATTTATCGTGAATGTGTGCGTGTGTGTGTGTGTTTGTAGTGTGTTCTCCGACAGGAGTCAGTTCTCTGAGGACAGGAGCTGCTGCCGGAAGTTGACTCTGACCTAGGATTGTCTTCTGTTTGCTCCGATTGTAGCTGTGTGTTTGATGATGACAGGGAAATGACAGGGGGGAATGCTGATTCCGAGTATCCACTTGTTTTGCTTATGGATGGAAAACGCTTTATGCTCGCATGTGCAATATGCATTTTAATCCGGCATCCATCGGCATATCAAACGGAAAACAGTATAGACATTATCTAACTTTCACCTGACATCAGCCGGATGGAGATGGAGGTGGGCCTGGCTTGGGCTTCCTGTGGCGCCTTTGTCTCAATATTGATTGTCCTGGCGCCGAGTCAAATTCAATTACCAGGATCGAGCTACGTATTCCGGAAGCTGCCTTGTGCTCCTCACCATGAAGTTTTTCCGTAGGAGGAGGAGCGTGCTAAAAATAGCCGTTGCCTGGCAGCTGAGCGCATTCAGTAGCTGGCATTTGGACAGGACTACAAAAAGAACTTTCATCCTGTTCTGCGTGGGTGTGTGTGTGTGTGTGTGTGGGCATAATACGTTTCAGGTATTTTACACATTACGTATACGCAACGCTGGCACATGCATCATTAAAAATTCAGCAAGTGTAAATTAAAAAGAGTCTGACAAGCCTGCCATCGCCATCCTGCACGTACATGCACATACATACATATGTGCATCATTTTCTTCTCGCTTTGTTTCTGATATTTATTTTCAATAAGAGCACGTGCTGGGTTATAAATGTGCACGGATGGGACACAGCCACAGTGGAAGAATAGAAATTTGCAGCTCAAATTGGTTGATGGAATAACTATAACAAGTTATTGTTGCTTAACTTGTTCCCTGAAATATACACAAGGGTTAAGGGGGAAACGAATTCCCCAGGTACAAGTATCAGAGAAGTTTTACCAATAACTTTCCACACAGTGTGCTCGGCACAGACTCGTCCTGGATGACGTGGCGTCAAATGCTTAATTACATTTCCAGCGCACGCAGCCAGAGATCCTGGCTCTGCTCATGCGATGCCATGCCGTGCCGCATCCATCATGCAGGAGGCACAGGATGCTCATCGACTAAGCAGTGGCGCGCGATTGATGCTGCTATCACATGTCCTTAGCCGTGTCTATCTGCCAGTCAGTCAGTGCGTTCGTCAGTCAGTCAGTCGGTCGGCTGATATGAGTACACCCCTGCGCCATTTCCCGGGCGTAACTTTATGACATTTTCAATTTTCAGTTTTTCATTTTGCACCTTCCTAGGGCTTTTGTCAGAGCTGCCGGATGTTGCCTTTGAGTTTATTTGCATGTGTGTGTGTGTGTGTATGTCTGTGCCTGTGGGCATGTCAAGTCGATAAAACTGTTGGACTGTGCAGAGCTCTGCCTGTGCCTCCGACTACACCTCCCAGCAATCAGCCAGTCCCCAACTATTGTCGGGGCGCTCACAGGCCCATCGCCTTTGTCCCTTTCTGGGGCGCCACATTTAAACTGTCATTGTCATTTAAATGTCTTTTGACTGTTACTGTCGCCCACACATAGGATACATCCCACATCTCGTATGAGTTACCACCCACTCACTGCCGAGCCATTCACAAATATTAAATTGAACACGGAGAACAGTGGCTTTTTGTTTAAGCGCCTCAGCACAGAGGTGGGTGCCTGGATGCCTGGCTGCCTGGCTGCCTGGGTGCCTGTGTGCCAGGAACAGGTAACAGGTTGCCAGAGGCAATGCATTTTATTTATAGCTTCATAATTAAATCTTGTTGTGGCTGAACTACACACAATCCAATGAGCAAAGGAAAATAAAATCAAACAGAAAAATTAATTTAATTTCTCATACAACAAGATTTTTAATATAGTAAATTGTCCTTCGTGCGTTCTTCTTCCTAGAAAATGTACCTATGTTTAAATTAAATATATTTTTTAGCTGAAATTTCACCGCATTTAATGGGCAATGTACTCCATGGTCATTTCTGTGTAAAGAAACTTTTAAATATTGTCTTTCTGTCAATGATAAACAAAGGCAGAATTATTACAGCGCGTACCCGTGTACTCAAGGACAGATAAAGAGATTAAATTTCAAAATGCAAAGTTTAACCGCTGAAATGGAGTTCACTGATATCATTTTCTCACGGCAGTGCCTGTTGTAATTTGCTTTTGAATGCTACGCTTTTTTCTCTCTTTGAACTAATTGAACACTTATATCACTTTATTCTCTGATAAAAATATATAAAATGTACTATGTAAAAATAACCATTTACTGCACAAAATGTAGCTTCTACCGAAAATTTAGTTATGCTTTAATACACTAATAGACTTAACGACATAACAAAACACACAAAGTATTAAAAGTATATTTTTGTAATCCGTGAATTATAATAATTATAATCGACTGATTGCCATTTGCCTTTGCCAATATGTTTCTGTTAATATGCGTAATTAATTCATTGCCACATTTACATGCCAACTGTCATAAGAGCTAAAGTAGATGATAAAATAATTTGCATTCAAGTTGGGTTAAGAGTTAAATTCATTTGTGCTTTAAATGCGGTAATGCACTGCAATGCACTAGCAACTTAACGCTGTCCCTTTCAGCCATCCTGCTGTGTTTGCCATGGCTAAACCAGTTTAATGGTAACTCAAACATGGCCAACAGCCACCACACAGTTGTACACTTTATCAAACACAAATCGTGTACATATATGCATACATCCACCTATATGTATACTCTATGCAGACGGTACAGCAAAGTTGAATTTATACATACGCGTGTCTAAAATCGAAAGCAAGAAAATGTATCTTTGTGTTTGTTCCACGCTCATTGCCACCGCAAAGCCAACGCACAAACTCTCTCACATACTCGTACAACGCGTGTGGCACCACGTTAACGTTATTTGTATGATTGGGTTCTCGGCGGAGGGTCCCTTTTCCTGTCCCTGTCGCCCTCCCTTTGTGTGTGCGATTGCCATAGCAGCCGCATGACGACGTGTTCAATATTCAATTAATCATTTCGTGTATTTATGGCTTATGCTGGTCCGCATCGTGCTGCATTTTCAACGCTGAAACGGTGAAAACCTGAGTCAAACAACCATCCCCCCTCCAGGCTGTGGTCCTGGCCAGAAGCTGATATAGCACCAGATTTAATAACATTACAAATATGACGGAATTGGAAAGCATAAATCGCGATCGAAGGGGGATGCTTTAAAAAGAGTCACAGAAGGGTAGACTACGAGTTGTTTTTTCTATAAAATGATATATTTTCATTTTTAAACGATGCACAAATATTTGTTTTTGAGCTGGCTTCGAGAAATGTTAACATCAATGTTTGTTTTTCCACAAAATAGTGATGCAAAAATTAAATTCATAAATTCAAGGTTTTTTTTTCGTTTGCATTCCCAGAATTGGTGAAAATTTTGCATCCTTGTTAAAGCACTTCGATGGCAGCTGCCCTAAAAGTATGCAACTATTTTTGTCCTTGAATATATTATACATTTTGGCATTGCTAATTGGATGATGGAGAGGTGTAATCAGGCTTCGAAATGCATACTACATGATGATATTTTCCACATTTAATTTTGCAACATTTGATGAAGATATATTCATTTACTTACCGGTTCGACTTTTCCTTGTGTTACTCATCGCAATTTCTTTTGCAGATATCGATTGGCTCACTGGCAACATGATGCGCATTTCGCTGGCAAAACACAAAATTAAAATAAAATTTTAAAGCAACAGCGCTTCGGTCTGCCCACCGGTCCGAGGATCAAGGCCTCCGCATTAAAAGTCAACTGTGGATGACTGACGCCGCGGGGGGCAAACGGGCAATTTAGTAACTTTCCTCCGTTAATTTGCATACAACAAAAGGCACAAAAAAACCACCTGCTAATTCTCGCACAGACACAGACACAAATTCAGATATAGATACACACAGAGTCGCTCCGGAATTCAGAATTCAGCATCCAGAATCGCATCGCGGTCATAGAAATCGGTGTAGCATGTCAAGTGGACGCAGCGCACGCCTACCGCCCACGCCCTCGCATACCACCAACAACAAGCACCGGGTGGCAGCCGCAGCCGCAGCAGCAGCAGCAGCGGCGGCAGCTGCCTCAGAGCCCAACAGCAACAGCATGATGCAGTACAGCAGTAGCCATGCCACAGCCCCCACCTCGGCGGCCGCCACAGCTGCAACGTCTGCCATGGGAATGGGTGGGGGCATGGGAGTGGGCGGGGGCATGGCCATGGGCATGGCTGGTGGCATGGGTATGGGTGGCATGGGATTGGGCAGCAACATGTCCGTCGGCGTTCCACCATTCAACCTTGGCTCCGGCATGGGCATGGGCATCTCCACTGTCAGCGATGCCAGCGTCAGCGTGGAGCGCATACCCGTCGACACCATCGATGCCCTGGGACCCGAGCTGGCCGTGGCCACCACACAGATGCTCGAGAATCTCTCCGAGAATGAGCGCAAGATGATCATCGAGGTGCTCAACAGGGATGAGTCGGTGCGACAGCGAGATGCCACCAGAATGATGTGAGTACTGAATGCTACAATCCATTTCTTTCTATTTCTTATTATATTCAAAGAGTTCCTGGATGGATAGATGGGTTATGATATGATGATATCGAGGGCTGATTGGAGAACCTGTCATACAGCCCTCGAGCTCACTCATATTACCCTCTGTCTCTGTCCGGGAACTACTTACTCTATTTGATTTTCTCGATTTGCTTTGCTAGTTGCTACTTTATTTGAAACCCGCACCAGAGTTGCTCACCGAGCTGCTTCATTGCACTTTTTGGGACCAACAAAGTCAAGCAATTTCCCGTCCCTAATCTACTTATTCTCTTGCTTCCTAATTAAATGTGCCAGAAATAAGTTTTTCGGCAGCAGACAATGCACATGCCCGGGAAGCTGCACTTGCACTTGCACCCCGCACTCCAATTGCAGATGCTAATGCACTTAGAACAAGCATTTTATTGACTGCAAAAACTTTGCCATCGTCGTCGAGTGGCATCCTTTGCTGCTGGCAGGCAGCGTGCCCTACGTCTACGGTGGCTAGGTCCTACCTACGCACGTCTCGAACATTCGAAAACCGCAATTTATGGCCCGACATTTGTGCAGAGCAATGCGGTGTGCGGGCAGCGGAATAGAGAGTATTCTGCACTGAGCAAAAAAATTAAACACTTTCTTTGTAAATCTCAGGTTTGGTGTTGCATTAAAAATAATATTAATTTAAGCTATTTCAGTACATCTGGAGGCTGCAAATTTTGAAAACCTTTTGACTATTCTATTCATCAAGAAAAAAGGGTTCACAGATTTTTACTTAATACTCCAATCTATGCCAAATAATAAAAAATTAAAATTAAATTTAAATTTAGTTCAATGTTAGAACATTTTCTGGTTCTTGATGATTTCATTTTTAGTTCGAAGTTTTTCCCGCAGTGTGTCGTCTGCTGATTGGGATAACGGGATATGTGCCTGGGTCACGACTCACCTGGCGGCACCTGGGCGACAAATCACGCGCCCCTCGCAGTAGCATTCATCCAGTCAGGGGTCGGTCCCGGTCCCTGTCCTTGGCAGTCTCTGGCAGTGCTCCTTGCCGGCGGTATTAAATTGATATGCGCACAAAATTGTTTTCATTTGGCAAGCGTCTTTTTGTACCAGTTGCCAGCGTCTCCTGGTGGCTCTGGTGAGCCCGTTGGGTGGTGGGCAGAGGCACCAGCACTGAGCTTGTTTCGCCTCCTTTTCAATAGCTTGGGACAAACACACTCGAGGAGCAACAATTTATCGCAGCTTGGGCATGCTGACACTGGCTGCTGTATTGTTTTTTCTTCTATGCGCAATGCTCTCTCTCCTCGTGTACTTAATGCGTCGTTAGCGAGCAGAACCCGAACCAGAACGGAGGCTGCGAGGTGGCTTGAAGGTAGTCAGATTCCAGTTTTATGTTGCATTGGCATTGGCATTCAAATAACTTGAAAGTGTTTTCATTGTTACGCCTGTCGCTGCGACTGCCGCTGCTGCTGCTGCCACAAAATGGAAAGCAATTTTATTGTCCTCCGTCTCCTTGTCGACATCCCCACTCCCCATTTGGGCATGACATGCGTCGACGTACACGCTTTCCCTTTTAGACAATTATTTTTTAGGCCTTGTGGGCCTCGATTTGGGCCTCGATTTCGATCGATACGCCCAGTCATCGATTGGTTGAATTTCACTTTAAGCCATAAAGTACATGGCAATTTTTTTCTCATTTGAAGGCTGTTTGTAGGTGCCATGGAACTGCCATGCACTGCCATTTAAATCCAGAGATTTTAAAGCTTGTATTTCAGTTTGCCAACCGCGAAAATTAACGATATTTAAAGAGTGATTTTCCCTGAAATATATGCTACTTTTAAAGAGTAAATTTATCATATTTCCTCACACTGAAAAATCGATGACGAACTTATTGCTTTGGAAAGGGGATTGTAGCTGGTGCATAATTAATTAATTTTATGATGCCCAGCACTGCTCGAAATGCAATCACAGTCGTGTACTTAAAAGTTATGACAGCCATTAATGACTCCGGGGCATGGGACATGGAACATGGAACATGGCACAGACGTATGGATACTTGCGAGTGTGTCGTAACTTGTCGTCCCCCGGCCTGGCTAAAATAATTTAATGATGGTTTTTTGTGGCCGGCATATAAACAGCTTGACCCACCCACCTCCGCACCATCATCTCAAATAATCTACACACATAAATCCTTTCCGCTGGCAACAGCGCTCCTTTCCTTTCCTATTCCTTTCAAATCAATTTTCTTTGCATCGCATCCCATTCCCATTCTCATCCCATAGCACCGTCCACTCTCTGGGATCGGTTGGCTGGGCTCATTTACTCGTTTCAGCTGAAGTGCGGCTCTCAGGCGGCTCTGATTGCTTAATCATGTTGGTCACTGTTGTAACGGAAATAGCTAAATTGAAAAACGCCATTGGAGATTGGCAGTGGCAGTGGCCCAGGAAGGATGTGCCTGCCGTCCGAGTGGGTCACATGTGGCAGGTCTCCGTCACCCTGGCCACGCGTGGTCTGCCACCCACCCAGCTGGGGCAACAATTGATGCTTTCATCGGCATTAAGTCCGCTAAGGCAACAATAAAGAGCCCTCCTGCTTATGAAACCCTGATGAATGGAAATGCAAAGTGTCCCCTGCTGAGTGCCGCCATTCAAGCATGCCCCGGCTGGGCTCACTGATTATGCAAATAATTCAGAATTCAGAATATAATACTCATACGTAAAAGCTATTCCTTTGTGTGGCAACATCTCGGATTTTAGAGCGTCTTTTTATTTTTAGGAATTATTGTGTTATAAGTAGGCATAAATGGCAATTTGGTTATATACATATATTTTGATGGTGTTGTTGTGTTGTTGTGTTTGTTGTTGTGTTATTACGAGTGTAACACTAAAACTGATTCACCCGAAAAAAGAGGGAGATTTAATATATTGTTTGTTTGTTTGATTGCTTGTAGAAATAGTTAAGCACTTCAAATAATTTTGGGATGTGTAAGTCTAATATTTAGACTTTTCCTATTTAATGCGAAATATTCTTAATAAATTGGGCAGTTGTTTTGCCTAATTGCTGGGCTAACACAAAATCTTTTAGGTACTTTATATTGTTTTTTTAAGCATAGTCTGTGAATTTGTATGTGCGAAACAAATCCTTGAAACAACTGAGATTATGGGTTTTAAGTTGCCAAGCTGCATGTCCACACTTGATAATTGATGGCACACGATAGAAGATTAATTCTGGTAAAAAGCTTTAACCATAAACACGCTCTGTTTGTGTATGAATAATCCACAATTAATTGGCTGCCACAAATTGAAGAATTCACTCCTGTTGATGGGGTTGAACGGGTCCGGAGATGTGGCTGCCGAGCTGCACACACATTTGCCATTAGCCAAAGTGGCCGCCGCATTCACACCTGGCAACGCCCACTCCGCATTGAAGGCAATTAATGTGCAAATCTCCAGCGAACTGTTTCCGACTGACTCCGGGGGCTCTGCTCGGCATCTCGCCTCACGTGTGCGACACGTTGTCACTGATGCGATGGATGGCCATCCACCAGTTTCTCCCTCGCTGACTTGGCAAGCTTTCCATTTCCCTTTGCTGCCACTGCTGCAGTATTCCTGATAACTTTTTCTTCAGCCATGGCTAGGACACAAACAAACTGCAGAGCGCAAAGGTGCACAGTGAGTCGCAGAACAGACTAGAGGAATAGTAAAATTCGCTTAAAAGAATATTAAATAAAAATACAAAAATTCTGCCTTTTTTAAAAGATTTTTGCATTAATTTTTTATTTTATTATGAAGTATTTTATGCAAATATTTATTTATTGATTGGTGTGTTTTTCTTTGGATTTTTCCATTTCTATTTGTGAAGGCACATTCCATAAAATTTTCCTTGCAATAAGCTGCTTATATAAGTATACTCAGACATTCCTTTTAAAGTTGCTCAAGGACTTCATTTAAATTATGATTAACCACTGTGCCCTGGTTCCAGTGGCAGTGAAAACAAACTTACTTAATTTCCGCTCATCCACGCAGGCAGACAGACAGACAGAGACACAGACACAAACACGTGCTCAAAGCGCCAGGAATGGGCGGAAAAGGGGCGGGTAGGGATGTACAATGTACATTCATCTAGTTAATACATACAGATAATGTTGATAATACTTGTTGAGTAAATTAAATCTAATGGAGCGCTCGTTCATCATTCGCTGGCACAGAGCAGATAACTTAATTAAATGTTTTGCCAACAAATGTTTGCCGCATTCTCAGCGGTCGAAGATGTCTTCGGCCATAATGGGAAAAAGCTAAAGATGAAGCGAAAGATAAAGCAAAAGATAAAGACAAAGATAAAGAAAAAGATAAAGCTGAAGCCGAAGCAAAATCTACAGCCATGGGCAGACTACTTTTACTTGTTGCGTCGCAGTTGTTCTGGATTTGGTTTTGCTTTCCCTGGGGGCCTAGTGCTCAGGGCCGCATCGTTCTGGCTAGGTCTGGCCTGCACATTTCACTTGCTAATGTTGTTGATGACTTTTAATTATAATTTCGCTGCTAGGCTACGGCAATGGCTGCTCATTTGGCAGCCCAGCCAAGTTCCAAGTTCCAACATCCACAGCCACTTCCCGGTTATGGCCATCAAAATGAACTGAAAAGTTTTGCGCAGTCAGCCGTAACCACTGCAGGCCTTTCAAGAGTCTCGTCTCTGTTGCCATGTTCCTTCCCCCCTCCCAACACTTTTATTACACTGTCTTTATGTATTTTGTCATCATCCACTTTAATTGGTCGATTAACGCCCACTCACCAGAGCCTGGGATCGGCTCATTAGCCAGCCTAGGAGGTGAGCCCGAGCCCGAGCCCCAGTCCGAGTCTTAGGTGTGCGACCCGCATGACCTCATAGCCTCATGGCCGGGTCCTGTGTCCCAGACACCCGTCTTTGATTTCACTTCATTTGATATCCTATCAGCACTAGGATATCTCAGTGTTCTGCATAGTTGAAGGGTTGAAGTGCTCTCAGCACCTGCAGTTTCGCATGCAAATTGGCAGTCCCGCGGCAAGTCTAATTAATGGCACACATGCCACATACACAACAGTTGCCATTTGCGGGCAGTCCGGAATGTTAATCAACACAAACAAAGGCTGCGGGCAGGCCCTGGCAAATATTTCCCAAAGTGCCGCCGCATTACACACAATAATTAAATACAATTTAAAATGTTATTCAACAATTATGAAATTTGTCAGTGCCGCCGCATGTCACCAGAGTCGGGCCATGGCATGACATGGGAGGGCATGGGCATGGGATGGCATGTTCTACTCGTGCAGTGCAACTCGTTATAACTGCACCACTCGAAGACTCCCACCCACCCCATCCGCCCAGGAGCTCTGTGAAAATGTTGACTGCCAATTTTCCCATGCAAACGGAAGGAAAAGAGGAAAGTCTAAAATTTTGTTGGCAAACTCTGCAGATACTCTGCTTGTGGAAACGCAAACTGTGACGTTTTTTTTCTATTAATATTTTGAATTTAAGGTTAAAGCTTTTATATTACTCTGAAAATATTAATTTTACTTCATAAAATAAATCTACTCAAACTTCGACACAAAATCAGCAAAAATATTCATATCTTAGAAGATGCAAAGGTTTTTTTATTATAGGTATTTAATAGTTTCTCACAACCTTTGGAGTGGAAAGCAGAAAACTAATCTGTTCGTTTGGACAGCGATTGGAGAGTAATTTAAAAATCTACTCAATATTCAGACGTCGAAGTTGCCTTTCAAAAATATAAATTTGTGCATGTCATTAGCCATTTCTCATATCGCTTAAAGGTTTTTATTCTGATTAAATCTGCTACTGCTTATCCAATAATCCTCTTATGCCAACTGTGGGGAGTGTGGGGGGAATGCCATAAGGAATATACCCGCCGCTAGATCAAATTGCCCGTGGTCAGTGTATAAATATGCGCCTAATGCATCGGTTTGGGAACATTTTCTCTTTTCACGCGAAAAGTAGTCTGGTGGCTGCCCCATCTTGTAGCGACAAGAACAATGCCACTCGGCTTTCTCATACGTAATTGAACTGATAGCGGGGCGACGGACGACATCGCCAGGCGCGCATTCTGGCTAATGATAATGGAAGAAGGGCGACTGCTTCCAGGTATCAGCTGACAGACAGAGAGCAAGAGCGAGAGAGTGAGAGAGTGAGAGAGGAACGCACCGCAGCTCAGTGCGCTCTCTTGGCCGTCTTTCAACCTGTAGCTTTCAACCGGGTGGCGGCGGGTTGCTGGTTGCTTCAACCGTTCAAATCTCGGCGATCGACTTCCATTCCAGAGCCGACTTCAGTCAACGAAACCGTCTCGAGCCGAGCGAACGTCGCTGTGTTCCAGCTCGCATCCGAAAAATACAACGACTGAACGACCGTGCGCCGGTATTGGTGATACCTTAGTGTGTGTGCGTGTGTGTGAGTGCGATGAGATTGCCGGTTTGAGATTTGTGTCTTTCTACCTGTGCGCCGCTGCCAGTGTGTTCTTTTTTGTTCCTCTTTTTATTGTGGCGCGGCTGATATAAGAATTACACACCCATACGAAAAGTATCTGACAGATACCGCACGCAGCGCCATCGAATGGTATGCAAAACAGCAGCGACATCGAAACGCGAAGCAACGAACCCCAAACCCCCACCCCCAAAAAGAAAACGAATTTGGATAATTTCCTTGCCAAACAACAGAGAATTTTGGCATCTGGCATCCACAGATTGCCAGGCAGCCTTCAACGAACGACTTCTAGTGGATACCAAAAGCAGAGTATCTCAGAACCAAAAGGTAAGAGAAACACACGCTCTCTCCTCGCATAGCTACAGCTGTGCCTCATTGCTGTTGCTATTGTAATTGCTGCTGCTGGCTGCATCTGAGCTGCTGCCTGCACAGAAGGAATTCGCTCGCAGTCGGGTTCTGATTATTTTAACGGTTTATAAATTTAATTAATACCCAGAACAGAAAAAAGTAGAGGGAGAGAGAGAGAGAGAGAGTGGGTGAGAGAGAGGCAGAGCTGTGAAGTCAAAGAACAAAGAAGCAACGTCACCGCAAAGGTAAAATATACTCGCACTTACAGTCTCCCCATTCTGCTGCTCCTTCTCCTCTCCCTCTCTCTCTCTCTGTATCAATGTCTCTTGGAATGTCCCAATGTTTTCTGTTCGGTTGACTTACACACACAAACACACACACACACACACACACAGCTCACGGCTGTGTGCGTTGCACCCACTCCGCGAATGCGTGGAGGCTCCACTTTGGTGCGCCTGTATCTGGCAGATACTTTCAGTCAGCTCATGTGCCTCGCTCTCAGCTACTTCCCTCTATCCCCGCTTCTTGTAGAAATTGCCGAGGCTAAGCCCGGTTAAATTTGTATGCACAGGTCTAAGCCTTTTTGATGTGCGCCTTGTTGCCGTTTGACAGCGCCGAAGATTCCAGTCCATTACCAGGGCCAACACCGTTTGATAGTCGCGTTCGAGGCTCTAACTGAAACTCGATTTGCAACGCGGCTGTGACGGTGAAAAAATTACGAGCTAGCAGCGCCTGACATGAGTAATACTGCCACACACCCACAAAAGAAACAACAGAGAACAGCAACAATAAATAGAAACAGTATCTGTTCGCTAGAGCAAAGTATCTTGTAGGTGTGAAATGATTTGAGGGCGGTTACCAGCAAAGTGCCAACAATTGGCGTCAATCGTTTCGTTGCTGTCGATGGAGAGGGCATTGGGTAAGACACTCGAATGCCCATTCGTCGTTCTCCCATTGCCACTTGGACAAAAGGAAGCGTAAATCATAGTTCAAGTTCATGTCAAGATTATTTCTCACGCTCTCAATGCTTGTGTCAAGCTACCAGAAACTACTTGGCATGTTGGGAAGATAAAAGTACGACATAGAAAGTAATTGGGGAATGTATTAAAAAGTCTCGTATTATTGGAAGAATTTCTGTGTACTTCACGTGCAAGGCAGGAGTGCATCGGAGAAAATATGAATTCAAATGAATATAGAGGTGGATGTACCAGGTATCTAAGCTGTTAAAAGTTGTGAACTTTCTAGGGTCTGAATATCTTTAGATCAACTACATGAATTGTCTTGCTCCCAACTCATAAAAAGCTCAACTGATCTGATGATTTTCTTTTTTTAACAACTAAATGTAGGTACATGTATATTTTCTACATGCATAAATCTCTCTCGCTCTTAGCTGAAATACTTGTAGTAAGCATCAGATTGGGTTTAATTGGCACTTTGCTGCATGGCCATTAAGCTGAAAATTCTTGACTTTCGACTTGACACTGATGCTTGGCTTGGGGGAATGTACTTTTTATTATTTGTTAGTTTTGGAAAAACATTCAGAAGAACGTTCCAACGTGCGCTTGTCTCTTCTTTTTTTCTTGATGCGCGATAAGGTCGAAAAAAGAGTTTACTTTTGGAGCTCTTATCTGATGTGCTATAAAAATCAAACTAAACAGACTTTGTGTGGATTTATTTATGTGCTGCAAGATCCAAATATTTAGACATTATGTCATGTCTGTTCTGTTCTGTCTCGCACGGACTGCGGAGCAGTCAAAAAGTCTTGGGATAAGTTTCGCTTCTAGGTTGTGGCCCGCTGGGGTGCATTGACCATGTCCTCTGATAGTAGCGGACTTTGAGAGCTGCACGACAGCCCCCAGCCCCTCTCATTCCAGGCTGAGGTAATTGGAGATTTTCTTTTCGCTTTGGGCCATGTCTTGCCACTCATTAATCATTCATAAATATTCAGTCGGCTGGCGCATGGACCAGCCCATCCCCAGCCTGAGCTCCGCCCATCGCTCGAACATTTATCATTATCTTTTCAGCAGCTTCCTTAATTTCTGTCGTGTTTGCTTTTCTCGCTGGCTGTCGCTGTCGCTGCTTCTGCTGCTGGTCGTTTGTCGTTTCTATTTCCGCTGGAAACATGGAAAATATCTCTCAGAATGCTTTTCCTCGTTTGTTGTTTCTGTGTGTTCAGTTTCCCTGCAGCCGAATATGTCTCTGTAATTAATGCAGAAAACTGGTGACAGTTATTGTTTGTGGGTTTAATAACCATATTTCTCTTACGATTTTTTGCACCCGTTGAACTTGCTGTTGTTGTACGAGTATCTATTTGCATTTTTATGAAACGAAAACAGCTGCCACCACAGCAGCACCAGCAACGGCAACATCAGCTCTATCAAGAGATAGCCCCATTTGAGACATGACCGGGTCGGAGACTGGGACTGAGACTGGGCTTGGCTTTTGGCCAGATAGATGTATATGTCTGGCGAGAGAACGAACTGAACTGGTCGCGAAAACCTTAATCAAGTCAAATGCAAATCGGGTTAACTGTGATTTAACGAGACCCATCAAAACTGAAACTCAAATGATGATGGCAACGACAATGAGACGACATCAAGCACTCACAGAGCGATGAAAGAAAGCGAATGAAACCCAGGGACTGGGACTGGGACCATTGGCATTGAAATCCCAGGCACTGGGCCCTGGGAGAAAGGTTAACCCACTAATGGAGTTCCCCTTGTGGGTCTTTGAATTTCGTTTTTACTCACTTTCAATTCTTTTATTTCGAATGCAAACTCGACAATCGCACAACGAGAATTAGCCACGATTTGTTCATTATTATTCGCCAGATCCAATGGCGCAATTATCTCATAGACATGCCGGAATAATTATAGGCAAATTAACGCTCTGCCTTTGGACACAGAACACCCCAAAATTGGTCAAATCACATTAAGCCGTGCAATTGAGCTGGCCGCCAAATAAAAATAAAGAATGAAACAGAGAAACAACAACAGCAAAATCTGGCAGGCAGAATTGGGTCCGTCAATGGATGCCGGCGACTCTCGTGCCTGACAAATTCAATGGCCAAAATGGCTGTGAAACATATTTGAGAATGTGACGGAAAAAATCTGTAAACAAGCGGCGGCAGAATGGGGGCTGATTTAATCAACCAGATATTCCTATAGATACAATTTTACGAGTATATATGTATGCATGTATTGCTGTGTATTGCTATAAGTATTCGCACATCGATGAATCAGATGGCGGCCAACGGAAATGCAACTGTTTGGGGGGGCTAAGCTGAGAACTTTGTGCCTTTTGATACGCTAACAAAAAGGGGTTACATTATTCTGGGCAGTCGTTATCCCTTCCTTCATATCCCTTGCATAAAAATTAATCTGAATCATGCTACAAATTAGGAAATTAGCAACAATTTTAATAACTGAAAGCTGAAAGATCGAATATTGGCAAAGAGTATTCAAAGCTTCGGTTTGTTACAGCCAACCTTCTACTCTTGCTTTTTGCTCATTTCACAGAAATGGTAGCGGTTTTTGGGGCAGTAGCAGCAGGCTCCAAAGTAGCTAAGCTGAGAGTGTGAGCTGTTATTGTTGATGTTGGGGCTTTTGCGTGGCATCAGCTGCCTTGAAGTGCCCGGCCAATGTGTCGCTCAGTCGATTGAAATTCTTATTGAATGGCACATACAGCCCATACAGCACAATACGTCTCTTTGGCCAAGTGTGGTGGTGCTGGCGGTTTATTTTCGTATCGTTTTGTTTTTCCACTGTTTGCTGAAACGCCAACGGTCAGCGCTACTGCCAGCTTCTGGCAGCTTCAAATGTAAGTCAGCAATAACAGCCATAACAATGGCCATAAGCTGACTAAAATTGAATTGTCTATCTCGGTTACGTGAGTGGGTCCGTCCGCAGTCCGCAGTCCGGAGACGGAGCAGGGGGCAGGGGGCAGCTCTAGATGAACACGCTTTAGCTGCATTTAGCCATTTAATTATTGGCTGACTCACTGACTGACATTAGTAAGGGGTACATTAGCTGGGTGGCTGAGCATAAACTTATTAAATATTATAATTAATGAATGAGTAAAGCAGACTAGACACTGCATTAAAGGACAGGCTGTCGTATCCATAAAATATTTATTTTACTTGCTTCACTTGTTAAATAGTTAAGGAAATAATTTGAGGAATTTAAGACAAGTGCAGAATATTTCCAAGCCACACCAAAATATGTTTTAGATTTTATATTTGAGTGTTGTACATTTTTCTGAGAGCTGGCAGCAAATTTATTGAAATTATTAAAAGTTTACTTTACATATAAAAATATTATTTATTTATTATGACAATCCATGGACAGCGTCTACGGCAGTTGCCTTTACTCTGATTGCATTTAATAAATAATTATTTATTTATAGCCGTCGATGGGCTTCAAAACCAGTTCGGCTGTCTGCGATAAAAGCAATAAAAATGGAAACAAATATTTGTGTTCAACAGATTGCAGCCTAAGGGCCTCCGACAGAGTCCATATCTGTATATATAATATACTCTGAGGAGTATCTGCAGCGGCTGGAGCCTGTTGCTGCTACTGCTACTGCTGATATCATCTTTGGATAATTGCACGCAATTTTCACTCGGCTTCGCCCACATGGATTTCGATTTCGATGAAATCAATTCGCCAGCTACTACTCGAAGATTTACTGTGGGCTGCCTCTGCACTTTGTGTGTGGGTTGGGGTTGGGGTTGAGTGTTTTGTGTTCGAGTTGCTTGCAGCTGACATGAGCGACCGCTTATGGATTGGCTTCGGTACGAGTAGAAGGCATTTTAAAGCCATGAAAGTAATTTTTATGAGCATCTATTTCCTCGGTTTGTCTGTCAGCATGGGGTATGCATTAGTATGCAGGGGGATTGCATTTTCCGTGTCAAGCATATGCGTTTGCCTGCCCCTCCTCCTGCTCCTCCTCCTTCTACCGGCCATGTTAACGACTCAACGTTGCATTTCCTTCATTTTTCCAAGCCATTTCCATTTCTCCATTCCCAGCAAACAAGCAGCAGCAGCAGCAACCCACTTCTCGGGCCTTTTATTGCTTTGTTCTCTGTGACGCGACTTCAGTGGCTCGGCTCTTGGATTGTTCCCTTTTTGGTTGGGGTCTAAAACTTGGTCCGACTTGGCCAACCAGTTGGACGCTGGCCCCCAATGATTGCTGTGGCACGATTCGAGCAGAGAAAAGGTTCTACCCGAAAGAGTGGCCAGCGGAGCAGAATCACAATCAGAATCAGCTCAATTACTAAACTTTTGCAGATCTCGTTTCCAATTTCAATGCAATGCAAACACATTTGCAGCCGCAGACAGACAGACACGACACACAGGTCGTCTTGTTAATTCAGGAAACTCTCCTCAAGGTGGAAAATATACACACACACACACCACACACAGGCACACAATATCTCTATCAAGAGCTGGCCCCAAAAAATGAGTTGTGGCACACAAAGTTTCTTCACACAAGAAGCGGCTTTAACTGGCAACAGCAAGCTGAAGTTGTTGCCAAATCCGAACTTGCTGCTGAATGTGGATGTCGAATCTTGGGGCAAAAGTTATTCGCAGAGAAAGTTTCAGCAGCCCATCAAAAGCATAGTTGCCAAAAAAAAAAAAGATACTTTGCCGAACATTCTTGGCTTTCTGCACTCCATGTACATACGGCGGGCTCGTATGGCCCTGCTGCCATTATGAAATTAAAGCTGAACCCAGACCAGACCTGATCCTGTATAAATTCCTGTGTATGTGCTCGTACCAGTGGCTGGCTAATGAGTGCTGAAATTGAAAGTAAGAGTCCCCACACAGAGCAGAGCACACGCACCCCACACTTAAGTGCACTTCCACATCGGACACAGAGAGTACCGAGAGAGTATTATTGTAAACAAATTTTCCAGCTGCAGCAGGGCGAAAAACCGGTCGCAGTGTCGACCAGCTACTGGCTCTGGCTGTGGCTCTGGCTGTGCTTCAAAACCTGACCTGCTGCAAAGACTGGGTAAAGAATGGGTAAAAGTGAATTTCATTTCAGTGCAGAGTGCCTCTCTTATGCTGCTGTTGCATGCAGCAAACAGAAAAAGCAGGAAAAAGCAGCCAAGAGCAGTTCCTGCTTAGCAGACTGTCCCTACATGCAAAAGGTATTCATTTCCTACTGCAAACTGCACTGAAGAAAATATATTTTAGGCACTTCAGAAGAATTTTCAATTTTTCTTTCTCCTTTTTTTTGCTTGTAAATATATTTCTGATAATTCTTGTGCAGTTGAAAAGTTCTTGGGACCTAAAAACATTCTTTTGGCATTATTAAAGTATTTTCAAAGTGGTTCAAAGTGTTCTCCTCCCTGCAGGGAAAATGCCTTCGAAGTTTTTCAAAAAATTGCCATTGTCTGAAGTAGAAACTATAGAATATTGATGTTTATGGAACTTTTTTTTGCAAGTGTCTTTCTACAAGTAGAGAGGAAAGTCCATCAGCATCTAAGCTGAACATGAGTTCGAAAATCAAAAAATCGTTTTCAAAATTTCCCTGGCAACCATCATTACATAATAAAACATGGGAAACTCTACTAGTTGCTGGCCGCAACAGAGAAGCATTTCCTCTTCGGTAATTTCAGATTCTTTACGCTCGGCTATCTACAATCTGGCCCCAATAAAAGGGCCCTCCTGCCTTGCCTGAACTTGGACAAACAGGCAAAAAAAAAAAATGCACTCGAATGTGGGTCGTTTGAGGTTTGTGGACTTTCAGTGGATTAGCATATTTGAGGATGTGGACTGGCGTTTGCCTGGAGATGCCATTACATGACCTACTCAACTGGGACGCACTTAATGCATCAAAGCAGCTACGAAGTGCTTTCCCCGAGGCCAATGCCAAAGCTAAAGGCATTTGCATTTGTATGTGTCGTGTACGAGTGTTATTACAGGGAAGGCAACTCTGCGCTACCTATGATTGCCTAGGAGAGTTCTAAACTCAGTGAGCAATACCTGAAACGAATTGGAGCCATCTGGCTGTTTCGTAAACACACTTTGTATAAGTAATGTTCTTTATTATCTGTCTGCCATAATTTAAATACACTCGTAATTATTCAACAGCAAACTGCTTGTTAAATGCTGCCCTGTCATCTTCATCAGTAGCAGCAGCAGCAGCAGTAGCAGCAGTAGAATCAGCAACAGAAGCAGCAGCAGCATCATCATCTGCGTGGTCAGCATCGAATGATGGGGGCGCTGCCAGACCATCAGTCACTGTCCGTGACAGAAGCCCGGGACTGTGGCAGCAGCAGCAGCACTGTCTGGCGCTTTCTTCAGCTGCATTTTGTTGCCTGTCTATAGAGTTTTTTGTTGCTGTTGTTGCTGGACCAGGCTTTTAGATAACCTTTCCATTTTATAACTGTCAACTGCGCAACAAATGCGATTTGCCGGCACAACGCAGCGCGACGCGCGCGGCGTTTTGTTTTATTTTTTAGCTGCAACCAAAACCATATATTTTCCTCTGTTTTCCGCTGCGTCTCGTAATTACGCGTAAAGTTTTGTTGCCTGCATTTGAAATTGTACGCAATTTTCCCAAAAGTGTCAACGCATGTCGTGGCTTAAAAGTTTTTCAAAAATGTTAATTTGTTGTCGTTGCTAATGTTGCATTCACTTTTTCCCGCTGACTGCAGCAGCAGCAGCAGCAACAGCTGCCTTCGTTTTGTTGTTCGTTTTGTTGTTCGAATCGGAGGCGACGCGTCTGGCATTACATGATGCTCATTATTGCACATTATGCTCAACATTTCACAGGGACAGCCAATGGAAAGTTGCGGTCCGTCCCTACTATGAGACAGCAGAAACGGCCACGAGCATGGTCCATGCTCCATGGTCTATAGAAAGCATTGTTGTTTACCTTAATTGATATAATAAGTATATCTGCCACTCGCACGGAAGTTCAACATTAAGCATTTAGCTGGGTCATCGTCAATTAATCGAAGCATCGAAGATCCGTGTAGAAACTCTTCAAAGATGTTCAATGACCCCCAAAGTGGAGTTTAGCCAACGTATTCGATTTTTAAAATTAGCGATTTTGAGTTGGAAATACTACAAACAGTTCTTGTTTACTTACTTTCTTGGCATTCAGGCCACAAGTGTTAGCCCTTCAAACATTTTTCGTCTAGAATAACCATTTTAAATGGCATTTATTCAATGGAAATGCGTGTCGATTTCATGCCACCAGCGCAGGGGGAGGCTTCTCATATTCCTACACTCGATGACCACATGAAGGAAACTTGACCTATTCGCACTCATCTCTGGTTGAGTTGCGTTCCACTTGACAAGAGGATTACGTTCACAAGATTCTATTTTATTTATTTACACTGACTTTGAGGCCATTTAAATCTGAAACTTTGCGCCATCTTTTGCTTTGCCAATCAATAAATAGCTGAAAAATACCAATAGACTGCGGGCATGGGATGTGCGGGGCAGGAGCCAATCGAGGAGAATGCCGGGCCAGCGGGGGAAAAACTTTCAATTTAAAACTGCAACTGGCAGCCAAGATAAAGTTTCAAGTGCAATCTATTTGTATAAACATTTTTACGTATATAATTTCCACGCAAAGAAATAAAAGTCACGGCCCAAGTTCAGGTTCACTCTGAGACACAGAATGTTTTCTATTTATTAAATATATGTATTTGATTGCGAATGCACAAAATCCATTTAATATTCATAGAATTTTATTTAGTTCTGGCATTTGTCAGGCCATAAGAAAAATCAGTTGGCATTTAAAATTGAAAGTTCAGAAGAAACTTTTGAATGTGAATTTTTGTATTGAAAATAAGTTAAGATATAAATTCAAATATTTATTTGTAAAGTTATACAAAGATAATATGCAGAAACTCTTACTGGGATAAATACTTCCTTCGATATTTGGGAGTTGGACTTTTCTTTTCCCAGAAAAATCCAAGTAGTAAAATTAAATAGATACAGAAGGCAATCTTCGGTCTCCTTTAATCATACGAAATCTTATTTGTATATACAATAAATATACATATTTATATCTATGCCTTCGCTATTGGCTTCTGGTTGGAGGCACAGCATGAATTTTAATTAAAAAGCCAGAGCCAGAGCCAGAGCAGAAAGGCAAACCAATTGGCCTATTCTGACTGGCAGACTGAGAGTCAGGCAATCAGTCAAAACGAAAACAGCGAAACAAACATGCGCTGGAGATGGAGTTGGGGATGGATTTTGGGACGGCGATTGGGATGGGTAGGGGTAACATTTCATCGATATCAAAGCTTACACACTTAATCGAATTTAGCGACAATTTTACCGAGTTTCCATTAGCTGCTCGTAATGGATGATTTTCCAATTACCGGTTGACGTTGCCCGGCCCGCTGCTGGCAAGGGGGCCAGGGCACGCTACACGGGCTACAACGCTGCGTATGCGTGATGGCACGGGCAGTGGCAGTGGCAGCAGCAAAAACGATGCCAAGCGCACGCACATTCGTCAGCCACACACGCGCCGTCCCTCCGCAAAATGCAAATTGATGTTGGGGAGGGCATGGAGCACGGGGAACGGGGCACGGGGCACCGTCACTGTGAGTTTTGTTTCCTTGTGGCTTTTGGCCAAATTGCTCGCTTTCTTTGTGGGGGCATGGGCCCCCGGCAATGAGGCTGTCGTCGCTGAACACATTTTGACATTTCCGAATGGCAAATAAAATTGATACACTTTCATTGTGGTCGCTCGTGTGGGCTGCCTGGCTGGCTGGCTGGCTGCCTGGCTGGTTGGTTGTTTGGCTGCATACATATGAGAGTAGCTGCCTTGGTGCCTTTATTGCGTTTGTCATTTCCAGCAGAATCAATTTTTAATGCTCAGTCGCCCCGTTTGAAGAGCGCTCGACGTGCCCCGTCCCCTTCAGCATTCAGCCTGTCAGCTCGGATCACGAACCCAAGCCACGTTTCTCAATCCCATGTATCCACATGGGGGCAACATGATTTGCCTGCAGCATAGAGTGGTGGCCTTTGGCAGATAGCGCCACATGCGGGGGCTGGCATTCTCGTCTTCTGGCTTTGACACAAGCAGGTCAAACCGAGTAGTCTCGGAATTTGCCCCATCTGTCCGTGATTGGAGCAGCCTCAACAGGTGCAATTCCGAGCTCAATTATGTCCGACAAGCAAAAGATAATTTACTGCTCGACAGCGCTCTAATGAAGTCCCATTCGATTGAAAATTCTGCTGTCGCAGCGTGTCAGCAAAACAAATCAAATTGCATCTTGCACTGCAGTCAATCAGCGCTGCACTGCCGGGGCTGCCAAGGTTGCCAACTGTACTTTCAAGTTGCATAAAATAAAAGAATCATTTTATCCCGACACTTGTAATTAGCAGCTGTCCGTGCGGGAGCTTCATTTAATATTAATGGCCTCTCAAAGTCGGCAAAAATCTGTGCCAACTGCTAAATTATTTTGCTGCTTAAATATTAAAATTTCATTCCTGTTACACGGCATCATTAAGCCAAGAAAGTACACGTTCAATGCATTATATGTTGGCTGTAAAAATGTGTCAAAATAAACTGACAGAGCGGCCCCCCAAACCCATACGCCCGCCCGGCTGCACATAATTTTCCACTTAAATGCAGCTGTTGATTGACACATGGCTCAAATTGAATTAAGTTTTTGTCATAAATTTTATAGCCAGCCCAAGTGGAGACGTAAAACGAAAAAGCAGCAACAAAATCGAATCGAAAATGGCAAGCGGCGTGGCCCGTTTTCCCGCATGGAGTGCGCCACATGTGCAGAATTAACAGACAACTACTACAGCTACATATATACATGTGTATCTACAGGTATATACGTACCTATATGCTCCGATAAGATGGCGAACAAGCTGCCCTGGGTATGGGTACCCAACTGAGCAGAGACAGAGCCAGAGCCAAAGCCAAAGACAAAGACAGAGCCAGATTTGTGTGTTTATTTTGTGCAAGATTGGTGGAGTGCAAAATGTCTTGTATTTCGGTTTTGAATGGATATTTATGACACTTGCTTGAGTGTTCATAAATTAGCTTACTATTTTCAGCACAGCAGGAAGGAATAAAATCTCAAATTAAACATGAAAATATGCATCTGCAAGTTTGGATTTTGGGCTAGTTTCCATTGAAGTTTGTGGAAGTGAAAGTGAAAAACTAAATGCACCAAAAGAATAGCTACATTTTTGCTGAATATCAACAGACGATTAAGCCGTGTCCTTACCGCAGGTCAACTTTGAAATGAGAATTTCCCATGCAACATGCGACCTCCGCGAGACGCTGTAATGTGAAAAGAACCCACAATTGTTAAATATCTTTTACATATTATTGTAATTGTTAGGTAAAGACAATTATATTAAATACACTAATGAACGACACCAAACATACACTTATCCGATAGAAAGATAGTACTTGGCACTTATTATCCGCGTAAGTATGTGAATGTGTTCTCGGTAGTGGGCCAACTCACATTCAAATGGAATCTGAGTGGCATTTATCGTACTCGTTCGACTGTACACACTCCGAAAGGTTTCCACAAAGGTGCACAGTAATTTGTTTACTCAATAAACGACCTTTAACTCAATCAATTATCGCAGCCTTGACCATGCCTGATAAGATTTTCCAATTTCAATTTATACCTATTTCATAGTCGGCTGACCTTTAGCCACGTTTGCCAAAGTCGCTCTAATGCGAATAATTCATTTAGCAGCCAGTTGAGGGATTACTTTGTCCCAGTTATGTAGAGAGAGAGAGCGTGCCACTTTTCGGCCAACTGAGTAATTTGGTGAAAAGCGTGAAAATGCAAATTTACCTTCTTCGTTTTTCCCCTTCAGCCAGTAGCTAGTAGTGGCCAGTGGCCGGCCAGTGTCATAAATCGTCTGGACATTACATAATTAAACGGAATTGTTGGCTAGTTAGCGTGTGCGTTGCGTTGCCTTCAATTACTTAAAATTCTGAATGGCAGGCAATGAATTGAACATTGTCACGCTCTGCCAGAGGAAACGGTCCATCTGAATGGGGAGGGGCCAGGAGCACGGCCAGGTGCTGGGGCAGGGGTGTCGTGTCGGCACAAACGGAAGACGGCCTCATATGCCAGGCAACGGCACTTAGCTGGCCAAATTTGTGAGCCGGCTACGCAAACTACAGCAACTACGGCAACGGCACCGTCACCGGCTGTAACTCTGGTTCTGGCCATAAGTCAATAACCTTTTTGGCAGGCGGCCAATTTACGCACGTACAATTTGTCGGCGGCGGTGGCACGTAGCACTCGATGGCGACGGCAACGGAGAGTCAACTTTATTTACGGTTAGACGTTGAGTGTGGCACTGCCAGAGTGAGTCTGAATGTGAATGTGAGTCTGAATGCGGGTGGGGTGGGGCTTACCCTTGATTTTTGTTTTGTTATTTTGTGTCGCAGAGGTCAGGCAGCAGTTCGCACATTGGGACTTGTTTAAAAAGTTAATATTTCACTTGAAATTCGACGTTAAAATTGTGTAAATCCTTCGATTGCTCTTGTCCTGAGCAGGTACTTGCAGTCCAACTTCTGCAAACTCAAGCCTAATGGCTCAATTGAGATTCATTTGGGGGAAAAATCCTCTCAAAATAAGAGACCATCGAGGAATAACTTCAACAGCTGCGAAATCTCTATTTGAAGATAAAATATTTATAAGAAAAAACCTCTATAAGTGCGCGACTTAAACGTGTGTTAGGGCCCATCAGATTTGCACTAAAAAAGTGTTTCTCCAGCTAAACGCATTAAGCACAAAAATCTATTCACACTCTTTTCATCTGCGAGCAGAAGCCGATTAATGCCGACTGTTTAGGCCCATTTAATCAGTGTGTGGGGGCTTCCCTTTCACAACCCCTGGATATGGATGGGACAGCTAGTCAAGCGTTTAAGGTCCAGCCAGTCCAGGCATTTCCTTGACTTTTATTTTGCTTTTTTGTTGTTGTATTTATATTTATTTTTGTGCAGACGCCAGCCATAAATTTATAATTTTATACAAGAGGAAGCAAAGCGAATTTTCCGAAGCTCTCGTCCGGAAAATGCGCCCGGGTCGCAGTCGCAGTAGCAGTAGCAGCTTCATTTGACTAAGTGTTTAGCAATTTTGTTTCGCTTTCGCATTTCTCTTCGTTCGCTTCATTTTTACATTTCTGATTCGCCCACACTTTTTGCCCAACCGGCGACCCTTTTTGCGTCTTGTTTGGTTTGGGTACGTTCTTCCCTCTCAACCTCCACCCTCTGCCCGCCCAAAACCCAACCCAAGGCAGCCTGAAGGACAGGGGGCGGGCATGCGTTTCTTTTTAATGTTTTCATAACTTTCGGCGCGTCTGTCAATAAGTCGAACTTTTGGAAAGTCGAAACTTAAGTCGGGTTACGTGACTTTCATGTCAATGACTTTTCGGTATCCTGCCGCCTGCCAACGGCTAGGAGAGCTCCTTCGATTTGAATATTAACACACTGACACCGTTATCCCCGAGCGGGTTCAATGAAATATTTCCGAAGCACACACCCACCCACCACAAAAAGCGGACTGACCCATTCGAGGCAGTCCAGTCCGGTGCACGTTCCGTTTCTAAATATTCACTGGCACTCATGCTCCATGCTCCATGCTCCAGGAGGAGGAGCCATTCGGTTACCTGATATTGATTTTGTTTAGTTTACATACCCGCACATACATACGAGTATGTACATATGTATGTACATGTGGGACTTATCAAATATTAATCACAAAATATGGCCAACAATGCAGGCTTTCGGTTATTTCGTTTCCCCACAAATATCCTTTGTTGTCCGTTGTTGTTTTCGCACATGCGCTGCTAAAAACTAACCGAGCTATCCATGTCCATGGAGCAGCAGGAGTGCTCGTAAATGAAAATATTGAAATTTGTTTGACTCGTTGTACTCGTACCTCGAGCATTATGTGGCGACATGCATGTAGCATGTTCCAGCGCACAATAACATCAATGGACACACGTACATTTAATCTCCATCTAGATTCCCATCGCACAATTTGGCTCCGTTGATTGCTTATTGAAAAAGCAACAGAACTCGTTGTGTTTCATTACAATGCTACATCATTTTGTGTATCGCCGCCCCAAGGGAGGAGCAGCAGGGGAACGGGTCTACCCACTCTATGATTGATGACCGCATTTCATTAGGATAATGAGCGGCGACAGTGCACAATCAGGTTATGGGACACAACCCAGTGATAAAATATCATTTACAGCCTGCAAATGGCTCAGCTGTGAAAAGTATCCAATTGCTTAAGGGATATTGTAATCTGCAGAGCCTTGAGGCACAACAAAATATGATTATGATACGTGTAAAAAGGAAAAGGTTTCGCTTTACGAAAAGCTCAGCTCGCTTGTAATTCAATCTGAGACTTGGAAGAGGTTTTTAAATATGGAAAAAACATAAGAATTAGTTCTCTGTTCTCCCCTCTACAAATGTTCTACCCTTAATAACATTTTCATGCCATTGTAGACATAATTCCTCTATTGGCATATCGCTCCATTTATGGCTCATTTCATGCTAAATTATGCGTCTATTCCAGACAATGAGGACAGCGGCGATGGCATGGCCGGGCCAATTAAGTCCCTCAAATGTCAATTAAAAATACGTTTTCCTTCGTCATTTTTTTTTGTCTGCTTTTCTGCTCTCTCTTTGCGAAAAGGGCGCGCTGCCAGCCAAGTTAAAGCAAATAAACAAACAGCCAGGCAAACAAACCAAAACGGAAAAACAGACAATGGTCAACAGCGAGTGAAGACCAAGAATAACAGCAGTAAACAGTAAACGGCAAATGGCAAACAGCAACAAGAAATTAAGACTAGCTCCGGCTCCAAAGCTTTACATACCCTTGCAGATTGATTGTTCCCATTACAGTCAAGTAATACATGTACTAAGAGTAGTCTGGAATGTGGAAACTAAAGAGAAGGGTCTCGACAAAGCGTCTGGCTATTGCCTGAACCCAAATAGGAATCATTATACCCTTTGCAAGGGTATAACAATGGCCAATACGAGCAACAATGGAGGGCAATCATGGTGACGATGACAACGCTGACAGGCGATGCGTCGATTAACTGTTATTTAGCTGGTACTTAAAATGGCAGCCGTGCGATTTCCGGCGCGCTCTCTTGCTGCTCTGCCACTCAACCAGCCGCCCACCTTGCTGCCTTGCTCAACCCTCCCACACCTATTTCGCACACTTTATTGTTGAGCGAACAGGAAAGTAAATGAAAGTACAAATTGACGATTTGTTTGATTTGGCGCGTAAAGCAAATCTCAGGCAACAGGCAACAGGCAACGGACAACGGACATCGGACTGGAGACTACGAACAGAGACCCCCAAAAGACTTTTGGCTATAATTTAACGCACGAATGGTTCAGCTAAGCGCTGTAAAAAGCGATGTAACAACAAAGCCAACGGCTGCGAAAACAACTCGAACAGAAACCCCTCCTAAGCCCTTAACACAAAAGTTTCTCATTCTTTTTTCTTTCACCGCCCGTTGGTGCCTCTTTCAATTTCCTCTTTTCGTGCTGGCATGGGGCTAGAGCTGGAGCTAAAACTGGAGCTGGTACTGGATTTTGGCCGCGTTTATTAAGTAATAAATGTTTGGCAATTTCTGTGCCATTATGGGAGTGGATTTGCTGGGGTCTGGCCAACGAAAAACTTTGGCTGAGACAAATGTCAGCAGCAGCAAACGAAGTAGCAGCGGCAAGAGAAGTGCGGCCATAAATCTCGCTGGGCTTGGATTGGCCAACAGCAGGTGCTTTCCTTCTCAGCATCAGTTTCAGCCTCAACCTCAGCTTCAGCCTTAGCTTCAGCCATTTTGGTAGCAGCAAAACAAGTGACACAATTTTCTATTTTAGCATTTGGCAATCGCTTTTGCAAACTGCCAGAAATGTGACAAATGGAACGACCTTGCAGCGACAGAAGCAACAGAAAACAGCAGACAGCAGTCAGATGGCACAGCGGGCGGCAGAGTCACTCTCTCCCTCCCTCTCTCTTCTCACGGTCTTTTTGTGTTTTGTCTCTGGCCATGTGCCCTATACAGGAGCAGCCCGTCATAGTCTCAGTCTCAGTCTTATGGCTGCTGCGAGCACTTCATCTTGTCGCCCAGTTGGAACACTCATTTTTAGCGTCTTTTCACGTGGAACGTCGTGCAAAGTGCGCGGCAATCAAAAATTTGTGTGTGCCACAAAATATATGCTCGCCTGTGGGAGGAGGAGCCTGAACCGGAGCCGGAGCCTGTCCATTTCCTTCTGGATGGCTCTTAAAACTTTTTGCATTTTGCTAAATTATGCAGCAATGCCAAAGAGTCGCTGAATAATCCTGTTTCGCCTGTGGCACAGCAGCCACATTAACTTTTATATGCTCGTAGTTTTTGCGTGAGGGATTGGCAGTCAATTGGGATGCAGCTGCACACCTGGCGTATGCGTAATGCAGCTCATGCATATTGCGCATACGTCGCGTGTTAAATGCTCATTTGCATACGAGTACAAGCTGCATGAACACACAAGCCAAAGAGTTTCCGCTCGCTTAACAAACTCAAAGATAACTTTATCAACCATTTACACTTCCCAGCCAACAACAAAACCAACAAAAAGTTATCATTATTATTAGCTTAATTATGAGCGAGAGTCTGGGCTCCCCCAGAGATGATGTCTTGCGGTTGCCTGGCTGCCCTGGCTGCCCTTGCTGCCTTCTTGTTGGTATCATTCATCTGCAGATGGCCACTTAAGCCCAGCCGAGACCAGACTAAAGGACACCGCCTTATTAGCCATAAGCTAATGTAAGTCCCTGCCCGGCGGCGAATGCTAGCCGCTGAAAAGGGGAAAAGGCCAGGCCAAAACCATTCATTTAGAGCCAAGACCAACACATACATATATAGTCGTTAAGTTTTGCCACACGATCCCCGCCCATCTTGTCTCCATCTGGGTGTCAATGTACTCGCATGATGAGACACATCCCATCCCATTCCAACCCCAGATACCCTCTGCATCTGCGGCTATCCTGGGCCATACGTAATTATGCAAATGCCCGAGCACAGCTGAGGGCTGCCGGAACCCTTGTCTGTTTCTGGCCCCCGGTTATCATTGTCAAATCGAAGTTTAACAAGATGAAAAAGTCTGCTTAGGGTTGAATGGAGATTGAATACCCTAACGGACAGTCATAAATGGTACGAAATGGGCATTTAGATTCGCATTTCCTGCTCTGAAATGTAAATGTATTCCCATCCAAGGCATATCCTATGACCAGCAGCTGCTTTCTTAAACTCTATGCAGGAAGCTGTAATTGTATTGCAGTTGCAAACGAGCTTCTGCTGTATTTCCTTCCTGTGTTGCAAACATCTCAATAAAGTCGATGTATCCGCTGCCCTGCTCGACACTAAAGAGACCCTTAAACGAGGCAAAGGACACCGCACACACACACACATATGTGTGCAGAAAAAAGGCAACATTTATTTAGGTTTATGGTCGCGCCACATTAAGTATACGACACGTGTGCGGCGGGTGCTTTAAATGCAACAAAATTCGCATTTAATTTGATTTGAAGCTCGACCGCGGTCTGCCAACACGGAAAACACGGAAGTATATTTACGCTGATGTGCTGTTTCCGCCAAACAGGGAATTTGCAAGCTGCATAGCCAAGCAGCGGAAGGCTGGGCCGCGCCGGAGTGTGCGAGTGTGTGGCACATGCAGAATGCCACACCAAGCACGGGTTGCGTGCCCTGTCGAGGTTCCCGTTTTAGCTTCGCCTATAAGTGGCACATTTAAAATTAATTAAAAGTAATAACATTTTCAAGCACTTACCCGGACACAAGCACACACACACACACACACACACTCATACGAGCAGCTCGAGTGACGCCATTTTGTCGTGCATTGCATAATTAAAAGGCGCGCAAATGGCAGGCCATTTCCGGTGCCCAGGCAGGACAGGGAATTACATGATTTAATTTAAAGCCGCCGCCACCTTACATCTACTGATGTCCACTGGCGGCGCCCCACCTTGGCAGCGCCGCCCACTGGACCCCCCCCCCCCTGCCATGGCACACACTCTCAAGTTTTTGCCTCGCAACGCTGTCAAAAAGTTTTAATTTGAAACGGAAACGCGAGACGAGACCCAAGGCAGCAGGCTGGCCAAGAGTCTGAGGCAGCATCAGAGCCCAGAGCTGCCTGCCGCAATTGGACATTGTCCTTGTCCCCCAGCTTCCGGGGCCAGACCCAGATCTGACCGGTACCTTTCCATGCCCCAACCCTGACCATTTGAGTTGCTGCCAGCGCAGCGGCAGTGAAAGCAAGAGGAGCCACTCGACAAATCATATTTAGCCTGGTAATTATTTATATTCGCATTCTCTGGCACATCACCGCCAGCATTTGGCGTCATTAAAATCGTAAATATAATGGACAGCAGAGCAGCAGCCTGTGCAGAGCAGACACCGTGCCAGCCAGCCAGTTGCTGCCTTCTGGTGGCGTTGTCTGTGGTCAGAAATGATTTGAATTATGGCATATTTTGTGGCAACTCTAGGAGAAAATGCAGGGGTAGATAGCTGCTAGATTTGAGCATATTTTATTCGCTTCCTGATAGCTGAATAATTTAAAGACTTTAAATTTTAAAATAAAAATAAAAATTGCAGTTTTCCATTCTACTCCTTCCATTGTTATTAATGTTTATTTTTCAATTTAAATTGGAGTTCACATTAAAACTTTCCACAATTTTCTTAAGGTGAAATAACAAAAAGTTTCAGTGGTAACCGCAAATGTTCAGTCGTTCTGCTCTTGATGTGGCAGGCAGTTTGTTTTGCTGCAAATAATAAACCAGATTTGCTCATGCCAAATCAATCCACAGCATTAGAGCTCTGCTTCAGCTTTCTTCAGCTGTGGTAAGCTCTCAAAGAGGCAAATTTTTTTTCCCTTGTCCGCTGCCGCTGCTGCTGCTGCTGCCCCAATGCAACATCAAAGCAGAAAGAGAAGAAAAGCGGCAAATTTTATCTTCCTTTTGATATCTAATAAGCCATTGCTTGGTGCTGCGGTTTTTTTGGCGGAGCAGGTGTTCGATCTGGCCAAAAGGTCACACGCCCGAAAGGCCACAAGGACCCCATTCAGAGAACCTAAGCCCAGGCAGGGAGTGGGCCTGGGACTGGTTGTGGGACGCAGCTGATTTACATCAGTTTAATTAGTTGCTTATTTGCATAAGCCGTGCACAGGCCGGGATCCGGGAACGGGACAATCAGAAACATGCGTAAAGCTATTTGCTTAGGCCTGTGTTAGGGTTTTAAATCATATTCTATCGGGAGGTTTCATCCGCCCATCCGCACACACATCCAACAAAGGGCATTAAAAGGGGCGACAGAAATGCCAGGTCTTTGCCAGGACCGCTTTTCATGGTCACTGTGAATTTATGGCTATTAGGTTTAGCACTTTTTGGCAGCCCATTGTTACCCTCGTTCCCGCTGCGCCCCGAGCCACTGCCTCCACGCCCCTGACGGCCCTAATGGCTTATTATGATTATTAATTCATAACCCAGCAGCGTAGCAGCAGCAGTCGTGTAACTACAAACACAATAACAGCAACTACAGCGACAACTACGCTGGCACTCGAACGACACGAACAGGAACAGAAACAGGAGTAGGACCAGGACCAGCGACAGCCATAGCAAACACTTCTCCTTCCCTTCCCTTCCATTGCCCATCCAAGCACACATCCACTTGGAGTTGTGCGATCCTGACATGCCAACAGATGGGGTATTAAACATGACGATTGCTACACGGCGAGAAGCCGCGGAAACCTAACTCGATTAGGATATATGTACATACATATGTATATGAGAGTTATAAGGATTATTATTGAAGTACGAGTAATAATGCTGCTATGACTATTGATTTAACCGCAGCTACTTGGAGTAGTCAGAGCATATTCAAAGAATTTATGAAAAACTATTTGGTTTTAAACACGGATTTAAGCAAAGATGTGAAAGGTTTTAAAATTTTAATCTTTTATAAATCTTTTTTGGACACGAGGGAAAACTACTCAGTTCCTTTTTTAAACCTGTTTCCACCGGCTGCAAGGACGCTGTATATGCATTTTTATAGCCAGCAACAGTAGATTTTATACGGAAGTGCAAAAACATATTAAATATTTTATATTTTTAACACAAAATGCTCTTAACACAAGACATGTTTATATGTTATGGTGTTTATATTTTAATATTTTCATATTTGTAAACACCTTGAACACCTTAAACACCATTCAGCTTGCTTTACTTTGAAATAGTAGCTAGAATTTCTTCATGAAAATTGTTGGTCTACCTTTAAGAGAATTTCAATTGCCAAATCAATCAGACAATGTTTTATTTTTCTCTAAGTGATAAGACAAATGAATTGGTAATTATAAAAAACCAGAAATTATCTATGGGAAGGCAAGTTATATACAAGGATCAATCAATCCATCAATGAATGTATTCTCAAGTGCGTATTAGGCTGACGTGACTCCATTCAAACATGGAGCTCCACACACAACTCTACACTTTTATAAATCCAACAAACTGAGCTGAAACCAATTTAACTGAAACCTGAGATTCTGAGATAGAAAGAAATCATTTCTAGTTTTAAATTAACTTTCTGGGACTTTTGGGCTCAAAGCGAACTTTGATTTTTATGCATAAAACAAAAGTTTTTGCCAGTGTCCGTGCCATGTGGATTTTCGGTTTGGGATATAGCCAAAAGCGTGTTTTTCTGCTGCTTGGGAGTGGGAGCGGGAGCAGTAGCCGGAGCAGGAGCAAGCCTTATGCGTTAACCAGGCCAATAAAACATGTCCCCGGGCTGGCTGTGGTCTGTGGTTGTGTGCCCCGTGTGCCCCGTGTGCCCCGTGTGCTAGTGTGTGTGCGTGCTCCTGAGAGTATGCAACAGCTTTGGCTGGGTTTCGGTTTCCGTTGCCGTTGTCGTTGTTGGGCGCCATTGTTCGCTCGTTTGATGGCCGCTCGACTACTTGGTTCTATGGCTGTCGTTTGTTGATTTTGCGGCGCTAATAAAGTACACACGCATCCCATTCCGCTCTCTCTCTGTTTCACTTGAATCCCGATGCTCAACTGAAGATAAAATTATAATTAAAAATTTTTGTTCCTGCTACCGCTGCTATTGCTGTTTTTTTTGCTGCTGTTTTGGGGTGCCGACATAATTTACACAGAAACCAAAATCCTGTTTGGATTTTTATGCGCTCTGCGTGACTCCTTCTGACTGACACATCATCCCACTTACGCATATCGCACATTTACATACACATGTGTTTGCTGTGTGTGTGTCTGTGTTTGTTTGTTTTATGTGTCAGCAGCTTGGCTCGGCTCGGCTCGGCTCTGTTTTATTTTATGGCCCTGGCCTGACAACCGCGCGTTAATATTAAGCAGCTTGAGCCTGGCCAAAGGATGCCGCAGGGGAGAGCTGTGCAGCTGTTCAGCTGTGTAGCGGCCTTCAATTTAATTTGGCAGCCAGGCATCGACTTACATTTGATTTGGCCATTTAATTGGAATGCCAACTTTTACTTACACGTAGGCCATTTGCATAATTTGCACTCCCTCAGTGGGTGAGTCCCCAGAATGAACCAGAATGTGCGTTTAATTAGAGCACATTGTCAAGCCCCAACATTTTGATCGAATTAGTACAGATTCGTGGCGTGACCGTGCCCGTGCCCGTGCCCCTGTCAGCTTAGCTGCAATTAATTAGGCAAATGGATGGATGGCACCCAGCGGAATACTCAAATTCATTTTCAACAGACCTGAAAATCTCTCAGCATTTTCATGATATTTTATTATTTTTTTGTTTTCTGTTGTTGTTTTTTGTTTGTTTTGTGCTCACTTTAATTAATTGACCAATTACGCGAAGCGAAGCCAAAAATTTGCATAAACTAATCAAAAACTAATAAAAATTTTAATAATAATAATAAAATTCCATGCGAAAATCGATTAAATTGCTAACTAAAATCAACTAATGACAACTTTTTGTATGTTCTTTTTATATTCTTTGTCTCTTTCCATCAACTTACACCAACATCACGCAAACACAAACGCACACGCACACGCACAACCACACACGCATACACACAACCAAAACCACAATCACACACACACACACACACACACACACCCGCTTGTCACTTTCTCTCTGTCTCTCTCTCCCTCTGTCTGTGTCTCTCTGTCTGTGCTCGCCTGTACAATGCCTTCAATTCGATAACAAAATGTGTCATGTTAACTTTTGTAACGTGTTTTCGTTTCCCAACCAACAATTCAACCGAAATGTCTATGCGTCTGTCACGTAATTATGTAATGTCTACTACCAACCCACCCGCCCATCGAACCACCCACCACAACTACAACAACCAACAACCAACAACCAACAACAATCCCCACCACAATTACAACAACAACAACAACAACAACAAAAACAACAAATATATTGAAAATAAATATACAACAGGCTCTTGCGCGCTGAATTGTATTCGCTGAGGCGCAAGGGTGCGGCTAAGGTCGTTGGTGGAGGAGTGCAGCCACACGATGCCACACAACAACCACAACAACAACAACAGCATACAATGCAGCAAAATCAACAACAACAACAACTACAGATCGAACAACACACCAACAATTACAACGCACACAACGACATGAGTCGGCACTGCGCTCGCTGCACCACCGAACTGGGCCGCATCACGAACCGCGGCGCCCCCTGCCGCGTCTGCAAGCTGCGCGTGTGCAAAGCCTGTCGCGAGTTCACATCGCGCACCACGGATTGGGTGTGCGTGGTGTGCCACAAGCAAATGTAAGTCTCTCTCTCTGTCTCTTTCTCTTTCTCTTGCTCTCTCTCCTCTCTCTCTCTCTCTCTCTCTCTCTCTCTGTGTGTGTGTCTCTGTGTTTCTGTCTCTCTCTCTGTCGCTGTCACTCTCCAATCTCCAATCTCCAAACTGCATTCTGCAACTGTTAACTCACACAAAAACCAAAACACACACGAAAACGAACTAAACCAAACAAAATTAAACTTTGTATCCTGTGTGTAACCCCCCCCTACACCCCTCGTATTAAGGCATGTCTTTGTGTGTTGCATATATGTCTCTGTGTGTGTGTGTGCTGCTGGGCAGAGGTATACCCTGTAAGAAAAGCTTCGGTAGAAATTAAATATTAAAGTTTAATTAAAAAAAGTTAATTTTAAAGCAGCGTTTACCGAGTTCAAAGTCCGTTCAGTCAGGACATGTGACTTGTGAACGGAATCTCCCTTATTTGTGGACAATTCGTATCGTATAATCAAGAGAAATCCCTTTTTATAGGGGCAAGTAGAATAAATAATACTGGCAAATCGAACTTCAGAGGTTATTCGATCACCGTATATTCCCCAATTTAAGAGCTCGCGTTCCACGCTTTTATTCTTGTTCTTTTAACCTTCCTTTCAACCCATGTATTTGATGGTGTGTGACCTCGACATTGTTGAGCAAACGTTGCAATTTTCATTGTTGCAATCTAATTTCGCTGGCCCTTTCGTGTGGCTTTTGTGCCACCAAATTGTCACCCGAAGCCCGTTTTGTTACCCTGAGCTGTTTTTGCTGCAGCTGGTGATACAATGTACGGAATCGGATATGGACAATGCAACCACTAGATCTCATTTGCAGATAAACGAATTTAATGCCACGAAAAAAAGGAAACTTCAAATTGAAAAGTGAAGCCCGGATAGAGGATATATCTGAATTACTTCTAGGGATTGGCAAACATGATTCAGCTGCTTTGGGCAAGGGTAGAAAATTTCCATTTCCACGTATCGCTCAGCCCATAGGCGTATCAGGTGCCACCGTCCGTCAACTGATGCTCGCTCTCTCTCTGTCTCTGCATGGCTGATGTGGCAGATTTCCAGCTCGTTTTTGTTTGGTTTTCATTTTTTTCCGTTTGCTGTTTGAGTGTTGAATATTTTAAGCGTTTTGTTACCTTCTGTTTGTTTGCTGTTTCTGTAATCGCATGCACTTTCATAATTGCCCCTACGACATGCAAAACTGTCAACAAACATTCAAAAACATTCACCAACCCATTTGAAATTCAATTTACACGCCTGACGTGCCCCAACATGTCGAATGGAGTTCTCTTTGTATTTTTTAATATTTTACATATGTGTACATTGTCCATATTGTGTGTGTGTTTCGGTGTAAAAAAGAGGCTTTGACTCTTTTGGGCCTTTGCTTTGCATCGATCCCAAGGGCGTCCCGTGACGAGCATTCAGTTTCCAGAGCTTATCCATCGTTCTTTATGATTACAAAATGTTTCAATGTTGCAGCAGCCAACGAACAACATTTTTGCACTCTGTGCCATTTCCACATTCACAAATTACACATACGCCCTGTACGCGCTGTATTAACAAACCTTTAACTTAAGCTGAGGCTGAGGCTGAACTCCGGGCAATATTTGCCAACTGATGATTTGGCTGGCGACGACGACCCCCACACGCTCAGAGGAGAGTTCAGTGTTAATGGGCGAGCCCAAAAAGCCCCAAAAAAGCAACTGAGAAACATTTGAGTGCGCAAGGCCAAGACGCAGACACTTGTGTAATTAAAACTTGGCCAATTCTGCGGGCGGCTGCAGGCCAAATCTTGCTTGTATATGTAAATTTCCCCGAGCCAAGAATTCATCAAGTCGCCTACAGGTGCCTGCCATTTGACGCCTTCCCCAGCCATCGCCAGCCAATCGACTGTCAACACGAATGACGCACACCAAATTTGGCTGCGTCTGTTGCTGCTGCTGCTGCAGCTGCTGCTGGGTAAAAGTGACGGCGATGATGACGGGCGATGAGCCAAACCCAACCCCAGTCGAGAAGTCGATGGAAGGCGTCAATTGCCGTGGCTGTCGTGACTGCCTGTTGCTGTGGCTGCCTGTGGCTGTGGCTTTGGCTGTTGTTGTGCCTGAGATTGGAATTCGTTTTACAAGTCAACGACGGACGATCTTCAGCTTTGGTTTGACTGCGCCCCCAATCAAACCAACGAGGCACAGTGTCCTGACGTAGATTCTATTTTGGCTTACAGCTGAGAAAATTCGTAATAAACCGAAACCTTTTAAGGATTCTGCACTTTACTTTAAATAGTGTTTGATATTTATTTTGTTAATTTAATTAAAATAATGTTTATTAGTAATTCAAAGATCAATTAAATTATATATTTTTTAAACAGAATTAAAGCCCAATTTCTGTTTAATATTGGTAAATATTAATATATTAATTATTATTTATTATTTTTTTTATTATTTTCCATATTTCCATTATTATTTATTATTTATTGAATTAATGTTTAATTTAATAATTATTTATTATTATTATTTTAAGTGTTTCGAGCTGTGCTTTTTCTCAGGCATATTTATGACAGCCCAAGTCAGTGTGCGATGCCCTTCCATGCGTCGTTCCATGGTGGCTCACACCTTGTGCAGCCCAGCCACTGTGTTGGTGGCATGTGTTGGAGCTGCTGCCACAGACGATTCGGTGCGGCAGTCAGTCAGTCTGCCTTGTGCCGCTTACAGGGGCAGACGTTGAATTTTCCATTTGACTTTGGGCGAAAAATGTTTGGCGATGTTTTTTGGTTTCTCAAATGGCAATGTTGTTGTTCTTGCAGGGAGATACAGAGCGCCAGTGGAGAGTGGATTAAGGACGCCTATGCCGTGGGCTCCTGCAGTGCCGTCGACCATCTGACCACCAGCGATGCGCTGAGGAAGAGCATGCGACGTTCCTGGACCATATCGAGTGAGTTTCTATCGCGTTTCCAGCCCGCTCCTGCTAACTCATTAATCTTCTTTGGTAGACCCCGAGGACGACCCGAATAATCCCAATTCCCAGCAGCCAGTGGCCGATAATTTGTACCCACAGCAGCAGCACCTAATCGAGGCCCAGTCCGCCGGCAGCTACCCGACCCTGCACCCGCTACACCAGCATCAGCACCAGTTGCCGCAGCAGCCACGTCCGGCACACGGCATCGGCTACAACAGCGGCACTGCCACGCCCACGACCAGCAGCAAGTGGCAGCTGGGGCGTCGGGTCCTGCGTCAGTCGACGCTGCCGAGCACCCTCAACAACGACCCCACCCTGAGCGGCAGCGGATCCAATCTGGCCAACTACAATTCCGTGAACCTCACGGCGCCCACATCGCCGCATCAGCATCAGAAGAGTCCGCTCTATCCGGGCGCCTACAACAGCGACGACATTATCCACATGAATACGGCAGCCGGAGTGGCAGTGTCAGTGGGCGTGGGCGTTGGGGCAGGAGGAGACTGCGACAACTACGCACAACAGCAACAGCAGCAACAGCAACAGCAGCACAGCCACAGCTGGAGGGCACGCCCACGCATCACCGTCTGCAGGTGCGGCGACAATCGACGCTGCCAGCCCAGCCCACGCCAGCCATTTACATGTCCACCTCCCCGAACCGCTACAGCCGCTCCCCGGAGCGCTCTCCGGGCGAGCAGCAGCGCTATCCGCCGTTCATGCGGCAGACCTCCTTCCCGGAACCCCCGAGCACCTATCACCGCACAAAGCTGCTGCCCAGCACCGCCAATCTGCCGGCCTCGCAATCATCCCAGCAGCCGCCAGTGTCGGTGTCCGGGCCAGGCTCAGGACCAGCGCCACCCCTCAATTACGAGTCGCAGGCGTCGAGCATGGCCAGCGATGAGATGGACTACGCCCAGCCCACCCAGCCGGGTGGACCGGGTGGACCGGGTGGACAGGGACCGCTGCCCAAGCCGCGGATGACGCGCCAGGCCACGCTGCCAAATCCGGAGCAGCACGTGAAGCTGCTGCCGACGTCACCGCCCAAGCGACAGACCTCTCCGCAGTATCGCCGCTCGCCGGAGTTCATGCGCCAGCAGACGCTGCCCAATCCGGAGGCCTTCAGCAGCGGCAACACCCTCACGGTGCACTCCACGCCACCGGCCAAGTTCATGCCCATCTCGCCGCGGGCCAAGCAGAACTTCCTCTTCCCCAATGTGCCGAATCCGCGGCCCTTCCTGTCGCAGCAGAATGTGCCCACCGTGGGCACCACGGAGCTGGGCAGCGGCGGCAGCGTGGCCAGCACGGGGGTGGGCGCCGGGGAGCAGTACTCCAGCAGCCAGAGCGTCAACATCCACCACTCGCGGGACCCGCACGCGAAGATGATCAAGGTGCGCAGCCACAGCAACGAGGAGTACTCGAACGCCAAGACGCATGTGGAGAACCGCCGCCTGCTGCCGGAGATACCCACCGTGCAGCGGGCAGCGAGCCGCTCGCCCAGCCGGCTGGTGCGGCAGGACTGCCTCAAGGAGGAGCACGGCTCGCGCACCTTTGGCGAGGCCAAGCAGCAGTTCCACCAGTTCCCCGACGTCACCGAGGAGCTGGAGGGCCGGCCCGAGTACGTCGACTACTTTGGCGACAGCTCCAGCAGCTTCCTCGAGTCCGACGAGGTGCAGTACGAGAAGAACTACAACGCGGGCTTCAGCAGCGAGCCGCGCATCATCTACAACAATGGATCCGACGACGGCAGCTACAAGCAGGCCCACCAGCGTCCCATCTACAGTGCGGAGAACGTCCTGGCCGACTCCGGCTACGGGGGCGGGGGCCTGGGTGCGGGCGGCATGGGTGTGGGCGCTGGAGTGTCCAACTACTATCCGGACATGAGCACTCCCCAGGGATTCTATGGCGGTGCCGCTCTGCCCCGCACCCCACTCATGCACAACCGCCTGCGACGCCGTCAGTCGCGGGAGCTGCAGATGCAGCAGGAGGAGCTGGCCCAACTCGCTCAGGTGGAGGCTGCCACCGGAGTCGAAAGTTTCTCCATCGCTGCGGGCGCCACACTGGAGGTGAATGCCGCCGCACGTCGCAAGCCGGACCAAATGCGTTCCGTGTCCGAAGATTCGGGTGCCAAGACCACGCCGAAGCCAGTCACGCGGCGCTCCTTCTCGCATCCCGAGAAGGACAGTCTGGTGGGTATTCCTGGGGACTTGCCAATCAGCCATCATCCATCTAACCTGCGCCGCTTTCACTTGTTTGCCTCCTTGCAGCCGCCAAAGAAGTTGGAAACCTCGAAGATACCCAGCCCCCGACCGCTGGCCGACATTCTGGACAAGACGCGCGGCAACTCAAAGATTCCACAGCCGCGGCGACGCAACAGCCGCACGGGCATCGGCGAGCCAGAGGACGGCGGTGAGTCACGTAGCAGCGTCAGTTCTCAGTAGCGATTGACGCTTCAACTAGCTCTCACGCATCTGTAGAACCCCAGAGACCGCAATGATTGCTAGTTACATCTATTCACGTTTCATTCATCAGATATACATGCTCGTAATTCGATTCCCAGTAACAAAAAAAAAAACATACATCTTACATCTTGTATAGAAATTAATTATTAATTTTGTAGCATTTAATATCCTTGCGGATATTTGTAGTGGCCCCCAAACAAGGGGCAACAAATTGGTAACAAATCAAAGTAGTTTTTGCACCAAAAGATTTAGTTTCATTTTATTGTTTTGTATATACGATAAACATAAAACATAAAATATTCAAAAATATTCACAAGTAACGAATTTATCTGAACTATGCCAATTAATATATGCCATTATCATTGATTTATCATAAAGCTTACATACAAGCAAGAATTACTGCCTCGTATATTTATAAACATTAGACCACAATTAGAACACTTTTAAACACATATTTTAAAACATTTAAAACAGAATATGTAAAAAACAAATCAACATCCACAAGAGGCAACATAGAGTAAACAAACTATATACATTTCATATCCTCATATCCATCAGCTAATACTAGCACCAATACTACATATATGTATGTATATCATGTATAAAATATTAAGAACTCTTTGGGAGAACTCTGCCACTACTTTGTAGCTTTTTTTGCCTGCTTAAACTTGAGAGTAAATATCTATATTGCGGTCTCTGGTAGAACCTTTGTAGCTGCAGCTTGTTCCGGCACCCGATTGATAAATGCTTTGCACCCCTTCCCCATTAACCACCCCACAGGTAGCACGCCCCAGCACATTTACTCCTTCCATCAACAGCTTATGCATAGAAACTCTGATTTAGCCATGCGTCTGAAAAAAACAGAAATTCCTCCTGTCGCCACAGTAGCCAGCGCCGAGGAAAAACCTCAGCCTGAGTCCCAGCTAGAGTCGGCAACGGAGCAGCCGTCCAACGGCAAATCCCTTGAGTCCTCCTCGGCCAACACAGAAGCCAGCGACGCAAATGCCCCATCGGTGAGTATGCCCCCCACACGCATCAAAGACCTAAACCCAAGTAGGCTTAACTGTGAAACTTTCCCCCGCCCATTGTCTATTCATTAGGGCGCCGCACACACCAGCAAACTGGGCGAACAGGAGCTGCAGAATGCAGTGGAGGCCGCTGCCGTTGTCTTCAAGAAAGTTGTCCTGCAACGGCGCCAGGAAAAGGAGAAGGAGAAGGCCGCCGAGGAAGGTTAGTACTAATAGCCCTGCTCTCCATGTATCCATGTATCCGTATACATATATATATATATATATTAACCGTAGTCTGTGTTTGGGTGTGTGTCTGTGTGCTTTGGCGTGTAATTAACTTGGTGATGGTAATGCTGATGCGGATGGTAAAGGGTGGAAGGTGGAAGGGTAACAAACTCTTTGTGAAGGGTTTCATTTTTCGTCTAATTTCTACCAATTAATTAAGTTCTCTTCTTGGCCACTGAAGGTGGCTGGCACTTGACTCGGCTGTCCTTGTCATGCCCTCCTTGAGGATGTTTTGCACTGGCAAAATGGAGCTACTTAAGCAGCAGACAAACCAAGAAAGAACTTGCCTTTGAGCTGCCACTAGTTTGCAATTATCCAATCGGATTGAAATTAATTGGATCTGCACATAATAGACACATAAATCACACTAATATTGGGAGTAATTCTTTCGCATCCAAATAGTTTCACTTCTCTGTGTTTAATAGTCATTCGATATGCAGGGCTCTCTGCTTAAAGACTCCTCACAACTTTCACTCTTTAAAACTTGACCAGAACTTTACCGTCGAGACCCTACAGACAACAGCCACCCCACCATTATTATTCTTCCGTGGGCGGTCCCTAAAAGTATTCCATATTCTTTTCACTTTTTCAAGCAGTTTCCCCCAAAGTATGCAATACATTTCCCCCCTGTCTCTCGCTCTCTAGAATTTCTTTAAAGCAATCAGCAACATTGCCACAAGCCGCCAACAAATTTAAGAGCCGTGATGGCGAGGTTCTAAAGATTTGGAATACAGGGCAGAAATAAATACAAAAAAACTGTGCCAGCGGGGCTGATGGTATAATTTTTTACCAGCAACAGTAAAACAGAATTTCTGGCAATTCATATATCGATTCGAACTCGATTCTACTCGCCCACACGCACTTCACCAGCCAGCGTCGAGAGCGATGAGAGGATTTTGGGAATTTGGTTGGAGGATGCTAGTGGGAGGGGGGAGGTCGCCTTTGCCATTGCCGCTATTGTTATGTTTCAATTTGGCGCTTTTGTGGGGAGTCTGTCTTCGTTGAGTCTGTGACCGCTGTCAGCCAAACATACGCCCAATGACGACGACAGTCAGCGAAACGAATAGAGAGTCGTCCCAGCCTCAGGCCTCGGGCCCTGTCATCGCCCACGGGTTAACCAAAACCAAAGCCTTTCCCGCCACGAGACTGTCAAAAATTTACCGTTAATCTTATCTCACGCACCTTTTGTCTCCGTGTGGATTTTCTGAATGCCTGCCTAACAGTCCTTATGGCCCCATCCTCATGCCAATCCTGCTCCACCCCGAGCGATAAGCAGAGCAATTTTCGAGCCAGGAAAGGGTTCAGTTCTGCTCACAGTACAGCTCAAATATTTGCTTTTGCGGCTGGCAGCGATTTGCGCAATGTGCATGCACAAGCACTGGCTTGTGCAGTTTCTGTTTGCGCAGACACAATGTACGCTGGCAGGGGCGGGGGAGTAGCGGGCGAACGCGGTAAGCACATGACGTTGGCAACTTTAAAAGCTTTTTGGCAAATTTATCCAAGTCCTTGTTCAATCGTCGTCCTTGTGGCAAACAAACACAATCCACCACAAGTGTTCTGGAACTTTGTTACAGACCTTATTTCAATTTGATTGATTTAAGAGAGGGCCAGCTTGTGGCTGGCTATATTTTCTGTGGATATATGAACTATGGATATAATACGAGCATGTATGTACCTATTACCCATCTGACTGATTATTAACTAAATCCATTCTAATCGCTTAAACAAGCGCCAGTCCGTCACCTTCTCTTTAATTTCTTCTGGCATCAAATCATCCTTTCGGTCCTGCAATAGTCAAAAGTAAACCCACAAGACATACAATAAACCCATCCATTTGTGTATTTATTACACGAAAATGGGGCTTGCTAGCTGTTCCAACTTCCAGAATGTAGTTGAGTATTCGACTAGCAGCCGAAACTTTTATCTATAAATTTCGGAATTACTCGTACGTACGTGTCACGTGTCGTTTTACATTTCATTTTCGCCCACAGTTTCACGCTGCAGATATTTCTTAAAGAGATAAAGGCAAAAAAAGTTATTATATTTTTTAAATATTTATCTAAAATTTGGTAATGTAATACGCTAAAATTCACGTTCTTTGCGGTAGTTAAAAGTCAGTAGTTAAAATTTATCTGTAAAACGTACTAAAGAATTTGGTTAATTTTAAATGCATTACTTTGACTTCTTTAATCAAAAATTGTTTCGTATGAATAAAAATTATTCAGAAATGGAACAAGGCAAACGTTTCGGGCAGAATAAATTGCTTTGATTCATTTCCTGGATTCCTTTTCCGTTTAATAGTCCACATAAATTCGTTTACGGTAACATAATGTCAAATGCCGAGAGTAATGGGATCTAACACATATAAAAAAAAAATCTATAAATATGCATAAGGGTTTATTTGGAATATTTTTACCGATTATATGCAGACTTAAACACTTATTTCCCCGTCAGATTAATGTTAATTCCAAATGGGAATCGATTTTTATTTGATTTGAAACATTATCAGAGTTAGCTGACACCTTAAACTGGCTTACAAATATCACAGACGAATATCTGCTATGCAGATCTGATGTTTAATTGACTGTAGCCCAATCAGATTAGCACTAATTACGAATACAGAAAATTCTACATGTAAATATTTTCATGGCACTCTAACTTTCGCCTGTGTAGATAACAATGTTCGAGTTGGGGTTGGAAATGTGAACAACCAGCCCGTGCTTAACCCCATTTTTAGACATAAGTAAAGCACCCACCCACCCACTCGTAGCCCTGCCTAACCCATTGTAACCAACGCACGTGTCTGTCTCTGTCTCTGTAACTAACTCTGGGTCGGGTCGGGTTGGTGTTGTGGTGGCTTTAGCATTTGGTGGTGGTCTCTGGTGCATAGTGCAACCCCTCCCCTCCCCTCCCCATCATGCCCTTTGTAATCGTAGGCCGTAAGCCGTTACCAGTATTTTCCACCTGTGAAGGGAATGGCAAAGGTAACCAGTATTCTGTGTCACTCTGTGTTGGTGTTGGTGTCAACTTCAAAGTGGTTGAAACGAAACTGAACATCCCAAAAAAAATCCACCCTACTCCTACTACAGCGTTGCAGCTGCCGGCCGCTTCCGGTGACGCCAGCGGCATGGATGCCATGGAAACGTCGTCGTCGTCGGAGCTCGAGTTCAGGTGCACCACCACGCACGGCCTGCAGCAGCAGCAGTCACAGTACAGCGTCGAAGCCGACGAGTTCAAGCTCGTCTTTCTCAACTCGGACTCGTCATCGTCCTGCCGCGAAGGAGGAAGAGGAAGAGGAGGACGACACAGACTCATCCTGCTCCACGCACCACTGCCACAGCATCGTGAGCAATGTGGAGGACTGCGACTGGGACTACTTCGAGCCGTCGATGATAGCCTCCACCACCACGACGACGACAATGATTGCCTACACGGCCACGCCCACACCGCCTCCACGCATACGCCGCCGTTCCAGCGACAGCGATTCGCCGCTCCTCCAGCGACGCCAACAGCAGCTGCGCAGCTACTGTCCCCGGATCCGGGAGAGCGACACGGGCACCGGCACCGGCACGGACGAGGAGCTACTCCAGCACACGGAGAGCAGCTCCCAGACCAGCTCCGATCAGACAGCACCCCCCGTGCCGCCACCCCCGCTCCCGATGAGCATGAAGACGCGCATCAAGACGCGGTTCCTCAAGAGCAGCCACCATCATCACCACCATCATGCGCCGAGTCGCTGCAGCTGCAGTGCAGCCGCCGCCCCATGCCCGCCATCGCCGCCGCAGCAGCCCCAGTATGTGCCCATACCCGTGCCCGTGCCCATACCCGTGCCCATGGCCGCCTACCAGAACTGGCAGCTGGACTATCCGGGCACCGCAGGCCCACTCCTCGAGCAGGACGACCCGCTGGCCGCCTCGCTGCAGCAATTGTGGCAAGCGGCCGCGGCACTGGGCGGCTTCAAGTCCTCCGCACTGGCCGGCTTCAAATCTTCGGCGCCGGAACTGAGCGCCTCGCTGGGCTCCCTGATGACGCAGTCGCTGTGCTCCACCGCCTCGTCGTCTTCCTCGACCACATCGGGATACGGGACGGCGGCGGGACGCAGCCTGGAGACACTGACCGGCTGTCTCTGCCCGGCCGCCCGGGCTGCCAACTCGTTGCAGCAGCAGCGTCAAATGGCCAGCAACAACAGCAGCAGCAGCCCCAGCAGTGGGGCTTCAAAGCCAACAACGCAGCCAACAAGTTTAGTATCGTCGCGCCTTCCGTCGAGTGAGCATCAGCGAGCGCGTCCCCCGATCGAATACAGCGAAACGGACGACAGCAACGCAACGCCCACCACTGGGGAGAGATTGTGTAATGTCTATGATAAAACCGGCGACGGCGACGGCGATGGCGATGGCGGCGGAGAGCCAGCGGCCCAGACACATGTTGCTGTTGATAAGCAACTGAAGGGGAATGCTACAGAGGGAACCGCTCAGAGAGGGCCACACAAATACCACAGCCGAATTCTATGCGAAACCGAGCAAACACAAACCAAAACGGCAACAACAGAAACAGAAACTGAAACAGAAACCTACCTGGCCAGAAACAACAGCCACAGCCAGAGCCACAGCCACAGCCAGAGCCACAGCCAAGAAGAAGTGGAAGCAGCAGACGAAACGAATATACATAAAAATCAAGTACCAGCAGCAGCGGCAGCAACAACTAGAGCTGAGGCAGCAGCGGCAGCAGCAGCAGCTCCTTCGGCCATAACTCGTTTTGCAGTCGAAAATGTTGGAATTGCTGAAAATGCCGAGATTGTTGCCGCCGCGCCTAGAGAGCACCTAGTAGAGAAGGAGGCAGCAGCAGCAGCAGATCCCAAACCCAATCCCAGTGCCACAGCGAGTGCCAAGAATTTGTCCTCCAATCGACTTATAGCCAAGAGGGCCACCATGTCCGAGGAGCAGCACAAGATGCGCGAGAGCACAGTGGGCCACTTGCTGAGCGAAAGCTATGCGGCCAGCAGTCCGGATGAGGCCAGCAGCAACAGCAGCTGCAGCGCAGATGAGGATCAGGCGGCACAGAGCCCACGCAAACTGGTGGAGCGCAGCTACGATGTGGCTGTGGCAATGCAGGCGGAACTGCAACCAGACCCAGAGCCACACCCACAGCTGCAGCTGCAACTGGAGCTGGAGCAGGAGCCGGAGCAGGAGCCGGAGCAGATGCATCACAGCACCACCACCGACAGCAGCAGCAGCAGCGAGACCAGTTCCAATTCCAGCTCCAGCTCGGAGTCGTGTGACTCGGATGACACCGGCACCGTGGCCGATCGCCGGCCCAAGCGGCGGCGCTTCAACAAGGTGTTCGTCGTGAACCGTCAGCCGGGACAGGCGGGACAGCGGGTCAGAGCCAGACGCAGCTCCTCAACGGAGGGCGATTCACTGTCCTCCTCGGAGGCCAATCTGGAGGATTCCTCCGACAACGATACGGACACGGAGCGCACAGATTGCGGAATTGTTTTGAACTATGTGAAGCCGCTGGGCGAGGCAGCAGCAGCAGCAGCACCTCTGGGTGAGCAGGCGGAGGAGGGGCAAGTGCAACGTGCACGTGACGCCAACGTCAACGATGCCGATGCCGATGCCAATGCCTACGCCAGCGACGACTACGACGACGACGACGACGACGACGATGATGACGATGATGAAAGTGAACGATGCCGCGTTGCCAACTCAAGCGATGAGCTTGCCAACTGCATTGTAGTGGTGGGCGGGCAGACGGACGACGGCGACGGTGTGGTGCTGCACGGCATGCGATCTCTGCCAGACGCGGAGCCAATGCAATCAGAGCGCTGCGACTTGGAGCTGGAGCTGCACAGCATCTCCAACGATGTCAACCGGCTGCTGGAGCTGCACAAGCAAAACTCTCAGCTGGAGATGAAGCTGCAGCGGCTGCGACGCGGCGTTGCCGAAATCAATGAGGATCACCTGGCCACCACATCCACATCCACAGCCATGGGCACTGCTGTGGCTGCCGCCACCCAGGGGAAGCCCGTCGAGTGCAGCCCAGAGGGTGAGGGCTGTTGGTCATCGCCAGGTGGTAATCCGCCCGCTTCTCCTTCTCGGAAAAGCATTGTAAATGTTAATTCTAATGACGAAAGCAGCCAAAGAGAGGCAGAAACAACAGAGGCAGAAACAACAGAGGCAGAAGCAGCGAAACAAAACGAAAACGAAGCGAAGGGTAAACACAATGTAAACGAAGAAGCCGCAGCAACAGCAACAGCGGCGGCGGCGGCGGCTACTCTCGGGTTTACCTGCCATCATCAGAAGCACAGGCAGAGGCAGAGCCACAGCCAGAGCCATGGACAGAAGCAGGTAAAAGCAAACAACGATAATAAAGTGGTGGCAGCCGTAGCAGCGAAGGAGGCAATGGGAGAAGAGCGACAAACAGCTGTGCAAACTGTTGCGGCGCTGGCGACGGCCGAGGGGCAGGAGGAATGCAGCGAAGCATGCAAAAATAAAAACTCTCTCGCACCTGAACAGGTACCTGCTGTGGCTCGAGAGCCGGAGAGCGGCAGCCGAAGCGAACGCTCAAACTCGCACTCGCGCGCTCTCTCCCACTCCCACTCGCACTCGCACGCTCTCTCGCGCTCTCGCCTACCTGTTGCTCAGGGCCAAGCCGATTTCGGAGTCGAAGTGAAGTCGCATTCGGAGTCGTTGCGCTCGCCATTCGAACATGAAATGTTAAACGTTGCGGTCGAGGAGGAGCCGTACGCTCGCACACGGTTGTATCCCAGCAGCAACAGCAACAACAACAATAATATAGTTGCTAAAAGCAACAACGATAATGGCCATAATGACGCTTTCGCAGCACAAAAGACAAATAGCAGCCAGCAAAGCAGCAACAGCAGCAGCAGCAGCAACAGCAACAGCAACAACAACAGCAGTGACGTAGTGAATGTGAATGGGGGGCCACTGCCGCGGCCGCGTGTCTTCGAAAGTTGTGAAAACGACAGCGATTCCGATTTTGACAGAATATTCGGCACACACCTGAGTGCGAATATGCTGAATACTCCGACAGCAACAGCAACAACAACGGCCAGCAGCCCAAGAACGTCGCCAGTGGAGATGGAGGGCCAGAGTCCCAGTACCTCAGCCAAGAATTCACTCTCGGCCAAGTATCGCAGTCTGGTCATGATCACAAAAGACAACGAAAGTGCAGCAACAGCAGCTGGAACAGCAGCTGAAACAGCCACAACAAAGGCCAAAAGCGATTACGACAGCAACCACTTTGGCCAGAACTTTGGCGGTGAGTCATTGCGCGCCATTGAGGGCTCGGATCTTGTGACCAGCGATCGGGAATCATCGCGCGACTCCTACAGCGTGGACTCGCTCAACGAACCGGCGCCAAAGATCTGCCTGGACGATGGCCTGGCCGACGATGACTCCTGGGTGGAGGAGCTCAGCCAGCACGAAAACGAAGACGAAGAAGATGAGGACGAGGATGAGGAGGAGGAGGATGAGAACATAAGCAATGCCACCACCACGCCGACGGCCACCGATTCGGAAGATGCCGATGGCGATGGGGACATGAACAGACGCCACAGCTACATGGACAGGGAGGAGGAGCTGCGCGGCTACCACAGATCGGCCATTGACTTTACGCTGCACACCATCGTGGAGGAGAGCTGCGAGGAGAGCGAGGTGGCCTCCATGCGGGCGGACAACGAGGACGCCGACGAGGAGGAGGATCTGGCCGAGCGTCGCCGCCAGCGCACACTGCAGCACCATCACCGCCTCAGTGCCTCCGAGCTGGAGAAGTACTTCTTCTTTGGACTCGGCGACGGCAAGGTGATGAGCTCCATTGACACGCGGGGCGACGACACCGCCTCGGAAGTGAGCTCGGAGTGTTCCGAGGGCATCGACTCGCTGCCACACGAGGATCAGCTGCTGGACGGGTGCAACAGTGCCACCGATCTGGCCTCGTCCCGCCTGGAGAAGTACTTCCTGTCCGGATTCATGGGCTTCAGCGGCGCCGAGAAGCAGGCGGAAAGCGACGAGAGCGGCGGCAGCGTGGGCAGCGACAGCGAGGGACATCCGAGTCCCAGCCAACGAAGGAAGCGACTGGTACGCGCACGCGGCACTCCGCGCAGCCACAACTCCTCGCTGGACAACCTCCTGCTGCCGGAGACGGACACCCTGGACGCCAGCACGTGTCCGGCTGCCATGGCTGTGGAGGACACCTCCGAGTCGGAGGCCGGATGCGACGACACGGTCATCCATCTGGCCAATGCCGGAGCCTCGGATGGCTCCTCCTCGGACACCATCAAGCGCAAGAAGCAGCTGCGCAAGCGCCACGACTCTCTGGACGAGAAGAAGATGCACGAGGATGCCCTGGCATTGGGTGGCGGCCCCGAGTGTCGCACGCCCACTCCCGGATCGATGGGTGGCAGCTCGAGCCAGGGACAGGGCCAGGGCCAGGCCAAGAAGCAGCAGCACCACCACAGCCGCGACAGCGGATTCGTGGGCAGCAACGATGATCTGCTCAAGGCGCCCGACTGCGAGCCACCGAAATCTCCGACTCCGGCCCTCGAGCAGATCAGCGAGGACCGCGAGCCGGCGCCGGCCCTCGGTCTGGCGGCCAAGCTGGAACTGCCGAGCACCTCGGCATCGGCACTGGCATTGGCCAGTGGAGCGTCCGGCCAGGGTCAGCGGCCCAGGCCAGTGCCTCCCGTGACGACCAGTTCGAATCTGGTGCGGAAGGACAGCTTCAACAACTGGAGCTCCGACGAGGAGACCAACCTGATGATGAGCAAGATGCGGCAGTTCTTCAAGACGCTCATCGTGGCCACGGCCAATGCCCAGCAGAGCAAACCCACCACGCCCCCCATGCCCAGCGGCACCACCACAAGCACAACGACGCCCAACTCGCAGCGGAAATTGGCCAAGACGCGACCCGCACAATTGGCCTACTTCGAGAACGAACTGACGCGCCTCATGAAGACGGTGCCGGGCATCAACGACGAGCAGGTGCGCGAGATCGTGGAGTACCTGAGCAGCGAGGACACGTGGTCGGACTCGTACGACTCCTCGGACTACACCAGCTCCGATCTGGAGGGGGGCGAGCGCAAGGGACACCTCAAGGCGCAGATCTCGGCCAGCTGCCAGCAGATCATCAACAAGTTCGAGGTGGACGAGGAAGGGGACCGCGGCGACGGCGGCCTGCTGGACGAGGTGCAGAGTCTGCACGGAGACACCGCTTTGGTCTACCAGAAACTGGTGGCCTCCTTCAGCAAGGTGGCTGTGGGTGGCGCCGCCAGCGCAGCAGCGGAAACAGAACCCGAATCCCCACAGATGGCAGCGCAGGAGGAGCAGCAGGATCGGGATCAGGATCAGGAGCCAGCGGGCAGCACGGAGCAGCGATCGCCGCAGCTCTTTGCCAAGGTGATGCAACACATTGGCACCCGCCTGGTGGCCCTGATGCACGAGGTGAGCAGCGGGAATGAGACGCCGACACCCTCGCCGGCCACCGGACAGGGACAAACGCGTCACCATCGGCGGCTGCAGGCCAAGATCTCGGCCACAACGACAGAGGATGAGGAGGACGAGGTGGAAGAGCAGCTGCGGGCGATGCCCATCAAGCAGCTGAAGCTGCGCAGCAGATCCCACGATCTCCTCCTGGACGGACCCCACACGCACGGCCATGCGCATCCAGCTGGGGCGCATCATGCAGCGGGCTCGGCAGCCGGAGGATCGGCCGCAGGAGGGGCAGGACACGGCGACAATGCAGGGGAGGAGTGCGGCGTGGCCAGCGACTACGAAAGGTTTTCGTGGCGCGGCAGTTTTGAGTCGGCATTACTGGCTAATGGCGACAGCAGAACGAGGCTCAGTCAGCTGAGCCAACTGGACAGGGACAACTCGTCGTCTGCGTCCGCTTTGGCTGTAGCAAAGCGCCGATCGGCAGGCGACCTCCTCTTCAGTCAGCACCAACAGAGCCTCAGCCGCGAGCAGCTGGACCGCGTCCGATCCTGCGGCAGCATCGGCGGCGGCGACGCCCACCACCATCAGTTGGAGGCCTCGCCCGCGAAGCCGTGGCTCTCCTCGGCAGGCTCCTCCATTGGCGGCGACTCGGCCAAGGATGTGCGTCGCTCCAGCGTACCGGATGCCATCTACGAGACGGACTCCAGCGACGAGGGTGGTGCCCAGAACCAGTTCAGCGGCGCCCGCTCCACCCTGCCACGCAGCCTGACCAGCGGCGGCCAGGTGGCCAGCACCAACTCCCTGCCCCGACTGCCCACCTCCTCGGTGGGTGCGGGTGCGGCGGGGCCCATCACCAGCACGCCCAAGACCAAGTCGCAGAGCGCCCTCAACCACACACCCTCCTGCCCCGCCAGCAGTGCCAAAAGTGCACGCTATCGCTCGCCCGGATTGGCAGCCCGTGCCGCTGCCGCCAGCAATAACAGCAGCAGCAGCAGCAGTGCTGCCGGCGGAGGAATGGGTGGAGGTGGAGTTGGAGGTGCCACCACCAGTGGCAGTGGCAGCAAAAAGCTGGGTGCGGGCTTCCAGTTCCTGTACTCGAAGCGCGATGCGCGCAAACGTCTCAACATGTCAGCGGGTGAGTTCTCCTGTCCTGTTTAATGTTTGTCTTTGAATATCCTGCGAGTGGGCGAGGGAGTTGGGTGTGGGGTGGAGGCCACACCTCATTCCTCCTTGGGGTGGGGTACACACGCACAGGCTTCAGGCTTCAAGCTTCAGGTTGAGCGTTTGCTCAGGTCAAATATCTGGGCTATGAAATTGCTTTGTTCTTAATGAAAAAATTCCTCATAAAAACTACTCTGTCAGGACGAGAGGGTATATTGTATTCGTGGGGTTATATGTATAACATGGAGACGGGTGTGACTCTGGATAGTGTGGATGGGAAAAGTGTGAAAACTATTCGAAAATTAAGTACTTTTCTCGATGTTCTTCAGTCTTTTAAATTAAGTCTTAGCGCACACGCGAATGTGACAAAAGAATTGTAAAAAACCACACACATGTCGTGTGCATGACTCGACTCGAGCTTCGAGTTTTGTTGCTGCTGCTATTGCAAAACTCAGCTCACCGTTGCAGAAATATTAATGGAAACTGTATGAACTTTTTTTCCCTTTTTAACTTTAACGAAGTTTATAACTTCTTTGTTAACAGAACTCCAGAGAAAATGATCTCTGCTCGAGCTATTTATTAGCCTCGAATTTTGATAACAATTGGCCAGTAAAGGCCAATCCCATGCTCATGATGACGATGACAATAATGTTAGCGCTTAACACTCAGAGACTCAGGCAACAGACAGACCGATAGACAGACAGACAAAAAGACGGAAAAAAACATTTGGTTCCGCCGACAGCTGCTTTGCCCGAAATAAACCCAATCAAGGTCAATTAACTGTATCCATATTGAGCTCTCCAGTCTCCTCCAGTCCAGCAGTCTCTCTCCATCAGTCATAGCCCCCATAACTGGGGCTCATTTTGCCAGTTGGCGTCTAAACCGATTTTCGCACTGTTGCGTCGTCAACAACAACGTGGATGTGGTACCGGTATGAGATAGAAGTAGATGTATCTGTATCTGTAGATGTATCTATAGATGTAGCTATGGCTGTACGAGTATATGTCCATGTGGAGTGGTTAAAGTTGTGTTCCGCTTGGCGGGGGCGTCTCTTGTTTTGTTGTTGTTTTTCTATTCATTATTTAGCCAAAAAAAAAAGCTGTTTTCGCTTTTGCGGCCAACAATTATACCTATACTCGTACTCGTACAGCCGTCGAGCCCTGGTCAATGGAACTCGAACTCGGAACTCAACCCAAAAACCCGCACTACTGGGTGCAGGCGGGCTTTGAACTTTGCTGTGTGGCGGCTGCCCCTTCCTAGAGATGGGATGGCCAGGGGATGCTTGAATGAGTTGTAGATCTGATGAGGAAGTACCAAGCCAAGCGGTGGGCACACCCACGGAGAGGTATGATTATAGCGAGGGATTTCAGAGATAAATCATTAAAAAAATATTCATTAAATTTTCAATACGTTAAAGTGTGGAAATTCGGCTAATGGATTCAGATGAAATTTTCATTTATGCTTTTCCATAATAATTACTATATTTAATTATGTGGAGAAACTAAAAGAGAAATCCAGCTACAGCTGAAACAATTTTCGAGGCTTTCCCAAACAGAATAATCACAGATTACAGATTTATTTCAATAATTCAATAATTGATTATCGTTCAAGAATCATTTCCATATCCACACAAATTAATTTCCTTCCTTCACGATTACAAATATTATATTCCCATTCGAATATTTACCCTCACGCTGCCATCTCAAACAGACTGAGTTTCGGTCTTGGCCCGCCCCCTCCCCATGCCACAGTCCCCCCCCTCTTTGTTTACACAGTTTTAGTGGTTCGACCAAATCGTTTGTCTTTGCGGCAACTTGGCCAAAACACAATTAAAAAGTTGGCCCCGCCTGCCCCCGCTCTGTGTCCCGCTCTCTGCCGCCAACGACAATATTGAGCTTCTATATAATAATAATAATAATACTTGTTCAGAGTTAAGCTCTTGACGTTGATAAAGAGCCTGCGGCTCTGGCTCTGCCCCTCTCCCTTGCTGTGGCTCTGGCTCTGGTTTGTTTGCGAGTATTTCCTGCGTTCACTTCAAATTTTGCACAATTAATGTTTTCGATGCCACCAAAACAGAGTTGACACTGGCCAAAAAGAGTTGTATGTTGGCATATGTATGTACATATGTATGTTTTTCCACACTTATTTTCGTGCATCAGTGCATCCACAGTGGCGCGTCGGGTGTGCGGAAATGATTGCAGCAGTGCTCCATTGCTGTGGTGTGTCTATGTCCAGGCCCGTGCCCGTTCCCGTGCCCATCCGGCAGCCGTTTAAGTGTTTTGCACCAAAACAAAGCTACCAGCCAGCAGCGGGCGGGTGGGTGCAAGGCAATGCAATGCATGCAATACTATTGCCGTAAAACAATTTCCACAATTATTATGCAAATAAAAAATAAAAACCGAGCTACAATTATCGCTGCCATGGCGGAAGTGCCAAAGATGGTTAAGGCAAGGGGGGCATGGCATGGGGCACCCTGTAAGAGACATCTCGACTCGCTTGGCCATCAAATTCAATTAACCTTTCTGCCTCCGAGACCGAGACAGAGAATACCCAGAGCCAGAATAACCAGAAATGCGAGACAAGAGAGAGAGATCTCTATTTTATTCTGTTTCATATATATGCTGCAAGTTGCGATGGACTGGCGAGGGCTGAACTGTGTTTATTGAAGACATCTATCTTCAATTTGGGAATTTTACATTTGATTTCAATTAATTTAATCTTTTATGTTGTATTTTATTAGCACCCCTCGCTTTATATCTGCCGCTCGTTTCGCTGGCCTGTTAATTGCACTTTCATTGGTTGGGCGCCGCCCCAAAGCGACCCCAAAGTTCAATATTTAAATAATTGAATAAAACTTAGATTTCTGAACAAGAGGAGCATCCATTCCATGCCATGCCATGCCATTGTTCTGGCGGGGTTCTGGCACTGGCTGCCATCTCTGGTTCAGTTGCCGTTGCCGCGTCTAACGGGACTGGAGCTACAGCTACAGCAACAGCCCACCGCGATGTGCTCTATAAGTCACCGCGAATTCCGATCTTAACTCTGTCGATCCAGTGAAAGTGAAGTCTGTTTCGCCTCACTTTGACTTTTGATTGCGCTTTGGCTTTGGCTGTTTTCGGTTTTAATTTTTTGTTCGGGGTATCTGCCTTTGCCCTCCCTTTGCCCTGTCCCGCATACACTTTTATCGGTCGTTTCGCTGTAGATTGGTGGCTATCCATAGCGGAAATAATACTCGTAGAAGTGCCATAAAAAGCTAAAAAAAAATAAATAAAATAAAAATGAAAACATTGTCCGCATGAAATGGAGATATGATGTGTACTGTGTGGGTGCTGTTTGTGTGTGTGTGTGTGTGTGTGTCAACAAATCGTGACTGCATAAAGAAAATTCAAATACCATTGGCAGCAGTTTTACTGCCACCCCACCACCAGACAAAAGTCAAACACTTTTAATGGGTGTATTTCTGCCTTTAATTGCACTCTTGGATTGCTACCAATAGGAATCGCCTGCCACTGCCCCTGCCTCTTCCCCAGTTGCCACTTTGGCTGGTAATATGACCCACTTCTGCGGGTGTCTGGTCTGTTTATCTGTTTTTATTTTGTTGCTGCTGTTGCTTCCAGCCAAGCCCTCAATCTCAAAGTGTTTCACACCTTCATTTTCGGGCACGCCCAACTCTCAAGGCTGTTTCGCTGGAAGTTCAGGGCCGCATCCGCCCACACCTCTCAGAGAGCTGTCTTTAATTTGCAACTTAATTAAATGGCGCGACTGCCTGCCAGCCTGCCTGCCTGCCTTCGAGTGGTCATGCAAATGGCTCGAGCGGCGATCAAGTGGTCCAATTACGTGGCCTAGGCAACCATAGATTGGCCAAGTGTCGCCAGGCATCTTATCAAAGGGTCTGACAAATCAATGGAACTCTTGGCCTTATCGCCAGGGGAAAACTACTTTAGATTTCAAAAATACTGATAGGGGGGCGCAAAGCATTTTATCGATTCAATAAATACCAGCAAGAAATGGGTTTGGTTTTGGTGGTATCTTTTGGCTATATCTCAGATATTTCCAGTCAGATATTCTGCACTATCTGAAAACACACAGAAACAATCGAAATGGCTTGGATTTTGTGTACATTTTCCTTGGTTCAGAGTCAGACCTTTCTAATTCACGCTCAAACAGCGCTCAGAGTGTTGCCCCATTCCGTTGCACAGTGCACAGCACAGCCAATTGAGCAATCACACTTTGGTGATGCCATGCCAGATGCCCCCCCCCTGGCAGCCGCTGACAACTGTCAACTGGTTGGTTGGTTGGTTGGTTGGCTGCTGGTGTAAAATGAAATAAAACTTTTGCAGTCCGCTGCGGATGACACCAAAATCGAATGAATCCCAAACCGAAATCCAAATCCAAATGAGAAAATGAAGCAAGTGACTCGTTTAATTGGCCCGCGGCGTGCGGCAAAAGCAGCGAAGCCAAAAGAAGCCACCGGCAGCTACAATGCCTTTGTGTCACTGCCCCCGTCGGCTGCTACACCCATAGCTCGGGTGCACAACTATGGCAGAGGAAAGTCATCAGCCGCGGCGACTGCGGGCTCCTCCGCACTGCCCTCCAGTTCGGCCGGCAAGATCCAGTACGCGGCGCTCAATCGCATGCGCAAGAATCGATCCGCAGACAATCATCCGCCCAGCCAGCGCCCACGCAGAACCAAGTGGCGGCGTCTGCTGGGCGCCTGCTGGTGGCGCCGCAGACGGCGCCGCCCACGCAGCTACAAAGATTACTGGGGCAGCAGCGCTGGCAGCGGAGGAGGCGGACAGGCGAGGCGGAGTCTCTGCTGCTGTCGCTGGGGCAGGGCACGGGCAAAGGCGTACAGCTGTGACTCCGACGAGGAGGACGACGACATCGATGCCAAGGTGGCTGCCTACATTGTGGAGATGAAGCAGCGCGAGGCCGTGGCCAGCAAGCAAAGTGAGAAAGTGAAGGAAACCCACTGCCAGGAACCCTCCAGCCTGCCACAACAGCAGCAGCAGCAGCAGCAGCCACAGCCACATCCCTATCCCCATCCACAGATGCGAAAAGTATCTTTGCCCAGAGCCTGGACCTGGGATGATAGTCTCAGGTCGAACTCTGATAGGTTCCTGGAAACCCTCGAGGAGGATCTGCCTGTTGTTGCTGCTGCTGCTGTTGACACTGCCGTGGCTGCGCCTGGTGGCAGAATGTCCCTCATCCTGCCTCGTCGCACTCCGCTGCATGTCCACTTTGTGGAGAGCGAACAGCAGGACAATCAGGAGGAGGAGGAGGAGCACCATGAACGGGAAGCGGTGCAAGGTAGGCGGCGCTGCATGCACCTTGCACTGCTCTCCCAGACTGCATCTTCACCCTGTCTTAAATGCGAATTAAAGCATGAAAAATTAACGTGGAAAACTCTGACCATTTCCATTGATTGCCCGTGTGTTTCCGTGCCTTGTTTGATCATTAGCCGTAATTGTGGAAAACTCGTGTGTTAATGCAACAATTTTCTCTTTGCAGAAGAGGCCAAAGTGGCCGCCGAGGAGCTCACACATTCGCCGGTGATTGGACAGCGGCAGGCGGCGGAGGCGGTTGCCACCGCCAGTCCCGTACAGTCGCGTGCCTCCAATGAGGCCTGGCCGGTGCAGTCGGACGAGGACATCGACCGCCTGGTGGCCATGCATCAGAACCGCAGCAGTCTCAGCTCTTTGGGGGTAAGTTCAGGCTTAAAGTGAGTCAAACTGAAATGTGGAATTAATGTGGCACCCCTTCAGGTTCGCTCGGAGTCCATGGCCAGCGTTTACTCTGGCGCTGGCGAGGGTCGCTATGGCACTGTGGTGGTCAAGGGTCAGGTGGAGTTTGCCATGCAGTACAACTACAAGCTGGCCGCCCTCGAGATCCATGTGGTGCGCTGCAAGGATCTGGCCGCCGTCGATGCCAAGCGCAATCGCAGCGATCCCTATGTGAAGGTTCGTATTATGCTCTTAATTTTCCCACTGAGTTCCATGCTGATATATGGTGATTATTATGGATTATTCCATTAGGTATACCTGCTGCCGGATAAATCAAAGGCAGGCAAGCGGAAAACCAAAGTCAAGAAGCACACCCTCAATCCCGTCTTTGACGAGACGATGCGTTTCCACACGTCCATCGCCAGCCTGGAGTCGCGCACCCTGTGGCTGACTGTCTGGCACTCGGACATGTTCGGGCGTAACGACTTCCTGGGCGAGGTCTCCGTCAATCTGCAGGGACGTGTCTTTGACAATCCCCAATCGCAATGGTATCTCCTCCAGGAACGGGTAAGTGCAGAATTTCCAGCTGTAGAGTTTCCATATCTAACGATCCATCCCATCATGCCCCGCAGAGCGAACCCTTCGATGAGGTGGCCACCTATCGCGGCGACATTGTGGTGGGCCTCAAGTACATTCCCCCCCGAAAGCCTGAAGTCGTCGTTCTTCTCGCGTGGCTCCTCCCTCACGGGCAGCTCCTCGAACCTGCGCAAATTCGGTGGCAGCATCAAATCCGTCGCCTCAAAGTCGGACCGCACTGCCAAGGGCGGTCAGCTGCATGTGCTGGTCAAGGAGGCCAAGCATCTGAGTCCGATCAAGGCCAACGGCAGCTGCGATGCCTTCTGCAAGAGGTGAGTGCATCCACTAATCTCCCTCCCACAGAATCAATAGACTTATCAATGGGCAAAATTCATTTCAGTTATCTGCTTCCGGATCGCACGCGCAGCTCCAAGCAGAAGACGCCAGTGGTAAAGCGCACGCTGCATCCCACCTGGAACTACACCTTTGTGTACGAGGATGTCTCGCTGGAGGACTTGTCGGAGCGCGCCTTGGAGCTGACCGTCTGGGATCACGATCGGCTGGCCAGCAATGAGTTTGTCGGCGGCATACGTTTCTCCTTGGGCACGGGTAAGTCAAACAAAGGATTCCCTGCCACGATTCGATGGACCGAAACTAAACTCGAATTTGTTTCGCCGCAACAGGTCGCAGCTATGGCCGCCAGGTCGAATGGATGGATGCCACTGGCAAGGAGCTATCGCTGTGGCAGAATATGCTGGATCGACCCAATTTCTGGGTGGAGGGCAGCTTGGTGCTGCGCTCCAGTCTGGATGGCATTCGAGCCACATTGCCATAGGAGCACGAGCCGGAGCCAGAGCCTCCACTTGCATATTAGTAAATTATTTGCTAGAATCCACAAGCCACAATCCACAAAGTTGCAGTTAGAGTTTGCTGCCCATGGGCACAACATTGTATTGTATTGTATTGTATTGTATTAACTATCGATTAAGCTACGATGACAGTCGATAACGATGACTCTGAGAAGCATTATTATTAATGTTCTAAGTAAAGGCATAAGTCAGTTACAGTTACAGATGCAGAACTGAACTGAACTGGACTGACTGGCCTAATTAATTGATTGTTTGTTTGTTTGCACGTGGCCAGAGTGGCCACATCCACAGCTAGAGTTAAGTTTAAGTGTGTAGGATCATCATATATGTATGGATGATTCCTGAATACTCGTACTCGAATATGGCGATGACGCTGCACGCACCCATACCCCACAGACGTAAATAAACCGAGCGCAAATATAGAACAAAACGCAGAGCAAAACGTTATCTAACGTTATGGCATTACTCTACTTATGGCAGCGCAATTCTCAGTGCAGATAAAAAAAAAAAATAAAAAAAAAAAATAAAACTGTAAAGCAGCAAAACCACGAGAACTACAGTATGAAGCGACGATGATGACGCAGCCCAAGGGCTGCCTGGGCTGCCTAGATAATTAGCTCTACCATGTTTATATGTGTATTCTTTCCCAACCTCTCTCCCTCTCCCTCTCTGAGAGGCACTTGCAATTCGCATACTGTATGCACTTAAAGCTAAACACGATAAAAAAGCTACAACTAAAATACTATAACTAAAGTATAGTTCAAAACGAGACATAAGTTTACCATGTATACCTATCCATAATATGCGCGGAAAATACAAATAACATTTTTTTGTAAATTCAATTTTCTTTTTTTATTTTCTACGTTCTTTTTGGTTTTTTATAGATCATAAGTAGACAAATGCATATGCACAAGCATATTCATACATATGTAGTATCTACGCAGACATTCATACATATCGCAAAACATTGTGCAAATCCAGCTAAGCTTCGTGTCCAAAAAAAATACCCAAAACCTAGCCCCAACGTAGCCATCGATGTTGAATCAATCAAATCCGTACAGATTAATTCCCATAGCAGCCAATGAAATGATATCATGCTCCCTCCAAACCTTAATACAATCTGTGGAATTTACATATGTTAGTGTGCTACTCTACATACTATGATGAATAAGCCAGCCCCTCGGGTGTGTTGGGGCAGCTCTACTATAACATAAAAAAAATGGAAATGAATTGTTTCAGAGAAATCATTTTTAAGAAATACAGAAACGAGTCTTATGAATGCTTTTGGTGTAAGTGTATACATATTTACCATGAATACCATGAATAATACAAATCAAATAATGTTTAGCGTTGAATGAAAATATGAAAACATATAAAATGAAAACATGACAAAATTTATAGAAGATGTTTTTTTATAAAAGAGAAAATTGCTGAATCACTCGTTGCCTAAATACCGCTTGTCTTTTATACTCGATGTTTTCGAAACACACACACTGACACACACACACACAAAAATGCACATGCCTGAAATTTGGTGATGATATAAGTACTATACACACACACACACATCAGTAGAGGTGGAGAAGGAGTAGGAGGTGGAGTCCCTCCCTCACTCACTCAAGCAGTAAGATATGGAAATGCATATATCTACGGGGATAATGTGTGCAATGGATAAGAATACTTTCTCTAAATCAAGCATATGTATATGATATTGTATGTCAAACAATAAGCAGCAAATATTGCAAAACAAAAAGTAAATGGTATTTAGTAGCATACAAAAGCGCAATGTATGGGGAAGCATAAATAATTATACGATATACATATAAACTATGTATGTAATTCTAACAACAATTAGTCTATAATCTAAGGTTAAAGCGTTTGCTGTTGTGTTGATTGGTTCTCGAATCTAGCCATTAATATTTGTTGAGATGCCAATCACACCCACACATATACACACCACATGTAGATATATATATAGTATATAGTTTATTCTCTCGTCTCCAAAAAAAATGTTTCAACATTTACTACATGTATATTTTTCTACTATACGAGTATTACTTATGTACTTCTTTACCACCTAAAAGAGCTAAACTATCCTAGGGATTGGCATGGAATGGAAATTGTGTTTTAACAATGGATACTACATACAATATACTCGACCTTTACTTACCCACTTACCCACTCTGAGATGGTGCTATACATATACATACATATACTATATACCATATACTCGTAGAATACTCTCTCTCTCTCTCTCTGTCTGTATCTCTCCACCGCGTACACCCTCTCGGGTAGCGGTCGAAGGAATGGCGAGGCGAGGCGAGAAAAATCTCTTTTTACCTCTTTTTACCTGTGTATTATTGGAGTATGTGCATTTCGGATTCAACTGAACTATTGTGAACCTAGAGTGTTGATTATACAAAGGGCATTGTTACATATATATACGATATACAAACATATGTGCATATGGAATGCAGTCTTCATATATCTACCTACCTATCTACACACATCTACTGAGATACATTACTTATATATACCTATAGTATAGTATAACACCTTTACAAGCAATGCGTATGCGAATAGGTACCACCACCACCACACTCGCATTCCCATAGACTTAAGTAATTTCAGATACTAGAACAAAATGTTATAAGACCGAGTTGTTAAGAGAAACCATAGCAATTAGGATATTTCTGATGGCGTTTTTGCTGGCATTGCTGGCAGGGCATGCTGCATGTACACAAATTATTATTATAGTTACGTTACAGATAAAGATACAAATATCAGAAATACAAAAAAAAAATATTTATGTACCCATTGTATTTGTTAGCAATCGCCAGAATTGCTCAGTGAAACAAAAACAGACAAAACGATTAACAAATATTTGAGTATGAGCACGGAATTCGATTGTGCATACACGTATAGGCCGATGAGCCACGCCCCCCAAAAAAAATATACATGTTGCGTTAAAGTAGAGAACTTTTGTTAGCGAGTACACACATAAGATACGCACACACACACACACACACACAGATACACATATATACACATAGATACTGATTAATCGCTGCAGTTGCCTTCATATTAAGTAGCCAACCCGTGTACCCGTCTACCACATACATATTCTGTTTCACAGCTCAACCTGATCTATCCTACATACATACGTACTGCCCTGAGAACAATCGTTTTACATCCAATAGTTAGTTAACTTTACCACTAAATCTTATACATATGAAACTAAGAGATTTCCTGAGTTCTACCTCAACTGATTAACTGATTAAAAAATGTCTTTCAAGCAATAATCCAATCCAAATTAAGTATCCGGGCAACTACCAGCGACTGTGTGATGCTAACTCTAAATTTTCACACTTAGATTTTAAGCATTTAATTCGGTTCGGAGAGTTTTTCGGTTGCTATTTTTCCAGGCAATTCTCTAGTTATGCTAACAATTGGTAAGACTTTCTATTGCCCTAAGCAAAATACACCTACACACACACACACACACACCAGATACACATACAAAAGCCGTTATTTTTATGGCATTTAAGCGTTGCATAATTACAAGAGTTTACATAACCATTTACAAAGATAAAATATACTTATGAACCTTTTACTTACAAGTAAGTACTTAATACATGCGACAAAAAAAATACCGACGATACACGATACAAGAAAATTTAATAATAATGAGCTCAAGAAATTGGCTCAATACGCCCCGGACCGCACCGGACCGGACTCTCGCTCCAAGTAAAAATTGTGTTAGAAATTGTGAACCGCAATGAAATCAATCAAATAAAGCAAAATTCACATCTACTGACAATCCTCTCGTGTGTCTCTGTCTCTAATACCTATTGGGGGGGGAAATCACATCAGCCACTGACTACACTTCAGCCTCCGTTTCAGACTTGGCGGCGTGTTGGCCATTGATCGGATGCAGCTTCAGCTCTTCGGCGGGCTGCTTGGACACATCGTCATCGTGGGGCCGCCAGCAATCGAACGAGAGCATGGACTCGTCCTTGCCAAAGGCCTCGCCATCCGCCAATGTGATGGGAAGCTGTCTGTAATTAAAAATAAATAAATCTTTAACAAATTCCATATTAAATTAACTGATTGCCCCCTCGCTCACCTGTTGTTCGTCTCCGGCAGCATAAGCGTGCAAAAGGCGGCAGTCAGCAGAAGCAGCGCCAGGATCAGGGACGTGGCCGCTGCTAGCTTGCTGCTCAAATGTATGAGGTAGGGCGATAGAAAGGAGGCACCCGCGGCAGCCAGATGCACTGCAGCAATGCCACGCGATCGGACACAGGTGGGCAGCAGCTCGGAGGCATACTGGGAGGTCACTGTGTAGCACAGGGAGATGCCCAGCCGCATGGGCAGGGCAAAGGCCAGCAGCAGGGTCACACTGCTCTGTGCTCCCTCCGTGGACAGAGCCACGCCTAGGGCGCAGGACAGCAGTCCCGTGCAGAGCATGGCCAGAAAGGCGGTGGCCTTGCGACCCACACGACTCTGCAGGAGCCCTTGGATGAAGCCCGATGGCGGCACGACGACAGCAAACAGCGAGAAGACCACAAAGGGCGACATACCCAATCCCTCCACATTGCGGGAAATGGTGTTGAAGCTCAGCGAAGTCAGCATGCTGCAAATGGACAAATTAATGAAATAGTTTCCTATCACTGAACAGACTGACCTACAATATCAGCACCACCAGCAACGAAATCTTTCGCAGATTGGGAGTTCGCAGCAGGTCAATGATGCCAGCCGTCTGCTCCGGCTGATTCGATAGCTTCCGCTTGGCTATGCAGTTTCTGCGGAATGCCTCGAAATCCGCTGCCGCCACTTCTCGGCCATTGAAGTGGGCAATGTGCTTCAGCCTGGCAATGGCGCCCTCCACATTGGTGCGCGTAATCAGCCACTGGGCGCTCTCCTGCACCACAAAGTAGAAGAGGGCCACCACCAGCTGCAGCAGGGCCGAGCAGGTCAAGTAGATGCGCCAGTTGCCGGCCAGCACCGATAGCCAAGGTGCCACCAAAGCGCCCAGGCAGAAGCATATGCCCAGCGTTCCGCTAATGGCCAAATTCCTTAGCTTGGGTGCCAAGTATTCCAGCACTAGAAATGGATTATCGTATGTATACAGTCGATTCTTTCTAATGTTTAACTAAAGAAATTAACTAGCTTATATAAATTGAAACACACAAAAACGGGTAACACTCTACACTCAGGGAAAAATGGCACTCATTAAATTATGGTATAAGAAATGGCACAACTAAAACTATATTAAATATATTTTTTGTAGATAAAAAAATAGTGAAATTAAATGAATTTAATTCACTTTGATTAAAATATACATTTTTATCTGAATATAAAAAACTTTAAACTCCATTCAGAATAAATTTAATTTAAATATGAAAATAATTTATTTATATTAAAATATTTAATTTATATAAGAAAATATTTAATTTAAATATTAAATCTATTTATTTTAAATATAATGAATATATTTAAAATAAATATTTAAATTTAAGTGTAAATATTGCAATGTCAGGGCATTGTTCTCTGTGAGTGTACTGTGTGGAATGGAGAGACTCATCTAAGGCTTCAGATATCAAATATTTTGTGTTGACTCATGCTGTTGTTCATTTTGATCTTTCTATGTACATATGTACATACACTCCCACATATGTATGTATGTACACTTACTGTATATAATAATAAAAAAAACACTGGAGAGTACGCTATAGCGTGCTCAAGATATGGCAATGCTTACCCAGAATAAACATCAGATAATAATTCGCTGTGGCCGCGAGACCCGAAATGCACCGAAAGATGGCAAACTGCACCAGATTCGAGGCATAGGTGGTAAGAAAGTCGCCCACAAAACCGCACTGGTTGGCCAGAATAACGGCACGCACTCGCCCAATCCTATCGCCGAGCATGCCAAAGGTGAAGGTGCCCATGAGGGAGCCCAGAAAGAACAGCGACTGGCCGATGCGTGCCTTGTAGGCGTCATCGCAGACCCAGTTAAGCTGCTCCACAAAAGAATCCCATTAATAATCATCGCTCCCTTGGGCAACTGTGCTTCCACATCTCTGGCTCACCTCAGCATTCATGCTCCTGAATCCAAAGTCGTAGTTATATATCCAGCGCTGACAGGCCTTGGTGCTCACTGTCAGATTGTTGCCCTCGATCGTCTCCAGCCGCGTGCAGGCGGCATCTTTGCCAAAGGGCGCATAGATGGCTGCGATCTCCTCGAAGCTGCGATTCGCCAGCTGTTCGTGGTAGCACCAATGCTGCGGCACAAACCCAATGATGTTCTGTGAGTAATAATGCACTGTGGTGGTGAAGGCTATGTAGCCGAGCAGCAGTATCATGAGGTACTGATAGCGACCCGCATTTCCGCATTTCTCCAAAATCTTGTCAAAGTCCATGTCTCTGTCTCTGATGACAAGACGGCCGCGAGGGTCGTTGTTCTCGTGCTGAGATTCTATTAAGACTAAGCCTCAGCTGATCTAAACTGATGTGAAACGAACCGAAGCGCAGCCCGAACTGCGCCGAAACAACGCGAAAGAGTGGAAGAGGGTGGCCCGCCCGCCGAATTCGCACGTTGTGTCTCGGTCTCGGTCTAGCTCTGATAAGATTGTATTTGGGGGCGGTGGGCCTGGGATAGTCGGGGGACTGGCTTATCGTGCGAGTACAATATATTGTATGTTCATGCATATACTCGTATAGTATGGCGGTTCTGCTCAAAAGAAAATCTTTTTTTATTATTTAAGTGAATTCACTCATTTATTCCAATCTAAACAAACGCCGGCGTCTCAGGAGAAGCCTTCTCTCTTTCTCTCTCTCGGTCTGTCTCTCTCTCTATGCTGGCATAGATAACAGTTAGTGGTGACCTCTGAAATGTGTTTCAAATACATAATAAACGGATTCGCAGTTCAATGGACTCTCAATAAAGTCACTCCCAAGATCTGACTGACAATTAGCCCCAATTACATACAGTTAGATGTGTGTATGTTCATGTTCATCTGCTTAAGGTCAAGTCTAATGCTTGCACTCGTATGTAACAAGCAAGTCAGAAATCTCTGGCACAGTGACTCCTATCTATAAACAGATTACTTATGCGTGCACATGTAAATCAACCTTAAACGTTTTGTTTTGTAGAGCTGTGTGAGAGGAACACATTAAGATTCTGGAAATTAATTTTCTGCTGTAGCGTTTTTTTTTTTTTTTAAGATTTTATTTCACAAAGCCCAAGTGCTAAGGTTTGATTGAACTCTTCAGTTCTGCTGCGGTATAGCAGCTGACTTAACTCTAATAAATTTATTCTCATGAAAAAACCTTTTATATTTTCCTTCGGGAAGCTCGGGCTGGATCGGATCGCATCGGGTTGGATTGGATTGGGTCAGAAAGATGGTGAATTGTGAAATTTCAAATTGCAGCGTCTGCAGAAAGCTGGGCATTGGCTGCGGCTCAAGACCTTCTGACCAATCTTCGGTGGTCGAACATTTCTTATATATTTTTATGAGAAAAAAAAAGTTTGCTTATACAAAGCCCGGGTGGCCTGATTCAAACTGTGGGAATGCAAAGTTTTTTTATAACTCGTCTAAGAGTTCAATGGGTATGGACGGGTACGTTAACTTGCAGGCAGTATCATATCGGACTCCTTTCGGGGCGTGATATATATGTACATATAATCTAATTTTCGTACCTTCCTTCCACTACCCTCGGCTAAGCTCTTCTGAGTTGAGTCTTCGTTTGTCTACTTTTATACTCGTAGCATTCGGTCCGAAATTCGTATTGTCATCTTTATGTTTATATTGCAACAAATTAATGTTAGTTTATGTTGGCTTGTCTCTGAGCTTTTATCTTTGTTATGGGCTATATAATAATCACACGTCAGATGTTCGTATGTCTGGCGATCAATTGGCTGGCTGGGTAGTTGCTTAATCCCCACCTTAGTAGATGTTCTTTCATTATGTTATCGGTCATCAAACATCGCGCCCTTCTAATTTGAACATTTTGGATAAAGACCCTTTCGCTTGCATTCCGGAAACAGCTTACCCACATGAATAATTAAACTTTACTTTCACTTTTTACACACACAATCGCACGCACACAATCGCACACACACAGAGTGGGTTTATTCGGGCATTAGTTTCTGATTGGTCTCGGCACTGAGATCGACATCATCGCCGTTCCTTTTGGGGCGACGCAGGAAGTCAAACATGCGCTCCCCCTTGCCAAACTGCTCGCCCTCGGCCAGGGACATGGGCAGCTTCTTGTTGCGCGTCTCTGGCATGAGCAGGCACATCCAGGCGCTGACACACAGCAGCAGACAGATGATAATCGAGGAGGCAGCCCGAAAATAGGCGTCCAGATGCAGAATGAATGGCGAGAGGAAGGAGAACGCCGCGCCGGACACATGGGCCACCGCCAGCATACCAGAGCGCACACAGGTGGGCACAAGCTCGGCGGATATCTGCATGGTAGAGCCCGTACAGACGGAGATTCCGAACCGCGAGGCCAGAATGAGGGCCACCAGCAAGAGGGCGCTGGGCTGCTGCCAGAAGGTCAGCAGTATGCCGCAAGCGGCCGTCATTAGACCAGTGGCCACCATGCTGCTCACCGCCGTGAACTTGCGGCCGACACTCTTTTGGGCCTGGGCCTGAAACAGGCCCGAAGGCGGCAGCGTCAGTGCGAACAGAGTGAACATGATGAAGGGCGAAATGCCCAGACCCTCCACGTTGCGGGACATGGTGTTGTAGCAGAGTGTGATAATGGTGCTGCAGAGGGGAAAGAGGGGAGATAGCTCCTATGAAGGATCTGACCTAATCAAGCATGTTTCTCGCTTTCCACTTACAAGACAACCAAAACGTATATCATTCTGTTGCGCAGTCGTGGCGTCTTCAGGGCGTCCATTAGCTTGGACTGCGTCTGCATGGAGTGCCGACTGCTGGCCGACTCCTGGCCCTTGCAGTGGATGCGAAACTGCTCAAAGTCCTCCTCGCTAACCTCGCGCCGATTGAAGTTGGCCACCCGCTTCAGCCGTCGCACAGCGCCGTCGATGTCGTGCCGGGTGACCAGCCACTGGGCGCTCTCCTGCACCAGGAAATAGAAGAATGTGACCAGTAGCGGAGGCAGGGCGGACCAGGCCATAAACGTACGCCACTCGCCCACCCAGACGGCCTGCCAAGAGGCGCTTATCATGCCCAGAGAGTAGAAGAGGGTCATAATTATGTTGAGGCCAACATTGCGCATCGCGGGCGACACGTACTCGAGCACTGTTGTGGGCGAGAGTTAAGACAAGATAAGTTTTAGAGCCCCTGTTTAGATAACGTACCCAGAATATACATCAGGTATCCGTTAGCTTCGGCCGCCAATCCCAGACACGAACCGACTCACTGAGAATGTCGCCAAGCTCTGCGCGAATATCGTAGCGGTGTCGCCCAGAATTCCACACCAGTTGGCCAAAATCATCGCCTTGATGCGTCCCATGGTGTCGCCAAGCAGCCCAAAGATCAGAGTTCCGCACATGGAGCCCACAAAGAACAGCGACTGGCCCACACGCGCCTTATAGGCGGCATCACAGACCCAATTGAGCTGCAACGAGAGAAAAACTATAACGATCAGATCCAAAACCCTAGGAAGGTGGCGTCTCTGCGTTCAACATACTTCAGCATTCATGCTCCTGAACCCAAAGTCGTAGTTGTAGATCCAACGATTACAGGCCTCGCTGCTCGCTGTGGCATTGCCTCCATCCGGATCGATCGATGCCAGACGCGTGCAGGAGGGATTCTCGAACTGCGAATAGATGGCGGCGATCTGCTCAAAGCTGCGATTCGCCAGCTGCTCGTGGTAGCACCAATGGTCGGGCACAAAGCCGATCACATTCTGGGCGAAGTAGTGCCTGGAGACGACGAACATTAGGAAGCCGTAGAGCGCCATCAGCATGTACTGGTAGCGATGACAGTCGCCGCACTTGCCCAGTATCTTCTCAAAGTCCATCTCCATCTGCTGCGTGGTTTCGATTCTTCTTCCAATTCAGCCAATAGAAAGATGCATTGGCATTCCACAGTCCACGGTGTGTATGTGGTGTGGTGTGGTGTGGCGCGTGTTGGCTGTAGGCTGGGGGTTGCGGTGTGGGGTGTGGGGGGATAGAGCACTCGGTTGGGTCCGTTGCTCGTCCGCTCTCTGTCGCTGCCACGCGCTTACTGCCATACGCACTTCTCCGCTCCGCTCCGCTCCGCTCAGCGCCACTCCACTCTACTCAATTCCATTCCGATCCGATCCGTCCGCCTTGGCTGAATAGTTAAGAGCGCGCGCGCCCAGCACTGCCGCAGTGTTGTGAAAGCGGCCTCGTCTAAACTAAACTGATATTGGGAGTTGAATAGTGTGGAATCGACTCTTCAGTCTCTCCCCAGCTGATATGTAGCTCGCTGCGGGCGAACCCCCAACTCAAATGAAATGTCCGCCGATTCGATCATAACTTAGACGTATTGATTTAATTATTGGTCTTGATAAGCGACTCCCAACCGACTATTCAAAATTTATAACTTGGCTATTGGCCATTACGAGTGTTGCATAAATATGCGTGTGAGGGGGGTGCTTGGGGGGATACATTTACCACTTTTGTGTGTTTTAGTTGAGTGAAAAATATAGCGGATTCTAATATATGATAATTTTTAATACAGATTCGCTATGTAATTTAAATTCATTCGAATAACCTGCACAGATTTAAGTTTTTAATTTTTAGAATTTAATCATATTTCTTAATCGGGAAACAGTTTCTTGTACGTAAGTCTGCTCAAATACAGTCAAAGGTGCATGGAGTGGTAACAGTTTCTTTTTTTAAACCACATAAATCTCCCTCCATCCCTTTGGGACTTCCGAAGCATTATCGCACACATCTTATCGTGCCCAAATAAAGGTTCATCCATTATGGCCTAAGATAACACAGCTACTGTGAATTTCAATTTATTGTGTGGCTTAATGGCAGGGAAATTTATACACAGTTAATTCCGTTTTCCACTGAATCACGAATCCCTTTGCTCCACGAGTATTTTCAAGCAATTTTCGTCATGAGGTTGGCCTCTTCCTTGGCCAGAGCACTCAGCCCGACATTACCTGTTTCCTTAGCCTGGCCCTCTCCTTTTCGCAGTTCAATGAGAAAATCGAACATGCGTTCGCCTTTGCCGAACTCCTCGCCCTCTGCCAGGAACATGGGCAGCTTGCGATTTCGCGTCTCGGGCAGCAGCAGACAGACATAGGCCCCCGCCAGGAAGAGCAGACCCAGGATGATCGAAGGCGCCGGCCTGAAGTACGTGCCCAAGTGCAGGATGTAGGGCGAGAGAAAGGAGGCGGCAAAACCGGCCACATGCACCACAGCCACACCCCGACCACGCACACAGGTGGGAATGAGCTCCGTGGAGAACTGCGCACTGGCACCATCGGCAATGGACACCCCAAAGCGGGCGGCCAGCGTCAGAGCCACCAGCAGCAGAAAATTCTGTTGGCTGCTGGCCTGCGCTATGACGAGACCCGCGCCCGCAGCGAACAGTCCCGTGATGAGCATCCAACTGACGGCGGTGGCCTTGCGACCGATGCGATCTTGCAGCAGTCCCTGCAGATAGCCCGAAGGCGGCAACGTCAGTGCGTTTAGCGAGAACATAATGAAGGGAGAGATGCCCAGGCCCTCCACGTTGCGGGCAATGGTGTTATAGCAGGGCGTGATAATTATGCTGTTGATATAAAAAAATATTAATAACTTATTTGACACTTAAAAACCATTCGGTAGCTGAATAATATAAATAAATGCCAAGTCGGTCTTGAATGGTGTGGAATAACTTTCCCATTCTAGCTCAGAGTTCTCCCCTTACGAGTACAACTTCCAACACTAACTCTATTTTAATTATAGCTTAATTAATCCGATCGAAATACTTACAAAATCAATAGCAGTTTGAATGCCGTGCTGCGCATGCGCGGCGTCTGGAGCATGTCGAGCAACTTGGTCTGATTGTTGGCTGCCTGGGCCTCCCTCTGGCAATGCTGCTCACAGTAGCCGCGGAACGCCTTGAAGTCATCGTCGCTGACCTCGCGGCGATTGATTTTGGCCACGCGCTGCAGCCGCGTAATGGCTCCATCGATATCGTTGCGCGTGACCAGCCACTGGGCGCTCTCCTGCACCAGGAAATAGAAAAGCGTCACGAGCAGCAGTGGCAGCGAGGAACAGGCCAGAAAAATGCGCCAGTGACCCACCCAAACGGCCAGCCAAGAGGCACCAATCAGGCCGAGGCAGTAGAAGCTACCCAGCACGGTGTTGAGGCCAATATTTCTCAGTGAGGGCGAGACATATTCGAGAACTGGTTAACGAAACAAACTGTAAGCCAAGTGGGTGAAGTATGTATAGGCCGATTCGTTTACTTACTTAGTATGTACATGAGATAGGAGTTGGCATCGGCCGCCAGACCAGACACGAAGCGACTCACCGAAAATGAAGTCAAACTTTCTGCAAATATCGTCGAGAAATCGCCCAGAAAGCCACACCAATTGGCCAATATCAGAGCCTTGATTCTTCCAATCCGATCGCCAAGCAATCCAAAGACGAGTGTGCCACAGACGGAGCCCACAAAGAACAGCGACTGACCCACTCGCGGCTTATACGCCTCATCACATACCCAGTTCAGCTGCACACAGAAGAGAAGCCATTAGTACTGGTACTTGGCAGAACTAAAGGGACTTACCTCCGTGTTCATGCTCCTATAGCCAAAATCATATTTGTAAATCCAGCGATTGCAGCGCTCTGTGCTCGCCGTGGCATTGCCTCCATCCGCGTCTATCGATGCCAGACGCGTGCAAGAGGGTTTCTCGAACTGGGCATAGATAGCCTCAATCTCGGCAAAGCTGCGATTCGCCAGCTGCTCGTGGTAGCACCAATGGTCGGGCACAAAGCTGATCACATTCTGGGAGAAATAGTGCATCGATATGACGACCATGAGGAAGCCGTAGAGCGAGAGCAGCAGAAACTGATAGCGACTGCTGTTGCCGCACTTGGCCAGAATTTCTTCGAAATCCATGTTTTCACCGCGAGTGTTCCTTATCGGATTTGCGGCCCACGTCTCTAGCGGTTGCTCTCAATGTTGTGATAAGCGCATATCGGAGGAGGCGCCTGCCATTTATTTGGGGGAAACGAAACCAGCTACCAGCTACTCGCCAGCTGGTTCGGGCTTAGGCGATCGATCGCCCAAATCGTTTTATTTACCCCGAACACTCTCTCAGAGAGTTTATTGAACGCAACAGAAACCCGTTCCGTGTGTTCTGGTGGCACGGAGAGCACACAACCAACTGGTTGCGAGACTGCCACACAGGCCAGACCAGACCCGACCCAGTGCCAAAAGTGCTCCGAGAGAGATTTGTATTCAAAGAGTTAATTTTTCGCTCACTCTCTATGTATTTTATGTTTTGAAAATTAAATTTACGCACATTCGAGAGCGGGCTTGGAGAGTCTGAAATTTTTCAATGCTATAGAACATTTGAATTTCAATTAATTTCAATTTTTTCCACTTAATTTTGATTGACGAGCAGCGCAGCAAAAATATTTTTAATTGTTTAATAAAGCAGTACTAACCAATATCAATTTGATTTTCAGGACTTATCAGGAATTTGTTAGATACATTTGCTCAAGTTGCATTGAATAAGTTTGCGAAACACCTTGAGTTTATGTATAACTCTGCTGTGTGATTTTAACATTTTATTGATTAACATTTTATTAATAAAATCGGGGTACAATATTCATTGGAATTAATAGATCATGAAAAATACATTCTGCAGTTAATAAACTGTTTTTTTTTTTGTAAATTCCTATGAAATATAAAATTCAACTGATTTATGTTTATTATGCACATAGTCTATTATTTCTGCAGACTTATAGCGTTAAGCTGTTGAAAGAACAATATATGAAAAAAAAATTCAAAGTCGACAGAATTGATAGTGATGTTTGGTGGCTGGTGGCAGTCCTGGAAGTTACAGAACGTAATTTGTCTTCTTTTTTTTTTGGGTATTTAAGAGCTTTATTGTGTGATGCACGAAAGTCTGGCTTATATTAGGAACGGGAGCTGAGTAACTCCTTTAGCTGGAAATAACACAAGATTACACATTGACGTATACTTAACCTGCACTTGCCACAAGCCCCCCGAAAGTTCATTAAAAACACTTTTCGTTTATGTTTTTTATTGATTTTATTTTAGTTCTTTTTTGTTTGTTTGTATTTGTTTACGTGTTCATCAATTACAATTGCTGTTTAAATGGATATATGTATGCATGTCTACATTTGCTGCCTTTTGAATATATTTGTATTAATATTATTATTATTAGCTTTAATATGAATCAAAACCATACATATTACATGTACATAAATGTATGCAATTGTTGGTTGTTGGTTTCCCCTCTCTCTTTCTCACTTTCTGTGTGTCTGGTCTTGGCTTTTTATAAATGTAGTAAACGCAGTTTCGTGATAACATGATAGATACATATGTAGATACAGATGCTCGTGGATCCTATTACAAATTGCATCTGACTTAAGTAGAATTCATACATTGGTAGGTTGGGTATAGGGTAAAGGTATATCAAACTGTACATACATACATACATTAGATGCAATGCGTTAACTAAATTTGATTAACAACTAAACTACTTAGCCGGTACGAGCCTAGTACAAGTCATTTTATAATTAGTTTGAGTAAATAAGCAGTAGGTGCTAGGTAATTAACTTAAGACTCTTACACAAAAAACGATGCACACACACACAGACACTCTCAACTTGATATACACTATAAATAATACATATACATTTAGTTGTAGATAGTACATTTAAATGGGCTATAACATATACCATACTTCAGTTGCGTAATAATAAATAGTCGAAGAAACCATCATGCGTATAGACTAAAGCCCTGAATGGGGGGGAGGGAGGGTAAATCAAACACTACAACACTACGATCCATCCATACAATTCAGTCACAATTCACTTTCAATTACAGCTGGGGGCCCGCGGATCGTTAAGCCGGAATACATACAGTACGTTACATAACATAATATTACAACTACATACACATGGGATACACATCTATGCTCATACTAGATTATTATCTTGCTTCTCTGTCTGATAAATACATACATACATAAAATATAGTTCTATAAGAAAGTTGTCCGTACACGTGGGTTTTGGGGGGTAAAACAAAATTATTGCGAACATAGACTAGTTTAGATTTGATAGTTCCAACACCTGCCCATGTCCATGTACTCTACTTATAAAGGGTTATACAGCCTGCCAATCGCTCAACTGCACTCAATGCTATCATAGAAGATCTCGTCATCTGGCTCTGGCTCTGTTTCTGTTTCTGGCTCCGATTGCTCCTCCTCAAAATCATCTACATCGTAGGAAATCAGCGACTGCAGGCTGTCATCAGCGAGCAGCTTGTGCTGCACATGATGTACCTCGAAGGGATTTGCATCGTTTGGTGGCGGACCAAACCAGATGGCACCTTCGCCCCGTTCCTCCTTAGCTCCAGCCACGCTGCCCATGCTCATGGCCTCCACAGCTCTGGCCTCAATTGAATCACTGTAGCCATAGTCGAAGGTGACCAGCAGGTTGGCACTGCCACAGTCCATGGAGTCGGGCGTGGTGTATTGCGTGTAATACGAATCGTAGGCCGTCTCCTCGGACACATCGTGAATATCGTGTGGCATCTGCTGATAATCCAGAACCAACTTCATGCCGCTAGTATTGGTATTGGTGTGGGTCTGGTTCTGGTTCTGGTTGCTCGTTTGCCATAGCTGCCGTTGCCAATTGTGGTTATTGAAACGGAAATTTGGCTTGTCAACAGGCTTGGCCAAATTCTGATCATCAAATTGGGAAGGATTTGGGGTAAAGAGCAAAGAACAACAAAATAGAATATCAAATCTTTGGTTGAAAAGGCGCAGTATAACAGGAATGATAACAGGAAACAGAAATAGGAACAAGAAAAGGTCATTCAAAATTTATTTGTAGGCACAAAGAATAGTTATAAAAAAAAATCGTTAGAGAAACACAAAAAGTTTATTTGGGATTAGCATAGAGCGGGGAAAGAGTTTTGTTCAAGTAACTGGGTAAAGCGGTTAGAACCCTCAACCATGGGCAAATTTTTTAGTTAGCACAGAGCATCAATTATCAATACCAATGTATATACAATATATGTAAGTTCTTCGTTGATCCTCCTGAGAGGCAGTCGCTTACTTGAGTTGAATTGGAAATTTGTGTGTGTGTTTTTTTTATGTGCAGCCCGGTTGCTATTCTAGGGGTAGAGGGGTGAGAGGAGGTTCTAGATAGTCTGGTAGTCTAGATCTACAAACTAAACAAAATCAAAAGCAATGCTACATAGTTTTTTCTGGGTAAGCAAAAGAAAGCTGTGTGTGTGGGGGAGTGTTTTTTTTTTTTTGTTGGAGTGGAAAAATGGTGGCGTGGAGTTTCGTGGAGCTTAACCTACTATGTGATTTACAACAAAAGAGAGAGAGACTTACGCGTATAACGAATTGCGGCAAAGTGTCTACTTCGTTGGCTTTGCTTTTGCCTCAAAAACAAAAGCAGACAAACGATATACAATAGAGTGGCGCTCTGGACTGAGGTCTGAGCTGTGGGGGGGGCCTCACTTTGAGGCTGAGCTGAGGATGACTTTGGGCGAGGGCGCATCTCCTTTTCTGTGGGCTGTCCGTTACCAAAAAAAACTCCAGACTTTTTTTTTCTATTTATTGTGTTAGCACTTCAGTTTTTGGGCATGCAGTTGAACCACCAACAAACATTAATCAATCAGTCAGTCAATCAAAACACCACACCATAAGTCCATATATCATCTGCTAGTCCATATACCAAACTCCGCTTAGGATCGACGCCTTAATTTCTCTACATTTTTGTTTGTTAGGAAAAAGTGGTTTTGTTTTTGTTTTTTTTTTTCTGCTTTTCACAATGGTTTTAGTTACATGTTGGGCTGTTGGTGGTTTTTAGGATTTTGGTTGTGGTTGGGTTGGCGGTTGATTTGGTTTTGGTTTTGGTTTTTTTTTTTGCAGGGATATTTTTGGTACGGTCAGATTTTGGGTATACAAAAGACGAGTATACGAGTGAGTTATAACAACAGACAGTATAAACATTTTTTGTGTGTTTTGTTTTGTTTTGGAGTAGACATACAGAAAGGCGCAGAAAGGAAAAAAAAGGTAAAAGTAAAAAAAAGAAATTACAGCATTAGATACAAATTATTTCAGGTGTATTCTCATCTAATTGGAATTGGAATTGGCAGCAAGAAAATATTGAAAATTCCTGTGTGGAAAGCCAAAAATGAAGCACTTGATGGTGTGATTTGAGTGTTTTTTTTTCTGTTTTGTTTTGTGTGTGTTAGTTGGAACTGCGGATGAGCTGCGGATGACCAAAAGCTGATGATCCTGTCTCCAAAGGGCATACCTTTGAGTCACATTTCAATGATATGTTGGGTGATATACTGGCAAGCATTTAACTGTAACTTAGGGCAAGTATTTAGTATTATTTCTTGATTTCTGGCATAAATTATTCACACAAAAAAATAATCGCATCGCGTATGTCTGCTATATAATAATTTGTTTGTTTTTTGTTGTTGTTGTATATTTCTACATATATATTATGTTTAATACGAGTAGCATATGCATATTGCTTCAATAGATCAATAAATTAAGCCCAATAAGGAGTGTAAGTTAAACTTAAATAAATTACAAATTACAAACAAAAAATCACTAATAATAATAATAATGTTCAGATACACACACACACACGCACACATACACGCAAGGTGATAATTAACTTAAGGCTCGAGGCGGCCTTCGTATGAGAAATTGTCTGCTGAAGCAAACAATGAGGCTGAGGCATGCGCTTACTTGAGTACAAATTAACCGAACAACAATTAACGTGATTTGCATAATGTGTACGAGAGTAAATGATATACGATACATACGAGCAGTACATAGCCATACATGCATTGGCTTTTGTTTTTATTTTCATTTCTTTATGTACAAAACTATGTAAAGGAAATATTGCTACTGCTGCGGTTGTGGCTGTTGCATGTGAAATTGTTTGATTAATTAATGCATCAACTACTGAGCACCTAAGGCATCGATAGGCAGTGAGAGCTTGATAGGCAGCGGCACCTTTCACTAGCCAAGTGGATGCGTTGAGTCCAACGACCCACGAGCTACGATTTGTTTGCACAAGCTTCAACGGGTATATTCATTCTATTCAAACGTGTGATTTGTGTGCTTAATGGACATTTGGAAACCTTTGAAACGAACAAACATTTCCCAAATGCTGTGGGTATCAGAGAACGAATCCACGTAGAACTGGAGAGTTACTATGGCAAGAACAGACATACAAGGCTTGTTTTTTTTTTTGGATAAACATATTTAAAAAAAGGATATCGAAATATTCTGAAAATATGAGTTTGATGAAAAATAATCGAATGAATTCTTTGAATAAATAGAGGCTGTTTTTTGTCAGCTTTTAGTTCTGATACGAAAATCAGTAATCCGCAGATTATAATTATCTTTACTGGAACTATCTGGGATTAGGCTGAGACGAATAACAATTTGGTAACAGGTGTGGTGGGGCGGGGGGTATCGTTAATTCACATAAATATGTATATAATATGTAGTGTATATGCATGTGTATGTTTCGCATGTATGTATGTATGCTGAGGGTTAATTGTGTGTACACATATGTATGTATAAATAAATAGAGCGCGATATATATGTATGCACGTATGTAACTATGTATGTACTAGTTAATAACGCATACAGACAGACAGTTGTTGTTGTCGCTGGATTTGGATTTAACTTGAACTTTGAACTGTAACTGTAACGAAGGCGATGATGCTTGTGGTTCTTTGTTGTTGTTGTTGTTGTAGTAATCGTTATCGAAGGCATATTAAACGGTAATCAGTAGATATATATATGTATACGTATATATGTCTGTATATATATATGATATATTTATAGTAAATGTATATGTGGGGGGAGGGTGTGGTGTGTATCGGTATCGGTATTATATCAGTTGTAAGTATGTGTATGTATTATAATACGTATTTTCACTTGAACCAACCCAATAATGTTGATTTGAGAGTGCGTACCTTGCCACTATCACTGTCGACGCCACCGCCGCCCCCATAGCTGGACGTGGGCGTGCTGTTGGCCAGAGCCAGAGCTTCGTTCTGCTCCCGCCCCAACCTGCCAGCGGCACCCACAGAGGCGCTGCTGTACCGCCTCGACACACCCAACGGTGCACGCTCGCTGCTGCCACCACGTCTATGGTGGTAGGGAGCCCCCGCCGAGTTGCCCATCTGCAGCTGGAGATCCTTGCGCAGCGTCGTGCTCAGCTGGGCTGCAATGGAGGAGGCGGAGGAGGAGCCGTTGCTGCCCTTGGTCATCTCCGGCGACTGCTGGGCACGCGACAGCGAGTCCAAATGACGCACCCGAGAGCTGATCGTGTCGCGCTTCAGCTTGGGCAGCGGCGAATTCTGCAGCACACGCGGGGACGGAGTTGTGGCCGTGGCAGCCATCTGCGACTGGCTGCGATTGCCCGTCGAGCCGGAGGAGTAGGGTGTGGTGGCCAGCGGTATCGACGACGATGTGGAGCTCCGGCTGGTGTTGGTGCTCAGCGAGTGATTGGAGGCCGAGTCGGCTCGCCGCAAGCTGTGCTGCAGGTTGCCTGTGCTGCGACTCAGCGAGGACTTGCTGCCGTACGAGGTGCTGCTGGAGTTCTGCGCCGACGGCGGCGATCGTCCCCCGGTCGAGGGTCTGCCCGTGGGCGGTTTGCCGGCAAAATAGGCCGCCGCCTTGCTACCCGGCAGCGGTATCTTGCTGGGCTTGCTGGCACTTCCGAACTTACGGAAGGTGTTCTGTCGCGCCGGCGGCGTCTGCTCGAAGGGACTGACCCCACCGACGCTGGTGCTCATCACGCGGGCCGCAATGCTGCTGGGCGTGCTGCTGCCCAGCGGACAGGGGCTGCCCGCATTGATGATGCTCTTTCTTAGCGTCGAGTTGTTGTTGTTGTTGGGCGTGCAGTGCAGTGCCTGCCCCTGTCCCTGGCCCTGGCCTGGTGTCGTCTCATGCTCGTGTGCCGACTCAGTGCTGCTGCTGTGCTGCAGCTCGTCCATGGCCAGCGGCACCATGGCCTTCATGCTGGGCGTGCTGATCTGTGTTACTGGCGGTGCGGGCATGGCCGTGCAGGTGGAGGTGGAGTCCACCGAATCGGGCACGCCACGGCGACTCAGCATCAGCGTGGTAGAGGCGGACGAGCGATTCGTCTCGTAGTCATGCTGCGACGAGTTCAGATAAGAATTGGTGGTGCTGTTGTTCGCCTGCAGACGCGACTCCACGAGCCGCAGCTGTGCCTTGGTGCCCTCCAGCTCGATGCTCTTCTCCTCCAGCTGAAAGCGCAAGTGCTCGAACTCCTCGCTGCTCTTGTCCAGCCGCTTGGCCAGCAGCGTCTTGGACTTGCTGGACGTGTCCAGCTTCTGGGCCAGCACCTGATTCTGCACGGACAGTGTGAGCAGGTGGCGCTGCAGCTCCAGCACGTTCGTCTCCAGCAGAATGGCCGAGATGCGTTTGGTGTCTGTCAGCCGGCATTTGGTGTTACGCGCACCCGGCGTGCTTACAATGCCATCCAGGCGACCCAATAGTGCTGGCTGTTGCTGCCTCCTTGCTGTTGCTGTTGCTGTTGCTATAGCTGTTGTATCACTGCCTGAACTTTGATGGAATGCTGCCTCCTGCGCTGCTGCTGGCTGATCGACGACGACGACCGGCTGGAATGTGTTGTTGCTGTTGATAAAGTTGTTGCTGCTGCTGCTGTTGCTCGGGCGACTGCCATTCGAGAGCACCGTCGTCGCTGAGGATAGAAAGTTGCGTTGACTGGAGTAATCCGACTGGCTGGTGCTGCAGCGAAAATAAATAAACATAAGAGATTAATTACAGAGCTCATTCAATGCAGGGAAGTGCCCAGGTGCAGTGCCTTACCTGGAAGAGCTTTTGCTTTGTTGCATCTGCAACTGCTGCACGCGCAGACTCAGCTCCAGCTTCTGGGCGAGGGCCAGTTTCAGCTGCTCCTCGATATCCTTCTTCACGCTGATCATCTCCTCCATGCGATCGCTCATCTTGGCCGCCTTGATGCGGGCCGTTAGCGTCTCCGCCTCCATTTCGGCCAGCTTATCGAGCAGCTGATCGCGCTCCTTGCGCAGCTGCTTGAAGTCCTCGCGATTCAGTCGCTCCACCTGCTCGAGGAACTGCTTCTGCGTCAGTCCGTTGGCGCCCGCCTCCTCGCCGCAGCCCTTGCTCTGCAGCTGCTCCACCTTTTCGAGCACACGATTCGATCTGCGGTGTATGACATCCAGCAGATTGAACAGCTCGTCGTCGGACTCCGAACCACTCAGCCGATTCGCTGCTATGGCCACCTGTGAGAGCAAATAGAACAGAGATTAGACACGCTGAGATTAGGGGTTTACCTAATGGCACTGGGACTCACCGTCATAGCACCATTGGTGGAGGAGGCGCTGTGACCCTCCTTGGAGGAACTGGTCTCCGTTGAGAAGCCGGAGTCCTGCACAACGCTACCGTTGTTGTTCTCTCCGCTCTTTGGCTCTTTCTTGCCGCTGTGCGAATTGCTGCGGCTGCGCGTCAGCGACGAGGACGATGGCTCCGCTCTGGACGGTGCAACAGCCGCTGACGACGATGTGGACGGTTCCTTGTGCGAGAGTTTTCGCGTCATGCGTATGCCCGGCTCCCATTCGCGTCTGCAGGGTAATAAAATGAGAATTAGAACAGGCCAAGACCAATAGACAGGGGACTGGTGCACCAGACTCACCTTGTGGCTAACGAAGAGCTGCCACCGCCCACGGAATGACTGCCGCCCAGGGCGCCCACTGAGGAGGTGGGCGTCGAGGGCCTGGCCGACATGGAGGCCATTTTATGCTTGAGATCGGGAAACGTTTCGATCACCAGATCCCGGAACTCCAGCAGGGCACCGACCTCGTGCTGCAGCTCCTGCAGCGACTTTGTCTGCTCCCCGTGGATGTGATGGCTCCCGTAGCTGTTGCTGTAGTGCGGCGTGTGGTGGCTCAGGTGATGATGGTGGTGCAGATGATGCGGATACGTGGCCCCCACCACCACTGTGGCCGTGGGCGAGGCAGCCACTGCCCCAACGCCCACCGGCACACCGCTCGACGACATCAGATGCGGATGATGGCCGGCACTGCTCATCGGCAGGCACTCCATGGCCCCGCTGGCCAGCTCAGTGGTGCCCAAGTGTCCCGCTAGCTTCCCGTTTACGTGGCTGTGCCCCTCGCCGTTGCTCTGACTGAGGTGGTGGCTGGTGGTGTCGATGCCATGCGTTGCGGGTACTTCGAAGACGTCATTCTGCAGAAGGGTAAGAAGGGCGAACGGAAGAAATATATTATTAGCTTAACATTCATCTGTATTTTCAGGCCTACTTAGCATTTTGATACACAAATTAAACACAAATTATAAAATACATAAATGACATCGGCAATTTGGTTTTTCTTGGGAAGGAACCAAAAATTTTAATAGAATATTAAAAGTTGTTTAGCACTTGAGCCATAAAATTGAAAGTTTTAAATAAATTTCCAATAAATTTACACCCACTCTTGCCCCTGACACTAACAATTGGAACTCGGAATTCGCTGCCAACAGTCAAGTCACTTATGCTGATTCGAGTGTTACTAAGGGTTTAATTATTCGAAACGAATCTACTCGATGGCAATCGTTATTCGTTTGCTTCGCTTACTTAGGCACTTGGTCTCAGTTTTCTCATGCCTTTAAAACTCGCACTCGTTGCACTCACTCGTTGCACTCACTCGTTGCACTTACTCGTTGCACTCACTCGTTGCACTCACTCGTTTCTTTCTGACTCTGAACCCTTCGAGTAATGATTCAAAATGTTTCGAAGGCAATACAAACTGTAAACTGTACATGAATACTGTAAATTGTAGTAGTTCGAACTACATTTTGCAGTAGGTACAATTATTTATAGTAATAGATAATTACCAAACAAATATTATTCATATCTACAACTGCAATCCATGTGCATTTTTATTAACAAATTCAAATCATTTTTTATTTCAAAGTTTTTTTTTATTAAAAAACACGAACAATGCTAATTGATTTTATTTTCTCATCAACAATAATTATTCAAAGGCTAACGCTGGTATCTGTACGACTGACCTCCACAGATGGAAAACATTTCCCAACCGCATTAGTTAAACAATAGAATATTTTGATCAAATTAAGCCATTTAAAATCAATTATTGTAAAGATAAAATGGTACAAATGCTCCCTAAGTCACTCAATCAATGTTTTACATGCTGCATAAACGATAATCTAGACTCTAGAGATTGGAAATAGATCGCTGAAGATAGTATTAGTTCCCTGTAAATCTATGCATCATTATTATAATTTATTCAATCTATTTTCACTTCCTATACGCATGGCACATTCTCATACCTCGAGTAAATCCCATGAATCATTGTTTTTGTTTTGTTTTTTGTAGGTATTTTGGTGGTCAAGTGTGTGTCCGCTGCACTTTTACCTCTTTGGGCCTCAGCATCGCTTCGGCACTTCGGCACAAGTCATTATCAAGTGAAGAGGTGGCCTTACATAAGGCCCCCAGTGGGACTGTTAATTACTCAAAAGAAAACAACATTTAAAGCTGCATTAAGAAAATTTAATTCATCATCATCGTCGTAGTCGTCGTCATCGTGGGGCAATCCCCTGCTGGACTCTGGTTCGGGAGCAGTGCGAACGATTAGTGAATGACACACAAACTATGATTGATGATTGATGAATTGCAGCTCAGTTCGATCGAGCTCTGGAGAGCACAACACCCGGAGAGCTGCTGGCAACGACGATGGCGACCCGTGGAGAAAACTGTGGCAAGAGTGCATGCATGCAGCTCAATGCAACAATTTGTGACAATCATGTCCCAGACCCCATGACGCTTTCAGTGCTTTCTGAGCAAAAGGCTTATGGTTCAAGCCCGCGACTCCAAACTAGAACCGGGGCACCCGCAGCAGATGGCCGCCAAGTAAAAGTCGTTTTCTTTTGCTTCTCTCTTGTCCAGCATCTGCTCTGGATCTGGATCGAAAAATTACGAGTGTCGAGCGATTTGTTTGTCAAGCCGAGTGGAAGTTTTCCCGCTTTCCCGCTTTCACTCAGCGAGAATGTTTCTCAATTGAATGGAGAAAAAAAAATACTTTCACATGCAATAAACATAAATATTTTTGCCTGGCAGCCGTTTTGTCGGGGCCGGCTTTGAGGCTGGCTATTGATCAAACAACCGCTGGTTGGGTTGGCTGACTGGGTTGGCTTGCGGAGCGAAGTGCTATAAATACTTACGAATGCATGGCAAAAGTCACGACAAGACAAAACCAGGCAACTGGGTCTGTTGTCCGTTGTCTGTTCTACTACAAGAAAGAGTAGCAAGGCAGAGAGCAAGAGAGCAAGAGAGTGTTGCATGCACCTTGATGGGACAGAGTTCGGGCTCGGAAATGTTGGTCAGCGCCTAATGGCAAAATCATTGCAAATGAAGCATGAAAATTGGCCCACATTCACATCCATCCATCCATCCATCCATCCATCTGCCATTGGCTGGGCCCAGACATTATTTAACAGCTAATTAACGGAAAAGCGTTGGACAGCGGGGTGCGCAGGGGGAACTCCCAGGAAGCAAAAATCATAATTTCATGGCAGCTTGCATAATAATGGCTCAATGCACTTTTCCTACCGTATAAACTTTTTTTTTTTGTTTCTTTCATTTTTTTGTTGTTAATTTTTTTCATTTCCATTTGTGATTTTTTTTTTTCCATTTTGGCCGACTTGCCTTTGGAGCGTGGCGAACATCAAAGCCAAAAAGTATGGGAAGTGCCAGAGCAGTCACATTGAAGATCGTGTAATTATATAGCAAAATCCATTGTCAACCACGAAATTGAAACCAAACAATCCCCAAGACCCCGAACCGAACCGAAGCGACTGTCACTCACAAAATGCGACTAGAGAGAGAGAGAGAGAGACAGACAAGAGCCGCTCAATGTCGGGTCGTCTGTCATTCAGTCGAGCGTTTCCATTGGCTTTATGATTTCAGACTCTCATTGCTCAATTAACTTGGTGGATTTGGCCTTTTGGCCCACGGGCCCCAAACTAGCCAGAGACACAATCCAATCCACTCCACTCCATTCGAGAGAAGGCCCAAACAAAAGCAAAGTTTCCTTGCCTCCTACTACTTTATGTACACATGTGATATATTACTTGCTATATGTATTTCAGATACATATATGCAAATTAAAATCCACTCCGCAGTCGGCCCTATAGACACAAGTGTTTCCTTGTCACTCGAGCGAGGCGCGTCTGTCACTGTTTCGGAGTCTTCCTCAAGCTGCGCCCCTCTTTGCTGATATGACAAAGCCCTGGCTTGGCCCAAAAGGCGTTGCACAGTGGTTCAAATGTGGCAATTATATATCATTTATGATTTCTAGAATTCCCTTTGAATATAATTATTTAATTATTTATTTTGCAATGATAAATATTTAATTTAGAATAAATTTAAGGGGCAAGTTTTTTGGTAGCCATTTCCGGGAAAATGCAACCACTGTTTGATCATCAACCCCAATCATTATTTGAACATCATTATCATCTTCATCGCTGTACTCGTTGGTCGTGGGCGCAAACTATCATCTCTGTTGCCGTCTGCGTGGCTGCCACGCAATGCTGCATCCTCAAGTTTTATTATATGCCAGCAATTGGGTTGATCATCATCATTGTGCGCCATGACAGACGCAAAAAAAAAGAGTCACAGCAGAGCCACAGAGAGGCAGGCAACAAACAGGCACCACTTGGAGCTTGGGCGACAGACCCGCTCAATTAGGCTGCCCACCACTTGAGTCGTCAGCACCACAAGCACCACAGCACTAGCCAGCAAGGTTTTTGGGCTTGCCTTTGTGAGTCAGTCAGTCCATACGACTATTTATAGATGGGAACCCAACTACAGTTCCCCAAAGTGCCCAGGCACAGGCACAGAAGCGATCAACTATTTCGCCATAAACGGGAGCCAGCGGTGCAGCACCTGTCCCCCATAAATAACAGAAGTTTTGCCATTACTAGAAAGTCGCACTTTGATTTAATGCAAAACCAAATTAATCATGGAATAAACGGGTAGAACTCCATACATACATAGTCATCAATGTAGTAGTGGGACACCCACTTGTAAAAACAATGACAGAACCGAAAGCAAATACAAGAGAAATACCTAAAAACCAAAACCACTTCCCAGCTCATTTAACTGTACTTTGGCACTGGTGTTGCTTTTGCTTTTGCTTTTGGCTTTTCTATTCTTTCTCCAAAATTTCTTGAGTGTGGCTTTTGGGGCTACATTTTTGCACTCGACCTGGGGCGCAATGTTGTTTGATCGATTTTTTGGCAACACACTCTGTGTCACTCTCTCCACCTTTCTCTCTCTCTCTCTCTCTGTCTCCTCTCCCTCTCTCCCTTTATCTGTCTTTCTGTATTCCTTTATTTCTTTGTTTCGCTTGTTTATACGTAACGTGCCGATGCGATTGCTATTTGCTATGCTCTAGCTAACACGGGTTTCACTGCGCTTTATTCGCTTGCACACATACGTACATATGTATGTGTATGTTTGTATGTAATTCTAAATCGCTTTTCTCGGTGTTTCTCTGCTTGTATACCCCTACAGAGGGTACTTCCGTTCTGATAAACAGTTTGCACTGATGTCTCTATTTACAGAACTAATCTAAATTCAAATAAAATCCCTTCTGAAGGCTTTGTTGATCTGGCTATAACGTAGAATTTAACTCAGTCTACAATTGTATAAATAAATAAATAATCAAATTAAATATTCTCATACCCGTCTGGGATAGATTGACTGGTAATATGTACAATTTATTCTGCGAATGAACTGTAATTATTGTGGGTGAAAATAAATGTACACTCTTCACTATCTCCCGCGAGGGCAAAACGAGATATCATTGATCCCATGCTGGAGATGGCGTGGCCTCTCTTCCCTCTCTCTGTAACTAGCGCGAGCGTGCAAGAGTATCCCAATCCAACGTTTATGGTCTTTCATTTCTTTTTCTTTTCTTATGATTTGGATTTGGTTTTTGCTTTGATTTTACCCACACGCCGTTGTGGAGCGCTCTATGAAATTTCTATTTTTGCGCTTGTTTGTTCGATCGCAGGGTTTTAATTGGATATTTCCATGCAAAGACTGGCAGCGAAATATTACAATAATTTTCAAAGTGCAACCCTCTTTGTAACCCTTTCCCTCTCCCTCACCCTGTCCATCTATCTATCCAGCTACCATTCCAATTAGTAATGCGTTTGCATAACAGCTGGAATAAGTATGTATTTTGGGGAACATATAATTATGTCTGTCTGTCTATCTGTCTGTCTGCCTGCCTGTTCCCTGACTGGCGAGGCGAGACTCTGGCGGGACTCAACAGCGTTGTACACTGTACGGTGGTATTCTGAATTGGGAGCGCTTATTAATTACAAGACCCTCCCGCCCCAGTAACAGTGCACCCCCCGCATGATACAAACAAAAAAAAAACATGCATGACTTATAGCATTTTTAACAGTCATCGCTCGGCACATTGACTACGCCAATTTATACTCGTATTTTTTCAATTCCAATTCAATTCCAATGCAGTTACATGTTGGCGTTTGGGTTTGGCCTGCCAGCCAGCCTCTGACGCAACCATCGAGCCAGGGTCTCTGGGGTCTTGGGGCATTGTGCGTTGCCAGTGGGTCTGACAGCCAGTTAGATATATTAAAAGACAATTGCATGTAGCTACGGCTATGTGTGTGTGTGTGTGTGGCAATCTAAACATCTGCAAGTTTGTCTTGGGCCACGCCAAGAAAAAAAAAAAAAACTTCAAGTCCAACCCAGACTCCAAACCATTTCCCATTAGCCGTCATTAGTTTCCCTCTTAATGTACTTTTTTTTTTTTAATTTTAATAATTTTTTATAATTCTGTGGCATTAACGAAACACAGGCAAGCAAATTTTGGTCGCTTACCAAAAGGTAAGTACAGCCGGACGAACTTGCGCTTGCAACACATTTTCCATATGTGGCAAGACCAAACAACCAAACCAAACCAAACGAACAACCGACAGAAAACCAACCAACAATAATTGTCTAATGTGTTTTTGGTGCTTGGCGGCGCTTTGGTAATCGTCGCAGCAGTCAACGGAACGCCAGTGTTGTAATTAAATTAACAATTTTTCGTTAGCTTTTGTTGAACGGACGCCACACAAAAGCTGCCAAAAAACATAACACTCAAGTTTGAAAGGAGTTGCAGCAGCATCAGCAACAACAACTACTTGCAGCAAACACAGCAACAGCTGTTGCAATGTAAATCGTCGCCTGTCAAATTTCCTCTTCATGTGTGTGTTTTTTTGTTTTTGTCTTTTTTTCCTTATTTGTGTTGGCCATTTATTATTGTTATGGCTTGTAATATGCTTGCTTGTAATTGTCTGAATTTATTGTTGATTTTCCTTTGTTTAGTTGAGGTAAATTTATAAAATTACAATTCTTTCCAACAAATGTTTATGGCGGACAAATAGCTGTGTCGGTTGAAGGTCGAAACAATGTACTGAATGGGATGTTTATCAAGCTAGTCTCTGGCCTTTTTTATTTTTATCTTCTCTACTCAGACTTATTGTAGCTGTTATCTGGCAACTAGAGAGCAGAGACCTCAATAAAGAGAAGGACAAGATGTACATACGTATAATATTACAGCATTACAGCTTCCTACAGAATGTTATCTGCATTCAGCTGACAGTGAAAGATCATTCGAAATATTCGATCCAGTCACTGGTACGCGGTACTTTGTTCCTGTTAGCCATAGAATCTATTACCTGGCTATGGTTAATTTAACTTAAACAACATATTTCTGCACTCTGTCTCAATAAGGCACAGATACAGTTACATTTAAATATTTAATAAATTAAATTTACCTAAAATGAAAATTTGTAATATATTTTTCTTGCTCTTACATCACTTACGAAACTTTATAAGCGACGACCACTGCCCACCAATCCCACTGACATCGGATACCCCAATAAACTAGCACAGAAATGAAGCAAAATTATTTATAGTACCCATTCAGCATTGCAGTGCACTAACGGACTATGATGTAACTCCACAAGCTCACAAACAAAAAAAATACGCAAAAATTTAATTAAACACATAAATTATGCGCAAGTCGGAGTCACAAAACTGGCCCAAAACTTAATAACAACTTGGTTAACACATCTAAAGACCACTATCAGCAGCAACAGCACTGTGGTATAAGTGGGAGAAATACTGTCCAAAACGAATCACAAATGAAACATTTAAAGGAAATGGAATATTGAGAAAACAGCTCGAAATTTGTACATTCAAAGTTCAGGAAACTTCTTTGCTGCCCAACACTTTTACTTTCAACTATAACTATAAAAACTTATGTCACATTTTGCATCTTTCTGTGCCCACTGTGCCGGGGAGTTCAGCTGATTGGCGTTGGTTGGTTTTTGTGCACCGTTTGGTGGGGCATTTTGCATTAAATTAATTAACTGCTTTAAATTTTAATTACACTTTTGGCACAAACCCCACAAGCCCCTCGTCTTTGCGCACCCATCTATTTCTCAGTTTCGGTTAAACTTTCGCCTGCCGCTACTGCCAATAATAATGACGATGATCATGATGATAAACGTTCATAAACGGGCGAGTCCCGGGGGCGCCAACCATAGTCAGACAATGCTGTCCATATGGTATATCCTTGGGGGGGGGGGACTCCTGCCGGGGATATAAAACACTATCAACGCTATCAACGATGCCTGACAGTGACGCTGCTGCTGCTGCTGCTGGCACTTCCAGTGTTTTTGCCGCTGTTTCGTCGTTGTTTAAAGCCAACGGGCACACCTCTTCTGCTGTCATTTGCCAGGCGATTTCTAATCGATTTTCCTGTGCTGGAGCAGTCTCTGCCAGTCTCTGAATACATGTGAAACTGGCCAAGGGGGGGCGCTGTCCGAGGTTTCCCGTGCCCCCAACGGCACAGCAACAGACAATGGCTGGCTGTCCGGCTGCACTTTGCCGTTGTCGCTTTTAAGTTTTGTCAATATTTCATTGTTTGGTGTCCGGAACTTTCACACAATCTTCACACTTTTGTTCGCTCGTTCTGTTAATTAGCATGGCACTATAATTTGGCCAGGCCAGCCCAGGCCTGGACCTCACCACCCGGCCACCCTGGCCACCCCCATCCGCTGGCTGGTCACGCGATAACTGGAGTTGACCGCTTCTCGATTGCCAACCGGAAGTTGACCAATTTGTATACGATTTTGCACGATTTACCCTCACATGCAGAGGAGTATGACACTTTTCTATGGCTGGTTTGTAGCCCTGCAAAATCAGGGAAAACTGAGCAGAGTAAAAAGAAACACAACCATATTTAAATTAAATATTCGGGGCTTAAATACCAAAATTATTAAATTGTATTTAGAATCCTCTAAAAGGTAAAGTAATCCGCAAGAGCATCTTTGAATTTAAGGCAGTTTAAGAAATAATCATATTAAATATTGTCGAACCAATCGCTTTGGCAGTGTATCTAACATACCGACTACCTCCCGTCCCCCAGAGTCAGTTTTACTTTCTGTTTCGGTTTCGTTTTTAATGGACAGCAAAGCAAGCGTCTTTGATTTCAGTTCTGCTGGCATGGCATGGCACTGCCACTTGTTTACGATCGGATATCGGATGGAAGCGCTTTTGTTTATTTCAGTGTGCGATTGCTGCCGATCCGTCCTAAATAGTCGGCCACGCCCTTTTCCGCATTAATAGACTTGCATTTAATTTCGCTGTTCAATGCACTTTGACAAAAAGCGCCAGTAAAAAACACACACACACACACACACAGACAGACAGACCCCCGAGTGGTAAAGAGCAGTATCTAAAATAGACAGAGGGAATACCCTCTCTGCCTTGCTTTATCTATAGTTACCCTCTCGCCCACTCTCCCACTCTGTTTGGCGCTGTTGCTTTTAATGTGCCAATGACTGCACGATTGTGCGATTACATCCAACAATCTGTCAATGCATCCAACCAAAGAGAGAGAGCGAGGGAGGGAGAGGGGGAGCAATCGATGGTTTCGCGACAGCCGCTTCGTTCGCTATTCATTCGTTCCGTTCATTCATTCAGTTTGTCAAGCTGCCCAACATCCGGTAAACGTTTCACTTATTTCGTAGCTCTGATTTATTTTATACGAAACACATATATTATATTTATTATGTGCAGTTTGTCAGCACCTCACCTCAGCCGTACCGTACCGAACCACACCGATTTGAAGCCAAAACCCGTCCCGTCCCGTGCCGTTCCGTCATCCAACCTAAGAGCGAGCGATTTAATCTATTCAAGCGCTGCGCCCACCTGTATCATACACGGTTTGCGTTTGCCCGCTTTGCATTCGTTTAGTCGATAGATAGTCGATTGGCCGATAGTCCAAAAATGGCGACGCAATTTAAAAGCGCATTGCAGAATTGCCATTTGGCTTTCTATTGGGCTTATCGGGCGTTGTTGTTTGCTGATAGCCATGGAATGGCATAGCTGTTGCCTGCCTGCCTGCCTGCCTGCCTGCCTAAATGTTTTCTTTTTAACTTGGCTCTCGTTGATACGAGCACTACCCATAATTGTTTGCATTTCACGGCTGACATTTGATAAGATTTTGCCGGATGATTACTCATTCAGGCCACATGAACACAAACAATGTGGAATGAAAGCATTTTACAAGCTGGAACTAAATTTGTAAATAAATTTCATGAATAAGCTAATTTATTAATAATAATATATCAGAATAAAGTTATTTCTATTGCAACAATCGTAATGGGTTAGAAGACCACTTGAAGCCTTTTTCATGGAGCTCCTCGACGTTTTTGGCTCTGACACTCATTTATTTAATTTTAAAAAACGTTGGACCGCACCTTGCACATTTTCTTTTGGTCCCTAGGGCAACATTCATTCCGACAGACATTCCCTGACCATTTAAAGGGTGTGAAAACTAATAAAACTCCACAGAGCTCTCCACACACATCTCCTTCCAGCTGTCGTGCGGTTGGGTTGTCGGCTGCTTTAACAAGATGTGACAAATTTTTATCGCACACTCGTACGTAACCGCAGAAGAGAGCTGTCAACACAGAAATGGCGTGAGGAAGAGACCCCAGTGAGATTTCAGTCGTTTTTCCCTGGGCCCCTCAGACTTGGTGATCTTTGACATCCCGAAACAAGCGCAGCCACAACAAGCACATATATACATATATATCTGACAAGCACATATATATATATATATGTATGTATAAACTATATATATGGCCCGCAGCTTTGTTTAGTTGTTACGTTTTGCAGTCACAAAGACAAAAATGAAAAAAACTTTCACTTTGTCATCAGAGAGCAACAGAAATAGCGTTAAGCATGTTTTTTGGTTTTTTTTTTTTATCTGTACTTTTTTTTACAGCTGCAACAAAAGCAAATGCAAAAGCCAAAGCCCTGCCGGCCAATTGTAAAAATATGAGCAAATAATGAGCTTAGAAAATTTTACGATGCAGCCCAGGGGCCATGACAACATCCCCAAGTCGAATGGATGCACAGCTCCATCTGCAAATCCAACTTGAACCATAACAATTACGATTCCAGGGCCAATTGCGGCGGAAAGCGAGTGAGCCAAATCAAATTGCCGATAAACCGTCGATAGTGTGAAATGGCACGGCTGGGACTGGTACTGGCCACAGTGGTACTGGGACCCCTCGGAGACAGTGAGAGAGCCCGACAAGAGCCGGGAGAGATAGTGCGCGCAATCACAGATGGTTCCACCACAAACTCCCTCCACCCCACCACCCCACCACCCCTCCACAACAAAAATGAATTATGAGCCATGACGCTTTTATGGTCTTTAGCCATTAAAACTGATTTTCATTGTCTGGCCCCATTGTTGTCCAGGGCATTTTGACCAGGAAAAAAAAACAAAACAAAACAAAACAAAAATCTCCGTTGCCAATGTGAAAATAATCAAAATGGCTTTACGGCTTTTTAACTGGATTTGCCTACAGACCAGTGGAGTAGAGAAGCCAAAAGACACAGCTGGAGTTTGTGTTGCCAACAATCGCATCATGGTAGCGTACCGTACCGTACCGTACCGAAATGTCCGCCAGCCAATTGGCACGAAAAGATGCGTGAGACGTCCCCAAAGATGGTCGATATTCGTGTGGGCCGAGAGTCTGACTGTGAAAAATGATAGAGCTATCCGACAAGATCATTAGACACACACACACACACACACACACACACGCGCACAGGCCTCGCCCGTGGAAAAAGAAGACATTAGTTGGGGCAATATCGAGTGGCAGATCTGGCAATAAAAAGCACGAAATGAAGTTACTATTTGGGAATTTATCAGAAATCTTTGATGAGCTAGGGAATATTTTATTTATTTATTTTATAGGATATACGCTTGATGACATTTTCTTTGGAAAGATACTGAAGGCGTAGCATAGTTTAAAGCAAAACCGATTTAAACATAAAGTTTTCACAGAAAATTTCATTAAAAAGCAATGCGTTTCGCTTTCGAATTTAAATGCGATTTTATTTATCATTCATAGAAAATCCAAGGTATTTAAATAATTCTGATTAAACTTTCGGCTAATTCAAATAGGAACGAGAATAGGAACCTTAAATAGATGACTCCTAGGCTTAGTTTGGCGCCAGACAGCCACCTTTAGCCCACACTTAACTCACTGGCCGACACATCTTTCTCCCACCGACAGATGCCCAGCCCACTCTGACATCCGAAAAGTATCCACAAGGTGGACGCGCCAACTGACAGCAAACACGCGACAGGTGAGGCCTACGTATGTAGATGATTTATTTTTATATTTATTCAGGATTTGAGTGCAAATCGCAGGCACTTAAAGCGATTTTAAGCAAATTTATTAGCCCAATTATTTGATTACAGAAAATGTTTGAGCGGCAAGCGGCGAGCTGCGATCGCCTTAAGTGCGCCAAAAAGCGATACCAAAGCGAAACAACATTGCAGCAAGCTGCCAAATTTGGTCAAAAGTGACACAAGTGGCCGGCGCCGGGCCGGCACAGAGACACACTAAAAACAAAAACTAAATATTTATGTAAACTGCATATAAATTTGTGTAGTATAATCAATTTAAATGTCTGCGGGATTTTCAATTTGCCGCTTTGATCGGGTTCGGGGGCTTCGATTTTCATCTACAATATGTGCAGTTTTGTTTTTGGTTTTTGCTGCCATTTTTCAAACGAAATTTACATAATATTTGTTCGACAGCAGCGATCCATGTGTGAGTGTACATATGTCTAGGCGGGGGGCATCTCTGGGGATGGGGGGACTTGCCCACATTTGGCTTCAGCCTCGTTTTGTATATTGTATAGACCCAATTCGAATGCGAATTGAATTCAATTGAATTGCCCCCGAGGGAGGGACGGAGAACGTGTACGGCTCGTATACGGCTTCTTTTTGGCGTTTTGTGTTTCATAAATGGTCTGATGGTTAATTTTTATATACGCCTGATTGTCACATCGATTATTATGTTGGTGATCAATTTATGGCTCTGACATTTCGAACGACATATATGGGCCGAGGAAGCTACGACAGTATGAGGGTCTTGTCTGGTCTTGTCTGACAATTATTAATGACAAACGGTTCAATTTAATTATGGCTACAGTTGGAAGACTTTAAATTGAATTAAGCCCTTTGACTTAGCCACCTGCTGCCAACTGCTTCCGGCAATCAAAAAGCGTCTAATTATGCCAACTAATTATTTAATACAAGCACCCTCAATGTGAAGGTGAAGCAACAAAAAAGTTTAAAAATAAGAAACAACTCAAAGTCTAAAGTAATTTGCATTAAATTGGACAAAAACAACAACAACCAAAAAAAAAACCACAATTATATTTATTTATAGCAATATCCAAGTATAACCAGAAAGCAGGTGTATCCATCAACCGGTCACCGGGCAAACTTTAACTGACACTCTAACTGACGAACAGAGTTTTCATCGTGCATATAATATATTTTAATAACAACTTTTCACTTTTTTCGCACAACGGAAAATGTCACTCAAAGTCAAAGAGGAACAATTTTCCGTACTCTCTCTCTCCCCGACCGTGTATCGACCAAACAATTTTTGACGTCAACGATGCCAAAGTAAGCCTCAAGGATAGCCCCTGCCGCCATTGCTTTTGCAAAGCAAAAATAAAAAAACACCAAAAAAAAGAGCCAAACGCCAAACAAATTGAGTAGTTAGAGACCAAATTAATGACAGCGATTATAGCCTGGCCATAGGTTTAATATCAAATCGGTTTTAAGCTACTATTCAAGTTTTCATTCATCCATTTGGACAGGTGTGAAAGTGAAATTCTGTTTCATGCTAAGTCCAACTAAGCCAAAAGTTGCCAGCGACTGTCTGTTTAAGCGGTTTAAGCTTATCGAGCGTCATTAAGTTGAGGGATCATACAAACGTACATACAAATGTTTAAGATGATTTGGAGGGATCGATATGATGGAAAGTTGAACCATCGAAATTAATTGCAACCAATAAAATCTCTTCGCTTTGGGATAAATTTTGCTTTGATAAGTATTTCCCAAAACTATACGAAATTTACATTCATAAAGTTTAGATCTATAAAGAACCACAGGTATATATCGACAAAAAAAAAGTCAGTATATGCAATCAAATATGGATGTATAAAATGATGTGTACCTTTAAGAGAATTTTTAAATTATTTTTTTTAATTTCAGCTATACACAATTTTCTACAAATATACAAAACATACAACAACTCAATCCAATCCTAATACTTAACACCCAAGTCACATTCAAATCCTTCAAAGAACTCGCAACGATAGAAAGCTCTAAAAACTAATCAGAAAATAGATATTCAAAGCGGGGCTAAAAAATCAATCATGTCAATGCAGCTGACATGTGTGAAAGTGAAATTCCGATGTGTTAATGAAGAGAAAATGGCATTACACATACATAGACACGAGGGAAAGAGAGGGAGTGGAAGAGTGAGAGTGAGTTGCCGTCCGTTGATAAGGCCTGGCTGGGCTGCACGTTGGCTCAGCTTTTAGCCCGACTCTGAGCAGACAACTGTTATAAACCGCTTTCAGGAATTTGCCGGCAACGCCTTGACTTTTTTCCAGCTTAGAGTCTTTATTGTGCCATTGTTTTGGCCAGAGATTTCCCAAGGCCCCGCCACGAATGAGACATAAAGCTGCCATCGGAGCTTGCCTGCACTGCTGACTAAACTGTGACTAAATGCAGTTAAAGCCGGCAAGAGCCAGCGACAGCTGTACTTTTCATAATTACCAGTTATTAAAATCTTGCCAGCATCTTAAGAGAATTAAAACCGAAGGCTGTCCCGTGGTCGCTGTGGCCTGGGACAGCTGCTCTGGGAAGCCACAGCCCGCAGAACTCTGAACACTTTCAAAAAATAAAAAAAAAAAAAAAAATTGGCAGAACCCAAAAACAAAGTCGAAAAATTAATTATAAATTTTATTCAAAGTGAAAAAAAAACCGCAAGAAAAAAAGATTGACAGCAGAGTGTACGCCCAGCTGTTGTTGGCCAGGTCTCTGTCTGGTTGCTGTTTTTTTTCTCTACCCTTTTTATGCGAAAAGGTATCAATTTTTACGAATTCTATTTATGAGTACCCCCACATATTAATAACTATATAGCTCTTTCAATATTCATTGACATCTTAGTCAAATGAATGAATTATGAAACATTTAAAAGATTCGGGACCTTAAGTAATTCTGGGTGGCTGTGTCTCACAGATTAGTTTTTTAAAATTGATTTATGTGCTTACTTGTGTTTATTTATATTTTGTATATTTATTTTTTTTCCTGCTTTAATATTCTTTCAAAGGGTATAAAACCTTCGGTGAACTCAAATTTTAGATTATATTTGACTGTTTTTCATTCGATTGTGTTTAATAATCTGATATTGTGTTGGGGGTTTTGCGGTTGTTGCTGCTGCTGTTCGATTGGCAGACAATGACCTTTCAACATGCCGCTTCAGTGCTCACTCAAGTGGAGTCTTCTTTGTACAGATATATGTATATACATACATACATATATACACATGTATATAGTATTGTTTTTTATATAGCCCAAGTGGATGTTGCATTTTCGCAATTTGTTTTAGCTGTTGGCTTGCATGATCCGCTCTAATCCGCTGTGTGTCGTGATCCGCAGTGGCAAATATTTGTTTGTCTAATTTCAAGCATTAATTTCTGCCATGCAAAACAGAGCTGAAAATACTGGCGGGCAAATTAATTGAGGCTCAAGCTGCCGCATTTATTTATTACCAGTGGCAGCAGTCGCATATTGTACGAGTATTTTATAAGCTTTTTTTTGCTGGTTTCCTCCTCCAGTTGGCTTGCTTCTACTAGCCAACATGCAATCGGGCTTGTATTTAGTTGTTTCCATTGTTTCCATACATAGCCCGTTTTATCGATGGAGTAGCCTTGGGAGCCATCCATCCATCTATCGCCGGGTGTTGTAATTGCCCGTCTATTAATAATGATTACCAGCAAATGCGACTGCAACTGCAACTGCGAATACAAATGCGACTGCGATGCCTGGATGTTGATTAGCCATCCGTTCTGACATTTGCCAGCATCCAGTCAGCGCTATTTATGTTGCTGTTCTCTCGTTTATTTTTAGACCCAATTCTAAACACGTCTCCCAATGCTGCTGTGCCTATTGCAGTTTCTGCTGCTGCTGGTGCCTGCTGTTGCTGCTGTTGCTGTTGCAATGGCTGTGGCAGTTGCATTTCGCTTTTATGGGAAGCGCACCGAAATGAAATGAGTGCGAATCAGCAGCCCCAACGGGGCGTATGAGCAACAATGCACAAAGGCGGCGGCAACAATAACCAAGCCGCCTGAACCAGCTGCAGCAAAGTAGCACGCAGCGGCAAAGCAAAGGCAGGCAAAGGAAAACGGCACGAAAAAAACAAAACAAACAACAAAAAATGAAAGCCATCTTCAGAGCCAATGCGAAGCAGCATCACCCTTTCCATGCGTGATTCACGAAATTCAATTCTGGGAGACGCTGCGGAGTCTCATTTAATTTAAGCCATTTTTGCTGTAGCATTTTCATATTCATTTTTTAATTATTTCATTCTGGAATTTCGCTATATATTTATACCTACATATTTTGAAACATTTGTATCCTTTTTAATTAACTCATGTGTAGTAGATATAAAGTCGTTTGTAAGGAAGCATTTTACTCACAATCTATTGATGATTGTCGTGCTATCAATGCACATTTACTATACATCACAGAAAAGAGAGAGTGACACGTGGAGTGAAATAAAATGATTGAGACAGAAAGCGTTTGTTCAAACATTAAATCTGATCGTCCACACATGTCAATTAGAAGAAAATTAATTGGCAATTAAGTTATTAAATGACAGTATTATGTTGTGATTAAAATATACAAAACTTTAAGTATTTGAGAATTGCAGTTCAGTTCATGTACATTTAATATTTTTTTCTAATGGTTCCGAAACCGCAAAACGTATCTCTAGAGTCTAGAAGGATGGGGTGATGTTTTTTTTTTATTTATGTTAAAACATTAAAATCTGTTGTATGCACGCATTATAATTTTTATGAAGTGTTTTTAATGGTTATAATCCGAGTTAAACCCTTTCTAGTAACCCTAAATGAAACTAATTGAATTATATCCCCAGCCAGAGAGACAAGGGCATGCAAAATGAAGTTATTATTTCGAGTGCGCTGAGCTCTGCAGCAGTGGCAAGTGCCAGTGGCTAATGGCAGTGGCAACATGCAACAAAAAAAAAAACTGAGAGCAGCAGCAAAGTGAAAATATTTCAACAATTTTGTGGCGCAGTTGCAGTTAGTTGCAGCTCGGTTCGGTTATTGTGTAGCCTTTGTAATTTGCATGCAAAACGCAGCAGAGAAAACAAAAAACAATAAACTACAAATTATACGAAAACTGGAGAAAAATGCAGAAAAATAAGCAGAAAAAAGCGAATGAAATGGCAGTGCGAGTGCGAATGGGTGCTGCTGCTGCTGCTGCTGCTGCTGTTGCTACTGCTGGTGTTTTTGGCTAATAAGCAGCATGGCTGGAAATGAGGGCCCAGAGCAGTGAACTTTTGCCCGAAAGAAAGTGAAAAGCTGCAAGAGTATTTTTCTGAAACACCAAAAACACATTTCAAGAGGTTCTTTGATGACACGCGAAAGTTCCAACCTAATTTTTCATTTTATTTATTTATTTTATTATTTCGTGTCTCTGTTTTTTCTTTTTTTTCTTAAAAAAGAGTTAGGGGTTATTAGATTGTGGTAAAGTGGATGGTGCAACGCAGAGGGCGTTTCCGACCCCATAAGTATATTTTGATCAGACAAGCGGCGTGCCGGCGCGCGCGCGGCGCGCCGGGGCGCGGGGGGGGGGGGGGGGGGGGGCGGGGGGGGGGGGGGGGCCCCGCCCGGGGGGGGGGGGGGGGGGGGGGGGGGGGGATTTTTATTTGTGAAAAATTTTGTGACCCAAAGCCTGGCACGTTTTTCATCATTAAAAATTTTGATTGTGTGTCGTTAATGCAATGCTAATGAGATGCCATTACAGTTATGGCCCACACATTGCCAAAATCCGAGATAGATTTCTCTAGGCAGCGTGTGTCTACCCATTGTCTTGCGTCCAACTGCGGCGAGTACTCTCAGATATTTTCGGTGTGCCTGTGTGTGGGTGGGTATAGCCCAGTTATTAGCCATGCAGCAGAGCTCGTAATTAACACCTTTAGGCGCAGATTTATATGTGTATATAGTATATTTAATTAATGATATGGCCGACGTGCCAGTGACAACCCCACGTACATATCTTAGCCAGTTAATACGAAGGCGGAAATGTGCGGCGCTTAGTCAGCAGCGGCAGCCGCAGCCGCAGACGCAACAACTGCAATAACGATGGCAGCAGCGTTGACGCATGCATATTATCGCTTGAATAAGACAACAGGGACGTGTACACTGAAGAAAACGATCAGAACTTATTGAATATGTTCCAACGCAATTAAGAATTTAATGATAAAATTATGAAGATTTCATTTATAAGACAGAGGAACCCACTTAAACAAAGATTTGTCATATCCGTCTGTACTCAAAGCCTAGTCCTAGGAAGAACAAGTTTTCTATTCAATCTTCAAAGGTTTTCTGAGTTTCATTCACCAGCACTGCCTTCTAGCCTACCCTGAACATTTATGCGTTAACACAACCATTTTATTCTTACCAGAATGACACAAGACTCAACCTCAAGTCAGTTATTTATAGCAGGTAGCACTTTGTTGCAATGTGAACTCACCTGCAAAAGTGAAAAGGAAACGAAATTGATTAGATACTCGTATACAATAATATTTAAGATAAATGAGTAATATCTAGATAAAAATCTCGACGACAAACATATACTTTCGTAAATTTGTATATGTATATAAAATCGGTGTAGGAATTTTCGTACACTAAATCTTTGAGTTGTCAGTTTGCCTTCTGTACAGTCGCCATTATAGAATTATTGCCACCTCTTCTACAGAAGAAACTAGAAAATCGGAATATCTCTGTATATTCTCTTACCATCACTACTTAAAATGTTTAACTTATCTACAATTGATTTAAAACAAACACTCGACTCATTATCATCGGTTGTTCGATTGTACAAAGTAAGCAAATCAAAAGATGCCATCACTTTTGGGTCAAGATTGTCAAGATAACCCAATTAATTGTCACTTGAATAAATATTATCTAACTTTTATCTATTCATATCAAACATATGCGTATTTTTTTTCTCAGTGCATGGGTAATAAATAAAATGTTAAAATATAGGCATATATAAATAGCCAGTAACTAACACTCGAAGGCATTTAACTTATTTACTGCCGTAGCTGCTGCTGTGTTGCTGCTCTTGCTGATTGAGGTTCAACAAACTCCGGCAGGTTGCATGGGCAAGTGGACAAACGGTGGCCAACGGTGGCAAGTGGCAGGGACCAGGGGCAGGGACAGCGACAGGGGCATGCTAACCAGCCAAGCGACCAGCCCAAGCACTTTGCTTATTAAAGTACAACAACTATCGTCGTACATCAGGCGAAATTTATTATGATGATGTTGTGTGTATAAGCCAGCAGCAGCAGCAGCAGCAGCAGCAGCAACAGCGGCGGCAACAACGTGGGGGCAGGCAACAATGAGGAAAATTTATTATCGGTGCGGCATCGAACGGTTTTGGCTTTGGCTTTGGTTTCGGTTTCGGTTTTGCCCGCCAGCCACCATGAAAAGTTGCTTTTTGAACGGAAGGGCCGGCAATTGCACTTTGGCCATAGCCACACACAAAAGACAATGCATTCAAATTGTAATTCTCTCTCCATTATTTTTTTTATTACTATTTTTTTTAAATATATTTTTTCCCCCTTTTTTTTGTAGGGGAACCCCTTTCCACATCCGAAAGGGAGCACACTCTGCGTTGGTGTTGGTGTTGGGTCTGGGGCTAACCGCAACACTTTCATTGGAAGGTCGGGAGGGGGCACAGCGACGTGTCGCATAACCGAGCACCGGGAGGAGACCCGAGTGGCCACAAAACTACAAAAAATAGGGTGAGAGGACTCCAAACCAAACCAAAACCACAACAAAAATGTTGCAGCGGCGACAGGAGATAAGTCAGTTGTCCAGAGGCGGTAGCTGCCAGCTGTAAACTCTTACAAGGTCTACCACCTGGAGAGAGATCACTACAATACTAACTTGGGTTAATCCCTATAAAATGGGATCACTGTAACATTTATAAGTTAATTTTAGGAATTTCAGTTTTAAGAGTTTCTCGAACTATGATTGAAGCCCTTCGTGTGTGTAAATTGATGTAGAAGAAAGAAAAAAGTGGCTGCAAACAGACATAAATTTACATATCTAGTGTGTTATTTTTTCGATATATATACATATGTACATATGGAAAAGTACCTACTTACTGGCGCATTTTATTATCATATATTATCTTTGCTTAATGATCTTAGATGTTCTCTTTCAAATGCCCACCCCCTAAGTACATAATCGTAGGGCCCACATCAATATACCCCGCAGCAAAGTCCGTTTAATGTTAGTCTCATTACTTTGATAATATCCATCCGTATTACACCCACACAAGTTTGGTGGGAGGGGGGGTAACAATTTATCAGCAGCTTTATTCAAATGAAGTAATGTATGATTATCGGCAGACCCGACGCCTATTTTAACTACAGTGTAATCCCCCCAAAGGTAATGCTATACCAAGAAGCAAAGCTGAAAAAAATTATATGGCTGACAAAAAAAAAAAAAAAAGAGTACTGCGGTTACAGCATTATGAGCGGGCGAATGCGCACAGGCCACCGCCAAAGAGAGCTCGCCGGCTGCCAGTTTCCAGTTGTCGGCTGTCGGCTGGGCGCAACCTCGGTTGAAGGGCGCCCCCCTGTTGTTGCTGCCCCGAGGCTCTTGCGGCTTCAACAGATATATATCTATCTGCATATATCTCGGTGGTATCTGTGAGCGCAGTGGAACAGCTGACTGCACACTGGCCTCCGTTGGAGGTGCTGCAGCAGCCAGGGGCGGTCAGGCAGAGACAGACAGGCAGAGAGACAGACAGACAGTTGTTAAAAACGCTTTATATGCACATAATAACTTTTGATTGCCATTTGCTTATTTGGAGCATTACTTAAGTTTCATTAACAAATGCCAAATTGCTTTCGAAAGTACACAATGAATGGAGCCCACTAGCCGTTCCTCCCTGCTCCCACCGACAGCTGCGACAACATTTGATTGACGCTCTGGCCAGACGGAGAGCCAAAGAGTCAGTCAGTCGACCGAATGCGTAGTGGAAAAATTAACAGCCAACACTTTCGCTGAGCTGCACTGCGCTGGCATTTCTTTTGGATTGGTATTTTTTCTTTTGGATACTTCACAGAGCACAGGCACAGGCAAAAAGCCAGAAAATATTCATTTCATTATATTTAATATTTTCATTAGCAGACATTTCAGAGATTGTCAGACCCGCAGACAGGCAGAGAGACAGGCACAGAGATCCATGGCTAGCTGTGTGATAAGGCAGACCCAGGAAAAGGGGCACCCAATGCAGCTGACATTATTGTGACGGGCCGGACGAGGATTTATGTTTTAATTACCAGCCTCCTTTTTATATCTCTCCTTCTCTTCTCCTTCTCACTCTCTGACTATCTGTCTGAGTGAATGAAAGTGCGGAAAGCTCTCCGACAGCTGCCACAAAAGGAAAGGATAATTGCCCCATGAATGTGCTGTGCACACTTTCCCAAGTAATGGATATACATGCCATACACAAATCTTTCCATATAACCAACTAAACATGATAGTGCTGTGCAAGGGAATTAATTTCTACCATAAGTAAAACATTTTCGAGCCCGAAACCCTTTACAACTATTTACGAAATGTATAATATCGCCTGTAATCCGAATTAATCTGTTCTGAGAATACTTGTTTTGGCACAATATACTTTCGGATTACACAAAAGCTTATAAAAACGTTTCAATTTTCGTTGGTTTATGACGAGAATCGATACCCTAATGGGTTAATGACCAAAGCAGATCAAAAACCTCTCGACAATTGGTGCGTTCACCTTGTCTCCGGTCTCCGGTCTCCGTTCTCCGGTCTCTAGTCTCCGATTGAAGATAACCGAAAACCCCTTCGAAAGAAACAAACAAATAATTTTGTATTAACTTTGATCTTTGTTACACAATCGAACGAACGCTGACGCAAGTATCGAGCACAGAAAACACACACACACATACAGACAGACAGAAATCGAAGAGGTAAAAGCCCCGGCTCGCATGACTAAGGAAATCGTAGACCCGAATCTCGTATATGGCCCGACTTCGATTCGGTTCCGGCATAATTTAGCACCAATTTCTATTTGCTTTTCACTTGGCTAATGGGACAGCGTTTATATGTAGCCCTGGCCAATGCCTGGCACAAACAATTGGCCGGCAAAAAGCAAAAGCAACACTGAAATCGGACAAAAACAACAACAACAAACAGAAAAAAAGGTCATGGTAAAATTGGTAAAATTGAAACTGAAATTGCAGGCACTTAGAGCGCGAAAGTCAAGCAACAAATAACAACTGCAGCTTTTGTTGCTATAAGTATAAGTAGTATCTGCCAGATACAATCGCAGACGAGAAGGGGCCTGCGCATTAAAAACTTAAATTGGCATTGCCATGGCAAATGTACATAGAAATGGCTCGGCAGCAGCAGCAGGCAGAGTCAGAGCCATCCAAGCTACACAAAAGTGGATTTTTTTCTAGCGCCTTCAGGACAAAAGTTATATTTGCCCCCCCCCCCCCCCCCCCAAAGACACTGAAGGACGCACACAAAGCTCACAAATGGAAAAGTTTTTGGTGGCCCTACCTTAACTAATTTGCAGCGCGTGCGCCTTGCCTCCTGCCTCTTGCTTGGTGCCTCTTGCTGCTCATTTGCAGCACTTCTAATTGGCTTGACATGCCACCCTCCCGCCATAAAAGCTGCTGGCTGCACATTTTCCATAGCGCCCAAACCGATTTGCATAGACAGATCGAAAATAGCTGATGACTTATGGCCTCCCGATATCGCATATCGTCTGTCGTCCCACACAGAGGCCAGAGACAACAGGCACCACACCACACCACAGACACAACAGCGGGATTTTTGCGCCGGTTTCGGTGTCTGTCTGTCTGTCTGTCCGTCTGTCTGTCCGTCCGTCTTTGTGTCTCCATTTTCATTGGCAAATATTTTACCAACTTGTCAAGCATGCAGGCAGGCATCAGAAAACCGAAAGAGGCCACCAAACCACAAATTTTCACAAGAAAAATAGTGTTGCCAGGTCCAATTTATAAAAAAGCGTGTGACGAGGATTGTTTTTGTGGATGGAAAAAGTTAACTATGGATTTTTAATATGTCTAATATTATTGGAAATATTTATGCTATGGTATCTCCATCGATAAATAAATAATCTATAATAACTCTGTTATTCATAACTTTATGTGGCACCTTATCTTTGTCGGCAAATTTATTATTTTAGGTTGATAACAGCCAAAATTACAATGGCATATAATTTAAAGTTACTCTAATATTAGCTATAAAACAGCCAAACTGACAGCACTGCCTCTGCCCCTGTCTCATTTCAGCTCAATCAATACGTCTTAACGGCTTAGCCGTCTACCAGAAAAAGTTGTAACAAAACTCCCGAAGCAAACTGTGTAACCTAGGCTAGACACTGGACACTGGACAGGGTAGCCAATTGTTAGGTCCACCAAACAGAGACACAAGAGACATGACAGAGAAAAGACTGCGACACTTTTGGCACTCATATAAAGATATTTAAACTTGACACTCTTTCGCTATTGTCTCTGTCTTTTCCCCAGCCCCCCCAACACAGCCCACAACCAAAGAGAAGTCTCTTGACAGTTGTCAGTTGATTGTTGTTGGTTAGGCAAATTTGCTTTTGGAGCAGACCCGAAAATAATAATAATAACAGCAACTACAGCAAGGCAAACAAAAGAGTAAGTCGAGCCTTTGATACCCTTGCAGATCGGCTATACATATTATAAATAATAAAAAGAGACCAAAATAAATAAAAAAAACAAACGCAGCAAAGTAAAGTCCCGTTTGTTATTCCACTAGAGTCCGTATTTGCGGAGAGCGAAACCTGAAAACGAGAGTTAGCTTTTAGTTAAAAGAAAGTAATCGATGAACACACAGAAAGAATTTCTGAGAGAGAGCAATGGCATGAAATATTAAGCAATGCGTGCGAGCAGGATGCAAATACTCGTGAAATGAAATGACTAGAGTAGAGTCCCGTTGGCCGAGCGGGGAACAGAGAACACCAACAAAGTGTACGCACGCATTGTTGCTGCTGCTGAGAGAGCAATGGAATGAAATGCAGATCAAGAGATAAGACAATTGCGACTGCACTGTGCTCAAGGCACAATAAAAACTAAATGCAAAAGGAAGAGCAGCACAAAGTGAACATCTCCATCTGTATATTTATGTTTGGAATGCATAATCTGCTTCAAATCAGAATACCCCTTTGGAAAGGGTATAAGCAACAAGCAACTAAAATAAAAGCACTAAAAACAGTGTTGTTTATGGCTAGGATTTCTATGTACTTGGCTCAAGGTTCATGGCTTTATTAAATTGCTTTGGCCACACGAGGCGTTAGTCGGGGGGCGGGCGGCGGCGGTGGGGAACAGCAGGAGAGGCGTTGGGTTCATTAAGTTGTTGGTGCTCCCACTGGGGGTAACCCTTTTTTGGCATTGAAAGCATAGCCAATTCGTAAATAGTCTTTTTGTTTTTGTCTTTTGCCTTAATTTGTTTTTGGTTGATTGTGGAGGAAACTCATTTCCAGACTCGGTTGCTTTTCCATTGATCGATTCCGTCTTTTGTTTTTGGCACGGAAATTAAGCCAATTTTAGAGCAACACCAAAAACCAAAAAGCAAATTGACAATCGACCATCAAGACTTTTCATCAGTGTTTTTGGTCTTTTTTTCCATTGTTTTATTTCCCTCAAACCAGTTTCGCTTCTTTTTTAAGCATCTTTCTGTGGAAGTATGTATCTAAGATGAGCTTGTTTTTTTTTTATTTTATGCGTAAAGTCATAAGCCCAGATCGCCGTGGGGGCAATTATTCTAGCTGCTAATTTGAGATGTGTACGAGCTTTTAAGCGGCCCATGTTGGTCCATAAATCACACTCTCAAGTATTTTCTATTTTAGAAAGTTTTCGGTTCGGCCAAAGATACGAACTAAGCAGTCAAGTCGCGTTCTCCAATTAAACATTAGACATTGCCACAGTGTTACTCAATTGCACTAAATAGAGCCATAAATTATGTAGATTTTAGCTGGAAACTTAGACAACCATAACCGATAGAATGGGGGCTTTGCGTAATGCCAACCAGTTGCCATGTGTTCCACTCATCGCAGGAGTTCCGAAACTGCCAGACAGTCATAACTTTTACTTCAAGCGTTATAAAAAAAAGTTTATAGATAAATCAACCTTAGGCTGATTTTCTGGCATTGAATCGGATCTCAATTCTTTCTGTGAGAGAGAGACTGTGCGTGAGGCAGGGTTCTCAGCTACGGAAATTTGTTTTCTTTAACCAGCTGATCTTTAATAGATTTTAGATCTTTCTCATTGCTTAAGTATTTTATTTATGTCTTGGAACCACTGTCCAATGGGGAGGAGTTGCCAGACGGCGCTTACAAATTGTTTTCTTTTTAGTTTTATTTGGTGTCCGAACAGCTACCAGCGGCTGCCTAAGGGCGCTTCATAATTAGATGCTTGGATTGGCGTCCACTTCACTCCAGCAGTGAAGTGGGGAGTCAGAGACGAATGCCGCACGCCATCAGGTGCACTTGAGCCACGCACTTGCCGCATGAATTGCACTTATTTGTGGTATTTAGGCTGGGGTTAGCTGTGGCTTGTGGATCCCATAAGCCTCGGCTAATGAACTAGCAGCACCAGCAGCAGCAGTAGAAGCACCGGAATTTTCAGCATTTTCATTAGCGTTTATGCAAGAGAGACAGACAGACAGCGCTTACCTTCGTTTAATATACTGTAATGGCAAGAGAACGTCAGCCGAAGACCTTGCTGGCGCTGTTGGGGCTCTGGGGGCTCTTTGGGGCTGTGAGGTTGATGTTTTTTGCTGGTGGATGGATGTTGATGTTTATGATGACAACGACCAAGCCCAAGCCTATTAGAGGCACTGTGGCATTTGCATGGCCGTGGCTGAACGCGACTTTAATCGCCGCAATTGAACAGCAAGCTCTCCAGCTCGACTTTGGCTTTACGAGCTTACTTAGATTTGCTGACAGCGGCAAATAATTTGGAAAAAGGCTACCGAAGGAGAACACCGACAACCACCCAACGGCTTTGGTTTAACAATTCAATTAGATGGGTTCACTTGCCGCAGAGCTGACATCCACAAACACAAAGAGAGATATGACCGGGGATAAACAGGGCCAGATTCAAACAGGGCTAGACTTTCGAAAGATCTAGACTCTAGAGATATGGCAAACAGAGATGCAAGCGACAAGGTAAAGCAATTCAAGACAGTTGGAAAAGTCTTAGGCTGTTGTTCTTTGCAGAATAGTCATCATAGTTTCTTGATTTCAGATCTAACTATAGACTTGCATATATCATCCCATAGCCCACCCACCCAATAGATGGTTTTACGTATGACTAAAGTTCAGGCAATGGTTGAAAGATTCAATGAAATTGATATTAAGTCTCACGCCTCGAAGCTGTCGAGAAATTTTCTAGAAATGTTCGAGAGTTTCACAATGATTCACTTCAGTATTTTCAGTGATTACTCCCTTTCAGCATATAAACTGCTGCTTTACTGCTAAGCTACCCTGGGAAAGAGAGAGAGAGAGAGAGAGAGTGTGTGTGTGTGTTCTTGAGGCAGCCATGGGAATTTGTTTTCTGGCACTCTGCTACTCAAAAAGATCACCCAAAAATCTCTGCTGTATTTGCAGCAACATTTGCATGACGAACACAGATCGAACGGATTAGCTAATCCGCATAGAGACTGAGACTCAAGTACAAGCGAAGAGGCTCTCCAAGACCCACGCTTTATTTGCCAAGATAATAACAATTGCAACTACAAACCAAACACCATTTTAATGCTCACCATTTTAGGAGCTTATTATGCTTGCAGATGCTTGCAGAAAACAAAAAAAAACGGAATACTGAAAGACTGAAACACCGAAGATTCAACAGAACATCATATTCTTTGTCACGACTCTGTTGGCCAACACACACAGCAAAAACCATTTGCTGATTTATGGAGTTTAGTCACACAATAGCAGAGACCAAAAGGCAGCACAGATTTGAGACACCAGCTGTGTGGGCCAGGGGAAAGGAGCAAATCAATAAGCATTATGGCGGCTGGTATTTCCTCAAAACAAACAAAAAGAAAAAAAAAGAAAGAAAGAATAAAACCAACAAAAAAATAAATGCAAGCGACTAATTAATCGAGTGTGCAGTGGCAGTTAGCAGTAACGACTTAGACTAAGGCAACCAGTTTCCTTTGGCTCATTGATGGCTGGCAGCTGGAAAGAGCCAAGCCGAGCCGAGCCAAGCCGTGCCGTGCCGAGAGAGCGGCGCGCACGCGACGACTCCCCTCCGTTTGAGACGCGCTGTGGCTGTGGCAAAAACAGTTAACAGATAGCCCAAACATGGCCATGTGATGCACTGTCACTGGAAAAGCGCCATAAAAGACTTGTTTGCATGTTGGCCAGCCAGCCAGCCGCAGACTAGACTTGAGACGGCCAGAAACTTGGATAAAAAATCATAAAAAAAAAAAACTATTCGAAAGGCTATTAGAGAAAGAGACAGAGACAGCAGAGGGGGAGAGGGATACCACATACTCGTACTCGTACTCGCACGGGTAAATGGGGACGACCACGACGACGACGACTAATATCCATGCCGATCGATAAACGCGGCCGCCAATAACTGGAAACACATATTAAGTATACGACAAGCTGACTGCCACATCCCAGGCCGCAACAGCAGCAGCGACACATTTGCGGTTCAGTGGGTTTTTGGGGTGTGCATGTCGGACATGTTGGGTTCGTTAATAGCTGGGCGCTGCCTGCCTCCAAGCCCACGTTGGGGTTGGGTTGGGCCCCATAGATGTGGCTATGGCTGTGGTTATTTCTTTCCTATTTGATATGTCCCTGACTTTGTCCATCAGTGTAAATGTCCTGTTGATGATTCAACTCGGCCACACACACACAGACGTGTTTTGGGCGGGGTGTTGTTCCAGAGTTTTGTCAGGTTTCCGTTGGATAGAAAAACAATTTGAAATGATTACAATGGTAATGGAATCTTTTGGCAGTTCAAGTGCATACTAAATTGATTTAGTCTTGAGGAAAATTCTGGGCATTTCTTTAGCCTTACTTTAAGGGTCAATATTTTTGATGATACCAGTAATGGTATGGCACGTTTCTAGGCCGAGAAAAGTTGTTGAGCGAGTCAATAAATCGATGGGGGTTAAGCAATTTATTCAACCAAGAAAACTGTACGCTCAATGGAGCTGGCCCTGCCCGTAGAAGCGTTGAATATGTTCCTAGCGTAGGGACTTCAAGGGACTTTTAATTTACGTTCTCTATCTCTAAAACTCTGCGACATTCATAGTTTTAATTTAATTTAAAATACGAAAAAAAAAAAAAGGAAATTCAGAACGATTTTATTTACCAGATGTAGAATCTGTTTGCTATCGAATAATTAATGAACAAAAAGTATGACTCCCCTGCCTCTGCTTCTCGGAAAGCAGAAGCAAAAAATTATTCTTCAATTTTGTGCACACTTTTTATTTTATTTTGTTTTTAAATCAAGTTGATAAAGCCATTTGTGTAAATCAAATCGCGCAAGCGACCCTCGTAATTATTGTAGGAAGAATACGCTGCGAGTTCGTTGACTCATTGAAAAAGTCCATGGCTATGGCTGTAGCTGTCGCTGTGTGTGTGTCTGTGCATAATTTATACTGAAATTGTATAGTACTCGGGGGTACGTGGAAGCTTTCTTCTTCGGTTGGAGGTCATAAATTTTCCGCTTTAGCTGAGCGCTTCCATGCCTCCCAAGGGGACACCTAAAGCGGCGCCATATGGGCAAAAAAGAAAAGACAAAAAAAGTACCCAAAAATAAATAAAGAAGAACCAACCGAAAAACTGAAATACGAGCGCCAGAACATCGAAGAAGAATCTGAGAAGCGGACAAGACGATGTTTTGGAAGTAGAAGCCCAACAGTACCGACAGCCACAGAAACCTGCCAAACTGGTAAAAATGACCAAACCAAAGAAGTTGCTACAAAAAAAAAACTACAAAAACATACAACACAAAAACACAGACAGCTTAAGAGAGCCCAGGCACTGTGGAAGCTGGCCACATTTAAGCAACGATGACCTTGGCAACGGCAACAACTTTGCTGGCAACTTGTTGCAACGCTGCGACAGCTGGCCGAAAAGGCAAGAGACACCTGAGACACCAGCAGCCGCAGCATAGAGAATCCTCCTCCAAATGTTTCTTCCAGAGACTACTGCCGCCCCCCGGTCCCATTTGAAGAGGTATCTTTTTCTCATGAATTTTACGGTAAATTTAGGTCGTTGTTGCAACAGCCGCGAACTTGTTTACATCGGCTTTTCCTCAGACTCAGACAGAGATAGAGACGGAGACGGAGACGGAGACGAAGAGGAAGACAGGAGCTTCCACTGGCTAAATATAGCCATGGACAAGAGTTGGTCATGTTTTCATTGTGGTTGCTTATTGGATTTCCTGACCATGCATCATCATCATCATCATGGCTGCATCATTTTATCAAAAACATTTATCATGCGCTCGTTCGAGCGTTTTTATTTTCTCTCGGCAGCATCCGTGGGGGTGTGGTTTGGCAGGCGATCTCTTTTTGGGATCACAATTTTGGCAAAATCAACATCTTTTTTTACGCGCTGCTTCTGTCTTGTTTTGTTTTCTTGTGCATGCGTCGAATAAAAAAAAATCTTTTCTACGTATCAGTATATTTTACATCTAACATGTAGATTATAGCTGTACCATTCATCTTCCGCTGGGGGCCCGCACTGAACGTGTGGTTTGGCCAGGCGGAAAATCGTTGTCTTATCGTTGGAAGGGGCAACTGACACATTAATTTTATTTGGCAATAATTATGGTCCGATCTATTCATTCAGCAGTCTGGTAGATATGGGCATCTCTATGATCGGTTTTTTTTTTTAAAAAGTGCCTGCCACAGATTCGTTCTTTGTGCTGGTGGAGGGGGCATCTGCCGCTGCCGACTGGCCTTTGGTTGCCCTTGTTATTGTTTTCTTGTGAGCAGACGCGGGCGGGGGACTTTTACTGACAATTAAACTTTTTGGGGTCGGAAACGTTTCCTTGCGCTCCATCCCCCGGCACCGCGCTCATTTCGGATTTTTGGTTTCCAGCAGAAGCACCGACGGACCGACCGTCATTAACTCGTTAATCCACGCGAATATAATTTAATATAATTGCAAATAAAGCATTTTTGTATTCGCGTTTTTTTTTTTCGCATTTCAGCAATTCGCGTGAAACATAAAACGACAGCCATGGAGAGCAAGAGAGACCAGAGACGGTGGCCAGATGATGATCGTTCGCCTCCTTGGGTCGGGGAGTCTTCGCTCGGTTGCCCAATAAAATTTGTACACTGTACATAAGTATTCTTCTGAATGGCATACCCCGCTTGAACGAAAGGGTTGGGCAGTTTTATTTGCAGTAGATTTATTTTAAGTGGATTATATATGTACATATGTAGAAAAGGAGTTGTATTATTTCGCCCCACGTATGCAATGCTGCAACTCCAAACGTTTCGAGCTTTTTTTCTGATTCTAAAAAATCCTCTCTTGAGGGGAATTCTAAACCATATTTGCATGTTTTATGACTATTTTAATTCGCGCAGTTTGGAGTTTAACGATATCCAGCATTCTAAGAAACTCTTTATAGGTTTTTTTTTATACTGGCAAACCTTGAAGTTCAGCTGAGTATTTTATGTGTACCAATTAGATTGTTTGTGTAGAACGTAGGAACAATCACTTGCCAAACAAGTTTGTTTCGTTTAAATAACCTTTAAATTTCCCAACTCGCAAGCTTCTCGCGCGTTCTTTTGCTTTCTTTGGCGTGTTATCTCCCTTTCTCTCGCTCTGTCTCTTCCAGTTGTACATCTGTCTCTCTCCACGGCTCTATTCCAGTGAGCCTCATAGTGGAAAAAATCCCCTTCACCCTCACCGGATATACCTAGAGGCCCACAAAAGCCTCAAAACATTTAGTGTGTTTAAATATCATATGTTAAGTCGTTATTGTTGAATGGATAATCAGTTCCCAATTGGAAATCATCCAACAAATTAAATTCGAATAAATATTTCATAGGTTAAATAAGATTTCTGTTGAATTTTCAAGAATATTTTTGTGGTAAATTCTTGAACTTTCCGGCATTGAGACAACAATTTGTATTATTACCAGCATGACACCAGACCCAATGAAAATTCAGTTATACATATGTGGCACATCGTTGCAATGTGAACTCACCTGCAAAAATAAAAAGAAAACGAAATTGATTAGATACACAATAATATGTCAGATAACCAATTACTTTCTAAATACAATACTCAACGGAAAAGATAAGATAGTACTATGATTGAATGGAATGGGAAAAAATCACGCATAAATATAGAATTTTTTTGGATATTCTCCAAAAAAAAAATTACATTCCATGACATATTGTTGTGTTTTTCTGTGCTCTAAAGTCAGCCGACAAATGTCGTAATATGGAGAGGCATTTATGATGCCAAATTGTTTACACCAGATCCCGGACAACAGTTGGCGGGCAGATACATCAACAATCAGCATCAACATCAAATGAGAGGAGAAACAAACAAATATTTGGCAAATGGCCAAAAGAGACAAAGAGAGAGTGAGAGAGAGAGAGAGCATAAATCTGCGCACATTTCAATTTGGCAGCCGGTTTGCATATAAGTTATAACATAGACGGATCATTAGGCAGCTGGCCAGGCAGAGCCATCCACCACTAGGCACACTCCACACTCCACACTCTACACTCTGAATTTGTTATAACGCCAAGCAACACCAACAGAGAGATACATTTGTATCTCTGTGCACATTCGTACGTGTGTGTGTGTGTAGCTGGAGAAAGTCGGAAGCATCAGGCAACAAAACAGCTGAAGAAGCAACTACTGAAAGACACGACGACCACGATGAAGATGAAGCTGAATCTAAAGCTGATGATGGCTGATGCTGCTGCTGCGGCTCGATGTATCTGTATCTCAGTTGGCAAACAAAGCGCAAACAGCCAGATCCAAAGAGGTTAATCTTGGCCAATAAGTGGAGCATACATACAAAACGATATGCAGTAGCTTTTTTGCTTCTCCTTTTTTTGCATAATCAAAAACGCCATTTATTTTTAATTGAAGAAAAAATCAAAAGAAATGGAAAGCACAAGAAAAATAATCAGCAAAAAACAATGCAAAAACATTTGTTTACTTTTGTGGAGTTTTTTCAATTAAAAATCGCTGGACGAAATTGATTTCACAATTTGTCATGTGTCCAGGTGGGGCGTGGGGGTCGTGGCTATATATCTCATGCCTCCATTTGAAGTTGAAGTCGGCACTCCCACGCCCAGTTAAATGACGCTTTAATTGCAATAAAAATACACAAAAAGAAACGGCTGCCCGGATCCCTCATTCAGAAGAATAATGGGAAAATAATGCTACTAATTATCATTAGTAAGTAATTTTAAAGACCAACTATGACGCTCCAGAATTTTCCGAAGACGATACACAAAGATACACAAAGAGAAAGAGGTTAGGGCGGGGTAGGGGTAGGGGAAACCGGACCCCACTTCCTCCTCCAACAATAAACTAAACCGCCAGACAATTGTCATTAGTCAGAACTGTGGCAGGCAGGCAGCCGAAGCAGCAGCAGCACCCAGCACCAGAAGCAACAGCAGCATCGGAAAAATAGAAAGCCGCACAGCCAGCAGCCAGCGAGAAAGCCAAAAAGAACTTAACACAATTTACACTCACGAACGCTTTTCCTACTTAAGCGTAAAAGCTGGAAAATTATCCACAGTATCTGGCTCTGTGAGTGTGTGTGTGTGTGTGTGTGTGTGTGTGTGTGTGTCTGTTGACAACCACAAGTGGGTGTCTGATTCTGGTCTGGCTGGATGGTCTGAATGCCGCTTGTTGCAGCTCCAATTGCGAATTATCATCATGCACACACACATGGAAATGGCATTGCAACCGCAAAACTAGAAACGAGCTCTCACGTAGTACGCACTTCCACAAGCTGCCACAACTGGGGAAAAATATGACTAAAGACGTTAATAGCTCAGGGTTGAGTGTGTTTGTGGGGACGATACTTTGATGTCGAATCAGTTAAATGATCTTTGAAGGTAACCAAATGTAGTTCTAAGAATAACTAACGAAGTAACTATAGAATTTGGATTGCTGGAAAGCAATTCAGCGTTTAAAATAAAAGTTTAACTATTGTTAGTTTTATACCTGTTAAATAAATAAATAAATAAAACCCATGCTGAATAAAGACCAATCTGTTAGATTGCAGAAACTCGTTCCGATCGGATTATTATTGTTATTATAGTCAGAATGAATAAAACACCATTCCATGTGACTCTTTGAACAACTGGATTTCAATCACAATCATAGTGCGAGTAAAAATATGCTTCTGAGTGCACATTTTAATGATGCATAAGTAGATCCCAAGACACATGTGTCGCAATCCCAAAGCTCAACTAATACAGAATTTTCACTAGGTATAATTTATTTGTATTTTTGTATGCCACAACCCGGACCTACAGCATATTTTTTATATATAAATGTTCTTCTCATTTCAGATCACTATAATGCGAGTACGTACGTACATTCCCTGAACCTCCACGTACTCCACGTACTCCGGTGAAATCTTGGTTTATGAACCGCTAATGCGCTCAATTAACCTGCCGCGCAGCTCCAATTGCAGTTGCATTAACTATCAATTTTCTCTTTCATTGTTGTGTCTGGTGGGGCAGGTCTAGTGCGATCATTCTTAATGGCCGCAGATGCGTATAGATGCGTTGCGCTCGAGTATCTCGCAGATGCACTAGTAGCGCACAAGAGACACAGGGGGATACATATGTCTGTAGGTACGCGTACTGTGGTTACCCGGCAAGAACTGGCAATTAAGAGGAGTGTGAATTTTAAGCCATAAAACTGTTGCAACTGTTGCCGGTTGAAGCACGCTGTCATTGTTGTTGTTGGACCTTGTACAAATCTGATGTGTTTTTTTTTGTTGTCTTTTCTTTTCGGGTGAAAGTTTTGTTCTATGAGAGATACAGATACAAAGACAGACAGCTGCTGGTACTGCGGCTGATGCTGTTGCTACAGATTTTCCCTTGCTTCGACTCCGTTTTTGTGTCAGTTTGAAAAAAGAGTTTCTAGACATAATTAGCTCACTCGGTGGCATATCTTATCATGCCAAAATAGTTCACACGAGTTGGGCCAAACAAAAAAAAACCAACTGAATCAGCAAACATGTTTATTCAATTTACGTTGGCATAGAAAGTTCACAGAAAACAGAGACAGAGATACGTAGATACGGAGTTACAGCTACCGATACCAAGACCGATACCGATGCAGCTTTTATCTATCAGATAGCAAACATCTTAATTTCACAATAATGGCGCGCAACCGAAATTGAAAAAGCAACAGATGAGTGCTTAATGCTTAATGGTAAGCAATTCCAGTGACGGAGCGGAGCCACGGCCTCACTCCCCGAGTGATCCGAAAGTGCAAACATTCAACACTGGTGGCAAGACCACCACCACCAGCTGGACGACGCTTGCCTCCCGGACAAGCGGCAGCAGCAGCAGCACCAGATTGCAGAGTCGACTTCTTTTTTTTTTTGGGCGTGCTGCAGCAGAGTCTTTATTTGCATGGCCTGACTGCCTGCCACACAATAGACAGGGCCCGCCGAAACACCGAGAGCAGGTGAAAAGTGTCCGACAAAAGAAAACAAACTTTGAATCTGTTTTGTTATCCCACTCCCGACCGCCTGCCTGCCTGCTGCCTGCCTGCTGCTCGTCTCGCCATTTCATAATGGCGTCGTCAAGCCAGTCAAGCCAAGATCGCTGACGACATTACAGTTAGCCGAGACGCCGTCTTAGCCTTCTTCGCCTCCACCTCCTCCGTTCCTGGGTATATCTTGGGGCCAGACCCCAATGAAGCTGATGGAGAGACTACGCGGCATCTTGCACGTTGCACGTTGCACATTGGCCCGATTGCAGCTGGGTTACCTTTTTTTTCGGTCTTGTGCTTTTTTCTACTTTTTGTGTCATTTTCTTGGGCTGTCTGTCCTCATGCCCTTTCCAAAAAAACGAGAGGAAGTGCGAGTCGCTGGGGACGGACCCTATACCCGTACTCAGTCAGTATATCATTTTTGATATGATTTTTTAAATTTTATATAATTTTACACGACATACACACAATGATATCTACACTACAGTAGATGTAGTCATTTAATTCTAACCCAGGGGGCCGCGACGAAGGGGGGGGGGGGGGGGGGGGGGGGGGGGGGGGGGGGGGGGACGGCAGCGCATGGCTCTCGCTGGCTGTGCTGTCGTTTCTTTATGGGGGGGTCCCTCGCGTTCCCTCCCCACCCCCCTTAAGAGGTAAAAAAAACAACGAAAAAAGGTTGTCGCTGGCTTATAATAACGCTGGCTGAGCTCAGCGCATACGTTGGCCAATTTAAAAGCAATTTAAGCACCTTTGAACCCGCACATTTGCATAGCCATTTTAATTTTAATAAAGTTTATACTTAAGTCGTACCTAATTTGCTTATTATTATTATTAATGCGCCTGGGCAGGGGCATGAAGTGTCTATTCAACACGTTCTGTGATGGAAGTTTGGGGAGCAAACGCACTTTATCCAGTCCGCAAATATCACAGAATCAGTTTCAGAATTATTTCTTATATAGCTTCTTGTTATTATAATTTCGTTGGCTGTGATTTTAAGTAGTGAATATTCATTATTTTTTTTCCCAATTTTTTTAATGCATGTCATTTTTTTTTTTATAATTCTCTAGCTTTATTTTTGATAGAGTATCCCTGCCCCGACACTTTTCCAAGCATTTTCGCCTGCTGCAACTCGTAATCATCTTTCAGTTTTTTTTTTTCATTTCTGTTTTCTGACCAAAATATGATCAATTGTTGCTATCGTTTTTGTTTTTTAGCTGCTGCTTATGTTGTTGTTGTTTCTGCTGTTGCTGTTACTGCTGCTGCTGTTGGGGCCTCCTATCTTTCGAACAATAAGCGAATATTGTTCGCAAATGCGAAATAATAATAATGTTCAACAACCGAAATTGAGCCATGTTACCGCATCGACAACAGACTCCCCATTCCTCCTCCCCATTGGCCCGTGTTGCATTGGTTGTTGTTGTTGTTGCTGTTGCTGTTGCTGTAGTTTTGGGGCTGTTGCAAGTTGCAACAATAATTGAGCGCTTGGCTTGGCTTTGGCTTTTGTCTTGTTTTGTAATTGCCATTCAAAAAGGAAACAAAAGCGGACGAATGGGCAGCTTCAATGCATTTGTAATTACATTTGATTGCAACAATTATTTAAAAATAAAATAACAAAAATAACAAATAACAATAACAGCAGTGGCAGCAACAACAGCAACCGTTCCCTAAATAATGTGTGGAAAATTGTTATTAAAAACACATTATTCATGGCTAGAACGGCCAAGTTTGGCTTAGAACCAACACCAGCGAAACCCTGGCTAATTAAGATTTGGTTTTTTTTTTTTTGCTTAAGAAATGAGGTCATCATCATATCCGTAACGGCCGTCGATTTGCCTTTGTGTCTATGTGTCTTATGATGAGGTACACGTCTCTCTATCTCTATCTGAGTGTCATAAAGTTGTTGGCCATTCGGCGGCATTGGCCCAAAAGGCCCCGCCATGTTGCGCTGGCAACACTCCACAAACGGTGGCTGGGGCATTAATTAAAAAGGAAATGCTGCCGGCCTGCCTGTCGTTAAAAAGTGAGTAATAAAGGTGTTTTCTGCTTAACGACAATCAAATAGACACTGGGCCAGCCACTAGCCACTAGTTGGGCATTAAGATAATTAACGGTGGGGAAGAAAATGTAAAAAGGAATCAAATTAAGCCATTAGCAATTAGCCAGAGTCATCTAAGGAGCGCGTACATCACTAAATGGGGAGTATCTGTGAGCAAGTGATCTCTATAGAAAAAGAATTTTAATATTCAGGTAAGATTACAAAGTTCTTTCTTTGCCAAATTTTTACACAATGCACTTTATGGGTCAGAAATTTTCGCCTTACTTGCACTCAGCAACAGCATGGATTACGCTCGATCCTTGCTTTATGATCCTCTCTGAGCGAGTCGCATTCTCTCACCAACACCAACAAAAGTACAGCAATAGAATAGGAAAATGCCAGAATAACGGCAAGCAAGGTAACGAAGACCGAAGCAGCCAGCAGAATATTATATAGTGAGAACTGCACAGAAGACTGACAATAAACTTAGAGTCGGATAAATATTGCACGAGTATTGCTACTCCTGCAGATCCCGAAACCAAAAATCATACGAAAGAAGAGCTTTAAATTCTGAAAACACCTGACCAACAAAAGCCCTAAAACCATTACCGAAACCGAGCTCCCAAATGTCTCGCTCCATCAACTCTATATGGGAGGGGGCCCTCAGTGCCACCCAACCCTTAAATAAGTTGAATGTCAAATAAGTAAGGTGAATTCTTTGTATTCGTTGACACGGAACCAATCGAAACCAATTCCAAATTTCAAATTCATGACAAGTGACGCACTCAACTCCGCAAGGGGCTCTATTTCGGTAGCCGTCATTCGTATCTATTTCAGTCTGTTGGTCGGAATACCTAGGCGTACCAAATGCCAAAAAAAACCAAACTAAAAACTACAACTATTAAAAAAGAAAGACAAAACCCAAAATAACATTCAAGAGAAGAAACAAAACCAAATAAATATATACAAAGTTTATGTGACTTTAATTACGTGACAGCGCACTTGGAATGGAAAAACATTGAAATTGTATTAAATATGTATGCAGTTATGGCCGGACCGGAATGGCACAGGCCAGGCGACAGACTGACACAGATACACGCACAAGCAAAATCCGCTCTCAGATACAGATACAGATGGAGAGAGAGACACAGAGAAAGAGAGGGAGACTCCAAAAATGGACACCCAGGCGAACCATAACCGAAACCGCAGCTATGGGTGGTGACGCAATTTACAAATAGTTGCGGGCACACAAATTTGTATTTGCAAACGGAATTCTACAAATATAAATAATAGCCGGCAGTAGCCAGCAGTAACAAACAGTACCAGCACTGTATCTGCTGGATACATATGGCTTTGGGCAAAGATTTGTACACAGAGAGCGCGCGCGCGCGTATTGTTCATGTGTCCGTCCGATTGGCTGACTGGATGGCTGGCTGTCCGTCATCGCATCGAATCGCATTGAATCGCACTGAATCGCATGTGGCAAGGTGTAATTTACCCTTCAATCAATGCGCAACAAATCGGTTGGCAATGTGCGGCGCAGGCGCACCTCGATGCCTGCTGGCCCTCTCCTTCGCTTCGCTTCGAGCTGCGCGCCGTCGCCGTCTTTGTATCAGTTGGCAGCACATTTGGGTTAACAATTGGTTAACTGTACACTGGCCATATCGGGGGCTCGTGGCTATATACATATATTCATATATCTTCGTATGGCTGTGTGTATGTGTGTGTGTGTGTGTGTGCGCTTGTGCCGAATGACTAACTGGGCGCAAGGTGGTTTTTATACTCTGTTAAAAAAGCATTAAAAAAAAACTTTGTGTGGCATAGAGGAAAGCCGACTGGCCCAAGAAAGTACGACGACTATGAATGTAATATTAATGACTTCTCCACAGTGTATTGTATATTATATATATGCATAAGCTTATATTTGATATAATTTTATAGGCTTGTAAGTTGTATTAGTTTGCGAAATATTTTAATAATTTAGGTATACACTTCCAAAGTCAGCCAAAGAAAATTCAACGTAGAACGTCGGAGTCTTCTAAAATTAAACCCGGATCCTAGAGAATCCCTTACAGATACATATGTATTTTTTAGAATGTTTCCAATTCAAACACTATTATTTTTTAACATTTTTCTCAGCTGTTTTGGCAAATGATTAATCACCGATTTATTTATAATTTTAAATTCGCTTTTTTTTTTCTCGAGTTTTAAAAGTAATTAAGTAACCGTTTATTTCCTTGATTAGTGTTAGTCTTTAGTTTGATTTTTGTTGTTGTTGTCTGGTGCCTTTCTGCGCAAAAAAAAAGTCCAAAACAAAAACATAAAACCAAAGAGATGTTGATCATGTTGTAGTTGGCAGGTTAACAAGCAGCCCGAGCGCGCCGCACAGCCCGAGGAGTGTATTTATGTTGGAACAATCTACGGCGAATTGGTGCTTCCTTAATTTACCATGTTAATTGCTCAAATTAACACGCAGATAAATCGACAGAGCGACAAGTCAAGTCAACAAACCCCAGCCACAACTTGTTGCACTCCAAGGCAACAAAGGCGGGCGGCCATTTCCTTCTGCCAACAGCCACAGACATAGCCACAGCAGCAACAGCACCGACGATGGCCAAACAATGCGTCCAGTTTGGTCAAACATTGGCAGCAAACCATTTTCATTTCCCACCTTTCCGCCTTCCCACGTAGCGCGGCAGGTAGTAGCTGCTGGAACAACAACAACAACAAAACTGGCAGAACGTGCTGGTAAAAATAGAAATAGCCGTAGAAACGACAAATTTTCAAGTTTAAAAGTCTAAATGTGGCTGTAAATCGTGCCTGGCTCAAGATGGAGACTGGGATCTGCAGATACAGATGCAGACGGGGGGCTCCAGCTCCAAGAAAGCCAAACTTAATAAAGTTAGAAGCGTGCTGGACATAAAAAGGGCACTGCCTGCATAATAATCCTCATTTTAATCAGTTTTCGAAAGGGGGTCAGAAAAAACCTTCTCAACTTCTTGAAATCTTCCCTTAAAAAATGTTTGTCGAACTTTTGACATTTGCACGACTTGTCTGGCGAAACATTTCCGAAAATAAACGGGCATAGAAATTGAGACAGCGGCTGCCATTCACGTGGCACGCGATTTCCGTGGCACAAATCACAAAACGCAGGCTGAAATGCATTTTGTTTTGGCTTTTACGTACCACGCGGCGTATGTGCAATTATTTGTGTCATCAAATTTTCCATTAATGGGGGAATTTCGTGTAGAAAAATCGATCGACCCTAATTGAAGCACATTAGAATTTATATTAGAAAATATATCGACTCAACTTTAGAATATCTGTAATTCATGGAAAATTAGACACTGACCGAAACATCTGAATATCTGATATTTTTTAAATCTCTGTAAAAAAAACTGTGATTCGATTATTATTCGATGCTCCATCAAGTGGCACAATCTGAAGCTTATTACGCCTAAATAAATTCCAGGCAAAATCGCAAAACCGACCGAGGGGCGCTGCCGCATGACGCCGAGTCTTATTCGAATTGGTGAAAACTATTCCCAATATCAAATATTGACTTTAAAACTTTAAAACTGAAAGTAGAGCGCGGCCTAAGTGCGACTTGTGTCAGTTTGAACGCACTTTTGACCTTTTCAAAATGCCCCCTAGGGTTAAGTGTCATCGAAGACGACAGCGAAAACAGCCAGCAACAAGCGAAGAAGGGGAGCTGAGGGTATTGTAAGTAGAACCAACAAACAGACCCCCCGACATTTAGCTTGCTGTTAAATTTAAAACTTTAATGTCATGCACCAAAGAAAATGTGAAGAAAACGCATGCATTCGCCTAGTCTGGTCGCCACCGCCGCCACATGGCAACATTCCACGGGTTCCCCCTCTCAACTGCTGCTTGAGTAGGGGAAAAGGGAAACGTCAGCGGAACGCGCGAAAATATGATAAAACAAACAAAAGCCAGAGGAAGGGGAACCAGAGGAAAGTGCACGTAAACAGAGATAGCCCAAAGGCAGATGAATGGGGAGAAGAGACAGACAGAGAGAGAAAGAGCGAAAGAAGAAACAATAAGGCATGTAAAGCTTGCTTTGAAAAACCAACGTTCAGATACCCTAAAAATTCAGGGAGAGGAGTCAAAAACAATTTGCTCGTAAGTCTGCTCGTTTGTCTGTTTTTTAATCTTGACAGATGGAGATGAAAATTTTATACACACATATTTTAAAGTTTGCAAGTAATTTCCATAAATCGAAAGATCTATGAAGGCTCTGCCTTCAGTGCGTTTGAAGCATCTCATCAAACCTTAAATACCCTCTGCTTGTAGGGTATTCGAATAATAGTATTTCCGCATTCCGTTCGACGAGCGCAGCGTGGCAAGCATTAAATATTTGACAAAATTTTCTTTTCGGAAGATGAAATGAAACTTTCTTCTATTATTTTTAGTATTTTATGCATTTTGTATTTTCGTATTATTTCTAGTATTTTTGTATTTTTTGTTATTATTTTCTGGTATTATTTTAAAAAATTTTCTGGCTTTATGTCGTACAAGGGGCAAGAGATACGATATTCATTCAAAGACCCATCCTGACTACCCAATAACTCGCTCTCATCTAACCCAAATTTAATTTCAGGCAAAACGAAGCAGCGGCAGCAAATGGCTTGGTGGTGGCTCTGAAATGAATCTGCAACTCGTTTGAATTGGAAAGTGTTGCCAATTTGCCCCCGACGATGGCTACAACGACGATGAGGACTTTAATTGTGCGCTTTATTAGCGCAATTTATGCCCCGACTTGGCTCAATGCTCCCACAGCGGCGGGCCAACGGCTCGTGCTGCTCCATTCAGCAAGCTCCAGCTCCGCTTAGAGTCTCTCTCTCTCTCTGCCTCTTCAGTTGATTATTATTTTCAGTCATTGCAATTTTATCTTATTTACGGCAATTACGCTCTAAATTCAATTGTTACGAAATTATGATGATTTATATGTATTTGGACTTTGCCGTCTGTCTGTGATTGTGTGTATTTGTGAAACTTTTCAATCTACCCATGCAGCAACAGCAACAACAACAGCCGCATAGAAAGTAGAACAGGGCACGAGAGTGAGAAAAAGCAACCCAAACAATGGCACCGAAAGGCAATGACAAACCCCCCCACACACACGAACGAACACATCAAGGCAAGCCGAAAATGAAAACGGAAAAAACAGCACAAAAGCCAAGTGATAAAAATTGAACTAAGGCTTCATAAGACACCCTGCAATTGTACGCTAGTCGGGAATGTCATTTTCATGTCGCTGCAGCAAACTGTGGTAAGATCAACGCTTAATTCTACTGAATAGTCCTTAATTTCAGTGTTGTCAAGTGTAGTTAGTATTGGTAAAGATTGTTGCATCTTAGGTAAGTGTTGGTTAGGTAAAGTAATCAGGGCTGCTTATGGAATTTCAAACAAGATAATTGATTTCAAAATCGATCCCAATATAAAAGCCAATTAATGAGTACATTTTGATCGACTACACGCGTTCTATTCATATACTTTTTTAAGGGAAAAATCACATGACAATTGCAACTGCGAAATCATACTAATATTTGACTTAATTTGCAAATAAATAAAAACTAAATTAAAGTTAATGTGAGCATATATTATACGCTTTAGTATCCCCCCCAATCGTGTGCCACTTCCCAGACGGGGAAGCCCCCCTCTCCCAGTATACAATGTGTGAAATTTCACAGAGTAACAGAGAGACAGATACAGAGAGAGAGAGAGAGAGAGAGAGACAGAGTACCAGCAGTCTACAGTTTCGATGGTGTGCAAATAAAGGTCCCCCATTTTATTTAACTTTAGCTGGACTTCAAGGTCAAAGGTGGCTTGAGGGTACGTACATATGTATATCTGTTGAATACTATATAGTCTGTTACGATAGCTATGGCAAATGCAAGTGCATTTGCATTTGAAACAAACAAAGCCATAGCCATAAACTTTGTTAAACTGAACAAACTGTGCAAATGAGTGTGAGTCAGCGAATCAGCGAAATTGAAATCTAATACCCAACAGCAGCAGCTGATTGCCGATAGGAACACTCAGAAGAGCAATCGAAAATGTATATTTGGAATAATATATTTGTATATTTATAGTAGAGCTGCACGTATAGATTACAACAGACGGTGGCAGAGATCGATTTCTGGTAGGGTAAGATTGGGGAATAATCTTTTGAAGGGTTTTGGATTGGAAAAACTTCTGGGATTTATTCAAGGCGTTCTTTAAATAAACTTTTAAATAAAGTACAAAGTGAGTGTCCGATTTATTTAACTTTTTTAAACATTAAGTGGTGGTACGTAAATACATTTAAATGTTATTAAAGGAATAAAATTAAGAAATAGAATTAAGAGAATTAAGGTATAAAGTGTATGCTAAAGAGAATTTTAGAGGCAACCTCTTGAGGCAGAATAATGAATAATTCTCTGCAAAGCCAATCAAGAGAGCTTCAAAGCTCTGCCAATACCGAAACATTTTCAATTAGTTTTGCTCTCATTTTCCTCAACGTTTTTCGTATGTATTTTTCCAAGATAAAGCAATTAGCAATGTAAAATAGAAAACAAAAGTCGGGGCAAAAGCAAGAGAGAAAAAAGAAAGGCAACCATTTTGATGGAGAACTTAATTAACGGACGGAATGCCGCGTGTATGTGAAGCCAGAGCCAGTCTTCAATTTAGCTTTGAATGGAGTCCACCGCCCTGACCAAATCGCTTTGGCGACAAATTTCACCGCACTACAAAAGAAATATTTAAACAAAACAAACAACAAAAAACAGAAAATGAAAACCAAAAAAAATAAATGGCTGAATCAAACAGTAATGCAAAAACGCGAATGAAAACGCAGTCAAAAACAATTAAAAATGCCAACAGAGCAATGCAAAAGACAAACAAAGACGACAACGGTCTGCGGCTGGGCTAGTGGCAGTAAAAAAAATTGTTTAAATATAGGCAACAATGTGTGCATACGCATACACACACACACACAGATACAGCTACAGATATAGACTGGTATATAGAGAACGAGTTGAATAACAATAATTGCTATATGGCCCAGCCGACTTTATAAGGGGGAGTAGAATGGAACCAAACATGGCAGTAGGGTAGAGTAAAATATTCAGACTAGGGGATACCTGCTACAGCAGGAAACAGTCCAGCAAATAACCAACAAACAAGGCATAGGAGGTATACCCTTTGCACTCAACAAAAGCCCGCATGGAAATGCCTGCAGTTGAATTCCCATCAGAATCAGACGCGAGGGTGAAAATACTCCACCTCCACTCCAGCTTTAGCTTCAGTTCCATGTGCTTCGAACCGAGTCAAGACCGTGCATAATCAATGCGAGCTGCGATATGCGATAGACCGAATGAAATGACACACACACAAGTGAGTGAAGGCAGTCCAAATGCCGAGTCAAGTACGAAAAGAACTCTAGGGCAAGACTCGTAATAACAGTCTTTTTGAGATCACTAAACGAAGTCCCACCATCGCTGAGAGAGCGCAGGCAACGACAAACAAATTATTGTGTTGTAACAATTAAAAATTAACCAGTAGTTAGTTGTTGCTTAATTAACAAGATAAACACAGCGGAGGCCACTGAATGGAAGGAGGAGGCAACGTCGTCTTAGAGAGGCAACGTTGTCGTGGTCATTCCGTAGCTTGTCTGTATAATTAGCCAAGTGAATGCAAAAGAAGGTTACCACGAGCGGAATTGGCTTGTATGTGGCCAGACAGAGACAGACACAGAGAGAGGGTGGTTTAAGTGCAGTGCAAAAAAACATCATGCAGGCAGGAATGGGTCAAATTATTCCTGTTGGGAAAGGTTATTACTTTGATGCGGGTGCTACACGTACACGTACACACATTAGAGGTGGATGAACTCAAAAGTTGAACCTCTCAATTCCAATGGAAAGAATGATTTAAATGGCCATTAATTCTACATTATTATGTTTTTGAAAATGTCATACAATATAAATATAAGTCAAATATCAGGGAATTTCAGGGAATAACAAAAATATGTCTCGCTGTATAAATTTTCCATAAAGGAGAGGGAACATCATGCTATTTGAAATTGTGGAGAAAATACTGGCTTCAGCAAAATTACTTTTAAAAAGTACTTGTAAGTAAAGGAATTTGCATAGCTTTATTTGAGAGTAATTTAATAAGTAATGCGGTTTTTTTTTAGTTTTTCAAATGATGTTTTAGATATTTTTAGTTAAGTAAAGATATTAAATTTAAGCTAGTTTTCAAGAAAATTTTTATAGGGGATTGAGGGTATTTTTCAAGAAAATATTTATAGGGGAATACCCTCTTTCCACTAGCTTGAATCCACTGTCCAGTTCCTAAAGCAAACATGATTTAAATTTTGCAAGCAAATCCTCTTTCTTTGTTACCCCAACTCCAGGCCCAAATATGACTAACTTCTTAAAAAGCCTCTAAAAACTCAGGGAAAGTTCTACGCGATAGAAATAAAATAAACCTCTTAGTCAGAGAAACGAAAAATCGCTGATAAAATCCGAAATCCGATTTAATGTGACTCTGACTTCCGCCAGCAGTTTAAGGCGACGATTGATATGGAAAGAATTCAATCTATCAAAGCGTAATCGGGTGACACGGAACACAAGGGGAGATACATAGATAGTCTTTGGAAGATACGCACCATTTATCTAGTTAAATCTCATTGAAAGCGGGTCTCGGCGAGAATGTTGAAGCCGCACTGTGGCATTCCACTGCTGCTGTTGGTTGATTAATCCAAAATGAAGGCGTATCCTTTTTTATTTTATTTCAGTTGATATTTTTGGTGATTTTTGTTGTTGTACCTCTGATATGTCACAAAGGCTTGGATATTTGCCAAAAACACACACAAAGATAAATATGTATCTTTTTTCTCAATTTCTTTTCTCTCCTTTTTTATATTTTGTTGTGTAAGAAATTTCACTTTTTCTGCGTTTTGGGAGGTTTTGTAATCTACGTAACTGCCAATTTAATAGAGTGGCAAAAAAACAATTTTGTATATATTTAATTTAGTATGCAAAATGAGAGCACATATGCTGGCTGGCTGTCTCTCTGTATGCGCGAGAGGTTTAATTTATTCCGTAACGCGCAAATGTAGAACGCGATCGAAGCGCGTCTTTCTCACAGATACATACAAATACAGTTGCAACACACACACACATACACGTACGCACGCGACAAGAATGAAGGTTGAGGCTGGACTGTGATTCAGATTACGCAGAATCTTCTCTCTTTCTTCTGCGGCTGTTGTGGGAAAACAACACGTGTGTTGCACACAGAACCGAATGTATCTTGAAGATACGCCACTGCAGTATCTACAACAAATTAACAACAATGCGTTATCGCGTTGTATGCCGGTCCCGGATCGGATTGAGATCAGGTATTTTCGTATTAAAATTGGGATGTTGAAATTTATATATTTTTGTGATATTTTTTGTTTTGTTTTTTTTTTTCGCAAAAATATCAACGTAATTTTCTGAATTTGGACAAAAATTCGTCACTACTTTTCTGTTTGTTGTTTAGTGTGGCCGCGGCCCGAGTTAGTTATGGGGCGACAAGGCCGTGTCTTCAAAATAGCCCCCTTCGAATGTTGCTTGGCCGCAATGTTGCTAGAAAACTACTCATGTTGCTGAAGAAAAAGAAGGTATGGCCAACAGGCACAGCGGCCCCGGGATATGCAACGTGTGCAGGCCCGAGCTCACCTTTTTTCACAACATACTTTGAATCATGATATATTAAGTGATCGCGCGAGGTGAGGTTCCTATATATTTTCGGTTGATATAGCTGGGCTTTAACCACGTTATTCAAAATCAAGATAACAGATTTTTTTGTATTGAATATTGAGAATATATTCATATATTTTTTAAAATATCGAAATAATGAAGAAATGATTTCCACTGCTCATCAACAGAACGCGCACTTGAGCATTGGCCTCTCTCTTTCGAGCTGCCAACTGTGCGGTGTGCTGAATATCCAAAAGAGAGAGAGCTAGCGAGAGAGAGAACAAAATTGAGTCAAATCCCAGCTAACTGTTAGCCCTGACAACTAGCATGACTCATGAGTGAGTGCAATGAGTGGAACAGAGACAAAAGAAACTTTGAGTGCATTGAAAAACAGTAAACTTTTCATATTCCAGCGTTTCCAGAACTTACAAAAATGTAACAATATTTATATTTTTCTGGAAAAAAGCATTTTTTTTAACTTATTTATTCTGCAAAATATTTTTGTTGGTTGATGTGTTAATTATCATTTTGAGTGTTTTTTTGTTAGTCAGCGAGCTGAATAAAGAGCTTCCAGCAAGAGAGCGAACGAACACTTGGCTTCTGGTTTTCTTATTGTTTATTTACGCACTTTGTTTGTTCAATGCATTTAATTTGTAGGTAAACATTTTCCCCTTTAGAGCGCCCGCTTAGATGTAATCAATTACAGATAATTAGTAGGAGCCGCAGGCGAAGTACAGAAATAAAGAAATCAAACGAAGGCAGCCGTCTAATGTGTGGCAAAGGGTAATGCACTGGCCAAGAAGACATACCAGAACAGAACAGAACAGATAGCCATAGCAACTAAGTACAGTGGTCGCCCAATAAGAACTTTGCAGAAATTACAACTATCGCTTTCAAACTTAAAATAGGTTTGAAGGATCCGCAAAGCCATATTTCTCTATTCAATCGGATTATTGTCAAAAATTCAGTAAACTCATATGCGTACTTCTTTGTGAGCGACTACTGTGCCTCATTAGTTTTTATTATGGTGTTGATGTTGCAGTTCCATATGAAGGCAGACACAGGCCCCCAGAAGCAGACATCAGACATCGCCATCAAAGACATGGACAAGTACAGCAAAGCCTCGGACCAAACAAAGAGACCAACAACAAACAACAGTGACAACAACCAGACAAACGCTCGAGTGACCCACTGTCCACTAGCAACGCGGCCTTTCTTATCTCTCTCTCCCTGTGCCCCTGTCTCACTCGCTCTCTTGGCTCTAATTACACGCAAACATTCACACATGAGACTCCTGCACTGTGGTGCGAGAGGGACACATGAAGGGCACACAACACAAACACAAAACAGAACGGTTGCCATGACTATACCGCAAAAGGTTTAATCAATGACCCGTCCTCTCTCTCTCTCTCTATCTATCTCACCCTCGCTCTCTCAAGGGGTTGGCCGATGGGGGGAGGGGAAAACCCCTACTTGAGTTTCGAGTCGCGCTCGCATTTTGTTTGCTTATTTATGGAAAACTGATAAGACAATCATCGTACGCTTAAGCCCTTGGTTTTATTGCCTTTCATTTCCATATACATTTTAATTGCCTTGCCCTGCCCTGCCCTGCCATGGCTACCAATACCAACACAGACTATACCACGGCCTCACCAGCAAACAGCAAACAATCCTTGCATATGATAATGTCGTATCTATGGCACACATTTTTACGATCTGCTTATATCTCTGATGTGATACTTATGAAGTGTACACCGAAACTCATAAAATGTGTGAAGAAATTCTATACGGTGGTGATTATTTAAAAGCAAACAAATTTTGCATAAGATAAATAACAGATATATGAGCAACTAGAGGGCAGGCTCAGCCTAGGCCCTAGGGATAGGTACCAAACTAATTACGGGGTAAATAGTGTCGCGGTATGTGCGCCGCGACTTCAAACGTTTCGATTGGTTTTAGATTCTTTCAAACTTTGCGCATACATTCAATAACAAATCTGCCAGAAAAAATAGGCATTCTTCTCATATATAATATAATATTATATTTAACCTAAGTCTGCTGTAACAGCATTGATTAAACTAAATGATTTATCCACCCAAGATTAAAAATAATATGAAATTTCCAAACATAAATGCCGTAGCATTTCAGTTCGCTTAAGGAACTGGTTCCAATTTGCGAATGTCTTTCCCATTTTCGTAGTTCACTTTCGTGTTTAGAATTGCTTCAGTCATCGTTTAAGGTTCTCCCACCTCAATATTTAATTAAAGTCAAGTGTGTCTGTGAGCGTTTCAACTTATCAGTTGATATTGCATGCTAAAACAAGCGCTTATCATTTTTACCAGGTGTGTATGTGTATGTTAGGGAGAGCATTCCCATGGAATGCTGGCGAGTATAAAAACATTTCTAAATAACCGGCGTCAATTCAGTTTGAGGGCGCTAGCGGACCGCAAAGTATCCAAACTGTTCATCCACACTCCATACACAAATTAATCTCAAAGGTAGAGACAGTTAAATCTAATTACATTTAAATGTTTTTGAAGTATATAATTTATATATACATATGTACATATGTACAGAGATTTTTTAATAGCTTTAATTGCTTGCGGGAATTGTTAATCAAAAAACAATGCAAAATTTGTTTGCGAATGGAAAAATACAAAATAATTTCCACTTTAATAATTCTATCATCTAATTTCCAGATGTCCTACAAAGTAGAAGCACTGCCCGACTCCTATGCCGCCCTGGGCGAAGGCCCCCACTGGGATGTGGGCCGCCAGAGCCTTTACTACGTGGATCTGGAGGTGGGCGTCATCCTTCGCTACGACTACAAGCAGAACAAGGTGTACAAGGCCCAGATCCAGGGCGAGGTATTCGCCTCCTTCATTCTACCCATCGAGAACAAGCCGCAGGAGTTTGCGGTGGGCTGCAATCGCCGCTGTGTCGTCGTTCAGTGGGATGGCGTCGCTCCAGTGGCCAAGGTTCTGCGCACCCTGTTCGAGGTGCAGCCGGGTCTGGAGGATAATCGCATCAACGATGCCAAGACCGATCCCCGGGGACGTTTTGTTGGTGGCACCATGGCCTGCACCGGCGACATCTTCACGCAGTATAAGGGCGAGCTCTACGATTGGCAGAGTGGCGGTCAGGTGAGGAAGATCAGGGGCGAGGTGGGCATATCCAATGGCCTGGCCTGGGACGAGAAGGCCAAGAAGTTCTACTACATTGACACCAACACGCACGAGGTAAGCGGCTACGACTACAATGTGGAGACGGGCGCGATAACCAATCCCAAGGTCGTCTTCGATCTGCGTAAGATCCGACCCAATATAAAACTCTTGCCCGATGGCATGACCATCGATACCGAGGGCAACATCTATGTGGCAACCTTCAACGGTGGCACCGTCTTCAAGGTGAATCCAAGGTGAGTCTTTTCCGAGATATTTCCATTTTCCAGCTGACTTATTTTCCCCCCTTTCAAACAGCTCTGGCAAGATCCTGCTGGAGATCAAGATCCCCACCACACAGATCACATCGGTGGCCTTTGGGGGCCCCCAACTGGACATTCTGTATGTGACGACAGCCAACAAATTCGATCAGCCCGTTCCCGCTGGCACCACCTACAAGGTGACCGGCCTCAATGCCAAGGGCCATCCCGGTGTCCCCTTGAAGGTCTAGATTTGATTGCAGATATATGTATATTGTATATTGTAGTATATACATCGGATTCAATTAAATGTGGTTTATTTTTGATAAGCGACAAGAGTTCTTGATTATTTTTAGCTTGCTGCCTGCTTGTAGGAGAATAGCTCTCGGAGCAATGGCAGCAGCTGGGGGGGACAAGGGCGTGGAAAATTCAACAACTTTTAAGAGACATAAAACATAATAATTTGTAGGTCCCTCCCCTACACCTATCGCCAGGCAAAAAGCGCTGGTCACAAAAAGTTAGATAAGTGAGAAACACTTCAGAAAGCGAAACTAATTTTGTGGTGAAATCGATCTACCGGTTGGCTGAGTGCGCCCTTGGTGCCATTTCTGTAGGACAAACTGCTTTGATCAACGCCAGAGCGCTCTCTCTGAGAGAGTTCCAGTCCTAGTTATAGAACTCTGGCAAATTATTATGCTATGTGCATTTATTGGCGCACTTTTAAAGCAATACGAGTATTATTACTTAATTGGCCAGAACAGATACCAAGATGGTCTAGAGGGAGGCTCGTACTTCAAAGGTTGTGTTTGTATGGTTTAATGGAGGCATCTCTAATCTGAGGCAATTATCAGATTGTTGTTGTATAAAATTTTGCTATATTTACGGACATAATGTCAAGTAAAAGTTATCATGTCAAATGTTTTTATTTGAAATTTAACAAACAAATTACAGTTATATTTTTCTGCACACGAAATGCTTTTCAGATTTAATGGTAACAAATATTTTTCCCAAAGCAAATATTTGTACAACTTTATCTAATCACAAAATAATTCAAGATAATTTGTTCAGCTGTGTTAAGCTCTTAGATAGCACAACGATTTGTTAATAAAAACAGGGATTAAGCAGCTATTAATTAAATATATATTATTCATATGGAGAGCATAGAAAAACAATAAATAACAGAAGCTGGCGACACTATATTACCCGATACTCTTTTCCTATATATCGAAACTTTATCTGCAGTACCCGTTGCTTTAGAAATAATAGTGTTCGAAAGCCAGGTGTTTAAACAGACGAACGACAGGTGCGCTGCCATTTATTTTGTGCATTCCGGCTATAACATATACCCATGTATACCCCTATATAAAAAACCATCTAATGCATTTAATACTGCACTGACACTTTTCGATAGCAAAAATCTTTGAATAAAAAAAGTATTAAATAGAAATTTCCAATTAAATTTGCATATTGGATATATAAATCTGCAGTAGGAAATAAATAAACAAAACATTTAAACGTTATTGGTTAAATAAATAGTCCAACAAATGTACTTAATATCAGACACGGAATAAATAATTTCTAGTAAATTTAAATCGCAAAATAAAAATGCCAAATCAAAGCAGAGTTTCCACAAATTGAAGGCATTCAGTTTGAAATTGATTTAACCCCAATAAATAATAAATATACATACAATATTAAAGGCAATTGAAAGAGGGCACAATATGGATTGTAAAATGAAATGTAAACAGCAGACTGAGTACTCTTTCTCGAAAGTAGTCGTGGGAATGATGTTGAATGATGAGGCAGAGGTCCCTGTCCCTGAGCAGCTACGCAATCAAAAGTATTTCCAGAGAAAGAGGGAGAGGATTGGGAGGGAGATCGTTGGCACACAATTGTTTGCGCTGCACCCAAAAAACAACTGTATCATATGGGTAATAAAAGATACATTTATTCAGATACAGATACAGTATCCATATGCGCATTGTCGAACGACACACGAGAACGCCACACACAGATACGGCTACCACATATGGCAACAATAAACATAAAGAAAGACAAGAGCCTAGGGCGAGGCAGGGGCTGAATACTGTGGACCGGCGACTGAGAAGCGCTTCGGTTGGAACCTGCCACTTTAAACCGCAATCAGAAACAAAATTGATTTAAATTTGAAAATGTAAACAACACCCTCCCCCCACTCATGCCTGTGGCAGGGATGGAGGGGGCACATCTAGCAGCGGTGCAGCGTAATTGTGTAATAACCACAAAGCCTGGAAACAACTACCAGTTCATGACCACTGGATAGATAGACATAGTACAGTGCGTAACGTCACTGTAAGAACAACAAAAAAAGAATCGCAAAAAAAGAATTCTCAAAGAATATCACTAAAAGATCTTATTAATTGCTTAAATCGAACAAGTTCTGGATTATGCTTCGTATTTAATTGTATCCATTTAGGTATCAAATTTCCCGGCAATCTCCATCTGCCAGAACTTGTTTCACCTGCCTTATACTTTCCGGACGCACTGTACCCTAAGCCCTAAGAAATGCCGCCCACGAACATTCCATATCACACATCGCATTGGGAATGTGTGACGTACATATGCATGCTGCATGCATCCCGTGGGGGCCACACCCACCAAAGGGGGAACTCTTTCGTTTGGGGCCCACGCTAGAAAGCGTGGTAGAAAGTGTCAAACGATCTGATCGTTAAATATGAAAAGAAAGCCATGGTAATAAAAATCAAATTAAAAAAAACTTTAGATGCAGATTAATTCTGATTTTAATTAAATTAATAAAAGTATACGAAATATGAATTATAAGTCTCAGCCTACAGACAAACAGTTAAGAGTTTCGGGCGAAAAAACAATTATATTTCAAGCCACTTGAAAGAATTTCAGGAGATAGCCTAAGGATGGAGACCCTAAGGATGGGCCGTTTTTTTTTTACCAGAAAAATCTATAAATATTTTTTATAATTAAATCATATTTATGTGCCGTATATTTCTCTAAATAAATTAAAATCTGCGTTAGATAATGCTGTGTGAAAGTCTTATGATATCGGATCCCATTCCAATAAAATCCTAAGGGATTTATTACCCTCTTTAAGGGTATGAAAATCGTTCTAAAATATGTATTTATCTATTCCTATCCGCATAGTGCTCCACAGATAGTATATCCTGCCTCCACCTTAAATAAATCCGTATCAAAATGAATCTAGTTTTGGCAAAACAAAAATTTCTCCCTCCCTCCCATCCATCCAGCGACTACCAGAAAAAACCAACTCCCGAAAAGAAAAGCAAAAACCACTAAAATACCGCACATTTTTGCTTGTTTGAAGCTTTTGGGGGGCTTTTGTTGTCTGTGCTAATGAAGCTTATGAGCAGCGCACAAGTCGCGACTCACTGGGCTGCAACACAAGCAGCAACAACCACAGGCACAAGTGAAGCGTTGCAGTGCGGTACACAACAGCGAGTGAACGAGAGAGAGAGAGGGGAGGGGCATAGACAGCGAGCGCTTTTGCCCAGTCAATGGCTGCACCTGTAACCACCAAAGCATATGGCGTGCTTCGCCTGCCGCCCCCCTCTGCTCATTCTGTCCCTCTCCTCTGTCTCTGTCTCTCTGCGTACGAGACAAAGCACAGTTAGGCTGGGCTTTGGCGGTTCGTTCATTAATGTCTGACACGTTTGAGCGATCACCAAAACAACGTAAGCCCGCCATTCCGTAGTTGCTTTTGTTTTTGTACCCCATACCCCCATACTATATGATTAACATTAAAAACGCATCTGATTCTGCAGCCAGCCATTGCCAAGCAGAACTTGGAGATTAAATGCTGAATTATAAATGCAGATATGGCACGAACCCCAGCCAGCAGCAACCACCAAAAAGCTGCAACGGAAGGGATCAATTACGTTAAACGTAGAACGGAAAGAGCGAGAGAGCCAATCAGATCACCGTTAGAGCTGTGGGAGGTAGCTAGGACTCGGACTTACCTTTTGAATGAAGGCAGCCGCCTCCCGGGCCACACCCACACCATCCGCCGAGCTGGCGTGCGTCGATGGAGACGTCGCGTAGACGAAGAGGGGCAGGGAATTGAAGTTACGTAAAAATCCCACACTGTTAGCCTCCGGCTTGTCCTTAAAGCGGCGGCAGAACAGCAGCTGTTTGTTGCAGGCAGCGGCCGAGGCCAGCAGAGGCAGCAGCGTTGGCGTTGGCGTTCGAGCTGGCAGCGGCAACTTGGGGTCTTGTTCTGCTGCTACTACAGCTACGGTAGATTCTTCTGGCAGGGCTCCAGCTGCTGCTCCACCTCTGGTTGGTATTGTTGTTGCTGTTGTTGTTGTTGTTATTGTAGCGGTAGATTCTTCTGTCTTTGTCGCTTTGGACGCCATTGACGTATCGCTATGCTCTTTTGTTGTGTTAGTTGTAGTTGTTGTTGTTGTTGTTGTTGTTGTTGTTGTTGTTGGCATGACTACGCGTACTATAAAACGGTACTTGCACTCTTTTTTTGGACATGAATATGGACTTGGGCGTGGGCGTGGGCGTACAGCTGCATGCGTCCTTTCTTGTTCGTTGTACCTTGTTGTTGGTTGTCTTAGGGCGGCAGCGGCGGCATCATCCTCGAGCTGCCGCATGTTGCACAAACACACACACACGCACACAGAGGCACACGCAACGCAAGCCGAATGCACTTTAATTATCTACACAAATATCGCACAAAGATTCACCGAAACGGTTGCCAGTCGCAGCAGCACGCACATTTTTTTTTTGCACAAAAAGAAGATTGGAATATATTTATATGTGTGGAAATGCACGAAAAAGGTCGTCTCTCGCAAACGAAGCCGAAAGCAGAGCGACAGAGATGGTAGGAGAGTGTGTGTGAGAGGGAGATAGTGGGAGCAGACAGAACGACAGAACGAGAAGGCACTGCAAAATGAGGGCTGGCATGCGGTATGTAGACTCTTTGTGTTGGCCAAACGTTAGTTAGCCGAATTGGGTCCTTAAATATGCGTTAGTTACCGTCGAATTACTTGATTAAAAAGCACTTTTTGTTTAAAATATTTTGCAGACAGTCACAGTGTGACCAAAGATGGTCAGTCAAGCGAAATACTAACGAAAAATACCAGAAAAGTTGCAACCAATCGATACATCGATAAGCAACTATATCATTGCTGATATATCGCATCAGCAGTGCTGCAAAACGTAGCTGTCGTGTCATTTATTATTGAATTATATTTCAAAGGTGCTCGCTCGCTGCCAGTTTCACAATTTCAATGTGAGTAACAACCCCGGAAATTACACAACTCAGTAAGCATATAAAAACATAGCTACTATACTTCAATTGTTCCAAATTTTTCAGTTAATACATTCCGGCAGCCGTCGACAATCTGTGTGCACCCCGAACATTAACAATTCGAAACATTTTGTGCGCACGCACAATACTACCAAAAATTTTAATTGAACAGAAGTGCCACAACAAAGCCAACACTTGTCGCTGCCGGGAAAGTTGGCACGTGGTGTGAGTTTGCAATTCAACGATCCGTATTTGCTTGCTATTCTGGAAAGAAGAGTAAATATTTTATTTTATACTCCCTAAATCATCTTGTGGCGTTGCCAGCTAACTCAATCGTCTCTCTTCTGTTGCAGATATAATACACAAGGTGTTTCACAACACGGCTACAACACTACAGCATACAACTGTCCCTGTCACGCGCAAGCCATTCAGACTGCTGTTCGCATCGTGTCGGTCGCTCTTTTGCTCTGTTCGTTCGGTCCGGTCCGCCTGCCCAGAATTGATTGAAATCGAGTCACAAAAAAAATAATCGTCGCCGTAGTCTTCGTCGGGTCGCCGTTTACACGCGCAGTGCTAGAGCTGCAATATTTCGAGACAAGGGACACAAATTATAAGCAGAGCAAATTCAAGTGGAGAGCACAGCGCAGCCTTTGTGTTTCGTTTATTTTCCAGCGATTTTAGACACAAGTTCGGTTCCGTTCCGTTTTCGACTCGATAAAAGCAGAACAAAAGAATCCGCGAACGAGCCAGAGCCACACAGACCAACCAACCAAACACTCACACTCACACAACCAAACCAGAAAATCAAATTTCAATCAGAAAATGGCGTTAAAAAGAATCAATAAGGTATGTGAAAAAAAAAACAAAAATTCTACAGAAAGCATTTAGCAGCATAAAAAGTTGACACACCAGACGGAATAGGGAAATTATATGTGAACACAGACATTTTATGCAAGAAATGTGAAACGTAGAAAGAAGGCGCACACACACACGAAGAGGAAGAGAAAACGATACGAAACGAAACGAAAACGTGCAAAAAGGCAAAGGGAAAAATGGGCGATGACGGTGTGCATTAATTACAGCGCCAGCAAAATGGAAAACAAGTTTAGTTTTTAGTTCTGTTGTTCCGATTGGGAAATGAAATGTCTTAGGATCTCGGTTTGGTTTGTCCTCCGTGAAGGGTGCGGGCTGCGGGATAGATCCTGCTGTGAGATGAGAGTGTAGTGGCCAGGCAACGTGTGCGGGAGTAGTGCAGTCATCGTTTCCGTTACACAGGCATTCGAGCGTTTGTGTGCGAAAGTGCAATGCAAATGCATTGTTTGTGCGTGTATGTGTGTGTGTGCGTGCGTGTGAGCCGGGCACCTGGACGCATTAATGTAACTGAAGCATACCCTATAGCTCCCCGATGTTACCCAATACACGCTATATACATAGCAGGGCACACTCTACACGCACACGTACACTCGCGCGCTCTCCACTCTGTACGGGTGTGTGTGTGCCAGCGCCGCAGAAAGATCCAGCAAAAAATAAAACAGAGCAAAAAGAAGCGTATAAAATTAACCTAACCCTACTTTTTGCGCTGATAATTCAGAAATAGTGTTGCCCATATACATATATATACACATATATGTATATCCACACACGCACACAAATGTACAGGCTTATATATACAATGCCATAGTATGCATAGGTGATTGCAGTGGTCGTGTCGCGTAGTACATATGTATATACATAGTATGTGTGCTGGCGAGTAAATTTCGATAATTATTTTTAAACTAGTGGGCTCCGTCCTTGTCCAGCAATGTTTTCGCATTGGAATAATACAAATTAACCAGCAACTGCAGCGCAGAGTGGAGTGGAACATGGAACATGCAATGCGCCTGCTGCTCATTTTCCCCCCGGATGGTCTATGTACATATTCCACTGTGACTGTGCGCCCGCCGTTCGACTTTGTGCACGTAGCATTTGGCTCGCTCTCGCTCATTAGAGAGAGCACCCGAAGTACACCCCTTGCAAGAGAGCGCTTGCTCGCTGCCGGCTCAAGAGTTTGCTTTGCTGGGGGATATTCAGATTTTTGTTCAATATCAGTGGAAATTAACGTTTGTCAGGCAGCCAAATTATATTAACATTTCGATTTGAGTTGTTCTTGCAGCCGGTTATCATAGTCATTCCCGCACCAACACACAAGCGAACAGTTTCTCGCCAGTAGTAGAGCCATCCCGCTCTCGCACTCGCTTCTCGCTTTGGTCGACGACAGCTGGTTGCTTTTGACTCTTTCTCGCTTCTTATGCCAAAGCGAATGGGGCAGAGCCAAGAGTGCCTGTCGCCTGTCGCTTGTGTGCGTTAGTTAGTGTTGAGAAACGTTGCTTGGCCGCAAAGGGGCCCAAATAATTAGTTATAAATTATAATTAAACATAATTTACATATAAAATGACTACATTATTGTTAAAAGTGAGTTCCGTTCCTGCCTGTGCTTGTGCTGTGTATTATGTGAATAACGCTGTGTGTATACCTGTGCTCGTTTTGCAACAATGTGTGTGTGTGTGTGGGGTCTGCTGACTGTCTCGTCGTTGCCGCAGCTTAAGCAACAAAAGCAGCGCTGCTGACGCTGTCGCTGCCACCACCACCAGCGTCACAGCGCGTCATGGCCATTGAGTTTTTCTTTATTATAAACTTTTATTTGTACATAAACGAAATGGCGAGAGATCGAAGGAAAAATCAGGAAGTCAAATTTTACTTATGCCAGCCCCAGCCCCAGGAGCTGTTTTCTATTTAGCCATTTTCCCCCCTTCCCTGCCCTCTGCCACTGCTGTTCCTTCTTCAAGGTTCTCTCTCTTGGTGCTGGCTGTGGCCTCAATTGCCCAAAAAGTACGAAATCTCTCTATATCTGTGTCCTCTCTTGGAGTACGTGTTTGTTTGTGTGGTGTGTGTTAGTTTTGTTTTTATTTCTCGTACATATGTGTATGTATGACTCATGCAATGAAAGTCGCTCCACTTTGGCGGCGGCGTTGGCGTCTCATAAATGTTACCGTTTTCTTGTCTTTTTTTGTTGAATTTATTTTTGCTCAACAGGTACAAAACGGGATGAGTAGGAGTGAGTGCGTGTGAGAGTGGGAGAGAGTGCCCGGCTGGCCCAGCAGCAACGTGCACCTTCAAAAAAGTTGACAAGTGCCGTTTCTGTTGTTGATGGGAAGCTATTTTTGTTATCTTGCCGTGCCGCAAATATTTCTTGCCGTCGGTGCTTCTGTTTCTGCTTCTAACGTCACAAAGAGAGCGAGCTACGACAGCAGCAATATAAGGCCAGAATATGTAAAGAAAGACAACATTTTGGGGTGCCGTTACATATACACACACACACACGCTCGCGTTTACATATGTACCGTGTGAGATGGTCTTTTCATCTCCCCACCCCCTGAGCCCTTGTTGTGTGTGCTACCTTTCACAGCTCATCTTTATTTCTTCGTTTTCCTTTTTTTTCGCTTTTTGCCGGTTTACTTTACACCGTATTCTCTCTCGTGCAGCCTGTGTGAATGTGTTTGTGTGCGCCCCCAGTTGGCAGCTGTGATAACTGTGGTTGGGCGGGGGGTCGTAGGGTGGGGAGAACATCAGCCGCTCAGCTGTGTGCGTGCGTGTGCGAGTGCGACAGAGACAGGGGATGCATTACAAAGCCAGTGACTGGTAGAGGGAGAGAGGAAGCGAGAGAGAGAGAGCACCATTTGGTTCGGGCCAACGAACTTGAGTTTTCGCCTCTCTTCTGGCTGGCTCTGGCCAGAGGCCCGAACTGTCGTATTCGCATAAAAAGTGTTCTGTGTACTGTTCATATTTCTGTTTTCAAATTCTGTTTAATTTTTCTGAATTTAATACAAAAATTTGCATCACTTAACTGGCGACATGCATAGATTATAACTATAACAAAAGAACCGACTGGACACACAGACGGGGCGAACCCAGTAGACGACGCATTGAAATATTAATTTCTGATTATTCACATTTTACATATGCACAATCGTCCACTATTTCCCACAAATATCATTACTAATCATGCCTCTTTTGTTCACAGGAGCTTCAAGACCTGGGCAGAGATCCACCTGCACAATGTTCAGCCGGACCAGTTGGAGACGATTGTGAGTATTCTACAATATATGAGGGAGACATCTGGTCACCCCCGCTTGAAGTATTGGAGATTTGTGACAAAATGCAGAGCTAGATAAGCAGAGATACAGATAACACAGATAAGCGGGCTCTACTATAGAATGACAGATGGTATTAGAAATGTGCGAGGTTGAATGGCTATCTTAGTGGGTTAATTCAACCTGAAAATAGTCTACAGTAACTAAGGGACTGCAACTGAATATCTGAGATTTCGAATGCTGATCGTTGCTTCTTCTAAGGTGTTGGCATGCCCAAGAAGTCCCAAAACCTTGGCCAATGAAATTGGATTACCATCTAATCCAACGCCATTTATAAATTTACAAAACAGTTTCCATAGAATACATTATAATTAATGGAATGGAATACTCAAATACTATTGATTGGGCTGAGCATCCATCATCGCCACGTCATGGAGGCAATACGTGACTAGGCAGTTACTGATTTTGTTTGGTTTTCTATTTGTGGTGTGGTCGCCTTCCCCACATTTAGCTTGGCTTATGCTAATTTTGGAAATCTTGTTCATTCGATTCTCGGCTTTAATCCCAGCCGCTTCAACAGCTGATCGCCATGACTCGCTTTTCGCTCGAACACAACTCGACTCGACTCGGAGTCGGAATAAGACTCCCAAGTAGAGGAGAGGTGCAACACACAATAACAACAGTTCCACTTATGCTACACATGTACATACACAGCGGTACAGTGCGCGAACTACTGTTATTGAAAACTAACTGTGCGAAAGACGACTCCACGATATATGAGGGTCGCTCTCCAATGACGTCATATAAAAGTGAAATCGTGTAATTACATCGCATTGCCGAAGGTGATGGATGGATGGATGGATGGTGTGGGTGGTGGGGGGATTGTACCTGTCGTGGTAGAAACAGCTGCAACACATACAATATTTTGTATTCATAGAAATATGACTGTACTACGGGAAGCAAAAAGAAAAGAGTAACGTTTGAAGTTAGTTTACAGAGATGTCTGTAACCTGTAATTACTGTTTTGACTTAAAAAAAGAAAACTTTCGCTAGCATATATGACGGCTATTACGACAATTTAATATGAATTACAATTATGTATAACATATGTTAGAGTTCCCCTTCTGAATTTAAAGAATATGAAACAAAAATTTTCTTTGCTTATAACATTGAATTTTACCTGAGTTTGCCGACTCCATGGATTACTGATTTCAAATTACAAATGATTCAGTGCGAGTAATAAAATAAAACTAAATAGTATCAATTGTCATCGTTTACAGATAATTACGGCTGTATTTAAGCGATTTCACTCAATTTCTATCACTATCAGCATTTAATCGGCCATTCAAATAAAAATGCACATACATATGTAAATGTTTGTATGTTTCATATAGTTTGTATATGCGAATCGCTTCCGCTGCTGCTTATCAGGTGGAGTTGAATTTTTACACTGCACTGCGCCTTATCAATTACGAGTATTATTCTGGAAGTGCGCTCATTCGGCAATTGTAAAAAGAAAACAACACCCAAAAGTTTGCGACTAACGCGCAGAGGGGAAAACAAAAGAAATTCAATGAAGGGGCGGGGCCTACAATGCCTGCTCCCCCCCACTGTGTGTGTGTGTGTGTGGTGATTTTGGTCTGGTCTGACCGTCGGGTGTTTTTTTTTAGTTTTATATAGTTAGATCGTTGTAGATCCCTAGAAGGGTTTTTCGTTTAGCATAAAGCATTTGACAATACGTTTTAATAGTGTAGAGGTGGAAAATTAATTGAAAATTACAGAAGAGATTTATAAGAGACCATGTTATACACATTACGGGCTATCTTTAGGGAGACTGCCAATAGAGAATGACCGAAAAAAAATACATGTCGTGTGCGTGATGACCTTCCCAGGTGTCCACCGCAATGTCTGCCCAATAGAGTTTCCCTAGTCGAAAATCAATTTCTGATTAATTTCTTCACGATCTCCCAATATTTTTGGTATATAAAAGTAGCAGATGTATAATTTTCCATTACTTTCGTCCCTTCCCTGCTACAACCTTTCCCCTTATCACCAAGCAATGCCCAGAATTTATTGATTATTAGCTAAGTGGCACAATTGTCGCTTCAGTTATATGGAGATTACTTTCGTCTGTCTGCTCAGGGGCCTCTAGCCTCTCGTCATGGTTAAATAAATAAAAGAGCTGGCAACTCCAGACCAGGCCCAACTGTAAACGAGAGCGATTTGTGTAATTATGGTCACTGGTCAGAAGAGGTGCAGGAGAAGGAGAAGAATGAAGAGGCGGAAGGACGGAAGGTAGCTGCTGCAGCTACCAGCTGGGGTCGGACGGCCCAGTTCTCAGCGGTTAGAGAAGGTTTTTCTGTTTCTGCTGCATGCAAGACGACACGACGGACTCGCCCTGGGTACCCGGGATGACATTGACAGTAGAGCGGCGCAGTAGCTCTGGCCATGGGGCTGGGGCCTGAGCCAACTGCTCCGCTGTCTCTCCTTCCGTCTGTCTGCCTGTGTACGAGCGAGATAGCAAGCTGCTGCTGCTGCTGACGTCGCTGCCAGTTGTCGGTGCCAAGGCTCTTTGGCTCTGGCATTGTTTGTTTTTGTTCTTCTGCACGGGAAACGCAGAGCGTGTGGCAATGAGAGACACAAAGAGAATGAGAGCTAGATAGATAGCGACAGAGAGAGAGAGATAGAGGGGGCGGTGCAATGCAGTTGCTGCTGCATTTGTTTTTGGTAATGAGCGAGTTGGGCAACACTGAAAGCACACATCCCCATCTGTACATACAGTGAATTCTGGCTAATAGGTAATTTAGTGGAATTTAAAGTATTAATGTTTAAAGGAAAATTATTAAATTATTATTATTAATTAAAACAAATTAATATAAGCAGTCAGTGTAAGCGAGAGTAATAAATGTACAAAGTGTAGACTGGTGTTGGTTAACATCGGATCTTTTTTTTTTATAGCTACCAACACTAATTTATCGTTTTGTCTCATGCTGCTATCTTTGTCCTTCCGTCTAGATTTTTCATCCAAAGCTAAGCCAAGCTACTTCTCTTTTTGGGGGTCGCAAACTATTTTATAGTTTAAAAGAAAAAGAAATTAAATTCTTAGTTTATTAGTTTGGGCACGAATATTTGTACATTCTGGAGAATGTATTGCTCTGCACTTGTTTGCGAGTGCTCACTGTTTCAAGGCTCTGCCCATTCAAATGCAGACAACACACAAACAGAAATACTGCTTCCATACAGCGATTGCATTTTGTACACATGTATTTGCTCCAAGTACTCTGACCATTATCTTCTCTAATGCGTATTTTTCAATGTTTACCTAATTTATCTCTATTTTTCTTCTTTCTCTTACAGTGTTTCACTGGCAAGCTACAATAATGGGCCCGGTAAGACGAATACTACATGCTCCCCAGTATATCCCCCAGCAAGGCAGATCGGAGATTGCTCCTCCCTCCCGTTTGATCTGTTTGATCAGTTTTTGAAGATTTAAACTAATTGTCTTGTTGTTTTTTTGCAGCTAAAGTTCGGATGGGATTTCGGATTTCATAGTTGATAGAGCAGACACACGAAAAATAAGAACTAGAATCGCTTACGAATTCTTCTACAAATTCTTCATCTATGAGTCTTAAAAACACAAAGAGTATAGCTTCTGGCTACAGCGCTAAACCTTAAATTCAGCTTAGCCTTAATTTAAATGTATTTTAACGTTTCATATGTAGTTGCATTATCATCGTGTGACACAGCGACTGAAGTCAGTCGCGGATGACCACGATAAGACTCCTGTCAGTGGCCGCAACGCTCCCTGAACTTACTCATGTAAAAATGTATTATTTATATACGAGACATTACTTCTACTTTCTTCCCTTTCTTCATTCGATACAAGTTATTTATGCCATATATTTTGAGAATGCGGAAAGAGGACAGGAAAGAATATAGAGAATATTTGGCAATAGTTCTTAAGGGAATTATGAAGAAATTGTAACACTCCTTTGATTGATTTTGCTGGAACTTTAATTGAGCTTTAAATGTTCTCATTTACTGTCCAAACCCAAGGATTCCCCATCAATTCCACTGTCCCATCAATTTATCAACTAAATCCATTTCGTTTTGCTTTCAACGTACGAAAACAACAAGACAAAATATTAGTTTTTCTCTGCATAAATATTCGAAATTCTTTACTAATTACTTACTCGTTATCATTTGTAATCTTTTGCAGCCGGACAGCCCTTATCAAGGAGGTGTATTCTTCTTAACTATACATTTTCCAACAGACTATCCCTTTAAGCCACCAAAAGTGGCTTTTACAACGCGCATATACCATCCAAACATCAACAGCAATGGATCGATTTGTCTCGATATATTAAGATCTCAGTGGTCGCCAGCATTAACTATTTCAAAAGGTATTTACAAATCTGAATATTTCCTTATTGAATATATTGAAAATCTAATAACGTTTTTTCATTGTGTATTTGTCTCTCTCCTTTTTTTGCAGTCTTATTATCAATTTGCTCTCTACTCTGTGATCCCAATCCAGACGATCCGCTTGTTCCAGAGATTGCCCGAATATATAAAACTGATCGGGAAAAATACAATGAGCTGGCACGAGAGTGGACTAGAAAGTATGCTATGTGATGCGTTCCAGATTGCAGTCCAACAAAAACAGCAACATCAGCAGCAACAACAACAGCACCAACAGCAGCAAAAGCAAACACAACAACAACAGCTACAACAACAACAACAGCAACAAAGATAACAACAATTTACAACAATAGTCAAAAAAACACGAGGAGAATGAACAGCTACAGCCGCAGCAGCAGCAATGTTGCTATTGCTGGCAACAGCCGCCGGGCGGTTGATCACAACAACAATAACAAGAACAACTTTAATAGCAACAACAACAATATCAGCAGGAGCTGCGGCTATAGCAAAAACAAAAAAACCAACACTGACACCGACACCAACATCAGAATTTTCAGTCATCCCAACAAAAGATACAACAGATACACCAACACCAACAAGATCAGGAACAACATCAAACTCAACAACAACGCCAACAACACCAACGGCAGCAACATCAAGTTGTGCCCCAGCCGCTGCCGCCGCCTCCGCCTGCGTGGCATCAACAAAAGCATAATGAAAATCAGCATGAACATCATCAGAAGCAGCAGTAGCCGCCACAAGGGGAACGAGGGTCACGCAGCAGCAACAACAACAACAACTGGCAGCAGATTGGTGGCAGCAGACTGGGACTTGGTACTGGTACTGGGTATGAGAGGTAGTGTTTGACCGAACAGCAGAAGCAAAAGCAGAAACAGCAGAGAAGCAACACAGCATAAATGGAAATAATTTAATAATAATTACTGAGAAAAAAAATTATGTAAGCATTAAACATTAAAAGCTAGACAGCTACCAACAACACAGCATCAAACATAATAAGTTTAAATACAAAGAAAAACAAAACTACAAAATAAAAATCAGCTGGAAAAATTATTATTATTATTATATTATATTTAAAGAACCGGAAAAATAAAAATTACAAAAATTCAATTTCAACATCAAAGCACTCAAAACAGAAACAGAGGCCGCCGCCGCCGCCATGATCGCCAAGAAGAGAATCTACCTACCATTCCGTCAATTTGTAGTGTTTCTCTTCATACCAAGGATGGATTCTTTTGTTGTGCTGAGAGGCAGCAAGTGGGCGAGGCAGGAACCACAGCTTGCTACAGGATAATCATAGGGCTAAGGGACTTTTACGTAGGCTATATAATGTCTACGAAAGGTTAATAAAGCTCAGAATGTACTGAATAAGGATCAATATTTTTGCTACCAATTAAACACCAAGTCGAACCTCTATCTTGGCTTTAATCACACGAGGAATTATGTTATAGTTTATTATGTCTGATCTAAATTATGAGCATTAAAAGGTCTTGATTCAGTGTAAGGGCAGAGTATTTAATTGTATTCTATGTAATACAGCATCCAAATTATATTTTCTATGGTAATATTTGCACAAATCGATGGATTATTTGTATGTTTATTAATTCTTTTTTTGAAATCAATACAAAATGTGTTTCTTGTAGCCTGAATGCGATGTGCTTGAAATATTTAGTTAAATATCAAATTTGAATTTTTAATATAATATTAATCTGCAATATTTGCAAATAGATCTATGGTAGCGTAGATATGCTGCTCTTCTTTTTACAGATTTGGCTTATAAATATGAGCGGTTTCACAGTGTGGTTTCCAGGATTAAAATATAATTGTGTTTAAAGGGTTGTCTGCACAAAATTTCATTTATAATTTTTTCTATTCCTAAGATTGGCTAGAAATTTTATTGGGTTGTTTGAATTTATTTTATAATTAACCTATCAAAATGAGGAAGACCAAAATGCTACAATGAAACTTAATTTCTTCCAAGCACGAAATCAAAAAACAAGAATAACAAAATGTAACGGGATTTCTTCTGTTCAGTAATGCTTACATTCCATTCTTAACAAAATGCTTCACAAACTACATTCCATTTAGGGGCAGATAATAGTTATTCTTCTATATGTGTTCATCTTTATAAGATTCGACAGTTGAAATGTACCGTTAGAACATAAAAGTGCTGTAAAAAAGTTCTTAAGTATGGTATAATTACGGCTCGTGTGTAAAGTGAGTATTCACCTATTAACAGCGTACTGTACAGATTTGAAGAGAGTTTTGTACTTGATATAAAACTCGGTTAACAAGATAATTTTTATAAGTCCATTAAGTTGCTCCAATTTGTGTGTGTGTGTGTGTGTGTACTAGCAAGCGTGACAAATTTCGTTTATTATTCTTTTTAAAACATTTTTATAGGGCATACTTTGAAAAAAAGCCGCTTAAAAGCTTTCGTGCTTGGAAATGACTGTCACAGAGCAGCTGTCGTAGGTCAAAACTGTTGCCAATCAAATGGCCGCAACTGAATTGAAGTCGCGATCGGTTAGATAGATGCTCCATTCGGTCAATGTGAAGGGCATTTGCAGTCGTGGTCACTAATGCAAAACCCACAACACACACATACAGAAAGAGAAACGAGCGAGTGAGACAGATGGTTACAGCATGCTTAATTTGCATCATCATCAAAAGATTCGATTAAAACAACAACAACCATACTCTCGTCTCTCGCTCTGGCCGAAGAGCAGCGCCAAAGTTTCGTGGAGCTTTTTGTGCCGATCGTAATGGCTCTCGCTCTTCGGCGTTCGGCTCTCTTCCGCGTCGGTGGCTGGCTGGCCGACCATACAGAAAGCTGGTGGGGACAGTGCGGATTTTCAGTTTCAGTTATTTTCGTTTCCGCGCGGCGAGAGGTTCGCGAGAACATTTTCAGCTAAGTGAAAATCTGTGTGGAATTCCTATAAAAGTAATTCAAAATCAATTTAAGTTTTTTTTTCGTACACGTATGCGTGTGCACGTGCTTACAATTGCCGAGAAGAGAGCAGGGGAAAGGAAAGAGTCAACAGCCAGACAGCAAGAGATCGACCTAAAAGTTGTCTTTAGAAATTTTGGTTATGCAAACAGTTTTGGGAGTAAGAGCGAGTGAGAAAGACAGACAGATGGAAAGCATGAAAGCACACACAAATTGCAATTGTAGAATTAAAACAAAATTAGCCTAGCCTATCAATGCATTTGCAGTCGGTTCAAGTGTGTATATTTAACTTTGGGGTCACACGCCGAGACCTGCACAATACAGAAGAAGCGGAGAGCCGGTTGCAGTTACTAGCAACATATTTTAGGCAGAGCAGTGGAACCTGCCTCGTTTAAGAAGTGCTTAAGCTGGGAAGTCAGACCGAGCTTCAAAGAAAAGAGAGGGAGAGCAGAGAGCAGTGAGAGCGTCGATTGCTACATATGTGGACTCCAACATGGCACCAGCCCGCAGTGAGAGAGCTCTTCTGCACTTAGCACCCCCCATCCAAAGTGTCTTTTGTTTAGGAGCCCGTCTCGATTTTCGCGGGAATGGGAGCCGCCAGCCCCCAGCCCGCATGCCGGTGTCGGTGCCAGTTCCCAACAAACATCTGTTTGAACCCAATGAAACCAGAAACGTAAACTAAATATTTGTACGCACACACGATTTCTAACCAACCGTAAACTCTATCCATATCCATTCTGTCCAGGCTGCGACATGAGTCCCCGCCCGCACGATGATAGCCTCGAGACAAACGCCGAGTCGGAGTGCTTGAATGTCGCCGAGTCAACGTGCTACATTCGCCAGGCGGCGGCAAAGGATGGTGCCGCTGATAGTTGCTGTTGGGTGAGTACTGATAGTGCGATGAGCAGAAAGAGGAAACTGGGTACAAAGTTCAGGCAGGCGCGGATCGGCCGTGCTGAGGGGAGGAGACTTTAAATTGTCTTCCAAGTCTTTCTTTGTCTTTCTATACAATCAATATGTTGTGGAAAGTTCTGTTTGCAATCGGAGTAGAATTGCAAAAAAAAATCGCCAAAAAAGTTAATTCCGCTTTCGAAAAATTTAAACTCAACACAGTTGGATTTTTAATGACTTAAGAAACATTCTTAAATTGAGAAGCAAAGAGGCAAAACATTTCGAATCATAAATCTTCAGCAGCAAGTTCATTGAACAGACATGCTGATTTTATCAGCACTGTCATCGCTTTTAGACGAACAAAAGTATCTTGACAAAGTTAAGATTGATTCGACTTCAGTACTGAGACAAATATTATTGCATAAAATGTACATCTCTACACACACAAATGCATAAAAACTTCAGAATAACATCTGAATAACATCTCAAAAAAGTGATTAAAATATTAAGATAACTTTGAGAATAACGACGCACCAGCCAATTCGATATACATTCTTACTTTCTCTTAGCGTGCCATGTTATTACCACATATTATAATAATAAGAATAATAATGACTTGCTTTATGGCCCTCTAATATTCACAAAATTAGCTTAGCTGTACAGTTCAATGGGTAATCAATGATAAGAAATTCTACTTAGACAATTTACAATTTTAAGTATGCCCAAGGAAAGGCTACGAAAACCATGGCAAAATTATTAATATTATTTTATTCTCATTTCAATTAAAATTAATCACAATTCATTTTTTATAATTAAAATCTTGAAATTCGTGGAACTAATATTTTAAAATCTGCGTATCAATTATAGAGAATTAAGACTATTACTATACAGACTTGCCACACCATCTTCTCATTGGTTTAAACATGAATTATCTAGACTACTGTTCCAAAACTTTGTGAAACTCTTGGTAAAATTGTGAATTTTTTTAAATAATTTGAATGGTATTTAAACCTTTCTTAAAACTACAATCAGATACTTTGAATTTGCGCATAGTATTTGTATATGTTCGTATGACACAACATAGAACTGGTAATAATCTTAGAAGATCTAAAACTATTGCTATACATGAGCACCTGTGACGAAACGACACGTGCATCGAGCGAGCATCTGCGTCAATCAGTGCTGCCAGCTGACAAAAGTCAAACAAGACGAGGAGGGAATAGCGAAGCGAAAGCTCATTGGGTCGACAGCGAGCTGCTGGCTGGCTAACCTTAAACAAAAGTAGCAGAGTGCGCTATTTTTGCCATAGCCAGGGCCCATGGCTAGCGCACTAGACGGCTTCGAGCGATTCGAGTCAAGGTCGGGCTGAGCCTCACTTATGGTCTTGGACTGTGATAAGGGGGACAGGGAGAGAGCTCTTGTTTGTGACCGATTAGAGCTTACCACACCGATATCTGGTTATGCATTATGTTTACATATTGCGAAAGCCCTCAACTCACGCGGAATTCCTCTGAAGTTCAACGAAAGGCAAAACTGGTTTTGTTTTCAACTTAATTTATGAGTCTTTCGCATGCGCTTAAAAAAAATACGTATGCATCCGTATATATGTAAAGATCGTTTAAGCAATTACAACGAAGAGAGCGGAGAGAAAAGCTCAAGCCCTGGGGAGCATCTTATGCAACTTTGTTTACAAATTGTTCTCAATGAACAGGTGAACGTGCCACACCCGTTGACATTGCTAACGGTTTCCTTATACAAATGTACGAGTATGTAAATATAAACTGCAGGAAGTATTTACTAAAATTTATCCAATCAGAGAAGGAACCATTTTCGATCTAATCTAAAACTAAGAGAAAAATGGCATGGTAAAAAGAAATACACCCATTTTAAAATTAAATATTCGGTTTTTAAGTACAAGCATAGTAAAATAAAATAGAATTTACTTTTTTCGATTTTTTTTTCCGTAAAGTTCCGTTAATAATAATAAACATTGATTACGAATTATTTTATTAAGAGTCAAGTACCCGACATGTATGCATGTAAATACATATGTCTGTACATATTTACATGTATTTTTCCAGCCAGTCAGTACACATTGGGATTTCCTGGAAATATCAATCCAATCCGCGAATGTTTAAGGAATTAAATTCGAAACCTCAACTGATTCCGATTATTGTAAATCGATCTAAAAAGTACAAAAAATACATACATATGGGCGATAAGTTGTCAAGAGATCTGTCTATGCGCTGTCCGTAAGTGCTCGTGGATACGGCTTCGCCCTGACTTGAGTTGTTATATAAGTTAGGGGGGCTGGGCAGCGTTGAGGTGCGGGCTAGGGGTTAGGCTACCATCAACATTCGGCTTGACCGAAATAGGCCGCTTGCACAAGAGATGAAAGCTCCCAACAACAGGCAATGAAATTTCGCATAATTTCGGCATAATTGTCGTCTCTGACGCCTCTCCAACATCAAAGACATTGCATCGATGATTGCCCAAGCGCACATGGAAAGCGACTCTCACAAAACAATCTGCAATCGCGTCTATCTCCGAGTATCACTCAGATGCTGTAGCCCAAAGCTTTGTGGGGGCTTTTGTTGAGTGCTTTTAAGATTTCTGTTGACCACACACACACATTGGATCTTGACGGGTTTTAGTTGCCAGCTGGAAAGCGAGCGCAACGGTTTATGCAAGTTCTGCGCCTCAGTTGGAAATGAAAAGATACCTCCTTAAGGAGTCGCGAACTACATTAAAAAATATTTTTCGAATGCGCCCCGCCATTGTGTTATATTAAGAAAAAAATCAAGTGAAACATTGAACAAAAGTTTTTGAAAAGAAACAAAGAAGAAACATACATTTGTCGTATTTTATAAACATCAAAAGTGATTTAAGTGATAATTATTAAAAAATGGAATCCACTATTGTCACCACAACAACCACAGCAACAACGACAACCGATTTGAAGCGCTGCAAACAAATAGATGTAAGCCAGATTATACACCCCAAAAATAACTAATAAATCTGTAAATTAAAAGTGTTTGTAGTGCACTAGAAAAGAATGGAAAACACGTAACGAAAATACGTCAATGGGGAATTAATTGCACATCCTGTTTGTCGATATCGGTGCATAGTCCATTAGCTTCTATTTGCCGACAATTAACTATGCAACATTGTTCAACGAGTATTAGTAATTATCTCGGGATTTTCGTTAAGTGTCGGTGTTTGCTTGGTAAAAATATTTGAAATTGCACGGTGTCAAGTTGTTTAATCACAGCTCGCACTGCACACACCTCTCACCAGATGCAGCTGTTTTCAGTTAAGCGGAAAGTTTACACTCAACCGAAAATGTTGGTGATGGCTCAGTAATTTGTTTAAATGGAAACAATTCGGTTATAAATGCCAATTTGTATATGGGGATAATGTTTTTTATGTGATGAAAATTCAAGTGATCCATTATTTTAATTTTTTGTTTTTAATGTTTATATTAAAAAATCATCAAAATTAAAAAAAATTATGAAAATTAAGGTGATCCATTACATAACTTTTTTCAATGTTTATATTAAAAAAAAAATATTATCTCTCTGCCAAATCGTAACTATATCTTTATTTGGAGTATTAAAAATTTAAATTTTGTTCGAATTCTCTTTGTACGACGCCAAATATCATCCACTGACTGTACCAAAATTTCCCATTGGGGGTATTACAGTCGAACCGTTTATGGGCTCGCCCCCCCCCATTATTACGAGCGGACATGTGCAAAAAAAAGCTCTCTAAAGAATGCATACACAGAGCGAGATGCTTACGTGTTGTAAACAATACGTCATCGAAACGAAATGGATAAAGCACTTGCACTTGCATTTCACTCACACATAGTTACGGATACGGCTACAGATGCAGCGCCCACACTTGCAGCTTGTTGTTTGTTGTTGTTATTATTCGAAATGTGCATTAGTCGTATAAGTATGAACTGTATAAACAAATTACAGTCAAGCCCCCTTTCGGCAGTTGTTTTTTGTTGTTTTATAATTATTTGTTATTGCTATTTCTATTTATTTATGGTGCTGTTGGTTGCTGGTGCTGCTGTTGCTGTTGTTGTTGTTATGGTTTTTTGGTATTGCAATTTCGCAATGGAGGTATTATGACACTCGCTCTCTTGTTGTTGTTGTTTACACACAAAACCAGAAACAACAATATGAACCGCAGAACACACGCACACAGAAAAGTTCATAATAATAAATAAAATCTGCAAGAGCAAACAATTATTTGTAGACTGCAGTCGCAATAAGCCAATAATCAAAAACCATAAGGAATAAGGAATAAGGAATAAAATGAGTATATGATGAATATTTTTTACAATTTAGTTGTCCTGCGTAACATATTAAAAAAAAGTTTTTTGGGTTCGATTATAATCGAATAAGAGAGAATTCCGACTGTACTTTAGATAAAATACGCAAATGCTTTTCGTATAAAATATAATATATTCTGCAATAAGATGAGGAAGACCAATAAATACACAGACACCAGACAATACTCATAAAATGTGCAAACAAATCAATTATACCCTGCAGTTTTTGGCTTGGCTAAATATAAATTAGTTTGCCAGTTGCCAGGGTCTACTCAAAAGGCGGAAGAATCACAAAAACCAAGAAGAATACTCGTCGTCGTATCCGTGCTGTCCTCAATTCATATCGAATGAGCCGCAAAACTAATTGATAATATTATTTTTTGTGCTTATCTCTTTCAGCTTGATGGCCAACTGGTCGGATCAGCATCGGAGACGGATGCAGCGCATCAGTTTCCGTCCAACGAAGAGCCGAATGTGCTTGGACATGGACCCAACTACGATGAGAAGCTGTGCAAATTCAAATGGCTCTGCAATTTCGATGATGTGAGTGAAACGAACTTTGAGTCAAGTGACAATGTCTTGGGGGGGGTCAATTTGGCACCAATTGTCGCGCGCACACTGAATTTTAATTGATCGCAAATTGTTTTTGGCGCACTGACAACAGGCCCGCCCGGCACCCGGTCAGGGGCAGACCATAAAAAATAAAAAACAAAAAATCAAACCCTCTTTCAGCCAGCAACCATTTTTCTTTTTATTTTACTTACTTTTTTTTTTTGGCATTCAATTTACATGCCTTAAACATACGAGTATTATTATAATCGAGTATCGGGTTGCTTTGTTGGCTGTGGTGTGTGCCTAAGCAATTCGCGGCGATCGTTGTCTGAAAATGCCTATGAACGCCTAAATATGTGAAATCCGCCACATGGCTTGTGGCTGGCAGCAATTGCCAAAATAATACAATTAGACAAACCAAAAACCCAACTGAATCAAGGTCACAAAGCCACAAAAGCAACATCGAACAGTGGCAACAATACACGTACATATGTATGTATGTACGACTATGTAGCATTAAGTATTCAAATAAAAAGAAGCTACTGTTTGTTTGTTTCTTTGTTTGTTTGGCCGACTCTCGCAATCTGTGTGCTCTCCAGGGGTAAAAACCTCGTATTACATATTTTCGATAATGGGAAAAACCTCAGGGACACTTTGGATATTTCGTAGCTGTAAATGCTCATAAATTCAATGTAAGAGCTTTATATTTTAGCTGCTAAAAAAGCTCCATAAAACATTTCAAGATATGCATCATATTCCACTCAAAAATTCAATTAAATTAAATAAACTTAAATCATAGCAAATCAATATTCCTCCGAAAATATTTAATGACTCTTTCAACTAAAAATAAATTAAAATAAAAATGTTGCAACTGCTAGCTCTATAATATTCCACTAAAAGATGCATCTAGTTTGTTGAATTAAATCAATAAATTTAATTTAATTTATTTTTAATTGAACCATGAACAGAATTTGCGCTCTACGCGTAGATTGGGTGGGTACGCTGCCAGAGTCACACAACCAAGTGGCTTCCATTTTCTATTTTCTATTCTCTGTTCTATTTTGTTGCTTTCCTCTCGATGTGTTGTGGCGCATTTGATTTGCATTTATTATTTATTGGGTTGGGTTGGAGAAATGTTTTCGTTTTTTTCAATATTTAATTGGTATTTGATCTGTGCTGCAGGCCCCCAGCCATCTGAAGTTCAATCCGTACATCCGTCGTGGCTACCGTACATTCCTTTCCAACAAGCTGTGCCTGCAGAGCATTTTCTGGTGGACCAACGAGACGGTGAGTTGCATTAAATTAAATACAGAATTTTCCATTTGAATTTGAATTTGTTTTCGTTTTTTGTTTTGTCTTGTTTGTAGATCAATATCTGGAGCCATCTGGCTGGATGCATACTCTTCATTGCCCTGACGATCTTTGACTTTCAGTTCCTGCGCATCCACGCCTCGTTGACCGATCAGGTGCTGGTCGTCTGTCTGCTGGTCTGCTTCTGCCTGTGCATGCTGATGTCCGCCATATACCACATATTCTCGTGCAAGTCGGAGGAGCACTATGAGCTATTCCTGTCGGTCGATTTCCTGGGCATATCCCTCTCCCTGGTGGCCATCTACATCAGCGGCATGTACTACGCCTTCTGGTGCCACACCTTTCTGCGCACTCTCTACTCGACCATTGCCATGGGCATGTTCGGGCTGGCCATCGCTGTGCAGATCCCAAAGCTCAATGTTTCCATGAACGGCAAGGTGTCAGTGCTGTTGCTGTGGTCCGCCTACGGTGTCATTCCTCTCGGCCATTGGGCTGTGGCCATGGGCGGCCTGGAGAACGAGTTGGTCAGGGTGAGTCCGCATTAGCTTTGGTTCCTCCCATGCAAAATTACTCATCTGGTTTTTGTTTTCCCTTCCAGCTGATGGCGCCCCGCATTGTGGTCATGTATCTGCTGTGCCTCATCGCCTTCGTGTTCTATGCGGCCAAGATACCCGAGCGCTGGTTCACGGGCAAGGTGGACTTTGTGGGACACTCGCACAACTGGTGGCACCTGATCATCGTGGCCGCATTCTACCACTGGCACAACACCGGGCTGGTGTATGCCGAGTATCGTCTGAACAACGGCTGCAGTGCGCCGATTCTCTCCTGAGGGAGCAGCTTGGCCTGGCAGCTTGGGCAGCGGTACTCTATTACTACGCCTAGTGTAAATAGCTTATGGAGCACCTCTATATCTGCATATTAACTAATATTTAGTTGTAGTTGTTGACCGATATGTTTAATTTATGTATAGCTTACTGTTTAGTTAGGGTTTCGTGTTAGTTTATCCATGAGTCAGTCGGCACTGCACGAGCTGAGCGGAGCTGAGCAGAGCGCACCGGAATGGTGCGTGCGACGGAAGGTGTCTTATGTCTTTCCTTCTTTCTTTCATTTCCTTGAACAATGCTTGTTTTTGTTTGTTTGTAGGAAATTGCATGTGCCTTGAGCTGTGAAGCTGTGTTAGTCTTGTTGACTCAATTTTTACAATTACTTTAAATACAAATACAATATCGAAAGTACAAAACATACAAATTGTTCTTTTAGCCCGTTGGAGTTTTGGGAGTTTCGGGGGTGTGGAGCAACAATAATTCTCAGCTTTTTTTTTTTGCATTTTGAGAGGGCAGAACGGTCGTGGCATGCAAAACATTTAAGATACACTTCAGAAATTCGTTCAAATTTTTAAATTATTAGTTTAGCAGTAGTGTGACCAAATGATTCAAATGTGGTTAGCCCGACATTTGGTGAGATTTTTTTTTCTTTAAATACTTTAAAATACAATTCAATGATTAAAAAAATTTCAATGGATTATGTGGTGCACAGCTGGTTACCTTATTGCTTCAATTCTGACTTTATACTTCATTTTCAATTTTAAAATTTACACTTACAAATGTTCATATTTACATATGTAGTTAGCCTTCAACGCAATTATGAGTAGAGCGATAGATTATATCGAACTTTTTAAATCGCTATCGACATGTTGCCGAAACATGTCGTAAACAGGTTTTCTAGCAACATGAACTAATGGGCACACTGTAGCCAGAAAATGGAAATGGTCTCACAAATTTTTCGGCCGCGCGCAATCGAACAACGAGATAGTGTCGAATTTTTTTCTGAATTCAGAAAATTCCGTTGAATTAATCCATAGTTATTGATGAAATATCACCTGGAAGTATATTATCAAACAAATATATATCGATATTATACACTTTTGAACTACGCGGTTGCGTCGCGGACAAATTAACGGTGTTTTTTGGCGCTGGAGCAGTGGAAAAGCCACAGGCCAACGGCGTTAAATTATTGGTTAATTAGTTTCAATTAGGCGGAAAAGGAGCAACAGCTGCCAGATCGCGCCAAACAACAGTAATTTTTGTGCGAGTACGAAATGAAAAGTAAGAGCAGCGATCGTTGTTAGTGTGCGTATCGCGTGTGGCAGTGTGCGCCTGCGGGCAGTGTGCGTGTGTTTGTGTCGGAATGGAATGCACAAAACCCATCCCCTCCGGCCCCCATCGCTCTGTGTGTGCGCTCTATTATCGCTGAAAATATGTACAAGGCAAAGGCAACGTAAAAGAGAAACCGAAAAGAGCAAAAACGGTGAAGAAAACGAGAAAAGCGCGCGCCAAGTGACAAGTTTTTTTGTGTGGGACTGACCTCCACTACCCCCCTGGAACCGGACAGACTCCCCCGCTGCACGATGCCAAATCTGCAGCAATCGGCGCCGCAGCACCATCCGCACCATCTGCGGCCACAGCACCAGCAGCATCATCATCATCATCACCACCATCAGCACCACCAGCACGGGCCCCACAGCGACTTCCCCCTGCCGGACGGCTGGGATATTGCCAAGGATTTCGATGGCAAGACCTACTACATAGATCACATCAACAAAAAGACCACATGGCTGGATCCCAGAGATTGGTAAGTCTCTACATATGTACATCTGTACTCCATATAAGAGAGAGTGAGTGAGAGAGAGAGAGCGGATCAGGAAGCTTACAATAAAACCCATATAAATTCCGATTCCAAAAGCGCTCGAACCGGAAAGATAAAGGTGCGTGATGCACTTGTATGTGTTGTGTGTGTGTGTGTGTGTGTGCGTGTGCCTGTATGCATGTGTATGTAAAGGAATGCGAGAGGTGGAGGCAGAAGAAGCACCACAAAAACAAAGCAAAATAAATTACATATTTTAAACAACAACAAAACAGCCTTAAGTAAACATTCCAAGGCGATGATTAAGACTCCAAATATAACCGAAACTGAAGCGAGAGAGAGAGAGACAACGGCAACAAACAAAAAATGAAATGTAAAAGGCAGAAAGAGAGTGGTGAAAAGAGGTATGCGGCAGAAGGAGAAGGGGTAAAAATGTGCGCCAGATTCTCCAGAGCAATGAAATGTACGGCAGAAAGAGAGGGAAAATAAATGTACAGCACGACGAACGGGGCTGTTGTGAAGAAGGAAGGGGCTGCGAGAAGCGGGGAAAAATGGGAGAGCAAAAGTTAAATAAAGCTCAGCGAATGATCTGCAAAAAAAAAATAACTACAAATCTCATACGTAATGAGTACAAGAGAGCAAAAGAAGCAGAAAAGCGAGAGAGAGAGGGAGAGAGAGAAACATAGTGGCATGATCTGAAGATGTGGGGAAGGGAAGGCACGGCACCGCACTACATCAGGCCATGTATCTCATAGATCCATTTTAGTTTGCCGTTCGCCGCTCGCTCACATTTAAATACACTTGCTGGGAGGAGAGTATTATGATTTTGACAAGCGCTTTGCCACGCAGCGAACAGGAAGCTGCATCAGCAACTGAAATTCCTATGTAAACTTGTTCTTCTGTTGAAAGTTAAAGTTCAAGGTATTTGATTGTAATTAGATTACTTTATTATACAGTTGCAATGGCAACGATTTTATCCTCGAGGGTATGTAAAAGGTCGGAGCCAAGAGGAGGCTTTTCTTTCTTGTTTGTTTGCCTCTCGCTCGGATAACTCGTCTTACTCTTTCTGCGGCAAATACTGTGTGTGTGTGTGTGTGTGTTTGTTTGTCTCTCTCATAAACAATTGCAAAATGTACATCGGAATTTTTGCAGTTTCGAAATAATTGATTTCTGACATTCTTCGCCCGCTCTCTCGTTTTTCTACCCCCGTCTCGTTCGCACTCATTACTATCTGTATCTCCCTCTTCACGCTTTCAATTAACACAAACATTCCCTTTGTTTGTTTCAAATTGCATGGACATTGTTAAAAATGTTTCACTGAATTAAACGCCCAAGCGTTGAGCGTTCAGGAATTTCTCGGCTTTTTCTCTCTCCTTTTTTTCTTTTGATTTTTTTTTCTTTTAAAAGAAATGAAACATCTGCGCATTTGTAAGGGGTTATGCATCAAGTAGATTATACATTCACACAAACACACACATGCTCGAATTGTATCTAGACGAGCATCTTCATATCTTTATTACATTTTTTTTTTGTGTACATTTTGAATTATATTATTTTATTATTTTTTGTACATACTATGTTTATTATATTTATTTTTTATCATCGTTCACGATTTTAGTGTTGATTTTTACCTAAAATTATATTTCTCAGAATATTGCTTGAAAAATAAATAGAATCAAAACAGAAATTTTAACTTCTAATTATGCGTAGATATGTACATATATGTACATATTGAAAACTTCTCCACCACAAATAATATCCTCTGATCGATTGTCCACGTAAAAAATTAATTTCACATGAATTGCTCAACTTTCTTTTACATTAATTCCGATCTACATATACCGCCAAAACTATAATATTTCGTAAATTTTTACACGTTAATTTCATTGACTTTATATTTGCAAATTGATTTCTTTGAAACCTGCATTTTTCGCCTCCATTATTGCCTTTATTGGCATTTCGCACGTCTCGCATATTTTTCAACCAAAAATTATTCACGCTTTTCGCCATTTATATCGCTCTCTCTTTCGTTGGATCGCCCCCCAACCCCCACACGAGCTGTTATTGAATTTTAAAAATTGCTGCCGGTAGCTCGCAAAAATTCCAATAAACCATAAATAAATTTCTACAATAACGCGAAGCGAGCCAGGCCTCGGGTGGCCTTTAAAGGCCTCCCGCCACTCGCCACGTTTCGAGCACCGAGAGCCAAACCAGCAAACAGAAATCACAGAAACACATACAAAACAAAAAAAAACATCTATACCATTGCTCATCTGCAAGGTCGAATTGGGGATACCCTTGAAATGTTATCGACAATTGTACTTGTACTGTGACTGTGGTCTACATTTTCGTGATGTTTTCTAATGTTTGTGCAACGTTTACCGGAAATTGCTATTATTGATGTATTTTAACTGTACTTAAAAAATACCGAAGATACAATATCTACTATGATTCGATTTACCTTAATTGAATAATATTCTGTTGACTATGAAGTTGAATTTTGTAATTAGTTATTGAGAATGATTAATTGAATGAAAAGAGTGCTCTTTGGGCATTTTGCTTTCTGTTTTAGAAGGGATAAAAACTGTTACATAGCACGGATCTATTAGGTATTAGGAAATGTATTGGTTGCGTGTAATTAATGTTTCACTTGTTTGTGCATTTAGGCGGGCGGGGAATTTTTCTCGTATTTTTGGTACATTTTATTGTTTCTCTTTTAGTTTTTTTTTTTGTTTAAACAAAACTTAACATCGCGAATGGCACTTTTTGGTCGTCGTCTTCTTTATTTTCTTATGAGTGTGTATTGTTTTTTTTTTTGTATATTTTTTTTTGGCAGTTTTTTGTCCAATTGTTTAGCCATAACAAGACACAACACAGTGGAATATTTTTGTGTGTGGCGGGGCTCAGACAGAAACGTGTTTGGTGACAGTTTCTCGATCTATTCATGGAACGAAAAAAAATAAATGATAAAAAAAAATAAAAAAACGGGCGAAAAAAAAAGAAACAAAATCTGTCGGCGGCTACCAGTTGTGATAGTGGCTCCAACTCGAATTCGAACTCGTTTGTTTTACATAAACACAAATCGCCGCCAAAAAGGCCTAGCGAAAGCGGCCAACGTCGGACAACGGGGTAACGATTGCCTGTCATAAGTCGGACAGAGTGGCGCCACCGGCATTGGCGGCTGTATCTTAAATCCTAAATCTCAATAGCAAAGAAAAAACAAATCAGAATGCTAGTAAAGCGACTATAGGATACCCGCTTTATGGATTTGATTGATGATCAAATGATCAGCCACTAAACATCCATAAAAAATTCTCTTTTATTCTTCTTCTTCAAATATTGGTTTTTGTTTGCTTTTGTGGTCAGAAAAACATGCAGTAACATGGCTTTTGCATAAATGACCCGATCATCATTTTGTTTAGTAGAATTCAAAATCAGGTGGTGTTTTTCTGCTTGTAACAAAAATCTAGACACCCTTGGACGAGTTTACTGGGTATCGTCAAAGCTTCACTCTCAATCAGATTGAAGCAGCGTTCCAATTCTTGCACTTCCCCCCTCCCAGCATCCCATCTGTGGCATTTCAGATGCGAACAATCGACCGATCAACGGAACGTCAGATCCGAGCGCTGCTGCTACTGCTGCCAATTGCATAAAGAACGCAAATCATCCACCCAGTCAAGAAAAAGAGCTGAGAGATGGGAGCTGGAAGATGGAATATGGGGAGAGGCACGGCTGCGTGTGCGTGTGCTGGCCATTATGCATTAGATGTGGCGATTTCTATCGCGACTAAAAACGAGCAACAAATTTGCATAAAATTCAATTTGCCTTTGCAGCGAAAGATTCGAGGCACACAGCCACGAGTAGTATCTGGATGGATATAGTTTGCATATATCCACGGACTCCTCATACAGGGGCTAGCTATATATGTACATATGTATGTATGTATCTCTCTTTGTATGTCTGTCTGTATGTTGTATAGCAACTTGGAAAGCTGCAAAACGGCATTTTTCATTTAATAAATTGCACAAGGCAATGCAGCAACAACTGCAACAGCAACAGAAAAAGCAAAAGCAACAACTGCAACTTCAGCAAGAAAAGTGGAAAGAATGCAGATGCAATTGCCGTTTGCTGTGGCACTTACAGTGATAATTGGCAATGGAGAGACACACGACGACACGAGAGACGCGACCCATTCAACCCAAAAGTGTTGCAATGAAATTTAGTTGGAATTTAAGCAGAAACTCTGTTGATCAAATTCAGAAAATGGTCTAAAAATGTAATGCTCTAAATGCGGTCATTATTAAAAATATTAAATTTATATATCTCTTTGCGTACTCTTTGAAAAAAAAATGTTTACAAAAAAATTAATTAAAATTACAAAAAAAACTTTATTAAAAATATAAAAATTTAAATTAAAAATTTTAATTAAATTTTTTTTAACAAAAAGAAACAGTACTAACCGTCATGTAATACCACTGTTAAAAAGATGCTCGTAGGCAACTTCCACTGTACGCGAGCAACAGATGCAGATACACAGCAGCAGCAGCGACAGCAAGCAGGCAAGCTGGCAAACAGATACAGGCAACAACAGCATGCATTGCATTTGTGCAACAAGTATTTCCACTTAACAACAACAACAACAACAGTATAGACAGGAGAAGGAGGGTAAAAATTGTTGGTGCTGCTCCCTGCCACATGCAGCAGCAAGTCGAAGCCGTGATTACAATTTGATTACGCGCATGAATGCAACGCGCGGGACTGGCCAGCAGCAGCAGCAACAGCAGCAACAGCCAACAGCCAACGCAGTGGAAGTGGCAGAAACATTTTCTAGTTTGTTGTGCGCACGGCGGCGGCCCAAAGCGTTAAAAAATATTTTCTTTTGCACTTGCAGGCTGCAACAACAGCAGCAACAGCGGCAGCAGCAGCGACACTCTGGCCAAAGATAGGCACATGGGGTACATAATGTATCTGACAGATACATAAGCGAACTTTAGTCGCTCCTCGGGCACCGCATGTTTTGCCCATTTTAGCGTCTGTTTTTCCACCAATACCCGCTGCAGGTTTGCCATCTAAAAACGTTGCAACAACAACAACAACTTCCAGTCAACGACAACGACAGATCTGCAACGACTTTTCCTGTGTCTCGGCACTTGTTGCATGTCGGCTGGCTGTTGTCTCGAAGGTTCTTCAGCAATCAACACTTGTGATTTTTATCAAGCATAATGATTTCCTTTTCAACATGTGTTAATTAAGAGGGAAGCAGGGGACAGGACAGGCACTGGCACACAGGAAAGAGTTACCTTTTAGAGAAGAGTTACTGTCATCACCTGATCGATGCCATGGTCTCCATTTTGTGTAATTCTATAGGAGCTAAAACAGACTCTTCGCTTTGAGGAAACTCAGAAATTACTTAGATAAAACGTTGTGGAAAGGATAGGGATCCTATTTGGAAACAATACTAGTAGATGATCTCCGTGTACATTCTGCTCATGCCTTCTAGATACTCGTACAAAGATGTATCGTTGTATGCCCCACCAATAAATCAACTATTTCTGGTATACGCAGAATGTATTTTCTCAGTCCTCTCCCTCTCTCGGTGTCTGCAGTGGCAATCCGATCGGACTAGCCCCCATAATTTCGTACATAAATTTTTCTTTTTTTTGCATGAACTTTTTTGCGAGTGGCCGGCCGGCCAGCCAGCATATCGATTCATAATAATTCAGCTGTCATTCGCGCAGCTAAACAATTTTTCACTTACAGAAAACTGCAAACGTGAGCAGAAAATTAAGTTACTTCTACGCCCTGCCCGCGAGACGTTGATAGGGTCTGGGGGTCTGGTTATTACTGGATATGTTTGTGTGTGTGGGGGAAAATGGGTTTTTTTTTTTTGGATTTGGATTTCAAGCTGCCTGGACGCTGGCCTGGCCCTGGCTCTGGCTCTGGCTGTTCGCTGGATCATCGTCTGGTCCGTCCGCCTTATGCTGACGCTGGCTGGAGTCTCTGTAGCACGGATCGTGATGTGTCGTCGTCGTCGTTGGGCGAGCAGAGGAGACGACTCAACGAAAAAGCTCTGCGAAGGTAGCAATTTTCCATGCATGCGGCATGCGGCTGTGGCTGCAAGTGAAACGAAACGAAATCAAAATACAAGCCCTGGAATGTGCACACTCAAGATAAATGCATGGAATGGAGGGGATGGGTATGGGGATGGGGGCTCGCTCCGGTGAGATTCATTTTGTGTGCACGACGATACAGATACATATTTTGTATTCCGATCACCTTCTCCTTTACTGTACAGATCTCGCCGTACAGCCCACTAATCCCACTGTATCTGCGCTAATGTAATATCTCTCTTGCTGCCATGCAATTTTCATATTTCATTGCTCCAGGGGCTGAGAAAAGGATGTAATAATACTCGTATTTCCAGTAGAATACCTCGAAACATCTACGATCGACCATTTTCTCATGTTTAACCTCTTGAGTTTATGTCTGGAATTTGTGCTATGTTCGGTCGAGTATTCCATCTGCCAGCAGCAGCAGCAGCAACAGCAGCGGCGGCGGCACACATGTTGGTTCCTACATTCTCAGGCAGGGCAGGGGGCAGAAGCAGAAAAGATTCCTCTTCTGTGTGTATGGGAACGGGAACGTGAAGAGAGGGAGGGGGACTGGGATATATCCAAGGGCAGGCCATGCCATGAGCATGTGTTTTTATTTTTTGCTTCCTCGGCTACGCTTATGTTGTAGAGGGGTACAGTAGATACAAAAGAATGTAGACCCAAAACAACTACTGATCCATGGGGGAATGTTGCTCAAGTGCCAGCCTCTACTGTACCGCTTCTGTTGTGTGTGTGTGTGTGTGCTGTATTCCCTCTTGCTCTCCGCTTAATCGCCGGCAATTAATTGCCCTAATCGGGCGGGCACTGGACACGCTCTGGGTCTGCTCCAGACAATGGGCGGCTGGGGATATTCGCTGTAATCAGCTGTTCCAAGAGCTGCTGTGCCATGCCATGACTAAATACTTTATGGGCTAAACCAGAGATCCAGCGACGACAAAGGCATTCCACGACAAAAACCACATACAGATACAGCTACAGCTCTCCTCTGTGTGTATCTGCATCTTTGCTGTGTCTCTGTCCCGTCCCTTTTGTTTGGCCGCACGAAACTTTTGTATTATTTTTTCAGTAGCACTTTCCGAATGCCATTTGAGTGCGCATAACATATTCTTAAAGTCTGCCCCAGAGGCTACAGTCGCAGATGCTGCTGGTTGTGGGCAGGGGAAGTGGGAATGGAATGGGATGAGATGAGATGATGGCCTCTGCTGCGCAGGCGCACGCGCATTTTGTATACGTTTTTTTTATGCTTCTCTTTCTGCCTTTTTGTATCTTTTGGATGTCGGATTGGGGAGATGCAGCAGCAGCATAATTAACATGGTCGGCTGGAGGGTGGTAGGGGGTAGCCGAGGAATGTATCTGAATCTGTAACTGTGTATCTTGTAGGTGTTCAAGTTGTTTGCTGTTGCTGTTGCTGCTGCCGTTCGCTTGGGTCGTTCGTTCAACTGTGGAATTTCGTTTTGTTGTCGAATTTATGGCCTAATGAAGTGATAAGGCAAACAGAATGGGAGCGTAACAAAGAGAGACAGAGAGAGAGAGGGAGAGAGACAGACTGAAAGAGAGAGGGAGGGGAAAAAGATCGAAGAGGGACACGCCATATGTGGACTGTATGTAGCTGTATCTCGGCATTCCTGAAATGCCACTTAAATTGTATCTGTGCCAGTGTGTGTGTACATCTTTTGCGAAGTATCTTCGGTGTGTGAATGTGTGTGTGTGTGTGTGTGCGTGCTGCTGTCAAAATGTTTACCACAGCGCATAATTCATTTGCTCGTTCGTTCTCCTCTGCCCTGCTCTGCCTGTCTCACTCTTTTTCGACTGGGCTGCTGGCTGTGGCTGCATTCTTGAGATATTTAAGCTGGAATTTATTGGTTTGTGGGTCATGGCAAGAACCCCTAACTCTCGGCGGGCACCAGCTCCCCTTTGGAGGCAATGTTTTGCGGTGCAATAACATTCTGACGCTGACCAAAGGAATTTCTTATTGCCACAGAGCAAGAGAGGGAGACAGAGAGAGGGAGAAAAATCCTTTGCAGATCGTGCTTAGAATTGTATTCAACGCGGGGAATGAGTTGTCTTCTTTGCGAATGTTAAATGGAGTCGAAATATCCATCAAATTTATATCTCCAACTTTGTAGAGATCTTTGAATGGAAATGCATAATGCGTATAGAATCTTTTGTCACACGCCCATCTCTAGCTGTTACTAGCATACATATGTACATACATTCATACAAATGTACATACATACATATGACAAGCACATAGGATGCACATTGCACATGGTGTTGCCTGGCCTGGCCTGCCATGGGCCTGGCTAACAAAAAACCGGCTCTTAGGCCAAAAAGAAGTTGGCTAAAGGAGAGAGACACGAGAGATAGAGACGGAGAGACGCTTATAGTGAGGCACAGACAGCAGCAGCAACAGCCACACAGCCACAAAGAAAGAAAGAAAAAAAAAATGTTGATTAAACTGCTTAAATGCGCAAAGCTGACATTCATGTCAAAGCAACTGCCTTTGCACCACTTCCCCCCGCCACTGCTCTCCTGCTGCCTTGCAAAATATGTACATAAATAAGAACATTTTTATGGGCTGCAACTGCAGTGGCGGCAGCAGCAGCGGCAGCAGAGGCCAGCATCAGGCAGCCTGCAGAAAATGTTGCCAAGCCAAAGAGCCGCTTGGAATGTTTGCCAAATACAAAAAGCAGGGCGTAGCGTACATAGTAGTTGATGCAAGCAAACATACATATGTACATACATGTATGTAATGCATAGATACATCCATATGTATGTACGTACTACGTACACACGTAGCAGCTTTGGCATTTAAGGCAATGCGCGCATTGCTTTAATAAATGCATACACACACACACACACACACATACAAACAAATTGCATTCAATTGGTGCCGCTGTCGCTGCGAGTTCACAGCAACTTTGAAATATTTTTCAACAACAACAACAACAAATATGGCTGCTGCTGCGGTTGTTGTTGCTGGCTGAGAGCTTCGTCGTCGTCGTCGTCAGCCTATTTCCAAACACAAAATGCATTTACTTTACCTCGTTCGGCATGCCTAACGCCCCCTCGGCCGCAGAGTCTTTGCGTTCGTTCAACTAGCCCCACGATGGCGACGACATTGCTGCATAGTTTGCCCCCAAGCAGCGCAGTGTGCTCTCCATCCCTCTCACGCTCTTTCTCTCTCTCGTGCCAGCGATCACAGCTAAAGATGGGCAAACCATAACCGAAGGAAACTATCGAATAACAAATATATGCTTAAAAAAAGTGTATTATCTATGTATGTATGAACTTAAATAAAAATAGGAAGATATGTACAATATTTATATGAATTAAGAGTAATTTGATTTACTCTCTACTTCAATGTAAATATGTGGAACATCTCTTCATTCGTGCTCGCTTCGCTTCGTGCCCAAATAAGCCGGCCCGGGCTCCTCTCTAATCAACCATCTTGTGCTATTGCTGTTGTTGGTATTTTTTCATGTTCTGCTTTCCGTGCTCCTTCGCACACATTCGCTCGCTGCTGCCGATGCCGCCTGCTTGGTTGTTGTCGTTGTTTCATAGCGTAAATAGCAAAAGTTGCCGTACAATTTTAGAAGAACTTGTCAAAACCGCATTCCTGAGCCGCTGCCAGCTGCGCAGTCGCTGATCATAGTTGTATCTCTCTCTCTCTCTATTGGTTTTCCGTCCTCTCTCTCTCTCTCTCTGTGTGTGTGTTTGTGAGTTGCTTTGCTGGAGGCAGTTGTTGCTTTTCTTGCTGCTGCTGCTGTTGTTGTTGCAACTGCAACGAGTTATTTATGCATGTTTGTTTATTTGTTTGCTTCAGAGTAAATGATCACATACACGCATTCCTCCGTACATACATATACGTGTACATATGTATGTATCTGCTGCTGGTTATAAATATTTTATCTGATTTGTCTCTGTCTCAAGAACCACAAGAATATCTAAATAGGCTTATATAATGCCACCACACTGTATAGACTTTGTTTTCCTTATTGGACAGCAAACACGCGCCAGAAGCAGTTATTAATTTTTCAATCAATTTATTCAAAATGTAGCCAAAAAGCCAAAACTTGTTTCAGTCTTCTATAAGGTTATATAGATGCAATTCTATTAAATGCTGAGCATCTGTATCTAAATATGACCAAACTTCTTTTGGCTCTTGTAATTCTTTTTTTTCAGTCATTTGGCAATTTGCCAATTAGCTAACATGCAGAACAGCTGTTTTTCAGGGCAGTTAATCAATTAAATATTATTAATATTCCTCCCCTTAGTATATTCCACAGACGTATACAAATCTGTTGGTTATGTTCATAAATATTTCCACTTTGGTATAGGAATCATCATCATCAATTTTGCTGTTCTTTTCACTTATCTTTTTGAGCCCCCCCGACCCTGACCGCCATACTAATTTTCGATGCCCAGCAACATTAGAACGCAAAACCACAAAAACAACCCACAAATTCTTTAATCAATAAAAGCCAATCGGTTATGGCTAACAGCAACAACAACCGGCCAAAATTCCATGGTATGCCACGAGCGCTTACCATAAAATTGGAAATCTTTCAAGTTCTTTCCACTGGATCGGATCGGTGGATCGGTATGGGTGTATGGGTGTGCCTCTGCCTTTGCCTGTGCGTGTGGGTAAAAGATAAACAAACAGACCAAAAGATACAAGAAATATCTTGGAATTTGGTTTTGTTTCGAGCGGATTTATATAGAAATTATTGTTATGGCACATTAACAGGAGGGCGGGGAAACAATGAAGACCAGAGACCGGAGACGGGTTACGAAGAAGCAGAGAAGCATACATAATTTATTTAATGCCATCAAATATAGCTGGTATTTTTTGCATACAACAAAAACAACGACAAAAAATAAGACAACCTTAAACAAAAGCCTATTTATTTATAAAACAAAAGGCGAAACGAACAGCGCGAAGATGAAAAGCCACAAAAATAAATACAGCGAATAACAGAAATGTTAATTGGCCCATTTGACATGCGGCATTTTTTCCGCCCTCTCTTTCTTTCCGTATCGTATCTATATCCATCTCCTTCTAGGCAGCTTTCATTCTGCTGCTGTTATTATTATTATGATTATTTGTAGACAACATAACGCGCTCTGAAAGGCATTTGGCATGTAAAGCAAAATACACACAGCCGACAACAAAATAATGAATAAATATTTGAAATAATTTTGGCCCTGATGTGAATTCCCAAACTGTCTGCAGAACCAAAAGATATACATACATTCACATGTACACTTGTACATTTATATTTATAAAAATATTTCTTTTGATTTTCGTTTCGTGCCCCGAATCGCCAAAATGTCTACCAGAAAGCGAAGCGTAGAGAATTTTAAATAGACTAAAATCCTTAAAAGTCGCCAATTTAACAAAACTTTTTTTTCTAAAAATAAATGCCAAAATTTGTATCTTTTATAGCTTGTAACAGGCTTTGAGTGGATTAATTTGTATAGCATATTTTTACGCTAATTTTCTTTAATTTATAAAATAAATTTTAAATAGCTAAAAATCCTGACAAGTCTAAAATGTTCTCAAAATAAATGTCAAAATTTCGAACTTGTATCTTCTAAAGACACAAGAGACAGACAAGCTTAAAGTGGGGGTTTTATTCATTATATTTTTATTTTAAACAGAATAATTTTTTTTGCTCCAATAATTGCCACAATATTATAAAGCACTGCCATAAAATATTACCATATTTCCAGGGAAATGTTTGAAAATTTCCCCATGAACATGTCCCTGCCCCTGCCCCTGACAGCACACTCGTACATACTCGTACATATGCATATTCTCTCTCTCAGTGTTCCCAGTATTATGGTGTGTGGGGAGCTGTGTGTGCGCTCGCCCCGAGTTCTATTCACACACGACCTTATGTGTGGAATGCGGCGGCCGACCCCAAGCTTCTCCTCTCCTCCCGCTCCACAAACAATGGAATGGCATGGGATGGAATGGAAGTTCCCTTGCTCTGGCTCTGTGGCTCTGGTGGCTCTGGGTAATGCGCGCATATTACGGACTGAATTCTATCAGATACTCTCGTACTCGTACGATGTACAATATACGCGCGAGTCGAGTCGATCGTAATTTTTTTTTTTTTGCTTTTGCAGGCGGAGACGTTCACGTCTCGTACGCGTTCGCATTCACGTTTTGCAGTCGGATTTTTCGCCTTATTATTTCAATATATTCAATGTATCTACATACATACATATGTATATATCGTGTACAGACATATGTATGCGATCTGCTTTGGTTGGGGGGTAGGGGGGCTGCCTCGACTTGACTCGCTTGGCGCACAGTCGCTTGGCTGCTCTGGTATGTGAAGGTCGCAACAGTTGTTTTGTTAATGACAGAGTACAACCACGATGTACGATGAATGGTGGTTGGCAGAGAGGGGGGGGGCCACAAACTACATGCATACACACCTTATACGAGGCAGTACATACATACATATGTATGTGTATGTTCTACCAGTTTTGTATGTGTGTTTCCACATAGAGGAACACGAGATGGCTATGGCTTACGGCTAATAGCCGCCACTGTTGCTGTTGCTGTTGCTGTTGCAGTTCTCCCTCCATTCCCTACCCAAAAGATACAAAAGTATCTGTCTCTCTGTCTCCATCTTGTGGCTGGAGCGAGCGGTTCGTTCCCGGAATCGACTAATGTCAGGCCAAGAAAAATGCACAGGTGGACACTTCTGAAGTCTCTTCTGAAGAGCTTCTTCTTTGCTTTTTCACCCCAAAAAAAACAAAACAAAGCAAAACAAAACTTTTTGCCCGGCATTTGTATTTGTTCTGGACGTGGCCAAGGTTTCTATATACAATACATACAATATTTACATATGTAGATACATACATATGTATGTATGTATATTTAGTAGGAATTCGTGTGAAAATATATGTACACTCGCACGAAGATCGGTCGAAACATTTTTGGCATGTTCTCCATGTGCGATGTGTAGATGGGGTGATGTGTGGGTGTGGGCGTTTGCCAGAAACACGAGAAATGTTTCCGAGTTGTCTTGTCGTCCATTCCATTCCATTCCATCCAATTTAAATCTTTTATAATGCGCATACCAAGAATTTTTGTTGACGTATTTGAATACCGTTTGCATATTTCTCAAGACCAACAACAACCAACAAATTTCAAAAATGAAAAACTAAAATGTGAAGTGGTTTTAAAAACTAACAAAAGAGCATTTGATAAAGGTATTTCTTTGGGCGATCTCTTTGCTCACTAACATAGCAAAACATAGCTCGTACAGTGGGTATCGAAACTATAAGGCAAAGGATAGCAAAAAAACCATCTTTCCCTATTTAATTTCTCAGAATCTTAAGGAGTATAAGGATTTCCAATTTCTTGGGGTGATGTCTCCCCATTACACTCAGAATGTTGTCCCTGAAAAGTCGCACCTAAGGGATGAGTTTTTATTATTATTACGATATAATAGTTTCGGATAGATTGAGTTATTTAGAGTTCCCTGCCCATGTCTGCTTCATTGCTTAGCTTAACTTTGCATACACCCAATATCCAAATAAAAGCCCCATCCATGCGTTTATAAAGCGATCTTTTTGCATACATTTTGTACATATTTTGAATGTTCAATCGATCAATGGGGCAGCGCGCTTGAAAAGGTCGCCAATGCCGCCATGCCGTTTCGCATAAATTTTGCAGGGGAATTCTTTTTGTTTTGTTTTGTTTTTTCGATAGAGCTCGGAACGAGCGGCTTTCGAATTTGGCAATTACAGTGCCTGCAAATAGAATGCGCACTAAGCAGAGGCAACAGACACACGAATGCGCCCGCTCGTCAACAGGTCATTAAAAATCATAAATTTCAATTTAAGTTTATTTTGCTTTTGGCTTTTGGATTTTGCCATGAGGCCCCCGGCGAGTGGGCGCTCTTTACGTTTGTGTAACTGTGTGTCTGTGTGTGTGTGTGGGCTGGTTGATACATGTGTGTGTGTGTATAAATTCTATGAATTTTTTAATAGTTCATTTCGTATGCAGTCGGCATGCTCATGGCGCAAAAATTTATTTCAATTGTTCACTTTGGAATTTATGGCCAGACATTTTGTGATTTCGAAATTTAGAAAAAACAAAAACAAAACCAAAAGCAACAAACACTTTGAGAGGCGATTCAAAAGCGAACCAAAGCACTGATCAGCTTTGTATCTCCATCTGTGGATGGATCAGAAGAAAAGGAGGAAGAAGAACTTATCTGTGTGTGCCCAGTCATGTTACCAGCATGACTAATGGCATCGGCCCACGACATTCTTCTTCGAATGGTGGCCCCGAGGTCGTCACCGGACCCGTAATTGACACCCACTTGCCCGGGACAGACCAGACCCAGAAAACACCCGAACGGGTTAGAAAATACAAAACATACCCAGAGAAATAGAGAGAAAAACACACACACACACGCTCATCCATGCCATCCGGATGCCATGAGGCCAAAGAGTGTTAAAGCCCTGCCTGCCCTTCAGGCTCTGTCTTATCGTTGGGCTGAGTGCAGTTCATTGACTCGAGAAATTTTATCTAAAATATTCATAGATGTTCGGATCGGATGGGATGGGATCGTAAAATGCATTTGATACCACCCTACCCCCCTGCCTCACACTACATTGAGTCTCCTCGAGTGGCTTCCGCCTTTTATCATCTTCCCATTTTATGCTATGCAGCGGAAGGAAGTGGAAGTGTGAGAATAGGCAAGATGGCAGGACAGGAAGTGCAGCATAAAATATTTTTCCAATAAGAACGAGTTGTACCATGTCCAGCGGGAAATATTTCAGTGTGGAATCTTGGTTGAATAAGTCGTCAAGTCAAATGGGCAACGACAACGAACCGTGCCGTGCCGTGCCGCGCCGCGCCGCGCGAAAAGCCAGCGATAAGATAAAACGACGAACGGACGACCTTTATAGCGTAATTTGATTAAGCTCGAAAATATTTGTGAACGCTTGACAGATAATGAAACTGAAACCCAACCAGCAGCAGAAGCGGCGGCGGCACAAATAATTTTACAACAAATAATGCGGAATGAATGATTTTATAATTAAACATTCCATTCCATAAACATTCCATCTGTGCTAATGAACGCTCTTCAAGCAGCTATATATCATGATTAAGGCAGGCTTCTCTTGATTGCATTGAGTTGTGGAATTTCAAATGGAATATTTCCTTGCAAATAAATCAAGTTAAGTTTAATGTACATTTATTTTTAAATAAATATGATAGATTTGTTTAGGGATTGTCACTTTTTTCACTTAATTTTATTTGTTTTCTTTACTATTTTGCGTCTAAAGAATACCTAATCTTGAAAAAGATAAGATCTTTTATGTGTAGATAAATTCCAGACACGCCCATTAATGTACAGTGCGCTTGACAAGTTTTGCTATAGTCACACACAACAAGTGATTAAAGTTTTGTCTTTTGGATCTCATTCTCGGAAATATATGTATTATTTGAGGTGTATATTCTAAATAACTAAAGACTTTTGTACCATAGATTTATCTTGCACTGTAAATAATATCTTACCCATTCTTACATTCTTCCCATTCTTACAATTCAATAAATGTCAGTGTTTTAAAAGTTGCTAAGATACGATATTCCATTATTAATACGTTGTCGACCTTTGGCTAGATGATAGCAAGGGAATCCCAAGCCAAGCATTCCTATGTTTCTGAAACCATAAAAGTATTTCACAATCGGTCGTAACGGTGGGTTGGTTCTGCCCTCTCTGAGTCGGTAATAATTATAACCCATAAAAAAAAGAACCATTTCCTGAGACGCATCATATGTATATGTTTATGTAGGTATGTCAAGGTGATGATGTTTGCTCGTTGATTGCCACCGATCAAATTAGGTTATAATGTGGAGATTATGCGATATCTGCCATACAACCAAATGGAATTGATTTCCCAAGCCACTTTGTGTGCCTCTGGTGTTCGTTCTCTTTGGAATATAAACCGGAACACTTTGCGACTCCAATGCGTGTTCGGTGTCTCAGTTCCGCCAAAGCGAAAACAATTGAAATACTAGAGTAAATCCGACTACGGGGCTACGTGACTTGCTTCAGCCTATTTTTTATTTGTGTGTGTGTGTGTTTTTTATTTCTTAGTCTTCTTAATGCTATGCGTATTTCGGACATGAACATTTATACAGCCATCGCCTCGATTTGAATTGCTAAATAATAATATGCTCAAGCTCAGACCCGGCTCCAGGCATAGTCTATGTCTCGCCATGAATGGTCCGCTAATTTGTGGTATATTCTGTTCGTTTGAATTAATTAAAAAACTATTTTTAAACAAAAAACCATTTGGAAAAGAATTTAAATTGAAGCGAGGTTTTCGGTTGTGAACCCTTTTATCGATTCAATCAAGAATTTGGCATAGAAATGGTTTTAGGGCTTCAGTTGTGTTAGGCATACACTCGGAGAAAAATGGCATAGTAAATGGAAATCAAAACCATATTTAAATTTAATTCTAAATTAAATATTTAATAATTCAATAGAAATCACTTCGAATATACAAATTTTAGTGATTTCGCTGTGTGTAATAAAAAGCTTTGCTTGAGTAGGCTCTTAATGGTTGTAAAAAAAAACTATTAAATATTCTTAAAAAACAAATCAAATTCCATGATTTGGTTGCTGCGTTTAAATGTTGACATATAAACGATATTTACGGTAATAATATATTGAGTTTTGATATGCTCTGGCGCCTTAAAGCAAGGAATTTTCATTGCGAATGCAAAAAATTGTTGATTTGCTGTTTATTGGTCATCAAATGGTCGACTCTATAGACCATTTCTCATTTGTTATGGCCAGCGAAATTAGCATAAAACTAAACCGACGTGAACAGTTAAATAATATTGTTCACATACCTGTGTGTCTCTGTGTGTCTCTGTGTATGTGTGTGTGAGTGCAGTTAAGTGCTGGCTAATGAAAGCTTCTCTGTGGCCCCCGTCTCCCCCCCACCCACCGTTGTAGTTTTTATTTCTCTCGCGAGTCTCCCCACCCCCCAACTCCACTCAACAACTCATATTGTGACAACGAAATTCATGCTGAAATATTTTTGTGGTTCGAAACTCGTTTTTCCACCTACCCCCAACCCTCCCTCCCCACCCCTACCCTAACAGTTTTTATTTCTTTTTTTAAGCGTGAATTTATTACAGCGCTTGATCGGGCGTCGTCGCCGTGCCATAAATATTTTGTTTACAATATAATTTAATTTATGCAGATTTGTTGTCCACGCCACAGAACACACTGTGGAGTATGAATACACCCATGAATACACACGGGTGTACCATACATTCATCCATTCATTCCATACGGGCATATCATAGCTATCCTCTCTCTCGCACACACAGAAGAAACGTAACATTCAATGTGGGCCGCAAAGTCAGTTTTGAGTTGTCTGCTAAAAGGCCAACAAGTCGTTAGTTGGCTCGTTAGCTGAAAGCCTGACTTGCTGCCTGCCTTCCTCGATTTGGCCAGCATCAGCAAAAGTGCCAATGAGGAAGCCCTATTACTTGGTAACGTCTGCCACGCCCACACACATTTGCTGGGTTCGGTTTGGTTCGGTTCGGCCCAAGCCTTTGCCGTTGCCGTGGCTTTTCATTGATTTTCGCTGTCTGTACGTTCGATTTCTTGTTGACTCTGGGGCCGGGGGGCCTGCAGCTTGGTAGTGTCGCTGAGGTCAAGCGCTAATGGAAAACCCATAAAAATTTGCATACGATTTTCTTATTGAGTTAATTAAAGACCCATAAAACGGCAGCCGTTTATTTACCGAATTAAATTGCCCGGGCATCAGTCAGCCAGGCCATCAGGCTGGGGCAGGCAGGCAGGCAGGCAGGCTGGGAGCAGGCGGCACACTTGACACCACCTGTCAAACGGAAAGGGCTTTTGAGTGACTTAACAGAGGAAACCCCAACTCCCTGTCGAATGAGGGTGGGGGTTGGATGATCATAAATGGAAGAATCAATAAAAAATTATATAAAAAAACAGAATTAATGCTAAGTGTTGTTCAGGTTAAGTTTCTTTATGGAAATGGAAAAGCGCAGCGAGCAAAACTTATTTTCAGGATTCTCTATAGCATTATTTTTCAAGATAATGCTTCGTGATTCATAATTTATTCGTCGAAACTCATTGGCTTTGTTTATTTTTTGATTTTGCTTAAGTTTTTATGGAACTTCTGTGTGCCAGCCATTAAAGTTAGAGACTCAGAAAAGTATCCTCTGGAAAATAATAACAATAACAAATCAGCTATTAAGTTTCTGGCTATGCATTGAAAGTGAAACTCGGTACAAGTGCAACGGATAGCGGAGACATACATACACATATTTACACCTTGAATTTGTTTATCCAACAAAGTTCAATCGAAATAAACAAAGACGGGGGCGATACGAACAGATGCCATTTACCCAGCAGAACAACAAAATATCACTGACAAAATAAAAACAAAAAAAATTTTGTTGATTTGAAATTATGAAACCATTTTGCTTGCTGTTGACATCCCCATCACCCCATCCCACCCCCTCACCACCAAGAGCCCCCACATCACCATCCACTGAACGTCGTCAAAGTCATGTATTGTTGTAGCTTTTTTCTTTTGCTGTTGCTTTTATTTTTGGTTTTGTGATTGTGTCTCCGTCGATCGTGAGATCGGTTTTGTATGTCAAATGTGGAGCTTTGGACCCGTGCACCCGTCCAACCGTCCAGCGAGAGACACATGGCACATGTCTCCGACTGCATTTTGTATATCAGTCAGTCAGCTTGGCTCTATTTATTTATTTATTTAATTATTATTTCGTTGATGTAGTTTTGCCTCCCACTGCCCTTTTTCGTTTTGGCTTTGTCTTTAATTTGTTGTATACAATATTTAAGGGGGCTTTGTTTTGCTGCGAGTTTTGAGTTTCAAGTGAATGATTGGATGAAATGAACCTTGTTCTGATCAATAAACGTGTGTGTTTAACCCAATCCACACACACAATAAATAATCAGTTATCGGCAATGACTCTTTAGAGTCGTCCCTGACCAATAGCACGTTCCACCGACAGCATTTCAACTGAAATCTATCAGATCTATGAACATCGCAAGATGGCAGATTTTAGCAGTTCTCCCTTATATTTAAAAATGTATGCCAATTATTTTTTGGTGCTAAAAATATTTCACATTTCCTAAGCATATAATATATTTACTTAAAAAATATTAGATTTAATATGAACTCTATTAATTCATATATTTTTAAATCAAAATGAATTCTAATTAGTTTCATTATATTTTAATTTAATACCCAAATATTTAATTTAAATATGAATTTGTTTCCTTTTGCTGTGCCATTTTGCTTTGATTTCTAGCAGAAACATTTGCACAGACACATTTCCCTTCCTTTTGCAAAGACGTCATCGATCTCAATGGAAAGAAATCAATTTACTATCGCGTGAATTATTGTGTGTTTGTTCAACAAATCCCTCCAAATATAACAAAAGATTAACGTGAATGAGAGGTTAAGGGGTTTTGATTAATGATTGAGATTCCTAACACTTGAAAGGAAATGTCCGATATCATGTTTTAGAGTACTCCATGATGATGAATTCCCACCCATTGGAGCTTAGTCAGTTCTCGCATCTTGAATTTGAGATTGTTTGGATAGATCATAAACAATTTCAATTGTTAAACGCAGCTGCGTACATTGTTATTTCCAATGACTACGTCAACACTCGATTCCAGATAAAACTGCGAAATAAATATACGAAAAAAGTCTACAAAAAAATTGCAGAAACCCGTGTCCAGATATTATTCTAAGAAATACTGTACTCTCAGACATGCATATTAGTTTCAGTCTGTAGAATAATTTATCCTATGAATGGACATCGAGGAATACGATAAGGTACACAATAATCGTTACCTAATCAATGAGTGACACTGCAAAAGCGTTACAATTATATTTAGATTGTATATGTAAAGGCAATTAATCACTAAATATATAGTGTTATATGTAGTTCCATAAACTATACGGGTACATTATCTATTAATAAATAAATGCATTGTATATTTATCATTTATATGTATTATTTGACAACTGAATAAACCGATTCATTTTAATGGTTGATGGCTGACACAGTTTGATAGCAGTTTCGTTCTACCTCATAGATTAATTACTATTACTATATATTTATGTATGTACATATAAGGGAGATAAAGAAGGAGATATGTATATTCCATAACAAGTTTTATTCTATGCTTGTTCATTGATATGTTGGAGTCATGAGGCAGCGCACCTCGGTTGATTTAAAGGGAGTTGTCTTGGTGTATCACTCACGATTCTTTTACCAATTATTGTAGCACTCTACCCGTTTATTGTTCTACTGTTTCATTGTACCCTAGCTAAAGTTGCATCCACATAAATTTCATTGGCGATCTTTTTATCAGACGTTTATTGAACTTTTGCTGCAAGCTTTCCTTTATAATCAGATAGCGACCATTGACCTGCAAGCCACAAACGGTTTTACAACGCAGAAATGCACTGTATATACATGTATATACAGTATATACATATACCTACGTATCTATCCCATATGCATATTGTTATCTGTGTGCTTTTCTTGTTAATGGCTGAACGCATTCCATGACCATGATTAATAAACAATATGCCATAAGGCCCTCACTGAAAACCAATAATACTCGTACATGCCATACATACGTACATATATACATATACATATTTTCAATTGAAGTGGCAGCAACCGCAAAATGTTCATATACCCATAGATATACATACACACATATACATATATACAAATATATGTTTGTGTGTATTATGTAGATATATTTAAACAATCAATCCATGAAGATTAGCAATTATCGTTGGAATGCGAAAATGCTGTTGCCTGATATTGAAATTGAGTTTCGCAAAACAAACTGAAGACGACCAGCCAAGAGACACAAACGGAGACGTAGAGGGACCTGCGGTACTGGTCGCAACGTCAAAGACATTGTCATCGTCATCAGTTTTTTTTCTTTTTCTTTTTTTGTTTTTTTTTTTTGTCGGTTTTTGCTTTGCTTTTTAGCCCATTTTTTTTTTTTGTTTTGTTACCTCTGCCGCACTATGCGAATATGGCCTCGATAAGATTAGAGGCATTCGTTTGGCAACAGCAACAAAAAGCCACTTGGCGCAGAGACATTCCATTCCTCATGGGGCTGCGGTAGAGCTTGGCATTGTTATGGCGGGGGTATGGGAGGGAGGCGGCTATTGGAGGAGACATCTCCCTCTCCGAAAGGAAATGCCGGTAATCTTATCGAATAGAAATACACAAAATACACCGAATACTTTGGGGGGCTGGCTAACTGGCGTGGGAACACAGCAGCAGCAGGCCCTCCCCCCCTCCCCTCCACCCCCTGGTTAAACAGGTTCTTCGTTCAGAGAGACAGAGTGTGAGAGAGAGAGAGAGATACATCTTAGATAGGGGCGGAAATTCATTAGCGATTTGTTTTTTGTCAATATGTAAACACAGACCCGAGATAAGATCCAAAGACTAACGGGCCCAATCCCATTCTCCAATCTGGCAATCTTTACAGCTATACGAAACCGCAAACATTTGAGGACTGTGTGGGCGATGAGCTGCCCATGGGCTGGGAGGAATCCTACGATCCCAATATCGGGCCCTACTACATCAATCATCTGGCGCAGAGCACACAGCTGGAGGATCCGCGACAGGAGTGGAAGAGCGTGCAGGAGCAGATGCTGAGCGATTATCTGTCGGCGGCTCAGGATCAGCTGGAGAACAAGCGCGAGATGTTGGATGTGAAGCAGCAGCGACTGCTCTGGGCCCAGGAGGAGTACAATCATTTGAACAAACTGGCCGCCAGTCGCAGTAGCCGTGAGTATTCCCTTAAAAGCAGAGAGAGATCCAAGCATGGAGATGACACGGCTCCATTGCACCTTTTCCCCTTTCCAGTGTGTTCGTCATCCAGCTCGATGAGTCGACACGATCCGGAGCTGCTGCGCGCGGACCTGATGCTGGCCCGTGAGCGAGTCCATCAGCTGAAGCAGGAGCTGAATCACATTACCAACGATATATCCTACACGGAGCGGGGCATGAACACCCTGTATTCGGTGGGCGAGAAGATCAATGCGCGGCAGAACGGCTGCTATGACATTGCCGAGGTGCAGGCCATACGCGAGGAGATGCTGAAGGTGCACAAGTCGTTGGTGTCCGGCGAGAAGGTGCGCGAGGAGCTGATGCGCAGCCTAGTGCAGATCAAGAACGAGCTGAGTCGCCAGCAGATCAACGAGGAGAATGCCGAACTGATGAACGCCGCCTCGCCCTTCGATCGTGTGTGCGTGGCCAGCCAAACGGATCTGTGCGGCGGCGCCGGGGAGCATCTGAATGGCGGTGCACGCTTTGCGGAAATGGCCAAGACCAAGCTGCAGTATGCGGAGTGGCGCAAGCACATCAAGAAGCTACAGCAGCAGCTGGCCGACCATGTGGAGCGCATCGAGCCCGGCCAACTGGAGTCGGACAAGGATCGCATTCTGCTCATTCAGGAGAAGGAGAAGCTGCTGAACGACCTCAACAGCATCTCGCTCAAGTCGCGCAGCGAGGAGGAGAAGCAGGTGATCCAGGCTACCCGCAACAAGCTCGAGGATGACCTGCGGGAGGCGTACGAGGCGAACAACACGTGCGTGGCCAATCGGCTGCGCTTCCACGAGGAGAAGCAGCTGCTGCTGGACAAACTGCAGGAGGCCCTCAAGTCCACCAAGCTGCTGGAGGAGCGGCTCAAGTCCTTCTCCTCGGAGAGCACCTTCTCGATCAGCAGCGGCAGCAGCCTGGGCTCCCTGTCCACGGCCAGCAGCAAGAGCGCCCTCAGCTTCACGGACATCTACATCGATCCATTTGCCGTCGACTCGCCCATCGATGTCGTCGATCTGCGCCGCCGCTCGCAGCGTCTCTTCCAGCAGCACCAGCAGCGACTGCCCCCGATCCATGCCCATCCTGTGCTGCAGCAGCAGCAGTCCTCGGAGGTGTCCCTGTCGCCGCGCAGCAGCCTGTCCATGGAAACGCCGCCCGCATCGCCAATGAAATATAATGCAGGAGCCGATCAGCTGCCGTTGCCGCTGTCGCTGCCGCTGCCGCCACCACCCCATTCCCTCAAGGAGGAGCCCACCTATGCCAATGCTCTGCCCGCCCCGCCTGCCTACACAGCCCCGCCGCCCGTACCTATCGGCGCGCCTGGCGTCAGGGCACGGCCCTACGACCTGGACTCCACTGTGCTGGACTGCATGATGCTGGAGGCGAAGCTGCAGAAGCTGAACCTAAACTCGCCGCACAATCTGGCCGCTGCGCCGCTCTCACCCATTTCGGAGAAGCCCTCGCTGCTGGATCTGCCCCTGGAGATGCTCAGCCGCTCCTCATCCACCTCGAACACGCGCTCCGTTTCGGCGGCCGTCAGCAACGAGTCGGTGGCCGGGGATTCGGGCGTCTTTGAGGCGTCGCGTGCCCATCTGCCGCGCAAAGAGCTGGCCCAGGTCCAGATCGGACTCAAGTATCTGAAGCAAGAGGGTGTCCTGGTGGTATCCCTGGAGCGAGCCAACAATCTGCTGGCCCTGTGGACAGCCTCCGCGGATAACTCTCAGGTGTAAGTGCCACAAAAACCGATTAGTAAGGCACCAGCTCATGATCTCGTGATCTCTTTTGCCCCACTCTAGGTACCTGCGTGCCGCCCTGCTGCCCAACTCATTGACTTCCATACGCACCAAGGCGCTGGGTGACTTCCAGAAGCCCGTCTTCAATGACACATTCGCAGTGCCCATATCGCTGGACAAGCTGCTGACCAAGAGCCTGCAAGTGACTGTTGTCTCAATGACAGGCCAAAAGGAGGAGATTATTGTAAGCGCCCCCCTAAACGAAAGGAAACGTCAACATTCAGACAATAACCATTCCCCTTTTGCCGTTGTCTTTAGGGCACTGTGCAGATCAGCATGGCCGAGTTCAATCCGGAGGACTCCACCTTGAAGTGGTACAATGTCCTCAGTTCGAAATTCATTCCCAGCTTTGAGTCGCTGGACATTCCCTCCACGAGTGCCGCCGCAGCAGCAGCCGCCGTTGCGGCCAGCAACTCCTCGACGAGCAGCAGCAGCACCACCACCAACAACAACAACAACAACAGGGAGGAATCATCGGATGAGTCCACCATCACATCCTCGCAGACCTCAACCCTGACACGCAATCAGGCGCCACCACTGGAGCTGCAGGCGCAAATAGCCGAGGAGCTGCCACAGAATGGTCGTCTCAATGGCCAGGAAAGTGACGACGATGACGATGATGAGGATGATGACGATGATGACGATGATGAGGATGAGGAGGACAGCAACAAACAGCTTGTCAGTGATGTGGGCCTAATGAACTGTAAGTAACTGAACTTTTTGTACCCTTAACATGCGCACAACTAACGAATGGAATCCGTTTTTGTGTTCAATCAACAGCTGGCTGCATGCTGGATACCTATCTGCAGAACATGAAGCAGGAGTATGCCGACAAGGAGACAAACACCGAGTGCGCCTTCATGCCGGAGAAGCTGCGCTCCCACTCCCAGCTGATGGACGACAGGCCCGTGAAGCGTTCACAGACCTTCACCCCATCGGCGGCGATCAGCAAGAATCGCTACAATTGTCGCCTGAATCGCAGCGATTCGGACTCGGCCATGCACTGTGGCGTTGCACCGCACACGTTCCAGCGGGGAGCCGCTGAGCGTCGCTCCCTGCGCTTCCACACAAAGGCGCCCAAGTCAGTCACAAGTAAGAAAGAAAAGCAAAGCCTGATGGGTTGCAGCCTGGCTAAACATAAATTTTACTCTCGATTCTAGAACTGCATCATACTCACATACCCCGCACCAGTTTGGACTTGGAGCTGGATCTGCAGGCGCAGCACAGCAAGCTCTACTTCCTCAACGATCAAATTGCCAAGCTGCAGAACCTCAAGGAAGTGTAAGTGTGGATGGCACCACCCACCAATTAAATTGTAAACTAATTTATGTGTTTTATATTGTCGCAAACAGTTTGCAGAAGGCCTGTGAGAACAAGGATCCTCTTATTGCCGCCTGGGCCATTGAAAATGAGGAATTTCAACGTCTGGTGGCACGCGCCGATCCCGCCAAATGTCCCGAGGAGCGTCAGCTTCAGAAGTTGCTAATGAAAACCGCCAAAGAAATCCATAAGCTGCGGAAGACCAAGGTGCCCAAGGGCTGCCCAGATTTGGTGTCATTCAAGTAGGTTTCCACCAGAAAGTTGCATTTATTTCTGTTGTATTTATCTAATTATTTGTTTATTTTGTATTTTTGCAGAGAGAAGATCTCATTCTTCACACGCAAGGGCCTGTCCGTGCCCGAGCTGCCCAGCGAGTTCACTTTGCCCGATGCCAATCCCATCGAGGAGGAGGAGGAGGAGGAAGAAGAGGACGATGATGAGGATGAGGACAATGCCGCTGAGACGGCAATTGCCATCAACACGGCGCTGGTGGCCAGCAACAATCGTAACAAGAATCTCAGTGAGCACCACCATCGAGCCGCAAGCGGAGCAGTGCCCAAACTGCCAGCCCCAACCATTACTGGACCAGCAGCAGTCACAGCCACAGCCCCAGCCCCAGCCACAGCCACAGCCACAGCCCCGGCCACAGCTGATGCTTCTGCAGTAGCTGCTGCTATTCCTGCTGTAGCTGCTGAGGACGGAGCAGCCGAACCGGATCAGACACGCTACGACTATGTCGTGGATCGCAACTATGGCGTGGAGGTGTAGCTGTAGCTGTAGCCCTGCATCCTGCATCTGCCCCACCCTACTCTACCTTCGCTGTACATTTTTGTAATTGATGTAGTATTTATTTTCATTAAGCAACAAGTATTTATGTGTATAAAACAACTGATGTAACAAATATCTGTGCCTTATAGAGAACGTGTGCGTGGGCGGGGCCCCGCCCCCCTAGGCCCGGGCCTTGATATTTATATTTCTATTCTAAGGCCTATTCGTATATTTAGTATAAACATTTAGCCCTAACTAGACTCATAGTCAGTTGTACAAATTGACCCCCTCTCCCCCACCACACTGATGACCATTTAAGAGACCAACCCCCACATCGAAAGAGAGACCCAAACATAAAAAAACGCGCACATTGTGTGTTCGATACCTTTCAAATTCATATTGAAATCAACTTTATCCTTAAGACTTGAGCAACAAAATGTTAGAATGTTAATGAATATTTTTACATGCATATAGAGATACCCGACCCCGACCCTAAGCCCCACACAAACCATTAAACGGAAACATATTTATTATATTTGCATTGGTTGATATTAATCAAGTGACCACCCCCGCCACACCCTCACATCCAATCGGTTAGTTTAGTTAGCTTGCGTTTTTGTTAAGCTCAAAACAAAATTATTTACATTGTAATTTTTTTTATAAAAAAATCCTATGCGAAAAAAAACAACAAAAAAACACCCAGGCAAACAAAAAAGAAAAAAAAGTGAATGTACCATATTAGATAATCGTCACTATATCTAGTACTTTAAGCACGCCTTAAACACCCGACCCCCAGCCCCCGACCACACCACCAATGAATAGCAAAAAAAACAAAAAGGAAATAAGAAAAGCACTGGATTGAATCATTGTTATGCTCCTCCAAGTGGAGAGGAGAGGACCTGTTGAAACTGTTAAACGGAATTTTTGTATGAAAGGGAAGCGCAAAATAAAACGTGGCTAGCCCCCACAGCTCTATTTAAGTTTAGGTTTTGTACTATGTATGTGCGGATTGTAGGCTCTGCGCCAGATTTGCTGTTGTTTATGTTAACCCAGCCTAATCGTCAAGCCCCAGACCCAGGCCCCATCCGAAACCCCCAAAATTGGGTGCATAATAAAATTTACCTGAAGAATAGCCTCCCCCCAATACACATATTTTTGTATACTGTAGTATCTTTAGTTGTAATAAATTATATGAAAGTGAACATGTATATTGTAATTGTGCAATAAACAAACAAAAAAATACTGACATAACCTAATCGATTCTAAATGTGTTTATTTTTGAATATATTTGGAGCCCGAACTGCCCGAACCCACTTCTGTCAGTCCTTGAACCAAACCACTTGGATCGGTCCACGCTAAGTACGACAAGAGACTGATGGCACACTTTTGCGCTTGTCAGACGAAGTTTAAAACCAAGATGATTTTATTGCATGATTAATAATTATTAAACTTTACTAAAAAGTGAACTGACTGGGGAACAGCAGAGGCAGCAATAATGCTACGGTTCGCGGCTGAGGTCCAACGCTGGGATTTGCATCAGCAGAAGAGCCCACTAAAGTCCCATCGACAGGTGAAGCTGTAGGAATGGATGGTTAATATATTTCGGAAGATAACCTCGCCCTACTTACTTTCATTGGGATCTAGTGGAGCTCCTGGTGCGGGCTGGGCGTACACCGCCACAAACAGAGCCAGGCAAATCAGGACCAGACGCAGAGACGACATATTGGAATGTTGAAAGTAAAGATTCTGAACTGCTGTCTGCCTGGCCATGCAAGGCTTATATAGCCACGCCGTCGCATGAGCTTATGCTATGCAAATGGCATAACAAATTATCTCAGTCATTAGTGATTTTTCTTCCACAGGCTGCCATCATTATGCCTTATCTTAGAAGTGACGGCAAGGCCATGCTATCATTCTGCTTTTTTTAGCGAATGTTTTCCTAGATATTTAGTGAGAAACACTTATCGGACTCTTCGGCTAAACATGTTTATAATGTATGATTAATCAGGTGCCAGGATTATTTGATTCGTGTAACAGAAAAGTTCACAAAAATATCGATGATTGAGGATATGAATCGATATCTTCAGCCTAAAAAGTAATCGATGTTACTATCGACCTTTCGCCAGCTCTAGATGAGGGGCACGTTTTTAAATAATAATACATTTATTAAAAATAAGTAAAAATGGACGACACCGATGTAATGGAGGTGGATAACATGCAGTGCGATGTCTGCGGCGAGCTGAAATTCCAGGAGCGCGAGGGCTACTACTATTGCATCGAGTGCGGCACCAAAAAGGAACAGCTTAGGGCTGTGGAGATTAACGCCGAAGACACTTTTAACGATACAAAAAATCTCACTACGGTGCGGACAATCAAGCAGCCAAAGGCCATATCGGAGGACAATGAAATAACCTCATGGGAGTTCTACAACTATGTACTGCGTGGCTTCGTGCAGGATCTCCTGAATATAGGGGCCAAGCCGGAACTCAAGCTAATGACACTACAGGTGTGGGCCGCCTACATGGGTCGCATGGAGGTGGCCTTTTGCAAGAACAATGTGATGGGTCTTCCCAAGCTCAATGTGCGCTCCCTGCCCAGGTAAACAGTGCTGGCCCAGCTAAATTTAAGTTAAAGTTTCCCATTAAAATGAAGTCTCCTTTTGCAGAGATGCCCGCATTATTTACAATCACAGGCAGGCCAAGCGAAAGAGAGAGAGGCTGGACAAGAGAAATCTTAGCCATGATGATGAGCGCTCCAAGTGGCGACAGTGGAGGAAAACCAAGGTGATATTGTCATAAAAATGTGCCCAGGCCATGGTCCTAATATTGTTCCTTCAGCGCAAGCTAGACGCCACCGGCTGCAGTAAGAAAGATGCCCCTACAGAATCGACGGCGGGACATAGCATACGTTTGCAGTGGTCCTGGAGAGCACGGAAGACATTGAAGCGACATATGCCACTCAAGCATTTGGACAAGCACAGCGTGGACAGCACGGGGAGCATGCGGTGCCATGGCCTGCGCCCAAAGGCCAAGAATCTCGGCCACTTTGATCGCAATATCTTTCTGCTAAACATCAACAAGGTCTATGTGGTACTGGCCATAGCTCTGAACATGGTCGGAGACGATTATCAGCTGACGGACCTGCTGCGACTGATTGACGAGGAGCATCTGACCAGCCGCTATATCCTGAAATATTTGCCAGAGGATGTGGCGCTGCGCGGCAAGACGCTGATCAAGGAGCTGCAAGTTGGCCACCAAACTGACAAGTGTAGCTACGACGTGAGACTCGGATCAGATATGACTTAAACACGAACTGCTAACTGTCGTTGTTCATTGCAGTTCCTACGACGTCAAGTGGGTTACATGTCGCGCTTTATAGATCTCACTGAATTCCTGACGCCGGACCTGACAGCTCTAACACAGCGCTACGTAGAAGAACTGAGCCTGCCGCCTGCAGTGGCCGACTATGTGTGCCGTCTGATGGATGTCTACCCGCCCGAGTTCAAGCACCTGTGGGATACGTGGACATACCCTCGCTATGAGGCCCGGGTCATGGCCTACATCGTCTACGCCATGAAGCTGTTGTTTGGCCTGGACGATATCAAGGAGAAGAAGATATCCGAGTCTGCCGCGGAAGTGAATGAGTGTCTGGAGAAACTACAGAAGGACCACAAGGACGAGAAAGCGCCTGCCAAGCTGTTCGTCTTCGGGGAGTGGATGCAGTTTGTGGAGCTGCGCAAGGTTTTGGTTTCGCACTACAATCAGAGCTTTGCCCAGCGTTTCGGAGTGGCCACCCATCTTGAGCGGCAGCTCGATGACATCCTTATCAAGGAGCGGAAGCAGGAAGAGCACGACAACAACTTCAACGAGGTGGAGATGACGCCGGCCATGCGCCAGAGCGAGAACATGCGCCACACCTTTGAGTGCCGGCTCAAGGAGAATTACGGAGAGGGCAGCGCTGAGATGACGGCCAAGGACCACATCGAGTTTCAGCCCAGCCTGAAGCCCGCTTGCAGCTACTTTAGCCGCCTTCTCCAGCACGCTTCGCGGCCCGAGGGCGAGGACATGAGCGTACAGATACCCGACTATATGCGCGTGCAGCATTCTGAGCGTCAGCTGGATCCATTTATCGCAAAGACCACGGCTCTGGCCGATTACCTAGGCAAATATGATGTCAAGCTGTGCGTGCAGGAAGTCTCCTGCCAGAAGAACTACCAGAAGGTGGGGATCTTCCAATATTACGCAAAACAAGACCAGAAGTGCACGGAATTCCGTGCCAACTGTGACGTACAGGGCGACGAGTGGATCGAAGGGCTGCGAAAGAAGGAGAAGCGTCCGATCTTTAAGTTCCGCCAGCCTGTGGCCACCTATGGCAGACAGTACAAGCTTAAGATGGAGGAACGAGCGGCTCGCCGCACGAAAATGGAGGCCAATAATCCGTTTTGGAAAATTCAAGAGACACCCAATTACCGGCTGAAACTGAACGACGAGGAGTTATCCCTGGACGATCTTAGTTCTCTGCAAGCCTTTTGACGAGGCGCACATGCAACCGCTGTCGTTTCCGCTGGACATGCCTCGCCGACTCATCAACTCTCGACGCACTCTGACCGATGCCGAGATGATCGCGCCAAAGGAAGAAGCGGATGAGGAGCGGGAGGTGCAGGGGAACACGCAGCTGCTGAACGTGTCCAGTTTCGACATCTGGCTGCTGCACGGCCATATGAACAAATTACCGCAGACGTATCAGCGGGAGCTGCGCACCCTGTTCCCCTGCTCCTTCCGCTGGTTGCTGGAGACCTGCGCCGCAACCATTGGCGTCTGCTGGTCTGTGCTTTACGAGCAGCTGCTCGTCCTGGAGGTAGTATTCCACCATGGCATCGAGGACTGGAGCACGCACAAGGACCACCTGCGGCTCAAGTACAATAATACGAACAAGGACATCAATATGATGACCAAAATATATAGAGACATGTGGTAGAATTTATGAATTCCGCCATTTAAGCATTGAGTCACTAGAATAAGCAAAGACCGGCAAGATCATGTACATCTCTGGTGCTATAAAATTTTCATTTCAAATTGACGGTTTCGCTTGTATAATACGATAGTTTCTCAAAAGCAAATGTATCGATGAAGAGTCACGCGTGAATCAGATAAAATACCGGTGTCATCGTTTGCTAATTACAAACAAACATAAATAAAAGTGACCGTTTAGTTCATTGGTATATTTACGGCATATTTTGAAAATGACGTTTCTGAGGTTCCAGTCACACTCGACAAAACAAATCAAGTGAAATATTTATTTTTCCATATATTAATATACTTTTGAAAATGACCGCCAAACTCATTTACCGCACAAAAAATACTGACATTTTTCGCTCTCAATTCGTGGTGGTTTTTCAAAATTTTCAGCAACATGGGGAAATGAGGAGGCAGCATTGTTGTGCAACTCTGGCACGTTGAATGTTTTGAAAAAAACAGTCGATACTATCGTAATAATATCGGGCTCAAATAATTATTAAAAAACCATTGAAACCTTTTAGGAACTTGTCCATTGTAAAAATGAGATGCCACCTGGGGATTTGTTTACAAATTTGTCTTCGTATTTTATAGCAGCCAATCCAAACATATCAAAAGCGCAACGACTGTAGCTCGATACTATCATGACAGTCTCAAAACCATCGATATTAAAGGCTAGCAGTAAAATATCGACACTATCGATAGTGCCCTCTTTGGTTTGACACCTCTAGCAACAACAAAAACAAAGAGATTGCGACGAACAAAATGCTAAGGGTAAACGAACTGAACAATTAATAATCGATGGAAAAAAACTACTCACCGAACGGCTTCCCCATGTAATTTTTTCACAGGCAAGCGGCAAAAAGGACAGGGACATCTTTGACGAGGTTTGGCCCGATAAGAGGAAGATTGTGCTGAAGCTGTTGCGGCAGGACACGGTGTCGCAGCGCGAATGGCAGGACCTCTTCTTTGGCGTGCACTTTGTGTGCCTGTGGGACGAGAAGGGGGCGGCCAAGATATACGACTGCCTGCAGCAGGACATCGTCGAGTTTATTGTGCACGCCCAGAGCCAGGTGCAGGCGCAGCGGGGCGAACAGGCCCTGCTGGCCACCTACATTGTAGAGTGGCGCAAGTTCTTCACACAGTCCAACTATCTGCCCCTGCCCTTCCGTCAGTTGGAACAGTCGCCGCAGGTGAAACCCGCCTCCAGCTCATCCGCCTCGGGGGCCAGCACCGGTGCGTCCACCTCGAATGCGGCCTCCTGCAGCAATCAGGCGGCCACAAGAAGTTCCTCCGTGAATCCGGCCGCACCCTCCTCTGCAGCAGGCACATCGGGAGCCTCCACATCAGCAGCTTCTGCCACAGCGTCCACCTCCGCAACCGCCTCGACAAGTGCCGCCGCCGCTGCGGCTGCGAGCAATACGGCCAGCTCCAGCTCAAAGAAGAATCCCACGGAGGACAGTCCCGTGCGCAAGCTGATGCTCGACTCGTGGAACAAGCACATCTTCCACGACATCAAACACCGCCTGCAGGACTCGGCCATGAAGATTGTGCACGCCGAGCGAAATGGTGACGCCTACGATGCCCAACTGGTGGTAGGCGTGCGTGAAAGCTACGTGAATCTCTCCTCCAACGCAGAGGACAAGCTGGAGATCTACCGCGAGAACTTCGAGATGGCCTATCTGAAGGCCACCGCCGAATTCTACCGCCTAAAATCCACAGAACAACAGCAGCAAAACGGAGTGCTAGCCTACATGAAGTACGCGGACGCCAAGCTGCGGGAGGAGGAGGTGCGGGCCAAGCGCTATCTGGAGCCCAGCAGCTTCAGCATACTCACCTACACCCTGGTCAAGGTGCTCATTGTGGACCACCTCAATTCGATCATTGCCGAGTGCCCGGCCCTCATTAGGGACTACGAGACGGAGCGTCTCAATCTGATGTTCCGCCTGATGGATCGCGTGCTGCACGGCGTCGGTGTGGAGGCCATGATGGGGGACCTGCAGCGACACATTATGTCCGCGGGTCTGGCCGATATGCTCTCCGCCTCGGACATCATTACTCAGGACTCGGAGAAGTATGTGGAGCGACTGTTGGAGCTCTTCAACAAGTTTAGCGATCTGGTGCGCAATGCCTTTAACGATGACCCACGATTTCTCACCGCCCGCGACATTGCCTTCAAGACGGTGGTCAATGACACCAGTGTGTTCAAAGTAAGCAGATCTCTGCTCAGCTCATCTGGGTCTTTGTCCATTCCTCACACCTGATTTCTCTCTTAGATGGAGCTGCCCACGAGCATTGCCAATCGAGGTGTGAAATTTACGGCACCCGAAAGCAAATGCCCCGAGCTGCTGGCCAACTACTGCGACATGCTGCTCCGTCGCACGCCATTGAGCAAACGCCTGACCAGCGAACAGATCGATGCCCGCCTGCGCGATGTCCTGCTCGTACTGAAGTATGTCAATAACAAAGATGTGTTCATGCGCTACCACAAGGTCCACTTGACGCGACGGTAAGTTGCGAGTTGGTGTTCTAAAATCTCGTAATTTTATTCTGATTTGCATTCCATTGGCACAGCCTGATTCTGGGCACCAGTGCAGACAGCGAAAAGGAGGAAGACATTGTCGAGTGGCTGAGAGAGGTGGGAATGCCAGCGGACTATGTGAATCGTCTGGCGCGCATGTTCCAGGACATTAAGGTGAGTCGCCTGTTGCTTGCTCTCTCCCGTCTGACATTCGTTTAATTTTTATGCCCGCAGGTCAGCGAGGATCTAAATACTCAATTTCGCACTTCGATAAGTCGACATGATGCTATCAATATCAAAATACTCAATGCTGGGGCCTGGGCCCGCTGCTCGGAGCGTGTGTCCGTGTCGCTGCCGATCGAACTGGAGGACTACATACCCGATGTGGAGGAGTTTTACAAGAAGAAGCATTCCGGCAGAAAGCTGCAGTGGTACCATCACATGAGCAACGGCACCATCACCTTTGTGAATAATTTTGGACGCTACGATCTGGATGTGACCACCTTCCAGATGGCCGTGCTGTTTGCCTGGAATCAAAGACAGCACGACAAAATCTCCTACGAGAATCTCCGACTGGCCACCGAGCTGCCAGGCAAGACTTGAAAGCCTTCTTCTTATAAAAACGATTCCCTATTCGGTTTTCTTTTTTTTTCCCCTTGCTTGCAGATCCCGAGCTGAGGCGCACTCTGTGGTCCCTGGTTGCCTTCCCGAAGATCAAAAAGCAAATACTGCTGATGGAGCCGGCGGTTATTGGCTCGCCCAAGGACTTTACAGAGAACACCTTGTTCTATATCAATCAGGAGTTTGCCATTGTCAAGAATGGCAAATCGCAGCGACGTGGCAAGGTACGAAAAAGGTGAACCCAAAGGCTCGCAGCGAAGGCTAAGCAAATGCCATTTTCTTTTTCGTTGGCAGCTCAACCTGATTGGGCGCTTACAGCTCAGCACTGAGCGCTCGCAGCAGGAGGATAATCAGTCCATAGTGCAGCTGCGCATCCTGCGCACCCAAGAGGCCATCATCAAGATCATGAAAGTGCGAAAAAGGATGAACAATGCAGCACTGCAGGTGAGTGCACACGAGTGTACGTTTTTTAATTGAAAAGAGATATTAAACGTATCGCATGATTGATAGGGTGAACTCATCGATATACTGAAGAATATGTTCCTGCCGTCCAAGAAGATGATCAAGGAGCAGCTGGAGTGGCTCATCGAGCACAAGTACATGCGCCGCGACGACGACGACATCAATATGTTCATCTATGTGGCCTAACTCTAGTCTCAGTCGGCCCCCATCCCTACCCTACCCTACCCATCTCTGCAATCATTCCTCCCGTTTCCATTTGCGTTTCCATTCCTCAGCACTCAAGCTCCCCAGAGCGTCTTAATCTCACGCCAAGTTTTTAATCTCAATTCTGTTGTGCTCTAAGCACGCTCTAAGGCCTCTCAGCATCCCGACGTGATCTGTTGGATCACTTGGATAATTGTATTATATGGAAATGTGTGCGTCCTCACAGCATTTATACAAATTGTATTTAAATTTATGTCGCTTATTGTATCTCTGCATGTATCTGTTGTATTCCTGTCTACGTATTTTTATATTTCGGTTCCAATTGAGGCTGCCCGGCAGCATAGATCTAGGTATTATGTCCAACCTATCCCTCCCACTCCCACACACACACACACTCACACACAATAAACCGATAATATCAATCGGTGTAGCGCTAATCTAATCATCTCGCTGTATTCTATGTGTTCAGTTCTTTTTGTTGTTGATTTTTGTCTGCTCTTCTGTTGGATTCGTAGATATTTTTTAATGTTCCAAGTGAGAGAGATACACTCACACTCGCAGGGATTGAAGAAGCTGCTATCCTCTTCAATCAGTCCAGCATGAATGCCTAATCACACACACACACATGCCACACACACACACACACACATAAAATGATCGCGAAACTAAAACTAAATTAGCAATACTTTAAGCCTTAAGTTAATAAGTGAATAAACTTGGTTCTACACAGATAAATGAAAGCGAAACGATGGAGTTTTATTGGAACTCAAACTCGAACCCCCCCAACCCAATATATCTCTTCACTAACGAAAATTCCCTAAACTGTAGGGGCAGGTGAATCCCAACAAAAAAGGAGCAACAAGTTGGCGGTGCAGGGGATAAGTTCAGGGCCCTCGTTGCGCATATACAAAAGTAAATCACATTACCCAAAGGAGAGCTGTGCTGAGCGGGGATTTTCTAGCTGATAAGACAGATGGAATATCGAAGACGGAACGTGATGACGAGGTGATCCCCCCTCGAACGTATTTGCGTTCGCTATAAAAGCGCAAGGTGAGCCACAATCAGGCATCAGTCAGCGTTCGTTCGTCCCACAGCAAACACAAGACAACTACAACCAAACACAGCATGCAGAAGGGAAGCATTCTAATTGTGGCACTTGTTGCTCTGGGAGCCATAGCCGAGGCATCGGCTCAAACAATGCCCTACCACCCACCGCCGACACAGCCACCACGCTGGCGGTTCCGTCGCCAGGTTCTGGGCGGTTCATTGGCATCGAATCCGGCCGGGGGCGCCGATGCCCGCATGGATCTGACCAAGGCATTTGGCACTCCCGAACACAATGCGGTGGTTCAGGCGTTTGCAGCTGGAAACACCCAATCGGGTCCAGCCACCGTTGGCGGAACTGCGGCCTACAATAAGTAAGTGGATCACAAGAGCCATCTAACAGGAGTCTAACGAACTTCCCCTCTTTACCCACAGCCATGGCCATGGTGCCTCTGTGACCAGGACCCACACTCCCGGCGTGAAGGACGCCTTCCAGCAGGAGGTGCATGCCAATCTCTTCAACGACGGCGTACACAATCTCGATGCCAAGGCGTTTGCCTCGCAGAACAAGCTGGCCAAAGGCTTCGAGTTCCAACGCAATGGCGCCGCCCTCGACTACTCCCACATCAATGGTCATGGTGCCAGTGTGACGCACAGCAATTTCCCCGGCATCGGTCGTCAGTTGGGCGCTGAGGCCCGTGCCAATCTCTGGTCATCGGCCGATCGCAACACGCACATCGATCTGAATGGAACGGCCAACAAGTGGATGAGTGGCCCGTTCGCCAATCAAAGGACAGACTTTGGCGCTGGCCTGGGTCTGACCCATCATTTCGGTGGTTAAAGCTGACTTTTAGATGATACTTACAATTTGTCATTTTTTACTTAATTTAATTGAAATAATAAAATTTTGAAACTTTTACCAAGAATCCAATGAAACGGTGAATGCATCTGGCTGCTATGACACATGAAAGCTGTCTGCCATGAAACCAGAATAAAACTTCAATCAAGTATAGCAATAATGCCTTATTGTTTATTTAACCTAAAAGTCAAAGGGGGGCGGTAAATCAAGTGGGTTGCTGTGACAAGGATCCTTAAAAATAGGACATACATTGTGGCTCGAATCGAATTGCGATTTCCAAATAAATACACATATATCGAACACATATTAAATATCCCTTTAAATGGGACGGGACACACAAATTAGTAATCAATGGAAATGACATGATAAAACAAAGAGTGAGAACCGAATGACATGGTAATAAGTAAAGACGATCTTAAAATTGGACATGGACGTACATAAATTATACGAATTAAAAGGTACCCTACCCTAGGCTAGGTGGCACTACCAACTATGCCATAACTTATGATCCTACGGCTAAAATACTATTGAAGCGAGCATCTGATCTGTTTGCGCTGATATTTCCATTGTGAGCTGGTTTATCTGCGCTTGCGACCCTTCTTGTAGCCCTTGCCATACCAACCCGCCTGAGTGCGTGCCAGCTTGCGGGGGAAACTCGTCGTCAGCTGCTGGCGACGCTTGGCCGTCTCCGCTGCCGCAATGTGCGCAAGGGAGATGTTCTCGTCGTACTCGTCCTCATCGTCGCTGGTCGGACAGCATTCGCAGACGACAAAGCGGCCGCTGCGAGCGCGCTTCTTGTGCTTGCGTTGGTTGAGGTTCCACTGGCGATAGAACTGGCAGTCCAGCTCGGCATACCGATCGAAGCAGAAGCCGCAGCTGGCGGCCGAGCGATTCATGGCGAAGTTCGGCACCACCTGCGAGTTCCAGATGTTGAGATCCTCTGGCGGAGGTATGAGGATGCTGTGCAAACCGGAGTACGCGTACTTGGCGTCGTACCAGCTGGGCAGTTGGCGGAGTAGCTCCTCGTCGTTATGCTGCCGCAGCATGTCCATCTGCGACAGCTCGTTCTCCTCGTCTTCTTCGGTGGTGGAGTCCGCCGAGCAGGTGGCTCCATCGCTTTGGATCTGTATATTGAGGGCCTGGAACACGGGTGGCAGTATGTGCTTCGGTTCGATGAAGGGTGTGGACAGAGGCGCCCCGATGGGCACCAGCGGCGGCAGCTGAACGGGCTCCAGAAACAGTTCCACAGGCAGTTGGCAGAGACTCGGCAGACTTGGTCTGGGACTTGCGTCCAATTGGGTCTTCTGAATAGCGACTAGTTTTGGCAGTTCCATGCTCTCCACTTTCAGGGGGATCCCCGTCTTGATCCCCGTTTCCATATCGAATTCCACCTCCTCCTTGAGCGAGAGCGGTTCCAGTTTCGGCAGCAGCTCCAGCAGCTGCATCTCCTGCTTCACGGTGGTAAGGAGGAGGGCGTCATCGTGGTTGGGGCTGATGTCCAGTGCTTCCTCCAGCTTCAGTTCAGTCTCCACTTTGATTGTTGTCTCCTCCGCCACCAGCAGCAGGGCAGAGCCCGGCCCAGAGCCATTGCCCAGCTTGAGTTCTCCATTGGAGGTTGGTTCTATCTTGACCTCTGCATCATTCCCGTTTATTAGGCTGGAGCATACGCTCCTCGCATACTTTTGACGCAGGTCGAGGTTCGTCTTGATGCGTCTTCCGTTCTTAATGGGAGTTCGGATGCGCGGCCCCTTGCCTATGGGCAGATCGCTGAAGCTGCAGCTTTCCGTGGAGATTGTCGAATCCTGCGTCTCCTCGGTGGTGGTGGTGAAGGCCTCGTCTTCGTCGGCATTCTTCAACAGCGGCTGCGTGAGGGTGTGCAACTCCTCGGGCATCAGAAGCGTGGCGTGGGCAAAAATGGGATCCTTCTCCTTGGTGTACACCGGCACCGCGATGTTCAGCAGTTGCATCAGCTGGGCCATTACGCGGTCGCATTTGCCGTTGATCTTGATGCTGGCTATGTTGTCCTTGGGCGTCCACTGAAGATTCACCACGCAGATCTTGGCCCGCTGGCGCGCCGGCTTGTCCATCTGCCACAGCCAGGTGTACTTCTTGAGCACCTTCAGACTGGAGCCCAGGCAGAGGATCACGTCCGCCCGCTCCGAGTGCTGCGTGGCCCCCGTCCAGTTGAGCGGCCATTTGAGGTTTCCGCGCTCCCCAAAATGAACTATGGTGTCGTACAAGGGCTCCGAGCAGCGGTGGCACAGCCGGTGCGTCTTGTGGCAGTAGCGTGCCGTCATCTCCGTGGTGTCGAACTGGCGCCAGTAGACGGAATTCGGCTTGCAATGCTTGCACACCTCCACGTACATGTTGCCGTGGATCTCGGAGAGTGAGTGGCGCGGCAGACCCGATCGCAGATGCAGACCGTCGCAGTTCTGCGAGACAACATGGTGGAGCAGACGGCGACGGTGCAGCTCGTAGAGGGCCATGTGGGTGTAGGTGGGATTCGCACTGGACAGATCATGCTCTCCGATGTCCTTGCCCTTTTGCAGCAGCGTCCAGATTCCCTTGCTGCCACGGTAGTCGGGAATGAGGGCGGCCGTGCTGATGCCAGCGCCCGTGTAACAGATGAGATGCTTCGCCTGGGAGATGATGTTGGCCAGCTGCTCCACCTTGGCCTCGATAACGTGCGGGGCATCCTCCTTTTCGACCACCCGCTCCTTGTAGATCTCGACGCGTTCCTTTCGCTTCTTTGTGGCCTTTACCATGTCCGGATGCTTCTCCAGAAACTGGCGGTCATCGACTGAGCGCAGGGAGTCGCATTTTCGTAATATTTGCGAAACCTGATGGAAAGGAATAATCATTGATTAACATCGAGGAAACACAGATACACACGCTCAGATACAATTGCAATCACTTGCATGTGTGTGTGGGGGTGCGCAACTAATTACCTTTCGCATAGCATCCTTTCGACGCCGCTTCTCGTTGTCCTTCTTAGCAGGATTCACTTTCGCCCGCGTTATATAAGATTGCGCCACATCCGCACTGTGCTCCGGCAGCCCCACGTCCTCGTCCATGACTAGCCACCGTCCTCCGGGCTTTAGTTTCTGGAAATCCAAACTAAAAATGCTCCCCAGCGAGCGCACAGGGGTTGGGGGGAAATTTGGCAACAAAATGTGTGCCGCTGCGAGTAGTGTGAAAAGTTTTGGCAGCGCGCACACTTACATTTTATTTGCCCTGCACCCCTCCATTTCTCAGGACGTTAACAATTACTTGTTTTATGGTTTATTGCATATATATTTATAAATGTTTTTTGTTAGAAAAAAGGTAAACAACTATCGATGTTACAGTGCGCGGCAATCGAGCATTTTATGGTCATCGATGTTTCAGGGATGCATAAACCAATTCAGTGACTTGTCGATTGTTTGCACTGCAAGCAGTGACAGAAGAAGGAACCGTTTCTACAGCATAAAATATCAGCATCAGTGACCGTTACCACTAACCATACTGTATATACAGATGTGCATGTGCCAGTTCATACAACGAAAGTGACGCAGCTGAGGTTTCAGCGTACGGTCCCAGGTCTTCGGCTCTGGGACCGGCCGTGTTTGGCTCTGGGACCGACCGGGTTCTGCATTCTAGCTTTTACATTTTTCCCTTTATTTTAAATTTTTGGCAGCGATCAATTATTATTTTTCGTTTCATATCAGTCAGCTTTTGTCAGAGAGCAATTCAACATTTATCGTTTCATATCAGTCAGGTTTTGTCAGCGAGCATTTACAACTTTATTTTAATATCAGTAAGCTTTTGTCAGCGAGCAATTATAGTTTTTTGATTTCATATTAGTCAGCTTTTGTCAGCGAGCAATTAGAATTTTTCGTTTCATATCAGTCAGCTATTGTCAATGACAAAAAAATAATTTTTGGGTTTTTTTTAAATTTGTATTACATTTTTTCTACATTTTTTCGTTTTTCCTAAATTTTTACATTTTTTTTAAATTATTCCTACATTTTTACAAATTTCCTAAATTAAAAAAAAATTTTTTTGTGCAAATGCCGTCAGCAAGGTGCGATCAGATTATAGCCAGAAACCCCCCATCACCCTGCCTTAGGATCTCCACAAACTTTTAAAACTTTTTTAATCAAACTAATCTAATCAGAGGTAGATTTCCACACTATGCAGCATCATTCTCAAAACTTGGCCATCGTTTGTGTTATCCAATCCAGATAGCGAAAGACGCTCGTGTAGATGCCGGGAAGTCCTGGCGTGCCACAGGACAGACCTGCCGAAGTAATGCCCATCACATGATACATGCAGGGATAATTCTGATGGTACATTAATAACGGACCACCAGAGTCCCCGTTGCAGGTATCCTGAGCCCTATCAGAGCCAACGCACACTTGAGTAGCGGCATCGAATCCGTGGGGATATTCCTCAAGTTGTCGTGAGAGAATCTTCTTGCAAATCTGGAAAAAAACATGGCATCGGATCGGTATCTTCAATACAATGATGGATAACCCATACCGAATCCTCGTAGCGATCCAGTTTCACTTTGAGTAGCTTCGCGGAGGGTTTCACAGCAAACCCCGTGCTTCCCCAGCCCACAGCTATGAAGGAAATGAAATAACGCTCATCGACAAAGGGCAAGCAGGCGGGATGCTTGTAGAGATCGAATACGACATCCTCTGACAGCTTGACCAGTCCGATGTCATGGTAGAGCTGTGGATCCTCATAGTTCGGATGTGTTTTGTAGTCCGCCACGTTGTAGTCCCGTGGGGCAGCATCATCTTCAAACGTGTCAAAGTCCAGCTCGCCGAGACGAACCACATTTACCTCGCCTCTGCAGCAGCAGTAGAAAAGATAATTTATTTCTTCATTCAGTTTATTAGCTCAGTGTCACTTACTGTTCCGATTCCAGGCAGTGGGCAGCGGTTAGAACGAAGCGTTCACTTATCAGTGTGCCGCCGCAGAACCAATCAATATTCTGGTCCCAGCTCTAGGCGACGTCCGAGCCGTGCCATAGGTGGAAACTCCTTGGGATTGGCCGGATCCCCACCCACAATCAACGGCGTATAGCTGCGGCAATTGTCCACAGTTTGTCGCTGAATAGGTGCTCCGGGCAAGAGAAAACTGTAGGCTATCGTCTCTTCGAACACGCTCTGTTTGAGACTGGTGCAAGCTGTAAAGGGAGTGTAGTCGCCTCCATGGATGAGGTGAGACCATCAGGAGATCGGGTCACACTTACAGCGCACAATATCCGAATGTAAATGTGAATTTTGGCCAAAACCGCATGGCAGTTCGCTAAGCAGCAGCGACACCAGCAAGAGAATCATCTTCGCCACAGATTTGATTGCGATTACTTTGCTCAGCCGCTAATCAAAGCGAGGCAGGCGGGTCGCCTACCGCGCAGAACGGGTTTCGAATCAGTTATTCATCGCCGAGCAAACAGATTGATCAAGCAGGCCCCAGGCCATCGCATTGCTAAATTGGTAAGACAAACAGAATTTCCCTTGTTCCCGAATTCCAAGAAAACAATTCAACTTCCATAGTTCCGATTTGCTTAGCTTGTTCCCCGTACAGATGTGGTCTATAATTAGCATGGAATGGAACGTGGCTGTTACGATCTCTTGGCCATCTCCGCTTTAATCCAGTCCAAGTATTGATGTACACGCGTGTAGAGGCCTGGAAAGTCCGGAGTGTCGCAGAAATTTCCAGTGGAGGTGATGCCCATCACATGGTACATGCACGGAAAGTCCCTGTGATATGTCAGCACCGGGCCACCAGAGTCCCCGTTGCATGTATCCTTGTGTTCCTTGGAGCCGATGCAGAGCTGGGTTCTGGCGTTGTAGCCGTTGGGCAGCTCCTCGTTTGGCTCGGACGTGGTGCTGCATCGGGTGCCATAGTTATTCAGACGCACCTTCCTGAGCTTCTTGGAACTTTCGCTGACAACCTTTACCTGACCCCAGCCGATGGCAATAAAGGTCTGATCGCTGGCGCCATCGTGAAAGGGCAGACACGCCGGATGCTTGTACTCGTTGAAGGTGACGGGTCGGCTCAGTCGCAGCAGGGCAATATCATTGTAAATGATTGGATGAGCATAGCCAGGATGCACCGTGGAATTGGCCACGCAAAAGTCCTCCGGATCGGCATCGTCCTTGTCGTTGTCAAATTCCAGTTCTCCCAGCCGAACGACATTCACCGCCCCACTGCAACAGAGAATCGTTTAGAGATAACCAGCCCCCCTGCACTGCCTGATAGATACTGACTTCTCGCTGTATAGGCAGTGGGCCGCCGTGAGAACATGTTGATTGCTGATCAAGGTGCCGCCACAGAACCAATTTATTTCGTTATCTTCATCGCGATTACCCAAGCGTGCGGCATGGGGAAACTCCTTGGGAAGTGCGGGTCCTCCGCCGATAATCAGGGGCGTGTAGCTGGTGCACGTGTCTCTGGTCTTGTAGATGACCGGTGCATTCGCATAGAGCAGACTGAATTCCGACGTCTGCTCGAACACGCTCTTTTTGTAGGCAGCGCATGCTGTAGGGTAGAGCAGTCGCCATTGTTTCAGAATCGATTATAATCGCTGAGTACTCACATCTGACTAGATCCTGATCCAGGGCTGCACTCCAGTCGGCTGCCAGCACTAGCAAGGCAGCTCCCAGCTGGAAAATCTTTATTGTGAACGCAGTTTGCATTTCCCTGTCACTCGTTTCGTGTTCGTACACTCGCAACGCTCTGGCAGCTACTGAATGTATCTCAATCAATCGACGGACTCCAGCTGTGATCTCTGCGAGGTTATCGTCCAGCGAGAGATTGCCTGATGATAGGGGGAGGGAAAACCCGGGACTATATTGATTATAAATCAAATATACGCAATTATTATTATGCAACCGATCTTTAGAGGTACATCTTGGTCATCTTTAAGCCGGTTTGCATATAGGAAAATCAAAAGCTAAACTCTTGACAATCCAAACGACAGAACACATCTCTCGTTGATTGTAAAAATAGCTAATGAGTAATGGACTCTGAATATCAGTTTCAAACCGGTTCGCCGTTCTTCCTGGTTCTCAAACAAACATAAAACACACAACACACAAAAAGAGATAGAAATTGATAACATGATAATGTATTTGTTGCCCATACGGACTTTGCTTCCACTACATACTATAAACGGAATAAATCTCCTTCACTTTAAGCGGTCCTCGCCAGCTGCTGCTTGATCCAATCCATATAGTAATGGACCCTAGTGTAGAGGCTTGGAAAGTCGGGAGTATCGCAGAAATTGCCAGTGGAGGTGATGCCCATTACGTGGTACATGCAAGGATAGTCCTTGTGGTAGGAGAGCACCGGGCCACCAGAGTCGCCATTGCAAGTATCCTTGCTTTCGGGAGAGCCAATACAGAGTTGGGTGCTGGCGTTGTAGCCGTTGGGCAGCTGCTCGTTGGGCTCCACGCTAGTGAGGCAACGCTGTCCGTAGCCCCGCAGCTGGACTTTCAAGAGCTTATTGGACTGATTCTGGGCAAATTTTCGAGCACCCCAGCCAATGGCAATGAACGTCTCGTGGCGTTCGCCATCGTCGAAGGGCAGACAGGCGGGATGCATGTACAGACTGAAGTTGACCGCTCGACTCAGCCGAACGATGCCAATGTCATTATAGAGGGCTGGGTTATTGTAATCCGGATGCATCGTGGAGCTTAGCACTTCAAAGTCCTCCGGCTCGGCATCGTCCTTGTCGTTATCAAACTCCAGTTCTCCCAATCGGACCACATTCACCGCCCCACTGCATCAAAAGAGAACATTTAATATTTAGATCGAGAGCTGAGATCCTCCTGATACCCACTACTCGGTGTAGAAGCAATGGGCTGCTGTGAGCACTAGCCGATTGCTTATCAAGGTGCCGCCACAGAACCAATTCGTTTTGTTATCAGCATTGCGATTGCCGAGCCGCGCCGCATGTGGGAATTCCTTGGCTTCGGCCGGAGATCCGCCCACTATCAGAGGTCGCGAGCCATGGCAGGAGTCGACGGTCTCGTAGGTGATGGGTGCATTGGCAAAGAAGAAACTGATGGGCACACGCTCCTCGAACACTGTTCGCTTAAAAAGTGTGCAAGCTAAAAGAAGCAAATGCTAGCGATCATTAAAAATATATCGGTGGGATCATACCTTGCTGAGCGGCTCGATCCGGAGTCTGGCTGAGCACAAGGGTGCCAATTCCGCTCAGAGAAAGCATCAACAGCACCGAAGCAAGCAAGCGCATCGACATAGTTATGAATCGTCGATGAACTGCATTAAAAGACGACCGGTTGACGACTGATCGCTCACGAACTGCGCAGCAGAGAACACCGCTCCGCTCAGAACGAATCTCTTACATTAATCAGAGAATCAGCGGACAATCAGCTGCTTCCATAGATACCTGTTTTCTGTACGAAATAAGCCTTACATTTATCTGACACACAGTTCTTTGGCTTAACATTTATATTGCTTCTGCTAATATAAAAAGTTTAACAGTCTTAATATCTAAAGAGGAAAGCTAACTAATTGAAGTGTATTCCTTCCGAGTTAAAGGTCAGCAGGAGACGCATGAAATCATCTATGTCCATAGATCTCGCACGGGATGTGGCCATGTCCAGTTCCTCTAGAATTCGGATGACCTTTTCCTGCATATTAAAACCCTCTTCGAGGGGCTGCAAGATACAAATGATATGGAATGCAGCTATTTATTTAGGTTTGAATGCTTGCCACCCACCTCGTTCCTCAGCGAGCGATACAATTTGTAGTTCTTCTCGAGCATTTCCATCACGGAGCTCACTTTGAAGGTGGCAGCGAGAGTCTTGTTTTTGCGCAAAAAGGCAATGCGGGTGAGGCCATCCCATTCGGTAAAGTTCACCGGGGGTGGGGGATTTTTCGGCTCCAGGCGCACCACACTCGACTCTACCTTTGGCGGCGGCCTGAAGTTATTCTTGCCCACCTTCATGAGCATGTCGACGCGGGCAAGCAGTTGTGTGTTGATGCTCAGACGGCAGTAGAGCTTGTCGCCCGGCTTGGCCACTAGACGCTGGGCGAACTCACGTTGAAACATGAGCACGGCACAGCGGAAGAGGGGCCGGTGCAATAGGAGCTTGAATATCAGCGGCGAACTGATTTGGTACGGCACATTGGCAATGCACAGGTCGAAGAAGGGCAGCTCCGCCTTCAGGAAATCACCGATTAGCACCTGCAGCTTGGGTTGCATCGGTGTGGACTGCACACGCTTTTGCAACTCGGCGGCCAGGCGGGTGTCGATTTCACAGGCAATCACCTTCTTCGCCTTCTCCAGCATGCGGACAGTCATGTTTCCCGTACCGGGACCGATTTCCAGCACCACATCTGTGGGTCGCAGAGCAGCCTTCTCCAGCATGGTGGTTATCACCAAGGGGTTCTTTAAAATATGCTGCCCGAAATCCTTGTTGAATACAATTCCTGTCATGAAACACGGTTAGAAGTGGAATTGGTTGGTTTTTCCAAGGATTGAACATACCCTGCTTTTGCACTTCATTGTGCACGCGGCTCTTCTTCTCTGTCTTTACTTTTGGCATTGTTCAAACTTGTGTTTTTGCCTGTAAATTGATTAAATTGTCGAAAAAATAGTACAAATCGTGCTTTGTTTTGAACATGTGCAATTTAGGGATGCTATCAGCTTTATCGATAGACAAAATATACCACAGAAATATACCGGAACATACCGTAAATATACCGAGAAGTATATCCCGCTGCGATTTGTGAAATTCAAAACGATTTGGCGGGACGTTTACATTTTTCATAGGTGTTACCTCTTTATTTATTAATTAGTTTTCACTTAAAATTATAAATCAATTTTTGATGTTTTAATTTTGGTATCTTTGGTTATCTTCGCACATCGGTACATTTTTTTTTTTTTTTACCATTTATTTAAGATCTGCTTTAACATTTCACATTTCTTCCTTTCTTGGCTTCATTTTTTGTTTGTTTTAATATATAATTTTTTTGTGTTTTTACAACATATCAACTGTTGACTCTTGACTTTACCTTTACAGTTATTTATCTCTTTTGTTTAAACATAACTTAACTTTATTTATGCTTTCTCCCAATTATAGTTTGGTTACTTCTTCGGCATTTTGTTTGTTTGTTTGTTTTGTTTTAGTGTGTGTTCTGAATACTTTCTGTTAATTAATATTACTTTTGCAATGACTCTTCCTCTTACTACGCCTCCTGCATCATCTCTTTCAGTTTGTTGCGCTTTGCTTTGTACGCCATTCAATAAATAATTCAATATATTTTGTTCTTAGTAGTTTCTGTAGTTAACAACTTTTAGACAATGATTAGGGGGCTGGGCAGCCGTTAATAATCCTTCGAGTGTATGTTTGTATGTGTGTTTTTTGTTTAAGTATCTAAGATGCGAAAGGTACATGAAAAAGTTGCACATATGTATGTATCGGTTGTGTGTGTTTGTTCTTGTCCAGAGAAACGTTAGCTAAGCTGGATCTGATTTGTGAGAGCTCGTACATACAATACAGAGTTATATGTAGTACTGGCTGGATCGCTCTCCGGGAGCCCTTCTTCTTTGGCAAGCAATGACTTTTGACCTATTATAGCGTTTGTGTTTCTGTGTGTCTAGCAGATTGAGAGTGGGGGAAGGGAGCATTTGCATTGATTTGCTTTGCATATTTGAAGAGTGAGCTTATAGCTAACATTTGGTTTCACATTTCCCTATAATATTTTACTTGTTTCAGGTTCCGCGATTTGTGCTTTTCTTTTCATTTTTCCCATTTCCCATTTCCCTTGCCTGTTTCTGTTTCTGTTCCCACTTCCCTTCCATTCTTTCTAGCCTTACTTCTTTGTATCTTGTGTGTGCTTCTTCTCGAGAAAAACCAACAATATTTTCTATTCTGTTTGCTTATTCCCTGACCTGATCTGACCTCTACTGACCAATGGACTCTATACTCATATAAATAAATCATGTTGGCTGGATGCGTATATCTGTGAGAGTTTTGCTCTATTTGTTGTATATTTTGTATCATTTTCTTTCTTTTTGTTTTGTTTTTTAATTGAATAGGGCTACTATTTTTTCTATACTTTTCAATCTTCTCAATGGCCGAGATCGTCTAGCGATTGAGCTCATTGTTTTATAAAATTATTCTTTTATCTTTTGTAACATTTTTTTTTGTCCCATGTCTTCTCCTTATTCTTTTCTTAATTTTTTTTTTGAGTGTTTTTCTTTTTGTTTTTTTTTTGTATTTTTTTGTTTGTTTGGTAAAATGCGTTTTTGAGAATACTTTAGGTTAACATTTAAATTGTAAATGGGTAACTAGCGCTTACGCAGGGCTTGCTATTTCACAAATACATATTATTATTATTATTATTAGACACTGGGCGTTCATTATTACATACAAATCTTGTGTGTTTTATGCCTATGCCCCTGACTCTGCATTTTTGGTTTTACTTTTGTATTTTTTGTTTAGTTAACAACGCTGCTTATAGTTAATAAATCTCCTGTCCTTGAAGGGTTCTTGGCTAGCCATTCCTTCCATTATAATTTTAAGTATATATTTTGTAGTGATTTCTTTTAGCAGAATTCCTTTTGCTCTGTGAATAGATTGACAAACATAAAACGGAAACAAATCGAATTTGCCGCATCGCATGAAATGTGTCGTATATTAAATAATAGGAATAACAACATTTAATTAAAAAAATTAACAAATTTCGATGCGTTCTCCCAAAAATTTGTTTCGAATAGAATTTAGCTTTGAGTCTTTGGCTTTAAAATCAACATATAATAATCGTTAATATTGTATCTCTCGTCTCGTCTCGTTTGTTCTCCTCCTCCTTCCATATAATTTCATTGTTATTTAACTTTTGTTCGGCTTTCTTTCATTACGCTAAGTGTTTTGTTTGTTTATAGGTATAAATATGCCTTTAGTTTCACAATTTTATTTACTTTATGTATGGATATTATATATATATATATATAATTTGTTTTTTTTTTTGTTCTCCCCTCTTTCTTCTGCTTACAGACTAAACACGTTTCTTGGTTGTATTCATAATTTGTTTTGTTTAGTTTTTTTTTTTTAGTTTTTAGCATACATAAATTGATGTGAATTTTATAGACATTTGTTTGTTTTATTTTAGCTTTATTTTCTATGATTAGTTAGCTTTACTTTCTCTTTGTTTTGTTGGTAAATTGTATGCGTTTGTTTTTAGGATGTTTTGGCTTGATTTTTGCGTTTTTGTTTAATGTTTTAGTTTTGTTTTTTTTTTTTTTATAAATATTTGTATGTATAACAATAAGGTTAAATTTTAAAATAATATCGCTTTAATACTTGAGAAGGAAGTTGTGCAAGATTTCAAATACATACAAAAAAACAAATTGAAATAAATGTATGTATGTATGTATTTATGTATATGCTTTGGGGTGGGGGTATTTGTTTTATAGACGGCACGTTGCGGAGCGGCACATATGTGTGATGTACATATGTGTATTGGGTGTGTGTTTTTTTTTTCTTAGAGGTTCCCTTGAGATTCGCTTGGAGCAAGAGCTAAGCTTGGACGCTGTCTGGGCCGTCTTTATGCCTGCCTTTAAGTGCGAAACTTGAGATTCGGCACGTTAAACAATCAAACAAACAATTAATCAATAAATAACTAATAACAAAATGCACTTTGAGCCACAATTGCAGCCCACAGGGGCATTGACTAGATGGGTTCGGGTGCGTGGCGGGGCGGGTGGCGAGGCGGTGGATTGGCATGGCAAACAACATAACTTCAATAAAATACAATACAATACAATAGAATACAATAAATAAATACAATTCAAACTTTCTAAGCGGCGGAGGCAGGCTCCAAGAGTAGCTGTAGCTTGAAGCTTAAAGCGGAAGCGAAAGTGGAAGTGGAATCTGGATAAACTTAACAATTTCTTGGTTCTTTCTGCCTGGTGCGCATCATTCAAGTAGTCGAAGCTAAGCAGCAGCTTTGGCACTGGTTCTTGCTTGTCGAGATGGCTATGGCTATGGCTCTGGCTGACTGGTGACGGGTGACTGGCTGACTGGTGAAGGGTGACTGGTGACAATGTGTGTGATAAATCAACAGTATTTTACTTGCAATGTTTCACTTCTCTGATTCGAACCTAGGATTTAGAACGAAATAATGACAACGAATACAACTGGAAAACAGACAACAATGAAGCGTTTTCATCGCGAAACAATACAAATAGTTTTGCATGTGCTAGGGATATACGCTAGAGGAATACGCTAGACGCTAGATGCTAATGGTAGATGATAGATGGCTGATTCTAGATGACGGCACAGTTCGATCTGTATGTCCACCCAATTTAAAACTAACTCACTGACTGACTGACTGACTGATCTATACGGACCGGCCCCCTGGGATGGGTGGAGCTCAACTTGTGTCGGGTTATTGTTATTTCGGCGGATCAGATCGGATCCGGTGCCTCCAAAACTGAAAGGGAAAATGAACAACAATCGTTGGGCCCTAGTAGACTTTGCGCTCTGGTCCAAACTTGGGATTGACAAAGGAGAAGCCAGCGAACTCGTCCTGGTTGATGCAGCGTATGACCTCGTTCCCGATGGGTGTCAGCACCGGATCCTCCTTGGTGAACTCCGCATCGAAATTGTTGGCGTCGCGAGGATTTTTCTACAGTTACAAAAATGTTAAGTCAAACTGTAAGGGGGAAAATGATTTCTCATAGCTTACCATTTTTGGTCGGAATGGTGGCTTTATGTTGCGCTTCTCCAGCTCCTTCCAGTCAAGCTTATTGAAAAATGGATGCTTGCGTATCTCGTTCTCATCGCCAGTGCAGCCCAGCCGCTGCTCCGGATTCTTGGTGAGAAAACCTGCACAGAATGAGTCATTGGATTAGCACGAGCTGACGAGAAGCTGATTGCAAATCATACCCTTTAATATGGAAACGGCTTCGCGGGACAGCCAAACGGGATAGAGGACATCGTCGTGCATGATCGAGTCGAAGAGCTCGTCCTCATTGTCGGCCTCGAACGGCGGCTGGCCGGCCATCATCTCGTACATGAGCACGCCCAGCGCCCACCAGTCGACGGAGGCGCCATACTCCTGCTCCTTGAGTATCTCCGGGGCAATGTAGTCGGGTGTGCCACAGAACGTTGTGGTCAGCATGCCATTCATGATGCCCTCCTTGCACATGCCAAAGTCGGCCAGCTTGCAGTGCCCCTCCTGATCGAGCAGAATGTTGTCCAGCTTCAGATCGCGATAGATGACACCGTGGGTGTGAAGGAATTGTAGCGCCAATGTCACCTCCGCCGCATAGAAGGCGGCACGGGTCGCCTCGAATCGACGCGCCTTCTGTATTTGGAACATCAAGTCGCCGCCATTTACGTACTCCATCACGAAGAACAGGCGGTCCGGAGTCTGAAAACAGGAATGTAACGCAGTCAGGAAGGGATGGTTGGCGGCCAACGCCAGGATGCGCTTCTCCGTCATGGTGCAGTCCACATCGTCGTCCTGGATGATGGCATCCTTCTTCAGCACCTTGATGGCATAGATCTCGTCGGTGCCCTTCTTCTCGGCGAGCATCACCTTGCCGAACGAGCCCTTGCCCAGCACCTTGATGAAGTTAAAGTCCAGCAGCGAACACTTGCCGGGGCGTGTGTCCCCGGTGGCTCCGCCCACGGCCAGGCTCATACAGCTGCTGCTGTTATATCCGCTGGTCAGCGTGCTGGTGGAGGTGGCCAGGCTGTCCGCCGACATTGTGCCACTGCGGAACGAAGCACCGGGCACATTGTCCCCGTCGCCGCCCAGCGAGGCGCCGTAGTTATCCTCGCCACCCTGCTGGTTCAAGTACTTGGAGCGGCGCGGCTGCTGGCCCTGCTTGTCCGGCGAGATGCCCAGCGAGCTGAGGATCTCGGCCATCTGCTTGGTGTTTATGCCGCACGTGTTGGCCACGTTCTTCTGGCAGCGCTTGTGCACATTCATGCAGCAGGTCTCGCACTGCAGGCCCTGCTTGATGAGTCCGTAGAGCAGCGAGCCGCAGTGGTCGCAGAAGGTGAACCGCTTGTAGCTGTGCACCACAAACCGGTGGGGCACATTGACGTTGAATCTCTGGCCGGCAGGCACCACCTCCACTTTGGTCTGCTGCTAGAGACAAGAGTGATTGGGGAGGGTTACCTTTGATCTGAGTGCACATGGGAGAGTATCGGGTTGCTTACCTCGTCTCGCATGCCCGGACACTTGGACACCACGGACAGATGACATTTTTTATGTACAACTAAGGTGCAGACTAGAAATGATGAGGAGAGAGAGAGAGAGAGAGAGAGACCAAAAACAACGATATATCATTAATATCTCCACTCGGAATTGGGCAACTGAATGCTGGATGGGAATGGATCCTTCATCATCTGGCATAGCAGAGCAGAGCATTGCAGAGTGCATAGCAGATTGCATTTTGCAGCTTATGGAGAAACTCTAGACATACGAATAAATGTTTTTGTTGTATATATTTACAGGATATCATATCGTTTACTCAACAAGCTCATTGAAACATTCAGGGTTAGACACAAAAAATCTCCCATTGGTGGCATTAAATGCGATTTGAATCTGCATCAAATATCACCATTAAGAGTGCATATATTAAAGGTATATGTATATTAATTAGTCGAAATCTTTGAGTAATTGTGTGATTTCTTTGGTGCAAAATTGGATTATTCACATGTTGTGTGTGTTCAGGTCAGGTGAAGTTTAGTTGAGTTTTGAAATTATTGAGTGCTCTGTGGCTGTGCCTTGTGACTGTGCGTCAATTAGTGTTCGTTCAGGTGTACACAAAAGTTTTTTTTAATCACAACATTTAGATGCTTCGGGCAGATATCGAAAACAAAATTAAAACTTTTATAAGACTTATTTTTTTTTTGGACATCAATAAATAATAAGTGTAACACAAGAGAGAATAGGACCTTCTTCGGCTTGCCCGAAGCTTTGAAATATTCTTTGATAAATTCCTAACTAAATTGATCTAAATTCAAAAAGTTGACCCTACTGAAATTTGGTTTCATGTTGGATCGTTTTTCTACTTATTTAATGCATGCAATCAGAAAGAAAAAGTATAGAAAATTCATTGATCTTAAAACCTGAGATAAGATTGGGGGGAGGATAAAATAGATACACAGACGAACATGGAACTTCCCTTCTTATTCTTATAGCAAACTGAATATATCCCGGGATAACAACAAATATGTAGGGTATGCAAGGATCCCTAAGGCTTGAAGATTGGGTTACAATTACAACGGACTTTTCCCTGACAGACACACAAATTAGTATAGCACGACGTTCAGTAGTTCATTCTCTCTTTGCTAAATGAAAGAAGGACAATGCAATGTGATGGCAAAGCAATCGATTAGTAGTGGTGCAGAGCGGACAGGACCAGTGCCAGGATACCAGACAGAGACAGTCCAAAGAGAGAGAGATAGAGAGTGGACGAGAAGGTGCATTGATGCCAGAGTCCAGACTGGACAATGCTGAACACGTGCAGCCACATCTACATCCATCCAGCCACATCCACATCCAATCAATAAAAGTATTTATCCCTTTTGTTTCATAAGGTAAAATAAAACAATATATGCAAGTACATAAGTAAAAATGCAGCTAGACGAACAATATCCAGATGCTATTGTTCCTTCAATCGAATAGCAACAGCATCAACAACGACAACGACAACAACGACAACAACATGGACAAACGACAACAGCAAACAACGAATAAAATGAGTAACGAACAACGAATTACGAACGTAACAAGCAAATGCAAAGTGATATGGATAATGGGGGGGGTGGTGGAGCGGAGCTTATTTTGAAGGCTCTCCACTCCTAGAGCTGCAAAGCACCAGGGCACCCAGGGACCCAGCAGGATCCAGGAGGACCCGTTGGCTCTGGTTCCGTTTAGTTTGAAGCAAAACACATACCTTGACATTGATAGCCTTGTTTACCAATTCCCCTGCAAAAAGGCAAGAAATTCCATGGCTATTGTATGTATATATATATTTTTTTTTTTTTGGTAACTGAATGAAGATTGTGTGTGTTTGTGTGTGTGTGATGTGATGTGGTATGGTTTGGTGTGTGTGTATGAATGAGATGGAAGAACCGCCAGTGGAAACCCAAAAGAAAATCAAGCATGAGCTGTTGTTCGTGAGTTTTGTTCCTGACCCCAAAAGCAGCTTTTAAAATGAGACCCAATAATCCACTTGAATAGAAACCAGGATTAATGCCAAATGGAAACAATAAATAGCTAATAGGAAATCGAATAAAAAAATACTCTGCATTACAGACCCAAAGACCCGAGTGATGAGAGGGGATGATACATTAAGAACATAGAAATAAGATCAACTCAAATCGATTCAAATCAAATCATAAATAGTTTCGGAGAGATGGTGAGAGAAAGAGAGCGAGAGAGTTGGGGGGTAAGGGAGGATAAGGTGTGATAAGGATAAATCAAATAAGTCCCGAAACTATATGCATGTTTATGTAGATATTAATCACTGCAAATACAACTTAGGAATAAATGGTACGGTAGATGTTTAGCCCTGTACGGCTGGGTCTGAGTACGGTGAGTACGTTACGGATATTGTACGATTATGTGTGCCGGCCAAGGCCGGAGCGGAGCGCTCCACTTACCAGATAAACTCCCGACAATGCGAACAGAAGGTGGGTTGACGCAAAAATGTTGCCATGAACTTGTGACCATTCACCTGGAATTGCAAGAGCATACGCAAAGGGTCAGAGGATCAGTGGCATTCCAGAGTATGCTGAGGGGTGGGGTGCACTCACCTGGTGCACTCGACGGCGCATGGCTCCACGACGGCGATTGAAGCCAGCGCGCTCTTTGAACTCCTTATTGACGGCCACAGTGCGTTCCACCTCGGCCTCGGCTTTGGCTTGATCTAAAAAAAAAAAAAAAAAAAGGAGGAAGCGTTAGACATACAATACAAGTTGGACTCAAGAATTAACGGAACACCCGAACACCCACCATTGCATTTCTTCAGCTCAATGATTATATGGATCTTTCCCTGTGGCTCCAGGTTGACCTGCAAACAGTGATATATGTTATGGAGATGCATTAAAAAAGATTCTGTGAAGACTCACCCATAGATCTGGAGCGCCTGTCTCGCTCTGCATAAGATCTTCGAACGATATAATGCAATTGGCAACAAAATCATCCGGCGGCAGGGCCGCATCGTGAAAGACGGTCAAACTGATGTTCTTGGCATTGTTAACATCGTGCACGAACTGCTCATTCCACACAGGATCGAACGTCTTTGGGCGTGTGGTGGATCGATCTGTGGGTGCAGAGATTAGTAAAAGATCGCCAATCCCTTAGGGCGTGGGTGGGGGATTCACTCACCAAAGTGACTCTCGTCGACATCTATCGAGACGTAGGGATCAATGAGCTGCTCATCGGCTAGTTTGCCGAATGTTAGGTTGTGGCGCTTCTGGAAATCTGTGGGACGCAGGCCGCTCGCCTCGCACACCTTGATCTGCAGCTTGCCCGTAAACATTGTCATTGCCCCCCGTTTGCCCTTGCTTGACTTGACCCTCCTGAAGTTTGAACTCGTCAACTCCCCTGTTCTGGCTTTCTGGTCTCTGCAGAGGAGGTTTATCTTTATTGCACCGATCCCCGGTAGCAGCTGGCGGACTGCGTCTCGTGAGTCAGCAGCAGCAGCAGCAGAAGCAGTATCGGCGGTGGTTTTGTGTGGTTTGCTTTGGTTCGGAGAACAGCAGGAACCACTCTGTGGTCGTGTGTGGGTGTGTGTCTGTGGGTCTGTGGCTGATCTGAAATTGCAAGATCAGATAAGAATTTATTAATGAAATGACCGAGTGACGTTCAGAACTTTCTCTATGGGGCAATGAATGTTAGTGTAGGTCATTGACACTCATAAATATACTGCTATACACGATATAACCCGATTCACTTCCCAAGGTCGCCCTCACATTGATGGAATCCACTCTTACATACACACAACTATATATACACATGTACATATGTATATGTATTATGTAGATATATGCATTCGTTTGGGGGACATTAGGCAATCGCTCAAACGACAACAGTCCATGAAACAGAAAATCGAAAATAGTTCACTACCATCATCTGTTGTGGTAATATTTCCCATCCCCACTCCCCCACACATAAATCATTATCATTCCAAGAAGTAAGCGGATGCAGTGATGGGTGTTTGCACAACTTTTTCAATCTATCGCAGATTTCGTTTCGATCGTACAATAACGGTGGAGCGTCTCTTTAATTGAGGTAAATCCACAGCAAAAGGAAACGTTTCATAATAAGTATCTACATACTCTCAAAACGCTTTAATTCAAAAGAATGTTTGGAGAGGGGGAAAAAGTTGTTTTTCTCAAGGTGCCTTCAATTTAGCTTTGATTAGGTCTCAAATCTTTAGATGGCAGTTTGTTCCCTTTTTTTATGCAAATTGTTTTTAATGCATGTACGGAATCTGTAGGGGCACACCACACACCACATAGGCGAGGAGAAGCTATTTTTTCAGAGATAAAACAACAATGAAATAATAACAAGCAATCCTAATGCCACCCCCAACCCCTATCGCCGCCCACCCACAACCTACTACACGACAGCAGCAGCAGCAGCATCACACCAACACACAAAAATTCCAGCACCAACAATACACACACACACAAACACACTCAAGATTGGGAGAAACACAGGCGATTCACAGGTCCGGATTCCACATCGGATAGAATTAGAATTAACATTAAATCCGGATTAATATTAGAAAACTCAATTGGAAAATTTTTAATTTTCTAATTGGGAAAAACGAAGGCGAATCTGAGTGTGCGCGTTGGTGTGGGTGAGAGAAAATAGAAGAGAGCGCGTTTACATTACATTACATTACACCTCAATTACCTTACCTTTGCTCTCTCGTTCTGTCGTTCACTCTCACACTCCCTCTCTTTCTCTCTCTATTGTTGGTATATTAGAGAAAAAATGTTGAGCTATGTGTGCGAAAAAATTAAGGATGCCTTGACACTAGAACCCACACACACAGATACACAGACACGGATACAGATGCACGCACACGCACCCTGTTTGCACAGTTGAAATTGGCTGTATCTCAAGGAATTTTCTTTGTTTTTTCTAGCTTTTCGCGAATCACAAAATCACGTATCCAACATTTTCCTATCCTGAAAATAGTTGTGCATTGAGTTGAATATTTCCTCGATTTTCGTGTCGTGTGTGTATTAATTGATAAAAATTCACGAAAGTGTTGGACACGGACAAAGAATAAAAACGAGTGTTGCAAAAACCGTTGAGTGAATCACGCTCATTTTTTCGTGGTCACGACTGCAGCTCGATACTATCAAGATAGTCGCATAACCATCGATAGTAGAGGCTAGCAGAAAAATATCGATACTATCGATATACTATCGTTTCAAAATTTGCTCTCTTTTCAGAGGTGAAGAGAGCATTTTCGTGGTGACTTTTGTGGTGTGAGAAACATGTATCTTCCGGGAACGCGTATGGAATGAAGATTCATTGTTGCGTCATTTGATTTGATACATTTGATTTGTATGGGAAAAAATTCAGCAACATGTGGAAATGAATTAGCAGCATTGTTCTGCAACCTTGGATCGGAATGAGCAACAATCTGCATACCTTGGGAAAATGGATATTATAGAATAGAGATATTGTTGGTAATTTCATGCTCCAATTAATACAGAAACTACTCAGTCTCTTATTAAAAGACATCAACGAAATTTTGTAGCTCATGGGTACCAATAATAGGTATCAGAACCGGGATAAATGTATTTATAAAACACAAAACATATGCATAGATAGGTAAAAAATAACTCAATCTAACGAAAATGCAATATTAATGTTTTAAAGCAGCCTGAAACAACAAATTTAACATCAATTAAAGGAAATAAGGTATACAAAAGTCTATACGCATAGAAGAAACTTGGTTGACCAGCAACAATGACGTTACATTTAGTCAACATTTACATTTTATGCTTTGGCCGTTTTTGTTTGAACCCTATTATCTAAACAATCACATTAAAAATAGTTCTGAAAACTAGCCAATCCTTACCAAAATTCATTGAGGAATTGGGTAACATAATTTTTTTAGGGCTGAGAGGGCCAACTAGCTAGTAATATTTAACGGAATATCAAAATCGAGGAATACGAACGCATCTTGTCGTGTCCGTCAGTATATTTACGCTATATTTTGATATTGACAAAGTATATTTCGGTATAATTCTAAGGGTCAGTCGGGGTTTTTTTGATCGAGACCGTCACACTGGGACGCGAGCAGAGTTTTAATTTAAAATTAAACATTAATTTAGTGGAGCGAAAAAACAAATTGTCTCGCGCCTTCTCGAATGACGCAGAATAAAGGAATGCAAAAACTTTAAGTGAAACTAACTAAATAGCAACAATTGAGCGTATCCAAAATGAGTTCGGGGCAAGTGCGTACTCCCGTCTCGCAGATAATAAACAACAAAGCTGACCAGGATGCCGAGGAGGAGCCAAAGAAAAAGTCACGCGAGGATTGGCGCAAGGCCAAGGAGTTGGAGGAGGCGAGAAAAGCGGGAACAGCCCCAGCCGCCGTCGATGAGGAGGGTCGCGACATCAATCCGCACATTCCGCAGTACATTTCGAACGCGCCCTGGTACTATGGCACCCAGGGGCCCACACTGAAGCATCAGCGGCCACAGCACGAGGATGAGCAGGGCGAGCTGGACAAGCGGGCGCCCAAGGGCCTGGACACGACCAAAATTGTGACCAAATTCCGGAAGGGCGCCTGCGAGAACTGCGGCGCCATGACGCACAAGAAGAAGGATTGCCTGGAGCGGCCGCGCAAGGTGCAGGCGAGGTATGCAGAATCGATTGTGGTGCACGACGAGCATATCGTGAGCGAGGCCTCCATCAACTACGATGAGAAACGCGATCGCTGGAGCTCCTACGATCCGGCCAATCACCGGGAGATCGTCGAAGAGTACGAAAAAGTGGAGGAGGCCAAGCGGCAGCTGAAAGCTGAAAAGCTTAAAAATGGTAAGTCAATCAGTTACTCACTTCCATCGATAGCTTCTAACATTCTGCACTCTGGTCAGACCCCGATGCGGAGATCTCAGACGAGGAGGGCAACGAGGACAAATACGTCGACGAAGTGGACATGCCGGGCACAAAGGTGGACTCCAAGCAGCGGATTACTGTGCGAAATTTGCGTATTCGCGAGGATACAGCGAAATATCTGAGAAATTTGGATCCCAATTCCGCCTACTATGACCCCAAGACTCGCTCTATGCGTGACAATCCGAATCCAGCAACGCCTGCGGAGGAGTAAGTGCTTCAGGTATATCAGTAGATGAATTGGACTCTAATTTATTAAATTATTTGTAGAGCTGAGTTTGCCGGGGAGAACTTTGTGCGCTTCTCTGGCGACACCACAGCCCAAGCCACCGCTCAACTGTTCGCCTGGGAGGCCCATGGCAAGGGAGTGGATGTCCATTTGCTGGCCGAGCCCACGAAGCTGGAGCTACTCCAAAAGGAGTACGAACAGAAGAAGGAACAGTTCAAGTCAAGTGTAAGTCGTGCCATTTTATCATTCTGCTGAAATATCTTCATCACAGGCGCCTCTTTTTGCTTGCAGACAAAAACTCACATTGTGGAGAAATATGGTGGCGAGGAGCATCTGAAGGTGCCGCCCAAGTCGCTGCTTCTGGCCCAGACCGAGGAGTACATTGAGTACTCGCGCAGCGGCAAGGTCATCAAGGGCGTGGAGAAGCCCAAGGCGCGCAGTATCTACGAGGAGGACGTGTACATCAACAATCATACGACAGTGTGGGGCAGCTTTTGGAATGCCGGCCGCTGGGGCTACAAGTGTTGCAAGTCCTTCATCAAGAACTCCTACTGCGTGGGAATGCAGGAACCGGAAGGCTATTCGGACCATCAGCAGCAGGCGGATAGCTCCGCGTCTGCAGTGCCTCCCGAAACACCCGCCGATATCGAAACCAGAATCCAAGAGGATCCCCCGGGGAAGGTCGTCTCAGAGGCAGACTCTGCGCCTAGCTCGGAATCATCCTCAGAGGAGGAGGAGCCAGATGTTCGTGAGAAGAAAAAGTCGAAGAAGAAGTCCAAGAAGCGAGAAAAGAAAAAGAAGGCGAAGGAGCAGCGCAAGCGCAAGGAGACGAAAGAAAAGGAAGCCAAGGAGAAGGCGGCGGCAACTGAAAAGAATATCCAAGAAGACCTGGACGATCGCAAGAGACCATACAACAGCATGTACGATGTGAAGGCGCCCACCGAGGACGAGATCGAGGAATGGAAAAGGAAGCGACCACGCGCCGAAGATCCAATGGCGCAATTTCTGTGAATTTCAATGTAAAATAAAATAAAAGTATAGCCAGATAATATTAGAATACAATTTAATATTAGACGATCGCATACTGCTCGTAGAGCAGCTCCCTTATCTTGTAATATTCCTCCGACAAGCAGCCCTCCATGGCCACTTTGCCGGCATCGACACGTCGCAGCGCCAAGGTGCCATTGGTGCACCAGAGGACGCCGCCCGAGAACTCCGAGTTGATGTTGTTACGCAGGAGAATCTGCTTAAAGTCCGAGAGCTTTAGCTCGTTGATCAGCACTGAATTGTGGACGGGAATCTCGTCCTCCTCGAGCGTCTCCAGTGTGAGTGTTTTACCCTCCTGCATGGCCGCATCCTGCTCGACCGTCACATCCATGGCAGTGGGGGGAGCATCGATGGCTTTCAGACGCATGCCCAGACGGCCATCGACCCAGGCCACCTCTGCATCCTTGCCCTTCTGGAACTGCAGCTGGGAGACGAGACCCTCGGTCAGACGCACTTGGTAGATGTGAATCTCTGTGGTCACATCGATGATCTCGCCCTTTTGTGGCGTGAAGACGCGTGCGCCCACATTCTGCTCGCAGTGTTTGGCCACCACCTGTGTGCCCTCTTCCGTGCCATGGACAACGATGACGCGACGCGGTCGCAGTTGCGAAAGAATTTTCAGCATAGACTCGCCGTCGGAGCGGCCTTCAAAGTCAATGCGCTGGATTTGTGCATTCACTTCGATCGTTTTGCGTTGGTTGATCAGTTTTGTGGGCTTCTCCAGCAGCTGGACATCGGTGTCCATGTCACCATTGGCCTGCTGTTCAATGCCTGTGCCAGGCTCCTCCTTCTTTACATTTTCCTTGTTCTGCTCTTCGGGCGGGAATTCGGTGTTGTTCATATCCGCAATGCGATAGTCATCCAGGATGATGATCTCGCCGTACTCATCGTACTTGATCTTCTCCTCGTGGTAGGGGAACATCACATGGTGGCGTTTGTTCGACTTAAAGAAGCCGGAATGATGACGCCCCTCAGGACGAACGACAATATCGTGTTTTCCCGTGATGACGCTCATCTCGATGTCATCTTCCGACTCGGAGCTGCTCTCCTCCTCCGGTTCCGGCTTGGCAATCAGCGGATTAATCTTCTCGCCTTGTGTGCGCAGATACTCTTCCAGTTCGGCTCCTTCCAGCTCCACGCGCCTCCGCACATCCAACTCGATTTGCCTGCCTGGGGCATAGTTCTCCACCAGATCCATGGCCAAGGTGCCGGGGGAGGTGCGGGTTGTCAGAATGATGCTGTTGTTGGCATTGCTGGCCCACTGAATAAAGAGATCTCGCGTAAAACCGCTCTCCAGGTCCGGCGTGCTGGCCAGCACCACCTTCGGGCCGGCTGGCAGCTTGTATACATCCGCCAGAGTGTGGCACAACTGGATGTGCTTGAACTGGAAGGGATTGTTACGGGCTCCCTCAAAGGCTTTAGTCAGCTTGTCGCTCATCCACTCGATCTGTGACTTGGCGAACTCCACCACGTTGTAGCTCACGTTGTTCAGGAGGGCCAGCGAATAGGCCATCAGCCCGGACTCCTTGTTCTTCCACAGCTGGTCCAACATGTGGGCCAGCTCCAGCATCCGACCCGCCGTGTCAGCGGCAATGAGGACATTGCCATTGTTCCTCACGGTTTGCAGGATGTTCGTCATCAGCTTCTCATCGCGAGCACGACGCCGCGCCTGCTGGTATTGTGCATTGTATGCGTCGGTTATGAGCAGCGACGGTCGCTGTAATCGGTCCAACTCGCAGCCACTCAGATGGCGCTCCTTCTTGTGGTTGAAGTCCGTGGCATAGACAATGTCCTCCTCGCCGACCTTGACTATCTTCCAAATGGTGCCGCCAATCATGTGCCCAGCATTCAGAGGCGTTATGGATATGCCATAGCCCTTGCCCTTCAACGAAACTGTTTGGTTGTACTTCAGCTGCGTGATCTTCTCGAAGGCGGTGTCCACATCGTCTAGCGAGAACAGATCAAAGTCACCCATGTTGAAGTGCGACATGTACAGATCGTACATGAACATCTGTCCCATCTTGAAAACTGGTATCGTGGCATAAATGGGACAATTAAGTCCCAGTTTCCCCACCAGATAGGGCAGGGCGCCCAGATGATATGCATCTGGATGGGATAGCAGTACGGCATCCAGCGTGTGCACTTGCCTGAAATGATTGATTCAGAATGTTTTGTTTATTTATTGCACCGCCGGCACTCACCTTTTGAGTTCCTTTATGAAATTGGCATCGAACTTCTCGTCCCATCCGCAGTCTAGCAGAATACGCACATCGTCAATCTGGAGTATGTAGCATGGCGGCGACTCATCCATTGCCCCCGATATCGTGTGCAGCTTGATAATTGAAGTCATTTTAGGGAAATTAACTAAATAAACAAATTCTCGAATCCAATTTTGGCTCCAAAACGCGCTATGCCGGTCCAGGGCTGCACAACAGTGTCGGAAATACGGGAATATACCGAAAAACTCCAGCCCAATGCTTAGCTTAGCTTATCAGTTTAAAGCATTTCAGCATCTTATCTGTTTGTTGATTTAGCAATTGACACCCCTTTTATCTCAAGTATCTTCACTTATTGAATCAGATTGTGGAGAAATCTGCTGCAACAACAAATGCATGGCTTGATTATTTCAGTGCCTGTGCAGCCCTGGTGCATTCTGCATAACCAGAGCCATTTATAAATTACTGATAAAATCCACAAATATTGACGGATATGTGTTACTGTTGTGCGGGAGGAGTTCGTGTTCTGATCCCGCTCCAACATAATGATTTTACGGATCCCGTATCGCCTGCACACTTATGACTTGCTGAAGACCATTGGCATCGTTACGCTCATCGTGTACTTGGCGCTGCCCTTCCGGTTTGCGTCCCACTACGACTACATCGATGTCGACCACATAGAGGAGGCGCTGCTGCCGCAGGTCACGCTAAATGTCTCCCTGCAGCAGCTGTTCGAATGCACCTACACGGACATCATTGCCAACAACCGATTTGTGTACGGTAGCGCCCACTACCACGAGAACGTGCAGCATGAGGAAGAGATCAGGCCAGGAGGGGAATTCATGCCGGAGCAGTGTCAGGCTCGGTACAGCACCGCCATTATTGTGCCCTACCGGCAGCGGGAGAAGCAGCTGCACGCCTTTCTCACCTACATGCACAACTATCTGCGCCAGCAACTGATCCATTATCGAATTTTTCTGGTCGAGCAGTACGACCAAAAGCCCTTCAACCGCGCCATGCTCTTCAACATCGGCGCCAAGGTGGCGGCCGAGTACGGATTTCCGTGCCTCATCCTCCACGACGTGGATCTCATGCCGCTCAATTCCGCGCAGATGTACGCCTGTGTGGAGAGGCCGCGTCACATGTGCTCGGCCCTGGACCACTGGCGCTTCCACCTGCCCTACCAAGGCCTGTTTGGCGGTGTGGTGTCCATAACAACCGAGCAGTTTAAGCAGATAAACGGAATGTCCAATCTCTACCATGGCTGGGGCGGCGAAGACGACGATCTTTATGTGCGTATAATGGCCGAGGCAATTGGCATCTGCCGCTTTGCACCGGAGTACAGTGAATACACGATGCTGAAGCACAAGCCGGAGCAGCCCAATTCGAATCGTGTGGCACTCCTTCGAGCCGCTAAATTGCGGCAGCACATGGATGGCCTCAGCACGCTGGTCTACAAGGAGGTGGAACGACGGATGCACAGCCTGTTCACGCACATTCTGGTGGAGACCTGAGCGGCGACTCAGTATTGTTAATTAGCTTTTAGCTTTTAACCATTTGTTAGGGTACTAAGACTAGAACTAGGACGAAATAGGGTGTGCCCAGTGGATAGTTACTCCACCCAGGAGAGGGGGCTTGTTGGCTAGTTAGTCGCACTGTTTTAGTGGCTGGCATTTTGAATTGTTTTAGATTTGGGAGATACATAGATAGTTTTAGATAGTTTATCAAGAGATTAGCTACTTTGATCGTGATATCTCCACTCATTAGGCTAAGACGGGAAACAAAGCTGTTATGGAAATAGTAGTACAATGTGAAAATCCTTGAATACTTAAGACTATGCTGAATAATCATGATTAAGCACCACGCTCTGCATCTGCCAAAAGTAAATGAATAAATGTGCAAACTGTTTGTTGAATGGAATTTCCCAGGAAAGTAATATAAATCATTCAAGTGAAATCGAAATTCGATTACATTTCTTTTTCCTGTTAAAGTTTTTTGAGTCATTAGAACTTTGCTTTCGTTCGTTTGTTTCTTTTTTTTTTTGAAGCAATGTTCATTACTTTGGTTGGAACATTTAGGAACTAGCCTAGAACCACGTTCCCCTTCACCAAATTCTTGTAAGTTTTACATTTAGATATAGATCAGCATTATTACACGTTTGACTCTGCACCCTGAAGTATAACCAAACCAAAGGTGCTGGAAGGTGTTCTAAAGCCAAACCATCGCCTGGATGGCGCTGAGCGTCTGCTGGAGGATCGCGTTTTCGGGCCCGAGTGTCTCATAGCGCACAATAATGAGATCTGCACAGGACTGGAAGGCGGAAATTTGGTCAGGATGACATTGGATGGACTCGCTACGCATTCCATACAGATGCCAGGCATGGAGGCTGCAAAGAAGGATGGACCCATTGCGTATTTCGCATAGATCGGGCAGCCCTGCGGTAAGTAAAGCAGCAGTTAAATCGTTCTCGATTTTAGTGAGTTCCCCTCTTTCAGACGACTGGAATGGCAAGATAGTCGACTCGTTGCAATATATTTTGTAAAATATAATTAAGGAGCAATTGCACAATGCACCGGTAGGGGGGACAAGTACATGGATAGTTGGTTGGTTGGCTTTTTGTCTAGCTAACAATTATAATAATAATATACTAGAATTATTGCTACATGCATTCGTTTCACATTTGATATCGATAGCGTTGTGGAATGTGACAACGAGCAGGCGGGCGGATCGGACCAATAGGACCTCACCTCACACCCACCTGCGTTAAAATCTAAGTACATAATACATACATATATAATTTAAAATTTTTTAAACATACGCGCGCACACACACACATGGGACACATTCGTACAGGTAAATTGATGTATATTAGATATATATGGAATTGGTTAATTTGGCTACGACTGTGTCTAGTTCAAGAAGCTAAGTATGTCCTGCTGGGAGAGTGCATTGAGGTTCTGGCTATCCGTTGCGTGCATCATTTGCGTCTGTGTCTGCGGCAATAGTGTGGGTGGTGGCGCCATTATCGCCTTGTTCATGCCCAGACTCTGTTGCTGTTGCTGCTGCTGAATGCTGTTCAAGCTGTAGCCCGTCGGATAGATATAGTTCACTTGCGGCTGCTGCAGCGTGTACATATTGGCACCGTTCATATTGCTTGGCTTTGGGGCGCCACCACTTCCACTTCCAAAGGGATCCAGGTTGTCCAGCGATGAGAAGTTATTGTTGCTGGCCTGCGGTGATGCGAGCTGATGGTTCATGACCAGCGGATTGGCACTGTGCCAGCCATTGTTGGTACTGGGAGCTGGTGCCAGGCTGCTCAGGTTGCTCTGCATCAGCGAGGAGAGAATGTCTGGCTTGGAGGCGACTGCTGCTGCTCCTGCTGCTGTGGGTGCTGCGGACAGTGTGGGCGCCACGGCTGGCATGTTCATTGTATTGTGCGATATTCTGGAATAGCAAAGGGAGGGGGTTCTTGAGTTTTCACTGCTTCGTGCTGGTCTGCTGATTCCTACTTGAGCTGTTCCCTTGTCTTCATGGGCTCCAGGGTGCTGGCTGCAGTCACTGGTGCGCCTGGTGACTGACCCACTGTAAAGCCGGAGAACATGTCATCGTTGTTTTTGTTGCCATTGCTGGCGCTAGGGGAAATTGTGCTGCTCTCCAGTTCATTAGCCAATATCTCGGAAGCATCTTTGGGTCTGTAAATCAAAAAAAAAAGCATTTCAATTAAGGCCTTCCAAAGGAAAAGCTGATGATCTGATTTTACTTATTGTCTCGCTGGATGGTGGATAGTTGCTGCAACTTTTCGCGCTGCTCTTGCTCCACACGGCCCAGCATCTCCTTGATCAATGCGATTATCGTATTGAATTGAGCAATGGTCAGGCCATTCTCCACGCTGAGAGGCACCAGGAATGGCACACACTTGTGTGCCATCACATCCTTGGTTATTCCCAGCTTTGTATTGGTCATGGCAATTTTATAGATACCTTGGGAAACGAACAAAGAAAATAAGTTGGGGGGGAACACGTTTCGGGTCTACACTCTGGACTCTCACCAATGATGCCCATGATAATGGCCGGCTCGCGGCTTTGTATTTGCTGCAGGAATGGCAGAATCTCGTCTAGCACCAGCCACTTGTCGAGGTTCTCCAGCAGCTTGCCTATGGATATCAGACAGTTGACCTTTACCGAGACATTGCTGCTCTGCAGGCAAAGTTTCTTGATGCGCGGCAGCACCGAGTTCTTCATGGCATTGTAGTCGATCAGCGTGGAGAATGTGGGCAAGACGGCCAGACAGAGTTCCTGGATCTGCGGCATATCGCACTCCAGAGACCGATACAGCAGCGGCAGCACACTTTGCTTCACTTCCTCTGCGGGTGTGAGCTTCAGCAGGAGATCCATTTTCTGCATGAATATCAGCAGAATCTGTATGGGATCCGTCAGCTTGAAGATGGGCTTCAGATGGGGCAGTATGTGATCGCAGTACTCCCGCTGGCTGCTCATCTCAGCTATCAGTAGGACATTGGGCAGCACAAACGGAATCATTGGCGAGTTGACAAACTCCTTGACCAGATAGGGCAAAATCGAGTGGAGATTCACGCGGTGCGGCAGCGTAGGAATGATTTGCGGCAGACCCTTGTAGAACTTGGACTTTTGCAGATTGTCCCACTGGTAGAGGGAGTCCAGATAGCTGAGCGTCTTCACGCCCACATCCTGGAAGTATACGATCTGCTTGAGCTCGTGCAGTTTGGGCCGCAAACTGGCGCTGGGATGCAGCAGCGCCTTCAGGCTCTCCGTCAGCTCATTGGGAATTGTGTTCATGGCTGGATATTTGCGCTGATTCAATTCGTTGCAGTATCTTCTGAAGCCACTGTAGTCGCTGCCAAACATCTTCAGAGGCTTGCCCGCGTAAATCGTAAAGATGAGCACGCCTGAAAGGGATTTGGGGGAGATTAAAGCAATGCCTTTGTGATCATTCGCTGCACAAACCCAAGGAGAAGAGATCACTGTCCGGGGTATTCACACTGTTCAGGGCCAGCTCTGGCGCCGTGTACTCCAGACTGGGCTGGGCCAGAACATGCAGCGATGTGGTGTACTCCCGGCAAGGCCAATGCGGTGTGCCATCCGTTGCCGGCTGATTGGCTATGCAAAAATCGAAGCCAAACAACTTCCAGCTGCGATTCTTGTTGATCACAATCGTCTCGGCGCTAATGTTGCGGTGAACGATTTTGGCGTCGTTGTGCAGGAACTGCAGGCCGTCGAACAGCTGCAGCAGACCGTGTCGTATTTCCACATCGTACAGCTTCTTCTCGGAGCGCACGGAATCGCCGACGACATTCGAGAGGGAGGCAAAAACCGGCTCCGTGGCAAAGGCCAGCGAGTCGCGACTCTCCTCGAGCGGATGCTGCACAGTCAGCACATGCGGATGTCGGATCTTGGTCAGCTGCTGCACGCCACGTCGCAGTGTCTCCAGCATTGTCTCTCTGTCGTCCTTAGACCAGCGTTCCAGGACCTTCTTCTCGAACACAAACACAGACACCTCCTGCTTTGTGCTCTTTTTGTAGCCATTGTAGACCTTCCACATAAGACCTGTGTACGTGTAGGATGTGATATAAGCCTCAATCTGTTAACGTTGCTGACCCCACCACACCCACTCACCCACTCCGGCGGTGCACACCTGTTCCAGGACCTCGTACTCCCGTGTTACGTTGTTGCCGGGCAGCACACCCGACAGCGTGGACACCGTGTGCACTGCTGACGAGTAGAATTTGTTTATCATGTCCATCCTGCCTAGATATGTGTGATTTTGCAGCAGCCACGGGTCCGGAAGTTATTGCAAAATTATTTTTTGCTAAAATTCTTTTTGTTTTAGTAATCAATAATAATTAGTGATGGCCGATAGTCCGACTAGAGGTGTCGCCATATATCGATATATATATATATGAAATAATGAAACGCAGTTATCGTTATCAAAGAAAAAAAATGAAATTATCAATGAAATAATGAAACGCAGTTATCGTTATCAAAGAAAAAAAAATGAAATTATCAATGAAATAATGAAACTATCAATGAAATAATGAAACGCAGTTATCGGTATCGAAGAAAAAAAAAAATTATCGGTATCAAGTAAATAGCAGCCCGCAGCAACTACGAATTGCACGAGTCTGGCAACGCCACAAAAAACGACGTCACATTCGTTTTATCTTGTTTTTGTTTGAACCTTAATATGTAAATATTCCAATAAAAAGGACTTCTGAAAACTTCAATCGTGTAGAAAATTTATTTATCTATCGGATAAGATTGTTTGTTTAGGGTTGAGAGGGCCAACTAGCTAGTAATATTAAACGGAATATCAAAATCAAGGAATATGATTAAGCTGTAAGTTAACAGAGAGCGGTAAAACTTATAACGTAACGCAGTGTTGTTTAATGCGAAACTTTTTAAATGCGCATTCAAATTGTCAGTTTGTTGTACATCGTCGGGTTTAGGCAGTTTTTGTTATTTTTTCCTGCAAACGGAACTTGAATTTTAAATCTCTGTAATTGGCAATTATTTTTCTATAGCCTGCACTTATATACACCGCGTCTTTGTTGACAAAGATCAGGCCCCCCAGGAAATTTGTTTAAGTACATAATTTGTATTCGTTCGATGTTGTTACCATTAAGTGGAATGCTGTGCTCCAGCACCCACTACACAAATATTTCAGGCTTGACTGATTCTGATTTTGGTTATATGCCCTGCTTTTGTTAATTATTAACTATAATCAAAAGAGAAGATCTCCATGTGATTTGTTAATGTGGAAAACGCGCTACTAAACAGTTTTATTAATGACAAATGACTGACAAAGCCACGTGCTATTCTTTCATAGATCCTCCACGAAGGTAAAGTAAACATTTGTGGCAGCCTGCGGCTTTTTGTTGAACACCCATTCGATGAGCAGCAGATAATCGCCCGTTGGTATGGGCGTTGGCAGCTTTTCAGATCTCAAATAGAAGTCCTTGACCCTCTGCAGGCCCTGTAAAAATAATCTTATAGAGTTTCCTAACGAAAAACAATTCCTGCATGACCCACCACATAAGGACATGTATGATTTATCGTCGAGTACTCCTTGAACAGTTCCCAAACTATGCGAACCAATGCACTGTTGCGCCTTCTAATGAACTGGCAGGCATCAAAGTTGACCTTGTACAGCCAGGGCTTGTAGCCGTTGGCCCGCTTCATGAGCTGCGCTTTGACAAACACATTGTGGACCGGATGGTGCAGCATGGCATCCACATTGAAGCAAACCTTGTTCCGACTGACGGCCCTCAAGCGGCAAACATTGAACTCCACCCAGGATTTGTTGTACGATTCGCAGACGGCATTCGTCATCTTGAATATCACAGCGTCCTGGAATGATTTAGATGCAAAATATTACTGATTCTTCACTTTGATAACTCCATTTAATACGCTGTGATAATGCTCCAAGAGCAGATGGAACAGAAAAATGGCCAGCACTCTCCTCATGCTGGCGAAATGGTTTATGTGGGATGTTTAACACGGTCTACACGCTTTTGTTTGCCCCCCATCAGCATTTGGATATAATAATCGTGGATATATATATATAGAATTTTATACATTAGCGATCAATCAATCAATTTAGTTCTCGTTAGCTGACCATTCTGCTAGCCTCTCGTTTGAGTATCATAGAAAAGGCTTGGTGCACATTTATTCTAGTGTATTTTTAGCTCAACCTCCGACAATGTTAAACAATTTATTCAATCTATTAACTATTCAAACTTCTGCGCCATAATACATAGTAAATACTTCGTAGTACCTTGACTAAGTGTTTCCATCTGACCTTTGTGGCCATTATCGCGTAATTATTATTTAAAGGCTTCTGCATTTTAGTCACAGTTGCGTTAACTTGGCTTTAACGAGTGTCTGTCTGCACTTTGGCATTGCTCAGATCAGGGAAAGAGTTTTCGCCCTATGCCAACACCCGCAACACTTGGCTAATTGTTGTGGGTGTTGTTTCCCCCCTTTTGTTTCTCAATTCAAATATTATTACGCAAATCAAAGACACACAATCGCACCAAAGTCGGAAGTCAAGTTTTAGTGAGAAAAAAGTTCAGGGGTATTTTGTGAATTTATTTGTTTTATTTTTTGGGTGCTGTCCAATCATTTTGGCATTTAATTTATGCCCCAAATATGATGCATGCACCCGTACAAAATTTTGTAGGAATAATTCATGAGTCGAGTTGAATGTCAAGCAGTGGCCGGTGCTGGTGACAAAGTTCAAGTGATTTGGCGGTTCTGTTTTGGGGCCATTTCCAGTATCAGTTAGTCAGATTGAACTCTAAACTGTCTGACTAACTGGCTAAACATTTCCATGTTTTCATTAATGGCTCGTTGCACTGTCAACACCTGTCAACAACAACATCAACAGCCGCATGTCCGTGTCCGTGTCCGCGTCTCGGCCGTGTCGACGTCAGCCGAGAGACTTGGCCTGCCGCTGCCACTGTCAGTGCCACACTGAGAGCCACTTGAGATGCATTTGCTTATCCCCACAGCAAAATTAATAGATTTTATACTTTTTGCTCTGGCAAACACACACACAAACACACACACGAAACCCAATCAATAAAGCACTCGAATGCATTTAGCTGAATCGCTTTAGCCACTGGGACGGGGGCACTGCTGGGGACTTTATCGCTATCCCGGCCACCAGCTCTGGTCTCCCCAAACGAAATCCCCGTACGTATAACCCCACCATGAAGATGTTGCTCTATGCAATTCGGTGAGTTGTTGTTTGCACGATTTGTTGCCGTGGCCGACCGTCTTTGAACCCGCTCTGAATTTCAATGGGCTGCGCTTCGTTCATCCATGTCGATGTGTTCCACCGCACCACTCCACCTCACATACTACACACACTTTCCAGCCAATGTGCTGGTAATTTTTGCGTTCTATCGTGACTGATATTTTTATAAGGAGGGTGGGGAGGTTGGTGGTTGCTGGGAGCTCGCGTTCAGCCATAAAATAAATCAAGGAGCCTGACACACAAGAGTCAATACTAAATCACGCCAGGAACGGCAAATTACCCACAACTAGCCGTCGCGTAGTCCTCTCAACGCTCCGACATCTCCGATAATTATGCAGTGACGAGCGAATTTCGATTCGAGTCTCCCCTCACCGAAAAATTGCCTTGGCAATTACCTTTCGGATTTGCAGCTTCTATACGTAGACATTGACTTTGATTTCTTTTGGCTTGGCACTTTTGTTGCTTGTACTCGTATTTGTTTGTTGATTTGTCAGAATTGGCTGTGAGTATGGTAAAAACCAGAATGACTATGCAAGTTGCTTTTGGCCATTATCATGCTGAAGCTGGCCAATTCTGTGTCTGTGGTATGCAACCATTTAGATGGATTTGATATTTGCCGTTTGGATTTGGTTCTTAAGTGAAGGTCAACTTTCGCTGAACGATTTTTATTACACACTTTTATGTTTGTTTCACAAAAACAAACTCGTTTGCGTTTATTGTAAACACGAGTATATTTGCATCAAGTCTTGGGAGAATGTCATTCTACATGTACATTGTATATTGAATTATTTTTTTTAATGTTAGAATTGAGAAGAGGCTAATATAAAACTCTCTTGTGGAATGGGCTGAATAATAAGCCAAGCCACAATAGGTAATAAATAATTAATGGCGATGCCTAATTAAAAATCGAATGATCTGGAAGAAATCATTTCACGTATTGAATTTCGACATACTCGTAGGTATAATAAATATATACTTTCGTACTTTGAACTCCCAAAAAACTTGATGTACGTATAAGTACTTAATTGTGCCAATGATATGTAAATCATTTTGAACGTGTGCGAGTCTTTGCCAAAGTGGTGTCTGTGGAGAGCTGAACCAGATCGGATCGGCTACAGAAGTGTGCACTTGAGTACCCTTTGATGGGGGCGAGGGCATAATTAATATGCACTGACAGACTTGAAAATATTTTTTATTTTTCTTACTTTATATTTGTCATTAATGGGCCTTTTGTTTCAAACATCATTTATTCCGTAGATTTGTGTGTGTTTGCTGCGGCTTTGGGTTTTTGGTTTGGTTTTTCGTTTTTGCGTTTGTTGACTGCCTTTGTTCACTGTGAGAAGATACAGTGCCAAGATATAGATGGGATGGCTACAAAACACGCTGGGAATTACGTGATTGATGGCGGACCTCTGATACAAGTACAAAACAACGTTAAGAACCGGGCGAATGAGTGGAATACTCGTACGTACTGCATACGTACCCACTGTAGAAGTAGAATGCTTATGTATTGATATATTATAAGCAGACAGAGGCAAAATCAGTGAAATCTTGTCGCGTCTAAAAAGGAAAATCACACAGCAAATGCAAAATTTATGAGCGAACTACGTCGAACGACGTCTCCGGGCAGAACGATGCAGGCATGCCAAGTAGGATTGGAATGGCCCGAACGGATGTCGATTGCACTGGCGATGACTCAATTTAAGGTCCGTGTAGGTTCAACTCCTCCTCTCCATTTTTTTTCACGCAGGCCACAGATCAAATGTGAACAGGTCTGATTCTTGGGTTGAAGTTTAAGTTTAAGTTTAAGTTTAGCAGTTAATAAATTTTCCATAGCTAATACTACCCTGTAATGGTGGCGCAGAAGGGTTTATTGATGAATTAATACACATGAATTCCTACGAATTATTTGCAGAAGATTTTATTTAGTCTGTCTATTACTGAATGGAAAAATAATTGAGACATTGCTAAAGTATCTAGGATATTCTACATACTGGTAGAGGCTTAGGCTATATATAATTAAAACTTATCACCATAAAATATTTAATGCAATAACAATAGAACACCAAACGGCTTTCTATTCAAGATTTTTCTTGTTGGCAGCATTCCTTTCTCTTTCATTTGAATAGTTTTTGCTTGGACAACTTTTAATTATATAAATTTCGAATTTAGACCTGTATCCTGTATCCTGTATCAAATATTCTCGGATATAGCTGAGGCCCGTACTCTCTCTCTCCACCAAAAAATAAAAGCGCCACTCAATTTGATTTTTGGTGTCGCTACTGCTGCTTCTGCGCGCTCTGCTTGGCTTACCGCCTACTAAAACCGCTGCGCTTGCGCTGCAGTCAACGCTGACGACGCTGCTGCGACTGTTGGAGCCACCGAAACGTCGAGCCGCCGAATCGCTGAGCCACCGTCACCGCCGCCGCCGCCGTCATCATCGGGCGTCATCAGGTGTTGTGGTTTTTGCAAGCCGCGCTCGAGCTGAGTCTGTTTTCGTCTGCCTAGGAGCGCGGTTCTGGAACGCGTATCGTTGATCGTCGCTCGTACTCTTAGTACCTCGTACTCCTCTCGTTTTCTGGAAAATTCCTAGTTGGTTTTTCCAAGCTCGGGACTCCACTTGGATCGGTTCGGATCAGTGCGCGCGCGCTCAGTCACCCCCCCCCTGTCAACCTGTTTTGAAAATTTTTTGGCATTGCCAGCCGCAATTTTTGGAATTGGTTTTTTTCGATACTACCATAGAGATTGTGCAACATTGCGTGCGGCAAGAGCGTAAAAACCGTTTGACAAAATTTCGAAAGTGAACAAAACCAAAAATTACAAAAAGAAAACCAACAAAAAAAAAAAAAAAAAACATTACCAGCCACAAATACGGCAAGCGAAACACGAGAGGAAGATTCCGAGTGGCAGATTAACGAAGCCCACATACAAATACAAATAATTTGTTTAGCCTTTTGTCGAAATCCATTCCGTCGGTGGGCGTGGGATCTTCGGCAGGCAGCGAGCGAGCAAGAAAATTGGTGAGTCTTCAATTACCTGGGATTGGATTATAGCAATCTGCTCTCGTACTCGTACTCGTATGACAAATGCTATTACTATTACGTACGACAACGGCTTTCTAAAAAAAAACAAAAATACCCAAAAAAAACGAGTTGGATTCGCTCTGGCAAGGAGAGAGACCAAACCAACAGCTACACACAAACACACACACACCACTACATAGTAGTTGTAGTATAGGCCCAAAAAAAAATAATGTGTGAAATTTCAATGAATTTTCCAAATTTTATACACAAACACCACAATTGGGAAATAATTCATTGTTTCGAGTCTGCAATGAGAGTCGAGGAGACTACAAAGAATCGATAATCACACATGGCTCGGCTCGCCTCGAGTATTATTACGTTATTTTGTTTATGCCAAACGAGTTTCAACGAGCCCAACCCACAGAAAATGCAATTCAGTTGGATTAAACCACCTATTTCTGGGTCATATGCAATGCTTATTGGGATCAATATCTAAATTATCGGATTGCGGTGTTGGTTTTAAAAGAAATAAGATCTATCCACAAATTTGTGGACCTTTCAAAAGCTTTAATTGAAATTTGTCACGCTTTCAGGTTGTAAATTTCAAAGATTCTAAAATCAATTACGTAGATTTGTTGAATATTTGTAATAGGTTTTTGTTGAAGGTTTTTTTTATTGCGCCGTGAAATTAAAGAGCTGCTTTACTTTCTGGTTCCATTTTGATGTATTTTTGTAAAGCTTTAACTACCGCACTTATATGTAGAACAACATTTAAATAAATGTTTGACAGGGCTTTAAGGATTCAATAAATTAATTGGCAAAAATGGTTTAAAGGGGAAATGATAAAATTAAAATTTACATGCAGTTAAAGCAGATTACATTACTGTTTATTTTCAGGTGGAAATTAAAATACATATACATATGTTTGTACTAGCATTTCTTACAGCTTAGTCTGGAAAGTTTTGATAGATTCTGTTATGTGAAGCAAACAATCGCCAATCAACCTTTTGCAACTTCCAGCAATTAGTTTATTAATTCTAAACTTGGCACGGAAAAAAACTCAATTATCATTCAGTGGCATTCGGACGTACATATATGTGTACATATATTCCCATGCTGACAACTCTTTAATTATTGCATATGAAATCCCTGCTAAATTTCATGTCATAGCAATTCAATTAATTCGCAATTTATCAAAATACTCGTACCCGTACCCGCACCAGTGCCCAGTGCCCAGTGTCAGTGCTTGTGATTTGGATTGTCAGTGTGGATGGAGGCTATTCGGATATTCGGGCAGTCCAACATATTTCATTTGTCCACCACAAACAACAACTGAACTCGGATCTGCGGGGTGGGTTGTGGGTGGGAAGGCGTGGGCCGCGAGGCGTCAAGCGAAAAATAATCGATGATGTGCCTGGGCACAATGCAAACATTGAATCAAAGTCAAATAGCATTAAACTTTTTGAACTGTGTGGGGAGCGAAAAGAAACCAAAAAAAAAATGTGAAATAATAATAAAAGTTTGCTCTCTCCTTGGAAGAGGCGTGAAAAATACACATACACCCAAAAAAATGGGGAGATTCCCCCTCACAGTAGGATTCGTTGTGGATTGGGACATTGCAGTTTTTTGTTCTCCTTTTGGTGTGTGCTTTTTTTTTTAAAGGAATGAGCGCAACGTAGCGCAAATATTTGACAAATCCCGCGAAAAGTCTGCTTATGTTGTCACCTCGGTGGCATCCTCTCTGTGCTCTGCCATGGCTGTTGCAGGGGGCACACTGGTACGGGCACTGGCCCAGTGCCAGTCATACTGATTAGGATTTTCCGGAAGCTTTTTGGCTGCCGGGGCGACAGTTGCGTTGCCCCGTGGATAAGTTTAAGTGCTCGACAATGTCCTACCGTGCCATGCTATGCCACGCCATGCGGGCCATTTGCATGCGAAAATCAAAAACTAAATTTGCATTCACATATCGAGGGTGTAGTTTATATTTCGCACCTAACCTTTAGCTTACTTTTGCTCGTGCCCCTCTCCCACCCCTTTTAGCATTGCAGTTTTCATTTGGTTTGTTGTTTATGCAATTTTCGAGCTACCTGGTGCTACCTGAATGCCAAAGGAAAACCAATGCCCAGACGCGCTCTGCTAACGAGTGCAGGCGCGTGTCTGTATCTTGTGGATGCGCCTCACCTGAGCACCGATCCATACGAACGTAAATGCGCCAATTTGTATGCAGGCAGCATTAATCGGGTAATCCGGCAGCAATGCATTGCACACGCGAGTCGGAGATGGGGAGATGGGGAGACGGGGAGAAGGGAGCACTGCCAGGCCCAGAGTCAGAGAAGGAACCAACCCCAGAGTCTGGCCAGAGCCAGAGTCAGAGACAGAGCCAGAGTCGGGCCAAAAGTTACGTGAGATGTGGAATTGTATGAAATTGATTTGCAATCGATAAATGCGCGAATATTGCCAAGCAGCTTCAGCTTCGACTTGGCCAGTGCCAAAGCAGCTCTTGGCCACATTTCGTTAGCCATTTGCCGCCTTCTTACGGCTTGTACAAGACTTGTATTGTATTTGGTATGCGATGCCGCCCCGAGACATGCAATACATAAGTAATGCTTTATGCATAAATATCTTCATCATTTGACCCTGAATCTGCCTGAGAACATCTCAATTTAAACGTTGAAGAATTGTGAATTAAGTTTTCAAGGAGGAATTTACATATATGTATCTGCTTTTTATGTGCCTGACTAACTCTTATATAACCAACACAAATTAGAATCAAATGGCTGCCAAAAATGAGCCCCAAATTGTGAGTGGAACAAATGTAGAACATTTCATGTCGGGGCACATTATGCACATTGAATTTCATATTTTTCATTTAATTTCTGTAATTATATTTTGGAAGAGCAATTCTGATGTGTTTCATGTGACACTCATTAAATATTCAACTGCCTGCTGTACAAGATATAATTTCAAAATTCCAGCTACACATATTCGAGAGCCTCGTTCAGATAGACCAACGGACGGACGGACGGACAGACAGTTGATCTAAATTGAATGTGATTTAATTGTGGGTTAATAGATACAGACGCAGACACAGACGAATGTGAATCTAGTTCTAAAAAATAAGCAAAATACATACGGGTATAATATTGCACGTAAAGTGTTTTCCAATTTGTTTCTACCAACTGTAAATCGTTGCACTTACTACAAATCTTTTTTTCTTCTTTCAAATGCAATTGTGTGTACCTGTCTGTATATGTGTGTGTGTGTGTGTGTTCGTGCTCGCTTTGTGATGCAAAAATTGAAAAATCAAACACAAGGAAAACCACTCGAGATTTAGCAGCAACAGTCAGAGTCACAACCAGAGCCACAACCAGAGCCGGAGCCAGCAGTAGCCAGTAGCCATTGACAAGGTCAGCACTTTGGCTTTTATTTGGGGCCTGGCGGTTGTCGCATTCTAAGCAAATCGTCGCTGGATCGTTCAGAGAGTGCTATGGCATCGTTGAGCGAACGAACGTGAAACGTTGGCTGAATTGTCGAATCGTGGCCCGCCCGCCCCGGTCCGGCCGTAATATTAATCTTAGTTGGATGAATGCTGGCTGGCTGGCTAGCTGACTGGCTTCTTGTTAGATGTGGCGTTGTTTTTGCGGTTGGCAACTTTGGCAGTAACAAGTGTTTAATTGCAATAAATGCACCTGAATGCCTTGACTGTGTGTGCCTCGTCTCTCTCAGCTTGAGCTTGAGCTTGGGCCTGCCTCTGCCTCTGCCTGTGGGTCTGGGCTTGTGTGTGTTTGGGCTTGGGTTTGGGTTTTTGGGCAAGGCATTCTGGTTCTGCCACTAACTTCTGAATGAATGAAGAGCCAGAACCAGCTGGTCACTTCTTGGCCATTGCCAAGCGAAAGGTTAAAGCCATTTCGATTGGCCAGACGTGGTCTAAACGGCGCACGTATTATTGCCAACGTTTTCGCTTTTCTTTGCGGCTATTTCTGTTCGCTTTTGGCCAAATGTTTGTCAACATTGCGGCCCAATTAAGACCGGCCCATAACGCCATAGCGCTGCCCTGCACATTTACCGATTAAATCGGGGCCCTGTACATCCTGCAACGGCCTTTTAATTATGCATGTCGCTATGAAACCATCATGGACGGCTAAGCGAAAAGGTTTGCCGAGCCAAAAGGTCTGCCGGTTTGCTCTGCCATCACAGCCAACTGGGTCATTACCATGGCCTGGCATGGCCCGGCCTAGATCTCCGGCCAAGTGCTTGCTGCTGGTCCGATAAGCCAACGTTGCTGCCGCCTACAACGCCAACATCGCTCAGATGTGGCCGTAAAAGACTTACTTTAACAGGTTATAAAGCAAGTGAATTGTCTTCAATGTAATGTGCCATAAAGACATAAATTAGAGTTTGGCCAAGAGCAGACGAGGTGGCCTAGACCAGGCAGATGCCCGGCTCTTGTTTAGAGGGTTCACATTATGGAGTGCCACTTAACCTTCAATCAGGCAGAAGGTCTCTGCAGTATGGGTTATATTTTGGGGGGCTAAAAAGAGATTGGTATCACAGGAGATTCTTTCAGGCATCAGCCAGAACTAGCATTCAATTCAATATCATTTAGATGCTCGCTTATTTCATTAGATCTCGAAATAAATCGATTCATTGAGCGCTAACTTTTGTAGTTGCGTTTCCTTCTTGAGTTTCGGCAAGTCATCGGGCCAAGCCAAGTGGCCGCAGCCATGCCACATGGAACAATGATTTGCATGATTTGGCAGGCAATAAACTGTAAGATGTGGCATTCAATTTCAATCGGAAATCACGCATGCCACACACAGTAGTCACAGCACAGTAGTCGAGTCGGTGGCTCAAGTTGCTTGCCACTTCCTAAAGCGATCATGCGGAACCGCCTACTCCTCCGTCTCTGTTTCCGTCTCATCGCTTCCTCGACTCTCCTCATTGAATGAGAGAGTCGAGTCGATTCGATTCGAAGTCAGAGTGCGTGAAAATGAGTAATAAAGGAAACATTGCCACAAATTGATGCACTACGCAGTGCTACCTTTAATTAAATTATTAATTATGTACCTTAATGAATGCATAATTGAATAATAAACTACGTGCAAACGCCTCCGCACCGCCCCAATGCATTGGTAGGGGCTGCCTGCCCCCGCCTCTACCCTATGTGGCTGTGGAATGGAGTCAGTGGAATTATTCGGTTTTTTTTTTGTTGCTGTTTTTTTTGCCCCTGTTAACCTTTTAACTTTTGTTCAGGACCTGACCGAACCAGACCAGACCGATCCGATGGGATACCCAGCCGATTCGAGCCGAAGCGAACCAATGTTTCGCGTAGTAAACATAAGTTGGGGCTCATTAAGTAATCACATGGAATATTCCCGCAGCCAATTAAACCAGAAAGCCGCAACGTTGGCAGCCAGCAGATGCACAGGAAGGGCGGGACACGGACAGGGACAGGGGACAGGGGCAGGGGCAGGCATGCATCCACAACGAGATGGATAGACAACATCGCTCAGTGAAGGATACAGATACATATACTCGTGGAGATACTGTTACAGTTACAGATACAGAGGCATACAGACGCCCAGATACAATTAAATTCGATTCAGGAAGCATTTATGCAGTTTGCATATATTGTACGTTGCACATATATATGTATGTATGTATTTCGGTTTGCTTTTGACCAGTGAAAGGCACTCCATATACACACACACAGACACACAGCCAGACACACGTCATATGATGGAATGGAAAAAAACCTATAAAACTGCAACCGAATCTTCTTTGATGGGAAATTGTTTAAATGCATTGAAAATAAATAAAAGGAATTTCTTTGAAAGTTTAACTGATGCCAGGGATTACTTGAACTGAACTTTGATACTACTCAACCCAGGCAAGGGATCTGTGTCGGCATTAAGCTTCATAAATATAAATTATAAATATATACGAGTATATATAAATGTGCACCGGATTACATCGGCATTCCGTACATTTAACTCATTTTGTTTATATAAAAATGAATGAAACATTTTGTAAGTAGAACGATTTAAGCTCTGAATAGATACAGACGATTCTAGCCACGTATTGCTGCATGTTACGACAGAGAACTTGACAATGAGCTGACCAAACTAATTGGTATTCTACTTACAAAACAAATTAGATCATATTTGTATAGTTATAGAGCATTATTCAACACTAGCTAACAAATAATATACGAGCATGTAGATCTGATATAGATGAACTATAAAACATTAACAGCTTTGCTTTGAGCAGCTCCAACTTCTATTCTTAAATCAGTCTTGGAGATCCTTCTACTAGGAGACTCCGTGCACTACTTGCCAACACTCAAACCAACAGTGTTGGCTAACAGTTGAATAACTTTTCTAGTTAATTATCAAGGAAATGAAATGGAATATCTAAATACCCCCTAAATCATACAAAAACCAAATAAATTGTTACTCTATCGAGCTGTCATGAAACCCGTTTGGTAAAATATAAGTCCATGGCACACTTCCCCCTCCCAGTTGCCGCCACAAATATTATATCAAGTCGGAGAAAAGCCTACATCCTTTGTGTGTGTTGTTGGCGTTGCCAATGCTAATGTTGTGCATTTGTAATGAGGCAGCATTAGAGCAATCAGCTGGAATTGGTTGCGTTGGTTACCCGTTCCTGTGGCCTGGTGGCCTGGTGCCTGGTGCCTGGTGCCTAGTGCCCCACTGGCAGCTCCACTGCTCCTTACACCCCCTTTCTGGTGGTTGCACCACACTGGGCAATGCTGCAAAAACAATCCACAGACAATTTTCAGTGTTTCAATCAAACTGGTTTGACATCATTTCAGCAGCAGCAGCCCCACAAAATGTTGCCAATCGTAAAGACGGACAGACCGCGTCATGGGGGGACGGGATGGGACGGGTTTTCCAGACGTTGATAAACTGGCCAGCGCAGCGATACAATCCAATCCGTTCCCGTGTGCTGCCCCGAGTCCAGTGTCCATTCCACACGCAGTTCCAGTTGCAGTTGCACGAGTGCAAATGCTGCAGTGGCTAGAGTCTGGCTATTTAGCCTGGCGGGCATAAGCTATTTGTATCTCACAGATACTCCTGCACAGATACATGAAGCTTACGAAGCATTTTACATTGCTGCCTTACTTTGTGTCCGACTCGCTGGCTGACGCTGGCTGGCTGGCTGGCTGGCTGGCTGGGGGGGGGATTTTCGGTTTGTTTGCACAACTCATACGACAGTCGCTGGTAGTAGCTCCCCTCCCCTCCCCCCGCCCTGTACTGCCACTGACCCGCTGTCTCACTCACATTCGTATGTATCTCTTCCCAATTTCCAAAACCCGGCTAAGCGCGCTTTGTGTGCGCATTTTGGCCACACTGACCAAAACTAACTGGCCAGCAGAACACAGGGGGGGCTAAAAGGGGGCTACACAGCGGCAACTCTAGCTACCAACTGCGTGTAAGCCAACACAAGCCGCTGCTAACTTACCGCTCATAAACGGGAATCAATGGGCAGGGGACGGTGCAGTGGTTAGGGTCTCATATGAAAAGGTGAACCAGAATTTGTGCGCACTTCCTGTATTCCAGAACGATATTGAATTACTCACTTGCGGTGCCCCAGCCCTAACCTACAGTCAAGGTTACTTTCCGTTTCAGTTGTTTTAATTATAGAAAAATCTGTACACAGAATTTGTTCTGCCTGGCCTTGACATTGCCTTAACCTCAGTCGAAATGCAAGACAACTTTTAGATATTTAAATCGAAATCTTTATGTAAACGATATTCGATAAGTAACAGCCCCAAATGGCACTTGCTGATTCAGCGCTTATCAGTACTGATTCTTTCATTCTTACATTAACAAGAGGTGCCCACTTTTGAGGCCACTTTCCATTCGATCTGCTACCACTGTGACCTGACCATCCATCTTCTTCTTGGCTGCTTGGCCGCACACATTTGCGTGCTTCTTTTGTGCTTTAGTAATTTGTTTTAAATATTTGTTTAAAATATCGAAACGCACGTACGCTGGCAAGTTGTACGTGGTATCTAACAGATAGATGTGAAAATAAAAGTTGTTTGCACTGCCACGAGGTGTGGTGTTCGACTTGGTCTTGGTCTTGGCTTGGACAAGATTCTCATGGCAACTACCCAAAAAAGTACGGAAGGGAAATACGCGTAGTGAAATTCTGAGCCCAGAATGTGATGCTCATAGTTTGTGGCGTGGGCGAGGGCGGGTCCTAACGGGTTCCGCATACGTGCCCGGCCCCAACCAAAACCGATCGAGCCGTCCGCCGCCATCCACCGATCAGGCACTGAATTCATTCGGTACTCGAATCAATTCAAGTCGATTCACATTTGGGTGACATTGTTATGCATTACGCACCGCACGCCCTGTGTGCCAAGACGGCGAGACGTGTGTGCGAGTTTTGTTCCTGTGCGGCGGTTACCAATTGCGACCCAGTCCCAGTTCCAGTCCCAGTCCCAGTTTCGAAATCTTTCAACATTTTCGACACTATACGTGTGAGCATTCCACAGCCACGCGACCTTCCACATCGAATATAAAAACTTGATCAAAATGGAAATGGGAGGTTTAGAAAGTCGCCTTTTCTATGTGCTATTTGCTAATTTCCTATAATTATAATTAACATGGGGCTCAATTTTAAATGCCCTTCGATGCATGACCCCAGACTTTGCTGCGACTTGACGTAAGCTGTTTGCACCATATACTTATTGGTTAATTCTTGGCTACGGATTAGTCAACTGGCTGAGCGATTTGCTTGGAAATTAACTTTTACCTAAAGCTCTTCTCGCTTCGTCATAATTGATGCATACAACCGATTAAGCCATTACACAAGTGACGCCGCTGGCAGTGCTTTTCCAGAACAATTGCTGTAGCTGCCAGTACAGCAAGAACAGCCAGAGCTGGACGCGTGGAAATGCATAAGCTCCCCACCTCAATACAGAGACCCGTCCAAGCCAAAGCCGTAGCCAAAGCCATGGCCAGAGCGGATAACATGCCGATCATATCGATATGCAAAGTGCCTGGGGTCCACTGATTCCACTACGAGCAACCACAAAAAAAAACAAGATGGAATAAAATAATATAAAATGAAATAAAATAAAAATAAAATCAACACAAAAACAATAAAGGAAAGCACACCAAGGGGAGCACGAAGCTGGGAATACTCTTCAAGAGCGTGAGGTCCACCTCTCCTGCTTTCAGGGATGATTTTTTATGGGGACTATACAGATGTTAGACGAATGTTTTTACAGAACAGGCATCTGTTAGGTTTGTCTCAACGATACGATGATGATACCCTCTGCTAGAGTATCCATAGTAATGCATGCGGTCATACTCGCATCGCACTATATTGCGGACATGATGGAAAATCATAAAATCAAAGAGTGCAGAGAGGACCGCAAAAACCAGAGACCAGAGAGGGTGCCGCAGCCAGAGCTGAAGTGAGGGAAGAAGTACTCACTGTCATGGCATAGCAATGCATGTTGGCTTGGATATCGAATGAAAGGAGGTGCCAAGACAGCCAGAAATCAGTCGAATGCTTTAATGGCAGGCAGCATTTTACTATAAATACGACTATATATACTCGTACGTTATCTACATAACGTTTTTCCTTCTAAATTTGTTGTTGCTGCGCTGTCTTTGTTGTTCTGTTGATTTGCACAAACAAATTTTGTCAACAAGATTAATGCTAATTGAAGTTTTTCAACTCAACATCGGGGCAAGGCGAGACGAGACAGGGCAGGGCAAGGCATGGCAGGGCGCATCTCCATTCCCCCGAAGTCTTGTTCAATGAAAGTTTCGTTTCGCCTTCTGCGGAAGTTTGGCCAAGTGCGAAAAGTTATCAACCGAAACGACAACGACAACGACAATGGATGATGGAGCTAAAGCTAAGCCCAGAGCTGAATGCTGATGCGGATACTGCCACTGTTTGATGCTGATGATGATGATTAACTAGTTTCTGCGATGTTCATCATGACTTTTAATTGGTAAATTTCTTCGTCCAAGATTCTATTAATGGCCTCTATATATATATAACTGAACCAACGAACTAACATCCCATAAAAGTAACTGCTGCATCAGGCTGGTCTGCTTGCCAATTAACAACTCTTAAGTGCCTTAACATTGAACTTACTTATGGAATTGCTCTTGAATCGTTCGGTCAGTATCGTATCGTATATCAGTTTGCTTCAATTAACACTTCACAAACTCCGAGTCTTTTTGTGGTGGCCATTGGTGGTGTTTTGTGGCAGGTTTCGTCTGCGTGTGATCTTCAAGAAGTTTATGAAGTTTATGGAGAACATTGAAAGTGATTAGAGCTTTTGAGGCCGCTCTTAAGGTTGCATTTATTTAGATAGCCAAAGCGAAAAATTTCAATTTCAATGTTCACGCTTACGTTTACGAGAAGGTGTGAGGTTATACGTATTTATTGTGGAGCTTCTATAGGAATATTTTTAGCGTAAAAGTTATTAAGTGAATTTGCTAAATTTATTCGCCAAGGGTTATTCGAATCGCCAACTGTTAGGGGAATGAATTGATTCAGACAACGATATCTCAATCAATATTTATTCCCTACTTGTATGCAATTAATAATGTTATTAATAAACCGGATGCTTATACATACAACTGTACATATGAATAAACAAGGAAGTTTATGTCATGCCTGTACTTGTTCTGATCCATACCATATGTTACTCGTCTCATGGTAAAAAATTTCCACAGACTATAGTACGTAGCAAAATAAAGCTAGAATATATTAGCATTCATATGTTATTTACTTGTAATCGTTCTACACACACAATATGCAAACAATATGCATACAATATGCATTCATTGATATATTCAGTGCAAATTTCCCCCTGGCTTTACAATTCATAAAGTCTAAGCTTATTTATCAGGCTTTTTTTTTCAAACTAATCACAGGAAAAGCAGCTGCTCGAATGAGTGATGTTTGCCAACCCATCCACACAGCCACTTTCATTTTACCTCAAATGAATATTTGATTTAATCCGAAACACGTTCCATCGATTGCCTTAAATGGCCAACTAACGGTTAATCATTTTTGCAGTGATGTTTTTTAATTGGCTCTTTTTTCATCCGTGCAGCAAAAGAGGCTAACATTAAGGGCAGATAAGTGCTCGTTTTTTCAGCTCAAACGAATATTCGATAACACCTCAAAGTCATCAGCGCTGCATAAATGCACCATCAAGCACCATCGAGGGGCGCGAAGGGGTGGAAAAACTCTTCAAAAATTCACTCTGTGGATGCCCGTTTGGTGCGTTCGTTGAAATGAATGAATATTCGATAACTTTAAAATCAGATTTATAGCTGACGCGCATAAACGTTGAGTGCGAGGGCAGATAAAGTTAATATATATATCGGCTTTAAAAAGAAGGGTCGCCAAAGGCTGGCCACGTTCAGATTCAGAGTCAAGTGAGGGCGCCCCCCGTGGGGGACGAGTCTGTGTGGGGACCTTGTTCTGTCCGTGACTGTGACTGTGACCGTGTCCGTGTTCGCGTCCATGGCCATTTCCATTTCCATCTTCAATTGCATTTGGCTGGGGGATTCATTCAATTTCCATTCGTCATTCAATCGGGCATGCAATTCAGTTATGAAAACCGAATGCTGCGTATTTATTTATTTTTTTCCATATTCCCACGCACACGCACACTAGAACGAGTTCGAGTATATATTGGTGTACTCTCCTGCTATACGATTCTGTTACCGAGTATTTCCTACTCATAATACATATAAATTTGTTTTGCATTTATGAATATGTATCCCGTCATAGACTCATTTTGATGGTTTTTTGTTGCGCTCTTTTCTTTTCTTCTTTATGCCGATTGCTTTCCCTTTGATTGTTTTTTTGATTTTTTTGTTTTTTTTGGATTTTTTTTCTGACTGCAATCGATAAACAAGCGTGGGGGGCGTAAACGTGTGGCATATCTGTTTGGGTCCACTGCAGGCATCACGCGTTTGCCGAATACTTAGAGAGCGTAACGAATGTTTGGCCAACGCCAGCTCCAGCTCCCCATGTAATCGATTTAATCATAATCCGGCTTTTACTATTTATTGTTCTGAGTTACAGTATAAATACGAGTATGTATGCGGGTTGCATTAATACAAACACAAAATATTATGCCCCATACTCTATACTGGCTGCTATTTCAGCATAGAAACTGATGCTTGGGTGGGCTCCTCCTAGTCCAGGACCTTTGATACTCTTGCAGAGGATATACGAATTTTGCTAAGGGCTTTCCCTTTGTGAATGTACATATATTAATGTTCTATATTTGATCTATATTATAATAAAGGTTCCACAACGAATCCCCACCACATATTTACATACACATATGCACATACATATGTAGCTGTCATAAAGTATATATATATATATATTTCTTTTTGTTGTTTAGAAACGATCAATCTTAAAGGGTATTGTTATTTTCGTAGCCCAAAAAGTTAGTCGTTCCTTCTTGTTGTTAGCTGACTTTGGCTCCATTGGAGCATATTTATGGTTATAGTATGCATAACTGGAGGCCACCATAAAGTAATAATACGAAAGCGACCAGCGCTCCTCCCTCAAGCCCTTATTCATCCTCTATTCCAGCAGTGTTTCAGAACTATAGCTCTCTTGGCTAAAGGGGGTGGGTAGCAGGGTGTGTACAATCATTGATTTTGGTTCAACATAGTTTTTCTTATGCAAATACGCAAAAGCATTTTCCTTTCTCTTGCTCTCGGGCGTGTGTGGGTCGGGGGGTGTGGAAGAGGTACAGCCACTGGCCAGGATATTGAAAAATCCGGTTTATACTTAAGTATTTATTAAAAAATAAAAATGAAAAACAAACACACATTCGTAGCAGCAGCAAGGCGGCTTTAAATTGATCCGATCTGCATCTCAACAGAAATTGTTTCTGATTGAAAAAAAAACTACTTTATTTCAGTTTCGACCAGGTCAACACCCTCCAACATATACATCTCTTATCCCCCCCCACTGCCAGTACTGTGCGGTTTATTGCGTTATAATGTAGATAGCAGTGTGCGAATGGTCCCAAGTGGCTGGCCATAAACAAAAGCATTTGCCACTTGATATGCATAATCCACACCGAATTTTCATTGCATTTGCAGGAGGGTTTAACATTTTGTGGCTCGTATGAAAGTATAAAGCTATTCCAAATTAATTAAATTAAGATGAAAATAGTTTTAGTTCAGCGCAGCAACATTTCATATCAAGTTTTGTGACGCTGGGGGGAAAAGTTCGGGAAATATTTTCAAATGAGCCACTCATTTTCCACCCACTACATAAGCAATAATTTAATAACAAATATGTAACATATTCCTTTTGTCTTTCATTTTGCAGTAATGCTCTTTGCATGTTCCTTTCCAAATCCCAAATACTCTAAACGCGAAAAATATATTTTATCAATATTTACTAACTTTTTACGGTTTTAACTTGCATAGAAACTTTACTTGGAAATTCTTTTCCATAGAGTTCTGAGCGTATTATAATTATTTTCTTATTCAACTCAACATGAAGGAACGAAGCTGTGCTCGCTATACTTTTGGGCCTGTATACAGATTTCCAAATATTACAAACAGTTCCGCACACAAATTCTAAAGAATGAATATAAATATTATTACCATACAAATATTTAACTAACTCAAACATTTAACAATTATGACTCATTAATTAATACATTTATCATTATACGAAACGAAAAGATATTTAAAAACTAATAAAACAAAGTTACGCGAATACCAAATTATGGAATCGTAAAAAGCCAACACTCCGTAGCCGTACGTACCTCCCCCCTTTCGACAGCGCGCCCTTTTATATTTGTATTTACATTCACCTCCAACTCGAAAACCCCCTCCGCAAAAATTCGTAAAATCCATGAAAAAACATACTCAATTTAAATGCAATAAACAAATGTATCTCGCCTGAACCTCCATAGCAGGACAGCAGCAGGAGGAGCAGCAGGAGCAACAGATTTGGAAGGGAACATTGTTTGCATTTGAAATAAATGAAGTAATAACTTTTATGCGATGTTAAACATTTTTATGCAGTCCACAAACATTGCGTAGGAAGCATTTTGCTTTATGGTGATTTTTGATTTGCAACAAGCAAAATAAATTGAATGCAATTTGTGGGCAGCATAAAAATGAGTCAAAATACATTTAGCCAGCTGCTGTCTGCTGTCTGTACGTAGTTGGAGATGGAGTTGAATCCAGTGGATGCGAATGGAACATAGCGAATGGAGCGGGCCTGAGTGCATGTGTGGTTTTGGTATTATCCACAATACATAATTATATGTTTTGGGGGAAACGGTTTGTGGCCACGACCAGACACATTTTTGCAATGTTGCGTGCCTCGGGATGTTGCTGTTGCTGTTGTTGCTGCCGCTGCCGCTGCACCCTCAACATGGGTCAGTTTTTGGGGGCAACAACGGCCACAGCAATCAGAGGAATTAACAATGGGGAAAAATCACTGCAAAGGCAATAGAGTACAATGGATGAGACCGACAAAAAAAGGGGCAACATTTTCGCTTTGAGGGCAAAGGTCACTCACTGCCATTCCCCCATTCCCACCCACATCCACCACCACACCATTCCAACCCTATCAGCCAGTGGGTGTCTGAGGGGAGGACTACTAGTGATAAAAAGTAATGAACAAATTGTAGCAACAACGAGAGCACAGTAAAACATCTTTGTGCTACTTTGTGTGGGTCAGTGGGTCGGTTATTGTTCATCTGCCTCTTGTGTTTCTTAGATTGGTTCGTTGTGGGCTGGATTTTTGGGGGTAACTAAAGCTGGAGGCTGTATACTCAATGAATTGGGCGTACACTCCCACTCAGAGAGAGAGAGAGAGGGAGAGAGAGAAAGAGAAAGCAAAAGACATAAAGAAGTCATCGTTTAACAGAGCATAGAAAATGATTTCCTACGAAAATTTGTCACACACAAAACAATGTGCACGCACAGTGACACCCACACACACACACACACGCGCAGAGAGACAGAGCAACAGATATAGATACATTTACAGATACAGAGACAAGCAACAGTTACAGTTACAGTTAGAGACTTCTTCGACAGACGACACACAGCACACAGATGCTTCTATACATAAATGGGAGACAGACATTGATTCCCAAAGGAAGCTCGTGAGGCAACACAGTGAAGCCCTCACTAAATAACATGCACAATGCCAAGATAAAGTGGCAAATGAGCAACAGAGAACAACAATAGCCGCACCAACATCGAACAACAACTATAGTACGAACGTACAGCATCATCAGCATCAGTATGGGTATATCGAACAAAAGCTCTTGTACGTGTTAAGCACTCATTGCTGTCAAACATGCCGCATAGTTGACGAAGAAGAATGTTGCTGCCCTGCCTGCTCGCGACGTGTGGGAACACAAGCTGTAGCACTTGCGGCTGATGGCCAAAACCAAACCGCTCTGGAGCTGAAGAGCAGCGCAGTACAGCACAGCCAAGGCAGTGATGCCAAGCAGCGGGATGAGCAGACAGCCAGTGATGCCAACAGGTTGAGTGATCGAACGGTTAATCACTAGCAAACACGGATTTGGTTTAATAACTAAAGATGAACGAGTGATTAACCCATGGGGAAACTAGAGAAATTAGAGCCAGTCAGTCAGTGGCATCTATGGGTAGATCGGACCTTTCCTACAGTTGGATTCATATGAAACCAAATCAGACTATCAGACATCCTGCAGTGCAGCTAATGATGCCCATAAAGACCAAATGAAATGTCAGATATCGGGAAATTACAGTCACATACATCTGTTACATCTGAAACTGGCCAAGAGCATTCCCTTCCCCACCTGGACAAACATCAATTAAAACGCCCACCTTTGTTAACAGTCCAAACAGAATATTAAACAATTACTTCAAAAGTTGGCAGGGGCCAAAATGTTCAACACTAAATGGCTGGCCACACCCAGGCCATCCACCGGGGATTCACAGCACCCCGCCATTCACACCCTCAAGTACTAGTGCTGCCCAGCCTCTCCTACAGCCACCCACTCGACACGCATACGCCCCGTGTGACGCGACCGACACTTGAGCCGGCAATCAGGCTCAATCGCAGAGGCAACAACGAATGGAGGAGCTTGCAATCTGGTGCCGCACTCACACAGTTGCACGTACGAGTGGCGCAGCTTTGAAATGTGAGCTTTTCCGGCAGTGGCAGTGGCAGAGGCGGAGGCAGCTGTGGCAGCTAGCACAAACAACAAATATAAATCGTTAACAATAAATAATCGTCTATAAGAGACGACATTTGTTGTTCCCCTTTGTTGTTGCAGGGTTGGCTGGTGGCTGGTGGTGTCCTAGGGGTAAAAGAGGAGGAGCGGGAATGGGGATTCCGACTTTGTCGCTGCTTTATGCATTTGTAGTCGTATTTGTAACACAATTGTTTATGCCACTGCGGCTTGTTGTTCTTGTTCTTTTGTTGTTCTGTTTTTATGGCTTGCCATGGCGCTATCCAACCCACTGCCCACCCACATACCACCCATCCACTCTGCTTCCACTTAGCCCTGCTTATTACCCAAACCATGCCGCCCGTACCGCCGCCATCCCGTCTGGTGGGGGGCTTTGGAGCATAGTTTATTGTTATTTTATTGGGGAGGAGGCCTTCTTTTAGGCTTTCGCGTGCTTTGTAAATAATTCGTGCTCGGCGCGTTTATGACGTGATTTCTTAACTGTTTGTCCTCCCCCCGGAACTGACTTCTTTCCTTCCTTCCTTCCTGCCATGGCCACGCCCCGCTCACTGCGGCTCTCACTTCAGTTTCAGTTTCAGTTTTGGGGCCATGTCCCATGCCTCTGCTTGACGCTCAAGTGGCTGCAATTTCAATTTGCAAAAGAATTTCCATTATGATTTCTCACCCTCACGATACCCTGATACCCTGGAGATGTTGAGTGTGCAAGGGTATGTTGAATTTGGGACTGTTATTTTTTTTTCTGTTCTTAAAATGGAATTGAACAGAATGTAGGGCCACATCCCACTTGGTTAGTCCGTTGATTTTTCGGTCTGAATTTCCGCTTGAATTTCTCGTTGTCTTTTTGTCTTGCTAAGGATACTCTGTACACTTTTATAATCTTACAAAGCTGCGAAAAACTCCGCAAGCCAAAACGAGTGTTAGATTCATGACATCTTTTCAGTGGGCATCTGACACTCGCAATCCGCGTACTCCCTTCAATCATATCTCCACATCAGGCAACTGCATTTCATGTAAGATTCAAGTTTTGCATGGCTTTTGTTTTGATTTAATTGGAAAATATCATATTCTATGCAGATATACATACATACGAGTATGTACTCGTAAGAGCACAAAAATTTCAAATTATATTCAATTATAAATTACACAAATCGGAGCAGAGAGTGGGAAAGTTACTGCACGAGAGGGAGAGGTAGAGGTAGATGGAGATGGCAATTGAAAACGATTTAAATGTTTGCTTATTTATTAGCGCATAAATTTGTTTTTGCTGAAGTTTTATTTGTTGCCATTTGCTGTTGTTGCCGTTGTTGCTGCTGTTGCTGCTGTTGCTGTTACTCCTGCCAATTGTGCATTACATGCCGGCAATTGTTGTTGCATTGATTTCTGGCGTGATTTCCACGATTATTATGGCAGCAACAAAAATGAGAGGAGGAAAACGAAGAAAAGTGTTGCAAGCACTAAGGCCGAAGCTATTGATACTCTCACACATCGGTTATTCCTCTGCTATCCGTAGACTTTGTGCTCTCATTTATTTATTATTGAATTTAACAATTCCTCTGGCTTTGGGCACAAGAAATCTAACAAACTCATAGAGCGCGCTGCAAGGGTATAAAAATGAAAGCGTTGGTAAAAAAAATTAACCGATTAATTAATATAAATTATAGCGGAGCGCATTTAATTTATTTATATACCGTTTTTATGACTCTGGTTCGCTTTGCGTTTGGTTTGGTTTCGTATCGTTTCGGTTTTTTTTTTGTTTTATGTGGATTTTGTAATGTCGTGTTGCTGTAATTGTTGTTGTCATTGATAAGAGCGAATTATGTAATTACAATTTGTACATGCACGTGTGTGTGTGTGTGGGTGTGCATGCTTTTTTCACAATTTTTTTTTTTGTTGTTTTTGCAAAAACTGGCCATAAATAAACAGGTGTAATAATGGGGGCGACAAACAATTGAAATTGATTTAGAAATTGTTCAGCGAAATTCAATAAAAATTTAATAATAATCATATAAGGGGCTTGTTGTTTGTTTTATGCAAATTTAAATTAACCGTATTATATTTATAGTTTAGCGGAAGCCAATACGAAATCATATTAAAATATATCATAATGAAAATGAATTAACATTTATTAAAAAAGAATTCAATTAAACAAAATCGAAGCATATTAATTGCGTAAAACTAAGAATGGATTAAGCGCATTTAAATTGGCGCACGAAAAAAATTCTGTAAATTTAATGCGCGTTTTTCTATTAGTTATTCTTCAGCAATATTCATTGAATTTCTCCTCTAAGCACATTTGACACTTATGAGCTATTGGTTCGTTTAAGTTTGTATTTTTGTAATAAGCTCTGACATTGAATAGATGCTACACATATTGTACAGAAATATTCACAGGGGGGGCGTAGCTTGGTGCGTTATTTTGTAACCACAAGAGTTATTGTTGTCCCGAGTTCATTGAAAGGAAAGCCCCTGGAAAGTGAATGTCTTTATGGCAAAGTTCACAATGATTTATAGGGACAGCTTCATCGGTCCCTCGTTGAAATTTGCTTTTGCCTTCCACATGCCATACTCGTGCAAGGAGTGTTTTAGTTAAGACTCCACTGATAGATAGTTGCAGCTGTGTGGTATTTATTAAATATTGCTTGTTCCTGTACCTGTTCCTGTTCCTGTCTTTCATCAAGGAGATTACTTCAAGGGCGTATAAGTAGCAAAGCGATCATAAAATAAATCAATATTGATTGAATTTTAAATGAAACTCCATTTAGTAAGTATGTCCTCTCCCAGTGATTGACTTACTTGCCTTAATTGTTCGGTCTAAATAGCTTTTCGTGCATTAGTTCTATAAATAATGCATCTAGTCATTGGGAAGATATTATAATTATTGTTACATATTAGAGACGTCTGTCAGTCCCTGTCAGTCATCAACACACATCAATTTCCAATTCAATTGAACCAAACATTCGATTAGACTTAAAGTTCTAGCGAAAAGAGCCCCCAGGAGTCGTTCTGTTAGTGAACTGCATTCGTAGCCAGAATTGGAATATTTACCCTAATACGAATTTCACTTGGCACCACACCACACCAAACACCGCACCACTCTGCCCCATTGAGTGGATGAAGATTGGTAATTTGCCTATTCAATTTTGGCTTTGATTGCCGTTATGGCCATGTGAATATGTGGCAATTTCTTGGCAATATTCGTATTTGTCTGGCCAATACATAAATGTAATGGCCATACCAGACACCCGCACACACACACACACACACACACACACACACACGACAAGGTTGGCCATAACCAAAACTATTTGGTTAAACGCTCAACTTGGCCAGCAGCTCAGGTGTGGCGAGAGTGGACAATGCTTGGGATTTTGCGGGTGGGATTAGGTGGGTAAGGGTAATGGTAATGTGAGTAAAAGGTGCCCCTTGCCACATGCCGCCACCAACGCATGCGCAGCGCTTCAGGCGTAAAGATGACAAGTGATAAGAGAGTCAGTCAAGGGGGAGACAATGCCAGACATCGCCACAAGATCGGAGACACGTAGCCCGTAGCCCCTCCCGGCAAAAGTTTCATTAATTTAATTGCCGCAAATGTTTGTCACTTGTGTAATATTCGTACACCTAATTGGAAATTGCCAGTTCGCACACGTTCCGCTAAGAGATACGTTTAATTAGCATTTCCTAGAGAAGGGAGGAGGGGGGCAGTGGATTTTGGATTGTAAAGAACTTTTGCAAGTGTGTTCCATGCAAACATCGGACGTTAGATAAAGTCGTTAAGACGCGCAACCCGCAAGCAACCAACAAGCAGCCAGCAGCTACCAGCTACCAGCTTCCCATCGAATGCAATTACAAGTAGTAGTCGTATTATTGTTGACCCACTAAGTGGCTGAGCGCACACATTGGCCAAAGGTTATAGGGCAGGGGGAGCCGTTGCTAAGAAGCGCATAATGCCCCTCTGCTTACAAATCCCTGCATAATTGAGTCTGAAAGAAGGAGCCGCCTGGTCTCTTGGACTCATTAGATGCGCCATACCCATACCCATTCCCAGCACTAAGCACCACAGAGAGATTCATTTGAGCAGCTGTTAATTGAGATTCAATATGAATGGGGGGGAGCGCCTCATGAATGGCTTAGCTGAATGGATGTGCCATAATGGGTCTGGTCAGCCATAAACTAGACGCTGTCACAGACCACTCAATTTCAATACCATTGCGGCTCATAAAATGACGCATCAATATAATCAAAATTATCATTACCAGCAGCCCAGGACAGCCCCAGCCCAGGACAGACCAGGACAGCCTGCCTCAGTTGGAGTGGGGAGTGGGGAGAGACAGTAGCGAAACCAACACAACAGCAACGATGCATGAGAGACATAAAAACTATAATCAATATCCATATCCATTAGCGTTATCGTATCAACGAACTCGAATAATAATAACGTACTCGTACACAAATACATATGCACATTGTACGTATGTATAGCTGCTGCTGTGGCAGACACCGCAAAAGGCAGATAGGGCCAGAGAGATACGGGGATACGCTATGGACTATGGACGGACACTGGCATCGCCACTGGGGCTAGCACAAAGATACTCCTACTCGTACTCGTACCCCCCCGTGGTGTAGCCCTCCTGCTGCCCGTCCATTTGTCTTCACGTAATTATCTTTTAATAGATTTAACGAACATTTTTCGCACCGACTCTCTTTGCTTGTGTGTCAGCCCAGTGACAACAGAGCAACAGCAGCAACAAGAACAGCACCCACCAACTATAACAACAGCCACATCAACAAATGGCAATGAATGGAAACAGGAAAGGTTCCTCGAAAATCCATTGAACTTTAGATGCTCTGAAAATGCAACCTATACTATATTTTAACTATTAATAATAAAAAAAAATCAGGCAATTAGCTAAGAGATTGAATACTAAATGATAGCAGAGGCAGCAGCAACAGGAAGCCTTTGATTGTGGAACGGATTCATCTACGTAGAAGCTTGTAGTGTGGAAAAACATCGATCACTGTTTCAGGAAATCGATTGAATAATAACAATCAAGTGATCTGTCAAGTGCCGAGCACACAAAACACACACACAGATTTGCCTCGAGTATAATTGTTGGCTAATCAAATAAGAGTAAACATGCAAACAGGTAGGACAAACCGATTGAATGACTATGCCCACTTATTGAAAAGGGTATGGCAAACAGAGGCTGGCCAGAGTCCACACAGTAGTCGAGACCGGAGCACCAGTCAGACCCAGAGCAAGGCAGGGCAGGGCAGGGCAGTGGCAGTGCAGTACGGACACAGACCCAGACCCAGTCAGAGCCAAGCGGAAGTCGGAAGTTGTATGGCACATGCGGTGGTCGCGGCGGTTGCGATGGCGACGCTGGGTAATGGTGATGCCAATGACTGGGGGGTGGAAGGTGGACGGCGATAGGAGAGGTGATGATGGTGGAATCCACGGCTATGATGATGGCAGTGTTGGCAATGCTCTGACCATTTTTATTTTATGGACTTTCAAACTGTTGCTGTTAATTATTTCTTCTTCTGTTAATGTGGCCACTGGTGTCTGGCCGCAGTTCTTACTTATTCGATCTGCCCTGCATCTGTCCTGCCCCACCAGATGGGCACTGCTCTCATCCTGGGGCTCCGGGCGGGCTCCTCTGCCTGCCTGGTCCTGCCTCCGATAATGGTGATGCTGATGATGTTCTGCTGGATATTATGCACAGCTCCGCTCTGCTCTGCTCCTTTTCAGCTTCCTCTTCGGGCACTTCCTTTTAGCGTTTCTCGGCGTTGTTTGCACTTTTTCGCCATTTTACACTTTATTACAAAGGCATTAAATAAAATTCAAAGCGAATGAGCCTCGTCAAAAGTGTTCGACGAGGGGGCTTGGCATTTTTGATTCCCATTTGGTTGCTTGGTTGCACGTTTTGTGGGATGGTTGGTGGGTGGGTGGATGCTTCATTGAAGTGGTGCAGGCAACCCTAGCCCCGCGTAGTTCTCATTGTTGCCACCGCCGCGTGGTTTTTGTTGTTGCTGTTGCTGCTGCTGTTGCAATGCCAACAGACGCTGCCCCATGCTGCTGCTGCTGCTGCTGGCTCTGCGGCCGCTGTTATTGTTGTGGTTCATACTTTTGTTTTTCAGTCCATTGTTCCCCACCGAAAAAAGGTTCTGTTGCAGTTGCTGATGTTGGGGCAGCAGCAGCAGCAGGCCGGGCCGGGCCGGGCCAGGCAGGCAGCCGCACGCAAACAAGCGCCAAAAGTAAAAGAAGTACCAGAAGTGGCAACATCGAATCGAGTCGAACCGTGTAACGAAATCTATTTATAATCGTGGAAGAGATATAATTTATCGCAAATGTTGCTGCATTTTTGTGCCACATGGAACCTTCATCCACTTTTCGCAGTATGTTGAGCCACTGTGCCGCACTGTTTCAATTAGCTGCGCTTCGATGTGCATTGACGATGGAGTTTCGGTGTCGACAACGGGGCAACGCCAATGGGCTGCAGGGGGCAGAGAGGAGCAGCAGTATCTGTGGCTGATACTTAAACAATGTATAAATTCGTCTACAAAGTCGCAGCCACTGCTCCCCCCCACCCAACAGACCCCCCGCACGCTGCCCACCATCAAAGGTTCATTCAGTGCGTATTTGTGGATGGAGGGGGGACGTGCAGCAGTGCAGCTGTGTGCACCTCTTGTGTGGGGCTGAAGCTCCAGTCTACCGTCATTCTGGACTGACGACTGGACTGGAATGACTGACTGACTCCGCGTTGGCGTTGGCAGCAGCAGCGGCGGCGGCGGCGGCATTGCCGGTGGCAGGCTACTGTGGTCGCCAACGTGGTGCAATCAGCTGCAGTGGCTTTTTGGCCGACATTGCCAGTAGTTAGCCATATATTCCGTGAGCCCTGGGTGCGGGGGAATGAGGAATCAGGGTGTCAGGGAGGCGAGTCAGTCAGTCGGTTGGATGGAGCTTGGCAAGCTGCCCAACTAACTAAGTGTCTCTTTTACCGCACTGCTTCTCGCTGCCCCCTACCCACTACCCACTACCCTCTTTCCACTGCCGTCTCTGCCCTGTCTCTTCACCTTCTCCCCTCTCTTATCCAGTTCTCTGCTTCGGTTCCCATTTCATTGCATTGCGTTGCTTTCGTCATTCATTCGACTGAGTGAGCGCCGAGCCAAGCGCAAGCAGTGTAAAAGCTTCTCAATTGGTGTGAAATGCAACACGCTGCAACAGTACTGAGTGGGGTTAACGGGGTGGGTGGGTGCCACTGTGCTTGGTTTGCAATTGTAAATATGCCAAATATGGCAAATATGGGTTAATTGTGCGAGACTTTGACTTGCACAAAATTATTTAATTTTCATTTGCGTATCGAATTTACTGGCACTCGTACCTCCCTCCCTCTTGTTTGCTCTTTGGATGTCTCTTTTTCTTTTTGGGAGCAGGGCTGGAAGGGCTTTTCATTGTTTTCCTTTCTCTCATTGTTTCACGGCAGGACGATTGTTGTTTGTTTTCCCTGCCAGTTACTGGCAAACAGTGCAAATCGCAAATATAAAGCACTGTGTAATGTGCATTTAATTGAGTTGCAGGCAAAAGCTTAAAATAATGGCGTATAAAGTTATATAGTCAAATGATATATATCAAATGAAATCACTGCTTGAAAGTGTTATCGGGATTTGCAAAAGATTTGCTAGAAATTCTAGAGGAATCGCATAAGACAGAGGCTACGAACGAATTAAATATATTATGCAATTGAGTTAACAGTGGAACAAGTTAACATAATATTTGTCAGTTAATAAAAAAAATTAATAATAATAATTAAAATTATTAATAATTAATAAAAGAAATCAAAAGATCAGTGAGTGATTTTCCATCACATTGCTTTCCGGCTGGAGTTAGCTCTGCGTCAATTATGTGAAATTGGTCTAGATCTATTATGGAATATCTCTATTGTCTATCTATTATGATCCATTATGCCCAAATTCAACAAATTATTCATAATTAAATGGTTGGCGAATTAAGTGAATTGTAAATAGAATGCTAGAGTTAATCATTAACCATTTAGGCACGATTATTGACTTCATTAAAAGCTTAGAGAACATCAAATTAAGTATTTTATTGCCCATATTGCCGATCGTTATTCATTGCATTAAGTATTTGTATTTGTTTTATACAAATGTAATTAAATTGATCTGATGATAATCATGATATATCATCGAATATCATCTTGTATGAAATAAAGTCATTCAAATGCTGAAAATGCAACGATTATCACTCCATTTATTTTTCGCATTCGTCTGGCTGGTGTCTTACATGGATGAAACGTACTGCACCGTCATATGTGTTTTCTTGCCTGCTTTTGTTTGCCGAGATATTTATCTCGCTGCGGAACAATGCCCGACGAGCTTTGATTACTTTGTCATTTGCGTTTGGGCCTGGGAATGGTGTTTGTGTGTGTGTGTCTGTGTCTGGGTCCCGAGACGTCTGTCTGGTGCTGCTACTCTCTGTGCCGGCCACAGATAATCGTGAACTTAATTCATTTAGCTTCAGTCTTTGTTGTTGTTCGCGAATTGTTGTAATTATCACTATTAGTATGTTCGAGTACTTTACACATTCGGCAGCTTGCTGCACAAGCCTTTGTATGTACATATATACATTGAGTCATCGAAATGGCGACGAATCGATTCAAATGGAATCGAATTATTTCGGAATCTTGTGTGCAACAGGTTTAACGCGTAGTATTGTACTTTAAAGTGGATTCTCGTGGCTCTGTAAGTTACTTTTGATGCAAATGAGCAATTATTTGTTTGTGGTTCGTCGTTAATTTATGTCCAAGTTTCGAGTTCAAAGATTCTTTAATTCATTTATAATTATCGCCGCAACTTTTGCATAGTTTCATTCACCTTTCCATTGCGCATCGCCGCCCTGCAATCGGCCTTAAAAATTTTAAATTATATTATTAAATTTTATTTGAGTTTGACTCTCATTTCGGTTTCGGTTTCGGTTTCATATTTTCTCGTTCTCGTTCTCATTCTCGTTTTTTACTTTTGCTTTCGCATTTTGGGAGGGGGAACTCTGTCAACAGGTGCGTCTGGCACTTCATTAGAAATTTCGGTGGCGCTGCGCTCCATGCTACTTTTCCCAGCATTTTCATTTTCCCCTGGCTTTCCCAGAGCTCACTGAAAACTTTTAATTAAATTTCGAGCTTTACCGAAGCGAAATTTACTTATACATATTTGCGATGTACATATATATTTGATTTTTGGTCGCCAAGAAACAGTTGCATGGAGACCGTTTTTGGCTGCCTTCTAATTGGCTTTATGGTTTTCGCATTTCCCCATTCAACTATTCCGAATTAGAAAAACATTTTCCCACCAAACTTCTGTCAAAGCGAAAAAGGGTGTTCGGATATTCAATTAGGCGATTATCTTTGTGTACGCCAGGGAGGTTGATTATTATTAGATTACTATTAAATTTGTGTTTTAAGTTTTTGGCTCTGAAAGTGGAATATTCGATTGTAAGTTCTTAAGTTCTTCAAATAATATCAGGCTTGTCATTCAACACACTTTTGTTGCCAGTTAATTGTTTAATTTGTATACCTTTAAACTCAATACATTTTTGTTTTCTTTCTTACAGAGATCAACCTGAAATTATTTCCCGTTTAAGATGGCTGATCCCAAAATAATGAACATTATGAATGGCATGAAAACACTGGAAGATCATTGTCAGCTCATAAGTGACGTGAAGGGTGAGTGACCAGCCACGAACCAGACCTAACATCACAGATATATTCCCCCAGATCATTGGCCAGAGTAATACACACACACAAATCCCCAACCGCAAAAAATGTGTTTTTTGAAATATTACATTAGCAGGGCTGGGGGGCTGTCTTAAAGCCAAGGGGTAGCTTATGGCAGGGAAAGCGGCGGCTAAAAACCAAATTTTTTGGTTAAAATTGACAAATTATGTGAGAGACTTTTGTCTGAGTGCGGCAACCCACAAAATCCAAAGAGCCAACAACAATTGTTGACAATTCACTCAAAGTGAGGATGCGCTCTTGTTGTACCCTTAACGAGGGGTGCCATGATTTTGAGCTACAATACAGCTAAAACTTTATGGGGAATACCATGAGAGGGAGTCTGCTTTATGCAGAGAGATCAAGATCGAAGCGGACGAGTCCTTTGTATCAGAAGCTACTTAAATTGAAACTCAAGTAATTATTTCATTGGTTGATTTTCTCTACGCAGCATTGTATTGCACCTCATTTAAGGGTATCAAGAGTTGCGACTCCCCACGGGCAGGCTTCTTTTCTGGTTATGGATGCCGTGGAGGCTGGTGCCGCCGCCGCTGTTGCTGCTGTTGTTGCTGCTGTTACTGTTACTGTTGGTGTTGGAGTTAGCGTTGAACAAATGCCCCAAAGCGCTCAAAAAGCTTTAAACGCCGCACTCGACTCCACTCCATGCCACACTCCAGGCCCGACTCCGAGTGGGGCCAGGCTCAATTTCGCAGCGTCCATAAACAATGATGGATGGCGGGGCATGGTGTGGCATGAAGTGCTGTCTTTGGGGGCCTGCAACGGAATGGGTGTTAGGGGTAAAAGGGACCTCACTCACTGTTGGTGGCACATTTTCAGTTTCAGTTTCAGTTTCGGCTCGACGCGATGCGAGGCGATGCGAGGCGGGGCAAGGCGATGGCGATGGCGAAGTGCGCTTGAGTTGCATTTAAGCCAATTAGCATAGGCAAACAAAACATTTGAGTGAGCGGGCCAAGTGCTTGTGGTTGAGTGCGGCCTCAGGCCAGGGCTTCGGCTGAGGCTTTGGCTGCGTCGTTGGCTTCCAAGGGGCTTGTGGATGGGTGGTGGTGGCATGCCACCAATGCTGGTGTCAGGTCTAGGTGTCAAGTTGTATTTGTGTGAATGTGTTTGTTATGCTTGACGCTGGAGATGGAAGCTGCAGGCAGCGTTGAAGGGCCTGCCGGCATCCTCCTCAACAATGTTGCATTTATTATGCAATTATCAAGTGGCAATTGTGTGTCTGCGTGTGTGTGTGTGTGTGTGTGTGTGATGTGTCGTTGTACCCAGCTTCCCTGTGTGTCCCAGTGTGTCCCAGTGTGTCCCAGTGTGTCCCTGTGCACTGTCTGACAGTGATTTACGCCGACGATTGGCAATTAGGCATCTCGAGACGCAGGCAAAGGCCGCTGCCTAAGCAGGCCATCTTCAAGATGAGATGCCATTCAATTGAGGAATGTGCTGCACGGGCATCAGAGCACACTGGGAGAAAGCAAAAAAAAGAAAGTCAAACTGTAGTCAAGGGAAATATTTTAATTTCATTGCTTCGACTAATTCGTATATCCTGCGGCAAAGAATATCACACAGAAACAGATAGAGATAATCCATTTAAAACACATACAGAAAATTAAATAGAAAATACCCTCCGAAAGTGCAGATTTAATTACGTAGCTATAGTTTTGATCGATCTGTTGGTTTGAGCCTAAAGTTTAATCCAAAGATTAACATATCTTTTTTTCTTATTTATTTGGTTTCAACCATCTATAAACAGAGTTTTTAGGCGAGTGTTTTTCTTAATGCCTAACATTTTAATTAAAAGAAATATTCAATAGTGATATAGAACTACTCTGCAGTTGCACAGCTCATTACACTGGCTATTAATGGCCTGAAATTCCATCTCGGATTTAAAATATTTTTGCTCCTTCTGCACTGATTGTTTTTCGCCCAGTGTGTGCATATTAATACACGTGTAGCATACATATGTAGCATATGTATGGGGAGCTGGGTGCGTGTGTCTCTGTGCGGTTGTGTGCGTTTTAGACAATAGATGAATGGCTCGACGAGCTGCTAACTTGCAAATATTTATGAGTGGCCCCAGCAAGTGGCAGGCAGTGGCACCAGCACCGGCACCGGCAACCGATGCCGACGCCGCAAACAACAATGTGGGTATGGGTATGGGGATAGGCGAGATGGATGGGTGATATATGTGGCATGTTGGCAGGGGAATACGGGAGCGCCAAGGGGGGTTCGGGGTGCGTGTGCACCCATCGGCAGGCAACGTTGAAACGTCAAGTGTTGTTGCCATTTTGGCACTTTGAACAAAAATGCAGGCTAGAAGCTAACCTCCGGCCTCCCCCCCCCCACCAACTATTCCGAGTGTCAGTTGTGACTATATCTGTGTGTCTGTGTGTGTGTCTCCGTATCTGTGTGTGGCGTGAATTATGCGCAATTGAAGTGGCATTTGATGCGCATTTAAATTCGTGACGGCGCTTCAAGTTGGTGGCAAACAAACCGAACGGAAACTGAACTGAATCGAAGCCACAGCAAACAGCCTTTAGCCCTCAGAGTGCGGCGAGGGGCGACGGGCGACGGGCGACGGGGCACTGTGGCTGGGGCATGCTTTTCCTGAGTAGGAGGGGCCCCATCAATGATGCGCATCAAATTGGCTAATTGTTTAATGACTGTTTGCATTGATCTCTTCCCCCTACCCACGCAAAAATCCCCACTTGTGGCACAGATGAGTCGCCCATGCAAATGTTCTACAAGGACAAGGGCGTATTCCTCACTGGCGGCACAGGATTCTTCGGCAAAAGTAAGTTCCACTCCACTCCCGAGTACGTGACTGGAATTTCATATACTTATTGCCAGTGCTTTCCTCTCTCTCCCTCTCTCTCTGTCTGTTATCCCCTCAGTTATCATCGAGAAATTGTTGCGCGTCACAGAGGTGGGACAAATATATTTGCTGATACGCAACAAAAAGGGCAAGGATGCATTCGCACGCATTGAGGATCTGTTTAATGATCCGGTAAGTGTTCGAGTGGTTAATTCGATTACGTATACCCTTCTCAAACGATGCCTTGATGTTTCCTTTAGGTCTTTGACAAGATGAAGCAGCTGAATCCCAAGTATCGCTGCCAGATCACAATCATCAGCGGGGACTGCTCACTGCCGGGCATGGGCATCTCGCCGGATGAGCGTGAGACCATTCTGGAGAATGTGAATATTGTACTGCACAGTGCGGCCACTGTACGGTTCGATGAGAAGCTGAAAATGGCCATTGCCATCAATGTGCATGGCACCAAGGAGATCATCAAGCTGGCCAAAGAGATTGTTAACCTGAAGGTGAGTTTTGGTTGCTCCCTCTGTTCCATACTCTTTTATATCTAATGCTATTTGTATATATATAATTACAGGCCTTTGTCCATGTCTCGACGGCATTTGCCCACTGCAACATGCGCCATATCCAGGAGAAGTTCTACAGCGGCACCATGACCGGCGAGAATGCCTTCAAGCTGAGCGAGTGCCTGGACGAGCACACTCTGAACACCCTGACGCCGACCATCATCCAGGGCTATCCGAACACGTATACCTTCACCAAAGTGCTGGCCGAGAATGTGGTGCAGCAAACTGCACAAAATCTGCCAGTTACGATCTTTAGACCGGGCATAGGTGGGTAATCAATCCTCATGAGTATACTCAAGACTTACGTCTACTTATGTGTTCTGTCACAGTGATCACCACATACCGTGAACCGGTTACTGGTTGGATCGACAACATGTACGGACCCTGTGGCGTCATTGTGGGCATTGGCTCCGGTGTTCTGCGCGTCTTCACTGGTGATATGGACAACAAGGCGCACATTGTGCCGGTGGACATGTGCGTGAATGCCCTGTTGGCCAGCGCCTGGGATATAGCGAGGAATAAGTGAGTGCAAATGATAATTTTGTTGCCATTCAAACAGCTATAATCCGCTCCCTGCCAGGTACGAGACACCGCCCATCTATAACTATGTTCCGGATGAGGAGAACATGGTTAGTTGGAGGCGTTACATGGAGGATGGCTTCGAGTATGGCTGTGATATACCGATGCGCAAATCCATATGGTATCCGCGCTTCACCATCGTGCCACACATGTGGCAATATCACATACTATGCTTTTTCTACCACACATTGCCCGCCCTGATAATGGACTTCATTATGGTGATCATTGGCAAGAAACCCAGGTAAGAGTGCAGCGAATTCTCTGGGAGGGTCTCTCCACTCTAACGCTCCGTCTCACTGTAGAATGATGAAGATCTATCGCAAGATCCACAAGCTGAGCAATGTCCTCAAGTACTTCAGCTCAAATGAGTTTCGCTTCGACAACGATAATGTGAGGCGTCTCTCAGCGAAGCTGGATGACAGGGACAAGCGGCTGTTTGCCTTCGATATGCGCGACTTGGACTGGACCAATCTCTTCCGCGTCAGCCTCTATGGGCTGCGCCTGTATGTGGTCAAGGATGATCCCAGCAATATTCCCGAGTCCATCAAGCGATACGAGAGGTGCGTATACGCAGTGTTTTTTTTGCTTTTTGTTGTTTTTTTCACTAATTCACTTTATATCTTTCCTTTCAGGTTGAAGGTCCTGCACTATACCACGCTGGCCGTTTTCTATTCGTTGGTCGCCTGGGCACTGTATGGCCTCATCAAGCTCATCTTCTTATAGGATCGCTACACTTTTTCTTACGTATTAATACTATAGGGCATGTCTTTCACTTCTCATTCTTTTCCTCCCTCTGCTCCCCCGCAATCCTACTTTCTTCCGTTTCCGTTTCCATTTCCGTTTCATCTTCCGCAATAGTTTTTAGTCGTAGTTGTATGTATGTATGTTTGTATCATATCCCCTAGTATGCCCTTAGTCATATCTTTGAAACGCTTTATCCGACCCGTGTATAGCTTAGTTCGTACGTATGTATCTTAATGTAAATTCGCTGGAGTTGATTTGTGGCGGTAGCCGAACGATCACAATAAAAACTTCTTCACATTTTGTTTGGGATATGTCAAAACAATTTTCTTTAATATGCAAAAAGGTGAAATAACGGTATTTTAATATTTCTATGGCTTAAGGAATTAAAATTCCCCCCTGCAAACCGAGTAAATGGTTCAACAGAGCGTATACTTAATATTTTCTACTTGGCATTTATTGGGCCACATCTACATACGTTTCAACCCACGGCCATCTTTTAGTCGGCTCTACATGGATTGGTTGGTTTTTGGAATCTCTCTTTTTATGCCAAAAAGAGGGGATCAAGTTCTCCCCAATTGACTGAGGGTCTAATCCGTTTGGCTAAAAAACAACCATAACAACAACAACGAGTACCCGTGGCACAAATTGAAAACAATAAGATTCGTTTGATTTACACACCAGCTTAATATCGGAATATTTTATTGCATATTTGCAGGCGTTTGGCAAGTGCGAAAAAAAAACGAGTCGTAAAAATAATGCCCAGAGGTAGCTTATCAAATTGCGAACAGTCGCGGTAGAAGGAGCAGCAGCAGCAGTCCGATGCAAAATCCTGTAAGGCGCTTTATCGCTTTATGCCTCCCATACATACATATGTATATTCCTCTGTGTGTGTGTGTGCGAGTATGCATAAATAAATCCGCACATGTATATCGCATCGCATCGTATCGTATCGTATCGCTTTGGATTGCAGCCCTGGCATTCACAGTCGTATGATTTCAAAATTAAAATCACAGCATAACCCAATCACCCCCAGACCCCCATCAAGCCGAAGCCTGCTCGTCATACTCTTGCTGCTGGCTCTCATCCAGCTTTTAATACTTCTCCTCATCCTCATCATGCTCCTGCTCCAGCATGTTCCTCCACATCCTACTGCTCCTGCTCACAGCTCATTCCCAATACAGCCATAAAACTCTCGCATACTCATCAAACATACACGGAATAAGTAAGAGCAGGGATGGGACGGAGGGCCCTGCCATATACCAGAGGAGTGTCGGAGAGCTGCTCTGCTGGCTGTAGCTGTAGCTGTAGCTGGAGACGGATACCGGAGACCGTGGAGGTTGGTGGTTGCCCTTCTGCACATTCTGTGAAAAATGTTTGTCAAACCGCAGCGAGCGTGGCGCGCAATGATTGAAGCCACTGTGGATGCCACAGTTACTGCTGCTATGCTATGCTCTGCTCTGCTGTGCTATGCTCTACTCTGTGCTGCTGACTTTTCTCCACAGCCAAAGGTCCAATGTAGATTTTTCACAAAAATTGCCACAGCGTAACGGAAGCGCTTCCAATTAAAGTGAGCGTGTGAGGGACTGTACATCTTTCTCTCTTTCTCAGAGTTTGCTCCGAGTGTGTTGTGTGTGTGTGACAATAACTCCCCAATATGTTTTGCTGCATAAATATATATATATATATGTATATGTACATAAATATATACTCCCATATGGTATGTACATATGTGTGAGAATGCCTTGGATATTTTTTTGTTGTTGTTGGCCCAAAATTGCAAGCGTCGCAACACGAACGACCGAGCAGAACATTGAAAGACCAAACAATCTCAATCTCTCAAATTAGATTTTCAGAAAAATGCACCTCTGGGAAATGCACAATGAAAAAGCAACTGGCCTGCACAGACACGCACGCACACAACGAGGCGGGCGGGCGAGCGGCTTCTCGGCTTCGTCGTCGGCTTCCATGGCTTTTGCTTCTTTTTTTCCCCCTTTATTTTTGTCAGTGTGTGGGCCAGACTTCGGGCCAGGACACGAAGCTTCAGTGAGCTTTCACTGAGCGAAAGTGACTCTCTTAGGCACTCTCTTATGCCTCTCTCTCTCTCTCTTCAATGTGCGCTCTCTTACACGTAATAACTGGAGACGGGGACATGAAGTGCATGATGCTTATTCAAGGGTTGTTCATTCGTGAAATTAATATTGCGGCAACCGTCGCAGCACGCGCGCCTCCAAAGTTTATGTTGCCGCTGCCTGATGCTGCTGCTGCGGCTCCTCTTCTTTTCGCCCTCCCCACCCCTTCCGCTGGTACTGCTGCTGCCGCTGCTCCTGTGGCAGGGCATATTGTAACGGGCTTTATGTGCACCCCGGGCCAGGGTTGCCTCTGCTCTATGTTGCACTTTGTTACAGTTTCGATGCCGCCTTGCATTATTATTGTGTTCCACTTCCATTGCGTTCCATTCGGTTCCACTTCGTGGGTGCTCTCGCTCTCCCGCTCCCTCTCTCTCACTCGCTCTCGTCTAATGCTGTTCGTGTTGTCTGTGCATGTCTGTGCGTGCTGTCCCGGCATGCGTTTATTTGTCTGCCTCATTGCCAGCACCGGACCATTATCAGATTTTGTAATAGCTTTACGTTTATTACTTTCTTTCGTTTTCTGCTTTTTGTTTTCGTCTTCGTACTTCGTTCTCCTCCTTGCTGTTTTCGTTTTTTTTTGTTTTTGTTTTTTTCAATTTCATTCTGTGTCTTTGGTATTTTGGCATACTGCCTGGTCAGGGCTGCCACTCAGCCTCAACTGGCGGTGCCAATCTCTTGGGGGGCTTCTTCTACACTCTAATTCCATCCCACTCCACTCTTACCACTTTTGGTGGCATTACCACCTCCTCCTACTCGTAGCTCTTTGACTGGTGCTTGTTGATTTGATGTTGCTGCTTTTGTCGCGTCAATTAAAAATAAAGTCGGGTTCGGGGCTCAGGTTTTTTGTTTCCACCTCGCACACTACATACAAACGGTGCACAGCAAGAAAAGCCATACAAATACGAGTATTTTGAAATGCAGCTGCCTCGCCTTTGATTTTCTGTAGATCTGTAGATCTGCTGTGCGATCTGCCCATATCCAACGACTTTTATTTTTTATATATTATTTGAACATCAAACAGAGTCAACTCTTTTTTTGCAGTGTAGCCAGAAGCAAACATACGGTTATTTAGCCACATCTCCCCTCTTATTCACGTGCCGTTTCCATACATACATATGTATGTATGTGTGCGAGTGCTTGTTTGCGTGTGCTTGTTTGCTCTCTGTTTGCAGTTCGCTTGGGCTATAATTATTTAACGTTGCCTTGTCACTGTCTGCTTGCTTGGTGTTCTCCCAACTTCAGCTTCAACTCCATCTCCAGCTCCAGTTCCAGTTTCTCCTTTTGATGCTCCTACCTCTCTCTATTCCTGCTCCAGCATCCATCCACCTCTGCTGTAGCTTCTACTTCCACCTCTGCCATTGCTGCTCTTGTTTCTGGTTTCTTCTTTAGTTTAGAGTTCTCGCGCGCGCTCTTGTAATAATATTTTAAATTAATTACAACAAACATGCATTCCGTGTGGGTGTATGTCGAGTGTGTGTGTGTGTGCGATAGTGTCTTTGTGTGTCTACCCTAACTCCCCGTCTCTTTCTCTCACTACCACTCTTTCTCTTTCTCTGTATGCATGTGTGCCTGTGTGCGTGTGGGGCGTGCTTTTGTGCTGCTGTTTTGTATGAAAAGTGAATTAAGGCGAATTTAGCGCGCGTCGGCCACGTCCAAAGTGCATTTGTATTAGAGATGTGAGCGTGCTCGTGCTCGTACCAGCGCACGTGATTGAGGCGCACAGAATATGAATAATTTACAAGTGATTTAAACGATGGGCAGTCAATCAATACCAGGAAACTGCGAGAGTTGTTTTTTTTTTTTTGCTATTCATCTTCCAGATGAAGCACATTCGATTTAGATTTGGGATGATTAAAGGGCCAACCGAGTAAAGTATATGCTAAATACTTAATTCATGATCAACTTCAACAGCCGAGCATACATACATATGTACATGCATATGTATGTATTGTGTACTCGTATAAAATAAATATTTAATTATAAAACTTATTTTGTTGTTGCTACTGTGGATGCTTGCATCATTCACTTGACCATCTCTATGCCAACGTGCATTTGTATGTACTGGGCCATCGTCGTCGCCAACTTTATCCTTGGTTGGTTACACAAACACCCATAAACAGACACTCACACACACAGACACACAAAAACATATCCTTGGCTATGGAGAGAGAGAGCGACACTTTCGCTGGGACAGTGTGTTAGTGTGTTTATGGTGTCCCTCGGTCCCCCCCATTCAATTCAATGGAAGCGACCACGCCTACCAACGACCAGAGCAGACCAAAAACAGTAGGGTATGGGCTAGGGGCTAGGGGAGAGAGTCCCCCTAGTATAGGATGTTGTTGGTGGTGGTGGCTCAGTATTCGGCATTGTCTATTAGTATCTCGTTTGCGCTTCTCTGTGCATTCTGTTCTAGTGCTTCTTTTGAAGTTTTCGCTTGCATTCGCATTTTAATTTGAAGTGCATCATTTCTGTTCTGCCGTCTATCGTCTGTACCGTCTGCCCTCTACCTTTTACCTTTTCACTTCTCCCTTCTGTCTTCTGCCTTCTGCGTCTGCGGCCACAAACAGAGCCAGTCCGCTCCGCTCAGACCCATTCCCCCAAACGCCAGAATCCACAGCCCCAGAGCCCACAGAGCCCAGTACCCAGAACCAACCAACGAGCGAAGCAACCAACAAACAAACAAACCAACAGACAAACAAAAAAGTGCTTATGCTCATTCATTCATTTCATTTCCCATTACAAGCAAGAAGAGGAGCGAGCTCGGGATCCTGCTCGGCATCAGGATCTCTCCTACCTGTGTGTGGCAAGTGCACGCTGAAACGTTGAACGGTGAGCGCCGCCACAGTCAAACAAAAATGGTTAAAAAGCAAGCCGAGACGGGACGGAGCCAACAGCAACAACAACAACAACTACCGACCAACCGCCGCCACTTGCCACTACTTTATGCCACTTCAACGCAACTCAATTGCTTTCTTTGCCTTTATGAAACCAGCCCTATGCGTGTATCTCTCCTCAACCTCTCTCTCTCTCCCACAGCAGTATCTTTAGCTGTGTGTATGTGTGTGTGTGTGTAGCATGCGGTTTTATTAAAATACTCGTCCTGCCCCCCACAACTTCTATTGCCCTTATTCGTGCCCGTGCCCGTGCTCGTGCTCGTGCCTCCTGTTCTTGTTCTTGCAAATAATGAAAAGTGCCGCACATAAAATTTGCACAAATTATTCCACTTTTCCTGCCACTCCTGCCCCTGCCACCCCGCAGAAAAACACACCACCACCCCCCTGTCTGTATACACTCGTTCTTGTATTTTTTTTTTTTTCTTTCTTGTTTTTGCCCCAACGCTTTATTTCTTTATTTACGCCAAAATGCATTGAAAAAATAAATAAAATTATAAATGAAAGCAGGACGCATCTTGTTTGGGTTCGCATTTTCCTTCTTTCTATTCTTACTACATTTTGTTATTTTATTACTGTGTATTCCCCTTTGGTTTTCGCTTTGGCCGTCCCCGCAGCAACAGCACCAGCACCAACAAGAACTAAAGAAATAGAAATACAAAATATAAGAGAACTGATGCACAAGCCGAGAGAGAGTCGTGGGAGTGGGTGGAGTGCAGAGGAGAAAGAAAAGCAAGTGAAAACTCTAAATGTTGTTGGTGTAACGACTGAAGGATATCATCCAAGCCAAGACTCCCCAGGAGTCTCCTTCATTGCAGCTGTCCCATTTGGATTGTGGGTTGTGCGTCGCAAATCTATGCCCTCTGCCTGTTGCATACGCCTGCACGAGTGCAACATACCTTTCTGCAGACGCCACGACTACGGGGTATCGCAAGCAGTGGCAACATTTGTGCGTGTGTCGTCGTGGGCTCCCATCTCAGGGTGTTACAAATAGTGAAATAGTCCAACGTACATCGTAAATATTTCAACTGCAACAACAACAATAGCAAAGCGTCTCCAGCAACCATAACGAGCACAAATAGCAAACAAGGAGGAGGCACAGGGCACGTGGCAGGAGGCAGGCGACAGGCGACAAGGCGAGAAACAGTGACGGGGGGTAGCACACAGCGAATCGATAGATTGCACCTGGTACACTCTACGCAGAAAGTGTCCCTAGCTGGGAGCCAGGGGACATTGGCAGGGCCAGAGCCACTACCAGAACCTTTAACAACCTACGACACCAACAAAACCAGCAAACAACAATAATAACAGCAGCGGCAGCAGCAGCAGCAACAAGAACTAAGCGATAGCCAGGCACCTGAAGCATGCAATACCCTTAAAGATCCAACGTTGAATGATATATTTTGTGTCAACTGATCGTTCATATAAAATACTCACAATATTCGCATCAAACTTACAAACGAGAAAACTATAGAAATCAGTTGTGCATAGAAAAAAGAGACAAATCCAGATCCTACGATATGTATAAAATTCCGCGGCCTTACCGACATCATCTTGCAAGCATAATACTCTCTAAAAGGGTATGAAAACAATAAAGAACCAAAAAGGCGAACGGTTGTAGGTGCAACTTTGCCTTTTGCCATCTCGCCTTCATCTTCTACTCCACTTCTTCTTTAGCCTTTTGCTTTTGCTCCTACTCCTTATCCTCCTACTTTTCTGCTCAGCTTTGTGCTCAGCAGTTTTTGGGTTCCGTTCCCCCCAACTCTATGCTCTGTACCCCTCAGACACCGCCTCCGCCCACTCACAATCCATGCGAAAATTTGAAGCGATTTATTTACTTTTTGCCATTGCCATTTGCCGTTTCCTCGTGTCGTTGTATTTGCCGCTCGCCTTCTTCCCACTCCTTACATTACCCCTTTCCCTGCTCTATTTCTTTCGTTCCGTTTTGCTTCCTCTGTCGCTGCTGGCTGCTGCTGGCTGCTGCCAAATGCGGTGCATGCAACAAATTGAGGCATATTGGAATAGAAGGGACTAAAGTATTTGCCTTATTGATTTGACAGCATCGCATTCAATGTTCTGATAGCACATTAATGGAAACGGATCTTGTGGCTGGCTGGCTGGGCCCACAGTGTACAGGGATTTGGAGATCAAAGACGGCTGGCTTCTGGAGTTGTACATTTCATTAGGTTAAGTGGAGCACAAAACAATATAGCCCAAAAGTGTGGGGGAATGTCTTTCAAAAATGCATTTCAAGACAGACATTCTCTGGAGTCTTTTATTTGCAAGGGATAAACAGTTTTACGATTCACGAATTTTTCAGCAAAAATTAGTAAAATATTCAAAATTTTCACCAGCGTTTCAATTACTCGGAGATTATTTTTCCATGAAACTCCGAGTCCAATGACAAAAACTAAACATATTCCACAGGTTTTGCATATTTAAACCGCATAAAAAAAAACGGTAAGCAAAATGTAGAAATGATTTTGTTTTGATACGAATTTTTGTTAATTTAATTTCCCTTTGGTAAAGATAAACTCTTTCAGGGTTTCCCTCTGCAAACGATACGTAAATTCCCATTAAAATTGCAAGGCCGCATCCGTTAGATCCGGCATCGCTTGCAGGGTATCCCCTGGGTCGAGCACTTTAGTTTGAATGATAGTCGTCGTCGTGCTGGTTGTTTTTCTATTTTATTGCACCGATGGTAATGGTCTTGTTTTTCATTTTTAACATTTTCCCTTCCCGCTTTTTTCACTCCTTTCCACTGTGTGTGTGTGTTTTTTGTTGTTTGTTTGGATTACATCGTCGTCGGCGGCAACGGCAGCGTTGGCAGCGTCGCCGTCACGCCATCACACCGTCGATTCCGACATTTTCTCTTTACTTTTTTTGGTTTTCCATTTTCATTTTCATTTTATTTGGGCGCATTTGCAGCGTTATGACAAACAAGTGTCCATTTATTTGCCAAATTTAATGTTTCACCATTTCTCGCCCACGTCTCTCACTTTCCCTCTCTCTCTCTCTCTCTCCTCGCTTTCTGCTTTTGGTTCTCTGGTGACAAATTATCCTGCTTCGATTTCTCCGAGACTTCCATCCATTCCAGAGCAGAGCAGACACGAGAGGGAGAGGAGCAGTCCAGTTCGAACACCCACTCCAAGCCCGGACCCAGCCGCACCGGACAACTGTGACTTGAATTTAATAAAAACGGGCTAATGGGAGACATTTTGTGTAGCTGCCACGCCCGCTGACGCCCATTGCCTACCCCTATTTAAGGGCCAACTGTCGCCTATTTCGAATCTCAGTCCTCAGTCCAGATCCGGAATCCCAGCTGCGCTCAGCGCTAAATATTTTTCAAATATTTAACAGAATGTGACGCTGAGCGGACGCCTCTTCCGCCTTGAGCAAGGACTCGGCTCGGGCCCCAGCTAATGCATAATTTATATCTGCGACAAAAAAAAGAAAAAAATTGTCATTAGGGAAAGCAGGGCTTTCGTTTACCCCCGCCCAACCGCTGCTAATTGGGCAGGTGGTGGGCGCCGGGACAGGTAAAGATATTTTCGTTAATTAGCTGTGATGTCATGTTACTCGTAGATCCTTGGCCGTTTCGCGATGCTATCTGGTAAGCCCGGTGTGGAACAAAGGTCGTGCAAACATTTTGTACACATTTCACTTGGTTGTAAAACATTCTCCGCCACAATCTCTGCCCCATTCCTTTGCTCCCACATTGCCGGCTTCATCTCCCCGCCATTCATCCCTATCCGAGGACATGTCAGGCGGGCTAGGAGGCTAAAATTAATGAATAGATTATGATTAATGAGCGGCGACATCATTAAAATATATTTATATATTCAAATTGCGGTTTCACTGACCGACTCTGAGCAGACCCCGGACCCACGGCCCTCTCGACTGCGTCTCGACAGGACATGAATGGAGGGACAGAGATACCCGTAGCATTGACTGCAGAGCGGGGCCAAAGCGGAGGTGGAATCGAATGAATGCGAATGTCCCACACACACACACACACACACACAGGCACACAAAATGTTAAATCATTAGTTTAAATTGCCGCACAAAGTTTTGGCCCAGCTATTTACAAAATATGAAAACGTGAAAGAGGAAAATACAACCAAAAAAAAAAAAATAAGAAAAGCAGGAAAATGAAAAACGAAAGCAAAGCAAGTGGAATCAGCGGCAAAAGACCAAGAAGATAAAAGCGCACGCATCCTTGAACTTTTATTTATTTATATCTCGCTCTCTGTTCGTCTCCGCCTCACTCTCGGTGCTGCCGCTCGTTTGCTCTGCGGCTCGGCCTGTGGGTGCGCTAGTGCTCGTCCTACTATTCCTACTCCTAGGTCCTGGTTATGGTGCTGGCTCTGGTCCTCGTCCCGGTTCCTGGTTCCTGCTTTTGCTCCTTATTGCTTTGTTTGTTTGTTTGTTTGCTTGTTTGCCACAAGTCCGACCGCAAAAGCTGTTGGCTCGAGTGGCCAGGAGAGGGCGACTATGGAGGAGGATGTCTAACAGGGATGGACAGGGAGACAGGGCACCGGGGCAGTTGAGTTGGGTCCGCTGGCATTTTTGCATATTGCCCATACGCAGCGTTGCCGCCGCTGGTCGAAAAGTTTGCACAACGGCGTTTGCTTTATTAAAAACTACCAAAAAAAAAGAACAAAAATAAAATGAAAAACAACAAAAAAAAATTGCAAAGGAACAAAGTTTCGCCCGGAATTATTTCAATTCTAATTTATTTTGTGTTTGCTGTAGGAAAAAGGGGAAATATTCTGGTTATTTTTGCTGTTCTTATTGTTGTATTTGGAGTATTTTTTTTGTTTGTTTGTTTGATCGTTGTCGCAGTCGGATGGCTGAATGATAATGGAGGAGTACCAGGAACCAGAGCCAGGACCAGCAGCAGCGGCAGCAGCAGCGGCACCAATCCAAGAGCATACTCGAAAATGGAAAATGAGTTTTATGCGAGTGTAGTTAGACAATGACATGCACATAATTCAAGTTGCAACAGCAACGGCAACGGCAACAAATGCACTCAGCCATAGCTTTCTAACCCTTTCGCTTCCTGCATCTGACTCTCCCTCTCTCTCTCTCTGTCTGACTTCTATCTTCTCCAGTGAATGACAGAAATTAACTATCAGATGGAACTGCAGCTAGAGCTGGAGTTGGTCCTGCAACTGAAGTAGAGAGTGTTGGGAGTTGCGAGTTAAGAGCTGACTGTCACTCAACCAGAGGTTACCTACCCATCTACCCATCAGTACACACATGAGCAGTAGGGTGGATATATTTTGGAAGGGGGAAAGTCGTCTTTGATTATCTTTGTCGCCTTAAGTGGATTTAACTATTAAGTGCTGGCAACTGACAAAAGTTATCCTTTTGTCCGATTTTAGTCCCAGTCAAGCGCCCACAAGAGTAGGCAATGAAATTTGTATTGGCTTATTTGCGCCGCTCAAAAGTATGCTATTAAATGTGAAGTGGTTCATCCGCCATTCAATGAAGCTGCCTCATTAAATCGGAAAAATCATTAAGTTAAGTATGCAATTGCTATAATACATATACATATACATATATAACCAATTTATGGCCCACGCTTGGCTGAGGCAATCAGAACGCATTCCGTAAACATTTAATAGTTCTGGCCTGGCTGAGCTCTAAACTGCGAGGAAACAATGCAACCAACTTTCTCGCTCTCTGACATCTAACCCGTTTCTATCTCTGTCTATCTTTCTTTTGCCACAAATTTCCGCCATAATAACATTTACAGTTGTTGCATTTTATAATCAAACTTGTTACTTGAGCTACTTTTGATTTAACGTCTGCCGGATGCCCGCAACTCCTGCCGCCCTCCATTGCTGCCACCATTGGTTAGCTTTCTTCCTGCTCGTCAAAGTTTAAGCCAGAAGCCACAGCGAAATGAATAAGCTTCAACCTACCATCCGCCGCTCCCACGCTACCCACTTGCTGCTCCCCATTCCCATCCGCATCCGCATCCCACTCTACCCCCCGTCCCGGCTCACTTAGACGTTAAACCGACTTCAGAATTAATCAAATCCCAGTCAGATGTTTCGCGTTGCCAAAAAACTTAAGCACAACAACACCGACAGCAATTTGTTGGCAGTCGCTTCTACTCTTAGCTCACCCTTTCCCATCCCCTACTGCCCCTTACTGCCCCCTTCGCTACTTTCTTCGCCGAGCAGCACTTTTGGCCAGAAAGAGTTTCGGCACTGCCATCCCTTTCTTTCATTTCATTGCCATAACGCACATTTACCAAATTATATTTGTAAACTTCGCTTACCGCCACAGCCCGAGTGGCCCTTTACAGATTCTTGGCGAAACCCCTGGCTCCTGGCTCCTGGCCCCTGGCTCTTGCCCTCCACTCCACTCCACGAGCCCCCAACCCTTACTGGCTTTAATGTACAATGAAATTGGCGCAAAACTTGGCAAGCACATCACAAATATTAGCGCATAAAGATGATGATTTCATGACGATAATGAGGATGAGTGCGAGGGCTGCTTGTGGGTTGGCGTTGGCCTGCTGTTGTTGCTGCTGCTGCTCCTGCTTAGGGGTTGGGACCCCAAGTAGATTGTGGGATTGTGAGGCTTTCAGCTTGACTGCTTCATTGGGCCAGCATGTTAATGACGTTGTACCGCTGATTTGATAGCCGCAGTCGGAGAAGCCAATAAGCCAGAATTCATTCGGCCCGCCCTCACCCACACCCGCCTGCCCGTTTTGGTGCGTTCTGGCCTCGCCCACTAATGAACACTCAATTACAATGATGTACTCCCCGACAGAGTCTGCCCGATGCCCCGCCAACCGACGGATTCATTAACATTTGACCATGAATGCCGGAGAGGGGGCCCGGACCGGGGTACCGGGACTGGTGCCTCGTTTAATGAATCTCTATCGAAACTGAGTCGCGTTTTCGATGATGCGGCTGCTTTTGATGGTGCCCTCATCCCCGCCCTGATGAAACGCCCTGCCACTAAGTGAAACTTTCATCGGCGTTGACAGCGTGTGCCGCAACATTTTTCATCATTGCTTCAGACTCGGCCATAATTAGACTTAATTCGCTGACATTCGACCAGCCGAACAGAAACGGAAACAGAAACAGAAACAGTAAGAGCAACAGCCACAGAGTCAGCCAGTCTGGCAGTCTGGCAGTCAGCAGTCAACAATCAATAGTGTCAGGTCCTGCATCTGGATGGCTTCGATTTTGTTCTTATTTCGGGCGGGGGAGGAGAGATGATTTCAATTAAGTCTGAGAGTAATAGTAATTGTATTCATTATCAGATGGAATGCGATTTGCAGTGTGTTATGAACTGAATGATTTTATGGTAATGTTCTTTAATCAGTGGCATATCCATAATGGCAGTAATAATATACATAGTAATGATAATTCACAGATAAGCAAGTTCGTAAAAATCAGTTTGAATACGATATACGTTTTACCCCCCCACAGGCAAACCAACTATGTGCTCCATGCTCCGAGCTATGAGCAGGAAGCAATTAATTAACAGAGTGCTAACATAAGCCTGCTAATTAACATGTGTCGGATAGATTAGACACGAAAGGAGTTGTGGCAAGTAGTGGCAATTAACAAGGCGTTAACATGGTTAAACAGATTGACAAACGCAGCAAGTGTCAGTAGAAGAATGAAACGGTAGACTGGACTAACATTTAGGGATTGATTCATGCAGATATATCAATAGATAAGAGAGATTATAGCTAGTCCCATATGCCAATCAATGTTTCGACATAAATCCATCTAAATATCTAACATATATGTATATGCATCTATCTGTACATATTTATTCTCTATTTTTATTCATCTACTCGTATACATAAATCTTTCTCTATCTCTATATTCATCCCACCATTTACGCTGCCATGCTTCTCTCTACTCCTCCTACTCGTTGTGGCTGGATCCATCCATCCATTCTGCAATTCCATTCATCCCACTCGTGTTACCATGATGACCACCGCACCTGCATTGAAAACCCACATATGCATAATACCTTCTCCATTTCACTCACTGGCCGCTCCACTCCGCGCCACAATATTCTGTATTTCCCTTTGCTGAATGACTGCTAACAAATTGTTTTTGTAATTTGACGTTTAATTCGCGTAATTAGTGCTCGGACATTTTTCTGACCATTTTCCCTCCTTTTTTTATGCCCCCGCTGACCGTTCTCAACGTATTTTTTTGTTGTTTTTCTTTTTGGCAATGTGGTTGTTGGCTTTAATTAAATTCATTGCCATATTTATGAAACTTTTTTCATTAAATTTTGTGTTTTCTTGAGAGCGCAACGCAACGGTGGAGCGCACAAAAATATTTGCCCCAGCCTCAGACCCTGGCTGACGCGACGGCCAGTGCTTTTCGTTGGAACCATTAACCCAGAGACCGGACCCAAGGATCCTGTCCATTGAGAACGGCTCTAAATATTTTTTGCGGGTTTTTACGCATTTCGTTGCCCTTTCGCTGCTGGATGTGGTGGGTGGGTGTGTGGATGGTGGATGGTGGATGGAGAAGGGCCTGAGGAGCAATGGACATTTCCTTTTTGGCAGGGAAAATGTTATAAAAATAAAAAATAAAATTTCTGACACCTAAATTGCTGTGACATATTTGATTTATGAGGCCACCTATTTGGCCCCAGAAGTGCGCAGCGGCAGCGGCAGCATCCAACATAAAAGCGTGCACGATGGACGATGGATAACCGAAAAGGGAGAAATTGCTATGGGAAAAAATCCAGAAAGGACCCAAACCGAAACCGAAAAGGAAGCAGGAAGCAGGAGGCAGGAGGCAAGAGGCAGGATGCAGGGGGCCAGACAGGACAGGCAGCACATAAAAAACACGAAAGGAAGTGGCACTAAAACAATTACAAAATAAAAACGATTACACGCCACTTCCGGCGACATAAAAATGGCGCAGGGCTCCAAGGAAGACGAAGATGCTCGACCGAAAGGGTTCTCGGGTCACACACATACTCAGGCACATGCACACACACACACATCCATTTAATAAAAGAGGCCACTAAAAGACGTTGGCAATACAGGACCATAATCTTGGGTTAAAGACCATTAAGAATTTTTATTTTCAATTAAACCCGATTTGCCTTAATGCCCCACAAGGCCGACAACGACGATGTCACCAACAACAGCACAAAACAGAAGAGGAAATGTACTTCCAGCTAACCGAAACAAAACATACCCTAACAGAGTCATCGTTGCCATGGAATATAGACAAATTATGATCAGCCTCTGCCTTAAAGTCAAAACATAGAACTACATCGTGAGTTTGGCTAGAAAGAACAGCGCTCTGAGTTTAGCGATACTTTCTTCTCTCTGCGTGGCAAGCAGCGACTCAAAATCATCATACATTCTTGCAGGGTACAACAACAATAGATGGGGGATTCCACAACAACTTCAGCAGAAACATGGAGTGGGGCTGGGAAGAAATTTATATGCGCCGCATAGTCTAAAAGGGTCGGCCGAGGAGTCGCTGACTTTACGCGACGCCCCAATAGACCACCCCACAGTCGAGTCCCTTCTCCCCTGTTTCTGTTTCTGCTGCTGTCGCTGCTGAATTCCCCCCCAAGGAGTACTGCCCGGCCTAGGCAATACTCGTGGCAACAAGAAGAGAAACACCAACAACAAGAGGACGAACAAGGAGAGCTGGGACAATGGGGCGACTAAATTCAAATGCGATTTTGATGCCATTGCTGCTTTTCAATACGCCGCCCTTTGGGCCACTGGAACTGCTGGATGGAGTAATGCGAGAAGCTGGGATTCGGATTTTGGGACTGAAATGGTCAAAAAGGGAAAGGGGAAATCTATCTGTAGAAGGAGAACTCCATAAATGCGTCAAAGGAGTGCGAGCTGCGGCAAAGGGATGGCCGGATAGCTTTTTTCAGGCCGAAAATTTGGCATATTTTAAGCATTTAAAGCAGCTAGCGGCCAGCGGCTAAAGGAATGGTAGTTCACTGAATAAGAGATTACTTAAGCAAGAGAACAAAATAGAGACGAAAATAGATAGCTAAAATAATATATTAACTTATGGTTATATTATGAAGCATGGCTAATCATAAGTAAAACCATAAATAACTTAAGTATTCTGGCAATGCAAATAGTACTGTCAAACGGTAATCAACCTAAACGAATAAGTCACAACCAAAGGATTTTCGATCAATAACAGCCAAAGAAATGGTGAGTAATTTAGAGAATGGAAAAATGGCCTAATACTCCAGGAATATCACATATTCTATCATCAACAAATCACTATTTCCTGTCACAATGTTAGCAAAAGAACAAAATCAAATATAAGATGAATAAAAGCTTTTCCAGAAACTTTTCAATAGTTTTTCAATTACGAGTATAATTAACTTTTTCAATGCACAGCAAAAAGCTGCAGTTTCAATAAATTAGTAACAGTATTTCCACTTAATAGACAAAAAGCTTTCAAACTGATTTTAAAACGACAATTATACAGGTAATAACAATTAACTCTCCATCTAACTATCTATTAGCATACTATTAGCAACTGTTTAATGGCCATCGACCTCAGAACCACAGAGGTACGTGGGACAGGAGGACAGGAGGTAAAGCAACCTGAAATGGTGTCCCCATTTCAGCGAATTGAATGTAGTTTCTGTCTGTGATTGGTTTTTGAATGATTATCTGGAATCTGGCTTGGTTTTCTTTCCGGTAATCGATAGCGGGCAACACTGATGCGGCAGCCTATGCGGTCTGTAGGTGGGCTCCAAAGAAATCTCTGGCTCAGCCCAAAAACCAAAGAGAAATAACTGAGGGCGGTGGTGGAGCGGTGAGGAGAGGAGACGAATGGATAAGCCAGGGGCAGGTAGGACGAAGGGCCAGGCAGGGGAAAACAAAAACTGAAAAACTGCAAAAGAAAAACACAAACAACTCGGAGCGCAACAAAAGTTTGCCGATATAAAAAGTGTGGACTGCTCGAGTGGCCGCCCATAGATGGAGGAATAAAATAGAATATACTTCTAGCTTAGCCTGACCCGTGCCGCCCACTCCTGCCAGGATTTGTGCCCATACCCCCAGCCCACACAGACCCTGCCCTGGGCTCCACTCTCTGGTCTGGTCTAGTCTCAGTTCTGCTTCTGGTTCTGGTTCTGGTTTGGTGGTGGGGCAAAGTATATTTAAGTGCTTAAAGTAAAATGATGTCGTACGAACTCGAAACTAAAAACAAGTTAGTATGGTAACTTTTGGCCTAAGGCTATACGTACAATATACATATATATATATATATGTATGTTTGTATATGTGTATACAACTGTCTCTGTGTGCGTCTGAGTGTGTCTGCAATCCGCACAAAAAATCGTTGTAGCGTATCTATGCGCTCGCATCTTTGAGATAGTTTAGCGTGAAAATAAAGTAAAGTACGGTAAAATTGTTGGCAGTTGATTATTGAATCGCTTTAGGTCAGAGCTCAACGGCAGGCGGCCCCAGACCCAGACTCAGACAACAACTAGGGGGAGCTAGGAGATGGTGGCAGGGAGCAGGAGGCACGAGCAAACAAGTCAGGAACAGCAGCAGCAACATGGCAGGCAGAGCAGAGATTAAAACGTTTATTGATGCGCAGATTGCGCGCATTTTAGCCAGGAGGAACAGAGCAGAACAGAACAGGAGCTGAGGTCTGAGGCAATGGCAGTGGCAGTGGCAGTAGCAGAGGCTGTGGCAGGATACCAGAGGATGCTTCGATATTGCTCCTTGCTTCGCTTCGGATGCCTGTGTACGTATCTCTATCTATCTCTTGCTCCCCTGTGCTGCTCTGTGTATGTGTGTATGTGTGTGTAGTGTGTGTGTGTGGGTGTGTGTCTGCAACTGAAATTGTCGGTGGCTCTGGCTGTCTGTTGTCTGCTGCCTTGTACTCGTACTTCTACTCTTCTTGTTGTTGTTGTTGTTGCTGTTGCTGCTGCTGCTTACGCTCAAATTGAAATAATTAAATTGATAAAATGTGGCAAAGATTAAGCGCCGCACTTTATTTGGCTTAAAGGCAGCCCCGAAAAAAACCAGCAACAGCAGCAACCTCTGACTAAGCCAACTGTGGAGTGTTGATTAAATAAATAAACCGATATCGCCCCGGGGGCTGTGCGTGTGCCTTGCCACCTCACTCTTCTACTTTCACTCTCTCTCCCTCCCTCTCTCTCTTCTATGTGGGCTTGTATATTTGTGTTTGTGTGTGTGTGTGTGTGGGTGTAACAGGTAATATTATTTGTCTTTGGCATTATTTTCAAATCGCTTTTGAACTGCCATTTGTTCGGCTTTTGGCCTTCGGTGCTGGCCTGGCGGGCCCCCGCAAAAACACTTTCGGGGCCAAAGTTTCAATTGTTCGAGGTAAATATTATTTTGGTATTTGGCATTCAATGCAAAGGCCATCGAATATATGGAAAGCAATTTCAATTATTTGCCCGATAAATTCAGTTAATCCTTTTGGCTGCCAATTTCCGAGAGCCCTTCACAGTCGCCCTTTAAGCACATTTTAATCCATTTAATAAGTCTGAGGTGCTTGATTTAAATGCTTTGCCTTCTGCTTCTGCTGCTGGTTGCTGCTGCTGGTTGCTGCTTGTGTTGCTGTGGCTGTTACTGTGGCTGTTGCTGCTGCTCGTTTCGTTGATTTGAATAAGTGAGTGGGTAACCCTTCCATTTGTGTGTGGTGTGTGATGGTTATGGGTTATGGGTGCGAAATTTGATTACACATTTGCATGCATTATGTGGCCCCTGATAATGTTGTTAGTCAGCATTACGTATGAGCTGCGCGATGGGTGGTGTGTGGTGTTGACGGGTCCGAATTTACGGCCCAATCGAATATCAAATATATTCCAAAATAGCTTCAAACATTATCACCTGTCAAAGCATCGGACTTACAATCAAATGCCCAAAATCAAATATCACAGATTGGTTTTAGGAAATTCTCGTGAACGAAAAGCGGCCCAAAGGGCTTTCCCAATATTGAGCTACAAATTAATATACAAATTTCAAAATGTGAAACTGCATTTGTAAATCAAAATAATTGCGTATACGCAATGGTGCATGTTCCCCAGCTGAATATTTAATATATGCCGTCAATTTATCACAAAGTAATACCTTTGCAAACTATATATTTCCAGACAGCCACAAAGCACACAAACATTGCGTATACGCAACGCAATCAGAGACTCGCCAGACGGGCACAAAGTTATTTGGTTATTTGCTTAAGCCAAACACTCAACCGGGCAAAGAACAATTCCGGCCATAAGCCCTAATGACCAAAATCCATCACATAATCAAGTCCCCAAGCAGACAGAACGAAACAAAAGAGAATTGAAAAAAATGCCGTTCGTTGCGTACATTTCAGAGCCCGATTGAAATAGTTAATCAATGCGGGGTGGGTCGGGGGGTTTATGCAGGGGGAAGGAACGAGACGTGTGGCTTAAATTTGTTACGCCGGCTTATCGAAATGCCAAAATCGTCATGTGTAGAGGGGGGCACATAAGCCATTTGATGACTTTTCACTAGTACACACGCATTGGGAGAGGGGGAGTGAGAGAGGGAGAGGCTGGGTTCGTCCTAATGGCCTTAGCCATTTCCGGCACCCTAAAACGTTGCCCGCAAATTAGTTTTGTGCCGCGCTGCCATCGGCTGTGTTGGCTGTGTCGGCCCTTTGCCGTGCAAACAATTGAAAAGCCCAAATCGAAAATCTTTTCAGTGCCTGGCGCACATCCTTCACATCCTTCAACGGCTTCGGTCTCGCTCTCGGTCTCGGCTCTGGACCTGAACCAGGACCTGGACCTGGACCTGCCTACACATCCTGCTCACACTTTAGAATTCATTAAACGGCCGCCTCATTAATGGAAATGGCCGATAACATTTGTGCCATGCTTCGATAAGCGGGGCCCGCAACGCAACCCCAAAAATCCCACGGCCTGCCATTGTTCGGACGGAACAATATCTAGGAGCGGTACGAGAGCGGCGGTGGTGGCAGCGGCTCCATAATTCAAAAAACAAGAAGAACACAGAACACGGCAAAAGACGACGCAGGAGCCGACAATAACTTCAAAGACCGCAAGTAAATTAATGTTAATTTTATGCTAAAGCCGGCAGCGACCGAAATGTAGCCAGGAAAATGAGGCCAGCGCCGGCACCGTAGCGCGGCCGCACCAATCAACATCATCATCATCATTGGCTCGAAGGTTCGAAGGCATCGTCCGAGGCATCATCAACAGTAGATGGAGCAGCAGAATCAGCTGCAGAGGAGCTAAAGCTACATCAGCATCCCATCAGCCCCCAATGCCGATTCTCGATTGGCATTTTGACACGGACGGCGACTTGAGCCGCCTTCGGATTAAGAGCATCAACATCTTGAAGCGGTAGCCGAAAATTTTAAATTTATGCCGACTGCGGCACATAATTTAAAAATATCAATCAACTCGATAACGCAGATTGTGGCAGCAGGCAGCAGGCAACCGGCAGGAGAGACAGCAGAGAGTCAGGAGTGGCAAGGAGGTGAGGTGAGGGCTGACAAACAAACAAACAAACAAGCTCGAGACGAGCCGAGGCGAGCCGGGCCGGGCCGAGGCGAGGCTCTGGGAAAGAGCACAAAAGTCGCCGAGCGAACGCCGTGGCAGAGCAAAAAACTTGGTAAACAACGGAAGAGGCAAAGGAGGCAAGCAGGCAAGCAAGAACTGCGCTGAGCCTTCGCTGGTTGGGCTGGAGGATAAGGGCAGCCAAACGTTGCAGGAGCTTTGTTGCTGTTACTGTAGATGGAGCAAGAGGTCTGAGTAGGAGCAGCAGCAGGAGCAGGCCCAGAGCTGGAGCTGGTAGCAGTAGCTGGTAGCTATAGCAGCTGCAAAAGTTGAGACATCCAGTGCCGGTTCAATTCCTATTATCCTTTTGGCTCTCTGCCGTGGAAAAGTCTCAGGCTTTGCGAGAGCGGGCAAGAGAGAGAGAATGCGAGTGCTGGAGAGATTGCCCCCAGCTAATCCCGCAAGCGAGGCGGCTCTGCGCCCAGCCTCATCGCAGCAGTTTAACCCCTTCTGGGCCACTGGCTAATTTGGATACTTTGGCCAAACTTTGATTGACCTTTTCACTTCATTTCGTTATGACCAACAAAAAGTTCGATTCAAGTTTGAGGATCATCGCTTTATGCTTTTATTGAAAAGTTCACGAAATAATAAGCAATATAAAAAGTTGAAGAGCTTGCAGGGATTTCAATTCTTTATATATATATATGTAGATGGAAATTGTAAGTGTTAATGAAATACGTATTTATATGCAGTCAAAGTTTAGCTTCTACTCGTAGCATGATATTTATACACCAAAGACTCTTTGTCAGTGAAGCTTCATAGAGACTCTCTGTAGAGACCAAGTGCAATCACTTGAGCAGATCCCTTTGTGGTTGGCAGTGGGTTAAGCGTATTAGACACCCTTCTCTCTCACACTCTCCCACTCTTACTCCTCTCTCTGTGTGTTCCCCTTTGTACCTGTGTGTGTGTGTGTGTGGCGTAGTACTCATATAGCCATAATGCCAGAAATACTTATTCCCTGATATGTAACAAACAAGCAACAAACGACCAGCAACCAGCAACAATAGAGCAAAAAGCCAAGGCCAGGGCAAAAAGTGCTAGAGAAGTGGAAAGCGGCGAATGCTGCTGCCAGGTGCAGTCGCAGTTTCAGTCGCCATCAAAGAGCCAGGTCCAAAGGACAAGAGCGAAACTACAACAAAAAAAGCCACTGGATGAAGCTAAACAACAAACACAGAAATAGGACTTGAAACATTTCTCTGGCATTTGCCGCGCTTAGGCTGATGGGTTCAAGAGGGGGGGTTAAATGGGATACGAATGGCACTAAGGATGCGGAATGGGTATGGGTATGGGAATGGTAATGGGGGGAGATTCTCTTTGCGGTGTCATTTGCAATTATGTGGCCAGGCGATGCATGCCAGTTTGATGAGCTTGGAGCTTGCTGGCTGGTGGCTGGATCTGCTCTTGCAGTTGCAGTGTCTTTAACTGCAATCTGTGTATATTAACGGAGAACTAAAAGCCTTTCAGTGTCAGGGTGCATTCACCCCTTCACTTGCGACTGACTCAATGGCTTGGACTCAATCCTGGGACTGAGTCTGAAGTCTGAGATTGACTAATGGAATACACACACACCTCCATTATCCATTATTCATTATCGAATGAATGGGTTACGTTGGCTCGGAATTCATTAGCCGATTATTGGATTAAAGCCGAATATTTATTAAAGCCCATTCCTGAGAGTGTTACTGCAAAATTAACTCAATTTCCATTTGCTTTGTTGCAGTAATTGAAGGGGATTTCCAGTAGCAGCACACAAAAGGAAGGAGCAGCAGCACCAGCAGCAGCAGCTGAGATGCTGAACATTTTTCCATTTGGCAAATGCAAACACAAGAGAGGAAGAAATATGAGAAATATGAAAATCGAGAATGCAAACACAATCTTGAATGCTTGGAAGGGAATCAAGCTGAAAATTCACCAATTTCCATTCAACAAAGCTCGGATTTATGGGCTATGGCATACAGCTTGTCGTGCAGTGCAGTGCAGTGAATACTCCTAAGACTTGTAAATTTAATTAGAAATGGATGCGCATAAACAAAAATCTTTCACTGATATCGTGATGGGTCGTCTGGTCTGGTCTCTGTTCTCCCACAGAAAACGAACGAGTGCAAATTAATTGTACGACACTTGGATTTAATTAGTTTATTGAATGGACTGTGGACTGTGGGCTATGGACAGTGAACCAATAGCCGGCCAACACTTCCTTTCAATTGGGAGATATTTTTGTGTGTTTTTGTGTGTGTGTGTGTGTGTGTCGCCTGCAGATGCAGCTGCGATAAATGTGGCAGGCAGCAGTCAACACTTCAGCTGCAACTTGAATTTGTCGAGGTTAGGAGACCCTGGCCCTGGTCTCTTGCTCCTGGACGAGGTCCTGCCTTCTTTCTGCTTCTGCTTCTGCTTCTGGCCATTCAAACGTGCAATCTGAAATCGAAAAATCAAAACCCAAAACAAATTCAATGTCCTGAACGTGTGTCTGTCTATGTCTGAGTGTCTCTCTCTCTCTCTCTCTCGCTCTGTCTCTCTCTATCTGTGAGCCACTCAGCAGGATAACGAATGAGGCTGCACAATGGGTAGAAAAGTGCAATATGCGGTTGAAAACCGGATATTTTCTTTTCGCCATTCGAAAGGAAGGTAAATGCAGCCGTCTGACACAAACAGATACAGATATCGGAGGCAAACCACGAAAGCTGGACGGGGACGACGACTCGGTCTCCTGGTCTCCATCTCAGACGGAAGCTGGCTTTGACTTGGTAGTGTGGGCGAGGAAATGGAGTACACGCCCTGATAGTTTCAATGCAACATTTTGCATTAAGCAGCCAGCCAGATACTTAGGACTCGTCTACATCTAAATTATTTATTAATTAATATTCAAGCAGCGCCCTGCTGCACGTAGTCGTTGTCCAGTCGTTTCCAGCTGCCTGAAGTACTAAATGTGAGAGCTAATTGAATATGGAACTCTCAAACGAGGATACTTAGAGCAGTCAATGGAAGTAATAGAAATATTTCAAAATATATTCCTGGAAATGAGAGATGAGCTGGAGTCAAATTTACATATGCAATAATTAATAAAGGAATTTATTTAAGTAGACTCTTTCGAAATAATAAAGAAGTTCAAATTACTTTCAGTTCTGCCAGAGCCCTGAATGAGAATTATTTATATTCCTAAACAACAAAAAAGTGAAAGCTGAAACTCTTCATATGAAAAAAGTATTTTCAAAACTTTATGAGTCCCCACAATGACTTTATCAACTTGCCATTTTTCGTGTTTACTGCTTTTTTAGATACATTGAACGAAACTTTTAATGGAGAGCAAAACTTCACAGCTGGCAGAGAGTTAATTGAAAATTGATACCTGCGAGTGGAGTGGAAGGGAACAAAGTTAAATACCTTCAAAGTGAAATGCTCTAATAAGCAGGGAATAATCAGATTTGAGCTCCCCTCTTTCTGTCTTTCTACTCAAAACGGTACTCAAAGCGCTATTCCCTCTAAGAAGAGATTATGAAACTCATACTCCATGGTACCTCTCATTCCTCTTTGGCTCTTCCTACTATTTTCCCGCTCACTCCCTGTTAACTGCTTCTTTCAATAACGAAGGGACTAACGACATAAACATCAACCAGCAGCCAATTAATGGCAGCGAGCTACATGCAGTTTATCGTTTCACTTACCATCCAATATCTCTCCTCTTTTCCCCTCCCCATTCCTACGACAATGCTGCCCACTCTGGCCCCTCCCTATGCAGTCTGACAATGAAAATCAACTAAGCAATTGGCAACTAAACGAGAGAGACGCCCATAGACAACTATCTAAACTGCCTCGCAACGGAATTCGAGAAGAAATCACAGCTGGCAAAGGTTCCTAATTAGTTGGCCATGACTGTGCCACAAACATAGATGGGAGGAGGTAGGAGGGAGGAAAAGAGAAAGCGGTACCGAAGGGCACACATGCAATGGCTGCAAAATGAAAATGAGAGAAGCTGAGGAAAACAGAGAAATGAAAACTGAATTATTGCCTCGGGCGGATCAGGTGGGAATGGGTATGGGTATGTTGGAATGGGATGTTGGAATGGCTATGGGCATGGGCATGGGCATGGGTATGGGTATGGGGTATGGTGCAGGGTCGGAGTGAGTGCGCTTGGCTCTAACATAAATGTAATGCTTTTATTAGTTATCGATGCCAGCACACACACCCGCACACACTCGCACACATGGGTGCACGGTTACTTTTGTATACATATGTATTGGAAAAGCGAGTCTTTCCTCCTCTCTTCCCGCCCACACCCCAAGCACACGTCTGACTGAGCTGGTTGTTAAGGGTACGAGCATACACATACGAGTATATCTATAAGCAGGAGAGAAGACATCGCTGGGTATCCGGCGGCAAAGATTTACCAAACATCCGCTGGAAAATACTGCGCTTTCGATACCCTCGATACAGCGAGGATATGTTGATTTCGATAAGATGTTTGCCACGCAGAGAAGGGGGATAAGTCTGCAGAATATAATTGATTAAGTAATGCCGAAAGGGAAGTATCCGGTGAAAGCATTCCACGGAGCCCAGTGACTGCATGCAGCAAATCGAAACCTCCAAGATACCAAAATGATCAAAATGTGGCTAGAATATCCACAAGTACAATCGCTGAGAAAAACCATTTTAATTTCTGAGCGAAGTCTAACCAAATTTAAAATTTATAAATTTTAATTAAATATTTTATAGCTAAAATACGCGAAACGATCGATTGATCAAGGGGTATCAATGCCTTCCATGAAGGCATTCCCCTCGCTGCGTTGCTTCCTTGCTTGTTCCCTTTGTTGTTGTAATTGTTCTTCGAATGTTGTTGCTTGTGTTGCTGATTGTTGTTGTTGATTTTGCTGCTGCTGCTGTTGCCGCTGCTGTTGCCGTTCGCCAAAGTTTGTTGTTGGCTAACGCGATTGCAGCAAATCAGAAAATACTCGCACAAGTGCGAATGTGAATATTGATGCCATGGAGTATAAGTATAAGGAGTATAAGGAGGACTATAAGGACACTGTGTGTGTATGAGGGTTTTCTTGTGTGTCTTCTTCTGCTGTTTGTGTGTGTGTTTATATGTTTATCTGTGTGTGTGTGTGTGTGTGTGTATAGTTGCCATTGCAAAACACAAACACAAAAGTTTCATTCTGGTCGTGCTCCGCGAGTCGCGACTCGCGACTCGTCTCGACTTTAGCCAGCCACTTGGCGCTACTTCGCCCCCACTTTCATGCCACTTCAAAGCGGCACTCCATCTCCACCCCCTTCCCTGCATCTTCACACACACACCACACACACACACACACACACTCGTAAAGAGACAGAACGCTCGCTCGCTCGCTCGCTGGCTGGCTGGCTTGCTCGCTTACTTGCTACTTCCGCTTCCGAATCCGTTTTGTGTGCTGTCGCCGCAGAAATTTAACGAAGTCACACGTCGCCAATCTCTGTCCCTCTCTCTCTCACTCTCTCGCTCTTTCTCTCTCTCCGTAAAAGCTCTCACTCTTGGGCTCTTTCAAACGGCATCCGAACGGTCGGTCCATCAGCAACTTCGGCAGCAGCAGCATCCGAATCGGCTTTTTGTCGTTCTCGTCCTCGTCCTCGTCGTTGTCCTCATCGTCATCGTCGGTTGAATACTACTGGCAGCAGACGGCCAGCATCCTTTCAGTCGCGTGCGAATTCAGTACCAGAACGCTCGTCCCTGCAGCTGGTGGCAGGCATTGTCCCTAGGAGTCAGTCGTTCAAGATTCATTTGCCGAGTGTTCTGCCGCGTGTCCGTGCCGCAAAATTTCGCGCGCGTTTCCTTTTTTTGGGCTTTACTGCTCGTTGTTGTTTGTTGCACATTTGCGGCGGGCTGTCAGTCTGTCGCCCAAAAAAAAAAAAAACTCTCGCAGAGCCAAGTGCTGGCTGTCTGTGTGCTATCCAGTCTGTCCCGTCTTCGGTCGTGACTCCAACTCTGAGTCTGAAACTTTGAAACTCTGACTCTAACTCTGCCACAGTGACAGTGTATGTATTTGCGTTCTCCTAAGTGTCTGTGTGTGTCAGTGTGTGTGCTAGAGTGCGTTTGTATCTGTGTCTCTTACTGTGAAAGCCGGCACAACCTTATTGTTGTTGCCTCCGCCATTGTAATTGCAGTCACAGTCCCATTCCCAGTCCCATTCCCAGTCGTCTTTCCAGCATTTTGGAATACTTGACATTTTCGCCGCCAAATTGTGCAATTCCTTGTGCTTCCTATGCCACTGCTTGCCACTGCCACTGCCACTGTCTGTGCCGTCTGCCTTCCGCTTCGCCTGACATTGGCGTGAACGTGAAGGGTCCTTCAAACCGCTATTCCTCAAGTATTGTACCCCTGCCCTTTGTGTCCCTCTATCCAGCTGGCAAACAAATTTTTGCAATTCAATTTCTATTGTGCATTGCCGATGCGAAATGTGCGCAACGTTTGCTGTCAATGCCAAGTATTTCGCATAAAAATTGAAAATTGCATGCAAATTAAATAAATAGACATCCACGGGCACGGGCACAGATACATGTCCTCAGCAACCGCATCCACACTCGCACTCACACTCCCACTCATACGCACATTCACATCCACATTCAAACAGTTGTAAGCCAGAAGAAGGAGCCGCTGTGTGAGGAGCAGCTGAAGAAGACACACCACACACAGACGCCTTATGCCATGCCCGCGAAAATGACAGTTTTGAGTTGTGGTTCTGGCTTGTGTTTGGCGCCGGCTACAGCTTCAGCTAACAATTCGAATGCGGGGCGCAATCACAGCAAACGTCATTAGCACTCGCGACATTGCCTTCGATTGACAGGAGGTCGTTCCTCGAACAGATCCAGCAAGGGGAACAGCAACCAGCAACCAGCAACAGCAGGAGCAGCTCCACAAAACGTTGGCCAAAGAGAACAACTTCACATTTGCATAACTTTGCTGCAGCTTCAACATTCAGATTCGCCAGGTACGAGAAAAACTCCTTACCAAAGTCGATTTCCGTTTCAGGTGCCTCTCTCTCTCCACCAACCCACCGCCTATTATTTCCCTCTCCCCCGTTCGCTTCACAACTTTGCTATCATTTCTATTTTCCTGTTTCTGTTTTTCATACCCGATATCTCTATCCCCCCAGCACCCCACCACCCCACCAGAGGAAAGGGTGAACTCGGGGAATATTCAGTTCGTGCTCGAGCTGGGAAATCCTTTTGTGGTGCATTCAGAGGTGGTCTTAATTCGCGGGGTTTAAGCTTTGGCAAGCGTAATACAAGAGACTGCAATTGAGATTGGGAATATGGGTTTGTTTAGCGCATCGGCACCCATTGATTATCTGCCCTGTCGTCAGAGTTGCTTCTCTCGGTTAACCTTAATCGACTTTCTTTTATGTATAGATGGTAGCTTATTGTTTTGAGACGAGTTTATTCGATTGATAGATTAAATAAATATATGTGATATTAAGAAAGAACTTCTGTTGCATACCGCCAATTCAAATAGAAATATTAACAATAAAAATCCTAATCTAGAGGGTATCTAGCGTTCCCCTACTGCTATGCAAATATCATCATTTGGGTACCTACTGTTTCCAAACCTAATGAGGTCGATGGAATACTATGTATATAATGGGCTATCCTCGTTCCTTGAACGACGCTGAAAAGCGTCGGAGAGTCCCCCGTGGCGGTATTGGTAAAAGATAGGAAAAACTTATTATATTTCTCTCAATAATTTGGGGTACATTGCAGATCTCGTGCTGCTATCGTCATAATTATTTTTATATTTAATTAAATATGGAGAACTTTGTGTTTCTTTTAGCTGGCAGTTGCTTCTGTCCCGACTGTCTTGATTATCTCTTTGCCAGTCCGCTTTCAATCTCATTTCCTTTCTTTGTTTTTGTTCTGTTTTTACTCCGATCTCGGCTTCTATCATTTCTGATTCGTTTCGTTTTGTTTCATTTCCGTGGTACCTACCCGTCGATCACTCAGTATTGCATCAGTTCCGATTTGTTTTCGCTGTACCCCCCACCCGCCCCGTCCGACGCGATTTGCACTCTGCTTTAGTATCAACTTTACGGCTGCTCCAGCTCCCGGCGCTCTGTTCTGTTCCTACGCTTCTTGCTTCACCTCTTTCTCTTGCTCTTTCTCTTCCTCTTTGGTTCCCATCATGGGCACGTTATCCAACTTTTAGTTATGGCTTTCGCTTTTCGCATAATGTCAGTTTTATTTGGTTTTGGTTTTCACTGAGGGTTGAGCGGGTAACGTCCCGGCTCAAATCCATGCCCATATCCGTGCCTGGCCATTCGGCACCCTTGCAAGATTTATTGTGCCACACACACACACACACACACAGTCAGTAGTGGCACACACTCACGTACACATAACACCTTCCAGTTGCCCCTTCTCATGTTGCCATCACCGAGAACGCGCCTTGGGTCTGGGGTCTCGGTCCTGACGCTCCGGCCTCTGCTTCTACTTCAGCTCTTCGACTCCTGTTCGCTGCCACCATCTCGGGATCCAGCTTCAGCTTCAGCTTCATCTCCATCTCTCGTGCTTCATACATCTGCAGTCCCATAATCTCTACTATTTGCATCGCAGACTTTGCTTTGGATTTTCCTATGGCAATGGATTTAGTTATGGTTTTTCTTACTCTTCTGCTTTCCGCTGCTGCTGCCTCTCCATGCTGCTCTCCATGCTCTCCTGTCCTCCGCTGTCCATTCGTCTCTTCGCTGGTTGCGCTTTTTTACTTTTCCTGGCACACACACAGAGAGAGAGAGTCGGACGTTTGTTTTTCCTGCCGCTTCACACTAAGCACACACTGAGCAAAAAAAAGGATTTTCCTAGTTATGACTGGAGACACAAATAGAAAAGGAGAGCGCCTAATAGCGAGAAAAACGGAGAGAGAGACAGATATAGAGAGAGATAGAGCAGAGAGAGAGATAGAGCGGAGTGAGAGCTTTGTGGCTAACCGCAGCTAGCTTCTAGATGGGTCGGTCGTCAACCCAATCCCCAAGGCGGGGGCTTGCTGCTAATGAATAACTATCATAATCCAAGATGAGGCCGGGCAGATATGCAAATATGCAGCAGAGAGATTAGCCGATTGTAAATCGTGGAGGAGAGTCCGTGCCTGTGTCTATGTGTGTCTGAGTGGGTTGGAAGGGCTTGTCCCAAATCCCTTTGGGCTTTTGGTATATCAATTTACCTTGGAGCTTAAGTGTTATGGCAAGGGCGATGCTTTAATCCAAAATATTCAATACATTTCTGACTCTTTGTTAATTGAATTCAATACAACAAAAAAACCTCATCCTAAGACTGGAATACAGTCCCCCAGTCAACATTTCCCTCTTCCGTACTCCAGTTCTTCTGCTACGCTTCTCTGCTCATTCCTTCACTCTCGTGTCCATCCAAAATGAAGTTTGGCAAATTTATTCCCTAGTTTGGACTTCATTATTACCCAACGGCGGAGTATGTGTACATATTATATGCCCTGATCCCTGATCCCAAGCATTCGCAGCACCGCACGCATGACACTCCATTCCGTGCCATTCCGTGCCATTCCATCCCATTCCATGCCATTCTTGCCCATTCCCTGCTATCCCATCGCATCCCATCACCAAAAGGCGACCGCAATTCTTCTTCTCCGGGGTTTATGGTATTCTCTTTTTGGCGCCGTGTAGCCGTAACTCGTTCACTCAGATTTGGGGCTCCTTGAGGAAGCCGCACATGCGAGAGCACCCCTACCCTGCCCCCATGCACCCGCACACATGGACCCACACACCCCACACCCACACGGTGGCAGAGGACTAACAGGATTTCCCATAAAACGGAAATGGCATTATCCTCGCACATATTGTTGTGCGGATTTTAGTTTTTATTACACCCAAGCAGAACGCGGCTGCTGTCCATAAGAAGCCTCACGGGCAAAGGGTACGGGCATGGGCAGGGGCTGGGGCTGCTCCTACACTCACTCCTTCTCCTTGGAGGAGTAGTCGGAGGCGGCATAAATATCATTTGTGTCTGTTTGTGTGATACATCAAGGAGTGACCCATTACGCCAGCGGAAAGCCCCATCTCCCACTGCCCGCTCAGTGCTCAGTGCTCACCTGGCGGTTGCAATTTATGGACGGGCTCCTCAAAGCTTCACACGTTGCAGAAGGAGCAGCAGAAGGAGCAGCAGAAGCATCTGTAGCTGGAAGGAATGGCTCTCCTACGCTAATAGGTTTCCGGGGCATGCCATTGTCTTGGCCCGAGACCGAGGCCTGATCGCTCGCCTTCATTGCGGCCAAGATTTATACGAAATGCCCGCTGGCCAAAAACAACAAAGGCGTCAAATGGCCAAGGCAGCCGCAATCCAACTCCCACTGCTGTCCAATCGCTCCTCCCCCGCACCATTCCACTTGAACAGCCACCAGCATCGTAACCGAAAGCAAAGCAAAGCAAAGCAACCTAAACAAACACTTGAGGTGTGTAAAGTTAGCCAAGGCTGCGTTTTTGGACTCACATTATGTGTGGTTTGGTGCGGTTTTGGTTTGGTTTGGTTTGGTTTGGTTAGAGATTTTGGCTTTGTGTGTGTTTCGGCCAAGAAAACTCTCTTCCATTCGTCTGTCCTACGCTCTGTCTGCGTTTTGTATCTGGCTTGCTTTGCTTTTGTGCTTAATCACAACACGCACATTTACATATTGGTTTTGGACAGAAAAACTTGAGCAATCCTTTAAGATACCCTTTTTTGCTGACCTGCGCCGCTGCTTTTGCTTCTGTTGCTCTGGTTTATACGGCTTTCCTTTGTTCTGCGATGTGTTTCAAGTTCAGTAGGGTTGGGCTGGGGGGTGTCTGTTGGTGGGTCAGGCTTACGGTTAAGTAAACACTCGGCAAGAAACCCACACACACACACACACACACACACACACTCGCTCCCGGCGGGCGGTCTCTTCCCTGGGCAGTCATTGCCCAACCGTTTGTGGCCAGGCATTGTTTTCACTTTTTCGCCTCCGCAACACTCTATTTGCCTCACTCTCTCGGTGACTGTCTGTCTGTCCTTCTGTCTTTCGCTCTGAATCAGTCTGCATGTCTGCCTGTCTCTGTATCTGTCTCTGTCCCGTCCGACTGTCCCGTCTGTCTGTCTGACTGTCCAAGTGTCTGGTTGACGGGCGGTTGTCCTGGGCCTTGACTGCTTCATAAAACATACAACAAAATCTGAAATTGATGATGGGCAGTGATTGTGGAAAGTTGGCAGTCAGTTAAATTGGGTTCCTGCCTCAGTTCTCCCTCTTCCCTCTTCCCCTTTAGCCCTTTTTCGCCCTTTACCCCAAAGACAGCCCAGATCGTGGGATGGGATGAGGGGTGCGTGGAGACGAGTGCGTTAATTGCTTTGTGAATGGTGTCCGCCTTGGCCGGAAAGTTAACATTTAACTTTAGTCTATTCTGGACTTTAATCTATTTATAATTGAGGAATGCATAAAGCATGTTAAATACGAACTTACACAAATTCTACTTTGTTATGCGTCCTAATCGGGGGCTGGGCCTTGGCTTTAGCTTTAGCTATGGGTTTGGGTTTGGGTTTGGGTTTGGGTTCTGAGTTCCTGGGTTCCCCTTTTTTGGGGCCAAGGGTCGTTCGTCTGCCATTGTTTTAGATGCGGATCTCAATGTGGGTGTCGATGTGGGTGGGCGGGGAGCTAAAGCAATGCTGTTGCTGCCCCAGCTCCAGCTCCTGATGCCCTGCTCTCCCGTTGAGGTGAAGGCGACTCACATAATTTGCATAACTAATTTGTGGAAACTTTGGGCATAGGAAGTTGTTGAAAGTTCCTGAAGGAGCTACCAGCCCCAGACTGGTTTCAATGCCAGCAGCAGCAGAAGCTGCAGTAATTTCTTCATCTCCTCAGCTCTGCGCTGCAGAAAAGTGCTTAATTCTTTTAAATGAATGAGAGGGAGGAGGACTGAACAGAACAGAACAAGGGACTAAGAGCAGGAGAAGGAGCAGCAGCAGCAGCAGCAGCAGCAGGAGCGAGAGCGAGAGCAGGACCAGACCAAGGGACAGGGCCATTCGAAAAGCTGTCCTAATTGAATACATGAGAGCATAAGTTAGCAGTGTGGTACTTTGATATCAACTTTGATTGCTTTATGGCACTTGAGCGTACAATTTGGCTTAGTTGGCAGTTGGTAGCGTAGCTGTTGTCCTTGCCTGCTCGGTGCTCCGATGCTCCGATGCTCCGATGCTCAGTGCCTGCTCGGTGTTTGGTTTGGTTTGGTTTGGTCTCCTGGTCGTTGGTGCCTTGGCCATTTTGGGGGCCACGCCACGGTTTTCGGGTATGCTGATGCCAATGCCGATGCCCCCTGCTTTTGCCTGGTGCCTGCTTTCTACTGATGTGGCAGCAATTTTTGGCTGCAAAGCTTGAATTTCAATTTGAGTTTGAATTCGAGCAGCTTGCATGGCAATAAATGATGTTGATTAATGGGTGACTTTTGGCCTGGCAAGCATGCATAATTAAGCGCTGATTAGAGTCACATCAGCAGCCAGCAGCCAGCAGGGAGTCGAGTCGAGACGAGGCGAGACGAGTCTTGGGTGAAGTTTAAAGAGTCACTCACTCACTCACTCACTCCTCTCTCTCTCTCGCTCGCTCGGTATCCCTGCCACCCCCTTTCTCAAGTGGAGTTGCCTGCTTCCTCGAGTGGAGTTCGAAAGGAAACTTTTCGCAGTTCATTGAAAGTTGATTGAGAATCTCTTGATAAAGGTTAACCCGAGACCGAGAGATCGAGAGGCGGAGACCTTTTTACATCCTTTTCTTCACAGAATCCTACTTGAACTCCATTCATCAAAATTCATTATTAATAATTTGTTTGATTTTCTTTTGTTTTGGTCTTTTTGGCCAAATTCTTTTGCGCTCATAATTCATTTGCAAATATGTGGCTGCTGAAACATGTTGGCTATGTTGATGGCTCTCGTACAGCAACAGCAACAACAACAACAACAACGAGAGCAGTTTGGGGAATTTAATTTTTCTTCAAATGCCTTTCCAACCCCGCCCCCCTTTGAGCAGAAGGAGATGGAGGCTGGAGCTGCCGAGTAAGAAATTTGCGAGAAATTCTTGGTATTGGTCTCTCGATCTGGGGCTGCTTTTATTGCGAATCCAATTAGCATGAAAATCTAGGTCTCTGGGTCCCAGTCTAATGATGCCCTGGAAAATGAAATTTACCGCAGGCGCAACACCAAAAACAACAACAGCAACAGCAAGCCGGAGCAGCAGAGGAGCAACCAGCATCCAACAGAGGCAGCAGCAGCAGAGCCAGCAGAGGCAGCAACGTGACCAAAGTCCAGTTAAGTGGGCTGAGCAGAGGGGCATTGGGGGGTATTGTGGGTTAGGTTGGTTAGGGATGTTGGGGCAACGAAGCAGCAAAATGTTGGCACACTTTATGGACGGACGCGCCACATGGCGTACGTAAACGTAAACGAACGTAAGCGTCAGCATCAGCAACAGCATCAGCGTAGCCCCGTAGCCCCGTAGCGCCGTAGCCTTAGACGTACACTCGTACGTATCCCCGTGTACATATCCCTATCCGTATCCGTATGGCGTGGCATTTTAACAAAGTGTTAAACTGAGAATTTTATCTGCTGTTCGGTAATTCACAGCTCGAGCTCCCCAGCTTCAGGCTCCAAGGAATACCCCAAAACCCACAATCAGCCCACGGAAAAAACACAACAAAGAAAAAATGTACACCAAAAGTTCTAATGAAATAATGGACTAGAGGATACCCCGTTAATAGGAGAAATCAAAAAAATACTCTAAGCGGCACTCCACAGGTGGCAGGAATACCAACGATAAATCCCCATGCGAGGCTACAGATGCATAGACAGCCAAAGAATATTTAATACGGAAATGCATGATAATAACAGTGGTTCAATCTTCACAGCTAGGCAGAAGTTGGGCCTTCAAGAAGTCTACAAATTAAGTCTTTCCCAGATAAATGTTTGAGCCAGAGCAGGGGACAGAAAATTCTCTTCTGCTAATCCCAAGTTTTTTTGCTGTCCTTCTGCACACAATATACCCCCGTAATTTACGAGTACGAGGTATAAAAAGCCAACAGAAAAAAAAGGCATCACAAGCAGAACTAGCAAAAAAAAAAGTGTTAATTTTGGCGTTGGTCTGCGAGCTTAGTTAACATTACGTATACGTATAGATTACGGGGTGCGGGCTGCGGCTGCTGGGGTGTGGACTGCGAGGGCGTCAAGTGTAAGAAGTGCCCTGCCCGTGTCCGACTTCTGCTGCTGTCCGCTGCTCACTGACCTCAGCAATTACTCCACGCCTTTATTTTAATTACACGAAAAACAAAAGCAATGAAAAGTAAAAATGGCAATGAGAAGACAGACAGCGCAGGGCCCACGAACCAGAGCTAGAGGCGGTTGCGGGAGCAGACCCAGGGCCCAGAGTAAGACATCAGCAAGAACATTGCTGGTTGGAGATGGAGAGAGAACCTGGAGAAGGACCTGGCGCTGAAGCTGTGGCTGAAGCAGCAACCAAAGCGAAGGCAGAACAGCGCCAAAAATTAGGATATAATCCCGAGGGCATAGTTTTAATTCCCAATACAAATATCACTACACGAAAGTACAACGTGCATAAATTTCAATGACGTTGCTGCTTGCCTCTGGATTGCGGGCCATGAAGGAGGCTGCTGGCTGCTCCTGAGGATTGCTCTGAGGCTGATGCTGTGGATGAGGATGAGGCTGTCTCAGCGCTTTTGGATGCTCTTTGCTCTTTGGCTGATGGCCCCAGCTCCTGCGCCTGCTGCTGCTGCTGCTGGTTGCCCTTACAATTATACGCACAGTCACACAGCCATACACTTGAAGAAAGGCAGAACAATCTGTGGGTTGTAGGATATGCATTGTATATATTGGAAACAGTGGCTGACCTCTCGTATACTTAATTATAATTTAAAAATAATTACATATACATTTTACGCTACCAAATATAATATTTCCCAATTGGAATTTATCTTTTATTTATTTGGCAATTTCCCAAAATCCAAAGACCTTAACGGTCCCTTCGCACTTTGTTCTTCTTGCGCTCATGGATTTCTTTGAAAGTCCGACTAAGCTTACTTACTTACTGTTAAATCTTCACAATTGCTTACTCAATGAGGCTACCTAATTTCGCTCTGTGTATTGACTAAGTTAAGGCCGTGGCAGAGACTGGGGCAGGCACTGCAGACAGAAAGACAGACAGAATGTCGCTGAGGGAGCGGCAGAGACCGATAACAACGCTCATTTAGTTGTATGCTCCACTCAGTAAGGCAGTCAGTCAGTCAGTCAGTCATTCTGTCAGTCAGTCAGTCAGTGAGTCTCAGTCAGTCAATTGAAGATGCTGGTTGGCTGCCCAACGCCACCACAGACATCCCATCCCATCCCATACCCACCGACACTCCGATTCCGGCACTGACTTACAGCCGGAGACTGACTTTGGCTGCCACCGTAGACGCGCAGACAAATGGAGACTGGGGACGGCGACAAAGTCAGGGTCAGGGACGGCAACGGGAACGGCGACGGGGACGGGGACGGAGCCAGACAATGCCAGGCATTCTCGGTGGCTGCTCATTTAAATAAATAAAGAAATCTGAAGTAACTTCTTGAAATTCCAACACATTCCATATCATTACTGAAGGAACCCACAAAAATTTCCTCAATCCTTAAATGCGGCATGCCCGCCGCCACACACAGCCAGCCAGGGAGCCAGCCAGCTACACACTCTCACACACACACACACACACAGGCAGAACACACACACACCAGACTGTTAGACGGCGGGCTGCTGCATCAACATCAACATCAACGTCAGCGCCAGCGTCAGCATCAGAGCCCACAGTCGTAAAAAATTGTAACGGATGTTGCGGCCGTGTACAGACACACACACATACAGAGGAGAGAAAGGAGAGAGAGCGAGCATCGGAGAAAGAGCATTGAAACAAGTGGAAACGAACAACTTACCATAAGAGAAACAGAACGAAAGAGAGCGAGAGTGCCGCTCCGGAAGAGCATTGAACAAAAAGCTTTTTCTCTCGTAACTTTGGAAACTGCATTGTGTGGGGGGCTGCTGCCGCTGCTTCTCTTCGCTTCTTTTGGTGTTACTATTGTTGCGGTTGCTGCTGGCTCCTTCGACTCTCCACTGACACATACAGTTGCACTCCAGATGATGTGCAGCAGAACTCAACTCAGTATCCAGAATGAGAACCAGGAGTTGTACCCGCAGCAGCAGACCTGGGTTTGGACCTTGGGGCCGCATAGTCGTAGTAGTAGTAGAGGGCTATTTTATTAGAAAGTTTAGTTTCGTTCTGGCCCCGAAAAAGTTAGTTTTTGCGAGTGAAACAGACCAGAATTGCGGCTAGAGAATGCTGGAAGCCTAATGATGCCTCGAATGGGGGGTGGTGGGAGGGGGCAGGGGAGCAGGGATATGGGACAGAGTCTCTGATGCTCAGCGAAATTGCGGAAGTTTGCTGCAACTAACTGAATGATTGATTGTCATTGCTGGTTTATTCACATTTTCACATCGTTTGCATTTTCAGTTTCAGTTTTATTTTATTTTATTTGTTTTCCGCCCCAACACCCACCATCCAACATCCACTTGATGATTCCTTTCGGGTATGGACTGGATAAGACTTGATAAGAAAACTTCCCCTAATGATCGAACTTTGGTTTCGGCTTAGATATTCAATTGTGCCACGAAAATTCCAACGAAATTGTTTTGATAATGTGCGGTGTGTTTTTTTTTCGACTGAAAATTCTTTTGAACAAGTTCTGACCTTCGCTTTAACCTATTAATGGGAATTATTTTCATTGCAGAAATTACATTAGCTTTACTTTTCTTTTGTGGGAATATTTCTTCAATTTTTCTATTGATCAGCAACAAAGCAAAGCACCAGGGCATCCTGCAGCCCATCTCTCATCTCTGTATATGCTGGATAAGGAACAACCTACTACTCCTCCGAGTTCATCCATCTTCTTGAGAACTCTACAAAAAATAACCATCCAAATTACCATAAGGGCTCTTTGGGGAAAAGTCTCCCACCTACACAGTACGAGTAGTTTCCCCGCATGCTCTCAGGGTCCGGGGCCGGGTCCGGAGATTTCCATTACCAGGACCAGCTCGTCTAGCTCACAGAAATGAATTACCCACTCGGATTAGGGGGGCAACTTTTTATAATCGTAATAATAATAATAATAACGCAGCCAGCGGCAATCTTCTCGGCACCCGTAAAAAAGAAACCGAACCGTGGAGAGGATAGCAAATCCTGACGGGCCTATCCCCCAAATACCTCGATTAGCCAAACTAACCAATTCGGGGGTTAGGCCCGAGCCCGCCAACAAGACCATACCAGTCAGGCACGGCACTCGAATGCTATATGGAAATAAGCCCCCCGAATCGCACATATGTGCGGGTCGTATATGCTGCCGGAGCCAGACCATAAAGAGGGGTGGGTTGGGGTTGGGAGAAAGAAGCGCAAAAACGCAAGAAAAATGAAATCAAAAACAATAACTTGTCTCCTGACAGCATTCCACAAGAGCCAGGACACGCCAAGCCACGCACATTTCGTTCTCATACACTTTCAGAGGGGTACTACAATTTGGTTGGGTTTTTCCAGGGCAGTGAAGGAAGAAGTATTCTGAAAGAAGTGAATATCTTCTGATAGATTTCGAAACTGCTGTTAATATTCTCGTAAACATTCTCGTAAGTCGAAACCATACCGATAGGAACTACATACACAATATATTCGAGCTTGCTCTCTATGAGTGCTGAGTATTCTTATTTTTAGTCCTTCGGTGCAAGAATATATAGTTTTATTAGTTGAATTAGCGGATTATCGGATTCTGTATACTTTTTTTAATTATTATACAAGTTTCAATAGGAATAATTGCTGCACTTAAGTCATAAATATACACCCAAATATGTAACCTCTTAGGGTATTTCCTTTTTCGGCTTCTACATCCAACATTTTTTTGTTTCGCTTTTTTCTTCTCATGTGCGAATTTTTCGCTTCTTTTTTTCGTGCCCCAGCTTCGGTGGCTCCTTCGCTTGACATCTTCGTTTGCGACGCTGTAACGGTATTTTGTTGTCCTTGCTTTAGCTGTCGCTGTTGCTGTTGCTGTTCTTGCTGCTGCCACTGCCGCTGCCGCTGCTTTTCTTTAGAAAAATGTTATTACGTGCCGCTTTCGTCTGGCGCCTGGCTCTGGCTCGGCCTCTGCCTCTGACTCTGGCAACTTATGCAGCGCTGCTGCCTATGCCACGACACGCTCCGAGCAAGCAACCCTGCCACACTCGCACCCGCACTCGCGCCCGCCTTGCCAGCCAGCGCTCTCTCTCTCACTCTCTCTCTGTCCTCGCTTGATTGTGTTGTTATTCCGCTTTTGTGTCGCCTCAGACTGTTGTATGTGTGTGGTGTGTGTGTGTGTGTGAGTGGAACTACACATTTTTTCGATACTTCTTCTTAATGTTATCGCTGTGCCCGCTGCTGATGCTGTGGCAGCAGGACTGCTGCTCCTTCAGCTGCTCCTTCGATGCCTTTGTCGCAACAAATTTTATTTGAAGCTGGCACTTTCTGCTCGTCCCTTCGTCCCTTGCTCCCCACTCTTGGGCTGCTCGCTGCTTCATTTTTATACACAATTCCACTTTTTTATGGGGGGGCGTGCGTGCAGTTCTCTTTCTCGTGCTTCCACTCCCACTCCCACTCGTCCTTCATTCTGGTCTCAATGGTATTAGGGGCTAATATTTGTAGACTTTTTCAGAGTTGATTGAGTGGCACGCACTGCCACACACACACACGCACACATATGTCAAAGCGTGGCGAAAGTGGTTTCCAAAGGGATAGGAGGAGGTTGTGTGCACATGACCGGAATGGAATGCCTGCGGCCAGGGACGACGACCAGGACCAGAACCCGTGCTTGTGTCCCTTGTCCACAGCGTTGTTTTCACAGCATTTGCTGTTTTTAGTTTTCGAGATTTTTGAATTGATTACGATATCAATTATGTTTGCTTTTGGCCATGGCCATCTAGCCCCAACCCACGCCGCACCACGCTCTGTGCCTTGTTCCACTTGTTTGCTTTGTTTGTGCGTGAAATTCCGGGATGATGCCATGCTGGGGCCAGCACTGCTGCTTCTCCGGTCTCCAGCGCTCTGCTCCAGCTGTGATTTGTGTTTATCCTAATAGAATAGCCACAGTAGGGGAACGAAACTGCCTGCCTCTAGCCCCATCTCTTTCATCGGGGTTTCACTGTCCCTCTCTTTCTAACGGTTCTGCTGCGCTGCGTCCGCTAGCGTAGGACGACGCTCAATTTCGGTTTCCGTTCAGAGCGCTGCAGCGCTGGTTATTTGCGCCCGAAAGTATGCTTTGTCTTGTGTACGAGCATCGTATATGCATGTGTATTGCATTGTGCTTTTGCTTCGCCTCGCTCCAGCTCTCTCTCTCTCGCTCTCTGCACTCTGCACTCTGCACTCTTCACTCTCTCTCTCTCACTCTCTTGCTCTCTCTTTCTGTGTGTGTGTGTGTGTGTGTGATTGTTGTGCGCGTAACTCCGTTGATTTGGCTGCCACTGCCGTCACCACTCTGCTCCGTCGCATTCCGATGCCGTATTGTTTTGTAAAATCGAGCTCACTGTTGCCGGAAACCCACGAACTACGTACTCGCGCCAAGCGGAAAGGATTTCGCTGTTATAGCTGATGTTACGGCCCACACTGAAAGAAACTTAAAGCTGGCGATCGATCCCCTTGCGAATGCTGGATCAAACTCTTTCAATTAAGCTGAAATTAGTTTTTGTTATGCCAGTTGCAAAAACAAAGCATCTTTGCTTTAATGATTCTAACCGTAATGTTTTATATTTGAGTGAAAAAAACTACAGCAAACTTTTCACAATAAACTTTCTTTATAGTTTTCTCTGCTACTGTTTTTAGAACGCACTTTTGTCAAACATTTTTTGATGGCAAGCAAACAATGGGTGCCACAGAAATATGAGCAAGCAAAACCTAATCCAACTGACATATGGACCAGCGAAACTCTGCTACCTCTTTCATAATCCGTTGCCTTCCATCCAAATACGAGCATAATCTGAAAACTTTAAGCGCAATTGTTCAATCAATCAACGTTAGAAGTTGGAAGCTTGCAAAATCCAAAACAAATCTCGCCTCCCTTGATGACCATTTATTTTCCTCAGTGTACTTGCTGCTGATCGGGACTAAAGTCGGATGTGCGGGGAGGCTGTCTGTGTGGGTGTGTGTCTGCGGGAAAATGGGAGGCAATTACGCAGCACGGCCATGCAATATTAAAGTTGTTGTTGCTTGGCTGTTGTTGGCGCCACCGCAGCGAAAATTTCAACTTTATTTTGAGCTATCTGCTGTCTGCAGTTATGCAAATATGAGAAATTGCATTTCACGCAGCCAACAGGCAGTCGTCGGCCACGAAGGGGGAAAGCGAGAGGCATATAGCGGATGAAGCGAGCGCGAGAGATAGCGAGTGAGAGAGAGGCGGAAGGCAGGAAGGCAGGACAATAGAGGCAAAGAAACAAAAGTATATTGGAGTTCCAGCTTCTGGATATTTCAGTACGGTTTGGTTTGGTTACGTTCGGTTCGGTTGAAGGTTCTGCTGGGGTTGGGGGATTTGCTTCGCTTTGCTATGCTTTGGCTTGGGGTTACTCCGGGTGCAGTCGCGAGCCAAACTCATCTTCTTCTGCTGCTGCTCCTGCTGCTGCTGCTGCTACTGCTTACCTCCCTCCGTGTTCTGCTGCGGGAAAACATAGGCGGAAAAGTTTTCGCATTATTTGAAAATACAGCGCGTGCGATGCGATTTTCACTGCAAATTGCAGAAGAGTTTTTGCTCATGTTTTTGCATTGGCTGGTGCAAGCCCCAAAAACCCATACCATTGCCATACCAATCCTCTGTGCCTTGCTCTTTTTCTCTGTGCGTTTTTTTCTGTGTCTTTCTGGTAGTCGGCCCCGCTACCCCCACCCCCCTGCCACAGCAGCCCTGCTTCTGCAAGGGCTGTGCCTTCGTCTTCGCCTTTGCCCGTGCCCGTGCTCGTGCTCGTTCTTGTTCATTCTTGTTCGGTCTTGTTAGGTATCATTGTGCCATGTCTGCTGGCTGCCGAGCATTTGCACATATTTTTCACAATTTAAAATAAACGAGAAGTAATTTAACTGCTTGCCAGCCACCAGTCGTCGCCATGGACATCATGCAATAGTTGCAACTCCACTCCACCCACACTTCCACTCTCACTCCCACTATCCACATCCTTGCCACTATCCTCGGCCACAGTCGCCCCAGCCCACTCTATTTGCCCCTTTGCTGTTGCCAGAGTTGTGATGATTGCTGGAGGCAAGTTTTTGGGCAAGTTAACAAAAGAAAATGTGGTCCTGATGTGAGGACTTTGCAATTAGCCATTCTAATTTGATGCTCTATACATATGCATGTGTCTGTTCTGGGTCTCTCTATATCTGTATATGTGTGCTCTGCTTGTGGTGTGTATCTGTGTGGGGTAATTGAGGGAGTAAACGGCTCGAATGATATCCATGCTTGTGGATAGACCTTGGTTGCCAGCTGCACCCCTGAAGTCAGTTATGTGCTTTCGAATTGGTTTCTTCTTACCCAAAGACAATACGGGCTGGCCAGACTAGCATGGCATATAGTATGCACGAGTATGCACTGGCTGCTATGCAGTTAAGTATCGCAGGATTATAGGACCCCCACAACTACTGTCCTTTTGCTTGAGCAACTTTTATTTCAGATGCCCAATTTGGTGCATACACATATACATATATGCAGCATTTAATTACAGTTTCATTTGTCCTTTGTCCCTCGCTCATAATTTGTTGTTCATAATTAGCCACTATTTTTTTGACATTCTTCCAAGTTAATTAGCTTGTAATTAAATTTAAAATACGTTTTTGTTTATACATCTAGTCATGTGTAGTTGGCAGCTCAAATCCATCTTTTTTTTTGCATTTTCCCTTTTGTTTATTAACACATAATTTAGCTTAAAAATACCTTACATATTGCTATGTGGTGTCATGCCACCATTTCGCTTACCAAATAAAAACTCTACTGACGTACAATATAACATGTAATTTAGTTGGAAAAAACTAAATACCTCCCGTTTTTATTATGTGTGTAAATCACAAGCATTTCCGCCGAACAAATGCTGCACAACAAATTATAATTCGCTATTTTTATAATTTCCATAATGCGAAACAAAGCATTATGGCATTTTCTGGAAACTTTCCTGCGTTTGGTGTGCAAAAGTTGTGTTATACCCGCTATGTTTGGAGCATCCTTTGTTCATTTAGATATGTAAATAAATATGTGGTAACTCTCTATTATGGCGAATACCATATTAATTTTTATTTTATTTTCTGTTAAAGGTATTTAAAAAACAAATAGATGTTTTATTAAAGGAGATACTATATATATGAGTAATGTTTCTGCAGCTATCATATTCTTCTTTGAATGATGCATAGTTCATCTACTTATTCCTTTTCTTATATGATCTTAGTCGAACTCTGTACTGCCCTTCCTGCTGCCATTTAACCTGAGTAGCCATATTTAAAATTTACTACGCGTCTTAGTACACAGTTTTAATTGCTTCTGTGCACATCGCATTGATTTACTTGTATTATTACCCCTAAATCCAAACCAATCTCATCTTGGAATGACTAAATTTATTTTTGGAGCTCATTCACCGATGTCGTGGGTAAGTGCATAACTAGGAAATAATTGAAAGACCTTAATTAAAGCAAGCAAAAGTGGAAGTAGGAGCAGGAGGTGGAAAGTCTGTGGCAGAACCAGACGCAAAAGATGCCGGCAAGCATTCGTAATAAATTAGCTCTGCACGGAAGCAGTTTCTGTCATTGCCAGTCGCCAGTCGACATTCTCCATTCGCTGTTCGCTGTACGCCGCTCTCTGGCGGAGACTCGAGCGGTTACCAGAGTTTGCCCATTCAGATTGTCATTGTACTAATCACTCCTCGGGCGCACTCCTCAGGCCATTGGGAGAAACCCATTCCCATTCCCATTCCCACTACCACTTCCCACTCGCCATCTTGCCACGAGAGTAAGAGAAACTTAATTTCTAATTACGCGTGCTATTTGTCAGCGTTTTCTTCTCTTTTTTTTTTTTTCGGTTTTCGTTTTTTTTTTTTTGTGTTGTTTCGGTGGAAATGAATCTCTTTTGGTCTCTGGTTGAGTGGCGGAAATCTTGTTCTGTTCGCATCAAACAGTCGGGGCATGCCTCATTTCCAATTAACAATAAATCCGTCGCAGCCTCTCTCAGTGGAGAATGCCGGAGGTGAAAGAGTGAAGGAACGTTCTACCGCTGGCCAACTGAGCGTATGAGTAATTTAATTTTGCCGCAACTTGGCCTTTGGTGTTACAGCTGATGGTACAGGGGAATAGACAGCCATGGAGCCATGGAGCCATAGAGACGCCGATTGCACTAGATATAGAAAGAGCAGGATAAAGACATACCGAAAGAGAGAGGGAGAGTGAGAGAGAGAGAGCTAACGATAGACAGAGTGTGAAAGAGAGGGCGCAAGAAACTGCACAGTTTACGCAATTAAAATTGTTGCCAGCGCGAATTTTCCAGCTTCGTTGCAGCCAAACACAAGAAAAATGAAAGCAGCAAAAAAGGCAAAAAAAACTGGCAGGGGGAGGCTGAGTGGAATCTTGGGTGTATGGCTGTTGCCAGCGTTCGTGTCTTGGCCACAGTCACTTCCTGAGACAGGATGCGGACGTCCTCGTTGCCGTTGTCGTCGTCGTTGTCGTAGTCGTCGTCTTGGCAGCCCTTTTACTTTTCATTTGCAGGTAACTTGCGTTATAATTAAAAAATAGCAAAGCGCATTAGGCAACAAAAGGATGGCAGACAGGCCAGCAGCCAGCCAGCCAGCGTAAGAGAAACATGCAGGACTACGTATAGCATGGGGGGGACAAGGATTCAGGCTAGCAAGAAGGAGCCAGCAGCCAGCAGCCAACTCCAAGCGGGCGTGTCCCAAGTAAAAGGAGCCACATAAAATGCTTTGGCTAATAGCCATTTTTACTTACTTCACTGCTGATGCTTCCCATGCTGCTGCTGCTGCTGCTACTTCTCACCTGGCTGCGGGATCTAGGACCAGGCCAGGCCAGGCCCATTCTCGGGGCCAAAAACTGTTGAGGCCAAAAAGCCAAGTTTGGGCGTCCGTCTGCGGCAATGAAAAAAGTTACGCTTGTCCACTCCAGGGAGCTTGGGACTTGGGCGTGGGCGTGTGCCAGAACCTCGAACCGGACCCCGAACCTGGAGCCGTAGACGGGCGTGGCATGCGGCAGAGTGCCGGAGTGGAATTCATTCCGTGCGTGCAATTAAATGCGCCGTTACATTAACTTTTACAGGGTGTCTGCCCCAATGTCTATCCCTATTTTCTGCCACTCTCTCTCTGCCGCTTTCTCTCTGTTTCTATTCTTTGTTTTCTGTGGGTGGATGTGTGTGTGTGTGTGTGTGCGTTTCGTTGATTGTTGACTTGATTTGTTTTGCTGCCTTTGACGCCGCCCCTAACGCACACCACCCCAGCCCAGCCCAGCCATTACTCCCCACAGGCCCCATCGACCCCACTCAAAACAAATTGCCGCACCGGCCAAAGAAGGCACGAAAATCAAGTCAGTGCGTTGCAAATGGTAGTGAGTGGTTCGACGAAGAGAATGCCATTTAACCTACACACAGACAGCGGTAAGAGGGCTCTGAAAGGGATGAATGTTAAGCCAAAGATCATATAGAGAAACTGCAGATCTCTGCTGGGATTCATCAGTAGAATTTAGTAGCCAATATTGAGATGGTAAACGAATTAAATATTAAATATTAAATAAGAGTGCAACAGAGTTACATATGAAGTGAAAGATCAGTCATGATTAATAGAGAAAATATAATGCTAGTTCGGGAACCTAGGGGAACCTATCAGAGTGGTGTTCAGACTTGCTTGCAGCGGCTGTTGAATTATTCCTGTAACGATGCAGAGCGGGATTTTACTTCAAATGTAGTTTAAAACACAGGGAATAATCCCCTATAATTGTGTTAAGCGAAGGGGCTTCATCCTTTTGTTACGAAACCCAAGCATACAGCCTAATATACCCCTTCATTTAATTCGGGGCAAGTGTAAGAAAAAGAACAAATTGTTTTACTTACTTTTTGCTTTGCGCCAAGTTGCTCATTTTCTGTTGCTGCTGCTGCTGCTCCCATTTCACTAGCATCCCATGCCACGCCACTCTGATTCTCTTCCGTTGCGGGGTGAACTTTTCTGGCCAATAAATGACTAAGAAACTTGCCGGGGAGGCGCAGGTAGAGCTGCCCTAGCCCTCGGATAGGTACAGCTACACGTCCAGTTGCTATGCCTTGGACGTCCACAATCGTCCGACCACGTAAACAAATGTTAACTTTCTCGTTTGCTTCGCTTCACTCTTGGCAGTGCGTTTTTTTTCTTTCTCGGAATTTTTTGATTTAGTGACTTTAATTTACGCTCTTGCCAGGTGCGCCAACTGTTGCCCCCCAAAACAGCAAGGGGAACCCCGGCCCCAGCCCCAGCCCCAACCCCCCTATACCCCATTGGTCCAGCAGCTGCGGACTTGCCGGCCAACCCCAATATACGGAATACACTTCTGGGGATCTCCACTCCACTCGATAGAAGCGTCAGCGTCAACTTCAGCCTCAGCCTCAGACTCCGGCTCAGATTCTGATTCCGCTTGAGCTTGGTTCGTTTTTCGTTTTCATTTTTAGTGGTGCGGAAAATTGATTTATTACTTGGAAAATAAAATGTGCTACGTGTCGCAGACACACACACACAAACAACGACAGCGATATAGGCACATACCTACGCAGGGACACTCATTCCCCACTCCTCCTCGTTCCTGGCACCGCCACCACTGCTGAGTTCCTCTGCTCCAGTGCTCCGCTCCGCTGCTGTTCCCCTCTCTCGCTTCACTTTCGCTCCGATTCAGTTCAGTTCACTCCATCTCCAACCTTCAGTTTCTTCTCCCATCCGCCCGTCTTTTCCGTTCCGGCGGAGACTGGCCAGGGTGGTGGGCGGGGGGACAGGACAGGGAATTACGCGCATACATAAACGCCGACAGGCAGACGTCGTTCTCGACCCCTGAACCCATCACACCCCTCTCTCTCTACAGCCCCCGCTGCCAGTGACTGTCTTGACTGTCAGTTTGTCTGTCAAATCACAATCGCCCCGCATTCACAGACAAAAATTTATACACTCGGACAAAAATTAAATTCAACTCCACAAATGTTGGCATATTTATTTTGGATCCGCCAAGATTGGAGGCCATCATTGGACTGCTTCAACAGACCGCAGACCATAACGAAAAAATATTCTTTCTCTCTGTGTAGTCGTGCCGCAGCTGCCTCAAACACAAACCCACACACACACACACACAGATACACGTACAGAAACAGTGGCAGCTACACCTTGTGGCAGCAGTACGCCCCCACGCACATTTTGATAAATCAATCAATCAATTCCTTGATTTTTTTTGTTCGTATCTGCGCTATGTGTTATTTTTATTATTATATTTATTTTCTTTTTTTTTTCTTTATAATCTTAATTTGTCTTTCACTCGCGCCACTGGCAGCGACTCAACCGCGAATGCCATTCATTTTGTTTGTTTGCCTTTGGCCTTTTTTTTCTGTTTTGTTTTCAGTTTCGTTTTTGTTGTTGTTTTTGTTTTTGCTGCTGTGGATGTTTACGCATTTCGCAATTTTGCATTTGGCACCAATGTCGCCGCTGTGCCAAAACCCCCTATCCAATTTCTGGCATTCGCGGAGAGTCGATTTCGCAGCATCTGTTGCCTTCTTTGGGGCGCTCTAGCCCTGCCGGATGTGTTTATGATCGGACTGTATGAACAAAGTTTTGGACAGCTCAATACTCGGGTAAAAGTTTCACTTCTGCAGCCATGTATATTCTATCTGTACCTACGAGGAGTCGATTTTCTGGTACAAAGTTCGCTTTTTGGAGGCCTGTGTTTTTTGGGGAGGGGGGATGGGAAATACCAAAGTTTTGGGATAATTGAATGTTTAAGTTACTTGGGGAAGAGTGTGGAATTTTTGAGTGCATCAAAATAATATCCGCTGGAAGATGTTCTAAATTGTGGCAGAGTCTAAGTTTGGGGGGAAAATTATTAGCTGCGAAGTTGCTGAAATTGAAAAAAGATTATTAAAAGGGGAAAAGATCTCTTAATGTTAGCACTCACTATAAGTAGCACCAGGAGAGAACTTTGAAATTCAATTCCACTTTCTATTATATTTCCATAAGCTCTCTGCAATGATAGAGCCTTCATTTGACTCCAAGAAAATCACTTCAGCATGGCAAATATTTATTCAATAAGAATGCCAAGAGCACAGTCAGCATATTTTTCGGGGACAGCCCGAACTAATTTGTTGCCTTTGGAGATTTCATTAGAAAGCCCAGTCCAAATATTTCCAAAATTCTGCCAAGGCCTTTGGCAATCCTATTGTAAAGTGTAAACACAAAACCGCCGAAACCAAACCAAACCGAGTTCTGTCAGTGCTTGTTACAGCTTTTGCACCACTCCCCAGTGGAACCACCATGCTGGGCACACCACCCACCATCACACAGCACCCACTCCATTCTTTGGCCCTTACAGCCTAACCACGCCCACTGTCCCCGCCTCACGGTGTTATTGTTATCGAAGCTGGCATTTGAGTTTCGGTTTGTTTTTGTGCGTTATAATATATTTGATTTGTTGCTGGCATTTTCCCACTTTTTCCATCTTTCCCTCGGAATGAATGTTGTTTTTGTCGTTTGGGTTTGACTTTTTGCCGGTTAGGCTTCGATCACTGGCGGGGGTCGGCCTTGTCATCCCTCTTGGGGCATGCTGCTGCGTGGGCTGCTGCTGTATGGCTGGATGGCATCCGCAACCACAGCCGCTCTGCCATTGTAATTGATGCTTTGTTGTTGCTACCGCTGTATTGGGGCTGGCTGCTTTAGGCTGAATATTTATACCCAGTAGCTGGAGAGTGAGAGAGTGATGCGTTCAAGCAGTTGCAGGTTACAGCTAAAAGAAAGCTGGCCACATTCAGAGCATCTAAGATAAATGTCTCATATTTGTTGGACTCATAAATCGACTTGTGTTCACGATTCAACAATCACTACAACATTCATTAGTAGAACAAGCTTTTAATTATTTTTAAAGGGTATCTCCTGGCTCGTCATATATCGTAAATCACTCTTCCTAATTTTTTTTGTCGTGGGTTTGGAACCGTTGTTCGCTTCGCTTCGCTTCGGTTCGGTTATGTTTGTTGTTTGGCTTTATGTTTTGGCATTTTTGCAATTATTTCTGGCACAAAATGTGGTTTTAGCAGTTTAATTGCTTTTGCCAAAGTATGTGTCGATGTGTATGCGTACGCGTACGATTGTATTTCTGTAGTTATTTTAGCAAATTTTCACAGCATCAACATCAGCATCGATTTATATGCAGAGCACAAATGCGGGAACCGACTCGCTGAACAGGCATCCTCAATCCACCATCCTCAGCGGCAGCAGCAGCGGCAGCGGCAGCATCCGCAACTTTGACCGCCAAACGGCAGCAGCTGCTGTTGCTGATACACTGCGGAAAAAAAGTATACCCAGTGCAACTACAAAAAAGTGTTTAGAGCCTGATTCAAAAATGGTGCTAAAAGACTTATTCACTTGGAAAATCCACTGCGAGCTTAAGTAGCTTCATTTTATTACTTCTTTTTTTTCAGTGCAGTGTTTTTGTTACTGTTGCTGCTGCTGTTGTTGCTGCTGGTTGCCAACACGCACTAATTGTGAGCACTGCTGTAGTCCGGGGCGGCCCCCATTCCGTTGTTGTCGCCGATGTTGCTATTGCTGTTCCTGCTGCTGTTCCTGCTGTCGTTGTTGTTGTTGCTGGTGCTGCTGCTGTTGCTATTGTTTGCGGCTGAGCAATAAAACCTGAGCTATGTGGCCCGTTGTTCCTGTTCCTGTTCCCGTTTCCATTCCCATTCCCGCCCCTGCCAACAACATTCCATGCCAACCAACTGCCTTTGCCGTCTTCCCGCAGGAAGCATCTGTTCGTGTGTGTGTGCGCCATACGCGGCGTATGCGTGACATTAATTTAATTGCAATTTCACATGGGAGTTGCCACGCTGCTTTTGTATGTGTTTGAATGGTTTTGTGTGCGTGTGTGTGCGGTGCAAGAAAAGTTATAAAAATCAGATTTATAAAATGTTAACTTTGATTTCATTTCTTATTTACGAGCCTGTGGTTTGGGGTGGTTTTAGAGGGTCTCCGGGAATGGGTGTGGGAATGAGACTCTTGCCGAATTGTTTGGTGTGGTTCGGTTTAGTGGGTTTTCTCCAAGTGGGTCAGATTACGTGGGATGGCATGGGGTGGAGCGAGCGGAGTGGGCAAAACCTCAACATGTGTGCGTGTGTGTGGGTGTGTGTGTGTGCACTTTGATGGCTGAGCTGGGCGAGCATTTAGCGAGCATCCTGCGGCTGCCGTTTCACTTTAATGAGTTAATTATAACCAAAAGGCGTCGATTATGCTCAGTTATGCGCACACAAACTGTCGCCATTTCGCATGCTTCACTGGAGCAGAATGGGAATGTCTCATTCTATCTCCCCCAAGACGCCAAGCCAGCCCCATACCGCTCTCCCTGTGCCGCAATGTTCGTGTTGAATTCCAACTCGTCCTGTGTGTGACACAATGTCTTGGGAGAGGAGGCTACAACGAGGTCTCTGGTCTCCTTTTGGCATTATGATAATGACATGTTTGTTTGTCTGTGTGATGCTGCTGCTGGTGGTGCTGCTTTGCCCCGCCATCTTGTCTGACAGGTGTGTGGGTGTGCGCTGTTGCATGGGAGAGGATGTGTGTGTGTGTGTGTACGTGTGGGTGGGTGGCATTGAATGTGGTTTGCGTTTTCTTTAAGTCGAGCGCATTAACCAACGGCCCAAACGATCCCGTTTATTGAGTGCTTTAACTGGCATTGGTATCAGCGTCTGTCAAGTGCTTTTCCTGCCTCTCCTGCAATTGCCAACTTTTCATTGAGCTCAATTTTTAATTGGCAATTGTTCTCGAGTGTCACTGCTGCTGCGGGGGGGGGGGTGGTGTGGGTTTATTGGTTTTAGCGGCCTACGTGTCGTATGCGTAATTTGGGGGCTTTCGCCGGCTTAGGCCAACTGGGGCGAGTGTCATTTGTGGCATGATTAATTGATGCTCATCAATGTGATTAAACTCGATTTTGGCTGCCATCAATCGCAGGAGACATCCTTCAGCGTGTCACTCCGCTGCACGGATCCCACCCCACCCCCGAAAAGCTATTTGGGTGCGCAAATTTTAATTAATTTTGTATAATCCTTTTGTAATATTCACAAATGAATACAAATTGTTATTAATTCTCAAGGCATTCCGTTGGGCGGCGGGTGCGGGGGGGGGGGGGAATTCATCAGCGTGAAGTGATCTGAAGGCGCTTTATGCACAGCATTCATATGCCCTTCCGTTTGTCGTTAATTGATACCCTGTATTTGTACAGTCCTTGAAGGTATATTATGTAACAGCAGGATGAAACTTTTTCCTACTTTTGAAGCCATACATTTCACATATTTAAAGAGCAATTGAAATTAATTTATATCACTTGAATATTCCTGCATCTCTAGATTATATTAGAGTTTTAAGCGCATCCCTTCGACTGATGTCTATCCAAATACAGCTGAGAGTTTTCCAATATTTTCCACCCACTGCAAAAGTGAGGGATATTTTTCCATGCCAATAGATTAAATCCAATTAATTGGCATCCCATAGTCGCAATTTGTGTAGATGTGTACGTATCACAACATTCTCAATTGTTTCGTTGTGCATTTCGCATTCACTCGTAATTATTGAATTATGCAAATCACGTGCATTGCGCAAAACTTTTTCGGAAAACATTATTCACACACACATAACAAAAACAACAACAACAACAAGAACAAAAAACCAGAAATAAATTGGAGAAACATATAAATCAATAAATCATAAATCATGATAAGTGCTTGAATAACTAATAAATCAGGGCCGTGTGTATTTCCTTTTTGCATTAAGCCAAAGCCAAAAACCCCAAACCGAAGTCACTCATTTAATCAGCGGCATTTTCCAGATTTATAGTTCTCCTGCTTCTGCTCGGCATCTCCTCCTCCTTCTCTCACTCTCTGTATCTGTATCTGTATCTCCATGTATCTTTATGCCTCTATGTTATTTCGTATCTTTCTTTCTCCTGGTTTATTATGCACTTAATTGCTATAAATCTGGTTAGGCACCTCAATTAGTTCTCGACTCTTTTGCCCAATCCATTGGCCAAGCAAAGCGACTTAGCAGGTTTTTAATTCATTTACGTGAAATGCATTTAATCTTCTTATAGTCGCTAAGAATCAGAAGAGAAGTAAAGGACTGTAGGACTGTAAAACTGTGGAATTGTAGGGGGGGGGTGGGGGGCGGACTATAAGCCCAGTCAGCTTGTGTAAATGCTGAGTAATGAAGGCAAAATATTCAGGCAAATTAACCGACATAAAATCAACTAATGAAAGTCATATGAAAAGATCTCCTCCGCTCTCTGTCTCTGTTTGTATCTGTTTCTGTGTCTGTCTCTGGTGGAATGCAAATTTAATAACCATTTGCTGTTGATTGCACACTGCTATCTATCCATGCCTAGGTGGGTGTGTATCTGTTGCTCAGTGTGTGTGTGTGTGTGTGCTTAGGTCCATGGATGACTAATGCAATCCTCAATTTATGCAGGCCCAACATTTTACAATTTAAGTGCAATTTACCAAAATTTATGATTGATAATGATGCTCGATTGTGTGCTAACATTCTGTCTACCAGCTCTCTGTCGTATTTCCCTGCCCACCCAATGCCTCTCCGCACTGGAGGCGGCAAAAGAAACTCGGCCAAGAGAGATTATGAAATGCCTAAAATTCACAAAATTCCTTCGAATGATTTCAAGCTTAAATTATCCATTTAGTTCATATATAATGTGCGGCTGCATACACTGAACGAAACCGTAATTGACTTTCATTAATGTGCGCTTACTCGGAATTGGGTTTATTAAGTTGCGGCTTTTTCAAGTGGGTTTCAATTTGAATTTGGTTTCGATGCCAGCAGTTGGCATAAGGGGAAGGGTGGGTAATGTTTTGCATCTTAGTTATGGCTACGTGATGAAGCAAATTTAAGCAAGCAAATGGGTTACAAAGCAAGCAAAGCAGTTGGGCTGCAGTGATTTCCATAATAATAAGTTTTAGTGGCATAGGAAGAGATTAATTAGTTAATTGATAGGTGCAAAAATAGTTAAACAAAAGGAAGAGAGATTTTTAAATCAAAAAAAAAGATTTACAATTTTAATTCACTTAGAAAATAATAAAAACAATTATGTTAGACAAAGTATAAGTAGGTAAAAAATCTTTTGGATGGAAAATATTTATATAAAAGTTAAGATAACTTGTAATGTCCAACTTACTTAAACTTAAATTCATTTAAAATTTTTCACAAATTAAACTCTATTAATCAAAATGAATAAAGCAATCCAACAAAGAAAATATTTATTTAGCAAATGAATTATTAAATGCCAAGCTACGTTCATTAGGCGCACAGAATGTAATCCTTTCGATTTTAATGCTTATAATAAAGTACTGTATCTGTCGGCCAAGAACTCCACACAACTTGGCCATAATTCTCTGGTTTTTATGGGATTATCTCTCATAATCTGACTAGACCAAACTTTCATTCTGTTAAACCAATCATATTTCAGTAAATGCATTTACTTAAATTCCGTTGTCAGCTTTTGGATGTGTGTACTGGTGTTCTTAAATTTCTTTAAATTCCTAGCATAAATGCTGGCTAAATCTCAATTTAAATTAAATCAAATAAAATGTATCAACAGTGGCGACAGTTAGCCGCATTCTCGTACGAGTTTCAGTTTCAGCTGAAATTTATGTTCCAGTTTCCTGCCATAAACCTGCCTCGACAAACAGTTTCGGCCTCAGTCCCGTTTGTTCTTTGCTCTGTAGTGTGTCCTCTGTTTTGTCTTTGGCTATCTCTGAAATCCTTCCACATACACACACACAGAGATACGCAAATGAATGCACACACAGATACTGGGCGGGGGGACAGACAGACAGAGAGATAGACAGACACACACGCAAATGGCTGGCAACATTCTCGTAACATTATCAATGACAAATTTGATGAAATAATAATGATTTATTTGCCAAATTGCTCAAGTGTACAAATGTGTATAAATTTGCACACACTCGTATATACATACATATATATATTTGTGCGTGTGTGTGTGTGTGTGCATATGCAAAGAATGAAGTCTGAATTTATCGCTATTGTTATTATCCTTGTTGCTGGTGTTGTTGTTACATGGCATAATTGCTGTTTGACATGACATTAATATTTGAAACCAAGTTTTTCCAGCAGCAAGAGTACGTTCCCCCCCAGGGAACTGATTGGCAATGGGAGCGGTAGGGGGTTGATTGCTTTGGCTCATTACTAAAACATAATGCGATTCATTAATTGATTCAATTTATGCAAATACATATGGCATATGGGTCCAATACCGATTACATTTGCCCTGTGCACTCACCTCACCACAGGTCTCTCTGGTTTCCACACATATCCATTTCCATTTCCAGATACAACTTTGCCCCTTTTCAAACTTAAATGAAAGTCAGTGAGTTGCAACCAAAGTTGGGGAATTTTTAATTCATGTAGCATGAGCTCATTAGAGCGTAAAGTTCATTTAACAATTGTCATGGATAATGGATAAGCACGCCAAGGCTCAGGCTCTACCCTGCATCTGTCTGTTTGTCTGTCTCGCTCTCCCTCTCTCACTCCCTCACTCTCTCTCTCTGTGTCTCTCGCTCTCTGTTCTGGGCTTCGGGGGGAATTAAAAACTTTAATTGGCTGCGGCGCATGCTGCGTATGCTTGATATGCGATAGCACTCGGCATATGCAAAAGGATTTGTTGCACAGCAGGACGGAGTGGGTAGTGGGAGTATGTGTGCACGAAGCAGAGGCAGAGGCAGCTGCCTGCTCTTTGGTATCAGGGCCTGCCCCTGCCCTAACGAACCAAAACCCAAACTGAAAGTGCCGCTAATGCGCTTAACTATTTGAAATATTTAACGTTCTCTCTCACTCTCTCTCGCTCTGTGTGTGTGAGTGGATGTGTGTGTTGTTGGGGGGAGGTGTGGCTTTGTTTGTGGCCCACACATACACACACATAAAAGTTCACTTTGAAATATTTTACCGCTGCCACAGCATCAGCTGGCGGGCGACACACGCTGCGTATGAGTGACATTTTGATCACTTTATTTGACTGCTAATAAATGCGACGCTTATTAATTTCTGACGCCCTTTTTAGGTATGTCAAACTGTTTGTCACTTGGGTGGGTACACACACACACATTGACACCCACTTCGATATATGTACACACCTATGTACATATGTTCGAGTGTGTATATCCATAAAGTGTGGCACGTGTGGCATGGCCTGCAATAATAAACTCTTAGCCCCGCCAATGGTTGTGTTTATTATCGCTAAAATGCACAATTAGTTGATGTTTTTGCGGTGCTAATGCCTTAATGCCACGCCCACAAGCAGTCCCCAATCTCTCACACACACACAAACACCTGCACAAGCAGTGATAAGTGACCAAACTACAAGTACACAAGCACACAGACACACATAGACAATCACATTTAATCGCAATATATATAGAGCTTAGAATGGAGAATCTCTCCCCCCCCGCTACATTGCTGTCGCCTGCCTCTGTGCGGTCAGCCAATGAGCGATAATTATGTACTGTATTTATTATTTTAACCGCTAATTACATAAAATGCATATTAGTATGGAAATTATTTATAAATATGTTAGCCAAAAATGACACAAGCCATACATAGTGGCAGCTACATACATACAAACTATACTCTCTGCATTATTATATTTCCCGCCCTACAGGCAACATAATTTTATAATAATTTTTGGAATTCATAGCCCGGTTTTTTCCACTATCGATTTTCAGCCAGAGGCCAGGGGTCAGAGCTCCTTTGCTCCCCTCCTATGTCCCCTCTCGCGATAATCATGCAAATTGTATTCCTGATGAATGTTTTAGACTGCCATTTTGATATCTATGTGGCATTATGTATTGGCGGTGACTTTAGTCTGGCTAATGCATGTTTCTGGCATCAGCAAGGGGTGAGTGCTGGATAGTGCTGGAGTGCAGACAATTAATTGTTGGCAAGGATTATTGGTTACGAGTAAAAGCGGATTGTGTTGGGGATCGTTTTTCGTTTTTCGTTTTAATTATATTCCATTGGAATCCCAATACATACATTGGTAGGGAAATACCAATGTATGTATTGCTTGAGCTCCTTTGCTGCTGTTCGAATTCCTGCTGAATTCCCTCAAGAAGTGCACATAATATGCCGTGTCTGCCCACCTATCGTTACTGTCCTAATTAGATTGAGAATGCAAGACAATTGTCTAATTTAACCCATACCCAAACAATTTTAAACGCATCTCTGGAGAGCAATAACAGAGCCTAATCTGCCCTTTGCGGTGCAGGCCAACGCTCCGACCGTTCCGAACCGCTCCGACCTCTAGCTTCATTGATCATGATGGCAGGGCATCAGCCGCAGGTACACTGTGGTCTTACCCCACCTCAAGGCAATCCAAATCCTTCAAACTTCTGAGCCGAATCCTTCAGCAAACAAACACACACACACACACACACAGACAGAACGGAAGGTTCCCGCACACATGGAAGGACAGCACAGCGGCAAGGACTCGAATGGGATGGCGGTCTGGTACATGGGGAAAGGGGCCAGACAGTCAGCAGATTTTTGTTTACTCTCGGAAAACTAACGAGCAACGAAACTAAGATGCTCCTCACATTTTCTTCACAGTTTATTATGAGCTTAACTTTCCATTAAAAAATATAAATCCCCATGAAGCGGAATGCAAGATGGGGGGCAGCAAGCAGAAAGGAGAGTAGGTAAAAGGGGGAACGTAAACGTAGCCCGCCCCCCAGTAAGACAAAGAATGGACGAATACTACGAAAAGGAAGCTGAACAAATGCCGAATTTCGTGCCGAACCATTTGCTGGTAGTTTTTTAACGGCCAAGCACAGAAAAAATGGGGCAAAAAGCAGAAGGAAAACTCGGGGAAAAAAACGAAACACAAAAAAAACCAGCTCTATGCTGTGAAGGGCTGGGGGAGGGGCTATGGTAAAACGGGGCGGGGGAAATGGGAGGGGGAAGGAGGCTAAGAAGAAAGCAAATGTGTATAAATTTCAACAAAATATCTTCCAACTTAATAAAAGTTTTGGGGTTTTTGCCTTGTTTTTCTTGTGCTCATCTGCTCCCCCTCTCTTTGTCTGCCTCTCAGTGTGTAATATGTATCCATGTGTGTGTGTGTGCATCTATTTATGTGTCCATGTGTGTGTGAGTTGTTCTTTGTTTTTTAGTTTTTTTGCGAAATACCTTTCAACTTTTGGCTAAATAATCTGCAAATTCATACACACCGATGCTGATGCTGATGTGAATGTGCATTCAGCAGTATTATAGATACAGCTACAGCCACAGATAAAGATACGAACGTATACGTAGTATATATATGCAAATCCCCTTTCCCCCCCACTGCCCACACTACGCCCCACTGCCACTGCTCGAACTCTTAGCACGCATCCCCTTATGAGCATGTGTACATTATCAATTCATGACGAAAGAACGGGAAAAACTTCATTTTTACCAAAACCCAAAAGTCCCACAACCATCCCACAATCACAAAACCCCTACCCCTACCCTATGGTGTCCTTCTACTCGTAGGGCAACAACAATGGACCCGAGCATGATGATGACGCCTCAGTTGCCACAGTAAGCGCCAAATGGGCCACAGGATGTGCACAGCAGATAGGGACACAGCACAGCAAAAGTCAGCAGGCAGTAGCAGTAGAAGTAGCAGAAGCAGGGACAGAGGCAGAGACACGGATCAGCAGCAGGACACGACTGACAACTCCCCAGCTGACTGCTCGTCCTGATGGGGCTGACATCCGAACCGAACCGAACCAAACCGAACTGAACTGAACTTGCGTTGATGCCTTCACTTGAAAAACTTTATTTCAACTTTCTTTGGCTCTTTGTTTTCTCCGACAGGAGCAGCAAAAGGATAATCAAAATTTGACATTAAATATGCAACAGAAGGGCAAACGAGCCTGCCCAAATGATAGGAGAACTTTCAAGGCAGCTGCACTGGGGGAAAAAAAAACCAAAGAGACGAGAGACACCTTTGCTTTGCAGCAACAAGTTTTCCGAATGTTTTTTTAAGAATTTTGAGTTTGTGAGTGCTGGCTGCACACATATAATTGAAATTAGTTGAGCTGGAAGAGAATTCTGTGCACAAATCTGGATATATAAAATCGTATACAAATTATTTGGAATACTTTTGTTACCCCAAGTTTTGGGAGCATTTGCATGTTCTCCATTTATTGCAAATATAAACGAATGATTGGCCAGAGGTGTGGCCAGTAGAGTTACGCATATTGTGAATGTTTTTATACAGAATATGAAACCTTAAGGCAAGCAATTGATATCAATTTAATTTTTTTCACAGTGTAAAATGGACAAACAAAAAAAAAAGCCGGCTTAGTTAGGGGTTTTTTGGTCGGTTCCGCGTTTAATCAAATATCAAATTGAATTACCAAAAGCCGCCAAACAAAATGTCAACATTGCGGCCGATTGCGGCCCAATTGGTTCAAAGCAAATACTTTCCTGAATTGTTTGTTTGTTCTCTTGTTTGTTTGCCTTTCCTCATTTAAGTGTGCGTGTGTTCGTGTGTTCGTGTGTTCGTGTGTGTGCTTTGTGTGTTTGTTGCCGTGCGCGCGTTACGGTACACCTTTTTTGTTGCTCGCTCCCGTTGTTATCGCCAGCGAGCTTATTGTTTGCGAAATGCTTTGCATTGTATGACGATGTATGGCAATGATTAAAATTGAATGGCTTTATTAACAGAGAATAGCCCACGGCCATCAACGATTCAATTCAATTCGGTTCGATACGGTTTTTGGGGGCTAAAGCAAATGCAAATGCCAGCAACCAAATTACAAATGAACAAACATTCAAAATGTTTGTCAAAAGCATACACAAATAATCCATATCTATATACATATATATATTATACTCCCACAGATATGTGTGTATGTGGGTGGAGACTTGTTAATTTCAGTGGCAAAAGTTGCCAGAAAAAAAAAGAAGAAAAAAAAATGGAATCACACAAAATATGATGATGACCTGATCCCACTCCCAGTAAGTGCCATAAAAATATGAGAAATATTAAAAGCCAAGCCTTCGCACCAGACCCAGTCCCCGTCCCAGTCCCTGCCATGTGGATGACCAGAGTGCGCCAGGTGGGGACATGTGTTCGACTTGGTATGTGGTGTGGAGTCACAATGGTAGTGTGCTCCCAGTCCACTCCTCCACTCTCCCCTGGGATGCGGCACGTAAATCGTAAAAAAAGGTTCCCCCACCCCAACCCCCCACATTTGTAATGGCCAAAAAGGCACAGGCAACTCGAGGGCCAGCATACGATACGTGTCTATGAGATTTCCTCAAATAAGTTTCTTTCGGTTGTTGGATTGCAAATGGGCTACGGGCGGGGGGTTCAGGATTATGGAAATGGGAATGGGAATGGCCCTTAAAGCGATTGAAACGATCAAACATTGATGGCCGAAAATGATTCCGAAATGATGAATGATGCCGAAAAAGTTTTCATATTCCGCAGACAGAAAGGAAAATTAAATAGATCGGAACTTAAGGAGAATTCTCTTAAATGAAACTGCAATGAAGGCAAAGATTTACTTAGATAAGTGGATCGGAATATATTTAGCTTGAAAGAAACGATAGCACAACATTTTATTTAGAATATATTCGCATGGAAACTATAGCTGCTTCATTAGGATATTACTGGCATCTCTAAGTAGCTCCCAGGTTGAATTCCTGCAGCAGAATCACTTTGAATCCGATGTGGCACATCCCATCAATGTGCTCAAAGGTTATCAGACGTGAGGGAATATCTGGGGATTATCGCATCTGAGCCATTAGATGCATCATGGGCAGAAGGTAGGTTTGGCACGGCTCTGAGGTCCGCACGCTGCCACTTCAAACGCTACACGAAGGCGAATCGACAACTGAATTGATAACAATCCGCTTTTACACGATTTGGAATGCAACCTGCAAGCTGCAAGCTGCAGCCCGCACCTGACACAGCGCCTGATCCATGTGTACGAACGATGTTTGTGGGTGTATGATGATAGACTGATGGACTGGCTGATTGGTTGATTGGCAGAGTGACAGAATGACACAATGACAGACTGATGGCTGTGGCAGTGGCAGTGCTGCCGTTTTGCTTGTTAGAATGATAGCTCAAGCTTTTTGCTAGGGCTTATGCACGTAAGTCGCTTATGGTTGCCCTTAGCTCTCCTGCATATGCATTGTTAACACACTGAAACAAACTGTAACTGTAACTGTAACTGTAGCTGTAGCTGTATCTGTGCGCGTGTGTGCGGGAGGGTGTACTTGTGTGTGTTGTTGATATGAACATAAATTTGTTTCACTGCTTCATTGCCAACTTCTGTATCTGTGTGTGTCTGCATCTCACTCTCGCTCTGTGTGTGGCTTTAGTTGTTTATTTTTGTGCAAAACTTTGAAGGGAAAACTCACAATGGCCAGATGACAGATAGGAAAAGATACATCCAGCGGATGAGTGGGCGGGGGAGGGGAAAAACTCTGCACAAGTAACTCACAAAAGTATCAAGTGTTGTTTTTGACGGCTGCATATTGACTTAACTGTAAAAATACACAGTGAGTCAAGACCAGGCCAGTAGCAGAAGCAGAAGCAGAAGCAGGACGAGAGGGACTACCACGACACAGGCAGACAGATGAGCAAGATGGAAAAGATGAGGCAGCCCCACGACAGGAGACAGCCCCAGGGAGAGGGGAGGGTGGCACCAGAATGGGGCACAGAGTGAGACCATGTCCATGTCCATGTCCCTGGCGCGTGCTGCAAGTGTTTGGATTGAGTTGTTAGGCAACTGATTTGATTTACTGAATAATAAAAAAAGCAACCAAAACATCCACACACTGACAGACCCAGAAAGAGAGAAGGAGAGAAAACGGGATTCACTCCCACACACCCCATACAGCGGGACACAGGAAGGCAGGGGTCTTGGCCAACTGACAGACTGGGCCATAAACAGTCATAGACACTTGGACATGGTCCTGGCGCACGAACGGCAAGTTTATCAACTACAATAAGAAAATGTGACAGCCAAAGGAGAAAGGAGAGCGAAATAAAAGTTTTCCCTCATTCCTTTTTCTGTCCCTGTTGCCAGACAAATTTGCTGTACTCTTCAAATGGGGTATAATTGTTTCTGTTAGATGTTTGCCAAACAGAAATTGAAACTTCCTTGCAGATTAGCATCACCCAGTGGCTATAGGAAGCTGTTTCATAATGCATACTTTTCTAGGATTTCTAATCCAAATATATACCCACAAAATACTCAATAGATCATCAAGAGTATCTAGAGCTGCGGCTCACGAATACATCCTTTCTTTCCTGTTATTTCTGTTGCTGTTGTATTGGCATTGCAAGTTCCATAAAAAATGCAAAATACATTTGAGCAATGAGCAACAACAAAAAAAAAACACAAAATAAAAACAACAACAGCAACAGTGAATGGAAGTGGCAGGACTGAAGTGAGAGACAGTGAGACAGCGGAGGAGAAAGCAATAGAAAAAGCAATTGCAGGCAAAAGAAAAAAGCAATGGAGAAAATTCTGATACAATTTGAAGCAAAAAATAAAGAAATACTAAGAAATAAATAAGAAAAATCGCATTCTCCTTATGAGAGAAGTGGAGAAATCCGTCGGCACAGACACAGACACACACAGATACACACCGAGGCATTCGATTTTTGTGTTCGATTGCGGCAAAAGTTAAAGCGGATATCCTTTGGCACAGCGAGGACATCATCGAGCCCGGTCTCTAGACTCATTTGTGTACACTGAAATTAAATGCAGTTGCTTTTAAGTGATTTTTAATGATATTTTAATGAAGATTAAAACAAATTCAAGATTTCGAATTTTCAAAGCATTTCTTAGAAATTATATTAAATATCCATTCAGGGGATTGACTGAACAGATGATATTTAAAATACCTTTCCTTTGCTTAATTCTATTTGGATATCAATGGATATTTATATTTTGCTCTGTGTACGATTTGTTGACAAGTTTCTCATCTATTCGCAAGGCAAGGGAAAGAATGAACAAAACTTCACCGCCAGCAACTCAATGGGAACTGAAAAGCGATCAAAAGTCTTAAGTGGGCGGGACAATTTGTTGCAGTAAAAAATATATGAAATTTCTATGAATTAAAATTGCCTGAAATCGTGTTGAAATTGTATAATATATCATGGCCAACAAAAATGTATCCTAAAAAAGGAAATCCCAAAATCCCATCTAAAAAAATCTAAATGCTCATAACTCAAAGTTCACTTGCCGAGCGTGGGCCATAAAAAACGTTTCAAGCGCTTCTTCAACTTCCTGATCAGCAAATTTATAATTTATTATTATTATTTTTCAGTTGTTAATATTTCATATTTTTCTTTTTAATACAAAAATATTTCTTCTACCGCTCATTGATCAATTTCTGGATGCCTGACAAATCTGCGTATGCGACATCCTGAGTTTTTGTAAATTGGATGGTGGGAAAAAAATGAGAGAAAACCAAGCCAAAAATACAATGCAAAATGTACATAAATATAACGAAAAATATTTCACATTGTGGTGCACCACTCTCCCCTCTCTCCCAGCACACACACACACACAGCACAGAGAGCATAAAATATGGGCAGACATGACGTATGCGTAACATAAACCAAAGACAAATGAACAATTGGATATAAATAAGCGACATAGCAGCGTACACATACAAACACCAGACACACACACACATATACAGAGCAGAGTGGCACGCATGCAAAGAGATGTAAAGTGACACGGATTGGGGCAGGCAGCGGCGCAAATGACAAAAATGCAACAGCAGCGTCCCAAAAAATTAACAGCGACAGCAGCGACAACAATGCCCCAAAATGAAACAGAAAGCGGTGAAGAAAAAACGAGAAAGAGGGTGAGAAAAAGTGGTCTAAAGGGTGCAAGAGAGAGACAGAGAGAGCGTGAGCGAGAGAAAAGGGTAGCGGAGCAGCCTGCGAGAGTGTCATGTAAAAAGCCTTTCAATGCATGCTGCATACTTTTGGGCGGTGCGTGCTGTGCGATGCCCCGCGGTCCTGTTGTCTGGGTGTGTGCCCCTGTCTGTGTGAAAGTGCCTTCATGTCTGTGTGCGTGGCTAGAAAGCGCGATAAAAGCAATGCATAAAATACGCCAGCGTAAAAAAAAAAACACGAACACACACACACACACATGCACGCGCGAGGCAAGCTGGCGAGCTATGAAGATTGGTTGGCCAGAGAGGGGATATTGTCGATTTTGACGACTCTGGTGATACCCACTAATCAGAGTGAATTAAAGAAAATGATTTAAAAGCCATCAGCCATACGGATGGATTTATGTATAGGAAGAGTGGGATTGGAAAAAGAAGAATAAGTTTGGCTGTTAGCAGAAGTCGGCGTTCCCTGCCACATTTCATAATTACAACAGACAGAAACAATGTTTGAATCGACGCCGCTGAGGAACTTAGAGCGATCTCGTGGCAGCATACTCGAATGCTTAACGAGTGCGGGGTGTACAAGAGAAACGGCAGCTATGAAATGAGTGGCAAAAGCGGCAACACGTCCAGGCGGAATGCCCAACAAAAACCTCGTATATAGATGTGTGTGTGTGTGTGTACGTATATACATACATGCATGCATATGCATGTATGTGTGTTCATGTGGGGAGCGTGCGATGGCGACGTGCATATGCTTGAATGCGCGTGTTCGCACTTGCATGCAACACACACACACACACATACAAAAAAATGCATATAAAATGGCAACCAAATGCACAGCAAACCAAAACACACACAGAGGCATTCAACTGTGTTTGTGTGTGTGTGTGTGTGTGTGGGGGGGATAAAACGAGTGCAAGTGGAAAAATAAAACATTTTTGCAATTAATTGCGCTCAATTTAAAATGTTGCAAAATTAATTCAAGAGTCATGCCAAATACAGAGGCGCAGTCATTTATGCAAACAGAGCGGGGAGACCGAGCAACGAGGGAGAGACACAAGTGAGTGCCTGCCACAAGGGCTGCTGCTGTTGCTGCTGCTGCTGCTGCTGTTGCTGCAGAAGAAGGGGCCACTGGATTGGGGCACAGCTGAAAGGCTGCTCAAGCGACCAGACAAATGCACAGTTGCAAATGGACACATACATACATGCACACATGGAAGGACTCCGGGGAAGGACACACTCATGTGAGCAGTGCAATGCAGTGAGGATAAAGGAGAAACTGCATCAGAATGAGCAGCAGCCAGCACACACAAATGTGGCGTTGATGAGCAGACGCCGGCAGGGGCTAGGTGCCGGACAAACGATTCCAAGACACAGGACACACAAACACACACACGCAAATACATATAGAGAGGCACACAGAAGAAGCCAAGTAAACAGCAAAAGGAAAACGAAAAGGAGCCAGAGATGGTAATGGAGCAGGACCAAGAGCCGGAGCAAAAGAAGGTGTAGGTGTAGGAGTAGGAAACGACCAGAACGGGAGCAGCAGCAAGCAGCTAGAGCAATAAAAATAACAAAAGCGAAAGAGAGCGGTAGAGAGCAGTAGAGGATGTGCGCTCAGTGGAGGACCCACACCGGGGAGGACGGAAAAGCGAGCGGCACATGTATAGAAAGCTAAAACCAAATGAGCAGCCCCACATGCACTGCAAGAAATTAGCTATATTATTTGAAGAATTCAGTAAGATTCAGAAGAAGAAAGTATATCTATCCGTTGAAGAAGAGTTACAGGACCTCCACTTAGACAGAGATCATGAGACAAGTATTCAAGTTCAGTTTACGTATTCCTTACTTTTATTGCCACTGCCTTGTATTCTTTTCTTAAGGAAACCATTCCAATCAATTAAAGTAAATTTTTTCTTCAAGTGTACAATTTGTACACACATGGCGTACCTCTGCCTCCGCTTGTGGCTGTGGCTGTAGGTGTGTTTGCTGCAAGCTTGTGGACTCAAATGGATTTTCTTGTTGTCCTTGTCGCTGGCGGAGGAGTTGCAGCGAAGGCCGTGGTGGTTGCAGGCTAAGACCGAGGCGGAGGCAGAGGCAGTGGCAGTGGCAGGACGGACCAATTCAAGTTGCAGTCACGGAAGTTGCCTGTTGAAATTAAGCCAACAGCAATTATGGCAACAAATGCGGCTAGCAGCGTCGATTATGCCTCCCAGTATGCGGCATGCAATTCTAGGAATTTTTCTAAAGACATTCTGGCCGGGCTCTGAGGCGAAGCCAATTATATGATCCCCCAGAAACTTCAAGAAGTTAAAGCATTTGCGGACAACCCGTTATGAAGGAAGTTTGAGAGAGCTTCGTTACTGCTGAGTTGTGGCTTGGCTAGGGTTTTATTTTACATAGTTTTAGTAGAGTTTAATCTTCCAAGTTGCCTTGGCAACTCTCCTCCCTTTTATCCTTTGGCAACGAAATTCTAAAAATTCTGAAGCGGAAAAGTAATCTTTAAGAGGGGACTCATCTGGGATATCCTGTGATGAGGCTATAATCCATATTTCAATGATTTCCGTATCCCCAAAAATGCTATGTATATGTATTCCCGAATCACTTTTCCATACACTATAGTCCTCTGCATTTAATCTGGCCATATATTGAGTCCCCTCCGATCTTAACCCATCCAATGTGTCAATCCCGTAGCTCAGCTTTTCAATTACAATCAAATTTGTCAAATGATTGAGCAATCACGACTATTAGATAACAGATAACAGACAGCGAAGAGCACACACAGACAGCAGAAGCCAACGACAAAAAAAAAAAAAAATGGGCAAGTGGCAGAAGTGAGAGGAAAAGGAAAACAAAACCGAAAAACCCTTGGAACATGTACGAGCGTGTAAAAATCATATGCATGTGAATGTTGCCCTGAGTGTGTCCATAAGTGTGTGTGTGTGTGTGGCTGGTGCTGCCATGAGTGTGTCTACGAGTGTGTATGTTATCTTATCGCTTCCGTTGGCTGCTTCCAGCTCCTGGACACACGCAAAAAAAAAAAGACAAACCAGAAAGGGTTGGGCCGAAGCTGTACATACCCTGGAAGAACCAGAGTTCGTATAGAAGTAAATTAGTCTAAGTCCACTATATATACCAATTGATATATTTTTGATACATCCTACACATATATGTACTGAGTATATGTATGTTCTGAGCTCTTAGATGAAAGAGAAAAGAAGAAAATGACAAATGGAATATGCACAGGATGTTGATGCTGTTTTTAAATTCTTTTTAAATGGCTCTTTCTCTGGTCCATAATACCCCATCTTTAGGTGTACACAAAGAGCTGGAAAAAAGCCAAGAAGCGGAAGGAGTGAGTGCTCCTGAAGGAAGAACAACACTTAGCCCCAGTTCAATGGAGTTATCGCTGAGCAGAATGCGTTTTACAAACTTCCTACCACCCTCGAGCACTTGCCCAAAAAAAAAAAAAAAAACATCTATATATGTATGTACTTTTTACCCGGTTTGCCTTTTTTTAAAGTGTGGGAGGGGGAGGGGGAGGGGGAGGTGGTGAATTTCGGGGGGCAGAGCAAACGAAGTTTTACCCCATTTTGGCTGCGAGTGTCTCACTGTGGGCAAATAAATGCCAAACGCTGCGTAAACCAAATAAAGTCGAAGGCACGCACATATCCCCACCACACACACACACACACACACACACACAGACACAGACACACCACATATGCTGCTCCACACACACACACAGACACAGACTCACACCCACACGCCCACACATTTAACAGTAACAGACGTTGGCAATGAACGCTGCGACAGGAAGTAGGCAACAGCCTTTTAGTCCTTTAGTTGCTCAATTTCAGTTTCACACTTCCGTCGAGCACGAGGACACCACCCCAGCCACACACACACACACACACATACACACACTTACTGACAGACAGAAAGACAGACAGAAAAAGAGAAAGACACATATGCATATGGAAAAGACAGTGGAGTCCTCGACTCGTCTTCGTCGTCCTGGCTCTGGACTCCATCTCCGCTGCAGGCGTAAAAACGTGCGGCGTACAATTTACACAACGAAGCGAGAAGCGAGGAGAGGAAGAGTGGCAGGAGATGGAGCACTTCCAGGAGCAGCCGGAACACCATGAGGAGGCAGGATCACAGGACAGCCAGAAGGGGAAACGGAGCAGCAGCAGAGGCAGCAGCAAAAAGACATGCAACAACAATTAAACTTTCAAAGACGTCGCCGTCGCCGCCCGACACGGGAAAAGTAAACCGAGCAAAAGTTGTTAACGGGGCATAAAAAATGAACAAGAAAACGAGAGAAGACGGTGGTGGGGCAACGCAGAAAAAAATGTGCAAACAGATGGGTAGAAGAGCGGCTAAAGGGGAGGGAGGGAGCAAAGGCAGAGCAAAGCAGATGAGAGGCCAGGCCAAGTGGCAGCCTGCAGTCGTGCAGGAAAAAGGAAAAGGCACGCGCAACTCTAAGAGAAGGAGCAGCAGGAGCAAGAGCACTAGGAACAGGGGAAGAGAGGCAGGAGCGGAGCACCAGGAGCACGGGCAGGGGAATGAGTTGGAGGCCAACAGACAGCGGCAAATTCGCATGCAAATTGTGCGCGAAAAAAATGAGGAAGCAGCACAAGACACACACAGAAGAAACGACCGACAAAAAAAAAAGTTCAAAATGAATGTTAAGCATGAGGCGCCGACGCCTGAGATACCCTCTCAAATGATCAATTGTTGGGTTCCCTATTTACTTATTTTTACTATTTGCCAAAGTTGTGTAAAATAATCTATTTTTTAATTGTCTTTACCTCTCAAATCTTGCTGCTTAGCAGGCTTCATAAGGGCTTCTTGCTGCTTAGCAGGCTTCATAAGGTTCTTAACACCTTATAGGTGTTCCTTAGTGCCAAAACCTTATCAAAGACATCATGCCCCTTCGGCAAAAGGTATAAAAAGAGTCGGAGAAAACATGAGCAGGCAAAAAAACCCACGAGTTAGAGTTGGAAATAACGAAAGACCAGGCCAAAGGAAAACTTTTCCCCCAAAAAAGATGAGGCACACGCAGACAGACATGCATGCCACACACACACACACACACACATCCCATACACACATATATGTGCACGTATGAGAGGCAGAACATAAATGTAAACAATAAAATTGTAGAAAATTGTTGAATAAATAGGGTTCAGTGGGGGGAGGCTGGTGGTGCTGCAGGAAGGCGATCAGCGGCAGGAGGCAGGCAAACTGCCGGCGGAAAAGCATTTTCTTGTCATCATTTCACGACTCATGAAGGCCCCGCCACACCCACAGGCAGCTCTCGCGCACACCCCAACTCCCCGCACCCCGCACAGAACTAGGTGCGAGACAACGGCAATTATCACAATTGTCCCCAGCACTCATTCACATTCACTCACTCAGCGCTGAGAGCACAAGAGTGAGGCCAGAGTCAGCCTAAGCTCATTCATTCATTCATTCATTCGTGCAGCCAGCCCTCCTCCCTCATTCAAACAGAGCACTGGGTAAGGGTACGGGGAAGGGGGAATCTCATGCTCTCTCTCTCTCTCCTCTCTGCCCCATTCATTCGACTTACGCATTGTTCCTGCTCTGACGCCTAGCTGGCTTTTGTTGCACGAACTGTGTTTACATTTACCCTCTCCGTCAAGAGGCGACGACGTCTGAGGCGAAGGCAAATGGCAGGGCCAAGTCAGGGCATCATTTCCATGCCAGTTGGCAGTCGGGGAAGGAGGGAGGAGACCATCCCAGAGACCCATAAAAAGCCGCTGCTGACGCCTGATGATGCCGCCGCCTGGCGTTGCCTACTTTGCGGCGCATTTAGTTAAATTGTTTATTTGTCTGACTGCAAGCTTTTCAGTTTGTTCACAATCAATTAAAAGTCAAGCGGCAATGTTTAATTAAGCTAAAAGAAGCGCCGACAACTGCAGTCATTCGCCATCCGCCATTTTTTCCCCCCATTTGCAGTGGTTTTAATTAGTGCCCCTGACCCCCCACCCCCACCCACACCCACACCCACTTCTGACTGCTCTGCTTATCCTTGTCTTGGCCCAAATTGAGTTATTAGATGCTCATTATCGGCCTTTGCCAAGTCTTCCTCTCCCTCACTCACTCTCTCTCCCTCTTTCTCTGGCCTTTGCACTTGCCACCCTCTACTCTGCAAAAGCCGCTGACATGGAATATAAATTTGCAATGCCCCACATCATCACACCCCCCACGCCGTTGCAGAAGTCGCCAATAATTGGCTACTAATGGTGCCACATAAAAACTTTTACCGACTGCAATAAAAAATCCCATTGACAAAACTTTTCCACCAACTACAACAAATAAAAGCTGCGAAAGAAACAACAGGAGCAGCAGCGGCAGCAGCAGCAGCAGCCAGCCAACGCCACCATCCAGCATTCAAACAAAATGAAGAAGAAAGCAAAAAAAAATAATAGAGAAAAAAACAGAATCAATTAACATTTTCATTTTGCGATTTTCCGCTTCAACTTTCCAGCGCAAATTATTGCATTTTGTCATCTTTGTTGGTTTTGTTTCTGCTGTGGCGCTGCTGCTGTTTGCAAGCCAATATATACATATAAATGGCTTGAAAGTGCATAATAGATGTTTGTTCATTGAATAAAACGGCAAATGAAATAATTGAGAATCTGCCGTGTATAATTGTTTACCGGATGAGAGGGATTTCCTCATATTATGCGATTGCTAAACTAATTTCAATGCACCATAAGGGTATAAATTATTATATGGATATAGCCAGTAATACTGCAGATAATTCATTAATACCACTCCAAGTAGGCGTACTTAATCCAATTTTCGTTCTTTCTTTCATTCATTCTGCTAATTGTTAAGGTTGTTCAATGCCAAAAAGGCACGGCTCCCACTCGAGTGCATCTTTCTATTGTGGCCATTGCTTTCGATGGCCGCTTCGCATTTCGAATGCGAATCCATTGGGTGGGGCATACAACGGGTGTGGCGGTGGGACAGGTAGTTGGCGCACCTGCATTATGCTACAGTCGACTCCACTCCAGCCACGCGCTTTATTGCAAACAATTTGCCCTGTTTGTGCCACCGGACAAATGACAAAAAGGACAAATGGCGCAAAATATTTTGCTTTCGCCCCGGTCTGGGATGCCTTGTGCCCGGATACCGCCCAGTCCCTGGCACTGGTCCTGGCAATCGGAAATGTTGCCAAAGTTCCACACACACACACACAGATACAGCTACACTCATATGCCCTGAAGGCACACACATAGACAGACAAACAGAAAGAGAAAAGAGAGATGGAGCGAGGGAGAGGGACAATGCACAATGTATGCACTGAGGCAATGCTTTGGCGGCTTAGCCGCTCGCCCACACCCCACACGCCAATCCACTCAACTTTGCCTCCACACTGCTCCCCCCCAGTACCGACAACACTTTACACTGTCCGCCCCAACACACGACACACGAAAAAATAAAATATAAAATACGCGACTAAAAATATGGCAAATCGCCTTAATAAAGTTGCGCTAAAAATAAAAACTAAAAAATACAAATTCATAAAATCAATTCGTTATAATTCGTTTTTAGAAACAACATTGTTTTCTTGTAGTGTAGTGTTCTCGTGCTACACTGTCCTACACTGCACTGCCTTTCTGCTCTGCCTGCAGTGTTTGTTTTAATTTAAATAAATGAGCTTAAGCGCACTCACAGCTCGTGATCCTTTAAGGCTCTACTCTCCTTATTTGCTGCCTTCAGCAGTGCCTTGTCCTTGTCGCCGTCGCCGTCGCCGTTGCCGCTGACGCTGCCTTTGTTGTCCTTATTTAGCTGACGGATGAGGACGGTGGACACTGGGGCTGTCGCCATTGCCAGGATATGCAAGTGCTAAGCATTTTTAAGTCAAATTGCTTTGCCGAACATTTCGCCATTTGCCTGCACGACTGACCTGACCCCGGCCATGCTCCCTAGCCCCTCATCCTCAGCCGTTTAGCTTAGCACGCCTGCTGTCCGCCGCCAGCGACGCGTTGCTGACGTTGTCGCCGTCCTCGTCATCGCTCTGTTGTTATACCCAGGAATTTTTGGCTGCCAAGGGGAATATTGCATTGAAGGAAATGCACAAAAGACTCGGAAGCAACCAAACAAATCGATTTCTTTTCGGAAAATATACAATTTATAGACCAAATTTGATGCACCAATCAGGACACAAAAATTAAATTGACCAAAAACCCAAAGCACTTCGAATATTTGAGAGTCTCATCCAGGATTTGTGGATATAATGGCCCCCCCCACAGAGTACCGGGTATCTTATTGTCGAGGCACTCGACTATAGCGTTTTCTCTTGTTTTTGAGCTTTGTCCTGCTGCTGCTGCTGCTTCTGCTGCCCCTAGTACTGCTGTGTAGCAGTAGAACTTCAAAAGGCTTTTCCGCTGTGTTAGTTCGCTTTGCTGTCGCCTTTTGCTCCTTTCACTTGCGCGCAGCCCGCACCGACCTCGCTCTGCCACTTGTGGGGCTTCTCTTTCTCTCCATCTGCCTCTCAGCCAGCCGCTCGCTCAGCTCCGCGCTTTCCTCTACTCTTTCTCTGTGTTAGCCAGCCTGAAGTTTACCTTTGGGTGCAACTGCGCTGATTTGCAGTTTCTTCTTTTCATTTGATGGGCGCAGCTTTTTGTCATGTTTTTGTTTTTTTTTTTAGTTTAGTTTATTTTATTTTATATATTTTTTTGTTCTTGTTTGCTCTCCTTTGCTCGCTTTGCGTTCGCTTCTGTTTACACAGCAAATTTATTTATTTTCGCACTGTGGGACGCGCTTAAATATTCCGTCTTTTGAGTGCTAATGCAAATGTTGTCTGCCAGGCGGGGGCGAACAATCCGCGGGGGGGTTCAGCGGGGAATTGCTTCAGCTAACGATTCAAAATTAACTGCATACACTTGGCATAGACTTGGCATTCTGAACAGATGAGCCCCTTTATTGGCGTGTTCTTGAAGCCAGTCATTCAATTGGAAAATAATCTCCGTCAAAAGTCGGTAATTGGCTGTAAAAAGATGCAGTGCTGCAGCACAGTAAAAGCAACCGTGGAAATGCTTGTTAAATTGCTATGGAAATTCATAAAACAAATGGGGGGTGAAACAAAGAAATAAAACAGAGAAACATCAACAGAAGGATGACGTTAAAAAATAAGTGAAGAATAAGTAATCCGGTTGGCCTTGAAAAGAAGCGAATGACTTGAGCATGAGCGACAGGCAAAAGCGCATTTTGGAGGCGAGTGTCCACAGGACAAAGCGTAATGAGATTATCACTTGTTCTGTCCTTTTGTTTATTTCCCTGCCCACGAAACGGACATCGTTGGGCTTTCGGTTTGTCTTCTCTTAGCTACGTTTTGTGTTCGTTTTGGTCTCGTTTCTGGTTTCGGTAGTTGATCTTAAGTAGCAGCTAAACATGATACTGATCTCAGTACTTTTACTCCTACACTGTGCAGGGGAAATATATTTTTACTTGGCACTGCAAAGCAGCTGCCGCCTCTTTAATCTTCTCTCTTTTCCTCTAGTACTTGCTTTGAGGATAACTCTGAACTAAGAGCTTGTTGCTTTCGTTTGTGCACGAAAGTTTTGTGCTGAGTGCAGAAATTCAGTGGCCCATTATGAATAGTTTTTTAGCTTGGGGCATTTTGCTATGAAATACCAAAAAAAAAAGGCCCCCCTTGCAGATGGATTTCGTGCTACTAATTTATGAATTAACTGCCTTAAATATATCTTTGAGAGTGAAAATCCATCCAAAATATTTCTGATAATCCTTGGATTCTATATTTAAAGTACGTTCTGTGGCTCCGTAATCAATAAGCTCAAAAGATCGGTGAAAAACAACTAAATTGAATAGCCATAAGCTAATCCACTTAGGTGAACCGAAGAATGATGCATATATCCCGAGCCCGACCCCGCTTACATGCATCAAGTCCAAGGAGCTCTGTTGGCCTCCGGCAAGTTGTTCCATCTACAAGTTTAAGTGCAACCCCCCCTTGTCGTAGCTAACCCTGGTTGCATTCTGCAACTCTAATTTAATAAGTAAATCACATTTCCGCCTTTTGAATGTCACCATCTCCAGCTGCAGCTGCAGCGCCTCCTTCTTCTTCTGACAATCTACTAGCATGATGCTCCGCATCGAAGCTCCGTGGCGCCGCCGTCGTGCTCGGGGCATCGCATTGACACCTCGTCAAAAGTTTTGCAAGACAGCGCCGGAGCGTGGGAGGAGACTTGCTAACTGGTTTAGTGCAAATTTACTATTAGGAGAGCGCTCAATTTCACACTGAAATTAAATTACAGCGCGTCGAAATGTGGCAGGATGTAAAAGGGGTTAGGGGGTTTACAGTGTGCAGGGGATCAGAGTTTTGTGGCCAGGCTGGGGAGTGGAGAGCGGCGGGGGTGTTCAGCTACAAATGAGCGAACACCTCGTTAGTTTCTGCGCCTTGGAACTTTTTTAATATTTACATTCATATTTTGCACCTCTGCCGCCTTTTTAACCACTTTTCCGTGTTCCGCTGGTGCTAGTGCGGTGCAGCGGGTGGGTGCAGGGGGGCAGGGGGATTTTCTTTTATTGCAACTTGTGAAACGGGGCCCTGGCCTGGATGAACGGACGGACGGGCAGACGGACGGACCAAGGATGCTGTCGAGTCATAAATTTTTGTTTGTGTTGAAAATTGCATTTGCCTTTTACTTTGTGTCGAGGTTGAGGCGGAGAGAAAGCAACCAGAAAAACGGGGCAGAAAGGCACAGAGGGAGAGAGAGAGAGAGAGAGATTGAGCTTACCCGGCAGCCATATTGGATGCTCCTAAAAGCAGGCAACGTAAAACGTGAAATTTGTTGCAACGCTTGATAATCAAGTTAGCGATGGGCGTGTCCACGCCCCCACTAACCCGGAGGCAGTGGCCACCACCCAGCAAGCCCACCCTACCACACCCCACCCCACCCACTGTTTGGTGCACTCAAATTGAACAGGCTTTTGTGCTCGATTCCTGTTTTTCGCCTTCACTTTATCGTTGAAATAAATTTAAACCGATGATTCCGATTCCCATTCTCATTCTCCCCTGATTCCCCTTTACCACGCTACCTCTCTACCCTTCCCTACCCTATACCCCATTGCGATTTTCATTCCGATTTTGATTTTGATGTTTTTGCTCACATTCTGTTTACTTGCAGATGTCAGTGGCTGCGGCAACGGCAACGGCAGCGGCAGCGGCAGCGGGTGGCAATACTATGGATGTGGTGCAGGCAGCTGGAAATCAAAGTCCAATTGGCACAAACACGCGGTAAATAGAAATCGCAATCGAGGCTTGCAATTGAAAATAGAAATTCGCATTCAAATGCAAATAGAAATAGAAATAGAAAATAGAAAATTGCCACGAGAGACCCCAAACAACAAACAGGCAAAAAAACAACTAAAATACCCATAAAATAACACACAAAAACAAAGAGAGGCGAGAAATAGTAAGAGAAAATTGGAAGAGAGCAGCTGCTGCTGCTGCTGCTGCAGCAAATAACTGAACCACAACGACAAAAACAAGGACAACAGCAACAGCAACAACAACAACAACAATATGGAGAAGCTACTGCTATCGCCGGCACTGTTTGTCATTTTGATAATGGCCACAAAATGCGGCAATGCCGTCGCACAGAATCAGCATCACGGTAAGTGGGGAAAAAAAGCGAAATAATGTGTACAGAGGGGAAACCTTTTATCAATGCAGAAAAGAATATAAATATAGAGCGATATAGATAGTTATTTTGATCACACACACACCCTTACCATATACCCACAGAGAGCAATTCCCAATTGGATCCCGATCCGGAGTTCATTGGCTTCATCAACAATGTGACATATCCAGCTGGACGCGAGGCCATACTCGCCTGTTCGGTACGAAATCTGGGCAAGAATAAGGTGAGCTTTGCAAATCTCTTTAGAGTTGAAAGGTCACTTAAGATACACTCCAAACAGGTGGGCTGGTTGAGGGCCTCCGATCAAACTGTGTTGGCCCTGCAAGGACGCGTGGTTACACACAATGCGCGGATCAGTGTCATGCATCAAGATATGCACACGTAAGTTGTGGAGAAAGATATTTAGCTTATATTTGGGGATTAACTATATCCTTTGGTGCATTGCCAGATGGAAACTGAAGATCAGCAAGCTGCGTGAGAGCGATCGTGGCTGCTACATGTGCCAAATCAACACGAGTCCCATGAAGAAGCAAGTTGGTTGCATCGATGTTCAAGGTTTGCCTTGCTATTAGATAATTTCTCTCATATATTCATATGCCTTACTCTATCAGTCCCACCCGACATCATCAATGAGGATTCGTCCGCTGATATGGCCGTGCAGGAGGGTGAGGATGCGACGCTCACCTGCAAGGCCACTGGCAATCCTCTGCCCCGCGTTATCTGGCGCCGGGAGGATGGCGAAATGATACTCATACGAAAGCCAGGCAGTCGTGAGCTGATGAAAGGTCTGTACTCGCATCTTTTGTTTGATATTTTAATGAATGTGTTGCTTGCTCAACAGTGGAGTCGTACAATGGCTCTTCATTGAGATTGCTTCGCTTGGAGAGGCGCCAGATGGGCGCCTACCTGTGCATTGCCTCCAATGATGTTCCGCCGGCAGTCAGCAAACGCGTGTCGCTCAGTGTGCAGTGTAAGTAATCGATTATCTAAGCCCTGGCTATAATATAATAGTATTTTCCATTCTCTTTCAGTTGCGCCCATGGTGCGTGCGCCCAGCCAACTGCTTGGCACACCGCTGGGCTCCGATGTGCAGCTGGAATGCCAGGTGGAGGCCTCGCCCTCGCCCGTCTCCTACTGGCTGAAGGGGGCGCGGACCTCGAATGGGTTCGCCAGCGTCTCCACAGCGAGTCTGGAGTCTGGGTCGCCAGGGCCCGAAATGCTGCTCGATGGGTAAGGAGGCAACTGGAGGAGGCAACCCAACATTTATGGCTCGCTCCCTGAATCACTGAATCGCATTCCTCCCCCCCTTTTGCAGGCCCAAGTATGGGATAACGGAGCGGCGCGATGGCTATCGCGGGGTCATGCTGCTGGTGGTGCGTTCCTTTTCGCCCTCCGATGTGGGCACCTATCACTGCGTCAGCACAAACTCGCTGGGCCGTGCCGAAGGCACGCTGCGGTTATACGGTGCGTATACGCAATCTCTGCACAGCCCTCTCCCTGCCCCTTACTCATTTGTGGTCGTGTGTGGGTCCTTTGGGCGGGCCGTATTTTGTTTGTTTGTAAATTGCAGAAATCAAGCTACATCCTGGTGCCGCGGCCAGCAACGATGATCATCTCAATTACATCGGAGGTAAGAGAGAAAAATGGAGTGCCATTCGCGGGGCAGCTATCTCTTATCTGTATCTGTATCCGTCTCTGTATCTCAGGTCTCGAGGATGCGGCACGCAATGTGGCCACCAGGAGGCACACAACGTGGCAGCTGCTGTGGATGCTGATGCTGATGTTGCTGCTGATGCGGCTGCGACTGCGGCCTGGGGGAGCGTGATATCAAAACTGAATAAGGAGCCGGCAATCAAGTATTCCTACACGATTCCCTCGGACATCGACATCGACTACAACATCGACATCGACATCTATCGCCTGCATTCTTGTTGTTTGCGTTTCCATTACCATTTGCGTTCTGCGTTTTGTGTTCTGCGTTTCTTGTCTCCTTAGTGTATATCCCTCGCCACATACAAACATACATACAAACAAACATATACATATACATATACATATACTGCCTAGGGCGCCGTCCTGCGCCAGATATCATTTGCATACGTATCAGGAATCGCGTTGTTCCCACCATTACCAGCAAACCCAGGCCCTGGACCTGGACCCTGGCCCCTGGCACTGGCTACACCTCGCAATTGCGAAATTGCACGGAAATATCAAAAGTGGACAATTGGATACCCAGCTCCAGCCCCAGCCCCATTCGCCACACCACCCCCTCCCCCAAACATAATGTTACATTGCATATAAATTAAATATGAATACTATAAAATAGTGCATAAAATTTATTATCATAATATAAATAACGACAAAATTATTGAATAAATTATCGCAAAAAAGAAGACAACAAAAAAATTAAATACAAAAAGTCAAACAAGAAGGAAAAGCTGAATGGAATTGTGTGTGTGTGTGTGTGTGTGTGTGTGTGTGTGTGTATCCCTCACATCCGACAGGGTTTCCCGCGCCACTGGCCGCCTGACCCACTGATCCACTTGCTGGCGACTATTTTTGTTTGGGGTTGAGAAATGGTAGTTAACCGAGAGGAGTTCCACATTTAAGACGAGTCGCATTGAATCTTACCCCATCGTGTGCCAAGCAGCACGGGACAGGCAGCGTGCAGCGCTTTAAAGTCACAGTTGCCGGCATTATTCGCATTGTGCCAGACCAGGGCAGAGCCGCGGCTGGGCCTGATGCCCAGGCCCAGAACGGGAAAGGATGTGTAGCCGCCGAGGCGTACATCACTGAGCTGAGCACATCAAAGGGCAAGTAAATGCAGTTCAATCGGGGAAAGCAACACAAAATTAGCGACTCACGTATAGCAGAACGGTGGCCAGGCGGTACTCCTTCGGAAAGGGTTCCACGTGCGGCTGTTAAAGATAAATTTCAGTAAGAAAGATCGCGTAGCAAGTGCCGGCGGGGGCTGTACCTGTGGCTGTACGCAGTCTTCGTGGATGTAGTACTGCCCCCCAATGCCGTAGTTCAAGACTCTCAGCGGCTCGCTGGCTGCCAGATCGAGTCCTGTAATATCCTCCAGCCGTCGATGTAGTCGCTGCACAGTGGGCGTGGCATTTTCGGCCACCTCAGCACTCGCAAATGTGCGAACATTGTCGTACCGTTCGCCCCGATGGCGCTTCAGCTGGGCTCGACTTAGGTGCATCAGATCCTGCTGTTCGGCGGCAGAGACGACCTCGTGGTAGATGGCCACCAGGGGATCCAGGCTGAGTTGCTCCATCCGGAGTGGGGCTAGGCGCAGGAATGCGGATCCCTCGGCGGCATAGTGGCAGCGCAGCGAGGATTGCACTGGCAGTCCGCTCCTGCCCTGGCAGTTGCGCTGGTGCACAAATTGGTGGCCCAGGTTGTCGGCCAGATGGCGAGCGATCGCCACGTCCTCCCCCTCGCTGGCCAGCTCCACGGCCTTTGTGAAGGCAGCATGGCTACCGTGGAGATCGTCTGGGGAGAGAGAGAGGAGCGCTGATTAAATGACTCAACCAATTCTGGGACTCAACCCACGTGTCATGATTCGCGTCAGGCCCAGCTGCTGCCAGATCTGAGAGCGTCCCGTCTGCAGGAGCCTGTGAATGGGCTCCCACTTGTCCTCGTACTGCTCCAGGGCCACTTCCAGCCACCTGCTGGCCAGAGGTCCCCTCTGCTGATCTTCCAGATGTGCGCCCAATGCCAGACAATCTGCGGCGCTCAATCTGGAACTGAGGGAAAGGATTGGAACGTGTGCGTGTGCGTGTGGCTTGGATGCGCAGACAAACGCACTTGTATTGCTTGTGGCGCAGCTTTCCACGTGCCATGTCCCTCTCATCCATATCGTAGATCTGCTGCATGCGCAGCAATCCACTGGACGCCTCTTTGAGATCCAGTTCGGTGATCGCACCCAGTTCGTACTCCGCCAGCTGTTTCAAAGGGCTCTAAAAACAGCAACGCAGATTCACCTGTCAGCACCGCTGGAGGGGGGGATGATCCCCCCAAGTCTAGTTACTCACCCTGACCAACATCGAGGCGTGCAAAGTCCAGCAGCTTGCTCGCATCCTCGTGCATCCTGCGCATCAGGGGCAGACTTCTCAGAGGATTGGCCACGTAGCTGACAGGATCTGCTCTGGCCTCCACTCTTCTGACCATCCACTCGGCCTGCAGCCTGCAAGAAATCATCTGCGGATAGAGCGAATTCAATGCCAAAATGCATTTACCTACACTCTCATCGTGTGCACCTTCTGCTGCAGCTTCGCCGCATACTGACGCACAAGCGCCAGCAGCTCATCCTCCACCTGGAGCAGGAAGGCCAGGTGCCGTGTCGATGTGGCATAGTGCAGCTCCTCCCCAGCCACAAGGCCACCACAACACAGAAGTAGCAACCAGTACGAAAACATTTTACTCACTGAAAACATCCGGCATGGTCTGGCTATAATGTGTTACATCTGTGGCAGATCAATTGGTCAAAGACGGATATGGATATGGTGGATTACGCTTCTTCAACCATTCTATACGTATACCCTATACGTATTACTGGAGTACTAACACTGTATAATAGTTTTTGGTAAACACAAATGTATCGAAAAATAAAGCTTAGGACCGTATTGCATAATTTTTTTATTACTCAACACTGAAAATCGATATGATATATATCTTTATAGTATCGATTAAGTGACAAGTCATCTCTGAATCAAATGACTGTCATAAAAAAGAAAAGTGGCCTCTGAAAAAACCTATTCTGTTCCTGCATTTCGTGCTAAATTATTCTGAAATTATAGTTAAATCTTAACTCAATTCTTTAAATCAACCACAAACAGTAAGAAAAAACGTGTAAGTGCACTGTACATATGAGTTTTGCGGTTAATAAAATGTGCTGGTCCCATCAGTCTGTCTGTCGTAATTTTCCGTATGTCTGCGCTGCCATTTTCCAGAGCCATGACTCGAAACTTTTCTTAGGAGCACACTGTACGAACATACACCGCAGTACTACCAATTCTCTAAACGCTGGGAGGTGTATAGCTTTAGAGCAAGTTAACAGAAAGTTTGCCCGTGAGCCAAATCTAATTTGCGTGCATGCTTTAAGCCCCGTCTAAACGGCGCAAGAAATAACTACTAAAATCTTATTTTTCCACTCCGTGCACAGAAAATGAATGAAAAGCAGATCGAGGACTTTCAGAGCGCTCTGAACGTGCTCGCGCTCCAGAACCAATTTGAGATGAGGCCGCCACGGAACGAGCCCAAAGTCTATCCGGTGAATGGGATCGTGCAGCCGGCGGCGATGCCGCCCCCCAATCGCAAGGGAAGGTTCACCAATCTGTTGCTGAAACTGAGGACCGTGGTGAATGTGATGTTGCGCGACAAGTCCTCGCTGCACTTTCGCCATCCCGTGAATGCCGTGAGGCTGGGCATCAAGGAATACCACACGATAATCCATAGTCCCATGGATTTGAATACCATCAAGAAGCGACTGGAATACTCATACTACTGGGGTGGGGCAGATCTGCTGGAAGACATGAGATTGATTTTCGAAAACTGCCGCATCTTCAACAGTCCGGATTCGCCCGTCTTCCAGAGCGCTGTCACTCTATGCGAACTTTTCTGGCTACGCATGGAGAAGCTTCAACCGGAATTGCACAACGAGATTAAGGTGGAGGCCAAGCCCAAGCGCCAGCGTAAGACAGCAAGTCCAATGCGCCCTGCGCCGAAGCCACAGCGACAGCCAAAGGCTCCTGTTAAGAAGGAGCCCGAGGAAAAGGGCCAGCGCAAGGCAGCCATTCCAACGCCTGCGTTCCAGGCCAATCAATATCCGGATCGGTCCCAGTGGACACAGATCAGGCCCGTCCCCACGACCCGTCGTGGTCGTGGCCGCCCTCCAGGTCCACGAGCTCAAGCTAAAAAGTATGCTACTAGCTCGGAGACATTGGTCTCGCTTCCGTACCAAAACGTCGTTAAAAATTACGGCATTCAAGTGAAAATCGAATCGGAGTCCGAAATCGCCGAGCCACAGGGGTCAGAGGTTGACCTGATTCCATTAGATCGCGAGATCGAGCGCACTCACAGCAAGACGTTGCTGACGTTTTTGCGTGGGAGGCGTGACGCTTGGCCATTCAACAACGCGAAGTATTGGGAGAAGTTTGGTGAAAATTCGGAATATGACCACGATGAAGAGACTCTGGATTGGGGTATATTGGAGACGCTGTTGGCGGGGCGCCAGTTTGAGGGCTGGGACTGGTTCCTGACCAAGATACACCGGATGCTGCACAACGCTATGAGCTGCTTCGCCCTCAACCCGTCGGTCCGCACATCGACACAAAGGATCCACGCAACTGTCGAGAGAATGATACCGCAATTTGTGGAACGCATAGCGGACGCAAAAGAGAGGGCCCGTGATGCGGTTCGCTTGAAACTTGAGGCCATGACACCGGCCCAGAGAGATGACCTCTTTAAATAACTTAGCTACGCTTTAATTGTTCATTGAATTTAATTAACAAATCCCTCTTATTGGCCAGTTGACAGATATTTGAATAACGTTCCAAAAGCGCCATCTCGCGTGTTTGCTGCGAACTAAATCATGCCACCTATCGATATCTTCAAAATACAATATCTATGTTTGCCATTTATGAACATTATATCAAGTTTGTTTTATTTGCTTTGCTTTCTTCTAAAAACTTTTCTTCGTATTTTATGGCAGCCAATCCAAACATATCAAAAGCGAAACGACTGTAGCTCGATACTATCATGATAGTTTCAAAACCATCGATAGTAAAGGCTAGCAGCAAAATATCGATACTCTCGATAGTGGCTCACAATTTAAACACAGAAATGAGTCCGGAGAGCGTTTCAAAATTTGCTCTCTTTTCAGAGGTGAAGAGAGCGGTTCGTGGTGTGAGAAACATGTATCTTACGGGAACGCATTTGGAATGAAGATTCATTGTTGCGTCATTCCATACGCGTTCTCGTAAGATACATTTGATTTGTATGGGAAAAAAATTCAGCAACATGGGGAAATGAAGAGGCAGCCTTGTTGTGCAACTTTGGCACGGAATGAGCAACAATCTGCATACCTTGGGAAAATGGATATTATGGACTTGAGATATTGTTTGTAAGGCTCCAATTAATGCAGAAACTACTCAGTCTCTGTTTTAAAAGATATCAACGAAATTTTGCAGCTCATGGGTTACCAATAATAGGTATCAGAACCGGGATAAATGTATGTATAAAACACAAACATGTGCATATATAGGTAAAAAACATGTCAATCTAGGATAAAATCATAAATAATGTTTCAATGGAGCTTGGACCAAAACATTTAACATCAATTAAAAGAAATAAGGTATACAAAGGTCTGTACGCATAGACGAAACTTGGCTGACCAGCAACACTGACGTCACATTTAGTCAACATTTACGTTTTATGCTTTGGCCGTTTTTGTTTGAACCCTATTATCTAAACAATGTCATTAAAAATAAAGCCAATCCTAAACAAAATTCATTGAGGAATTGGATGAAATAATTTTTTTAGGGCTGAGAGGGCCAACTAGCTAGTAATATTAAACGGAATATCAAAATCGACGAATTTCATATCACAAATATCATGGTATGGCAGCCCGCAGCAACTACGAATTGCACGAGTCTGGCAGCGCCACAAAAACGAATTCACATTCGTTTTATGTTGTTATTGATTGAACCTTAATATGTAAATAATCCAATAAAAAGGACTTCTGAAAGCTTGCCAATCTTTTAGAAAATTTATGTTTCTATCGGATAAAATTATTTGTTTAGGGATGAGAGGGCCAACTATCTAGTAATATTAAACGGATTATCAAAATCGAGGAAAATCAACGTTGAATTTTTTGAAAAAAACATTCGATACTGTCACTCAATACCATCGATAGTAGAGGCTAACAGCAAAATATCGATACTAGTGCCCTCGATAGTACCAGCTCTATTTGACAGCTCTCTTGTAAAACGCTCGTTTAAAATGCTGAAAATATCCATAATAATTGTAAAACTAATGTGAATTGTGTGTGTGAGTGCTGCAGGCAGTGTCTGATGGTGAAATATCATTGAATTTAAAACGCACAATTGCCAGAAATTGTGAAAATCCAAAATCAAAAATGCAAACCTGATTTGTGTAGAAGAAGAAGCAGGCATTTTTTCATCGTCGTAAAAATACATACATGCAGACACATGCACGCACACAGCCTCAAATCTATAGCTGTGTGTGTATATGCGAAACGCGCGGGCGCGAAAGAGAGCAAGAGAGCGTAAACGAGAGCAATAGTAGTTGTCGGTCTTTGTATACGTGCATTTGTGTTCGTGTTGGTGTTGTTTTGTGATATAGAGAGAGAGTCGCTCGGCGAATGTGAAAGCCAAAGCAAAAACCAAGAAATAAGTGAACGAAAATAAAAACGAAAAATCGCCATTCGTCGTCCCCCAATCCTCTCTGTCCCTGTCACACTCATTGTGTATGGTGTTGTTTTGTGATTGTTTTGTGCATTACACGGATAAAAGAGTGTTTGAAATCGGCCTAAATTGGATATCGGATATATATTAAATGCAGCCCCCCTGCCTACCCTGAGCAAAAGGTAATTTAAAGAGATCCGGATGATACGACTGGACTGGCGGATGAGTCAGTCCCCAGTCGGTCCCTGTATTGTGCACGTAGATATTGATTTGACTTCTAACACACACACATTCCCATCATCCATATCCATATACATTATCCATTATCCATACATGTCTACTAACACCCGTACGTACACCTTTTAGTGAGTAGATTTTAGATTGTTGATTTACCGCTGGAATGCAAAGGTGAAATGCAAATTGAGCAGACAGCAGCCTGCCCACTCGTCGTACAACAAATACAGTTACCTTATGACCAAATCAGAGGTTCCACGGTACACGTTAGTCGCACCCACTCACTCTCGCACACGCCCAAGCCCAAGCCCACCCGCAAGACACAGCATCCATAAATAACAGTTAATGTGACCAGTGCTGCTGTGCTGCTCTGGCAAGCTAATTGTTTTTGTGGTCGCCTCAATTAAGGTACTGGCGAAACGAGACAGCACACACATGATTGCTGCAGCAAGAATAATGATAATTTTGATCGGTTAAGGAAAGGTTCATTAAGCAGATCTATTATTATGTGGCTCCTATTACATCAACTTGATATTGTGATCTGAACCGAGTTAATTACTGTCAAAATCAGGCGAATGCTGTCGTTTATAAGGTACTTGAAATCTTAAATTCTGAAGCGCTCTCCCACTGTCGTCTACTTGACCCTCTCCCTCTCGCTTACGCACACCAGGGCCAAGTGTTTGTATAACTAAAAATTGATCTGCTGCCGCTGTTTCTGCTGCCTCTGTTGCTGCTGCTGTCGTTGAAGCTTTTAATAAATTATACAATAAAATGAGAAACGATCACAGCGGCAGACCGCTAAAACGATCGATGGCTGCTGCTTGTTGTTTTTGTTGTTGTTGAATAATTACTAAATAAATGTGTATTTATGTACATATACATATGTATATCTGATGTTGACGCCATTTTTGCTGCTATCGAAAGGCAAATTCCAAATCTTGTGAGAGAGTGTGCCTGTGTGTGTGTGTGTGTGTGACTTTAAGTTCGTGAGAAACTACGCGCCAAATAACATTCGAGGCGTAAAATGAGTAATTGCGCATATTAAAAAATGTGCCTTGTCTTTCAAAGAATCAATAAATCTGGGGTAGTCCGAAGGAGCAGCAGGCCAGTGGACCGTTATGCTGATTCCGGTGCACTTTTCACGCTCCACTGATCACCGCTGCAGCAGCAGCATCAGCACCAAGTCTTTGAGCACCCCTCGTCAAAATATTAGTTTTCGTTAGTTCTTGTTGAAAGTGGTTAGGGGAGGGGAGGACGCTGTGCAGCGGCCAACTGGGTTACCTTACCCACCACCGCACACCACTAATACTACGACGAAACAGATGTCCCAATACTCACACACACACACACACTCTATCACGTATTTAGTTCGGCTGCTGTTTCGTGTTTCGTGGCAAATTGGACATCTCATCATCATCATCAAACTGCGTTTCACGCTCAACTCTTAATTCTGCTCATTAAACGCCCAGAGAGATACTCTATTTTAATGGCCCACAGCAATACCAGCGCCAATGCTCTCTCACACCTTTTGCATTTTATTGGCGCGCACATTTTTCATGTTTCACCTTTTGCTGCGTGTTTTGATTTACACACACACACACGCACGCAAAACACGAAACACGAACGAGTGAGCGCACACACCCCCGCATGCTCTCTCATTCATGGTTCCCCTCTTATTGTCTGTTGGGGTTGGGGGAGCCATGTGCTGCGCTCTGCTCTCTTAAGGTTGCTGCTCTCTTTCTTTCCATCTCCATCGCTCTTCAAGGGGAGCGCCAAGCTCATTTGTTGCTTGTTTTGTGTTGTCTCTCTTCTTCTTCAGCTTCTGGCCATTGGCTTTCTCTCTTGTGCTCTTATCCTGCCTCTTATTGTTGCACATGTATTTAAGGCATTTTTGCATAATTTCATACAAATTTACATATTTTATGTAGCTGTGTCGCGCTCTCGTTTGGGGCAGACTTCGATTTTTTTCGTTGGTGCTCAACTTGTCAGTCGTGTTTGTTGTGAGCTTGCGAGTGTATGCAGATAGTTGTCTATTGGGTGCCTGTGCTGTGCTGTATGTGTGTGTGTGTGTTTGTGAGTGGGAGGGGGTGTGCTGGCCCGCTGCTACTGCTGTATCTGTGATTGTCGTGCTCGTGTTTATGGCTCTTAATCGTTCGGCAGTCGATTCGGTTTTCAATCGTCGTTACCTGGCCTGCTCTGCTCTCTGTCTCCGTTTCCAGCTGTCTCCCTCTGGTTTCTTGCGCTGCCCTGCTGTCTGCTCTCCTCTGGCATGCTGCTTGACTTTAATCTTCTCAATTACTCGCAATTTGCAAGTTGTATGAGCGCGCCTCTTTGGTGGGGTGTTGGTTATAGGGGCATGAGTGGGGGATATGGTATGCCTGTCCCTGTCTGTCTGCCAGTCTCTGTGTGTCTGCGTGTATTCCGTTTCATTTTGCCTTTGCCATTCTTCTTATTCATGTTTTTGTACATTTTTGCGCTTGTTTTGATTTCTTAATCTTTTTACCATAATTGATGGCAATTAAATTAAAGGTGTGTGAGTGGGTCTCTCTGTCTCTCTGTGTCTCTGTGAGGGGTTTTGTGTGTGTGTCGGCGGCCTCGTCGTGTTTGGTCGGCTGTCTGCTCTGCCTACTGCCGCCGCCTGCCTGTTCGGGCCGGTTCGATGTCGCTGTCGATGTCGATGACGATGCGTTCGAATTGGCCAGCTCTCGGGGCTCGCCGCGCCGTTGGAGATTGTTGCTTGTCATCTCTCCACCTCTTCCACTCCCCCTGCCCACCTTCCCGGCTCTCGCGTGACTCTTTTTCAGGCCCATATGACACTTACAATTGGATTAATTCATTAAAAGAGTACAGCCATCAAAGCAATTTGAGATAATCAGTCTGAATTACTGCTTCTACTACTTTCCAGATTAATCTGCGGCTTTTAAGATTATGCTACCGATTTATTTTTACAAACAGGATTAATTACAAACCAGTTTGTTTCACTTTGACAAGTTCATATTTAAGTTTAATTGCCATTTTATTGATCAGCATAAAAGTCTCAATATCTTATCAAATATTGGAGTATGCTTGATACAATGCCATCAAATTAGTTTGCATTTCACATTCAAATCGTTTTGGAGTCATAGATTCCAAATTCATAACGGCGCACCTCTAGTCAGTGTCATACAGATACATCGGAGACAGTGAGTGTCATACAGGCAGAGGCAGTGTCATTCAAATTGCAGTCTCCCATCAAAATTCACTCTTTATTTTTGTTTTGCGCGTCTCTTATTTTGGGACCAGCTTGCGTTTTGTCATTTTTGTGCGGCCTTTTATTGATTTGTTCAGATTTGTTCTCTCTCTCTCCTGAAATCCTTCTCTCCTGGGTGGGGTTTGCCTTGGTTTGATCTGGCCCTGGGACTGCTGCTGGTGGCATACTATAATTAAAGCGATTTAGTTAATTGATGTCAACACACAGCGTGCTAATGCTAAGCATTCTGTTGCCTGCCACTGCTTTGTGTCTGCCACTGTGCCTTTGTGTGCGTGTGCGTGTGCCTGTGTGTGTTTGTGTTTCACAGGCCCAATTTGTGTGCAATTTGTTGGCGAGTGTTTATACCTGGTTGGTAAATCGTTGAGAACAATAGGGTATATTGTATTCAGGATATTGCATGTAACAGGCATACACATCATGTACACCTGGATCTGTAGGAGAACTCCAAGATCAATCATACATATTTTCTGTGCGTACTGTTTACATTTTTCTTCTTCAAATATTGACACGCTTTATATGCGCCTGTGATCTATATCTACCAAAAAATGGATCGCAATCGAACGATGAGGGGTATCCTTCTAGTCGGAATATTCAACTAAATATTAGTGCCTGCCTCTCTGACTGCCTGCCTCTCTGCCTGCCTGCCTGCCTGCCTGCCCGCCTCTGCCCCCGTGAATGAGTATTAAATTGTTGACAATTGTTTTGAGCTTGAGAGAATTAACCTTTAGTTTGTTATGTCATGTTATTTGCTTTGTGCTTGAGCTTTTGTTGGGCTTTTGTGTGTCGCCATTAAATAGATACTAATATTGCAGTTTTACTGTTGTCGTTGGAAATATCTAATTATTTATTGCTTATTGTGGAACAGACATTTAAACAGACAGTGCGTTTCAGTGCTGTATGGCAGTTAATAAATGAAGTCTTGGAATGAGGTGAATATTCAAATGGAAAAAAATATCTTCTTCAATCAGTTATTTGCATGTAGAACAATTCAAGCGTTTCAAATGGGTTCTGCTTTAAGTGTGTCATCTTACAACTGTCATATACTTTTGAATCGCAGTGTAGTAGAGGCTAGCCACCACATGGAACCATAGATAGAACCGCATATCCCATAAGTAAATCTGATCCAAAGGCCATAAATAATTGCGTCATTGGGCTTGGGGGAGGAGGAGGTAGGCAGCAGCAGTCTATTAAGATCTTTAGAATCAAGTGTTTAATTTTTTACACTTTCAATCATCAATGCGAATCGAATGATTATCAATTGAATATGCAAATTATTCATTTATGCATATTCAATAACCAATTCAATCCGTGCGCCACACATTCGAGCCAACTCCGGCACCGGCACCGGCACCGGCACCAGCTAACGGCCAACGGCAATTAGTGTAATCGCTATGCCAATATACGGAGGAGTGCTATCCAATTAAGCTTAGCCCCGCGGCTTACATCATGCCAATCGTGCGACCGTCCAACAGTTCGGGCCATAAAGACACTACACAGTGCGACAAAAGCAACAACTAAAAGGAAATTAAATAAAAAATAGAGGAACATCGACAAATGAAATCACAAATCGCAGCAAACTGACACATAACCGGAGACAGCGACAGCGACAGAGTCGAGAGTCAGAGCCAGAGCCAGAGACATCGAAATCGACTCACGTACAGTGGGTGGTTCACACATACACACGCTGACCTGTTTGTCCCGGCCACGGCTCAGTCAGGGTTGGGGGGGAGTGCACACACTGCTCCGGCCCACTGTGTTCAGTTCAGTCATGCATACAGATACAAAATGTAACTAAATTGACTTGCTGCCCGACGACTGGGGGCCGGCGACTCCCCTGCCGACTGTGGAGTACAGTTGACAAGATTGACTAACTAACAAGCCAACCGAACTAAAACCAAAGCAAACTAAACTAAAACTAAATAAACCACTGACAAGAAACACCTTTGGCTCGAAACAGGAGTAAAACACACATAAAAACCAACACAACACAACACAAAAAATAACAAGCAATAAACGTGGCAAGCGAATAACGAAATAGTAGATACCCTTTAACAGGGAATGGTCCCAGTGGGAGTTAGATATCCATAAGGAGCAGATGGTTCCAGTGGGAGTTGCACAATTGAATTGTGGGTTGTGTTGTGTTGAATTGAATAAAAGTTTTTTGAAGTTTTATGGGAAACATAACCCATATAGAATTTGCTTCAGATTGGTTGAGTTACGTGGAAAGTCCCATATTTTTCTCATTGAAATTTTGTTGAATGTACTCTGATCCTGGCAACTCTTACTCACATGTTTTCTGCAGAGGATCTTTTTAGAAATCTTCAATTATTTGAGATTGGTTTTGATCATAGTTCCCTTATAGGGTCGCCAGCTTTTCTTCCTTTTCTTTGTGCTGCACCCAACATATCAATCAACTAATGGGGTACGCTTGGGCTAGGGTATCCACAACGGAAAACAATTACCACACTGACTCATGCTCATAGGTGGGTTGTGGGTGGTAGGGGGAGGGCACCCCAGGAGCAGCAGTCAGGCAGCATTTCAGCTCCTTGCAATCTACTCACACGAACACGCATACACATCCATGCACACATAATCATTGCACACCCACCCACCCATTCACACTCTCACACGCACACACCACACCACCACCACCACCACCACACACCTCACTCTCCACCTCCACTCTCACACTGTCCAACAAAAGTCAACTTTCAACTTGTGTGTTTGCCCAACTGCGACGAAGCGAACTAATAAATTTCTACTTTGTTTTCTCTCTCTCCCCAACACCTACCAACCCCTCAAACCACAAATACTCCCCCCCACAACCCCCAACCCGAACCCGAACCCCAACCCACTCTCAATCATTTTTGCAGATTGAAGAAAACTCTGCCAAACAGCAGAGGCACACAGACTTTTGTGCGCCGGTGTGTGTGAGTTCGTTTGTTGGTATAGTTTTTGTGAAGGAATGGCAATGATGTAGACCAGTGCTGATGCGACCATTGATGATGATGATCCGATCCCGATAATGATGATGGGGATGATGGTGATAATGAGCATGATGAGGCCGCAGGGGCAGACCCAGAACGCGGGCTTCTGCCACAGCAACAGCCAGCGCCAGCAGCAGCAACAGCAGCAGCAGCACCAGAGAAGTTAAGGCGAAGTTTTTCGCGGAAAGTACAGCAACACAGCTATGTGGAAAATTGTAAATACTACGAAGAAGAGCAAAAACGGAGAACGCAGAAAAACTAAACGCGCAAAAAGAAGAATTTTCTCTCACTCCTCTCCTTCTGTCACCCAGCCTTAAAGGCCATAAAGAGCGAGAGCGAGAGAGAGAGCAACAACAGCAGCAGCAGAAGCAGCAAAAAAAAAAACTGTCGTAAAAAGGCAGTCATAAAGGAAAAACCCACCACTTAATAGTGGCCTACAACAACAACAACAACACCCAACGCCAACAACTGTAAGAATTTCAATTTCCAGCAAAAAAAAAAAAATAGAAAAGAGAAACAAAAGCAGCAGCAGCAGCGGCAACAGCAACAACAATGCAAAAACGAGAAAATCCTGGCAGAGAAAAAGTTCAAGTCTGAAGTAGAAAAACCACTTAAAACGTCGATGAAACGTCTACGGGACAGAGCGACAGAGACCAAACGGATGAACGGACGGACGGATGGACAGAGAGAGCAGAGCAGAGCATAAGAGAGAGGTTCAAGAGTTTCTTAAAAAGGAGTCTGTGACAGACAGAGAGAAAGAAAGAGAGTGAGAGAGAGAGCGCGGTGTGTCGCGCGTGCTACAAGGAGCAGCAGGGGGCAGTTGTTTTTTGAGGGGCGCTGATCTGCTGCGTATATTTAGTGGTAGGAAAGGTGATGCATGCTGGTGTGTGTGTGTGTGTGTGGCTGGTGGTCACGCAAGACGTGCCAGCGGCAACGTAAACGCCGGAGCGAAACAAAGGCAGCTGCAATTGCACCTTTAGCGCGCTCCGCTCTGCTCTGCGCTCTCCCTCCTGCCACCAAGACACATAAGCCCGAAGGTAAGGCAGTCCTCCGCGAGAGAGTGCAGCGCATGCCTGCCTTACCCTTCTGCGGAAATATATCTTGCGAGAAAAGAGAGACAAAGCCGAGGCTTGACGCGTTGTCGCGCTTTGACGTCACCTTCGGCTTTATTCGAAATTCGCAAAGCAAGGAGCGAGGAACGGTACGAGGAGCGCGCGCGAATAAAAAAACCAAGACGCAAGTGGGGGAAATAAAAGAAACAAAAAAGAAACGAAGCAGAAGGAGGTGCAGAGCAGCTAGAGCCGAAACAGGAACGAGCAGAAACGAGTCGTCGTCGTCGTCGCGCACCGAAAGGGGGGAAAATTGACGCATTCCAAAGACGCGCGCGCGGTTCGGTTACAGAGTGAGGAGGGGACGGACTCATACTCATTGTTGTTGTTGTCGTTGCTGCACTGCTGCAATACCGGTATTTCTGTTGGGTGTCGTCTCTCACGTGAACCGTGTGTTTCTCTCCCTCTCTCCCCCTTTTCGTACAGTGTGTGGGAGCCAGGAAAGCGCGCAGTGCCAACCTGCTCCGATATCCCAAGTGATACCCGTATCGAGTAGCCCCCCCAAACAATCGAAGGCAAATGCAACAAACAAGCGGAAAAACAACTCTATTATGGGCCGCTCCAAGTTTCCCGGGAAACCCTCAAAGTCGATCAATCGTAAGCGGATAAGTGTCCTGCAACTGGAGGAAGATGCTGCTGCCTCCGAAGCAACCACGACGGAGCAACAGCAGCAGCAGCAGCAGTCGCAACAGCAGACCGGACAGAGTGCTGGATCGGCGGCTGGGCGGGAGAAGGGCAACAATTGTGATAACGATGAGGACGACAATGCCCCAGGCGGTGCCTCTATTAGTGGCACAGGCGGCGGTGGCAGCTCCTCCACGAGTACTGCAGCCACAAACAGCAACAGTGGCAGCAATGGCTCGACAGGAGGCACCACCAATGGCAGCGGTGTGAATGGCAGCGGGAGGAGGGAGGTGGCGGGACGCATCACAAGAGTGCAAGTGCAGGCGCTGAGAACGCCGAGGATCTCCAGGAGGAGGAGGATGACGACGATGACAGTGCCAGTGGCAGCCACAATGGCGAAAGGAAGACGACAGCAGCCCCCGCCCTCGCCGTTGCCGTGGCCGGTCCCTTTGTGGTCAGCAGTGCACTGCTGCAGCGTGCCCGCAAGGGGGGCAACAAGAAGTTCAAGAACTTGAATCTGGCCCGAGGCGAGGTGATGCTGCCCTCTACATCGAAACTGAAGCACCAGCAGCAGCAGCAACAACAATTGCAACTTAATTGCCCCGCTGCATCCGTTGTATCCGCCTCCGCCGCTGCGAGCAGCTCTGTGCCCGTCGTCTCCTCCTGCTCTGCAGCAATGTCTTCTTCTTCGTCTTCTACAAACTCTGCTGTGGCAGTGTCTCCCCCAGCGACATTGCCACCTGGCGGCGTCTCACCTAGTGGAGCGGCGGCAGCAGCAGCAGCAGTAGTAGGAGACGGTGGAGGAGGAGGAGGAGTCGGGAACACCAGGTCTGTGCTGGAATCGGTCGAAGATGTTGCATTGGTAAGTCTCGTTTGTTGGTGTCTGTCTGTGTGTGTGTGTGTGTGGCTGCTCTCTCCCTCTGCTCTCTGTGTTTAGCTTTAGTTATGAATAAGTTTAAGCCGCTTTTCCACTGCTACTTCCCACTACCCACACCCCACACCCCACCCCCTGATACCTGCTTTCCCCTCGCCCCCTACTGATAGCTGCCACAGATTTTGTTGGACTGAGGGGGGGATTGCGTGTGCTGCAACCCTCTTGCTGCTGATGTTTCCTCGCAGAATGTAAATAAAGAAGAGGGTAACCACTGCCCCCGCCACCCCCCTCCCTTACTCCCTTCTTTTTTCCCCCTCTCTTGCACTGCATTTATGGGCCCACCCTGCCCTCCCCAACCCACCTTGCTTGCTTGCACGCTGCTTACCTGCTTAATTGGCTTTTATGACGTTTTAGCGCTCTTTGCAACTGCCACATGTGTGTGGTGTCTGTTTCGTGTCTGTGTCTGTATCGTTGTCGTTGTCTGGTGTGTGTCTGTACCCCATTCGGTGGCACATACTTAGTAACTTGTTTTTGAGCCTTAAACCTTGGCTGGGAGTCACCCCTCCCAGCCCTTACTTCCCCTTGCTGCTGCTACTACTTTCCCGCTTTCCTGCCTGCCTGCCTGCCTTTCCGCTTTCCGCTTGTTTCGTTTTCAGTTTCATTTGCGAGTTTGCCTTCCTTGCCTATTCCTCGCTCCGTATCCGCCCTTTTACCCCTTTACCTGCTACGTAGTTAGTGCATGAATTATTGATTTGTGGCTCCGCTCTCTAACCCCCGAACCCTTTGTGCTTGCAACACCCTTTAACGTTTCCCGCACTCTTGCAGAAGCGCAGGTTGAGCGAAATGCCCAGCGAAGGAGGAGTAGGAGCCACAGAGGCCATCGCTGCTGCAGCAGCAACAGCACCTGGAAATGGAGCAGCAGCAACAGGATCAGCAGGAACAGGAGGATCAGCAGCAGGCAGTCCGAAATCAACATCAGCCGCAGCCACAGCGACAGCTCCTACACCTGCACCTGCACCGCCCATCAAACAAAAGAAAACGGTGACATTCAGAAATGTGCTCGAGACGAGCGACGACAAATCGGTGGTGAAGCGCTTCTACAATCCGGACACTCGCACGCCCCTCGTCTCGATCATGAAGAAGGACTCGCTGAACCGTGCCATGGCCTACACCCGCAGCGGCGAGAGCATCGTGCGGCCCTCCATTCTCTCCACGATACTCAATGGCAGCTCGAACATCGATAAACTGAATTCCCTCAAGTTTCGATCGGCACCGCCAGCTGGCCAGGAGCCAGCGGGGGGATCCAGCACAAATGTCTTCGGGCTGTCGCGTGCCTTTGGGGCGCCCATGGAGGAGGATGAGGGCGAGTCGGGGGGCGTCACCTTTCGACGGAATGAGTCCGAGGATGAGGACATGGACGAGGATGAGGGTAGCGATGAAGCCGACGAGCAGCAGGACGAGGACGATGAGCAGGAGCAGGAAAACAGCGCTGAGGCTGCCACGGAGGAGAAGAGTGCCGGCGAGGAGATGCACGAAAAGGATGGCTCCTCCTCCTCCTGCTCATCCGAGGAGAAGCAACTCGTGATGGATACACATTTTGTCCTGCCCAAGCGCAGCACCCGCTCCTCGAGGATCATCAAGCCCAACAAGCGGCTGCTCGAGGAGGGGGCCATCATCAGGCATGCGACCACACAGCCCAAGGCCAAGCCCAAGAATTACTTTGGCCTGGGTGCGGAAGCCTCCTCTTTGTCCTCCAGAAAGGAGACATTTCCTGGCTTTGGCGGCCTGAAGCTCAACAACAACAGCAGCAACGGCAGCAGCAGCATCAGCAGCAGCAGCAGCACAAAGCTACTCTGGGAGCCACGTCTGCAGTTCCAGGTGGACACAAAGCCGACAGCAGTGCCGCACAGTGCCATTTCGCCAGCAGGAGGCCTGTCCTTTGGGACACTCGCAGCGGCAGGTGAGGCGACGAAGCTTCCCTCTCCCCACAAACTTTCCTTACTAATCCTTTGTTATCGCCCACTCGCTCCAGGTGCTGCTCCAACGACCTGCGCTGTGTGCTGCACAGCCGTCAGCAGCAAGGAGGTGGCCCAGGAGCGAAAATACGGGATCGTGGCGTGCGATGTGTGCCGCAAATTCATCTCAAAGATGACCAAGAAATCCATATCGGCCAACTCGAGCTCCAGTGCATCATCCGCCACCTTTGCCGGTGCCGCCACGCAGCTGCAGTGCAAGGGAACAGAGGGTAAGCGTCTCTCCTAGGGGATCTCAAAGCAAAACTAATCTCTGTTCGATCTCCACCCCCTAGGCACCACCTGCAGCATACACTCGCCGAAGAGCAGCCAGCTGAAGAACTTTAAGAAGCTCTACAAGGAACGATGCACCGCCTGCTGGCTGAAGAAGTGCCTCGTTACGTTCCAGCTGCCGGCGGCGCACAGGAGTCGATTGGGCGCCATTCTGCCAGCGAATATGGCGCCCAGGGAGGAGAAATCTGCAACGGAATTGCTGTCCCCCACAGGAGGAGTGGCAGGCCTGCGATTCACGCCCAGCTGTGCCACTGGCAGCAGCGGATCCTCCTCCAGCTCCTCCTCGTCTGCGACGGTGGCGGCGGCGTCGGCGACGTCCTCTGTCAAGTGGAAATCGAATGCAGATGCGACGTGTGCGCCAGTGTCGGCGGTGACATCGATCAAGTCGAATCCATTGGCCGAGAACAATGTGACCTTTGGCAGCATGCCACTCCTGCGACCCGCTATCCTTGAGAAGCCTTTGTTCCTGAAGATTGGCAATGCGACGGATCCGAAGGTGACCTCCGCCGCATCCGCCTCCACCTCCACAGAGACGATGCCTTCAATAAGTCCCAATCCGGAGACAAAGGCCACACGAAAGTCAAGCAAACAGGAGAAGGAAAAGGAAAAGGCCAGGGAGCTGGAAAGCGAGAAATCTATAGGAGAGGAAACGCCTGCCCCAGAAGCCGCCCAGAAGGATGAACAGCAGCAGCAGCAGCCAGAACAGGAGGCCACTGGAACAGCAGGCGTTGGTGGCCAAACGGAGGAAGGCGGAGGAGGGGGGGACACCCTCAAAAGGCAAAGGATCGATCTGAAGGGTCCCCGGGTGAAGCATGTCTGCCGCAGTGCCTCCATAGTCCTGGGTCAGCCTTTGGCCATTTTTGGCGAGGATCAGGAGGAGGAGGAGCAGCAGCAGCAGCAGCAGCAGCAGTCGCAACAGAACGATGCTCCTTCAGTGCCATCATCGTCTGGCGCAACTGGAGACAAGACAGCTCCCATGCTGACGGATGAAAATGATAATTGTGCCACCTGCACGACAACGGGAACGGCAACGTCTCCCTCCAGTGAAGATACCAAGGCCAAGAATACTCAAACAGAGGCTAAAAAGGGAGCAGCAGGAGGAGGAGGTGCAGCGTCAGCAACAGCAGGCATTAAAGTCACAACCAGAAATGCGGCTGCTGTGACCTCCTCCGCCGCCTCGAGCCTGAAGCCAAGGAACGGGGACATCATCACAGGCGGCGCCAACAGCAGCAGCAGCGGCAGCCAACAGTCGTCCGTTATGCCAGCTGCTGCCGTGGCAAGCAGCAGAAGAGCAAAGGATCGCCAGCAGCAGCAGCAACAGCAGCTGCAGCGGACACTCATCTCGATTGACTTTTGGGAAAACTACGATCCGGCGGAGGTGTGTCAGACGGGCTTCGGACTGATCGTCACCGAGACGGTGGCCCAGCGGGCGTTGTGCTTCCTGTGCGGATCCACGGGTCTGGATCCGCTGATCTTCTGTGCCTGCTGCTGTGAGCCGTACCATCAGTATTGCGTGCAGGACGAGTACAATCTGAAGCACAGCTCGTTCGAGGACACAACGCTGATGAACAGCCTGCTGGAGACGTCGCTGAGTGCGGCCCACTCGTCGCTCAATCAGCTGACGCAGCGCCTCAATTGGCTGTGCCCCCGCTGCACAGTGTGCTACACGTGCAACATGTCCTCGGGCTCGAAGGTGAAGTGCCAAAAGTGCCAGAAGAACTACCACAGCACCTGCTTGGGAACCAGCAAGCGGCTGCTCGGCGCCGACAGGCCCCTCATCTGCGTGAACTGCCTGAAATGCAAATCCTGCAGCACAACGAAAGTCTCGAAATTCGTGGGTAACCTGCCCATGTGTACGGGCTGCTTTAAGCTGCGCAAAAAGGGCAACTACTGCCCCATCTGCCAGAAGTGCTACGACGACAACGACTTCGATCTGAAGATGATGGAGTGCGGCGACTGCAACCAGTGGGTGCACTCCAAGTGCGAGGGCCTCAGCGACGAGCAGTACAATCTGCTCAGTACCCTGCCCGAATCGATTGAGTTCATTTGCAAGAAGTGCGCCCGCCGCTCGGACAATTCGCGCCTGAAGGCCGACGAGTGGCGGCAGGCGGTGATGGAGGAGTTCAAGGCCAGCCTGTACAGTGTGCTGAAGCTGCTCAGTAAATCGCGACAGGCGTGCGCCCTACTCAAGCTCAGTCCCAGGAAGAAGCTACGCTGCACGTGCGGAGCAGCCGGGCAGCAGGGCAAACTGCAGCCGAAGGCTTTGCAGTTTAGCAGCGGCTCGGACAATGGCCTCGGCAGCGATGGGGAGTCACAGAACAGCGACGATGTCTACGAGTTCAAGGAGCAGTCCCGGAATATCAATCTGCACAATGCTAAGGCCGGCAGATCATCCTCATCATCGTCCAAGTCCTGCTCCTGCACCTGCCAGCAGCAGCAGCAACAGCCGCTGTCGCAGTCGCAGTCCTTCAGCCTGGTGGACATCAAGCAGAAGATTGCGGGAAATGCGTACGTCTCGCTGGCGGAATTCAACTACGACATGAGCCAGGTGATCCAGCAGAGCCACTGCGACGAGCTGGACATTGCCTACAAGGAGCTGCTGAGCGAGCAGTTCCCCTGGTTCCAGAACGAGACGAAGGCCTGCACGGACGCCCTCGAGGACGACATGTTCGAGTCGAGTCGCTATGAGGATCAGTTGCAGCTGCAACAGCAGCAACATGAGGCGGGTCCCTGCTCCTCCGCGTCCGTCTATGCCGATCACTCGTCCTCGTCGCAGGTGGTGCGCTCGGGTGTGCTGGACATACCCCTCGAAGAGGTGGACGATCTCGGCAGCGGTTGCGGCATCAAGATGCGCCTGGACACACGCGTCTGTCTCTTTTGCCGCAAGAGCGGCGAGGGTCTCTCCGGCGAGGAGGCACGACTGCTGTACTGCGGCCACGACTGTTGGGTGCACACAAACTGCGCCATGTGGTCCGCCGAGGTGTTCGAGGAGATCGATGGCTCGCTGCAGAATGTCCACAGTGCGGTGGCCCGCGGCCGGATGATCAAGTGCACCGTTTGCGGTAATCGCGGCGCCACCGTTGGCTGCAATGTGCGCTCGTGCGGCGAGCACTATCACTATCCCTGCGCGAGGAGCATCGAGTGCGCCTTCCTCACGGACAAGTCCATGTACTGTCCGACGCATGCGAGGAACGGCAATGCGCTCAGGGCCAATGGCTCGCCCAGCGTCACGTACGAGTCCAACTATGAGGTGTCCCGCCCCGTCTACGTGGAGCTGGACCGCAAGCGGAAGAAACTGATTGAGCCGTCGAAGGTGCAGTTCCACATTGGTTCACTGGAGGTGCGGCAGCTCGGCTCCATTGTGCCGCGCTTCTCCGACTCCTACGAGGCGGTGGTGCCCATCAATTTCCTGTGCAGCCGCCTCTACTGGTCCTCGAAGGAGCCCTGGAAGATTGTCGAGTACACGGTGCGCACCACCATCCAGAACAGCTGCTCCTCGACGCTGCAGGCCCAACTGGATGTGGGACGCAACTACACGGTGGATCACACGAATCCCAATGGCCAAGTTGTCCAGCTGGGACTGGCGCAGATCGCCCGCTGGCACAGCAGCTTGGCCGCGCGGAGCAGCGACCTTCTGGCCACAGATGGGGCGGCAGACGGCTGGAGCGAGTATCCGCATCCTCAGCCGCATCCGCATCTCAGTTCGTGTGTGCCGCCGGATGAGAATACGGAGGAGGAGCCGCAACAGAATGCAGATCTGCTGCCGCCGGAGATCAAGGATGCCATATTCGAGGATCTGCCGCACGAGCTGCTCGACGGCATCTCCATGCTGGACATTTTCATGTACGAGGATCTGGCGGACAAGTCCGATCTGTTTGCCATCAGCGAACAGTCCAAGGACGGCACCAGCGCGGGACAGCAGGGCGCGGCTGCTGCGCCTCCTCCCCATCCCATCTGCGACGAGGACACGCGCAACTCGAACACCAGCCTGGGGGGCGGTGGCAGTGGCGGCAACTGCTGGCCCGCCAGCAATCCCGTGGAGGATGCCATGCTCTGCGCCGCCGCCCGCAGCTCCACACAGGTGCAGGTGCTCAAGACGCGCGCCTGGCCGAAGCTGGACGGCAACAGTGTGGCGGCCATTAAGCGGCGCAAGCTCTCCAAGAACCTGGCCGAGGGCGTCCTGCTCAGCCTGAGCCAACAACAGCGCTCCAAGAAGGAGATGGCCACCGTGGCGGGTGTCTCCCGGCGGCAGTCGATCAGCGAGGAGGCGGCCTCCACATCCACATGACTGCGCAGCAAGAGCTTCACGTGGAGCGCGGCCAAGCGATACTTTGAAAAGTCCGGAGGCCAGGAGGGCGCAGGCGGCAGGGAGGAGCCCGCCAAGATGCGAATCATGCAAATGGACGGCGTGGACGATTCCATCACGGAATTTCGCATCATTGGGGGCGACGGCAACCTGTCGACGGCTCAGTTTACGGGGCAGGTGAAGTGCGAGCGGTGCCAGTGCACGTACCGCAACTACGACTCCTTCCAGCGGCATCTGCCCAACTGCGAGCAGATGTCCGCCAGCGAATCGGAGTCGGAGCATGCCCACGCCCACGCCCAGCAGCTGAGCGCCGAGAGCCTGAACGAGCTGCAGAAACAGGCCCTGGCCGCTGCCACGCTGGGAAATGTGGGGGGACTCAACTACCTGCAGACGACGTCCTTTCCGCAGGTCCAGAGTCTGGGCTCCCTGGGCCAGTTCGGACTCCAGGGACTGCAGCAGCTTCAGCTGCAGCCGCAGTCGCTGGGCAACGGCTTCTTCCTGTCGTCGCAGCCGACGAACCACCAGGCGACGGGCAACGGAACGGACGAGCTGCAAATCTATGCCAACTCCCTGCAAAGTCTGGCCGCCAATCTGGGCGGTGGCTTCACCCTGTCGCAGCCCCAGCAGCAGCAGCCACAGCTCATTGCGGTGTCCACCAATCCGGATGGCACACAGCAGTTCATCCAGCTGCCGCAGGCGACAACGGCACCGGCGGCCACCTACCAGACACTGCAGGCGACCAATTCGGACAAGAAGATTGTCCTGCCGCTGAATGGCGCTGGCAAACCGCTCAAAACGGTGGCCACCAAGGCCGGACAGCAAGCGACGGCAGCGGCCAAGCAAAAGCAACTCAAATCCGGCGCTGGCCATCACCAGGTGAAGCCCATTCAGGCCAAGTTGCAGCCACAGCCGCAGCACCACCAACTGCACCATCAGCACCAGGTGCATCAGCATCACCCACAGCAACAGCAGCAGCAGCAGCATCATCAGGGCATAACGGTGACCAGCAACGGACAGCTGCTGGGGCAGGGCATGCTGCAGCCGCAGCTGCTGTTCCAGAGCAACGCCCAGCAGCAGCATCCGCAGCTGATCCTGCCGCAGCACACACAGCCACAGAACATCATTTCGTTCGTGACGGGCGACGGCAGCCAGGGCCAGCCGCTGCAGTACATCTCGATACCGACAACGAACGACTACAAGCCACAGCCCCAGGCGGCGCCCACATTCCTGACGGCCGCACCTGGTGGAGGGGCCACCACCACCTACCTGCAAACAGATGCCAGCGGCAATCTCGTGCTGACGACGGCGCCCTCCAATTCGGGTCTGCAGATGCTGCAAGCGCAGCCGCAGGTGATTGGAACCCTCATCCAGCCGCAGACACTGCAACTGGCCACCACATCGGCGGGTGGGGATCCGACCGGTGGCATTCAGAACGGATCGAATGTGCAGCAGCCGCTGATACTCGGCGGAGCCACAGGCGGCGGTGCGACGGGCCTGGAGTTTGCCACCGGGGGACCGCAGGTCATCCTGGCCACGCAGCCCATGTACTACGGCCTGGAGACGATTGTCCAGAACACGGTGATGTCCTCGCAACAGTTTGTGTCGACGGCCATGCCGGGAGTGCTCAGCCAGAATGCCAGCTTCTCGGCCACCACCACGCAGGTGTTCCAGGCGAGCAAAATCGAACCGATTGTCGATCTGCCCGCCGGCTATGTGGTGCTCAACAATACGTCCGATGGCAGCGGTGCGGGTGCCACATTCCTGAATGCCGCCAGTGTGCTGCAGCAGCAACAGCAGCAGCAGAGCCAGGAAGAGATGCTTCAGAATGCCAACTTTCAGTTCCAGACGGTGCCACAGACATCCTCGGCTGCGGAGTACTCTTCTGCCCCGCTGGTGGTCACCGCCAAGATTCCACCCGTGACGCAGATGAAGCGAACAGCGAATGCAAAGGCCAACAACATCTCCGGTGGTGGGGGAGTGGGAAAGGTGCCGCCACAGCCGCAGGTCGTGAACAAGGTGCTGCCCACCAGCATAGCCACACAGCAGGCACAGCAGCAGCAGCAGCAGCAGCAGCAGCTGAAGAATGCAGCAGCAGTGGCAGCAGCAGCAGGGAAGCAGCAGCAACAGGGGCAAATGAAGAGCAAGGCCACGGCGGGATCCACATGCGGAGCACCGCCCAGCATTGCCTCAAAGCCGCTGCAGAAGAAAACGAATCTGATACGACCCATCCATAAGCTGGAGGTGAAGCCAAAGCTGATGAAACCCACGCCCAAGCAACAACAGCAGCAGCAACAGCAACAGTCGATGCCTGTCATGCAACAGCAACAGCAACATACACAGGTGCAGCATCCGCCTGTGATTAGCCAAGTGCCCGCCAAGGTAACAATCATCCAACAGCAGCAGCATCAGCAGCAACAGCAGCGACAACAGCAGCCGCAACAGCTGATACGGCAGCAGCAACCTCAGCAGCAGCAACAGCAACAGCAACAACTGATGCAGCAGCAGCAGCAGATACTCATCCAACAACAGCCACAGCAAGCCCAGCCAGCGATGCCCATCATCACCATTGCAGAGGCGCCACCAACAATGTCCGCGCAGTTTGTGATGGAAACCCAAGTGCTCGAGCAGCAGCAGCAACAGCAGCAGCAGCCGGAGATGATCAATCGATTGCAGCACTTTGCTGGTAGCAGCTCCCTGCCCACCAATGTGGTGAATCCTTTGCAGCTGCAGGCGACGCCCTGCAGCAGCATCACAATGACGAGCACGAGCACCACCAGCACCACGACCAGCATTAACTGTCGACCCACAAACCGCGTGCTGCCCATGCAGCAGCGGCAGGAGCCAGCGCCGCTACCGAATGAGCCCGTCGTGTCATCGCCGACGCCGCCCAAGCCGCTCGTGGAGCAGCAGGTGAGCCTGCAGATCTCCAGTGGCAGCGTCTCCAAGTGCTATGCCCAGAAGGCGGCAGCCTCGCCATCGCCTCTGCCGTCGCCTGTGTACGAGGCAGAGCTGAAGGCAGCCGCTGCAATGGAGAGCATCGCTCTGACCTCAATGGCCACCATCATGGAGGAGGAGGGCGATGAGGAGGATGAGGAGGAAGAGGAGCAGCAGCAGCCCACAGAGTCCATCTACATGGAGGGACTGTACGAGAAGCAGCAGCCGGAGGTGAAGAGCGAGGTGCTGCTCATCCAGCAGCAGCAGCAACAGCAGCACCAGCACCAAATGGACCACCAGATGGTGAGCAATGGCTATCTGCTGGAGAAGCATCGCAGCTACCAAGGGGCATCGGTGGTGCCAATGGACACGGACAATCCCTACGAGGATGAGGAACTCGACGAGGATGACGACGAGGACGATGACTTCAGCCTGAAGATGGCCACATCCGCGTGCAACGATCACGAGATGTCGGACAGCGAGGAGCCGGCTGTGAAGGAGAAGATCAGCAAGATTCTGGACAACCTCACGAACGACGACTGTGCCGATTCGATGGCCACCGCCACGACGGCCGATGTGGAGGCCACAGCCGCCGGCTACCAGCAGATGGTCGAGGATGTCCTGGCCACCACTGCAGCTGCGTCCGCGGCACCTTCCTCTTCGTCTGCCTTTGAGGCCACGGCTGAGGAAACGGCTGCCGTGGAGGCAGCCGCCACCTACATCAATGAAATGGCCGAGGCCCATGTCCTGGAACTGAAGGAGCTGCAAAATGGCGTCGAACTGGAGCTCAAGAAGCATCAGCAGCAGCAGGAGCAGCTGCACCAGGAGACGTCGACGAAGCAGCAGCAGCACCAGCAGGAGGAAGAGCAGGAAGCAGCCACCTCCGTGGCCATGGAGGTGCCCACAGCAGCGGCCCCAGAACCGCCGCCTCCGATGCGCGAGCCGAAGAAGATCAGCGGACCACATTTGCTGTTCGAGATCCAGAGCGAGGACGGCTTCACGTACAAGTCCAGCTCCATCGCGGAGATCTGGGAGAAGGTCTTCGAGGCGGTGCAGGTGGCCAGGCGTGCGCACGGCCTGACGCCGCTGCCCGAGGGACCGCTGGCCGATATGGGCGGCATCCAGATGATTGGACTGAAGACGAATGCCCTCAAGTACCTCATCGAGCAGCTGCCGGGTGTGGAGAAGTGCTCCAAGTACACGCCCAAGTACCACAAGCGCAACGGCAATGTGTCGACGGCGGCAAGTGCCGGTGGTCACGTTGCCACCGGCAGCAGTGGCTGCAGTGCAGCAGCGCTGGCAGCCGCTGGTGGCGATGCTCAGGCGTTGCTGGACTATGGCTCCGATCAGGATGAGCTGCAGGAGAATGCCTACGATTGTGCGCGCTGTGAGCCGTATGCGAGTCGATCCGAATACGACATGTTCAGCTGGCTGGCCTCCCGGCACCGCAAGCAGCCCATTCAGGTGTTTGTGCAGCCCTCGGACAACGAGCTGGTGCCAAGGTAAGTCCCTGCCCAGTCGCCCCCATGGCAACTCTGATTGATTTTGGATGTGAATTTGCATTTGCATTTGCAGAAGAGGAACGGGCAGCAATCTACCCATGGCCATGAAGTACCGAACTCTGAAGGAGACCTACAAGGATTATGTGGGCGTGTTCCGTTCCCATATCCATGGACGTGGTCTCTACTGCACCAAGGACATTGAAGCGGGTAAGTGGCTCATGGATGGCCCTTTTCGAAAGGTGGAATAATTTCCTATTTTATTTTCCGTACAGGTGAAATGGTCATTGAATACGCTGGCGAGCTGATACGCTCCACGCTGACGGACAAGAGGGAGCGTTACTACGATAGTCGCGGCATCGGTTGCTACATGTTCAAGATCGATGACAATCTGGTGGTGGATGCCACCATGCGTGGCAATGCGGCGCGTTTTATCAATCACTCGTGTGAGGTGAGTAGCCACATTTCATATTGTTAATATATATATATTTTACATTAATTTAAACATTGATTTTACAGCCGAATTGCTACTCAAAGGTCGTCGATATACTGGGACATAAGCACATCATTATCTTTGCGTTGCGGCGCATTGTGCAGGGCGAGGAGCTGACGTACGATTACAAGTTCCCCTTTGAGGATGAGAAGATACCCTGCTCGTGCGGCTCCAAGCGATGTCGCAAGTACTTAAATTAGGGCCCAACCCCCTCCCTACACGCATACATACATATATACAAATGCATATATACATATTACTCAGTATCGGAGACAACGGAACATGAAACATGAAAGAAAAACAACAAACAAAAAACAAAACAAAAACTCGTAGTTAACGGTTATTTGCGATCTATGTTTGATCTATCGTGATATACTTTTCGTTTTATACAACAACCACACCCCCCACAACCCCGCGCCACCCCACATGAAAAAGTCTTAAGTAAATGTAAGAGTTAAACAGTTGATATTATTATATATCCTAATATATATATATTATATATAATCTATTACTATATATACACACACATACACACACATACATGAATATCTGCAGCAGCAGCAACGAATGCAACATACATAGGAATCCAACAACAACAACAATAATAATATCCAACACTCCCCACAAAACAAGAACTCGATGATGTCAGTATTCAAGGGGGAGTAATAATTTAAATTAGATATTATAATTATATATATATGCCTATAGTATAGGATTAGGGAGAGCCCTACCCACCACACACACACACACAGACACACCACACACACCACACACCAATAAGCATAGGCAGGGCTGGGGCAGCTCATGAAATTAGATGACAATTTGTGGGACGTTTACTTACAGGGGCTTTGTGTTAGAATTTGTACATATAAATTGCATACGAATTATAAATATTAAAAAATATTATATATATCTACATCTATATAGAAATATTGATATAAGAATTGAACTAACAATTAAGGATACAAAATATACAACAAAATGTATAACCAGATTATGATCTGAAAGTTGAGGAAGTTGGAGGAAGCAAAGCAAAAGCAAAGCAACTATTTTATGTCGAGCCTCTGCGTATTTATGTTTTGTTAACAATTGTCAATACTAATGTAACTAATTGATTGATTGATTGGGACCACAGATAGTAAACCCGCTTCACTCGATATAGGGAGATAAAATATGTATGTAGTATATAGAAACCAAGCATCACCCCCTTTGAAATTATTCGAAACAACCCAAACAGACAGACAAACATTTTTAATTGTATTTTTTTAAATTGTATATTTATTCATTTATATGTATATGTAATTCTACTCGTATATTTTTTGTGTATGTAAAATCCGGAATCCGTGTAAATTGTTTAGCCGTACCCGTACGTTTTCTTTGTTCGAAAATTATTTTTAAATTTGCGGTCCTAGCGAGAGGAGCTGAGCCTCCTCACTTATATTCTAAATAGATTTTTTATAGCATTAGTCCGCTCTGGTATTTGTCGCGCATATATATATATATTTATATTGTATAATCTTGTTAAGGCGAAGCGAACGAACGAACGGATGGATGAATGGATGGATGGATTGGATTGGATCGATCAATGAGCAAAAGGAGGAGTCAGTCGTCGGCGGACAGGCAAAAGTTCCATAGCATTTTTTTGGCAGCCATTCAAGACGCGCGCGCACTTTTTGCACGCTGTCGAGGAATTTTATATTTTTATTCCCTAAAGAAAAAAGTTTAATAAACTACAGATTAAAATTCAAACACACACAACAAACGTTCTTTAATCCCAATAGAAAATATACGACGACGAGTATTAGTATTAAGAGCATCAAGGGCTAACACCACCGTCCTGTTCGATGCGCTGCTTGGCCTCCTTGGCGGCACAGAGGGCCTTCAGGGCCGCCTTCTTGGTCTTTGCGTGGTCGGTGCGTGCATCCTTCAGCTGGCGGAGCAGTACGCCCACCCGGTTCTGGGCCGCCTCCAGCAGTGCGCCTTTCTCGACCAGCGACTGCTGCCAGACCATGTTCGTCTGTTCGGAGCTCTCCTTGCTCTCTCTGACCACCTTGAGCGTGGCCAGCAGCATCTTCAGCTCCGTCTGCGCCTGCTGGTACTGCTTCAGGGCCAACTGGGCATTGGCATCGGCCGAGAGCAGCTCCTGGGACTCCTCCTGCACCACCAGCTCGGCCTCGCGCACCTCCGCCTCGAGCTGCTCGAGGATTTGGCTCTTGCCCGCTAGAACTGCCTCGGCAGCCATCGCTGCCGACATTGCTTTGTCCGCGTACTCGTTCTTGATCTTGTCCGAGGCCACCTTCACCGCCGAGGCCATGTCATCGTTTGCCTTCTTCGCCTCCTTGGCTGCTTGTACCGCAATGCCCGAGGATCGTTGCTTGGCGTTGCCTTGTTTCTGATTGCGGCCTGATGCCTGCCGCTGCCCTTGCTCCCCCCTCTGCTGGCTGTCCTCCTGCGGGTTGTCGGGATTGCAGCCATTCCCGCCGCCACCGCCGACACCCCTCGTCGAGTCATCCGTTCCACCGCCATCGTAGGGCAGCAGCCGCTTGCTGCGTGTCCGGAAACGCGAGTCGCCGTAATATCCCGTGGCCTCTGCTGTCAGACAGATGAGTGCGATGAGAAGTCCGAATATCAAAAATTCTATTCGCATTTTCGAGCATTTTTCCCACAGCTGAATAATATGCCAGATGAAATGTCAAATGAACAAAGGCAAACGCCAGTATTCGGTTGGAAGCAACAAACATCAGAGCAAAGCAAAGCAGCCCAGGCCTTGGACGTTTGGACAGTGCACGGATCTCGAACTTGAATTGAATTGAAAAATGAATTATACCAAAGCGGTGCTCACCTGCCTTGTGCTTCTGCATGGAATCTTCGGACTGGAGTCCATCTACCAGTACGGCGATGCTGCCCAGCTGGATGAACGGGACAGCGGGCCGTTCCTCTCCAAACTGTACATGGATTCGGGCGAGGCGGCGGCGGTGGCGGCGGCGGCGGCGGGTGGTGGGGGCGAGGCGAGTTGCGGTAACGAATCTCCGAAGGGGAAGCAATGCGGCAACTTTGACAAGGGCAATCCCAAGTCCAAGGCGTCCAACATCGCCCAGAAGGCCGCGCAAGAAGCAAAGGCAGCCAGCGATTCCCAAATGGCAGCAGCCGAGGCAGCGGCCACTCAGGTCAAATCGGAGCTGGCCGAGAGAGCAGCACAGTCGGCCCGTGCAGCCGAAGCAGCGCTCGCGGGCAAGCAGCAGATTGTCGAGCAGTTGGAGCAGGAGTTGGCCGAGGCGGAGGCCGTCGTCACTGAGGTGACGTCCTCGCTGCAGAACACCCAGGCCAACAACATTGCCGCAGCAGCTGCGGCCGCCGACTCGCAGACTCAGGTGGAGCATATTAAGCTTCTGCTGCAAGCCGCCACATCAAATCTGGCCAATATTGAGGGCGTGTCCCAGGGCGCACAGACGGAGCTGTCGGAGAAGACCCAACTGCTAGAAGCGGCCAAGAACCGGGTCCAGAGTCTCAACAAGCAGATGACGGAAGCCAAGTCGGACTTTGAGAAGACCAAGCAGGCAGCATACAAAGCGGCCTGTGCCGCCGTCGAGGCCAAAAAGAAGGCGCAAAGGATGCGACGAATGGCCGCCTACCGGCAGTGGATGATCGGGCAGCCAGGAAAGTACCCCCGAGGAGGGGCCAAGATGTAGACGGGGCTCACGTGGTTCAGCCATTTATATATTTTCTTAGTTTGTGTTTTGTTAAGCCCCATTTCATTTTTATATTTTGGTAAAACAATAAAATAAAAATTTAAAAAAAATAATAAAAATTTAACTTTGTATTTGATGACCGCCAAACTCCATTTAGCGCAGAAAAAATACCGAAATTCTTCGGGATATAAAAGTATATTTAATCTGGTTAGTTTCGGTATATTTCTGAGGGGTCACACTGAACAGCTGTTTATTGTTATAAAATCATTGCCGGCAATTTGTTTTCGCGATTTTGTTGCATTTCTATATTAAAAGTAATGACTAGACAATGCTAATGCGTAGAATTAAGCTACTTAACTGTCTGGGCGCACGCTACAGCAGCTTGCACTACGTGACGACGCCAATTTTCTATGTAAACGCAGGTGAGCTCGGGTTCGGTGATTTTGTTGCTTCTGTAAGTAAAGTTGGACCCCTTTTTAGCACCACACATTGGCCACCTGTACTCGGCGGTGATAGCCGATGCCCACTGTCGCTACCAGAAGCTACGGCATCCTGCCATTGATGTCCGGCTGTGCACGGGCACCGACGAGCATGGGACCAAGATCCAGCAGGCGGCAGCCAGCCACAAGGTGCCCGTGGATCAGTACTGCCGGGAGATATCGTCCCGCTACCGGGAGGTCTTCCAGGCGGCGCACATACAGAATCACGACTTCATACGCACCACGGAGGAGCGGCACAAGCAGGCCGTGGCCCAGTTCTGGGTAGGATGGGGCCAGGGGATAGTGGAGATTCCTGTGACATATTTTCATTCTGAGTTCTGCTTCCACAGCGCACGCTGCACTCGCGGGGACACATCTACTCGGCTGCCTACAGTGGCTGGTACTGTGTGTCCGATGAAGTCTTCCTCACCGACTCCCAACTGCGTCTGGACGAGGCCAGCGGCACGCGCTACTCCCTAGAGTCGGGCCATCCCGTGGAGTGGACGGAGGAGACCAACTACATGTTCCGCCTCTCGCAGTTCCAGGACGATGTCCGGCACTGGGTCAAGCAGGAGGCGCGCATACGGCCGGCCAAGTTCGAGAAGATTCTTTTGGACACGCTCAGTGAACCGCTGCCGGATGTGTCCGTGTCGCGGCCCTCCAACCGCGTCCACTGGGCCATACCCGTGCCGGGGGATGACTCGCAAACGGTGTACGTTTGGCTAGATGCGCTGGTCAACTACCTCAGCTCCTTGGGATATCCCAATGAGAAGGTAAAATCAAGCTTATACGCTGAATTATAATCCACCTATTGAATGTTTCCTTTCTCATTGCAGTTTCTGACTCACTGGCCGCCTGCCCAGCAGGTGATTGGCAAGGACATACTCAAGTTCCATGGCATTTACTGGCCCGCATTTCTGCTGGCCGCTGGCCTACAGCCGCCGCAGCAGCTGTACGTGCACTCGCACTGGACCGTCGACGGTCAGAAGATGTCCAAGAGCAAGCACAATGTGGTGGATCCCGTACAGGCCGCCCAGCAGTACACCATGGAGGGGCTGCGCTACTTTCTGCTGCGCGAGGGCGTCGCCCACAGCGATGGCAGTGAGTGAAGCTACCAACTAAGTTCAGTGGCCGACAACAAACCGCGAAATCCTTTTGATGTCTGTGGCTTGTTCACTTTGTGGCTTGCCATTCAGCGGGCGCCTGTCCCTTAAGGGTGGATACTGAGGGGATTCGAATAGTTTTTCCATCAAATCACCAGCCAAAACTGTTGAGGTTGAGGTTTCCTGTGTGCCCGTGTCCTGCGCCTGTGTGCTGCATACATATGTGAGTGACCATCTGTCGTCGTTCCGTTTACCTTTGCTTTAATTTGCATTTCAATTTTATGCCCGACTCCACACAAACTAAGGGGAAAAGTTTTTGGTCTGCTGCCGAAACTGACTTTTGTTTATTTGCCTTGAAAGTTTCTCTCGTTTCCTGGGAAGAAAACTTCCCAGTGATTTGCATAGGAGTAGGGGAACCACAACCCGAAGCAGTGGTCTCGTTTCGTAGGGGAAAGCCGGCAATTGTCTGACGGATATGATTAGAATCTGCCATCAATCAGGTTCGTGTGAATAGGGGTTCGGGGTTCAGGGTTCAGGGGTACGGACTTGCCATTCAGGACTCTTTCGTAAGCAATTAACACACTTCGATGGCCAGAGACTGATTTGTGGGGAGTGTCACCACTTTTAGATGCGTTTTGATTGATTCTCCCACCCCATCCCATCCCATGCCATCGTTTTTCGGTTTTCAATTTACATAACTTGTTATCGCCCTCCCCTTCGGTGAGGCTTCCACCCGTGCCAGCCAGGTCTCAAAATTTAATTTTCAATTATTGCTGACTTTGCTTTTTCGGTGGATTTCCCAGGCAGACAGCAGCAGCTTTTCCTGTTTTCCTTTATTCAATTTGCGCTTGTTCATGAATTTTTTTGTTGTGTTTCTTTTTTTTTATGGCCCGCTGCTTTGCGGCTAATTTAATTGAATTTTTATTGCATTTGACGCTGCAAATTAAAACACGAAAAAAAAACCGAGAATGTGCTGCAGTGCGTCAGCGCCGCCGCCTGATTAAATTACGAATGTTTTGAGCTCGCATTTTGCATATTTTTGGGACCCATAAATGATTTATGACAGATAAATTTTCTTTAATTCAAGCAGATGGGCCATGTCCATTAGGTGCAGTTCCCCACTCTAAATCCGATTTGTGGCTGGTTGCTTCGGGTGATGGGGAGGAGGAGGGGTGTAAGGTTGCTTTCATAACGCGTTGGGAGAACATTCTTAAACGCTCAAACACTTTTCATTAGCAACAACCAGCGGAAGTTCCGCTTAGTGGAGAGAATGTGCTCGACATAGAAATTGCATTTCGAATCTGATGCAATAACAGCTGCGGGTACAGGAGACCAAAGACCAGCACCAAGACCAAGTGCTGCTGAAGGACCTGCGTCATCTGTCTAGAAAAAGTTTTACAGCAAATGCAAATAAGTGAAGGAGGCGGCAGGCCCTCTGGCAAAGGCAACTGTACGCTGATGCAATCAGCTTCCTTGGGGCGTTACTCAATTTATAAATTTGAATACTTAAACTTGTCGCTGGAGAATGCTGTTCCTTCAAGTACGGCGGCGGCTCCTTCTCTGAGCTGAAGGTCGGACAAGTTTTGTGTGACAGCTGACAACGCGAAAAGAATTCTGCGAATCTATCAGAAGTCCATTATTGGTACGTGCTTCGCTGTACCCGGTTTGTGTAGCCTCCAGTGTGAATCTTTCGTTGTTGGATCTAATGGTTATTCTTGAATAAACGTTTCCATAATCCTCCAAGGCGCTGCCTATCCTTCAACTTGCATCTTCTTGTGATTCTTTCTTATGCTGCTCATCCTGCTTCAAGTTTACTTGGGCATGCTCCGCCCCCGTCTAATCCTGTTACAGTGTGTCGACAAGAAATTATTGTTTGTCACATAAAACATGCTCGTACGACCCGACCTGTGCTCGGCGGCTAATTTGCCTGACACCTCCGACTGGCTGTCTCCGATTGCAGCAAGGCTGGTTAAATATTTGATGGGAAAGTGTTGCCTTTCCCCGACCCCTTTCAGTAAACATGCTCTGCTGCTCTCCAGTTAAAGCCAAAGTTAGCTTGAAAAATATATAAGCAAAGAGTGGGAAAAATTGTGTCAAAGTTCTGCAGGGCAAATGGCAAAAAGTGGAACAGCAACGGGAAAGCGACAAGTTATTGAGGTTATTTAAGGTGCAGCCAAGAGGCAACCGGCAACCGGCTACATCTAGAGTGCAACTCGTGGGGCACGTAAAAAAGTATTATTTATATTAGGGCTAGCAAGTGCAGCAGCATTTGTCTGTGTCTCTGTGTCTGTTTCTGTGTCTGTGGCCGGTCGGGCCTCCTTCCCTGTCACGTGTTCCATGTGCAGAATGTGCTTAAAGTTTTGTTGCAAGTGTTGTATGTACATGTGTACAGAGTTCCCCCCCTCCCGGTGTTTATTGCACATGCCCGGAACTTTTGCTTTTTTGCAATTTGTAGCTGCTCACGTAAGCAGTTAAAAGTTGGCAGGACTTAAGCGCCAGCGAGGGGTCCATGTCGATGTCGGTCTCGGACAGGTAACGCCACATACAACATACAACACGTGTTGCGGAGGAGCCTCTTCCCAAACAATTTCATTAGAAGGCAATACTAGATTGGGTTGCGGCGGGGCAGGCATTGTAGACGGGCGGGCGCATGGTAGCTGCTAATAAACTTTGATGCATTTCTACATTTTCAATGATTTACAGCCGACGGGCAGGCCAGGCATCAAAATTCAATGCATTCAAAATGAAAAGCTGGAGCTGCTGCTCCTGCTCCTGCCCTTCCAATCGCTTCAGTTAACTCAATATGAAATTCAATGACTTTGCAAAGAGTGCAGTGCCTGTCGGATCAAGAGAGAGAGTCCCAAACGACCCAAAGGATATCCTATAGTAAATGAGAAACATAGGCAGCAGATCAAATACAAATGAATGCCATATTAATATTTGGAAAATATCTATTAAATCACATTAAAGTACCCTTGAAGAGCTCTTCGTACCCCAGGTATCCCCCAGGTCTCATACATCTCTCAGTGCCATTCTGTCGTAGCTGCTGCTTGACATGAATTTGATTTCAGAAACTACAGTCGTCTGTGCATGTGGAACTCAATCCGACGCCCATTCACTTGAATTTTAGCTGACTTTTGCCTGATTCACTTCAGGTGGCACTCGTAAAACTTTGCTCTCTCTTTGTCCCTCCCTATTTTGCTTCTTGTTGCGCAACAATTGCATTAATGATGGCGGCAACAGTTTTGGCAGTTGCCGTACCCCCCGTGGAGAAACTCTCGCTCCATTGCGAGTTTGGAAAGTTCATAGAACTCCTAATGAAATTCCCCACAACGAATTCTGTTTGCTGTGGAAATTATGAACGCTTCGGTTTTTGGGGGCAAGTTTTAATTTGATTGAAAAACCGCCAATCAAAATTGTCAGAATTTCGAAATAGCCATAATTGCTTGCCAGCAGCAATTAGCCGATTATTGTCTCTGGACGGGTATAGTTTTAATTACCAAATGGCTGCAGATGCAGCTGCATTTTGTGGCTCCCATTTATGGATGGCTGGGACTGGGACTGGAGCTTCGTCTGCTGCTATCATCAAATCCGAAATTGTTGGTTGGGAATTTCATTTTCATAGGTAGCACAATTTTAATTAACTACTCGACGCATATCAATGGCCCTGCTGGAGTTTAAATAATTTTCGGTTTGGTTACCATGAGCCATGTCCATGTCCTTGAAGCAGTGGATTATTAGTTTTTTGTGCCAAGCCAAAGGGCTATTGGAATTGTGCTAGAGTTCCATGAAGCTCGAAATAAATTCAATCGATCTCCTTGAAGCAGTTCCCAGCAGTTCTCAGAACAAAGAACCCTTGAAATGGCTAATGTTTGATTAAATGAGAGCAACTAGGGTTGCCCTTAAGGCACCACCATCACCAACATCATCGTCATCATATTATAAGAGCAAGCCCTCACCAGTCCCAGTTTTCAATGCTTTTCCCTTTACACGCTCCTTCCTTTCAATTCAATTTCCCTGGAACCAAGTAGCAGCTAAGATTTTGCAACTACGAGCATTAGCGAAGCTTAAACCCTTTCATGCGCAGCTTCTCGCCCACAAAGCCAGCCACCTGCAACATTTGTAGCAGATTTAGCGGGAAATAGGGAAAATAAGGAAAAGGGAGATACTTTTCCAGCTTGTTGCTGCTGATGATGTTGTTGTTAAGTTATTCGGATTTTAGATTTTATCCCCACGGCGGACACGGAGGGCACGGAGCAGCCTTTGACTGCGAGTCTCTGGTGGGTTCTCCCAGGCCCCTTAATGGGCGAATTTGTAAGCATTTCGTGTAGAACTTAAATGGAAGATGAAAATATCACCCATACGACTAGTGTGCTCCGCTTTGAGTAGGGTTTTGTTTTTGTTTGTTTGTTTTGTTTTGGGGTCAACAGCAGTGATAATGCGAGTAGATCTGATTTCATTCCTCGCATTCATTCAGAGACAGCAGAAAGCAGTTCCTGACAAGTAGTTTCTCCTGGTCTCTGATTTCTGATTCCCATTTCAGACTACAGCCACGTGAAGGCACTGCGCATCCTCAACTCGGAGCTGGCGGACACTTTGGGCAATCTGTTATCGCGTGCCTGTGCCAAGTCGCTGAATCCCCGCCAAGTGTATCCCCAGCCGCATGCCGAGCACTTGGCGGATCTGCTCCAGAATGTGGATGCGGCCAAGCGTCTGCGGGACACGCTGCTACAGCTGTCAGGTAAACCTCGACAGCTTCCTTGTCATTTTAATATTTAAGCAGCCACCATCCTCGAGGCTTGTGGCTGAAGTTTGCTGCTGAAGTGCCTGCCTCGAGATGCTTTATAATCTGCATTTGCATCCGCATCCGCATCCCCATCTGCTTGGCACTCTTCCGGCCAATCACTAAGCAGCAAGTGCACTCGAGAGTGTGGCCAAGCAAGCCATCCAAAGAGCCTGAGAGCTCAAAGTGAAGCCATCATTTTGTATATTGTATTCTGTATTCCGTACTCTGCATTCTGCATTCTGTATTCTGTTCGCTTTTGCAGAACGATGCGAGGCGCATTATGAGTGCAATCACTTCCACTTGGTGGCCGACACGACGATGGCTGCTCTGCATGCGGCCAACAATTTCTTTGAGAGTGCCAGGCCCTGGGAGCTAAAGGGCGGTGCCGAAGGCGCCAACGAGCCCCGACTGGCGACCATAATCGCCATGACAATGGACGCGCTGCGGCTCTGCGGCATTGTGCTCCAGCCCATAATTCCTCAGCTGGCCACACGACTGCTCGATAAGCTCAGCGTGCCAGTGTCCCAGCGCGGTTGGGATTGTTTGAACGAGAACTTTGCCAGGGACTCCAGCGGTAACAGCACGAGGAGTCGTCATCAGTTGGATGGGCAGAGTAGTGCGATGCTTTTCCAGCGCATTATGGAGGAGAAGGATAAGTCCGTTCAGCAGAAGCCACAGCCGCAGCCACAGTCGCCTCAAGCCAAGCAAAGCAAATCGAAAAAGGAGCGCCTCAAGGCGGCCATCAGCAACACCACGACAACGACAACGACAACGTCCTGAAGTGGCCGTAATAAACCAAGTCCCTGAGTCAACCTACAAACCACTTGCCTTGCCGTATTTATTCATAGCACTGGGTCTAATAAGTGGCCCAAGTGGCCACAAATCACAATTCCGTTCGGCTGGGGCACTCTTCCTCCTGCGACACTGATGCGAGTCTCATTAAAACCCACTTAATTATGTGCAGGAAGGAGCTCAGTCCCGTCAGCAGCCTCTCGCCGACTGCTGACTGCCGGCTGCCAGCTCATATTCGTTGGATTTTTCATAATTTATTACACGCAATTGAAGTCAGTATCAGGTGCCATACCCATTGCCGGTATGGGACGTAATTTATGGCCTGCAATCGGCATCCAAACTTCTTACTCAAGTTTTTGGGGGCCAAAGTTTATTTGTTAATTTATTTTAATTTCCACAGAAAAAGTCGAAACAGCCAAAAGCCCAGACCCAGGCCCCGCCAGAGTGTAATCAAAATAAATGGCAAAAGTTGCTCTCAATCTAAGTGGAAATGCATGTTGCGATGCGAGGGGCAGCAGGGGGAAGAAGGAGCAATGGAAGGACGCGAAGCAGGAGCAGGGACTCAAGTGCAACCATTAGAGACAAGTGCTGGCCCTGGCCCTGGCCCCACAGCCAGACAAAGCTGATTAGATTACTTGTAAGCCAATGGCCGCCGACTCAAGGATTGCCTTTGCTCTCTCTCGAGAAAAGCGTGAAAGATTTTCACTCACGCAATAAGTAACGGTTTAATTAGGATTTGCTCCAACTGCAACCATCAATCAAGTCTCAGCCGCAGCCAGAGAGTCAAAAGTTTTTGCCTTAACTTTCTGCAAAGTGCACTTGATTGCGCGCGTTAATGGCCTGATGGGCCAGTCGCCGCCAGTCAGCTGCAGGTAAACCGCAATTTACCTGGATGCTGGCATAGTGCGCTCCAACACTCTGCTGCCAGAGCATTTCCCATGGGGGAGTCTGGCAATTAGCCAGCCAAAAAGTGCGGGCTTTGGGCCCAGTTAACTTGCAATTTGCAGTGCGACCTGCAGCAGAGTCCCCGTCCATGATGATGTTGCCTATTGCCTATTGCCTATGTTGATGCAGACCCTTTAGTGGTTGCCTGAAAAGCATTGCGAGAACTGACAGACCAAAGGAGATCATTTAGGAAGGGGGGAAATTTAATTTGAGAGCAAATTTGTTCTTGCAAAGCTTCCAAATGTAAGCCAAACAATGGGCATGGCAAGGTATCAAATGTACTTGAAACTGGCAGAGTATTGGGTTGCACTTGTGAGGAGTATACATATGTATATGTATGTAAGCATGTGCATTCTGATTTCAGAACAATTAGGGAATTGGCACACACTTGAACCAGTTGTACTCCAATACTCCAACCCAATTCGAATAAAAGCAAATAAATTGGAAGAAACTTTAAAATAAAGTTTCTTTCAATAGAGAGAATAATGAGGGGAAACTCAAGCTTACATATGCATGTATGTATGCATATCAAAATATATAACAAACTTCTTTAAGCAAATACTAAAGAAGTCGCCAACAATAGGGGCGAGTCAGCACGAAGTGAAGGAAAAGTTTGGATCAGGTTAGTGGTGGGTGGCTCTCCTCCTTCGATTTGTGGCTGCGTGGAATATAATATCAGACCTGTGGTAAATTAAATTTATATGGCAAGCAAATTAAGTTGACGTTAATGAGACACAGAACAGAACGGAACAGAGCACAGGAGGGAGCATAAACAAGCGCATTAACATGCTTGACTTGTAAAAAGTTGTTAAGTTTGCATTCAAAATGAAATTATGCAGGTCTGCCACGCAGACTCCTGCTCCTCCTATGGACGGGCTCCAGAGGCAGGAGCAGGAGCAGGTAATAAGGTTAATGATTCAGTTTAAATGCTTAAACTTGAAGGAAAACCTTAAGTGGCTGTGGAGGATGCTGCCCGGCAGCCGTCGATGTTGCGGTGGCAGGAATAACGCTGTTGCACTTTGATTAATTACAAAAGTTGCTCGATGGCTGGCCTTGGCACCGCCTTTGTCCCCCACAGGGCCCGCACCGTGCACTGCCAATGCATAATTTAATTTTCCCGCAGCCACGTGGCACAATATTGTAAATGAATTAGCCCCTGTCCGAGGCTTGGATACCCGACCCTCACAACCACATGCACATTGTTGTCAATGTTGTGGGGTTGCAGCAAAATTTATTTGGCCAGGCACCTCCAGTTTGAAAATACTACTGGAAATATTTCAAAAAGTACAAGTAATCGTAGCTCATGAAGCGCGAGGAGAACGAATGAGCAGTGAGGATTGAGCAGTCCGTTGCGATTGTGTGGAGTGCAGCGCCGTCTTGATTGCTTAGCGCCACACTTCCGTATCTCCAGACTGCTTTAATATTCCAGCGGAGTAGTGCAAACATATATATCTCGGTTTCCTGATTAAACCCTCGCATGCTGCAGCTGTGGCAAGTCCAAACTTCTGAGCAGATGATACATAAGCTGCACTTGATGTTAAAAGCATATCAAATGTCAGGGCAGAGTTTGGTAATCGGATTTTGTGTGCAATATATGCAAATTCAAAAGCGGAATAATTCCAGTAAATACATTAATGTTGGCAAGTGTGCAAATTCCGTTTAACTAATTCATTCAGCCAACTGAAAAGGGTTTAACGAGAGCTGCCACCAACAAATGTTGTAGTTCCCCCCCAATTATACTCAGCAATTAAATATGAAAATTTAATTGAGCAAATATACGAACATGTTCTTGATTTAATTTCCACACAGAATTTTTGGTCGAGCATGGACAGACTTTGCAGACAGATTTTATTTGCCATTTCACTTTCTCAGTAATTTAGCGGAACTGAAACTGAGAACATGGCTGCTACATTTGTTGGGAAATATGTTAAGTAAACGAACCCTTGTCCCGCATTTGTGGATGCCATGCTGCTTCACATAATCTGTAATTAAATTGCACTAAAAAAATTCCCACCAAATCCGTAATCCTTTAACACAGACACACTCGCACACAGTGACGACGTGGAGGAGGACGACGAAGGAGGACTCCAACTATGTGAGTCGTTATCCCTTTTAATGAATTTTTTTTTGCTGGACTCTGGGACCGGCTTCGGCTCCAGCTTCGGCTACGAGTCCGGGTCCGGCCTCTGTTTTTCATTTTGCCGGGGCAGCAAAAGTTTATTTTGCTTTAACCCTCCCCGCTCCCTTGCACGAACCGAACCTTTTTCTGCGCCAAAGTAAATATTTTACTATGCCACTATTTAAAGCATACTTTCAGGCGGCTGTCTGCACAGCTGGAAAACCACAGCAGCTGCAGGCGGTGTGTGGCAGTGTGGCAGTTTGGCAGTGGCAACAGAGCGGCAAGGAGCAAGCAGAGCCAGCAAGCATACCGCTCCTTTGAAGCAACAGCCTGGCAGCCATTTTATTTTTGCAATATTTTTCAGGTCAAAATGTCGTAGAACTTTTATTAACTTGATGCCAAAACATGGCATCCCATTCCCATCCTCCACCCTCCCAACGATGTAGTTCTGTCTGCAGTTGTGTGTTGTGTGTTGGGCTTGTATCTAAACATTAAAAGTAGCTTAGAGCTGCTGTCGGTCGGTGGCCATAAGTGTTTGGTCCTCAAGTGGATAAGTTATATTGGCCCAGTCAACACCCGAATGCGCTTCAAGAGGCAAACATCTTTGCATACTAGCTAGGGATAGTTCCCCTTGATGCCTTGGTCAGCCAAGTGTGTCGGAGTAGAGACTTCATTTGGCCCATTTTATGGCCTGGAAATGGGGCTGATTTTTAAGTTTTGCCCCTCTGGCCCAGTGCCACACAGGGAGGTCCTCTAATTTCCCTTTTCACTTTTCACTGTGTGCAAAGTTTTCCCTTAAGTCTTGTGTGCTTTTGCCAGACTTTTCACAGCGTAATGAGCATAAGAATGCCCTGTGATGATGACGTTGATAGGTAGGACAAATTAATTTGCTGCACTTTTCCCTGACAATGCAGACTTGATGCGAAGGAAAAGCGCCAGACAAAGAGAAAATGAAAAACGTAATTTGAACGAAGACAAAGGCGTCGACAGCCAACGAATGGGAACAGGAAAATTAAATGCACCTTCAAACAAAAAAAAGTATCTTCGTGCCTCCGTCTGGGTATACATGTAGCCAGCCTGTCTGATGTTGCATGCAAATATTTGACAGCAAGTTAAATGGCGTCGCAGTGGAACTTTTGCTGCTGTTTCCGGCGCCTGTTAAGTGTCCTACAATCAGCGTTGCTAATGTTGTTTGCCCCCGCGCAAAACGGCACCCATAATCGCTGCCCTCAACGACGGCGCAGAGCTGGCAGTCCCCTGGGGAGGACAGGACCAGGACCCATCCTCGAGAGTAAGTAAGCCGTTTGTTATTTGCACAGCGGGACACCAGCAGCAGCGCCTTGGGCTGCCACTGGCTCTGGCTCTGGCTCTGACTCCTTTTACTGCTACTGCTCCTCTTCAGGATGCTTCTGTTTCCTGCATACCAATCATCATGCATATTAATGACTGTGAGCCCTGTGACCTGCCAGAGAACTCGTTCGTCATGCGGCCCATTTGACTTGCAAAACGATCAAATGAATCAACGATACTTGCAATTTCCGCGACGTCTCCTTGGGCAAGTGCTCCCCGGAATGCGGGAAATGAATCAGGAGGAGCAATGACAGCGGAAGTGGATGCAGCAGCCGCTTACACATGAAGCACTCAAAGAGCTCAAGTGACAGGCACAGCACAAAAGGCATCGCGAAGTGGAGGCAGCTGTAAGATGTCCCATGGATTTACCAATCGAAAGCTGAGGAAACGAGAGCGACACACAGTAGGGGGCACAAAGTATAATGGCTGAAAAACATCTCCGGGAACTCCGGGAAGATTAGCCAAAAAGTACGCCAATTGATAATTGATGGCGCGTTGCCATAACACATCAATCCACATGCCCCAGAGCACTGCACTCTTCGCGAGTAATCATTATCCCATGGCATTTTCATGCATTTGGCCACTAATGAAAGCCGCTCAGTGTTGCTGTCGAAAGGAAGCCAATTAAAAATGAAACACACAATGATAAAGATCTGTGACAACAAAAATCCACTCGACTTACTTCGCAAGTGCTCTGAAGGAGAGTCAAGGCAGACTCTCGAAATAAAGGAATTTCCGCCCGCCCCACTGCCACATGTTGAGCGGCTTTAAATGTTTTATTTTTCGTTTGTTTGTCTCTGATTTCCTTTTTGGGCGCTCTGATGATATAAGGGTCGGGGGCACTGGGCCGGAAATGAAATAAAAGAAGCAACAGCCAGACAAAAAGCTACAAAAAAAAAAGGGAAATGAAATAAGACAACTAAATAAAAATAAAATCAAAATACGTGCGGGGGCGTTGCGAGCATAAATCTCATCAATCAAATGGAATTGTGCGCATAAAGTTATCGGCTCAACTTACAGCAGATAACTCCACCCGACCACTGTCCCACCGAAACCCCCTTTTGCCTGTCTCTTCGTCTGTTGGGGCAATTTGAGTTTATTGTTTCAATCTGTTAAGGCAACCGCCCTTCCCCACCGCTCTGGAGTAAAGTGGACTGGAGGTGAAGTCCTCATAGCACTGAGCAGGGGAGAGCAGAGCTGCAGCTGTGCTGTCCTCGACTTGGTTGCTTTTAGCACTCAAATAGATGCACTGAGAGAAATAAATGAAAGGCTTCAAGTGCTGACCAATTTATGGTTTGTACGTAGTTGATACTTATAGCTCTTTGTATTGATCTTTTATCCCAGTTTTAAGTGTGAGATATATATTAAAAAAAATGCTTCAAAAAAGTCCAAAAATATTGAAAATTAAATATTTATTTTTGGAAATTTTCTTTGCGTATACTTTGCTATGCCGCATTAAACACAAATCGAGCCTGGGCCCGCGGGCCAGTTTTGATTGCGTGTCCTGGTCCTGGACATGGTTCTAGTCTCAGTCTTGGTCCTGCGTCTGATCTTGCTCCTGGTCATGGTTCTGCTTTTGGTTCTGGTTAGTTTTTGAGCTTTGTTTGTTTTTCCTTTTCTTTTCTTCCACACTCCGTTGCTGCCGCTGTTACCGCCGTTGCTGCTGCTGTTGTTGTTGTGGGGCTTTCCCGGGAAATCCGATTTATTTGCATTCGCTCTGAGTGCCTGCCCATCGCTCGTCTATTTCAGCACTTTGTTTGTATTTGCGTATGTTTTTGTTTTGTGGTTTTTTCCTGGTAGCTCCCTGCGGTTTGTTCTATATTAAAGGTGCAAAAGTTTCTATATTAAAGTTTCATTCGAAGCAGCGGCAGCATCAGGAGCAGCAGCAGCAGCACCAGCGGCAAATCTGTCCTTTAAGCGGGCCTAATTAAGTTGCCTAATTATTTATGGCTGTAACTGACTTCGGGCCACTTTACCGAGCAGGCTGAGCAAACAATGTCAAACAAACAGTTTGGCCCCCCGGCCATATTGATTAGGTGTGTAAATATGGCCAAGATGGCGGCGGATATTCCGCTTGTCGTGTTCTGTGTCAAGAGTGCTGCGACCCTGATGGGGCCTAATGGCTTGTGAAGTGCCGCACAGTGGCGCCGACTCAAAGGAATCTTCAGGTTGCTATTGATAATCATTTAATTTGCGGTATTAATCAGTTATGATAAGGGAATACACTCTGAGGAAGAATTTCTGTCTGTAATGCAATCGCCAAACTTTTCTTCTTAGTTTTATGTTTTTATGTTTTTGTTCCTTGACAAGTTGTTTTATTTAATTCTACATAAGCATGTAAATTTCATTGCTAAACTTTTATTTGACTGGAAATTATCTTCTTTAGCAATAAGAGTATTTACGATTATCGGAGAGTCGAAAACATCCATAAATAACGAGTAGGTAATAAATTTTGTTTTACTTGAATCTGTTGAAATGTTTTAGGTAGATGTTTCAACTTTCAAGACAACATTTCAAATAAAAATCCTTGATAAATGGTTTGTTGAGCTGCTATTTGCATATGCTAATTAAATCGCTCAACTTTCTTTTGATGATTGTTTTGATTTTGAAACTTTCCTCAAATTGGTCATAAAAACTTTCGTTTGCTAAAAGTATCTTTATTGCAAGTTAATCCAATTTAAGTTTGGAAAAACTAGAAAACTTTCATGGCTTTAGTTCGTTTGTTTCGCACTCCAAAAAGTCCACTCTAAGTAAAAAAAAATCTTTTTTGATTATTTCTTAATACTCGTATTTATTAAACACGATAAGACGCACTCAAACCACTGTGCCAGCTTTCGAACATCACTAAAACTTGTAAACAAAAAATTACAGAAATAAGACGAGACTGTGCGTTGCACGTCAAGTGCATTTTCCGCTAAAGGCAATGGCAACCGCAGCAAGGCTTCCCACGAAAATAAGAAGTTTTCCACGCTGCGCTGTTTGTTGGTTGGTTGGCAGTAAAACGTTTAACGCTTTTAACTTGCAGACCCGTGATAGAGGATAGGAGAGGAAAGGAAAAAGCAAATTCGCGGCGAACTTTTGTTGTTATTGTTGCTGTCGATATTTGAAAAGTTGCTGGCTAATTTTCGTTCAAGGACTTGGAGCAACTGAAATTTGCCGTAATTAACTGAAACGTTTGCATTTTAATAGACTTTGCATAAATTGTGCGTTAAGTTTGAAACAAAACAGCAAAGGGGAAGTCTTGGAAAAGGCAACATTATGAATAAAGTTTGTTCGACTGAACAACTTGTGGCATAATCGATAAGTTGAGCTGTGAATGGGGCTGCGAATGGAGCTTCGAAGTTCGAACGAAAGGCATATGCCACATCAAGTATACGCAACGTGGCACCCCAAGAGAGCAAGAGAGAGTGGGAGAGAGTGAAAGAGAGAGTGTGTGGGTTTGTGTTCATCAAAGCATGACTAATGACAACTTTGGTCAGACATGTACATGCCAGCAGTATGGGGGCGGGGGCGGTATATATCATTTCGTTTAGCAAATAACAAATATCAAAGCCAGAGCAGGAACAACATGCAGAGATGGCGACGAGAGACAGAGAAATAAAGATAAATAGTGTTTGGAAATGTTCTCCATGTTTCACTTTGCAGATGGAACGAAAAATGGTAGCACACTCGAGCGAGACGAAGCTCGTGGGAGCATCCAGGCTATGTCAAACAGAAGGTAAGACCCATGAATATTTCCCATCAACTACGAGCATATGCTGCCACATACTGTTGCATATGCGTGAAAGCGACACTGGCTTGCCTTCTATTTGATATACCTTGGCAGCATCTATCTCTAGTCGCCACTCTGTCTTTCCTTTTCTCTATCTCTGTCTCTCTCCGTTTCTCTGCGGCTTCTCCTGCGCTCAGCGAGTGCCACAACGAGCGCATTTGCAACATTTATTGAGTCGTTGAACGAGTTGAATGAGTTTGGGTTTTTATTTTTAAACGCTGGCTGCTGACGGTAGCCTCCAGAGCACATGGACCTAACGTATGGGGGTATACGGGTTAAATATTGATTTACGACCACACACACACACATATATGCACACACTGGGAGTGGGAACGAGATGAGAAGGAGAGAGCACATGCTTGGACCCTGGGCGACCGCAAAACAATGCTGCAAACTGGAATTTGTTTTTCAAATTATGACCAGGCGGGAATTTCTATTTAAATATGCAATATGTTGTGCCCCAAGGGGGCATGCGGGGGTTCATGATTATCAGAATGTTTGGTTCTGTTCCGACTTTAAGCCCAAGCACAAGCTGCAGCGACTGGCCAAACTTCAGGCAGCTTCAAGCAGCCAGCACCAAATGAGACCAGCCCCATCAAAGCAGTCAAACGCATGTCCATGAGGCTCATTAAGAGAGGTCCTGCACGGGCTGCAGCGCCGTTGTGGGCCAACCACAAAAGGAAGCTTACTGAATTCCAATTTGGATGGCATACATTACGAGTAGATGGCTTAAAGCGAAAATTGAATGTCAAGTGCAGGACAAGGACAAGAAGGGAATGCCTGCAGGCATGCAAGATACTCGCTTCTGAAGACAAGAACTCGACCAAGAAGGAAGCGATGCGAGTCGATGCCAGGCGTCTTGGGGCGGACAAAATGCGCAAATTGTTTTCACTTGGCAGGGCAAGCGTGAAAGCGATGTTGTGCTGGCGTTGGTAGCACCAGGACCAGGACCAACACTCGACTTTTGCCCAACTCCACAGGAAAACTTTACGCAACTTTACTGTGCTGCTTGCGGGAAAACTTTTGCGCCACACGTTGCACATTCGACTCACGGCCGAGCCACATGGCGAATGACAAATGTGCCCACTGCTGATTCGCAAATCGCTTCCGCCGACCTGGAACATTAGAATAAAGCAGAGCTGCAGAACGTAAGTACGACTGAGATGGGTTTGGGGGTTCGGGGTCTGCTCTTGACACCCGAGGTGTTGGTAATCTGTTCTCCGGTCGCGATTATTATTACGGCGAGCTGTTCGCATTGCCCTCGAGTGTCATAATAATTAAATGGAATTAATGCCAAGCCAGCCAGAAATTCATCACGCCCACAATCAGTGGTGCTGGTCCGGCCGTGGTGCGTGCCGCCGCACTCGCTTTGTTATTCAAGGTGGCAGACTCATTTGTAGGCCTGTCCGGCTACGGGTCTGGGTCCTGCTTCAAGACCATCTCTGGCGGTGCCTGTGAGCCATCTCTTTGTCCGTTGCCTTTGTTTTCCTTATGGATTCCTGGCCTTGAACTATGGACAAAGATGCCAGGTCTACCTTCGGGCCTCTCTCTGTGTGTGTGTCTCTCGTAGGGAAATCACACCCACACACTCTGACTGTGGGTACATGAGAGATTTTCATGCGTGTCAGCCTTTGGCCTTCGCTGCCCACGCAGATGGGGAGGCCATCCATGTATGCTTTATGGCCGCACACCCGATGCCCATTTCTGGGACCCGAATAAACAGGAATTGAATATTTAAGCTGGCGCTTAGGCCTGCACTTATTTATCAATGCCCATAGCTCGACTCGACTCGACCCCAACTATGATTCATGAAGCGAAGATTTCTCTCCGACAAATTGCCTGCAGATGGGTCCACTCAAAAGCCTTTACAATTCCAGGCAGGAATATTTTAATAAATTTAATCAATGTTCCCGCACAAGAAACGAAAAGGTACCAGACCACTCAGCAATGTTGAAATCTAGAAAAGATAAGGAATAAAACCACCAACAAATTGGAAGTTCCGCAAAACCGCAGAATTTTTTGAAGCGTTTCGGACAGCACCTTTAATTGCCAGCAGGAGTTGCATACAAAGAGAATTCACCAATCTGACAAGCCACTCACAAACTCGACATTGGTTGGGTACACAATATATACAAGAATATATATGTATGTTCCGGTAAATAAATGTCTGCATCCTTTGTGCTGCAAAAATTCCAGACAGCTGGAAAATGGTAGAAAGCAGACCTTAAAAGTAATATAAAAGTAGGAAACTAATTTTTAATAATCAAAGTAATTTTTAATGTTACAACTATTTCTTCTCAGTGCAGTTCAAGATGTAGAGCTGTGTGTGAGTGTGATTGCCTGGGCGTAATTGTGTGCACTTGACTGGGGCTCTGATTTATGTACTCGCAGAGCGCAGCATACGAGAACATTGCACTCGAATACGCGAATTGATGATTGATGGCAGGGCATCGGGTACATCAATCATGAGTCTCCAGCCTCAGCGATAATTTGATGGATATTCAATAGTCAAGCAGCACTGGCCTAGCTCCAAGTCGCCCTGTGACTTGCCCGCCCTGAAGTTTATGCATTCGAAATGGGACTTTGGTTTTGGTGCGAAAAAAATTCGAAGGAACATTTTACATGCAAAAATACTACCTTTTGATTATTTATGCAGTGAACCTCGAACCTCGACACGAGTTCAAAGTGCATTCACTGGTTGCTGCGGCTGGCTGTTCTGCTGCTGCTGCTGCTGCTACTCCTGCCTGCTGCTGCTGCTTCTGCGGCTTGCCAAGTCAAATACATAACCGAATAAAGTTCGGGCTCAACTTGGCTTACCCGTTGCTCGTCGTTGCGTTCCAGGGTATATTGTAATCGTGTAGATGTAACGTGCATATAGAAATATGCGTTTCTTATGTTCCATATTCTTCGGTTCTGCCATCTGTACTTCCTGGGTAACTTTACAGCTGCCGCTTCTTTCATGTATACATCTTTGATGCTCAGATAGAAGTCGGTCAAAATTAATACACAATGTTAGGCAAGTTTTGTAAAATTACACATAATTGAAATTTCTGTCAGCAAATAAAATTTCTTTGGCCCCATTGAGCAACCAGAAGTTCGTGCAACTTCACTGCTGCACAGCAGGTATCCCCTAGTCGTAATGTCCCTTAGAACACTCTCCCCGATTTGCCAAGTTACAGTTTTGTTTATTTTTTTTTCGTTTGATGTTGGGTGGCTGCTCTCCATTTGTCGAATGCTTAAAGCCATTCCAAAATGATTGGCTTTTATGTCAATAAGCGTCTCGGCTGCCCTCACTTGTTTCTGTTCCATTTTTTGTTCTGTTGCTAGTCTCGCTTTTTCCCATGGCTTATTTTTACTCTCAACATTTTCATTCTTTTGGTTTTTGTGGTCGCGCTGTTTTCTGTGAGTCTGTTGACTGTGTCGTTATTTAAGTGTCCCAATAAAACACAATAAATATGCACATACACATTTATGTACATCATGTGTACATACGTACATGTACATACATAGTGTACATATAAAGTACAGCAGCGTTTTTGTGATGCTTGCAGCCAGAGTACGACAAAAAGTTGTCGAATAGACCAAAAAGAGAGCCGAAGAGCCAACATTTTTGAGGGCCTCAGCTTTTGGTCACTTAAAGTTTTTATATGCCCGAGAAGAAAGCTTAAAATTTCACTTTGATATCTCGATGGCGGACCTGGGAGCGCAGCTGCCACTGAGCACTGATGCCATACATTCTTCGAGGCCGCATTCGCATCCTGCCACATGCGAGAAGTGGAGCCTTGAAAATATATTAAAACGTGTGCCTCTGCTGCTTCAATTTTCACACCGCAACAGAGTTTGAGGTAGACGGTTTTTTTTTTGCCAAATCAAATTTGCGATAAGTTGCCAAACATCAGGGCGTAAAAAAAAAACATTCGTCACTCATTTTTTTGTGTGTGTGCATAAATCTAAATTTCAACCTTTTTTTTTTGGGTTGCGTTTCTTCTGTGCTGCCAACTGGCACGCACAATTGATTTATGAAAATTTATTGCACACATGCAGAAGACCCAGCACACACACACACACCTCAAACATATCCACACTCTTACACACACACACGGATACGAATTTTCCATTTGATTAGTGCAGGCGCCCGGCGATAGGCAACAATTTCGTTGGCGAAATTAAAGTCTGGCACGGCAGCGGCAATAAAATCAAAGCCATAAAAGCTAATGAGCCCGAAAACTCGTCGCCGTTGTCCCAGCCATCTCCAGCACTCGCACACCACAGAATATATATCTAACACACGTAAACGAGCATAATGAATATCGGGGCCATCTTGTTGCGTCTGCACTCTTTCATCAAATCAAGCACGAAACAATCTGTGGCCCCCAGTACATAGAGAGTACGGGGTATATTATTTATGTGCCAAATAAATTATACTTAGTACTTTTCCGGCTGTTGAATTCTTCTAATTTAAGTGTTAAATAATGTTTGAAATGGCATAGGTGCAATTCAAAATTGAGAAGTTTCTTTTCGTTCAAGTCATGGATATTCTACAGTCGATACAAAAGCTATTCCGTTCGTACTTGTCTCAGACCATTAAATGATGCCGATCGACGACTACCTACGGACAGGGAATGTCATAAAATTTACGCAAATTGTTGTTGCTGCTGATTCCAAGCCCCGATGTCGACGTAGAGATGCCTGATGCTTGCTTACCGCTATGGCCTGTGAGTGTGCATAAATCGAGCAAAAGTACAAACAGAAACACATGAGAAGAAGAACCGTGTGGCCAGGCAACGGATTTATGCGCTGATAAAAAAACGGAATTCTGGGGCATACACTGAGAGAATTAGCATAAAAATACAAGCCCTAAACCACATGTCTGAATCCATGAAAAGTCAAAAATGCTGGCATGAAACCCACATACGAATTTTGTCTTCTCGTGTGATTCCCATTACCCCTTGAAGTTTTCTCGGTGTACACCTGCCAAAAAGGAGACAGATGTCAAAACATAAGTAGCACTAAAATCAAACGAAATCCCACTGTCAAGCTAGACACATATCGTAAACATTTGATCCCTCAAAATTACAATAGAAATTCCAAGTGCCCGAAATGGAGACAAACCGTAAAGACCACTCGAAGCAAACAATGGGCAGCTCCTTCTGGGATGACCTGTGGCCGCAGCTGTTGGAGGAGAATAAGTGCCACATTGAGAGCAAGCCAGCTGCCTTTTATGTGCCCCGCCAACCCTTCAATTTGCTGCACTTCCACTCCTACCTGGCGCAGGCGGGATATCCGAACTACGTGATGCCCCACGAGATGCGCTGCTGTGGGGCCGCCAAGCGACAGGAAGCCGCCGAGGAGGAGGCAGAGCTGGCGACAAATGCAGAGACCAAGGCAAGGCAGGATGCTGCCAGTGAAGATTTCGAGCAACGCGGCTCGGAGGCCATCCGGAGCGTCGACAAGAACGTGGACCATCTGCGGACCGAGCAGGAGCGCCGCCAAAAGCTGGCCTACGAGTTCGCCAACCGCAAGTATCCCTGGACCATGCAGACGCCCAAGCACGAGCTGAGCCTCGGGGCGACTTCCGAGCAGCGGAGCTGTTTCGTGCTGCCCATGGAGAAGAAAATGCTCGAGGACCTGCTCGACCACGAGTGCAAGCTGATGATCATCGATGTGGGCAAGGATGTGCAGTTGAAAGATTGCCAGCGCTGGATAAAGTTCCGGCCGTTCATTCAAATGCTGGCGCTGGTGCGAACCATTGAGATGGAGCGTCGTCTCCAGTTGCTGGGTGTGTTCCACACCCTGCTGGTGGAGGAGAACGTCGAGAACAGCTGGCACGATGAGCTGGAGGCCTCGCTGCGCAGCGGACTGAAGCAGGCCAAGAGGCTGCAAATCCTCAAGGCCTGTGGTGAGCCCTTCCTGTTCGTGTTTTCGCGGTATCGTGGAATCTGCACCTGCGATACGTACGGTGTGCTCCGTCGACTCTAGAGGCCACACACAAACGCTCTCGTCGAGTGGATTCGTGGCTGCCTAATTTAAATCGACTCTGATTTGAAGTGCCGCCTGCCGCCCGACTTCCTGGCAGCGTTCGCTCCAATTAGGCGAGTGGCGGCCCACATCAAGTGCAGTCGGACGCACTTCCAGCCCCAGCCACAGCCAGTGCCCGGAAGCACTGCACACCTCAATGTTGCCGGGGAATGTGCCAGCCAGCCGTCGAGTGGGTGTCAAAATGCCTCCGTCAAACTGCCAAAGTTGAGGCGCAGCCGGGACCCGCCATTTATAATTTTATTTGCCGCGAACATTTTGCGCCAAATCTCAACAAATTATTACAAAGCTTTGCAAACTTGGAACTGATTATAAAAGTTGCGAACAACAAGAAGGTAAACTGGAGAAACCCTGCCAGTGAAAATTGAGTTTTAAGAGTGTTTTGGGATGTCAGATCGAAGGCACTTTTCCTCCTCCTGGTTTTACTTTTTTTTTGTTTCGCTGTCAAAAGTTTCCTGGCTGGCGGCTGCCGAATGCGTTGCCGCTACTTACAGCAGTACTCCTACACGAGCATCATTTTCAATAGACATTCGCATAAACCGCCTTGCATTATGTTATTAAAAGTTGCCCCAGCCATGCCTGAAAGGGCCCAAAGTTTTCTTCTAAAAATTGTCTGAAAAATAGAGAGGGACAAGCGAAGGGGAGTGCTTCAAAAAATAAATCCTACTGGCCCACAGTCACATACACTATACTACACATTTAATAAGTTATATATTTGCTGCTCATTTCATTTAAATATAAATATACTTATTTTTGTGAATTTTTTAGGCTTGCTAAGGGCTTGCAAAGTTAACAAAGTTCCCAGAAATGTAGCAGTCTGGCTGCCAGTTTAATTTCCCAGCATGTTGGAGACCACCAGACTAGACGTTTATCAATAATTATGCGAGTTTAAAATATAATTTTCAATTATGTTATTGTTAGTTTTGAATATTGCTGCGGCTTGGATTCTGCACTTGCGCATATGCCACTGAAATTATTCCGCTTATAATCGTTTGTTTATGTTGTGCCAATGCCTACGTTCGCCACTGTTTTAAAAATATCACCGAGCTTGGTTTAGTGTTCGGGCTGGACTGGGCCTCATATGTAGGTCTTGTTCATGCAGATCGGCGAGAGAATATAGGGGAAAACAGCTGTCAATTCTGACGTATTCGCAGAGCGGGATGGCACCCATTTCGAATTCGATTTCCAGGGGTAACCAGTTGTGGAACCAATTCGCCCGCCCGGAGCTTTCCTGATAAGCTGATTGAATAAGAATATATAAATAAAATTGACCCCTCGCTGGTATTTGAGTGTTTGAGCATGAGTTATGGGCAAAGCCCGCTGCCAAGCGGGCAAACGGGCAAGCGGCGAGCAGTTCTACAGCCTCTAGAGAGCTAAGAAACGCTAGAGAGAGAGAGAGACTAGTGTGTAAATAACTTCCCTATCTGATAGATCTGATGGAGAGTGCAGCGTTTGAGCTCGAGTTCGAGTGTTAGTCGCGTTTGTCGTTTTGTAAGTGCAGCCAACAGCTTCAGAGTCAGTACTCGCTGTACCCTAATCAACATCGGTTCTCGTAATGGCAATCGCATCGGTGCCCCTGCTGATTCTTTGTCTTGGCCTGTGTCTGAAAACGGCCTTGTCCCAGACGGTTCCGTCCCACAATTGCGGGGATCTGTTCAGCTATTACCGTCGACCGGATGGCTCACTCATTGGTGTTTTCACGCCCCTCCAGGACGGCCTCACGAGTCTCGACTGGACCGTGATGTTCACGGCACACGGCACTGATCAGGTAGGCACAGATCAAGCACAGCATCAGAATCACAGGCTGAACGATTTCATTCCGTAGGCGCACACTGTGAGCAGCATGGGGGGCTATCCCGACAAAGAGACGGCGTTCGAAAAGATGCGGAGTGGAGGGCGGGGCGAGGCCTTTGTGAAATTCCAGAACTACGGCAACGAGCTGCCCAAGCTAATCAAGGTGGAGCTCAATGGTCACGTCTATTGCAGTGCCTCAGATTGTGAGTAGTAATAATGGCTGTGCATATGCTATATGCTGATCCGTGTTTCTTTTCTGCCACACAGATGATGCCCCCTCGAGTACAATGACACGCGGCTGGACGGCATCTGTCTCGAGCAGCAGCGGATCAAGAACGGCTCATGTGGAGCCACCGCCCGCTGCCAGCACTGCCAGCAATCCCTTCCTTAATAGAGCGAGAACACGCACGCAGGCTACAGTTGCTCCACGGATCGAGCCCGATCTGTCGGAGTGTGGCGTGGAAGGTTTCGCGCCTGCCCAGGCCGGAGGCGAGATTATAGCCAAGGGGCGATTCCCCTGGCTGGGCGCCCTCTATGAAGACAACGGCCCAACGCTGAAGTACACCTGCGTGGTGTCGGTGGTTTCCAAGCGTACGGTGATGACGGCAGCTCACTGCATCCACGGCAAGAAAGCCCTGGACATTTGGGCCTATGTGGGACGTCATGATCGCAACACGCATCCCGAGCCCGGAGCCACCCTTATCCGCGCATCACGTACGATCACGCCAGCGCAGTACGACGGCAACCCAATTCCCGACTCGGATGTGGGCCTCGTCGTGCTCGACACTGCGATTGTCTACACTAACTACGTGCGACCCATCTGCCTGTGGACAGCGCGCATGGGACTGCCAGCGAATGAGGGCGACGTGGGCACGGTGGCGGGCTGGGGCCTAGACGAAAATGCCGTCGAGACGCGTTACCCCAAGGCCGTCAATGTCCGCGTAATAACCCGTGAGAGGTGTCTGAAGGAAATGAGCCGAGCAGAGGACTTCATCACACCCAACACCATGTGTGCCGGCAACAGCAATGCCCACGGCCCCTGCCTGGGCGACTCTGGTGGCGGTCTGATGATCATGCGCAACGGACGCTGGACAATCAGGGGCATCGTCGCCCTGGCGCCAAAGAAGGGATTGATATGCGATCTGACTCAATATGTAATCTACTGTGACATTGCCAAGCACCTCACATGGATCGAGAGCAACATAGTGCACTAGAACTGCTGCGGAGTGAGAGATGAATGTGTGAGTGAGTATAGTATGTAAATTCCCCAATAGAAATACTCCCAAGTGAAGTCAAAGTGTAGTTAGATCAGTTACAAAATATATGAGCGATGAGAGATGTTATGCGCTGTGCTCGTCCAATAAACAATACGCAGATGGGTTTTTGTTTGTATAGCAATTCCCACGTTTATTATGTGCGGGGGGATTTTTTACAGGCACTCAAGAGCAGGCGCTCTGAACGGTTTGGTTGGCAAGGGGTGCAGCAGGGGTCCATGGGATTCCTGCAGAACTTGTAACACTCCGACTGCCATTTCTGAATGAATTTTATGTGCTACTCGCAGTTCGAAAGTTCAACAAATTTATGCTTCCCATGGCGATATTTTAATGTGTTATGAAATGCTAATCGGGATGGCGGGTATCAATTCGGTCGGGCCGTTCCAGCGCGTCGTTTGTTGTGTGTCTTATTGGCTCTACACGATGCGGAATTTCCAGTTTGCTGAGTGACGTGACTCAACAACCCGTCCCGAGAGCGGGAACGGGAGCTGCTGCTGTGGCTGATTCTGATGCCGATGCCGATGCTGGGGCTGTTTTATTTATCCATCGACGCTTGTCGCGTGCGCAGTGGGCAAACCGATCCGATCCGAACTGAACTGAAGTCGATAGATTCCGGAAAGGTATGGGGCTGAAATTAGCCATAATTGTGACGTTAATTGTGGCATTGGCCAGGTGTCAGCTTCTGCCGGAGAACGCATGCTCCGACTACTTCCAGTACGTGAACGATGGCTTCGAAGGCCTCCAGGGGGAGGTGACCCTGCCGAGCGTGCAGCGGGGCCGCAATCGCATCGACGTGCGCCTCACCCAGCGGGGGGATCAAGATGTATGGTGGATTGCTTTAGCCGTCTCTCCACCTGAATCGCCGACTGATTGCTTTGCCTGCTTCGCATTCCACAGCCCGCTTCCGTTGGCACCCTGCGACCCTATCCCGATGAGGCGTCTGTCCGCTCCACTGGTGGACCTGCGAAATTTCGAATCAGCCTCCGCCCCGACCCATCCAGCGGGCTACTGCCCAAGCTGTCGCGCCTCTCCTACAACGATCTTCTGCTTTGTTCGGCCAGCGAATGTGAGTAATCTGCGCACCGCTGGTGGGCTCAGGCCAACGTATGACTCACGATCATTGCTTTCCAGATGGGCCCCCCAATAGCTTCTACAATCGCTTCTACGAGATTCACGTCAGTGGACAATCGCAGCGGCCGCAGCGACCGCGTCGCCCGCTTCAGCCGTCGTCCGTGTTCGATCTGTTCCCCGGGGATCAGTCGGGACTGGAGGTGAAGACCGTATACTATGGCTCCACTCCCGGCCAAACTTCGTTTCCCTCCTGGACATCGGTGTCGGACGGCGGCGCAGGGTCTCCTGTCTGGCGGCAAGCCTGGCAGACTACAGCCCCTGCACCTGCACCAGCACAACGTCCACCTGCCACTGCAGCACCCACACCTGCGACTGTTTTCTGGCAACCCCCGGTAGCACCGCAGGCAACCACCACCACCACCATTAGCTCCACCGTCGACGCGCGCACCGAATCGCAACCGCAATCGATTCAATCCCCAGGCCGCCACGACACCGGTGGAGTGTGGCCGCGAGGGCAGACTCTCGCCGTTCATACACCGCGGCAAGGAGTTCCCGCGCGGGCAGTATCCCTGGCTGTCGGCTGTCTACCACAAGGAGTCGCTGGCGCTGGCCTTCAAGTGCGGCGGCTCCCTGATCTCGGCCAGCATGGTGATCACGGCCGCCCACTGCGTGTACAAGATGCAGGAGGATCGCGTGCTGATAGGAGTGGGCCGCTACGATCTGGACGACTACAACGAGGACGGGGCCGAGATGCATGATGTGCGGCGCTTGCTCTGGCATCCGGAGTTCTCCACACGAGTGGTCTCCGATGCAGACATTGCTCTGGTCACCCTGCAGCGGCCCGTAACGTGGGTGCATTTTGATTTTGATTCGATTGGTGCCATCTCATATCTCATCCCCTTTTCCAGATTCAATGACATCATTGGCCCCATCTGCCTGTGGACGGAGCGGGAGAGTGAAACGGTCAGCACATCCGGCTTCATAGCGGGCTGGGGCACGGACGAGTTCGGCAACTCCAAGACGCAATATCCGCGGGTTGTCGAGGCGGAAATAGCCAGCGCCACGGACTGCATCAGCAGCTGGAAGGCCTCGGCCGTCACCGAGCGCACTCTATGCGCCGGCAACCGGGACGGATCCGGACCCTGCCTTGGTGACTCCGGTGGAGGCCTGATGATCCGGCGGGACACCCACTGGGTGCTGCGCGGCATTGTCTCGCTGGGCGAACGTGGCGCCTCCGGACAGTGCCAGCTCAGCAAGCAATATGTGCTCTTCTGCGACCTGTCCAAGCATCTCACTTGGCTCAGCGAGAACCTACGTTAGATCTGGGCGGAAGCCCAAGATTGTTTACCCTTGATTAAAGAACCCTAAGCCACAGCCCAATCAAATATTTCGCATGCACTCCGGCCCCTTCATAACTCTGGGCAAACACGTTTAACGTATCTCACAACAATCTATTCTCGTGCTGATTATTTTTGTGTTTGGGGAATATTAAGTATTAAGTAATATTGCCAAACAGCTGGCAGAACGAGTTTTCGATGAGTTATGAAGCGAACCCTTGCTCGCACGCTGCTTATGCGATGCCAGTGTGTTCAGGGACCAGCGGCAGTTGATCAACTATTCGGCATCTGAGCACTTGGCTAACTAATTCATCCCCTCATCAATCCATTGTCTTATTTGGCATCATACAGTGGAGTTTCTGGAGCTCCTATTTACCCATGATTTTTTCTATACTTCACAACCCAATTTCTCGATGAAGAAAGCTGCGACCATTGTTGAAATGGCTGCGGGAATAATAATGGATTTACTCTCCAGTTACCAAAGCAATATAAAAGATACGTTGAGAGCGCTAACAGCTGTTTATCACACCTTCTCTTTGGTGGAGCCCCTGGCAGAGAATGAAACTTGCAAGCTGCAGCTGGAACTTGATGCGGAACGAAACAGATCAGCTGCTGATGGCCACCAATCACAGCTTATATCCCATGGTCCAATCTTCGTAGTTACTTCCCACGATGGAAGATGAATTGTGCAGGGCCTCCTGAAATAATTGAACGCTAAACGATCAATGTCTCAGAACCATCTCAGACGTTAGACGTTAATTGTAATTAATTCAAAAGGAATGAAAATGAGGAATTGCCATTAACTAAATATCAACATTATTACCACGTGCTGACTGCCCATTGATTAACTGCAGTTGATTAAATATTTGAAGTTCAAGCGTGCTGATCTATGACGATTCGTCCAATATATAAGTACAGGGCGATACGAAAGCCCTCTCGGTAGGCTGTTGGCACGATGAAGTGGAGAAGTTCGTTGCTTTTGCTGGTCGCTCTGTGTGCCAGCTGTCGCGGCATCTGTGCCAGGGATCCGCAAGCTGATCAATGGGAGGTCCTGTCTGAGTTGGGCAGACAAGTGGAGGAGATCTATCGCTATGAGATGAGTCGTGGAGCTAATTCCGAAGAGGTCCTCAACAAGCTACACAGCTCGTCCCATGAGGTTGTCCTACGGGCTGGTGTCGAGGCCATAGGTCTGGCTAATAAGCTGCAAAATGACATCACCAAGTCGGTTGCCAGCTTTGTTGATCGTGTGGGCATTGCGATGGGGCAATTGCAGTCTTTTCTCTTCAGGGAGCGAAACAGGTACAGGAGCCAGTCACTGCAGGATGCAATGGAGGTGCTAAGCGAAGTAAATGCCGCCATTCTCGATCTGCGGACCAGCCTGGGGCACATCAACAGCCAGCAGGCGAGCAACGATCAGTGGGAGCGGCAGACAGCGGATGAGTGGAAGCAAATGGCCCAAGTCCTAGTGGAAAATGTGAGGCAGTCAACAGCGGGTACGGGCACCGCTAGGGCCAGGAAAATCACCCAGGGTTTCCGAATACGCAACGGCCTGCGGCTGCACGCCTGCCAGGAGGAATACGAATGGTTTCAGACTCGATATTATCTGGAATTGCAGGAGCCCCTAGAGATCTGCCAAAGCTCTACCGATGAACTGATTCTAGCCACGGTGAATTGCCGGAATTTCAGCAACGAGTGCCACAATGCCGTAAGAAAAGCTCGCAGTGGACTCAAGGGGGTGCCTGAGGAGCTTGACCGCTTTCGGGACCAGGCCAACCACTTGCTGTTTGTCCGCGAAGAGAGTATTCAGTGCTTGGCGAAAGTACTGGAGGAATTTACCGCGGATAGACTCATTGTGGAGCGTCAGCTGCAGGACATCATCGAACAGTACGAGCAAAAAGTCTCTCCAGAGACTTCAGAGAAATGGGGTAATAATTAGCCTCTCTTCAGCCTTGTATTTGGCAGGATAATATTAAGTAAGTGCTATGGCAGCACACAAAAGGGCAAGCATTTTAAGGGTTTTCCTATGATTATTATAGAGTATTCCGTAAACATCCCACAGCTGTCAGAGTAGATAATTATGCATTGCCAGTTCGAAAAGGAATTCCACGCGCTTGCATAATTCCCATTTAAATGCTTTTCCAGCTCAGACTCAGAATCAGAATGGAGCGTAATAGACTGCAGCTTTGAGTAACTAAAATGACTCAAAGTATACCTAGACAAGTGGGGCTCTCTGCGTTCGTTGGAGATGGAATAGGCACACAGATCACTTGCTAGGCGGCGTTCATTGGGTGAGGTTCGATTGTCATCAGTTTGAGCAGAGTAAATAAAAAACGTAGCTGAAATGGGGAAGCTACTGCTGGTCTCTGGACTCATCATTACGATGTGCCTCGGGTGGAGTCTGGGACAGCTGCCGGCCAACGCTTGTTCGCAGTTTTTCGGCTACCAGAGATATAACGGACAGTACATTGGCCTGGTCACAGTGCGCCACGATCCGATGGTGAACAATCACACGCTCTTCCTGGAGTTCTCGCAGCCCGGATTCTATACCTGGGTAGGTAGGATAATGCCCTTCCCATGCCCATTCCCCATTCCCATTTCCACCTCTGAACTTGGGTTTAGCCCCCAAACTTTATTCATTTGCATTTGCTGCTCTTATCATTGAATGCGCTTGCGGTTGTGATTTTTCCCCATTCCATTCGCACTTGCGGTTGATGTCAATAATGATCAACGCATTTAGCGATCGTTGTAAACAAGATCTCAATGAGAGCAGGAACATGTTTTAATACTCTCTCTCTCTCTCTCCTCTCCCTCCCCCTCACTCACTCTCTCCCTCTCTATTTTCATTTAGGAATACGTGGGAAACGTTGTCCTGGTGACGGACGATGACAGGACCAAGAATAATCTGCGACAGGGCTGGCCGATTCAGTATCGTGTGGACTTTCCCCTGCCCAGCCAGCCGCCCAAGGTCACCAGCATCCGGGTGGACGATGTGCAGCTCTGTGGTGACAAGCAATGTGAGTAGGATGCTAGAAAAGCGATTTTAAGACGGAAATTGATGCTGTAAATTCTTACAGATACTCCACCGAGAACATCCATAACGCTGTCGCACACGGTCACCACCTCCCTACAGGAGCGCGGCACGGGTCATTCGTCAAATGCATTGGATGTATATGGTTCCCAGCCAGTGCAGCAACAAGTATGGCCACAAGTACGGCCACAAGTTCGCCCCTCAGTCCGACCCTCATCTCCAGTGCGTCCCGCCGTTGAACCTCAGAGTGGTTTCGATTACCGTGAACAGAACAGCACACAGCGGCCAGCAGTTAGTCCTGGACAGGGCAGGGCTAGCCCGCAGACCATTACACAGAGTGCACCAGTGAACAGTGGATCCAGGACTCCCTCTCCGCAGACGCCCTCCAGCAACATTGTTTGCGGCCGTGAGAGGACCGTAACCACGCCGCTGATCTTCCAGGGGCAGCGCCTGGAGCGCGGACAGCTGCCCTGGCTGGTGGGACTCTTCGAGCGGCGAGAGAGCAACGGTCCGATCTTCTTCTGTGGGGGCACGCTCATATCCGCCTCCACGGTGCTAACGGCGGCGCATTGTTTCCGGTTTCCGGGCCGCGATCTGCCTGCCAGTCGCACGGCCGTTTCTCTGGGCCGCAGCAGCCTGGACATCCTGACGGATGGAGAGTTCCGAGGTGTGTCCCAGCTGCTCATACACGAGAACTACCAGTTCAAGCAGTACACGGAGGCGGATCTGGCGCTGGCGAGGCTGGATGAGCCCGTCGCCTTCAGCGACTACATCGTACCCATTTGTCTTTGGAGCACGAGCAACCGCATGGATCTGCCGCAGGGCGTCAGGTCGTACGTGGCCGGTTGGGGTGCGGACGGGGAGGGCAATGGCAACACGGACGTGGCCAAGGTCACTGACCTCAGCATTGTCTCCGACTCGAACTGCACCCTAGAGCTGCCCCATGTCCTTGTCCAGCCGAGCACCCTGTGCGCCAAGAAGGTGGGCGCCGGCCCCTGTGGCAGTGACGGCGGCGGCCCTCTGATGCTGAGGGAGGGCGATGTCTGGCTGCTGCGCGGCGTCATCTCTGGCGGCAGGATCAATGCCAAGGAGAACACCTGTGACCTGTCCAGGCCCTCCGTCTTCACGGACGTGGCCAAGCACATCGACTGGGTGCGCAGTAACATGTGGAACTGATCCGAACAGAACTGAAATCGAAGCCGAAACTGATTGCCCTTTCCTGCCTTCTACGAATGCAATGACAATTAACAAGCGAACTGACAAATGGCTGGAAGAGCGGAGCCAATCCGATTTGTAGTTTGATTAATGGAATTTAAACTGGCATCTACGCTACGGGTAATTCAAGTCTGGCATCCATTAATCATAGAGTAGAATAAACAAACGAAACCACAAAGTGTGTATACACTGCAACTGAATCATTGTTTTGCTGCACAAATTCTGAGTGCTAAATGACATGGGGATCTCTTATGAACGGGAGCTCTGCTGGCTGGATTTATTGATATTCCTTAAACATATTCTAAAGGTAAAGGGTACCTCCTCTGCGAGGATTGTTTAGTGTATTTCCCCATTCAATACCTTGGAAATTTACACAAAAGTTAAGAGAGAGTACTCGTGTAATCAAGTGGGCCCCATCCCAAGCCCAAGCCGTTTGTGCCAGAGAGCCAGACGGAGAGCGCCGCAGAGCGAGAGCTCAGTGTGAGGGTGACTGCTGGCTCCAATCGAATCTCATTATCGAGCCACTCCGCTAGATGATCGTTCAGCTAGATCGCGCCCCCCCCAACCAAGCACACAAATCATTCATCGCTCGACTCTCATTGTGTGCGGTTTCGGTTTCGGTTTCAGTTCGCCGCTTGAACTTGCCACTTGTGAACCCGCGAGTTGTGCGCGACATTCGCAGTTACCTTATTTATTTGTTTCCCTATAAATATTTATTGAATTGCATGAGTTATGTGCCAGCTACAGCTACAGCTAGGCCTCCTGCTGACTCTGCTGCAGATCTCGCTCCATTGGGCACAGAACCTGCCATACATTGCCTGTCCAGAGCTGTTCGAGTACTTGGGCTACAACCAGGAGCACATTGGCCACATAAACCTGAAACTGGACTCATCCATTTTGGAAAATTCACTGCGCGTGGAGCTTTCCCAGCCAGGTCGATATACCACCGTAAGTTTTCCCTCATATCCCTTACAGTTTTCCATTTCCAGCTGTTTGTTGTTGGGTTTGCGCTCCCTTATCATGCAGCGACCTTACTCTCGTGATTTTCCCCGTATCACAATTGCAAGCTCAATGTTTTACTCGATTTTTGCGGGTTACTCGATTGCATGCTGCCGCCTGATAAGGCCTGAGGGGAAAACACCCCCCATTCACCATTCCGCTGCTGCTGCTGCCACTTGATTCTGATTCTGATTCTTTCTCCTCCGTTCTGATCTGTTCTCTCCGGTGTGGGACTCCAAGTTGTGCGACCGGTTTTTACCATAAACTACAGACTAGTATTAATATCTGTGGAGCCTCAGCTTTGGTTTTACCAGTTGAGTTATGTTTACGTGGATGGGGAACGTAGCCGACGTCGATTACAATTGTTGACGCCATCCATATCCATTTCCATACAAGGGAAGACGGTTTATGACGCGCTCTCTTTTTGCATCTCTTTCAGAGCTACCCGGGGGACCTGAATCTACTGGAGAATGAGGAATCGGTTAGGTATCGACTGCGCTACAACGAACCCATCAACTATCGCGTGGACTTTCCCACGCCGGGTGTGGTTCCAAAACTAACTTTGATCTCCCTCAACGGGCGGATTGTGTGCCGTTCTATGCCGTGTAAGCGGACAGCCCTTTTGCCAACTGTATATCATTATCTGATTAGTGTATTGATGCCTTTGCAGATGCTCCTCCCAGTACGAAACTTTCGTTATCGCACACTCTACGTTCCACGGGGCCTTTGCTGAGTCAGCCTGAACAAAGACCTAGGCAGCCACAATTTTCACAACAGCCACAGCAGCCGCAATATCCACAGGAGCCGGAGGAACCAGTGAGAGCACGACCCCAACCTCAGCCACAGCCTCAGCCTCAGCCACAGCTCCAAGAACCATTCCGACCACGACCAGGGCCAACGCCAGCACCACAATTTATCCCGGAGCCGACTTCAACCACCACACAGCGAGCCACAGCACTATCACCCGCTGGACATCGACCCTCAGGCAACAGACCCCAGACCCTGGGACAATTGAATGGCGTCTGTGGCAAGGAGAAGCCCGTCAGCACGCCGCTCATCCATTTCGGGCAGGTGGTGGAGCGGGGACAGCTGCCCTGGATGGTGGCCCTGTACGAGCGAGTGGGCAACGAGTACAACTTCCTATGCGGCGGCACCCTCATCTCGGCCTCCACCGTGCTCTCGGCGGCCCATTGCTTCCGCTTCGGCAGCCGCAATCTGCCCGCGACTCGCACAGCCGTGTCGCTGGGCCGCAACTCCTTGGATCTGCTGACGCAAGGAGCCCTGCGAGCAGTGGCCGAGCTGGTCATCCACGAGCAGTACAATCCCAGCATCTATACAGACGCGGATCTGGCGATGCTGAAGCTATCAGAGCCGGTGGAGTAAGTGCTGCCAGACAGAAGTGTTGCCCCCGAGAGCAATCCTAACAATTTATTTGTTTCAGTTTCACCGACTATATCCGACCCATCTGCCTGTGGAACGAAAACTATCTGCTCGATCTGCCGTCGGGCCACAAGTCCTATGTGGCCGGCTGGGGCGAGGATGAGCGGGGCAACAGGAACTCTCGGATCGCCAAGATGACGGACACGGACATCATCACGCTGCCGGAGTGCCGGGGTAATCTCACATCCGAGAATGTGCGCTTCGTCACCTCGCGCACCGTTTGTGCCAGTAATCGGGAGGGAGCCGGTCCCTGTAACGGGGACTCTGGCGGTGGTCTGATGCTCCAGGAGTCGGACATCTGGCTGCTGCGCGGAGTCGTCTCAGCCGGCCAGCGGCTGAGCAATCGCTGCGATCTGTCGCAGCCCGTGATCTACACGGATCTGGCCAGGCACATCGACTGGCTGCACACGGTCATGTGGTACTGAGAGCCTTTCCCTAGACGATTAGTTAATAGCTTGTATGTGAATCCAGTGCCAAAATAAACGCTAGCCTAGTTTTTTATTTACATTAAAATTGAAAGATTGCCTCCTCGACTGGTGGCTCTCTGCCAGCGGCAATTTGTCAAACAAAAAAGCTGAAAATTGTCGCCCATTTGGATGTGGCTGCCACTGTCGTCTGTCCGCTGCTAATGAGACCTAATGGAGGCACCCAGTCGCAAAGCGCAAATCGCAAGACGCAAACAGCGCTCGAAAGTCGCGTACATAAAGACGCGCTGGCAAAAACGTGCCAAAGTTGCGCTGGCAAAAACGCGCCAAAGTCGCGCAAGAGAAAACGCATTGAAGTCGCGCCCAAAACGCTTCTGTGGCACAACAGGTGATTGTTGCGCTCCCACCCCGCCCCAAACCCACTCTCTTTCCCGCTCGTACCTCTCTCTCTGGAGCAAAGCTCTCTCATAGATGCGCTGCGCAGATATTTCGCCTGTGTTATGGACACATCCTGTTGAATGGAAATTGTCGGCTCTGGCTCCGACTCAGGCTCCCCCTGCTGGCCTTCTGGCAGTCAGTCGCGTATGAAAACGATTCGAAAGTTGTTGGATACTTGGCGGCATTGGCCAAGGAGAATGCACGATGCTCGTCTCTGCTCCGGCACGGCCAGTCGTGCGTGTCCAGACAGTCGACGTTCAGACTTCAGTTCGCACGGTTCGGCACGCGGTAACAGAAACAGCAGCTAAAGCATAGGCCACCAGGAGCCGACCTACCATATCAAAGTGCCAGAACGTGTGTGTGTGTGTGTGTCGGTGTCTCTTTCGTCGCCTGTGTCGGTGTCAGTGTCTGTGCCGATCGAGAATTCTTGTCGGGCGCGCGTTTCCTCCCAGTGTGCGTGTGCTTGAGCGTGTGGGTGGAAGGTGCAAAAAGTTGGGCATCGGGGCAATTAATCATTCAAGCCTGGCCCCCGAATTGACTTCAATTTTAGTAATTTGCCTGATTGATGCAAGGACCTGGGCAATTTCCGGTCGAACCCGAGTTGAGTGCAGTGCGCCCATCGCCGCGTAGCCTCTGGCGGCTGCTGCAGAAATGAATAAACAGAACCAAAATCCAGAACCATTCCAAACGAATACCAAGTGAAGATCTGGAAAACAGTGGACAAATTGCATCTCAATCAAAGTCTATTAGCGAAATGCTGCAACTGCATTGCCGTATCCGGGCATCGGACTTTTTCTGCCGCCAATCCTGCAACTGAACCGCAAAGAGAACGCACCGCAGAGGGCCTGGGCCTCCCCCCTTTACCAGACCGGACCAGACCAGACCAGAACCCGACCTCCTCCTCCCCCGTACTAATCACCAGCCTACCTGCCATCCAAATGACAAATGCAATGAGTGCTCTTGCAGCGCTCGCCCTGACAGCGGCCGGGGCAGCGGCAGTGGCTGCCTCTGCGGCTAGCGGCTGGAGCAACCACAGCATTCCGTTCCTGACCAACAGCAGCAGCAGCAACAGCAGCCACACCACCACCGCCGCCTCCATCAGCAGCAGCATCGGCCTGGCCATCAGCAACAGGAGCAGCATCAGCAGCAGTAGCAGTCGGAATGGCACGCTCCTAGAGGCCGATCACCTGCCGCTGCAGTTGACAACAGCCAAGATGGACATGGACATTGAAATCGACATTCAACTGCTGACAAATGGCTATGATGGCACAACGGTGAGTGAATCCGATTGCAGGGGAAGGTCAGGGCGGGTTATCGGTGTGGCTCATGGGGCTGCCATCGAGGCGGCATTCATTGGGCTCTCACACTGACTCTGGCTCCTGTGCGGGCTTTATGTTCGAGGCTCATAAAATGTGCTGCTTCTGGTTCAGGTATTGCTACTATAATTTACAATGTCTCTTTCTCTTTTTCGCTTTCTCTTCGATCAGAACGGGGCGGATGTGGAGACGAATTGTATGAGGTAGGGCGAGCCATCAGACATGAACATTTCATTTTTATTACGTGCTCGCATATTTCGCCGAGCCCCGAACATTGTCGTATAGTTTTTGTGTGGTTTCCCTTGTGCTGGTTTATGGTGCGTATACGCAATCAATATTTGCACTAAATTCTGCGCGCAGATGGCATTTGATGATTTGTCAAGACAAAAGGGTGACTGGCTGTGGGTTAAAAGGTTGCGGATAGCGATGAATCCTTTGTGGCATAAACCACGCTATGGGGAGAGGAGCAAAGAAAAGACACACATAGCTGTGCCACACAATTATCACACATCAAACACGCATTTATATCAGTTAATAAAATGCATAAATCACGACAAAAGGATTCAGCAAAAAGTTTCTCCTTTCGCTGGGTGCCACTCCTTGCTTTTAATTTATTTCACTTCTGGCTCAGTCAACTGCTAAATGAAAATGAATGCGAGTCTCATTAGCAGCCCCAGCAGCACATGTGAAACTTTTCCTTTACCCCAACCAAAAAAAAACATACACAGATACTTCCGCACACATATAGGGACAGACAGACAGACAAGTGTGCACCTTCATCGATGCATAATCCAGTTCTGAAAAGCGGGTAGCCAGAGGAACTCCTCCGTTCGCTCAGTGGAAGGAAGGCCAGGAAGTATATACGAAAACCAAAGTTTATCCTTTTTTTTTCTCTGGCGAGCAATTTACGTGCTTGACGTGGCAGCAGCAGCACAGCAACACACACTCGTATGCTCGTGTACGCTCACAGAGATAGAAATCTAAATACATGTTGTGCCGTGCCAAACGACAAAGTTCTGCTCATCTGTTCGCACGTTTAACTTTCAATCGAATGTAAATAATGAGTATCACGTAAGTTGGCAGACGAGGCGACTCCCTGGGGATACACATGATTGTATTGAGGAACAGCCTGCTGCAGGGGCAACGCTGTCATCCTGTTTTTGCCACACACATTTTCCACATAAATACATTTTTAACTAATTTTTAAACTGTTGCTGGGAAATAGCAGAGCAACGATAATACGGTGGATGTTCGTCTCTCAATTGGTTCACTTTGTGCCCATCAATCTATTTGATCTAATTGCCAGGCAGCTGCAGCTGCCTTTGGCTCTTTCCCTGAAAGTTTCACCTTATACGTGGCTCGTGCAAAATTCCACGAGCTTTGCTCTCAATTGGTGACACTGACATTTGTCCTCGTCATGTGTCAGCCACCAAATTGCCAGCGTCAGCCGTGATTCTTGTGCCTCTGCCAGGCATTTGCATAATGCATCACGCATACGCCGCGTTTTGCAATCTAATTGAATTATTAATCTGCTCTCGGCGATTCTTTTGCATCCCCACATCAAATGCTTGCTATATATGGAAAAATAGTATTATGCTCCTCCTCTGCACCCGACCCGCTCTCCCACCAGACATTCCATTGTGGCCATTGTGCATGTTCTTGGATTGAATTCCGCATTTTCTATTGCCCGTAAGCCGTCGCATGGAAAAACTTTTGGCTTTGGCTTTGTCCATTGTTCGCGGTCTTTGCATAGTAAGAATAATAAAATATTAATAGCATTATTTGTTATTGAATCTTCTTGCTCGCCCATTCGCCCACCCGTCTCTCTCTCTCTCTCTCTCTCTCTTTCTATTCAACAAGCGCCTCCATTGTTGTGGCAAATCCTTTGGAATTTGTGCAAATTTCCGCCAGCCATTTGTCGAAATCATTGGGCATTGGGGCGTGAAGGGGCGTACTGAAATGAGTATCGATGGCCAATTGAAAATGGGGGGCTATCAGGCCGCTACTGTAATTGTTTACCAAAGGGTCCAACCCGTAATTTATGTGCTGTGTGGTGTGCCTCAACAACATCAAGGATAGCCGTGTGCCACAAACGCAGTTTCAGTGTGTGTTGCCAGGCCTCTAACTTTGCCACTTTGGAGTGGGGAGTGTGGAAGAATGTGGAGGAGCTCCCATGCTAACATTTAATTAAAATGTTGAAGATTTCGCTTCAGAAATATTTGCCAACAATTTCAATCATAAATCGCTTTCCTTTTGCCAACTCTCAGCCCACATTTCGTTGAATCTGTGAGCCATACATAAATATCTCTCATCCACATTTCGCAGCTTAATTTTTTTTGTTAGCCGCAGAAAACGTTTTCCTCATACACTCTGGGGACTTTCAATTAGACTTGCGGGAATCACAGACCACACAATAGACTAAAAGAAAAGTAGAGAGAGATAAATGTCAGCAATTTTGCCTAATTAAATGTGTGTGACAGCGCCTGCCATAATCACGGTGCCACGGCCATGGCCACAAAATAAATGAGCAGGAATGCTGTGTGCTCCATGAATCGGGTCACGGCTATATAGCAACCGCATAAATACAGACACACGTATCCACCAGGACCCTGCAATCAACAGAGGGCGCTGCAGCTGGTGGGCACAGAGACAGAGACCCGTTTGCCATTCCACATTAATCTTGGCCACAAGAGCCACAATGTGTTTGTCTAGGTGTTGCCGTTTAATTGCACCTCCCCTGTACCTCTCTTCACGCTCTCCTCTCTGCCGGAAAGGTAAATGAAAATGGTTGCATATTCCTGATTTTTATGTTGTCTGAATTTCATTCACCGCTTTCCCTTTTTTTTTTTTAGGGTCAGGTGAATGGGGCTAAGGATTTTCAATGGGGCAGTCAAAGGGATGCCGCCAGCCCAAAAAGGCCCTCTTCTTATTGACCATAAACCCTGCTTATACGAGTTTGTGTTTGCCCTTTTTTGTGCCCTATTTGCTGCTGGCAGTTTTTATGGTTTTGGCTTATGTGTGTGTGTGTCGGTGTGTGTGTGTGGGCCACAACTAGAGCCTCTGGCACCGATGACTCCGACAATGCCACCGGAGTGCAAACGATTACAAGTCAATTTAACAGGGCCATGGCCATGTCATACCATGTCCATGTCAATCATTCTGGATGTTGGGCGTGCAGCGACATTTGTTAGCTATTGCCAAAATACCAGTGTTCCTAATAGACCCGATTTTTATGGCTGCCAAGTCTGAGATTTCTTTAAGAGGCGATTAGCTGTGCAGCAAAATAAAGACAGATAATAGTCAAATGTTTTATTTAGAAGATTTTTATTGGTTTTTGGATCACAAAAAAAGAACAGCTTCTACCCCACTAAAGCGACAAGAGGCATGGCAATGTTTCCCAACGCATTTTATGCGACAATTGTGAAAAAAAACTAACACTCATATATTTAATGATCCTTTGGGGAATCGGATATTGATGGCACATAAGTGCGCGAAATCTTATTGTAGATTGTAGATGCCTTTCGCATTTTTATGGATTTGCGGAGCTGCAATTGTTGTGCATCTTGACACGGCCAGAACAGAATCCATAAGATAGAGTTTCCTCTGTTACTTTTTTTTCCATTCCATTCGCATTCGCATTCCCATTCTCGCCCTGCTCCTTCAATAAAGACAAGTGCAGCTGCATTCGTGTATTTCCACGCCTTTAAGTGTGTGAGTGAGTGTGTATTTCCACTCCTATGAGAGTGTGTCAGTGTGAATGCCTGTGTAGCGACGACGACACTTGTGCGAGTTAACGGGATGTTTGTGTTAAGCACACACACGCACACACACACTCGCAGCACTGACGAAAGGAGACCCAAGGAGTGACTGACTGACGTGCACTTGGCAAGCTTTCCACTCAAATTCAGTGCAAATCCGGAAAAAAAAAATGAAGGAAAGGCAAAGAAAAACTATAAAATCGATACACAGAGCAGCGATGGAGTGTCAGTGGTTGAGTGAGTGAGAAGGGGCTAGCCGCTTATACAATCAGCTTAAGAGTGGAAGCAGATACACTTCAGCAGCAGCCCGAGCAGCCCCAGCAGCCAAGCAACCCAGCCAGCAGTCATCTCCTGTTGCAGCTAATTATCCTGTCGTTGACAATCCGCCCCGAGGCCAATCAGCAAGGCAATCTAAAGGCTAGCAGCAAACACAAACAAACCTCAGAACGGCAGAACCAAAGCAGAACCCCCTCTGAAAATTGGCAGGCAATAGAGCAGCGTCGGGGTAAACACATCCAAAACATTTGTTTTGCCCACACGGAGACGGAGACAAACAGGAACCTTAGACACGTTTGTCTAATGAAAAGGGAATGGGCTAATTAGCATAGCAGTGGTGGCAGCTTATGCTCCTGCACATCATCTTGCTATACACTCGTACTTGTACCTTTCTATGCTTGTGTAGGCCACCCATCGCATCAAAATGCAATCAATATATATCCGTGTATACAACCCTAACTCTACGTACTCTGCGAAAAGTGTTTCCCTGTGATGTTGCACACAACCAAAATATAATGAAATTTTAATCAGATTTTTGCACACACACAGAGCAGAGAGCCCCAGCACCATTCGTCTAGTTCTGGGCCATTTTAATTATTTATATGGGAAAAAATTCGACATGAGTTTGAGGTTCAAGGTCTGCGGTCGCTCACCGCAAGTGTGAATCCCCGCTGGAGGAAAGAAAAACTTGTTATCCATCAGCTTAGGACGATATGAATCTAATTAGTTCATTCATAATTGAGGCAAGAGCTGCTGCTCATCCTTCAGCCTTCCACTTAAAGAGAATCCCTGGTTTTCCGCGCCATTTGCATCGTAAGCCTCTGCTGTAATTCTCATATGTAGATGCTTGGGCTCCAATTATGACAGTTTGGGTAAATTTGACAGCCAGAGACACATGTGTGCGCCCCACTCCGGCAAACTTCTTGACTTTTCAGCCTTGTTTAATTAAGTCGAAATGCAAACAATGAGCCCCCCACATTCAGAACGAGCAGCAATGTTGGCTGACAGGCGTAGACAGGGCCAGGATGCGAGTAGAGTTAGAGGGGGTTAGAGCCATCAACAGACAGCTGTCTGCAGGAGCAGCTCCTGCCATAGCCCGAGCCCCGCCTGCAATTGTCAATATCCATTGACAGCTCTGACAATGGCTCCAAGGCGAGATATTTAGACGGAAGAAATTGTTAGACTTTCGCAATTGTTACTGCAGTTAGAGTCTGCTCAAGTGAGTGCCGAATGCCCCACCTTGGCAGCTCCACCCGAATAACGGGGCAGACACCGCTTTATTCCAAACTCACCCAAAAACTTGAAGTTCCTTGAGAAAGTTCCTTAAAGCAAACAATAAATATTTGCTCAACGCATAAATCAGCTGTCTAGGCCCGGCTATTATCCTTTCTACCTCAAATAGGAGCGGGGAAGACTTTTTTTCCGTGAAATTTCGCTTGTTTATTATGAGAATTTAAATGTATGCTAATCAGGGAAGCACCGGGTCGAGCAGCAGGAAGCACAGTATTCTGCCTGGCTTTCGTATTAAAACTCAAACGGCTCAGGTTTTTTGGTGGGGAATCGTGTGCGAAAAGTTCAAAATGCTGCAAATGGGAAATTTATTATGGTGCATTCTAAAAGTTTACTTTCCACTCATGGGAATTCTATTTGCTGCAGACTTTCTCTTTGAGTTTATGGTTTAAAACATTTAACTAACAAAACTATACCTTTATGGCCATATGGTTGGTTATCCCACTGCTCTTGGTGGAAGCCCTCGAATGACACTGTAAAGTGTGGAACTCTAGAGCTGTGGTCTCAGTCCAGTCCAGTGTCCTCCTTTTGTGCGGTTCGCTTATTATTGTGCCTGCTCTATGGTGCTGCTCCTTGTAAATCACACTACTTCCCGGACAGCCAGACAGACAGACACAAACACACACAGAGACTAGCAAAGAGACACAGGACGCAGCCATGGCAGTTACTTTACCTTTTAATACCCTTACGAGAAGTCTTGCTTTGCAATAGTGGAAGTAACTCTGATACCAGTAAATATATTTTTGATTAGCAGTATGATCGTATGCCTGTATCGTATATGTAGCTACCACAATAACGAGAGCACTATAAGGGTATCTACAGCTTCGTGTCTCGCTGCTGGACTTTCAGTTCGTGTTCTGTAGATGTTTTTCCAACAGGTCTGTGTCCCCTTTTACCGTTTCAAGCCTTATTATTGTTGCCAGCCTACAGCTGTCTGTGCCTCTGTGTTTCGTGTTAGATATACGAACACGTGCGTGTATGAGTGGGTGTATAACTGTGTCTGTGTGTGTGTGTTGACGTTTAATCAACGCATTGTGCCATTTAACTCTGCAAACAGAGCAAAAGCGCCTAAGTGCGGCCCGTGTCCGCTTTTCCAGCTTTCCTCTTTTCCTGCAGCCTTTTCTACTGTGTTCCCCCTTTCTGCTTTGTGTTTACTCGACGCGGCCTTCAGCAGCAGCAAATCGCCTTCCAGATACATTTGTTGTCCACTTTTATTGCCAATTAAATGCAGCAGCTGCTGTCACAGTTGCCGACTTCCTCCTGCATCTGCTGTTCTTTGGCAGAGTTTAAATTTCTTTTCGCACACACTTGGCAGATGCTTGGCTTGGTTTATGCTCTCACTTTGCGCGTTGTTCCATGTAAGTCACTGAATTGTGGATTATTGCTCTTAAGTTGGAAAGAAAAAGACAATGGAAGGGAATTGGCCACAAAGGAAAGGGCAGTGGGAGAATGCAGAACCAAGAATCGGACTATACGAGACTGCAGGCCAAGGAAAAGGGGATGCAGATACATTTTAAAGATGGAATATAATGGTGTAAGGCCAACTGTAGATGTGCCCACTCGACTCCTCAGCACCAAGCTATTGACTGTCAGGTTACCTTTTAGTAAATCAAATAATTTTTAAGAAGTTATGTTTGTTTCTTTAGCAAATGGTCACGTTTTCCATTTGGCTATCCATTATGAGTGCTGGGTGTAGCCATCTCTTCAGATGGCTGACTCGTGGGGTCCTCAGGCCCTGCCTCCTACCACTGCCAAGCAGTTAACGGCTTTTTAATGATGCCACCAAAAGAAACATCAACATGAACATCCCCCATCAACATCAGGGCCAAATCTGTGCTGGAGCAGCAGCAGCAGCAGCAGAAGCAGCAGCAGCTGGAAAGTTTAATGAAAATTCACTTGACACGCGAAAACATTTCATGTAATTTTTATAATCTTAAGTGTCTTTTATTGTCCGTCGCCGGCGGGCGGTCGTAATGTGCAGCGGCAATTAATTTTGTTTATTGTTAATTCATGGTCCATTACACGTAATCCTTAACCCAATCAGCCAGTGCCTCGGGGGCATCCGACCATCTATGCAAAGTTAGACCCCTATCCAGCCCAGGTACTTGGCCAGTCAATATTATTCGCTCCGGCCAAGTTGTGAATGAATAAACGCACTTCTGGGGCCAGAGCACAATTTTAATGTGGTTTCTGGGATCAGGTTAAATATTTATGCAATTTACTTGATGTCTTTGGAGCAGCACGCAATCGGCAATAATCTTCTTCTTCTTCCTTTTTAAATTATGTAAATTGTATATCAAACACCATAGGGATTCCCAGGCAGCAGTCAAATCAGAAGGCAGAAGTTAACAGCAAAATGAATTGCATTCACATAATGCTCCATTCCAACGCGTTTCTCTTGCTAAACACGCGACAACGATAATGCGAATGTTCCCCTTCAGAAATCCACAATCTATTTGGCTAATCAGACGCATGTTTACTCAACTAGTGCGCTAAATTGCGCATACGCCATGTGTGCTCCACGCCCAGAGAGTGCTCTGCCATTTGTGGCCAGCGCACAGCCACAGCCGCAGCATTTGGGGCTCATTAAACTTCAGTTTCCATTTCAAACAATTAGCAACTTTAAAGTTAATAAGCCGCTTATGGGATAACACACATATATTCCGTTGAAAAAAAATTAATTAAATAAAGTTCTATCGATGGGAAGCCCCGCACAGAAATGAACTGATGTGCGGCTGTGGAGTGTGGCAGGAGACTCAGACATGCCGAACAGCAGCGGTAGCAGGGAAAATGTTTATAGTATACTGCGTCGGCATTTTAATGTTTGAATTAATTAATTGCATTTGTCAGCGGTTTGCAGGTCTGCTTTTGAGCATTTTATTATTGCTTTCATTATTATAATTATTGTTATTGTTATTGTTATTATTATTTTCCTGTGGCAATAGTGAGGCAGGACTACGTGGAAAAGGGCCCAAACCAGCTGCAGGGCAGGCACTGTGAATCCTTTTTCGGGTACAGACCCAGCCACTTCCACTCTCACAGTAATTGCATTTCCCGCACTCATACGAATACGAATACGAGTATGGGTACGAGCATGAGCATGTGCCTGGCTGTATTAATTAATAAATTCATTTACACAGCTCAATTGTGTTTGTGTGAGTGCGTGCCACAGCCAGAGGATACTGGGTGGGTGATGGTGGGTCTACAGCAAAGGCAACCACCAGAATGCCAACATGTCTGCCACACACACACACACACACACACACAGAGAGAGAAATACACTTACGACTAAAGAAACCGCAAGACAAATTCTCACTCAAAGTTGCCACAGACAGACACACAGACGACAGAGGGATAGAGAAAGACGACGGAGCAACGCTTAGCCAAACAAATTAATTTCATTAGAGCCTCGCTCAACAAATTTCTTGAAATTTTGTCAATTTTAATTATGAATAATGCCAGAGACTTTGGCCTCTTTGGGTGCTGCCACAGATGCCACAGATGATTGATAGTTTTTTTTTTTGTTTCTTGCGGCGGTAGCGTTGACTGCAGACACCACAGACAAGACACGCATGCCACACGCAGGCAAAGCTTAATTAAAGCAGAGAAAAGTCTAATTAAATTTGCCAAAAACATTTCACAAATTTAATTAGTTTGAGCATCAAAGGGAATGTACGAGTACTAGAACTAAATTAAGAACTAATTGGAATCAGTTTAAATAACTCGGTTTTCGTCTTCACTTCACTTCATTGCAGCTGACATCGTTCTACAATGAGAGCAGCTGGACAAACGCCTCCGAAATGGATACAATAGTTGGTGAGGAACCGGAGCCGCTGTCCCTTGTGTCAATTGTTGTTGTTGGTAAAGTAAATGTCGTTGAATGCAACACGTACACACACACACACACACGTAGACACTTCATCAGCCATGCCACACTTCTAAACGTGCACACACACACTCTCCACAATACCAGCAATTATCTGTAAAATTGCATGTTGCATGCGGCAAACAACACACCAACAAAGGCACATCCACATCAGCACACATCAGGTGTACCCCCCCACCGCCCACCCCATCCCATAAGTATGCTTTGTCTGATCATTGTTCGGCGCTTATGGCCATCATCTGGATATGGTGCGATTGTGGGTGTACAAATATGTTTCTCGGAATCGCCGCAGGCATCTTCCTATCGGTGCTGATATTCCTATCCGTGGCCGGGAACATCCTCGTCTGCCTGGCCATCTACACAGAGCGCAGCCTGCGACGCATCGGCAACCTGTTCCTGGCCTCATTAGCGATTGCGGATCTGTTTGTGGCCTCCCTGGTGATGACATTCGCAGGCGTCAACGATTTGTTGGGTGAGTACAAATAAAAACCATTTTTTTCTTTCTGCAAACACCAATGCCATCTCCCTCTATTGAGTCTTTATCCGTATCTGTCTGCCTGTATCTCTCTCTCTCTCTCTGTCTGTCTGTCTGTCTATCTGTCTCTGTGTGGGTAATGGAAAATTGCAATTGAAATTTTTTGTTGCTATCGCGGAAATTTATGTAAAATGCTGCAGGCTGTTTCAGCGCAAAAAGCGTTGAGGTCCGCCCCTCGAGAGGAACCGAAGAGTGTCGAAACGAGTCGACGTAAGAGTGCCCTGCCCTCCTCCACTCGTGTCCCATTTGACATGCCTGGCAGCGCTTAAAGCCGGATTTTATGTGGCTTTGTCAATGCCTTTTAAAGTGTCAGCTGCACAAGGAGTCGCTGCACGAGTACCCAGGGTACAGCGGCTATGCCGAGCACACCCAGTATGTACTCCGAGTGGGCCATTGTGATTGCAAGAGACTTCCGTGGAATAATATACAGAAGCGAGGGTTGCCTTTGCTGTTTGAAAAATGGAAGAAGTCTCAGCATATCTTTAGAAGTAGGTGGGTCTATGGAGTGAGGCTTACTTTTGGCCTAATTAATGTTGGATGTCAAGTTAGTTCTTTGTACATCTGCTTGGGTTATAGCTTCACTTTCTGATCAACTTTCGCACAAACTCTTCGTTTTACCCACTGGCAAGCATCGTTGAATAAAAATGGTTATAGTGAGCCATACAGGAATTTCATTTTATTCCAGCTGCATGTCTGATGCGAAGACTAACATGCAGATCCCAAGTGCAACCACACATTCTGATTATTTTCCATTAGCCATTCCAAGAGGAGCAATGGCAGTCCTGCCTCCTCCTTCGCCTCCTTGCATCCTTGCATCCTTCCACTATGGAAGCCATTCCTTTATAAAACCCCTTCTTCGTATCCTCTCAGTTCTCAGTTGACGCTGACAAAGTTTTGCAACTGCAAGTTTTTGCCCGTCCGGATGCCATTGGAGGAGCAGCAGTCCCAGCCTCATTCCGGGTGCCGTTTATGAGTGCATTTTATTAATTCCACAACGGCGATGGCACTGCCTGTGTCCTGAATCCTGGGAGTACTCCTGACGAGTGGCAGCAGCGCGAACATTGGCTAAGTAAATAAGAGGCAAATTAGGCGAACGGCGGCTTTGGGAGCCGGCAAAACTTTTCCCAACAGAAGAATAGGGGTTCGAAGCAGCCGGGGGACAGCGAGCTAACAACGTGTTCCGGTTCAGGAAACATGCAGCTGACATCAATGTGTACAGGGTCTCGCACAAACACTGGAAAAATAATACGTGGAGGAGCGTCCCGTGCCCCCACAAACAATGAAAGAAAGCGAATGTGAGCTTGTCATATGAGTTGGAAAATGTGAGCGAAAGCCGGGACTGAAATGCGTTGCGATGCGTTCAGGTGACACATGTATGTGAGGCCCTCACCCATACACCCAGCACCCCCTGGGCTTTTCCTGGGGTTTTCCTGGGAGTGTGTGAAAATAATAAACGACTTTGCCACTCGAAGAAGAGGAATGAAGGAGCAGCGGTAAAGCGCTGGAGTGGTGCCTGCCGCGTAAGCAAAAGTGTGAAAAATAAATAAATAAAAACGCTCAGCTGCTCTCAAGACAAACACATGTCTCAGGAGGGGGACTTCAGCACCCACACGCAGATACACACCCATACAGAGGGAACTGTTTTTTTTTTTTTGCCAAGGCAACATTTAGCACGCTTCAAGACAGGCAAATCAGCAAATAAACATCATACGCAATTGGACAAATTCAAACAACAAGAGACTCACACACAGACCTGGAATCAGACCCACTCTCAGTCTCAGTCCCATTCGCAGTCTCCTTCTCCGACTCAGATTCAGACACGTTAAGAGAACAGACAGATGGTGCCACAGAGAAACATATAACACATTTTTTGGCCATAAGCAATTGGCATGTGTATACGTATTTTTGTATTGAAAGCTGTGGGAATTATTTGCTGACTTGTACAGATCCCCAGCCTTCCCTCTGAGAGAATTCTCGCTCTGTATCTCTCTGTCTCACTCCTGAAATTGCTTTTTGTCGGGGCCTTGAGCATTGGGGCAAATTTTGTGCATATTTGTGTGCCAAAGCTGCTTTTGGGATCGGAGTTTGGTTGCATTGGGGGCTCAAACCTCTGGAGTGAAAATGGAAAATGCGATGCGATGTTTAATAGAAACCATTTTCAAATCTAATGCAATGCTCAAAGAATTCGTTTGAAAATCTAAACAGAGCTATAAAATAAGGCCATCGACAGAACACTGACAGCTGAAATATGTTTCGAAATACCATTCGAAAATATGTCTAAAAACAATTTTCTCTTTTTGTTGGCTATCAGCTACCAGTTTCCATTTACCAGCACAATATTTTATTTATTTTATTTTATTCCCCTTATTTAAATCAATATTTAAAGCATTGAAAACTGAATGTCATTATGGCTGACTTCACAGGATAACTTTTGATGGACCACAGCATAAAAGTGAGGAGGGTCGGATGGGATGGGATGGGATGCGATCTGATTTGACCAGTTGCGTCGGCACATCCTGTGGCACTTAAGAGCCATATCCTGGGGCACGCCTGATTGAACGGCATGAAAGCCGTAACCGTTTGCCAGCATGATTTGCGTTTTCTTATCGAATCATCATGCAAAAGCCATACCGCAAATAAATAACCTTTTTGTGTATCAAAATCTTTTATTGAATTCCACACACAAACACACACACACACACACATAGACCGCACTCATGTCAGTGCTCTGTAGCTGTATCTGTGTGTAATTTATTTCCGTGTGGCCCCATGCCTTCTTCCCTGGGCGCCAAAGGACATCCGCTTCTGGTCACGCACCGTACATCAATCGAGTCTGTCCATAATTGCAGCGCACTTATAAAATTGCCCAGCACCCAAACCAAAAAAAATAAATACAAAATATTTGTTTTTACTCATGACCAAATTAAATTTAAATGACGCAAAGGACAGCGAGCGGTGTGCGTGTGCATGTGTGTTTGTGTGTGTGTGTGTGTGGAAGGAAAGGAAAATGAAAAGGGAAGCGGACAGAACGGAAATGAATTTATGAAATCATTTAAACTCAATTTACGTCATGAATAAAACGAAACAAGAATCTGATGGCTGTGACACCATTTCCCTGTTGCAGTTACTGTTGGGCTTATCCCCTTTGCCAAGGGGTACCATGATTATTACCTTTTGAGCACATAAAGTACATATACTCGGGTTTATTATACATAGAACAGTATCAACATTCGTAACTTTATTTATTGCTCCCAAACTTACTTTAATTAAAGCAAAAGTCGAATGAGAGATCGTAAAGAGGGTATCAAAGCTTCGGTTTCCGAAGATAGCCTCCGTTAATGGTTGTTGTTGCTGTAGGGCTTGTTGCACGGCAGCAAGCAAATGAAACAACTTTTTTTTATACCGTCCGTCGTGCGACGGCCGCAACATGGCAATTTCCGCACCACACACAGACACAGAGGCAGAGACAGGCACAGACCCCCAACTCCGAGCCAGAGCCATTCCCATTGCCAGGCCCATAGCCAAGTACTACTTATTAAGCATTTTAAGCGAGCAATCAGACCGTCAGGTCAATCAAACAGTCATTTGACTTTCCCCCTTCTCTGTCTGTTTTTTTTTTTCGTATTTTGTATTTTTCAATATATCTCCTGCAGGATATTGGATCTTTGGAGCGCAATTTTGTGATACTTGGGTGGCCTTTGATGTCATGTGCTCGACGGCGTCAATTCTGAATCTGTGTGCAATATCAATGGACCGCTACATCCACATCAAGGATCCGCTCAGGTGAGTGATGTCAGCTGTCCCCATCTCCCATCACCCATCTCCCTGTCACATGCATAAATTATTCCATCCATATATGTATCTATCGTGCGATAGAAACTAATTTTACTCCCCGAGTCCTGGTACGGACAGGTGAAAAGACCCTCCATTGATGTCCCACTGACAGCCGCGCTCGTCTATATCGATTCATTAAAATCAGCCCCCAAAGCCAGGTGCCAGGCGCCATTGCAGGTGCTTTGTATGCGCATTACTCATACGCCGCGTTGTCATGCTTGTCACGTTTTTGTACTCCCGCCACTGCCACATCACATTCTCAGCTCTGCTCTCCTCTCCTCACCCTATTTTTGTGCCTCTGCCACTCGAGTTGTTTATGGCAGTGTGGCCCATTAATCGCTCCACATAATTGTTTCATTAGTAACAGATTTATTGGGCATTACCAGGAACGTTTTTTCGCATTTGGGGCGAGACTTTATTGAAGATGAAGTTGCCTCAGCCACTTTGGGGCTGTTGATTTTGTGTTGTGGTTGGGGTTTATATTTTTTTTGGGCAAATCGATTCCTGCAAGTCATGTTACACAGCCAAAGCGAAGGAAGCGAACAAGGGAGCTTTCGTTAGCAGCTGGTCACCTGTTGAAAAAAGGGAGCTGAGAAATTGTCAAGAAAACTCAGATTAATGTCCAGCTTAGGGTAAGTTATTGAAGGGATTGAACCATTCTTTCATTTTCTACTCCATTTCCCATTAAATCTTAGGGTTTTCCAAGCGTTTCTTTAAGATTTCGATTTACTTTATTTACTCTTGCCTACATTTGCCATTTGTCACACCCGATCGAAATGACTTCATCTGTCAGGTGGATACAAGTTGCCCAAATGTTCGTTCCATTATCACTGTTCAATCTAGCTTGTGTACATATATCCGGCACGTTCCTCCAGCTGTGCGGCTCACTCCTATCCTGTGCTGTCCTCTCCAGCCAAGAGCTTACTGAGAAGCAGTGGGAGCGAGTGGAAGGAAGTCTAAGGGACAATCAAATTCTGCTGCCTCAGGTGGTTGCCAGTCCGTCTGGATATCTCTGTGTGCCTACCCACCTTCCTCCCTCCCTACCCGACTCTGACAATGACAATGAGCCTGCCTGTCCTGTTTTTCCTGCTTGTGCTGCTTGTCCTTCTATCGTGGCTGCCTAAAAAGCTGCCAGTCAGCCATGTTAGTATGCTTTGTAGTCAGCATTTGAAATTGATTTCCAGAGCCAAGCAATTGCAACAAAAGCAGTCAGCCCCCACCCCCCACCTGAAAACTTGAAACAAGTTTATCAGGCGTCTGCCGGCTGTTCTTAAACTTCTCTACATACTGGACCTGGTTTATTCGGCTGGACCACAACAATTGTGTGTTAATTAAATTTTCAACAATGCCCCCGACCAGGGCCCTAGCCTGGCCAAAAGCTTTCGAAAAGCCAACAAAAATGTGTGAGCCACAGGAATTGGAACAGAAATATTACAGTTGCTGGCAAAGTCAAACGCAAAAATTTATTATGTGTCGACAGCAACAGAGCGGAATCTCTCTCCATTTGTGGGTGGGGGGTGTAAGCACTCACATCTGTACATGTGTGTGTGTGTGTGCTATGTTAAAAATGTTGTTGGTCAAGTCGCTGACAGCCTGCCACTGAGAACCATGAGCCCAGCCCAGTGGGATAACGAACCTAACGAAATGATTCCAGCAGTATGGGGCAAGCTGTTTGGTGGCACACTAAGGGGCTAGGGGCAACTACAGCAAATCGAGACAGTTGCCAACCCCTCCCGCCGCCCATGACGGTACCCATACCACAGCACTAGCCCACAAACCCCGTCATAAAAGAGCCATAATAAATCCTTTGATGCTATTTTCAGCCAAAAGCCAAAAGTAGAAAAATATTTTTTTTCCATCCCCAAACCCCCCCCCCCCAGCAGTCTGCTGCCACACTACGACCCCTTGCTTGTTGCCACCTGGGGTAGCTTATTCGCTTATGAAAAATGTTGTACGACAGTTGTATTGGTGTGGCAGCATCCATCTGTGCCTGTGCTTCCGCCACCGCCTCTGGTCCTGCCACTCCCACTCTATAGACGAGTGTACAAATCTCTCTGCTCTGTTGGTCTTTTGTATGGCCGGGTTGCCCGTAACGAGTTGGGGGAGCATATAACGCTTCATTGATGTGGCAAGCTGATGCCAGAGCGGGGCAAAAAATTCAGATTGCAAATTTTGTATGCCCCGGCAAAGGATTTAAATGAGCTCTGGCGGGGCCAGTGGGCAGGGGTTAGGTGAAAACTGACTGGGGCAAGCAAATGACAATTTTCATGCAACATTTTTCATGATTTTGAATTCCGTTTGTCCTCGAGGAGCATCAGACAGAGTACTCGTAGCAGGATGGAGAGTTTGTTGGTTGGATGCAATTGAAAGTGGAATTAAGCAAGAGTTGGGGATGGATTTTCCACCAAATAGTGAGCTGCAGTCCGCATAAAGAGCACATTTCCCTGCACGGAATCGATTGGTTAATGATGGGTGAAGTGCAGGACCCGGTTGGTTGATCTTCACTGAAGCTAGAGGAGGCTCTCAGCATGGCATTTATTTGGGTATTATATCTTGGAATCATCATTAATCGAACTATTCCAAAACATTGAACCTCAAACTGGCACTGACATTTATTCAGTTTGAAGAGCTTTTAGTTTTAATTTAATTTATTTACGGCTTTCGAAAATAGATCTAACGCTAATCCCAATGAATGCCATTGAGACTCTGATTGAGCCCACTTGCCATAGTACGATATTAATTTGAGCCGCTGGGTTAATGACATTTGCAGAGCCACTCAGAGAACAGTGCCCGCTGGGCAAGTCCCGACAGCGATTTGAAATTGAGTTTGGCCACCTGAATTTCGTTTGCATTTCCACCATCCAACAGTGCCTCCCACTTCGTCCCTAGCGCCTAGGGTTCTCCTTAGAATGGGCGCGCCTCGAGTTGCTTTACACTTCAAATGTCAAGACGTCGCTCGCACCACTCAATCTGAAGGAGCAGACCCGAACCCAAGCCAAGCGCCAGCACTGGGACACCGGGTGCCGTCAGCTGGCAGCTGCTAAATTGCAGGAAAACTCAACGCAGCGCAGCGCAGAGTCGCCACCTTTTGTGTCTGAGAAATGCTTGATGGTAGCTGGGATCTAGCATTAATATTGCTATCCTTAGAGCAGTACTCCGCTCCGCTCTCCATATCTCCTCGTCTCCGTTCTGCTCTTTATGCAAATCTGATTTATTTGCATGTCAAAGTGGAGGCAGCAACGCATTTCTTTGTGCCCCACATTGCTCGGCTGTGCCTTCCAGCAAAGTTCAGTCTCATTAGAGCACATCCATCCCAGACCCAGACCCAGACCCAGCCCAGACCCAGCCCAGACCCATCCCATTCCCCTACCAAAAAGAACTGCTGATTCTGTATATTTTCTTAGCGTTTTAGAATAATTGCAGGCGTTTAATTTAATTGCGCTCGCCTGGATTTCGCAAAAAAACAATTTGGATGAGAAGCGCGTGCAAATTTAATTAGTAGCAGGCCCTGCCAAAGTGAAGATGAGGCGCCTGGGCATCTCATCTCATCCCACAAGAAAGTTGAATAACGAAATGGGAAAATATTCGTATTTTATGTGACAAGTTGATGCCATCGTTGCCGTTGTCGTTGTCGTACCCCAAACTTGGCTGTCGTTGACTTTGGCGCTTGTCATCATCGTAACTGTCAGACGCATATGTGAAATTCATTTTAAACTGCAATAAAAACTGAAAGAACAATGAAACTTTGCCGCAGGAAAGGGGAGCTTCTCCCACGCATAGGTGTGTGTGTGTGTGTGTAAATGGAGCTGGAATGGCGTTGTCGTGACTGGGTTGGGGTTGAACACCGGAGGCGCAGCACTTAAACACACACCACAAAAACATGTCCCACCTACAATGACGCACTTGGGAACATTTTGTAATTGTTTTTTCATCTTTTTTTCAAGGGTTGTCTTGGCTTTGGCCGGGAAAAAAGTTGTTCCTGGGAATCTACAGTGTAGGACCGCAGATGGGAATGCAATGCATGAGATATATGATTGAAAGTTTGAGAGGAAGATACTTGAAGTCTTCTAATCATTTAAAATTAAAGAGAGAGGGCATTTCTTAGCAATTTTCTTTAATTTCTGTGGCATTAAAGTGACTTGCCCAAGATCGTACACCTATTGTTCTATAGTACCTGCTGTGAGTGCCAGCAATGACAGTAGAGAGTCATCAAAATATCCCAAGCTGACGTTGGAAAAGTATCAGCCCCAAACTATGCAAATGTCTCCCAGCCAACAACAAACAGAAGCAGCAGGAGACATTGGGGCAGGAACATTGTGCGTGCCTTGCGGTAATTTCTTGAGTGCATGTGGGACAACACACACACACAAAGCTGACGTCGCCGCCGCCGCTGCCGCATGCCACGGAGCCAGTGAAGCCAGAGTCACAGCCTGAGCTCGAGCGTTAAATGCAAATGTCCTTTGGCTTGGAGCCGCTTGCTTCTGGCACTCACAAACACACACACACACACACACACAATTTCACACACGATTTCAATTAGCCCATCGATGCTACGACGTTGATTGGCTGCTCAAAGTTTGAAGGCAGACAGGGCAATCCGTGTGTCGTGTGTCGCCTAATGGCTGCAGCTTTACGAGTGTGTGCATATATCAAAGCGTTACCTCAACGTCGAAGCAGCCGAATTAGTGCAGCCAGGAGAAGCAGCTGCAAAGAAATAGAATTCGGTAAACTTTGACAGAGAGCGGAATGGGAAGCCTGATGGAGCCAGGTGGAGAGATTGGGCGCACCAAGAGCTAAGGGGCTTTCGTCACATGGAAATCAATTTTCGTGCCGAAAACGAAATTGAATTTGTATGTGAATACAATTACATAAACTTCCGTTTCCGCTTTGTCGTCGCAGTCGTCGTAGTCGTCGTCGTCGTCTGTGTCCTCGTGCACATCCACATTCACCTCCCCAGCCACATCCCCATTCTCGTCATCGTCTGAGTGCGTCTTTGTATTGAAATTGAATTATTCTGTTTGATTTCCTGCACAAGCCAGAATGATGCGGCATATGGCACCGCTCTTGTGGTCCCCACTCAGCCTTGGGTATTTCGGTTTCGGTGTTTCAGTGTTTTGGGTCTGGGACTGTGGGCTGTGGGCTGTGGGTTGTGTTTGGGTTTTTGGTACCCTAATTCAGCCTGCTCATTTCCTGCTGCTCTAGAGTCAAAATCGAAGTGCTTGACAAAAAGGTAGCCCAACGGAGTCTGACTTGCATGCGCCATGTGGCAGGGTCTGTGTGGGATATGTGGGCTGCGGTTTGGTTTCGGGTTAGGCTGATTTGTCGCACGGCCAATGCTGGGTAATTAATGACACGCAGCGCGGCTACACACCTGATCCTGATCCCTGATCTGGGCGCCCTGCCACACACACACATGTCGCGCCCTGCCCCCGACCGAAAACGATGTTGTACTGCCTAATGGCCACTGCTGCCGGGGCGCTGAGGGAATGCCATGCCGGCGACATGCAAAGCCACAATCACAACATGGCACACCAGCAGCGTGTTCTTGTTTTCTGTTCCGCCTCTGATGTTACTCCTGCATGTGATATTTCTGGTCCTGGAGCGCCCTCTTTGCTTACCCTTTGCTGGAGACCACAAGGACAAAAGAACAAAAAGACAAGAGCCAGCCAGCCAGCCAGCGAGCAGCGGCAGCAACATCATCATATGGAGGAGGAGCAGCAGCGGCAGCAAGCATGACGCGTGTATTTCCGCTTCCGTTGTCCCGAAATTGATGCAACCCTTTTCTCACCCAGTCAAACCAGCCTCTCATTTTGTTCTCTTTCGCAGATATGGCCGCTGGGTGACACGACGCGTGGCTGTCATTACCATAGCCGCCATTTGGCTGCTGGCCGCATTCGTCTCGTTTGTGCCAATCTCCTTTGGCATCCATCGGCCTGACCAGCCGATGATTTTCGAGGATAATGGCAAGAAGTATCCCACATGCGCTCTGGACCTCACGCCCACCTATGCCGTCGTCTCCAGCTGTATCAGTTTCTACTTGCCCTGTGTGGTCATGATTGGCATCTACTGTCGGTAAGTCAAATGCGATTTGGGACGCTGCCAGATGGGGCGACTACAGTTTCAGATTTGAGGCAAACTTTTCGGGGCCCTGCATAAAACATGAAATGCATAAAGAAACTCATTTGCCTTTCCCGACGCCTTCAGCTGCAATTATGTAGATACACAGAGATACACAGAGATACACAGAGATACTCCTGGTACTTCTGTATCTCGGAGCTGAAGAAAGTTTTTTGCTTTCAAATGGCAACAAAACGCCAACTCAAATATTTTCCAGCTATGCCAAAAACACAAAAGGGGAAGCCGAAGCCAGAAGTAGTAAAAAGTATATAATAAAATGTTGTAAAAACGGAGGAAGTTTGCCTGCTATCGCAATGCTGAATATATCAGAAAAATGCCACAAGGAGAAAGCGCTCTCCCTTGATGGCCGCCAGGCACGAGAGGTTGTGTTGCCAGTTGGCTGTTGGCTGTTGGCTGTGGCAAGGGGTTTTGGGGTATGGGTCTGAGTCTGAGTCTGAGTCTGAGTCCTGGGGTTGAGCAAATAAGCGCACGCATTAGTGTCCGTCTAAGTAATCCCCAGGCTGACCCCTCAGACCAGTGCCCGCCCCCCAAACGGAACAGGCAAAAGACTTGGGCGTGTAGAAAAGGACTAGGACAAGGACAAACACACACAAACACACACACACGCACAAATACATAGAAGTAGCAACTGGACAGCGATATGGCATGGCTGCTCATCAACGTTACGGCCAGCGGCACGTTGCCATTTTAGCTTAACGAGATTTGCAGCCCCCCATTGGCTGATGTTGGGTGTGGGCCATCAAATGGATCCCTTGCTGCTTCGCATTGGAATTTTCTATCAAATTTCGGTTAAATTACAGAATAAATATATACTTTTATCGTCATAATTTGTGCCTGGTCGTGTTATCCTTTCTATGCGTTGATCCAAGTAAACACTCGCCCACGGACACGTACTCTGACAGACACTATGACAGATACTCTGACTGACGCATATGCTTGTTTATTTGCTGCCCAGCAGCACTATGCCAGGGATGGGGGGTGGTGTAGGGCCCCATTGAGAGCAGCTGAAGTGGAAGATTGGATATGATAGTCGTAGTCGTTGCGTATACGCAGTGTGTGTGTGTGTTTGTGCCGCAATTGACATGGCAAGTGGCCCAAGTGTATAATTATCATATCAATTACATGAAACAGTAACCAATAACTAGCAGCAAAACAGACACCAGAAGTTGAGCAATCATTTGTCAGATACGCCCACAAACACAGAACATTTATTAAGTGACAAATAATTGCCATTTCCCTCACTCTCTTCTCTTTTGTCTCTCCGCTTCTCTTTCAGTTTGTATTGCTATGCCCAGAAGCATGTCAAGTCCATCAAGGCGGTGACCCGACCCGGCGAGGTGGCCGAGAAGCAGCGCTACAAGAGCATTCGACGCCCCAAGATGACGCCCAAGAAATTCAAGGTGCGAAACCTGCACCACAGCTCGCCGTACCATGTCTCCGACCACAAGGCGGCTGTGACAGTGGGCGTAATTATGGGCGTGTTCCTCATCTGCTGGGTGCCCTTCTTTTGCGTGAACATCACGGCCGCCTTCTGCAAGACCTGCATCGGCGGACAGACCTTCAAGATACTCACCTGGCTGGGCTACTCGAACTCGGCCTTCAATCCAATCATCTATTCGATCTTCAACAAGGAATTCCGGGACGCCTTCAAGCGCATCCTGACCATGCGCAATCCCTGGTGCTGTGCCCAGGACGTGGGCAACATTCATCCGCGTAACAGCGACCGCTTCATCACCGACTATGCGGCCAAGAATGTGGTCGTGATGAACTCGGGCCGCTCCAGTGCCGAGCTCGAGCAGGTCTCTGCGATTTGACCAAAAGGCGGCTACAGCGGAGCCAACTGGCTGCCGTGCTGCTACGGCTGCGGCTGTGGCGGCCTCCGGGTGGACGATGACGACGACGGAGCACTGACCACGCGCTATGTTCCATGAGATTCGGTCACGGCGCCAACGGCCACCATTGTGGAGACCGTCGAGGCCGCCCAAATGGAAACGGAGCTGCTCTAAGCCACTAACTGGGTTCCTACAGCACCAACTCGATCTCTCACACGAAACCAAAGCAATCCCGAGTCCCTCCCAACATCCAAAAACAAGCCCCAGCACCCCGTCCCGCCCCAAAAGAAAATCGAAAGCAAAATGGAAACCTGTAAGTATTATCAGCGCGTCCCAGAGACAAAGCAATCAACTATGCGTATACTTAATCGTATCTAGCCTTAAGAGTCCCCCTCAAAACCACAAACGATGCCCAAGACGTGATTAGGTCTAAGGTCTCTTAGCCCCCTCCCGCCCTGCTGCACCCAAAAAGCTTTCTGTCCAAGCTTCCTGTTTGGTTATTCATGACAGTTTTGCAATCGTTTGGGATCCATGCAAATGCGATTATTATGGAGTGACACATGTCACTTGCCACACCCACAACACCACACACACCCACACACCCACACACACACACTAGCTATACCTACATTTACACTGGCTTCAGGACAGGAAGAGGAGAAAAAAACGTTGCATACATCGCGGCGCCCTCACATTGGACGAGCAAAAAAGCTTTACATTTGATTTATTGATGGGAATTTATTGCCATTGAACGGCGGAGCTGCCAACTGCAGTCGTAAATCATCCAAAATGATTATTGTTATGGCTAAACCAAATGGCATTACCACTCCAACCCCATCGTTATTTGTGCTTGCTTTGTAGTACAATACATACATATATGCGTGTATATATGCGTGCAATGTTTAGTTGGCTTCAACTTCTTTATGGGACACCCCCTGAAAAGTTTCCAGACTGATTTGAATTTATGCGGGTAAATCTGTACAGCTCGGTGCTCTGCTCTGCTCGGCTCAACAATGTTAATTAAGCCAACTGTGATTGACACTCGCGCAGGAGGAACAAAGGCAGCAAGAATGGCAGGATATTTTTGGGTACCTTTGCAGCTACCCTTGCAGATATATAGTTAACTTATTTTCCAACCGCCAAGCGGCTGTTTATTTCGATCAATCCCAATGCCCTCTCTGGCAGTGTATTTTACGCGAAACAATCTCAGTCGAAAGGTTAACCGTGAAGCAGCTCTGATGGGGGCTTCAGCTCTGATTACCGAATGATTTAATGAGCCGCACCTGCAAACAGGTAACAGGTAACAGATTCAGCCTTGAAGAGTGCGGCTGATAGAGGAGCTGCTCCAGGCGAAATGAGCTTGTTGCCTGGTCCCGGGCCCCAGGCCCCGCGGTGTGGCATTCACCTTCTTCCTTTGGCGGGGAATTCTGTCTTTGCTAAAGTACAACAAATGTAAACAGTTTGCTCTTCGCGGCTTAATGAAAAATTATGCTGTCTGAGTATTGCTTCGGGGTTTTTGGGGATGTGTTTTCTGCTTGGGGTTCTGGTTCTGTTGCTGTTTCTGTTTCTGCTTTTGTTTTCCCTTTCTTGCCACTCGAGTTTCAATTCCACTTATTTGAGGATGCCACAGAGCTCCTCCATTTTCTCCCTTCATCCCTGCTGGTGCTGTTATTAATACAAAGTACTTATGTTGCCTTTTTTGCAGCTCTGTTCCTGGCAATCCTCTTACAACTTTTCATCCTTTGTTTATTCGATTCTCGCTCCTTTTCGTATTTATTTTGGCAGTTTATTAAAAGTTGCCTGCTTTCGTCATTTTAATTACAATACGCCAAATGGCATTTGTTATCGACTGGCACGCCCTTGATCCGCCTGCAGAACGCCTTTAAAATTGCGCAACTGGCACGCAACTGGCACGCAATCAATTCGACTTTGGCGCCCTGCCACGCGCACGTGTCGCATAGTCTCCTTCCAGGGGCATGCCGCAGCTACACCCCGGGTAAAGGCTTGAAATGTATCGCCCCACACGAGTGGAACCATCGATATGCCACCCTCGCCAGCCACCTCTCGACGCTGCTCCACTTTCCATTTGCGTATTTTTTGCTCTTTTTTTGGGGCATAGCGCAGTACAGCCATTGACTTTGACTTTGGCATTTTTGTGGCACGCTAAACCCTCAACAGGGAAAAAAATTCGGGGAATTACATGATAAATAGGCAAACCCAAACCTTAACCTTTTGTGGCCTGAAGTCGAGCAGATTCAGTATTGATTGAAATAAATCAGGAATTACACTACCCCAATAGCAAAGCATTGGAAAAATACTTTAAGGACATGCTTGTACTGCTCCTTAAGTGATCATTTTTCTGAGAACTTTCAGACACTCCTTTACTTGCGGCATTATCTTTCCGAGAAGTTCAGCCACTGTTGGGTTAGTGCTTGGGATTCGGTTTTGGGGCATAATTAAGATACCCTTAATGCCGCTCATACTTTCGCTTTCACTTCGCCGTAATCTGGCTTCCTGTTTTTCTGCCCACTTGTTCTGCGCTTCTTTTGTTCATCTTCGATTGGCTTGAGGCCATGCGACTGCGATTGCCATTGCGACTATTGGTGCTTTTCCGGCTTTGCCGAGTTCCTTTTGTCCTGCAATCATTGTGAAAATCCTTTTGCTGTCGTTGACTGCGCCGAGAACGAACTTTCAAAGGTTACGCGCCTTTTTCGAGCATTTGATTTCGTGCGAATTTTAATTGAAACATTTGTAGGACCGAAACCGAATTCTAGGGCTGCGGTCTCTCCATCTGTTTCTTTCCCTATGATTTCCTCTCTCTCGTTCCTTGTTTTTCTGCTTCTAATTGTATTAGCCAGATTCATGTTAGATGGCTACGTGACAGGCATACCAAACGGTCTCTTAAGAGCAAAGCCAAGCTGAATTTGCCCTTTCATTACCATAATCGCTGCACGAAAAAATACACCAGACTACCCCACAGATATTGAGAGAAGGATATCCAGTGAAAGAGCAAACTCCCCTGCTGCCTGATCCATTTGCTCGACTGGCTGCTTATTTGTTGCTTAAATAAACAGATTTCTCGTAATTGCTTTCGAAATTCAATTATTTGCCCCACACAAAAAACCAACAAATCGACAAAAAAGTAGGAAAATTCATTTAAACAAACATACAACAACCATCAATGCCAATAGCAGCAACAAACAATTACAATTTTTGTGCAAACAAATTGAAAGTGCAGGAAAAAGTTCACCTGGAACTGAATTTATTCAATTTAAAAATAACATAAATGAGCATTAAGCAAATATTTGCCAGCAATCGAATGTTGAACGTAAATTTGTAATGTTATTGGTTTGTACGCCATTGTATGTGGGGTTTGTTTGACATTTGGCTTAGGTTTACATATTTAATGGAAGAGAAATTCTAAGTTAAATATTTGCTGGGAAATAAAAACATTGATGTGTAATAGGTTCTTCCTATTAAAACGTATTTAAGAATGAATATTTATAGGTTTTGTTTATTTTAAGGCCAAATAATTTAAATACTTTCGTACATATTTTCTACACTCTCATATATTTGATTCGAGAAAGCCCATTAAAGAGGTCGTTACATCAAATTCAAATGAAATACTTTAAGATATATTAACATTATTTCCTTTCATTTATTCCCCCTCGAGGGCCAATTTATTCCCTTCCCATGGGCTTGGGCTATCGTAATTTAATAGCAAGGCAATGTAGCTGAATAATCATACTTCGAGGCACTTTTCAACATTTCAGCCATGCTGCTTAAATGGAAATTGTTCTACTTTTGATTATCATTTTTATGGAAGCCACAGAAAATATTGAATTATTGAATGAATAATTTCTAACGATGTTTCAGAATTTCAAGTTTGGTTTAATAAATATTATATGCCAAGTGAAATCTTTAATATCCAACATTTCATCTGATTATATATATTATATTATATATATTTTATTATATATTTTTTTTACAGCTCCTCAATTTGTTGGCATATTTTTTGGCTAATCCCCTGTATGCATTATGTATGTATGGCATTTATATTCAATTGGCAATCCTTTGAGCCCTCTTTAAAATCTGTTTGCACACAATTTGTTTGGCTTTGCAGAGTTGGTGCCGAACTTTTGGGCAAATATTTAAGTCGAAAAAGTCAGGCGATGAATGTCAACAAGTCGCATAAATTGCATGTTGAATGCCAGGCAGAGCGCAAATCGGTCGCTTTCCATTTTCGACATTTGGCACTGACATTGACTGGCTTAGAGTGATTGATTGATTGATTGATCGATGGACGGATGGATGTATGGTAGTTCTGCCTTTGTTTGAATTGAATTCCGCTAGATCGGCTTTAGTCAGTGCTCAGCAGAGATTGACGGTGGCCCTGGCTCCTGGCTCCTGACTCCCTAGAACCCCGAACTATCAACAGTTGTTTGTCCACTTGCCCTTCTGCTTTCCCTCCAACCTTCTGGCTCTACTTGAGATATATATTTTGTCATTTTTATAACTTTGGCGCCTTCCTGTGTTTACTTTTCTTCACGACTTTCTGCAAATTCCCTCCGTTTCATCCTACGCACTGTCGGTGTGTGCTGCCAGCATCTCTCTCCCTCCTTCTGTTTTCGCTCCAGGCGCGTGTCATTTTGTAGCCTACTTTCGGGTCTGAGCTGCCTTTGTGCTTGGCCAGCATTGCGTATAACGCAATGTATACGTAACGTATGCCCCCGAAAATCGTTTTATTGCCACCAACGCTTGGCGTGCTAATTTATACGTTCGAGGCTCAGAGTCGGGGCCAAATTCGAGGCCGTAATTTAATGGCGCGCTCAGCCCCAGTCACGCCTCAATGTATCATAAAAACACACACAATTTTAATCACAATTTGTTTTTTCGCTTACGCGCCAGGATCTACTTGGCTTTGGCTTGGGCTGCATAGGCAAATTACCAGCAAATATTTGGATAGATGCAAAGCATTTGGCACCACTCCATCTAATGGGATTCTCAAACAAAAAGAGAGTGTTTCTTCATTTTTGGAGGTCAAAGAGCAGAGCACTTGACCCATACCTGGACGGTCGGACATTTTGGCAGCATTCCAAGCAGAAAGCGGATGTGAATAAACCCGTGGGATGTATGTGAACATGGTTAGTGATTTGAATGTGAATGTGGATGCAATGAACTTGACATTTAACCTCTGCGTATGCGCAATCTTTGACATTTGGCAACTTAAAGTGCTTTAAGCCGCCCCTAAGACTTTAGCCAGCAACTTGCATTTGATATTCATCTGCTCTGCGTTGCAGCCACCGCCACTTTCCGCAGAAAGTTTCCTCTTTTTGACGATGGGCGGTGTGCCGAAGAGTTGGGAAAACTTTTACGGTGGCAAAAACTTTGTGCAGTCGCTGCAACAATAACAAATGCCGGCAAAAGTTTAGATAGATTTCCCTGCCCTTGCAGCCCACCTGCCCGCCGCAGTCTGCAATTAAAATTATGTGCCACACTCGCATTCAGCTCTTTCTTGCGCCGAAAGAGTTGCCGTTGCCCCAGCTGCAGATCCATAATGCACTCGACTTGGGCCGTAATGCCGACTCTTTCAATTGCGGCAATTTAATTGGGAAACAAATTCAATTTCGTGCAAAACTTTCTCCACAAACGAAGGCTGATGCAGCGCTCCCCGAAGCGATCCGCTGAATGGGTGGGTGGGACGGTGAGTCTATCCGTTTGCATTCCGGCCTGCACTCGATATAACAATCATTAATTAATACCCAGCTCTTGCTCGTTTTTCTTGTACTTTCTGACTCCGATGCCGGCTGACAAGCGGCAAGCAGCCTGCTTAACTTAAACTGCACTCAATCGATTTTATATGCCCGGACTCTCACATGTAATGCATTTTAATTAAGAGGAAAGAAACCCCTGAGCCATGCAGCCATTCAGCCGTGCCCACCGCCCACTTCCCACTGTATGACCCTGAGGCAGGCTTCTGTCGATGCACACCCCCATCTTTGTCAAGGCCTCGCCCCCGCCTTGGGCTGGATCCTGCAGTTTGCAATTTTAAACCCAAATTGAATTACTCCATCGTCGTTGCTGTCGTCCTCGTCGTCGTCGTTGGCGGTCTGGTCTGTGGCCCCAGGTTCCCCAAACGACAGGCCTGACATCCCGCATATCTGATGAGGCTTTAAAAACGTCGCCTCTCAAGGTGGAAACAGACTGCGGCACTCAATTGTCGAGCCTCTAGTGTTAATTGCTGGCAAGTATTCTAAGAATTTTCGACTGGCGTGTGGGAAGGGATTTAGCCAGGAAATGGCTGCTTAGGAGAGAGCTGAAAATGCTGCTGTAAATTGTTATGGCAAAGCTGAAATGTGTCAGACTTGATTATTTTCGCTTAGATGAATAAATCTGGGAAGTAGAACAGCTGCAAACAAAACAAAAATATTTCAGCTTTTGCCACGCAATAAAATATTAATTCAGCGAAAAATAGCAAACAGCAAATTATGGGTGAAAAATCGAATTAAACTGAATAACTGAATCAAATCAAATATGAATAATATTTGATTTAAGTATAATGATCAGAGAACAGCAATTTACAAATCGTTGAGGCAAACGAAATTGTTGCAATTGATTTATGCGGATTTTTTGGTTTTGTTTTGGCCCGTGGTACACTCACAAACAATAATGCTTTCTCCCCCACATTTTCCATTTAATTAATTGATAAATATTTTGACCCACAACCAAACTCCAAACTTCAAACGTAATTTATTTGTACAAATATTATTTCTCTCCCTGTTGCTGCTCCATGATTTTCCAATTAAAGTCGAGCTCGTACGGGTATCCGCAGCCGAAACTAAAAACCAAACCCCTGTCCAGTGGTTGCCCTCTGCGCCGTGTGCTCCTGACAGCTGGCTCTGCCTCCTCCAGGCTTGCGGGTGGAAATGGGGATGCTGGCTGATGGAAAGTGTCCTGCCAGAGCTGCGGGGCAACAATGCAGGCGTGAACATAAATTTCAAGCTTCAGTGAACGGCCCTGCCAACCCATCATGCCAGCAGCCCTGCTGTCAGCCCCTCCGCTCCACTCGATTCCACTCCAATCCCTCCTCAATCCCCACTCAATCCTCAATCCTTGGCAGCCTGAATACGCCTGACATTGTCCTGGGGTCTGGGCCATGGCTAAAAGTGCCAAAGTTTATTATTAAATTATGTTGGCAAATAAAACTGTTGAAGTAAAATCAATTTTCGGAATTTCTCTCTGTTCTGTTTTTCGCTGAGAATTGTCCTTTGTCTCTCTCTCCCCCCGGTCTATTGTTCCCCTTCTTCCTCTGTGTGTGCGTGGTGTGTGTGTGTGTGTGTATGTGTGCGTGTGACCGAGTGAACCCTACTAATCAAATTAAGTTTATTTTTAAAAAACGTTTCATTCAGCCCGAAAAACCAACTCCTTGGGGAGCCCCAGCCACGCAAAACAAAAACCCTTTTCGATGCTGGTAATCGAATATTTTAGCCATCGTTAGCAGCTCTTCAACTCGCTGGCCGAGACCACAAATAGCTGCTAACTGCTTGACAGATACCCCCAAAATCGATTCCCGATATATGGTGAGGTATATATAGACCATATACCCATACAGAACCCCCATTCAAGAGATTTTTTGAAGACCTAAAATAGCGTGAATGTTCCGTTTAGCTAAATGAAAGCTGGAATATACTCGGAGTATGCCCATTGAATAGGCAAATTCCACAGAGCGAGAGATAGAGACAGAGAGAGACTCAATGAAAGAGACAGGTATATATAGAAAGAGAGACAGAGAGAGAGAGAGAGATAGGTACAGCAGAGCAGAGGCTGACAGCTTTCTTTATAGAATTACTTCTGGCGCAATAACTTTTCCAACTGAACGAGCCGCTGATGGAGCACACTCGCTTTGCTCTCTCTCTTTCTCTCTCTGTCTCTCTCTTTGTGTGAGTTACCTAGCCCCTTCTCTTGTTCCCTTTCATTTTCATTCTCTCTCTCTCTCTCTCTCTCTGTGAGGCTTCTCCTGTGTATTTCATCCTCTTTCATTCCATTCATTGATTTGCCTTTTGCCTTGGCCAACTAGTGCAGAACGTGCGACCTGACCAGCGACCAGCAGACATGAGCCGTTTCCCCTTTCCCCCCTTTTTTTGTTGCCTACTCCACTCACATTAACCCGCCAGCGGCCAAGTGCCATTGACTGACCCCAGGACAAAAATAGTTTGTGGGAAATTTCCCTTTTCTCTTCTTCTTCTTTTTTTCAGCTTAACCTCATCCCCCCCCCCATCTTATGTTAAGTGTTTTTATTGCTTATTAAATACTTACTAAAGTTCCCTTCCATCGCATGGAATTCTACAATAAGTACAATAATTCTGCTTAATTTTATTCTTGACGAAAATAGTTGCTGCTCAGGCTACCCTTATCAGGGTCACTTATGGTAATTACTATATTTTGTTATGAAGGTTAAAGTAAATATGTGGCAGGAGTAAATATTTTCGCCTAATTTGTTTTGTTTCTTTTGGTTTTCGCATAATCCTTGAGCTCGATTTGGCTGGCATTAGATAGGTTACAGTTTCCTGATTAATGAACGGATAGCAAAGCAAAAAGTTCATCATAAATAACGATACAAAAAAGTGCTGGGTACTAATCCACGAATTTCACATTCGTTTCATCGTTTAGAACATTCTCCTTTAAGGACTGTTTCTTGGTGCTGCCAAGAGTGCAAAATAAGTATAGGAATACTCATAGTCCTTTTTGGTTCTGGTCAATCAGGTGTTAAAGGTAACGCACCTGCAACTGCATTGGGAAATGTTCGTTGATGTTGCAGCTGTTCCTGTTGCTTCTCCAGTTCTTTGTTCCTGCCAAGTGGCCGTGCGGCTAGCCACTCGAGTGTATCATCATCCTGTCCCCTGTCCAGGGATAAGACAACAGCCAAACAAATGGCGGCTGGTCCGCCTAGGGCTGTGGCATCTTGGATTGGCTGGGCAACCGATGGCGATGTGGATGTGGATGTCGATGTCGAAATGCCGCCGGGCCACTCAGCAATGATTAATTACACTTAATTGTAATTTATGCGCTTCAGAAGTGGCAGAAGAGCAGGAGACACAACAGCAGGAGACCCATTCTTTTCCATTAGTCGAGAAACTGAGACTGCCACTGGGACTCCTCTGTCTGGCAGGAAAGACACTTTATTGAAATCTAGGCCTCCTCCATCGGTCTCCTGCTCTGTCCCTTTTGTAGCGCTAATTGGCTATTAAGCTGACGGAATTTTTAAAGCGTTTACTGCTGATTCACATTTTCATTAGCTAGGGCTTAGTCGTCGTGACTTTTGACCCGCACCAATTTGCTGGGTCTGAGAGTTGAGGGTGTAGGCATGCCTCCCGCTGCTGGCCAGCGGAGTGGACCCTCACTCTGGCTCTGACTCTGGCAAGAAACTGATATCAATCATGATGGTTGCTTGGCTTTCCTTTCCCTAAAGATCCCCATTAATCAGGCGGAGTTGTGGTCCTTGGGGAATGTTTATTTGATGGCTGCTTGTTCCATGCATTTGTCAGACTTCATTTGTGGCCCTTCTCTGCGGGCCAATCCGATTGTCAAATAGTTAATAATTTGCCATTTTTCAAAGAAGTTTGTTCGCTGTACAATGAATTCTTGAAGCATTTCCCCACACACACAATGCATTATTTCGTTTTGACAAAAGTTGTGGAAATTGTTTTGATTGCTTTCCACTTTGTTGTGTCCGGCAGCGTTCAATAATCATTATTGAAAAGTTTGCTTTGAAGTTTTTCAAGCAGTTCAATACGCTCTGAGTGTCAGCCACCCCACTGCCTAATTAGATCAGTTTCGGTGCAACAGAAAACTGTGAAATGGGAAATGCGGCTGCAGTGTGCAGCCGAGGGTTTCCTTCCTTCCTTCCAACATAAATTAAGCTGAACGGGCCACTCCTGGCACTCGTCCTGCCAGTTGCGCATTTTCCTTCTTTTGAAGAGTACTCGAAATGGTACTCGCAGTAAAAATTACGAGGCTTCCACACTTTTTACGAGCTTCGTCAGCATTGAGGAGGAAAATGAAGGAGCGAAAGGGAACGGAACTGCTGACATAGATTCCGCTCAAATATTTCGCACTACTTTTCATTTTACGATGGCACGCAATGAAAATTGTAATGGTGAAATGGTGAAATGTTTTCCCCTCCCCACTCGCTTTTCTCAGTTTTTCTTTTGTTTACTTAATATTTGCTTCGCCCTTTTCTTTTTGGCCTCGCATTTTGTTATGGTTTTTTTGGCGAACAGTTTCTGTTGTTGCAGCGAAAATAAAAGCGGAGAAGTGCAAACAATGCACTGAGTGATTGCCGTGAAACAGGCTGCGATTCCTGGCTGCCTCACACGCCCGACATGAGCATACATCTCCCCGCCCAACCCCAACCCCATTCATTCATCCATTTGGATTCATCCAACCAACCAACCAACCATCCAACCATCCATCCATCCATGGATCCATGTATAGCTTCTGTCAGGCTCTGGGCCATTTCCAACACTTTTGTTTGCACGCATAAATAAATTCTGGCAAATATGTTTTCTGAAACACACTCAAAAAAAAAAACGGAGCAAAGAGGTAAAGAGGCAAACAGCAAATGGCTGCACAAATTGTTTTCACTGGTCAGCTTAAAGATTCGCATGAATAAACCATGAATCTAGATGGTGAAAATGCATCAAGTATCGAATTATTTATTGCAACCATGGATAGGCCTTCAATGGCACTCTAAATTTCATCCAATAAGATTTAAATGCTTCGATACATCTATTTTGGCTGCCATTGGAAATATCTATTTCCACAAAGCTTTTACTCTAAGTAGAAACAAAATGTCAAAGAGAATTTCGTTTGCATTGCTGGTCGAATTATTCAGCAACTGAATTTTTGTTCATTCTAACTGTGAAACAAAAGCAACGTTTTTTTTTGGGGGGTTTGGGGATATATAGAAAACATGAAACATGCATGAAAAATTGGTGCAAGTCCCAGCTCTAAATGTTAGGTGTGTTTTATGGAAATATTTCAGAACTTCTCAACATTTTCATCCACAGGCGCCTTTGTCCTCTGGATGAGTGGTTGGCCCGGCAATCATCAAATTATCTAATGGACCTTGTGCCGCCACCAGCTTCCTTTCCTTTCTTTTCCCCATTTCTGGTCAGCAAAGTGAATGGAAGCCACTTAGTCCTGTGTTCCTCTGTTCCTATGGCACTGCAGCTGACAGCTGGCTTTGCTGCATTAAGCGCTCAAAACTGTCAAGTTTTGTGCAAGTTTTCTGCTGCTGCAACTGCTGCTCCTCCTCAGTGGTATAGCTGGTGTAGCAGCCTTCGTGGACTTGTGGCAACATTTTTTAGGCAGCAATAAAACTTTGGCTCTGGCATCGGGAAGATAACATGTCAAAGAATGGCTGACATGTTCGAATATGAGAGCAGTCAGAGCGGAAACGTGTGTGTGTGTGTGTTGGTGGTGCCATTCAGTCGCTGTGCAATAGTTTAATGGCCACACAATTGACACAAAAGCTGACACATTCCCACATATAAAAAGAACTGAACTGAACTGAAATGAACCGAAGCCGAGCTGAGCTGAGCTGGGATGCCGATGTGGCATTAGCAGATATCCCCCAGGGTTCAGAGCAGCATTTCCGCATTAGATTTCCAGTGCGGGTGGCAGTACCGCAGTTATATAGCACGCTCCGCTTGGGAGCATCAGTGTCTGCCATTAGTGGAAAATGTCAATAGCGAAGCTAGAAATATCCCACATTTGTCAGTGGTGAGTCTCCCTGGAACATATCAGATAGGCTTTGAATTATTAATTATCAATTTACCCCGAAGAGCAGCCACATATCACGCACACTAAAACACAGAAACACTGAAACACAGAGCAACTGAAACTCAAACTGAAACTGAAACTGAACTCAGCCATGGGCATTCTGTACCTACTCGTATAATTTACTACTATGTACTACTATGTTGTACCTCAAGGTGCAGATTGCGTTGTGTAAACTGTACTTTCCCCTCCCAAAGTAAACCTAAATTATGTAAATAACAAGACAAGCAGAGATTGTTTAACTCACCCCCCAAAGAGTATCAACCAAAGAACTATCAATTGGGGCTAAAGCCCAAAAACAAATCTAAACCTAAGGTATAAGCAAATGAAAGCGGAAACGGAAACAAAAACTACACAAAACAATGTTATAGATATTAGCTAAATGGCAAAGTCTTGTATCGAAGGACGAAACTAAATAAAGATGTGTACACTGTATGTATGTATGTATGTATGTATGTAATGTATGTAAGGCTCTTTTGTACCTCTTGCTCTCCCACTTTCGAATTTACTAAGGATCCCTTGAAAGCGCTAAGTAAAACTTGAACGTTTGTTTAGCTCTAAGTAAACTTAAACCCAAAACTAAATACCTTGAACACTTACACATATAAATATATATAGTATATAGATATATTTATGATATATGTGTGTATGTGAATTTATAGCAAATTGAACGAAACCCCTGGGGAGCAGATAGGCATACACAACTCTCTCTTCGGCTCCTGCTCCTGCTCTGTGGGTGTTACAATCTAAGAGTTAAGCTACAATTATGCTGAAAGCATTTAATAGTCTAAAACAAGAACAAGAACAACATAACATAGCATAACATACAATATTGGTAATCCGAATAGACACAAATTAACTTGTAAATTATTGAATCTCAACCCACACACACACACCACACCACACCACACACACAGATAGCCGTAAATCAGAAAAGCAAAAAGCAAATTTGTAGTCAAAAATAGTAGTTCATTGTTGCTGTCTAATGATACATACAAATGTATGAATAACGTATGAATTAAACCATAAATAAATGAATCAGTAAGTCAGTAAATATTTCAATGTGTGTGCGTTATGTAGCCCCACAACTAAAACAAAAAAAGGTTAAAGATTAAAGAAACATTCCAAAGAATTAGCGTTAATGTGTCTGTGTATAATCTGTACATGTCTTTATGTCTGTTAAGATCAAGAACACCTGGTGTACTCTCTCCCTACGCTCCAGGTTAACCCTGCACCTGATACCTTGTGCTTCACAACCTGTTCTGTATAAATTACTAAGCTCTGGTTTAAGTTTATCCCCCGAAAATACCTAGCAAAGTGAGAAATACTTAAATAAATACTGAAACATTATTGATAAGCATGAATTTGGCTTTTAGTTAATTGCATTTTCAGCCTCCCTCCCCATCATCGATAGCCTCGAATTTCTTTTGGGGGCAAACCGAAAAATGTACGAGAATTAAATGGGTAAGAACATTTCCAATTTGATTCATTTATCGCAGCAGTATCTCTCTCTCTGTCTCCATTTGGTTTCTAGGCCAGGTAAGTGTTAGAGCATTTTTCCAAAATTAAATTTCCCTCCCCCCCAACATCTGTACAGATATCGAACTGTCAGTGTCCAGGTTTCTGCCTCTGTGGCAGAGAATAGTGTTGGAATTCCTGGCGCAGCATGTGCAAGGAATTTCGAGTTCATTAAAAAAGAATTTTCCGGAATTCAATAACACAAACACAAATACAACACACACACACATGCAGAACCGAAGCGAACCGCAAGCGAATATTATTTGTTTGGTTTGGGGGGTTTTTCCGAGCCAGTTCTCTATGTGGGTGTGTGTGTGTGTGTGTGCGTGTGTCTGACTGAGCCTAAGGATGCACTGGCAAGCAAACAGACAAGCACAAACATGCACAAGCACGTTCATTCTCGCCTTGTCGGGCCTGAAGTTTTAATTTCCGCTTTGCGGTCACCAGCTGAAAGTCAGAAGCCATCGCGATTGTACTCGTACCAGTAAAAATCGCCTCTCTCTTCGTTAAGCTGATGCCAAACGGTACATTTTTCACCGACTGATTCTTTGGAAAAAGCAATTGAAATGCACCTCCCAATGCATATTGTGGGGAAAGGGGAACGTCTAATTTAATTGGTTCCTTCCAACGATGAAATGGCTCCCATTGTCATGCACAAATATATTCAAAAATGCTGCCAAATGAAAGTGGCAAAGAGTGTATGCGACGGTGAAAAATGTATCTTGTGAGAGCATTTTGCATATTATGCTGCCATTATTATCTACTCCTTTTGTATGCAATATTATGTCAGGCAGCGGATGTAATTTAACTCGAGGTTGGAAAAAATATTAAGGGCCCTTAACAATGGCAGCCTCCTCAAAGCCGAGGACTAAGCTAAATTCAGGTAAAAATCAAATAAATATTCAATTATTCAACTTAACCTGGAGTCGATTTTTTTCTACCTTTAACGCTTTAGAGAGTTTGGCACAAAGCGAAAGGGACTGGGACAGAGACTGGAGACAAACAGTCGGAGTCAATATTGAAATTTGCTTGAACATAATGCTTTTTCCCAGGCACATACAGATACATCCCCACCGACGAGTGTGTGGGTATACAAATGATATTGAAGCATCTGGCAAAGGGCAAATAAAAAATAGATGAACTTACTTGCCTTTCCCCTTATATTTTTATGTGTATGTACATATGTATGTATGTATGAGAAGAGGGGCAGTATGTGTGTGGGGCAGACAAATACCCTTAAGGCAGTTGATCAAGAAAAGCGAGGGGGAGCCACAATCCAGGACATTAAAATGAGCAAAAATGTCATAAAAATCGCAACCTTTTGCTTATCTCCAAATGGCAGAAAAATACCAAAAATTGAAGTCAAATTCTAATCAGGCAAAGCGAAGAAGCTTGACAGCCAGAAAGGTACGAGTATTAATCAAAGTAGGACCTGGAAGGATACACTTTCAGAGGCGATGGAAGCGATGCCGATGCCTCAAACAAAATCAATATTTGAGCGAAATGCAGCTTAAAGTTGTGGAAGCTGGGAAAGCTGCAACTGAAAAGGAACGCGGAGAAAGCCCCCATAATCCAGAGGGTAGAGCAGGCAACACTTTGGCTTTGGTATAGAAAGCCTACCATCCGCCATAATGTAACACTTTGGACAGAACGAGTAAGTTCTCAGTCTCTCAAAGACCAGAATCATCTCCCTTACATCTTCAGCATGCGGAGATTTATCGGATAGCTGAATTCCGACATCCAACTCCAGCTGCAGCTGTGAGGGATTTGCCAGCATATTTCAAACGCATTTAATGGCAGTGCTCATTTGTCTACCAGCAGCAACACCACCACCAGAGGCAGCCACATCAGCAATGCTCTTAGCCAGAATCAGTGGGTTAGATGCGGCTACAGGCACACAGCCACCTAAAAGAGCAGAAGCGAGACGGCGAAGAGGTGCCATGTGCCTTGTGCCTTGTACTTGTGGCGTATACGTAACGTGCGAAAACCGAACAAAGGGGCCAAAAAAGCATTTCCAAATGCTCACTCGCACTCGCACTCTCCCTCTTACCAATTACGAGTACTTGTGGCAATGGAATGTGGCTGTGAGATCCCTGCCACTGCCACTGTCATGGCCATTGCCGAAATAGAATTGGAATAAGTTTTGCCAGCTTTGCTGCTGTGGCAATATCTTTTGTTTTATTGTTTATCCAAAAGGATTTATTAAGCTCTACTTATGGCCAACATGCCTGGGGCCATATCACACTGTCCCACGCACACACACAAAAAGACAGAGACAGATTTAGATGGAGTTAGACAGGGCTTTGTGTCTCTGCAAGAAATTCTAATTGCTTGGTTTTTGGCTTAGCAAAGTGCTTGGCATTTGTTTTGAGTCGAGACATTAATTTGGCAAAGCAATTAAATTGCAGCTCGAACGAAGATGTGGAATTTGTGTGTATGCAAATAAGTTGGGGGCCAAAGTGCATCGGAAAACTCACTCGAAAGTGATTCAGCAAATAAGTTAGGCAATCTAATGCTGGAGACTAGACATTTCGGCAATTTCGTCCACCACTCGATGGACATTCAATATGGAAAGTCTGACCAGAGACAATTTCCATGAGGAATTCGGTTCGCCACTCGATTGATACTCGATCGAAACTCTGACAATGCCGAAAATTGTTTTGCAATTGCTTTCCATGACAAAATGGCCAACTAATTAAGAAGCCATTAATGCAACAATTCCGACCAGAGCAAAGCCAATTGTGCCGCACGAAAATGTTGGCCAGCCAGCGCTCTCTCATCGCCGTTTTCACACGTTTTGTGGGCGCAAACACATTTATGCAAACTCGGGGCTAAAATGTTGTTGCAACCAAAGGAGGACATTTTCTGGCACACTAGAAGGGTGTACACTATACAATGTACACCCTAACAAATGCAAGTCTGTTCAGACTTAATTGGAAATACTTTTAGTTAGGGGGCCAGTGGTTTTTTCTAATCAATCAAAGCTGTCTTTTAATTAAAGGATGAGTGACTAAATAAGTTTGTTTACTTGTTGTAGCGTTAGGATAAAGCATGAAATCAAATTAAATTAAAATGTGCTCGAAAATGCCTTTGAATGTCCTCAGTAATCAATTGGATGATTTCTAATTTAAAGAAAATCTAGCTAATAATAAAACAAAATGATTTAAGAGACGGATAGACGGAGATTGAAACCCAGTTGCAGCAACTCGCCGAACTACAGCAATCGATTAAAGGATTCCTGACATACAGCAGGAAACTAAACTTTGGGGTTTTGTGGTTCGATGTTCTCGTCCTTTGGTTAGAGTATCGTTGGGGGGCCCAACTAGTTTTGGATAATTTATGCACGAGTGGTTTCCACTTGGCCAGCAGGACCCGGCCAAACACTCGACAAACCAAAACATATACATAGAAACGAGCTGCGCCCCCATGGAACCAATTTGATATTGTTTGGCCAACAGCGAGCCACTCCCTTCCACTCCCACTCCCAGCACCCCCTTATCGTTCAGCCTCTCTGGATGCCCACCCACTTGGCTGCACTAATTTGTATCCAATTAAATCGGCTTAGTTAGTCGGGGAGTCTATTCTGTGCTGTCCTCTGCTGTTCTGTTCTGTTCTTCTCCTCCCTCGGAAAATCGTTTTCGTTTTGCAGTTCAGCATTTTTGGACAAATTTTGCAATGTTTCTACTCTACAACATCCCCCCCTACCCGTTTGAATAGTTTGATGAGGTGACGAGGGCGTGGTTGGGGAGGGGAGAGGTGCAGGCTGCCAGAGAACCGATAGGCGTTGACTTAATGCGCGAAATTTAATTAAAATTGAACTTAATTTAGATGAGCATGTGAGCGCGGGCTGATATGATAAATTGTGGCACACTTTAGTGGGCGTGGCAGTGGCATGCCTTGCGTGCTAAGCCGCTTACGAAAACCTGTACACTGAGGGGAAAGCCACCACAACTCTCCGCCTACACTAATTCGATACTGTAGGAGTAGTGGAAATATTGTTCTTTAATATCAGAACTTATTTTCTTGCAGTGCAGTGACCGAGGACCGAGCCGAGGCAATAAATTTCTGTGGGTTGAACGTAAGGGTGCAACCAAGGCATGGCAGAGGTCTTGGGGTAATGCCCTCTGCGGTGCAACAGGCTAAAGAGTGTGTCCGTGATGGCTGTGCCTCAAGTAATTAGAATAACATTTTTTTTGCGCCTTGGCCAAGAGCCAGACACCCTCGACAGTCTGCAGTGTCCCGTGGGGGCCAGCAATAGGTCACCGAAGGTCAGCGCTGGTAATGAGCTTTCCTTTTGGAGTTCCCACAGGAACTGGCAGGCACTTGGGAAAGATTTAAATTGATCCCAGTTTGATTTGATTTTCAGGTTCGACATGAACGAATAAATAAATTTCAGTTCTTCTTTTTTCAATTAGTTTTACATTTTTGAATCTTAGACACACAAAAGGACGGCATTTTGACTGCAAATTAAAGGAAAAGCTTTCCGCATTCTTTTTCTTTTACTTTGAATATTTTTAATCCAGCGACGAAATTCTCAATTGGGTTTGGCTGTCTGATAAATTAGGACTGCAGCAATGGCGGTAAACTTCCTGTGCGACATTGTCGTCAGCCACTTGGAGCTGCCCAATGAGGAGATCCGCGAACCGAAGCATCTTCAGGTGTCCATGCATTTTGGCCGAGTGCCCCTCAGCCTCACCTCCAGCTGCATCAATGTGCGCGAGTTCACGCCCACCAGTCAGACCGAGTTCAAGGACACTCCCAAATCGTTGCGCGAAAGTCTGGCGGCCAATGGGCTACCCATCACCGTGCGCCTGGCCGGCAAGACCCTGGGCACTGGCACGATGGAGTTGCCAGAGGACTTTACCGACCGCATCAGCGTTACGATGAGCGACTTGATGTTCGGCAACATCTGCAACCTGCAAGCCCAGAAGGGGATCGTTGGCACTGTGCAAATTATGCTGCGGCTCACCATCAAATGCGAGAATCCACCCAATGAGTAAGTACTAGAAGGACATTGCGGCTCCAAGGACATCCAATTCAAAGCTATTCCTTAGACCCGACACAGGCAGCAAGCGACGTCCGAGCTGTGCCAATCTGGGTCCCTCCATTAACGAGCAGGACATCATGTTCATGGTGGGATCCGCCGAACCGTGTGGTATTCCTTCGGATCCATGCGACGACCAACTGGTGCCCGAGCCGGGCGATGAGCGGCTCCAGTTGGATCTCTCGCGCTATCGCAGCCGGAACTCGCGGGTCGACCATGATGTGCCCGAGCCGCAGGAGGGGCCCTGCTTTGGACAGCTGCGACAGCTGACAGATAGGTATGGGAGCATCATTCAGTCGGTGGCCGATAGGGTCAAGGACCTGAAGCCCACGCCCTGCATAGTGCGTCCAGTCAGGGAGGAGACACCCCGGCGGGTGCCCATTCATCGGCAAGCGGAGCGCACGATACCCGTGCCACTGGGCGACACGGAAGAGTTGGGCATCAAGCCCATCCGCTTCTGTCCCGTTTGTCTGCACGCCATGTCCTGGCTGCCCAAGTTCGCCATGTGCCACAACTGCGGCACGCGGCCCATGCCCGTGCTGGAGAAGCGGCACACGGTGGAGCTGACGGCGGACAAGATCGTGGAGGAGCAGCTGCGCAAGCGAAAGAGTTATTCGGAAAACGAGGACTTCTGCCAGGATCCCTGCGATAAGAAAAAGCAGCAGATGCACGGCCACGGGGACGGCGATGCGGACAGTGACGGCTGCAAGCCCTGCTGCTGCACCTGCACCAGTGGCAAGGTGTGCGTCCGCTGCCGAATACGGAAGCTCTGCGAGGATGTATTTCAGCCACGGGAAAGCCAGGAGGCCAAGGAGTGCCCCAAGCCGCAGACAGGTGACGACTTCGCCGTGGTCACTGGGCCGCCGGAGAACTGTCGTCCGTACCTCACGCGCGTCTTCTCCGAACTCATCGATCTCTATCAGATCAACGACGCCCGGAAGGCCACCGAGCTGCAGGCGTGCTGCACTCAGTCGCTGCTGGCCATGAAAACGCCAAGTGCAGCCAAGAAAATGTCCGATGAGGCGCAGGCGGCCACGACGCACAGAGGTGTGCCCCTGGGTGGCATGGAGGAGCGCCACAAGACGGGCCACAAAACTTGTCTGTCCAGCGATAAGGCCGTGCCCCGGCACCACGGCTGGGACTGGATGAACACCGACGAGGCTCGCAAGCATGGCTGGCGTCCCGGTGTTATAGCGCGTTCCACCAGCCGAGTGATGAAGTTCTTTCTGGATCAAGAGGCGCACCGGAGCGTGTTCAGCGTCTGCCAGGAGCTGGCGGAGAAGAACAAGGAGACGGAGCTCCAGAGCCAGTCGGTGCTGAACGTGTGCAAGCGGAACCACGAGATCTTCGTGACCTTGCGCCCGCTCAGCACACTGGGCATGGAGCAGCATCCAATCACGTTCAAGATCGTCAAGAGCGAGCTGGCCATGGCCCTGAGTGAGCTCAAGCGGATACTCAAGGCCAAGGGCTTCGTCAAGTGCACCTGCCACCAGACGCTGATGCTGTGCACCTGTCGCAGTGCGCGCGAGAAGCGCCTCCTCGAACGAGCCATCGACAAGGAGTGCCGGCGGCGCACCATAGCCCCCTGTGTGGACAAACTGATCCTCACGGACACCAGCGACAGCGAGATGGAGTTCGAATTTGATGTGACGCCACCCGCGGGCAGCCAGAAGCCGCCCAGAAAGCAGAAGCGCACCTTGAACCACGGCACCCAAACGAGCAAAAAGGACCAACTGCCGCCTCCACCACTCTATCCCATTCCGCAGGATCCCTACTGGCGCGCCTTCGACTGCGGAGTGGGCGATCGGTACATGGGCACTGCCTTTGGCGACAACGAGGAAACCGTCTTCGAGGACGGCGTCTTTGGCTACAATGGCGGGGGCCAGCACGGCGAACCTCCTGCCCTTCGGGATCCGAGAATCTGGGGCACAAATCCAGGCGCTCCCATGCGCCTGGGCAGGGGTCGCAACGAGGGCAACAGCAATCGATTTGCTGGCACAGCGTGGCGCGGCTTAGCCCGCAGAGTAATAAGGAAAATGCGAATTGCGGCAGCCAATAAATAAACAGTGCATAAGTAGATAAATACTCGTAAGAAACAAAGTGAAATTGCAGCTGCTGGGGATGGGAACTGGGACTAGGACTGGGACTGGGGCAGACAGGTCGATGCCCTGCCGAACCATCGAAGTAGTCGGCACATCACAAATGTGTCCCCATAGAGATTTGTGTCCCCAAATCAAAGTTCAGTTTATTGTGAACATCGCAACGTCAGCTCAGTAGTTCAGATTTATTAGAGTAGTGTATTAAGTCTATTAAACAAAAAATTTTAAAGTAAAACAAAAATTTTAATACACCAAAAAAATTACACAAAATATTGTGCAGCGACCGCAGAGTCCAACCAAAACCCTCAGAGTCCAACAAAATCTTCAATTTGCTGCACAAAATTCTCGATTGTATCTGGACAGTGATTCCTACCCAAGTATAGTGCCCTCCGATTCACGATGTCAAAGCGAAGGATAGGGAGGCCGAGGGCCAAGTCTATGATTTTATTGTCTGCGCCAGAGCCCGCGCCAGCTGAGGCCGCGCCAGCGGAGAAAGCGAGGCCCACCACGGTTAAGGAGTCGCCGCCGCCGATATTCATCTTTGACGTTGTGGTGACCAATCTGGCGGCGAAGGGCGTAGAAATCGATGATCCCAAGCGGCTGGCCATCGATGTCAACTTCAATCGCATGCCCTTGACGCTCACCTCGAGCCGGATCAATGTCAACGAGTTCAAGCCGGGCAGCGGCCTGGAGTTCCAGACGTCGCCCAAATCGCTGCGCACCACCCTCGAGGAATGCGGCATGACGTTCGTGGTGAAGTACATGGATCGCGCCGTGGGCAACGGCCAGATATCCTTTCCCGAAGCGGTCACGGAGCGCATCGAAGCGGACATGAGCGACATCATTCACGTGGACACGTGTGTGCTGGGCAAGGGCGGGGAGTCGGCTGGTCAGCTGGAGGTACTCTGCCGCCTGGTCATCCGCTGCAACGATCTGCCAAAGTACGTAGAGAGTTAACCCCATGGACAGCCATGAAAATCCACTACTTATCCAATGCTCCGCAGGGGGGCCGAGAGCGAGTGCCAGCGCAACATGGACAAGAGCATCAATCCGCAGGACATAATGTTCGTGATGGGCGAGTCGCAGCACTGTCCCAGTCCCTGCGATCCCTGCCTGGATGCCTTGGACTCCGAGCCGGGGGACGAGCGACTGCGCCTGGATCTGCAGCGATATCGCAGCCACACGGCCGGCGCCATTGATCCCAACAAAATGATGACGGACAGGCCATCTGGTATTCCCGCTTGCTGTGAACTGAAGGTGGGTAATTAAGCTGTAAACTCCCATTGATAATCCCCTCCATCCCCCCCTTGCAGAAAATGGCCGTGGAGTATGAGCAGCTGATTGACTCCATAACCCGATCCACGGGCTGCGCGCCGCCTCCGAAGCCGCCGTGTCGGCACCCAGAGGAGTTCGATATGAGTCCCTGTCGCGACACCCACATGCCCGTGGATATGCACATGCTGGGTGATGCCCCCCCAGCGCCCCAACTGCCCTGCTTCTCGTACCTGCCGACGCGTCAGGAGCAGCAGCCGGACTTTTGCGATCGGAATCGCATACCCATGCCCATAGCAGACTGCGACGGCAAGCGGCCGGAGATCAAGCCCATCCGCTTCTGTCCCGTGTGCCTGACCAACATGTCCTGGATGCCCAAGTTCGCGTCCTGCCCAAAGTGTGGCATCAAGCCGATGCCGGTGGTGGAGGAGCGGCACAAGGAGAAGAAGCTGACGGCCGATCAGATTCTGCTCGAATTCCTGGGCAAACCGCCGGCCAACATCGATGATTACTGCGTGGATCCGTGCGACAAGGCGGCCAAGGACAAGGATGCTGGTGGCACCGACGAGTGTCCGCCCTGCCGCTGCACCTGCAAATTCGGCAAGCTCTGCGCCCACTGCCGCATCCGGAAACTGTGCGCAGACATCTTCAAGACGGACCAGGTGCAGGCCAAGTGCCCCAAGGTGGAGCCGCAGCCGACCGAAGACTTTTGCGTGGTGAACAAGTCCAGCAGCGAGGACTGTCGGCCCTATCTTGCCAAGGTATTCTCCGAGCTGCGCGACCTCTACGACATCAAGGACACTAAAAAGTTGTCCGACTTCGACGAGAACTGTGAGCTGAAGAAGACCAAGGAGGAGGAGGAGCCGCACAAGACGTCGCGCAAGGACGTTCGCAAGAACATCAGCAAGGATAACCTCAAGAAGATGACCACGCGAAAGCCTCTGTACATCCCAGGCGATGGCAAGCGCCCCACCAACACCCGCACCGTGACCGGCCGCCACAAGCACTGCGTGCGCCAGCCGGGCGGCGTGTCCAGGGACCACGGCTGGGCGTGGAGCAGCAGCTACGAGGCACGCAAGATGGGCTGGCGACCCGGCGCCATACGGCGGCCCATCAAGAAGCTGATGAAGTTCTTTCTGGTGGACTCTACCCGTGAGTCGGCCTTCAAGAAGTGCAAGGCCGCGGAGGCCGAGGCACTGGCCAAGGAGCTGCAGCAGCCGGTGCTCAATGTGTGCAAGAAGAACGGCGAGATCTTCATCACCCTGCGGCCGTTGAGCACGCTCGGGATGCGACAGAAGCCCATCACCTTCCGGGTGGTGAAGAGTGAGCTGGCCGTGGCGCTGCGCCACATCAAGCGGATACTCAAGGACAAGGGCTTCAGAAAGTGCACCTGCCGCCAGACGCTGATGATGTGCACCTGCCGCAACACCATGGAGAAGCAGCAGCTCTTCCGCGCCCTGAACAAGGAGTGCCAGCGCCACTGCATAGCGCCCTGCGCCGACCAGCTCATCCTCACCGACACCAGCGAGAGCGACATGGAGTTCGACTTCGATGTGACGCCCCCCGCGGGCACCGAGCAGCCGTACAGGCGACCCAAGGCGCGCACCGGAAACCGAGGCACCCAGACCAGCAAAAAGGACAAGCTACCGCCGCCGCCCAAGTATCCCGCGAAGCAGAATCCCTACTGGCGAGCGTACAACTGTGCCGCGGGCGATCGCTATGTGGCCACGGCCTTTGGGTCGCCCGGCGAGGATGTCTTCGAGGATGGTCTCTTTGGCTGGGGTGGCGGTGGACCGCACGGCCCGTCCGCCGAGCCTGGCGGCAAGCCGAAGGCGCCTGGCATCTGGGGCTCTCCTCAGGGTGGCCCGATGCCGGCGGGACCAGGAGGAGCCAGTCGAGGCGGCCGAGGCAATGCCTCTGGGGGTGGAGGAGGCGGAGGAGGAGCAGGCGGTGGTGGCGGTGGCGGCACAACCGGATGGAAAGGATTCCCCAAGGGTGTGGCTGCCAAAGTGGCCGCAGCTGCTGCTGGGGGAGGTCTGAAGGGAACACTGGCATCAGTTGGTCGTGGAGGCGGAGCAGGGGGAGCAGGCGGAGGAGGCGGAGGAGGCACCAGTGGACCCATTCCGGTGCGAATGCCTCAGCGCTATATGAAGGCCCAGGAGCAAGCGGCCAATGCCGAAAAGGAGGCCAAGCAGAAGGAAGTCGATCAGAAGAAGAAGGGCATCGACATGATGAAGTACCTGCAAAAGTCTGGAGCTCTCACCAAGCCGTGGAACCCAGCCGACGGCAAGGGTCCGAAGGGCAAGCAGACCGGCCCTGTTATCGGACCCGATGGCCTAACCGACGCACAGCGCAAGCGACGCGCTCTGCTCGAGATGCCCGTGCCCCCGCTGGATTCGATAACACGCCGGGGCAAGCCCTTCGATCCCTGTGCCGCCTACTGTGGCTACTACTGCTAAGCGCGCGTGTGTCTTCTCCACTTCTCCATCCCACCCGACACATCCGACACAACGATTTTCAAGCATTTCCATTTGGTGTGAAATTTTATTTGACACTTTTCCCCGCCTTCATGAAAAATTCAGCAAGTGTGTTGGCGTTTTGTTGTCGCTTTGCCTCGAAGCTGATCAACCAGCGACGATTCGCTTTCAATTGACATCACGTCTTCGCCAAGAACATGTACAGGGGGGGAAGGGGGGCCAAGCATCCACCTCACTAATGCTGCGAAAATCCAATGGCATTAACAAATGTTATGTTATGTAGAAGATTGTATAAAGCTTGTGCATTATGCATGAAATATGGCAATTTCAATTAGTTTTTAGTGCCACAAAACGAGAGACAGACAGACAGACAGGCATGGGATTTAATTTTGTAAGCCCAACAGCTTGTTTGCGATATTATAACAGCATTTTGGATTTGCCAGTCGACATTGGAATCGAGGGGAGTCGTTGCCAGCAGAGATTGAAAATGTTGTCTGTGCAGTTAATTAAATGGCAGGCACGCACAGGGCGAGAAGGAGACAGGAACGAGGAACAAGGGGCAGCGGGCATAGCATCTGCGGCACTTCATCAACGGAATTACACTTGGAGCAAATATTGCACAAAAAATATTGGCAAATTATATGAATATGAAACTTAAATCGGACTTAAACTTTCCATTTGGCATTAAAATAGCATTCCACTTCAAATGTGTTTGCATCACAGAAATAATACCAAGATCAGAAATCAAATATATATGTAAATATATTTAAATTCAAATATACCTTCAAGAATCAATAACAAAATAAATCTTGTACACCCCATTCTCTCAGTGCACAAGGGCACCCACACACACGCTCTACGCATAGAATAATAGCATACATAGTATATTAATGGGGAATTCTAATGCTATGCAAAATACCTAAGCTGATTAGGAGATATGGGTTCCCTATGGCACTCAATAGGGCCATGCGTGCCCATGTTTGGGGGTAATAAGTGGCCCAGCTCCACTATCGTACGAGTATCATAACATGATTGTTGCTCTCGACTCTTGGAAATCCCTCAACACAGTTGTACCCCCAAACACAACCCAAGAGACGCAACTTCATGGGGACAACGAACCGTTGTAAATTGAGTCAATTTATTCGAGACGAGTCGAGCAAAGTTACGAGCATCAAATTTGCACAAGAGGATGCGAAATTTTTTAATTATACAAATTACAGCAATTAAGCGGGAAATGGAAAAATGTGAAAAAATCCTTTTCTTGCGTGTTCATTAATAAAAGAAAAAGATATCTTACCTGAACTGAAAAAACAGCAAGGCGGGTAAAGAGGACCATAAGTATAAGATTGGTTTTGGAATTCTAAGACTCTCCAAGAAAAGTTGATGGCAGCGATGGTAGAACTTTTAATGAGTGACTCTATGTGTTCAACAACTAACCATACAGTATATAGATGTGCCAGTTCATACAACGAACGTGTCGCAGCTGAGTTTTCAGCGTACGTTCCCAGGTCTTCGGCTCTGGGACCGACGGCGTTCGGCACTGGGACCGACCGTGTTCGGCTAATGACGTGACACGAGACGAGTGTCTGTCTTGATGAGCGACTAGATCTCAGAGACTATAAAAGCTAGAGCAACCAAATTTTGTTTCCAGACTCATGTGATATCACACTGCTACAAGTGTATTTCAAAATATTCCACGCCCCCTTCCAAACCACAAAGTATGAAAATCTGTGGCAGGCACAATTTTAAAGATATGATAAAACTAAAACGATAAAACGCAGTATCGTAGAGAATGCCCATATCTACCAGATTGCCGAATCTGAATCTGATCGGATTATAATTATAGCCAGAATGAAGAAATTAATTTTCTGTTGGTTCCCCCGCCCCCTTCTGACAACTCTTTGTATTTCTTTGCTCTCATTTTTCGATCTAATTTCTCTCATTTCCTGCCTCCACTTTCCACCCCTAAAATGGCAGAAAACCGTTAAATTCAAATCTGAGATACCAGGCGAACAGAAATCAGCAGAAGGTCGATGGTTTTTTAATTTCTCTTTTTTTCTTGTTTCTCTTTGTATTTCGTTGCTCCCTTTTTTTCGATATAATTTCTCTCAATTTCTGCCTCCACTTTCCACCGCTCAAATGGCAGAAAACCGTTAAATTCAAATCTGAGATACCAGGCGAACAGAAATCAGCAGAAGGTCGCTGGTTTTTTAATTTCTCTTTTTTTCTTGTTTCTCTTTGTATTTCGTTGCTCTCCTTTTTCGATCTAATTTCTCTCAATTTCTGCCTCCACTTTCCACCGCTCAAATGGCAGAAAACCGTTAAATTCAAATCTGAGATACCAGGCGAACAGAAATCAGCAGAAGGTCGCTGGTTTTTTTAATTTCTCCTTTTTTCTTGTTTCTCTTTGTATTTCGTTGCTCTCATTTTTCAATCTAATTTCTCTCAATTTCCTGCCTCCACTTTCCACCGCTCAAATGGCACAAAACCGTTAAATTCAAATCTGAGATACCAGGCGAACAGAAATCAGCAGAAGGTCGCTGGTTTTTTTAATTTCTCTTTTTTTTCTTGTTTCTCTTTGTATTTCGTTGCTCGCTTTTCTCGATCTAATTTCTCTCAATTTCTGCCTCCACTTTCCACCGCTCAAATGGCACATAACCGTTAAATTCAAATCTGAGATACCAGGCGAACAGAAATCAGCAGAAGGTCGCTTGTTTTATTAATTTCCCTTTTTTTTCTTGTTTCTCTTTGTATTTCGTTGCTCCCTTTTTTTCGATATAATTTCTCTCAATTTCTGCCTCCATTTTCCTTCGCTCAAATGGCAGAAAACCGTTAAATTCAAATCTGAGATACAGAAACCAGAAACCAACAGAAGGTCGATGGTTTTTTTAATTTCTCTTTTTTTCCTGTTTCTCTTTGTATTTCGTTGCTCTCCTTTTTCGATATAATTTCTCTCAATTTCTGCCTCCACTTTCCACCGCTCAAATGGCAGAAAACCGTTAAATTCAAATCTGAGATACCAGGCGAACAGAAATCAGCAGAAGGTCGCTGGTTTTTTTAATTTCTCTTTTTTTCTTGTTTCTCTTTGTATTTCGTTGCTCTCCTTTTTCGATCTAATTTCTCTCATTTTCTGCCTCCACTTTCCACCGCTCAAATGGCAGAAAACCGTTAAATTCAAATCTGGGATACCAGGCGAACAGAAATCAGCAGAAGGTCGCTGGTTTTTTTAATTTCTCTTTTTTTCTTGTTTCTCTTTGTATTTCGTTGCTCGCTTTTTTCGATCTAATTTCTCTCATTTTCTGCCTCCACTTTCCACCGCTCAAATGGCAGAAAACCGTTAAATTCAAATCTGAGATACCAGGCGAACAGAAATCAGCAGAAGGTCGCTGGTTTTTTTAATTTCTCTTTTTTTCTTGTTTCTCTTTGTATTTCGTTGCTCTCTTTTTTCGATCTAATTTCTCTCATTTTCTGCCTCCACTTTCCACCGCTCAAATGGCACAAAACCGTTAAATTCAAATCTGAGATACCAGGCGAACAGAAATCAGCAGAAGGTCGCTGGTTTTTTTAATTTCTCTTTTTTTCTTGTTTCTCTTTGTATTTCGTTACTCTCCTTTTTCGATCTAATTTCTCTCATTTTCTGCCTCCACTTTCCACCGCTCAAATGGCAGAAAACCGTTAAATTCAAATCTGAGATACCAGGCGAACAGAAATCAGCAGAAGGTCGCTGGTTTTTTTAATTTCTCTTTTTTTCTTGTTTCTCTTTGTATTTTGTTACTCTCCTTTTTCGATCTAATTTCTCTCAATTCCTGCCTCCACTTTCCACCGCTCAAATGGCAGAAAACCGTTAAATTCAAATCTGAGATACCAGGCGAACAGAAATCAGCAGAAGGTCGCTGGTTTTTTTAATTTCTCTTATTTTCTTGTTTCTCTTTGTATTTCGTTGCTCTCATTTTTCGATCTAATTTCTCTCAATTTCTGCCTCCACTTTCCACCGCTCAAATGGCACAAAACCGTTAAATTCAAATCTGAGATACCAGGCGAACAGAAATCAGCAGAAGGTCGCTGGTTTTTTTAATTTCTCTTTTTTTCTTGTTTCTCTTTGTATTTTGTTACTCTCATTTTTCGATCTAATTTCTCTCAATTCCTGCCTCCACTTTCCACCGCTCAAATGGCAGAAAACCGTTAAATTCAAATCTGAGATACCAGGCGAACAGAAATTAGCAGAAGGTCGCTGGTTTTTTTTAATTTCTCTTTTTTTCTTGTTTCTCTTTATATTTTGTTGCTCTCTTTTTTCGATCTAATTTCTCTCAATTTCTTCCTCCACTTTCCCCCGCTCAAATGGCACATAACCGTTAAATTCAAATCTGAGATACCAGGCGAACAGAAATCAGCAGAAGGTCGCTTGTTTTATTAATTTCCCTTTTTTTCTTGTTTCTCTTTGTATTTCGTTGCTCTCTTTTTTTCGATCTAATTTCTCTCACTTTCTGCCGCCACTTTCCACCGCTCAAATGGCACATAACCGTTAAATTCAAATCTGAGATACCAGCCGAACAGAAATCAGCAGAAGGTCGCTTGGTATATTAATTTCCCTTTTTTTCTTGTTTCTCTTTGTATTTCGTTGCTCTCTTTTTTCGATCTAATTTCTCTCAATTTCTGCCTCCACTTTCCACCGCTCAAATGGCACAAAACCGTTAAATTCAAATCTGAGATACCAGGCGAACAGAAATCAGCAGAAGGTCGCTGGTTTTTTTAATTTCTCTTTTTTTCTTGTTTCTCTTTGTATTTCGTTGCTCTCTTTTTTTCGATCTAATTTCTCTCATTTTCTGCCTCCACTTTCCACCGCTCAAATGGCAGAAAACCGTTAAATTCAAATCTGAGATACCAGGCGAACAGAAATCAGCAGAAGGTCGCTGGTTTTTTTAATTTCTCTTTTTTTTCTTGTTTCTCTTTGTATTTCGTTGCTCTCTTTTTTCGATCTAATTTCTCTCAATTTCTGCCTCCATTTTCCTTCGCTCAAATGGCAGAAAACCGTTAAATTCAAATCTGAGATACCAGGCGAACAGAAATCAGCAGAAGGTCGCTGGTTTTTTTAATTTCTCTTTTTTTTCTTGTTTCTCTTTGTATTTCGTTGCTCTCCTTTTTCGATCTAATTTCTCTCATTTTCTGCCTCCACTTTCCACCGCTCAAATGGCAGAAAACCGTTAAATTCAAATCTGAGATACCAGGCGAACAGAAATCAGCAGAAGGTCGCTGGTTTTTTAATTTCTCTTTTTTTCTTGTTTCTCTTTGTATTTGGTTGCTCTCCTTTTTCGATCTAATTTCTCTCAATTTCTGCCTCCACTTTCCACCGCTCAAATGGCAGAAAACCGTTAAATTCAAATCTGAGATACCAGGCGAACAGAAATCAGCAGAAGGGCGCTGGTTTTTTTAATTTCTCTTTTTTTTCTTGTTTCTCTTTGTATTTCGTTGCTCTCTTTTTTCGATCTAATTTCTCTCATTTTCTGCCTCCACTTTCCACCGCTCAAATGGCAGAAAACCGTTAAATTCAAATCTGAGATACCAGCCGAACAGAAATCAGCAGAAGGGCGCTGGTTTTTTTAATTTCTCTTTTATTCTTGTTTCTCTTTGTATTTCGTTGCTCCCTTTTTTTCGATATAATTTCTCTCAATTTCTGCCTCCACTTTCCACCGCTCAAATGGCAGAAAACCGTTAAATTCAAATCTGAGATACCAGGCGAACAGAAATCAGCAGAAGGTCGCTGGTTTTTTTAATTTCTCTTTTTTTCTTGTTTCTCTTTGTATTTCGTTGCTCTCTTTTTTCGATCTAATTTCTCTCAATTTCTGCCTCCACTTTCCACCGCTCAAATGGCAGAAAACCGTTAAATTCAAATCTGAGATACCAGGCGAACAGAAATCAGCAGAAGGGCGCTGGTTTTTTTAATTTCTCTTATTTTCTTGTTTCTCTTTGTATTTCGTTGCTCTCCTTTTTCGATCTAATTTCACTCTTTTCCTGCCTCCACTTTCCACCGCTCAAATGGCAGAAAACCGTTAAATTCAAATCTGAGATACCAGGCAAACAGAAATCAGCAGAAGGTCACTGGATTTTTTAATTTCTCTTTTTTTTCTTGTTTCTCTTTGTATTTCGTTGCTCTCTTTTTTCCATCTAATTTCCCTCATTTTCTGCCTCCACTTTCCACCGCTCAAATGGCAGAAAACCGTTAAATTCAAATCTGAGATACCAGGCGAACAGAAATCAGCAGAAGGTCGATGGTTTTTTAATTTCTCTTTTTTTCTTGTTTCTCTTTGTATTTCGTTGCTCTCTTTTTTAGATCTAATTTCTCTCATTTCCTGCCTCCACTTTCCACCGCTCAAATGGCAGAAAACCGTTAAATTCAAATCTGAGATACCAGGCGAACAGAAATCAGCAGAAGGGCGCTGGTTTTTTTAATTTCTCTTATTTTCTTGTTTCTCTTTGTATTTCGTTGCTCTCGTTTTTTCGATCTAATTTCTCTCATTTCCTGCCTCCACTTTCCACCGCTCAAATGGCAGAAAACCGTTAAATTCAAATCTGAGATACCAGACAAACAGAAATCAGCAGAAGGTCGCTGGTTTTTTTAATTTCTCTTTTTTTTCTTGTTTCTCTTTGTATTTCGTTGCTCTCTTTTTTCGATCTAATTTCTCTCTTTTTCTGCCTCCACTTTCCACCGCTCAAATGGCAGAAAACCGTTAAACATATGGAATACCAGGCGAACAGAAATCAGCAGAAGGTCGCTGGTTTTTTTAATTTCTCTTTTTTTCTTGCTTCTCTTTGCATTTCATTGCTCTCTTTTTTTTTTTCTTTTCTTCTTGTTTCTCTTTGTATTTCGTTCTCTCTCTATCTAATTTCTCCAATTCCTCCTCCACTTCCAATAAATTAAATCTAAAACAACAGGAACGGAGAGGTCGCGGTTTTTCTTCTCTTCTCGTTGGCGCGTGGAAAGTGGAGGCAGAAAATGAGAGAATTAATGAAAAAGAGAGCAACGAAATACAAAAGAGAAACAAGAAAAAAGAAAATTAAAATACCTCTGCTGATTTCTGTTCGCCTGGTATCCCAGATTTGAATTAACGGTTTTTGCCATTTAGCGGTGGAAAGTGGAGGCAGAAAATGAGAAAATCAGATCGAAAAAAGAAGATGACGAAAAGAAGAAACAAGAAAAAAAGAAATAACCACTGCCTTCTGCTGATTTCTTGTTCGCCTGGTATCCAGATTTGAATTTAACGGTTTTCTGCCATTTGACGGTGGAAAGTGGAGGAGAAAATGAGAGAAATTAGAAAAAAGAGAGCAACAAATACAAAGAAAACAAGAAAAAAGAAATTAAAAAAACAGCGACCTTCTGCTGATTTCTGTTCGCCTGGTATCTCAGATTTGAATTTAACGGTTTTTTGCCATTTGAGCGGTGGAAAGTGGAGGCAGAAAAAAAAAAAATGAAATCGAAAAAGAGAGCAACGAAAATACAAAGAAAACAAGAAAAAAAGAGAAACTAAAAAAACCAGCGACCTTCTGCTGATTTCTGTTCGCCTGGTATCCCAGATTTGAATGGTTTTTTGCCATTTGAGCGGTGGAAAGTGGAGGCAGAAAATGAGAGAAATTAGATCGAAAAAAAAGACAACGAAATACAAAGAGAAACAAGAAAAAAAGAGAAATTAAAAAAACCAGCGACCTTCTGCTGATTTCTGTTCGCCTGGTATCTCAGATTTGAATTTAACGGTTTTCTGCCATTTGAGCGGTGGAAAGTGGAGGCAGAAAATGAGAGAAATTAGATCGAAAAAAAGAGCAACGAAATACAAAGAGAAACAAGAAAAAAGAGAAATTAAAAAAACCAGCGACCTTCTGCTGATTTCTATTCGCCTGGTATCTCAGATTTGAATTTAACGGTTTTCTGCCATTTAGCGGTGGAAAGTGGAGGCAGAAAATGAAAAAAATTAGATCGAAAAAAAGAGCAACGAAATACAAAGAGAAACAAGAAAAAAGAGAAATTAAAAAAACCAGCGACCTTCTGCTGATTTCTGTTCGCCTGGTATCTCAGATTTGAATTTAACGGTTTTCTGCCATTTAAGCGGTGGAAAGTGGAGGCAGAAAATGAGAAAAATTAGATCGAAAGCAACGAAATACAAAGAAAACAAGAAAAAAAGAAAATTAAAAAAACCAGCGACCTTCTGCTGATTTCTGTTCGCCTGGTATCTCAGATTTGAATTTAACGGTTTTCTGCCATTTGCGCGGTGAAAAGTGGAGGTAGACAATGAGAAAAATTAGATCGAAAAAAGAAATACAAAGAAATACAAAATACAAAGAGAAACAAGAAAAAAAAAGAAATTTAAAAAACCAGCGACCTTCTGCTGATTTCTGTTCGCCTGGTATCTCAGATTTGAATTTAACGGTTTTCTGCCATTTGCGCGGTGAAAAGTGGAGGCAGACAATGAGAGAAATTAGATCGAAAAAAAAGAGCAACGAAATACAAAGAGAAACAAGAAAAAAAGAGAAATTAAAAAAACCAGCGACCTTCTGCTGATTTCTGTTCGCCTGGTATCTCAGATTTGAATTTAACGGTTTTCTGCCATTTGAGCGGTGGAAAGTGGAGGCAGAAAATGAGAGAAATTAGATCGAAAAAAGAGCAACGAAATACAAAGAGAAACAAGAAAAAAAAAGAAATTAAAAAAACCAGCGACCTTCTGCTGATTTCTATTCGCCTGGTATCTCAGATTTGAATTTAACGGTTTTCTGCCATTTGAGCGGTGGAAAGTGGAGGCAGAAAATGAGAGAAAATTAGATCGAAAAATAGAGAGCAACGAAATACAAAGAGAAACAAGAAAAAAGAGAGAAATTAAAAAAACCAGCGACCTTCTGCTGATTTCTGTTCGCCTGGTATCTCAGATTTGAATTTAACGGTTTTCTGCCATTTGAGCGGTGGAAAGTGGAGGCAGAAAATGAGAGAAATTAGATCGAAAAAAGAGAGCAACGAAATACAAAGAGAAACAAGAAAAAAAGAGAAATTAAAAAAACCAGCGACCTTCTGCTGATTTCTGTTCGCCTGGTATCTCAGATTTGAATTTAACGGTTTTCTGCCATTTGAGCGGTGGAAAGTGGAGGCAGAAAATGAGAGAAATTAGATCGAAAAAAAGAGAGCAACGAAATACAAAGAGAAACAAGAAAAAAAGAGAAATTAAAAAAACCAGCGACCTTCTGCTGATTTCTGTTCGCCTGGTATCTCAGATTTGAATTTAACGGTTTTCTGCCATTTGAGCGGTGGAAAGTGGAGGCAGAAAATGAGAGAAATTAGATCGAAAAAAGAGAGCAACGAAATACAAAGAGAAACAAGAAAAAAAGAGAAATTAAAAAAACCAGCGACCTTCTGCTGATTTCTGTTCGCCTGGTATCTCAGATTTGAATTTAACGGTTTTCTGCCATTTGAGCGGTGGAAAGTGGAGGCAGAAAATGAGAGAAATTAGATCGAAAAAAAGAGAGCAACGAAATACAAAGAGAAACAAGAAAAAAAGAGAAATTAAAAAAACCAGCGACCTTCTGCTGATTTCTGTTCGCCTGGTATCTCAGATTTGAATTTAACGGTTTTCTGCCATTTGAGCGGTGGAAAGTGGAGGCAGGAAATGAGAGAAATTAGATCGAAAAAAAAGCAACGAAATACAAAGAGAAACAAGAAAAAAAGAGAAATTAAAAAAACCAGCGACCTTCTGCTGATTTCTGTTCGCCTGGTATCTCAGATTTGAATTTAACGGTTTTCTGCCATTTGAGCGGTGGAAAGTGGAGGCAGAAAATGAGAGAAATTAGATCGAAAAAAGAGAGCAACGAAATACAAAGAGAAACAAGAAAAAAAAAGAAATTTAAAAAACCAGCGACCTTCTGCTGATTTCTGTTCGCCTGGTATCTCAGATTTGAATTTAACGGTTTTTTGCCATTTGAGCGGTGGAAAGTGGAGGCAGAAAATGAGAGAAATTAGATCGAAAAAAGAGAGCAACGAAATACAAAGAGAAACAAGAAAAAAAGAGAAATTAAAAAAACCAGCGACCTTCTGCTGATTTCTGTTCGCCTGGTATCTCAGATTTGAATTTAACGGTTTTCTGCCATTTGAGCGGTGGAAAGTGGAGGCAGGAAATGAGAGAAATTAGATCGAAAAATGAGAGCAACGAAATACAAAGAGAAACAAGAAAAAAAGAGAAATTAAAAAAACCAGCGACCTTCTGCTGATTTCTGTTCGCCTGGTATCTCAGATTTGAATTTAACGGTTTTCTGCCATTTGAGCGGTGGAAAGTGGAGGCAGAAAATGAGAGAAATTAGATCGAAAAAAAGAGAGCAACGAAATACAAAGAGAAACAAGAAAAAAAGAGAAATTAAAAAAACCAGCGACCTTCTGCTGATTTCTGTTCGCCTGGTATCTCAGATTTGAATTTAACGGTTTTCTGCCATTTGAGCGGTGGAAAGTGGAGGCAGAAAATGAGAGAAATTAGATCGAAAAAGAAGAGCAACGAAATACAAAGAGAAACAAGAAAAAAAGAGAAATTAAAAAAACCAGCGACCTTCTGCTGATTTCTGTTCGCCTGGTATCTCAGATTTGAATTTAACGGTTTTCTGCCATTTGAGCGGTGGAAAGTGGAGGCAGAAAATGAGAGAAATTAGATCGAAAAAAAGAGCAACGAAATAAAGAAGAGAAACAAGAAAAAAAGAGAAATTAAAAAAACCAGCGACCTTCTGCTGATTTCTGTTCGCCTGGTATCCCAGATTTGAATTTAACGGTTTTCTGCCATTTGAGCGGTGGAAAGTGGAGGCAGAAAATGAGAGAAATTAGATCGAAAAAAAGAGAGCAACGAAATACAAAGAGAAACAAGAAAAAAAGAGAAATTTAAAAAACCAGCGACCTCCTGCTGATTTCTGTTCGCCTGGTATCTCAGATTTGAATTTAACGGTTTTCTGCCATTTGAGCGGTGGAAAGTGGAGGCAGAAAATGAGAGAAATTAGATCGAAAAAAAGAGAGCAACGAAATACAAAGAGAAACAAGAAAAAAAGAGAAATTAAAAAAACCAGCGACCTTCTGCTGATTTCTGTTCGCCTGGTATCCCAGATTTGAATTTAACGGTTTTCTGCCATTTGAGCGGTGGAAAGTGGAGGCAGAAAAAGAGAGAAAATAGATCAAAAAAAAAGCAACGAAATACAAAGAGAAACAAGAAAAAAGAGAAATTAAAAAAACCAGCGACCTTCTGCTGATTTCTGTTCGCCTGGTATCCCAGATTTGAATTTAACGGTTTTCTGCCATTTGAGCGGTGGAAAGTGGAGGCAGAAAATGAGAGAAATAGATCGAAAAAAAAAGAGCAACGAAATACAAAGAGAAACAAGAAAATAAAGAGAAATTAAAAAAACCAGCGACCTTCTGCTGATTTCTGTTCGCCTGGTATCTCAGATTTGAATTTAACGGTTTTCTGCCATTTGAGCGATGGAAAGTGGAGGCAGAAAATGAGAGAAATTAGATCGAAAAATGAGAGCAACGAAATACAAAGAGAAACAAGAAAATAAGAGAAATTAAAAAAACCAGCGACCTTCTGCTGATTTCTGTTCGCCTGGTATCTCAGATTTGAATTTAACGGTTTTCTGCCATTTGAGCGATGGAAAGTGGAGGCAGAAATTGAGAGAAATTAGATCGAAAAAAAGGGAGCAACGAAATACAAAGAGAAACAAGAAAAAAAGAGAAATTAAAAAAACCAGCGACCTTCTGCTGATTTCTGTTCGCCTGGTATCTCAAATTTGAATTTAACAGTTTTCTGCCATTTGAGCGGTGGAAAGTGGAGGCAGGAAATGAGAGAAATTATATCGAAAAATGAGAGCAACGAAATACAAAGAGAAACAAGAAAAAAAGAGAAATTAAAAAACCATCGACCTTCTGCTGATTTCTGTTCGCCTGGTATCTCAGATTTGAATTTAACGGTTTTCTGCCATTTGAGCGGTGGAAAGTGGAGGCAGGAAATGAGAGAAATTAGATCGAAAAATGAGAGCAACGAAATACAAAGAGAAGACAAAAGGGGGCGGGGGAACCAACAGAAAATTAATTTTTTCATTCTGGCTATAATTATAATCCGATCAGATTCAGATTCGGCAATCTGGTAGATATGGGCATTCTCTACGATACTGCGTTTTATCGTTTTAGTTTTATCGTATCTTTAAAATTTTGCCTGCCACAGATTTTTATACTTTGTGGTTTGGAAGGGGGCGTGGAATATTTTGAAATACACTTGTAGCAGTGTGATATCACATGAGTCTGGAAACAAAATTTGGTTGCTCTAGCTTTTATAGTCTCTGAGATCTTGGCGCTCATCAAGAGAGACAGTCGTCTCGTGTCACGTCATTAGCCGAACACGGTCGGTCCCAGTGCCGAACGCCGTCGGTGCCAGAGCCGGAGACCTGGGAACGTTCGCTGAAAACTCAGTTGCGACACGTTCGTTGTATGAACTGGCACATCTATGTATATACTGTATGGCTAGTGGTTCAACTAAGTTTTTTCACAGTGAAAACATGAAAAAGGTTTGGAAAGGTTTGTCTTCCTAAATTTTTAAAATTTAATCCAAATAAACTTTTAAGTAATTCCAAAGGAATTTAAATGTTATCGTTTATCAATAGAACTTTTAATGAATAAAATAAGAATTCTAACATAGGAATTAGCAATATATAAAGCATCTTCGCACTGCGAATTAATTTCAAATTAATTCATTTTCTACTAAGACTCCTTCTATTTTTGTGCCGCATTCCGATATGAATCCTCTTCAAAGCATTTGAAATTCATTAGAGTTTTCCTCAAATTTAAAGGAAATTTCCTCTCAATTTCCACCCCCAAAAAAATTTCTGTAATAAAACGTTTCTGCAGCAACATAAAATTCACAGAAATAGCCAACAGAAAATCGCCTGATAAATCGTGCAACAGTTTCAAGTTCCGTTGCGGAAATATTTTATAGGACACTTAGCAGGCGACAGGAGCACATTTATTTTTGGCAATGCACCAGATGGGCATGAAAATGTTTAAAATTTGTGGCACAAATTTGTAGCTGCGAACGAGGGACCACTGCAAGGATACACAGATGATTAAAATATTCGAAATTATGATTTAAGGCGAGCTGCCCCAGGATGCCCGCCCTGTCCTGCATAATTAAATGAAAGGCGGAGTAGGGTTGAAATTCTGGGCAAACTCTGTTGAATATTTCATTTAATGGGATTTTTAATTTGACGCTTTAAAGTCAGCAAGGCGGGAAAGAGCAGTGGAGGGCGGGGGAAAAGGTAAACGCATTTTGGCACTCCATAAATCAAACCGAAGAAGAGTACCCTCCAGCAAGTGAAACTGTTGATACCCTGGGCCAGGCACGAGAGGGAATGGCAATTACCGAAGAATGTAAAAATATTTATTTAGTGAGCTTGACCTCCGGTCGGGTGCTGGACTCTCCTCGAAAGACCCTCGCCCTGGCCGGCCATGTCAGTGGCCATTCGGTCTGGCAGTTAACATCCGTTTCCGTCAGCACAAACAAAGCTTTTATCGGACATAAAACTGTGGGCGAGGGCGCACGGGAACTTGCCGGTCTTGGCCACGTCAGACAGCGTTAAGAAAATGTTTTACACGAGTGAAGTGAAGGCGAGTGAAGGCGAGTGCCTGTCCAAGACACTTTATCATCATTTGTCAATTAGTTGCATTACCTTTAAAGCCGGCAACCGGCAAAGGAAGTCTTGGGAACGACAAGCCGCGGGCAGGTCCATTAGTAGCCGAGCCAACTTATTTGCTGCATAATTCATAATAATTATGCCGCCAGATTTGTGATGCCCCCCGAAACTTTTGCAACTGTCCAAATCATTCTCCTTTCCTACTTTCCCAATTTTGCCAACTTTTCTGTGGCGTTTTTGGCTCTTTTTGCAATTTTGAAGCAGCTGTGCAGGATTCGAGATTCCTGGCTGTCATATAGCTGCCACTAAGGAAGCCCTGCAACACCTGCTGCAACATCGCAGCGTCTTTTCTGTGTCGCTTTAAGCTGCCATAATGCCACAATGGCAAAGGCCAGCTGTCCCTTGTGTCACAATTGGGCTTTAATGAATATTCGATTGCAGCATTTTAATTGCCACACAACGTCACCACGGTTGCATGCTGCCCGACACGCAATCTCGAGTCTCGGGGCTGGCTGGCTGCCTCGCAACCGTTGCTCTAATTAATGCAGAAATCCGCTCTGCGACAACGCTGCGTATGAGCAGCAAAGCAGCGACGACAACGACAACGCTGCGTATGGGCAACGACTTGGAAACGTAATCGGAGTACAGTACCCTTCATGTGAGTCCACTCCTCTTTCAGGCAGTGGGGCCCGTGGCCCCGCCCTTGTCCAAAAACAAACAAACAGCAGCTTTACGATTCCATTAAAGGCTAAGGGAAACTGGCAGCCCGCCAAAAAAAGGGCATCAGCTTTCCCAGACTGCGAGAGTGTGGCTTAGTTTTTCACCAAAACTTTGACAGCACAAAGGAAAGTTTCCCAAAACTCGACTCCAGAAATGAGGCGCACACACACATTAAGTGCCACAATATTTTCCATTTAAAAAAATTTGATTTGGGTTTGTGGCACTCTTACTGCCAGATTTTAATTCGGGTTAGTCGGAGTTTTGGCCCATTGGAGCGGATTATAGGTGCTCGAAACTCTGTCAGACTTTTGCAAATCAACTTTGTAGCACCATAATCATTGGCTTTTGTCAACTCGGAATCATAAACAAAAACTCTGCTCTCGGGTATCTCTTTGTCAGCGCAAACTATAATAATCCGTAAAATAAAACTTTCTAGTTGAAAGAGCTCGAGCTCTCTCTCTCTCTGTCACCCACACTCGCCGAGTGTGGGGAGTGCGGCATGTGGCAGCGTTTGGGTCCGTGCTGCCCAAGTATGCAATAAAATAAAATATTTATTCATGCATGCGCATGCAAACAAGTGCGCGGCAAATTTCGCCTGAATTTTATTTTATTTCTATGGAATAAAACCCCAAATAAAATAAACCCCCGAAGCAAGTGCTTGCTTTGTGGCAGTGCCGGCATTTCGGAAGGCACTCTATAAAGAATTTTTCGAAACTTGGGTTAAATTTACCGACGGAAATTGAGCAAACGCCAAGAGATTTAAGGTTTAGAGAAACAAGAAAGAAAAGTTGAGTTTGCGGGCTTAAAGACTTAGCATGAAGCATGATCAACTCAGTACTGCTATGCCCCTATAGTTCGCTGATTGAATATGGTAATTATACATTAATGATTTATAAAAGTGTAGCAAAAAAAGCATACAAATTAAACCAAACGTTTCGGTCTACAACCAGAAAGCCCATTTGCCTTTCTCCGTTTCTTTTATTCAGCATTTAATTCAAAACTTTTTCCTCTGGCCCATAAACAATTTATTTAAAATTAAAAAATAAAATAACACCCCAAAAGCTTTGTTTTTGTAACAAAACTTTTCCTCCCTCAAGCGACAAGTGAATTTTGTTCAATGTGCTGTTGATTGATTTACAATTTTCCCCAGTGCATGTATTTTCATTTCCTTTTTGGGGGCCTCGGGGGATAAACATTTGTCATCGGTTTATAGCAATAAAAGATTAAATGAATAGTGAAACGATTCCAAATAATAAAAGTAGTAACAACCAAACCGAAAACAAAATAAAATAACATTTATATAGATTTGTTTGTTTAATGTTTTTGGGGTTATCATGTGGTGGCCGGCCGGCATTCAAAAGATTTGCATAGAGCAATTAAAAATATAGAAACCGAAGCCTGAAGGCAGCTGCTGGATGAAAATGAATTTCAATTAAATGAAAACCCCAATGAAAATCTCCAAAAATATAAGTGTCCGGTTAGCCATCGAGATGGAAAGTTTAAATTCAATAAAACGAAAGTTTTGGCTTGGAAATAAATTGCTCAACATTTTGTTTCCACTTAAACATACAGCAGCCATGCGTGGAGCGAGGGCGTTCACTGAAAAGTGCACAACTTGCTTTAAAAAAAATGCAGCTAACTTGAGTTTAAAAGAAGATGGAAGCCAAATCCTCTGCCTCAATAATTGTCTGGAGATGTAGCGGTTCCATCGCCTCCTCCTTCATGGACCACTGTCTGAGTGCGTTCGATGATGAGCCAATGACCATGAACTTATGGATATCTTGCGGTTAAATCTTGTTTCTTTATCCACTTTCTCTTCTCTCCTTTCTCTTTCTCTACGTGTTTGTGTGTGTGTGATTGGCAAATATTTTTGCTTGCTTGGAAAATATTTGTGCCAGTAGAAGAGAATGGCAATGGGTATGATTTTCTAGCTGAAAATTGTGAACTGCAAGCAGCCGCAGGCGAACAAAATGTGCAGCATATTAAACACTTTCCCCACACAGTGTCCCAGACTTGATTTTCCATGGAGTCATTGAACCGAAAAGGGCATTAAGCTGCCAATTTGCATGACAGACCTCCAGCCACTGAGTGATGCAAATGGAAATGGGATTGCCGTATGCATGAGGTGACCCAGCAGCAGGGTCTGAATAAACGAAAGTGGACAGAATCCTGTCTTAAAGTATACAGTTTATAAAGGATTCACTGACCATATAATAGAGTTTAAGGTAAGAAAGGAAAACTTACATTTCACACAGATTTTCATGTTTATTTTCCGTTTAATAATAATAATTTAATTTCTTAATCATTTATGTACCTTTTCAAGGCAAATTATGTAAATCAAGTACTTCAGTTACACCACTACATGGTTGATTCCTTTCATGCTGTCTTATCTGGCAACGCAACAGAAAATTGAGGCTAGGAGCAACAGCAGCACTACCATTATGCCTTTTCTACAAATTTTTCTTTCATCACTTTTAATGTACTAGTATTTATCACTTAACAATCCTTCAGTTTAAGCTCAGAGCTGTCTTTAATTATCACCAACAATAAAGGCTCGCCAGAAATAAAAACTAATTGTTGCTCCGAGCAGGAGCGTGGCCAGACTGCATCTAAAATAATACAGCGACTCAACGACTGCTGGTGCAGTTGCTCCTCATGGAGGTTCTTGCCATTGGCGTATTGTAAATTTTAATGACCGCGACAAAGGGTTAAGGATGGGGCCAGAACTGCTACCCAGTGCCGCGACTCTGCAATGAGCAAAAAAATTCAACAATGACAAACAAGCAACAACAAAAAAACTGGCGAAAATAAAACCAGAGTGAACATAAAATATTCCATAATAATGCATAAAATAAAGGAAATGGGGCCTCGGTAGTCGAGACTCGAAAAGAATTGAGTTCTCTCCGCATAAAATTCACACGAAACACGGAACGGAGTCGACTGGAGCGGAGCGGAGTGGAGTGTGGTTCTCCATAAAATAACTGTGAGTGTTGTGGGGTGGGGTGGGTGAATACACAAATACGGAGGAGGAGACGGAGAACCACGGATATTGTCAACGACATTTCTTGTGGATATTTTGGGCTGTTGCTGCTGGGGCTGCAGCGTACTTTTTATCAACTTTAAATCCGCAAAATGAGTTTTTCTTGTGGATTTGCATAGATTAAACTGCAATGGCTCTACTCTCTACTATCCTCTACCATAAGTATACACAACACCAGAATATCTATGTACTTATATACCTAATATTTTTCGGTGCCGGACACTGGTCGTTGTTCAGATTTCGTTGATGGTTGTTGGCTACCTCGTTATGGGTTGTTTGGCAAGTATTTGTTAAGCCAAAATCACTGGCTCGTGTCCCATTTGCCTTTTTTTTTTTGTATTTTTTGGGGTTCTGTTGAACTTCTGGCCAACATTTTGCTGTTGGCTTTCGGTCTTTTGTCATCGATTTTGTGGTTCAACTGCGTTTTGTGGCCATTCCTGTCGGCCATTCCCCTCTACGCTACGATTTCTTTAGTTTTTGGCGGTACTTTTGTTTTGTTTTTTTCGGGGCTCGGGCCAAAGTTTTTGTGTCGCTTGAAAACTCATTTAAAGTTTGGAAAGTGTTGATAGATGACTGCCAGCCAGTCAGCCACGCCCCTGTGGGCGCACCCTGTCTTAGATGTTTCCCATGCCGACCATTTTGGCCCTGTTCTGTTGTGACTAAGGCTGTTTTCATTAGCCCAGTCCCGACCCTCGAGGATTAGCTTGACACGTGACGCACTTCAGCTTTGGGACTCAGCTCCCTTGCCTTACCCCCAAAAAAATATAAAATAAAACATCAAAAAAAAAAGAGACAAAAGAAAACTTGTTGATAGTTGTTTGACAAAAGCTTAGGGCTTACCATGAGGATGGGAAGACGGGAATGGGTCTGGATTCACTTTAAAAAGCAACACGTGTTGTGCTAGAGTCAGACCCTGGCCCGTGTCCTGGGGCATGGCCTCACTAAATGGCACTTTGATTGATGTGTGGCACAAATGTGTCTGGGCACACCGTCACTTTCCAAATTCCGGAGCAATTGACGGGCCTCACATGCGACCAAAAAGGGAAAACAACCCAGATTTTGGCCAACTGTCAACTCAATTTGTGTGCAGGATTCCCCTAATTTCGTACCACACATAGAGGAATTATATACATAAGGCTTTTTATGTCGAGCGTAGAGTCTCCAGAGAACTACGTCAAAATGGGGAAGTGTGGCAATCAGAAAATGCCAAGTGCACTCCTCCATCGGTTCCTCCGGCCACTCCAGCCCCACAAAGGTGCTGAAAATACTGAAAAGCATTTTCGTTTCCAACCAACCAAAAAAAAATGGACGAAAAAAAAGCTCTCAATTTGTTGCTGAATTATGTCAAGGCGCAGAAGCGAGTGAGAGAGTCATAGATGTGGATGGGAGGAGGGCATTCAGCCCGAGTTTTGGGGTCTGTGAGCACCACCTGTCCTGGTTTCCGTTGCTTTTGTTAATCTGATGGTAGCCAAGATCAAGCCATAAACTATTGACCCACTCACCAAGGAGATTGTGCTTGCAGAGTCTAGAATCTTGACTCTAGAGTGAAGTCAAAGTTCTTTGAAGCCACTTAAAACATTTCATTTTTATTTTATTTATCTCTGAGAAACTAAACATTACTTTTGAGAGGTCATCTTTTTGAGAGGATATCACTCTGTTGACAGTTGCGTGGATCCTGTGTGTCCTGTGATGTGCGGACCGACGGGTTAATGGCAAAGCAGCTCATAGCATTCTCCAGCACCCGATGTAACTGGGTTAAAGCCCTTGATCTGCTTCCCCGTGAACAGCGTCACCAATATGCCCCAACCTAGAGGTTCTTCATCGTGATCATAGTCTGAATCTCATTAAAGCTTCTCCCAATACTTCAAATTGTTGAATGGCCAAAGGTCTCTTATTCCCCAGACGAATCGTGATCTAAAGGAATCAGATCAATTATTTTCTGAGAACATTCTTGTTGAAAGCAGGAACAGATTCGTTTCGTTCATTTTGTTTTTGGTTATGCCAAGCATTTTTATCAGGAATGATTTTACGGAATCGATACTATCGATACTTAAGAGTTGCTGAAGCGCGTGCTTATGGTTAAATTATTCAAATAAAATGATTCAAAACAAACAAAATTAATAAGACCGAATATTAAGAAGAACAACCAAGAAACAAAGGAAGAAAAGGTAAGTAGAAAGAACTAGAACGAACCAGAACTCCAATTGCAAATTCGAGGCCCTTTCTCTATCTCTCTCTTTTTTCTACGGAGCCCAACACTGAGAAAGGCTGCCAATTTGTTATACAAATGACAATGAAAATTATACACGACACTGAATTAATTTGTTTATTGTTTTATTTACTAAACAGTGATTTCTTTTATCGCTTTCTTCATTTCTTTTCATTGTTCTCCCCCTTGCATTCGCAGGCCACAATTTTCACCTTGTCGACCTTAAGGATTTCGGTTTTCTCGCTGAATGTCACATCTTTCAGCCGAAGGGTCCACACATTGTCGCAGAATTGGTAGGAATGCAGCTGGGTCCCCTTAAAGGTGAGGCGCGACTTTGCATTCTGTTTGATGGCCTCGGTGGTGCTCTTGTCGAACTGTTGGAGCACCGTGCGTGCCAGGACTGGCGTGATCTCACCTCTCTGCAATGGAGAGAGTTGGCACTTGCATTGGAGACACGCGGAAAGGCAGCTTTCGAGACACTAACCTGGATGAGCTCATCGAGGGTATCCTGCAACGTGTTGCCCAGGGTGGACGTTCGGTATAGCTGATAGTCCATTATTGTGTTGCTTTTTGCTAGCAATTACGTTTTACAATTACAATTTCACACACAAGCTCGACTCGGGTCTAGAAAAATGGCTACGAATTTATCGATAGGAAAATTTGTTATCGATGTGCGGATCTGAGACAAAAGCTGGCGGATTTTGCGCGTGTAATTTAGCTTAAAATGAAATTAATAACTGTACTAATACAGTGTAGTAAAACCCGTACAAAGTTTTTCCATTATCCGGCGTAATCTTCTCAACGTTTTATCTGCTGGTACTAGCAATTGTCCCGCTCTAGATGTCGCTACAGAGTTGCACGAGAGGAGTAGCCACGTGGCTCTCGCCTGCATGATTCTGATTAGCCCGAAAGGCCATGCTGCGCAGATCTCATGCAATTGGGTGTCTCTCCGGTGTGCTTCGATCAGAGCTTCGATTCACATTCGTCGCCTTGTACCGCCGGTCGACTCAAATTCAGTGTTTTGTGGCCAGGAGCTGGGAACAGATCTTATAGGGAATTCATAGCTTTTGTATTTACTCAAATAGCAAGTAACAAAGACGGCTTGACCCTCAAACCATCTCCGACTTTCCAATCAACCCTTGATTATTTTCCTTAGTTGAAACCTGGAAGTCTATCTAAACACTCGAGAAAAAACGAAACAAAAAAGAAGAATTAACAATGCAAGTCGCCAGTCAACCCATTCAGTACGGAAATCTGGGAGGACACCAAGCAGAGCTTCTCGCCATGGGGCCCCTGGGGCCATATGGATCGTATGGCTCCGACGATCCCGAGGGCCAGCCGAAGAACATGGGATTCAGCAATGACAGCATCCGACGGGGATTCATCCGCAAGGTGTACCTTATACTGATGGCCCAACTGGTGGCCACCTTTGGGGTCGTGTCGATCTTTGTGTTCAACGACAATGTCAAGATGTACGCCCTGCAGAATGGTTGGGTCTTCTGGTCGGCCCTGCTGCTGATGCTGGCCACGCTGCTGGGGCTGGTGTGCAGCCAGAGTCTGCGCCGCCAGACGCCGATGAACTTCATCTTCCTGGGCGGCTTCACCGTGGCCCAGTCGCTGCTGCTGGGCGTGTCGGCCTGCCGCTTTGGTCCCATGGAGGTCCTGATGGCTGTGGGCATCACGGCTGCCGTCTGCCTGGCCCTCACACTCTTCGCCATGCAGACAAAGTACGACTTCACCATGATGGGGGGCCTGCTCATCACCCTGCTGGTGATACTCTTGATATTTGGATTTGTGGCTGTGTTTGTGGGTGGCAGCATGCTCACCCTCATCTATGCCTCGGCCGGCGCCTTGCTATTCTCCATGTACCTGATCTACGACACACAGCTGATGATGGGTGGCCAACACCGTTACTCCATCAGTCCAGAGGAGTACATATTTGCGGCCTTAAATCTCTACTTGGATATAATAAACATATTCATGGACATTCTGGCCATAATTGGAGGCTCGGACAACTAACAGAAACAATTCTATATACGATATACTATATACGAGCTGCAGGCTTTGAGGCTTTCATTTAATTTTTAATTTGTTGATTTCACTCACGAGCCAATAAATCAAATTGTGCAGCATTAATTGAGGCTCGTTTACTCGTTTTCGAGTTGATTGCGTTGGGCATAAATTACAAATTACTATTACAGGACAACAGGTGCACACATCCGCACAGCCTCCCCCATGCGCATCTCCAGTGTCAATTAAGTTATTAGTTCAGAGCAATAAAACTGTCAAGGCCATAACAATATTAACATAAAGCCAACATAAATTGGCCGAAACTTTGGCAATAAATGTATCTACAAATGTCTGGAGAGTGTGTGGCTGTGGGTGTCGCTGACAGAAGCAGTCCGGCACCGAGGAGAGTCGCAAATCAAGTGAACTCGGGGCCAACATCTGGCCATGGGTATACATTTAATTAACAATTGACAGTCGCCTGACAGCTGGCTAAGCCCACAAAAGAACCCAAGGGCCAGGCATTAGGGGTATACGAGACAGATGGGGATATCAGATATCGATGGAGCTGAGTGGTTCCGCTGTGAAGCTGCAAAAGGAATTAGAATGAAATATAATAATAATAAAGATAAAGATGTAAGGAATATAACTGCAGATCATTTAGCAACAATAATTCCATTCAAACAAATGTACAGATCCTAGCAATCCCAGCAGTAACATCTCTCTTAAATTCCCCATAAAAAGTGCTTGTAAAAACTAGTTCCAACGATGGCACCCAATGAGACAGCACTAACAGGACCTGAACAAGAAGAGAAATGACCCCAAAAAGTTTGCGGTTGCGGCCATCAATAAAAGTTGGCTGGCGCATTCACATCCGAGCATCCACATCCACATTTAAGCATCCGCATTCGAATCCCGCATCTTATCTGCTCGCACGACCATGACCATGATCCCTGGCCGCAGTAAAGGTTCTTTTTTGGGTTTGGGGGGCCAACGTTACAAGCGCTTGGTTTTTGCATCTGTAGTTGTATCTGTGTATCTGTGTTTTTGTGTGGACAGTTTTGTTTCCTGTCAATGCTTTTGTCACTTTTCACACGTGTATACACATATGTACATACCCCCATACTACATATATTTACCGAGAGGAAAATGTCAAAAGGGCGCCCGCATTTTTGTTGTCACGTTTGTGGTTTATGTACACATTGCCCGGTCGGAAAAGCGGAAAAGTATCCCGAAACTAACAGTGATTCAGGTAAAACATGCACTTTTCTCCACTCGACACCAACACTCACAAATACACTCACTCATGTGTAATGTGAATACGTGGAGTTATGAGTCCCGTCCCCCACCACCACCCACCACCATTATGCACCCGCATTCATACGGAACTGGCATAAAGCCAACACTCACAGAAAAGTTTACGCTTATGGCCGACATACAGAATGTTTTTATTTCTACTTTAGTTTCAGTTTTAGCTGTCCTTTTTTACGGCTTTTGGGAACTTTTGCATATGTTTCGCAAACAGCAAGAGAGACAGCGATGGAGAAACTATTATGAATATTATATTTAGGACATGTTGCAAGTGCGTTAATGAGTTTTTTGTGCTCGTTTCGTATGCCGTCTCTATGTAATTAGTCGCCCATAGAAGTCGACCGACCCTCCAGCTGTAGCCATTAATCACACAACTCACACACTGACGAAGAAACTGGCAAAAGTTGACACAGATTTGACCTGAAGGGGGTTTGGCCAAAGGACGTTTAGACTCTAAGGAGATATTGTTAGCAGTAGTTCAGGGTTCAACGCACCCTTCCCCATGAAGGTGCAGGTTATGGATAAACTAAGCCACTATTATATTTGAATATATTCAATAAAATATGTAACAAGTTGATAAACTCACTCGTAATCACTGGTAATGCCGTAATTGATTCGGATTCAATTGATTCGATAATAGTTCTCGCATTACAAAAGTTAACAAACTGTCAGAGCCATTAAATGAAGTCAATTATTGGAGTTATGCTAGAAATAAATTTGGTTTGGCTTGGAAATTTAATTGGTCAGTTATTGGTAAAGTCAGCTCTCGAATTGGTCTGGAAATAGGATTGTCAGCTAGCGATTAGGAAATATAATTGTTTATAGAGTAGGGCCAATATATGGACATAATAAATTGAGTCTTATTGAGTACATTTCCCTGACATGATTCATGGAGGGACATTTGAAACTACATAGAACATTTTTTGCATTTATTCATAAAATGTTTAAAAGGTTTTTTAAAGAGGTTGCAAGTTTGATATCAAAAGAAAATCTTGCAAAGGAAGTGCCTTTCATTCCACACATTCTCGCATCGTATCATGTCCGATGGAATTTTCTTACAACTGTGGATGAGTTCACTCTGCAAACCAATTCACCCATAGAATGATTGCGGAACTGAATCAGAGCCCCAGAGCTATCAAACATCCATCAAATGTTGAGCCGAAAGTGAGCTGCAGCTGTGCAAAAGTAAATGTATATGTACATACATAAATACAGTACATATGTATATATGTATCATTGATGCAAGCAAAAATTCAGTTTTCTTGTGAAATTTTTGGGCGAATTTCCGTTTGCAGTTTGGCGTACGCCTACCGATGTCCGAAATCAATACGAACTCGGACTCAATCAAACATTTCCCCATCTGCATTCCGGTTCAGTGCTCTCTGCTTTTGCTCCAGCACACCACGTTGTTTGCCATTTGCCCAATCACAGATTTTTCTTTTTATCAATTTTCACGGAACTCTTCTACATTTCCCCTCACTCTGGCTGCCAGCTGACTCTCTCTCTCTCTCTCTTTTCCGACCAGTGCGCTGTGCAGTTTATTTTGCAATCAAATTGTTTTTATCACATCCGCACAACTAAACTGTAAACATTTGCAAGCAACACTTTTGCCAGTTCCGGCATTCCCTGAAAAAATGGTCCCTCTAAATCCAGAAAATAGGAGAATGCAAAATGAATATGATGCAGGGGCCAGGAGCGGCCTCAAGGTTTGAGTGACTATAACAGCTGCGTACAACGTTGTTTCTCTTGGATTGGATACATGTACCCACTAAATATCCGACATCCACGGATAGAGAATATCTAAGTTAAGAGCATGATGGTTATGCTACATTTACACCACTCTGCAATCGGAATGATGGTGTTCATAGCGTGATAGAACCTAATCTTATTATAATTATCATTTAATTGTTAAAATTTGCACTTTCCAAAACCTTATATGGCCCATCCGAACTCATCCCAAGCCGCCCCTGAACATAGACACGCAGACACGCAAAGCTAGATAGAAGAGAATATTCAAAAAAGAAAAATCCGACTCGAACTGCAACAAAAAATTAGAAAAAACTACGAGTGAGATGGGGAGACTACCCACAGTCAATGTTAGCGAGTGATAGAGGGTGGTGGGGGAGTGTGTGCTACAAAATGTTTCGATGAAGGCAGAGAAATTTGCAATCAAAGTTCAGAGATTCTGCTGCTGCTGTGCATACCCGGGGTATTTTTTCTGTAGTTTGCAGTTGTTTGGTTTTTAGCCACATTTAACTTGAGTTTGCGGAACGCAGGAAGATTGAAAACCAAACCGAAGGCGAAAATCAATTAATGGCTCGGCGGGGAAAACAGTTGGAAAGCGTAGCTCCGCTCCGACTAATTGTTGGTCGAAAAGTTGGCAAACAAGTCTGTGAATGGAATGCCATATGCGAGCGAAATTTTTTGTGGTGGAGGGGAGGGTACGAGCATTGTGGGCTCTTTGGGGCAACGGCAAATTCATGAAAATTTCAATCGCTTTCCATTTTGCGGTAAGCTGCTTAAATGCGCCTTTGATCCACGAAGTAGTCGGGATGCCGGGACCCGAACCAGCATCCCCAGACTTCGACCAGAGGCAATTTTTGACCGGCCACGTGATGAGCATCAAAAGCGTATTCAAATACACGGCCAGAAAGTGACAAACAGGCAAGACGCAGAGCAGAGCTTAGGGGAAGTTGGCCAAAACATACAAATTGTCGAGCCGCATTTACAACGAGAACTGGGGGTCAGAAGGTGGCATGGGAGGACAGACAGTTGCCGGAGCAGTCATGCACACGGAGCCACAGACCCGAATCGGGCCACGGACTTGACTTCGGAATGGGACTAAGCCTGAAGCCTCTGAAGCGGGGACAATTTAACAATCTAATTTATTTATGAAAGCCAAAATGCACTTCGATTGTCCGACAATGGAAGATGTGACCGAAATTCAATTTAAATCATCAACTTATTGATGGGCATTAAGCCAATTCCAGGCGCAGTCACGTGTCCCACACCTGAGTCAATAAGCTATGGACAAATGGCTGACCAGAAAGATATTAAGATGGAAAAAGGGATAATGAGCTAAGCCCTTCTAGTATTTTGATCCATTTATTTCTCAAATATTCTGTTCCATATCGATAATCATATATATGTAGTTACCAATCCCCAACTGCAATCTTTTCTTCCTAATTTAAGTAAAAACTTCAAGGCGTTACAGTCTTACCTCGGCAATTTTTCAATTAGTTTTCGCCACACCAATTCTTGCTCTGTTTCTGGTTCTGATTCCCAAACTGTGTCAGCCACGCCCATGGCACACTCACGCCCACTGAAAAAAAAATAATATGAGTGGAACAGCAAGCAGAAAAGGTAGCAAACAGGAGGCAGGTTAATAACCGACATGCCACGAAAAATTAATAGCAAACCATTTAGCCAAGTTTTCGCGGCTGCCACGCGACGAGGCCAAGAAGGAAAACACCCACAAATAGCAGCAGTAGTGGGTGGTGGAAATTATGCAGCGGCAGCAGGAGACATCAGAGGGGCAGGGTAGAGGCAGCGCCTCTCTCCAGACAGTAAATGGAAATGAAAACCTTTGACTTAATTTGCGGCCAAGCATTGGGTTTGAGAGGTGCGAGCGTGCGAGTGTGAGTAGACTTGCAATTTAATTAACAGAGCCAGTTAGACAGTTAAACTAAGCCCTGGTCCCATTCCATAAGACACCACCTTAAACGCACACACACGCAGAGAATGTGACCCTTGAGCCCCCTGCTGAACCCCTTGTTCGACCAAAATAAAAGTGCTCCACTCAAGTGGTGCACGCAAAATAACTTAAAAGCCGCAAAGTGGCTGGCAAAAACTATTTAAGTTTATGCGATAACAACAGTTAAGAGGGTCCTTTGCTTCAGACCATCTTTTGGATAGGTTGAAGAGGGTGTCACAGGGTATTCCAAATGAAAGGTAAGGCAGGTAAGTTTCAGCCTTTAGATAGTTCGAATATATGTGCGAGGCTGCTATAAAGCATCGATGTATAGACATGAATCATTAGGTATTGTTTATATAGATACGTTACTACTGCCTTACCTTCCAACTTAATGTTCCATCTATTTTATTTGCCACAATATTGCATACTTTCAGGCGCGGACCACATTCTTCAGTGTGCGTCCGTGCGTGTGCAGAGGGAGTGTAAGAGTAAGTGTGCGTGTGTGTATGTGTGTGCAGTTATGTAATTATGGTAATTAAAAACGCGCAGCAAACGTCGCTTGTTGGGGCTCCGCCGTTTGTCTTGTCATCGTATTTCATAGTTAAGCACCTTTTGGCTTTTCCTATTTGAACAAAAGCCATAGACAGAGAGGAGGATCCCCAACACTCACACACACACACACACAGACACAGACCTCTGTCACAAACACAGATACTCCAACCCTTAAACATTCGCATTTACATACATGAATAATATTACAGGGAGACAGAGAGAGAGTGAGAGGCATCGCCTGTTTCCCCAACAGAATTATGATTATTTTGTTATAAATTGTAGCTGTCTCACTTTGTCAGACTCCACCCACAAACACACACACACACACAATTATCAATTAACAATGCTAATGAGGCTCCAATCTGCCTGAAAATTGTGCAAGGCAAAAACTGTGCAAACCACACGTCGCGCCAAAAGGTGTTGAAACTGAAAAATCCGCTTAAATCTGGTCTGCGGGGATTATTACTCTGCACTTTAACCGAAATCAAAATCATCCACAAAAGAAAATACACATAAAAAGTTGTATATAAATGTTAATATAAAACATCTGGATTATTTATCTCCCAATGAACATTTAATGGCTTTAAGGCTTCATTGATTAAAGCGAAACATAAAGTTTATTACAGCTTACAACAAATAATAATAATATATTAAATGTGTTAAATGTAAACCGGAATGGAATACCGGGAAAAAAGTTGACAGCACATTAAAACAGAATTTAAGGGCTTAGTATTTGCTTTCCTGAAAATGTAATGTTTCATATTCAATGAATGAAATTTTACTCTTTGTGTTGTGTTCGTTTTCGTGTTCATGTTTTTTTCTTCCTGTGTGTAATATAAAACTCCACAAACATCAACAACTTGCATAAGATATTGGCAAAAATATGCGAGATATAAAAATTGCTTACTAATTCGATTGGCAAAATGTAGACGCGAAATCTTACCAAAACATTTGCAATTCCATTCGCTTTCCTACCTCCCTCTCATTAGCTTTTAAATAAATATAAATCAGCCAAACTAACAAAATACAAAATAAATATTTATAAATATCAAAGTGTCAAACCTTCCTGTTTACATTCAAAATTATATAAAATAGCAAACGAAAAAACACAAGAAAAACCATAGTTATGAAATGTACATACATATTGATCCAATTAACTAATTGCTGATTCACATTTAAACAATTATTTGGCATTCTTTCACTAATTTCAAATTAAACAAAAAATTCCGATTGAATTTACATTCTAAACAACAAATTCAATTACCTCTTTCGACTCCCCTATCCATACTCTTTCCGTTCTCTCTGTGTACATAAACTGACATATTATTTTCATTACAATCAAATTTGCTCACATTGTTTGCAGTTTCGGATTAACCTTTGCCTCTGCCTCTGCACATTGATGGCCACCTAATCCCCGCCGCAAGTCCCTGAATGTTACAGTGTTACACGACACCTGTTAGTCCACTGCCAGCACACATCGATGGGGATTCCCATCGCCTCCCCCACTCGAAGACCCGATACAATTGCGTATGGTTATGGCTTTTGGCCAGACGCATAAACCACAATTTGTGGTTAATACTGGCGCCACAAACATCGATGCCGACACCTCTAAAATCGAATCGAAAGCTTTCCCTTTTTTTCTGGTAAACAGTAGCGATAGAGGTAGAAAAAAAAAAACAAAAACATACACTTGAGTATTCCACATTTTACACGATTCCCCCGCAAGCATGCGAATGGTCTCATTAAGAGCGTCCGCTTCTTGGCCCAAAAGAATGAAACCAAAACGAAAACGAATCCGAAACGAAACGAAAGTACAAATCAAATATGCAAAATGCGGACACCCACAGCAGTACTGCTGTACGGGGTAGAGTCTCTCCGAACTTACAGCTTCGTCTTCAGATGTGCTGCAATTAATAAGTCACGAATCTATGGTCTGTGGTCGAGCGAAATCGGGCGACAAAAATGTGTTTTGATTATGCGATGATGGGTTTTCCAAACTGTAATTATTTTCTTTGCCAGTTTGTTTTCTTGCCGTTGCCATTTAGGCCATAATTTCACATTTAAAGCGATTAAATTTCATCTGGGGACAGCGCTTGTTATTTTGCTTCAATTACACTTGCTTATTTATTTTATGTTACACTTGCAAGGGGTATAATGACTTTTACCCGATGGCCTTCCTTTCTTGTTTTATTTCTTGCTGTTTCTTGTGCACTTTTGCTGCAGTGTTGGGCTCTTGTACTCGAGCTTGTGATTGATTTGCAGCTTGTCCAAGGTGCGTGTGATTAATATGCCAGCAATCATCAGCTGCAACTGTAGAAGCCACAAACAAAATGTATTTATCTTGATCGCTTGCCCCCTCGACTAAGCATAGAAATTATTCAATTATTACTTGTTAAGAAAAAAGACAAACACTCGTAAAACTATCCAGCAAATGTGCAAAACTCTTTACCAAACTCAAGGCAGCGCAAATATTTGCTAATTAAGCATTTCTACGTGCCTAAATATAACTCTCTGAGTGTTTTTTTTTTTTTTGTTTCTGTCTACAATCTTTATTTTGCTTACCATTCAGAGGCAGTAATAATAAATTTGACATCACAGCATAAAATTACCGGCAGCAGCTGCTGAATGTATGTAAGTCTGGAACTCAGCCTGAGCTCATCGCGCGGCTTAAAACCGAATTGATTGATAAATATTGTATGCTGATAGCATTGACCCGTGCGGATCTCCGACCTACTGATCAATTACTAGCACAAATAATGAGTGATCTCCCAGCAGCCACAGCAGCATCTCTGGGCCGTCTTTGGCGTTGCGTTTGCACAACATTTTTGCAATTTGTTGACAGCTCTGCTGGAAGCTCTGCTGCTACTCGTGACTCCGTGGAACTTCAGTCCCATCCGATCCGACTCCAGAGTCAGCCTCTGCCTCTGCTTTGGTGGTAAATGAAGTTCGCTTGGCCTTGTCGCACGCCAGTCTGCCTCTGACATTTGCACGTCGCGCTTCATCGTCTGCGTTCCGTCTGCGCCGCCGTCTCCGACTTCTGTGATATTTCTATTTTATTGGCCAAAAGAGCAAGCAAGAGTGCCGAAAATACAAAATAACAACAACAAAAAGGCGAACCAAAGCCGCTTACAATATCAGAAAATTTGATTTTTGTTGAGCGAACTTGAGCTGTGATTTATATCAAACGCAATGAAAACGGTAATTCAAAGACAAGAATCGATCCATAAAGAGTGTCGAATCACCCCATCAAAGTGTGTGTTTTGACTGGAAGCGATGATTCCGGTTGGTCACATTTCTCAATTAGCTGAATCAGATCTGGAGATCAATTCGATATAATTAGATATGCAAATCGCTGCTTTATCGCTGCTTAAACTTACGACTTGGTGCTATATTTTTGTCAAGATTTATCACCATGGGGATGAAGTAATGTTGGGCATTGATTTTAGCTTTTATAGACTACTTCGAGGGAAATCAGGAAACCTCTCCATTCAATTAAACGTCTCACAACTCTAAAGTTATCTTTTCAGTTGTGGTATAGAGTAATTTTTAGGCATAGCAGATCTCACGATTACTGACTTTCCTCTAATATATTTCTAACAGCTTCTTTATTTTGTCTCCTCCTAGCTCTGCTCTTTCCTTCGTCACACACTCAGCCTTGTTCTGCTGATGGTTTCCATACAGTCGTCCTGGGCAGCTCCTGCTCTGCGCTTCAGCGATAACGAGGTGGATGAACTGGAGGCATATCCCACATCGCCCAGCCAAGTGCTGCCTATCCAGCCGCTGCTCATCTATCCGCAACAAAGGGCCAATCTCTACCAGGCACGCACCTTGGGGGGCAACGATGATAGGGACATCATTTTCGTGAAGCTGCTGCAGGACAAGTCCAGTGGCTACCGGCCCAAGCAGCAGCGCCTTGTCATGGAGGAGGAGAAACCCGCGCAGCGCAAGGAGCTGGGCCTGAAGGACTTCTTCTATGTGAAGGCCCACACAAACGGGCGCTTCAGTCACGAGCGCCTGAAGGTCTACAGAGTGCCCGAGTTCTACGCCATCAGTGTGTTCCGCAACGGAGACACATAAGCAGGGAGGAAGGGTGGCGAGAATGCGCTGCATCTTAACGATGCACAGAAGTAATTTAAGTTATTTTTAAGACGCTATAAATAAATACCATACCTCAGGAATGCTTAAGAGCAGCTCTCCTTATTGCTGCAGGGGGGCTGAACCTCTTATGAGAGACACTTTGCGTGAGGATTTACACGCAATTTCAATTATTCATCAAACAAGGCAAAGGCGCTCCCGCTCGGATCAGTCTGCAGAATGATGGGTGTCAGCGTCGCCTTCGCCGTCGCCATCGCCATCAGCATCAACATTCGCATCAACATGGACTCAGACATGAACTTTGCTGGGGCTGGGGAGCCACGTCAAGCGGCAATTAATAACTGTCACTCAATTGGCGGCTTCGGCGCACGTCGAACTAAAGCTCCAACCTCCACCCTCCAGCACCTGCCTCCAGCCACAGCTCCACCTCCATCTCCAGCAGCAACAAAGAACTAATCCCTTTTGTCATTGAGCGGCACCGACCGCGGGCCAAAGCATTACGTCAAAATCAAAGAAAGCAACAAAAGCATAAACAAAGCATAAATCGAAATGGAAATGCTTTCTACTGAAAGTCGAACTGTGGATACACTCAAAGCAGTGTCTAGACATTTAAAAATAGCTAATGAATAGTATATGCATAAGAATCCGCTTAGAACCCATATACCTGGAATTATCTACGCATCATCCATCATGATCGGATAATTTTTGTAGACAGAATTTACTCACTTTATTATTATTATATTTTATTGATAAATGATCAGTTTACATCCCAAGTCTTCCAGCATAGGCCTTATACCCGATTGAAAGCAATGCGAAATAAGTAAATAAATCACATCCCATTTGAAACTCTTCAACTCTTGTCAGACTTTCGCCCAAAAATAATTGTAGGCACGTCTGGTGGCGTCTTTAAAATGCAGCCCAGGCATTTGCTCCACATGGGCGACAGAGAGACAATGGAGACCCGTCAGACAGAAAGAAATTGAGTGTCAATTATGGTAATTTAATAATTAACTGCTAATGGGAGCTGCTGGGAGGAGCTCCCCAATCTGGGGCCTAGGGCAATTAAGCGCAGCGCTCTGTCAGTTGACCATCAGACGGGGCGCAATGTTCATGGACATCAGCTCCTGGAAGAGCAGCTTGGCCGCGTAGGGGAGGCGCACCTGGGAGATTTGCGTCTTGTTCTTGCAGCCCTTGCACTCGAACGTATTATTGCGCAGATTGGCAATGGCGATCAGGCCGCAGAAATTACAGATATGGACGCGATACGGATCGGAAACCTCAAAGAGACGCTCCCTAAGGAATTGGGCGGCGCCGTGAGAGATCTGGCAATCACGCTCCATCTCACCGAAACGCAGGCCGCCGTCACGGGCTCTGCCCTCCATAGGCTGTCGCACCAGAATCTGGACAGGGCCGCGGGCACGTGAATGGATCTTGTCGTCCACCATATGCTTCAGACGCTGATAGTATGTGGGTCCCAAGAATACCTAAAGCAGAAGGGCATTTCCATTGAAAGAGAGCTCACAAATGGAAGTGTGTATGGGACTCACCTGGGCATTGATCTTGCGTCCTGTGTGGCCATTGTACATGACCTCGTTGCCACGCAGATGATAGCCGTACTCCTGCAGGAACGTGGAGATCTTCTGCACGTTGACGGCATCGTTGAAGGGCGTGGCATCACCGATTTCTCCCTTGTTGGAACCCAGCTTGCCCTGCAGGCACTCGATTAAATGCCCGATTGTCATACGAGAGGGGATGGCATGGGGATTGATGATGATATCGGGGGCCAGTCCCTCGCATGTGAAGGGCATATCCTCCTGCCGATACTGGATGCCGCACGTTCCCTTCTGCCCGTGACGAGAGGCAAACTTGTCGCCGATCTGTGGTATGCGCACGGAGCGCACACGAATCTTGCAGAACTTATAGCCCTCGCTGTTGAGGGTCAGCATCACCTGGTCCACGATGCCCGTCTCGGAGTTACGCAGGAAGGTGGAGGCATCTCGCTTGGCAAACCTCTTCGTGTTGCTGTCCAGCTCGTCATCGTTTTCCGGCAGGGTGATGGTCTTTCCAATCACCACATCGTCACCAGAGACACGAATGCCAGGGGCTATGATGCCGTCGTCGTCCAGTTTGTCGTAGTGGGCATTCCGCATGCCCTGGCAGGTGCCGCGATGGGGTTTCTCAAAGTTCTCCTCCTGATCGCCCACCCGCTTGTTCTCCGAATCCTTGTACGACCGGTAGAACACCGATCGGAAGAATCCTCGCTCCACCGCCGAGGCATTCAGGATGACAGAATCCTCCTGGTTGTAGCCCGTGTAGCAGAGAATGGCCACAATCGAATTGATGCCGGCGGGCAGCTCTCTGAAGCGCAGATACTCCATAGATCGTGTGGTGACCAGCGGCTTCATGGGATAGTACAGCACATGGGCGAGCGTGTCCATCCGCACATGGAAGTTGGTGATGTACACGCCCATGGCTTGTTTGCCTGTGGAAGGGGGAGAGGAGTATAAGAACAAGATTGATACTCCAAAGGGGATTGGATGCCTTACCCATAGCACTTTGATAGGTGTTACGCGGACTCTGGTTGTGATCGGGGAAGGGTATAATGGAGGCGCAGACGCCCAGGATCATGGCGGGATGAATCTCGCAGTGCGTATAGGTCGTACAGTAGGCATAGTCCTTGTCCTGTTTGAGATCGTAAGGCGACATGGCAATCATGACCGTCTCCTCCTCAAGGGTATCGATGTACTCCACCACGCCGGAGGCCACCAGCACCTGCCAGCTGTAGTTGTTGTAGTCGCGCTCCTTCAACATCTCCACATGGGTTTTCTTCAGCAGCAGCGATCCATTCTCCACGATCAGCAGCGGCCGACAGATGCGACCCGCATCCGTGTAGATTCGAATCTCTCGATCGCGAATATCTCGGATCATGGACACCTCCGACACGATGATGTCCATCTGGCGACGCAGTTTTCGGAGCGTGGCCATCAGCTGCTCGGGATCCCGATGGATGCCCACCCAGCAGCCGTTCACAAAGATCTTGGTGGCATCCGCAATCGCCGAAGGTGCAATCTCCTCCAGATTCTCCATGGACCACTCCTCCAAGAACTCCAGAATGGGCGACGGCTGTGAGCCCACGGATATGTAGGCCATCAGAGCCAGATTCTTGACCAAACCGACGGCGGCTCCCTCTGGAGTCTCGGCGGGACACAGCATGCCCCAGAGCGTGTTGTGCAGCTGGCGGGGCTTCGCCAACTTTCCGTCGCGGCCGATGGGCGAGTTGACGCGACGCAAATGGGACAGGGTCGAGGCGAAGGTCAGGCGGTTCAGCACCTGGGAGACACCGGCACGCGCCTGATGGGCTTTTTTCTGGTCGCCCCAGTTGCCGGTGGCCAGGGAGTAGCGCAGGCCGTCGGTAATGATGTTCGTCTTGATGGCCAGCTCCAGATTGAAATCCTTTCCGCGATCGATGAACTTTTGTGTGTACATGCGCACCTCCTTCATCAGGTTCTTGAAGAGGCCGCGGAAGAGGAAGGCCAGCAGGGGTCCGGCCAGATCCAGGCGCTTGTTGCCGTAGTGATCGCGATCGTCCAGCTCCCGGCGACCCAGCGAGGCCAGCAGCAGGCGGTGCACCATATAGCCGAGGAAATACGCTTTCTTTGTCTCGCAGAAATCGGAGACTCCCACATGGGGCAGCATTTCCTTCTGCAGGATCTCCTTGGCGTACTTTATACGCTTGTCCTTCGTCACTCCAGGACGGGCGCCACGTGCTCCGATGAAGTTGAGGGCCACATTCTGCTCCTGCACCACGAAGGCCTCGTCCAGCGATGGCTTCACCATTTCCATCATCTCCGGATCGTCGAAGTCGTAGATGATGTGCTCGAGGATGTCGCGATCGGCTACGAAGCCCAGGGCACGGAACACAATCATAATGGGTATTTCCTGCTTGATGTACGGCAGGATGGCAATGATTCTCTGTCCAATGGCGGACTTCTTGATGTTCTGCGATCCTCGCGCCATCATGTTCACCCACAGCGTGGAAGTGGGTCGCGAGCTGTGCTCCAGACAGGAGCGTATCTCCGTCTTGAAGGCATACTTGCCATCCTTCATGCTGAACACATACACGGTGTTTGTGGCCATCTTCTCCTGGGCAATCAGCACCTTCTCGGAGCCGTTGATGATGAAGTAGCCGCCGGGATCCAGCGGGCACTCGTTCAACTCGGTCAAATCACGATCCGTCAGCTGGGAGAGCAGGCAGTAGGTGGATCTCAGCATAATGGGAATCTTGCCGATGAAGGTCTTCTGGTGCTGCGTCTCCACGGGATCTAGGCCTTCCACATTCTTTGTCTTTGTGATGTCCACGTACAGGGGGGCCGAGTAGGTGAGGTTTCGCAGACGCGCCTCGTTCGGCATCATGGGACTGGGCGAACCATCCTTCTCCCAATGCGTCGGCTTCGACAGATAGATCTGTTCGAACTTAAGCGAGAATCTTGGCGGCGTCTCCACCTCCCCGGATGTGTGCTGTGCCTCTGCCTGCAGCTCGATGGCCGGCGAGTCCTCCACAATGCGTTGCACAGACATCTGAATGAACTCATCGAAGCTGTCCAGCTGCTGCCGCACCAGACCCTTCTCATCGAAGTAAGCGTTGATCACGATCCAGCAGGCCTCCTGCCACAGCTCGTGGGAGATCTCCTCTGGCATTCTCCTCCTCGAACAGCTCTGCAATGACATATTTATTAGCAAAAAATTATAGAAAAACACGAACGGAGCGCTAGTGCTCCATCGCCGCCATGTTAATTTTTGCCGCAGCGTGCCTTGTGGCATCTTTTTTTCCACACCTTCTTCGTTGTCGTACATCATCTTGTCGAGTTTGCTAGAGTGCGAGAGCACTTAAAGCGTATTAATAAATATTGATATATCGATTTAATCTTATTTAAACTATAAAAACACACAATATTTCACAACAATTCTTGGCAAAAACCGCGTTCGGCGGCGTTTTGTCTTGCAGTGTTGGACAGCGCGCATTCTAAAACAATAACAAGAATTATGTTATTTTAATATGCTAAATTTGTTACGCAAACTAAACTGATCTGTGTAAAAATGGAAATATTAAATATTACAAATCATTAAATTATGCAATATATTATTTTATTGGACATTTTCAGTTTAAATAAATATGCGTTTGAAGACACTCCAACTGAGTCCGCATCACTTTGCAGCACTAAAAAAACAGCCGGGCAACAGCTGGTCTTTCGCATGTTTTCCTCCTTTTCTTGTTATTCAACGCAACGCAGATTTTCGAATGAGTTTTTTAAGAAAAGGCGGCCGGTTTTTGATTGCCGGCATAGTGCCGGCCATACAGGATTCCCCTGATGACATCGTCGACAAGGAGAACAAAACCTACAAAGCCTATTTGGCCAGCAAACCGCCAGATGAGACCGGTCTCGAACGTCTGAAGCATATGTTCACAATTGAGTGGGTAAAATGTTGATAATAAGAAGTATTCCACGGCTAATGATACTTATCCATGGTTAAACAGTGAATTTGGCAGCATATCCTCCGAGCTGAACTCTATTTACCAGGCTGGCTTCCTTGGCTTCCTTATTGGAGCCATCTACGGCGGCGTTACACAATCGCGGGTGAGCTACATGAATTTCATGGAGAACAATCAGGCCACGGCCTTTAAATCCCACTTTGATGCCAAGGTGAGTGCCTGCACTACACTTTTGTGTGCTCTAGTCCTTTAGCTTTGAGTTTTGATTACAGAAAAAACTGCAGGATGAGTTCACAGTGAATTTCGCCAAAGGTGGCTTCAAATGGGGCTGGCGTATGGGTCTTTTCACGACCTCCTACTTGTGAGTGCCTCCTACCATCAACTGAGACGAGATCCCAATTGACTTACGTCCTCTCTCGATTCCAGTGGCATCATCACCTGCATCTCTGTTTACCGCGACAAATCCTCCATTTACGAATACCTCGCCGCTGGCTCCATAACCGGTGCTACATACAAAATGAATCTGGGTCTTCGGGGCATGGCTGCTGGCGGCATAATCGGTGGCTTCCTGGGCGGAATTGCTGGCGTGACTTCCCTGCTGCTGATGAAGGCCTCGGGCACATCCATGCAGGAGGTACGATACTGGCAGTACAAGTGGCGAGTAAATCGCGACGACAACATTCAGGCGGCATTCAAGAAGATGTCCGAGGACGAAGACCCCGCGCTGTTCAAGGCCCACGACAATCGCGTACCCGAAGAGGTGTCCCTGGACTCGGTTAAGTAAAATGTTGAAAAAGTGTAGACTTAGATCAGAGTTTAATTTAAATAAATTGCATATATGTCCATTTAAAGTTAGACAGAAATACATTTAAGGAAGCCCACAATGGCTGCTGCTATGCGTTGTTTCAGTTGATGCCTAGTGCAACTAAGGATTTGGATACGTTTCAAGATACAGATACAGATACATGGAGACATGGGTACGGAAGACACAACATAGAGAAGAGACGAGAAGACTTGCATGCTGACACGAAATAAATTAAATGCTTTGCTAGGAAATCGAAAGTTGAAGGTGGAGGAGAGCATTGACTCGGTGGGGTATTGCGATTCAGACTTGGTCTTCGTTGGAGGGACGCGTGAGGCGCTTGGCGCCCCGATTCGGTGGGCCCTTGGGCTTGGCAAATGCCGGACGATGCAATATCTTCTTTGGATGCAGCTCGTCTAACAGGTAGGCTTCAGTCAACTCGTTGCCGTTGTCGATTTCCAGCTGGAGGAGCGAAAGATTAGACAAGCAATCGGAATGACAGGTTTTTCCACTTACCTTTTTAACCACATCGACTCCCATTGCCGCCAGCTGCTCGAGGAACGGTGCCTTGCAGCTGGAGTACATCATGCGCTCGCGCACTGAGCACGTGTAGCCGGGCATGGAGTAGACAAACACATATGACTCCTGGTAGTCGCCCTCGTGGGTGTGCCTGAACAGGAACAGATGATAGCGGGCATGATCCTCGGGCACCTGCTTGGGCAGAGCGCTAAGCTCCACCTGGGCCGCATGGGCGACATGGATGCGCTCCTCCTCCAGATCGATGCGAAACTGCAAGTAGTCGTAGTTGCCACGCACCAGATCTTGCACAGCGGCCACCGTGGCATCCGTTAGGGGGCAGGAGATCCCGCCGAGTGTCTGGTGCCGTGTGTTCGTGCTGATTTCGGTGTGGACCTCCGTCTTGCGCAACTCCTTGAGCTCCTCCTCGCGCATGGTGAGCGGTGCGGGAGCCGCAAAGTCCCGCTTGTGCTTGCGGTAGCCCTCCAGCGTGGTCTCCTCCAGAGTGGTGGCGTGCAGCTCCTCTGTGATGTACGCGGACCCGAACTCCGTCTTGAGCGTGGCCTTGGTGGAGGCATACACCATCTTTTGGCGTATACTGGCAGCGTCCGGGATCCAGCTGATCAGCAGCCAGCTGTGACCCAGCGGTATCTTCGCGTCCAGCCGGTACAATATGTAGCAGGGCACATTCTCCTCCAGCAGCGGCCCCAACAGCTTATCGTAGTCGCGCTCCCAATCCTTCTTCGCATCAGCTGTGGCGCTACAGCTGAGCTGTTCTGTGGGGGCGGAAGAGAGGCCGGAAGCCGTGTGCTTATCACTGGATACACAGTATATTTATCGTGTATATATACTCACCATTCTCTATGGATACTTTAAGCACTCGCAATTTTCCATTTTTGGCCTTTCCAAACAGCTTTGCCAGTTGCTCATTGGCTGCGGGAGCACAAAGGAATGTTAATCTTGGGTTTTATTAGGTGTAGATAAGAACGTACCTCGGATTCCCGTTTGGTGAGACATTTTAAATGCAGCTAGCTAAATTTACCGAAAAAAAATTATTACTAATGCTGACCAGTGTGACCGACCATAACGAAATTTATCGTCTCACTTTCAAAATATACTGTAAATATACTGTATTGTATTGCATGCTGTGTGTATTGGAAAACATAAAGCCAGTAGACGTTTCTAGAAAAGGCTAGAAACACAAACTTTGCGTTTTGTCTCTCATCCTATCTCCTTCTATTATGAGAATTAATTAAATAAGAAATACTTGAAACCCGATACCATCGAAGAAAGTGCAAGGTGTGCGACGTAAAAGAGAGAGAACGATTTCCAGAATATTATATGTTGTATGGGAAAATAACGTAGTACGAGTAAAATAATTATGATATAATGTAGTATTGTTACTCTGAAATACGACCATTCATTGCACTTATTTAATATACCTGGTACGATCGATAGTGCCATACGCTATTTCGATAGCAGCTCGTTAGTGTAATCGATTTTCACGCTGTGCTTGGTAAAATGTAAAGGAAAAGTGCATTTAATTTTAATTGCATTTAACGCGACCAAATCGACACAAAAAAGCATTTATAGTGCAAGCGCATAGTAAATAAAGTGAGTAGTAATTAGGTTTCGGCGTTTATCCACGGTCTAGTGGGCAATCAGAGTGGCTCTGTCGCTGGCGCAGCATTCGCAGTCGCTGCCGACGTCAGCAGAGGCCAGTCACCGCCCCAAATGTTTACATGCCATGAAAAACGAAGCAAAGCTGATGGTTTTTTCCTCTTGGACAGCATCCACACCCATGTTAACCGAAGCCCCCATGGCCAGTGACAACATAATGGACGAACTAGCATCTTTGATACGCACCGAGATCCCCGACGGCCGCCAGAGCCTGCGAGACAGCTACACCAATCTCGAGAGGGTGGCTGACTACTGCGAGGACACCTACTATCGGGCGGAAAACAAGAAGGGGGCTCTGGAGGCCACCAAGAACTACACCACCCAATCGCTGGCCAGCGTCGCCTACCAGATCAACACCCTTGCATATAGCTACATGCAGCTCCTCGAACTGCAGGCCCAGCAGCTCAGCGAAATGGAGTCGCAGATGAATCACATCGCCCAGACGGTGCACATTCACAAGGAGAAGGTGGCCAGGAGGTAAGAGGAGTGTTGTGTGTGTGCCCTGTGTCCTTTTCGATATTGAAACCTTTGCTTCCAGGGAAATTGGCGTCTTGACGGCCAACAAAGTGAGCTCGCGGCAATTCAAGATCGTGGCCCCCATCAATCCGGAGAAGCCCATCAAGTATGTGCGCAAGCCGATCGACTACTCGATTCTGGACGAGATCGGGCATGGCATCAATTCTGCCCAGCATCAGGTGCGTCAGAAGCACCGCGGCTCCAGCCATGGGTCTGTGCAATCCCTAATACCGCCTTCGGTGGGTCCGCCGCCCACCACCAAGCCACCGACGCCGCCGCAAATGTCGCGTGCCGGCAACACGGGTACCCTGGGCAAGTCGGTGAGCAATACCGGGACGCTGGGCAAGAGCTCACGAGAGTATCGCACTCCGCCGGTGGTCAATCCGCCGCAGGTGCCCTCGCACTACGCCCCCAACTATCCCATCGGGCATCCGAAGCGCATGTCGACGGCCTCGTCCAGCACCACGATGACCACCACCACCATGGGCGGAGGGGCAGCAGGCAATGAGCGTGCCGCGGGATACAGTGCGCTGCCCATGCCCCCGAGCCAGCAGATAGCCACGCACGTAAATCTACCCTCGGCGGGTATGATGCAATCGCTGCCACCACCGCCGCCTACCACCTACGACGACAGGAGCAGTATGCCACGTGAGTTAGCTTCAAATGATGACCCGAGCGAAGGCTAATAATCGCTTCCTGATATTTAGCAGCTCCTCCTTCGCCGCTGACGGTGTCGCAGCACGAGATGACCGAGCAGAGCCACATCGGAATGCACACGCTGGGACGCAATATCAACAGGTAAGTCGCATCCCGCCACCCTGCATCCCTGCATCTGCCTGTATATGTAACTCATTTCATTGTTCTCTATGCAACACCCAAGGAATCCGAATCGGTAAATTGCATGCTAATTCATTATGTTCCCACATATTTATGTTCCCAGCACTTGATTAACCCTTGACTTTGCCACAGGAATCATTTCAGCTTAAATTTTGCACGTCCGGGCTCGCAGTCACCGCCCTTGCCGCCACCGCCGCCGCCAGAGGATGAGCACCAGGACTTTGGCAGGCCACGCACCTCGACGGGCCCCCAACTGGCGCCCATTGTGCCCGAGGATCAGAATTTGCCTGGCTGGGTACCCAAGAACTTTATAGAAAAGGGTGAGGCGGATCCCTGAGGGAAACACTGTAAAACATAATATTTATTAAATTTATTTCAGTGGTGGCCATTTATGACTACTATGCGGACAAGGATGATGAGCTCAGCTTCCAGGAGAGCTCGGTGCTGTATGTGCTGAAGAAGAATGACGATGGCTGGTGGGAGGGCGTCATGGATGGCGTGACCGGCCTCTTTCCGGGCAACTATGTGGAGCCCTGCGTCTAATTAGAGCTGCTGCTGCTGCGGCTGCGGCTGCTTCGTATTCTAAAAACATGCCAACCCATTACAATAATCTGCATTATCTGGTCTGTTCCCGTCTTCAGTCGTTCCCAAAGGATATCCCAGAACTTTACTAAACTCTTTTTGTGTGTGTTTCTTTGGAGACTCTGAAGACCGGAACAGACTCGTTTGACAATGACGATAACGATTTTGAGCATATTTTGATAAGGACAATTATACAATTACACATACACACACACAAACACACATACATAGGCACAAGCCGCGAGAGAGCAAGTATTCCATTAACAGACATCAGCCTCAAGCTGCATTTAGTCTAATATCAAGCCAAGCACAGGATCCATTGTCCACGCTCTGAATTGCTGAATGGGAGATTCGGAGCACATTTGTGACCGCATTTAGCAGAGCCCAGAGCCCAAAGCCTGCTGCAAACTCAAACTATTTACACTTTAGTAGCAGAAAATATTGCAAAAAGTTAATAATTAATAACGAAAGACATTCGAAGCCTATATTTAGACGAATTCATGTCCTGACCACCCAAACCCGACCGCATCCGCAACCAATCCAAATATTTGCCCACAGTTATGTCAAGCGATTTTTCTTTGTTTGTTTGCCTTCCGCTTGGATTAAAATTTTTACCCCCCCTTGGATCGGCCCAGTCCATCCAGCAATAATGCCGTAGGTTATATAAATTTCAGTTAGCATTTAATTCGTTAGATATGCGTATTCGTTTGCGTTTTGCTTTTGCCTTTGTCTGCACTTTTAAGAACCGCAACGAGAATATATAAATATTTTTTGCAATTAAATATTTAGTCGAAATGGAATATGGAAAATGGAATTGCCCAAAAACGGAATCAAATCAAATCTATACACAATATGCAAAACGCTCTACCATGTACTCGTACCCCTATTTGTATTCGTATGAATAATAGCTAATAAAAAATTTCAATTACTAGACCGTGCCAGTCCTTGTACACACTTGACCGTGCAATTTGTCGTGACCTTCACGTGTGTGTGCGCGCCCATAAAAGAAAATTTGTTAATTGGAGGGAGGCCCTGCCAAAATGTGAAATGCAAATGAAAATCCTTGGACATGCATCCATTCGGGGGAGTGATGGATGGGGATGGGAGGTATACATGGATATAGGTATGCCAACATTCCATTTATTTAGGCCACTCGCCCGAATCAGTCAATCAATCAATCATAATCGTTTCCCCAACAACGAAATCGACATGCTGCTCCATAAACATGTATGCATTTCAATGTCTTGTCCTGTTTTCCCATGGAAAACTTTAAGTTTGCATCAAGGAAATGTACGACTTCTCGGTGATATGTGGAAAATACGCTCGCATTTATTATTTGGGGGAAATACTCGTAGTAGAAGTTGAAGTTGATGTGGCGGAAATGCCTCGCCATTTGGACGTGCCGTCCGACAGACGATTGTGTTAGAGTGATTTGCATAAAATGTGCTGAGAGCCGCGAGAATGCCTTACTTATTTGTCGACAATTATTAAAGTGGACCTCAACAAACGCCAAGCAAGAAATAGTTGTTCGGATCCGACACTTGACCGGCGCACGAAGCGAGGAACGCTCAACTCCTGCTCAAACTCCACCTGAAATGTATGCAAAATGGCGCATTAGCATTTCAACAATTCACAAACGAAAAACAACCCAAAAGGAAGAACCCACACACCCACCTCCCTCGTGCCGTGCCGTCTCTGCCACCCAACCCCAGCACTTGGGCTCGGGGCAGGACACGTCCGTGCTGTGCCTATAATTTCGTTATTTCTGACCAGTTGAGTGTGGTCCGTCGTCGCGAAAGGTTCAGTTCAAGCCGCTTTGCAACTCGGAATTTCATTTTTTTGTAGCCCGAGCCGCAACTGATTCGTCCGTTCACCGGTTTAGTTTCACCTTCCGTTTTCAAAAATCTTTTTGACGGTAAAGTTTTTTCCGTTTTCGGGTGCAGTGACACAGCAAATACCAAGGACCAAAGCGGATATAACGAAACAAAACTATTTGTAAGTGCGCCATTTTGCAGAGGTGCTTCAGAAGTTGTTATCAAATGTTTTCTATATATAATCGATCTTTGAGTCGTCCGTTCTGCAAATACAAGAGAGCCGTGTTCCATGAATGGGGAAACTCTGCAGGAACCGCATTTAATTGACCTACTTGGGGGTTGCCCTATCCTCGGAGTCGCATTTGCCTTCAGCTCAACTGTAAAATATTACATTATTTCATGTCAGAGATTGGGGCCAGACCCCCGTACCCAATCCACCAATCCTCAGTCTCGTAGCCAGCCATTGGCCATTTTGTTGTGTGCCGAATGTGTGAGATATGCGAATACTTTTCGGCCCGACTGTATTTACCAACAATGCGGACAAGTTGGCCCACTTATTGGCTCAAGTTCTTGAGACTTTATCACGCACAGCATTTCGCTACATACCACACGTTTTCATGTTTCCTCCCCCCTTCACTCCGCTCAACTTAATGAAGGTTAAAGTTTTCGCACTTGCATGACGTCACTTAACCTGGAAATGCAGCGCAACAGCAGCCAGGGGGGCTGGTCACTTTACTCGATGAGGATGATAAAAATAGCCAATGGCCACGGCGCTGCCCAGAGAAATGGCTTTCGTGTAATTAAGTAAATCCTGTCCATCAATCACACAGGACTGCTGCGTATACGCAACGTTCTCCCGAGGGTAATTACAGTCTAAAAAACCTTTGGGCAACTTTGGTTGAACTGTGATTAGACGGGGGTGGAACCAGACAAGCGTGCCGAGTTTTCTTTTGAAACCATATACAACTGCTCCAACGATTTGTCAAACATTTCCAATAGGAAAATCTGGTAAACACATTTGTTGAGTCTATAAATTTAAGAAGACATTGAAATCACTGCTTGATTTACATTGGAGTGGGTTCTTATGGGCATTTTACTTCTTCGTATCAATATACATTGCAAGCCCCGACTAATTAAGGTTTAGTTTTCTTTGTTTTATTTGGATCCCAATTTGAAGTATTTGTTAGGCTTTGTCGGATCAATGGTTACAGTCGAAATTTGCCTATTCTTCATTAGACTTCTCATGTCCTACAATTTTCAATGATTTGTCAATGTTAATCTCTGATTTTTATAAAAGAAACTCCATTTGACAGTTGGGAACATTCGAAGCCTTTGAATTACATTAATTTTACTTGTTTTTTTGAATAGTTTCTGCATATATATACCCTTTGGGTTTATTAGTCCACTTTTAGAGTTAAAAACTTTGGATTATTTTGATGTAATGGCTGCTAATAGGTACTGCTTTTTTAAGGCCATATTTCAATTATTTTTTTAACGTTTTAGTGTTTAATTTCCCAAGTAGGATCTTTATCTAAAGCCTCTATTTACCTGGACAAACTCTTTGTTGTGTCTTTTCATTGTTTGGCTCATTAGGCGGCCTATGAAAATCATTAACCATAAAGAGTCTTTGCCACACGCTATTATTTATCTACGGATTGATGCGTTGGAAGTGCCTTCCCCCTGCGATAGTATAGGACTCTGAACCCAGTGGAACAGTGGATCCAGCTCATAAAAGGCACTCAAATAACCACTACCCCTGTTCCAATTCCCACTCCCGATTTCCACTAATGAGCTCCACTATAGTTGAAAAAGAAAACTAAAACGAGGGCGGCCTGTGGTATACAAATATTACCACCTCATTGCCGGGGATCGGGGTTCAGTAGCCCACGGAGAGAGGCAAATCAAAACGCGCCACACCAAAACATTAAAAACATTAGCAACAAAGGCAGACAAAGCCAACCACGCAGCGCTCCCCACGTAGTCCATCCGCCCATTCAACCACTCAACCACCCATAGCATTCCACAGGATATGCCTCCACATGGGCAGTACGCCAGGAGTTCAGCTGTCCACTGGCTGTCGTGTCTGCTGGCAATTTACACAAATTCAATAAACGACAAAAGCCAGTCATACTCGACTCGTGGAATATGAAACGAGAACTGGGAAAAGTGTTGAGGTCCCTCCACTCGCGGTTTGCTTTGGACTCTTTTTTTTGGTGGGTTGGATTTTGTGTGGGAGGATTGGTTTGGCGCTCTCATTAAACTATTTGAATCGATTTTACGTAGTATTATCAAATTAGTTGTGTTGTGGCGGAATCCCTCATCGTTCAACGCGCCCCATTGGTCGCAGTGGAGAAGTCCCTCAAGAGTGTCCCCTACTCGCCTCTACTGCCATGTCCCTTATTGTTGACACTCGAGGCCCGTAATTTGTGTACATATTTGAGGAGAAAGTGCCGCGGATGCTTTCTGGGCTGTTCCATAACATATTCATGACAGCCACTGGACATGGAATTAAAGTTAATAATGTATTTTCACTTGGCACCCACAACACAACTTCGATGGTCACACACGTTTTATAATTAAGCAGCTCTCAGCTAAATTAAATAGTTATGGGAGGGGCTGAAGCGACAGTTTGTGGAGGGAAGCTCAGAGGTAGGTAAATAGGTTTTGGAACAGGCCATCTAATGGATAATGTGATGGACAGCAAAACAAAAGTTGGAAACTAGATTGTAGCTGTCAGTTGATTCCATCATTGACACGAAGACTTTGGATAGTTAAAGAACTTTGGGAATATGCGTTTTGGATTAGAAGAACTTGGAACAGGTAAACATTAACATCGGATAATGGTCCGTGGGGGTGTTGGATGAAAGGAAAGGAAAACAGGGGTTCCAAAATCCATTGATCCTTCCCTTAACACTATTATTTCGTGAGTGTAAAATACCCAAAAATATATGCCAGAATAACCTTCCAGAAGCTTTTAGTGCTTAAACCTTGAAGGTGTTTTAAACCCTAGTGGATAGGTTCATGGGACTTTCCCAGTTCATTGAGTGTTCCCACTCCCGTCGAATAAACTTCAATGATTTGCATGCCAAGACACGCAGAGAGGTGTTTCGGGGTATTCAAGTTCACGGCTTGATTTATGGCTCACGCCAACTCCTCCAGAAGGTAAGCGGGACCCTAAGGACTCCAAGGTGCCCCTGGCCCATGCTTCGAACTCATTCGGGGCAAGACCTTGGCGCGAAAATTTACAAATCCATTAGGACAGCTCGCCAGCGAGGGTGTTGCCGGGCTGATGACATTTTTACGATTGTTGACAACAAATTGACACAATTTGTAATGGTTTTGTTGGTTCCCCATCACCCATCACCCGTTATCCGTCACCCGGCAGGTCATCAGCCAGGCCAGGCGGCACGTGTCCAGCGAAGGGCATTCGTCCAGCGACCATCAATTGGATATGGCGGCCAGTGCGGGAGCTGGCAGCTGGTCGGGCAGTAGCGGAGGAAGCACATCCTCCCAAGGACGAGCCATTGCAACGGCCCAAACCGGACAGGATGAGCGTCTAGTGGTAGGTCGAAGCACGAGATGATATCCACAGGGATATTTAATCCGGAATCCTCTTATTTTAGGTGGCAGTTCGAGTACGTCCCAGTTTGGAGGCCGCTGAACGCTGCATCGAGGTGATCTCCGGAGGATCGCTGCTGTACGACGATGGCGGCAAGAATCGTCCGCGGCAGTACTCGTATGACCATGTGTTCCGGGAGAACGACACACAAGAGCAGGTGTACAAGACAACAACGGCGCCCCTGGTGCGAGATGTCCTCAGCGGCTTCAATGCGGCCGTGTTCGCCTACGGAGCCACTGGATCCGGCAAGACGCACACCATGCTCGGCCCTGTGCCGCGCAAGAAACCAGCGACGGGTGACCGTGCCCCGCCCACCGCCACCGCCGCCGGGTGTGAGGCGGATGTAAGCAGCCAGGACATTGGGCTAATGGTGCGCGCCATCGAGGATATCTTTGCGCACATCGAGTCCGTGGAGGGGGACGGGGCCTGCAAGGTCTCCATCTCGTATCTGGAGATCTACAATGAGCTCATCCGCGATCTACTGAATCCGGGCGGACCGCTGGAGCTGCGCGAGGATAATCGCGGACAGCGGATCACGGTGGCCGGTCTGTCGGAGATCACCACGTCCAGCCGCAAGGAGGTGGTGGGGCTGCTGCTGAAGGGAAACAAGGCTCGGACCATGGAGCCGACGGCCGCCAATCAGACCTCCTCCCGCAGCCACGCCCTGCTCAGCATCACGGTGCAGACGCACACTCCGCTGGGCACCAAGCAGGGGCGTCTCTTCCTCACCGATCTGGCCGGCTCAGAGCGGGCCAAGAAGACCAAGAACCGGGGCAAACGACTCCAGGAGGGAGCCCACATCAACCGCAGTCTCCTGGCGCTGGGCAACTGCATCAACGCGTTGTCCGGCGGCGCCCGCTACGTCAACTACCGCGACTCCAAGCTCACACGCCTGCTGAAGGAGGCACTGAGCGGCCGCTGCAAGACGGTCATGATCGCCCATGTGGCGCCCGAGAGCAAGCACCGCGATGAGACGAAGAACACCCTCGTGTACGCGGATCGGGCCAACAGCATCACCACCAAGCTGCAGAACTCTGTGTACATTGACGAGTTCAAGAACTTCCCCACCAAGCACTACCAGAGCCTGGTCTCGGAGCTACGCGACGAGGTCTCCCGCCTGCGCACCAAAATGCTGACCGATCGGCCACGCAGCGGAAAAGCAGCAGCAGCCGCAGCGACGATGGCGATGGCGATGCCGACGACAGCCAGCATCCAGCAGCCTCCAGTCGAGGTTGAGGAGCCGGACGATCAAAGGAAGACGGAGCTGCGGTACTTGCGGGAACAGATCGTGCTTACCTTCAAGCAGCAGATGAAGCTACGCCGCAAGCTGCTGGAGGCAGAGAGTCATCTGCTGGGCCTTGAACTGGACGCCGAGCGGCAGCATATGATCATCTCCCACTGGCAGGGACGCATTGGCAAGCTCTACGATGCCATGGGCGAAGATGGTAAGTATTCTTTGATGCTGCTCCTTGCAGAGGATTGATATTTCCTCCACAGATGTCGAATCGGAGGGCTCGGTGGCCCTGAAGAATGCCTGGGGCGAGCTGGCGGCCATTGAGAAGGAGAACAGACGCTACAAGGAGATACGCGAACGCACCGAACAGGAGCTGGAGCAATGTCGGCAGAAGGGCGTCAAGCTGGAGGACGTGAGTTTTCACAGTTTCCATATTGTGCCGCAGACTTAATTAGCTTTCAATTTCAGGAGCTGCCAGAGCGGATCACGAGCGACGAGGAGCGGGAACTGCTGGCCCTGCTTTGTCGCGTCCACGAGCTGGAGGCGGACAAGGTGTCCCTGCAGGCGGAGCGACTGGCCCGCCAAGCGGAGCTGCGACGACGTGACCTACAGCTGCTCCGGGCTGAGCGGCAACGACGCCTGTGCGAGGACATCATCAGTTCGCAGCGGCGGCTCATCGAGGAGGGAAACGTGGATCTGCCGGACGAGCTGCGTGAGCTCTACGGCCTCTATCAGCAGGAGATTCATGCGGGCGTCGTCACGCCCAGCACCAGCAGCTACGAGAAAAAGCTGCCGCCCATCTACACAGCGGGGTAAGAGTCAAGTCCCCTTCTGCAATTGGCTCTATGTCCAATGATCCATTTTGCATTTCACACAGATCCGATTCACCAGGCTCTAGCTCCAGCTCGGAGTGGTCTCCGGCCTCTCCTTTGCCGCCCATCGAGATCCACGCGGATCCTGTGGATCGCGTGATGGGTCCGCCCGTAAATCCACGTCTGCCCCGACTAGCCACTGGCACGGCAGGTGGTCCACGACGTTCATCTCTGCGAATGGCCAGGAATACGCATTCGCGGCCGCACCCGTAGGAACGATGGCAGTCCAGGTGCAGTGAACTGGAGGTGCTCAGGAATAGTTGTTACTAAGGGTTAGGATTACACGCGTGTAGGGTGGGTCACCCTGCAGACGGTTTGCTCGAAAAGCTCTACCTAATTATTGTATTATATCTCTTACCAACTTATATCTTATAAACTTATACGTATCTTTGATCATATGAATAAACGAATGGAAAGCTTAAATGAGTGGATATTGCCAGTTAAAGTCACCCAAAGGGCAGATACATATTCTGAAATTCTACTATAGAATCGGTTTTACACTACAGGACCCTCTACTAGGGTAAGATAATCGTGTGTGCTAGTTGTAACTCACTTCACTAAAGAACTTATGGGATTCTTAGTGCATTTCCTAGTGCGATTTTAGAAAGGTGAAGAGTCTGTAGGCCAACTGCATGATCTGAAAATGAACAAAAGATATAATACAGACGATCTTTATTCGACTTTATCCACTCACATCGGTAAAGTGCACCATATTGATTTCGATCAAACCAAAGGCGCCGAGCTTCTGGGTGCGCTGCGAGTACTGCAGCCACAGCAGAAAGAACTTGCGATACCTCCTGCTGCCCATGTACCAGGCCTGGTCACTTAGCGCTGACTCTAGGCGAGCAGACTGTCACAGGAAGGAAGGGGTTAAAGAATATTATTAACGGACTTAATTAGATGACTCACCGCATCCTCTAGCTGGGTACCCCGCAGACAGATCTCAAAGGTGAATGCGACCAGAACCATCGTGGGAATAACATACTGGACCATTATGAACAGATCCGTTGTTTCCGAGATCATGAAAAGATTTAAGCAGAGCGATCCGGATCCTATGAAATTGCTCAACAAAAAGGCCACCTTGAAGATGTCGTTGTATTGAGCGCACAGCCGATTCAGGAGCTGCTGACGCTGCACTAGAGTCCTTAGGTGTGCAAAGAATTCAACTTCATTGGTCACACTGTCCACGGGATTGATGGCCTCCAGGTGTCTGCAGAGATGATCCAGATGCATGATCAGGTGCCCCTGCATCACGTTGAACAGATTGTCGAAGGTTATGAAAAAGGATACCCCGCAGGCGGTGCACGACACGTCGAACAGCCACACTAGAAGAAAGAATCTGGGGTTTCTCCTCAGGTCGAAGGGCATCCAGCCGCCGAGGAGTTGCTGGTGCTGGGTTATGGGCGCCCCGAGGCCCTCGTTGGTCAGCAGATAGACGGCCAGCGGCAGGATGCAGAACATCGGCCCTGCCAAGTGTACATAGACCCGCAGGAATCGATACCGCTGCCAGAAGGAGCTGTATGTGCGCTCCAGGCGCATTTCCTTCTGCCGGTCAATGTCCAGGGGGCACTCCCGATCCAATGCATTGACAAAATCGATAATCTCGCGACGCTTCACGAAGAGCATCAGTCCCCGGATCGAAAAGTAAATTGTGATGCTAAGCACGGGTGGGTTCTGATTGTGGGGCCTGCCCATAAACACATTGCCGATGATGTCCCAGCCGTTGAACAAGAAGAAAATCACATTTAAAATCGCTGCTATCCAAAAGCCTATCGAGGAGGAGTTCACCAGACGATTGTCCCCATCCCGCTTCCAGTCGAAGTGCACAAACCGGGTCCACTGCTGGAACTTTTGAGTCCTTAGAAAGTCCTCCATCCTGATTGGGTTCCTTGGCTCGGTGTTTTTCATCGTGGCTTACTGTACTGTACTCTGGGACCTTGCCTCCAATCGGCTTATATATAGTGCCACACATCGTTGCAGTTAGTAGGGTCCTGCAGCTAGGATTCCTAACAATTAGTTAGCTGCACTGCCTCTGTCTTTGTTTCAGTGGGTTGATTCAGCTGAAATTATCAGAATAAATCAAGAGTTCTCCGCTTTTGCAATACTTTACAAACTTCACCGTTCCGTCGTGGAATTGCAGCCCTTGCCAATTATGAGAATACCTGCAATTAGTAGAAATTAACTAACAAGTGTTGAAATAATTACATGGTATGTCTGTACTTAAAGCGAATTCCATCAGTTTAGACTTTAAAGGTTTAAATCACTGGCAGCTTAAAAAATAAACTCAGTAAGAAAACAACCAATGCACGACGAGGTGTTACTGCGAAGCAACGCGACCGCATCCGTATGAAGTGAACTTTGGACCAAAAATCGCCCTTACTCAATACAATATATCTTGACATCTTGTGAACGTATTTTCCATTATATGAATATAGAACCATATTTTGAGGTTAGGTTATTTTCAGTTGCATGCAAACAAAGCTTATCGTCCATCGATAAGCGTGTTATTCAGCACTGGGAACAAACTATTTTGCGGGGACCATTTTGAGTCTGGTTTAATAATGTCGAGTTCGAACTATTGGAATATATTTAGCTACAAGAGTTGCAAGAAACACTGAAATATACTGGAAATATTCAATTGCTTGTCGGTTTTCATCACTTTCCGCGTGCACATTACTTTTGCGAGGGATAAGTAAAGTGGGAGTGCATCCTTTAAGCTGTACAAATCGCATACACAGAAGGAGCCTGCCTTCTGATTTCCTTTGTCCAGATCCTTAAAGTTGAAAAGAACGCACTGTATGCTTTAAGCTGTGTGTGCACAAATTGCAGCCCCTGCGCGCGCAGCTATGTTTTTGTATGTACTTTTTTCAATTGCCCTGTCTGGCTCATTTCCACTTAGTAATCGTCTCCCCCTCTCTCACATCAAGGCCGCCCCTCATGGACGCCGTTTTTTTTTTGTATGTGGGTCACAAGCAGCAAACATAAACAAAATAGAACGCAGTAAGAGAGTCTGTCTCGCAACAAAAGAGCAAGAGAGGTAATTTACAGTGCGCATGTCCAAAGTGTATTAATATAAGGTGTGGCTTAATACTCTTGAGTGGCCTATTCGCTGGAGTGCCATATGTGCTTCAGTTGTGGTACAGAGAACAATATAATTCAGTATGCTAAATGTTATAATGATATACTAAGTCGCTCACAAATTATAACTAAATTTGACAACCTAGTTAATAAGAGACTGTCATGTGCTCATGAAAGAGTCGACTCTGAGAGTCGTAGGTCCCTGTTGTGTTTACCGCCCTTACCTTTCATGGAATATGCACTGCGCTGGCCCTTTTGGGGTGAGTGTGTGCGAGTGAGCGAGAGGGAGAGAGCATGCGTGCTGGAAGTATCTCTGCAGCGGCAATCAAATTTTCATTATTAGATACACAGCTGTAGCTGTGTGCTGCAAGTGGTTCGTTTTTCCGTCGTTCGCTGCCTGGAAAACATACATAGTTGGATTTTCCAAGGTGCACAACGGCAGCAGGTTGCCGTCAAACAACTCGTAATCAAAATCCAACGAAAAGTGTTTCAAAACAACAGCAAAATTCTGTCGAATCAACGGAAAAGTTCCATTTGACTATTTTCCAATTAACGCTTCTGTGCGGAGGCACCGAAAATCAGGTTCGGGGCTAGAGAAGTGAAGTTGAAGTTGTTCTGCAGAGGCGCTAAAAACGGTGTATTTCCGGTTTTTTTTCAACCAAATCTGAAGAAACAGATAGAGCCATTGGATGGGGAATAGTCTTACTACGTGTGGAAAACCCAGCCAGCGTCGCGAGAGGAGGTTCTTGGAGAGGCTGAGCAACACCTACGCTCAGGTAAGTTCTCGTGACGTGGGAGTCTTTCCACCTGTCACCTGGCTGCGCAAAGTGTGGGTGGCAAAGTGCAGCGTTTGGTCCCTGACAACAGTGCAGGTTCCCTGGCAACGGTGCAGGTGAGCAGTGCAGCCCAGGGATGGTGCCTCCCCTCCCTCGACTGCAGTATGGTTATCACCCATGGCTACCAGGTCATATAGCTCTTTCAGCAGCAAACACCTAACAGATGTCCATATTTTCTACCCATTTCAGACTCACAGGAAAATAGAGTTCAGGATGATGCCGCTGCTGGGGCTGTCACGGAACAAGAAAGGTTCGTCGGCATCGCCGCCACTCTCGCCGGATAAGAAGGATCGCAGGGCAGTGCGGAAGATACAAGTCCCCATCGATATGCTGCCCAACGAGATGTGGCTGGAGGTCATGTCCTATCTGTCCTACAACGATCTCAAGCAGCTGCGGATGGTGTCCTGGCACTGCTACGACCTGGTCAACCGTCGCAAATTAATGTACCAGGGCAAGGTGATCGTGACCAGGCACAATCTCGCGGCGATCAAGGAGCATGTGGAGAATGCACCTTCGAAAATGACCTTCGAGAGGATGGAGTTGCGCAACCTGAAGCAGTCCCCGAAGCTGGATAGCTTCCTGAAGCTGGTCGGTCCGGAGGTGAGGCATCTGCAAGTGAGTCATGCGCCCGTCTTTCGCAACATAAACGGAAAGATGCCCAACCTGAAGGTGTTGACGATTGCCGCCAGCAATGTGTTTGACGACACTCTTGGGATCAACCTGAAGCAGTTCATCAATCTGGAGGCCTTCGAGTGTGACGGCGTCAGTCTGGACTCGACGCTGAAGATCAGCATGCTGCTGCAGCTAAGGAAACCCGCGAACAAGGTGCGACTTCGTCACCTGCAGTTCGAGTTCACGCACGACAACGAGGAAGTTCTGGTGGCAGTGCTCCGGGACCATGCCGAAACGTTGGAGTACATTGACATATTCTTCAGCTGTGCGCCCAGCGTCGACGTGCTGCCGTGGTGTCTGGCCTTCGAGGAAATGCGCAACCTCAGCATCCTGAAGCTGTCGGGCAACTGTCACCTGCTCCTGCTGGAGTCCATTCTTGTGTCGGTGCCGAAGGTGGCTCCGTTGCGCCAACTGGACCTCACCGGCATGCTCTCGCTGACCAACGATCTGTTCCTGTATGTGGCTTCCAAGTGGGAGTACACTCTCAAGTCCCTGGACCTCATGTTCTGCGTGCAGCTCAACAGCGCCTGCATCGATGCCCTGCGCCAACTGAGCGGCCAGCTGAAGTGCTTGACCATGGCCTACTGCCGCGAAATGACGGGCGTGGCCCTGCTCAAGGGGATTGCCTACAAGCCCAACTATATAATCCAGGAGCTGCATCTCGAGGAGGTCTGCTTCATCGACGAGGAGTCGCTGTGCGAGCTGCTCGTGCGACTCTATAATCTGCGTCGCCTCAGCCTGGACAACTGTCGGCAGGCGGTGACCGATCGCACCATGTCGCTCATCTGCAAGTACCAGACGAGTCTGCGCCAACTAAACATCGAATACTGCATCAAGATCACGGACAAGGGCTTCTTGGGCTGCCCAGAGTTTCCCTATCCCATCACCCGTCTGCGGGGACTACGCGAGCTGAACCTACGCGGCTGCAAGAACTTGACAGATCGTGTCCTGAAGGAGGCGCTGATACTGCCAGAGCTACGTGTCCTCTCGCTGGGCTATTGCTCGTTCTTCTACCCGGAGGGCTTCGAGGCGCTGACCCACAACGCACCGGCCATCGAAACGCTGTGCGTGGCCAGCTGCATGAAGGTGGACGATGACACCGTGAGACACTTTATGCGTAATCTGAAGCGCTTGCGGAGCATCAACATAAGCAACTGCATGAGGCTCACGCTGCAGTCCATTCACCATATACTGAGGCATGGGCACAACATGGTGGAGCTGATTGCATGCTCCATCGATGGCATGGACCAGGAGCAGGCCCAGCGGCTCCTAGAGAAGCAGCGCCCACAAATGAAGCAGGTGCTGCTATAGCAGGAGAGGTACATTCACTGACAGGACGTCAGAGTTCTTCCCTACAACTGGGGGAGACAGAGCTATTACGGCAGCGATGACGAGGAGGATGTTGACGTTGAGGAAATCGAAGTCGTGGTTTAAGAACAGAAGAGAACAGAAGTCCCAGTGAAATATGATGAAGCAAAGCGTCCATCGTATATACGTCTATAATCTATAAAGATACTTATCCGCTGTCACTGCACATTCGTGTAGCAATCCTTGAAGGTGAAATCTTAAAGTTGTAATCCCCATCGATCCGTTACCTTCAGATCAGCCACAACACAAGCCAAATATCGTAGCAACGTACACACAACGCGTACCTCCAACACAACACCTTCACCCACCTATCCCAACATTTCAATGTTCCATAAATCCCAAGACGAGGATCGACCTGGTCTGATTTCCCTTTACTGACCAAACAAACACTTTCGGATTGTGCAATACTAGTAGAAACAATTATGCGCTGTTTAAACAAAAATTAAGACTCTAATTTAATCAATAACAATATACATACATACATACATACCATATGTATGTACTCTACTCGTATTGTGTATAACCCATTAATCGGATGGATCCACATGCAGCACAATTATATATATATATACTCGTACACGTACACGTACATATGATATGTGCTTTTGTGTCTATACTATACAAATTATAGTCAATGAACGGCATCCAGGCTGTAGGTAGCCGAAAGAAGGTCCAATCACTTGAGGAATCACGTTATCATCGTAGGATTCCAATTCATTTGAGGGTTTCGAGCTTGATAAACGAAAGAGGCTGGTAGCATAAGTATTCAATGATATTTCAAGTTCAAGCACAACATAACCACATACACATATACGAATATATAATGATAATCCCTTGATGTTAAGTGCAATTTTTTTTGAGAAAAAAGGAATTTGTATTCCTGGGATATGCAGATTAGAAATAATTGAATTTTTGCAAGAAAAACTTTTGGAGAACTTTACTTTACGAACACTTTTGGAACGTGTGCTGGAAATTAAATTGAAATGGAAATGGAAACTATGCGTTAATTTACAACATAAGAAAATAATAGCCCTGAAAAGGGGGAATACTGTAAGGAATATCCTGCTGGTAATATATAGTACATATATACGTACATATACTGTGCTAATTTCGAAGAACTTTAATAAACATGCATATATTATTGAATGTTAGACACAATGCTGGTGTGTTTTTGTTTGTACGTGGGTTGCATCCCCTTGAGTTTTCATTCATCATTCGCTTCGATTCGATGTCGTTGATTGATGGCATTTCTCCCATCCTTCGCATGCAGTTGGCAAAAGCTTTTCAAGCTCGCCCAACGTCTTGTCGGTCGGCTGCAAGTGAAAAAGCTACCAAGCTACGACGAATCTATCCTTTCGTTTGACTCGTGCCAAATTCCACAGGGCACCGCACCTCACGCACTTTGACACCCATCGACGGGGCGTGTGACCAGAGCTTGAGGGGGGCATAGGGTGTGCCTGCTTATCGGGGGGGTTGGATGGGGGACACCAGACACGGAGTGGCAGCCTTCACTTAGCATCGTGCTAAACGAAACGAAACAAACGAATGAAATTATTATGTGGCCATAGAGAATGTCACTCGTCAGCGGCGTGGAACTACAGACCTATGACCAAAACGCATTTGTGCCAACTTTTCTCAGTTTTCCCAGCGCCTCTGCCAGCGTGTGGCTGCTCTTTTTGTTTTGCCCAAATGTAGCCTAATGCCCCCATAAGTTGCCTGCTTCATAGCCACTATGAAATATGGTTGCCAAAATACAAACAGGATGGGTGCGAGCACGGGGCGAGACGTATATTCATAATACATATACATATGTGACTGAAAGGTGCGTGGAATAACTGTAGGCATTGTGATAGATTGTCACGGAAGATCCATCTGCAGATGCAGCGCATATGATAAGCTCTTTTGCTCGTTTTTTTCGCAAGTTTATCTGTGCATTGTCCTATCAATATCCCGACTGGCAGCTACTTTATAAGGCCTCCCCTTGCGACAAAGGACCTTCCATTATTTAGTTGGAAATACTTGTAGTGCTGTTTATTAAATCTATTAAAGATTTGTGATGTTTGTGTGTAGCAACTGGAAATTCAATATGTAAGAACAAAACTTTAAAAAATAAACATTCAAATACTCAAGTAAAGAATGTCCTCTTCCATATCCCATATCTATCAGCCATCACATGTCTCCTTGCTAATTTATTCAAACACTTAGTCGCACCGTAATCATTATGTCGCGCACGTTACGCTCTCATGTGAGGGAAAACTGCGACGCTTCGTCGCTAGCTTTTAGATACAAATCTGAATGAAATGTCGCCGCTGCTTATCAGATAAGTTTGGAGCGCGCTGGAGTACGGTTGCTCTGCTGAATGGAGACGGTACACGGACACGAACACGAACACGGACTCCAAACTTGAATCGCTCGCTCTGCCGCTCTGTGTGTTTACAAGTCGAGAATTGTCGTTGAGTACGAGTACGTGTGTAGGCGACGTGCCTCCAAAATCAGAGCCAAGTCAACGTCCGGGTGCGAGTGCAGTGACGGGAACGGACTACGGAATACGGTTATCGTGGCCGGGGAACGGTACGGAAATTGGGGATCGACCTCGCCGCTTGGTAATTTGGTGCGTTTGCGTGCCAGTGGCAGTGCCAGTGCCAGTGACTTTCGAGAGAGTCAAGACGCTAGCAGACGAGTCAGACTAGTCGCTGGATGAGTCTCCGTTCGCGTCATCGAATTATTATAATTAGCATAGTTGGGGGGGACATAGCCGCAGGCAGATAAACGGCAACGGCATCGGAATTTGTCGCAGCTAGTGGAAATTTTGTGAAAACAAAAGCCGCTTTCGTAAGGGGATAAGTTCCAGTTCCGGAGCACAGGAATATGCCCGACGCCGACACCCAATCGGAGATCCTGGCCAGCGCCAGCGCCACCGACGACAACGGTCCACTGTGGACGGCTGGGAATGTGAGCCAACTGCTGGGCCCGGCGCGCGATTCGCTGTCCATTGTGGTGCCGGTGACGGTCGTCTACTCGCTGATCTTCCTCAGCGGCGTGGTGGGCAACATCAGCACCTGCATCGTGATCAAGAAGAATCGATCGATGCACACGGCCACCAACTACTACCTCTTCTCGCTGGCCATCTCCGATTTCCTGCTGCTGCTGTCGGGCGTGCCTCAGGAGGTGTGGTTCATCTGGTCCAAGTATCCGTACGTCTTTGGCGAGTACTTCTGCTTGGGACGCGGTCTGCTGGCCGAGACCTCGGCCAATGCCACCGTTCTGACCATCACCGCCTTCACCGTGGAGCGGTACATAGCCATCTGCCACCCCTTCCTGGGGCAGGCCATGAGCAAGCTGAGTCGTGCCATCCGCATTATCGGTCTCGTCTGGGCCCTGGCCGTGCTCACCGCCATACCACAGGCGGCCCAATTCGGTATCAACAGCTACGCGGGCGTGGACAAGTGCGTGGTGGTGCGCGTCATCGTCGAGCACTCGTTCCAGCTCTCCACCTTCATCTTCTTCTTTGCGCCCATGTCCATTATCTTTGTGCTCTACCTGTTGATCGGACTGCAGCTGTACCGCTCCAACCTGAGCGATGGCCCAGCCCCAGCCGCAGCATTGGCGCCGTTTAGGAGGTCACAGCTCAAGAATGTGCAATCGGACACAATCCTGTACCGCTATGCCGGCTCCAGCTCAGCGGTGAACATCAATGGTGGGACCGGCTCAGGCGCCCAGCTGAGCTCCGTGCGGGGCCGGCTCAATCACTATGGGACACGGCGTGTGCTGAGGATGCTCGGTAATTATGCAGCCCTGGGGTAGACAAGACCAGACCAGACCAACCCAGACATCGGGCCATATGCCATAATCGTCCTAAGCTTGTTAATCAGTCGCTCTCCAGCCAATTTATTGCGTTTGTCATTTGTCATTTGTCGTTTCTCATTTATGATTATGGCGATTGCCAAAAAAAAACGTCCAAAAAAGAGTCCAGCATTTCATTCACTTTTTATCTGTCTCCTGGCAGTGGCTGTGGTGGTCTGCTTCTTCCTTTGCTGGGCCCCCTTCCATGCCCAGCGTCTGATTGCCATCTATGCCCCCGCCCGGGGCGCCAAGCTGCACGAACAGCACGAGCTCCTCTACACGGTTATGACATATATCTCCGGGGTGCTCTACTATCTCTCCACCTGCATCAATCCGCTGCTCTACAACATCATGAGCAACAAGTTTCGCGAGGCCTTCAAGGTATGGGTAATTTTCTATCGCACTGGATCTATCATCCAATAACTATCCCTCATTGCAGGCTGTGCTCTTTGGCAAGAAGTTGTCCAAGGGTTCGCTGAACTCTCGCCACCACATCGAGTCGCAGCGGCTGAGGAGAGCGCTCAACTCCTCCAGCCAGACACAGCGCGTCTCCATTGAGTCGGCGGAGGCGCAACAGTCGAAACAGACACTAACGCAGGTGGGTGGTACCCTGCTATCAATGTATCAATTACCTCTCGACTACTTTCTCTCTCTCAGACTCCGCTGCATGATCGTCAGGCCCCGGCCAAGCCGCCGCTCGCCTCCCAGTATGCCATGATCAATGCCCAGAGCAACTAGAGGGCAGACTGGAGGCAACTCAATCTTCATCTAGCTCACCGAACCGCTTGCTTCCTAATGCTAATTTATTTGAATATTGTTTAAGCCAGATTGTTAGTTAGTCACTTGTTTTTGTCTTTACTAATTCCACAGCTATGGCCGCTGCTGCTACCAAAGCGTTTAGTACAAGCTGCATTTGCAATCATTTGCCTTGCAATTAGACCTTAATTACTCTCTACTCTCTGTCTATATATTTATCTACTGTAACGATTTTCATTCATTTAGAATCAGAATCAGTGTCGGCACGAGTACGCCTGAGCTAGTCTTTCGAGCATTAAGATTTACGACTATTTAGTTTAAGAATAGTATTCAATGTGCTTCGCTCTCTGCAATTAACTTAATGGCAACACGCCTAGTGGGTATTTGCGCTGGAAAGAAAAGCCTTGCAGACTCAAGAATATTTAAAAAAGAAAACAAATATCTACGATATCCAAACAAAATCCAAATGTGGCACAAATATTCGATATGTAGATCCGTAATTTCTAAGAAAAGTCATTGACACTTTTTAAAAGCAATTTCAGTTGCAAGTCAACTAAATATAAAATTCAATTCATAGTTTCAACAGTGTCAATAAGGTATAACCGCTGCTGGAAAATATATATGTATGTAAATTCCTTTCAAGTCGTTGTATTTAATACAATCGTAGGGCCTACCGCATTCTGCCTGCCTTCATTTCTGTATCAGTTCACTTTAACAAGCCTTAAAGCCAGCGAATTATCAGCAAAATACATTTAAAGATTGATTATAATGCATTGACTTTATTGAACAGCCAACGCTGTTGAATCAATGGGAATTGAACCCTTGAGGAATTATAATGAACGGATATACCCAAATTATTCCACAAATAAAACTTAGCATATTCCCATAGCCATTTGCCTTTTTTTCCGCATCCCCGTATCGCTCTCCCTTTAGCCACTACTAAGGATTCGCCGTGCTCTAGCTTCAAATGTAATTTGGCCATAAATATATTTGGGTTTTGTATCGATTGTCGCCCTGTCGTCTGCCCGACTACAAATGAAATTCTAATGAGGTGCCAGGCGGTTGGTTCAAGGTCATGCAAATGCACGGACTACGTGGCGCATTAGTAATCCTGCAAATTGTTATGAAAATGCAATCAGCCAAATGGATGCCAGTGGCCCCCTTTGATTTGTATCCGCAGACCCGCAGTCCCGCAGAGGAGAGGTTGCATAGAGGACCTGTCCGTTACCGAGCGTTAGTACGTCGCAAATGCGTCAAAGTCCAAAGCGCAGCGGGGCCATAAAGGAACCCACAACAATCAGGCCAACAAAAAAGCGAGAGTGAAACAGTCAGTTGGATAAAAACCACACCAAATTGTACGTTCCACCAGCGTCACGTCACGTAAAGCCGAAAGAAAATATATATCACAGACACACATGCCTGCAAAAATGACGTAGAAATTATGAAGTTTTGTGATTTACGAGCGGAAAGCAGCAGGAAGGAAAACGCGGAAAATATGTTTAGGTTAGAGTACCGATGGTTTAGATACCCTTGCTGTTTTATTTACATACACTACATACATACATGTATATGTATATCTGTAGGTCCAATGGCAGCTAAAAGGTATTTAAGCTGATTCGATGTGGATCAACTTTGGTTTAATTACTTAATTAATACATATGTATATGTAAAACTTACATGTGTAACGCTTTGTTTTGCTAACTTCAAAAGTGCAAAAGTCTTGTCTTGTGAGCTATTGTTCGTATGATGATTTATATATATACATATGTATATATAAACTTCAAATCATATAAAACTGTTACTTTGTTGGAAATATGTTAAGTAAACCATGGTTTTACCCATTACGATTACGATGGACACCTCCGATGATTCATATGCCAACAATACTGTCCTTAGCCTTAGTGAGTTCGGATGATCTTTGTGATTCCGACTAATCTACTCGTATATAAAACAATGATTTGTAGTTCGGCCAACAATATTTACACTTTAATGTGTCAAAATACCATTAATTTCTTTGCTGAACTCATACAAACAATACGCCGCGTATAATGCAGGGATATAAAAAAAAGCCCCTGGAAAAAGTTAGACCAAACAAAATTTCTAACAGCATTTAACGCGCTACAAGTTTAGGCACACACCCACACAAACTCACACAAACAAACTTTAGCACGTACAACACACATACACACACAAGGCAGGAAGGAATCCTCACACACGGACACACAGAGAGAGGGCGAGAGGGAGCAGGATGAACCAGCAAAACAATAGAGCAAGAAAAACTACCGGAAAGGGAAGGCAAAAAACAAGCCCCACCCCTACCCCAAGAACTAAGCTTAGTAAGCTCAACTGCCAACAGGTGGCGCTGACGCCAGCGTGGGAATTAATCAAAGCGAAAAACATAACGGACATCAAACAAGCCACCAGGCAGGCAGCGACCAGGCCACACAGCTGTGGTTGGCTGGGTTTGGGTGGACCATGTTAGTCGGAATTATTATGGCAGTGAACTGTTTTTTGTGGAAACTACTGCCACAGTGGGTTCATGATTTAATGTCCATACCTCAAAAAAATTATACAATTTATTTAACATCAAGAAATAATAAAGGCCCATTAGTTAACGTCCCATTCCAGCCCTCTTACAGAACGAAAGCTTTGTCCTAGCAAGTATATTTAAAGCTTTTCTGTTTTCCATTGGGAAACAGTTTCCATTGTGAGACTAGCAACCGAAACATTGACAGCTTCGTATTTGTATTTGCATTCTATTAATTTTTCTCAATCGCAGTAACCTCTTTTAACGCTTCCATCGCACTAGCCTGGATTTTTTTCAGTGAACAAATTTATTTGTAGGACTGGGAAATTGGGGGAAAAATCAGTACCAAGTCGAGAGCGGAACGAAGCACATCGTGACGAGAACAAAAAAACCAAAAACAAAACCAAAAAATTATTTTTCTGAAAATAAAGTAAGAATTCAAAATTATTTTTTTGTAAAAAAAAAATTAAAATAATCTTCGGTAACATTTTCAGATGGCCAACGCTATCAAGAAGGTCATTCCCATGCTGGACCGCATACTGATCCAGCGCTTTGAGGTGAAGACTACCACTGCTGGTGGCATCCTGCTGCCGGAGGAGTCGGTGCCCAAGGAGATGCAGGGCTTGGTGGTGGCCGTTGGACCCGGAGCCCGTAACCCTGCCGGAGCTGGACACCTGTCCGTCGCCGTCAAGGAAGGCGATCGTGTCCTGTTGCCCAAGTACGGGGGCACCAAGGTTGACATGGACGACAAAAGGGAGTACGTGCTCTTCCGCGAGAGCGACATCCTGGCCAAGCTGGAGTAAGGGATGGAGCGGCGATCCCTACACAACCACACATACACATACATAGACATGTACGTACACACACACACACTGTTCGCATACTTGCACACACATACCGGCGCAGCGAAAAAACTCATTTCAATTTTTCTACTGCTCTACTTGCGTTCGATTTTAAATGATTATCATGTGTTGAATGCTTATTTAGTATCTTGGACACACATTTTGGACACACAACTGTACTCGAACCACACATGCATATGTAGTGCATCCCACTGCACTAAATGGGATGAATGCGTTGACCGCACTTGGCCGCCACATACCATTTTATGTTTATGTTATAAAGCTTTGAAATAAATAATAAAATACTGAAATATTTCTAAATCACTAGGAGAAGGCAAACAGTGAAAGCTCTTTTAGGTAGGAGATGATGGCAAGAAAATATCAGAGGAGGAAAGCTTTAAGCTAAAATATTTACATTAAATGTGGGACATTTCTGAAATATTTTTGACATTTGTGAACAGTCTACTTGGTTATACTTTTACCAGAGTTTGCAGTCCAAATTGAAATGAAGCTCGTTCCTGTTTAAAAACTATAGAGTTTCCAGCTTGCAGAGTTGCCACTGTAATTAAAAGTTAATCCTTGACGTCAGCCACAAAATAAACTCTTTTTTGCGTGGGGGGCCCCCCGAGCTGCAGCAACTTCAACTACGGCGTGTTTTATAGCTTCGCCTTTGCCGGAGGTTGTGGAGACGAATCTGACTCCCCTACGACTACGCACCTGGCACACCAACACAAACATCCACATGCCAGCCCACTCAGCGCCAGTCTGCTGTCCATGGGGCAGGCAGGCAACCAGGCAGCCAGGCAAGTAGCCTGTTGCGTGGGCGCCTCTCTCTATGCTCATTGGCGGCGCTAGCCTCGTCTTTCTTCGTGCCCGACTGCCCGATTCGGGTTTCGGGCTCTGCATTGGCTATCCGTGTTATCTTTTGGCGCTCTACTGGTGCCATGCTGGTTGCATGCCTCCTCTACGAGTAGCTATAAAAGCCGTTGGTCGACCACATTTTGTTGGCAATTCGAAAAGTGTTGGCAGCAAACTCTGATCAACAAGTGCTGGAGGTGAAAAGTGCAGAAAGTTGAGCAAAAGTTCACAAAGTTTTGGAAAATATTCCAAATTAGAAAAGACATTGGAAAAATTTGAAAATTAACACAGTTTTAAGTGCCGGATTTTTGGATCTAAATTTGCTTGAAAATGTGGTACATGAAGTGCAGTTGGACTTTGTTGGTTTTTGTGGCACTGTTTGCCCTGGTGACAGGTAAAATGATTTCAGAAAATTCTAGAATAAATATTACTATTATTTTCCCTCTACATATAAATCATAAAAGCGTTGTTTTTAATTTCATTAAAAATTGGCTAAAAATCCATTGAAAATAAAGTGTCCTTTTCTGAAGCATACTTTTAGGCACCTGCAAATGGTGAAATTCTTATTTCCGCTTGAGTCAGTTGCTGCCGCGTCATGATCATAAATGTTTCTAGGAATTTCCTAGCTTATCGTACCATAAAAATACCAAACTACCAACTGATTAACAAGCGATAGTCTGGTTTTGCCATATCCCCAATCCTGCACTCCCCATTCATTTGATCCCATTGCCACAAATCCGTCTTATCAGCTTCAGTTTTATGCACATTTTCCTGTTGATACGCCTTTGTTTGTTCGTTGCTTCAGCGGCTTCCCTTTTAGATTTTCTCTATACAATTTCTTACTCACCGCAAAAGGCCAAAAGGACAGCAGGGAATCAGGGTGTAAAGAACATGGAGAAGCATGGCACAGAGATCATGGGCGGCTGGGCTTACCTTTTTGGACGGACCCTCCCTCACTCCAAATGCGTCGACGCTTTCAATTGCTGTCGTAAATTAATCCAAACTGCGTACCAAATAACAACCGGCAACCGACAATGGTAAGCGGCACAGCCACGGTGGAAATGGAGACCGATAGACTAAGAGACAGCGGGAAATTCAGCGGGAAAAAACCCAAAGCGAACGTGTGAACCCATCAAGCTGTGCCGCTTGCAGGCATTGCAGTTGTGGGTGGCATTCCGTGTCCATCCCCCACTGCTGGTGGTGGCAGTGGCGAAGTGGTGGGGGCAGAGATTGGGCATAGACGAAAGCTAAAAAAGTTGGGCGTTTCAGTGGATGAAGGTGAAACCAAAAATGATATGCATGCAAATTGGGTTAGGTTCAGGTCGAAATGCGCATTAAAAATGATCATAGAAAAGAACAATTGGAGTTGTTTGGGATTGAAAGTCATTGCAAAATCAATATGAGTTCTCTGGCGTATCTGATTACAAAAACAAAATTTCTAAGCTCAATCCTATAAATACAAATATTAATGATTATGAGCAAGTGTAGGGAAATCGTAACTTTATTAGCCACTATATGATCTCATCGAAATGATTTTATGTGAAAGATCCATTAGCTTACAAGGGATTATTTCGTAAGTAGGGTTCTATGTGCAATTTTTAGAGCTAGAGAAAAAACAGAGATCTGTTGGCACTTGGCAGAATTCTAAGCACGAGTGGGGTTTGAGGTTATAAACAATTTTGTTCACACCTGATTGATGGAAATAAATGTACTGAATGTTCAGTTATATCCCTTAGACAAAGAGCATCTCACACTAATAACACTTAAGTACAGGTCTGACCAGAACTGCCAGCTAATAATCACATAAGATAAGCAAACCCATCTGTAATGATGCTCAAACGCAAATGTGTCTGCCATAAATGATTAAAATCAACTTTACCACTTTACGACCTTTTTCTGGTGAATCCCCAAACCCCCAATTAAACAAAAACTCAGATGGTCTCCGTCAGATATGGCTGCACTTCACTTCACTTAGGTACTTGTGCAAAAAAGACCATTAAAAGTGGGTTCAAGCAAATTGTTTTGAGTTGAGGCTATTAAAAAAAAAGACGCCAACGCGAATCTAGAGCTGACCAAGATCAAGGATATGACCATTAAAAAGGAGGGTCACGTTAATTAGGTGATGGTGAAAGCCTTGGAGAGATAGAGAGAGAGAGAGGAAGGATGGTCGATGGTCTGTGGGCGGCTGTTAAACGGAGCCTTCGTTTAATGACAGCCCTTCGATGCGGCGCCCCAAAAGGCTTCGAGAGCTGGCCCCGCTATCTCTGATGGCCTCTATGCCTGTCAACAAGTGTGCGTGTGTGCATGTGTGTGTGTATGGTGCTTGTATTGGTGTATCTGTGAGTGCCCGGCAACAATTAATCCACGGTTTAAGTAATTGACAAATGATTACATGTTTGATATATGGCCAGGGTAGCAACAGCCCAGCGAGGAGGAGTCATGATAGAATCGTCTGGTCTGACATTTATATTTATCTTGGCTTATGCAAACACCCCATCCCTCTATCCGACGACATCCCCCACTCTTATAACCAGGCCAATTGTCAGCCATCTGCGTCATGGAACTTGTTGCTGCTGTTTGCTGCTGCTGCTTTTGTGTAACCCGGAGATCTCCTATTCCATGCTGCTTCCATTCACACACACTTACACAGGAGTGACAGTTGCGCAAAAGCGTATTCACATCCGTATCCAAGTGTCCGTGCATGTCCCAGCTGAGCCTTTCAACGCTGACGCCTTCTGATGCGTTGCCGTCCATTTGTGTGATTAGTTCTGGTCTCTTCTTTTGGGGGCCACACAATGCAGGAGCACGAGTTGTGTCGCATCAAGGACACGTTGTATAAGAGCTACAACGCCACAGGTAGGATGATGATGATGCTGCTGCTGCTGCTGCTGCTAGGCAAAGGCTACGCCCACACCTTACACTTGGAGGTGTATGGGAGGCCTCCGCCTGAGTGCATTACTCAACCCGCTCTGACTCTGGCATATGAGTGCCGTGCCGTAATGGTCGCATTTATCATGGGTCGCGACATTAGCGGCCGAAGCACACAATAAACAACTGCAGCAGCATCCAGTTGCCACTTTCCCTGGCTTACATTTAACTTTTCCCCGTTTTAAAGAATAACCTTTGCCCTAGGCACAACGGGGGTCTACCCATAAATTTATGCGCGCACACAGTCTTAGCGCGTCAATGTGAATCCACATGAAGATGATGATTTATTCTAAATAGAAAAAAAATATATTTCATACTTGCAGGTTCCTGCCTGGAATACGGACATTCCTGTTGGGGAGGTAAGTTTTTCACTGAGAAATATTCCATGGATTTTCTTTAACATTTTGTGGCTGTTTCTTTGCTCAGCTCACGGCAAGCGTTCCGGTGGCAAGGCAGCAGTTGCTGCAGCCAAGGTAAGCTGCGATGCTGTGCATGATGCGTGTATTTCCTTACTCCTTCTGTTTCCCCAGACTGTCGGCAATCCTCTGGCGGTGGAAACTCTGGCTGAGCAGCTCTATAACAACAACCACAACAACAACAACAACCCTGAAGACACCGATGACGACGCCAACACCAACAACATCAGCCTGAACAACATGCCCTCGAGAGTCGCTGCTTTGCCTGCACAAAGTGGCGACAACGAGGAACGGAATAGGAACCATCGCAGTCATGAGGCCAACGATCTGAAGTGGACGCAACTGATGAGGCAACAGCATCGATATCAACTGCGGCAGCAGCAGCAGGAGCAGTCACGACGCAGTCACGCAGCCGGTGGCAGAGGCGGCGGACAGTACGATGCAGCCGCTGAGAGTTGGCGCAAATTGCAGCAGGCCCTCATAATGGCCCAAGCCCAAGCCCAGGTCGAGGCTGAGGCTGAGGGAGAGGACGAGGCTGAGCAGCAGCAGCAGCAACAGACTCTCAGCGAACTCTATGAACTCAAGAAGTGAACATTGCCCCTCCCCAGGCGTATACTTAATTAAATTGCCAAAACTATGCGGAAAAGCGACTAAGCAAAAACAAAGAACAAAACAGAAGATGAAACGATATTTATTGCACCACCATCATCATTGCATGTTGGCCAGCAATTAAGAATAAATTGCAAATAATTAAACAGATCATATCGGGAGAGAGAGAGAGAGCGCGAGAGCAGATCAGGTTAATTGGGGGGGGAGGAGTGTTCCATTTTATTGAATTCAAAATGTAAATGAAACCTTTGCGTAGAATTTGTTGTTGTTGGTTTTTATTATTACATACATACATACATGCATGCATATACACATACATATATATGTAGAACACACCTCACAACTGATCGAACAGATCAGTGGGCGGGTGGGGGGTTTGGGTTACTCTTCAGGCACAATATTGCGTCACTGGCTGGATGCCGCAATATTGGCACACACATCAAGAACTTTGCTTTGCTTTCATTCACTTAACCGTACTTAATCCCTAACTTACTATGATATGCAAATATGCAGATTTTAAGAGATTCAACCTTAATAAACGCTAACATCGCTTAACAATCTCTTTGATCTCTGTCTAGGCTTTGATTTTGGCGGGTATCTGGAAGCAGGCCGCATCGCCCTGCTTGTCGCCTAGTCCCCAGTGGATCTCCAGGCTGACGGTGGGGTAAAGGGGCAGAATCTTGAAGCTATTTTTGTAGGTGTAGTTCTGGCCGGCCTTCAGCGGACAGCCCACATGTTTCTCGCCAGCCTCGTCGTAGATATGCGGACAGGCACTGGTGCCGTAGTAGCCGGGGAAGGGCAGTGGCACATCCAAAATGATGCCCTGTATGTCCGAGGTGAGCTCCTGGAAGTCGCGCTCTGGCCGAATTTTCATCATAATGCTGGCCTCCGTGTTGCGCTTCAGTATGCACCGGCTCTTGGGACAATTGGAGATGGACACATCACTGGAACTCAGGGCCTTGGACTTGGCTGTGGGAATCACCAGAGATTTAATGCCTACACTCCAAAGTTTACTCTCCGTTTTTACTCACATTTCGGGCAGGGCCTGACCTCAGTGGCTGTCGAGCATCCCAGCAGGGCGGCGCAGATCAAAAACAGTCCAGAGTTGAGCTTCATTTTGCTGCTTCTGCTGTCGTTGGTCGTTGTGCGAGTACTTTTACTTGTGGCTAATTGTAGGAGAAGTGATATGGATTTAACGATAGGTCGCTAATTGCTGGTCAACTACTCTGGCTATGGCCGGGCCTCGAGAGCTTTGGCTTGGCTTGGCTTGTTATCAAGCTCGAGTCGAGGCCAAAACCGGTTGCACTCGTCTCGAAAGATCGACCTTGACTTAAAACTTAAAGCACACACGAAAATCATGCAAACAAACTGCAAAATCAAAAGGCAATTACACCTGACAACACAAGTCAAATGGGGTGGGAGGAGGGGAGAGATCTGTCAGTTCAGAAGATGCCATTCCACAGACTGATTGGCACTTTAATTCTTGTGGGACTGTAACCATTATTTGGTTCACTTTCTTGCTTTTTTAACCCTATCCATTTGTATTTTTCTGCTGCCTCCAGCTAATTGAATAATTTACCAATTTCCACAGCAATTGTCGTCAATTTGAGTTGTTGGCTTGACTTTTTACACGGAGCTACGGAGCTTGTACTTCCAGTGCGACTGACGGCGATCGGCAACTGAAACCTGAGCCGCATCGCATGTGCCGTATATATAGAAAGATAACCTCAGACCTGACTGACTGACTCTGTGTATCTGTTTTTGTTTCTGTTTCTGTGTGTCTCTGCCTCTGGCTCTGTCCTATGACTCACAAGCTTAATTTTCTTGCCCTGCCTGGCATGCCAAGCATCTGATTATATCAAGAAACGCCGACGGAGTAACCAATTCTTGAATTCTGTGTGCGTTGAAAGGTTTTCCCAATGAAAAGTGAAATCAATGCATTGCCAAACGAGTTTGGAAAGCAGCTCAAATCAGTCGCCACTGATCGATATCCAAGTCTGTAGATAGAGACCCCATCCTAGGGCATATATTACAACACAGAGCCGACCCTACAGATGCCCTACCTAAGGCCAACAAAGGTGCGATGTCCACAGACAGGTTAATTGAGTAAGTCTCTCTCCCATAAAGTCTCAAGAGGCCCGTGTGGAAAATGTTGCCAATCATTTCTGTTTGGCTTAGACACATTCGATGCTTAAAATGCAATTTGCATTCACACATCTATGGCAGATTATATCATAAACAAGCTAAAAATGGGATAGGAACTAATCCCACGCGGCCCGGCCCCATCGATCGCTCTTCTCATTGGTTATGCGGCACGGCACCCGCACCCGACTCGCAACGCTGACTTGTGCAAAAAGCGTTTCAGTTTCAATTTAGTTAAACTGTTTAAGAATTAGCAGCGCGTTCTCCTGCCTTTCTTTGTGTGTTGTCAGTCAGGAAGTTGACGAGCTTATGACGTGCCCACTTCTGAGACGATCGTCACTCCAGCGCCCAATTAGCATTTCTCATTTAGAAAGTTGGACCACACACGAAACTGAGAACTTGGGTTCGACTTACAGCTGGGGCAGGGGAATGGCAGGCGTTTGTTACGGCTGCGGTTTGTTAACGGTTTGATTTCGGGTTAGCCGATCTTGTGACTGCAGCGAACGGGGCTTGAAATGCAACTGACAAAAAACCGAAAGCTGTGGCCAAATGGATGGATCGGCCCCAGCCGGTTTGTCTTTACACAACATTTCAGTTTCCTATTCGAGTGCAAGAGAATTGAAAGTTTCCGGTCTTTTGTTGCACTCTCGTGAACAGCACTAGCATAGATATACATGTACATATGTATGTATGTAGGTGTGTGTGCGGTCAACGTTTAATCAGCAACCAAAACTTGAGCCTGAACTGAGAGGAAAACGGTGATGATTTACAAAATGTTGAACTGCGTTGTAAGTATTTGTTGACGCTGCCGCCTCGCATACGGAATCAGCGGGAGCTGGAAGTGGCTCCCACTCAATGTGAGGAAGACAGAATGGGGAAATGATATTTGTTTGCTGTTCCACTCGGAAATGTATGAGTACGTATGTTCATCCCATGGTTGATGCTCGAATGGGTGTGGCAGAGGGGATGGGCTGACACTTCGAACTTCAAAATGGATTCCAATTTTGGATGAAGTCCCGAGAGTTCTGTTCCGGTATCCGATGGTGATACAAATCCTAACTTTGGTCGTCACACATTAACCAATATGCTACGATGTTGCGGAGCATTGTTGCGGATTTAGCGATTTCCATTAGTTCCATTTCTTGCCGCCAATTTAATACTGGCTCCATGACGATTTTCTTTGGAACTATGGCGGCGCAGTGGCGCTGCATGTGGTCATAGTTTGAACTACACTATCAGGATTCAGACCGGCCACCTTCTGTCAGAATGTTATAATATTATTTCTGACAAAAGCTCGCCGCCATGGTGTAACATAACATGTTAACAAAATATATTACGTTGTCACCTCGTTATGTTATGGTGTAACATAACATGTTAACATAATATGTTATGGTTTCGCCCTGTTATGTTATGGTGTGGTGTGGCCAACCTTGCTCGACGACGATGGCGCGAAAATTGTTTGAATTTCGAATCGGAAAGCGATAATAATATAAACATATAAAATATAAATAAATGACTAAAAAATATAAACAGTAATATGCTCACCTTACTTTCTCTAGAACTTGTTCTCTCCGAGCAGATCCACTGCTCCTACAAGCCGGGTTGTATAAGTTGGTTCTCCTATGTGACTTGCGAAATTTATAATATTCCCAGAAAATATTTTTATAACAAAATGCTTCCCATGCCCATGTCTTCAATTCTTTCAACTGCCCCAATATATCTCTTGACTTACAAAAAATTCCCTAAAATGCAGGTGCATGTGAATCCCAACAAAAAAGGAGCAACAAGTTGGCGGTGCATGGGATAAGTTCAGGGCCCTCGTAACGAATATACAAAAGTAAATCACAAACGGGAGCTGGGCTCCAAGCGGGGATTTTCTAGCTGATAAGACAGATAGAATATCGATGCCGAGGTGATCCCCCCCTCGTACGTATTCGCGATTGCTATAAAAGCGTAAGGTGAGCCACAATCAGGCATCAGTCAGCCACAGCCAACACAACTCAAACCAAACACAACATGCAGAAGGGAAGCATTCTAATTGTGGCACTTGTTGCTCTGGGAGCCATAGCCGAGGCAATGCCTAATTACCAAACAGTGCCCTACACCCCACCGCCGACCCCACCACCACGCTGGCGGTTCCGCCGCCAGGTTTTGGGCGGTTCATTGGCCTCAAATCCGGCCGGGGGCGCCGATGCCCGTATGGATCTAACCAAGGCATTTGGCACTCCCGATCACAATGCGGTGGTTCAGGCGTTTGCAGCTGGAAACACCCAATCTGGGTCCAGCCACCGTTGGCGGAACTGCGGCCTACAATAAGTAAGTGGATCACAAGCAACATCCGACAGACGGGCGGAGTCTAACGAGCTTCTCCTCTTTTCTCACAGCCATGGCCATGGTGCCTCTGTGACCAGGACCCACACTCCCGGCGTGAAGGACGCCTTCCAGCAGGAGGTGCATGCCAATCTCTTCAACGACGGCGTACACAATCTCGATGCCAAGGCGTTTGCCTCGCAGAACAAGCTGGCCAACGGCTTCGAGTTCCAACGCAATGGCGCCGCTCTCGACTACTCCCACATCAATGGTCATGGTGCCAGTGTGACGCACAGCAATTTCCCCGGCATCGGTCGTCAGTTGGGCGCAGAGGCTCGTGCCAATCTCTGGTCCTCGGCCGATCGCAACACGCACATCGATCTGACTGGAACGGCCAACAAGTGGATGAGTGGCCCATTCTCCAATCAAAGGACAGACTTTGGCGCTGGTCTGGGTCTAACCCATCGTTTCGGTGGTTAAAGCTGCCTTTAAATTTATTTTATTTATTGTTATTTATGGAAAGAATAAAATGTAGAAAATTTTACCAGAATTCCAATGACATATACATTCAATGTGCAGCCTGCAGCTGAAAAGTGGCTTGAGAATATGATGAGCATTATATTTATAATACTCAGATCAATATTTCTGTTGATATATTGAATCCCAACAGACTTTCTTCCGCTGTGGACAAACCAATGAATGTTCGTTTGTTTGTTTCTTAAATTGAATCATCGATTTATTCATCTTCACTCCGTTTTTGCATTTGTTTTAAATAGTATGAACTACATTTGAATTGTACAATCTAGTTATTAATTAACATTTAGCCCATAAAAGTACACAATGAGGCGCAAGTATGTGTTTAATGTTTTCTGCTTATGCATTTGCTTCTATTATTTTTTTTGGATATTGATGTGATTTGCTTCTTTGCCAGGCAACATTTACATTTACTAATTTACTTATTTTGAAATTTCGTGAATTACATTCAATGTGGATTTTAGTTGTTATTGTTTGCTTTCGTTTCGTTTTTGCTCTTTTATTAACGTGTGACAGCTACATATGTATGTATAGGTTGGTGTATGTGTATTCATTTAACAAAAGGTGAATAGCGCATTCTTCGGGGGGGTAGGTAGGTGTAGGTTATGGTAGAGCTACTAACTAACCAGAGAACATTTTACGTATTCCATTGCGAGTCTTAAGCATAATTTTTACACAAGTTTTCTTTCATTCATTAAGGGTTTCGTTTGCTGTCTCTCTCTAGAAAAAATATACAATTACAATTAGATTTTCAATTAAATACATTAATTAAGCATAAATTATTACATAATTGTGCTAATTTCTTTCGGTTTCTATTTTCTGTTTATGCTTCTTGTTATTTTTTTACCATCCTTTCATTTTTTTTTTTTGCATAGCTTTTACTGTTGTTTTCTTGACGAATATTTCCCCTTTTTAGTGGTATTTTTTTTTCTTCGAACATTTAGTGTACGTTTCACGTTTGTTTATAATTATTATTATAGTTTGTTGGTTGCATTACGTCAAGGTTATTAAAATTAATATGTACAAAGTTGAACTTATTGACTAACCATATTTGTTATTTTCAATTCTATTTCTTCCGTTTATTTTTCCTTCATTAGTGCTGACTTTTCACCGGCTCTCAAGGCTCACAAGGAAGTGAGGTTGTTTTTACCATTTCCTTTCCTTTCTATTTTTTCCATTCATTCCATTTTCATTCCTTTATTTGCAGCAGAGAATTTCACTAATTGTAGCATCTAATTATTGGTTATTATTGGTATTATTTGTATGCTTCGTTTCTATGTGTAATGCATATATACTCGTATATATTTTTGTAATTATATGTCTATGTATATGTACTGTACTGTACTGTATGTATGTTAGATTAGAAGCGACCAGATTTATCCTGAAACGAGAAAAAATAAGAGAAAACTTTATTAGAATTTATACTTTTATCAAATGAGTCGCAGTCTCACAGTAGAGGAGTATCTCAGTGCCACATCAACACTTCATAAAAGGACAATCAGCATGTCCTAAAAATGACCAAGCCCATCCTTATCCTAGAGGCTAATTTATTCAGATTTTGTCAGAGTTGGGAATGGGGGAAAGGACCACTTGACACTTGGCAGCCTCTTGTTAACTTGTCGCCTGCCTAGCCATCAGAAATATTCATAAGCAATGCGATGAGGGGAGATAATAGGGAGAAAGAAACGGCCTCAACTATGGCAATTTTTATGCAAATTTCACAGCCCCGCACCGCACAGAAAAAAAGGCACAAAAACTACCAACGCCTGAAAATTATGCCATAAAAACGAGAGCACTAAACATTTAAAATAAGATTTCGCGCTGCTCTCGGGTTTGGCTAGGCACTTGGGCTCATAACCAATAAATTGCCTTTGGTGGCAAATTGTTGTCACTCCGAGAGGTTGGGGCACAAAACATAAAAATCAAAGCTCGTCCTCGTTTGTCGTCGTCGCTTATCGCTGACAATTTTATTAGTTACAGCTTTAAATTATATTCTGTATGTAGATCACGCGCAATTTTTATGACCTGCAATTGAATTTTATGCGGCCCTTAAGCTTCGGGCAGAGAACGAGAACGCAAAAGAGTGTCACCGAGACAGAAAGAGAGAGAGAGACAGGGCACAGTGTGAACAGAAAACATTGCCTACTTATGTGCGCTTTATGGCCAATACCCACCGCCGCACCCCCTTGGGGGCATTAAATTTGTGTGTGTGTGTGTGTCTGAGTGTGGCAGGGTGGGAGTGAGTGCCTTGGCCTGTGATTAGTTGCCACGCCCCCGGCATATTTGCAACGTCTTTCACGGACCGATTGGCAAGGCGGGTAAGGCACCTGCAGCTGTCTTTACCTTTACCCATGCCGTGTGGCTTATATCCTTCGTGCCACACCACTATGGTCCCGGCCAGGCACCGGGACCCAAGGGGGCGGGGGAAATTAGGGGACGGGAGGGGGGTGGTAGCAGCCACAGCCCACCGGGAGTAGCCAATAGACACCGGTTGTGGTGGGGAGCGGCCGGACCGGCACCGGGGGCGGAAAAAACAACATAAAGGGGCACCAAGCCGGGCCAGCACACCAGCTACCAGCTACCTTCCGTCTTGCAGTTTATTACAAAACGCGTTGCCTGTTTGCTTTATTACTTATGGCGTGCGGTGTGCGTGTGTGTGTGCTCCTTCCTGTCACGTCATTATCCTTTGTCCATGCAACAAGTGTTTAAATCGCTCGCAGAGCTTTATTTGCTCGAGTGTGCGTTTGTGCCAGCGATTGTGTGTAGGTCTCTACTTCTGAGTCCTTAAGGACCTTAAGCAGCTTGTACACAAGCCGTTTTTCCGTTTACCCCGTAACCCTGTCGCTGTCCCTGCTTCCTTTGGCTTTGTTTTCCTTCCTTTAGCGAGTGCCAAGCCCCGGACTAGAGGACCGGAGGACCGGAGTACCGAAGCGACCTCCGAATCGTGTCGAGTTAAGTGAGTGTAAATGCGGTTTGGTTGCCACAAGGAACCCCAGCACTCTCATGCCCCTGCGGCAGGTCCTTGTGCTGTCTGTCTGTGTCTGTGTGTGTGTGCGTCTGTGCCCTCGCTTATCATTGTTACCGCTGGCTGGCAGCTTAAATGTTATTAAATTGCTGACAATTTGTATTATGAAGTCGCGAAGCGCAACTCGCTGACAAATTGATTTCCACTCCCGTTTGCCGTTTTCCGTTTCCCGTTTCGCCATCCGGGATAATGAAATTTTCATTTGAATGCCAATGCGGTGTGTGTGTGTGTGTGTGGTGGCAGTGTCCTTTTGCTCCACCTTCTCTCTTGCCCTACAATTTCCCTCTACCATTTTCGTGCACTTGAACAATTAGTTGTGACACTTTTGCGGCGCCAAACCTGTCCAAAGTTTGTCAAACAATCTGCGGGGATTAGGTGGGCCCCGCCGGACACATCCCGTCGCTAATTCAATTTATTCATCCGCCGCACCCGCTGGGAATTTATTAATGATGCACTGGCATTAAAATTTAATCAAATGTGAGGCTGGGCAGGAAAGAAAGTTTCTGCTCTTTGAATTATTCAGCGAGTTGCGGACAAGTTTCAACACCTAAACGAAAGCTGCGGCTGTCCTGGTCCTGCCCCTGGAATGGTTGCCTAGGCATAGTCCAGGTCTGGGTCTGGGTTTGGGTTTGGGTCTGGGTTTGGGTTCTGATCCCCTCTGATAGGCCACAGGACAATGAAGCCGCACATTTTTTTTCCTGCCCCAATTCCCATTTTCCGCCAGATTTTTTTCCAATTTTTTTTTTTTGTTTCCTTCTTTGTCAACTAATAAATTGCCTGAAAATGCTTTTGTGTTTCACGCGCGGTTTCACCAGGGCAACCAACCTGCGCCTCCTTCTCATTTTGTATAGCTTGAGATGGGGGCATGCCCCACGGTGGCACGGTGGCACGATGGCATGGTGGCACAGCACAGCTGCAGCCATAATTTGAGTGTGACTTTATTATGTGTCAAGTCAGTCAATCTGCGGACGATGATGTGATTTCCTCCAGCCACCGCTTCACGAGTTTACAGCGCTGCCTCAGCGCCTTTTATAGACAGGACTCCCAGGGCTGTCGCCCAGATGTTGCGGCAACTTATTGAGTGGCAGGGGCATGTGGCACGATGTGTCGCTGCTGGCTAATAAGCCGCGACTTCTGCTTAAAGTTACATGATTTCTTTTTTTTTTTATTAAATATGCAACAGCCTCTCGCTCGTTCTTCGGCTTCTTTAAGGCATTTGCATAATAAGAATAGAATTTCCCACCCCCCCTCCTGTCACTCGCCGCTGAATTATGAAAAGTGAAAGATATGGAAATGGCAATGGAAATCCGCTCATCCTCATCTGCTGATGCAATTCAAATTATTCACTCAAATGAAGCGAAAGACCAGACCCAGACCAGAGCAGACCCCACGCCAAACACAAAAGTTTGCACTTGGCATAAATTTTCGAAATCCTCTCTGCCTCCGAATGGAATCTTATTTTATTAGCACGTCATGCGATTGGCGCCAAAACTTGACAAAGTTACAACTTTCTTCACTAACAACTTGGTCTTCTGCAAACCATTTACCATTTCTTTCTCTCGGCATTTCTTTCTTTTTTTTTTTTTTTTTTTGCTGTTTTCTAATTGTTGTCTTACAGCAGAACTTAATGTGGAATTCAATTTGTGTGGGTGTGCGGACAGGACAAAGGTTTTTGTTTCCTCCCCTTCCCTTCTCTGAGCAGTTTTTTGCTTAAGAAAGTTTGCCACAAAACAAAAATGCCCAGTGACAGTTACCAGTGCGACATTGAGACAAAAAAAAAAGCAGAAGTGGAAGCGAAAGCCAAGCTGGAGGAATGTTAATCAGAGCTGAGCATAATTGAGCGGACAGGGAAACCTGAGGATGTATTGTACATTAAAAGCCATAAGGACTGTGAGAGTGATACGATATCGATCACAGTTTTGCTTTAGAGACAACTAATGGTTAGAGTAAGTCAGAGTGAAAACAGATTCAAGTATTGAAGTACCTTTATGAGAGAGTTCTCACATAAGACATAACACTTTTTCTTGGTAGAAGGTAACTATTTATATTGCCTTATCAGTAATCTTCCAATTTATCTATTTTCAAGTTACTCTTTGGACTCTAAAGCTGAGCACTAGCATAGACACAACAAGCACACAATACCTTCCAAATCAAAGTAAATAAGTATCAAAATCTATATAAATTAAGTCTCTACTAATTTTTATTCTAAAGCTCATCAATCCGCGCGCACTTGACACTTTCAATCCTCAACTATCAAAGCATTTCAATTTTAAATCTCAACCATTAGCTACGTCCGCTCACACCAGCTGGTAAGTCTGTGTAATTTTTCAATATTAGCAGCGTTTAACGCGCTTGATTTGACTTGCACCCACACCGTACACATCCTACAGCACCAGCACCCCATCAAACCCAACCATCCACCCTCTGTCTCTTCAGGTGGGCAGCGACGTAACAGTAGCCACGGGGCGGTGGGGGCAGTCAAATATCAGTGGCATGCATAAGTCACCCTAAGGACGTAATTAATTTTTCAGCATTTGCTTTTCGACTGCTTGCCCCTGGAGTTGCCTTGACTAATTTGCGCCGTGGTTTGCATGAGAAGAGATGCCTGGTGCTGCCTTCGGGGGTTTTCTCCCTCTCGACTTGGGACACGGAATTGGGAGTCAAATTAGCGCGACTTGTGGAAGGACACTTGCCTGCCCACGGCCCACGGACAACCGTCCACATTCACGTATACGTATCCATGCATCGTATCGTCGTTCGTCCTTCGCCCGTTTCGTTCGAAAAGTGGCCTCTTACATATTTTATGGCTTAGGTAAATTGACTTAATTTGCTATAATTTGAGTGAGCTTTGAGTGAGGGGCAGACACATCACATCACATCACAGCACATGCCATGCCCCAGCCACACCACACTTTAAAATCGCTCAAATTGAAAAGGACTTAAAGCGATTCCCCTCCATTCTACCTACTCCTGACAATGTATTATGATAATTGAACGCGTGTAATTGCCCTCAAATAGCGGCAGACAAACACACAAAAAAACAAACAAAAAAAAAACATAATAAGACTCGAAGGAAAAAAAAAGGAAATCCACGAAATAAAATGTCCATAAAAGATTCATGGGAAGTGAATCATGAAATGAATTCAAGTGAAGACGATTTCTATATAAAACAGGACACACAGCAAAGTCGCAGTGCAAAACTAAGAGCAATCAGAAAAGGAAAAATCTTTAAGAATATTTTTGGGTGTAGGAGGGCTAGAGGGGTGGATGGTTGGTCTCTTGTACTTTTTTCTTTACATATTCATAAAATGTGCCGTGAAATGACATTATTAACATAATTTATGCTGTCACATTGAATGGCTTTTAGGGCTGATGGAAATTGAAAGCGACTTCCCCTCCGTTCACTCGCTCTCATTGCGCGCTCGTTTCGTTACTCACTTTGTAAACTTTTTAGTGGCGGTCCAGCTGCGGCGACTCCTCCTCCTGCCTCTCCTTTCTGCTTTCTGCTTTCTGCTTCCTGCTTTCTCTTGCATCCTGATTTCTACTGCTTGTTGCTTACTGCTCACTGATCCTGCAGCTGCTCCGTAACCATTTATGTTTCAGTTTCCGTTTCCCATCTGCGGTGCTTAAAAAACTTTACACTATTGTCCTTAGAATAAGCGTTTTAAAGCGTTCCATTGGCAACACACACACACGCACATGCACGCATACACAAACAACACCCACAACATACAACGGATATAGCCTATCGATCAATCATCGTTTCATCCATCGATGAAGCATCTCTAATCCTCTTCCATCGATCGATTGAATCAATCCTAATGCACCCACGAGGGCGGAGAGGTCACCACACTGGGCTGCGAGTACTGTACCCGTGCGGCATTCAGATTTGTTGTTGCCGTCTGTGTGGCCAAGTCGAGGCTGCTGTTGCTGCTGCTGCTGTTATTATTATTATTGTTGTTGTTGCTCAGCAGCAACTGTTGCTGGTGCTGATGGTGTTGCTGCTGCTGCTGCTGTTGGAGATGCTGCTGCTGTTGCTGTTGCTGCTGTTGCAACTGTGCCTGCAACTGATTCAGCTGCACTGCGGCACTGAGACTGCTGCTGGACAAGGTGGTGGTGGAGCCGCTCAGGTTGCTGCTGCTGCTCATCGTTGTACTATTGTTCACCAGGCTCACCAACGGAGCATTCGTGCTGACACTGGCCAGGGGTATATTGATGTCCAGCAGGCCATCGTAGCTCATTTCCTGTTGCAGCAGCTGTAAGGGGTAAAGCAGCATCGTGTGAGTATATATCTATAATTAATAAGATCGTATCCTCTCACTTACCTCCTCTACGTTGCACTCCAGATTCCCCACCGGGAAGTTCTCCAAATTAAATTCGTCTATGGGCTGCCCCTCATTGTTGAGCACCTCCAGGCATTGTCCTATCAAAGTAGAGGCGCAGTTATTATCTATGGCATTTGACATCAACATTTGGCAGTTAGAAGAAGATTTTGGGAGAAAGCAGGATAGGATATAGATAACAGAGTTTCACATAGAGGTCACATTGTTGCCGTTGTTGCTCACCTTCAAATTCCACTTTCAGCTGTTGCTGCTGCTGTTGTTGCTGTTGCTGCTGCTGCTGCTGTTGGACGAGCAGATCCGAGGAGCCATCTAGCACCACATTGCTGTAGGTGTTGAGCGAATCCGAGGAGGGCTCGCTATTGGGATACGCGGGCGACATTGTGGTGGTGACTGAATTGGGCGAGAGACCCTGTTCCAAAAAAGAGGCAAACAGATGGATGATTAGTTAGAATGGCAACTAAAGTATGTAGCTAATTATAATCAGTACCCATTAAATCTCCGTCTGATTCTTTAAAAATCGATTCTATCAGAGAAATAAAAGAATACTTGATACTGAATACTCGTACTTGCTTAGATCTGCTAATTGATTCAATAAAAAAGTTTTGAAGTCGTTTTTATTCCTATTATATACAAATCCATGGGACATAAGTGCATTTAAATTTTTAAATCCATTAAAACACAGTGATTAGAACTATTGATCACAAATATGGCATAATTAAGGTTGTAATTTCAGTAAAATATTCTTAAAAGTCGCGTTTTAATAGTCAGAATTTAATTTAGCTAGAGCTTGTTGATGCATAAATTTGATAGCTTCCCCTGTTAATTCTCTATTTTATACAGAAGAATGAAGCCACCAGAATCAGAATCAGATGACAGCTCTGTGGATTAACTAAAGTGTAATCCAATGAACAAACAAATGGATGCAATACTTGGATCAAATAGTCGTAATCGCAGCAAACTCTGATTGAATCAAATACGAGCAGTTGTAAGTACTCTTCTGTTCGAATAACTCACTCCGAATGATGATGATTGATTCCATTGAAATAGTAGTAGATTGTTGGTACTTACGTCCCGCGCATTGTGCAGGCAGCTGCAGTTGAGTGATCGGTGCAGCAGGCACTGCGACTGCGACTGTGGCTGCAGCGTCTGGTAGCCGACGGTGGCGGGGCCGTTCAGCGTGTAGGATGGCTGCTGCTGTTGTTGCTGCTGGAGCTGCGGGGGCTGGTATGGCGGCGGTGGTGGCTGTGATGGGAGGCCCGAAGCGGCGCTGAACCTGCTCCAGCCGTACGATCGTTGGGTGGCAAGAACGAGAAGAGAAGTTGACTTTATAGACATGTTTTTTTATAGATCGAATATCGGATATCAAATGGGAATCGGCAAGACATGCAAGTGTACGTTTTGTGGCATGCAACAACCAACGCAAAACAAACAACATAAGAGTGTGTGTGTGTTTTGGGGTGGAGTGGGGTTACATGGGGCGACAACACACACATAATGGAAACCAAAGGAAACACTCTCAACACTCATCGAGAACTGACCCTTGCTGCTGCTGCTGCTGCTGTTGCTGCTGCTGCTGCTGTTGTTGCTGTTGCTGCTGCTGTTGGGTGCACAGTGTCAGCTCGTCCGCTATGGAGCCCGTGAGCTCCTCGAGGGCCTGGGCATGGGCCTGTGTCATCGTCGTATTCTGGTAGTCACCCGGAAAGCCCCAGAGATCCTGGGGCTCGAGATCCTGTGCTCGTATGGGACTAAGGCGTCCGCAGGAACTGGCATTCGATGAGGCGCGCTGACGGAAATCAGGCGACAATTGGAACCCGCCGCCGCTTCAATATCGCACACAAAAACGAAGAAGAAAAAAAAAAACGGAAAGAAAAAACAAAATAGAAAAAATTGGCGGATAAATTATAAGAATAAATTCAACAAATCAACAACAAATCAAAGGACGAAACTTATAGACAAGACTAGGAGACGGACGGAGGACGGACGAGGTAAAATGAGATCCAAAAAAGGCTCAAAATATTCTACAAATCAATCGCACAATAGAAGCTCAAGCGCTGATTGTTGAATAAACTTCTAGCTGATCATGCTCTAAAAGCGATACGTACTAAGAGTTATGATATTTGTATATGTAGGTACTAATTTAACTTAATTAAATCTACATTATGCAATAGAATTATCATGCTTAAATTTGCCTAAAAATTATATTTAATTGGATATTACTAGGGCTAATAGTGTTATAAAAATTGGTTGAATATAGTGTGTATACGAATATATGGAAACGGAACCCTCTCTTTCAATTATTTCAGTTGTACATACATATGTATGTGCTTACAGTTTGTTTGAATCAAGAATCGAATCGTGATTCATAACACTTTTTTGCACAATCTTCTGTGTCAGTGGGGAAGCGTGCTGATATTCCCATTCTCGTGCGACTTGAACACTTATTCATCGCGTGTGAGACAATGTGAATGTAATAATAGGCTACCATCAAAGTGGTTCGATCAGCTTGCACAATAATTCATCGATTAGCAGGCGGCACACGTACAAAAGGTATCGATAATTTTTAAATCAATGTAATCGAAGAAAGAAAACGATCAGCAATGTGACTCCGATACTCTGATCGTGATAAATATTGAAATTTATAAATATCAGATAAATCGCCTCATCATCAAACGTTATTATATATTGGCCGTTGGAAGGGAAGGAAAGCCGGTTTTTCGTCGATAAATATATCGATAAATAGCGATAAAAATCTTGTAAAAATATAAACAGAATGACCTTGAAGAGGAAACCTTCTTCTGTGAAGAGTACAGAGTAAAAAACATTTTTATTGATTGAATTGAATTTTATATTTTAAATTTTGAGGTGATTTAACATTGAATTTGGATTCTTAAATTGTGGCCCAAAATAAGGACCTAATAATAGGGACATAATCTTTTATAGACTTTCAGTTTTCCCTTCAGTAGTCCGGAGTCCTGAGGCTTCGGCAACAGGTTGGAGGTCGAAGGTCCTTGAATACTGTGTTTGCTGCAATTGCGGAAGCTATAATTATGCCATATCTTTCAGAAAGATCTTAGGTATTCAGATTCAGGTATCTCTGCCCGTTTTGCCAAACTTAGTAAACCAACTAAATACCAAACTCTAATCGTAGGATCTACTAGCTACATAACTAAGCAACTAACTAATGATCAACGCAGAGGGAGTATCTTAAATGAAATTGATAGTTACCTGTGCAGTGGACTCTCCGGAAAGTGATCCAATCCCTCGCTGACACTGCTACTTGGCGAGGGTGTGGCATCGTTGAGACCCACCACGCCGGCCTGCCGCAGGGCCTCTACTCGCTTCTTTGCCCGACCGCGACGCTTCTCGTAGCGCGACGTCTCCATGGAGGCGGCACGGCGACGCACCGATTTGCCCGGCTTGGCCTCCGGATTCAGCATCCACCAGGAGGACTTGCCGGTGCCCTCGTTCTGGACGCGCATGAAGCGATTGTGCAGCGACAGATTGTGCCGTATCGAGTTCTGTAACGAGCAGTAGAAATTGGAGTGAATTTTTTGTAGAGAAATATCTTTTGCAAAATTTGCAAATCCCCAAGACAGAAAGACGTAACGTAACGAAACGTTCTTTCGTTCGTTCGTTGAGCTGATGTAACAATTTGTAAGCAATTTCTATGACCCCCATACCCCCCCTACCCATACTTTCCCCAGGCTCTCTCTTCTCTCTCTCTCTCTGTGTTTGCTGCGTTTCCTTTTGCCGGTTTTGCCATTCAATTGTCTGTCGACATTTTTATGGTTTACAGGGCGCACACACACACACACACACTCACTCACACACGGACACGCATACCCTCCTCTAATTGGAAGACGTCTTCGTCTTCACTAGACCTCGTCGCCTGTCGACTGTAGTCGTCGTCGTCGTCGTCGTCGCCTGTCAATTCATATTTTCCAGCAATTGTCATAAATAACCGCGTGTAAGCAGCGTAATGACAGCAAATCGACATACGACTACACCCCAACCCCGATCCCAATTCCAATCCTCTAGCAATCTATAACTCTGTCTAGGTGCTGGGTACTGGTTACTGGTTGCTGGTTACTGGGTTGGGTCCAACAATTACATGTCATCGAGTGCAAAAAGTGTAAAAGGGAAATAAATAGAGAAGAAACAAATGGAATCAAACACGTTTAGTGTGGATTTGTCATCAGGCTGAACAAAAAAAAATAGATAGAAAAGTAAAAAAAAAGGAGAGCGAGGACGGGGACTAGCAGCATCAGGATCAGAATCAGGAAGGGAGTGCGTTGTGGCAACACAAACTAAATGGAGCATTACAAAACTAAACTAACTGTAAAGGCAACTTGCCACAGATTCCACCCACCCGCATAGACACCACCCCTGCCCTCAAACAGCCAGAACCCAAAAAAAAAAAGAAACGATTGCGACGCGTCGCGTCGCGAGGCGGCACATTGGCGCCATTTATCACCGTTGCCACAGGACATGTGAGTGGGTGAGTGGGTGTACACTGTACAGACGCCAAAACCTGTGCACAGACAATGCCCCCCGCACCCCCTCCGCAGACTTTTTCTAATACTTTTCATGGATCTGCTTTACTCCACAGATACTTTTTCCTATGAAAACTTTTACTTGGCGTCAGTCAGTGGCTGGGAGTCTCCTGTGTCCTGTGTCCCGCGTCCTGCGTGCGGAGTGTGTGTGTATGCGTCTCCTCCTGTAATGACATTTTCTTCTTTGGGGGTTTTCTCCAACTAATTTTACCCCCTTCGTCCATAAAGTTATCATTTTTATTTAAATGTTTAAGTGCCACCCCCCACCCCCCTCTGCAGTCTTTTTCCCCTTTTTCTCCTCCTTCCTCCAGTAAACATTTTCAAACATTTTCTTTTGGCAAACGTTCTGATTATGCTAATGGCCAGATTGTGGAATTATCCGAACCAACATCCGCCCAGAAACAGGATGTACATATATATAGACGTACTTGCTTGGGTGAGTAATGGGTATATATCTGTATCTGAGAATAAAGTTCTCAGTTCATACAACGTTTGGCAAGGGGTTAAATGAATGGAAAGGCAAAAGGTTATGTCATATTTCAGAGGGAGTAACAGGAGCTGCAGAACGACAATTGCAAAGCAATTTGAGGAAAAGTTTATGAAGAAGTTAGCAGTGTTTCCCATTTCACAGATATTTACATATTTTTATGTGAATAACTTTATGGGAATGCTGATGATATTGTATATATAGCAAAGCTACCGCTACATCTACTATAGGGCTACATTCAATGTAATTACCGTGTAATTTAAGGTTCAATTAAACCTCTAAGTTCCCCAAAAAACTTATCTATAATTCTTGTATACTTCTCGAGCACAAATGTAACAACTTATAATGCAAAATGGTGTTTTTACTTTGGTTTAAAGCAACACGATGGCCTTAAAGATCAGGCAGCAGGCAGAAAGGCACGCAGGCAGGCAGGCAGGCGCTTACACGCTCAAGGCCATAAAATCAAGGCAAAATGCAAACAAATGGCATTTATAATTTATGGCACACACTTCATTGAATATTCATAAACTTAAATCTGGCCAAAAAGAACAGAACAGCAGCAGAGAGAACCACATACACAATTCATCTAACTAATTGGGACTATTAAATCTAGCAAGAGAGAGTGAGAGAGAGATACGAGACACGAGAGAATTATGCGAGAGAGACTCCGGCGACAGCGACCACATGCCGGCCAGGCCTCCAAGGAGAGCAACCTCCTCCTCCATTCCCCTCTGAAGAAAGTCCTGTCGACACATTTGGTTACCAAGGAGCTGCATTATGAGAGTGTGTGCCTAGCCATCCAAAGGGAAGTACGATATACATATATAGGTCACCAGCCGACCCACCCACCACCCAACCATTTCGCATCCATGGCAAAAATACATACATACGTTCATACATATGTATGTACATTGTATGAATGCAAAGAAATCGCGGGGGCAAAAACTGCGACAAAACTGGGCTTCCATTGAATTTACTTTTAGCAGCAAATGAGCAAAAAAAAAATATATATGTGTATATCCAAGCAATGGAAATTTCATGCGAGTATTCCCCCCACCCATTCCATTCGTTGGAGTGTCGTCAAGGATATGCTTACGAGTAGATGTATCCTTATTGTTCCGTGTTCAATTAATGTGCAACGAGCGTGAATCACAATGGATTGCCCTGCCCTGCCCAATATCGCCCAATGGAAATCGATGCTTGGAAATCATAGTTAAAGTTCCTTCCCCCCAATTACAATTATTACAGCAACAACTTTTGGATTTATTGGCGGGGGGGCGGGGTTTCTGATTCATTTCTTTATAATTTATATGAGTAATTGTCAGAGAGATACGCAGACCAAGGGTAGAGAGAGGGAGGGACGGAGAGCAAGCCAAGCGGGGGAGAGAGCACTAAAATATATTAAATCTTCCAATCTCGTTCTTCCTCTTCCTTTGAGGGTGCCCCAGCGCCCGGGGGTTCCACTGTATCGCATGATACGCTGTCATCTTCCCTCAAATATGCATATTTCATTGGGCCATTCAGCCGCACAGAGTCTCACAGAGAAGCGGAACATAGCGCTTTCTGTGGGTGAATCGCGACATGTGGCGCTAACTGGGTCGCCCTCGTCATTGCGGCGCAAGTGGCTGTTGAAAGAGGGCAAGAGGGCGGGGGAGTGGCTAGACATGTACAAGGCAGAGAGATACATCAGAAGGTCTGGAAATCTGAAGTGTTTTCTTGTAGGTAAATTCTGCCAAAATAATGTTTGACTTTAAGCAGAATTTCTGAGGTTTTCATGCATTCAAAGTAAGAAATCTCCCAAGCCCAATTTTTCACAAATAATCTTTCCTTTTTTCAAAGGTCAAACTCTTAAATTTTGAGCACAAATTTAAATCCTTTCCGCTTATACATTTCAAGTCTAAACCTTTTCTTTTCAAAACAACAAAACTTCTACACGCAGCATTTCAAATGAATCGCGGTTGTTCGCGTTTCAAAAAATTCAACAAAAATAGGTACAAAATAATAGAAAAAAAAACCAACCGTTCATTGGACACCCAGATCTATATCGGTTTATGGTAAAAGGTTAACATCAGATGGGTGTAGTGGGGTGGGCAGGAGCGAGTGTAGTGTAGGGTTATCGGGAGAAAGAGCGGGAATCGCGCCAATCCAACGGCAAAACAGCTGCAGCGATTCTCACACACAAATCAAATGAAACCCCAAAGTACTCCAGTGGACTCGCAAATACAAACACACACACACACACACAACACTCTCGCAGCGGAAAAAAAGGAAAGATTATTCGCATTTAGATGTGAAATTGAGATATAAATTTTTGAAACGACACTCTCCATGGCTCCCACACCACCCTGCCCCGCTCTCTATGCAGTTAAGGGGGCAGAACAGGTAGAACGGCACAGCCCCTCACCATCCACGCCACTAGCACACCTCATTCATTCAGCTAATTGCTGGCATGCCACCGACTGGGCAGCCGTTGAAATTTAATACCCAAACGTAGTAGCAACCGCATTGAAAATGCGAATTGCAATTTGGACTGAGAGATACCCTACGAATAAGTGATATTCTTCTCAGATTGAAACGTTGTAGATAGATCCCTGCATTTCGAAGGGCTACAGTCACAAAATTTAGCAAATAGATATGCTGGAGAACATACAGACTTGATTGATATTCCACTGCTATTCGTAACATGTCTTATCAGATATTAATATATATTCATACAGACTCGACTCGAGCTCCTCTTCCCTCCTCTATTATCCCCATCATTCCATAAACCAAACACAAACACCAATATGCCCTTGAACTCCATAAACCAAAAAGTTAAAAAAATAAAAACACAAATTCAATGGCAGCAGCAGACCCGTAAGTTTGGTTTTAGATTCGATTTTTGTCATCGCATTTCAAGTCGAAAATTTAATTGTTTGAGCAAAACATTTTTTGTGCGGCTGGAACGGCTGTACGGCTTGGATGGCCAATTTGTAAACAGTCTCTGTTTCTGTTTCAGAGTTAGGTGCGGTGCGATGCCTCCAAAAGACTAAACAAATCGCAGAGAAGAGATGAGGATGAGAACTTATGTATGATGATGATGGTGTCTGGGATAAATGGTCTGTCCGGCTCGTGTGTCTGCAAATTCTGTTTACCGACAGCCTAATTAATTGTTTAAACAATTTCAATGTTTGCAGTCAAGATGGCAACAGATGAGATTCGATTGGATTCGACAATTGTTTACCCAAACGAACAATCGAAGAGCCGATCATTGACAGTTGCCATTAAATTGCAAATGAGTTGGAAATTTCAAAAAACCATTTGGAAACTTATCACGAAACAGTCGCTGCTTGATTGGATTCCGTATAATTTCTGGCGCGTGTGCAACTCAAAATCATCGAAAATTGATAGGAACTCAAGTAATTGATTAGATAATGACCCCAGACTACCAGATACCCCAGATAATGACCTACAACAAGCGAACATTCAATGGGTTTTTGTCTTTCCCTAGAATTTGATTGGCCAAAAAGATATGGAAAAGTAGAACACTTTCTTGGTGGAAGCCCTTTGTAACATCCATCAAATGATAAATTAAGTGACATGTCTGGGCTTATCATATGTTTTATGGGATATACAATACAAATATTTCTTGGGAGAACTTTTTGTAGTCTCTCTACAAACATTTCCCACTTTAAAGCACACATTTCATTCAGTCTAAAATCAATATTTAAACAATTTCTATATGAATAAGCCATTCAGCAAACAAAAACGAACTTCAAACTGTTCAAACTAAATAAAAGAGCAATAGACAGACGGGTGTAGTGTGGAAAAATGTTCGCCCTAGCAACTAGATATAACCCAACCAACCACCCCCCGTGATATCTACAAACCCCTCCTCTGGGGGTATCCAAATATTCCAAAGATACGGAATATGTGGAACATAAAACAGGCAGACGGTCGCATTATCATTGGCAATGATGATGTGATGATATGATATGGAATTGCAAAACTTTTCTTTTACTTTTTGTCTGTGTGTTTCGGTTTCCCTTTTTTTTTTTGAACGCTGGCAAACTTTTATAGTAGAAATAGGAAGAGTTTTCCTGCGACAAAGCCGCCAAACAAGGATTAATCGCAGGACACGTCGGCGCCTGCGTGCCAAACGGAAACGGAAATCAAATGACAACAAAAAAAAAATGATAGTTTCCATGCCGCATTTCGATTGAAGAAGCACCTGAAGAAAGGAGAACCTTTAAGCGGAGAGAATCCAGAGAAATAAAGTTCTGGCTGTCAGGGTGTCTGTCTGTCTGCCTGCCTGTCATTATGTGTCTGCGGTACAAGTGCACTTTATAAGCAGTCCATAAGTGTCGCATTTTGTTGGCGGCGACAAAGGACACCCAAGGAATGAATTGAAAGAAAAGATTGCATAGGGAATTGGTAGACTTTGCAATGCACTTTCTGAAAAAGGCTTCTGTGGGATAATACATACATATATAATAGAATCTATGAAATGTATGGCAGAATGTCCAAGCGAAAATCAGTTGATTTCTTGCTTGCAAAAATGTAGTTCTCATTTAAGAATTTTTTCCTTCATCGTTAGGCAGCTCTTTATTCGATTTTCTTTACTATATCAGCAACTCAAAGTTCTAGTCTGTTGCAGGCGTTGTCCTCTTTTGGTGAGTGTATAAATCGGGTAAGGAATATCCTCAAGTAGAAGCAATCGAACTATAACTGGAAGCTCCACACAAAACTTTTGCAATTGCACTCTGGCCAACGAAATCGGGCCAAATGATGTGCAATTTCTAGATGGTTATGTGTGTGTGTGTGTGTGTTTGCTGCTTAGTGCGGGCGGGTCGAGGACATTGCCCCAAAATGTATGCAATAGAAATAGAATTGAAGCCAAGTTCATAAATGTGTTTGTCGTCTGCTGCCCATGCCCATGCCGGGGCCATGGCCATTCCTTTGCAATGTTTATGAAGCAGTTCTGCTCCCTGTGTGACATTCATTAAGTACAAATAGGAGAGAAAATCCCACCCTCTGTAGCTGTGGTTGGACTGTTGGGTTACTTAGTGTTCCCTGATTGATTATGTGACTGAAGTTTGGGGCAGTCGTAAGGCTTGAGGCTTAAAGAGAGTCGCGCGAACAAATTAAATAATCATTTTTCCATTTCCAATTGCTTTAAGGAGAAACTCCAACAATTTTCCAAAAAAAAAAATAAAACTTTATTTACGATCTCGTGTGTGTATGTGTGTTTGTGTGTCCATTGGCCGCCCCATTAGTTTGCTTCCTTCCTTCCTGCTACACACAAACTCCCCGTTTTGGCCATTAACTGGACATCCATACAATGGACGACGCCCCTCTCCACCTCCCGGCGAACTTTGCAAATGATAAATGTGGGTGAAACATCCAGCAAGTGGTCTTTGAGCGACTATCAATGGGATTTGGAGTTGTCATCGTCTGTCTAAGCCACGCCCTCCCCACCGCCACATGCATTCGCCTTTTGCCCATAAACTTTTGAGAGCGGAAAAAAAGAAGGGAAATTATAATTTTATTATGTTTCGAAAAAGTTGTCAGTAAGATAGAACCCATAAAACATTTGGTCTAATCATATCTCTTACTACAGGGTATAGCAGTGCCATAACATTCCATGGTTCTACTTTTCGTTGCGCCTTTTGTCTTACGTTTTTATCGCCTTTTGGGTTGGTCAATTCCACAAGAGAAGTGCGGCGAGACGTAGCCCCTTCAGTTTGGTTGATTTTATGGCTTATTTCTTATGATTATTGCATATTTATTGCGAAGCAGACTCTGGACTGGACTGGACTACGTTCTGGCTTCTGGCTCTGACGACGGACGGGTGTCGCTTTTTTTATGGGAGCCCCCCCCCCCGCACCATCGGACACATGAGATAATTTCTCAATAAATAATTTGCAATTTTTTTATCCGTCTCAGACACAAGAAACCAGTTTCAATTTGCGATGCCTTGATTGCAGTTAATATATTTATATATATGTATCACACAATTACGACTATAGAAAGCACACAAAAAACGAGGACAAACTTTGATATTTATATGTACATATGTATGTATGTGAAGAACAGAACCGAACAGCCCACGTACATATTAATAAGGTTTATAAATAACTCTATGCATTTAAAAATCAGTCGAATCGACACTAGAATACCCAGTGATCAGGCACAGTTCAGGTACATATTTAGTGCTGAATATACCCCTGTACATTTTCGAGCAGTGGGCATCAAAAGTCATCGTTGGTGGAAACCAGAATGTGTGGCACACTCGTAAAATTCTTCCACTCAAAATTGCGATATTTTTTTTTGTGTTCCGTTTATCCCCCATAAAACTGAAAAGTGCGCAACATTTTCATAGCCCATGGATTGGGGATCAGGGTACGGGGATCGGGATCAGGCCACCAGACATTCGGCGGCAATGCCAGACAGCGATACGAGAAGCCTCCCTCACACCGCCTGCCACTTGCATTCCGTGCTGTGTTCGTGCACAAATCGTAAAATTCTAAGCAGAACATAAATTTTACAATACATATATTGTAGATACATCATGTGACTGCCTGAGTTTAACAACACGGAGAGAGCGGCAAGTGGAGCCCCCGGGGCTGTGCGCTGGTGGTGTTAATTTGTACAACAAATTCCGTCGTGGGGCAGGCTGTAAAATTCCCAATCCCCACCCCACAGCACAACACTAACCTCACACAATGCAAAACCGCGTGCAATATGTACGAGTAAGTACAGCATAATTAATAGCCGCGCCGCAATTACGATCTAGCGATCATATTTCTAGATCTTTTGAAGCAATCGGAAATTAGTGAGTGCATTAATTAAAGAATGCCTGATATATGTACACATAAGCACCAATACTCTAGCTGTATCTCAGGTTACATCTATTATAAAACCAATATATAGAGGAAACAGCCAGTTAAACATGCTGATAGGTTCAGAACTTTCCAAGCACTATTAGAATCGCTTTAAATTTCATGTAATTATTACCACACAAATGCTATAAGATCTCTTTTAAGTGGCAGCGTTGATATAATCACTCATAACACACTGATTGCGAAAACCCTTCCTTATTAATTTACTTATTATTTATTTATTAATTAAGTCATCAATGCCAAGTCTATATAGAAAGAGTGCCAGGGTAACACCCAATACTACACCCCATGTTAGCTCAGGACTTTGCGAACTAATCTTTTCCAGCAAATACTTGGAATGTTCGTTCGGTAATAAATGACATATCACCCCAGGGCTCATACCCCCCAACAACCGGTCATAAAAAATGTTAACTAACATTTTTCCAAAAACAAAAAAAAAAAACAAAAACAAGTGTAACTAATGCACTAAGCAAAAACAAAACGAAAAAAAAAGAAGGCGCGTCTGCTTCCGTGTCGGCAGAGTAACCCGAAAAGGGGGCGTGTTCGCTCGTAGTCGAGTGAGGGAATCCGAGTAGTATTACGCAGTGGTTGCATGCAAATAATGGAAATACTCAAACAAACGAATAGAAATTGAATACACCGAATGGCATCACGAGTGGGCAGCAAAGGCGCTCGGTCGTGAGTGGCAGTTGGTGGGGGAGAGGGAGCGGTAGGGGGAGGGGCCTGGCGCAAGGTTAATGCTTATTTATAAATGAATAATATGTGAATGTTAGACTTCTAATGATCTCGTTCTTGTTCTCATTCTTGTTCTCGTTTTTAGTGATTGAATTTTGATTTCATTTCATTCCAGTATTTGCACGTTTCGGGCAAACAAAAAAATTCAAATGAAAACTAATACTAAAGTATTCAATTTAATTGCAGTTTTATGGCACACAACATTTGTTTACGTTTTTGGTGTATTGTTTTTGCATTTAAATGCACTTTAAGCCCAATGAAATGCGCCGCAAAAAAAACATATGTATAACTCGTACACACCCTGCGTATACTTAATGTTCGGTTAACGAGCGTGAAAATTTGAGTGAAAAACAGTAATCAAGAGAGCGAGAGAGCGCGAAAGAGAGAGAGAGAGAGAGAGAGAGAGTGGCAGTGTGAGAAGGTGCACACTCTCAAGTGTCACACTGATTGCCACCACACGCCAAACAATTTCTAACGTAAATTGTTCACCCTATCCCTTAATGAATGCCCATTGTTTACTCTTTTTTTTGTTGCATATTTATACATATATTTACTTCGTATTTGAAGAGCTTACGTCTTACGACCGACCCCCTGCAAATTTGTACACTGCATTTTGTGCACTGGGCAAGTGAGTGACAGGCCACGGTAAAGGCTGAGTAATGCGCATTTTGCAGGAACATTTCCAACGGCTTCAAGTTGTAGACACACGTGCATTTCTGGCAGCGGTGGAGGGGGTTGCAGGAGTGCTGCCAAGGCCATTGATAAGTCCATTGATAACAGACCAGAATGAGAACCAAGGTTGTGTAAGTGCTAGGTACAGCAAGTATATATAGGGTATCAAAGTTTTACATGGCATGTGGTAAAGCCTATCTGTAAGATTACAATGAAGTTGAAATGGTTAAGGGAAATTTCCACAGAATAGAAAAAGTCTTGCAAATTCAATTGAATTCTTTTGAAGAGAAGCTTCTGGGAACGGAAGGGAATTCGTTCACAACCCCCTTCGGTAGGACTTTGGTATCTTTCCTATTAAATGCTTCTTGATGAACGCTGTGTATGCTTCATTTTTCTTCATCCTTCATTTACAATTTCTTTTCTTTTAATTCTGCTAATGTTTTTCTATAGTTTTTGTTTCATTGAATTCTCCTTTGATGATTTTATCAGATTTTCTCAGATGATATTCTATCTTTTTTCCTTAATTCTGCATCTCTCTTGTGTTTCCCTTAAGCTTCTTCAAATATTTCTCACATATAAGCTTGCCCCTCAATCTTGTTCATACGTTCGTCATCTTATTTACGTTTTCCTCAACCAATTCTTCACTTTTGCCTTACCAATTTTTCATATTATTCCATTCAATATTGCTTCATTTTTTTTGCTCAACATTTTCCCCCTTCGTTTTATATTTGATGAGCAAAAATTGAACATATAAATCTTTCAAACATCCTTCAACACCATCTGATCTTTTAGCCCCCATCCCATCCTACACTTCTCTGCATTCCTCACCTTTCCCACACTTTGCCAAAAAAATCAGGAAATAAATTCCTATATATGTGATGCCACCTAAGAAGGCATCCCATCCATAAATTACACAAATTTCCAAACATAATTACGAAAGAAAAAAAAAAACTAAATAAAAACCATGAAAATGTTGCGGGGCCTCAAGAAGAATATTTATAACACGTTGCGGGTCGCTGCCAATTAAAAGATTCAGAAAAAAAAAAACCACAAAAAAAAAAGAATGAAAAAAAGAAACACAAAAATAAATATGATAAAAGGAGCAGCAGAGGAAAAATAGAAGGAAATACTTGGCACCGGTTCAATGGCCAAAACGCAGCAGAGGAGAAGGTGGCTGGGTGGATGATGATGATGAAGACAGGCCACGAGCCACCATTCCACTATCCAGAAGAAGCCTTCGAAATGCAGTCCGCTACTGACGACGCCGAGTGGAACAAAAAATTTAAAATTCCTCAAATGTCATTTGAGTGTTTCGCTCGTTTCGTTCTTTATGATTACGACGAGTATGATGATGACTATTCGAAGAGGAAGTTCCTTACGCTTCGAAATGCAGAGGAGGCGGGGCGGCGGACACAAAAAGGAAGTAAGTGTCAGGTGGAACAGGCAACGTGTTGCATAAATTAGCCAGAGGGGTCTATAAACATTTATAAAAGGAATGTCCAGAGACTGGCTGGCTGGCTGGCTGGCTAAAACTCTTCCTTTCAATATGCGAAGAAAACTATCTATAAATAGATACTAGAGGATGTATCTGTATGTGAAGAAAATACGAGTACAACTGTATCTGTGTGTTTAGTTCTGTGGAAGTGCTTGCAGCAGATACTATATATATATTCCCATTCTTTGAGAAGTTCTACTAGGAAACTCTGCAACGATTGCAGTTCTGCTTTTCGCAGAAACTCTCTCTCCCTCCCTCCCTTCCCCCATTTAAAACGAAGAATGTTTCTACGACGCGGAAATACTCCTAATATTAGTACGAAATTCTTTATCAATTTTTTTGATTGTTATTTCCCGCCACGCAACCCATAAACTCGTAATCAAAATCAAAAACAAAAACAGAAACCCAATGCGAGGGGACATCTACGGGGGCTACGCCCGGGGCATTGCGACTACTTCCGTGAAGTCCTCGAAGGCAAACAACCGAAACAATTATAAACAATCATCATCGCAGATTAATATAAATAATGAAAATATTAGTTCACAAACCCAAAACAAACCAAAAAAAAAAAAAACCATACGGGAAATAAAAGAGCTCCAAAACAATTCTCTGGAAGCGCGCTGTCTGGGCAGAAAAGATTCGGTTCGGGTATCGGGTTTTCGGGGTCTACGTCTTCGATTTCGTATTTTCAGCGCATTCTTCAATTATTATTATTTTTTGTTTGGTCGGTCGTACGAGTATTTTTATCACTCGCGAGGTGCCAAAAGCAAGAGAAACGAACCCCCTCGTACGGGTAATGAAATATCAGCAAAAATGACTTGGTAAAGAAAACAATCACGTGAATGACGCACTGCAGTAAACGTAGAAATATGAGTAGATCGAATGATTTTTATAAACGGAAGGAACCCATGCAGTGGGGGGTTCAGTAGAAGAAGAGTTGAATAACACCGTGGAAGGCAGAGTAATACGTGATCAATGGGGAGTACAGACTGTTGTATGAATAAAGTATTATTGTGGATACTTCCAATTGAAGTTAATTTGCTCTATAAAATATAATAAAAGAGACTAACAGACTGAGGGGCGTTGCTTGAATGATTTGCAACATACATAGCCCACAGGAAATGATGTGCAGTAAATTTGACTACAATCGAACCTATTCCTTAACGCAACATCAAAAATCCATGCTCTAAAATGCCAAGGAAATATCACATTCAATTCTACCAAAAACAAAAAAAAAATCCCCTCCTTAAAAGTATCTATCAGTCAAAATGTTCGTGATGGACATCCTCTAATTCTTAAATCCACAAACAAAATATACGAAAAGATGGCAGATTGTGCAGCATGTCAATGAACTTATGGCACTTGCTGATAACATTGCAAAAAGTATCTATATTATTAACACACACACACACACACACTCACACATAGATACTTATAGCTATGTAAGGGAAGTGTATCAGTGGAAACACAAAAAAAAAAATTCATGAAAATTAAGATGTACACAGAAATCAAATGCTTTTTTTTTTTTAATTTTTTGTCGAATTATGAAACGGAAACCCGTATAATATTAGGGGGAGGCTTTAGTATAAGATAGTATTCATTTCATGGGCTTACTATTATTACCTATTATTTTTTGGCCTATAAAAATAAGCCCTGCCAGCAAAAACGGGTGCCCTAATTAAAGCTAGAGATTCTACAGCTTCTATAAGCTTCTATTCTCGATCAGTAAGCTGTAAAATATTAGCGAACATGATGGTGAAAATGTAGCGTAAAGAGACAGTAAGAAATGTAAATATGAAATAATTTTGGGATAAAAGAAGACGCATACCAACAAGTGGAAATTGCATAATAATACACGTAAAAGCAGCAAAAAACAAAACAAACAAAAATAATAAAAAAGAAAACAAAGCTACAAAAAATATATAAACCACACAAAGAGTTCACTTCACTCTCTCCTTCTTTTTTCATTCTGTTTCTCCTTCATTTTTTTCTCCATTTTATAGACTTTGGCCATGAACTTGACCGTTTGCGCCCCGCCCTGTGTTTGTTGCCCGAAATGCGAATGAAATTGCTATTTGAAAGCCAAAAGAGCAAGCTATTATGAGAGAGAATAAAATACAATAGTACAAAGCAGAAAGCTCTCAAAAAAAAAGAAGAAACACGAAAAATAAACTGGATATGGAAGATGAGGTACAAAATAAAGCTAAAGACCTGGGAGGGCCGCTTAAGTGAAGTAGATGCTGTAATAAAGTCACCAGAGAAAGTGGAAAGGCAACTTTTAAAGTACCTTCGAATGTAAAGAAACGAAATATTATGATGATGGAAATATTACAGATTACTCCCATTGAGTTCGAGCATATCAGAAAGTTGCAAAAGGGTACAGGATACAGGAACAATTGCAGATGAAAAATGATGTTCACTTTGAAATATATCCCCAAAAAACCCAAAATATTGCAGAAGAAACTCTTCAAGGTGTTTCCAGTTCTTACCTTCCATCCGGCACTGCTATTCGAATCGCCTTTATCCTTGAAGTATGGCACATTCTGGACCATCCACTCGTAGATCTGACTGAGGGTCAAACGCTTGTCGGTGGCGGAGCCAATGGCATGCGTGATGAGATCCGCATAGGAAAGATTTCCCCATGCATTGCGACGCGATGAATTCTTTTTGGCTGCATTTGCATTCTGTATAGCCTGCTGTGAGTCTTTAAGAATGGAAAGAGATAAGTTATACACAAACATATACACAGATACGGTAGATACAGATGCATACCTCCTGCTGCCAATTGCTGATTACTGGCCTTTGTACTGTCCAATTCGTCGGCCTGTTCCACAAAGTTCTCGGGCCGCGGACAGGGCCATGTGTTGGATCTCGCACGTGTCTGGGGCTCAAAGCCCACATCGCCGGGAAGGTCGCCGCCTCCGCCGCCACCCACCACTCCGCCCAGCTGGTCCATGGCCAGGCCATTATCTGTGTGGGACAGCGTTGGCCAGTCCTGCGCGAAGCCGTCCATCATTGGGTGGTACCACTGTTCGGTGTAAAGTTGCAGCTTTGCAGCTTTTCAGGAACTCCCAAAAAAAAACACACACACACACACAGACAACAAAGCTTTCGCTTTAAGATCTGTTTTTGTTCACTGCAAAGAAGAGAAGAAAGAGGAGTGCTTAGATTTAACCTTGAATTCGTGTCTAGTCATTGTGTCAGTCGTTCCTCATGTAATACACGTATCTTAGTGCAAGATCATTCAGTGATCGTTTTATCATTTCATTGGGAAATTACATTCTGATTGTTTCCGTGCGGAAAAACGATTACAAAATGATCTTGAGTCTTGCTATCAAATCGTTAAAGTAAAGTAATTGACGTTTTGGGTTTTGCCTAGATTGAACACATTTTGAAGATTAAAAACAAATGAATAACTGCTCAGACACACGGCGAGAGAGAAAGAGAAAGCAACGAGAGTTGCGGACAAAGAAATCGCTCTTGATTAATCCAAACAATTGATATTTTTGGGAAAATACGACGATTGAGAGAATAGTAAATAATATTCTATTGAGAGCCAAAGAACACACACTTTTAAAGAGAGTCATTTAGAGAGAACGAGAACGAGAGTTAACTATTAAGAGAGCGTCTTATCAGCAAACACACACAAGGCAAACAAGAGAGAGAAGAAACAGCAGGCAACGGCAATGAGCGATACGATGCGTTGATCGTTGATAATGTAGGTTATGATCTTGTTCTCAAAATGCCACACATATTTTCTATGTATGAATTTCAATATATTCAAACACTCGTACACTCTGTTTGATGCTTGAAATGTGGAATGGAAATCAATTAATTTTAATAAAATCTATGAATGCCTTTGAATGACTAAATTTAGCAAAACAGAACGGAGCAGAACAGAGCATAACGGAGCAGAACGGAGCGGAACGGAACGAAGGAGAACGAAGAATAGAAGCGATTTCAACTAGTCTCAAAGTCTGGCGACAACTGACAGTTATCAATGTCCGACCGTATAATTGTTGATAGTATATGTATTTTGGTGGGTAAATAATCAAAATAAAAGTTCAAACATCTCGCTCTATCTCTCTCTCTCTCTCTCTGTATATAGTATGTTTGTATGATCGGAAGAGACAATCTGTTTGTGTATGTATGTGTGTGTGTACTCTCGTAAAAGGTCTATTGACACTGTCTGGAATGGGCGGAAAGACCGGGAGACTGCTGATAAGTTATTGAAGCTTGACGAGCATCGTACGGGAACCTTGATAGGGAATGGGGATTCTGTCTGTTGCAATTTTAACCAAAATAAAGTAATACAAATTAAAAGAAGACTAAAGAAGATTTTGAATTACCAAAAAAAATGTTTTTTAGATTTGCCTGAGCTTTGATCTTTGTACAAAAGAGAGCTTGCACGACAAGGTAGCTGATCTCATTATAAATACCCATAATTATTCCTTGTAAATTATCAAATCAAACCGTTCAAACCTTAGCCTCTTCTAACTGTAGCTCAAGTTGCGCTCTTGAAGCATAAGAGAGAAAAGCTCAATGCAAATAAAGAGCACACACACACGCACTTTTCTCTTCCACTCTCCTCTCTCTCTCTCTCTCTTTATTTTGATAATGTAAACAAATTGAAAAAAGTGTGTGTAAAGGCGCGTAAACTCAATTAAACACACTCACACACACTCAAGGCACTCAATCATATCTCTGTATGCGTATATTCGCATTTTTTATTTCAGTCAACGGCAAGCACATAGATAGAGGGGAAGGGAGAGGTACATGTAGAAGTAGGTACGACTAGAGAGTGATAGAAAGAGAGGAGGCGGACGGCGGATGGCGGGGCCAAAGCATTTTGCCTTGAGAACACGGAAGTTCATTCATTCGGGATTTTTTTTTGTACCTAAAAAACATTTGTGGCGGGGCGGCCTACCTGAACATCGCGTCGCATCAACGAACTATTTTTGTTCTGGGAAATCATCTCTGGCAGTGGCCTGATGCCGCATGCCGCAAACTTTAGACTTTGGCAAAAAACACATAAAACACTCAGAATTATATATGTCCGTTTCTGCATGTATTATCTACATATACATATACATACATATGTACATATGAATATGGGTTTGTGCGCGTATTTAAATAACGCAATTATTTAGATAAGGTCGCACCGTCGCTGTCGTTGTTTTTGTCATTATATAATATCTTTCTGGCGAAAGGTTTATGGCCGCAAATAATTCTGCCCCCAAAAAAAAAAAACTAAGTAGCAAATCGAATTGGAAACAGAAAAATAAGGAAACATTCCGACAACCTGACCTAAGCCAATACTACAACACTACAAACTACAATTAAAACACTACGCGAGTAAAAGTCACAAAAATCAAAGCAGAAATATAATGAGAGGCTGTCAAAAAAGAGACACAGAGAGAGAGAAAGCACAAAAAAACACATCTTAGAACATTAGAAACTATGATCGAATGGCATATACTCTCTACCCAATGTTCCAGACAGAGAGAGAGCACGAAAAACGAATCAACTTTTCGAGCTTTCGGTTCACAAAAACCTTCGGGTAGCACCTTCGGGGGATCGTGACCACAGCTTACCTCTTTCTCTTTATCTTTTAGGTTTTTTTCATGGTATAGCATTTAGGCCCCCAACAAGCTCTTCATGCTTCCCGCATAAATGGATTTGAATATTTTATTTACATCCACAACCACTAGTTGTTTCATGATCTTTGTCATGTTGATACCTGCCATAACTGCTAAGAATTTTTGTTCTATTCCAAGTATCCGTTAAACGAGGTGGGCACAAAAAACACACAAAAATACCCTCGCTTTACTCGGTATCAAATACGTCGTAGAGTGCGTTTTCTCCATCTAAAAATAAACCATTTGGGGGAGTGTAAAATTCTAATTGCTGCCAACTAATTCAAGTATATTAAGATGAGCATTTTCTGTTTGCATTTTTGCCTGGCTGTTAAATATAATCTACGATTCAATTGTATATTCGGCCAAGTGCCAAATTGCGTCGCAAAGACGTTCAACAAATGGGAATGCTAATATATTGAATACCATGCAATAGGAGTTGATAATATTGTAGAACGTCATTATTTGAAACAACTCAAGACCGAATAACAATAACATCAAAACAAATTGTAAGCAAAAATAAGGTTTCTTTCCTCTCAGATGGAAAATAGTGGATTGGGTAGTGGATTTGATTTGCTTTTGGCCTGTGGCCTATGGCCTGATGTGAGTAGATGCGTCACACGGCTTAAAATCCATTGAAGAGAGTGAGAAAGAAAGATTAAAATTAAGAAATGGGGTTTTCAATACATCATTTATTGCATTAGATTAAAGACGCAAGATTCGGCTGACGCATATTTGCGTAGGTGTTTTCCCCCGATGCGATCATAAGAAGATCAATAGCAAATACATCTCGAATGAGCATGTGCGAGATTATGTTAATGGTTGCAAATACATAAGCTTGTAAACAACCGCTGGGCAGACAGACATAACCTACTCCATAAAACCCATATGCTATATGTAATCTTTAAGAGATATTCAGAATCAGATGATTCAGACTAAGTGTTTGTTTTCCATACCCCCCACGTGGGTGTACGTTGGAGAAATTAGCCTTGAAAATAGTCCATACGTAATATGTATTTTCCTCGCGTATATTACAAAATATTCTAAATTTCTATGGTGAAATTTGTACAGAAAATATTGTGAGGAAATGTGCGAGTATTTTGGGGGCAAAGTATTTCAATGTCACGGGCAGCAAAACGTAGCATAATATCATTTGACAAGCGCCCCATTAGGGAAATGACTCGGGCTGTCTCTTTGGGTTTTCACATATCTAGGGAGGTGTGGCAATTGTTTTGGTAAATGGGGCACGCAACAAGTTGAAAATTTCTACAACCAATGTACATTCACGTATCTATCTGTGTATAGGTAGCAGTATATAAGAGAAAAATAGAGAACGAAAGGTAAAAACAGATCTTAAATAATAATAAAAAAAAGAAAAGCCCACAAAAGCAAACCAAATAAAGATGGCAATAAAAAAAAAGATATAATGAAAATAAAAACAGAATCCGAATGAGAATGAGAATGAGTACAAAAAGTATAAAAGAAAACGAAAACGAGAAGAAGAAGAAGAAAAGAATATAAAACGAAACGATTCGAAGCGAAAGAAAAGAAAAACAACAGAGCAACAGAGAACAAAACAAAAATAAACTGAACACTTGTTACGTAATTCCTTTAATAGTTCTCTCTTTTTGCTCTCATCTCTTCTGCTGCTCCCACGAACTTTTCTCGTTTGTTTCGTTTGATTCCACATATGCATATTCTATATGTATTGGTTAAATCCACTTCTCGGGGGTACAGAAATGTTCCGCTATCAGCGCCTACAGTTCTACCAAAAAAAAATCTCTTGACTTTGAGAACATCTGCTCCGGAGACCCGAGAATTGCCCTCTCCGGAGATCAAATGATAAGCCATCAAGTCATAGGAATCAGGGGCGTAGACTACACATTAGGGGTGTAATAATTGGTGGAGGTCATTATAAGCATAATCAATAAAAAGTGGGTCAAACTATTATTTCTAGTTGTAAATAGAAATCAAATTAAACAAGTCAGCCTAAATCTAGACTAATCCACAGACACATTTTAACGGGTTAAACATAAAATAAAATAATAATAAAAAACAAACGAAAGGTCTCTCCCAAAAGGTGAAAATTATCATTTACCATAAAAACAGGTAAACTATATAAAAAATATAATGCCTCCATCAAATGGTGACCCCGACAATGGTAGGACTGAAGCCTGATCCAAAGCTTGAGGTTTATCCAAAGACTAACAACTTATATCCTTTCCTGTATAGTTAATGTCATACGATCAAGGAACGAATCAAAACTTAAGGGCCACACTGGTGACCCCGCCACAATGTCAAACCCTGAGGGCCTTGATTGACCTGACCCACCCATGGACAGCGCCGCCACTGCTGCTGCCGCTGTCACTCTCTGCTTATCATTTTAAGGGGAAACCGAAAGATCACGAACCGGGATCACAAAACTATCTGCCAGATGCGAAGCTCTGCCCCTCAAAACCATGTGATTATTTTCGTATGCATGGAAACTCTTACTCGTATGCCTGTCCCCCGCGGACCCTGCCTCTTGCCCCTCCTCACCTCCCCGCACATAAGACCGGGTTCAGCAATGTGGAAGTAAAAGAGATCTACTCCCCAGCAGCAGCAGCAGCAGCCGTAACTCGTCAAACAGGATTATGTAGCAAAGTAAGTCAACTCTCGAGAGAAGGTCTCCCCAGCCAAAAACTAAAAAAAAAAAAGAAGAAAATAAAGTAAAAAAAAAGAAACCTAAAACAGAGAAAAAAAAAGAGCAAGACTGACAGCTGGTCAATCGGACGGGACAGCATCGGCATCGAAGATACAATACACAGTAACAACTGGTATGGTCTGCACTGATCTGGTCTGGTCTGGCCCTCTGCCTAATGAGCTGACGACGACGACATCAATCCCCAGCCCAAGCCAAAGCCCAAAGCCCAAACCCAAGCACCTCGCGACCCTACAATGTAGGGGGATCATAATGATTAACATTATGATGATGATAATGATGATGATGATGACGATGACGAGGCCACATCGAAGTCACTTGTCCGCTATACTCTACTAGTCTGTGCATGTATGTTGCATCCGTGTGAGTGTGTGTGTGTGTATGTATATATGCGGTTTGTCACCCTCCCTAAAGCCGGAACGACCTTTGGTTTTGAAGTATTTTAATTATATTCCAAGTAAAAGCTAACCTACTGATAAAGAACTTGCTTGAAATTGGAATGCACTCTTACATTCTTTTCGACAAAATAATATTGAAGATATATTAAGAATATTTTAAGAATATTGGTTCTTGAACAGATTGTTTATTCCACTGGATTTTCAATGGATTTCTGTTGCAATCCTTTTCACTCTTTCTTCCTGTACTCCATTCGCAGTGCGTTTCTTATCGAAAGCAGGAGAGAGAGAGAGACAGAACGCGGGAGATAAAAGCAAAGATAAATAGGAATAGGAATAATGCACATCATATTTGTATGCACATTGTAACTGTTGCTATGGTATGCTGCTCTGCTCTCCCTCTCTGTCTCTTTTTGTGGTTTGCGCTTATCTTAAATGTTCGTCCCTCCCTCTCACTCGTTTGCTGCTATCTCTGTGCGAAGCTTTACGGCTTTAACCCCCTCCTTGACATTGCCAAAACCTAAACCTTGGACAACAAATCTCTTCAGGCGACACTTTCCATCTGTATCTGTGTAGAAAGTAGAATTTACTTGTGCTTTTTGCTACGATTTCATTGTTTTGTGCATTCTGCGAAGTGGAAAGGAGGGAATACACGTGTAGAAGGGAAGGAGTGAAATGCTTTCCATAATTTTCTCATTACTTTTCATTCCAGCAGGCAGCACTCTCCTCTCCAGCGACAAGTGCCTGTGCCGCCTGCATTCCCACTGCATTCTGGTTTTTTCTACGCTGTTAATATTTAATAATTTATTAAGTCAATTATCGCGGAAGCTTATTCAAATAAAAGCTTATTGAAAGTGCAGTTAGCTAACAGCCCAGAGTCTCTGGCCCCTTTCTTTGCCTCTCTCTCTCCCTTCTCTCACCGAACACACACACGTGGAGGCTTGGGAGAGAAACACGCGCTAGGAAAGAGAGCAGTTCAAGGGAGAGTGGAGAGCGGGGAGCGGATAGCGGGGAGCACTAGAGTATGCGGCGACACAAAGGCAATGTGCAATAGTTCACAGTCACCGAAGGAGGAATGCAGCGGCAGCAGCAGCAGCGAATGCAAATGTAGGAAGTAGGCAAAAGAGCGCGTGCAATGTTTGTAGAATTCATTTAAATAATTAAAAGAGCAAACGATTCCGAAACCCATCAGTCGATTGACGAATTGATGGGCTTGATGGATGGATGGCTGGATGGATAGAAAACTTGTGATGTGATCATCCTCCTTTCCAGTTAATCATCTTAATTGAGGATGCTTTTGAGGTGCAATCTTCGCATCCTGGTACTTGTAGTTAGTATTTGGATCGATTTGGTGTTTGTTTTTATTGCACTCTTAAGTCTCATCGATTCTTTGAATCATTTCATTGATAAATATTTGTGGACATTCCCATTCTCTCAATCGAAGGTTGATAAAGAAGCTGGAATCTTTTTTTAACAGAATTACAACCAAAAATGTATCTTTCAAATTTTAACTCTTAATTCTTCCTCCTTCTTCTTCAATCTTTCCATCATCTATTCTCACCCATTTCTTCCATCCACTACTTTCTCCCAACTCCCAATTAAAAAATTTTTCAACAAACTTTAGCACATTTTCTAAACTTTATCGGTGCGGCACGTTCCACCGTTGTGGCCTGCAAACACTCCAGATATGATAACACCCACACAGACCCACTGTGGGCCATCAGCTTCTTGGTAGCACCTTGGCACCTCTTACCGCGGCGATAGATAAAAAAAAACCTTGTCATAAAGAACTCTTTTTGACAGCCAAACCGAGTGGCGAATTCAACCCATTTATTAAAATTAAACCTTATCACATTTCAATGTCAATAATATTTTTTTAAAATACAGAAACATGCGAGTACTTACTCGTACTCGTAGCAAACGAATCGAATCGAAAATCGGTAGGAAATCGGGGGAATACAAACAACAAGAGCAAACTATTATGTACAAGCGACACACGACACTCGGGGCTCGGGAGCTCCAAGGGGTTTCAGTGTGCTATCAGTGGATGGTGTGTGGCGCTGAATGTTCTATTTTTAGAGCTATTATCAGCAATGCTCTAATTAAGATCTCCCCACCAATCCCCCCAGGTTCCCCTCTCTCTCAACAATCTCAACAGTCGAATAAAAGCAACACAAAAACCAAACTAATAAAACACCGCACGCTTGCCACAGAATATCAATCGAACGTGACTTTTCTTTTCATCATTCGAATGAAACTCACTTTCTTATTGATCTTGAAAAAGCGAAAGGCTTTACAAAATATGGAGGCATCTAAAAATTACACTGCAATTATACCTTTCCGGGGTTCGTAAAAGCTATGGAATTTTGGCAAAATTATTCCCAATGGATTCCTAAATAACTATAAATATTGTTTGGGTAGCTCTCAAGGGATTGCCCCTCAACGATGGCTGAACAAACAAATACCATAAAGTTATAAGAATCTATCGACACGAAAACGTTTGAAAAACCTTTAATTAATATCAATTTGATTTGATAGATTGTAAGGCCACTTATTAAAATTTAAAAATACTTTTCTTTTAGTTTCGGATCTCTGATCTACATACATATGTGTTTAATCATTCTTATTGATAGAAACTATTATATTCTTTTAGCAGGTATAGTTCTAGTTATAGTTTTAGTTATTTACCCGCCAAAAAAGTGCCAAATGGTTATGGAAATTATTCAGCAAACTGTTGCTCCTTGTTGACTGCGGTATACTTTGTAGATATTAGATGTTATAACTGCCAACGATGTTGATTTATTTATGTTTGTGTTGTATGTTGTTGTTAATTGGCACTGTTTTAATTTGTTTTTTTGCACTTTTAATGGGGGGTTTTTATGGGATATTTCTCGTTATAGTTGATAATGTTGTTTTTGTTTTGAGCAAAACTTGTGCTTTCTTTACGTTTTATATATATGTTATTATCAGATCTCTACAGGTTTTGAATAAGCATAACTTTTTGCTCGGTTTTGGGGTTTTTGTTTATTTTGTTGGGCGGCGGTTTTTGCTTAAGCTGTATTTACAAAAATATTTGAAAAATTATAGTGAAATTCTAGAGAATTAAATGAAAACAACACAAGAGAGCAGCAATAACACAATCAAAAAGCACAACAAAGAGAAAAGCACACACACACGCGCGAAACGATAAGAGAGTGTCTAAAAGAGAAGCACTCTACTCTCTGTGTGGATCACGATCACGTCACGTCATCAATTCATGCCAATTGGACGCACACACACACACACGCACACATACAACCGTTTAATTGGAATTCGTATGAGAATTCAATGAAAACCGAAAATGTTGTTTAAAGTTCAAATGGGTGGGAGAGAATACAACAAATTTTTAATATAAACACGTTTCAGGTTTACTCTAATTTGCGCACACACACATACACACACAGCCCCCAACACCGCCTAAGCGGTGTGCGTGTTGAAATTTTCAAAATTTGTTCCCCAAAAAGCCAAAAAATATAAAAATCGCAATATACCCGCCCGCCATACGTTCATACAAGAAAATACAACAACGTGACTTCTTCGAGACGAAGATCATCCAAGCATCGTGCTACGTATATGTTGTATATACGCTCTCGGATATATATATCTCCTCTCTATCTTTTCTCTTTTGCTTTTATTTCGCTTTACGCTACGCTTTACGGAACGCGTTCTTTTTACGCTTTAGTTTTTTCGAATTTTGTTTTTTTTTTTTTTTTTTTTTGGTGGGGACACTTTTTCTTTCTTTCACATGTTTTTGATTGCACACATTTCTTTCACTTGTTTCTATATTTATTTTTTTTTTTTCAAAACGCGTGATCGATCGTGGTTTTTGTGGGGGACGGGACGGTGGCAAGTTAAGTTTGGGTTAAGTAGTGTTTAGATGAACGACCTCGTGGCTTTTAACCGCGCAAGACTACTTCGTTAACGCTGCTGCTTCTAGTTGGAAAGTTGGATGCCGACTGTGAACACTGATTCGTCGTTTCATTTCAGTCGTTCAATCGTTCATTCGTTTCGTGGCGCAAAAAAGGCGGTCGCTCTGGTGTGTGTGTGTGCGCGTATGTGTGTGTGCTTGTATTACGTCGTTCGTAATACGAAGCAAAGCAACAATCGGAAAAGAGCGAGAGAGCGCAAACAAGCTTTGCTCTCCGTTGCTGGCCATTCAAGTTCCACATGGTGCTCCCCACTTACGTTCCACTCACACACAACACAAAAAACCGCCTTTTATTTTATTTTTTGCCGCTCACTCTTTACTTTTTTTTTTATACAAACTAACACACACACATGCTAACATAAATACATGAGCATATATGTATGTATTTATAGTAGATATCAAGAAATAAAAGACATAGTTTACCTATTTTATACATTTGGAATTTAAATTTGATGCCTTTTACACATTCTTCAACGAAAGGTGATCAGAGAGTGTGGTCTTTCCGAGCGTCGGGCGGGGGGGGTTAGTGGATAGAAGGTGTGAAATGAGGCGGCGCTGTGGGGTGTCTGTGGATTGTGGATGGGTCAGTGATTGGGTGGGTTGCTTCGTTGGGTGGTTTTGCGTTTGGCATTGCTGATAAGAATACGTTAGGCAGCTGTTATCTCACAACTTCTCTTCTTCTTCTCTCTCTCTCTCTCTCTCTCGAGAACACTATCTCTAGTGCTCTCTTGCAGTCATTCTCTTCCTCTCACTCTTGGACACTCACTCTCTCTCTCACTCTCTTGCACATTCCGTTGATTGTCTCGTGATGGAAAATTTCCCGAAATTGCATTCCACTGATAATGCCAGCGCTGCACATTTGTGCAGTTGTCTATATAAGAGGGGAATAAATGTTCATACATACATACATACATACATCTACGTAATGATACGTAATTAATATTTCAAAGATATTTCATAGATTTCAATAATATCAACAACACCGTCCTTACATATTCTGGTTTAAAATTCGATAAAAAAAAATATATGTAATACCCAAGACTCCACTATGAGAATTAATCTGTGTCAAAGTGTGTGTGCGTGCCTTCAAGCTTTTTTTGGGAACAAGTATTTTATTACCATAGCTTTTTTCTACATCCATCTCCTCACCGCCCCTCTCCATATCTACATATATACAGAGTACCAGTTTAAGCATATTCGCCTAGTCCCGGGGCCCCAGACACTTGCTCTTTTTGCCCCATGTGTGAGTGTTTATCGGTGTTTTTTTTTTTTAATGTGCCTGCCACATAAATTCTGCAACATTACACGGCTAATGAAGTCTAGACGGCTGTGGCCGATCCACCACTTTATGGATCGTCTAAAACTTAACCGCGCTGCCCAGTCCCGAGATGAGTCGCCAGACGTGCTTCAGGTGGATTAGAGACGATTAAAAACTGGACTGGCATCCAATGCGAAATTCGAAATAAATATGCGAAGAATTTGTAGAAAATTATGGGAAATTTTTGGGGTATACAGGAAACACAACCCTAAAATTATATATATTTCAACAAACATTATATGGAACTTTGGAACTTTTTAAACTCATACCGTCTGAAAGTTTTTAAAAACCCCAGGAATAAAGATAAAATCAGATACGAGTGTAGTTATCTTTTGCCAGTTTATAAAGGATAAGCTTAAGTAAGTACCACCTTGGTATAGGTAAGTTTCATTGGGCAACCCACAGCACATAACAATAGTATATGTACATAAGTTGGGTTAGAAAGAAAAAAAAGCTCAAGATACCATCGATATTCGAAGTGAATGCCTGTCGAAGCTTATTAGAACCAATCGAACAGTGTCTCAATGAAAAACCCGCCCACTCGTATCGCACCAAACACAAGAAATTCCATTCAGATTACACAAACGTCTCTTAGACATCAACACCCTGGTCCCCCCACCAAAGCCCCTCCAGTACTTGACCATAATTGCTGCCAGAAACATTAAAGAGATGCTTGTCTTTTGGGCACTGACGCTTGGGATACCCCTTTAATGAGGGGAAAAGGGCGTACGTTCCTCCAGCAATAATACTGGTCGAAAGCCAGTTGTTCAAAGAGCCTTAACCTATAATATTGGTCCGATCGGAACTTATTTCTACAATCTAGTAGATATGATCAATCTATACTATTTTCTTTTTCCGTTATCGCGTTTCTTAAATTTCTATGGGGACTATCCTTATGGGATCGGATACTCTACCTTCTGACTGATACATAAACCAATTTAATATACTCCTGGACTCTAAAAATATTGGGTACATAAATATTGTACGGGTGCTTAAAGCGTTTTTATTTTTGCGTTGGCGCGTGGCGAATTGCAGACTGTCGACGCCCGTTGGCGGAACACTCCACTCGCTGGCTCGCTCTCCATCCCCGTCGCAGTCTGCGTCTCGTAATCACTGCCAAAATTGACAAACTGGACACGCTAGGCATTAGCTCAGGTTTCAAATTGGGCGCCAAACATCGCCAAGCCAATGGAGCTTTCAGTCGAAAGAGTGACGTGACGCCAACAGTCAACAGCCAACTCCTCCAGTGACGTACTCTCTCAGACACAGCCATAATAGCATTTCTTTCTCTTATTGCGCCTGCGCGAAGCTTTTAAGCCGCTAGCAAAAAAAATAAAAAAGAAAAAAAAGAGCAATCGACGACGTAGTATTGTAACAATTGACATTAGAAAGATGTTGGGGCCCCCGAACCGATACGATCCGAAACGAGTGGAACCGAAGCACAGCACAACAGAGTAGATTGGCCTTCAAAAAATTATAATTTCTGTTTTAATGTCTCGACTCGACAGTGTGTTGGTATGCGGCATATGGGGGGTGGGGTTTCGGGGTCTTGCTGGTGCTAAGTATTGCTGGTGGTCTGATGTTTGTGGCTCCAGTTGGCCCTCTTCGCCTCGCCCCGCCACGACCCACCCGATGTTTGTTTATAGGTTCCGACTGTAAGTGTGTGTTGTGTATCTTTTATGGAAATTTGAATATTGTTAGTAACAATTTGTTAGCTCAACAATTTATAGAGAGCATTGTGTGCGGTTTTTGAATTGAGAACACACTTTTATTTGGTAGATAACTGATAGCGAAATGGGCGGGTCGGTTAAGCGATGAACAGTGAAATATTTTTAGGTGAAGAGCTGCTTAAAAGGTAATTGTATGAAAGCTATTAAATTTTGCTTGGCATTTAGATCTTAAACATCCTAAGAGTTCATCAAATCGACCTCCAATGAAATCCCCATAAAGTAAAAGTAAACTAAAATCTTTGGAATTTTACTATATTCACTTTCATTTTTTTTCTCTTCTTAACATTCCAATAATTTTCATGGATTATAGTGAGAATAATTCGCCATAATCCACTTGATCAACTGTATCTGAAACGGTATTTTTCAGTGCTATTGCTTTGTGGAAGGAACACAAGTTTTTGTGACGTTGCAGGCCAGATGATGTCGAATGTTGATGAGCTCCAATCAGGAATATTAAAAAAAATAAAAAAATTCATATGTATATACATATGTACGTAAATATATGTACATATGTATGTTTGGATTTATATACAGATGTACATATGTATGTAAGTGTATGGGTGTATATTTATATATTTGTCAAAAGCGAGCCCCCCTGATGTGGCTCCACATGGAATGCCTCAGACCAAAGGCGTAGTCAGGAAGTCTCTTTATGGGGGCTTACAAAAAGAAGGCGAACGGGAATATGAATCAATCATAGACAGATGTAAAACATAGAATAGAAGGGAAGGAAAGCATGGAAAGGTGATTGAAGGCTTTCATGGATTACTCCCCACTATTATTATTATTATTATGCATATCATATTTTAGTATCACATATATAGCCATATATAGCCAGTATGAATATTAGTCATGTATATCTCGTTCTCTCTTTCTGTTTCCCAGTGTAGCGTATAAAGATGAACCCTGGAACTCCAATCAAAGCTAGATCGATCCCCCCTTGGGATACGCCCCTGTCTATGGCACACACACGCACACATATACACAGATCTCAACACATGGGATGGAATGGCTTTGGGGCGCGGAACGGCACTCACATCATAGTAGTACTCTTGCATTGGAGGCTATTTCCAATAACTGTACCGGTAGCGTGTGGCATTTAAAATGCAAAAAAAAAAAAGAAGAAAAAAATATCGGGTAAGCGTTATCTCTAATTTATTGAGATTAAGGCAAACTGATTAATTTAACGACGTAATTGATGCAGCCGCAAAAGCGCACGATTCGACCCAAACACACAGAACTGACGCAACACACACAGATACACACGGATGCACAGATGGTGTTGTACCTGCCCACGGCCCACGGCCCTCAATCTCCTCCAGAGATTGGAACGGAGAATATTCCTGATAGAAGTGCGACTTAGATTGGCCGCTCCAGTGACGGGGGGAAACAGTGTTGTTGGAAAGTGACTGGACTGTCGAGTGACGACTGTCGATCGGTTAGGTTAGGGGCGGGTTCTGAGCGGTTCGTTTCGGATCGGGCCCGTTTAATATGCAAATATGTTGGGCCAGCGAGAGTGGCGCATATGTAAATTTGATGAAGCGTTTCCTGAAGTCGAAACGATCCCAAGATATTCACAAGATACAAGAGCGCGATCCACACACCACACGACGAACAGCGCCCACACCACACCGCTTAGCATCCACATAGCGCGCCATAGAGCCGACCACGTGGTCGGTTCTCGCCTCTCAAGTTCAGACGAAGCACATAGACAAAGCGCAGAGCGCAATAAATAGGCAAAAACGCGAAAGAGAAACGGCAAAGCAAAACGGAAAGAGCAAAGCGTAAAAATATACCATAAAAGAGAGCAAGCAACTAGTACGAGTGTATACGAGAGCCATACACTGAGCGAAAAGATGGTGACAATAGACAGGTTCCGCTCCTCTTGTTCACCGTTCACCGATTCGATCAAATATTCACTCCGATATGTATCACATTTTTCAATGGGAATTTTGGAAAAAATCTCTGTCAGTGTAGCAATGCCCTGAGAAATAATTGAGGAAAACCACATGGTACGCGAAAATATTTCAAAGCGCCGCAAACCAGTTGCGCCGGCGGCAGAGACGGCGAAAGCAGAGCAAACACGATGAAAAAGCGGAAACAAATACCAAAAGAAAAGTGGCAAAATAGCATACAAAATCAATGATCGGAATGGATGATCGACTGGTGTCTAAATTTTGATTCAGATATTCATTTTCTGCATCTGCATTGCTAACATTTTCGCTGTGTTCCAAGCTCCAAGGAAGGGTATTAAGAGAGCGCGGTTTATGTAAACAAAACGAAGATTGTCGGAGGTGTACAGGGAGACGAAAATTCCAAAAGCCCCCAAACCGAAACAAGAACAAATTTGCGTCAAGCCAAAGGTAGAAATACAGAAAGCAGAAACAGAATTAAAAACCTAACCTTACCTAATGTGGGCTATGAAGTGGCACGCAGCACACTCACATACACATGCTCTCTCTTTGCTGACACACCACACTCCCCCTCCATCAGCACACAACAAACCAAATACAACCATTCACTAATACTCAGGCAGTAGCGTACGCGAAAACGTGGTACGCCAACAGCGACGTCAGCGTCGGCCTATTGCGTCGTTCACAAATTCTTATAGTAAAAAAGTTTGAGAATTGTGTTGGGAAAAGGGGTGGGGGACCGAAAGAACAGACGAGATAAAAGGGTAACGGAGTGGGGAGTGGGGATAAAAGAGAAAACTTTTTAGATATCGTTTTGGCAGGTAAAAAGTTTCTGGTTTGTGGGAGAATTCTTAGCCGCAGCTCAGAAATTAGATACGCTATGAAAAACGATACACAAAAGTTGAAACGGGCTGAAACGTTGCAGCGTGACATCTAGAATTTAAACTCTCTAGAATCTATACTTAAATCAGAAAAATCAACGTTCTAATTTCTATGCAAAGGACCTTCCTCTCCCCACTGATCTTGCAATCAACTCGCACTCCTGCCGCCACAAACAATACCATCCAAAATACTCTCTTCCTTGGCCACTTGTTGGATTCTACTTCAGGCTGTACTTACATTCCACAAAACGTTCTCTCTCTCTCACACACCCGCAGACACACACACACGGAACTTGCTCTCTTCGCGAACAAACTTTGTCTCGTCGGATGATGTCCTTCGTGAACGTCGATTTCTTACGACAAACTTTTCGCAGCCTTCGGTTCGATTGCTTGACTCTTCACCCAACCCAGCCCCCCCCTCCCCCACAGTACCGTTCAAACACAGGCTGGCTCGCTCGCACCAGAGCGGGATGGCACTTGTGGAAGGACTCGCCTACAGGCAGGTAACGGTAACACGCACCGGAATGCCCGGGTCCTTTTCTTGTGACACACTTTTGTGGCCGTGCATTCGTGAGCCGTTCCACCTGTGGTACAGTTTAACGCCTTGGTTAATGTCCCCGCTCCCGCTCCAAGTGGGTGTGGCCGGGTCTGCAGCCAGGAGTCTGCGCAAGAGGTCCTCGCCTGCAATAGGTTGGTCCTCAGCTAGTTGCCCGTTTAATTGCCGACTGGCTGCGGGTCCTTGACGAGCCTCCTGGTTGGATGGGAGCAGCCTAGGGAGCGAAGCGTCTCGCACTGTTGTGTGCTACCCATCCTGCTGCAGGACTCTACCGACGGTTCCTATTGTTCCATCGTTGTCCGTCGGCTATTCGGTTGCTCCTTTGGTTTGTTTGCCGTCGGGCTTTGTTTGGTGGTTGTTAGGACGGACTCTCTCCCACGTCCTTGGATGTATCCTATTATGTGGCAGGAGACAGAGATAGAGAGATAGCGAGGGAGAGAGGGATACGGGAGAGGGGGTGTGTAAGTGGGTGACAAATGGTAATGGTCCATTACCATATTGTACGCATACATTACACGTGTATCTCATAAAAAGGTGCTTACATATTCACTATTCACATCCATGGGTACACACATTTATCCGTACATATGCTGGATCGGGGTCACCATAGTCCTTGGCGGAATACGAATACCTACTCTTCCTTCAGCGTTTCGTCTTTAATTACTTCTGTTATTCAATGGAGACGCACAATGATACCCTCCCAATGATGTAAGGATACGGTTTTGGGCGCTGCCATATCAACAAGTTGACTGCCTGCCTGCCCCTGCCCCTGCCCCCTACCCGTTACCATTCTACTGGTCATCCTTATCCTTTATCATGGTCCAGTTCATGCATCCATTAGGAAAATTATGCTCACGAATACTCGCACTCGTACTCGTCCTCGTACTTGTGTGTGTGTGTGTGTGTGAACAGTTTCCCCCAACATTTGACCCATTTAAGTCATTATAAAACCTCTTAATTAAACACTTTGTTCTGCGGTCTCTATGTCTCTATGCCAGAGATTCCTTTTTGCTTTTTGGGGGTGGGTTTCAGTCTCGGCGGTGGGTGTGGGTATCATATTTAGTTTAGTTTTATTTGCTTTGTGTTATTTATGGAACATCTGGGAGGAGGCTTGTCGTATTCCAAGGAACTCTTAGAATGGAAGAGAACATGCGTAAAGTTGATTAGATATTGCTTATTGAAATCAAAGTTATTTTGCATTTGAATTTAGAAAAAAGCTTAAACAATCAATGCGATTCTTTGAAAGCAATCATCAGAGATATCATCTTGCTTGTCACGGGAGCCTAAAAGACTTCTAAGGCGACTCTGGGTGCTTAGAATCCTTAAGTCTTATAGATTCTGCTTAGGCATATTCAGTTTAAGGGACAGAATGGTTTCCAGCAACCCCATAAATACTTGAAACAATGTCTTAAGGTTCTGCGACTACAAAAAAGTAATAAAAATTACAAATTAGGGAAAAGATTCTTATACTCGTAGATACATATGTATCCTTAATACTCTTTGCCATTCAACAATAAGCAGCTTCGCGTTGCGACTAAGTAGGTCAAAGGGCAGGCAAACGACGAAGCGAAGAAGGAGGCTGGTTGGTTGGTTGAACGCGAAGTGGGTGTACAATGGAGGCCCAGCCTCTTACGTATAAGTATACGCGTATATAAATATGATACGAGTGTATTTCTGGTTGCTTATCGTTGTTATCAATGTGATTTCTTATCACTTGTACAGGTCGAACAGTTTGGCCTGCCTATGATGTCTTTTATTTGTGGATATATTTGAGCTTGGTGGAAGCTATGTTTAACAATCATGGTGTTACTCGGAACGACTAGATAGTGTGAGCTATGGACGGACAGATGATAACTCATTTGTGCTTGAAAAAGAGATTGACTTCTCTTCAAAAATATTTCCATGGGATGATCATTACACGAAGTTTCTACGTATCCACATCTTTCCTATAGTTTATCAACTTGTTCTACATTTGAGGCTTCACTGTGCAAACAGTTTTTTTTGCACTTTTGATGGCTACATTGAACCTCTCTCTGCTCGAAGTTTTGCTATGAATTTTGCTGCCGTTGGAAAATTCTTTGTTTCGCTCATTTGCATGATTATCACTGACTGATAGACTGTACTTATACATATGTACATATGTATGTATAGGTACATACATATGTATAGTGAGTGGGATCAATGATAGCCACTGCCGGGGGGGTGTGGCAGTTTTTGTTGCAAGCGGCACAAGCTTTTGTGTGCACTTGTGTCGTCGGCCTTGCTGATTGCAGTTCCACTTCCACAGCATACGAGTATTTGTATGGGTTTTCCTTCTCATTTGCTTGTTGCTGGGCAATATGAAAATAGCAATTGCAAAATGCAATTTCTACTCCCATAAGCATGCGGAAATATCAAGTTGGGTTTCCAAGTCTGGGGTTTCGAGCCTCAGCTCATCTCCTTTGTTCCAATTATAGATGCAAGTTGACTTCATAAGACTGTATCTCTCGAGTGTATTTTATATACATATGTGCATGTATATGTACGTATTTATATGTGCCGGTTTGTGTCTGGCGCTTGGCTGATATAAGGCCGAGGGACTCGCCACCGTCTGGCGGAATTTCTGAATTGAATGATTCTGATTTGTGCTGCTGCTGCTGCTCCGGAGGTACGGGAGTAGTGGGCAGCCCAAGCAGCTGATTGCAAGTTCTTGGAGAGCAAAATTCATTTCATGAATGAAGTTGAATGCACTGGCAACAAGTTGAGGCGATATCCAACAGACGACGAGGCATTCTGAAATTCCTTTAATATCGGAGTAAGCGATATGCAAGTATAAGTGCATATGAGGGGGAATACGAGAGAGAAGTTCCTTGAGATAATATTCTGGGTTATACATTAAAGGAACGAAGGAAATATTTTCCCCGTCAGCGTGCATTATACTAAACCTGTCGAAAATATTTATTGATTTCTTTACCCAATTCTGTTGGAAAGATTTAACTTAGAAAATGGAGGTACTAGTTGTGTAAACATAAGTTAGGGAATTGTGTAAAAAGAATTGAAGGAAAATTTTTTTGAGTTACCAAACATACACATATTCCATCCCCCCATTTCTTCATGTTTACTTTAATGATCATTATTAAAGCATACCTTCCGCTTCTTTGGAGCCGCTAGAACCCTTTGTAATATGCTAATCTTCTTAGTTTTTTTTCTGGGTTCCACATCGCCCCATGTAAGATGTTAGGCATTAAGGAAGACATTTATATTGATTAGTTGATTCATAAATTGAAACTATTCATTCCATAATCATAAATTATGCAGCTTTTTTCTGTATAATCAAGCGATTAAAATGTAAAACATTTGCATATCAAATGATGATGATACCCAGAACTGCGGCGGTCAAAGAGCGGGGGCGTTGATATGGGAGAGGGATCGGGGGAATGCGATTGCCCTTTTGCCAAGATTTTTCCAACACAGCTGTCGATGGCTCCAGCAGTGGCTCCAGCGACCATAAAGCAATGGAAAAATTGCCAAGGCAACCAATAGCCACTAAAAGGCTTAGATAATCCATTAGTGCCCAAAGGCCAGGCCAAAAGGTATAAAAAGGGCAACACAAATCAGATGGCTTCGGGGCTCAACGAAAATGGGATGCTCTTTGCCAGGAATAGTTCTGGGTTCTGAAATTCGATTAAAGGCGTGAAAATGGATGATGAATGTGTTCTGAACGGATTAATGATCTAATGGTGTTTGAATGTTGATCATTGAATACAGCTTATGATAAAAGAATGCGGAATAAAATAATATATTCAGAGATCCTTAGGCGAGACATAAAAACTATGATTATTCTCCATTACAAAATCAATATTGATGGGGAATATTGGAATAAATAAAATTAAGGCAAAGAAAGCAGTAATCAATGGAAACTACAGATGAATATTTTGATCAATTCAAAACCTTTTCTACAGTGATTTACTAAAATTCTTTGCAGAAGTCTCGTGGTAGATCATCACTGTTCTTTCTGTCAGCAAACTTCAGGATGAACCCATCCCATCCTCATCCAAGAAGAGTATTCCAAAGAGGAGACACAAACGTGTCTACATTGCCAGGACGACGACGATGACGATGGCGACGACGAGAATGTGGAGTAAACCCCCCACCCAGCCCAATCCCACCTCAATCCCACCCACCCGCTATATCCTGTGCGTGCGGGTGCGTCTGTCTGAGTGTAGTAAGTGTATCTGTGTGTGTATGGGAAGCTATGGTCGACACAGCAATTTGTACAAGTCAAACCCGTTGGCGCCAAAAGTCTACGGTGCTGCCAATGGCAAAAGGAAAAACCCGAAAACGAAAGATGAAAATCGGCTTAAAAAAGGCGCCCAACCAAGCATTGGGCCAAAGAGTGCCAAAGGTGCTGTATAGAGCAGCCTCCCTACCCCCTACCCCCGTCTCTATGCCCCTGGAGAGGATAATTTATAACCCGACAAACTTTGCGTACAAAAGTTTTCCTCTCTCTCGCTGTTTTTTTTTTTTGCTGTTGTGCTGCGTTGCGATGAAAAGTTTTCCACGTTGCGCGGCGTTGGCGATTTTTAATTCTTGCGCTAAATTGTTTAAAAATGTTCGAGAAGAATTCTGCTTCTGCAAAGCACGGAACTTTGACACCACGGCCCCCGCAACCACCCTCCTCTCCCAGAGACCCTTGCTGGCCACCCACTATTGGCAAAGGGATAACTAACAAAAAAAAGTTTGTGGCATGTTGACCACTTTGTCGTCGGCCTTTGGCTAGTTTTTTCTCGATACCCTGTATGCGCAGGGTGTCGTGTGCGAATGAGTTGGTTTTGCGTGGATTTTTGTAACGGACAGTGCAGAATTTATATTTATATTTATGCTCTGTCTATCGGTTTGAAATTACATCTAGAATTCGGATGCTTTAAGCTCTGCTGAAGCCGATCTTGTCTTGTAAATTTCTACAAATAAATTGCGTGATGTTTTTTAATTTTAGTAAATAATTTTTTTAATTATACAGTTATTATTATTATTTATTTATTTAATATTTTTAATATTTAACCTGTGAGGGATTAAAAATTTAAAAAATATCTTGTTCTCATTCGATGATTTTATCTAACTTCCAATATAAATCCTGTTCCAATACCTGTTGTCCTAAGGCTCTAATTAAAAAAAAATTAACCCAATTAAGAGGTATCCCTTAGTCATGACCATCTCCAGTGAGCCGTTCCACTCGCTTGATTCCTCACTTTGTTGAAATTTCCGCTTCAGTGTCGATGCAATTTGTATTAGAAAACTTTGCTAGAACCGAAAGAGATGGCAACTAAATGAAAGAGGGAGAGGCAGAGGAAGAGGGAGAGGCAGAGAGAGGTTCAAAAGAATTTTCAGAGTGCACAAAGTATCTGAAGGCAATAAATTCTTCGTAACGAACATTTTTACCAACTCTGATTTATGCTCAATTAGCAGCCGGGCCCTCCCCTTGGCAGCACCCATGGAAGCTACTGCAATTGCAGATGCAGATTCACAGATACAGATACAGATACGTATCAATAAACCTGACAACGCCTTCACACAACATTCATCAAAACTCTTTTGGCGCTTTTGCTGGCTCGACTTTTATGGTATCCCCCCCATACCCAAACCCATACCCATCCCATGGCCTCTGGTTCTGGTTCCTGCGGTCGTAAAACCATTTAAGTCCCTGCCGCCGACGCCTTGGTAGATTTTATGCACGGTTAACCCGATATCTGCGGGTGGGAGGGAGTTGGGGTTTGTGATCGTAAAACTATACACGCGCCTTCCCCTACCCTCCAAAGCCGTCATAAAGGCGTCAAAGTCAATTTCTTTTATCCTTCCTTTTGGACCCTTTCATATGCTCTTCGCCTCTTCACGCAATTTTTTTTATGACTTAATACGATTTAACAAAGTTTCCGTGGGGGCAGGAGGACGCTGAACAATACATACAACGTACACTTCTTATGGGGGAAAGATAACTTTTAGAGTTTGCCGCTCGTAAAAATTAATTTAAATTGATTTCTCTGATGAGTCCGAAGCGTGGCCTGGGGCCGTAATCAGAGCCTGGCTTTGGCCGTGGTTCAAGGAACTGCTTAGAATCCTCCATAAATGCGGTGTCGTGTCAAGCGATTAGCAATGTGATAATCTTGCCATTCAAAATCTTAGAGGCCATGCATGATATAGCGCTTGATTGGGTAGAAGGGATCTGATTGGAAAATCAAAACCTTTCAGGGCTAAGCTTTGGAGAGATCTTTGGTGAGAGAACTTCGCCTTTGGAGAGGAACTCCCTGATTGTTCCCAGGGCGCAATGTTCCATGTTCGATTGGAATCAAGGGTTCAAAGATGATATCTGGGGGTCACAATACAGCAAAAAAAAACCATCTAAGCAGCTTTAAGCATAATTCTTAATCAGCTTGATTTATGAATTCTATTTAGTAGAAAAGTTCTTAAACACGTTTAGAAACCTCTTTTACCATCTGCCACGGGCAAAAACAACTTCTTTGTATACGTGCCACATGCCACGTTAAGATTCGCTCAATTATTTCGCTCAATTGCCATCACTAATTGCATTCTGCGAGAGATAGAGAGATGAAGATGCCTTCCATGCTTTATATGCTGGCGATCTCTTATGGCCATAGTTGGCACCTAATTTATTCATTATCTAACCATAAATTATATAAGATCTAGGCAAACGCAGCTGTTGGCTGGAAGGCTGGCTGCAAACCAGTTATCATCATCAACCGAACAATGGCCAGAGCTTTGTCCCAGTTCTAAGTTTAGATAAGAAAATTTCCGCTCATAACTCTCATTCGCACAAAGGCACACAGAGAACAGACATCAAACAGCGCGAAGAGCGATGAGATGGAAGAAAGTATAAGCTGGTAGAAGTATAAGTAAAGAAGTTGTGGCGTAGAGAAGAACCACCAAAAGATTCAAAGAGAGAAAGTGACGAGGTGGCCGAGAGGTTAAGGCGTTGGACTGCTAATCCAATGTGCTCTGCACGCGTGGGTTCGAATCCCATCCTCGTCGATAATCGTTTTTTATTGCATTCCAAACTATTTTTCTTTTTTTTTTTTAATAGCCTAGAGATATCTTAAGGTATTCTTGCACTATAGCTAAATATTTTAAATAAAAATTGAACAAAAAAATATTTAAATTTGACTCATTTTGGGGCATTTCTTTTACCATGTAATTTTCTTTGTAATTGTAGAAGCTTTATAGCTTTTTATGTTGATTATGTCTAAGCCTTAAACATTTTTTCAAATAGATTTAAATTCTTGGCTTGAAGATTTAATATTTTTTTCCGTATAAATATTGATTTTAATCGAAAAGCTGCTGGTTTAATAACTCAGAAATTATTCAATAAATCATTACCTAAAGCTAGACTTTGATCAATAATATTCGTATACTGAAACTTTAAGATTGTTTGAACTTTAAGAAATTTCTACAATGTTTTGGTAGATTAATTTTAATTAATCGATCTTTAATCCTTGTAGTTTGAGAGGTTTCAAGAAATTCGTATATATGTATATGAAGAATAATCTGTGCTATTATCAGTTTGGGTTCCCAAATGTCAAAGAAATTTCCCTTGAATTGATAATTTCAAAATCGATCATTTTTTACTGATTTGTTTCTTATATTTTTCCTTACATATTCCCTTTAAATCTTAAATTTGCTCACCTGCACTTTTGGCAGCCTTTGTCTCTAGACAACGTTTTCCTCTTTTTTTTCAATTTCTTGGCTGGAGTCATATATCAATATATATATTTTGGCTGCCTGATGTGCGGCTAGGCATCGATATGAGTATGAATACGAGTCATACCCAGTCATCCAGCTTAACCCAATTGGCCATAAAGCCAAGAGGCAAGTGGCAAAAGCCAGAGAGCCGCCTGCCACAAAAATTCAGAGGCAGCCACACTTTGCCTTGATGAAAGTGGCGCGCGGCTAAAGGAATGGCAGCCAAATGTTTCCACAATTGCTGTCCTCTCTCCTCCAACTCCTCCTCCAGTCCACACTTGTGGCCAAAAATCACAAAAAATCCAGAGTGCGGAAGAGCGAGAGATGGATGGAAAGCCAAGGCAAATGAATTGGATTGAATTGGAATTGTAGGCGATAAAAATAAATCTTTGCAAGTGCGCAACGCGGCGCCGTCAACAGCTGACGTGCTGCAGGATGACAAAAGGAGGGGGGTGCAAGGGCGGGTTGACAGTGGAGGATATTTGGGTTGCGGGTGGTGGGGGGATTTTGGTAATGATGAAATTGAAAAGCTCCATCTATGTGCAATGGAACAAGCAGAGCTCTCTCCAACCATTGCCATAAGTCATACGATGAGCATTTTGCTTTGGAAATTTTTGCATTGCTAGGGTTATGATATTGTTAGCTTAGAATAAGGGTAGAAAAAAAGAAAATCCCCCCCATGTAGCTGTATCCTATTCTATACACGCCACTGAGCCTGGCTGGGACACACATCAACTCTGTTCGAGTCACTTCAATATGCAAATGCTGCTCAATCGAGCTTGTCTCTCATTTTTATGCCCCAACCAGCAGCAGCAGCAACACTACACACTACACAGCTCCCCAACCACTGCCAGCCAGTGCTACTTTAAAGCCTTACTGGACAGGACCTCATCAAACATTTCGGCAAAATATTCCTCAACTTTCCCATAGTCGTCATCAAATTTGATGCGTTTTCTATCGCTGGCCATTTCTGCAGCAGCAGCAGCCGCAGCAGCAGCAGCAGCAGCGCGGGGGGTTCATAAAACGACACACAAACTTTACGATATGAACAAAAATTTGTCATTGGGAAAGATGTGCCATAAATGATTTCGTTCTGCTGTCCGCCAAAGTGTCGCATTGACGATGATGATTCCTCTACATCTGATGATGATGATGTTGATGATTGTACATATTGAAATATTTTGTGTATTGGATTATGCTTAGTGTGGATTGTTTATGGTCATGCATTGGGTTGGAAATCGTTTAACTTTTGTAGGCTGTCATATGTTTAGATGATAGATCATTTGATTGAATTTAAATTAAAGAATTTTTACTGCTAAGAGCTCTTATAATTTATCGCATTCCTTTCAAATGCGATAGTCATAATATCTTTCTGATATGTCACTTTAGAGCACTTTATATCCAGCAAATTTCATAACATATATTTTCATGTTTGCAGCAACTTTATTTCCATCTATTTTTTGATTTCCCTGCTGATAATTTAAAAATCTTCTTCGAACCAAATTTAAGTCCGATTTTATTTCCATTTGTATTTCAAAAAATTTTCATGCACTTTTTCAACTTTAATTCACATTGAAACTTCACCTGATGCCTGCCTCTACCTGCCTCAAGGTCGATTCAACCAAAAAAATAAAAACCTCCAAAATTTAAGGCCATGGCAGACATGGTCTTACATGGGCTTTCACCCACGCAATGCACAAAAGAGCGAGTTTCAGGCGAGGGTAGGGGGTTTCACTGGGTCTCAGGACAACCCATCGAGAGGGTCGGAGTCCGAGAGCTGATTGAATAATCGCACCACTGCGCCCTGCCGCTGCGCTCCGCTCCGTCTCATGTGGGGAGGACAGTGGAACAAATCGTGTCTAATAGACTGATTAATATACAAGATTTCCAGTTTGGCTCAAGTCAGGTCGAGCAGAGAGAGCCTGATGCCCTGCCCTTCCCTGCCTTGCCCCTGCTATGCCCCCCTCTTGGCCACATGTAACACGATTCGTGTGGATTAACTCTGCTTCAAATTGATTGATTGTTAAAATGATGTATAGACATTTGATGGTTTTTTTTTCCACTGCTCGTTTTTGCCTTCTCGCCTTTGGCTCTCTTCCCATTCCCCACACCCCCACCCCACCTCTCTGTATAGCACCTTCCACATCCAATATTTCGACCGTCTGGCAGGTCTCACTTCTAATTAGTAACTCGTAACACTCTCAGGCGAAAAATTAATATTTGAAGATTATTTTCTCTTGGTTTTTTTTTTTTTCGTATTTTAGCAAACTTTTTTTTGTTTTGGCTAAATATGGTGAGCATATCAAATTGATTGAACGGAACGAAAGAACAAGTTTCTAGAGGAGATGGGGATGAGTACGGGGGATAGAACCATTATAATGAAACAACCCTTTGGTTTAATGGGAAAAAGTAGCAGAGTATTCATAGAAATTATAATAATGTGATATATTAGTCGGATGTCCGGTTGTGTTCATTGATTTACACACTCCCAAAGATACCCTAGAATTGGTCTTGCTATGGGGTATATTAAATGAAGGAGGCTGTGGGAAACGTGACTCTGATAGATGCAGAGAGAGAGACAGAGCGTGAGAGATAGCATGTGAAAATAATAGCGAAAATGACTGAATAAATGAATGAATTTATATTAATATGAATATTCTGAATTTATATTAATATGAATATTCTCTGTAGATTCTTATAGTAAATATCCAATTTTTATTGCATAATAATTGCTAATGCAGCTCGTGCTCTGTTCCGAAAGAGAGGTATCCAGCTTGTCGATACCGTTTCTCTCAAAAGCCGCCTCCACCAGACAAAGGAAAAAGGTTCCGCTGAAAAGTATTGCACTGCTATTTATATTTTATTATCCTTAGCACACATCCCCACACTTTCCCAAAGATATATGGGATGTACATTTAGTTCCATCTCTGCCTCAACCTCACCCCTCGCTCTGACTCTGTTCCTCTCTTTCCCACTTGGTACACCTTAAGTGCGCTGTGTGGCATCCGTAGTTTGGTTATAAAAAAGAAATATTACACATTATGCCAAATTGGCGGAGACTGTCAGGCGACAATAATAACGTTTAAACTTAAATGCATGGCACAATGGCAGACAGTTTTAGTGTTTGCCGGTCTTATAAAGTCCACCAAAAATACTACGCACTGTAGCCACCCACCCACCACCCCCTGCCATCATTCGTAAGGGTTATGGTGGCATAACCCATTGATAAGAAGAGCCTGGGAAATGTTTATGCACTTCTACCCGGACTGGCAAAGTTCCTCTCAAAAGCTTATCACAACTTTTGCCCCTGAGTTTCTGCATTCTTGGCTGTTGGTGGTTTTTAACTAGAGTTTACTTAACGGTAAAATGTGGCATGTGGCAGTGGGGTACGGGTGGGTGGAGAGATCGAAAAGAAATGTGCAAAATAACAGTCAAAAACTTATTGAATGACTTCGGGACAAAGTGGCAACGTAGCTGCATTAAGAGAACTGCTTTAATGCGAACTGAAATAGTGTTGCTGCAGTGTTGATAAATGTCAGGGTTTTCTGGCTATAAATACAGAGGTTTATGGGGAGAGCTCTAAATGTTAAAGAAACTCTGCTGGATACATAAAAGCTTAGAAATCATTCAATCTTCAACAAAGTTAATTTTGTTCACGTTTCACAACACATTCTTGTGTTGGAAAGTGATGTATAGATAATATTACACTTGTCAACACTGAATTGTATTGGAAACAGACTTAAGGACCAATGTTTCGGAATTCTGAGTGGATTTTGAGCATTCAAAACCCACGACAATAACTAACTATCAATAATTCAATTGAACAACAAGGTCATCTAATCATCAGATATGACCACAATTTATTTGATAAAAAATATCAAATGCCATCCATTCATTATGCCCTCCCGCCACCCTTCAGCCGGGCAACCTTTTTGTAGGCGCTCAATTGTCTACCTAGAGAGTAAGTACCGCTATATCAAGCAGGTCCTGCACCATTCCCCATGCCCCACGCCATCCACTCTTAATCTCTTTCTTGTAAAAGTAGGTAACTTATGTAAATGTTAACAGACACTGAAAATGAAACAAAGGAAGACAAAAAAAAATCCGACCTACAGCCATATTAAGACCCAAAACCAAAAACCCCAAAATCGAAGCAAAAGCAGTAGGAGGAAAGGGGGCAAAGGGAAAGCCCAGGAAAAACTCAGTGAGTCGAAAGGTATAAAGGATGTTTGGAGTCGTTTCGCCTAACGACACTAATAAAATATTGAACAGGCCATCGATAACCGAAAGGAGTTTGCTGCGGACGTCAACGAACCTTTGGTAGGGTGCGGGGTGGAACGTGTAGGAGTCCTGGGATCCTGGCGAATGCCTGGGAAGGAGAAACGCTTACGTAGATGGCAAAGATGACGATTAAAACAAATTTCCACGACAACCTGGCGCCGTTTAGCCAACGGAAGGAAGCGAAATTGTTAAACGCAAAAGTTGCAAAATGTCAGGGATACATTATGGGCCATGGGGGCAGGAGCAGGAGCAGGAGGCAAAACGGAAGCAAAGACTTTACGAGACACACACACACACACACAGAGACACTCGAGGAGTGTTTGCACCTTGGTACCATAGAAAAGATGTGTGGGGGTCTGAGAATGAAGGAGCCAAGTTGGCAAGTTGCAGACAAGTTTTAAATGAATGAGCATCGGCTTCCGTTCGATGCGTTTCGTAGCTGGCCAATGCCCAGAGCACATTGGGATGTATCTCTGGGATACAGATGTGTGTGCATGTGTGTGTGTGTGTGTGTGTGTGTGTGTGTCCATCCTGTGAAGCATGACAATGGCCAAAAAGGATGCTTGCTCGAGTGGCGACCACTTGCCAATTGCGATTATGGTTTATGTACAGACCCGATAAAGGTCGTCAATGGGTCGCCGCTGCCAACCACACCAGCTATGAATGCCTTGCCTTGCCTTGCCGCCTTGCCGAACAATACGGATGAGCCCCACTTTCAGCAAGGAGCAAGTTTTCCCACTTCGATATCAGTTACTGTTGGAACTTTCTGCTGACCATTCGAGCGCCTTCAATGGCTCAATTATCCTCCACTCTCTCTCTGGACAATGGGCGAAGGATTACTCCTTGTGGCGTCACTCAAGCGCACATATACAACATGTAGATAAATATACACAATAAACACAGTAGATTTGATCCGAGATTCCAAGTGTTATTAGCGTAATTGAGTTTGCCAGCCAATTATCCATGCAATGGGCCGAAAAGAGGGACCCAAATTTAAAGATATTCGCCCTCCCATTTCCGGGCTGAGAGTTGTGTCCTTGAATTTAAATTTTAATGCAATTTCACTCTCTCACTGTGGGTGGATTCAGCTCGGAAATGTGCAACAGTTCTTGAAAATTGCATTTTCTTAATTTATTTGCTATGCAAATTTATTTATTGACTGACGTACCGAATTTCCAGCCACTGTCCTGCCCAATGGCACAGACACAGATGGCGTGGAATCACGTTGCAACATGGATATGCAACACAGACAGGGGCAGAGGCAGGCAGACAGACAGTCGATTGCATTCTTCATAAAGGGAAATCCCCCACCAAACAGCAGGGGGAAAGAGAGAGACATGTCCATGAGCCTGAAGGCTGTGTTGTCTTTTGCAGGGGGTTTGGCTCATAGGTAATCAGGGGTCCCATCATCAGCCAATGCCAGCCATATCCTTTGCATCCTTGGCTTTATTTGGTTTTCGAAATTAGAAATCTAATCTGGTAGTCAATGTGAATGTTTGTATGTATGTATAAGCCAATCAATGGGAATGAAATGCATTTTGTGCATGAAGAGTGGATGGGAAATGCAGGAAGAAATGAGGTTAAAGATCAGGGCAATTGACTGGGCAAGTAACTAGTCGGCAGGACAATTCCTCGCTGTAAAGGTGCCCAAGGACAGATCTCTTTGCGTAGTTAGCAAATGGGAAGTGCATTGGCCTCTACGGTTTGAAAAACATATTGAAGATATCTTATAGTAAGCAATGTGAAGTTCCAACCAATATGATTTATATCATATATCCAAGACCCTTCGTCTTCACTCACAAACATTTTAATTCCTTCATATTTGGAGTTTGTAAACCAAGTACGTGTCAATTTTCACCATATCAGGATTTAAGGTCCCAAATTATTGCATAATCCTGATGTCAGTCTGTATCATTTGTGCCTCGCGTCATGTTCTATCTTTTTCGTTGACTTCGCACCCACACTATCCAACAACGAATAAGAGAAAACAATAAAAACCAAACTGTAAAACAGGAAGTGTAACCACAAAAAAGGGCAACCACAACATGCCCTCCTGCCCCTGCCCCACCGCTCCAGCGGGCAAAAGACAATGCAAGTCAAATTACGTCACGCGACCGAAAAATTGTTCGCCCCACACGCCCCTCTCTCTTATCCCAAGGCTTCCAATTCTCACTCCAAAGCTTCCATTCTCATTCCTACGATTGCTTGCTATCCAAGTGAGCTCTCCCAGTGCCCCTACCTTCCCACTCCCCTCTCTCCCACTCCCTTTCCCACCATACCTTCCCCTCTTACCGACTCCCATCATATATTCTCTTCTCCCACTCTGCTATCTCTGAAACGGTTGCAAAAAATTTACTGTGTGAATTTTGGGCTGCAACCCGCACATGTACGTCCCCACACACACACACACACTCCATACACCATGCACCCAACAGGAGAGAGAGAGAGAGAGAGAGGGAGTGAAGAAAGGATATGTGGCATTGCCAGCCACAATGCCAACCGAAATTGCCAACTTAATTTATGTTCGACGCTAATTAGCGCCATAATTTAATTTCCAATTGGAAAAACGAAACAGAGCCAAAAAAAGCGGTAGAAAGTGGGTGGCAAGAGAATGGCCAGTGGGTGGGCAGGATAAACCGTGGGATTGAAATGAGAACCGAGAACTGGGCTAACCAAGCAGTACTACAAAAAATTTGCCACTGCGCGCCTGTTGCCTCTCAAGTGGAGACACAGATGTCAGATGCACTCTCTTCCACAGACAACACACACACAACAAAAACACACACGGATGCGGTTTTTAGCTGCACTTGCTGTAAACACATTTTTCGGCACTCACTTTTTTGGATACACTACACGAGGGTATGACGAGGGTATGACGAGGGTATGACGATTGTAAGCTGAATTTTGTATTGAAGTTTGCAAAGCACAGAAGAAATCTCATCGGGACCCCAGTGCGCATTTTCGAGTATCCCTTTTTTCGGTATGGTCTTTCCTAGTGTAGTCTTTTTTAGTCCTTAGGACTTAACATCTGAATATAAAAGGAATTTTATTTTGGGTGGATTTCCACATTTCCAATAGGCAAAAGCGTGAATAAGTGTCCCCATTGCATTGAGAATTATATATATGTAGAAGGAAATATTTGACAACACAGTCTGTCTACTTGACTCTACTTCTATAAACATTTTTTTTTTTTAATTTTTCTCAGGGAAGTGACTTGAATATTTATCATATTTAGAATAAAGGGTATCTTTTAGTGGTTACATAGTAAAGGTTTTTTTTTTAATCAGCGCTCTACTGCCACTTCTGCTCTTCCATGCGCACTGCATTAAAAATGTTAAACACTAAAAAAAATGCTTGGCTATCAAAATAAAATCGAATTAAGTGCAGCGCACATATGGATGTGCCCCAAAAAACACACGACACACACTCTCCCCGAAACACATACCGCTTCCCGCGCCCACAGCTTCACAGCATCGCCAAACATCCTCTTAAAGCCCCCCTCTACACCCCACGAAAACTCTGCCCCCACTGACAAATGATGTTGACCGCCCATGGTCATGGATGCTAATTAATCTTGATTTTCAACGGAACTCCAGGCGAAGGAGTGCAAGCAGATACAAGAAGATAGGGAGAGAGGGAGACAGAGGGAGTTAGAGATAGAGCTGGAGAGAACGCTGGAGTGTATATCCTTACGTCAAAGTGACAATTAAATTAATCATGATGGCAAACGATTATGTCAACAGGACACACTGACTCAGACCACCCGCTGCGCAGGCGGGTACGGGGTACGGGATACGATGGAGGGTCAGTTTAGGATGTACGCGTGCATATGGTAGTCACTGTATAAGTATATGGAAGGAAATCCTCTGCCAGTGCAGAAATCTAATTATATCCGACATCAAACTTATAATTAACATTTTGACCGCAGCACAAAATTTTGCAAAAAGTTAAAAAGAAACTAAATAAAAAGTAGAGAAAACAGAAAGTGGGATAAAGGGGGAACAGGCAGCACACACACACACACACACACCGCCAAAGAGACATGCAAGAGACATTTTTAATTAGTTTTGCGGTTGACACACAAACTTAAATTTCAATTTAATGAAGTTTAATGTTAAAGAAAAATGATAAAAAAAATAATACTAAATTTATAGAATTTTCGATTTTAATTCAGTAAAATTAGCATTTTCATGAAATCTGGAATATATTCAAGTAATCTTGTTGTTTTCGATCAACATTTAAGTAAAAACATATGAAAAATTTCATTTAAATTAAAAATTCCAATTTATGCAAAAATCTTTTAGAATTTTTAGATAAATCCCATCAAATTTCAGGTACTCTTCGTTTCCAACAAACTCAATTAGAGTGAAAGAAACATGAAAGATGACTATATTTCTGGGAGTTTTAATGCTTTTACTATTCTTTTGGATTTTGATTGAGGACCCCTAAAATTAAACCAAAATTCAAATTCACGCGCCTAAATTAGCAGACAAGTTGGCAGTACTCATTGAACCAGCAGTTCGCGGTCGTTGCAACTAGTTCATGACACAGCTACCAGACCTCTGTTCATCGCAGGTAAGTGGCAGCGCTTACCTTTTGGACAGGTGATTTCTGCTCGCTTGATTTAATATAATTTAATTTATAAAATATCTAAGTAAGCGTTATCGTATTGATATTGCCGGCACACCATCTCTAGTTTAAGTGCTGTAAAGCATTTGTTTTTAAATCATGTAGAGAATTTCATCCCTGTGTAGTTTCCATGTCTAAAAACGCGTAGTTACCATGTAAGACCAAATTAATTTTGTGTTGACGTTTTTAGCTTAAACCTTATTTTTCAAGCAATCCAATAAAAACGAACATTTAAATTAGCCAATCTGGCAGAAAATTTATTCAATTGCTAAATTAAATTGCATTTTTAGCGCTGAAGTTTCTAGCTAGCTAGTATTAACAAACGGAATATCAAAATCGAAGAAATATCATAAACAAAAAAAAAAGAACGCGTAGTGTAAACGTTTTCTACAGTCAAGTAGTGTAGTACATACATAGGCAGCACGAGGCGGCTAGAGCAGCATTAATAAAAAAAATATAATTTTAAACAAATCACTAAATAAACCAAAACCAGACGACAGACAACATGACGGAAGCCGAACAGGAGGTGGAGGTGAATGGCACCGAGGCGGAGGATGAGGGTCAGGACGAGCAGGACACAAAACAAAAGAAACAAACGCGTCACGACGGCGGTGCCGCGGATCTGGAACGTGTTACGGACTATGCGGAGGAAAAGGAGATCTCTGCAGCAAATATATCCAGTGTACGTATAACCCAGATGTCTATTCTTTTGTCTGGAGAACTAATCCAGCGGTTTCTCTGACCTGCAGGCGGTGGCACAGTTTGGCAACCAGCGCAACAAGGAGAACGAGCTGCGTGTCGCCAAGGAGAAGGAGCTGCAAATGGTCCAAGTGAAAAAGGAAGACATCGAACTGATTGTACGTATATGACGACCGTCTGGACACCCTTTTGCAGAACGAGGGTGTGGGCGTATGCTCAATGCTTAATGGCTTGACATTCTCCCTCTTTTATTTTTTTTAGATGAACGAGCTGCTGGTTAGCAAAGCGCATGCCGAGAAGGTTCTACGGGAGCAGAGCGGCGATGTTGTGGCCGCCCTGGAGGCCATCATAAGCAATTGACGGTGCTACTGGAGTCTGGACCATCTGTTTACCATCTTTTACTTAGCATAACACTGCTTTATTTGTACATTTATAAACTCTTAGTGAAGAAACAAACATAAACAAATGATTTATAAGCGATGTTCTTTTTTTTTTTTTAGATATTGGTTGGATTTGGGGAGATCTAATTGAAAGTGATTCCAAAAATGTTATGGAGAAATGTTATCAAGAGAAAACTAATGGATAGTTCTCTGTGTGGCAGCTACAATTTAAAAATATATAGAACCCAACTTTTCCACCCATCTATAAATAAATATCAATGCAACAATCATTGCAAACAAATATTAATTATATTTAAAACCAAAGAAAACCAATTCTAGCAGTTGTATGGCCATGGAAACACTTTTTATAATGATTTGCTTGAAGTTTTATTCAGAGTATCGCAAAACACTGCCCAATGAATGATTGATAGGATGTGTCCTTAAGAAAAAACCAGTTTACAATTTGTCTATCAATGTTTTTTTTTTGTATGTATATATGTATGTATGCATCATCGTATCATTTGCATTATGCCTAAATATCCGAATTCTAAATAATGAAAAAAACACGCTTATCCATGGATTTTCAGCCTCCCACTTATAGATACTCGTACTCGTTGATACGTGATGTGACTTAATGGCAGTTGCGTTCGCTTCGCTTTCAAACATGCCGCAGGGGGGTTTGGAGGGGTTTAATGGTTCAATGTGGAGGATTGCACTATAATTTATATGTTCAACTGTCGGAGGACGACATCTTCTACCATATATTCTGTACGTTTTTACCATCAAGCCATATAAAAACTCTATTTGATTGGTCGAGGAAGGTAGGAGGATGGTGTGGGTGGGGGGGAGAAAGAAAAGGTGTTTCAGTATATATAAAAATGATAACAATCAAATGATAAAACAATGAAATTCATTTATAACAACTATAAGCAATGGGTGTGTATGGTTGGTGGGGGGGCTGGGGGGACAAAACTACAACCAAAGGTAATGGCTTTTAAAAAGGGGAATTTTCGTGTAGCAGCAACATGTAGCAACTAGATTATGTGATTAAATACTTTTGCAGATTCTCGCATGAAGGCGTATTGATATTCTGCGCTTTGCGATACAGGTCCCGATCGCCAAACGTACGCGCCTTGGCCAGCATAGAGTCACCTGTAAACGGGCAAGACAATCATTAGCTATAGGAGTCAGCTATAGAAGGTGGCCGCTGTTGTACTCACGATAATTCCGTTCACGACTGCAAGAGTGCTTGAGATGATTGACAAAGTCCTCCTCAACAGACTCCTCCAGTCGCGCCACAGAGCCCTGATACTCTGAATAGAAATTCTCCTTGACATAGTAAGGAACCTTAAGGCCGTTCGTCTCACGCTTCACCGAGTATTTACTTGTGAAGAAAATGCAATTAAGATTAGAAAAAAAATCTTCCAGATGGGAATCTCTCTCGGGTACTCACTGCGAGGGCGTCAAGCTGTACATAGGATCAGAGATAAAGAAGGACGACATCATGGACAGGCCAATGAGCAGCAAGATAGGCAACAAATTGATCAAAGCCGATGAATTGTTTCCCTGTAAACACAAAACGATTAGACTTAAGATAAGTCTCTGTTCGCCGTAGCTGGGTTCAAAGGTCACTTCACTCCACGCCACATACCTCGCGATCCTCACGTTGCTGCCGTTGACGCCGCTGCTGTCGCATATAAACATTCTGCTGTGGGAAGCCGCCATTGAAGAACATATTGAACAGCTCCTCGGCACTGATGTCGGCCTGGAAACCGCGCGAATATCCATATTCATTGTAGTACTGTCCATGCCCATGGTTTCCCCCTCCATTATTATGTGTATTGACACTGCTCGTCTCGTTAATGCCATAAAGATCATAATTCTTGCGTTTCTCCGCATCGGTCAGGACGCCAACAGCATTGCCGAGTGCCTTGAAGGCCTCCACGGCGCCAGGGGCCTTGTTCTTGTCGGGATGCAATTGTAGGGCCAACTTTTTGTAGGCCTTCTTGATCTCCGAATCCGTGGCGGTCTTGTTCACACCCAATACCTCGTAATAGTCTTTACATCTGTGCAAATTATTGGAATATGGAAATTAGTACAGAGGGAAACGGAAAAGGGTTTTCTGGGGGGGAACAAACTTTTTGATCTTGCGCACAGCCTCTAGCTGATCGTTGGAGTAGTCTGGAGCGGTGTTACGCGAGTCCGAATTGGTGCGCTTTCTGGGTCCACTGTCCTTCTCATCGGCGGCAGCCGCTGGTCGAGATTTGCCATTGCTGCCGCTGCCAGGTGTGCTCTTCACTCTGGCCAGTAGCTCTAAAAGAGAATATCAACTTAGTAGCTATGGGAAATATGTAATAACTCCCACTGCTTACTCTTTGCATTCTCCGTGGGATAGAGTTTTTCTGCCTTGAGCAGGAACTTTTCTGCCTTGTCGATTTTGCCCTCGGCCAGGGACTGCACCGCGAGATCAATGCAGCGCTGTGCCTCGTCCTTATTGCCCTCCATGTTGGTTATTGGATGTTGCCTCTGGGACAGGTGATGACTTTTTTGGATACTACGTGGTGTTCGAGGCGCCGTTTCGTCAGTAAATACTGGCTTATCACTGTATGCGTAGGGCAGCCCGTATGTGTGTATATATTATGATATATTTCCGGACTACACACAGCCAACACACATCTAACAGGGCCTGCTACTGGTGTTTTTGCTATCAGTTAAGGCGCTGCTCTATTTTTAGTTGTAGCTGCCACTAGTATTGCCCATTTACTTAAGGTCTTCCACTATAATTTAATTGATTTTTACTAGGACAGGATGAAATTTTTCACTAGGGCTGCATGACCATTGATGACACTATCGATCAAATCGATGGTTTTAGAATTGTGCGATAGATCGTTTTGTTCGACAATCTAAATATATCGTTTCTGACAAAAAAATATGATTTCGAAGTCTAAAAGGGTAATTAGCGCACTTTGAGAGGATTTAAAAATAAATTTAAAATGTAATATAGTTCTGTACACATTTTGTACCTATTTTTAAGCGAATTTAAATTTTTTCGGTGGAAATGTCGTTACATCGATGGTTTAAACCATTCGACGGTAAAACTATCGTCGGAACGACAATCGATGGTTTTGCAGCCCTACCCACGAGCACGAATGCGCTGATTCGGGCCTTAATTCCGTCATATTTATTTAGTAAATTGATAAAGTAATAGAAAAAAGTAATGCAATGCTGCATTCAATGAGCTAGCCAAACGGGCCCCAAATACAAGTGAAGTGCAATATAAATAATTAACGGCAAAGGCAGCTGCTGCCCCGTGTGCCCCCTTATTCACGCCGCGTACGCTCTGTGTGGTGTTGCTTTGTGTGCGTGTGCGTGCGTATGTGTGTGTGTGTGTGGTGTTTGGCCTGGAAAAAGTGAAAGAAGCAATAATTTTTTTTCGGCCATATTGTGTGTTGTCATTGCTCGGGTAAAAGTGCATTTTGAATGCAGATGCAACTGTCACACACAGGAAAATATAATACTCGAAATACCCCCCATATATCATTGAGTATATAGTGTTTGTGTGCGCCGACTTATGTAAATCGTGGGAAGAATACTACTATTTACATTCACAAAGAGGTGCGTATTTTCTTTGTGTGTATGATGGGCGGGGGGAGGGGGGTTGGTTGTTATTATTTGATTTATTATTAACTCTAAGAACTATAACTAGACAGAGACATTTGTGGGCGGCTACTTTTTGCGGGATAGACGGACGGGAACACCGCCGTTGGGCATCAGAGGGATCCCATGGACAGAGAACTCGATCTCTCGCTTTTCCTTACGCATCTCCAGGTTGAAATTCGAGAGAACCTTGGCCACTGCAATCTTAACGTTGACTTTTCCCATGCGTAGACCTACAGGAACAGGAAAGTTCTCATTACAGAAAAGAGAATCCTATTAGTGGGTCTCTCGTTCTTACCAATGCAATGACGCGGACCCTCGCCAAAGGGCAAATACGCCGCTGGATTAAAGTTCTTATTCTCATCCAAGTACCTCTCTGGTTGGTAGGCCAATGGATCTGGGAAGTTCTCTGCATCGCGATGCATTCCAATCAATGAAATGATAATGGGCGTACCCTTTTTGATGACCATTTTGCTATCGGGCACTGGATATTCCTGTGTGCATACACGATTCAGCAGGGGCAGGGCAGGATATTTGCGTGCAGTCTCTGCAAAGGAACACAACACTCTCTTTTATAGAAGCACAAACTCTGCCTGCCAAGACTTACCCATTATGCATAGCTCCAGATACTTCATATCCTGTATGGCATCGTAGGTTAGCTTTCCATCGTGCTTCTCCAGCGCACTCTTCACATCCTCCACGGCCTTGGCCATCACCTCTGGATTCTGGGTCAACTCGTAGATGGTAAATGCCGCCGTTGAGGCTGTCGTCTCATAGCCAGCCACAAAGAAAATAAACAGCTGTCCGGCAATAAAATCCTTGGACACTGTTTTCAGTCCTTTGCTGACATTCTCCGCCGACCACATGCCATCGTCGTTGCTAATCTTTCCCGTGTTGCGGAGCTGCAACAGGAGTTGCAAGAGATCGCGTCGCACGATATTTTTCTCTTCCCTGAGATCCACAGTGCGGTGGGAGAGTTCCCTCAATCGTTCAGGTCCCTCCTGGGTCCAACCCAAGCGAACAAAAAGCTTTTCCAATCTACGGATGAAAGAGCTCAGCCAGAAGTTGTGGAATTTCCCAGCATGAGAACTTACCCTGGATACAGGAAGGATGTGGTGCCGCGTAGAATATCCGTAAATTTATTCTGATTGATGGTTTTTGTGATGGCCAGAAATTCATTGTTGGGATCAGCAAAACTATCCACGTCCAGGCCAAAGATAGACGATGCAATGATATCCACAGCATAGCTAAAGGCATAACAGAGGGTAATTAGATCGAAAAAGGGATATTATTCCCCTCTTTTTACTCACGTTAACATCAACGATTTCAGTTCTATCTCCTGACTACCCTCTTGTGGTAGTTTTTCATTCAAATGTGCCACCAGCTTATCGCCAATTGCCTCGGAAGTCGAGAACATGGCCTTCAATTTTCCCGATGTAAACGAAGGCGTTAGCTTTGCCCTCAAATTTCGCCAATTACTCCCCTCCAATGCAAATATAGTGGCCGACATGGGATCGTTCTTCTCATCCACATAGATGCCACGATCATGGAAGCTGGCAAAATCCTTGACCAAAATATCATGCACCAGCTGTGGATCGCGCACCAGCAAGGCAGGACGCAGGGTCAGATACATGCCCAATACGGGCTCCTTTGTGGCCGTGTACATGTCATAGATGGCCATGCCAAAGGATCGTTTGCCCCTGCGCACGGCATCCAAGGCGCCAAAGGGTATGGTGACCCCCGCAGAGGGGAAACCCTGACGATCCCAGTAGCTGAATGTCCATTTGAGATACACAAAAAGCAGGCTGACTGCCGCAACCAGCAAAAGTATTCCAATCATTGTCGGCAGATTCGATTCACTACGTTTCTCTTATAGAAATGATGTGCCTCTCTAGAGCGTTGAAACGATACTGAACTGCTAGATTCCACTGACGATTTATAGTCGTTGGCGACTCGCGGGGAGTGTTTCGTTTCGAGGGCTCAACATTTCGCTTATATTTGTTAAAAGGCTAGATTGTGTTATCTCTAAAAAAAATAATACAAAAACGTTATGGATTACCGATACTAGGGGTAGTATTCCCTTCATCAGTGTGACATGGCATTTTCATCAGTTCAGGAAGAAAACAAACAGTTTTTCCTATCGACTTGCAGGTACGAATACTGAGACAGAATGTTGATAATGACAGAGTAGCCAGCCACTTAAATCGTTTAAATAATCATATATTATACACTTGTATATTCGATGTGTGTTTTAATTGTGGTCGCTGAGTGCAAAAGTAGCCAAGTGACTTGCAATGAAATTCTATTATTAGACACTTATTTTATGGTAGTTTTTCTTGTGTAAATAGTCTAGCCAATTTTAAAGAAAGTTTAGGAGATATTAGGAAATTAAAATTCCTAGTTTACTCATAATTTTTCTTTCATTTCCAGCTTGTGCATGGAAATATATTTAATAAAATTATCTTTTAAGTATTTTTGAATTATCTTTAAAGTAGTATCATCCTTAAAGTATTTGTAGGGGCTTCGGACCCTTAGAATCATGCTGTTTCTGTACTCTTTGTGATACTGTCATAATTCTTGGAAAATGCTTAAGATAAAACATTAAGATAAGCTGTGCGCCCCCCCTCCCCCAGGGGATAAACCCAAGGAAATCCTAGATATAAACTCCTTAAACTCTAAACAGACGAAAAGGGTTCCCTTGGGGCAAAACATAATCCGTAAAAGCTGTTGCAGGTTGGTTATTCGATTAACCTTTAACCGGAATTTGTACGCTTATTTTGTTAGACATAATTTCATGAAATCCAAAACGAATAAAAACTGGTTTTCAACATGCTAATTAAGAAAACGAATTGTTGTGAATAATATACCATATGGGAAGGCACGTTTTGCACCCATATTTAACTAAGAGACGAGTAAGCAAATCTATGTTTGTTCTATAAACTACGTTTACATAGATCAACTCATATGAATCTGTGGAATCTGTAGAGTATATTAAATGGGGGAACCGCTTAGGTCATCGTTTTGACAGTAGAATATGGTTTAACATTGTATTTGCGTAAAATAACAGCCAGCAACAACCTCTTTTGAACAATCTCAACTTGATTTAATGCCATTGAAGCTGTAGAGAGACTTTTGTTTAATCAAATTTAATTTACGAAAGCTCTCCAAAGCTTGCATCAGCTGCCACGCAAATGAATAGCTGGCTACATTTATTAAAATATAACGCTCATATGTGGTGCTATCTACAATATTTTGGTATAGCAATTCCTTACTAAACACACAGAGAAAAAGTTATGAAGTACTATGTTGCTAATAATCCTATAATAATGCATTAAAATGCCTTTTGCTCTAGCAAAAATAGTGCTCGGAAGCCAGGTGTTCAAAGAGCCAAACGACTAGGGCTCTTTTTTTTTATTAATATTTTGGCTTTAATAATGATCAGATCTTAATGTTCGCAATCTAGTAGATGTTATTGGTATATTATATTATTTATTCGGCATCTATTTATTACGTGCCAAAAAGAATTTCGAAATTTGATAAAAATCTGAGTAATACGTATAAAAAAGAATTTTCATTGCCTACAAAATCCATTATCGATTTCTTCTATTGTGAAATTGTGAAACTTTGTTAAACCATGAAAATTTTGTATATTTTAACGAAATTATAAAAAATGGCTTGTCGGTCTATTTTTCTTCTAGATAATAGTTATGGTTAACAAAAAGTTTGATTATGCGGAATTGATAAAGTTTTTGGTTTGGTAAAGTTCTTTCTGCCTGGGAAGTAAAAACAAATTGATAAAACTTTCTTCTTGGGGATATGTGGGTGTTGAATGCTACCTATGCAAAATAAATTGACCTAGGCTTAAGTGGTGTTTTTGGGTGGTTTCCCCCTCTTTGAGAGTGGGTGTTTCTGGGTAGATGCTATAGCCCAAAAACTTTCCACTTGCCACCGCTTTGACCCGTTTTGTTGACTTTCGACGTTTATATGATGGGGCCTGCATGTGTGGAAGAGGAAGCGCCATTGCAGGAAAAAGAGGGAATGGGGGCCTCTCTGTGTCTCGTTAAGGTTGTTAACTTGAGAACTTTTGTGCGCTGTCAAAGGTACTCCTCGTACTCGCATTTGTTGTTGTTTGCCGTTCAGCGGAATGGATGGCAACGACATTGTCATGACGTTGGGGCATGGGCCTGGACTCGTAAGACGTTGAACCGATACCCCAATGTATTTTTGTATATATTTTGTTTATAAAGCGAGTTTGCTTTTTTTTTTTATTTTTTTAAATATGTTTTTCTTACAGACCTCTCCTCCTTGCCTCTAAGCTGGGATTATTAAGGGACGTTTGTAGCCCCTAAAATATCACATAATAAGGTGAGTTTTTTGTCCATCGTTTTATCAATATATCAAATCATATCATATCATCAATTATTATATTCTAATTAGAGTTCCTTTTGTTATTGGACTTTAATCGGGCATTAAATGATTTCCATTTAATTTGGTTTTCTCCCTCAAAGATATGCAGTCAATAGCATTAGCTCTCCCTCTCCCTCCCTCTTTTTGGCTCTTCCACTCCATCCCATTGTTTTGCCTCTGATAAGACTTGCAAAAAATAGCCTTGATAAGGGCCTTGAACAGCCGCCGCCATCAAACATCTCTCTCAAGCCGCTTCGCTCTCTAAAAATGCTGCCCACCAAAGCTTCGTGAAAGCTCTCTCTGCGCGCAAAGTCAAAACCCAAAGACAAACAAATGCAAAATCAGAAGAAAGCTTTTCAGTGTCGTTTTTGCTCTCTCACTGAACGCAAAAATGAGCTCTTCGCTCTCGCGGCACATGAGAATTGAGAATATTGAATGTTTGAATGTTTTCTTGGTCGGGCGGGTGAATCAAAAATTATACGGCAAGCTAAAACAGCTGGTGTGCTTTTTCCGTGCCGTCCGCGACTCCGTACCACACAAAAACCCCCCCGCACATTTACGTCGTCGGCCTAGTGTGTGTGTTGCTAACTAATTTTCCATAAAAAAACCTATTCGAAACGGTAATGAGTACTCCAAAAGGTGAATTTTCGAAACAAAATTAATAGCGTGACCCCTAGGCGCGCGTGTCTCTCTCTCCCCAGACCTTAATGTGACCTTAATATTAGTGGATATTGCTTGGGGAAAATGTGTATTAAATCTTCAAGACAAAAAGTGTACAATTAAAAGAGCTTTAACCGGAGGTTAAACCCACAAGAACAACGACCACGACTGCTTCCTCGAATCTAACGCCCTTCAAAATCGTTTAAGCCACAAAAAAAAAGCCTGAGACCAGTGTTTCCATACATATATCGAAACTTTGGTTAGGAGTCGGCTTTTCTACACACAGAACACTTTCTTATAGAATCAACCCGGTGAATGCTTGCCCTCTCTTTCTCTCTATCTAGCCTCCAATTCACCCACCCACTCCTTGCTCTCTCTGTCCATCTTTCTGGTCATATCTGATTCTTTATCGCTCACTCTTTCGCTCTTGCTGTTCGTCTCTAATGCAAATCACATGTTTATGTGGTCGCTCGAATTTGATTAAATTTATACACAATTAATTTTTGTTTGCCCAGTACATATATGAGAGCTTTCGCTGTTGGCGTTGCCAGATGTCTCTCGTTCAAATAGCATTGACATTCTACAAAGGGAGAGGGAGATAGCCACAGAGAGCGAGTGGGTGGGCGGAAAGGGGCGGGAGCACTACACATGTTTTGTGTGAAAGCTCTCCCATCCACACAACTAAAAACATGTGCTGTGTCCACTCTGTCTGTCCACTATTTTTGTTTATTGTTTATAAATGAGAGAGACTCTCTCTCTCTCTCTGGCCATGTTTCCCTCTCTTTCGCACTGCATTGGAGGTCAGTCTCTGCCCCAGCAAAACACCCACAGCAAATGCCGGCGCTGCGCTCTCAACTGCGCAAGTTTTTGGCTTTGCTTGGAGCTTATTTGTTTGTGTGTGAGTGTGTGTTTTTTTTTTTCTTCTCTATTAAGTGTGTGTGTGTATATAGTTAGTGTGCCCATGTGTGTGTGCGTGTGGAAACGAGTGATATAGGAAGAACCTTGTATTTGTACATATGCTCATGAGGCTATGGAATGGAATGGCATTTAGTAGGTTGTAGTTTTGTTGTTGTTGTTGCTGCTCTACAGCTTTTGTTGTAGTTTCTCAATTCCGTTGAAGCTGCTGCTGCCCCCTGCCACCCCCTCCGCCCGTGCTCTCTGATTATGTTGGTTTTCTGTTATCATAGAGTTTATTTCATTGGGGTGTCTGTCGTCTGTACATGACATTTGGAATCAGCTCAGGAACTTCGTTTCAAACGTGTTTCCATTGAAGTGTTTCATAATCGATCTCTTTGATGCATCAAAAGCGATTTGTTTGATGTTTCAGAGGGAAAGGTTCTTTTTAGAACCTCTTACTTCTTTGTTCTACTGCTTGATTCTAGCTGCTTTCATGGTCAAGCAGGTTAAAATAAATACGATTTCCAATCAATTCACTTCCTTAGCTTCTGTTGGGTTTTTTGAGAAGTTTTTTAGTGTTTCTTTTTAAAAAAAAAACCTGGTAGATTGTAGAAGTGCTTCCTCTCTCCCTGTCCTCTCTACAGCTTTATATCCCACATTCATATAAATCGTTTAACCCATCTAATGCTCAATAGTTGTAACCACCTGATACTGAAGTTATTCCATATTTCGCTCTGTTTCTACTGCTTCTTCTAGTTACAGCTATTCCGAGATTTCAAACAGTTTCCTGCATTCCGTTTGAAATGTTTTTCCCAATTATTTTCCCACAAGTTTTCTTTAGCAGCTTCCTCCTCCTCCTCCTCCTGTCCCCTCTTCTAGTTCTGAGTTCTCCTTCTTCTTTGCGTCTTGGGCGTCAATGCTGACCTCCAAAGCTCTTTTTTTTTTTTGCACTGATTTATTTTGCCGGCTCGCAGCAGCAGAAGGCGGCAGTAGCAGTAGCAGCTGCGGAAGCGCCACCAGATTTCTACTTCTGCCTCATCTGTTCCGTTCCTTTGCTGCTTGTTTGCTCCTCTTCTGCTTTTCTCTCTTTTTTCTTTTTTGTGTTTTCTTTTTATTGATTTCGTTTACTATTTAGCCCCGAAGGCTGTGGATTCTTTTTTAATGCCGGGCCATGTGCAAAAATGTCTAGAAAGAGATGCACTGCAGGTCCACACAGTGTGCAAAAGAGAGGTCTAGACTCTAGTCAGTGAGAGAGAGAGAGACAGTAGAGCTTTTAGCACTCTTTGTTTAATTTTTGTTATCAGAAAACAACAACAAAAAAACTCAAAAAAATTCTGCTGCTGCTGCTGATAACTGGAATCGTTTTTGGTGCTGTGTGTTTCCAGTATCTTTTTTTTTTTTTTTTGTTTCGTGAATTTATTTTTATTTTGATTTGGCATTGAACATTGTACGCTCGGTTTTTTCACCCTTCCACATTGATGTATGAGTGCCGTGCGTGATAATGTGCGCCTGTGTTGGTTATAGTTATACCCTGAATGAGGAGGGTATTATGGGACAGTTTTGCTTATAAATATGGCCTTGTCGGCATGTCCGCGTGCACGTTTGTTTGTTCTCAAGCATAGACGTCTCTCATCTTTGCAGATAGCTCAATGAAATTTTGGACATAATCTGCTTACGTGAATAGGTAGAGCATATACGAAATTCAGCCAAGTCGGTAAAGTAAAGGTCGCACGGCAATACATTCTTCTACAGAACTCGGTGAAATTAGAATCCAAATGCGACTACCATATCAGTTTCTACTAGAACGAAACATATGTACTACACCCAAAATAGTTCAATGATACTGTGAAAAATGAAAATTTGTATCACCATATCGTATATCTTTCATAAATAAAATGTATCTTTAAGGGTATTCAAAGCTTCGACCTTCAGCCCTTCTTTCATTGACTTTTTGATTATTTCGCGTACAAATATCACGTATTGTAAAATGGGGAGTACGTACGACGTATAGGAACCTGGTCATTATATGGTCACACACGTACGCCTCACAATTGAAATGTGATACAATTTATGTGATTTCTTCTTGTTCTTTGGTTTCTTTATGGTTCTCTTGGGGGAAGTTGTTTAACATTTCCCAGCTGATTTTGGTCGTTGTCGTTGTTGTTGGAATACCATTATTAATCATAATTAATTTCTTTGTTGAAGCACAAAATGCAAAGAACTTGAAAAGATTCTCTAAATAAGTGCCAAAAACGTTGAAAATTGTATAAAGAACATTTTTTATACAAACAACCAATAAAAATCAAAGCCAAAAAGTTTTGATCTGTGATTTTGTGTGCGAAAACAGTTTGCGGAAAAATCTATCAAAGTGGATACCCTGGCGTTACCTCACGGAGGGCTTTCTCATGTTAGAATGGCCTTAGCCAGGTAAGAAGAGTCCTCTTAAAATTACTAATAAATGGATATAAAATATAACAATTTTATATGTTCTTTAATCTACTATTCTTTCATAATAGTTTTGGAAGCACATTAAGGGTTGATTCATTGTACAATTGGCATAGAGCATCTTCAATCTTTGATACTTTAAGAACAGTGTGTGTTTTCAGATAAGGTCTTTGTATGCTAAGAACTTATCACATAATAGATAATATAACTCTTTAGAAATTATATTGCAGGACAAAAGATAACTAAAACTATTTAGAGTAGCAGCAGTATATGTATGCATGTATCTATAAGTATACCGCTGCTAAACATCTATGGAATACCGCAATACCCTCTAAAAGATCATAAATATTCTATTTAGTTCTAATTTGAAATAATCCTCCAATATTTCCGCTAGCTTCAATGCAAGATCGAACATAAAGACAACCATAAAGTTTGATGATCTTGGGACAGACATCAATTAGTTTTGTGATGCCCCCCCTCCGCGCGTCATGCCACAAACAACAACAAAATTCAATGTCGTCATTAAAAGCGATTACCGTTAAGCTATGAAAATATACAGCGATCGGAATCGGTGGGGTTGCGGTGGTGGCGGTGGCGGCGGGGGGATGAAAACAATCAAATGAATGCAACATTTGTTGCATGCATGTGTGTATTTGTGTGTGTGTGTGTGTGCATTAAAATTCAGGGGCAATGCCGTGCCTAGATGTAATTACCGTTATACTCAAGTGCAAAAAGTGCATATGGGAGATAAATATCGGCTGACCCCCCTGCCACACGCCCCCTCTTTCTCTATCTCTCTCTCTCTCTGTCTGGCCCATCAGGTGATTGTCGTTTTCATTAAAGTGAAATGAAATTTCAAAAACAAAAGCAAAGGCAAAGAAAAGCAGAGAAAATGGCAAAGAAAGAGTAAGGTTCGGTTACCCTGGCAGAGCCAGCCGATAATGTTATAGGTATCCTCATCTTATGGATCAGTCGTCCCAGGTTTCGAGTTACATATTTGCATGGATCAGATATAGGATCAGATATATTGTATAGTGGCAGATGGATTGCTTTTCTGCGTCGCCTTAAGTCCAAAATCCCCTGCCTGTATAGGGCATCAGAAACTTATTGCAATTGGCGTAATTGTAATTACAAACTTTTTGCCGCAAGCCTTTAATAATAGCAGGGAGATGTGGCAGCAACAGCAGGGAAGGACTAATGGAGAGAGAGAGAGAGCGGGGCGCGCGAGATTATATGAATTGACTTAAGGGACAGCAGGTCCAAGGGAGAGGGAGAGGGGCAGTGTGTACTTGTGTGTGGGTGAGAGGAGTACAAAGAGTGGAGATTAATAGAAAGGTAGAGTGTGATAGTTAAATACTGGCGTTGGGCGAAGGTAAGCGAGTGGAGAATGGAGTAGGGTGACCCCTCTGCTGCTGCCGCTGCTTCTGCTGCTGTTGCGCTTCACTTTCACGGATTTCGAAAATGTCTCTTGCATTGAAACTCGATTTCAACTATTTATAGAGTGAAAGTAGACGACGAACGATCCACACTCTTCACTCAAAATGAAGATCAACGGCCAAGGCTCTCTCACCATCTTGCTCTAAGATTGTTGTTCTGCCGTGTCTCGTGAAATGTGTAAGCTGTTAGCATGCTCCCTCCACCCTTCCATTACACAATGGGAACAATGAGAGCACTCTGTGCGCATGCCTCACCTCGTTTTAATACACTTTGGGCATGCAGGCAAAGCCTCGTGCTAATTCATTTTAATTCGTTTGACCGAAGGTGAATCGTCGAGCAACGAGTGTGACAGAGAGGGAGAGCGCGTGTATGTAAGTGGGGGAAAATAGCGATGAGCTATGAGCTATGACCTTGTGTGTGGGCTGAGAGAGAGGGAGAGGTGGGAGGGAGAAGGGCTGGCTGGCTGGCATACGACAGCTGCTGCTCTTGCTCTTTATTTTGCTGTGTGCAAGAGCACGTTAGATTAAACCGGAGGTGTACGATAGTCTTGCTCTTTGGGTGGCCTAATCTCACGTGTCTCTTGGTGCCTCGATAAAGTCTGAAAGCAACTACTGCAGACTTAGGCCCCCCACTCCCCACCCCTTCTGTGCAGCATACCTTTGGCATGAGGAAGTGTATGCAAGCGTTTTTTTTTTCTTTCTATTTTATGCGAAGGTGTTTTCATTTCCACTTTGTTTCGCCGTCGCTGCCGCTTTTGTTGCTTTTGTTGCCAAGGCATTTGTAATTACTTACACATACACGTATACGTTGCTGTGCGTGTGTGTGTATGTTCATTTTGTTGTAATCGTGGGTTTCAACAGCATTTTGTTATTGTAAAATGTACAACATACGACGAGCAAATGCTGCTGTTTCAATTTGTGCCTGCGATAAGGTCGTCCGTCGTCTTGCTCTATGATTTTGCGTAATTACAGTTGATAAAATATTTTCAATGCTGGGAAACCTTTTTGAAAAAACCCTGACAAGGGGTCATGTGGGTGGAGATTCTGGGTGAGGTCGTAACTGAGTATAAAATTGGATTGTTATCACAGATACGGAAATAGAAACTTCCCATTAGTGAGAAATGTTCCCATAAATGACTCACAAAACCATTCCCTCGTCCGAAGGATGTTCCACAAAAACATGGAAAAGAAACAGTAAACAAATTTAATTATAATGGATATATGTTATCAGAAAGAACCTTTTCCTACCAGATTTAAGCTGAAAATTACTAATTTTTTATTTTTTCTAAGTGGAAGGAATTTACATTTGAATTTAACCAACAATTTTCTTTATATCACACACACACAAAACCCCTTTCAAATTTTCTAATAATTTTCCAATATCAGTTTTTGACACCTGCCATATGCTGGCCTCTCTGGCATCAAGGTTCTTTGACACCGAACGATGTCCCTGCTGTCAGTCAGTGGAACCTGTTGAAAAGGAGAGAGAGAGATAGAGCTTATGGGGTCTCTCCCATTGTCATAGTGCCACAGAGTGGTTGGGGGTGGACTGGGGATTGAATATGGAAATCAATGTGGTCAATAAGAGTGAAGGTTTCCCCCCCCCTAATAAACCAATCCATAAATTCTACACGAGTGTGGCGGGATGGATGTGGGTGGGTGCCTGTGCACCGTGTGAGACCCTCAAACTTTGTCATTTTGACGTTGACAAATAGATAAAGTTGAATAAAGGGGGGCTTGGAGGGACAGACTACACTGTGATAGAGCTAAGGTTATAGAACATAGAACCCAAAAAAGAAAAAAAAAACCCTCGTTCTATATTTATATCGATGACATGATTTCATTTCAATGTTCATGCCACACAAAACTCACGATTCCCCCAGCCCGATAACAATGACACACAATTCACGAGTGTGTGAGCACGCGAGTGGATGTGTGTGTGTATGTGTGTGTGGGGGGTAGGTGGAGGTTGCCACCAGCCACCCGCAACGGAATCCGACTACAATCATTGACCCTCAGTCGATGTCCATGCCTTCAATCTGATGGCTCTGGCCTGGCCTGGCACCCCTGTCCCCACGATATGCGTGTGTGTGTGGCGTCAAATTTATTGATTCAAAATATGTTATATGTCTCGCTGGCCTAATTGCTGTGGCCTGGCCAGACACACCAAAAGGGAATTATTAAATGTGAATTGAGTGGAGTACTGGGGTGGGGCGGAAAATCCTTCTCAATAGGTTAGGATTAGGGGACAGGTTTTGGGAATGTATTTTGAGGTTCCACAACTAGATTTATCGAAAGATACAGTTTGGGTGGCATTTGTTGGAGATTCTAAACTGAAGATACAAGAAAAAAGAATGCCAAGAAATCCCAAAATCTTCATCATATTACTCTCCCTCCAAATCCAAAATCTCGAAAGGTCAAGTAGTCTTTCGTTACTTACTAGTTTCTACTTACTATTTAGTTACTAGTTTCATTTTCAAGCACCTATGCCTATCCCCTTTCTCCATCCCAATCTCAATTACCATTAACTTCGTTCTCCTTTCTTCTCGTTGTCGCTCTTGAGATGCAAAGAGCAGCAGCAGCAGCAAGCAACATTCAAACATTTAACACGCAGAAATGCTTACAACAAAATAAAAAACAACAACAATAAAACAATGAAAAAGCCAAAAGGAGGTGGAGGCTAAAAGCAATACAACACAACGCAGCAGAGCAGAGCAGTGCTGAGCGGTGCTGAGCAGACAGCGCTGCAGCAGAGCCAGCGACCAGAGCAGCTGACAAGCGACAAAAATGCAACGCCAACGCCAACGTCCAAAGCCAAAGCCAGCAGCGCGCGTTGACGTGTGCTTACATACAAAAGCAATGCTGCTGCTGCCGCTGCTGCTGCCGCTGCCGCTGTCGCTGGTGCCGCTTTAGCCTCGTTACAGCGCGTCAGCCGCGCCCTCGTAAATGGCAGCAGCAGCAGAAGGCAGCGCAGTCGCCCTCCATGTGGCCACAACAGAAAATCTCTTAACACCCGAATTCGTCACCAAAACTTTGGACACTTACAACAGCCAGAGGAGGCCAGGGGCAGAGGCACAGGCAGGAAAGGCAGCGAGAGAGAGAGAGGCCAAAAAGCTGACGTCAACGTCTGCGTTGGCGGTGGCAGCAGCGTGTACTACTTTTGTTTTCATTGAAAACGTTTGCTGTAATATGTTTGTGGTATGTTGTGTTGTGGCACATCGCAGTCGCAAGTCGCTATTGCTGCCGCTGCCTCTGTTGCGTTGCAGTCTCTGCTGCTCACATGGTCACTGAGCTTTGGGCTTCGCTGCCTCTGACACCATGTGCTCGCTAGCTGGCTCTCTCTCCCACTGCCGCCCGCCACCCTCTCTCACATTGTGGTGTGTCTCTACTGCCTGTCCTCTCTCTCTCTGTTTCAGCTGCTGCCTCCCCGCTCGGCCTCTGCTGACTTTACTGCCTAGCGTTGCCTCGCTCATTTGTTTTGGGTCGTATTGACCTTCTTAAAAAGTAGGTAACCTCATTTCTCATTTATCGTGTACAACTTACATGCTGCCTCCTCTGCCGTTACCTCGGTCGCTGTTGATGTCTCTGTTGCCGTTGCTGCTGCTGCCCCTCTGTCTCTGCCAGCTGAGGGTTGCTGCGTTGAGGCGTTGCGTTGTGTTGTGGTGTAAGATCATGTTGGTGGTGGTGCTAGTGGGTGGTTGTGGGGAGGGGGGCTTGTCTCAGCTGTCACTCAAAGAAATCGCATCGCACGCACTGAGAACGCCTTAATTGTTTTGGCCAAGATTCTTTGATTTGTAAATGTAAATTTTATAAACGTATCTGTTGGGGGGAATACTCTCTCTTAAAAGAAGGAATAAAATAAAGTCATATATTTCGATAAAAAAAAACATTTTTCTTTCTTTTAAAAAAATATATATTCGAAAATTTATTAATTCTTTGATCATTTTAGATGTCAAATGTAATTCGATTTGTGTGGGAAATTGTGCCAGGCCATGCTCCAAAGGGATTTGATCAATCCAAAGCCATTTCTTTAATGAAACTCTTTTATTTCGTTTGTCACCGGTAGCGGCGTCAATTGAGAAATAAAAAAATCATTTGGTTAAAGAGAAAACCCTGAAGAGAGTAGAGTGACTTTGAGCTTTTGAGGAAGTCTCTTCCTCATTCTAGCACACACATACGAAGGGCATTCAATGTCTCTCTCTCTCTCTCTCTCTCTCTTGCACTCAATTGATCGCTTCCTTGTGTCGCTCTAGCGGCTGACGTCACAAGGCGACGGGGCTGGCGGCGGGTGGGTGGGCGATATGTCATGTAATTGAGTCCGGAAAATTGAGCAAGGTTTTCCTTTTTGGGCCCTGAAGGCTATGAAACATACATAATTTGAAATATAATTTGTGTTGCACTTATGCCTGAGAGATTCTCTCATTGAGAGGCATTGAACGTTCAGCGTTTTGCGCGCTCAGTTGAGAAGAGAGTGAGATGAGCGGAGGGCGCGGGAGAGTGGAGCGTAGCGTAGCGTACCGGAGCGGAGGTTGTCGCCGTCGCCGTCACCGTCAGAGTCTCGTTTACTATTGACACCATTAATGCTGCCCCGAATGTAGGTCAATTGCGCGCTAATTGCCCCGCACTCGCCTTCTGCCGCCGGGGTCGACTCAATGCTGCCGCTGCTGCTGTTGCCAGTCTGTCCGCTGTTGCTGTTGCTACTGTCGCTATGCTACTGTTGCTGTTGCCCCTACTGATTGACAGCAGTCGCTTGACCTTTTAGGCCTCAGGAGCAGCTGTAACTGAGGCTGAAGCAGCAAAGAAATTGCTAATATTACGCATACGCCATGTGAAACGACTACAATATATAAATCTGTGATTGGGGGGGCGATTACTGTTGGTTTTTGGATGCCCTATGAAAGGCAACAAATTTTGTCAAGCAGCAAGAAAAGGATGCCACTCACAGTATCTGGATTTCCTTAACATCTTTCAATCTAAAACAATTCTTTATAAAACAACATTAAACTAAATTTTAGTTAAGTTTCATCTGATGAATCTGATGAGTGGCATCCCTAATAACTCGACATCTTTCAGAGTATCAACAACTTCGCTTAGCCATCCTTTTTTTTTCTTTAGGGGCACACTTTTTTGGGGCACTCATCAGCGCCCCGAAAACTGTGACCCAGTTTCCGCATTTTTCGGAAACTGAAAAAGTTTTTTTGGTTGTTCGCATTTGTTGCTGGTTTCTTTTGTATTTTTTGCATATTTTATGATTTAATCAAAGGAAATTATGCACGCATATAGAGCAGAGCAACAGAGCCACACAGAGTCACAGAGAGAGCATCCCAATCCCATCATCAGGGTGTGCCCTGGGAAAAGAAATGGAGAATCATACGAGTGGCGGCAGCAGCAGAGGCAGCGGCAGAGAGACTCATTGGGCAATAAAACAGAAACTTGACCCAATTCTGATGCCTCCGCCGCTGCCAGCCAGCTGTCTTCAGGGCCTGGGAAATGGTGCTGCTCATCCGATAGAATAGATAGAACCCTGAAATGTGTATTATAATGATATAAAATTCCATAGGTAAAAGGCTAAGAAAAATACACAAATTGAAAGGGGTTATAAATCGATCGATCTATGAGCTAATTGAGTACTTGGGACACAGCATTGGATTCGTAATAAAAATCGCTTGAAATAGCAAATAAAACAATCGTTTCGTTGAGTAATCCCAAAGAATTTGTACCAAGCAATATCAGAAATGTGAATGTAAATATTGTTGTAATTTCCATTTAAATGTTCATATTTATGGACATCCCAACAGAATCTCTTTGAAAAATTATGAAATTTTAATTTGAAATCTTGATAGATTTATGTGAAGTTATGAATTTTTCTCATTAGAAAATTTGATGAGAGAATAATACTTTTTGTTTGAAGTAAATTGTTTTCGAAGAATTCTAAATTCGGAATTTTATTAATAGATTCAGGGAATGTTACGCAACGATATTGATCCCAAATATTGGGCTCCATTTTGTATACCAAAAATTAAGTTTTCATTGATATACTTTTGAGATTCATCTCAAACCTATTAAATCTCTGTAAATCTTGTTAAATAAATTCAACAGAAAAAATTCTATTATTTAATTGTATTTTGTTCACTTTAATCTTTAGATTTTGTCCCAATGCCTCCCGCCCCCCCCAAGAGTAATGTTTCTCCTCTCCATCTGGAATGCCACTTGTTTGGCTTCTTCATAATTTCCCATTTTGCACACTACAATTATTTTGTATTCAGTTGAATTGCAACAGATGGTGCCAGCCCATCACCCACAGCCCAACCTCTCCTTCTCTCTCTCTCTCTCTCTGTCTTCCCTTTGATTAATGCATTCATTCCCCTGGTGGGAGACCGCCCTTTGGAGCCTTGCCCCTCGAATTGTGCTTCTATTTCATTATTACTATTATTAGTCGCATTGTTTGAAGCACTCGCCCAGTCATTTGCCTGTTGCTAGCCAGTGGCTGGCTGTCCCTTTCTGTCTGTTCTCTCTCTCTCTGTGTCTCTCTTTATCTGTCTGTAATTTACGCGCTTCGATACATTTTGCTGTACTATTTGTAAAAGGGTATACGTTTTCCGACAAAAAAATTGCAATTTAGAAAATAAACAATTAAAAGAAGAGTTTTAAAGTTTTTAAAATTTAATTTAAAATAAAAATAAATAATTTTAAACTTAAAATTTTGTTTTAACATTATATGAATAGTGCAATTTTTAGTTTGGTCTTTTGTTAATGTTTTAAATGACAAATCAATCGGAAATACGGAATTAAGAATTTGACATCATGCGTAATGCAACAGCGCCCCACTGTCACGTTTTTCGTTTCTTTACCGGAATCTGAGATTTCTAAAGTATTCCCGCTTCGTTTTATTTAAATAAGCTGCTCTGTCATCTGTTTTCTGTTTCATTTGTTCTGTCATTCCCCTGCACTGTCTGTCCCTGGCTCTCTGGTTGGCGGTAAGGTATTCCCTTTCCCCATTGACGGCCAGACCAGAGACAGATCCCAGACCTCAAGCCCGCGAGTACAATAATGAGAGTGGTGCCCAACTACTAACCGAAGCCGAACCCAAAACGAACTGAAAACTGAATCGAGAAACCAGCTACGGTTCTAGCCTTGTGATTTTACTTGTTGTTGTTGTTGGTACCTTTAACCTTTGGGTTAATGGAAGCAGCGCCGCTCAGAGACGTATCCTTGAAAGTATCTATCCGACGAGGGTCATCAACTACTGCGGCTGGGACTGGGGCTGCTGCTGCTCTTGCTTTTTCATGGTCGAAACGAAGCTCTGGATTAAAACAGGGAGGGAGCACTAAATATAATAAAATATGAAAAGGAAAAGGGAGATATGCAGGATTTGCCAGAGTAATCGTTGGGTGTGTCATTGGGTGCCGCCGCCACACGTGCATCTAATGAGCAGCGATACAGCCAACCCCAAACCATTATCAGTAATTGCCTTTTTAGTTGGCTCAAATATCGATTTGTGCTTTTGCATGTTGTATGTTACCCTGTTTTCCATAATCAATATATTTATACCATCTATATAGTGCGATGTATCTGATAGATAGTGACCGAAGCACACGCACATCCATGCCCCCTCTCCCCAAAGAGAGTGAGAGAGAGAGAATAAAAACTACGGTTTCAGGTCAGGGTTTCCGAAAAGTACACACACCCAACCCGAACCCGAGCCCCTGCCCCCCCGACCAGACCATAATTATCTGACAATGAGATTGCGGACGAACGGACCCCGGAATGGACCCTGAAAGAAGCGGCTGGGCAGGCCAGCGGAGGCAGGGAGGGGGCTTAAAAAGTAAACTGCATTAATGAAAAACTGGGTTATAATTGAAATCAATGAACAAACAGACAGGCCACAGAGCTACGCTACGCTACAGTTCGTAAATCCAGATCCCAAAAGTGGACTTTCAACATAAACAATGCATAAATCCAAAAGATACTTGCCACAGAGGCGGCAGCGGCGGCATCCACGAGAGCCCTACAAAAGTCAAACGATTTATGACGAATGCCACCAACAGTGGAAAGTCGACTCCCGAAAGGTACAGTGGTACAAAAAGCATTCGAAATTGATTGTAGACTGGGATTGAAAAAAAAATTCATTTTATTTTTACTAATTAAATAAGTGAATTAGTTATTTAATTTTAAGAAATCACCTTTATTATAATTTTATTTTTGATCTTGTATCTATCATATTAGAATCAACTTTCAGATAATTTCCTACATAAAAATTATACCCACAAATATCACTTATGTATGGTGGTCCACTGGTACCAGTACAGTGTCCACTACCTTTGCCCTGAGTGTTTCACTATCTGTCTCTCTCTCTCTCACTTTATGGTGTTTCATTCCATTCCGTTTCGTTACGGCACGCTTAAGCGCTTAACAAATTGAATTCAAGTGGCGGCGGCATCACAAGAAAAGCAGAGACAAACCAGCAGAGAAGAAGAAGACACAAAGAAGAAGCAGCAGCCCAAGAGGTAAAAGAAGAAGTAACCGCAAAAGAAGAAGCGGCAACGGCAGCAACAGCACAAGAAGAAACCGCAAGAGAGAAGAAGAAGAAGAAGAAAAGACAGGGGGACGCCTTCAAACAGCTTTCGTGCGTGACAAAAATGATGACAAAACTTGTCCAACCATCCGGCCCCCCCCCCCCCCCCCCATATACCCGTCCATTGATGCACATTGTACATTTTTTTTTGTGGAGCAATGTAGATGGCATTTTCCTTTTTTTTTTTTATTGTCATCGTTTCTGCTTCCTCAAGATTTGCATAGCGAGTGGTTGTTTCAATTCCATTCCATTGCGCTTCGGTTTCGTTTCACTGTTTATGCTTCTGGTTGACCATGAAACGGCGACCGATCGAGCCGAAGAGACGACAGACATATGGATGGGATGACATGCTCTTAAAGCTCTTTTGATCATCATATTCTCTTGCTCTTGTAATTTGTATCTTTAAGATATGAGCAACCGACTACTGCCTGCTGCTGCTGCTGCATCTCTCTACACATATTCCACATAAACAATTTATGATGTAGCCCAAGAGTTAAGTCGCTCGAAAGGCGTGTCCGCCGCCTGTCCATTGTCTGTCCCTCGATTCTTGTGTGTCTGTGTTTCCGCTTCATCTCCAAAAGTATCTCAAGAGCAATAACGACCTCTGCCGCCGTCGCCGCTGCTGTTGCTGCTGCGGTTGAGGCTACCTGTCTGCCGTCGTATCTGTATCTTTTGTATCTGTCTGTGTGAATGTATCTGATGGCTACTTAATGTCGACTCAACTTGTATGGCCGCTGACCGCTTCCTTGTCTCTCGCTCTCTCGAGGTTGGATCTCTCTCTCTCTACGTCTCTCTGTCTCCCTCTCTGAATTTTGAATATGTTTAATCCGACTACCTCTTCTCTCAACTGCCATTTATGGTTGATAATCGCTTGTATTATATCGCATTTCGTCTACCTACTCGCTGTATCTTCAAATTTGATCTAGTATTCATGAGGAAGAGGGGCAGCATGACACGGCCTAAACCATCTCCACTAATTACTTGAGGTTTTCCCTCATCACCCTGTTCTGGTTTTTAGTTTCTATAATAAATCAGTTCTCATTTGAGAGTTCTCCCTACTTATCCCGCTCTTCATTTTTTTTTAGCGGAAAAGCGTGAAAATTATGCCATCTGTTATCTGTGAAACGCTTTCACCCAAGAGAACTCTAGTCGCTTGTCGAGAATTTAACACTCTGTTGGCCACACAGCGTAATTTGATAGTCGTTAGAAAGTATTTTACTTTTGTATTTACTTTTCAGCTTGTAAGCGACGATCTCAGGCCTAGTTTTCATGTTTCCAGATGATGTTGAGAGATTATGGAATACCCCAAAATATGGAAAACAGAAAGCCGAGATTGTTAGATGTTGAAAAAGGGGAAGAGTTTTCGTTGAATTAAGTAGGTAATATTTTCCAAAAATTTGTTTTCAAAACAGAGTTGAGAATCTCTAATTAGTGTTGGTAAACACTTAATCATTGAGCTTAAAAATGCTTGCAAAATTACAAAGCCCCCAAGAAACCAGCATTTGGATTAACCCTTAAATTTTTAGTAACCAATTTCTCAATTGCTCACCCACTTTCCATCTTTTTGCCATTCATCGTACAATTAAGCTATTCAATCTTAGCCATTCACCCCATGGCGCTTTCCCAAGGCCCACTCACGCCCACTCAAACGAAAAGCCATGGCGTAAGGAGGGGGGTGGGGCGAAAACCCATCTGGGAAAAATGCAACAACTAATCGCCAGAGTAAAAGTTAACTTTTGTTCGAAGAAAATCAAATGCGAATGCAACAAAACAGCAACAGCCACGGCAGCGGCGACGGCAGCGGCATCCCATGGCCAATGAAACCCATTTCACTTCCTGTTTATCTATAAGATACTTTTACAAATGAGCAGCAGCAGCAGCGGCGGCAGCGGCAGCAGCATCGGGGCATCGACGAATGAATGCAGCTGCCATGCACACATATAATTAACTGCACAGAGCGTTTCGTGGTGGGATACATTGGATGGATATTTGAAAGCGAGGCAACGATGTGAAATTGAAATTGAAATTGGTCCTTTTCACTCTTCAAAATGAAAACATCCCAGCGAGCAGAGAGCCAGTGTGATCAGCGGGGGGGAAACAGACAGGGAGAGAGAGTGAGAGTGAGAGATGATGATGTGCTTCGAGAGTATCTTTTACTCAAATGAAAGTAAAGGAAAGTACTACTGCGGGTGGGCGCCCGCAGAGGCGGAGTCAGAGTCGAAAAGCCAGCCAAATGAAATCAAATAATGAAATGAAATGAAATCTGCTTTCAAAGTTAGCAAAACAAAATCAAATCCGAAACCGAAGAAGTCTTAAGCGTTGGCTAAAGAATTTAAAACGATTTCAATGGATATTAAAATGGATATTGATTGGGTTTAATTTAGGGAATGATCTACATATGCGAAGGGTATTTATCATCTGGTTTGATTGCACTTTATGTAACCCTTCAGCTGTGGCATTTCTTGATGTGCCAGTCACATGTAAACGTTGAATAATACAACTCTGGGCAGTTGCTTTCATAAAAGAATGATAAAAGAGACACTAGAGAGAGAAAAATGTATTTGTTCATCACTAAAGTTATAAATTTATGAATTTACATATCTTCTTCATTCTTGGTACCTTCTCTGCATCTCTTGTGCATCTCTTTCGCTCTCGTACGCTGCCTCATACTCTCACTTGCTGTCTCGCTTTGGTTAAATGAAAGCTTGACGCTGGCCCGACGACAGCTGCCGCAACAGCAGCAGAGGCCGCAGAGGGGCAGCCTCGATAACAGCAGCGGCAACAGCTACAGCAACAACAAAAACAACGGCAGACGTTTTCAAGGTGGCAACTGTCATTCACTTGGCGGCCAGGCAGCAGCGGCAACTGCTGTAAGCTTCAGCTTCAGTCTCAAAATTCAACTTCAGCTTCAGCTGCTGCTGCTGCTGCGGCGTCCTCCTCCAGCTCTTTGGCATTGACTTGACACCTTGCCAGCAGCTAAATTTATGAAGTGAGAGTCGCCCCAGAGTCAGTCGCAATGGAATGGAAGTGGAAGTCGATGAGACGGAGTCACATTCGAAGTCGAAGTCGCAGCCGAAGCCGAAGCCAAGCCGCCTGCAATGCATTACTTTCTCTTCCTGTTTCGGCGTTAAATGAATGGAAATCATAAAACTTCACTCCAAAGCGAAACCCAACATGAAAAACTATTGAGAGGCCCAACTAATGTGGGTGCAGAGCAGCTGCTGCAACTGCAACTGCAATCTGATGTCGGGATTCGTGTGGAAGACAGAATGTGTGTGGACTCCACTGAACAAAGACAATAACAAATGACAGTTGTCTGTCTTTTGATGACAGTTTTACTCTAATGAAAGGGTGTTCGGATACTGGGGTGAAATTTGTAGAGCAAAGACCTTGGAATACCTTTATAAGCAGGGATATACCTCTATTTGCACCCACTATCCGCTTCATAAAATTCCCATAAGCGAAAGGACAAAGGATGAAGTCCCAATAAAACTGGGAAATGTGCAAGCGAAATTTCCCTTATCCTACGAATAATATTATTTAAGCTCTGCCAGATATATTTTCTTTTTATGAATCATAAATTTCGAAGAGTATATAAAGATGTGCTTCTCCGTAGATAGTTTTTTTTTGTATTGCTGGCACGCTGCTTGTCCAGCCAATTCTCATCTCAATTGCTGCCACAGACTTGACGTTTTTCTCTGTATCTTTGTATCTTTTGTTGCTGCTGTCTGGTGTCTGCAGTTGATTTCATTTGTTTAAAAGTTGGAAAAAGAGTGGACAGCGCCCAACACCCACGCTCCAAGGGGGTGGGCACAGGCGGAAGGGAATGGCGTCTAGACATTGGAAGGTACAAAACAACAAAATGGGAGTGGAGTGTTTTTTGGATTGCTTTATGTATTATGGTGATAATGGATTATGGGAGATATAAAATCAAAGATTAAAAAAAAATTGCCCCCAAATATTACCATTTCATTCCATTAAACCCTTCTTAAATATTTCAAACATTAAGATGTATCTTTATCTTTTGGTTTGTGTATCCACACAATCGCTGGAATCTCTGAGGTTCACTGAACTTTTTCTGACTCACACACAAAATGTTGTTTCGCTTTGGTTTTTCTAGATTTATTTTTTTCGGTTTTTCTCCTTTTTGTGTGAGTGTGTGTGTGTCTGTGTGTGTGTTTGTTGCTGCACAAAATTTGCATTTTGTACAATTATTTGTCGTCGTTAGTTTATTGCACAATTGGACAACAAGTCGAAATGAGTTTAACCGTAAAGTGTGGCTGGCTGACTGTCTGTCTGTTGATTGTCTCTGTGTTTGTGCAATGCTTAGCAGGCAGATACGGCTACACAGTGGAATGGAAAAGTGATTTTGCGGGAGAAGAAAATATAAATTAAAGATTGTAAAAGAGCAGAAAGAGAGCATAAAACCCTTCTCTTTGCTACTAAGCCACTCTGGGAGAGTGAAGGTGAATAGGTGAATATATTAATCTTCCCATTAGCCCACAATATTGATGCTAAGCCACTCTGGAATAGGGCCAACAAGTATCCTAAGCTGTTCTTCTTAGCACAGTAGGATTCTTATCTCTCTCTATGAATTCCCTTCATGGATAACCTTTTCCCCCCTCTGTAACCCTCCTGCCAATGATCCAATGCTTAAGCAATTCCCATTAAATGTCTGTTCGATAAATTTGCATTTGCCACTGTGCCACAATATGTTAAAGTCTTGGGGTGCCCCCGCCCCCCATCCCCGTGAACGCTACAGTTCAGTTCGGAGTCGACTCCCCGATGCAGTGCACCTCCCTTCCTTCTCCCTGGTGTGGCATTCTTGATAAGTTAAGCTTTATGGTTGCGCTAGTTCATTAAATTTATTTTACAGACACACGGGTCGGGTCTCTCTCGCTCTCGCTCTGCCTGCCCCCTACAGCAGCAACAATGTGGCATGGCCTGGGCCCAGCTTTGTGGCCCTCCTTGTGCCGCACCTAAAGACTCAACTTTTGTGTTGTTGCAGAACGAACGGGAACGGAAGAAAGAGAGCAACCAGAAGCACAGACACAATCCTGTTCTCCTCCTCCTCCCTCTCTCTCTCGTAAAACTCTCTTTCGCTCTCTCTCTCTTTCTGTCCCCCACTATCTGTTTGTGGCATGAAACATCTCTCACAGTAGTCGTCTTGTGGCCGGGCATAGTGTGGCAAAGTAGTAAATTTAATGTCAGTTGCATTTAAATTGAAACTTGAGTGCCGCCCTTCTGCTTGAAGGTTCTCTCTCCATCCCGTCCTTCTTCCCACTCCCCTGCTTCATATTTTGCCTTCAGTCTGCTCTCTATCCTTTTCGTACCGTTAAACACTTCTCTCCCTTCGTACCGGCTAACCAAATACTTCGTTTGTGGCTCTTGTCGACAGTTTGAGTTAATTTCAGAGTGTTCCGCCTTTTCCGCACACATTTAGTTGCAAGTACAGTGAGTTTCATAGCTAATGAAGCCCTAGTGCTAACCCTTTATTGTTAAGACACACTGGGATAGAAAGAGAGAGAGGGAGACTAGAAGATTGGAATTTCATAAGGTTTTTGTATATTTTCCTTAGGAAATTGTCAGACAAACTCGATACACTTTCGATAGGCTATTGCTTGCATACGATTACTTTTTCGATTATTTATTAAAGAGTTGACTTAAAGCTGCGCAACGCACTGTTTTGTGGGGATGTATCTATGTATCTTTGGCCTCTGGCAGGCATCCCAGAAAGAACGGAACATGCAAGGGACACAGCAGAAGGATGAATATGAAGAAGTGTAGAAGGATGGAAGATGAAGAGTGCAGATGGAGGATTGCCCCTGATTGAATCCCCCCTTAACCACTCCCCCCCTGAGTTCGTTCTGTTGCTGTTGCTGCCGTTTCCATTTCTGCATCCCCAATCCCTTTTTATGGTTTTCCCCCTCGCTCTCTCGCTCTCCCTGTCTCCCTGTCTGTCTGGCTGTATCTCCTCCTCCTATCATAAAATTTAAAGTTGAGCAACGAGTAAAAGTTGGACCCTTGACTCTGGGAGTCATCGTCGTCGTCGTCGCTGTGTTGCTGTTGTATTACTTTAACGCGCTCCACTGAAAGATACAAATTGTTATGCAAAATGGTGAAAAGTTTCATTCGGATACGGTACGATATACATGGTACCAGCGACTATATGTACATATGACTGACTGACTTCTTCACTTGTTTTGTTTTTTGTGCTACCCTATACAAAGTATGGGTAATATGATTTGGAGCAAAGTTGCAAAACGAGAACCTATTAGATCCTATAAATATATGAGAAAAGTTTGCATAGACAATTTTTGTTTTAGATCGGATTACTATATTCTCAAGATATTATTATTTATAGAATAATTTATTTACTTTTATACCAATTTAAATTTACAAAAATTTAATGTAAATCAGATCGCTGTATCCTAATGTTTTTAAACGAAAAATATCTCTTAAAAACAAAAAAAATGTCTCTGAGAAAACTTTTTTAATTCCAAAGTTTGAACGAACCAAATCATAAGAAAATATAGCCCCATGTATTTCTATACCAAAGATGTATTTTCGAGTGTATCCTCTACCTTCGTTCTACGCAATTTCTTTTCTTTTTTATATCAATGTTGTACCCGTTGAAAAAAAAAAGAAAAACATTTTTGCTGTACATTATTTTTTGTTTTTGTTTTGTTTGATTTATTTTCTTTTTATGTTGATCTGCTTTTTGCAGCCGTCGCATGGTCGCTGTCTACGCTTTTATTTAATTTCGCTTCCCTCAAAAAAATGTTCATTGTATCTCTCTGTGCAACTTCAATTGGTTGTTGCTTCATGGTGGTGCCCCTCACTGTGTTGTGTAGCTGGTGGTGCCCCTCGCTTTCAGCAGACTTGTCTTCCCAGCTACAGAGATCTTCCCCTTCTTTTGTGGACAGAGAGAGAGAGAGAGAGGCAGGCAAAAGACAATGCACAATGCGATCTTTATCAGAGGCAAAAAGCCTGGCAAAACCGTTGAGAGACGAGAGACTCATTGTACAATATGTTATTTATGTTGTTTAATATTCCCTTACATGTCACGGTCCTCCCTCCCCCTCTACCGTAAACCTCCTCCTGCTTTGAACCTTTATTAATCGGTTGTAAACCTTTAACTCTTGTCGTTTCAGGTATGTTTATCATCCGATGACATTTATGTTGACAATTGGCGAGGGTCGCTTGTGTCTGGTGTCTCTGGTGTGTGTGTAAGTAAATGGGGTTAAGCAGATCTCAGATTTGATCTATGAGTGAAGGCTGGGAGCGGGTGTTTATATAAGCAAAAGTACAGTTTTGTAAGCCATGGGAATGGGGAAGAAATGTTTTTTTTTTAATGGAAATATTGGTAGGCAGTTAATTAAAAGGAACTTTGGAATGGTAAACGATGAAGAATCGGTTCTTGTTAGTTGATACTAAATTCGGGAAAAATATTTAATTTAAATGTTATAAAAAATACTAAAAAAAATATCGTAATAAATATAGGAATATACTATTTAAGAAATATTAAAACAAAAAAAATTAAAATAAATTAGTTTGAGTGAATAATAGTTATTATTAAATTTTTTTGGATAAAAATGCTGGAAAAGTATATCAGGAAATCATCTGTATCTCGATAAGACTATAAAAAAAGCTTGGCAATTGAATCCAAATCCAAAAAAAATAATTGTAGATCCTTTAGAGCAAATCTTTCACAAACTCAATTTAAGGGTCGACATCGTGTCCCTTCTGGGACCCAAATTTATACCAAATTTTATTTTAAACCCAAAATTATGTAAATTTTGCAAAATGAAATCCCCCGCAAAAAAAATTTCTTAACAATCTCTCTTACTCTGGTTTTTTACGCGCAAACTTATTCAAAATTAATGGCCATCAGGCAAAGAGAGAGAAAAAAGCCGCCTCGACCAAGCCCCGGGGCCATTGAAACACAAAACGCCCTAAACCTCAAGGTTTTGCCTCGAGTCGATGGCACGTTTAATGCCCCCGAAAAAACAGTCGAGGAGTCGAGACACCTATATAAGACTTCTAACGTCTATAATTACTAAGCAAATACACGCACAAATGCACGAAAGATACGCCAGATACTCGCAGATACAAAGATACAGATACCACCAGATACAGTCACGAATGTACGTTCGCTCGTTCGTTCGGTCAATAGCCAGACCAAAAAGCTTGTTAATTATGCCCCGTCCTCTAACCAACGAAATTATGACAAATTTATGTGGCCAAGAATAAGTTTTGGAGTACGATCGACGGGGAGAAGTTCAAATAGTCCGCCCATTCGAATAAACAAAAACCGAACCCCCAACAACTACACCAAACCAAAAAAACAGAAAGAAAAAAACTACCCATAGTAACATGAAGAGGAGCTCCCCACCATTCAACAAAAAAAAAGAGACGCGCGAGACACATTCTACGGCAAACATTGCCCCAAAACTGAAATAAAATCGTGAGCCATTTGAAACTTATGACGGGACCGACCAAAGGGGGTTCATGGTCAAAACAACCTGAGTTCGTTAAAACAATAAAAAAAATAAGGCAAAAAGCAGCAAAGAGAGAAGCACAAAATAACAGAAAGGCGCAGAATGCGAAAAACAAATGAACAAAATTTGTGTGTACCCGCGGGAATAAAATAAAAAGAAAGAAAACGGGCAAAGAAAATTAAGGGGGGGTTGGATAAGAATAAGCGAAGATTCGATCGAGAAAATACTCTATTCTCTCTATTCTAGGGATGAGATTTATGACAGTTCTATTGGTTCACTGTACAAATGTCCCATAAGCGAAAGGAGACTTGCGTTCCACTCGCTCCATGTTCCACTGTTAAACAGTCCTTGAATTGCTGCAGCAATGTCCCATAAAAAAACTTAAAAAACTATTTTTAGTGCTGCAAACTTCTCCCCTAACCACACCGTATAACAACTTTGCTAAAGGGTATCGCTGAAATAACTCAAGCATGCTGAAAGATTTTTGCTGTCAATATTTATGGCTAGCAAACAATATTCTAATGGATGTTTCTCTGTTTTGTATGTGAGATTTCGTGCAAAAGTTTATCCAACTCCCCAGAGAAGTATCTTGTATCTTGAGCAAAAGTTTTTGCATGTATCTGAAGTGGTCTCTCTCTCTACGTCTGTCTCTCTGTCTATCGGATGTCAGGCCCGTGTCTGTCCATAAATTATGCTCTCTATGGGGGCTGGGACTGGGCTTCTTTGCTGGTCTTCAGCTGCTTGAATATTTGTGCTAAAACTTCTAGTTTCGTTGTTGTCGCTCGTTGTGCCTCCGCCTCTGCTTCGCTTCTCTTCCGTTTGAAGCGTGTGCACACCTTGAAAATAACTTCCAAGGTTGCCTCTGCCTCCGATGAGAATGATTGCCACTGCCGCTGTCTTGCTGTCGCTGTCTTGCTGTCTCTATCTATCAGTAGGTGCCCCGCTCTGTCGCTTTTTGCACGATTTCATTGTATGCCCCGTGCCATGGCCTCACACTCTGGGCTTGTAGGGTTCTGTGGTTCCCATCATCGCCCTGCCCTGTCTGCCCTGTCTGCCCTGTCCCTGTCCCTGCCCCTAGCCTACCACGGATGCGGATGGGGCCGTCCACCGAGTGTGTGAGTACTTGTCTTCTTGTTCAACTTGTTCTCAACCGCTCAACCCGTTCATCAGCCAAGTTCTGGTCTGGAATTAGCTTTGTTTTGCTGTTTAGCCTTTAGCCGGTTGTTGCCATCGCCTGCTTGTTGGTCTGTTCGCTCAGTGACGTCAGAAATGTTTAGCCGGTTCCGGTTCTGGTCTTCATTTCCAATGTAAATCAATGCTAATCAAAAAAGGGAAGCCATAAAAACGATTAAATGAAGGGAATGATAATAAATGATGAACAGAAGAAACCCAAGAACAAGTTTTAACTGTGTGAATTAATTAAATAAAGGTCCTAAAGTAAAGTAAAGGTCCTATTCAGTAATGAATCCTTCTATAAAACATTTATTTGTTCTTTATCACAGCTGTTTTCATTCCATTGCTACATCAAAACTATCTGTTTTTGTAAATTAAAAAAAAAATGTTTTAAATATATGTATATTTTTTTTTTTGTTTATTTATTTTTGTTAAATATATTTTTTTAAATATTCCTAGGGTTTTTCTAATTGAATTTTTGCATTTTCTGTTGTTTTTTTGATGGTTTTCAAGTTTTTTTGTGAATGTCTCACGTACTGCGAAATGTGAGCATTTTAATGATCTAAATTATGGTTACTTTATTGCGTTATTAATAACATTTTGATTGCATCACGTAGGCACGCAACGAACGGCGAAGAGCAGAGCTCTTCCCCAAAAATCCGATCCTCTGAAGCTCTTTTTATGCTTTTGGGGCTGTCAACACGCGCTTCTTGGGGGCTCTGCTCACGTTTCACATACATATTTATTTTTTTTTTTTTTCGGTGGCGTCCACGTAAATGGAAATGGCATGGAAATGGGTGCAAGGTGTGTGTGCGTCTGTGTGTGGGGAGGGAAGTGGGGCAGTGTCTGCGAAGAGGAGGCACTGGGGTTTGAGGAGTCTCCGCGTCTCCATCTCCTCCTTGGATTGGATTCCATGCACTCGCGAAGGGCACTGCCAGTTTCATTTTGCAGCTGGTAGAAATCGTGCTTCAAGCGTCCAGCCTTGGGTTTGTCTCCACTTACCCCTGCTGCCTCTTGGGGAGGGGGCAGCACCCCACTCTCTTTTTTCGGTGGTGTCTTATCAATGTTTTTCGAGTGCCGTTTTTCAGTTAATTTTCCGTTTCTGTTATTGAATTTTTACAACTGGCCAAAGTGGGTCAAAGATACAGATACAAAGCCCGAGACTCTTTGCCTCTGCCTCTGCCTCTGTTTCTGCCACTGCCACTGCCGGCGTCGCAGTCAGCGTCATTGTCGGCATCGTCGTCACATAATAAAGAGAGCGGCTATGGCGGCATCGTCGACGGTAATTTAATGTTCATTAATGTCTGGGGCATAATTTTTGGGCACTTCTTCTTTTGCGTGCAACGTGCCACGAAGAAGATGAGGAATGTGGCAACAGCCAGGCCAGAGAGCAGGCCGCTCGCTTTATCCTTCGAACGGAGATCGAAGCGGCAGGCAGGCAGCAGCTGCCGAAAATTGCAAGCGACTCTCCTTCGTATTTAAATGGTCTTATTTTCTGTTCAGTTTTAAGTATTTAATTTTAACAGCAACGAAGGAAAGGCTTTCCAGCAGGAGAGTCTGTCTGATCTCATAAGTTTAATGTTTCGCATAAACGATCGGAATATGCAGATGAAAAGGTGCTTAAGATGCGATTTAAGTGATTTAAGTGCTCTGGCATGGCTTATACATATCGCTTATTTAGGTCCTATGGAGAGTATTACTTTAATCGTTCCTTTTGGGCGGAGCAGAAGTGGAAGAAGTATGCTCCAGCGTGTGTTGCAGATATCAACGAACATCAATCGGATATATTTTTTCGATATTTCCATTTATCTATTAATTTATCTGTCTTCTAATATTTTTATTCATCAGCATCGTATCTTTCTATTAATCGTTTTCATCCTTATACCTTTGCTACTTTCTAGCTAGTCATCTCTTTTCAACCTTGAATATTGTCTCTCCACCCTCTTTTGTCATCTTTCTTCCACCATCAAGCTGCATTCTGTGCAGTTATCTTTTGTCAACCATCAAGCTGTCTGTTGGCTGTCCCGTCAACTCTCTTGTCATCTCCTTTCAACCTTATTTGTCGTGTGTCTAGTTACCTCGCTTTAACCTTAGCTGATGTCTCATTTTCTTTCTCTTTGGACAGTGCTTAACAGGTGATTCCTCTCAAGGAATATCTTAAATAAGGTACGAGTATCTAACAGGCTATCTAAAGCAATTATTTAGAACACTTAGGAATTGTAATACCACAAAAAGGATTCTTTGTCATACTTTGAGGTGATTTTCTATTCAATGATAATTTCATTCTGCTTTTAAAACAATTATTTTCCTTTGAAAAACATTCAAAAACCGAAGAATATTCTTTAAAATTTCAAATACTTTAAATCCCTTTCATTTCTTCGATCTACCTTTGATAAATGTCTCTTATCTTTCGGTTTTTCTTAAAAGTTGAGGAAAACTAAGTGGGTGTGGGGGTTTTCAAACCCTTTTTGGCAGTCATGTTGGCGCCGCTTTTACACGGTTATTTAAGTGTTAAGCACTCGATCACGCCCACCGCCCACTGCCTACAACCATTATCTTTCTGTAGATCCACTGAAGCGGAACCCGTGGCTAATATTTGTGACGTGTGTGTGTGTGTGTGTGGTGGAGTGTTGCAAGCGCCACAGCGTACCCATAGTTTAGGGTCTGAAGGGTAGATACAATACCTCTAGTACTTGACTTCGTAGCAGCTGCAGGGCTGGAAGAAAAATTATTGGATTGGATGGGATGCCTTGATTGACTGCTTGATTGATTGTTTAGCCTGGAGGGTAGACCCTTTTGGGTGGAGGGCGGGGTGTGGATGTTGCCTCTAATTGAATTATAATAATAAGAAGAGCAGCGTAATTGTAGAGATCTATTCCCTGAGGACACTCCCGGCATATCTGTCAGATACCAGCAACATTTCTTGCCGTATCTTTTATTGCCCCTGGAAACTCCCCTGCTTTTCCAGCACTCAAAATATCCTCAACTGTTCATCAATTACAAGAAGAGAATTCTCTCTGGCCCAAACGGTTGGCCACACTCAAATTTCACCTTACAAAACGGAAATGAGACAACATCTTCGCCCCCATAAACGTGTGGCAATGTAGTCTTTCAGCATTATTTTAGGGCCAAAAGTGGGCAGGATGTAGCCCTAAGGGGATATTGTGGAGGGTACAAAATCAATATTGTTTCTGGTGGCAAAGTGTTTTGCCATTTTTGCGGGAATTGTCGAAAAGCGAAGCAGCGATAAGCTGACAATAGAAAAGTGCCAGGAAAACTAAGATTTCAGCTTCTGGCCAGTACGAAAACAAGCACAGGGGTGGCGTAAGGAGGGGTTTCTGTTCAGGAAAAAGGGGATGTTCTTTAAGGAACAAGTTTTTTTTTTTAATAAAATAAGTGCAAATAATGAAATAAAAAGAAATGATTTTCTCTTTTCACAATGTCCCCTGCCATCGCTGCCACGTCCTTTTGTTTTTTTTTTTTTGTGGGAATACAGAATGCATTCAATTTAATATCGGAAAAGCTCTTGGTCCTTGGTCTCATATGTGTGGATTCAGTTTTGGCATCTTTGAGATACTTTTTACGTCTTTATTTTCTGTGTAAGTTTTTTCTTTTTTCTCTTTTTTTTGGGTACAAAGAAAGCGTCAGGCAGTTGATAGGCAGCCGGCGGCGATATTGTTTCAGCTCCATAAACTATTACATAAAAAATTGAAAGCCAAATGCGACAGAGAGAGAAATAGAGGAAGGAGAATGTGCAGAGAGAGAGAGAGAAAGGTGAAGAGGGCAGATAGGAGGAGAGCGCGGCTTGTGGCTGTGGTAACGAGAGATTTGCTTGAAGGAGAAATCATTAGAGACAAAGTGGGAGACGAGAGAAAAAATGACAATGTGAGAAAGAGGTGGACAGGGACAGAGACACAAATGCAGGAGGTAGACACGGAGTTGGGCTTTCATTTTGTTTCTGGCTTACTGCAGCGTTACAAACTTCATAGGAAAACTACCATACTGCTCTCTCCTAAGGGTAAAACAAACTGAAAACTTGCTGATAGCTGGAGAAGGAGAGACCAACAGAGAGGGAGAGAGATACAGAGAGAGTGGACGAGTGGGATGCAGAGATAAAAGGAGACAAAAGGCAAGTGAATGTTTGGGTGCCTCACTGCAATGAAAGGAGGAGGTGCTGCAGCGGAGAAGATTGTCGTGGGACAGAGTGAAGGGGCCGGGCCCGGCCGGGCCAGGCCGTGTCTGTCGTTATGCGGTGATATATTCAGGCGATATCACCAGAAATCCCCCAGACCCCGAAGCTCAATTGAAGCTCGAGTTATGTTTATGACAGTTTTCCCTGCTGCTGCTGCTTTCCATTTTCCATGCTTCTCTGTTTCTCTCTTTCTGTCTCTTTGGGAAAATGCAAATTTGTGCAACGATGCGTTTTGCCAGCATTTAAAACGCGCGCGTGAAAGTCTCTGCAGCTAAGTTAATAATAGTTTTGGCCCCCGACTCCAATCGCTTGTGGATGTTGTGGCCCGTTGATGATCCTTATTAATGATGATGATGAATGCTGTTGATGGCTATAAGAGTACACACATATGTATGTATGTACGTGCATGTGCGAATCAGGAAGGAAAATACTTGATGGATTGTTTGAAAGTGCAATAAATTAACAGTTTTAAATGGTAGAAAAGAGAATACCCTTTTAAGCAGATACGTTTCAGTATCAGACCAAGGAAAATAAGTTCTCCTGTGAGAAAAGCTCTATCCATCTCTCTTACAGTGTGGCTTAGCAGTTAAAGTATAAGACGTTACCCTTTTACCCTTCTACCCAAGTTTACTTTACTCTACAAATATCTCATAAATATAAAAATATGCTTCAATAACCCGCCGAACTTTCGCGCTAAACAAAAAGTTTTCCAAAGCTTTTTTTATTTTGCTTTTGCCCGCTTCATAAAATCAAAAGAATTTCTATAGCCAATCGAATGGCGAATGCTTTCATTAACAATTTTCACATGATTTTCGTCACAGTTTTCTCAACTGATTTTCTCTTCAGCTTTTTCGTAGCTGCGCTGCTTGCTGCTGGCTGCACTGGCTGGCTGTTGTTGTGGTTGATTTTTCAGTTAGTTGCTTTTGCAATTGTTGCCAAGCAGAAATCATTTCCAAAGGCCATTCAACGGTTTGGATCGGCAGCACTAAATTGTTGGCTTTTGCGCTGCTGTTGCCGGCCATTGGCGTGAAATTTGTGTGAATAACTCGAAACGAAGCAGAAAAACAACAAAAGCAACGACAGCTTTTCACTCTGCCAGGCCAAAAAAAAAAAAAACTATGCCTATGAGCAGGCGGCCTGCTTCTCTGGCCGTGAAACAGTCAGCAGAGGTAGTAGCCACCAGACACCAGCGGCACATGGCACCACTTTCGGGCCTTCGCCTGGGGAGGGGGGGTCTCTCTGAACTGCGTGGCGTCCTCCATTTGGTGGAGATTATGCGTGAGTATTTATTGTTTCAACTCGAATTGTTTGAATGTTTGGATTTTGTGTGTGTGTGACCGAAATGAGGAAAATTTGAGAGAAAATCAAACTATTTGCAGATGCACTTTTGGGAGTTCGATACGAGCTTAAGTACTTCGGATATTTAATGGAAATGCAACAGTCTCAATGGGATTTATTTAATCAAAATGTAAAAAAAAAATAGAGAGAAAAGCTAATTTCTTAAGAAGCAGTGTTGTAAAATGTCATAGCTGTTGACATCTCCAGAATGGTTGTGTTGAAAAATGTGCTAATAAAGTGGTAAAGCACATTTTTTAATTCATATTGAAAAGTCACCAATAATAATATGATTTGAAGATAAATTATTTTTTTCAATTTGTATTCATTCAGTCAGTTAATGTTACCATCTTTTGACCCAAAAGAGTACAAGAAGTTGTGGGCCTAACAAGCGCTCATTGCCAGCCAGCCAGTAAAGTAGAGTAGAGGAAGAGGCAACCATCAGAGGGGCAGATTTAGAGCCACAGATGAGACCCTCAAATACGTTTAAAGTAAATCTAAACTTTCGATGGTTTTAGGCAAACACTCCAGTGTGTGCGTCCACCGTCTCATCATTAGTTCAGATGTGTGGAAGCCAACAAAAACAAAAAAAAACAGAGAAAAAAATGGTCATGGATGCCCTTAAAGTCGCACATGACAAAAAGGCAACACCAACAAAAACCCTAGACACCAAAAGATAGACGACAAATGGACAGCTATGGGCCAACGCCTAGGTCGTCCAGTGTCTCTACCCTCACTCCCTATAGAGATATATCTCCAGAGAGAGAGAATGGACTGGTGGGGGGGGGCCTGTCAACTTTTGACATGATTGTCCAATGTCCGAATGTCTGGCTTTGGTTGATTTATGATTGGGATTAATATCACACATCTCTCGAATGTATTTCTTTATAATTTCTCGTTGTACCTTTTTGACGAACATTTTTTTTTTGGAGGTTCATGTAGATTTCTAAATGGATTTCAACTTTGGGCTAATTTCACTTTGGCATTTCGTTGTCGTCGTCACAAAATGATTTCATATTTTATTGGTATACTTTTTACGGAACGAAATGATTTCTTTTCTTTTTTTTTGTGAATTTTGTTTCGGTTGAACGAGCGATTATTGATGGATACTTTGTAAAGAGGTTCTTAAGTTTTATCGACCCCTTTAACCCCTTTGTGTGTGGCTTTGTGGATAGAATTGAACGCAGAGTGTGTGGGTGAAGATTCTGGGAATTGAAACGATTTTGGGTTTTAATGAATCATTAAGGTCTTCAGAAATTTATGATCCTCGTCTAACATTTTATGATGATCTCAAATGTTCACTCAAAGCAGGAGTCAATTCTCATAAGCAACTCATAAATCATCGAGTCCTATAGGAAATTTAAGTTTTTGTTTGGATAAAGTGCTACCAAAAATATATGATCTAGGGAACGCGTTAAAAATTGACTTTGAAGATCTTTCATTAATTTATGTTCGATAATAAATCAGAATATTGATTTATTTTATTTTCCCAAATCATGGATACTTTGTTTTTATGGGTTACGTACTTTTTATATGGGGAATATATACACACTGATGTATGCATGTTCTCTTGAAGATGAAAATATATTTTCAGACAACTGTTATACAAAATTTTTCTGTCATTCAATGTGCATGCAGAGAATACTCTTAAATCTCATTTCTAGAGTTAAATTACTCTGGAGCACATTAAGTAAAATCTAAAACATTTAATTAATTAAGATTTTTTGCCTCTTTTATATCATTACAGGTATGTACATGCGGAATGAGTGCTGTGCTGCATTGGGTGCCATAAAAGGGCATTCCCTTCCATAAAAAAAAACCATAAAATACTATCGCCCTGATCTCGTTTGTCCAAGGATCCCATTAAAGTTAAAAACACGTTACCCAAGCGCGTGAGTAATTATAATTTATTTAAATCGATTACGAGGCTACGAGATGGTGCTCCAGACAAAAGGGAAACTCGATCGATTCGATTCGTATCGATGCGATCTCCATTCGCGGTCTGGCTCTGGCTGTGGCTCGGGCTCTGGGGTCTCTCTGGTGACCCATTTCGGAAAGCCCAGCGCAATTATTCATTTATAACGACACTAAAAAAATGTCTGAAATAAAAGAAGAGAAGCGAAGCGATAAGCAAACCAGTTGAAACGATCCATCGATGCGTGTGCCCCAAATATCTAGAGTTATTCCACTCAAAAGGGTTGATCTCGGTGCAAAAGGGGCAACGAACGAATCGATCATCTGTTAGAACTTCTGTTGAAGAGAAAGAGAGAATAATGAAAGATGAAAGCCAAAAGAAGAGGTGTTAATGATCGTTCAATTCTATTAATAGATTGGCGAAATATAATTCTGCTACTGTCGATGTTTCGATCTTTGCTTTTGCATTACTTCTCTCCTGTGGCCTCACTGGTGATTAGCCAGACTGGAAGAGATAGAGATAGCCTTCAGGCAGAGCATAAGCCATTTGCTCCGCTTCCTTATGCCTCCGCTCTCCTTGGTCAAGTCTTAAGTACTGACTTAGCGAAACTGCAGAACATTTAGTAGTCGTGTTTGACTTCGTTTTGGCTCTGGCTACCACAGATCTTGAGCAGTTCTTGTCTTTGCCTTCATTCAATTCGCTTTCTATATCAAATCAGAAATCGCATAATCACAAAACAAAATACTTGTGGATTTTAACACCCAAACACATACATACATATGTACATAAATGCATACCGCAAATCATCTGCTGTCCCATTAAGCCAGGTACTTGGTGCTTAACCAGAAAAGAAGAGCTCAGTAAAGCAAGGGCACCACTACTCAGTCAGTCAGAGCCCAGGGCCAGAGTAGCCCTGCTGCCCTCTCTGTGCTCCAGCTCCATCCTCCTCCGAACATTAGGTAATCCTCATTTCGGTTGAAATCCAACAGAAATTGGGTCAAAATTTTCACCTGAAAACGTTTTTTTTTTTTTTTGCCTCTAATTTGACAGACGACAGCGACCGCATTTTGGTGGCATTTTCTGTTTCCTTCTCTCTGTCTCTGTCTCGGTTTCGACTTCTTTTCCTTCCTCTTATGCTTGCTTGCTGTCTGTGCTTCTGTTTCTCCTTCTTCTTTGGCTTCTTTTACTACTTTTAAACTCTCGCGCTTACAATTTTAATTGCGGATGCGCACACTTTCGTTTTCGTTTCGTTTGGTTGGCGTCTCTGTCTCTCTGGCTTTGTTGTTGCCATCTATCTCTGATGATGTCGTTGCTATCTCTCTTTGTTGATTTTGTTGTTGCTGCTGCTGGGTGTCCCCACGCATTAAGTGAGGCCTATCCTATGGATAGCCGGCGCTGTCTTTTTTTTTTGCGGCTTTCCCAAAAAAAAAAGATCCGAAAGGAAATCTAGCTTTATGTTCGAAATATTTGATACCCCGTGATGTATACTTCCCATTAGGACTAATTAATAATACAGCAACAATCACGAGGATCTGTTGAATATTTCACCCAGATATCTTTAAAACTAAGATACACTGAGACGCTTTCCATGAGTATCCATTTATTACTGCTAAGCTGCACTGTGAGAGGGAGAGAGTTGAAAAGAGTCAGCCACTGGAAAAGTATTTATTCATTCTGGCTATAAATATAGAGGTATAAATGCTGATCAAGAATACCCTACATATAATCTATAGAGTAGGCGATGCTACCGTCTCTACAGACCCACAATACCCTCGAAAAAGGGCATACAAATAAGACAAAAAACACATATATATGTACATATAACCGCAGCTTACAGTTTCACTTGAGGGAAATCGCACCTTACCTCTTCGTTTTCTCCCTTCCCCTGCGCCCTCTGATCACGACTTACCTCACCTCTGGTTATGACATAACCCAACTTTTTCTGCTGCTGCTGCTGCTGCGACTGCGCTGCGCTGCTCCTCTGCGACTGCTCTGTGGAAAGTTAAACACAAAAATTTGTTTGTCGTTCGCTTTGAAAATTTTGCAACTTGGAAAGTTGCTTTTGTTGCTGTTGCTGTGTTTCTGGGGCAGCAAATTGAATTTCACATTAGTGTTGCAGTTGCAATTACCCCTGCACACCCCTCCACCACACCCTGCAAAACAAAAATCGAGAGGAAAAACTACAGGAAAATTGTGCAATGCGGCCGCACATTTAGAAAGTATCATATGGGTGCCCGGCCCCACCCCCGAAGGCAGCGTAAGACTTTCATTTGAATAGGCGACTGCTAACAAAACAAACACACAATAAATTGAGATACATTTCGGAAAAGTATCTCCTGTTCGTCTCTCTCTCTCTCTCTCCCCTGGCTAATGGTGGATAATAATAATAATCACTTAATTTGAACGCTAATTTGTGGCTCTTCTGCTGAAACTGCGACTGCCACTGCCACTGCTTCTTTTTCTTTCTCTCGCAGTCGGTCTTCCATTCACTTAATGACTTTCTTTAGCCCAAAAACGATTGGAGATCACCACGGGATGGAAGGTTGTGATCTGCTTTTTCTCTAAAGAGGCTTTCCACCGGAGAAACGAAGTCCCAGGGAAAATTATGCAAAAACAATGAAGAAAGGTTAACGTTTTGGAAGTCGAAATTGTTGATACTCTTATGTGCATAAATAAAGGTTTACTATGGTTAGAAAATTTAGAAAAGACGATCGAAGTCATGGTAGATGTGCTAGCTAATCGTATATATAATGAGAGGTGGCTATGATTATTTTGATGATTAAAGAATGCCGTTTATAAAGTTTCTTGAATTATATACAATAATCCAACCTTTACTTCTAAGACACACTGGTAGAGGGATAGATTGAGGCTGTAGTTATAGTACCTTCTGATAGAGTATTTACAATGAGCAATACCCTCTTTGCCATGGCGATGCCCTGCTCTGCTTTTTGCTACTTCTTGGCTGAGCTTTCAAATGCAAATCGTCTCGCTGTTCATTTGAACAATTTCATTTGGGGTTTTTGAAAGTTCCAGAGAGGGAAATTTATGTGCCGGCCACAACGATAAAAAAAAGCGAAACGTAACGGGGCAAACCGAACCAAAACAAAAAAAAATTCCCGAGGGTCTGGTAACAATGCGGGCAATTCGTTATGAGTGGGTGGGAGGGGGAGTGAGGGTTATGGAGGGTGTTATACGTAGAGAGAGGGAGGGATATGATATGGTCTAATGGGGGACGGACGGACGGAGGTTAACCCCAAAGTAAAGTGCCAAGTGTGGGGGCGATAGACGGAGAAGGGTCGGTCAGGTCCCGCGTCCGTCTGTCCCCATGACATTTCGACACGAACATTCGTGTTTCTGTACTATTGTTCACCATTTGATTTGTTGTCTTGTTGTTGTTGTTGTTGTTGCTGTTGCTTTTGCTGTTTCTACTATTGTAAATGCTATTTTAAGATGCATATTCGAAACAGCGAGAGAGAGAGGGAGATAGGGAGAAATAAATTCATTTTAATAGAGTTTTCACCTTTCGAATTGGGTTTTATAACTTGGGTTTGGGTCGCTTGATTGACGCGATATAAGCAAGTCACTTACTTTCGATTGGTGTCATTTGATAGGTCAACAGTCAGTCGATTGGCGTATAACTGTTATATAATACGCGGTTTTGTGGTTAAGTTGGGATGTTGTTATCATGAGATTATTGTGTTATTAAAGTATAACAGTTGTATTACAGTTTGTATAACAGTTCAAAATCGATTAATAACTTTAAAGTATACATAAATAAGTACCATAATGTATCAATAATTTTATACTGTATAACACTTTCATTGTGTATATGTATGTATAAACTCATAGTGCATGTTTCTATGTGTACAACACCTACTAATGTGCGCTTTTGCAATTTATGCAAATGTAACATCCATTCACACCCTCTTGGCAGTTTTCACCGCTCATGTATCACAGTTGGCCGGCAAATTAATCTCCAGCTAAGCTTCAAATCGAATTGGGATATGAATCCCCACTCGAGATTCCCATTAACACCCCACCCGCTGTCGTACTCTTTCCCCCTCTCTCTCTCTTTCTCTGATACCCCATAGCATACACATTACAAATTGAATTTCCATTCGCTTTGCCAATCAATTCCAATCTGTGGATCCGTGTGTCCCCCCGCACAGGGCTACATACGAGGGCTACGAAATGCCGGAACTATACGGTGGCCTAAAAAACAAATTCATGCACTTTTTCCATCCATCCTCGCCGATTTCACTCTTGGATTCGTAACACACCAAAAAGAGAGGAGAAGAAGAGTTGCAGCGGCAGCAAGAGAAAGACTTTAAATTTATATTTAAAACAAAAAGAGACCGAAATATCGCTGAAACCACCCGCGATTTGTTTGGTATCCAAATCTCACCCGCGCTATCACACACGACGACAACGATGACGCTGAGGGCCCCACACTGTTGCCATCAACTCTCTTTTTCTGCCGCTGCCCGATTATCTACACCTTTCACCTTTCACGCCAACAACAACAGCTACTCGCACAGCCCTGGCCTGGCCTGGCTCGGCGATGCTCAACCTTTGTTGTAGTTTCTTCTCTCTCCAAAGCCGGCACAAACATTAAATTTGCTTCGCTCTTGGGCAGCCTTTCTAATTTCAATTGTCTTTTAGTTTTGCGATTGTTGTGCAATCGAATTAATTGCCGAGCTCCCCCCACCCCCCATAGAGACGGGAGTAACCCTAACAAGAGCGGGGAAGACCCTGCAAAGGAGCCCAATTAAGAGGGGTAACCCTAACAAGAGCATGTGAAAAGCCCATAGCCCTTTTATAAATTCCAATGGTGGATAGCCCCCTAACATGAAAAGTGATAAAGTGATCGCCCTCTGTCTCTCAGGCATTCCAACGGTGAGGGGGCAACCCTAAACAGAGTAGTCATGAAGCCATTACTCTCTCAGGAATTAAACATATGGTCATGCATAGAGGACTAGCGCTTCATGAAACCATTTCTCATGCCTTTCCGAAATATTCGCAACCCTAACAGAAGCATGCACTCCGGCAGTGTGGCAACCATACCACAAAGACTAGAAGAAAATCTATCTCCTTCCTATCCTGCTCCCTGCTCTCCACGCTTCACTCTCTTCTCCATTTGCTACTGCTGCTGTTGCTTTTCCTCATTCTTAGAGTGACATTTTACAAAAGAAAAAAAAAACAGCAGCGGCAGCGTCGCCCACTAAAAACCCCAGAGCCAAAACTCTACCCAAAATTGTATTACATAAACGCTTCGAGGGATTTCCACATACCAGCAACAAAAACAAAAACAACAACGACACACATAAAGAAAAAAAAATTAGTTTCACCTCTTTTTCATGGCTTGAGCTTTAAAAAGCGCAGCAAATTATAAAATAAGCAAAACCAAACTTTAAAAAAAAAAAAACTCCAAAGAAGAAAGGGTAGATTTTCGGGGACACTCGAAGATTTAGATACCTCTTTTTATTTACTAAAAATTATTGATATAGGCTTTAGATTTCTATAAAATTTTCCTAGAATTATATAAAATTTATTTTAGTGAGCAAATTAAAAAAATTGTTGGCTCTAAAGTAAAGCTCCATTCCGCCAAAACCTCAGCATGAGTCTGTCATGCCCCTCCCTATACCCCCTAGGGTAGCTCAGAAATAACAATTTTTATCTCAATGCGAGAGGCGCGAGAGTCGCCCACAGTCCGATGCTGCCGCTGCAGCTGCAGCTTGCAATCGCTTTTTTCTTCGGCTAACTGTTTTTGTTTTTTTTGGCAACACCAAAAATTGAAACCAAGAGAAACCCAAATAAACGGCTAAAAAAAGAGACGAATAAAAAATGAACGGCAAATGACAAAACGTAGCCGACGACGACGTTGCCGTTGCCGTCGTTCGCTGGGGATATTACATAACAAGCGCGACGCGTTTTTTGTGCAAGCCCCAACGGCGGCAGCAGCGTCGTCATATGGCCCCAAAAAGGGGGCACGACAGCAGCAGCAGAGACACAGCAGCAGCAGCAACAGCAGACAACAAACGTAACAAGCGGCAAACACGAATGAGAGAGACACAAACACAAACACAAACACAAAACTTTGGCTTAGTTTGAGCGAGCGAAACGGAACGTAGATCGAACCGAAGAGCCGAAGAGCTGCGAGCCGATCTCAAAGAAAACGTTCGAAAGAGCGAAACACCTTTTCGGGTGGTGGTGAGGAGGGGTTTCTTTCGGCTTTCTTTTTCACCATCAGTCTCTTCACTCCCCTCTTCTCCTTCTATCTCTCTCTGGCCCACAAACTGTTACTTACATCTCTCCTTTTTTTTTTTTTTTTTGGGACTGTCCTAATTTAGCTTAATTACACATACAACAGCAAATACAACCAGAAAGGAAGTTCAGTCCGTTGGAAAGACGAAGCTTTAGATACTCTTGAAGCGCTATATAGTTTCCATATTGTGTATTAATATTATGTACTGTAATGTACTCATAATGATTTGATTTCAATTGGTTGTTCCCATGGACAAAAAAGTATTTGGCTTGCTACCGATTTTTTTTTATAACTTTCGATTTGTTTTTTCTTTATATCCCTTTTGAGACTTACGATCTTGTTCAAAAACTCTAAAACAGAAGGATAAGTTTCGGCAGAGGCTTAGTTTTCATGATGATAACTTCACTGCGTTGCAAAGATCTCCTCCAAATAGTAATAGCCTTTAAAAAGAGTATATTCAGAGCATACTTTGCAGATATTGTGCGTAACGACGGGCGGCGTCTGCTGGGCCTTCTTTCTCCCTCCTCCCCCCTCCATCCACCTCGTCATTTTACTCATCTTCGTTCAGACACCATTTTAATGTTCCATCTGTCTGCTCCAAACCTTTTCTTCACATTTGTATTTTTTTTTTATGTAATTCGCTTTATTTTTTGTGGGTCTTTGCGTTTAAATGTTTGTCCGTCGCCGTCGCGCACACAGTTTTCACTCTTTCATTTCGAAAATTTACGTTTATTTACAATTTGTCTTCATTTAGGGCGACGCTCAGACGCAGACACCCCAACAGTTCGTTTTTTTTTTGTTGTATATTTTATTATTATTTCTTACCACTTTTGAGGGCCAACTCTTTCCGCGTATTGGATTGTGGGGGGGTGGGGGGTCCATTGTAATGTTAACTCTCTTAACTGGGCCTTGACGCGCCAGTCGCGTTGCCTCGTTTCTTTTTTTCAGTTTTTTCTGTTTGCTGTCGAGTTTTTCTTGGCTAAATATGATTAACAGCTGATTTGAAAGTTTTTTTTTTTGGGGCATTGGAAGTGTTGGAAAGCCATGCGATAATTTAGATTACTGAAAGCTGGAGCCAAGCGGCAATTTCGGGAGTAAAAAGATATCGTAGGAATAAAATCCTCTAAATCTGAAATTATTTTCTTGGTATTACTAGTTTCTCCATTGTTAATATATATCTCGCATGCATTAATCATCTTTTCCTTATCGATCGGAAGCTTGTTTTATCGATAGCGATATTCTCTTACCTTGAGAACGTTTTTTCGGCGAGATTAATTGGAATCATTAATTATTGTTAAATCTATTATCAATATGCCAAAATCGAGCGCTTGAGCGCTTCAATGCAATTTCTTATCTTTATTTCTTTCTATTAGACGGAATTTTGCGTATACGAAAAAAAAGTGACAGCCTTGAAATGATAAGAAAATGATAACCTAATGGATTGACATTTCTTATGTGTGTAGACATAAAAACATTAATGAATGGAAAGTTCTTGTAGAATGGAAGCACGGACTTATTAGTGAGCAGATAATATTGTGAAGGAGTAGTCTTTGGGTAGAAGTATTGTTGGAACCCATTAAGGTTCTCCGATTGATCTAACTGATGAATCATTGAGCACTTTTCGTTGGAACACTTAGAACATGTACCATAAACAAATATTCCGCATTAGGTAAATTGCCACAAAAAAAAAACCACAGAAATTGTTCAATGAAAAGCAAACAAAAATTCACATCCAATTACAAAGAAGTCCCCCGCTTAATGGCTTTTGAAAATCACTTAACAAGACACGAATCGGAGACGCCACCCAAGACGAAGGCAACAACCACCCAGCCCAGACCAGCCCACTCCACACTTTTCCAGACATAAAACCCAACCTGTAGCTAATTTTACAGACTAATTACAACCTAAAGGCCTCGTAATAATAAAGATAATAATAATAATAAAAAAAAACAAAAGGGAAATTAATTACCCGCCGCCTTAATCCACAAAAACAAACAGCAAGAATGCCAGGGAATGACAGACCGACAAGTGTCAAAGGTCAGAAGAGAGGCGCGCTCTTAAGGGGGGGAAAAAAAAACTTCTGTATGGGAATAAAAAGGGAAAACCTTGGACTTGATCTGGAGGGAAAGCAATTAAAAACAGAAGAGCAATAGCAGGCAGCAATAAAAATCCATAAAAAGACAAAAGGCCAGAAAGTAAATTGAAACGGGAGTTGGACAAACAAAACGATTCTACTTGTTGGTATCTTTTTTGGTTCTTGCCTCTTGGCTCTGACTCTCTTGATTCTTGGTTCTTGGCTCTTGGACCCTGGGCCCTGTCTCTGAGGCCTGCCTTGTGCCTGTCCAAGCGAGACGTATCCGGACAGTCAACGATATGGCTATGGCTATGGCTATGGTATGGGGGTCTCTGGGCCCACCAACGCTGTTTGATATTCGTGTGTGGCTCGCTGTCGTCATCAGAGACCGCCGTCCCGTCCGGACGGTCCTGAGGCCGAGGCCGCGACTGCCTCACATGTTTGTTCCTCTGTTTGTCTCTCTGCTGTGTCTGTCTGTGTGGAGTATCTGTGTGTGTTTAGGCACTGCGTCTGCGCTTAATACACCCAAATACACACTCGTCAGAGCATGAGCCAATGATGTTTGCCCACAGCCATAACCCGAAACCACTTTGGTGGCATTTTTTTGTGTGTTGTATTTAAATTATTAAAAACAAAACAAAAAACCACCCAGAAAATTGTATTTAATCGTGAAAGAGAGGGAGAGAGAGGGAAAAAAGGAGTTCCCATCCTAAGCAAAGGCTCTCCAGGAGTTTTGGTATTTGAATTATAAATTTCTACAGATATGGGATACGTTCAGGGGTACAGTAAAGACTACCTGTGATCTACAGGACATCATCAGACAGAGAGAAGGAGATCTTTAATAGATCTGTTTTAAGTCATGGCTAAAGAAAAAATGGTACACGCGTCATGCGGCACCGGCCGCCACCTTTTCTTCAACTAATTAAATTTCCCATTCTGCGTGTGTCTACTGTAAGCAGCGGAGATTTGTGTGCCTTTAAAGGCCACACACAAAGCCCCAAGAGATACGCACACGCACTTCAAATTAGCCTAGGACGCAGATACAGATACAAGAGCCAGCCACACATGCAGATACTCCGATGCAAAAACAGGCAGGAGCAGGGAGCAGGGAAACCACACATGCAGATACCCTCAATCCACAATCCACACCTGAAAGCAGAAGATCTTTGTGTGTGTTCTCTCCTCTCCACTCCTCACCAAAGAGCACATCCATCACACATCCATCCATCAGACAAAAGAGCAGCTAAGCAGCGGAAAAGCCAAAAGATTGAATTATATGCCATTGAAAGTCGGTTGTAATTGTTAGAGAATTGTTTGCGCTGTAGAAAAAGGAACCCACAGAAGAGAACTCCAAAGATCTTTCAGAATGAAGAAAGGGGTTGTACGAAAGCGAACGAGAACAAGAAGTACATGAGGGACCGCACCGCACCGCATCGTATCGCACCACAGAGCCGGACCACACACGATGGCCTGGATGGTTCGTTGATCTACAGGTGCTAAGGTTTCCTCTGGTGGTCTTTTGCCTATTCGGATGGCACCTTTTCAGCGTTTAATGAGCGTAAACAAACTCCGTGGGATGCAATTCCCCGACACGGGAGAGGAGAGGAGATCAGAGCAGAGCCTTCATCCTCTACTGGAAACTACTAAGACTTCTCCTTGTTCTGGCATCTCCTTTTGGCTTCTATGACTTCTCCTTCTCCTTTAGCTGCCTCTGCGATTTGTGGTTTTAGCCAGCGGGATGTGGTGGTAGTAGATCCATCAAGACGATGCCTTTTTGCAGTTTGCAGCTCACAAAACCCAAAGACAATTTCATAATTTACCTTCCACGCAGAGACGCAGAGTCACAAAGGGTAGGGGTAGGGGGTTGGGTTTGAATGTTTTGACATTTTTGTTTGAGTCCCGCAGATAAGATCTTGACAAAATCCCATTCTGGGTGTTCCCTTCTTCTCCTTTAAATGATGATCTCGCTTTGTGTCGCTGGTTGGTCTGCTCTTGGCTGCCTTTTCTTCTGACTCTTTTGTGTGGAATGGATCTTTGTATATTGATGAAACAATTGAGAGACTGAAAAGATAATCGCACGACTTGACAAATTGTTTGCACAGACATTTTTGCACATTCAAACAATTTGTCGAAGGATTTGTCAGTTTCAGAATCAGATTTCGAAAAAACAGGAAATGCATTTCATAATTTTAGTGGGTTTGTTGCTACCTGAAGGCAGAGCTTCTCAAGCTCTATCTCTTCTCAGTCATCTGTGGCTCTCTGTGGCTGTATTGTATAATCGAAACCACAAGCCAAAAACCAAATACAAATTTAACCCAAGGCCAAGTGAAACTTTTCTTTTGCCCTTAACGGGCCAAAATGGGTTTGGTTTCTCACAAATACGAAACCGAATCGACTGGAAATTGTAAATCATTTTATGATTTATCTGTGAACTAGTTTTCGATGGGCGCGTGACAGACAGAGAGAGAGGTAATATAGGCCCGAAAAAGGCGAGTTACAAAACATCAAACACAATCAAAAGGGAAGACTGAATGAAGCCTGAAGCCCGAAGCTGAAGCTGGTAGCAAAACCAATGCGAGATCCCATCGCTCAGACTCTGTTTAATTTTAACCGAAACCTCATGTAACTTGGAATCTATTTGGGTTATCTGTGGAGCATTTTGAGGATTGTATAAGAATTAATATATTATTATTGAATGAGATTAAAGACGACTAGTTTTGAGATTACGGAGTTTGATTTAGTTTTTATGGAGAAATTGCGGATTAGGAAGGAATACTAGTGGATAAAAGTATAGAAACCCCCGACTAACATTAAGACCTCTATCTGAGCCCATATTTCCCTTTGCTGCTACTTACAGAAATTGGCCTCTTAGCAGATTAACTCCGTGGCGTAAGCGACAATAAGAAAGCATAGAAAGGAGAGTAAAAGAGGCTAAGATAAAACACCAGAAAGCCAAAGCCAAAGCAAGAGTCAAGCGCCGTCAAACAAAAAAAAAAAAAGAGATGACGACAAAGCGCAGATTTCTATGATCGTTGTATCTTTTTCGTTTGTGTGAAATGCGGAAAGCTGTGTGCTCCAATCATTCATTTGTTAAATGAGCAACAGACACACAACAGCAACAACAACAAAAGGAGGAAAAAAAAAAGATTGTGAAAATGTGAAATGTAAATTTCTCGACAAAAAACCAAACCGAAAACCGAACCGAAAAACGCCAATTGCTGCAAAGTGATTACGAAAAGTCGATCTCTCTCTGTCTAGGGGACGCTCTCCCTCTGTACCTTTCTCACACACTCTCTCTCTCTCCTCTCTCTGTCTCTGTCTCTGTCTCTCTATCTTTGAAAGTTTCACCTGGGGCACGAGTGCGGAAGTGATCCCACAGCAACAGCAGCCGCAGCAGCAGCATTTTCGGAGTCAACTTACAACTCCATTTCGTATTTAACGGATGCAATGTCAGCGTCTCGTAACTGGTTAATCTGTTGGCTTTGATCTCTTGAGTTTTCTGTGAGGGAGAGTGGGAGGGGCAGGGGATTTCTGCCTACTTTTCGAAGGCAATCTTAAATCTCCAAATCAATTAACACTTTCGTTGCGTCGCTGCCCACGCAAAACGCTTACGCAGGCAGAGCGAACAGGCAGAGCAGTCAGCGTAGTCAGCGCAGTCAGCGGCAGCACAGCCTCCAGTTTAGATTGCTTTGATTTCAATTTTTGTCATCTGAGGTGCTTGCAATGCTGCACAGTGATACAAAATAATAATTGTATGCCAGTGGGTAGAACATCTCCCGAACAGTCGACTATTTTCTACAATCATTTTCTTCGTTTGATTACGTTTTATTTTCACTTGTAAACCCACTTTTCATTCACTTTTTGACTCAAATGCGTCATCTATTTATAAGTTTTATAATCTTGAGCTTGATCTCATTTCCATTTCCACCTTTTGGCAAAAACCCCAATTCAAATGCCACTTGAAGCACTGTGCCATGTGGCGGCGCCTGCCTCGATTGTGAAAATTGGGTTATTGTCAGCAAGCAGCAGCAACAGCAGCAACAGCAGCAGCAACAAACCATTCAAGCGGCAGGCAGGCAGGCATTTTTATTAAAACTTTTTGTTTTATTTATGGAAATTAGTGTCAAGTAAATCATGTGCATGAGCATATTGGCACACACAAAAACAATAACCTGCAATCTATGAGTAGTCCTACATATATCAAGCATATGGGAAAGCGTTAAATGAAATTTCTATTTCATTGAAAATCGATTGCTGATGATGAGTGGCAGCAGCAGCGGGAGAGGAAAGCAGTGGCGGAGGAGCTACACGGGTCAGCAGGCGCCATGATGTTGTGAAAGTTCCAATGAAATTGAAACTCATTGAAGATTCAATGACTAAGTGGAAAAGGTGAACCAGTTGATATTCGCGTTTATGTATGCTTCCGCAAAAGGCACTGAAACATACAGAAAGGAAGTTGAAATATAGACGCCTCCAGCAGATGGAGATCTGCTGCTGGCTGACCCAAAAGGTCACTGAACGTCCGTTTTGTACATTCAAAAAAAGATGAGCCAATCATACAACCTGAAACCCAGACACACTCGAATACGTACGAATACGAATAGATGACGCTTTATATGGCGGTGTGTGGGGGTGTTGATAACTTTGAAATTGATTGTTGTTGCTGTTGGATGCTTCAATTATGTTTAACGAACGGATTTGCCTTGGAATTTCTATGACTGGACCGTGAACCTTTGACGAGAAACCTTTGTTAAAATCGTATTATTCTTGGTTGGCAACAGAATTCGAGGTGAAACTGTACCCACGCTTAACGTGAAAAAAAATAGTTTAAAGTAAATGTTAAAAATTTGTTCTGCCTGCAAATGGATTGCTAGAAGGGTATTTCATGTGCATAAATTGGGACTACAAAAAATATGTCCTGGCACCCGAGGGGCGCCTACCGCATAAAGAGTGTGGAAATCTTTTATGGGTTTTTACGGAAGTAGTTCCCAGCTAAAACTACCTAACTCCATAGTACCCAATGCCTTGTACATTTGTGGACAACTCAATTATGCCAACGATTTCACAAGTTTTCGAACCTACTCCAGGCCTACCCCCCACTGTTGGGGTATTTGAACCACTTGCGAGTGTGCAATGGGTTCACATAACTCGACTTTCAACACCTTCGGTCCGTCGCAACATCAAAGGGCGGGGTATTACTGTCCAATTTTCACACATTCTAGCCAAAATGCCACATTGAGAGGAGACCAGAGGCATGGACTTGGACGTGGACCGACTGAAACCATCTAACTAATGAGCAGGCAAACAGATGAACGGAGCAACGGAACGGACAGACGAATGGGCCACACGTGTGGATTGGTTATGCGTGATTGTTGCCGAGAAGTCGGACGGAAGCTGCAACTAATGCGAGACATCTCCAGCGTGTGTGTGTGTGTGCTCGTGTGTGGCCCTTATCCAAAAGGACACACACGAAGCCCTTTTGGCCTTATGCTAATTTGCAGGCCATAAATGAGACGAATGGTGCCGCCGAGTGGCAAAGCGATGTGCGAGTAGTTGCAGATGCGGTGTATCTCTGTATCTGTATCTGTAGTTGTGGTAAGTGGAAAAGTGCTGCTGCTGCGACTAGCTATGAAGTGGCAGCAGCAGAGGCCGCACGGGGGGCCCAACGCAATGCCAGCTACATACATGTGTTGCCAGTGCCACCGACAACGCCCCATTTGGATACACACACACCAAAAAAGTGACAAAACGGAAGGATAAAGTGGAGTGGTCCGACCATGGAATACCCTGTAGTCAGATAGTCAGAGAAGGCCAAAAGTGAGATGAAGAAACGCTCTCATTAGACTGTTCCATTATTATATTATTCTTCTTGCTCTCTGCAGGGTATCAAAAGCGTCACCAAAGGATGGCCAAAAGCTTATGTGTTCCAATGTCAATTGTTCCAACAAAGAGAATCTCTTGTGTGAGTGGGCGATAACTGTAATTCACAGTGATAGGAAATGAAGGGAAGGCCGCCCGCCGCGGTCCCATTGAAGAGCCACAAGAAGAAGAAGGGGCTAGCGCAAGAGAGAGGGATACAGATAGATAGTGATAGCAGCAGAGCGGATCGACCGCCGCCTGTGTGTGTCCAAGCGATTACGGTTAATCGGCCACGCCAAGGACCGGCTAGCGGCCTCCATTTTGTGCCTTCAATCCTGTGACCACACACACACACGCACGCATGCATATATGTGGACACACGCGCAATAATTTATCAGCTGGCCCTCAAACTTAAGATACATTCTCTCTCTCTCTTTCTTTCTGTCGCTCACTCACGCACGTTTGGCTCTCTGCACTTGCGCTCAATTTTCAGTGTCGTTTTGTCGGTTGCATCGCTCTCTCTCTCTCCCTCTCACGAAAGTGTAGGTGTGCTCTGCTCACCCCCCACCCTCTTCCCCATGCGTTACGTTACATGAGGTGAAACGAAATGAAAACTGAAACGCTGCGGGCAGCGCAGCCAGCGTTGACAGCAAAGCAGCCGCGTCGCAGTCGCTGTCCCATAAGAAGAGAGCGTAATGCGCTCTCTCTCTCTCTTGCTCAGCCGGCAGACTTTTTACAGTTCACTGGCAGCATGTTGCAGAGGCCTCTCAATGTTGCCGGAGAGCTCAGACTTGATACGTAAAAATGAGTCTGAAAGGTATATAAAGTATTTAATGTGAATTTTAGCTTGCAAGCGCGGAATTTTTTAGCCCGTGTTGCCTGCTGTCCATACCTTGTTTTTTATCTCAGCAACATTTTTAGGCACCTGCAACATTTGAAGGCGGGGCGGGCGTGTTTGAAACGGCCTTGCGAACACGAACATGCTTAAACGTGTTCAAGTCGTTCCCCGTTATTCGAGCCGAGAGGTTGCAGCCGACTTGGCCAACGTTTGAACTGCACGGTTGCTGCGCGCGCGTCCAATAAGTTAATACAAACCAATAAAAGTACAAAAGTTTATACATTTTAACATAAGATTAACTTTGGATTCCGCTTCCGGCCGTGCCGTGTCTCTGTCGTTCTGCTCTCCTCCGCCCTGCTTTCGAGTGTTGTTCGCCCACCAAACAGCCAAAAAAAAAAAAGATACCAACCGAAAATCCAAAGCACACACTCGAAAAATTATACAAAAAAAAAAGTAAGGCATTTGGAGCAATGTGTGGCACAAAGATTTGTTGAAATGTTTTAAAAGAATTGAAACAGAAATTGAGCAATTTTTTAACGAAATCAAAGAGAAAAAACAAAATCAAAAATCCATAAAAGTTTTGGTGTACCATAAGTGTGTGGGTGTGTGTGTATTGTTAAGATAAAGATATATCCATATATCCATAAAGAAAGAGATAAAAGATTGAATTGAAATCGTTTGAATTGAAAGTAAAATGTTTGAGCCCTATGTGAAAATCAAGAAAAAGCGAAATGTCCATGAAATTTATCAACAAAACGACGAGAATTTAGAACGGGAACGTGAACGGGACCGGGACCAACAACAACAACAACAGGAGCCACAAGAGTCGCAGGAGGATAGTAGTGATAATTGTTGCTGCCTGGAGGAGGTGCCCCCAACAGCAGTGGGAGTGGGAGAGGCCGCCACAGTGGCAACAACAGCAACAGGAGGAGCCAGCAGCAGCAGCAGTGGCAACTGCAGCCGATTGCAGCAATTGATTTCCACGCCGCCAGTATTATTGCGTAGATCTTCGCTTTCGCCGCCGCACCACCACCACCAGCACCACCACCATCCACAAGGGGGCAACTCTCCCTTGCAGCAGCTTCCACCACAAGCTGTAAGCACACCACCGCCCACACCACCCACACCACCGCACCACCAGCAACAGCAGCAGCAGCAGCAACATCTAGCTGCTGCGCCTTCAGTTTTGCAACAGCATTTGGGTCACCTGAATTACGAAAGTGGAGCAACTGCAGCAGCAGCACAAGCAGCTCAAGCGGCAGCAGCGGGAGCTGGAACCAGTAGAAGTGGATCGGCAACACTGGCACAACATTTGGCAACACCCAGCAGCATATTGCAGGCGGCATACAGTGGCAGTGGCAGCCACAACTTGCAAAATATATTGACGCGCTCACAAAGTTCCTCCTCCTCCACCTCCAACTCCGCCTCACACGTTGCAAGCACCACCTCTGCCGCTGCCGCTGCATCTGCCTCATCGTCCAGCTCCTCCAACAATAACAATTGCAGCAGCGCCTGTGCGGGGAATACCCATTACAACGGTGGCAGCAGCAGCAGCAACCACAGCAGCAATCACCACAGCAACAGCATCATTGCCAGCCGTTTGTTTGGGGCAGCATCATCCTCTTCTTCATCGTCCAGTCCCTCCTCCTCCTCCTCTTCGTTGTCGTCGTCGTCTTCGTCATCCCACCTGCCGTCATCGTCGCCTCATCATCTGCATAGCCATCATTCCGCGTTGACCAACTCCATCACGAATCGCATCAATCAGAGTATAAGGCGGCATCTCAATCAGCAGCAGCATCATCCCATCAGCGCCTCCTCCTCATCCTCCTCCTCAAGTGGCACGTCGTCTCGTTTGCCGCATTATCAGACGCAACAATCGCCGATCCACCAGCAACACCAGCAACACCAACAGCAGCTGCAGCATTATAATTGCGCTCATCCTGGACAACAGCAGCAACATCATCATCATCATCACCAGAGTAGTAGCAGCAGCAGTGGCAGTGGCAGCAACCATCATCATCAACAACAGCAACACCAACACCACAGCAACAATCAACAGCAACAACCACAACAATCTCCTCTGTGCCTAGTATTATTAGTTAAATGCCCCAATTCTAAGGAATTTTGTAACGCAGCCGCCGCAAATTTCTGTGATAAAAGGTAAGGGATACACCAAAAAAAAAATGGAACGAACCTACTATTGTTCTTATGTGTGGCATGGGGCATATACACATATGTACATATGTAAATGAGAACAGCAGGCAAAACGAATGCTTAAATGCCATCGAATGACATTTTGTACAGTAATCTTATGTGAGTTATTTACACCTCTAAATGGTGGCAAAAGCTAATGCAAATTCAGTCAGAAAAGTGGCAAAAGCTAATGGAAATTTGGCACAAAACATGACTGAAGATAATTTAAATATTCGAAAATGTTCTAGTGATCTATAAATGATAATATTGGAACTTAAAAAGGTTACAATAGGGTCTCTTTATTGTGCACATTTAAGTAAGCAGGGAATCCATCACTGACAAAAGCAATCGATACTCGAATTGATCTTTAAATTATGTGCCTGAATGATTAGATTATGGCAAAAATATACTTAAAGAAGGAGAAGATTGATTCGAATATGAGTTAAATGTATTTTTTAAAGTTTCTTAAAGTTTCCTACTTGGCTTCTAATCATACAAAACTCTACAAAAACAGGCGAAACTTTATTTATGAACCAATCAAGCTCCTTTAAACCATACGAAAACCCACACCTACCATAAGGTATTTATATGACTTCACTAACTAAACAGAACAAAAAAAACCCGCACATAAACGATTTGGGACATAGCAACAAGTAAAGTACTAAATTATGGCACATTTTACTCGGTTTATGAAGGACTTGTAAGGCAAATAATCATTAGCAGCAATTCGAATGGTAAATGCTCTTGAGATGTGCCTCGCTTATGGGGGGGTGGGGGGCTATGACTATGACCCACTTCTTTGGTATTCAGGCAACAGGACAGGACCTGCCCTTCTTTTCCTGCCTGCCCTGAGCTACATTTTGCATACACAACACTCGTAGTCGGAAACCCATTGTCACATCCTTGAATTACTGAAAACCACACAACAAACAAACCACTAAACAAACAAAACTTTTCATTGGTACTATATATATTTTTGTGTATGTACACATATATTATTTTTGATGACTTGTAAGTTTGTTGCTGTAGTATGTATAGACCTCGATGGATGGTTTTTCTGTGCATAAGGCTGACCTTACTTTTGCGTAAGTAATTGGTTTCCTCCATGAAACCTGATGATGATGATTTGCCTACTGATTCTCTATTGATTGGTGGTTGCACGTGGTGGTGGTCACTGATCCAACCCCCCAAACCCCTAAAACCTTCTACCCTCGTTTTCTCTTTTTCGTTTTCCCTTGCCCTGAAAATGTCGTAATATTGCATGGGCGTATGAAATACAAAACTTAAGTAATTAAGTTTTCTCTCACTCTCCCCCCCTTCCTCATCTCTATCTGTGAGTTCTCTCAGCCACCCTAAGCGTGCTTTTCTTTGAGCTTTCGACCACACACAAACACAGCCACACACACGGAAAAAGTTGACCCCAAAAGTCGTTCGCCTAACCTAAAAAAAAAAGTATAACAATTTGGTAAACAACAAAGAAAATGTTTGTGTTTTATGCTGATGCGTTTTGTTTACCGTTTCATCCATTGAGTGGCACTCAATTTTCGGCTAATTAATGGGCGTGGAGAGCAGCTGTTTTTTCTGTCATTAAAGAAATGAGCAAGAAAGGTAAAAAGAGAAAGAGAGGGGAGAGTGAAGAACGAGAAAGAGAGAAAGGGAAAAAGACGGAGAGAGAGTGGAACAGAGAAGAGTGTGTACTGGAGAATTGAGACCATGGCTATGGCGGCTGCTGCTGGTGAACACAGCGAGAGAGTGAGAGAGAGGGGAGACCTCTTTCTTTAATTCTTTTGACCATGTGCCACAAAATTGTTAATGTTCTTTTACCCCCCTTACCGCCCTTTCATCCATTTTGTTGCACTTGTTGCTCATGGCCTTGCTGGAGTGAAATTCTCTGATAATCAAGAACAAAAAAAACGTTTCTTTGTGCCGCCTCTGAGTCATGGATGGGGCTAGGGGAAGGGGGTTTGGCTTTATCAGTGCTTTGGCCCCGCATTGACGTCTGCGAATCTACATATACACACAGGCACACACACACACAGGGTGGGTGCAATGAGAGGCTGTACAGGGTGTCTGCTGTCATTCTGTCTCGCTCTGCGGTTTTTGGGGGGAACCAAATGGGAAGTCTGCTTCACTGAATTTTTGCTGCTGTGAAAGGGCTCTGGCGGCTGGCAGTCGCCTTGGCAACATTATGCAATGACCTCTTTCAGCTTCCGCTCGCCGCTCCACTCCACTCTGCTCTGCTCTGCTCCCACCTATCCATCATAACTCCCTTTGAAAGCTGAATATGGTACATTTGATATGATAGTTACTGGAGGGGAAAGAAATGAAAGTTGATATTTCTGAACACTTATTGAAGAAAACCACACCGAAAACTTGGATTTGAAATATTTTACAATACTATTGTTCAGATATCAGCGGTTTATGGAACGTTTCATGCTACGGATCATAAAATTAGATAGGAACAAACATCAGTATTTATCACTGAAAACTAATTGAAAGTACATATTTCTGAACACTTAATTATTACTTAATGATAAGTATAGGATTTGTTGCAAAGTTTTAAGCTTTAAACTGAGTAGTAGAATGGATAATGTATTAAGCATCAATAGAATTGCTGAAGAATGTCCAATGTTGGTTTTAACCAAATTATAATCTCTTTCACTTATTTTCTGATATCTGCTGTGGCTGCAATGCAACTTTCCCATTTGTGTGACTGGTGCCTGCCACGGGCTGCTGTCGTCTCCCATTTATTTTATATAAATTATTGAAAACTTTCAAAAGTTAAGGCGAAATTAAATTCATTAACATAGTTGCTGTCCACATTCGTTAGTGCTGATATGGCATGCGGATCTGATGATAACATGTAGCACGTACCATTTGCAATGATTACTCGATTAATATACTATCAAAGTGGGTGCTATATCTTTGCCAAGAAGTTTTTAATATGGTATGCAAATACTTGATCTGCTGCAAAGATATATCCATCATCATGTGCACTTATTAAGAGAATTCAACATAATAAAAGTCTTTCCTCATCATCAAGATCCCATAACTATATCTCATAGCTAAAATCTACGATCTGCAAGGGGAGTATCTTTTTGGCTGTGGCCTCCATTCTTTTTGGAGCAATTGCTCTTTCGAATCGTGTGTCTTGAACTCTGCTACAGATACAGATTCAGGAGGAGTTTTCACTTTGCTTTCAACACGGCGCAACATTTCACCCAATAATCGTAAAACGAAAAATCTGCCTCGCTCTCTCACTCAACCCACATTTTATTTAGAACAAATCTCTTGGAAATCAGGGCGAAAAGCAAACAAGAATTTCTAAGCCAATAAAACAGAGAGAGAGGGAGAGGGAGGAGAGATCGACAGGGGTAGAGGAGGCAGAAGACAGGCAGTCGTCTTTAAGCCAAATACAGATCACGAAGACGCATTGAGCCTAAAGAAAAAGTAGTAGAAATCCAAAGAGCAACAACGAAGCAAAGAAAAAAAAAAAAGAAAAAAGAAAGCACGACAAAAACAAAATGTGAAAACGCATGAAAGCCAATTTCTCGCCATCTCCCTCTCACGCGCCGCTCTCTTCAGTGCCGCTCAATTTGTTTAGAAAGTGCAGAGAAAGAGGTAAAAGCGGCAAAATGCAAACAAGAAAGCTCCGTCCGGTGTCCGGGGCGTCGGGTGTCTCGCAAAAGTTTGCCCCAAAAAATATTTGAATGGGGAAAATTGGGCACACATGGCATATGTTGCTTATTAATTTATTGATTTCGACATGATGATGATCATGCCCACAGATCATAATGATGTTTGCCAGCAAACTTGTTATACAACAACAACAACAACCACAACAAAGAAAACACTTAGAGCCACGCGCTGCAACTCCAACCAAAGAGAGGCTCAGACAAGAGAGCGAGAGAGAGGTGCACACAGAGAGCGTAAAGCTCGACGACGTCATCAAACAAGTTTGACTCGCTTTACGATTACATAAAAGTGTTGCTCTCGTTTCGAACTTCGGCTTTGGCTTCGTGTTTGCTTTTGCCATCGGGTGAAAACGTTCGCTGCTGCCCACCTACGCGCCTGCGCACAGTCCCCGCCATACAAATAAGCACAGAGCAAAGCAAAGCAAAGCAACGCAGCGACGTCGTCGCCGACGTTGTGATGTTGCTCATTTTTTATGCTGCTTGTAATCTTTACGTAATCGAAATATGTTTTCCCCTCATTATTATTTGCGGTTCAAAAATGGTCAACTTTCATTTATGCTGCAATGCCAGCCCCCCCACGAATCGGGCCAACTCGAACCAAAATACAAAAAGTGTCAAACAAATGTTGCAAGCCACGCCTACGGCCTACTTTCAGGCACACACAAAGTGTGACAAAGGCCTCGTCTTCAGTTGATTAGCATTTCAAATCCAAAAAAAAAATAAAAATAAAAACAAACAGAAAAAACTAAGCCACGGCAGTTATGTAAAAATTAACAGCATAGTCGCATTATGCGTGGAAAATGGGACGCCGTGATGACCATTGTCACATGCTGATGATGCTGAGATCTGTTGAAATTAATTGGAATTTTATAAGGTCAGAAAGGGGTCAAAGAGTTGAAGCATCTTCGATGGGTTTCCTATAGTTAATTAATTTCAGGAAAATATCATTGACAGGAGTAAATTCTCTACAATTACTAAAAATGATAAATGGCCCAGGAACCCCCCCTTTAGAGCGTTCTCTATAACTCTGTAAAATCAAAGCTTGTGTCCATTTAGGGTAATCCATAATCCAGCTGCCTAAGGGAGCAGCCTCCCCGTCTAACAAAGTTTTTCCTGCAATCAAGGATCATTTAAGAGGTTAATGTATGGTAACATAATTTCCCAAACTTTCAATTGTTTTCATTAATACAAACAATGAAAAGAAAAAAAAAACAATCCAATAGGCCCAAACAAGGTAAAAACAGCAAAAAAATCGAAACAGAAGGCAAATTTCACTCCACTTACATGATTTCGTACGCTTTATATAACAACAAAAGCTCAGCTAAAGGGGCAGAGGCGGCAGCAGAGGCGACGACGCTTGTTGACTTTCACGAAAACTGCAGGCAAAAGTGCATATGCGAGAGGGAGACAGCGAAAAGGAGAGGAGCTTTCTCTCCCTCTGCAAAAAAACGCAATGCGGATCGTGGATCGTATCGTGGAGCGTGGATTGTGGATTGCGGGGGGCGTAGGTAGGGAGGGCAAAAGGCAAATGGACGGACGATCGGCTTGAGTGAAAGACCCCAAAACGAAATCCAAAAAAAAAAAACGAACCACAACAAATGGAGACAAAACAAAAGCGATAAAAAAAATGTTGAGCGTGGGAGTTTTGAAAATTAATATGCGTCAAACTCTTGACGACACTCCAGGGAAGGCGGAGAGAGCTGGCTGGAGTGCAGGGAGAGTTGGAGAGAAATTGCATGCGTTGACTTATCTCTCTATCTCTGTCTTTTCTTTTCATCGGGTGGGTGGGTGTCATCGTTGCTGTTGTTGAAGCGTTTGCTGCTGCTGTTGCTGCATTTGTAGCGGAAGTGAAGTTGTCGGTTGTTCGTTGTTTCGTTGTTTGGGGAGCAAACGAACCGAACGTGTTGGATGGAAGGAGAGTTTCTCTTTTGAAATCATTTTCATTGGCATGAAAGTTCACATTATTTAAATTAAATTGCCAACCGGCGACGCTTCTTCCTCTTGTCACGGTGCGCCCCTCTCTTCCCCACTCCAGAAGAGATGAGATTTCTTAGGGTCGAAGCTTTGGATACCCTACCCTTTTGATAATGGACCATAGGATTGATCTATTAATAAATTACAATTTACAGGGTGGATCAACAGCAATAAGATCCGTTTTCCATTGTTCCTAAGGGTTCCATTGAATTAGCTTTCGTCTTTTAAGGGTGCTGCAAGCTGTTCATCAAACATATGATACCCTCCTTTTGTTGGGGTACCAAATATGTGTCTTTGCATTTACAATATGTAAAAAGAAAAGCGTTTCCTTTTGCTCGCTCACTCAGCGACAGCAGAAAAGCGTTTTTCACTCCGCTCCATTCATTTGTTGTTGCTTTTGGTGGTGTTTGGTGTTTGGGCGGCGAGTGAAAGGAGGCATTTGTTGTTGTTGGTGAAAACTTTTGTGGCAGCCGCCATGCAAGTGAAAATTCATGCGATAATTTGTTGCAAAGAAAATACAAAAAATGAACAATTTTCACCATTTTTGTTGTATTGTTTATTTTTGCCTTTTGCCTTTTGTTGTCGACATTCGTTCGCGGTGATTGTTGTTGTAGTTTTTATCAAATTTCATTTAAATGCTAATGAAAAGTTTCCGGAAGTGTGGAAAGCGCCAAAGCGAGTCGCTCGCTCAAATTATATAACTTTTCCTCTTTTCTTTTATTTATTTATTTTTTTTTTTTGGCGGAAAGATTTTGGTGAAAAGTTGTGAGCCACACAATCTCACTATGGCCTCCGCCTCCCCTCCTGTCTCTTTGGAGCAGCTGCTGGCAAATCAATTTCACCTTCTCCCCCTTTCCCCTTTCCTTTCTTCAGCGCCTTCCTCCTTTCGCTTAAGCCGATTTATGGGATTTCTTTAACGCGTGCTGCACCCCGACTCTGCTGCGCCGTTTCTTCATCTGTCATAAATTCTCACTGCTTTTTCGTTCTTCCTTCATTTTCTCTCTCCTTTGTGGGTGAGAGCAGCCCACACAAAGACAGCGAAGCGAAAGAGAGGAAGGCGGCTGCTCATCTGTCCGCCGAGGATCGCCCAGGGTGATCTTCTCTCCTACTCCCTCTCCCACTCTTCCTGTCCCTGTCCCTTCCTGCGTCTCAGCTGTCGGATGTTTGAACAGGCGCGTCCTCCTGCATTAGATTAGACTGGCACCGAACCTACAGTACGGGGCGGCATATACTGTTGATATTGGGAAGGGTCAGTATTTGTGGTTTTGCTTTGGACCATGGCTAATGGCTTTTGGCAGCTAAGCAAGTATAGCTAATGGCATGACTGGGGGAAATTAAATGGAAAGGCATTTGCATTCAGATGTGTGCGTGTGTTTGCTAAACAAATTTCATTATAATCACATTTCGAGTCAAAATCCTCTCAGTCGGGGGTTTTGGAGGTCTTCTCTAAAAATTGCTTATATTTGAGTCTTACAGTAATTACAATTAGACCTCAGAGGTCTTACCAAGAGTAATACAATTTCATTGGTATTTTCTTGAAGTCTTGAAAACAGAATGAAGGTCCACCCTAATCCACATTACAGTACTTCACGTCATCGCGCGGAGAGCCAGAACTTTACCCTTCCTCCTGCTACTGCTGTCCGCTCATTAAGCTTCGACTTCTTGAGCTTAACCTTCTTATGCCCCCCTCACCCTCCCTACACATTGTGTCATTTGCCTTGTGGCGCCATATCCAAATAATTTTCAATGTCATAACGAAACAAATTTTTTTTTTCGGCTCTTGGGCCCTTGAGAGAGCGAGAGGCGAGCCAGAGGCTTGAGAGAGAGAGAGAGAGAGAAGAGGCAGCTTAAGGTAATGGCTGAGTGTGTGTGTGTGCGTGTGTGTTGATGTTTGTGTGCGTGTCTCAATGCCAAATCAATGTCATTAACATTAAAGCACACTCACTAAAAATTGAACAAAGCGGCCCCTGCCTGCCTGCCTACGAGTGCTAAACAGTGGAGTTGCGCTGCTGCCTGCTGCCTGCGTTGGCTGCTCTGCTGACTGATGACTGCTCTGCCGGCAGTTGGTTTTACGGTTTGTTCACCTTGACGAAATGCTCTGGCCTTTTCCTCGGGCTGTATGACAGCTCACACATGCCAACGCACACAGAGAGGGGAAACAGAGGCCCATTGAAGGTCCTTCCCAGCTGGATTTGATGATGGCCATCAAAATCGCCAGCACATCAGCCTGCCAGCCACCAAGGTATACGCAGGATAAGGTACTTGTGTACATATACATATGTATGTATGTATGGTAACCTACAAGCGGCCCCGCGCGTTGGCACCTTGAAAAAATCTCAACCTTGCGGGAGAGCAGAACACAGAGGCTATTATTGTTGATGCTGGTTGGTGTACAAGGCTGCGCCTTGTACAGATTTTCCGAGTTTTCCTCCGCTTAATTGTACAAATAGTTCTGCTGCCGCGGCTGCCGCTGCTGCTGCCGCTGCTTCTGCTGCATCTGCGCCTGCTTGCAACTCCGACACAAACGAAACGAAACGAGACGAATGTGTTTTGTTATAGTGTGGCAGATCTACCTCTACCTATCTGTCCCCTCCCTCTCCTGAGCATCACCTTCACCCTATGCATCGCTGACCCATTGTTTGTCAATTTTCCACTCTTGGCTACAATTCTGGCTGTTCTGTGTTGGCCCTTTGTTTGCTGTCATCTGCAGAGCCAGAGCCAGAGCCTCTTCTTTGCCTGTTTTGTGTCCTTAGACACGGATTTCCTTTCCTTTCCTTTAGATTTTTGAGGTCCATCAGTGCATCAGTTTTCTTTTGCTGCTCCTGCGCAACGGTTGTGTTCTTCATCTTTTGTGATATTCTTGCCGTTCGTTCTTGCTCTTGTCTCCCAGTCAAAGCGCAACGAACTTTTAAAGCTTCCAAAGCTTCTTACTGTGATCTGCATATGCTGACATCTCGCTTCGATTTACACGCATTCCATCTGCCTCCCTCACACGCCCACGCTCTCAGGCGCTGACTAATGTGCGGAATAACGGTTAACGTTTGAGATTCCTTCGTTCCGCAATTGCACAATTATGATTCCACGCTGTCGCGGCTGCACTTTTTGGCGCATTTCATTTTGTGTTGTCCTCGCGTTTGTGTCGTTTTAATTGTGTGTGTTTTTTTTTTGTTAAACTGAAAATAACCCCTCAGCACTTGAGTTTATACTTGTTAATTTGTCGTTAACCTGTAACCTGTCTCGCTGATTTTATTCCGTGTTTTGTGTGCGCGCGTATTTTAAACGGGCGGCAAGCTGGAGAACTCCCTGCTGTTGAAGCTGCTCAATCTACTCGCGAGGCACTCGACTTCTGACTCCAATTTTGTCAAAGTTGAATTCGAGCGCAGTATCATGGATTTAATCCAAGAGCCAAGGTGAAACCAATCTCACATTTAGATTATATATTAAGTGTAATCTGCTGAAAATTGCATAGAATCAAAGATGATTTCCTTCTCGAAATTCATGCTTCGATCTCTCTTATATCTCTCTCAGTTCCTCTGCACCTTACTTCTTCTCTCACAAAATAATGGAATACAGTTTTTATAAAACCAAAACAAAATGGTTTCTTAACCACAAATAAAAGTTTTCCATCGGTCTATAAAGCTTTCTTTTTACTGTCAAATAAAAATATGTATTATCTATAGGAAATTGTTATCCAAAGTACAAAATATGTGCTATATTCTAATGAGGTTATCAACTAATTTCTTTTCTTTTTGTATTAAAAGGCATTTTATCTATCAATATCTAATGCTAATCTATTCTTTTTGTTGCATTTTTTACAGATTGCCGGTGAACGAATGTCAGGCAAGCCAAACAGCTAGAGTCACCTCGAACCTGCACGCATCCAGTAGCACGATGGCGGTCAGCCGTGTTCCCTCGCCGCCCTTGCCGGAAGTTAATACGCCAGTTGCCGAGAACTGGTGTTATACGCAGGTAAATTCGACTCCCAATCCTCATCATCATCCTCAGTTTCAGCCTCCTACCTCCCTTTCTGCTGATAATCCCACAGAAGGGATTAAATTTCCCTTCCTATACATACAAATGGTCCGTCCGAGCATTCCTCTTCGTGTGGATTTTTGCATTCCTATGGATTTGCCGATCGAATTTCACAATTTTTCGTGTAAACCGAATCCATTTTGTTGTGAGGCGTTGTAAATGCATTTCCGTTTGGGATACAGGTGTGTGGCGTCGGGAGAATCCATTGAAGTTAGGGGAGAAATTGGAGATGGTCTCACAGGAAGGAGATTTACCACCTGAAAATTTTACTAACGCTGCTCTTCGCATTCTCTTCTCATCTTTCCAGGTTAAAGTGGTTAAATTTAGTTATATGTGGACCATAAATAACTTTAGTTTTTGTCGGGAAGAGATGGGTGAGGTACTCAAATCGTCCACATTCTCAGCCGGTGCTAATGACAAACTGAAATGGTAAGAAAACAAACAAACATCTTAGATCGAAATATACAGATATCTAAAATGCATCTCCTCTGTTTCTCTTCCAGGTGTTTACGGGTTAATCCAAAGGGTCTCGATGAGGAGAGCAAGGATTACTTATCATTATATTTACTGTTAGTTTCGTGTAATAAATCAGAAGTCAGAGCCAAGTTCAAATTTTCCATACTGAATGCGAAACGTGAGGAGACCAAAGCCATGGAATCCCAAAGGTAAATCCATCAATCTTCAACATCCGCAAGGATCATCACTAATCAATCAAAAACCTTTTTTATTTGTCCTTTGTAGAGCTTACCGTTTTGTACAGGGCAAAGATTGGGGCTTCAAGAAATTCATTAGACGCGACTTCCTGCTGGACGAGGCCAACGGCCTGCTGCCGGAGGACAAGCTAACGATCTTCTGTGAGGTTAGCGTCGTTGCGGACAGTGTTAACATCTCCGGACAATCCAATATTGTGCAGTTCAAAGTGCCCGAGTGCAAGCTCTCCGAGGATCTTGGCAATCTCTTTGACAATGAGAAATTCAGCGATGTGACGCTCTCAGTGGGCGGTCGAGAGTTTCAGGCGCACAAGGCCATACTGGCAGGTAAGCACAAACTAAAACTCCTATCATATACGAATCGCTTTAACCCACATATGTTTTGTATGATATTTTCAGCGCGCAGCGATGTCTTTGCGGCCATGTTTGAGCATGAAATGGAGGAGCGTAAGCTGAATCGTGTCGCCATAACCGATGTGGATCATGAGGTTCTTAAAGAAATGCTGCGATTCATATACACGGGCAAGGCGCCCAATTTAGAAAAAATGGCTGATGATCTCCTAGCGGCTGCTGATAAGGTAAGAAAATCTCGAGAATTACTTATTTTTAGACTGTTTTGTAATCAGGAATCTCTTTTTTAATTATGCAGTATGCACTCGAAAAGCTGAAAGTGATGTGTGAGGAGGCGCTGTGCGTCAATCTCTCTGTTGAAACAGCAGCCGAAACATTAATATTAGCTGATCTCCATAGTGCGGATCAATTGAAAGCACAAACGATAGATTTCATAAATACGTAAGTGCTTTAAGCCATAGTTTTTCCCCCCCTTTTGGTTTTCCATTTACTTATCTTTGTATTTTGCCTCTGTTTCGTACTTTAGTCATGCCACCGATGTGATGGAAACCTCTGGATGGCAAAATATGATCACAACACATTCACATTTGATAGCGGAGGCATTTCGTGCACTCGCAACACAACAAATCCCACCAATTGGACCACCAAGGAAACGCGTGAAAATGAGCTGAAACCACACTTCAACAACAACAACAACTACAACAACAACAATAAACAACCCGAAAGCAACACCAATAACAAACTACAAGAATCAAAGCAATATACTATATGAAATTTACCAGAAATGCAATCATTTCTTCAATCGTTTGGCAGCTAACCTCAAGAGAACAACATGCCGCAGAACAACAGATACAATAATTACACCAACAACAATCAATTATTTCAACAACAACAACAACAGCAAAATCAGGCAGAAGAATATTATGAAAATGGAGTTAGAGTTAGAGTTGAAGAATGATGAAAGAAAGAAGATGGAAATGAGGAGCAGGAGCAGGAGTAGGCAGTACCGTATATTGTTTCGATTTTTGAGTAATTTAATTCATTTTTCAACATAAAAACTTGATTTTAAATGTATTTTTATTTGAATTTTGTTGATTTATGATTATGATCCTATGATTAAAATGTTTACGAGTAATAATTATCCATTAATTCTACGTTTAAGTCCAACAAATAAAAGAAACAAACAACAAACGTACTAAGTAAAATAAAGCAAGAGAGAGAGCCGAAACACACACAAAAGAAAGTTGAAAATATAATAAAACCTATAATATAATATAAAATAAAGTAAAAGAGAGTAAAAGGAGCGATAAAGAGATCCATCAAAAAATAAAATTAAAACAAAACAAAACAAAAAAAAAAAAACGAAAAAGCAAACAGAAAATGCAATGAGAGAAAAACGCAACTATTATTATTATTCTAATTGTAACGAATTATGATTACCGATTACAAAGCGTACACTTTGATTGTGATGTATATTCGATGAGAGAGAGTATGAATATGAATATGAATATGAGATGAGGATGAGTATGACTAATGTTGAGTGACGAATAACGAATAACGTGTAATGATGAGTATGTAATTGAGTAATGCATAATGATACGGATATGATAATGAAGTTGATTTATACTATATTGTGTGTATATGTAAACTCGGAAACAATTTTCTCCATTCATTCAAGGTTTAATTTCGCCTCACCTATCGAATCCCCACTCTCCTTCTTTAGTGGAAGAGTGCGGACATGGTATTCCACCTATTATTTGAATCCACTATATTGGATGTTTTCGTCTGATCAGCCAGAGTGATTCCAAGTGGCTTCATGCTGAGGTCTACTTTCTACCCATCGTTAAAGCGTTTACCATGTGCAAATGTCTATCAGAAGAGCAGCTCTTTTCCTCATTGCAATACAAAATATCATATCCCCAATGCTACCACCGCTATCACAGCCCTTTACACCCACCAACATCCTACTTTCGGATCCCTAGGAAGAAACCAGAACCTTGTCACACTTTCTTTGTTTTTTGTTTTCTCTTTTTTTTTTTTTAAATAATTTAAACAGAGCAACTTTAATTTTTTCGTTTAAGCGCAAATGTAATTAATTTGTTGTACAAAACTCTTTAAACAAAAACAAAAAAAAAAACAAAAACTATCATAAAATAAAAGCAAAACGTAGCAATTTGTGTATAGTAAGCAGATAAAAACCACAAACAAAAAATACCAACGCATCAATTCATTCATTTTGTGGCATTCCAAGGGAATGAGAAGTGGGATTGTGGTGAAGGATGGATGGATGGATGGATGGCTACAGTAGATCCTCCCATTAGTCGCTCTTTACAATAGAAATAGCAACTGCGAAACAAGATCGAACGAATAAAGTGACAGTAAAGTAAACGTGATAAACAACTTATCTAAACTAAAGTAAACTTTAAAGTAATTGAGACATTTTTTTATGCTAAAATGCGAATCGTAAGAACACATTAGAACTCCTGGGATCCTGGGAGTGTGTCAAATTCAGGTATTCAGGAATCAACATTGTAGAGAAAAGAACAAGAACCAGAATAACAACAGCAACAAATACAAATAATAATGATGTAAAAGTGTAAAATGCAAATGCAAAAATGCTTTCCATTCAATATCGTACTTCCGATTGCATTAACCGAAAATGTATATAGAAAAAAAAACTCCTCTAGCCTTAGTCGTCGCATCAATTCCATTTTGTTTCGACTGCACAAGAATGCTTTAAATCCGTGTATGTGCCGTGTGAGTGTATAATATTAGCTAAAGAATAGGGATTCCGGGAAGAGCATCTATATGTTTGCTATACCAATATTTGTTTCACTTTGTCGCTCGCTCGCACGCTCTCCTTTCGAGTGTTGAATCACAATTGAGAGTGTTGCGAGGGCAGGCATCCATCTTTACCAACACTGCTAATCATTTGAATACTCTGCTGAAAATTGAATGGGGGTAGGGGGAGCGGAAACAGCGGGTAGATCTGTTTGGTAATACAAAATCAAAACTTATGATCTAAAATATATATAGTATACATGTATCTAGCAAAGCAAACAAAAAAAAAAAGAAAACGGACACCAAGAGAATCAGATACAACTTTTATGCATGCGCCAATCTAAATGTGTAGGAAGTCGAGTGAGTGAGTGGAGCTCATCCGTAAATCTAATTGAAATCAACCATAAATTAAAGTAACTTCGAATGGGCAATACAAGTGAAAGCAACACACGACATTTTTAAAGAGCAAAATTGTAATTGTATTTAACAATATTAGATAATAAATTAATATGTTCTAAAATGATGCGACGGCCTACTATTCCTATTTCTTCTCCTGCTCATCCAGGAACTGTTGCAGCAGGGCTCCATCAATGGGTATGTTTAGCTGCTCGGAGCCATCGACGCTGCGCTTCGACTTGACCAGCTTGTGGTCCAGGAACTCTGTGAGCTGGGCGCGCAATGCCAGATCCGAGCTAACCAAAAAGGACTCGCGGCAACTAGAATAGAGATCCTTGAAGGGCATACCCTGATACTGGGCATTGCCTTTGTTCTTCAGCTGGTACTTGACAATCAGCATGTAAATGCCGCGCGAGTTGGTCGTCAGCGAGCAGAAGACACTGCGCATCGAGGACAGAGCCAGCTCGCCAGAGTTCTGCACCAGCAGCGAGTTCTCGAAGGCTGTCTCGTCTGTGTAGGGCAACATGGTGGTGCAGTCCCACCAGGAGAAATTAAAGTTGCTCAGCTTTCCCTGGTCCCATACTGCAGGAGCAACAGGTGGAACGTTAGAAGACAGCCCTTAGGGAGCAATGAGTGCGCGAGTACTTACGCAGTGGTGTATTGATGTGATCGATGGAAGCCAGCAGATGGATGTTGGACACACGAGCGAGGCGGGACAGTATGGCCTGGGCCTTCACGTTCCGCAACATAGCACCGTCCAGGTTGTGCACGATCAGAAAGAGATGCGTCTCTGGTATCAGGGCGAACTCCTCCTCGATCATGTCCACAGCTTCGTGTGGATTTGTCGGACTGATGCCGGCGTCCAAGATTTCACTGGTGATGCTGTCTAACATGTCCTTGATCGTGAGACTGGGAAAGAAACCGTTCACCACCAGAACTGTCTGGTGGGAAAGGACCTCGTGGTGGAAGGACTGCAGCAGCTGGCGCTTGGAGCCCAGCCCGTACAGCAGAAGGTTGAATCCCTCGTTTAGGATGCACATCCATTTGGGAAAGTACGAGCGATACTCCTCCATGATGGCATTGATGGCGGTCTCGTGCTCCGCAGACACTTTCATTTCGGAGAGCAGGCTGAACAGACGATCGGCGGCCAGGCGAGGATTCTTCAGCCGATCCAGAGTGTGGTCCGAGGTGAGAATCTTGCTGCTGGCATGCGAATGGAAGTAGCCTTCGCTCTCTGGCACAAACTCATTCGATTTTTTGGCCCGTGCCGACTGGCGGAGGCGAGCCGCTGAAGGAGTCTTGGGCAGGACGGGCACCACGATTGCACGGCGCGTCTTGCACGGTGTCTTGGGCTCATCGTCGGCGGCATCGTTGTCCGAGGAGTTGCCGTCGCTGCTACTGCTGCTACTGCTGCTAGACGACGACTCTGCGCCGCTGGGCCGATAGTCGCTTTCATCCCCAGAGAAATCCTCTTCGGAGTCGGCCACAATCTTGGCAATCTCTGAAAGAGAATCACTTTTAGTGATACATCATATAAGATCAACCGAGTACTCACGATTCTTGACACGGCTGCGCACACGGGACGGCGTCTTTGGCTGCTCTGTGGGCTTCTTTCGCTTGGTGTCGGGCGTCTTGACGCCCAAGCGAGGCGTCTTTGGCGTCTTGGGTGTACGCGGCGTGGCACTGAGAGCTGCCAGAGCCATGGCATCTCGCTTCTTGGGCGTGTTGAACCCGAACAGGCTGGCGCCGGCCACATTATGCTCCAACTGGATTAGGTTCAGGTCTGGCCTGGCCTCGATTTCCGCCTCCTTCTCGCCAACCTCCGCCAGCTCTTCTCCGTTGCTCTCCTCCTCGCTACACTCCACATAGTTCACAACAATGTGCTCGTGCTCCTCGCGGTCCTGGCGCTGGCCAGACTTGCTCTTCTTCTGATATACCTGATACTTTTTGGTGGGACTGGGCTTGCGTGTGGAGCGTCGAGCGACTGGATGTGGCTCCTCCTCTTCGGATCCCGCTGCATCTTCCTGCACGACCAACGCCGTGTCCAGGTCAGCCACAGAACCGTCATCCTCGGAGTTGGTTAAATTCTCAATGGATTTCAGGTTTCTTGATTTCTTTTGCTTCTTTGGTGTTCTGTACTCGCCATGATTAGTGGCGCTCATTGTAAAACTCTAGAAAACTGCTACAATATCAAAACGAAATTGTTATTTTTTGATCAAAATAAAAACAGCGCAGAAGAAGCGGGAAACGATCGATGACACTAATCGATACTATCGATGAATGCGACATTTAAAATACTTTTTCTTGGTATTTTTATAGCGCACAAAAAAATACCGAAGTCTTACAGCTCACCAATAATTGGTATCGGGACAGGGATAAATTTATTTACAGATAAAAAATCAAATGCATAATTAGGTATAAAGCATGTGATTCTAAGACAAATTCATTATTACTGGTTTATAGCAGCTTGGAACAAAACATTTATCATCAATAAAAGAAATAAGGTACGCATGCAGAAACTTGGTTGAACAGCAACAATGACGGAATGTGACCAGAGTTCACACTTACGTTTATGCTTTTGGCCGTTTTTGGTTGAACCCTATTATATTAACCATCCAATATATAGCAGTTCTGAAAACAACCCAATCTTGTACTAAAATTTATTGAGGAATTGGTTAAAATTATTTGTTAAGGGCTGAAAGGGCCAACTAGCTAGTAATATTAAACTGAATATTAAAATCATGGAATACGATCAATAAAATAGAACGCTAGCCCATTGTCGACCAGGGGGGTATTTAATATTTCCACGAAATTTATTTAACTTTAACTTATTTTACGCATTACACGTGAAATATGTCGGTGGTCATTTTTGTTATATAAGTAAAGAGGAGGATGGAGCTACAAGGTCCCTTTACAAACAGCATTATTTTCTGCGGTTTAGCAAAGGGTGCTCATCTTTTTAAATGGAGGGGTGTTAAGTGGGTTAAGTATCGTTTGATCGCCGGAGGGTATTTTTCGTTATCGACGCGGTCACGCTGTCGACGCGGCTGCTTTGAACCTAAAATACTAAGTTTAGAGTAAAGTGAATATTGCAAACTTGCAGAAAACGTAATTTTCCATTAAAGAACTATCAAGTGCGTTCGTTTTGTGACAATTTTCGTCATTCATGCGACGCGAAGCATTTGAAACTAAGAAAACATTGATATCTGGATAGCGGCATCGCTTTAAACATAAATATATATCGCACACATCTGTAGTTGAACAATTTACTATACTATAACTACGAAAACTCGGAACGCGCTGCCTTCACATTTTCTGTGTGTAAGTATTTGCCGTCGGCGCCACGCATTAACCGTTAGGTCGGCCATTTTGATTTTGCATTCTCTTTCGTCTTCTTCCATTCATGTGTACACACACACGTACTTTTTTTTGCGTGATCGTAGCGTGGAAGAATTCGTTCTCGAAATTGCCATTGATTGATTTGTAAAATGAGTGCCGTGGCTGCTAATATGTTTTGTGCAGTATGCGGTGATGCCGCTGCAATGATGTGCGAGCGTTGCCTGGAGCCGTATTGCAAAAAAGATTGTCAAAGCGCAGATTGGCGACGCCACAAATATTACTGCAGCCCCATGCCGTAAGTAGCCGCTGCTGAAATTTTTGTCTTCCATGCGTACATGTGTGTGATATTTTTAGTGTGCTGGTGCCCAAAAAAAATGCGCCGAGCTCTGAGCCGCCAAAGCTTGCAAATATTCCGAAACCAAAACCAAATCCGAATCCAATCAATACCGAATTGGTGTCCTGCTCCAAGCCAGTGGTATCTCCGTCCAATGCAGTCAAGACCGTTGCATCCGAGAACCATGTGACTACCGCCATAGTGAAAGACGAGAAGAAGCCACTGTCCTCTGTCTGGCGTGAAACGTTCTTGCCGCCGCTGAAAGACTTTTTCGAGTGCCGTGTGACGTACATGGAATCTGATGGCGTCATCTGGGTAGTGGATGCGGCCAATATTGAGGTAATGGAGCAATTCAACGAGAACATGCAGCGCGTCAAGCCAAAGCTTACCCTGGCCAAATCTGTTGTTGAGGACTCGCTGGTTGTGGTTCAAGGCGACAAAAACATGCATCGCGGACATGTGCTCTCTGTGGATACGCAGTCTGAGACTGCTATGATCCGTCTGATCGATCATGGATCGGTAGTCACTTTTTCTTTGCTGGAAATCTACGATCCGCTGTCGCGCATGGCAGATATCAAAACGTTTGCGATTCAAGTGAAGCTGCTGTCGAATACGGGCGTGCAGAGTAACAAGCATCTGACGCTGCGCATACTGGGCCCCAAGACCCAGGAGGGCGTCTACCCGGTACAGCTGAAGCCCAAGATGACCATTCCGCTCAATTTGCCGATTAAGATGCTGCAGGTGAACCCGGAGGTGAGTCTGGTCCGGATCCTGGAAGGTTGTCTGAAGCGCGAAGAGAAGCCCATTGCCCTGCTTCAAATAGCAACAATAAAGCAGATCAACGCCGCCATGTGTGACAAACTGGAGGGAAAACAGCAACAGCCGATCTCTGGCCCTCTTCCATTAGATACGTGCCCAACCATATTTTTGGCCACTCGCACCAACCAGGGCTACCGACGCGCCTTTTTGCTGGACGTAATTGAAGGGCCGCCTGCGCGTACTTTCCTGGTGTATGAGATGGACGAGGGTCGCATCTCCATCACCACTGACGTGTGCCGCATTCCCAGCGAGCTGCTCGGTCATCCCATTCAGACATTTGCCATGAATCTGAGCGACGAAGAGCAACAGCCACCGCTGGAGCAACTGGTGGACAGCATTGGGCCCGATTTTACTCTCAAATTGCGTCTGGAGAGCATTCAAGGGCAGGAAAAGGTGCGCAAGGCCAGTGCCGCCTTGCTGTCCAAAGGGAAGCAGATAGGCGAAGTGGAGCTGAAAACGTTCCTGGGTGAGGTGTCCACAATGGGTCACAAGTACTGGCGTGAGGCGATCAAGAACGGCACCATGGTTCGCATAACTCACATTGTCGACTACAAGGAAGTCTTTATCAGCTCCAGCGTCACCTTGCAATATGCAAACCTTTTCAAGCGCATGGAAAAGAAGTGCAAACCCTTCGAGCCCTCGGTCCAGATTCCGATTGGCTGCATTGTGCTGGTGGTGAGTCCCAAACTGGGACACTTCCGTGGCGAGGTAAACATATTTACGTGACTCCAACATGTACAAATAAAAAACATATCCCCCCGCATCTTTTCAGATCTCTGGTGTTGCAAACGACTTATTCAGTGTCTACAATATTGACACTGGCGCAACACATCAGGTGGATGGCCAGTTCCTGCGCATGGCCTGTCGTTTCCTCAACAACATGCCCGTGAGTCTGTGGCGCGTCAAACTAAAGTCGGTTTGCGACATTCCTGCATGTGCAGTGACCCCAAACAATGCCGGGTGTCAACTGATGCAGGAGCTCTTGGCCGAAAATGTCGAATTTCGCGTCGAGATCGTTGGGTCCAACAATCAATTGGTGGACTTGCATTCGGGCTCGGGCGAGGGGACATCGCTTGCGCTTCGAATTCTGCCGCTAATGTTTACGCCCGTTTCGAATAAATCGCAAGAAGTAGCTGCTACAGATCCAGCTCCTGCGCCTGCTCCTGCTCCGGCGGCAGTTCCAGCTCCGGCAGCAGTTCCTGCTCCGGCAGAACTGAAAAGCTCTCTAAAAGAACTCAACGTCAAGACGTCTACAACTGCGTCAGAGATGTCCAAAGATCTTCCACCTTTGCCGCTATCGCCCCCAGCTTCCCCCGCTATCGAGACTAAAGAGACACCAAAATTCCAACGTTTCTATTACAAGGATTTGCCTAAGGTTCTTATTCCACTGAGCGCACGTGTTGAGGTTTTCCTTCTGAATGCAACAGGATTATCGGACACTGGCGCCATCACCGCCTGTCATTTTAAAGACGAAGAAGATGCTGCAAACTATCAGAATTTGTTTAAATTAATTGATGACGAAGGAAAGTTGTCGCACCCGAACATAGACTTTGTGCCAAGGTAAGTCCTATGCCAGCCCATAAAGCCAACAAGTAATCCAATTTCTCTATCCAATATTATCGGCACAGTGTTGGAGAAATGTGCCTGGCCCTGTTCAGCGAGGACAATAACTGGTATCGTGGCGTATGCGAGGAGATACTCGGCAACAAGGCTCGCATTTTCTACTGCGACTTTGGAAATCGTGAGGTCGTTTCCGTCAAGAAACTCAAGCCCATTAGCGCCAGTCTTTTTCAGGTCATCAATGCCACCAAATGTTACATCGAGGGTATGTGCTGTCTCATAAAAAACTAACTCTTTAATAGTTATTAATCACCTGTTGCTTTCAGGTTTCGACAAGTCGGAGAAGTTCAGTCAATGGCAGGAACATATTAAGACGGAAGTGCTCATTCCGTGCACCGTCAAGGAGGGCCCCGACTCCGATTCGCGTACCCTTGTCATACTCGATCTGGACAAGATCGTGCCCCAACAAGCTTCCTAACTCATTTTCGAGTTTTACCTTAAGACAACAAGGATCGCGTTCCTTCATTATAATCGCTAGTTATAAGTATTAATACCACCGTACACCATCAGTGTACGCATCGAGACTTTTGAAAATGTTTTTGAAAATATTCGTTTCTTTTCGCGATTTAGTTTTTGTTTTTTTTTCGACTTGGCAGGTCCTGTATAGATGATCCTTTAATACATACATATATCATTACATATTCGGATACAATACAATATATATTCACTGTTAACGTTCCACAACATTTATCTTTCAACTAAATTCAATTACAACACTTATAATGAGATTACAACAACACCAACACTAGCAACATTGTTCGGCCAGCTTGGCGAGGAGCAGCTCCATCGCCTCAACGTTGCGTACGGCGATTATGCCAGTAGCATTTCGCTTCCAATCCGATTCAGAGTTCTGCATAAGGTACTTTAGGGCCACTCCCTTCTGCTCCACCACGCTCGCACCATAGTCGAAGACATCACCGCCCAGAGCGCGTAGAATAGCCTGCGGGGCACAGGTGTCCCACTTGAACGTAGATCCTTTGCTGAGGAGATACACTTCCACCTCACGGGTGATGACTTTCAGGGCCTTGTGGCCAGCGCCAGCTGAGAATGCAAATTCGTAGCCCAGGTCGAGTAATCGCTGAAGTATATCCGACTGCTCAGAGCTGGAAAAGATGGCAAGCTGCCGGTGCTCGTCCCGCGCCTCAAAGTCACAGTTGTGGGCCTGCAGGCTGGGCAAGCAGATGCCCCAAAACATCGAGGAGCTGTACACGTGCTCGTCCAGCTTATTGCCAAAGGGCTGGGCAACGACTCCAATCACGGGAACGCCCGTGTCACGTTCATAGACGCCTATCAGAACGGTTACACAGTCCAGGCCGGTGGAGGTGATGCCGGGAAAGTCGGTGAACATCGTATCGCCCGAGATGTACTCTGCGGTGGCGTCTGCAAAGGACAAAACAAAGCATTAACAATTGCCAAGGACAGGCATGTCCACCCACGTACCAATTGGATCAATCCATATGCCCAGATTGGCATAGTCCAGATCCTCGGGCAGCTCTGGAATCTCCTTCAGCTTGCTGCTCTCAAAGTTGACTACGCGATGCACTTCGTCGGCCAGTGCGCTGGCTGCACCCTCATGGCCACTGAGTACCGCCTCCAAGCAGGCGGCGGTGTCCGTTGCAGAGGCCCCCACAGCAACGGTGACACTCTCTCCCAGCTTATTGGTAAAGTTTGGCGATTCCTCGCCAAGAGTGGCGTCCTGCATCTCTGGAAAGACCGCGCCCACCTCGTGTTTGATGGTTTCCTGGATTAGCACATCGGCCAGCGTTTTAAAATCGTGTTCGAACCGCTCGTTAGCCTCTCCTTCCGCCTTTTCCTGGACAAGCAGCGACAGCAGCTTTTCATTGGCTCGGCATGTCCTGGCTATATTGGCCGCCTTTTCCGCACAGTTAATCAGCACCCGCAAGAGGTTTGCTTTGTCCTCTTCCGAGCCCATTTTCAGCAGATTTTTTATATTTTTACATATTTTTGTATGGCTTTTTAGAGGGCACAGTCGATAGTTTGATGTTTTCCTGCTATCCTAAAAGGATAAATCGATAGCATCGATTGTTTTTTTCAAAACATTCAACGTTGATATTCCTCGATTTTGATATTCCGTTTAATATTACTAGCTAGCTGCGACTCTTAGCCCTAAACAAATAATTTTGTCCGATAGATACATACATTTTCTACAAGATTGAACAGTTTTCAGAAGTCCTTTTTATTGGATTATTTACATATTAAGGTTGAAACAAAAACAACATAAAACGAATGTGACGTCGTTTTGTGGCGTTGCCAGACTAGTGCAATTCGTAGTTGCTGCGGGCTGCCATACCATGATATTTTGTGACATGATATTCCTCGATTTTGATATTCCGTTTAATATTACTAGCTAGTTGGCCCTCTCAGCCATAAACCAATAATTTTATCCGATTCCTCAATGAATTTTGTTAAGGATTGGCTTGTTTTCAGAAGCTTCTTACATAATAAGGTTCAAACAAAAACAACATAAAACGGCAAACTCTAAACGTAAATGTTTGACTAATAGGCCGTTTACATTGTGGGCCCTCTCAGCGTCATTTCTTCTTCGTACATCTCTTGCAGGTAGACGCTTTTTTTTTTTACATATGGTTAAGCATAGGGCCCTAGTGGTGGCTGCAAAAGTTGCGTCAGTTTCTGCTTCATGTGCGCTCTATTCGATATATTCGATTGCTTTTGCTCATAATTTTGTTAAGGATTTTCTTCAGAACTATCAGCGCAATTATCACCACTAATAACAAAAAAAAATTGTAGATCAAAAATCAAATTTTGGCGCTAAAAATGTATGATTGTGCAAAAAGGTGAAAATATCATAAATTTATTAAATTAAAATACTTGAAACTGATTCTATTATTATCATATGAAATTTTTCTTACCCCCTGATGCCATTAAGACACTGCTGGAGACGAACTTCGGTGGTTTTTCATAATTTTGAAGAAGAACTCCCACAAACTCTACAATGAAATGTCTGTAAAATAATATTCTAAATATTTAGAATCCCAATTTTTTTTGTCCATTTTCTGATCTTCGTCTTTACTTAAGGTTCTGTTGACGTGTTTTGTTTCGAAAATTTGTGTATCTTCCGTCCTCTTGAACTCATCAAACACCCAAATCCAAATTCAAGAAGCACGTCTTTCCAATGTAAACGCCTTTTTCTGCTTCATTGCGGTCTATGCCGATTAATCAGGATAGCAACCGTACGCACCCAGTGTTAAAAAGTTATAGCTTTATTAGTAATTGAGCCAATACTTCAGTGTTGAGAAGCGTAAAATAGTCGGAATCAGCAGTACGAGAGATCAGGGTCACACTTAGGGATGAGAAACACTTTTGATGGACAAGATATCGATAGCAAATATTTGGCGGTCATTTTTGAATCAATTTTAATGCCTGTACTTTAATTTGTTAGAAAAGAAGGGAGGCCCTCTCGCTCAGATGATTCAATTTTTTTGTTATATCACGTTGGATACTTTAATAACTCATTAACCTAATGTTTAAAATTGATTGAAGAGCTCCGCTTATCAGCATGCCCCTGAAGCTGGAAGGGAAGCAGCTTTCACATCTTCATTGAAACAATTTTAATTGTCAATTAAAAATTACGCACTCACCGCCCCTTCGGCCCCGCTCAGCAACTAGCCCAGCCCAGCCATGAATCATGCCCCGCCAAGGAGCAGCTTAGTCCCCGTCCACCCAACAGGAGTTGAGGGCTTTGTTACAGCTGCGGCTGCTGCATAATTTGCACCCGATCTTATCAACGAGCACTGCTAATGATTCGCATTAATGATGCTGCATACATGGGCCCGCTCCCATACACTGCTCTCCATTCCCCCCATAACGATCTCTGGTTCTGGGTTTTGGGCTTACGCACTTTGGCATCTTATGAAATGAGACCATCAATCAGTAACCACTGCCCCTCCACTCTCTCCACTCCACTCCACTCCACTCCAATCCACTCCACTGATGCATTTGCATATAAATTGCTGCTAATGTCGCGCTATCAAAGTGACTGCATCAATGCGGCATTCCTGCCATGCCTGGCCCTCTGCCTGTGCCTGGGCCTGGGACAGTCCTGGCGTGGCCCTTAGGGCCTGTACAGCTTGGCTTATGCTAATTTTTTCCCATGCCTTGCAGGCCTCGCAGGCCTCTCTCAGCCCTGGCCATTGATGTTTGGATAACGTTGACTTGATGACTTTGCATAATTTACGCCGCCGCCACAGAGCGGATAGAGAGAGAGGTCGCTGTTGCTGCTGGTGCTGCTGCTGCTGCAGCCACATTTTGGCTGCTTTGGGTTAATTTTTCACTCAACCACGTTTGCCTTTTTAATGTGTTAATATTCATGGGGAAAGAGGCACCACAACACAATGTTTTTTAGCTGGTTTTCCTTCTCCTCAGCCTCGTTGTGACTTTTGACGTTTCAATTTGGCCGTTGCGTGATCTTTAGCCAAACGATTTTTCAAACCGGCGGGCATTTATCAACAGCTCAACCAAAGGCATTTGTCATCATCCCCACATACATACATATACTATGTGGCATATACATATGTAGTATATATCCCCCGGGCCAGATCATCCCCGGCTCAGGCTTAGTGGTATGTAAATTTGATTGGTGCGTATTTTGCATTTTGCATTTTGCTCAGAGCGAAAGCAAATATTTTCTTGGTCTTTTGGTCTCCTTTGTTAGCCATTAGTAAAACTCTCTTAATTGCTGTTGTGTGTGCTGCCCCCTCCACCCGCCACACTCCACACTTAACAGCCTTTTAATTAATCGCTCGAATTGAACAAATTCTTAATGAGTCTTTAATTAATAGCCAAAACGAAATGTGTGTCGTGCCGTGCCACTCTCGCGGCTCTCTCTAAATACGAAATATTTAAATTTTATTGTGACTTGATTGTCTCTTGTCTCTGTCTCTTGTACATTATTCGCCCTCTCTGTCTGTCGCTGTGGCTCCACCCCTGAGGTGTCTGAAACGAGTTTTGACGCTTCCAAAAAACTGTTGGCTTGATTATTTGTTTGTTTTATATTACTATAAAATGCCACAACAAGCCCCACAACACACAGTCAGTGGATGAGAATGGGTTTTCTTACTCAAGTGATGCTTCAGAGCTTCATTAGAGATCGTCTAACGGTTGGTTTCTTTTGGCTAGATACGAGTATACCTCCTTGGGGGGCGTTTCTATGCTTTGTTCGATCAATTTTCCAATTTATTAAGCTGTCGTTATGGTGAATGATGAACGAACATCATCAGTGGTGCAGTCAAGCAAGCCAAGTGCAGTGGGGCGTATACTTATTGTGCGCCACTTGTCCAGCGCCCACTCATCCGCCAGCTCTGTGTTCTATTGCACTCACTCCCCGCCCTTCTGGACACCTCAGCCATCTTCGATTTGCCCGCAGCACAAACTGGATTGGGTCCGAATCGGAATCGGAATGGCACTCGGCGCGGATTGTCGTTGCGTTAATTTATGCGCTTCAAGGTGTTTGGTTTGGTTTGCCTTCTTACGCTTATTGGCAGGCAGCTCGTTGGCTTCCCTGAGAAATGGGCTGGTGGGGAAATTTTCGTTCATATTTGCATTGCTAGTTAATTGTTTGCATTTCGGCGAGCAAGCGAAGGGAGTGGCTGCTCCAATGGCCAATTATGGCAGCACCCCCAGGCACAAGGCTGATCAATGGCAGAGTTCTTGGTCTGGCATTAATCAAGGGGGGAGAGAAACAATTCAATGCCTAACAGCAAAGCATTTTCCAGCAATTTCTAATTTAGCGAGAGAGCTTCCAATATCTGTCCTCAACTGAGTTCAAGTGATCTGTCACGTTGCTCTGCGGGCTCCACAGAAGCCCATCCTCTCACTCATCCATTTCAATGCAAATCCAAGGAGGGGAGCAAATGGCAATCCTGCTCGGCGTAACCTATCCCTCCATTGGATGCCGCCGCATGTGTCCCATTGTGATCGTGTTCGCCACAGCGCTTAACATTTGACCATCGATCGGAGCGGAAGCGTGAAATACAACATGCGGCAATGCGGCAGTCGGCTATAATGCAGATACCGATACAAATACAAATACAAATCTGTTTTTGCCATTGCCGTGGCCTGTTGGTTATAAATTTTATGCATTTTTGCGCATAGTTTGCCATTTTGCCACTTTAACATTATTGTTATGATGATAAGCGAGCCACAGAGCCACAGTCGGAGGCAGAGCCGCAGAGAGCGATCGTTCCAGGGTCTCCAGGCCATGCTGGATGCCAGATTCATCCAGGAGTTGCCCACACTCTCAGGCCCAGCTTCATGCCATGTCCGACTGTCGGTCGAAGCATACGCGCATCCTGCCTTCGCCTTCGTCTTTGTCCGTTTGCTGTTTGCTGATCTTCAATGCGATCTGCAGCTTGTTTGGCTTTCCTCTGTATTTAAAATCATTTCATTTTCTGGGGGCCAAAGTGTGAATATAATTTAATGTGCCTGCGCCGTGTCCGTGTCCGACTGTCCCTGTCCCTCCGTTCGGTCTGCCCATCTGTGTGTGTGTGCGCAATTTTCAATATCTTCTGTTGTCCCTGCTGCAGAAAGATTATTTATTATGCTTGATTGGTTTTCAAGTGATCATAAAGTAAGTGATCGTCGTGTTGGCCCCGGACTCTTGGCCAATTGTGGCGCTGTCCGTTGGCATTGAGTTGGCCAGGCACTGGCGTTAATATGTAGATTTGGAGGCGTAGATTTATGTCCAATGGGGTGGAGTAGGAGTAGGAGTTGGAGTTGGAGTTGCCATATGAATATGAGTAGGAGGCTGATCATTGCCTGACCCTGCCGGCAGAGATAGCTTCATCTGGCCATGGCCATATCCTGCTCGAACTCCCACAAATGGCCTCCAACATTTTAACATTTAATTGACATTGATGATTGTCCCACTGGACAAGTCTGAGAACGCGCGTCTGGTATCCCATCCAGCGACTGGTAAACCTCTCTGGCATACCAAATGGCATACCCGGGCCGCGGAATTATTAATTTTCATATCGGGGAGTCGGGGCGTAGAGGAGCCATGGGGCTGTCAGCTGTGCTCGCCATCAAGCTGGACATGAAGAAGACATACAAAATAAATTTTCTGGCATTTGCAGACAGCCGGCAGACAATGCGAATCGAATGGGTGTGTGTCTTGTACGATCCCACTCGATGGGATGGATCCTATTTCTTGGATGCCTCATTTCAGGTTGCGTTTCTAGGGCCCATCCATTCCGAGTTTGTCTATTGGGGGCTAGACAAATGTTAAATGCCTGAAATCAACGCCGCCGAGTCATTGGGTGCTGTGCTCTGCCTCCCTGCCATTAATCCATCCATCCGAGAGCTTTCTGTCTGGGGTCTGTGGCTGTGCTGTGGCTTTCTTCGAGCTGTTGTCGGGTGTGTGTGTGTTTTGTTTTCGCTTCTTTAAATGAACGTTATTAAAGAGATGTTTATCGCTGAGTGATTTATTCATTAAAAAAACATTTATTAGCCAGAAACAAGCTGACTGCCCATGGTCTCATGGTTCATGCGTGTGTGTGCGTGCCAGCAACTCACATCGCACTCACATTCACATTTACCTTCACATTCGTCCATTTGGCTGGCTGGCTGTCTTGGCCTGGCTGGCTGGCCCGCTTTTGGACGCCTCGTCTGTGCCTCATTTGTGCGGCATTAAAATGCAAAAGCGTGTTTGTTCCTGGAAAACTGCAAAGCCCCCCACCACTCACCACACACCACACACCCAACTCCCTTCTTATCAGAATTGCGGGTGTGGACTCTGCCAGGTGAGGCGTGTGCGGCTTTGTTTTATGAACTTGCATATTTTCACTCTTTCCACTGCGTGTGTGTGTGTTTGGGTGTGGGCGTGCGTTTTAATCACTTAATTAGAGAGTCTCTTAATTGACTTGGACTTGGACTTGTGGCCAATTATGCACACAATTGAGGTGCAGTGCGGGTTTGTGTTTGTGCAGGAAATGTGCCCCGAATGCGACGAGTTCGTGCCTTGAGTCTTTTGTTCAGCGGTGCCTGCAGACCCATTCAGCAGAAGGTGAACTAAAGGACACCTCCAATCTGAGCAAGCTTCTATTTCGCCCAGTGCAAAGACATCTGCAACAAGCTTGCCATTATATATCTGGGTTATCATTGCCATTGCCCTCCCAAGCGCCCGCTCGACCTGTTCTGCTGTGCACTTGAAGCCAGCTAAGCCAACCCATTCATTAGCCCCATTTGGCCTTCCTCCGCAAAAAACCTGTTGATGAGCTCCACTCGATTTGATGGTCGATTTTCTCCAATTTGATTATATGTCCACAGTTGCCATTTAGAGCCCAGACACACCCACACCCCCTGACTTTATTCCCATGTTGAGTTTCCTTCCACTGCCAAAGTGCAATGGGAAATTGTCTCGTTCTGTGCAGACATTTCAATTAACATTTTGGCTAAGCATAACGTAAATATTGGTTTGCCTCTGCCCAGGCTCTGATGCTGTCCAGTCAATGAAGCCAATAAAATGGCACAAGACAAGTCGGGACTGAACTGAACTGGAGTTCGTACTCGTAACATAAATACTTGTTAGTCGCCATAGACATTCGAGTCCACAGTGCACAAGCACCAAGCACCATTCCACCACTGTCATGGCCCATCCCCATCCCCATACCCATCCATGGTTATGCATCATCAAACTGAGGCTTGCCTGGGGGGATAGTAGCTTGGTGGTGCCTTCTTCTGCCTGTTGGTGTCATAAGGAAGCGTCTAAATGATTCATAATTTATGCCTGGGCTCTTTTTCCTGTCGCTATTCCCATTCTATCTATCTCTCTCTCTCTTCCATTCCCATTTCCATTCCCATTCCCACTCCCAAACCTATTCACTTGGTCATTCAATCGTTTCGTTACTTAATTTTTCCAACTTAACGCGATGGCTTGTGCCTCTTGGCCAGGCCTCCTTCTGCTGTTCCTCTCTCCTCGTGTAATTGTAATGCATTTTGGGGCTGGTAAAGTGCGTGGCCGTCGTCGTCGTCGTCGTTGTTGTGGCTGTCGTTTGTCTGGGCCGTTGATAGTTGAAAAAATTACTTACAAATTACATGCGTAGCTTATGCCCCCGTGCCGCCTTCAGCTTGTTTGCTTAATGTGCTTTGTGCCTGCCACACTAGACGGGGGGGAAAGGCTGTAGCTGTGGCTGTGGCTGTGGCAGGGGCAGGTTGATAGGTATTAGCGTTCTGTCTCGTGGCTGGCTCGTAAATTGCATTTTCTAATTGAATTCTGAGCACTGCAGCGGCAAGTGACAGTCCAGAGAGAGGTCGCCACTATCACCCAGCTCCATGCACAGCCAATCCTTACCCACCACCATATATCCGTATACAGGTGTGCATGTGGAGGTTGGGGGGTGGGGGGTAAATATCCAACACCTTTGGGCTGCCACACTGGTTCCTAGAACTCGACGCTGCTTAATTTCCCATCATTATGGCATTTATGCCAAGTGCAAAGCTCATTAGCATATAAAATATGGTTGTAATTACGCCTGGTAAATAATGCAATTTTGCACATTTTATAGGCCATGTTGGTGCTAAATTAAAATTATTATAATTGAGTTAAGATGGAAAGGGCCGTAGTTCGTTGCAGTTGGCAGTCGAAGGGCTCCGCTGGCTGGGCCTGGCTTAGTGGAATTTCGCATGGTTTAAAATGCAGCGCGGTACATGGCCATAAAGTGTAGCTGCGTTTAGCTTAAACAAGTCGACAATTTAAAAAGCCAATTTGCGCATAATACGACGAACGTGAGCGAAAATTTAAAACAGAAATTGCACACATTGAAACAGGTAAAAGGGTTGCGTGTTTCGCTCATCTGTGTGTCCGCGCAAATTTCCACGCCCAATGACCATTAATGCAAATGTTGTTTGCTCATTACGGCGGGTATCATTGACCGCCCGCCCACAAGCACTCGGACATGCTACTTCTCGGTACACATATGACCCACTTCGAATTGCCATTCGAATTCAAATTTGAATTCAAATTTCAAATGCATCCTCATCAAATCGATAACAACACTGCTCACATGCAACCTTGCATCGAAGTGGATATCGGGAGGCGTTTGGTTCGTCGCATATTATTGTCGATTCGAATTATTCCTTCATTATTTCATTCACATATATCGTACAAACAATTTGTACTATTTAAGCATCAAAATAAATACTAATTAAACAATTTTTAATTATAAGCTTAACACGTTTTACACTCTGGCGACGCCATTGATATCACCGATCTGGCAGCTCAGTTTTCGCTGATCGGACAACCTTATTTTAAGAATCTTTCGTCCACGACCACGAAACTTGTGTCCAAATAGTGTTTTTTATATCACTTTTGACGAAAGATTAACGCAATGGGAAAGCGCAGGCGATTGAAGAAAACCCCGCTCACCGATGGACAATTTGTGTTCGCTAAAATGCGAGGATTTCGCGCTTGGCCAGGCCGCCTTGTAAATCGTCTTGGCACCGAATACAATGTCTATTTCTATGGCACGTGGGATCATGCCAGGGTGTCGCAGAAGCACATTTTTGACTTTGCAAAACATTCGAAGCGGTACGGAAAAGTAAACGATCGCAACTCCAAAGTGTGCCGATCGTTCCGAGCAGCCATGTTGGAAATGCAGCTTGCCATTGCCGAGCCCGAATTGGATATCGGCTACTTCAATATGGTGGCTCATCTAACGACCGGCGCTGGATTACCACAAGACGAGTCCTATTCGGAATTGGAGATGAATACGGACTCGGACTCGGAGGAAGTGCCACCTAAGGGTAAACGTATAGCCCCCATGTATCACATAGTCGGCGACAGTGACTCTGACGTGGAGAACAACGCTCCGAACTAAAATATTAAGCTAAAAATCCAAATTTTTCAATTATCCCATTTTTTTTATTTTGTTTTCCACATTAAATCGAAAGTTTATGTTTGTATCCAAGAAGAAAGTGTATGCTTGGACTCGGACGTGGAGAACAACTCTCCGAATTAAAATATTAAGCTAAAAGTCCAAATTTTTCAATTTTCCCATTTTTTTTATTTTGTTTTCCACATTAAATCGAAACAGCTAAAGTTTATGTTTGTATCCAAGAAGAAAGTTTATGCTTGTTGATGCTTATGCTTAAAATAAAAACAAACTTATGTATCTACCATTTAAGCCCGAGTTCCAGGAATCAGATGGGTCGCAGGAATCGTTACTGATTAGGGAGGCGTGGGCGTGCCTCTGGCCATAATGGCCGCTGCGTGATCTCCGCTTTTGATGCTGACCTCCACACATATACCGACCTGCGGCCCCGCTAATCGAAGCCCACTTTGGGGGCACGTATTCGCATTAAATGCTGCAGCATCAGCATGGCCCACTCAACCCCTGGACCCATGAAGCCTCCCCAGGGGCGTGTGCTTGCAGCCTGCGCCTGCTGGATAGTTTAGCTAAATGCCATCGTAAAAGAGCGTCGGCCGTAAAACAAACAAGCCCCAGCAAGGAGCATCACAGCACATTCCCACCCTACTTTCGGTGATGGCCTCTGGTTTAATTGGACAACGGAACAGCAGCCGGAGCGGGCAGCAGCAGGAGGGGGCCAGGACACCGCTTCGATTAACAAATTATCGCCACCGCAGTAAATGAATCGCTGCAGGTTCCGCATCTGTAAAGCATCCAGGTACTCGTATTTGGGTTAACAAGAGGGCCTGCAGCTCCGCTGGGGACGCTGCTGATCATGGTCCTGCCTGCAGATGACCGCAAATCAGATTCAGTGCGCCGGCAATGAGATTTGCAACCGCATCAATTTGTTTTAATGCCAAAAATGCTTTTGCATTACTCCAACAGATTGCGGCAGCTGCCGAATCGGAGTAGGAGGAGGAGGAGCTGCTGATCTGCGATCTGCAGATCTGCAGATCTGTGTTGGTGGCTCCAGCATCCTTGCCGACAGCTGTCGTTGTCCTGTGTTCCTCTGCGGTCAGCAGGGGCCAGATTGTTAAGGAGTCTAGTCAGATATGCATATGCATGTTGGCTGTGGACTGGCATCCCATATGATTCCTGGATCCCCCCTTGGATCCGCCCCCTGTCCAATGCAGTAAAATGTCAAATTAATGTTACAACATGTCCAACAACTTTTGATGGCATTTGACAATGTTGAGTGGAAATTCCTGCAGGTGACGCAATTTCCCTGTAATTTGTTTGGCCGCACGTACGTGGCATGGGCACGGGCATGGGGCATGGACTTCGACTGCGACTTCGATATCATGCAGCCAGCAGCGTCAGCGTCAATTGTGCCTGCCCAGCATTAACAAAAAACTGCGCCAAGGGACCTGCAACTGTTTCGAGTTCTAGATGAGTGTGTGTGCTGGCTGGTCTGGCCTGGCTGGCCTGTCTGCCGTGTTGTTGGCTAACTGGGGGCTTGCCCCGCTCGGTGTGGCAAGGTGTCAATGTGTGGGCATGTCGCACACGTGTGCTGCTTGCCTCTTGCCCTAGGGCCATAAATTTACTTAGTTTATTTGCTGCTACCACTGCTCCTGCCACAGAGCAGACAATGCAGGGGACGCGAGGCCCAGTTCAACGGAAATTTGTGAAGGAAATCAAATTAAAATTTTGCTAATTTATCAGTCGCTCCAAAATCGTGACCCCCCCAGTCCTGTGTCCACTGTCCGGCAGGGGGGGCGCTAATTGGCCAACACAAAGGAAACGGGCCCAAAAGGGAGCTGGACAGAGCTTGGTGCGAAATTTTTGCATTTTATCGAAACGACTTCATCACAGTTCGGCGGCTGAGTCCATGCTTCGAGGGCCGAAACAAAGGCATTCTAATTAAAATTCCCAAGTGTCAAAAATTTTATTTATTTCTTTGCCAAAAGTAAGTGCATCAATCAAATTTTTGCACAACCAGCAATTAATTTTTTGGTCATCCAGAGTCAGGGGTGGCTTGCCGGAGAATGGCGGCAGGCAGCTCTGTTAAAATCAAATTGCCGCATCGTTAACACCCCGGGGGAAAGTCGATTGGATTTTGTGAATTGGCATGGTATAGGAATTGGATTGGGTTTGGCCGCTTAATCGATGACTGATTGTTCAAATGAAAGTTACACCCAGCAGCACAGCAACGCAGAACCCACAGGGGAGATGTGTCAGAACTTGGCTTCAAAGTGGGGAGGTGGTTCAACTCTCTCGCCCTCCGCTACACAACAGTTTGCTGTCTCGGGTGTGCTCTCTATTAAAACGATTACGATAGGCCAATCCTCCCCTGGTTTGGGTATATTTGGCAGCCCTTTGTTGGGCCTTCGAGTGAGCACATGTTATTATTTGTTTTTGATGAAGTGGTTGATTACAATCGACCCTCCCCAGTCATTTTCAGCCACCCCTTGTCGATCCCGCTAGCAACAATGCCCAAAGTGGTAGGCAGAGCCATCAATTCTTAATGTTTATGGCCATGGCCATGCGCTGCGCTCTTGTGGGTCAGCAGGTGAAAATCTAGCTACACGACAAATGCGCTCCAAGTATGTCGAAGAAGACATCATCATTGAATTGAATATGCAAAGCATCAACGCGCAGTGATTTTTATTTGCCACAGTGGGTGGGCATTCTCATTGGGAACACGGCAACACTAATGGAAACTTGCGTAGCCATTTAATTGATTTGTGCCAAAAGTTTTATAGGTTTTTAAAGCCAGTCCGAAACACAGGGCTGAATAAATGGATTTGATTGTTGGCCAGCCAGGCAGGCCCACTCCCAGACAGAGACCCCCGACTGATGAGCGGGCCTAATTATGGAACGACCAAAATGGCAAATTAGCATAAAATTTAGCAACATTAAAAATTATACTTTATTATGCTCCAATCCCTCGTGTGTGTGCTCCTTTTTATTGTTGCTCTGTGACTAAATTGATTAATGAGCCAATTTAATAGTTTCGTCTGCTTACGGAGATATTTTTATGACACTTCAAAAATTATGACAAGCATTTCCAGCTATTTTTTTTCGCCCGTTAACCCGTCCGGCACATGTTGCACAATTTGTATTCAGCCTAACCATTTTGGGGGCCCACAGTGAAAGTGCTCGGAGCGGTTCGAGTAGCAGGCGTAGAGCTCTTAAAATTGGCTATAAACCTCGTTTTTAGGGCTGGGCGGATTAGACGGGTTATGGTACGGCGTTGAGGTGTTGGCGGCATAGTTCTTTCACGATCTTTGCTGTTGGGCAATTGTGTGGGTGGATCGGCACTTTTTGGCACTTTTAATGGGTCCATTAAAGGTAGCTCTTGATTTATCTGGCTGTTTTACCATTGAGATGCCTAGGAGAAGAGAGGAGACAGGAAGAAAACCAACAAAATACGAATTTAATGCTACCCATCAGCTGATTATGCGACAGTGTGACCATATTCTCGTGCCGCCTGACAGGCTTTTAGATTGCGTCAAAACATTGCGAGAAATGGAAATTAATATTTGTAACTAACGAATTCAGTCAGATTCGAGTTCTTATAGGACTGAAAACTCTCTTTCTAGTTGTAAAGTGTCAGCATGTCCGGCGATCAGGGCGATGTGTCCAGCTGCAAGCTGGAGAAACTCCAGCTGAATGAGGAGCTGGAGCAGAGCGACTTCTTTCAGACCTACTCTCGCCTGGAGACGCACATGGATCTGCTGAAGGACTCGGCGCGCACCACGGCCTATCAGGATGCCATTCAACACAACCGACAGCTCTTCGAGGGCAAGGTTGTGCTGGATGTGGGCTGCGGCATGGGGATTCTCTCGATCTTTGCGGCCAAGGCGGGGGCCAGCAAGGTGATTGGAGTGGAGAACGCGGACATTGCCGCACTGGCCAGCCAGATAGTGAAGGATAATGGAAAGGAGAACGTGGTGAATGTGGTCAAGGGGCTGATTGAGGAGGTGGAGCTGCCCGATGGCATTCAGCAGGTGGACATAATTGTGTCCGAGTGGATGGGGTGAGTAGCGCCAGCCAGGGAGCGCCCTTCCCACTCACATCTCTCTTCATTAGCAACGCTTTGTACATGGAGGGCATGCTGCATTCGGTGCTCTTCGCCCGCGACAAGTGGCTGCGCCCCGGTGGCCTGGTGCTGCCCAATGTGGCCAATCTGTGGATAGCTGGTGCCTGTGATCCGCATCGCTCTCTCAACAATGACTTCTGGAACAACGTCGAGGGCTTCGACATGAGCAGCGTCAAGAATCAGGTGGCCCATGAGGCTGTCGTGGACTGTGTGGCCAGCCAGAATTTGCTCACCAACGAGTATCTCGTGCACACGACTCGCCTGGAGAGTGCCCCCAATGCACCGATCAAGTTTCGCACGACCTTTGAGCTGGAGGCCCTGCGCACCGGTATAATCCACTCGATGATCCTGTACTTTGACGTGGGCTTCTTTGTGGGCCAGACGGAGAAGCCCGTGACGCTTTCCACCTCGCCCCAGTCGCCCTGGACGCACTGGGAGCAGACCGTCCTGCATCTGGACACTCCCATTTATGTCCAGGCTCACGAACGGATCAGCGGCGGGGTCGGCATGTTTCCCAGCGCGGGAAACAGTCGCTGCATGAACTTCGAGCTGGGCATCCGCTCCAAGGAAGCCCAGGGCCAGGCGTCGCATTTCAAGTACTTTACCTCATCGCAGAAGCTGTAGCTGTAGCTGCAGCTGGTGGGGATGGGATCGCATTTGTGTCGTAAGATGACGCAAATGCCATCAACAGATATTTGCCTTATTCGCGTCGTCGATCATTAAATGCGCTGAACAGAAATGATAACTGCCATAAAATGGGTCGTTAAACGCGGTTCGAGAAGTGTTTGCCCCGGGGATGGGGCAATCAATCGCGTCGAAGCTTAGAAAGTGGACAACCCGAAATGTTAACGACTTTCTTAACAAATTAATTTGAAAGCCCGAGCTTAGAGCTTAGTTCCAGCTCAGTCCGCATTTGAGTCATTCGGGAATGTGAAAATGGCCTGTCTGTGTCTCCTCTGCTGCTGCTGCTGCTGCTGCTGCTCTTCTCCCCTAATTAATTGATGGCCCGTCGTATAAATTTGTGAAAGCCAACGCCGTGGGCCCACAATGAATGCCTTTTATGCGTTTATAACTCTATTTACTATTTTAGTCATTTACATTGTCTCGTCTCATTTCGTTTCGTTTCGACACACAGAAATTCTGTGTCGATTTCGAGGGGTCGGGCCGGGGCGAAGGCTCCAGAAATCTCTTGTCAGCTCGTTTTGTGTTTGTGCATGGGCCGGGCCATTGTTAATGGCAGTTCTTAAAAAGCCATAAAACTGCTTTATACGTTCATGAAATTAATATGCACACCATTATTGGACATGATTATAAAATATTGGTTATCTAGCGCACACAAAAGCGCCACAAATGAGAGGCCAGGCAACATCCAACGGAATGGCCAACGAACGAACGGACACGGGGCAAGGGGCAGCGAAGATCTCTTTGATTTCTGGCCAACACTTGTTCCAGCGTTGCTCCCTGCGGCGCACATTAACAAAATTCTAAACAACAGCAATAGCAACAGCCAGCAACGCAGCAGCGTAGGCCCAACAAACATCTCAATTTGTATTGCTTCCCGCTTCACCCCATCCCTCTATGACCGATTCCTTGTTCTGCGCCGTCTTGTTGTCTGGGTATCGGATTGCTGGCATTTGTCAACGGAGCGGGACACTGCGCAACGAGCCATCTATAAATTAGAGACTCGTTAGACAGCTTAACCCCTGGGCTCCCATGGGGCTAGTCCTGCCCGGAGCCTGTTGATAAGGTGTGCGCTGCGATCCCACACTTTTCTCACAACAAATTAAGTTATGGGCTATGGCCACTTGCATGGCGATAAGCACGGACAGGGGCATCTTATTTAGCATTTTTGTAGTGGGTTTCTGGTTCACAATTCTGAGTGAACTAGTTCCATCACCGAGGTACTGACACGAAACTCCGTTATAGAACTTTTATCATCTCTTTTCTCCATTTGTCATTGCTAGAGTCAAAACTACATAACATAATTTTATTCCAATTTGTAAAAAAAAAAACTAATTAATTTCTTTTCCCGGGTACTCATTGTTCAGGCAGGGTCTACAGTTAAAAATGAAGTTTAATATTGTGCCGGTCGAGGAATTGAATCTGCTGGAGCTGTCCCAGATTGAAATGGGCTTTGAATGGATGCCGGAGGAGCAAATCGACGATGTCGTATCTGTTTCAAATGAGGATTATTTGGATGAGAATCTCAGCTATTTTGGTTCTGACGAGGATGTGACACCGGAGCAGTATCCCGATGGGCTCTCCGAGGACAATAATGTCAGCGAAACGCAGGAGCAGCAGGACGAGACCGGGGACTTGGTGATGGATCGAAGTACTGCAGATGCCTTGGGCAAGTTTATTCGCAGCAACTTGGATCTTTTCGTCAACAAGGTAAGATATGGACTGGTGACATTCCCGCCCTGCCATCCAAAATAACCCGACACGCCTCCCCACCACCTAGATTGTCTTGGACGTGGGCTGCTACTGTGGTGTCCTCAGCCAGCATTGCATCCAGGCTGGGGCGGCGCTGGTCCTTGCCACGGGCAACGGGAATGCCGCAAAATATGTAATGGCGAACGCCATCGCGCATGGCATGGGCGAAGTGTTTGTGCCGATCAGGGGCTCGATTGCCGAGATCGAGTTGCCTTTCGGCATTGAAAATGTGGACGTCATTGTCTCAGAGTGGATGGGGTGGGTGCAGAGTAGCTTAGCCGATTGGATATCGAGTCTCTGACGCTCTGATTATTCCTTCACAGACATTCGGTCTTCGTGGGCTCGCGGTTCAAGGATGTTCTCTATGCCCGAGACAAGTGGCTGGTAGAGGGCGGCCTAATCTTTCCGAATGTGGGAAAGTTGTACATCACAGGCCTCTTTGACAATCCCATAAAGTACACGGAAACCTATCTGGCCGACACGATCGAAGACAGCCGGGACTATCCCACCCACACGTCTGGCTCCGATTCAGAGGAAGGAGGAGAATACATTGTGCGGAAGCCAAGTATGTTGGAAGCTCATGTCTGCCCGGTGGATGTGATTACCCAAAAGTATCTCCTGCAAACCATCGATCTCTACACGGCTGTGGATGCTGCGGAAAGCTTTACAAGAGACTTCAAACTGCGCATTCTCAAGGATGGCTTAGTGCTAGCTGTGGCTCTGCACTGTGAGATTTGCGTGGCCCTGCCCAACCGCAAGCTAAGGCGACTGTTCTCCACTGGGCCCAGGCATCCCGAGACCTATCTGAATCAGACTGTTTTGCTGCTGGAGACACCGAATACTGTGGCAAAGGATATGCTGTTGAAGGGTGTTTTCGGCTTGTACCGCAATCAACGCCGACATGGCGAAGTAGAGTACTCCCTGCGCTTGAAGGGGGGTCACTTTGATCCATATTTTGAGCCCCAGAAAGATCCACGCGCAGCAGAGGACGATTTTTTTACGGCAAATGATTCCTTGGCATTACTGTTCGGCGAGGGCGAGGAGCCAATGGCAGAACTAAATTCAGAAGTAGACACCGACTCTGGGACAGATTCAGGGACAGGGACAGGGCCATACCTTTATTACAGTTTTGCTTAACAAATAAAAAGGGGATGCGAATGCAATGTCGATGTTCATGCTGATGTTGCTTGATGTATTCATGGCAACGTTTTGGGGCAGTTCGTCTGAAAGGCCAACACGTCGATCGCTGTTGCTGTTGTTCTTGTTGTTGTTGCTGCAGCTGCGATGGGGATGTGTATATGTGGTTGGACTGTGGGGACTGAGCGATCGTTGGACGATCAAAATTTATGGCCGTGCTGCATCAATTAGGGCGGCGGCGATCCGACGACTGCTAACCGTTGCTACTCAAAAGACAATGGGCCCAAACACAGTCCAGAGTGTGGATCTCTTTTTGTTCGATTTTGCTGTTCCTGCTGCTGCTGTTGCTTTGGCTGAACTGATCGGTGTTTAGCTTTGACGTTGCTACAACGATTTAAAATGATGTCGCGCATAATTCACCGATCGAGGATCGAGGATCGAGGCTCGGGATCGACGATCAGAGACCATGTTCTGGCAGACTGTGCGTCGTGATTTGGGGCTCTGGGGTCGGCTCTGCCCTCGTTTACAGTAAGAGTTCTTTTGTTTCTGATCTCATAACTGATCGCTGATCGCACTTGGTTAGCTATAAGGAGACCGATCCTCGCTTCTCGATTCTCGACCCTCGGCTAATGTCATTCGCTTTCCCTCTCCCCTCCATCTTCTCTCGATCACATGCTTAAGTGACATTTCGTCTGCTGAATCTGTATCTGAAGCTGTAGCTGTAGCTGTAGATGGATGTGGATATGGGTCGGAGTCCGAGTCTGGGTCCCGTGATGGATTAGCATCGTTTTGCCGTGAGGATAATGTGTCGTCTGCAATGATTTTCGTTGACATGTGTTTTTTTTTGTTTTGTTTCTTCTTCGGCCTGGAACCAGAGGTTTGGCTTTCATTTCATGTCAGGCCCTGGCCAGGGTCCGGTTCTCGGAAATAATTATGCTACTTTTGTGCAAAAATAACAGCATTTTTGTACAAATTGCATAAAAATTTAAATTGCTTCGGCAGCAAAGATGAACGGAACGGATTTTCGGTGTTTTTGTGTGTGTGTTGTTCGTCCTGCTGGAAAGCGCAGAAAATTGCTTAATAATGAAATGCCAATGGATTAAGCGCAATTTGTGCGGCATTCGGCTGTGGCCTGGACCCACTGATTGTCCCCCTTGGATCTTTATCTTTATCGTGTTTTTGCTGCTCTCCGATCCACCACAATCATCATCAACATTATCATCATCGTTATTATAATGATCATCATCATGGAGGAACGAACAACTTCAACACGTTCGATTTTGTCTGATTCTGCATTTTATTTTACACCTAACGAGGCCGTGATGGAGGCAGGGAGGGAGGGAGCACCCTATGGAGGAATGTATAGCTGGCTCTCTCCGGTCGTCCCTTTCGCACGCTGGGGCCTCGCAGCGTTTTCATTAAATTCGCTTAATAGCGCAATATAATTTAAACAAGTAGTAACATAAAATAAAACTCACAGCCACGCACTGAAAGGCATAAAGAAAGAAGCAAATTACTCCAGAGAACCAGAGAACCGAACCGAACGGAGCAGAACAGAACGATACCATACCAGACCAGACATCGGCAAACGCATTCGAATTCGAACTCCTGGACATGCAGTGCGGCAGGGAGGGAGAGAAAGGCAGGAGGAGTACCCTCAGTGGTCTCAGTGGTCTCAGTCTCAGTTCCCGATCCCTGAGCCCAGTTATGGCGCATGGGCGAGACCGCTCCACTGCCCAGTGCAATAAGTTCGCTTAACGAGGGTTTAATTTATGATTTGTTATGTTTCCGGTTCATGTTCTTGTTGCCAGCAAAATTATTGGCCATAAAGCTAAGGTGTGGATTATAGTTGCTGGCAGTAGTACGGAGTGGCAGCAGCAGCCAGGCCAAGTCATTCGGAAAGCGAAGGGAGAGAAGCTGATGAGGTCACCCCTAAGGTATGGCACATGGCATATGCTACATGGTAGGGTCACCAAGCGGTTGCTGTGGGTCACCAGCAAAAGCATCTTCGCATTGTCTGCTTAGGCACTCATTTGAAGAGGTCACCAGTTGTCTGTTTGTCCCTGGCCCAAACTGCATATAGCTGCACTTGTTTCCCTGTCATATGCCTCTGTGCAGCAACTGCTTTGGACAGTTTTGTCTGTGCCCACTAATAGTCCTTAATCCTTTCACGCTCACTGTGCATTTTCAGGCGCGCTGCATCGTTGCGTTGAAAATCGATTTGTATTTTTATTTCCTACCATTTTTTTTTTGTGGCTCTTGCGTTGGGCTGCGCCTGCGCAAACAACTCGTCCCATGGATAACAACGGATAAGGGAATAAGCAAAGACAAGCCAAGACACACTGTGGCCAGGAGGTGGACTAGCCCCGCGAAACGGCGAAACGTGCCCAGTAGGAAGGCGCAGGGGAGCTGCAGAGCTGCTCGGTCCAAGCAACGCCAACGAGTATCTGGTGGAACATAAATTACGCGACTAACAAGCAGCGCCCCGTGCAGCTCAAGCTAAAAAAAAAAACACTTGCGGAGGGGTCGAGGAGGACGACAAAAAAAAAAGAAACACTTCATACTTGGGAACAGACCTGGGGGACGACTAACGTATTGGGCCAGAGACAGAGCCAGGGAATGGGCATGGGCATGGGCATGGGTCTTACCAAAGTGAGTTGCACAAAATTATAAATGAAAGCGGGTGTTGGATGCTGTTCTTCGTTCATCCCATTCTCAATCCCATTCGCATTCCCAATCCCCATCCATATCCAGGGACCACATCCACGTCCACGATTAGGTGCAGCAATTTGGTTGGGGCTGTCTGTGATTGAGACCGAGGCAGTGCTCGAAACGAAGTTAAAAATCAAATTAGCGAATGTGTTGAAAATTAAAAACAAATTCACGGATAAATTGCATCTGCCAGATACGCAATTATTATGAGGGCAGGCCCTGGGTTGGCAAAGGAGAGGATCGCGTGGAGAGGATAAGACGTGGCCTAACTTATGGACTCAGACAGCCCCCTCTGTGGGTTCTGTGGACTCTGTGGACTCGGAGGGACTCTGCTTGCTTCTGCTGCATACTGGACTCTGGGTTCTCGATTCTCGCTTCTCGATTCTGGTACGGTGTCAGTGGCTATGGCTCTGGCTGTGTGCTTGTATCTGTATTTGTGTGTGTGTGTGTGTGTGTGTGTCCCTCGAGGTGTTGCAATTTGACGTTTTTTACGCGAGTTTTTATTCCATGAAATCCGCATGAATTTCATGAGGATGCAGCAGCCACAGACGCAGCTTCAGCATCAGCATCGCACGCAGTGCAAATACTTGGCCCTAAATGGCTCCCTCTCTCTCTCTCTCTCTCTCTTGACTTTTTTTTGTCTGTGCTGCTGTTGCTGGCCACGGCGAAAAACACGTCGAATTAACACGCTCTAAGGGGCAGCTGGATGAGTGCTTGTGGTTGGGATGTGGCAATGTGTATGGGGCAAGGGGCATCGGGATTGCGACTGTGCCTCATCAGCCAGGCTTTTTTGTACATTTAAATGTTGGCAAATTAGCTGAAATTTCTTCTCGCAATTTGCATGTGTGTGTGCGTGTGTGTGTGTGTGAGATATATAATTATACTCGTAGTCGAATTTTTTGGCGAGGGTAAAGCTCCTGGCAGCCCAAAAGCCGCTCAGCTGGCGCCGTGTCTGCGGCGACTCTGGCAAATAAATCGCGCTGCTGTTGAACTTTTTATCTGCCTGCAGGGACACGACGACGACGACGATGAGAGCCGGGGAGGACAGCGACAGGGGGGCAGGGACAGAGCCCTGGACGGCGCAATGGCACTGCTGCTGCTGCTGCCACAGAGATGGAAGTCGGCCACGCCCCTTGTTGTCCTGTGTGCTCTGGCAGCTCTGGGGCCTTGGCAAGTTCTCAAAGCAACTTGGAGTCGGAGTTGGAGTCGAGTTCGGAGCCGTAAAAAAAAGGGCGCAAATTTTATGAGCGCATCGTTTAACAAATGAATTTACAACCGTGCAACGCCCAAATGTCTGGCGTTCAAATTCAAATTCCTCTGCAACGAAACGAAACGAAACAAAAATCTTGGCCCAGCTCCCAGAACCGCAACCACAAGCAGAACCAAAACCAGAACCACAGCCAGAACGAGAGTCCGTGTGCGAGTCCGAGTCGAAGCCAGAACCTGAGCGGCTGACTTACGTGGCACACGGAGGCGTATGCTTCATATGCACACCCAGACAAACAAAACAAACCCATAGAGGAGCATGATTTGTGTCTGGCATTTGGCCAAGTGATTTAAAACAAATACGAGAAGGCAGGCAGGGACACAACCAGGCCGAGACGGACTATCATCATCATCATCATCAGCATCAGCATCATTGGTGGAGTGGAGCATTACCACCACGTTGCGGAATGGCAATGGCGATGGGTGATGGTGATGCTGATGCTGATGCTGATGATCGTCGTCTGCGGCCTGGCCTGGCCAGGAGTTACATTAACGCTTTCATTAGCCCAGTTTTCGCCTCGTCGGCCGCCCTTTTTATCGAGGCTGCCTCCACTTTGTCGCTCATAAATCGAGATCATTCATTGCCAATTGCCACTCGCGCGTCGCTCCACTCGTTAAGTGCAGTTTAATGAGCTGCCTGGACCCGAGCGACTCTCCAGTTGCACCTTGTCCTCCGCCGGCGTGCTGGCCGAGGGGCCTGGTCAGCGTTTACAATTTGGTAATTGTCCCTGGCCTGTCAATAAGTTTTTATGGCCTCTACCCTGCCCCATAAAGGGAAAGCTTCTCGGCCCCCAGTCGCAGTATCAGTTTCGGTTCGAGTTCGAGTCTCAGTTTAAGTTTCAGTTTCAGCTACTCGGCAATTACCGACACGATCACAAATTGCCAGAAGAGACGGGGCTGGTAATTTGTGAACTTAATGTCGGGTATGCAAATACATGGAAGGGAAGGGAAGGCATTCAATCGATCGACTCTTCGATCATGTCAAGGATATGCACTTCCTGCGCTGCTCATTCCCCTGCCGCTTCCCTCCTTGATGGCAAATCAATTTTTCGACAAACTTCTTAGATGACGACACGACAGCCGACAGCCGACAGCCGTCACCTCAAACCCAAATGGAATTTCACACTTGGACCTAAATCCAATATGTAAATAGCCAGCGGTCAGAGCAAGGCGATCCTTGGCATTGTCCTTCGAGCCTGTGTCTGGCTGTGGCTCAGCTGCCGCACAAAGAGGCCCTTGAAGAGCGGAGACCCTGTTCGGCTCTTCTGTGCTGGCGAGTGGCACTTCAGGCCGCTCATTGTTTGCCTAATAAATGACTGGCCATTGTCGGGGGGTATAAATGTCAAAAGGTTGCCTCTTTTGACACCCCAGCAACGGCCAGAACTAGGACAATGCAGCGGACCCAGGGGCATGTCAGTTTTTGCGAATGTGTCCGAGCAGCAACCCCGTGGCTGAGTACACACGATGATCATTTATGTGTCATTAAGACATCCACAGGGCAGGACAGCGTCAGGGCGAAATTAAGGCGAACCACTGTCGATCGAGGAGTAGCGATCAGCAGCGAGCAGCAGCTGTCAGCTAGGACCGGGAGTGGAACGAACGTACTGCCGGGCGCAGCTTGAGATCGCCATTTGGTCGGCTAATGGGGCCGCCCATATACATACATATCCAGCGACTGACGGATCGGCATGCATGGCACATGCATGATGAAGTTGTTGCACTGATCACCGCTCAAACGATCGAGCATCGAGTGGGGGGCATGGGGGATGGGGGCGAGTCAATTTGCAGCAACTTGCCGGACGCGTTTGTCAATTAAAATCAAATTCATTTCATGCTAGAGCAAATGTTTGAGAGACTCCAGACTCCGCTCATGGCAGCAGTGCGGGAATCGGGATTTTGTACGGGTATCATTAACCACTTAGGCGCTAGTGCAATAACTTTTAATCAGCCAATAAATTTGGAACGATTTATCAAAAAATGAAACACGGAGAACCCACGGAAGGCAGACGGTGCAGGGCAGGGCAGGACGCTGAAAATGTTGTTGGCCAAATTGCCTCTAATAACCGCAATCGATCGTTATTTTTTGTGGTTATTAATACGGATGCGTGTCTGGGGCTGCGAGCTGCGAGCTGGAAGCTGGAACTGAAGCTGATGCTGATGCTGTAGTCCGCGTGGATCTGCAATCTGCAACGGCTTCTCAGGTAGTTCACAAGTAACTGCAAATTGCTGCCGTCGATAAAACTCAAATTGGCTGGAGATGGAGCTGGAGCTGGGGCGCATCCCCTCGCACCTCCCCATACCATCCGCGATACTGTCTGGATGCGGCAATCGATCGTTGAATTTGCCTAATGGCGACGGCCACTCAACACAAACACCGATCGTACCCCCGGTACCCACGATCGATCCTCAATCTCGGCTCCAAGTCTGAGTCTGCATCTGCATCGTGGCTGCCCTGATTGACAGAGACCGATCCGATCCGCAGCGATCCGCAGCGATCCGCATCGATTCGCAGCGATCCTCCGCTGCTGGCTGGGCCTCTCCTCTTTTGCTCGGACGATCGCGATGTTTACGCGTGCATTTAGCATGTTGTAAAAGTCTGATGGCGTCCATTATAATCAATTGACCGGGCTCGTAAAATTAAATGATCCCGCAGGAGAATTAAGCGCCAATTACGCGCAGCCCAAGCAAAATAAGAGAAGCAGAGACTGTACGAAGAAGTACGAGTATACATACATCCATGTATCGTATATTCGTATATACATATTGTATGTTGGCCATTGACGCTGCAGAGTCTCAAATTTGGGACGCGATCGCCAGACCAGAAACTGCAGAGGAGCGGGCAAGAGGCATATCGAGTTGGCCCCGAGTTAATTGCAGCATTTAACTTGTCTTATTGATCATAATAACTCCATAATGGCGGAACATGTGCGTACAATATAATAATCAGGCGGGTATCGAGTGAAAATTGCAAACGGGAAATGCTCCCCCTAGCCCCAAGGATACTGGACAGAACAGGACAGGCCAGAGACGAGCATGTGGCCCACGAAAGTGGAGCAGCAGTGCCCCCCACCCCCCATTCTGCCGCAATGGTAGTGTGAAAGCAAACAAGCAGTAAAATTAAACCCTTCTCCCCCAGCCCCGAACATTCTTCCTGTGCCCCACGTTGCCGTTCCATGGCTGAAAGAAAAAAAAAACTGATCAACTCGTAATGGGAAATGAGCTCCGAATTTCAACTCAATCAGCTTAATGGCCTGACAACTTTGTAGCCTGCGTGGATCACTGAAGGAGTCAGATCATTTGGGCAGATCATTCGCTCGCACAGGGGATCGCAGGGTAGAGATCATGGCTCCGAGGCGGGGGCAATGATTTGAGCAGGTGCTTTCCTGTTGCCAAAACGATTTCAATAAAACGATCAGCTTCGGGCGAAATGAAAGTCTGTCCAGCTGCTTAAAGCACAGCCCGCAAAGGGAAATGCCCCGATTTGAGCTTAATCCAAGCTGATTTTCAGCTGAGCTCATTATAGATTACTGAGGCTGTTTATTTAAGCATCAGATCAGGTGTGTTGACAGGAAGTCTGGCAAAGGATTGACGAAGAATGCGGTGCTTCCACTGGGGCATGCACGAAGAGAGATCATTCGCCATTCAAGTCTATAATAAATTTATATATTTAAACCATTTTACCGAGGAATACATATGTCAAGTACATAAGTCGAAGAGCAATTGCTGTTAATTATTCACACGGAATTTACATATTTCACGCTATATACTTTACTCTCCGCTTCTGCACCCTTACTCCTCACTCCTTGTGTGTGTGTTGTGTGACATTTACACTCCGCATTGGAATTCCATTTTTATTGCAAATACATTGCACGCTTCCCTCTGCATTTTTGGCAGCCAAACAAAACATTATAAATTAAGTCATTTAACATAATTTCGCTACCAGAGTGCGACGACGATTGTATAATAGGGGAATGGAGGGGCTGGACTGGATTGGGAACAGCAGCAGCAGCAGCGGCAGCAACAGCTGCTAAACGAGGGGACACAACGCATGTGCCAAATGCAAAAAAAATAAAACCAACGAGCGAACGAATGCTCTGCGGAACCACACACATATGGCTGGACAATGGATCGTGTGGGTGCAATCAGCAGCAGAAATGGATTCAGCAGAGGGGAGAGGTGACGTACATAACTATACAGCCGGTTAATTTACAGCCCGTTGACGTAGCGTTGGCCAGGAGAGGCCAGGAGTACGTACTGAATAGCGCAACTAATTTTGAAAAGGCAGGCAAACAAAAACGTGCAATAAACGATGTCCACTTAGCCGAACAATGGCATGAAAGGAGATCGGGAACGGGGAGGCGTGGCAGATATATATATATACGTATATGTATATGTATGTACATGCTCGTACGTACGTTTGTGCATCCCGAGGAAGATTGAGATATCCCAATAAAAACCTGGCTTCCTTTAATTAATGAAAATGCAATGACTCGAAGGTGTTTGCTGTTGCCCATCGCCTTATCCGTGTCGAGAGATCGGGAAGCAAAAAAGACCCTCGGCTGGCAGATGTTGCGGCTCTGCTGAGACAATGAGAGAGGGAGAACCTTTGGGAGATGGTTGACAAATTTATAACAAATATTCACGCGTGCTTTGGCAGTCAGTCCTTTGTCCAATTATTGTCTTACAATTGCCACCGAAGGCACTGCTCTGGCTCTGGCTCTGGCTGTGGCTCTGCTCCTTTGATTTCGCCTGAAGTGCACCTCCACCCCTCCCTTTTGTGCGCTTCCATGAAAAGGCAATCGCACGGAATGGATTGTAATGGGATGGCGGTTTAGCACATTTTGTGCCGAGTCAACAATAAGCCATGTGAGCACAAAGCCAACAAAATAATGGAATAGTCGCACAATAAAAGGGAGAAACAGAAGAACAATTAAAATGAAATTTTCAAATTTAATGCCCCTGGCATTGTCCTGTCCGGGGCCCTCGAGGGTGCGCTTCTACGGAATTTAAAGCGTCAAATCCACTCAGTCATAACAAGCCAAATAGAAAACAATCGGCCGGTGTCCGCCAAAGTGAACAACATTGTTCCCCAAAATTGATTTGCACGCCTTGGCAACCGACCAGAGACCAGCCAAAAGCCAAAACGAGGCAACAGACAAAAAAAATGGCCAAGTAAATGCTGCTAAAACTGCCGGCCAAAGCGTTAATTTCATTTGCATGGCCAGCTCAACTGGTTTGCCCATGGGACAAGCCCCCCACCCCCCACACACCCCTGGGAGTCCCTGCGTATCGGCTGCTATCTGCTGGAAATTCAGCGAAATCTCGCGATAAAATGCATAACAACTTCATTCACAGCGGGCGATGCCATAAAAGTGTTTTAAATCGTGTTAATAATTTTGTGCAGCATTTTGCCTTCAACTCCAAAACTCCGAATTGAGAAAAGTCCTGCTGTGCCTGGCACGTCATCCACATCCACATTCACATCCCCACCGTCCATTCAGCTCCACTCCGTCCGTATTCCCCATTGCATGTCTGTGCGATACGAGTACAAGTATGGCACTCACTTGGGCTTGGGTCTGTCCGCCAGCCAGCCAGCCAGCCAGCCAGATATTTGTGTGCACTTTTTGTTTCTTTGCGATTTTGGTTGGTGGTTGTGGGCTGCCCCGAGGGCCTGGTGGCCGGTGCCTTGGCGTGGCCTATTCACACCTGCAGCCCAAAAATAAATTGTGCCTGCTGAAATGTGTCTGCAGGCTGCTCGATCTCCATCACGTGATCGATGCAATTAATTATAATTTGTCGTTAATAAACAGCCCAAAAACTCAACTAAAGATGTGCCCTCAAATGAGTGGAGAGCAGAGCAGAAAGAGGCCTTGCGTGATGGGTTGCTCATCGGGTATATCATCGGCAGTTATATATATTTGAATGCTTCGTTATGGCGTTGACTTTTTATGCTCCGATTGGGCTGTGTGCGAGAGAGTGCGGACATCTTGATGGACAATAATTTGACTCGTTCAAAAACACTCAACTCTTTCGGATGGTACGTATATAAAATAATATTAGAGGAATTACCTGCAGCAGACTTTTCTTAAATTATTTATTAATATATAGCTTCAATTGTTATATATATCACGTATCTATCATGTATCTCTTCATTTATCCTTTCTTCTATTCATATTTCCATTTATCTATCTACGTTTCTGTGTTTCTGTTTCTGTCTGTCTGTCTAAATTTTTCTCCTGCAATACCTACCAATACATACCTGTCCATATTCTACATCTTTATCTTTCTATTCCTGCCATCCATACACTTATAGATCTCTCCATCTCTTCATCTATCCTCTCACCCACCCACCAATTCATCTTCAGCTTTTCGCCACCAACAATTTGCTTAAATTTGAGCTGCAACTGCCGTTTCGCTAGTTGCCAGGCATCACAAAATCCATAGATGGCAATAAAAAGTGCAATAACTTGGGCTTTCCATGGGGCTTAGAATGGGGTTGTTGGCCAGCGCACAGTGCTGTGTGCTGTGTGTGTGCACAGCCCGATAAATATTTCACATAATGAATGCCCGAGATTGGGCCGGCTCTGGGACTGGCCTAGGAATATTTATGTGGCCATAATGTGATAATAAGCATGCGCTGATATCCTGCGGAACTCTGCTCCCCAGCAGCCCAACAGCCTAGCACAGGCTGGGTGGGGGATGGTGGCCAGGTTCAAATGTTAAGGCGCTTTTCGTGTTCCAGCTCAATTGCTCAATTATTAGGTGCGGACTGCACCAAGTAGGGTGGCGGCGGCCGGAACGGGGGGGCAGAACTCGAAAATTATACGGCTGGCATTAGGCGAGTGAAATAAAAGTCCATTACAAATGAAATCAACAACTCATTGCTCATCGGCTCAGGGGCAGAGAGGCAGAGTGGCACAGAGGCGGAGGCAGCTTCAGCGCCAGAGTCCCAAAAGAGGCAACACTATCATCATCCCTCCACAGACCGATCGGATTCGCCCAGCTCCACACCAACAATCTGGGGCTCTGCTCTCTGCTCTGCTCGCTTTTTCTCTCTCTCTCTGGAGCTCTATCGATAAGCAGCAATTTCTCGATTCTCGAAGTGAACCCCATTAAAATATGATAAATTGCGTCGATTCAGTGCAGTTGATTTTAACAAGACAATTTAACAAGCGTAATTTAATATTTGACAGAGCGGCCCGGCCCGCTGTCTCGCTCTAACCGCAGCGGCAGCAAAATGGAAAACAAAAAAAAAAAACGACCATGAAAATGATGTAAAGTCGATGGGTTGTTGCTGGAAATGTATCTCACCCTGGGGAACACTTACATAGATGCCAACCGAAAAATTGCCCGGGTCGGACTTCAAGTGAGGCGCTGACTTCATCCGTTAATCTCGGTCGTTGTCGTTTTCGTTGTCGTTGTCGGTGGTGGATGGTGGATGGTGAATGGGAATTGGATTGGGAACCCGAAGAACCACAAGCAGCAGAACATTCTTTCTGGGGGTGGGTTGGCACTTGGTCGGGGGTTGATGTTAAACATTATAAATTAAATGGGTCGCCAGCGATAAGGTAATTGGGGTGAAATGTGAACATGAGAATGTGGTTGACTTCGTGTTCGAGGACTGACTTCCAGGATGAGTTGTGAGTTGTAAGTGTGTGTTGGAGCCACCAGAGCGGTGTCCATGGGAACGGCAAGCACTCACTAATCATTTGATTTATACGCTTATTGCATGACTTACCATCGCCAACTCGATTAACCAAATTAAGCAATTATGGCACAGAAAAAGAATCTCAAAAGTCAAGCGTTCATCAGGCGAGAGTCGAGACTGATCAATTTATGGCCGAGAGACAAAATTGAATGTTTATTTATAGAGTTAATTACGGGCTTCGGGGCTTCAGGCATCAGGCATCAGGCATCAGACATCAGCCTGCTTGGCTAATTAACCTGATCCACATAAAGCCAAATGGCCATCGGCGGCGGCAGTCGTGGCGGCAGGGGGGGCTGGCATGGAAAAAAGGCCAAAACGAAACCCAAAACTAATTGGCCACAAATCGAGATTGACTTTAATTAATTAACCCAGAGCGGAGTTAGTCGAGGCATTTGATTGAGTTGTGTAAATAAATCTCATTGGAGACTTTTTGTCGTGAAATCCGAGCGGAGAGGGAAGGCCAACGCACATTAAAACATACTCTCCAGGCAGCGATTCAGCTGGTTTCATCATTATCTTATATACCATATGGTATATATATGTATGTATATGTGCAACTAATTAAATCCTAAAAAGCCAATCAACAAACAAATCACTTGAAGAAATGCCCGCAATTAGCTAGAGATCTCTAAATACTTGAAGCGAGAGGAGAGAGAGGAGAGGGAGAGAAACCGCAGCCATTTCTCTGTCTAGACGAGACCCCACACCATGAGAAATCTTGAAAGTACTTTAAAACGTTGACAGATAAAAGTTCAGCGAACCCCAAATAGACGTGAATGCTGTTAAAATTACCAGCCAATGGGCAGGCTCTGCTTAATGGCCGCCATATCAGGCAATTATTTTCAAATTGTCTCGTTAGTTTTTGAGGCAGCTCCGGCAGCAATTACAATTGCCCGCAAGATATATATATATATAGTATGTGTGTATGTTTATGGTAGTATAGAGAGCATGAAGTTATGCTTCAACACACACGCAACGCACTCACCGAATATAGAACATTTCCACAGAATTTCCGCAGTGCTCTGGGCACAGGAAGTGCGCACTTAAGTAGACTTTGAATAGTTTCTAATTAACGGCGACAAACGGCGTAACGGGGTTGACTGATGGACTGATGGACTGGCAAACTGATGGCCTGAATGGCTAACTGACTTACTGACTAACCGACAAAGTGTGCAATACGCACAAAGGCAGTTAATGGCTCTGAGCCAGGAGGGGGTTGGCCTCGACCATGGGAAGACGGTGAACTGAAAGATTTCAGTGGGAAACAGGATGGGAAATTTGTTGCTGAAAGGAGCGCTGAGCGTTTGTTAGTCATGGCATGCATTATTGATTTAAAATGTGTAAATATATGTATATACAAAACTATGCGACTCTTCGATCCAAGAGTCACCAACAATTACGCCATTTAGAAACATAATTTAAAGATCTACTTTCCATGGAGTAAAACATAGTTTAAATCTCTTGTCTGTACCTGTCTCCCTTCCCATATCTGACCCATCCCAACTGAACTCTTCCATCCCAATAACCTTGTAATAATACCAAAATATACAAGCCTTATTAGTCAGTGAAATGGTTCCATAAAATTGAGAAAATCCCTCGTGTCATATGCAAATTTCTGCTGGAATTTCTGTGTGTGTTTAGAAAACCGTTTTCTAGTTGGGTGGCTCTCGACGAGGGATCATTAAAGTGCCCCACACGACGGCTGCCGTAAGCTACCGGCCACCTGCCACCTGGAGGAAATTCTTTAAAAAGCCATTATCGGAGCTTAACTATTTGATACATTTTCCCCAGAAATGAATAGGCTACTGTTGGCAGCGGAATCTGCATTCGAATTGAAGTGGAATGAAGTGGATATGGCCGGGGATTGGGCCCATAAATTTCGGCTGCTTAATGAAAGTGTTAGAAATGGGCTGACTTATCACAGAAGGAGTGGTTGGGGGGTGGAGTGGGGATAGGAGCATAATAATAACGAACCCGAAAACCAATTTCCGACAGCCAACAGCAGGTTGGGGGCCTTTGGCTGCTGGCTGCTCGCCGTCGGCTCGTCATAAGCCGAGCATTTGATTTATAGCGAAATTATAACGCATTAAAATCAAAATATATATCACGCCAAAGCCTCGACTCGCACCAGCTTCAGCGACAGCGACAGACCTGGCCCAGTCTTCTGGCTCGAAGTCTCTGGCTTTGGCTTTGGCTCTGGCTGTGGCTTTGACTCTGGGGGAAAACTAAAGAAACTAGTTTCTGACATTTTAATAAATCGATTGGCATACAGCCAAGCGGATCGGCGACAATGTCTTAAGCCGATAATATTATTAACTCTGTGAGTTAAATCGAACGTTTTGTATGTTTTGAAGTCGTTTATCAGGCGCTTAAGTCTCTCCATCTCCCACTGTCGGACAGCTTCCGACATTCCAGATCGCAGTTCGACTCCGCGTCCGACTCCGATTCCCAGTCGCGTGTTAATTTCGATTATTAAGAAACCCATTTAGCTGGGCTTGTTCCCCATAATTGAAAAGAGATTTGCAAATGGGCGTGCATCTTTTCCCCCACTCGCTTGCTAAGTCTCTGTGTGCCCCATTTTTGTCCCGTGATTTCAGTTAATTACGTAAAACACACACACACACACACACAGGGAACTTGTCTTGTGGATAGTGGAGAGCGGCTCAGTAATGAGACCTCCAGGCATCGTGCAATTATTAAATGAGCGCCAAAGCGAGCACTTGCCGTACATAAATTAGAAGCAAGCTGCAAGTATTTTTTGTTGTTGTTGTAGTTCTGCGGTTGCGACACAATTATCTAAACGTTTGCATAACCATAACCCCAACCACAGCCGCGAGGGCAGATACGAGGGCGAGCATCTTCCTTCCAATGCCCTCAGACAGCGCTCGTCATTGGGCAACGCCCACATTCACGTGTGGATTGCGAGTTATCCAAGCCCACGGGGCAGACTGACTGGAAGCTGAGATAATCGCTTTACTCTCCAGACTCAGAGACTGCGCAGTGAATGGCATCTATATATATATTGTATATATACATATATAGAGAGAGAGGAGTACATAATATATAACACAAATTGAAGGCTTTCAAATGAAATGATTTATAATATGTTTTTTTTTGTGTGTGTTTTAGTTGAAACTGTTAACTAATGAATTGTTGTTAGAGCAAATCACGAGATCAGGTGGATGTGTGTGTATAAAGCACTGGGGGAACTCCCAGAAAATAGACATATATTAAATGAGCCAAGATAATTATCAAATTACGTTTTTAAGTAAAACTAGGGCGACGCTAGCGTATAAATACTTTTTAGAGCTGAAAGTAAAATATTCTGTGGGGTATTTTCAATTATTTAATGAGCAGTTGGACTCCAGAAACCACAAAAAAATATCTGTACTCAAACTACTCTTAAAGCAAATTAGAACTCATTCCTTACTAGCCTTCCATAGCTCCCCCCAAAGTAGCTCCCCCCTAAGTAGCTCAGCCATTCTCGTTAAACTGAAACCCAAACCAATGCTAATTTTGGGCGCTCTGTCAACCAATTTTGTATATTTATGAACCTTGAAATTGTATTTTTAATTGGGCATAAAATTTAAATTTTAAATATCCCTTCAAGTGCGGCCAGGACACACATCCAGTGGCATGTACAGTGTGTGTTTGTGTGTGTGTGTGTGTGTGTGCCACTTGAGAGGCATTCCCATTTCCAGTTGCATCTATATTTGATTGGCATGACAAAGGATGCATAATTACATAAGGACAGGGCTGAGGACGGCTGCAACTGCAACTGAAACTGCACCCGGGATGGCATGGCATGGTACAAGTATTACATGTGTTTTCGAGCTACTTGTTTTGCTGGGATGCTAAATGGGTGCTGGGTGGCAGGGCACTTGAGGCAGCGACGCTGGACCACACAGGCATCCGTGGAGCGAAGAATGAAGTGATAAACCAAATTGCTTAAGTGTGTTTAGAAGGGGCAGGGGCAGGAGCAGGGGGCAGCAGCATGAATGAGTGCCAGCTCGTTAAACGCTCGAGTATTCAAAGACTGGTCCTAGGCTATGCCATGGCCATGGTAATGGTATTTTCTCATGCTAAGTCATTGATTTTAATGGCACATTAAGCATACGCCTCGTTGCCGCTGACTGAAATTCACTCCTCAGCATGTTTTCGAGCAGAGCTAAACCAAATTTTATGATACTATATACTCATACTGTATATGTCGCAGTCATCTAATTTGCATAGCTCCGAGAGAGATGATCGGGGAAAAACAATAAACATTCCCCCACATAAAACACGGACCAGAACAATGGACAACAGTTCCATGGTGAGAGCAAAAAGAAATCCATTTCGGACACGTTTTTTCCCGAGTGTGTTTGAAGCTGTCAACCCGGCGGAACCAATTTTGTTAATGATGGGCCATATAAATCGAAATTAACTAAAATTGTTATAAAAATCCATTTTATTGCCTTTTGTGATCTTTCCATTCGGACTCGCCTTGGGCCGCGTTTTGTGTAACTCTTTGTGGAATTTCTGTGGATTTCAGACTTCAGATTTGTTTTGTCTTAGGTGTTGCTTTGGCATTTTGGAAATTTGATCTACAGTTCGTTTGCTGTTCGTTTGCTGTTCGTTTGCTATTCGTTTATCACAATGCATTCCTAATGACAGGAAATTAATTCCGAACTCCGAAGGCTGCCTCCTTTGAATGCGCAGATCTGCCACATAAATCAATATTCCAATATTATTTATATTATTTGTGTGTAGCTTTTAGCTAAACACTCGCTCGGAGTGCGGACCGACCCCTGGGCGTGGGCGCTGGGCTTTGTTCCGACGCGAGATGTTCGTGTGGTTGCCATAAATCAACATAATTATGTTTCAACGGTTGCTTCAATCTGTATTCCATCGTATAGAATTACGTTTTTTGGGGTGGGGCTGTCCCTGTCGAAATCGTGCTAAAAATATAACACAAATCTAAAGTTTATTTAAGGAATGACGTACGAACTCTTTCTGCCAGCCCCCTCTGACTCTGCCACTCCCATGCGGCGCTTTCCTTTTCTACTTTGACAATATCTCAAGCCTAATCCCCTGCTTACATTCTCTGCCGCACTTCCCTTAAAAACCCTCCGCCAATTCCACTGCTACATCCATTTCCCCCATGGAGCCGCGGAGCAGGAAAGCGTCGCAAATGCCCAACGACAGCTAAACAAACATTAGTCACAAAATTGCCTGCCAACAGTGAAATGAACAATATCTATATGCCATAAATATCCTTGGGGTGCTGCCACAGCCACAACCACTCAGCGCTCCCGTCTCGCCTGGATATATGTATGCATCTACCCCATCTCGCGGCGTGTCCGGGACCCATGACGACCCCGGCTGTTTACTTTCAAAACCGTTTGCCATGCGTAAATGACAAACGATTTTGTGAAATTATTATTGCCATTGTCATCATCGCTTGGCCTAGCTGCCTGCCAGCCCACTCCACAACTTCATCAGCGCCATCCTCTGGCCTTCCTCCCTCCATCATCCCCATCATCATCATCATCACGACCAGTCTGCCAACTCCCAATCGAAATCCTGGCTGCCTGCCTGCCTCCCTGCCTTCCTCGCACTTTGCGCTGCTCAATTTGGCAAACAGTCAGCCGTTGACATTATCCTTCCGCTGGCACGGCACTGAAAACCAATAAGCCACCAGCAGCCAGCAAAACCCTCATCTATCCGGGCTACAGTGGGTACAGAATGTAGTGGAAAGTACAGCACATGGAAGAAATATTCGTGGAAACACTCTCATGTGATGATCTACTTTGCTGTTCCATTCTTCTGTTCGAATCTGGCCCCACTGTACTCTGCTCTGGCAACTAAATCCCACAGCAATTGCTGCTGGCAATGCGCACTAATCCGAAAGCATACTCACCCACTCAACGAGCCACCCCCTGGCACTGCCACTCTGCCCTTGTCCTGCGCCCACGTTACACGAGTTTCCGGAATGTGCCCCCGCTCTCATCGGCCCACACCCACACCCACAACCAGGGTTGCCCTCGTAGTGTATTTATTTTATAACATTGCCAATCAAGATGGCTGCGCAAACATAATCGCAGTGGAGGGACGCACACAGACAGGAGGCAGTGGCAGTGGCAACAGCTGAGGCAGTGGCAGTGGCAGACGCTGGCTCTTTATCCTGGCCGCATAACGTGCTTTTTTGCATGCCCCAGCATCAACACCAGCTCTGGGTTCTGATCCCGTTCCACACCCCCATCCTTGGTTAAGGATCAATAACACTTTTGCCTCCGTTCCGGCAGGCATCCCGCTGTCTGTCTCTTTCCCGGCCATGACATTGTTTATTTGTGCTGCAAGCAATTTCAGCTCTCCGTCTCTCTCTCTCTCTGAGCGAGTGTGTGTGCATTATCCTGTGTATATCCACATGCATGCTGCTCCCTGGTTTTGGCTCTGGTTCTGGCTCTGGCTCCGGTTGTGTCCTTTTCAATTTGTTCAATGATTCGCAAGCAAATTGATTCCCATTCAATTCCGCGCCGTTTCGCATCCGACAATTTCGATTTTTATTGGTTTTCTTTCTCTGTGTTTCTGTCTCTTTCTCTTCACAGCTGTAGCTCTCCCTTTCTCTCGCTGGTGTCACTCGGCCATTTTGTTGCTTGTCCTGTTTTTCGTAGGACCTTCGAGGTACCCTCTCTCTCTGGTTTTGCTTTTGGTTTTGGTTTTGGTTCTCTTGGTTCTACGTGTGCGAAAATATAATAAAATTGTAAATTGGTTTTTGTTCGTTTATTGTTGTGTATATTGTTACTGATATTGTTATTGGTTTTGGGGTTTTTACAGGCCTTCCTCTCCTTTCTTTCCTTAACGTGTTTCCCCCTCTCTGCTTTAATGTTGGTCCTTTTTCGGTTGGCCATTTTGTGATTGGTTTTGTGCTGGCATATGCCCCCCGGATGTGAGGCTGACATGAAATAAATTAATTGGAAACTCAATTCGAGTGTTATGCATGTAAATTCATTAAATGTAATTCAATTTGTTTTCTGATTTGGCACAGAGAGTGTGATCATATAGGATCATATACCTAAGGTCTGTTCCCACTCCCCTGAATGGCTCGAGGGGGTCTCCAATTGCATTGCTCGATATTCTCCCACAGTGCTGTAGTTCTCCCTGACCACTAATCACATACGAATTGCAGCTACCGCACATTTGTGTGATCATAAACCTCTTCGGAGAAATCTTTACAACTTGACCGCCTCGAACCTCAGCAGCCTATGAGAAATCAACTTCCTACTCAGCGACAGGGACAGGGACAGGAGTAGACGGAGCAGACGGACGGACAGCACAAGGGACGGGGCTGTGGCAAAAGAATGTTTGTCACAATACATCAAATGGCTGCGAAATGACACAAAACATGAACGCGTCACTTTCCATCACTATCACTCCAAAGTGCCAGGCCGACGAAAGCACCCGGCCTGACCACTTGGCCGAAGCTAACAAGCCAACTACCACAGCCTCAGCCGGAGCCTCAGGCGGAGCCTCAGCCACAACCAGACTTGACCAGACAGTCTGACGCAGCCTCAGAGTCAGCCTCCCCGTCCCCATGGTTCAGGTTCAGATTCACATTCAGGTTCAGCATCAGCAACAGATCCAGCATCAGCATCAGCTTCAGCTTCAGCTTCAGATTAACTGCGCGCATGCGCAACTATTTGCGCACATTTTAAATGGGCCGAAGCTTCGTCGCGCAGAGTGGTCGGAGGGGAGGGGCTGTCTTGGCATGGCTGGGACAATGCACCTTGGAGAGAGAGGAGTGTTCTGGTGACACTCCACTCTGGTGAACGATGCAGCGTCGTCGCTGGGTCTGGCCCGGCTGCCTTAATCCGCCAAGCAATGCGGCAACGATGATGACGATGATGATCGTGGCGATTATTTGTACCTCTTCTTGTAGGATATTTGCAGTTAGCGATGGGAGCGTGAATCGAGCTGGGCTGTGCTGGAGAGTAACGAAATAAAAATGGGATTGGCATCGGATCTGCAGGATGCTCGCGGAATTTTTTTACTGTTAAGGTAAACACTCGTGATGTGGGATAAGCGAGGGATCTCTTCGAGGTAAATGAAACACGCACGCAGCGAACAAAGCAGGGATCCCTCTTAGCATCTTTCCCTCCACATCTCCCGCTCATATCACTCTGTCATCTCTAGCTGAAGCTGAAGCTGAAGCTGCTGCGCCCTCAGATACAAAACTTATACACAGATTGTTTTCTCTCTGGTGCCCCCCAGCGCCCTACTCTGTTCAGTTTTTGTCGCAGCAATCTCGTTTGACCAAAAACGACTAACGAGCTGGAGCTGAAGCTGAAGATGGAGCAAAGAGAGTTGGAAGCTGCCGCTGAGCGACTGCCAGACTTGATATTCAGCGACAACGACAACAACCACAGAGGAGACAAACGACAGCCACAGCGGCAAACGATGACTTCTCAGGCCTGTGGCTGTGGCTGTGTCTTTGGCTGGGGCTGTGGCATCATTAATCCTTTGCATTGGCAACGCCTTGTATTGCAAAGCCGCCGCGTAAGTTGTCATGTTTTTGTCGCTTTATGGACTTCTAATCGTTCAATTCTATCAAAAAGCTTACGCACTAACAAACGTCCCAAAAACCGGAGTGCCAGCCCAGGCCAAAACCGAACCGAACCCAAGCCCAAAACCCGAACCTGAACCGAGTCGGGCAGCCAATTTTCAGGCAGTCCCAGATTAAGATATTTAGATTGGCCCACGACGACGACGACACAGACGACGACACAGACGAGAGCAACTTATTTAGCACCTTTAGCGGGCAAAAACGTCCCACGGGTCCCCACAATGGAGATGGAAATGGCAACGGAATCGGAATTGGAAATGTGGAGTTGGAGTTGGATCTGTGACTGTGTGCCTGTGGCTGTGCCAGTGGCTGTGTCTGTGGCTGGGGGCATGTGCTTCAGCTTCAGCTTGAGGTGACAATAAGCTTGTGGCGAGTGTCTGGCTGCCTGCTGCCTGTGGACCCATGAAATTTGGTGCAATCCTTTTTGCCTTTTGTGTGTCTGTGTGCTTGTGCCCGGCCCGGCCCGGCCACTGATAGAGTCTTTGTGGCATTTGATGGGCGAATTTGTTACTTAACCTGACCAACACGCAATTGTCTGCCCCATGCCGAGCGGGGGGGGATTATCGCATTCCATTGGGAAAACGAAAGAGGAAAGAGGAAAGGTGAGGAGAGGTGTAAGATGGTGCATAAATTGAGTGAGCAATCGGGCATTAGAGATACATTCGCATCTCTCGGATTCAATTGGAAAGTACGTCGCATTCGGATCGATGTTGGTGGGTCGGGGGAAATGAATTGAATGTTTAAGTATATGGCTGGGAATCGTTCGAACGGTTTTCTGTGTGTCTCTTGTGAAGGGCATTGGGTCAGGTTAATTTGCATTTTGAGTGTGCGGGACTTTCAAATCGGGGGGGGCTCTTGCCTGAGCTATTGTAATTAATGCCAAATTGGCTATAAAACACAACATTTGCATGTCAAACAGCGGATCTCTGTAAGAAACCCAAGAAACCCAAGCTTGGCACACAATTTATGCAGCAGGTACGATATACAATAAACAATATATTATTCATAATTCGGCTTTGCCGGAAGTTGGCATTGTCCGTTGGACTGAAATAATTAAATATTAAATATGATTTTGGTTTTGTTTTTGTTTTGGTTTATTTCGGCATCTGAATGTATGTATGTACATACATATGTATATTTGTTGCCGCCTTTTGGCCCACGCAGAGCCATAAAATATCAACTTATAGAGTCGCTCGAATGCTAAACGCCATTCAAATATAAATAAATGTCAATTTGTGCACGCTTGGCCATAATCATAGCCAGAGTCTGAACCAAGGGGCCGAACAAGGGGCCGATACCAGGTCTAGAAGTTTTTGTTTTTTTTTTGTTTTGTTCTCAGCCGGAGACTCAAGCTAAATGCAAATTAAAGCTCATTAATCCCCGAAGAGATACTTTTTTCAGAAACAGCGGGACATTAATGGGCTTCGCACTTTGCCGAACCCATACTCATACCCAACTCGTTTTTGCATAGAAAGTGGTTCTCTCCGGCGGAGAGGATGGGGAAGTGGACTGGGACTGCGACTGGGACCGACTCCATTCCATTCCAATCCATTGCTGAAGTGATCGTAAAACATGCCATGATTACTTTATTAAGCCAAATTTTTCATAAACAATCGTCATGTCGTACATAAAACTCAACTCCACTCGAGTCGAGTCTCAATCTCAATCTCAATCTGAATCGGAATCTCAAATCTGAATCTGATACTCGGGCATCTCTGCGAGGGCGTCTGTCTCCCCGAGGGGTTGGGTAGTAATCAAGCGGCGAGCGTTTTGCTTAGATAAGTCACTTGAGATAAATCTCTAGTGTGTGTGTGTGCTCAAAATTATGGGTTTCAGATATTGAAACTGAGATACGAACGCACACACACACACACAGATACAAAGAGATGCCCCAAACAGATGGTGTGTGCGGCACCGACTGAGTGGCTCGATTTAAAAATTCAAATTTCCATCTGCCCTGCGAAGAGTTTAACTAATTTTATTAACTTGTACATTTGTTAAATTTTGCTCGAATTCAAAATGAAAGATTCGACAGTTGAGATATGAAACCCAAAGAAAAAGAAAAACCGAAAAACTGCTCGCAATGAAGCTAAAAACTTAGCATAATTAATTTGAAGATCGTTTAATGAGCATCAATGAATGTGGGAACTTTGTGCGCCATGGCTATGACGATATACATATATCTGGCAGCTTTATAGTTATTATTATTCCGACTTTGATTGCAATCGACTGATCGGGGCAGGGGCATGTGTATGCTGCCTCTCTCTGGACATTAGCCACGCATAAATGTCCAATAATGATTCACGATTCATTGGGTTGCTTATTCAATTAGCGCTTTTTATGCGTTTTGGCCAACTATGGTCGCAGCCAGCGCGAAGGTCTTAATTTTATGTCTTTTGGCCATAAACAGCGCACAGACTTTTGCCAGATTTCGCATGCGATATATCCACACACCCACGCACGTGAAACTGATCTGAAATACGAGTAGGCCGGAGGCGGGGAGGCGGAGAATGTCTTCGATGTCTTCATTGCCTTAGGCGATTGTCACTTCCTTCCTCAATGGAGGGAGGCTTCTTCCACTACTGTGTTGCCTTGTTGCTGCTGCTGTTGCTGCTGCTGCCTCGACGTCTGCTTAATTTTATTATCCAGTTCCGCCATCAGACTGGATCAGAGGTGGGGAATTGTCGCCATTGTGGCCAACATGGTCGTGTCTAGCGACAAATTTAATGACTTACTTAACCTCATTGAGGGTGAGGCACAGCCACACATACTGCAACATTCCCTCTCTCTCTCTCTCTCTCACTCACTATCTCTCTGTCTATATGCTATGGGCTATATGGTATATATGGGCGACAAAGTCTCCGCCTCGTTGCTGCCACAAACGACAGCCTGTTCGAACTTAGTCTCCCCTTTCCGAACCCAAACCCGAACCCGAACCCGAACTCGATTTCGGTCTGGGTCTCTGGGGCTCGTTTCCAATCGCCTCGGCTTGGTAACTTAGCATTTTTTAATGACTTAATTTACGTTCGCAATAGGTTCCACCTTCCACGTTTATTGTTTTGACTAAGTACAGAACGGTAGGGGGAGCGGGCGCGGGACTTGACTTTCGGATCGTCTGGCAGACTGGCTTCATATGATGGCTTTATAGCTGGAAGTCGCGTAGAGCGTGCGACGCCCTCGAACCCATACGACTCGTTCGTACTCTTACTCTTGTCGGTGCTCGGTGCTCGGTGCTGCTCCTTATCGCTACGCTACCATCGTCGTCTTGGTCGTCGTCGTTGGCCAGGCTTCCTGTTCTGCTCCAACGTGGGCTGGCTAAATATAAATTGTGGCCACATCGGAGTCGCAGCTTGGCTAGCACTTTGCTGGCGACTTGGCCACATATCAGCAGAGACTGTCGGAAGGGGCGGGGGTGTGTGCTCAGGCGGGGGGATATCTAAGGGTTGAGCGGGGGGCAGCTCAGTTTATTGTTAATTTAATTGGCCAATTTCGTGAAAGTGTTAGCTTTTGTATCTTCTGGGTTGAATTAGTTGCACAGTGGGACGAGAACTGAGGGGCACTGGAGTTGATTGAGTGGAGCGAGGGATCGGAAAGGGTGCATGAGATATGAGAGAGAACTGCCCGTGAAAGCCAGATGAAGAACTCAACGCCTAAGAGCAAGATTCCCCTTCGAATCTCTCATAAACTGCCATTAACTCTTCTCTGTTTTTCGCCCCACTGTTACCTGCATTTGCTCTCCCTCAATTGGTAGCGTTTCTTGAAGTTTATTGGCTGCTTGTTTGTTTGCTTGGCATAAACTCAAACTTGGCTGACAATCGGAATCAGCGCGACAATGCCGCGCGGCGCATCGTGGGCAGTGAGCGGCTAACACGGCGTATGAGTTATGAACAAAGGCTGCGGCTGCGGCACTGCAAGGCACAACTTTGAGGGTAATATACGAGTTGGGAGGGAGGGCAGGCGACACTTGCTGAACAGGCGGCGGCACACTTTGAAATGGATTTCGCTGAAATTAACACAAAATGTTGTCCACAAATTGACAGGCAACACGATGCTAAATTAGATGATGCCAGAACGGGATCCACACTCCGCCCCGCCAGCGGGGAATGCGACTTTGGAGTTGGGCGGCATGTTGCCTGACATTTCAAGTTCAATGTTCAATGTCGTCGTCTAACATGACAAGTGGGAAATTAGTGAAACACGCTTATTAAATTCCAGCAGAGATGGGAAGGGAGTTCAGGCCGTGCAACATGCCACGGGACCATCCGTGGCCGAGGCGTGTCCAAGCGTCATGTTCTGCGCATGTAAACCGATCTAAAAAAGAATCGTGCCCGGATGGGTGCTTTATTGGGCCAGTCAGACAAACAAAATGCATTTAAAAGCTACAAAACTACATTTCACATATCACAGAGCAGGGAGAGAGCAGAGAGCAGAAGGGTCTAGCGGGGAAGGTATGGGGCCAATGGGTCCAGTTTGGGGTACACAAACACGAGTTGACAACTCATCGAACATTGAACACGTTGTAATGTGATACTTAAATGCTTGATTGGCTCGTAAATATTTTCACTTTGTGCACAACTCTTTGGCCCCTCCAAAGACCCCGCCAGACCCTGCTTCAGTTCTGTCGTTTCTGTTGTTAACAATAATTTCTACAAAGTATCGCCTGGGCCTGGGCCTCAGTCTGTGCCTCAGCATCGGCCTGTGCTGTCGCTCTGTTTGAACCAAGAAAAGGGGAACAAAAAAAAAATCAGCAAACAAAGCCAAGCAAAAAAGCGCCAAATCTTGCACTAAAAACACACCAAATACGACATCAAAGCTATCGCTGCGATCGATCGGAATCGGGGATCCGTCCAAGGGCCTGGCCCCCATCCCCGCGGCCCAATACAATTGTAATTGTTTCGCCTGGTCTGTCCAGTCTGTGGCTCGATCAGGCATCCTTTTGGGGGGGGGCCACACAGAGGTAGCACACTCAGCTCAGATCCACGAATCCAACGATCCAGCGATCCAGCGATCCACGTATCCGCACAGATCCAGAGCTCCACTCTCAAGGCCCCGTCCTCATCATAATGTTAATGTAAATGCATTTTAAATGGACTTGCGTACAACATTTTTTGCTCTTTGTCTTGTGGCTGTTGTCGCGCTTTGTGTGGACAGTTCGGACAAGGACAAGCTGTTTGCAACACGATGCGGGTCTAGCGAAAGATCATAAAAAAATGCAGAATATCTGCAGTTGAAGTAAAACGACAGGGGAATGCTCTACTCAAGGAGAAACTTGAATGGAAATTTTGCATTAGAAAGCAGAATTACGATGGGTTTTAACTTAAAACACAGACGTTGATGTGCCATATTTTAAGTGAGGATTATTATTTGTGGATTGAGCTTTTAGTCAGCTTAAATATTAACTTTCCTTACCCTATTCTACACTCCATATACCCCTTTCAGAGCAGTGTATATCCCACACATACTCTATCCATACAGTCGTACATGTGTGATATCTTGTCTGCTGGAGGCTGCACGAGCAAAACGTTTTTAGTGTCTTACAAATGAAATCTGACAGTTGGCGAGTTAAAAATAACAAAACGCACAAAAAACCAATCCAATAAGCAGCTCCAGCCCCCAGCCTCAGCCACAGCCCCAGCAGAAGAAGAAAAGACGAACCCGAGTTGGTGGAGAAGAGTGAACAAAAATTAACATAATTTAATCAACACTAATTCGCGCTTTCAGCTTGACAGATCTTCTTCTATTCTGTCAGAGATGTGGGCGCCGCAATCCCCAATTCCAGGGCATGCATACTCGGACTCCCATGTACGGGTATGTATGGTATTTCCGCCCGGCTAATTGCTGCAGCAGCACTTTCCCCATCCCTCATTAATATTCTTGACACTCTGCCTCTCTCGCTGATCATCGGAGATCAGAGATCTGGCGAGGAAACAGGATGCTGCTTATCAATGGCAATCAGGGAGGGGATGCTGTGTCTGATCTTCATGAATGAATCTGTAATGGGTTGAATGTCAATTCAGAACAAGTTCATTAACAAACCTTCTGAAAGACAGAGAGAGTGAGAGAGAAAATTCTATTGATTTTAATCGACATTTTCCTTGTAAAAATAAAAACAAAACAAAAACGAGAGAAAAGTGTGAATGAAGACAATTACAGCGTGTGGGGAAAGACTTTCACTGGAAGCTGCTGGAAGATAGCACAGAGGCGTACCCATGAACGATTCCAGGGGCATCCCTAGCCTAGCTCTTCTCTACCCCAAAAACAATACCTAAAGGTAGGCTATTACCCTCTAGAACCACACCACTGCCTGAAATAAAGCGATACACACGTAATTTTCATTTACTATAGAACCACAAGCACATCACGTACGCACGAGATTCTGTTTAAATATAGCCACATGGCCAACATATTAAGCAGGCACGAGAGCATCGAGCGCCAGTCAGGGGCCAGGGACCAGGACCAGCACAGTGCACCAAATTGGTTTATGACTTCCTTCTAACCCAAAAGTCAAAGAGAATGGTGAGCGGGGAAACAAGGAACGATCGCAGCCAGTTATGGCCTGGATTCGAGCTCCTCTAATGGCTGATTTAAGGCCGAAACCAGGGCCAAGACAACATAAATTACACACCAAAGAAGTGTAGTAGGGGGAGACCTAGATAATATCGATTATGCTAAGTTGGTTGGCGTTAAAATTATGTTGACGCATGTTTCTAAAATGTTCCAACATACAATCTGAACACTGCGGGTATATATCTTGATTCGGCCATATGCAGATACACATACAGATTCAGAAACCCAACCAACACACAACACCACAGCACAGCACACCACACACCAAATTATGCAAATCTCTTGACAATCATTTAAGACCTTTAAAACGTATCGATGAGCGGAGGTGAGGTGAGCCAAGGCAGTGCAAAAGAGATGGATACATTCACAGATGGATGGATAAGACATTGTGATCGGAACGCACCTCTAACCCAATTTATAACGACTTATCGACAGTAATAAAAACAACAGAAATACACACAAAATACAAAATACGTTTGTACACATGTTGCGATCGATAACGCCAACGCCTCATTTGCATGAGATCGAGGGAGCGCATTGAAGCGGGGGGGATACTGATGCTGATACCGATGCTGATGCTGATACTGAGACTGATTCTGATACCTGGTAAACTTGTCTTTAGAGCTGCTCTTGAGAGATAGCCCCCTTGCTGGGGACCGACACTTGACATTGTCAAATCGCAGCTTAATTAAGCAATCGATCTTCAAAGAGCGATAGAGAGAGAGAGAGAGAGCAGGGGGAAGAACCAGCGCTGATCTCAGACTGTTGCTAATTTGCAAACACACAGAGAGCTGGTGGGAAAGTCAGATATCAGCATGGTGGACCGTTATAGGGCCTAATGAGTGGTCACTTATCTGATCTGGCCAAAAAAAAAGCGATACCCCAGCGGGTGTATTGGAAATTGTTGGAGAAAAAAAGAAATTAAAAATTCATTCAGCACGGCGACTGATTCACCACATTTGTTCGGTGCGAGCGGGCCGGGCCGGGCCCATAAATCATGCCGACTCTTGTGACACTATCGAGCTAATCAAATCGCCAGTGTACCCCCCACCCCCCACAAATACAAAGGTTTACAAAGGGACCCTCAGACGAACAACCGAAACAACGAAACAACCGAAACAACCGAAACGAACAACCGAAACAACTTGAAGAAATGACAGCAAACAAATGATGTTCGACGCTTTTGTGGACATTAATATTTGACATTAATTGAAATTAATATTAATTTCATATTTATTGTAATGCCCGTTAATGCGGAGCTCGAGTACGGGGGCGTCTGGTCTGGTCTGGGCTCTGTCTCTGTCTCTGTCTTTGCCTCTCCCCTCTCGTCGATGAATTGGCATTTCTGTTGGAGTTCTCCCACTCTCTTATAAAGAGTCTGCGCCTGCTGTGCCCAACTGGTTGCCCAGCAATCAGATTCAATGCCAGACTGAGAATCGGACTCTGATTCAGAGTCATAATCAGATGCTGAAAGAGATTCCTCACAGCACGATAATTCGCATCAATGTTAAAGGCAACAACTTAATTTTTGTAGTCGCAGGGTATTAGAATTTAAGTAAGGCGTAATTAATGTTGCCATCAGAAGATAAGTGGGGGGGGGGGTGGATGAAGAGGAGCTTGGGGAGCACTGCAGGTTCGTTCGGGGCAAGTCATGCCACGTATGCGAGGTTTATTTATTGGGATCTAAGTGATTTCCGATGAGATTGTAGAGCCCCGTCCAGCGATTGAGGCATCATCTTGCCCCAGCAGGGGTGCGCTGTTAGACAGGGGGGAAGGGGGCGACGCAGCCTATTCGATCTCCTGTTGCGTGGTGTGTTGGGTCTGCGTCTGACTCTGGCTCTAGGGATCAGTGCATCAGGTGAAGGTGAGAGAAGCGGTCAGCAGCGATCCCAAATGAATTTCACTTTCCTTGCCATCTCCTCTGATATTTTGGGTGTGATATCATTAGCTCCCTTACCCCCGACTCCCAAGATATACATACATATAGGCATAAGTGGCTTATGGCCTGGTGGAACCCGTTTCTACCTGGCCGCCGACAATGAATATTATTAGCGTGAATAAAAATTGTTGCTGCCGATATTTGCGCATCATTAAAATCATCAAATGAAGCCAATTAAAAGTAAATAAATAATACATTTTATGAAAGCAATCAAATGCCTCTTCTCCAAGCGCTTCCAGCCCCTCCATTCCGCGGGCCAAAAATTATGCACAGCGAAAATGATCAAATTTTGTTAAAACTTAATTAGACATCTGATCCAAGACAAAAAGCAAAAACCAAGAGACTGTGCCCCAAGGGGTTCATTAATAAATTAAGAAGAGCATCATATATGTATATACCTTTATTATAGAGCGAGAAGGAGAACTCGAGAGGTTTTGCCTCTCATCAAAAAAGGTTTGAAAGAATTTAGTGGAAATCCGCTCAGAATGAGATTGGCAAGCGTTTTAAAATCAATAAAATGCGATTAGCGATGTTCCCAACAAGGCTGACTAATTGAATACAATTTATCAAAAGGTTGAATTTGGCCAAAAAAAAAGCGCAGATATTTATACTCGTAGGTAGCGGCTGATGGGGGAAGTGCCCGCAAATGTTTGGCATATCTTCAAAGGAATCTTTGAAATTGGTTGAGTGGGGAAACCTTTGATTCCTGATCCTCATTTGATCTTCTGCTCTTTAAAGCTGGACTCAATTTGGGAACTTAATCCTTGTTAATTCGCAAGGTGCTCCCAGAGAGAGAGGGAGACTTTAGGCCGAAACTCTTTCCCATTTCTACAACTTCCACTACTCCAATCCCACACGCTTTATTGATGGAATGTTCGAATGAGGTTAGTGATGGTCAAGCCAACTTTAAACCGTAATCCTTGTTAGCTTATCCCCCATCCCCGTGACCAATTTGATGATGTCTTGTCTTGTGGATACCCGCACATTGGCCGTGCCAAATCGCACCCGCTGTGTTATTTAAGTGCCACATTTCACATAAGCAACTTTTAAAATTATTTACATGCAGCACACAGACATGAACACCTTCTGACCAGGCTGCAGCCTCCTCTTCTCCGTTTGGATAATTAATTGATTAAAATGTTTTTCCTTTTCCTCTCTTTTCATTTTCTTTTTCTTTTCGGTTTTTTGCATATTATGGCGCGTATCATATTTCACATAAATGAGCGCATTCAACACGCTAAAGTGCCAAAGATGGGCCTGCGAGTGTGCCAGTATGTGTGCCAGTATGTGTGCCAGTGTGTGTGTGTGTGTGTGTGTGTGTGGAGATTAGCCAGGAGTCTGGAGGGGGAGGAGAGGCATGTAGTGCCGTGGCAGACAGACACTTGTTGCCACAACTTACCACCTAGGGTAGGCAAGGCTACAATCATGATCATGATGGGGACTCAGCCAGTGTCCAGTGTCCGAGGATGGTCCGAGAGTGGAGTGTATAGCGCCGCATGGGGCAGGGGCACGGGGCATGTGCCAGAGGTGAGGCGACTCCAAACACGGAACAGGGTGTTTATGGTGATTTAGTCAGTTATGTGGATCGTAAACATTTTTGATAGCTAAATTTAAATAAACGACAGATATTTGTTGCTCTCCCTGGTTTGCTTTATGAGCCACACTCCAGCCAACTCCAACCAACTCCAACTCCAGGCCCAGGCCAGAAGATGGAGGCGCTTACTCATTCCGTAAGCTATGTATACAGATCTGTGTCTGTGGGGTATCTGTGGGAGAGAAGAATTTAAATTAATTTTATTACATTGAAGTTTTTGTGTAGTTTGGCGCGCGCTCGCGCTCTCCGCTCGCCGCTCTCCGCTCCATCCGCGGACGCCGGAGAGTGAAAATATCAAATTACTTTTGGTAATATATTTGGAATTAATGGCGCATCTCTTGACCAAGAGATTTTGTTACGTTTTACTTTTATTTAGTTGGTAAATTGGCCATAAAAGACAGTCCATGCCAGCATCAGAGCAACAGAAACAGCACGGGCCCGCGATCAGTCCCCCGATAAGACAGACAGTCTTTTTTTTTTTCGTTGTTGTCTACGAAGAAAGCAAAAGAAAGCATTTCCAATGAAATGTTGTTTGTCCATCAGTCTGGTCTAGTCTGGTCTGCTGTGGTCTGGTCTGGTCTGGCATGGAGTTACCTCTGCGATGGACTAAATAAATATTTAGTTTAAATTTAACCTTTGACAAGCGTTTCAAATGTCAGTCCACATAATTGGCTCACATTTTCATCCACATTTCCACAGTCCAATGATGTTTATTTGTTTTGGAAATTGCTGCCTTTTGGCAGCCTTTTACCTGAGCCGAGAGAGTCACTGGGATTTTCCCAGCTCCCTCTCCATATCTCCCTCGCTGACTCTGTATCTGCTTGTGGCTTTGGCATTGGCTTCTGCTTGTGCATCGTTTGCTTTTGGCCAGGATTAGAGCTGAGCTGCAGGCACTTGTGGCTTAACTTTTTGAAATCCTGTTAGGGATCCTGCCACTGCCACCGCCACTGCTGCTGCTGCTGTCGCTGCCTGCACTGAATGAATGTCAGCGGCTATAATCCTGCGACTCCTTCAGGACTCCTCTCCCGCTCTACGTCTCTTTGCAGCCTCGTCATTGTTTTTAGTCGAGTTATGGACTCGCAGTCCTGCCACGCCCACACACATTTGCATGCCGCATTGACTTATGCCTTTTGTCACAAGTCAGGGGTTCTGTTGCTTCGTTGGCTCGGGACTTCTGCCGGGATCACAATTCATATTTAATAAGCCCATAATGGCAATAATCATGATTTTACAGCGAACTTCGACCATTGCATCTCTGCAGCAGCAGCGGGAGGGCACCGTTAAAGGGTTCTGTTCCGTTTCGTTTCCCTTCCCTTTCCCTTCGACGGCTGACACAATGACCAAGCCAAGGAACTGGCCGGCAGAGCGAACCATCTCTAAACTGGGAGGCGTTGCGCACATTTAATTAATACGTTTGTGCTAGCCCCGGGCCATGGGCCATGGATCGGGATTGGCATTCGCATTCGCATTCGCATTGGGATCGGTTGGTGGGCGTGCCAACAGATGATTAGATTTTCTTCCAAAATTCCAGCCAAAGAGTTTACCTCTTTCGTTGCTCTGTGTGTGCGTGTGTGTCATTTGAGTCTGTGGCTCATTGTTCCAAATTTGTGAGATGCCCAGGCAAAGCTTCGTTTAGTCCGGCAATCCTTAGGCCTTTCTTCGCAGCGGGGCGGGGGGTTTATTATTCGTCCGACAAACGTTTCAACGGAAGCCCGGGGCTCGGCATAAATGTTGTGTTTTGCTGCAGACAAATGTTTATCAAAATCACCAGCTACGGAGAGGCTGAAACAAAAGACTTGGGCAACGAACTTGCCGCTGGAAGAGCGATTTGTATGCCCCTAAAGAGAGACAAACTAAAATGAAAAGGTTTATGAGTTGATTACGAGGGATATATCCCGATAGTGTGTGTATATTTATGCATGTGTATTCAGCTGTCAGTTGAGCAAAAATTTTACAAAATTTGTAGACTAAGCGAAGAAACCTTTAACTGACTTATTGACTTAATTTTGCTATTCCAAAAGTACCCATATATAAATGTATATATATATTTACCGTTTGAACTATTATTTCTACTATCTTGCATCATTACCTCTGAAATTTCCAAGTAATTAGATTGATTTTCTTGCCTCATTTTCATTGTTTCCCACCATAAAAAGGACATGGAACAATGCAATATAACAGCCCACAACAAAGACTCCACTCGAATGCAATCTATCTATCTCTGCTAACGGTTCTCCGGCTCGTAAAGAAATCAAGCGAACAATCGAGCACAGGGACCACAACAATTGCTGTGCTCAAGTGCCCCCCGGCCGGGCCAAAATCACGCAAAACCATAAGCCGGACAATAAGTCTCAAGACTCCAGAGCATTTGTTTAATTTCCAATTAAAAAGAGCAAACACTGCCACAGACAGAGACAGACAGATGACTGTGTGTGAAAGAGCTGGTCGGTGTAGAGAGAAAGAGAGAGGGAGAGAGGGGTAGAGGAGATGCATCTACACTTACGCCCACGCACAGCAGGTTAAATCGTTTGGCATTATCTTCATTGACATCGCGACATGCGTTGTTGCTTGACAACTGTTTTAGGCGGACCAGACGGACCAGGAGGCCTCGGGAACGAGGGACACACAGCCAGAAAGGATCGCCTGACACTTGGCTGACCAGTTGGGCCTGGCCTGGCCTGGTCGAAATTGTGCGTGGGCACTGGGTCCCCCATCCCCTATCCACTGGACTGGTCTCTCCGTTGAAATGTTCAGGGCAATCGAATGAGGTTTTGCTTTCTGTGTGCGAGTTCCCGGAAAATGCCACTTGTCCATAAGGAGGGTCCTTATGCTGTACCTGTTATCTAAATTACGCCAGGCAAAACAAAAACAGCAGTTGCCGTAACGGTGATAAATAGAGAAGCCAAGTGGCACAGAGGAACCCAAACCCAAACCGAATCGAACCCTAGATCTGACTATGACCCAACCCTAGATACATACATATGCACATATACATATTTATTGTTAGGGGTGGGCCCTGTCTAATGTTTTAATTTGATTTTAAAATGATGTTAATCTAATATCCGTGGAAAATGTCAAAATAAAGCAGCATTCTCTCACTCCCACCACAATAAGTATCTTTCTCTCTGTCTGATTAATTAGAAATGGAAATGGAAGCCAGTCCCAGAGAGAGTGAGAGAGAGAGAGAGAGAGAGGTTGCTAATTGAAATGCACTTGCCGTTGCTGCCTGGCTTCAGTTTCAATGAATTTTCCATTTTATTACGAAATACGCTGTCAAAAATGTATGGGGAATCGTTTTGGGTGTGCTCCCTCCGGCTCTCTTTGGGCCCTGATAATCTACGAGCATTATGTTGACAATATTTTCCAATGAATTTCCACTCCCAACAGCAGCAGCAGCAACAGCAGCAGCAGCACAAGGAATGCCATCAGACATTACACATCAACATCGTCATCAACATCAACATCAACATCAGGGACGCACTCATTTGTTTTGTTTGATTCTGTTCGATTCGTTGTGCCTCTTTTTTGTTCCCTGCTTTTGGGGCGTGAATACCACAAATTTATATTTAATTGTTTGATTGCCTTGGCTGTATAATTTCTCAATATTTTCATCGTCTGTTTGCGTGTGTGTGTGTGTGACAAATGTTGATTCATTAATATTTGGGCATTAGCTGGGGCTCTGCTCTGTGGTCCGTGGTCCGTGGGTCTGACCCCAACGCATATGAATCCAAGTGTGAATAGATGAGTCGTGGAGTGAGTTCGAGCTCGATTGTGAGTGTGGGTGCGGGTGTGCTCGGCCAGTAGCCAGCTGAGTGACGAATTAGCTGTTTATAAATAAAAGTCTCTTTAGCACAAATTAAACATTAAACTGCAGACAGCAGAGGAAGCTGTGGACACAGATGACTTAGGCCACAAACGTTGGCTTGGGAGGCTGTTCAGCTAATGGAATTAGAATATGGCAGGAAGGTGCCTAAGTGATTAAAAATAAAACTGTTTTTCCAGTGCACATTTTCCAAGTACATTTATCTCCACTTCTTGTTAATTTTTATGGGTATTAATTGTTGCTTAGGAAATACCTAATTGAATTATAGACCCATGCAAATGGGGCGGGAACTACAGATATTTCCACCCCACAAGCCGCGGCCTTCGGGGCTACCAACTCCAACTTCCAATAACTGAGCTGCCGGGCTGCCAGGCTGCCTTTAATTTAAACAAATTCACATATGCTCAATTATGCACATTTGTTGGCCAATTTTCATAATAAATATTCTAATTGGCTTTTAATTATAAGCGAAAAGCGTTTCGTGTTCGAGTCCAGCAAATTGACTAATTGCCAGTGGTAATTGCAATATATTAGATGACGCCTCATTGGGCCACCACCGCACTACAACTAGCGGCTGAACTGAACTCTACACTGCCCTGCCCTGCCCTGCACAACACATGCCACACACTGCACTGCTCTCACTCATACTCGCAGGCCGCGTAGCTCCCAAACGGGCGGCGTCTAATGGCAAACCCATAATTATTGTACACTGAGCGACTTGGGGCCCGCACGCAATCCGAGCATTTGTTGCTCTGTCAGGTCGGAGGCGTGTCAGAGCCGCAGCCATAGCTTTGGCCTGGGGCCGGGGCCGGGTCTCGTCAGGTGGGGGCAATGGGTCGGTCCTCCAGGCCCTCTGATAGCGTTGCATCGGTTATAATTCAATAACGGCATAAACAATTCAGTTGCGGCCAGCGCTAATTGATTGTTTAAACAGCTAAATGTCCAAGGCGGGATTTTCTCCAGCATTTGAATAATGCATGACACTCCGGGCGGTGTGGAACTGCATTCAATGCAAGCTCTGATCGATGCACAGTGGGTCGAATTGGCGGATGAGTCTTAAATAATTGATTGAAGTTCAGTTTAGTTAAGTGAAGTGAGTTTGAACAGGAAATTGCCCGTGCAAATGGAGATGGAGGGAATACAAATTGTAAATCACCTCTGATATGTTCATTATTATTTTTCAGATACGAACCACTGTGCTTTGGCCCACTGAGGGCTAACAATCATACGCAGCGTGGGCGCTGGTGGGGCGAACAGTAACAACAAAACATCAGGCTGTCATAAAGAGTGCATATTTATGTGACTAATTCGAAATAAAACATAAAACTCACCAAATAATATTAAGAGTCTTGGAGCAGACCGAATAACTGAAACTGAGAAACCGAGAAACCGAGATGCATATCAACAATTAGGACGCCCCATGGAGCTAGCCCTGGCCACGAAATGAGAGAATTGGTAATGGGCAACCGAGAATTGGGAATTGAGAATTGAGAAATTTGACGCTTTTACGAGCCAAGCGGCGTTCGGCGTTCGGCGTGCGGCGATCGGTGGACAGTGGATTGGATGGCTGTTCGGATCAGCAGCATAATGTCTCTCTTTGATATACCAAATTAAAGCATTCGATATTTGATCGGAGGAGCACTTTGCATATGAAAGAGACGGCGCTGTGTCAGCAGCGTCTGGCGCCAGTGATCGTGATCAGGTTGTTCGCAGAGAGCGGGGACCCCAAAACAACAGTCTAAACAACAGTCCCGTCCCAGAGTCAGAGTTCAGAGTCTGGGCATAATTGAGGCAATTAGAAAACATCAAAATATTGGGCCCTGGCCACAGAAAATTGTTAAATAAATAAACGCCAAGTGGAATGCTGTTGCGGCTCTTAATTAAGCACTTGAGGGCCTAAGCCCGGGCAAATGTTTACCCCCGCCGGGTCCGGCCACAAACTCAAGCAGTTGGCAATGACTGGGCGGATTGAGAGCAGAGCCGTAGACGGAGATAGATCCAGGGACATGGACAGGGACAGACTCACAGCCATAGCTAGATCCACGCCCACCCTCGCCTCGAATCATTCAATTAAAACGCTTACGAATTATTATTATGACAAACAAATGTCGAGGGCTTTGTGTGGCATGGAAAAGTGATGCCAATCTAGCTAACCACAGGAAGTGCCCCGCAAACGAAAACGGTAACAATCCCAAGCAAATTACAAGCAATTGGATCTCCAGATCCGATATCTTCAGCCCAGAGAGGATGACGGAAGTGGAGCCCAACATGCCGGACTAAAGTTCGTTTTCGGGGCAGACTGATCTCTCCGGTCCGTTCATTCTGTTCCCGGGCTGTCTTTTATACAAATGGACAGAACATGGACTTTAAAATTAATTACTTAATTTAACACAACACGCGGCCAGCGACACCTTCGATGATGTTCCATTCCAGTCAACGGCGACAACGGAAAGCACTAAACATTCATTCGGGCCGAAACCTGTTGGCCATCCACCACTGTGTGTACAAAAATCTCCATGGGTGTGTGTGTGTACGTATCTGAGACGATCCTGGGCCTAAAGACGCGGGCATAACAGATTAGTTAGCATATCCCATATCAGGGTAATTATTGTTAAATGAGATAACGATCTTGTACAGCGTTGACATTTATTTATTTTCCTTAATTTCGCCGTATTAATCTTCCAGGAAACACACATTAAACAGAACACCGAGATATGGAGAGAACACTCCACCGATATGGCACGTCCCGATCCGCACCGATCTTGAACTCAGCAATGCCCTCGCCTTGGCTCTGTCACTCTCTCTGGCTCCGGCTTTCTGGCTCTGAGGATGACTGCGTGTGTTCATTAAGCGAGCACCAGTTCAGTTCGAAGCCAGAAGAATTCCTTGGCTTGACAATTTGCATTATGCTGGCCATCGATCAGTGATCGGTGAAACACCGATAGTCCAATAATGAGCGCAACAAGAGAAGAACCCCATGGGCGGGGGCTGGGCTCCAATTCCAAGCCAAAACCGAAACTGAAACTCAATTAAAATCAGAAATAACGAAGAAACGAGACACAGCTAATTTAACCAAATTGGATTACTTAATAAACTTTATGGGATTAATAGCAACAGCAACAACAAGTTGTGCGTGGTGCTGCCCATAAAGTGAATGCGATGTTGTTGTTGGTAATATTATTTCTATATATTTTTTTGGGGCGCGCCGCATAACAAACCTTTTGAGGCATTCAAAAAAAAAAACCACGAAGCCACGAGGCAAAAAAAGTTGTACAAACATATGTATGTATGTATGTCTGTCTGTTTGTATGTCTGTCTGTCTGTAGGTACAGTAAGATATGTATAACATCATCAGCAACGGCAACAACTTACCAAATTGTGTTTTAATTTCTGAGAATTATCAGAAAGGGATTTCAGTTCAGTTCAGTTTCGTTGTTGTGTGTGTGTTTTCGTTCTACAGAAACATTTGAAATGATATTGAAAAGCGGCAGAGATAAGCCTCAGCTCCAAATCCAATTCCAACTTCAGCTTCAGCTTTGAATCGGTTATACAATGTTGGGGCGTGCCCCAGCCCCTGCCCCTGCCCCCCCATTATTAATTACAGCCCAGCACCGACTGTTGATGGGCAAAAGTCAAGAGGTTTATCTGTATCTCTGGATTGCCATCGAATGTGCGTGCCTGCTAAGCAAACAAGAGTCGCCATTAGATCCCCATACCCTCTCACCACTCCCCTCTCTCTTTCTCTCTCTCTCACTGTGTGGGGTTTATGGGTAATCGTGCGATTGTGATCTTGACTGAAGCATATAATTTGTTCTAACCTGATTTATGCCTTGCAATTGAAATTGCAAACTTTGCCATCTGAGGTATCTGCTGCCGCACTTCCGCCACTTTAGCCGGGCTGTGTGGTGGATGAGGGAGGGGGGGACCTTTGACAGAGTGCCACGATTTAGTGCTGTTAACAGCTAGTAATTAGCCTCGTTATGTCCGTTAATTAACCATATCTGCCCCACGAATCGAACTGAATCGCATCGAACTCGTACCCGTACTCGTATTCGCATCTGAATAGCTCTACTTTGCATTGCAGCTTGCCCATTGCAATTATCCACTACCCCATTACCCATTGCATACCCATTGCATATTCATTAGGTTTGTCGGATTTGAGTCGAATCGAGGCGATAGCTGTTCCGATAAGGATACCTCGCGCAGCCGTCCACCAAATGTCGCATAAATTTGTGCCCCCATAATAATAAATTTTGATTTTAAATCATTAGCACACTTCGATCCACAGCCAAAGCCCCAGCATTTAGTTAACCAGTTTCTGCTGCTGCGGCTCCTAGCCACCTCCCACCTTGTTGTGGCATAGACATGTTGTGGCCCCCTCTTCCGCTCCACTCTTTGCTCTTCCATTCCGTTTGATCTCTCACGAGCTGCGCTCAATTAAATTCTACAATAAAACACGATTTGCATTTTAAATTGTGCAATTAAAATGCTTATGAAATCTATAAGAAATAACGATCGCTAAATGCATTTTATAGTCGCCTCCTTCATCCACCACCTCCTCCTGTCCCCACCTGTCAGCCATCGAGCGGACAGCAACAGCAACAACAATGTTAAATGTCACACGCTAATTAATTGACGGCGCATAATTTCCAACTCTGTCACACTGTCACACAGTGGGACAAAATCCCTGGAAATGTGAAAGACATGTAGAGAAATTGAGCGTTGATTCAAGCGGCAATTGGAGAGACTCGAAAGGTTCAGAATGATTGTTTGATTGATTGATGTTTAAAGAAATATTTTACAGGAAATTTAAAAATGTACAGGGTACATTTCCCATTAAAAATGTTACATATTTCCACAAAAATATACAATATATATTATATACACATATATTTACAAACTTTTCAATGTGTACAAAAGGCAGAACTTTAATCTCATTTATAGAATTATTTAAAAGCTTGGGATGTGCAGAAGAATAGAACAGATTATTATATATTTCCTTGATTTGAATATAATATTTCTCTGTCATCCATATTTTTACTATAGTTCGAACGATTGTTTCAGAACCTGTTATTTAGTCAGTCATGACAGTCAGAATGCATGATAATAAATATATTTTATTATATTTCATTATGCGGTTGCATTCCATTATTTGTATTATGATTCTTACCAGTAAACCCCAGGCGCCCATATTTTCTCTCCAAATGAATAAAGCAAAAAGTTGTAGTAATTTTCTTTCATAATGAATATTTTATATTTAATATAATAATATTATTTTTTGTATGTTTTGCTTAAAATCATGATGTTGTTGTATCGGGGCTTAGGAAGTAGTACTCGTACTCGTAGCTAGCGACTAAGGCTACACTAATCGGGCTTAAATAATATCCAGCTGCAGTTGAGCGACTCTAGAGGTTCGTGCTTATGGCTAGACATAAATAAATGCTAGATCGTCATACAATATACAAGAATTATACAGTAGGGTAGGGGTAGGCGATAGTTTCTTTTCTTTGAGGAATTCACTAATTAAAATTAACGCGTCTGCTTCTGCGCTTCTACGCTGCTGGTCATAAATATTTACATGCTTAAACCATTAGATTTGTACAGTTATTAGATACTATAATTTATATAGATTTTTTGTGTTCTTTTTTGGGAAAGAGAAAGAGCTTCGAAGAAGAGGAAAACGTTTTTCCACCTTGAGCTCTACTCAACTTCTGTGTGTTTCTGCGCGGGGCCCCCTGGCAAAGGATTTGGCACTGTTCTTGAGAAGGAGACATTTTATGAGTGGTGTTGGAGGGGGCCTGAAATCTCTAATACTTTCTATCGCCTGCTATTTATGTACATCTCGCCATTATTTAAGAATATATCACAAAAAACAAACTATTTTACTCGCGGGAGAGCTTCTGGGAACTGGTGAACCCATCGACTGGGTAAGGAACTCACGGATGGAACTGTCTAGCGGTTCTAGTGGCTGGCATCCAGATCGTGCTCCTCATCACTGGCACAATCGTCCATCTCCATGTCGATGAGCTCATCGTCGTCCTCGTCCCCGCTACCATTGTGATGATTACGCTCGGAGCTTCCGCTGCCGCCCTTCTCGTCCTCCTGCTGCATCCGCTTGTGCTTGGTGCGACGGTTCTGGAACCAGACCTTCACCTGCGTCTCCGACAGGTTGAGCGACTGTGCGAGGGCCTTGCGCTCGGCCCCCACCACATACTGGTTGCTCTCGAAGGCGTGCTCCAGCTTCAGGAGCTGTGAGGGCGAGAAGGCGGTGCGGATGCGCTTGGGCTTGCGGAATGGCGGCACCAAAAAACCTTAAAGAGAGAGTAGAGAAGCCTTTGGTTAGTCATCTGCAGACTGGAGAGTGGGAGAAAAGTGGTAGCTAAGGCACAGCCAAGTGAGAGATACTTACTTCCAGGGAAACGGTGTGGAAAGATGCGTCCGTGACGACTCAGCAGCCAGGGATAGAGCTGGTAGCTGTCCCGTGCCATGCCAGGATTTGGCATGAACTGTGCGGCGTGGGGCGGGAGTCCAGCGGCGGCAGCGGCAGCTGCGGCAGGACCCAGGACATGTCCCGCTTGAATGGCGGCTGCCATCTGGAACTGGGCGGCGGCGATCAGGTGAGGATTGTGCTGGGGCTGCATCTCTGGGGGCGCGTTGATGTACGGGGGCAGGGCCTTGATGTCCGGCATGCCGGGCTGTCCCTGTGGCTGTCCCATAGGGGGTCCGCCTGGGCCCACGGGAAAGGGTCGCACCAAGCCGGCTGGCGGCATTCCTTGCATCATCATGGCTCCGGCCGGATGCATTCCGGGCTTGGGGTAGTTTGGTGGCTGCTGCTGCTGCTGCGGGGGTGTGTTGTGCGGACTGCTGACCAGCAGGCTGGGCGATGAGGAGGGCTGCGATGACTGTGGTGACACGGATTTCGGAGGCGTGTGTGGCGGCTGGATACGCTGGGAGGGATTCTCGGCCTGCTCCATGGACGGTGGAGCCGGAGATCGTTCGCGCTTGAGGGAAACGTGAGCGGGTGCTGCATCCGACTCGGGGGAGAGGCGTGTCTGGAGCGGACTCATGCCGCTGGCCACGGCCGCGTTGTGGTGGAGGCGCTGCAGCAGCTCCTGGATGTCCTGGTGGGTCTTGGGTGTGCCCTGCTGCTGCATGAGGAGATGCTGGTGCAGAACATGCTGCTGGGCCGGCGACAGATGGGGATGAGGATGCTGCTGATGCGCATGGGGATGCTGGTGCTGGTGCTGGAGCTGATGTGGCGACATGTGGTGCGGCAGGGGCATGCCGTGCGACGGCGGTGCCATGAGGTGGTGCGGCAGCATGGTGATGGTCGCCGGTGGGGTCTGGGGCGGCGATCCGGGTCCGTTGCGCTCGCCTGGCGGCGGACTGGCGCTGTGGTCGGAGGTGGCACGCATCTGCTGATTGCCGGCGGCAATCGAGGCGGCATCGTTGCCGACAATCGACTCGATGCTGAAGCCGATCTTCTGCTTGGGCGTGGGCATCATGACGGCTGAGGTGGGTACCGGCGGAATCATCTTAGTCATAAATACGCGCGTGGTGCTGGCGGGTGGCGAGGCGGCTAGTAGCTCGGCTATGTTGGCGGCTTCTCTGGGACACGGGTGTACACGTATTTTGGTATTTAGTATTTCCGGCTAGTCCTCTGTGAAGCGTTTGTATTTTGGGGGGGGAATCCACACTGGGGATTTCCTTGGGCTCTGCTTTCTGTTGGAGTTTATGCGGGGCGCCTCATCGGGTCGCTGTATACATATATATTCACCGAATATATTATTCACACACAATCACTGAAAACACTGGCGAAACTGTGTCGAAATCCCGTGGAAGACGAAACAACTTTCTACTTGTTCTCGTTTCGTTTTGTTTTGCGATCGACGCGCTTGGTTTCGAAACAACGGTGCTTACTCGACGACGGTTGCGGTTTGAATAATTCGGAGAGTCGTCGCACCACCACCAAGTGTATGATGTGGGAAGTGGCTGTAGCGTATCTCTTGCGCCTGCGCGCTCTCTCAACCTCTCTCACTCTCACGCACACCAGCGCATCATACTGGTGAAACTCGTTTTTCTTGTATTCCGTTGCTCGACTGCGAGTGCGACTGCGACGGAGAGTGTTGGCTGGTCTCTGCACTCAGAGCTGCCATCGCTTTCTCGCCTGCTTGTGGATTTTATCTGCTCCGATATGCGCCTGCGTGCGAGTGAGTGAAACGGGCAGCTGTCTGCGTACGTATATGCACGTACGTACATATGGGCTCTAAAGGCTGGGCGGGTCCAATTTAATGCGGTACATTTACCTCTGTCTCTCCCTCTTTCTCATTCCCTTCGACTATTGCTGTTTTTTTAGTTTTTCTGCATATGGCTTCCGTTCCACTGTGGTGGTGGTTGTTGCTGCTGCTGCTCGCTGCTCTCCCTCTCCCTGTCTCTCTCCCTATCTCTCTCGCTCTGGCTTTGTTAGGGCCTTTGTGTAATTTGGCTTAAACTGCCATTCATAGTTTTTGTGGTTAGACTTTGTTCCGAAAACGAGCGTTAAATGAAAATCAAATGCAAGGTGGCAAAATGTCTCCCTTTCTCGCTGAAGGTTTCCCAGCAAATCCTGTGACTAAATTTGAACAATTTTCCGGTGGCTGCTCTTTGTGCGGGTTACTTGGGATTTACCTCGAAGTTTACTGTTTGCTGGGTAACAAGAAATTGCTGTTGTTTTTGAAAGCTTAAGGGACCCAACAACATCGAATCTCTCTCTTTCAATGTGGATTATCACGTTCCTAGAGCACAGCTTCCCCATACCTTTCTACCAGGATGCATGATCGATCCGCGAACCACATTAGCGATTCCACACCACGAATGCACTTCAATGAAGTGTACCATTGGGCACTACTCCAATAAATCATCACCGAGCGCCGATCGGGACAGTTTTATGGCAACTGCTAGAGCGATATTGTTTCGCCACGATTTAAATGTTAATTTTTCGAACACTAGTTTTTTTTTTTTGGCACACGACAAAGTCCGCATAATTTATGTTTTCGGATCGGCATCTGAATCGAAATCAAAATCTAAATCAGAGCTGCTCCAGCAATTGCTGAAACGTGATAAAAGGTTCACATTCGTTCCCGTACACGTACTCCTTCCCCCGTCCGACCGATTCCAAAGGTTTTTCGGACACTGCGACACAAGCCTCAATTAGCAATCAGCAGCAAATAATGTTTTTTTATGTTTTTCACACTCGCTTATCAGTGCGGCTCTAGAAATCGGTGGCTATAAATAGCGGCGACAATTTGCGTGTTAGATTGAAATCTATCAGATTTTTATGGCCCCTAATTAAGCCACGCATATTTGCACAATTTCCATGCGATTCGATTCGATTCGACTCGCATCAACGCGACGCGACGAGACGCGGGGTAACAACAACTTTCGAGACCATTAAAGCGTAATTATGTTGACTAATGGATTTTGATTACAAGGCGAAGTGCCGTGGAAAGTTCACCGATTTAGTTCCCCATCCCCTGAGGTTTTGCTGTGCGGTTTAATGTGCAAAGCGTGTACGAAGCTCACATTTTTATTTGATTTTGTGAGTTTCGTTGAATGTGAAAGTACAAAATTAATGATTTCACAGATTTCTCACTAACCAAATCATCTTTAAACAAAAAAAATTGAATCTGAAATTTCCTATTCAATATCAACATTTTTAGACATTTTCCACTATTAATTTTGGCTCTTAAATGTAATTGAACATCTATTTCTGGTCATTTCACACGCCCACCGTTGCGATATGCTCGCCACAGGAGCTGCAGGACCTGCAGCCAGGAGAATTGTGTTGCTAATGAGTGAATAAAGATATCCTGCACCACCAGCAGCAGTCAAGTGGTGCCCCCCCTTCGACAGTGGCCAGGGTTCGCAAGGCTCCGCAAAATGAAAACCATAAAAAATGCAACACAGCAACAGGGAAAACAAAAGGGAGTCTGGGGAGAAACAATGAGCACAAATGTATTTATTTGATGGAAATAAAGCGGCAGACAATGGTCCAAGGTGTCAAAATCAACAATTTTCCAGCCTGCGAACAATTCCACAGAACCCAAGGCAGCGGCAGTGGCAGAGGCCCGGACCCAGGCCCAGGCCCAGCCAGAGGGCACAGCATGATGCAATTTCACCTCTTCCCAGTCCAATCCTCGTTACGAGTTCAGCTGAAAATGGGAAAGAAAAAAAAACAGCAGTTTCACTTTTTTGTTGTACGTATTTCTTTTGGGAAAACAATGAAAAACGTGGCAAATTTCCCTTTGTCCGATTCGATGGCCAGAAATTGTTGAGTAGCAACAAAACAACAGCAACAGAAGACGAGAAAAATTGACTTTAATGATGATGAGTTGGCGTTTAGAATGCGTTTGGAGTGCTCTCCTCCTCCTTCTCCACGGCTCTTCTCGAGAGTGCCAACAAATTCATTTGAATTGTGTGTTTCCCCCCACCCATTATTTCCTAGTTTTTGGCACAGGGAAATCTTGAGAGACAGAGTCTGTGGGGGAGCCGGAGCACAGCCGTTTAAATATAATTAATTTCTGGCAACTCGATTGGAGGACAAGCGCCATCGCTGCGTGTTCGTTTGTGGTTCTGTGGGTTCCCAGAAAACCGAAGAAGATCTATCGATTTCACAGTTCTTCATTATTTTAATATTTTCCCAACGATCTCTTGATAATTTGAACGCTTGTAAATCCACGCGACCCACAAAATTATGATGGATCGACATCAACTTTTGTGGCTGCATTTTCACGCGTTGTAATCAAGCAGCGATGGTAGCCGGGAAAACTAGGGGAAACTGACAGCGGTTCCAGGGGCAGGGGCGTGTCAGCTATAAGAACATCAAACAACTGGACTGTGATGAGCCTGGCGAGTTCTGAGAACTCGAGAGGAGCGTTAACCAGGAGAAATCCCATTACAGAACGCGACGCCACAAAAGGGTGCATGACCGAAGGATCGGGATCGGAATAGGGATTGGGATTGGAATTGGAATTGGGATCGGGGCACGGCATATTTGATATTTCAGGCACGCCACATTGAGGATGGGTCCAGAGCCAATCAAGTACAGAAAATACGGAATTACTACAAAGCCATAAAATCATATTAAAACACAATTTCTGGTCGACAACAAGAACAAGAGCGACAGGGCACGGCATTGTAGGGGCATGGAGGGGAGCTGCGGTAGCAGGCCAACGTCATAAAACATTTATATCTAATCCTTGACAATCATAAAAATTAAACAAACGACACGATACAACGATACAGCGATACAGCGATACAACGAGCGGAGGAAAGTTGTAGGAAAACTGACAAAAGGCAAACTGCCAGCGGCAAGAAAATGTTTAAAACGTCGGAAAAGTGCTCGAAAAATTACAAAGGGAGAGATGGAGTTGGAGAAAGGGGCAGAGAACGAGAGTATGAGAGTATGAGCATATATACAGTAGTCAGAGAAATGTCATAAAATTGTCTGACTCCCTCACGGAACCTCTTTCCCCCCCTGTGCTGTACGTGTGTGCAAAACAGTGGAAAACCATACAAAATCCGAGGCATTTTTATTACACTTTCCGTAACAGAAGGACAATCCTTTCCTTTCGGGATGGGCATAAAAAATAGTTGCTGAAATAAAATCAACGTAATTTTTATGACTTTTCACCGGTACATTCGTTGTACTCCTGGTCCTGGGCCGACTGCTGCTACTGCTCCGGATTCTACTCCTCCTTTTTGGACTCTTCGTGGTTCTGTGGTTCCCCCCGTTCTGTTGACACTTTCGTTTTGGTAATATTTTGGCTGACAGGCACTTTTGTTCGTGTGTCATTATCGTTCTGCCCAGATCCGGACGACAAGGCGGGATTTATGAGCAGGCGGCATGATATGACTAGATCGGAGCAGAGATAAGGTTTAGTTTGCTGGATAGGATACGTGGACAGAGAGTCAGATTTAGCAGGAGGTTAAAGAAGTTACTCACACTCCTCGAATGATATCAAGAATTTCAGATATTTAATCGCTTTTACATATAACCCTTCAAATCTGAAATCATCTTGTAACCATCTTAAGCGTCCTCCTGAGACCCTTAACCATCCATCAGCAGGTCTTCCATCTTTGGTATGCCACACCCCAACCACCATCATCCATATGCCACCCCAATCAACTTGATAGCCAAACCAAATTACTCTTCGCCTCCTTATCGCAGATCTTTTCCCGCTTCATAAGCCTCCCCTGAATGTTTACCCCATGGCAAACACTTTATAAATTACACGCCCACACTTGTCGACAACACACTTCTCCCCTCCACTTCTCCAGCCACCCCCAGTCACGGCTGCATGCCCCACCCCTGGCCATATCGAAACTAATGATGACAGCCAATAAAAAATTCCAACAAATGTGTAAATTTGTAAAAATGCACGAAAAAAAAAGAAAAACAAAAAAAAAGAAATTTCATAAAAATGTAAATTTCCCGAAAGGAAAAAGAATGGAAAAGAAAATAGAGTGTCGAGTAGGGAACATGAGGGATAGAAGAGGGGTTCGTTCGGGATAGGGATATGCGGACATGGTCGACTGGTGTTTGGCTGACAGGGGAATGGAGAGAGAGAGGTTTGGGAACAACAAATGAAATAAATTTGTGCATATAACTGGAAAATGTCGCTGCCAAACAAAAAACAGAAGTCAAAATGGGACACAAACTGGGAATGAGCAGCAGCAAATTCTAGCTATTGCCAGGATAGCATAACATTGGAGGGGATGAGAGGATGACAGCGGACAGCCTGGCATGGGGGATGAGGTCGACTCGCGGGGTGCCTTGGCAGATGACTCAATTTACACGCAACGAGCTCTGCAAATTGCGCCTCATTTCGTGCCCGGGCTCTTCCTCTGGCAATTGCGTAAATGTCAAATGTAAAAATGAAATGTATATCCCAGATTTGCCTCCTCCCAGCCAAGCATCCACCCAGCCATCCCTGCCAATCCAGAACTCGGCTACAAATTGGCAAACCTAATAAAAGCGAAATTAGCTGGAGAAAGCAGAGGGATTCAGTGTCCACAGAGGGTTGTTTCAGAAGTGCCCTGAACCAGAGGGAGTCCCTTCGAGTAAATTGTATTTGCGGATGTTGAGCAATACATCAAGATATATTCAATCGCTTGGAAACTGTCCGGATCTGCGAGATTTGTTAGTGAATGAAAACTTTTATGCAGCGATCCGAGACTTTTATTTGTTGGAGAATCCTTATATATGAAAATTGGTATACAAAAGCACTGCTAGAGCTATGGGCAATGGCAACCCTTAATTGTGATAAAAAAAAAAAATGTGTCGCCATTTTGATTACCCCTTCCCTGAGGACTTTGTCGGAGTCTGATCCTCCGGCGTTGGTCGTTAAACAAATGAATTGCCATAAGCGTCTCCTGATTGCAATGTCACTTTAGATGGGTTTCCATAATAAGCTGAAGAATGGGTGGGTTGATTGGGTGGGTTGGCAGCCAGCTGCCTGAAGCGACGCGACGCAACGCGACGCTTGCCAAGCTCTCTCCAAAGTGGCACTCAGCCTCAGCCCAGCGGCAAACAGAGGCAACAACAATTTGCACATTTTATGAGGCGCATCATTATGAGGCCGCTGTCCTGAATCGAGTGCGTCCGGAGCATCCTGAGCGTCTGCCATTATTATACGCCATTTAAATAATATTCGCTTTCATGCTGCGACGATGTCGCCTGGCACGTTTTCGAGCAACCTCTAGCAACGCCCGGCCCCCAGAGCGAAACGCGGCACTCGGGACTCTAGAGTCTAGAGTCTAGACTCACCCCAAAAATCATGTCCCTGTCATTGTCGTTGTCATTGTTGTTCTTGTTCGTCGGTGTCGTTGTCGTCTGTGCCATTTTTCACACAGGCATTTGCCGCGCATAATCAAGGCACATCATCAGCATTTGATTGCGACAAATAATGCCGCCACTTTGTGTTTGTCCTGCGAGAGCGGCTGCCAGGACTTAAGGGGTGCTCTCTCCACAAAATGGCGCCCAGAATAAAAGGATTTTGATAGCAAGCGAATGGGAACTCGGGCGCGTGTTAAATTAAAAGGATTTGTGTGTTGATTAAGTGCATGGACAGCATTCAAGTGCATTCAAAAATAAAGGCAAAAGGGTTGCAGTAGTGAGTGGTTAAGGGGTAAGTTTTAAAATATTTCGCAGCGAATTTGATGCATAGAATAAAAAGTGAATTACTGGCGAAATATCTCAGACTTTTCGTTGTGGATTGATTTCATTAGATCGCCCAGATCTCCTGCTCTCTTACTCTCCAGCTAATCCAAAACAACTGCAAACATTGCAGCATAATGGTCTGCAAATGTGACTCTCCACTACCTAGATGATGGGCTCAGTGGGCTGTCTGTCATACGGTAGCCGTCTATCAGGCGAATCTTAACTGATCCAACAATAAGATAATGCCAACATATATGAACTTCGGGGCATAAACAAGCCGACACACTGCAACTGGATCAATGCAAGAATCAATCCCAAGGATCCCGGAGATGAGACGCAAACAATGGCTGCTACCGGTTGCTACCGGGCAGATCGCCGACCATCTCAATATGTTGATCTTGTTACAAAAGTCAGGCCTGGCCTGGCAACGTGCGGGTGTTCCTATACGGATCGGGCAGAGGGCGAGAGGCTGAACAAAGCATTTTCCAGTTCCCATTCTGGGCGATCTTGCAGAAGCGGAAAGAGCCAAAAAGTTAAGCCACAAACATACAAGAGGATCAAAACGGATTTAAATACAAAGTGGGAAATAATGAAGTGCCGCCGCCGCCGCTGCTGCTGGCATAGGGGAAACGTGGAAAGGTGCAAAAGATTTCCCGAAAAAGCAGGGTTGGGATCGGACTCGGGCCCGGGCTCTGGACCCTGGACCCTGGTTCATCCATTGTCGACAAGTCGAGTGCGTGTTGAAGTTGGGCTTATTAAAGTTATAATTAAAATATGTTCTCTTGTTCCGCCACCCATCTGTCCAGGGGTTCATCTCCGGCGAGGTTCCAGTTCCAGTTCTTCGACTGCAACATACGAGTATTTCCATGAATTTAATTATAAAAATCCACTTATAATTGTTTTTGTATTCAAATTTTAATGGGTTCACACTATTTTCCCTGGTTGCTTAACAAGAACTCTTGGCCCAGTGGTGTAGATGGTATGGAAAGGGGTTGATTTTCACATAAAAATGGCTCCCATTTGTTTTATGGATTGTTATGGGAAGTTCATGGTAAGATAAGTTGATAGGAGACCCCAAGAACTTCAGCTACAACTGAGCATAAATATGTACAATATTTTTGTTCAATTCTGTGATGGCCTAGAAAAGATTTCAAGCCACTTACAGAGCCCCCTTTTTCAGTACACCTCTGTTTCTATACCCTTTTCAACAGCTCCTGGCTCCCGTTCGTGTACACATTGCACGTCATTTAAATTTATTAGGATTACGAAACAAAAAGTCAACAAGATGACAAGAAGCCAAGAGTCTTGCTGAAGCACCCTTCGAAGTACCCAGAGCCAGACCCAGACCCATACCCGGCATTGTTTCGCTTGAAGAACTCCAAAGCAGGCAGAGCAAAAGAAGGATAATAGAACTCATATGCGTCCATTATTAGATGAGTGAAAGGAGAGTGAAGATGGGAGTTTCATCGGGATAATAAGGAATGCCTGATGGCCTCACATACTTGACTTAATTTAAGCCAATTTAATGCCCATTGACCGGGAGAGGATCACACAAGTGAGTCAGTCTCCCTGATCCGTAATTGTTTTGGGAAAAATCATCATCCAAAGGCACTCACACACACACACTCACATGTGGCATTATCCAGCGGCTTAGACATGGGAAAAGTGGAACACCCGCAAGTCGCTGACTTTTGAGGAACACTTGAGCAGCTTGAGCAGTCCACATCCACATCCGCAGCGCAGCGTAATCCTGGAGTGGATTGCTACTGCTCCTGAACAGTAGCTTCGTTACGGGCATTTTGCGCATGCCATTATCTAATTTGCCCAGCATGTGCAACAACAGTGACTGCCGTGGCGGCGGCATCTCCGCTTTGAGCCTCTCCCGGAGCGAAACGGTCGGTGTCTTTCTTGTTGTGCCACTTGGCCGTGTAATTAGATTTGTGCTACTTTCCACGGCGGCCCCTTGGATGTGGCCGAGCCCCGTTCTTATCAATGCAAATGCTGTTGCGGCCATTACGATTATGATTATGTTGTTTTTCTTTTTCGGGTCTGTCAGCGCTTATGGCAAGTGCGTATAATTTATTGAAATACTTTTTATTAAAGCTAATTGGCCGACAAAAGCATCGGCCCGTGCCGAAGTGTCTCCCTCTCCCCTGTCTCTCTCACTCTCTCTATGTGTGTGTTTCTATAGCCGAAACAATTAAAATGCCTCTGCATAGCACGAAGCCCAATCGAACAATTCCAGGGCATTGAATTCGAGTCGATTCCAGGCAATTCGATTCAATTCGATGGCATGCAATTGGTGTCAATGCACGCTCGGGTATTTCCAGCAATTTGGTAATGTTTTTGATGGCTGAATGCAGCGTTTTGAAGTGAGATCAGAGCTCTAGAATAACATTGTGAAATCTACTTTAACATTTACATCGATGCAACTTTAATGGAAAAATATATTTGAAGGGGAATACTCAGGCATCCTTGGCGAATAATTGATAATTAGTAATTCGTTAGCCAATTAAAGAATTACTCCTACCAGATGTATCCTTATCAACCCCTGTTAACATCGATCCTGATTATTTTTTTTATTAATCACCCACATCTAGTAAAAACTATTTATTCTTCTTTCTTTCAGTGTACGTCTTATATCAAAGCTAGTCATGTGGTTAAAATAGATTTAAACAGTGCCAGCGGCGAGTTTGTGTGTTTTAATCAGCTGCCACTTGCCACTGCCACTGCCACACACAGACCCCACACACATGAGACGAGTCCGAAGTTGAGTCGAATGCCTAATTAAAATTGATTTGATTTCACTGACACTTTTCTACCCGTGTTGTTTTTGTTTTTTTTTTTTTTGAATCAGAGCCGAATCAAAGCCGCATTGTTCGTCACGCCACTCACTCTGTCAGTTGGTCCGTTCAGTGAGCCAGCCAATCATTTGCTCAATCGTTTCAATTTCACATTTTGATTGATATTTCTGTTGAAACCGATACACAGCTAACCGATCTCCCTCCACCTCTCCTCTCTGCATGGAGCATATACACATGTACAGAGCATAGCATAGAGTTCCAGTCAGAGTTCGAGTGAGGGCTGCACGCTAATTAAGGAGATCCCTTCTAAGCACCTGCCCGGCGCTAAGCTCATAATTATATGAAAACCACAGATACAGCCCAGACCAGACCATAGCCATAGCCATAGCCATACCCATATTGGATGCTGATGCTTTGGGTTGTCATCTGGGCCATATATCTTGTTATGGCCAAGGCGCATGCGCGTCTCGTCAATTAGTTTGGCTGTCAAAAAGATGATGAACTCGTTGCTTGATGAGGGTTTTTATTTCCTTTCCACCAGTTGTTGTCCGAAGCAACGCGACGCGACGCGGACTCTGCTGAGGATCGCCTCGAATGTCCAATGACTTATCACAGTTTCGAGCGAATTACGACGCGTCGCAGTTATTTTTTAATAGTTTTGCCAGTTTGGAGTTGAAGTCTGTCCCCTCCCCCATTCTCTCTCTCTCTCCACTCACTCACTCTCTCTGTGTTGGAATTCCTGAAATATGAGTAAGATCTTTGCGTTTTTTTTTTCGGTTTTTTGGTTAGTCAAGGGAATGTGGCCCCGGTCAGCGGTTGATAGCATCGATAGACGACGTGTTTATAGTAGGCCAGTCTAAGTGGATTCAGTGGCCGCCTGTGTGGTCCGCCTCCGGCGTCATGTCGTTGACATTTGCGACAAATGGCCTGACGCATGTCAAGTGCCCGATGTTCGCATCTGATCTCCGTTCTGTGTGGTGTGTGGTCCTCAATACGATCCATTTCAAGGGGGGGTGTACACTGTGTACACTTTACATGGCCCCTGCGTAATTGCCGAAGCTTGTAAGTGACTCAGTGCCTGATGTGGCTGTGGCAGTGATGTGATGTCCGTTGATAAGTAGCAGCCTCCGAGCGAGTGAGCTCCAGTCTGTAACCTCTTCCAGTCCAAAGTCAGACAAAGTCATCGCTATGTTTTGAGTCTTTCTATTTAATCAGCTCATTAAGGTCAGCACATAATTTTAATTGTTTTTTTCATAATTTTCGAGCGGCGGCCATCTACAAAGGCCCCTCTGGATTCCACAGAAATCGCTGGCCAGATAAGCTCGGCCAAATGCTTTGGCATAATTGGCGGCTAGTTAGCTTTTTAGTTGATCAATTCCGATTTTAGTTGGCTTTAGTTTGTCTATTGCTAGTTGCTGGATTCGATGGAGTTTCAAGGGGTCATTCCGGGTGTATCCTTCTATTATGATTTCTCTCCCTCAGAGTGTGGGAAAAGCGGGAAAACTCTGCGATCGGTCTGTGCGTGATTAATTTGAATTTATTTTTAGGCATTCACAGAGCACACTGCTCGCTGGAAAGGGGCGACGTGAACGCTCCACTTTGTGCCTGGGGCTGGGCATGGGGATGGGGGCCTGCCCTGAAAAGATATTTGTACATATTTATTTATTTGTTTTGTGTGTTTTTCATTGCCCCGAACTCTGTATGAAAGCCGCAATTAATTACAATTTTTATTGCGGCGACCTGAGGTTTTTCCATTGTGATTTATATGGGAGAATATTCCACAGAGATCGGATCGCCGCGTATAAAAGGAGCACAGAGGTGCGCGCTGAAAGTGCCATAAAATGTTTGAGCTATTCGATGAGTTTTGATGAAATGTGAAAGGCAATTCCTCAATTGCATTTTATGAACTGAGAACATTTATCCAGCCAACCAGCCATCCAGCTCCATCTGTAACCCTCCCCGCCCAATAAAGTGGAGCATTATATACGAAAGGTTGAGAGTTTTCATGAGAACTTGAGACGCTGTTTGGGGCATGCATTCCTCAAATAAATAAGGTTTATAATTGAGGTAAATTGGATGTTTCATAGCTATGATGGGTGATGAATATTTACTCAAATTCTCAGGTTTTTCTTTATTGGAAATTCCCTTCAATTCTACATACATGTATGCATGTATGTTGTAATTTCTTGAAGAATACAACCAATTGACACCACGACTTGAACTCCTTGGCGACCCAATGGCCTCGCATGTCAACACCATCATCATCATCATCATCACCATTATCGCCATCACCTCTCGCTGGTGCTGGTGCTGGTGCTGGTGATGGTCTTCATCATCATTGGGGCCGAAGAGAAGTTGGCAATTTGGTAAAGATTTTGCCCGTAACTAAAGTGCAAAACACATGCAACGTTTTGGCTAATTAAGCTGGCCAAGAAGGCCGCACTGGCATCGGCACCGGGACCGGCACCGGTCCGGACCAACTGCATTTGAATACAGAGAAGTGTCGGTCCGGCCTCGCCTTTGCCACGGTAGCAATGGTGCCCGTCCACAGTAGCCCCTCGCACTAACGGAAGCCATACTTCAGCTGCGTCGCTGGAAGATCTGACAACTGAAATCTAAGAGATGTGCGACCAGCGAAAGACAGCAAAAGGCGTAAAAAAAAGGTCGGGGGAAGTGCTGGGGCCTCGCATCGCTGATACGCCCCGTGGGCTGCAATAAAAATTAATTTTCTCCCCGTTAGCAGCGCAATCAAAGCAAAGTTGACAAGCGTTTACCAACGCGTCTCATCTGCACGCTGCCTCTGCGGTCTGCACGAATATTTCATCTCTGGGATAATCATCGCGCTGGCCAAAATGCAGCCCCCGAAAAAGAAACAAAAATGTGAAAAAAGAAAAGGCAGCAGCAGCCACAGACACAGCCACAGACACAGCCGCAGCCACAGCAGTCACAGCAGCCACTTTGTCATAGCATTTCCGCTGAATACTGAATAGCCTTCTCCCCAACCCAGCCCCTGGCCCCAGCAAGCAAGTGTCCGCCGGCTAATTAGCTGCCCGAATGGAATTGAAACTCAACGCGGCTCACACCTTTCCTGGCCATGGATGTGGATGTGGATGTGGGTTTGGGGATGTGTCCCTCTGTGACTGTTACTGCGGCTTTGTCTTTGGCTCTTTGTAGTGCGAAATTTTTAATGGCTCGCATTTCAGCTCTGAAAGATGATAATCAGTTTGTTTTTCTGTATATTTTTCATACTTTATGATTGTCCAGGTTGAAGGGTTTATGGCGAAGAGCTCTTCGTGTCGCTTTAATTGAAATTCGTTGTGTCTCGGACTGCAGACAGGTGAGTAAGTCAGTGAGTAAGTCGTGGAAAGTTGCCTGCCTAGATGTGGGTTAAAGGTGTGTTTGCACCATCCGTGCCAAAGGGAATCCTGAGTGAAGATAAGTGTACGGAGTATTTGAAATTAGAGCAAACTTATTCACTCTTTGAGAAGAAAGAGAGCTTTCTTTGGAGTTCTATGAATCAGAGACATTTGTAAATGATTTCTCTGCACAGAAGTAATTGTGAGTAAAATTACTCACTATTTTTTTTTAGTTCTGCTTCAGCTTTCTTTGCTGCTATGCCATTCCCCTCCAAAGTTCACATTGTTTGGCCGCAATCTTCCCTCTCTTAAAATACATTTTTAACTTATTGTAAACACTCCTTTAACACCCAATTAAAAATCTATTTAATGGCAACATACACATACCCCGCACCGCAAACTCCTCCTGCATTAATAGCATTTTGATGCATCTTTTGCCACCTCCGAGACTTGAAGGAAAATGCGCTTTTAATTGCAGTTCATCAATCAATTTTTCTTCACGCTTTCCTCCCACTCCCACTCTCTCTCCCTCTTCCTCTCTCTCTGTGTGCTTAACACTCTCATAATGCACAAAATCATTCGCCAATATTCGAAGTAAAGTTTCGCTCTCCAACGGGATGCATAAATCAATGGCCGACTCCGTCGTCTTGGCCCTGGATCCGTTCGTTTCGGTAGCCGCCATCTGCGAGAGCTTTTGGGCGCTCTGCTCTCGCTCTTTTCTCGGGTTCGATGGCAGCCCGCTCGTAAAGTTGCAACTGCCAATGGAAGTGGCGGCCATTTTGCAAATCTTTTGGCGTTATTAATTGCCGCTGCATGCTTTTTAGCGTTTATTTATGGGCGATTTCAGACACAGACACAGCTACAGATATCGATGCGGAGCGGAGTGGAAGTCCGAGTGCGACGCCATTCAATTGACACGCATTCAATTACCACAACTGCAGCTGCTCTTAGGGGGCAGCCAGTGACTCATTCAAGACTCTGAACGGGGTAATGTAATGCCGAACGGAATGCGGTAGTGTCGTGGTCGGGGTCGGGGTGGGTGTCGGGGTCGGGGTCGGGGTGTCTGCCCAGTCAACGGTTTGTTGGAATGCAATCAGCTTCAATCACTTCGGTTTCTGTTATATTTATCGCCTTAAACGAGCATAAATTGTGGCTTAAAAGTTTTCCTAGAATCGAAAGTCAATGCAACTGAGAAAAGAAATATTTTCCATGGCTGGGGTTGGGTGAGAAGAGTGGGCAAGGGAATGATACATATCTACATCTCTACACTGAGAGAAATGTATGTGGGGGAGAGTTGATCATTCCAAGTATCAGTAACATTCGAATTTATACGTATCTAAGGCTGTATATTTATGGTCTATGATTCCATGATTTCATCAAAGATATTCATGTTTCCCACATTTCCCACATCAATTTCTCTGAGTGCACGCACTCGCCAGCAAACCAAATCGAATCAAATCGAACCGTATCGTATGGATGGAGATAATGTATCAAAACCAGTGGCGTTTAATTAAAATTGTACAAGTGCGAGTGTCAATCGGCAGGCATCATTCAACCAGACCCCGCGCTGTTGATCCCTTCCCCCTCGGTTCCTCCCCTCTCCACACTCAAAGAGTGTGGCCGGTCAACGAAACACGTTAACAGCCCAAACGTGACAAGAGCCCCGCTCTCGCGACGCGACCCTCTCCGCTGACCCTCGATCTTGGGTGTTGTCTCAATTGTCAATTCATAAACGACTTTAGAGGTTTCTTCGATATTTTGATTTATGCCCATTGATCACCGGGGTGTGGGGGGGGGGGGGAGTGAAGTGGAGTGGAGTGTATGCAGCAATGGCCGCTCAAATTGAATGTTAATATATGCAGTTAATAAGTCTTGTTCTCTCTCTTTTCTGATATTATATGGTAGCCAACGGGCTGTCAAAACTCGAATTTCAAACTGTCAACAGCCCACGCGTTGCCCCTGGTGTGGCATATTAATGGGGAAACAGCTCAAGAAGGGGGGTGTGGGCACAGGTAGCAGTGGGAGGAGTGGGCTGGCTGGCTGGCTGGCTGGCTGGGAGACAAGGTGACGCTGCCGCCATGTTGACTCTGACTCTGTGACAAGCTAATTTGTTGAATAATTATGCGAGTTCTGACAGCTCCTGCAATGATATCGGATCAGTAGTCTTAACATCCCCCCCACCCTCTCTTTGCGCTCTCTGCACTTAGGCACTCTCCACTAAAAGGGGGAAAAATAGCAGCGAAACAGAGCCAGAGACGGATCGTTGGACAGCTCACTGTAACAGGCACCGGCCCCGACAGATTGACATTAAACAAGTTGTAATTCGATACTTAATTGACGCCTGGCTCGTAAATTTGCAATTGCACAAAGTTAATGCCAGGGACAGGCTGCAGACTATAGACCCAAGACCCGAGACCCAGTCTCCGTCTCCCTCTCCCTCTTCGTCTCTGTATCCATCTCCATCTCTGAGATGTGTGGAACCCCAGAGCAGAGCAGAGCAGAGCAGGGCTGGCAATTCCAATTAAAGTTGCCCAAGGGGCCGCCGTTGCCTGTCGAATTGAGGTAATGTAAAAGACACAACAAACACAAAAGAAGGAGAGGTATCCGGAGAAGAGGTTTGGTATCCGAGTACTCGTAATGTTGCCCACACACCACACACAGCTGTGGACCTGGCTGGACACCACCAAAAGTCATGTACAGATGTCAGTTGTCCAGATCTCCTTCCCTCTCTCTCTATGTCTCCCCTCGTTCGGAGTCATCTTCTTCTTCTTCTTACGGGTTTGACCTTTTGCGTGTGCGAAATCCAAGACGGTCCAGTTTTTATTTACTTTCCTCGCATTTGTTTTTAAAATGCGATGTCTTGACAGTTTCATTGTGTGGCCGCACCCCACCACCATCCCACCAAACCCACTCGACCCCCACCCATTCTTACCACAAAAGACATATTGCAGTTTTAGCCATAAATTTTGACCCCATTTCGCGTGGAACTGTAACTGTAACTGGCTCATCATTTGCCAGAGGGGATTGGGCGGGGGTCTGGGATGCGACTTAGTTGCTCAAAGTCTGTATTTTTTTTTGGTTTATGACCCTCACGCACCATTAACACATCGGCCTAGAGAGCACTTGGACCCTAAGCACACCCCAGAGAGGCCTTCCTCCTCGCCGTTGGCCGGCTTTCTATTGAGAAAGTGTAACTTTTACTCCTCGTCGATTTTAAAGCCATAAAAAATGTTTTATGTGCGGCGCTAAAATGAAAATTGTCTTACACCTCTCCATCTCTGTCTCTGTCTCTGTCTGGAGTTGGAGTTGGAGTTGTAGTTCGGGACACCTCATACCAACATTGTAGGTGTCTCGATACGTTGCTGTTATGGCGTCAATTTATTTTATTGCAAATTTTATAGACGCTCGGATATTTGATTGGAGTTTTTTGGCTCGCCCGGAATGGGCTGGCAATCTGACAAAAATATCGAATTACAAATGAATTTAGCCCTTTGATTTTTATCGAAGGGTTGTCAAGTTGTTAATACTACTGGCCCTTTTTTTTGCCATATGGCGTGTTACTTGATAGGCCGTAGGTGTTGGTATGCATCGAAATCTCCTCCTGCATTTATCAGTTTTCACGTGAATCCAGGAAACATCTGCAATCATCTTGGCTACTAGTCATAGACCCTCCCATAGACTCATTCTTTGGGCCTACCTGATCGCTGTCACGCATCCGAATATCTGACAAAGAATGCATTGTATTGTCGCCCCCACGAATGTCTCGATTGAAATTGAAAATAATTAAAATATTTTGTGTGTCCCGCACGGAATCAATAATTATGTATTTATACAATATTGAACCGAACACCTTGCGCGGAGACTGGTGGGAGGGACAATTACTTTATGAGCGAGACAAATATGGCGACGATCATAATTACGGAACGAAAGTGACAGCTGTACTTCCGTCGCTTTGCCGTTCGATCGACAAGCGGATAAGCCCCCCCAAAGGTAATCGATAAGTCTTTCAGTGAAGTGGTGGGGTGGACAGGGAAGTGGGGTGGGCACACCTCACATTGGGGATTATGACACACGATAGAAACCGAAGGGAAGCGTTGCCGACACCAATTGCCGCGGCAAATGTAATTGCGGCACAAGCCCAAAGTTCAAGTGGCAAGCACAATAATGGCCGGAAAATGGTCGACAATAAGCGGCAGGCTGGCGACACGTGGGCGCTGATAAGGTGCCAGCACCAATTACGTCAACAGGGAGGCGGATGTCAGTGATTTGGGGGCAAGTTGGCATCTTCCTCTGGCTTGATGCCGATGGCAGATTGCACTGGAATCAGTCTGCAGGCAGTGGCTAATGTCTTAATTAACTCAAGGGCTGCCCTGCTTTGAGCTACAAACAGTCGACTATCTGCTCTCCTATCCACTACATCCATCCAACTTCTCCCTTCCTATGCTATCGCTAATTTGTAATCAGCAATTAAGTCTCCACGCACGCGCTTCGAGTTGGATTGGAGTTTGAGTCGCAGTTCTGGTTTGGAGTTCCTCCCTTTTCACTTTTCCAAAGACTTGTTGAGCATTATGTTATTATGTGTTGATTTACATGCGTATATGTAGGCTGTTGCAATAGAAGGAGAGGGAGAGGTGGCAGCAGCAGCTAACTGATTGAGCCACCGAGATAGCCGGCCGATTGCATATGAATGATAAATAAGAAGTGGAAGGCCAGATGATGCTGATGATGATGATGATGGGTAGAATGAGGTGACAGTAGTTGCCAGACGACTCTTCATGGAAGGAACTTGATATGGAGGGCAGAGACTTCACAGGAAAACCATTAAAACAAATTTCGAACGAGAAATCTATGATATGATAAGTATTATAGATTAAATGTTTTTTGGACAACCTCAACCCACAAAAAGTAGCGATAGTTTCAATCAAAGCATGGACAGATCAGCAAATATTAAACACAAATAAAATCTTTGAATCATCCACTCAAATGTCCATAGATGACCCCAACTGAAGGCAATCATTGCCGTCCGTTTAGCAATTACAAAAAAACTGAAATAATTTTTGAGTTTTTTGAGCGATCTCATTTAAGATAAAAACACGCCTCTTCTCCAATGGTTAGTTACCCAATTCCAAAGCCAACTATTCCAACTTTTCAACGGTTATTCAACCAGCAAAAACCCCAAAAAAGTGATTGCATAAGCGCCCAAACGATTTGTTGCAAACTTTTTGTTTTTTTTTTTTTTGGTTTCAGTTCAGCTTAAACAGAAATTTAAATTTTTTACGACTCGAAAATTGCAACATTTAAGTGTAACAGAGACAGCTAGAGCAGGAAAGGGACGGCTGCTAATTTTCGCACTGCACACAAAAAACAGAAGAAAAGAAAAAGGAAACACCGAAACGCTTACAATTACAAACAGGCAGCAGCAGCAGAGGGTTAAGTTAAGGAAAATCAACCGTAAAATTAAAGCACAAAATGCAAATAAACGGAACCTAATAAAAGCAATTTGGAAAATTAACTAAAACGCTCGCTCACCTCAGAGTCAGATTCGGAATTGGAGTTGTAGGCAGAGTCAGAGTCGGAGATTGTGTTTGAGTCTGGGTGCGGATACGGAGTCTGGGGCCTTCGATTGGGGCAGTAAACAAGCAAAAGCTGTGCTAATTTTTGTAAATAAAACTACCGATCTACCAGGCACCTCAATCTTTCTTGGTAAATCAACTGTGAAAATTCACCAGCGGAGCACAAGAGCCAAGCAAAGTAGCAGCCACAAACTGTACCAATTTGCTGGCAAATCGTGAGAGGAGCCAGGCGCAAAACAACAGTTGCAATTCGCAACGGAATGCAAATTACCCCAGCACCGAAAAAAGCTCAGCCAAGACTCCGAACATTAGAATTAGGGATGGGAATGAGTTTGTGCTGGCGAAAAAAACAAATTCGTGAGTTGCACAGCAGCAAAGGAAATACCACAAAAAGATATACACGATTGGTAGCAATGGTAGATTTATTTAACTCATATATATTTAAGCACTTACAGAGAATATTATTTATGAGTTTACCAATCGCATAATTTCTGATTATTTATACTCACGAAAATTGCAAAGGAACAAGTATATCAGAGAGCCGCTTGGTCTCTGCTATTACGAGCCATAAATATTCACAAATAATTCTTTTTTGTGCCTGCTTAAATGTTTCCATTTATCGGAGCTCTGGTTCCATCTCTAATTAGAATCTATCTCCCCTGCCCTCTCTCTTTCTAACCATGCTGCATATTGCTGGCGCTGGCATTTGCATGTGGCTCTAACTCTGCCTCTGACTTGGGCTGCTTATTTCGGATAGAACCACACACTTGTCTGCAATTTTGTGATGTGTCTGCCTGCAAGTCACGCGTTGAACCCGCCTCTTCCCCTTCCCCTTCCCCTTCCGGCCAACCATCCACCTGGCACTGGCTGCTAGCCAAGCATCCTAGTCCCCCTCCTGTGACTAGTCTGGTGCTTCCCCTGTTCAGATGGCAAGTTGCACTGATTATTTGCTTAAATTGCTGCTAATAACATGACAAGCAAAGCGAGAGAGAGACAGAGAGAGACACAGAGCAAAAGGGGAGAGAGATGCAGCCAAAGAGAGATCGCCCCCCAAGTTTGCATGCACTGCGACGTCTTGGATGTCTGTCCATCATTCGTTTAATTTCCACATGTGCTCCCAGTGAGTGGGGTCTGTGGAGCGGGGGGTTGGGGGGAAGAGAACGATGGCCTGGCCTACCTACCTGCCTGCCACCGTTTATCCATTCCGCATTGGATTTCCCAAGCACAAATTGCCGCAAAATTAGTCGACTTGACTCTATTACACATGCAGATTGCAACTGCAACTGCAATTGGAGCTACAATTTGGTCCAGATGAGGCTCTGCTGAAGATGTCTTGCACCGCAGCGCCCCAGATCTACCAAACCAGTGGCAAAATGGCAACAACAGCAACAAAAATACAACAACAACAAAAAAACATGCCTCAGTTTAACCTGCTCATAACTGGAGGGTATATGATATGGAAAACGAATCCACTTGCTGCAATTATGGCAGCAATTACAGTTGCTCTTGCTCTTGCTGCTGTGGCTGCTGTTGCTGCTGCAGTTGCAACTACTGATGTTGCACCTGATCTATAATTTGCATTTGTCCAGCGCAGAGTGAGTTACTTTTCACAGCTCGCGGCTCTTCTGTCAGGAGAAATGAGAACAGCAACCGAGCAGCGAACAGCACAGGAGGCCAGGCCAGGAGTGCCGTATGCCGCATGCCGCATGCCGCATGCAAATCTGTATCCCAATTCGAGTGTCGAGCAGTTGCAACAACTTCCAGCCTAATGAAAGAATAATACATACCAGTGACACTGACACGGCAAAAGACAGAGACCAGAGCCGAGACCCACAAATATCAATGTCAAAGATCAGCCAGAGGGTTCTGTCAGAAGAAATAGTTTGGAAATGGTTAAGATAATGATGGAAAACGAAAGAGACAATCTCTGGGGATCACAACAGGCAAGGCAACAACAGGCCATAGCAGGAATGTTCTCAGCCCTAATCCCAGAGCATTCAACACTCCCTCAAAACACACTCAGAACAGAACCCCAAAGTGCCAACCCCACCACAACACACAACCAACCACTTGTCTCCCCCTCAATAAGAATTTAAGCTCAACTAATGAGCGACAAGCCCTGAATACTGTCATGCAACACCCACAAAGCTCCCTCATCTCTCTCTCTCTCTTGCTCTCTTCTCTCTCTTTCCTGCTCTCTCTTTTGCCACTATGTGGCGTCCCCCTTTGCAGAGCAACACAAAACAAATTAAGCAAAACATTTTGTAAATGTCGAAGACACGAAAACGAATTAATTGCCCTCGCAGCGCACAGAAAACAAATATAAATCTGAATCATTGTATCTCTGGGATGCACGCACCGCTATGGGCATAGCAGACACAGCCATGAGATGAGATACATGTGCGTAAATAAATCATGGGAAATGGAAAATCAAAAGTGCCACGAGGTGGATTTTGGCCATGGCGCCAAAAAGCTTAGCAGAAACAATAGCCGCCGAAGCAGCAGCAGCAGCAGTAACAGATACAATTGACTGAACCAAGTCACAGACTGAAAGACTGAAAGACAGACTGGCTGTCTGACACTTTCTTTTGGCTTTCGTTTTGGGGGGATGGCATGGGGGAAATGATCGTACCGTTACACGGTTTTTTTTGTGTCGATAATCGCTTGAAGATCAGACTCGATCATCATCAGAGTCGCTGGATCGGTGGATCGGTGGATCGGTGGATCAGCATGGCGCCTTGCTGGGATTATGATCACGATGTCGTGCCTTGGATTTTCAGTTTTCAGATGGCTTGCTGGTCGACTGCTTTGCGCTCTGCTGCTCTGCTGCTTGTTGCATTCGTGAGCCATTCCAAGTGCACCTAATTGACGCACGTTCGCACCCAATTAGCTGGCAACGAGTTGAATCCGCAGAGCCAGCAGCCAGCAGCCAGCAGCCAACAGACAACGGCTAAGTGCAGCTATCAACACTTGCGGCCAGCAGATGCTGTTGCAGTTGCATCTACGGATTATGATTTACATACAAAACAGAGAATTCCTTTTTTTTTTCTCTTGAAAGATTGAACTTCATGCGTCAAAATATTGAAAGGGGGAACGAAGCCGGAGGCAGGGCAGGCGTCTGTGGCCTTAAGTGGGGGGTGTTGACAAATGTCTTTTGTGGAACGGACTGCAGTCTCGTATACAATGAGCCTTCTCCCCCGGCTACCCTTGACACGGTCGTTGTGCCACGTATCTGTTTGTGTTTGTGTGTGTCCCCGCTTGCTTCGAGGGGCAGCTGCTTGTAATTTTCACGCAACATTTTCCACACTGGCGTGGGCGTTGCCACAGGGTCTGTCGGGGGGCAGGACAGGAACGGGAACAGGGACTACGTTCTGGAGGGGAGCAGGGAACGAGCAGCAACGACCTCGGTCTCTGGGCCATTTGTATCTATCAGCGCCGTCAGAGTGCAATTGCAATTATGACTTGTGCATTTGCCAGCGATGATGAGTGAATATATTAATGAGCAGCGATTTGTCTAAGGCCAGGAGCGCCCGGAGAGTGGGGCCGTAGAGATACATGTGCTGGCCATTTGTCTAATGGCAATTCTCAAGTGTTCGTCATAATGTGGAAAATCTGTTTATCATTTCATTAATTACAAACGAATATTCACCCAAATCAAAATCAATGAGATTTATGCATGCCCAAAAATATCTCTCCACTGATATTTTGTGATTCATAGAAAAGGGAATCCATATGAAATATTTTCTGGAACTGTTTTGTGATCATCTTTGTGGGAGATGAATTTTAAAATCAATCTCATGTGATCTGCCATGATCCATCAACTGTTTTGGGTGATTGGGCCCCCATTAAATGGAACTAAATATTTTGGATTTGCCAGATCACAAATCTGGCAAGCTTAAGGATCAACCAAGAAGTTAGTCTAGCAGAGTAGCAGAGAGAAGCTGCAGATCGAAGGGGGATCAGTGTGTTAGAGCTGCTTGCTGACTGTTTTCCGGGGAATCAATCCGACAATAGTGCACACATGATCAGCGCGTGTTTAGGCCAGCAAATCCTCAAACTTAACTCGGAATTTGTGCGCCTCAAAGCCACGCTGGAAATCCAAAGATCAGCGCGGGACTAGCGCGGGATGGAAGCAGCCATCCCCGATTTAATCCAATTATCGATGCTGCTTAGAGCGCGCGACAGGAACCAGCAGGGCAGGCCAAGCTGCTTGCTGGCAATTCAAAGGAGAATCCTTTCGGAGGGCCAACAATTAGAGGCTGACTCAGGCTTATGAGGCGGTTCGCGGGGATTAACAGACCAAGATATGCATATGAGGGAGAGGCTCTGCTGCCTGCGAGTGGGTATATGATATGAAGGGGTATATGGAAAGTGGAAAGCGGTTGGGTCGCTGGTCGAAAACAGATTATTGGCATTACCGCAATTATGGAACTCGGGCAGGTCCTGGCGTAATTTCAATGCGGTTTTCCGGCGGCAAGCGTAACCAATTGAGGGATCTGCTCTACCTGGTACCAGATATCACTGATCACCGTTCACCGATCACCTTCCTGTATGGCTGGTGTCCCCTCCTGGTGGAAGCCAGCCAGTCTTGATTGCCCCGCCGCTGAGAGCCATTCGCATTTGCATAATGAGGCAATAAAATATTTCGCTTGCATCCCACGAACCTCACAAATTTGCGATAATTTGCGGCAGTTGTCGCGCCTCGATCGGCATGGGAATCGGTATATATCCCCCCACACACACACACACATATTGTCTCAGACTGGTTGCCACACCCATTGGCCACAGACATGCCACACCTGGCATCTCGTAAAAAAAAGCTCATTAAATAATGGCCCCTCGTTGGAGAGCTGATCAAAATTTTAATTAATCAACGAATTGCCTCTCTCTCTTCGGGCCACTCTCTCTCGTTCTGGGAATGCGAGTATTACCTGGGCTAAGCCTCGCCACCCGCCCACAATTTTCCCAAAGCCAAAGCCAGAGGCGAAGGCGAAGGCATCGATAATTGGATTAAATGCGCCGATCCTCGTAGCAGATCTAGATCCACGGCTGGGAAGATCACTGCACTGATCGCTGGATTTTTAGAGGCTTTCCGTCGGGGCTTGCGGATTTGCCGTGATCTTTCTAGAGCTGCAGCAAACCCTTGATCCACGGTGGCACGGCTCCTGATCTGCGACTAAGCATTCCAAATAGTTGCAAAATATTTATTTGCACTTAATTAAGTCTCTCGACGGAAGTACACCGATGGAACTCGAACTAAATCCACGCCATTAAAATTCAATTTCGATTTCCTTAGAGCCAAACAAACGGAAAGTGTCACGACAGCAACCAGCAGCAGCATGGCAACCCTTTCGAAGGGGCGACTCCGGCAGTGAAATGAGCGTGGAAATTTTTAATTAAATCAGTGCCCAGGGCCGATGCCAAAAATGCTCAATTATTAAAACAAATAAAGCCAATTAGCTGTGTCAACACGGACCCCAGAGTGTGACAGAGATGGAAATGGCGATGGCTATGCTATGGCGATGTCTGATGGGTCCAACCCTTGTGGCAATTATGCTTTCGCTAAACAGTCAGACATTCATCTCCATCCGCCATGCCGCATGCCGCATGCCTCTCATCCCCCATCCACCAGCCACCATCCACCACCATCAGCATCATCCTCCCTGCATCATCGTCCATCAGCTCTCCACACAGACAAGAAGCTGTTTTAATTGACAATGAAAAGCCGTCGCCATCATCAAGCATCAGGCATCAGACATCGGTCTCGGTCTTGGTCTGAGTCTCAGGCTCAGCCCCATTCCAAGTCTCAGCCTCTCAGTGCTCTGGGCTTCCATTTGCGCGTCTAATAAAAACGCTAACGAGACAAACCCACACAGATGCACAGCAACACATAGATACACACATATATACACACAAATACAGACAGGAACAGTGGAGCATTAGCACAAAACTCTTAGGCGGCGCAATCAATTTTTAGCCCATACCACTTTATGGCCAAGGGTATACTCGTATGAGGCACAAGAGCATCTTCATTAATGGTTATTATTTGTTTTATTCCAAACTATTTCAAAAACCTAAAATCTCATCCAAATGAAAATCGAATCGAAAATTAAATCTAACAAAAAACTCTTTGGTAGAAAGAAATATATTTTATTATAAATTTCAATCAAAATCTTTGACCCGTGAAGTCACCTTTTAAACGGAATTAATTTGTACTACGCTGAAAAGAATACGAATATAAAGCAGTAACACGTAGAAATTAATGTAGAACCTATCCAAAATGCAGTCCCTTTAAGGCACAGGGTATCCGCCGAACCGAAACTGTTGAAACTTTTACTGATTTTCTGCTAAATTTATATACGTATTTCTATAAGTAATACTGGGGAGACACAGACACCAGCAACAGTCACAGCCACAGCCACAGCCACAGCCTCCCCACATAAGCTTCCATCCCCATTTTATTTCCCCCCCTCATGCTCCGGGTAGACGTAGACTCAGGCAAAGCCGTGCAAAGTACTCGTGATAATGAGCTCCATCTCGTTGGCAATTATTAAATGAATTGGATTTATACGTTCTCAGCAGCAGCGTCGCCCGTCCCCCCTCCACCCGACTCTTTCCCAGGCACACTCATTTAACAGTCCCACCCCTTGTTAGCATATACTTGTAAGTCCTATACTGTTGTCTCACTCGGACCTGCATGGGTAGAGCGGACAGCCAATCAACGGCAGCTGCGAGTTTATCTGCCTGTCTGTTTGTGGAACATGGAAACTTGTGGATTCCATTCGAGAGCGTCTTATGTGCAGAGAGGAAAGAAAAGGCAGCTAATTCCTATACGAGCTGGTACATAGGATTAGGATGGTATCAGCGGTGGAACCTCCACTGGAAGAATGTAATTTTTTGGTTTAAAACCGACTTTAATTAGCATGGGAAAAGTTTGGAGAAGTGTGTGTATTTGATAGTGTGTGATAATTGGTGGTTTATATGAAGCGGATATTTTACATTAGGGTTAAATATAATATTTTGGTGACAGTGCTAAAAAAACAACTGCGAGAGGAACTTGGCGAAATCTTTCTCTTTATAGGTACTATTTAAATTACACATGATGCTGGTAATTAGCGAAATGTTTCCTTATTAATCTAGGGTATGCCATGATATTAAATCTTTTATAAAGTAAAAAAATATTATAATAAAGTTTACATTTTTAAATCCCTTTCATTAATCTGAATCTGATGAGTTTCATGGCATAAACGTAGACTTCACTTCATTTGGTGCCAAATGTTGTACTTGATAATTCCCCTACCAATTTATTTGAACGAAGCTCTAGAATGCTCCATATCAATGGGGTTAATATTAACAATCAATCAATTTTTTGTACAGAATTAATTGATTTTCTTTTGATTTTCTCCAGTACAAGATAAAATTTAAGATTTAATTCGCAAGAAAAAAAAGAAGCAAAATACTCCCATCATTCGCATACATTTATTAACTGATAAACAAGGCATTTCGAAGCATTTTATCAGCGGATCCACCTCCAGGTCATATTTCAATTGAACGTAAATGCCGAATGCGAGTGTACGCCCCCCGAAAATCATTGATTGGCGATCGATAACCTCTAGTTTGGCCGTGATGGAGAGCCACAGAGCTCCATTCTCCCCTGCTCATTGTCTGGCTAATTAAATGATTTATCCCGAAACGTGAGGCAGCCCCGGCCAAACACTCTCGGCCACAAGGCAGGAACAAACGCGAAAAATAAAAACCAATTACAATTACCGCACCCAGAGGTGCCACACAGCACACAGCACACAGCACACGGAAAGACACACGGCTGGAGAGGCATGCAGATACACAGATGCAGAATACAGATGCAACTCCAGTTGCTGCAGCATCAGCATCTGCGGCAGCATCGACCATCGACAGGGAAACCTTATCTAGATGCATACAAATCCAGCCAAGCGCACGTCAATTTATTTGCCAGCCTCCACTCTGCACTCCACTCTGCACCCCACTCTGTCCTGCTCCATTCATGCCTCATGCCTCATGCCCCGCCATGGAGTCAGCAGATTATGGGGCGCTAGGGGTGGGGCCGGCCCGGGCCGGGCCGGTCGCTCGTATATTGTATATGTCTGGGTGTATTTACCTATGAGAGGCAGCGTTGTTGGCGCTGCATGTTTTATGCCTCCTCCTGCATCTTTAACGAGGTGTTTATTTTCACAACTCTCAGCCAGAAGAGGATGAGGACGAGAATGAGAACGAGAATGACCATCCACTGGGGCAGCAAACATGCAACTCTCTGAGAGCGTTTCCAGTATCTGTGTGAGTTTGTATCTGTATCTGTGTGAGTATGCGCCAGCAGTTGCAGCTTTGCTGGAAGGTGAAGAAACCAAGTTACCGCCCATTTTCATGTTCAAATGCTTCTTTCGACCAACATCATGCAGATGCCAATTCGAGCCAATTCAGAATGGTGGCAAGGCAAACGCTCAAAGGGAAGGTGGGCAGGGGATGGTGGTGGGGTTTGGGTATGGTTGGTAAAAGGGGTAGGGTAGGGGTAGGGTAGCCTCCACTGACGACGAGGCGTCTATGACGCTGATGCCCAGGCACAGTGGATGGCAATACATAACATGGGAAATGGAGGAAAACTATCACGGTGTGAGGAAAGCAACACTTTCAGGAACTCTACTAAATCTAGCGACTCCGTAAAGCTTTCTCGAAATTATGAAAAGAAATTCCAGCAACTTTTATAGTAAAATAAATACCAGAAAATATTTTAAATGAAAAAAAAGGAATTCAGTATGTATATTCAGATATGTCCTTAAATATCAATTAATTTAGCTCAAGTATTTAGGACTTTAAAGTTCCATGACGTACATGCAGTTACCTATGAGAGGCAGCTTAAAACTATGAAATTTTCTAAATTAATATTCCTGTAAATTAAAAATTATTTTTAATAGAACTGTCAAACCCTAGCGAATATTTCAACTTATTCCAAATAGTTTATCGAATTCTCCTGCTCCCTTTTAATGCTCACTGAATTCAGTAATTTGTTACCACAGTGCCAGCTGGCACCTCGCACCTCGCACACCGCACCGCACCCTCCCCTGACCCTGGACGACTGGCCAAGCTCGCTTGGCACTAAAACCACAAACGCTTTAATGATGCTGTTTTGTTTAGCGCAAATTGTTTGTTTCGCTGTCATAAACTGGTGCGAAAAATGGCCAAGAGAGCCGAGCGTCAGAGCCAAAGGCAGAACCACAACCAGAGCCAGAGCGAGACCAAGAGAGAGAAAGAGAGAGTGAGAGAGAGAGCGAGAGACTAGTCTGGTCGGGCAACTCCACCAACACCAACACCAGCGCCAGCACCAACACCACATAGCCATTGGAAGGGGGAGTAGTTGGGGCGAGAGACACGACTATCCACATGGTTGGGGGAGCAGGTTTCTGTCGTTCGCTGAGTTTCATCTGCGCTGCTTTGGCGCATGCGCCCGTGCAGCGGTGAGCGAGCGAGACGACAGTTGTGACAGAGCTCCCCAAATGCTCCACACTGGAAGGCATCGCAATCGGAGCGGCAGCGAAGCAAAGAAGCAGAAACAAACCCGTGAAGGGGCCCTGGACGGGCATTGAGACTGTGTGCCAGCGACACTCGAGCGGCGGCATCCACGCGACGCTTACCGCGAGATTCGAAACGATTCGCCGACGCCCCCACAACTTACGCAGCCCAAAAGGAAAGAGATAGAGAAAGAGAGAGAGCGAGAGAGAGATACAGATACAGATACAGATAGAGACTGTGGACTGCAGAGAGAGGAGCGGCCGAGCGCTGTGGACAATTAGACGCCTTTAGACGCTCCATAATGCTAATGGCGTTGACAGTGCTCATCATCGCGGCAACCGCAATCGACGTCGTCCACGTTCAACCCGCCGCCGATTCTCCATTGAAGCGGCACCGTTACGCTCCATTCGCCAGCGACGGCAAACCCACATCCCAGAGTCCCAGTCCGAGTGCCAGTAGCAGTTGCAGTAGTCGCAGTCCCAGTTTGAGACACAGCCACAAGCGACGACATTCTCCGGTGATCCAGTTTATCAATGTCAGTCCGGCGGATGCCAATCGCTGAACCCTATCTCTGTTCTCTGTTCTCTGAGTCTGTCCCATGTGCGCGTGTGTACTGTGTGTGTGTGTGTGTATGTGCTTGTGATTAGACAGTGACTACTGTACTCGAACGAGACTCCGTTCCGTTCCCCAATATTCAATTAGCCCGCCAACAAAACTCCCTCGAATCGCGCTATCGGAAACCGTTACGCCAAATGGTCACGTGCGGCCGTCAAACGTTCAACATGCTGCCAATGGCGCCGACAAGTCCTTTTGTCAGCAGCTCCTCCACGGCAGCCCACAGCAGCCCCGGCAGCCCCGGCCGTATCCGTATCCGTGCCCATCTCCGCCACCACCATGACGGCAGCGACGAATGCCACCAGCAAGCCCAAGCTGGCCTTCAGCATCGACTCCATTGTGGGCGAGTCCACGACGCGATCGGCTCCCCTGAGAGTCAGTGTGATTGCCTCGCCGCCACGGAGCGAGAGTCCCTCGTCGCCCACGACCAGCGGCCGGAGGACACCGCGAGGATTCATCTACTGCCGCAGACGTGACTCGCTGGATCGATCGCGGAGTCCGCCGCGTTCGCCGCTTAGTCGCTCACCCTCGCCAGCGACAAATGGGAATGGAAATCCTGCCGCAGGCGCTCCTCCACCGCCAGCCGGCATAATGGGAGGTCTGATCCGTCCACTTGCACTGCCGGCACCGCCAAATCTAGCTTTAATCGCCCAGGCCCGCACCTCACCCTCCTCCGTGGTGGTCCGACCGCCGGCTGGTGTTCCGCCGGGTCCGCCGCCGCCACCGTTCCTTGCCGCACAGTTTCAAATGGCCGCAGCCTTGGCGCACCATCACCAGCAGCAGCAGCAGCAACAGCAACAACAGCAACATCCTCATCCGCCCGTGCCAACAGGACCGCCACACGGTCCGCCCCCGCATCTGCCGCCCGGCCACCCATTGGGCATCTTTCCGGGCGGGCCACATCCAGGGCATCCGCCACCCCATGGCCATCATCCCTTCGGGGCGGCTCCTCATCTCATCCGTGATAGCTATCCGCTGTATCCCTGGCTGCTGAGTCGCCATGGACGCATATTTCCACGCTTTCCAGGCAGTAAGTACATTTAACTATCAGTTATCGAACCGGTTATGGGGCTATGGGATAGTCAAACGGTTAGGCGGTAAACCGGTTAAATTAAATGCTTTTCGCAAAACTACAACTAAATGTTCCTTAATATCTGAACCGATTGTGAACCGATTAAAGGCTTTAAACTATGGAATTAAAATGAGCCAAAGTTATGCAAACGTAAGAACATTTCCAGCCAGACTAATTAGGGCCCTTTCATACACAGACTGTCTATTAGTTTTAAAGGTTTTCAAAATATAAGAAACGATTCTCAAGTATACTAGAGTTATTCAGAAACTATTTAGAATAAATGTTTTTAAATAAACCAACAAACCGAATATAGAAGCATCTATTTAAGTAGATAGATGTTCTTTTGATGTGTCGATGTTTCTTGGTCTCTGAAATGATTCTTTATAATTCCCGAAAATCAATCTATAAAATTGATATCTATTAATATATTACCCGCTTAGAAATTCGTAAACTCCTAACTTGACTGCCGTGAAACGAAAAGTATCCAAACCAAACTCCTATTCTTAGCCCTCTGCTCTACCAACGTCCCACCACGCATTAGCATTATATGGAGAACCTCAATCAAGCAATTATTCAGTTATCGCTGTTGTAGCTGCTCTTGTTGCCATTGCTCTATGCCGTGCCATACAATTAAAGTTAAATAAGCAAATGGCAAACATTTATTACAAGTTAATTAGACGTCTATCAGCCTCATCATCATCAGCAGAGCAGAGCACTAACTAGAGAGTGAGTGAGAGTGAGAGAGAGAGTGAGAAAGATATGGGGAACCGAACCAAAAAGCCAGGAAAAGAAAACCAAACCCATTTTGATAACTATTTCCAAACAAATTACATTTTAATTAAATTGTTTAAACAACATTACACACATCGTTAGGTCAAGCAGCGTACCTAAATGGCCAGCCATGTGTGCCCGTCCTATGTGTGTATGAGTGTACGTATGTATATCTTTTTCTGGAGTCGAAATTACCATTAATGGCCAGCAAACAGACGGGCGCCAGTTTGGGCCCATGCGGCGTATGTGTAACACACAATACTCTCACACTCACACTCATCTGAACATAGCCGGGGCCAAAAAGTGCAACGAGTGAAATGTTAATGCGTTTTTAATTGAGGTTTTGGGCCAAAGAACCAACCAAAGAACGACGCAACAGTCGAGATGGCCATAGAGAGAGAGATAAGTAGAGTGTGGAGGTGGGGAGGGAGGGGGCCGGGCCGGGCCAGACCGCAGAGAGCGCATCTCAAATAAAAAACATTGTCATTTATTACTGTTTAAGCATTTTTTTTTTTTGTTGTTGTGCCATACCCCGCTTCCATAATTATAATTTGAATTTTCATGGCATCTTTTTTGTTCGGCTCTGACATGTTGTGTGCTCCGTTTTTTTTTTCGGGCTGTGCTGGGTTGGGTAAGTTAATAATTTTCGGCACACTCACACGCCTTTCACCTGCTTTCGACGTATCCCCGTTACGCCTTAATTATGTTGTACACTCTTTCATTATTTTCTCCCTTTTCTCCCTTCTCTTTACCCATTTCCCGCTCTGTTTCCCCACCTCACACACTCACTCACTCACACTCCCGATGTTTCCTTCATTCTTTCGACTGGCTGTAATTTTCGCTTGATTTATGAACGTGAAATGTCAATGTTTCGCATAACGATTCCATTAATTGTAAATGTTTCTCGTCTTCGTTTGTTTTGTAACTCGCGTGAGTAATACCCGGTTAGACAGATCAGAGAAATGGAATGGAAAGGGTACTACAATCATATGTAATGATAATGATAATGACGATAGCGATGATGATGATGCGTCAACAACTCAATTCGGGTTGCACGTGCTTCAGTTTTTTCTTGGGCGTGCCTTTTCTAATGCAGGTGAATGTACCAAAAGGTGAAGGCAGCAAAGGGTAGAGTTGGGATTAAGATTGAGTCCTTGACTAGGGTTTGATTATATGTAACATTATTTACGAATTGGCGGCTTCATATAAAAGTAATAAATATATTGTGTACCAGCTGATATTTATAATTATAAAATTGTATTTTATATAGCATCGAAATGTCAGACCAAATCAGGCCAAAACTTGACTGAGAAAATTAGCCTTTTTTGTGTAGGATGCAGTGGTGTCACACACACACACACACACGAAATCAAATACCTTTGACTATATGGGATAGCAAAACTGGTTAGGCTTGTTAACTCAAGTAAGTGCAGCAGCGACTCAATTTATTTTTATTTAATTAGATTAACTGCGTAGAGAAATTCCAAAGTTAGTTGCCGAGGCCAGAAGTCACTTGCCAAGTAAACTAATCCCTCTGATTGATCCAATTCCAATAGAACTATCCACCCATTCATGAGTATCATCCTCACAAGAAACCCACAAAATCCCATTCATGCCGAAACTGCAAATGGGAAAACCCAATCGAATCGATCAGGCCAAACATACCCAGACAACTGTCAGAACATTTGATTTCAATTATCGATTCCCAGTCAATGTCCTTTACAGCCCAAAGCCAGGCCCGGGCTCGGGCCAAGCCAGGAATGCAATAAATTAATGAAAAAATCATGAGAGCATAAAAATTAAGCCCTAACTCCATAAAAAAAAGCAAACAAATACAATTGCACATAAGTGATAAATAATAAGGCGAACAAAAAGTGCCAGGACAGCAGAACAAACGAAAATGAAACGAAACGAAACGATCGATGGAGGCAGCACTTCAATCATGGGCAAAAAACACACAGTATCTGTACATATATATATAAAAAAAATGACAGCTGACAAGGGTGTGAGCAAGAGTAGCAACTGCAGCAGCAACAGCAGCAGCAGCAACAACAGCAACACATGCAACATTGGCAGCCGAGCGGACACATCAATTAATTGTCAATTGCGCGTATTTTCGCACGGCGGTTTCCTTTGTGACCAAATGGGAGAAAAAAAAACCAAACCATCAGCGAACTTCATTGAGTTCTGCAGAGTGAAGAGACTCCAGCTCCCTCCCTTCCTCCACTCCTACTTCGATGGCTGTCTATGACAAGAGGGAAAAAATAATTAAGTAGCCATTGTGAGCGGCGGCATTATCAATTATACAGCAACCGAGCTGCTGAGCTGCCGTACATCGCACATCTAAGGCGATGGGCAGTCGTGCAGTCGTGTATCTTGTAGCTACATTGTTAGTTGTCAAATGTAACAAATGTCAAGAAATCGCCCGGGTTCATAAAAAACTAGATCATTCTACGAGTCTACGAGTGTGCTGGTGCTGCAGCTTCAGCATCAGCTTGAGGCTGCTGGATGCAGCAATCGTTTGTCAAGTTCATAGCAAAAACCAAGCACGCACGAACCCAAACCCAGGCACAGGCTCAGGCTCAGGCTCAGGCTCAGGCACAGGCACAGTACGAGGTAACAGCATCACTCACTCACTCAGTCAGTCAGTCAGCCAGTCAGCCAGTCAGTTGCATCTGTCAGATACATGGCCATCAATGGCCCGAGGCTGCATTTATGAAGTGTCAAATTGACAAGTTCTCCCTTCTGTTTTTGGGAGGGTTTTCTTTGGCTGCAGCAGCTATTGTTTTTCTAGGCCCTGCCACGCTAACAAGATACAAAGATACAATGCACGCGTTACAAGATACATTTCAGACCCTGCCACACTGCCACTGCCACTGCCACACTGCCTCTGACTTTTAATAGCTTCGCGCCCTTTCGCTTACCTTTAGTTTACTTGCTGTTTATTTTCTCAGCGGCTTAGCTTCTGTTATGTTGTGTGTGTGTGTGGAACAGATCAGACTTCCGACATGGGCATGGGTCTGTCACCGAATTCGATTCCATTTTGCTATGTCAATATTGATTTTGTAATTGGCACACCTTGTGGGGGTCCATAGATTCTGGTAGCTTAGCATGTTTGCCAAATGATATCACAACAAGTCTGGCATTAGAGTTACACTGGGATTAGTATTAGATATCGAATTACTGTATCAAATGTTAAGCCATCTTAAGAAGAAGGGCTAAGGATGCCTGGTAGCTTAATATTTTAACGAAATTAAACCACAACCAGTCTGGTTACACAAACACCGGACCCAAGGTGCATACTAGGGTTCTCAGGGCAAGGCAACAACTTACTTGCTTTACCCACAAAAGTATCTTCATCTCTGCTCTTAAGCTGCCTTGGAATAACATATGTATTGGCAACATTCCATCATCTTTTTGCTCACTCCTGTGAGTTAAATCTCAGCTGCATCTTGCACAGTAGCCTCGTTATCAATATTCAAATTGTGGCTCAATTGAAAATTTGTTAACTGGCAAATATACAAGAGGCAGATGAGTGGTGGTCGCAGGGGTCTGCGCTTCCAGAAATCGTGATAAACGTCAAAATATCACGTTGTGCCTGGCCAAAAGAAAGAACAATGGAGCCTCGGCCCTGGGTCTGGGCCAAGGAGGCGGCTTTTAGGCGCGCTAAAGTGTTGGACTTGGCGTCCAGGGAAGGCGCGGACAGCTGAGCCGGAGCCTGAGCCTCGCTGGCTTCGGCCTGGCCTGGCCTGGCCTGTTCTGGCAATTTTTTTGGCCTTATCAGCGATTCTGGGACATGGCCCAGACACAGCGCCGACAGCGGCACGAACCAGAAGCCTTTTGTGTTTTGGGGGCCATGTCTGGAAATTTGTTTATTGTTTTGTAATGAGTGTGTGGGATATGTGTGTGCGGCCCCTTTGCTGTGGGGCATTCGCGGAAATCATAATCAACAATTTGAGTCCCAGCGTCATCTAATTGGCAGAGAGCCACCAACGTTGTTGCAACAACCCAAAAGGAGACTGGCTGAAAGGGGCACAAAATTACAAAATTACCGCACTGAAGAGCTAGCAAATATGTGTCAGTCACGCTGTCAGCCATAGTTGGAAAACCAGTTTTAAGGGAGCGTATAGATGAGGGATGAGGGATGACAACTATCAAGCCCATGTTGGATTAAAGAAGAAATAACTCCATCATTGATCCCTGGGATCTCACATATATTTTAATATGCAAAATCAACAAATTTGCCACCATTTAATCCGCCATAGATCTAAATACAACCCCCTAAAAAAACACCCCATTTGACTAGCTTCATCTGCTGATCTTTCTTTCAGATTTCCTGTTCCAGCCGTTCCGCAAGCCGAAGCGCGTTCGCACCGCCTTCTCGCCGACGCAGCTGCTCAAGCTGGAGCACGCCTTCGAGGGGAATCATTATGTGGTCGGGGCCGAGCGCAAGCAGCTGGCCCAAGGGCTGAGCCTCACCGAAACACAGGTGAGTGGGAGACACAAGACACAAGACCTCAACCTCAACCCTTTGCTCCCTTAATGCGCATCAAATTCAATAAGTATCCCCCACCAAAAACACCAAACCCAGTCTTCGCCCTGCCGCTTCCTGCACTCGTGCAACCCCTTCGCAGGGAGCTAAGTGATTGCATGTCGTCTGGTCGTTAGCCCAAGAAGTGCCGGGAGTTACTGAGTTATTAGCACAATCAGGGGGGCAGTAGGAGGTGGAAAACGGGGGTGTGCAACGGGCACTTGCCTCGGGGGCAACTAACACCCCTGCCTGCGAGGGCATAGCTAAGAGGCAGGCCGTAAATAGAATTAAAAGACTCGTTAAGTTTATTTACGACTTGACAAAAAAAAAAACATAGAACAGAGGAAACAATATAAAATGGCAGAAGGGTTTGAAAGAAACACCCATCACCCAGCACCCTCCCCCAGAAGGTAACCCCCATCTAAACTCCGTGTCTTTCTTTCTCCCCGGAACAGGTTAAGGTCTGGTTCCAGAACCGGCGGACAAAGCACAAGCGAATGCAACAAGAGGGCGGCGATGGGAGCGACACCAAGAGCAACAAGGGCAGCTCCTCCGGAGGCGGTGGCGGCGATGGGGATGACGATGCCCAGAAGGATGGCTCTCAGCACAGCTACGAGGATGCCGAGGAGGCTGAGGATGACGACGATATTGAGGAGGATGACGAGGATGAAGTGATCGACATGGAGGACTACGGCAGCGAAATGGATGCCGAGGAGCATCAGCGTCTGAGGGAGCAGTTCCAGCAGCAGTTGGCACAGCACCAGCAGCAGTTTCTCCAGCAGCAGCAGCAACCTGGGGAGCCACCCGCACTTACCCCACAGCAGCAGCACCAGTTGTTGCAACAGCACCAGCAACATTTCCAACAGCAACATCAGCAGCAGCAGCAACAATTCCTCCAACAGCAGCAGATGTATCTGAGAGAGCGCGAGCGGGAAAGGGAGCGGGAGAGATCTCTGGACCGCGAAAGGGAGAAGTAATCGCGGAGATATAGAAAGCTCTGCAGAAGAGAATTCTCCGATATTTTGTGTTCCTTTAATTTCTTGTAAATTATTTGTCATCTGTATAAATTAATTTAAATTGTTTAAAACCTAAAACATAAATAACAAAAATTATTACGAGTATATGAAACGAGTAACAAGAAACAGTGATTTTCGTGGCTAGGAAATGAACAACAAAATGATAAGTACTCCCTACCCATGCAAGGACTCCACCTAAGAGTTAAAGTGGCAACATTTTTCTTCCTTTTTCCACAGCAAATGATTTCCCTAAGCCCACATATGAACTCCTTTGCCGACATTGCATGATAAACTCATTACAAATCCACAATAACTATCGATCAGCTGTCAAGCCATCGACAATTGGAAATCAAAGCACACAAAAATAAATTGCTAACAAGGTTTTCCCTTTATTGAGTTGTTGATGGAAGCTGAAAGCTCTGCAACGACCCAAATGTTGTGTGCTAAACGTTGACAGTAAAAAGTGCAATCAAAAATTACGAATTACGGTCTCATAAAGCGGCCAAAAAATAAATGTCAGTCGATAGCAGCAGCCAAAGGCCGAAATTGATTGGATAGCCAGACGGACTGCTGCAGGGCGAGAGGAGCCACCAAAATTGATATTCAAAATGCAAACGATTGCCTATAAAATATATTTACTATACATATATTGTGCATACCCGTTTTAAATGGCTTCGGGGCTGTCAGTTTATTCAAGAAATATGCATATGGAGCAACGGCAACGGCGGCGGCTACCTACGGAGCTACCCCGAACTAATGGGCCTGCAATTTGGGTTCATTTAAAGCGGGCACGTGAACTAAACCAAAAATTAAACTGACAAAATGCGAAGAGATCAGAAAATGAACCCTGCCCATGGCCAAAAAAAATATATATGTATGTATATATGTGGAGTATAAATAAATTTTTGTGATATGGCCGGGCGAAACAGCGAAAAGTTCAAGGTAATTGCCGTTGTCAAAGCAGCGCAACGAAAAGTGGGCGGACCCCGTGAAAACTTGGCCAACAATTTATGGGCCACTTGAATACAAGCAAAGGGTGTTGAGGTTGCACGCGAGCAATCACCAGAACCGAACTGGAAAGGATGTGGCATGGGGTCTGCCTTCTGCGTTCTGTATCTACCCTATGAGGGTACACTAGGAGAATGCCTGGAAAATTTACGTATTTTGCATAAACGATGTGAGAATTACTTAATTGCAGTTGGAATGGCTTCATGCACACATCCACACACATCCACACACTTATAAATATACATCAGTTGGGGTATACGTTTCCTTTTGTGGGCTGCAAATTTATGAGTCTTTAGTCTCGACCCATAAAATGAAGTTGTCTACGGCACAAGACACCCCCACCTGCTTGCGGTGTCTTACGGCAAGGGAATGTCACGTCAATCCCTTTTGTTTGCCACTCATACGTGTACATCTGATGGCTGAACATATCTACAAATACTCGCCTGTGTGTGCATTAGATGGCTGATTGCTAAAGTCGAATGTGGTCAACATGTTCTTGGTTACGTTAGTCAACAGTAAACAAAGTATTACCAGGGAATGGAATCAGCAGAGAAAAGCTAACATGGGTCTATGCACGAATGGGTACTGAGGAGAGATTCTCTACAGTAGAATATGTATTGAGGAACTGATATTCAAATATTCTTAATAATTTATCGGACATTTTTTTTTCATCTTTAAACTTTTTTCCATTCTTCGGATTCCTATTGAAAAGTGTATTTCCCATTCGACTTGCCCCCCGTCACAGCAGTTTCTTGGCTTTTACTTTGGCCAACCTCTTCGTTTGATTTTGGCATGTCTGGCAGCTTGGATGACGATGACGACGATGACTTTGAAAATAAAATTTTGTTGCTCAAATGAGAGGGAAATGGCGCTTGGCCAAGTCAACAGGCCAGGTCTGGGCACTTGGAGCATATTAAGGGCGTCATTAGTGCGGCAGGCACTGCAAATTTGACAGCTCTTTGGGGGTAGAGTGACGACATTTGATGGTCCTGACATTTGCCGCAGTGCAGCAGGCAAAAACGGCAGCATAAGCTTGCAACAGCAACAGCAACATTGGGGGCGCGGACGTGGACGTGCTGGCAACGGCGTAGGCCGTGTCAGGTTTCAGCTATTTAGCGGCAATTTGTATGGGGAAAAGTTTGCCAAATGGAAACGAAATTGCAGTTTAAACCTCATTTGGCGCACCCGATGAGCCACCGTCGACGGGCGTCGCATCGTGGGCGGTCGATACAAGCCGCGAACAACGGCAACAGCCATAAAAATAATACTTTCAATAATAATTGCAAAGTGTTTTCCATTCCATTCAGCTGCCGCCTTCGTTTCCAGGCCATAAATCAGCGATTGCTCAGTCAGTGTCTGGCTCTGGGGGCTCGGGACGTGGCTCTGGATGGGCCTGGCCTGGCCTGGCCTGGCGCCTTCTGCCCGAACATAAATTTAATTGAAAGACGGACCAGAGCTAGCCCAAACCCAAAACCAAAGTCAAATCGTTGCCAAAGATGCCTGGAAGTGGTTGAGGCGTCAATTGGCAAATTGGTTTCCATGTCAGCCAGAAGGAAAAGTTAATTTTCTTGCCGCCATAAATAACACACACACACAGTGATCGATTGGAACTAAGCCAGGGAAAGATCTTTCCCACTCATGGAACAACACCCATCTCCCAACTAGATCTCCTCTGGCAGGTGAGGTGCTATTCTACTCCAGCACCAGCTTCAGCTCCATCCGAAGCTCAAGCCCATTCCGATTCCGATTGCAATTCCAATTCTGGCCAAGTCCATGGGCAAAAAGTTTTTTTTAATGCTTTTTTAATTGGAAATGCACACACACGACCCGGCTGATGACGCCTCGAACTTTACTGCTTGTTTTGCAATTACGTAATTGCAATTTAATGATCGCCTCGCAAACAAACCGCAAATAGTCGTAGCAATAAATGAGCCACTGTGACGAACATGGAATGCCCTGAGCAAAAGCGGGTAAATATTAATTAATATTGATATTCATTTAAATAATAGTTATTAATTTCATTTGACGTGCATTTCCATACCAGCGGCTACAGTGGACGAACTTTTTGCTTATTACCCATCAAACGACAGTTCGGGCTGCAACATCAAGGCTTCAGAACTGCAGGTTGTCTCGCTCTTGCTAGTAAAATTCACTTATAATGCTAGGCATACAGTTGTAGGGATGAGGTCCTTAATGGAAATAAAAAGAGGGTTTGGCAAACGCTGTTGTAGGCTATTGTTTATTGCTTGATAATCTTGAAGATCCCATCACCAGACATGAGATATTTTATCAGCTGCTTACTGGCATATCCTCGACAGTATTTTTATCATAGTTAATAGCTCCTCTAAGGGTGCGGGAGTATCGAAAGTTTCGATATACCATACATATAACACTCCAAATACTCCACAAAAATTGCTTAAATTCTCATATGATCATTTTTAAGAGAATCTACAGAACCCGCGCACAGGAGAAGCTTTGACAGATTGCCGCACAAATGATTTGTTAATTTCGTATAATTGTGGATTTGCTGGAGTGGAAAATTTATGTGGCTACCCGTCCGAGGGGAGCAGCGAGGAAATTAACATTAATTAGGCACGAATCTCCAAGCACGCCAGGCCACGCCACCGATCGCAGCGGCAACAAATTCAATTTGATGCATTTTGGGTTTATTTGAAAATTTTTCTCATTTTGTGGAAATTAATGAGCGCCCATTTGGCGTACTCCCTGGCCACGCCCCCAATGGGCACGCAACCCATGGAAGCTTTATTGCTTCAGGTTCGTTTCGCTGCTTTCTTGGTTTCAGTTTTTTATTTGGGTGTGTGTTTTTTTGTAGAGAATCTGCCTTAGTTATATTTATAAATTAATGGGCCAAGATAAATGGCAAGCGATTTGTATTAAGAGACGTTTTTGGGAACAGAATTGGGCGCCGGGACCTCGTTAAATGTCTTTGCTCTAATTTCTTGGTGGCTGGCCCCTAAGGGCAGCTGGAGGACTAAAGGTGGGTGTGTGTTGGCCATGAATCAGATATATATATATGTGTACATGCCTCAAATCATTTGTGTTCTGCTTTTGGGGTGTGGCAAGTGGAGCAACTTTCGGTTTATGAATTTGAAATAAAATTGAAAAAGAAATAAGAAATCGGTGGAGCTATAATGATGATGAGGCTACTGATTGTTGCCCATCCTCTGATGAGTTGTTGAAGTATGTAGCGAGCTTTAAGGGTTTTTAAAGATATATTATGATGAGTAAAGTTATGCAGAATAGTGAGAGATAACAAGCCACACAGTCAATCTTTGCATGTCTTCCAATGCAGCCCCTCCTTTGTTATATTTCTAAATGATCATTAAAAAATTAGCATAGATCTTATAGACATCTAGCAGCTCCCATGGAGTACCCACAACCACATTCTCCCATTGAATCCACCCATTGACTCCTCCCACTGTTTGCATTGCTTCCTCCATGCCAAAACTTCCACAAAATCTGTTCCCCCAGCCTTACTTCAATTTCCTTCCTAAGTTCACCTGCCCAGCCAATTAATTAATTAACCTTTGGCCCCCTATCCATGTGCTCCACCCACCCCCCAGCTCTGCGAACAGAATCAATAAGTGCATGTGGGGGCGGGATACGCCTTTGAACATGAGGGGGCACCTCCATTTAAAAGCCATTTCGCTTTGTCGCCGCCGACAAATTGCCGACATTTGCTATTAAAACCTTTTTGAACCCCACGGAGAAGTGGGGCAGATGGGGGGGAACAAATAGTTTGTTGTATGCTAAAAGTTTTGTGGCACAGTCAATAAATCTGCGGCGGCTCTGGTAAATGTTGCAAAGGCAACATCGCGTCGGCCAACTACTTTAAAATAATTAATGGGTGCGGCCCAGCAACTGAAGTTAGCCAAGTTTTTCGCTGACGCTGACAATCGTCTAAATTATGGGGTCGCAGTGGAAATAGCCGGGTTTCCCCGGGGTTAAGGGGGCAGGGGACAGCCAGTCTTTATGGTTGCAACTGCCTGACACCTGTCCCCGTTCTGTGGCATCGATATTGGGCTGTGAATGCCATTCGCTGAGCCCAAATCCAAACAGCAACACAGCTGCCACAATGAGGCAGTTAATTAACACATTTCCATGGCTGCTGCTGCTGCTGCTCGGATTCAGGGGAATCTGGCAAATTTTGGTAAAGAATTTTGATTTACAGGGGTAGCGGAGAGGAGCTGCCTGCCACCTGCAACAATCGTAAGGAATTTAACCTTGCCTGGTTATACTTTTTTGTTTGCTTTGGCTGAGGCTTAGAGCTGAGGCTTAGGGGAACGACTGTAAGATGATCCCATGTGCCATGAAGTTCCATCCTGTATGCCAAATAGATTAAGCCCCACAGATCAAGCTCAATTTGGATCAATTATTAATGGCATCCCTCGCGATTGAGCAGCTGTTGGCTTCTGGCAAGTAAATAAATCCATTTGATTTGCTCTTTAATGGCCCAAAGTCTTTGCCAGGGGCTTGGCTTGGCTGTAACTCTGTCTGTCTGTGGCTCTGTCTCTCCTGTGGCAGTGGCTGTGGCTGCATTTGTGTTAATTTGAATTTAATTGTTGGCCAGACCCGGAGTCAGCGGCGGACATTAACACATGCTCGTGAAGGCGCCTCGGACTCGGGATCGGACTTGGAGCAATGTGTTTGGGTTAAATATTGTGTGCCAGGAGTGGACACGACTATTGGGCTTCCCCTGCCCCCCTTTTGAGGCAGCAGCAGCACCCCCCTGACTCCTACAGCTGACTCCTTTCTGGAACTTCGTGCCTCTGTCTGTTGTTGGCTCTATGTCATTTTAATGGCCGGCGCTGCTGTTGCTGTGCTGCTGCTGCTGCTGCAAATGACCAATGGCGTTTTCAACTGGTTGCTGCAGCTGTACACACACCCCCTCGCCTGGCACTTACCCCTGCGCACCCCACCTAAAACGAAACTGCGTGCAAAATTGCTGCAGCGAAGCGAGTCGAAGCAGCTTGAGTTGTGGCAGCCAAGACGTCTCTTGCCTCCCGGTAGCAGGCAACGCTGACAGGCCGCCGGCTGACGTGCCAAGCACTGGCCACTGTCCACTGGCCAGTGCACAGTCTCGATTCTCCTGCATCTCCACTGCAGTGTCAGTCGCCGTCTCTTAGTCGCAGTTCGAGGCCAGCATAACAGACGCTGCTCGTTTTTGGGGTAATTAATCATGCTGCATAAATTAATGTAACCAGAAGTTAATTAACTTAAGTTTATTTGCACGGCTTTTGCTTGGAGCCACGCTCATCATTTGCACCGCCTGCCACAGAAAGAATATCTGCACCTAGAGCGGGATTAGTATGGAAAATATCCAAGAAATTAAATTCCACATAAAACATATGAAATATATTTATAATTATATGTGTTCTTCAATGCAGGGCTTTATGAAGCAGTTGTAAAAACATATCTGTTGAATAGAGAGATTTTTATACATAATATTTTCGGACTTTCTACATTTGATTATGCTCAACATGAGGATAAAAATCAGCCACCTTCGAGCCACATTTCAAGGCTTTCTTTGGATTTGTTTCACACTCCATGCCAGACTGGCACTCTGATGTCTGGCACAGCTTTTCTGGAAAGAGTTTATCTGCGAGCGCAGATTTCAGCAATTCGGCATTGGGGATTCGGCATCGCCATCAGGCAAAAGGCCTTTTAACTGCTTGCAAATTTATGTCTCAGCTTAAGAAAACACTAAATGAGTGCCATGCATTTTTTTATCGCACGCAGCAGCGCAGCAAAAATCCCAGCAAAAAAAAAACATCAGAAAACAAGAACAACACAACAACTAATTAGACATGTTAAGGAACATGTTCGGAGTCTTCTTGTTGCTGGCCAACAGGCATTAAAATGGTAACAGGCCCGAAAGTCAGCCAGCACACACATTTAAAAATGCTCAACTTAATTAATTGCACAGCAAATGCCGGATAAGGGACTCTTGAGAGGGGTCTGTACCTGGGACTGGCACTGGGACTGGCACTCTGACTGAAACTGGAACTGCGACTGGGATTGGGGATTGGGGTTAAGTGTGACTAAAGCCAATGACTTGATATTTGCCGCACGATAGGAGGATGCCTCTGGAATCGTTGCGCTGGACATCCCAAAGGGCATCATCTGGAGGGAGTCGCGCGTTTCGGTTTCGCTGCGCGTTGGTTTCGCTTTTCATTAAACAAATATCCAAACACTTTTGCCGCTGATCCGGCGACACAGATTACGACGCAGAATGGACCCCAGAGCCCGGCTGGACAGCCCTCACTCTCTCGTCCCGTGTCCCGGGCACATTTTCAGTTTCAATTTTTGTATCGCAAAGGCGAAGGCGACAAAAGGTCTGCCAAAGTCTTGCCAACTTCTTAATGAAGTTTTATACTTTTTAGCTCTTCGTTTTGTTTTGTTTGGTTTTGTTTTCCTTTTTTTGAGCGTGCCCAGCAGGATTGGGTTCTGTTTTAATCGAATTTTGAAGGTGTGCGATTTGACACCAAGGAATTTTTGGCTAACTAAAAAATATTTGCTCAAGTCAATCAATAAATAATGGTATATTGGATATCTTTGGGGGGATCATAATAATATTAATCCCTTGAAATGTCTTATAGTTCTGAACCACACTGTCTTCAGCCCCTTCACATTCTCTTTATTCAATCAACTGTAGAATCCACTTACGAATCATCTTCCATCATCCCTCTGAGCATTAGCCAGCTTCATTAAGGCTAACACGCCCCCAACAAGATCAGGCACAAGCATTGCCACAGCCACAGCCACACGGAACATCGATCAATGAGCAATGATTAATTGATGATTCGAATGCATAAAACCATTTGACGGCACAATCAAATTAAGGCAGCAAATAAATGTGAGCCAATTATTAAAACTTAATTTTGATGTAGACACCAGGCACCAGACATGAGACATGAAACATGAGACTGCGTCTCCGAACCGGAGTCTCCCCCGCCCCTTCCCCCTTCGCAGCATTTTCGATTACCAATTTCACAGCTCACTCCCCCAACCCTACCCCCACCACAGCCCCGTGGCAGCTCATCAGCGACGGCAGCTAATGAGCCAACATGCACTTGGCCAGGCCAAGACGTTGCCGTTGCCGTTGATGTTGCTGTTGGGGCTGGCTGTCGATCTGTGGACGGGTATACGGCGATGGTTGTACAACTAATCAAGCTGTTTCAGCTGCCAACTTTGATGCATTTCCCAAATTGAGGCCCTCGGGATTGATTTGATGGCTGTGAGCATTCTGTGGCTCTCTCTGACATATGCAAAACATTTTGTTTGTACACCACTCGAAGATACGAATGTATCCAAATAAATGAGCTGAGAATGCAGACAAATCACGGACGAAGAAGGTGAAAAAGCTGCCAGCTCAAGCTAAGAAGGGCGGAGGAGAGAAGAGAAGATGATGCTCCAAAAGTGCGAGTCGCGGCGAGCCGACTAGGCAATGATCTACAGAACAGAAGATGAGACATAAGATGAGATAACACATCCCAGACCTAGTGTTCGAAGCTTAAACATTTTCACAGGAATCCTATTAAGATCTTCAGATCCAATCAAACAGCAAAACAGTTAGCCCAAGCCATGGACTCCAAGCCATGCTGCTTACCAAAGACCCCTCCTAATAATCAAAAGATAAACAAATCTATTTCAATTTCTGAAGCTGCGCCAAATTAACCGCAGGCATTCAGTTTTCGGTTTTGGTTTTTGGTATCTGGAGATTTTGGGGTTTTCTCTTTTCGAGCCTCGAATCAGCTCGCTGTTTGAAGTCTCGTCCCTCGGCATTGTTTTTGTTTCTGATGAGTATTGATGAGTTTTAATAAATTGCTGATGAGTTGGCCGACTTGGGTCTGGGGGGCTGGCTGTTAGAGATACCAATATCTGTAGACGGGGGACCAGATTCAACGCCTTGGCTACCAGGGGGCACGGCACCGTAGCACTGCAGCCGAGCAGCAGCCGAGGAGCAGCCTGGCAGCCGGGCAGATGAGCATTTGACTGATGCGTTTTTGAAAGTGGCGTCGAATTTCTCAACCGTGAAGCGCCATGCAGAGCAGCGGTAATTGAGATGCTGCCTGATCGGGCTCCGACTGCGACTCTTCTTGGCTCTGCGACTCTTGGGCACTCTGGAACGGTGAGATCTCGGTGCGAGTGTAGCAACGTGTATCCATTTAATTGCCGCCATTATTAAACTCATTTATCGTGTTTTCATTTCAAAGTGTTCTTCAGGTGTTCGTGGCCGCGACTGGCTGAGTCGGAGTCGAAGATACTGTGGTGTGGCTCTGTTCGGGATTGGGATCGGGATGCAGATGCAGATGCCTGTATGCAATTAGCGTGAATAGCTTGAGCAGCTGTCCATTATGTGAGGCTGGCCGTGATGCAGCAGCGTCTTACATGAGAATTAAGTTGTTTTGCTTAATTAATAAAAGTGGTTTTTAATAGAACGCCATTAGCCAGCCATTGGCCACGGGGCAGCTAAACGAAAGACGCAGAAGGAAGCTTCTTTCAACCATCTCTCTGACTCAACACCCACCTCTGTCTGGATCATTTCTCGTTGGGTTGGAAAAGTTTCCATGTAACGCGGACATTAAGCAATCTCTTGGCTTGGCTTGTCACACTTTCGAGTTCATCAGTGTCAAAAGCGGCAATGATGATGATGACAGGGCAGCCGGACCGGAATGTTTCCTTGTTTTCACCGTCACATAAACTCATATAATTAACATAATCATAATCAACAAAGTATAAACATTAAATTGAGGCTAATTACTTTATAACCGACACTCAACTGCGAAACATCTGACAATGTTGTACGAGTAGGTTGAATTACCCCCAACCCCAACCCAGCCGAAAATAAAACTGAAAAAAACATGTTCACTTGTGGCAAACTCGTTTCAATTATGAAGAATCGAGCGAGCCAGTCTAAGCGAGTGCCGAGCGGGGTACGCACAACAAATGATTATAGTACACCAACAACAACAAACCATACACCAACAAAAATACAACAATAAGAACGAAAGACTACCCCCCACTCTTCAAAGCCAAATGGTTCTACAAAAAAAATAATTTAACTAAACAATATACCAAAATCAAAAATAAAAACAAAAACACCAACAAGAGTACACCAACAACAAAAGTACACCAACAACAGTCAACCGGATGGAGTCGAAACAAACGTAAATTATGCGATAGCGCGACAGTTTCACACATGCGAATGAAATTTGATTTAATTTTCGTCTAAATGGAGGCTATGATCACGTCTCTGATGTCTGCCGGCATTAAACTGCAATTGTCTTGTGGACAAAAGTACACTGAAAAAAAAAATACAATGCCATTCCCATAAATCTAATGGTTTGTAATATGTATCTCGTGTATGTAAAAGTAATTCCAACATCGAACATAAAAATACATCAATAAAAAAATAAATTTGAACCTAACTAACATCAATAAACACCAAGTGATGCATCTCTTTCCTAGCCGGCTTCCCTCCAAAAAAGATTGAGACACCACTGAAACGTGCCACAAATTTCGGTGCAGTGTGCATCGAGTGAGTACTCTCGTGTACTCACTCTGCCAAAGTTGCCGGCCAGCCAGCCAGCCAGCCAGCAGTAGCTTACAGCCGTTAACCATTGACTGCAACCGGTAACTGGTCGCGACTGCCGCTCGAAATGCGGGGCTGCTTGACTGAAATTTGAGCAAGATTAAACAGCAAAGTTTACTCAAAACTCCGCTTTGGATTTTTATGACAGGCGCATGAATCCGTGTGCAATTGTAAGTGCGCCATATAATTTACAGATAATTATTATAATTACAGGTTTATTTTCAGTTAACATGTTTGTAGCCGCTCTTGCCAGTCCGAGAGTCTGCCAGTCGGCTGGCCACAGCTGAGATTCCGTTTTTTGGTCGGCCATTGCATATTGGCGGCAATTAACAGGCTCTTTTTTCGAGCTACAAATATATTTTGGTAATAATAATGGCAATAATTTGGTTGTTTTTTGCAATTTAATTACATTTTCCATATAATTAGCTGCCTTTTGATGTTTTCCTCAATCAGTTAAATGCTCAGAAATAATGATGACAACTTTGGCCCAAATTTTGGCGAAAACAAAAGACTTAAGCAACGAACTAATGCTTGAGGATAGAGCAGCTTCCAATCATTTAACGTTTCTGCAGAAAGGGATACGGTGATTTTTTATCTGCTTGAGGAATTGAAAAGAAGAACATTAAACATTTTGCGTATCTTTTCCATTTGGGGTACTTTCATTCCACTTAATTAGGGGAAAAGTTTCGAGCAGTTTCAACCTGAGTCATCTCTCATAACTCTCTTTGGCCAATTATGCGTTATGGCTGAAGCCGAGGCCGAAGCCGATGCCGAAACCGAACCAAAAACTGAAAATATTGTATCTCTGCCGTTGGTCATAAATAAATTTGCCAGTCCGAGAATATGTACAAGGAAAACACAAGCGACTGACAATCTATGGGGCAGGGCCGTTCAGGACAGGACAGGGTTGGGTTGGGTTGGGTTTTTGGTCTGCTTTGGCAGTGACTGTTGCTGTGGGCTTGGAGTGCGATAAAAATCGCTGGCAATTTGTTAAATTTAACGATTTTCAACCTCAAGCTAACGAAAACTGTGCCGAAAGTTGGCCACTCGCCCCCGTTCTGCCCTTAGCCCTCATCCCTCGGCGTCGCCTCCCCCCGGCTTCGACTGTTTTATGGCCAAATAAATAATTAAAATGATGCGTGGTGTTAAGTGCCGCCACGTCGAGAGAGTTCCGAAACTCTTGGTGGAGAACCACTAAACCACACGCAGTCTGACGGTGCCTGGCATTTCTTTTGAAAATTTGTCATAAATTTATCGCTTTTGCGACCGGGTTCACTAAACCTCCACTGTCCCCTGGACAGATCTGGGTCCAACTCAAAGCCCAAGCAACAGACCGAACCTGAGTCGGGATCGGGGCACGTACTTTGTCGTAGTCCAAGCTTAATTGCTTGTCATGTGGCACACATTTTTGCCACAAATTGGCCGCCAGATATGCGAGACGTGACCCTCGGCACGCGGACCACACAGCGCTTGATGTTGTTAGAAGACTGCCAAAAATTATATGATTATCCACTCCGCCCAAGGCCCATTATGGCGGTCAAAATATACCCGCAGACACATTATGTAAACTAGCTGCAAAAAAGGTCTAAGCGAAGCTGCGATTCTCTTGGAAAGAGTTCTTTATTTAAGTAAGATATGGATAAATATCCAACCAAATCTGTTCTGTAGCAAATCTGTTTGCTCAACTTCAATGAACACCTAAAACACCTCAATGCAACCTCGTCTACCCATCATTTGCAGAACTATAAAATGTAAAGAGACACATTTCTTAACCCCTGAACCGGTTAGTGGTTCAGAGAATAAAACCAAAGACGCAGACGCTGAGGCAAACGCAGACCTCATTAAAGGCGGCCACAACACAGACAGAACTATAATCCAAATGTGACTCCGAGTTCGGTTTAATTTTCATTTTTAATGAACTAATATGCTTTATGAGTCGAGCGACTTGCTCCACACAGAATGTCACTTGTCGCAGCTTCTTGTCTTTTGAGATCTCGTGGGTTTTATGGGTGTGCGTAATCGTAAAAGACAACGAGAAATCTCCGAGCAACATACATAAAACGAGGCTCAAACCTAATCTTAACTGATCTCGAAGGGCGGTTATCATCAACAGAAAATATGGGCAACGGAAAACGAAAAATTAAGTAGCAAGTGCCTCATTCTTTCCTAGTAAATTCTGTCAGGTTTATGAGAATCGTGTGTAAATAGGAAAACAGAACCGAACAGAATGGGTGGATGTTGTTGCAGGAATCCCACATCTCCGTATCCCACAGTACCCGCGGAGTTTATGGATACCCTGAAAATTAAGACACAACGTAAGTGAGTGGTGAAAGTAATGCAGGCAATTCAGAGAGTACTTGCTACCCCTCCCCCAGTGAAACCCACACAGATACAGTATCTGTACAATCGGTTCTGTCAAATATCTGGCGAATATCGTCCCAATCAGGTGCAGAAGTACAATTTTTACTCGGGCTTGTTGTCCCTCAATCCCCTGCTGCCAACGATCCTGAACTGCATGTTCGGGGAGAAGAATGTGATTACTTTTGTAGAGTTTGCCATGTTCCTGAGCACGTTCCAGGCTCACTCCCTGAGGACCAAGCAAGGCGTCAAGAACGAAGGAAAAGACCGCAAGCTCATCTGTAAGAGTTGATATTAAGCCCTCCAAGATCGATGATTTTCTGTATGGTTACCCTTCCTCATTCACAGATCTATTCAATATGTACGATCACAACAAAGATGGGCGCATCACCAAGGTTAATATATGTAGCTGTAAGTAAAGGGAAATAACTAATATAATGTCCCTACTCGCAGGTGGATCTAGTGATTATAGTGCACAAACTATTCGCGCATATGATGGATCACTTGCAGATCATGCGCATAGTGGACACCATGATGATGGAAATGGATTGTACGGACACAAATCAAATATCATTTCAGGACTTTTGCAAGGCCTTCGAGGTCTTCGACATGGCCGAAATGATGGTCACCTTTATACCCGAGTTCCGAGGACGTTCCAAAGACGATGGAAAGTCCGCAAAATGGTTTTGTTGGAACTGAACCAGAAATGAAAATGAAAACTCGTACTCTATTTATGCTGCACTTCAATAAGTAATTGAAACTTTATTGATATTCATTTTGGGCTAACTAAATATTGAGGCCTGGTAGGATTTTTGTTAGGACTGGTAGGGTTTTTGTTAGGACTGGTAGGATTTTTGTTAGGAATAGTAGGACTTCTTTTAGGACTGCTAGGAGTTCTTTTAGGACTGGTAGGACATCTGTTAGGACTGTTAGGACTTCCGGAACCACACCCAAAATCGAGGTAACTATTCCAAGAATTTTTTCCAAAATGGGCTCTAAAAGTGCCACCAAATCTGTGACTAGGGTTACTGCCAAACCATCAACCAATTTTTCAACGACACCCAACGCAGTACCATCCACACTAGTTAAGGTTGCTAGTAAGTCACTAGCCAGAGCCATAGTTGGAGCCATTAGATGGAGGAATAGAAGCTAGGGATAACAAATTATTCAGTGGCTCATTTCGATTCTAAGAGGATATCTCTATATACTTACAGCAACGCAAATCATCTTGCCCATCGAACCGGGATTCAAAATTGCCATCATGCTTAATGTTTTTAGTGCTTGAAGTAGAACTATAGCTCTGAAATAAACCCCAGCCGACTTATATAGGGAAAGGTTCAGCCCCAAGCTGTCACGACACTTGCCTGAAGATAGTATACCCAATATAGTTCGTGAGTGGGTAATACCACAAGGTTTGATTGGATACGATACATACGATTATATTCGACTGAATGTTTTCTGATAAGCGTCCCATGAATTCGGATTCTGTCGAATGCCAAATTTTATGACTCTATTAGGAGGAGCCGCGCATACGCAACAGAGGGGAAACGAGGGGAAGGCAAACGATGCAAAATGCCAACCGAAAGATCATAAACATTACTACCTTTGACTCCAACTGATCGTCCGAATATACGAGCCAAGCTATGCCTGTATATAGTCATCGTCATGTGTTCCCTTTTTCGCTGATCTTCCAAGCGCGTTAAAGGAATTTTTGCGTGGATTTTTTTTTTGTGCACAACCTCTTTGGTGTTGGCATAGCAACATAAATTACATTTTATTGGCAATTCGGTTGGGAAATTAATGTGCATACAGTTGGCAACTTTGGTAATTTATGCAAATAAAACGATCGTAAATTTGGCATTAAAACGCTTATTAAATGATCGTTTATTAACCCAGCTCCAGCCCAACATTGGTTCCGTTCTGTTCTGTTCGCTTCAGCTTGGCTCACTCCCAAAATGGATAACCTTCTATCCAGCACCAACAATACCAGAGCTACTCATGCAGGTAGTTCCTTTGCTTGTGCAACAAGGTTGCGATTTGTAGCAGTTGCATAAATTAAGTGATTAACAGAATTGTTCCTAAATGTTGGCAGCTACTTACAAGATTGATATAATTTACGATCCCGAACCTGAACAGAATTACTCGGCCTGTGTGTGTGTCTGTTTGTCTGTCTATAACTTCTGGGAAAATGCAATTGGATGCTGGTTGAACATATGTACGAGTATCTCTCTCATTTTTGTTTTGTTTTCTTCTTCCTTATTGTTTAATGTATTAGCTGCCGCATTGTGTGTTAATTTGACATTCCTTGGGAATGGGAATCGCAATGGGTATGGGTATGGGTATGAGAATGGTCAGCAACAGCTTCAACACTCTTCAGCACGACAAACGAGGCTTGTTGCTGTCAAAAGCAAGAAATATAACCATATAAAATCAGTCGGCCAAAGCCACTGAGCTGGAGTCGGTGATGTTGCTGCTGTTGCTGCTGCTGCTGGTGGCTCTCCTGAACTGTCTCGGTCTTTATCCCCAGCCCACGTCTCCTGGCCTGTCCTGTCCTGTCCTTTCCTCCCATGATCGTCAGCCCCATCATCGTCGTGCAGCTCAGGCAGGATTAGCAAAATTAATGCGGCAAGTCGGAGCGGAGACTGCTGCCGCTGGAATCCCAAGCTGTCATCGCTTCAGGTCTTCACTTTATCATCAAAACACGGCAAAGCTACAGAGAAACTTTCAATGAAATGAATTTCGCGCAAAATGATTCGAAATAAATGAAAAAGTTTCTTCCAAAATATAATTCAGTTTCCCACTGCCTTACAGTTTTGAAACTTGACTTGGTTGTTTATCGAATAATCATCTGCTAAAATCTTCACATTAATCAATGAGTCCGCAAAGCTCATTTCATTTCATTCATCTAAACCCTTGTCAAGGGTGCATTGTTCTGCGTCTTTCCCCCATTTCCCATTATTATTGTCCGGCCATAAAAACTTTATTGATTGATATGCCCAACGGTTTGAAAGATATTTTAAGAGTGGCCCCAGTGCCTTTAGACGGTTTTTTGTTTGTGTCACCCCGAAAGAGTTGATTCAGAAGGAAGTGAAACTCGCGTTCATTCATATGCCCATGGGTGAATAAAAAACATTCAGATTCATTCATTGTGTATGGTCTCTGGCTGGGGTCTCGGGTTTAGCCTCAGGCCGATAATGATGGCTTAATAATTGAAATTTATCAAAATAAATTAGGCAAAGCGTCTTTAAGGCCCAATGCCACATTAATTACAATGTCTTTGGAGAGTTACGATCATTTGGCATTTGAAATGCGGCTTGACAAATGGCCAGATCATTCACAGGCCCCAAAGTAGGAGAAGATCTTGCGCTTGCGCTATACAATAAACAATTCCAATGCCACAGATCTGTGGGCCCATAAATTTGGCCAGCAATTTACAACGATCAATTCATAAATTTATTAATGAATTAAGTTATACGGTAATTTTTGCAGTCAATGTTGTAGCCTCCTCCTGGTCCTGCTCCCGCTCCTGCTCCATCTCGTAACGAAATGCAATCTGCTCGAAACAAAATGATGATCACTGATGATCGTTGGCAATATATCAACGGCGGACATGGCCTCCAATGCCTGCCCCGACCTAATCGAATTGTGGCCCCGGTACACACCGCACCAGCCGCCAGTCCGCATGAAATTCTTGGAATCGGCAAAGGATGCTCCAGCAGCAGCAGCAGCAGCAACAGCGAAAAGGGAAGATGAAAGTGGGAGAAGAGTAAGGAAATTTAAATGAAGCTGTGGAGGCAGTAGTATAGTGGAGGAAGGAGGGGATTTGGGAGAGGCAGCAGCTTAGTTCTATATTCTAGTGGTGGGAGCAGGCCGGGTTTTATCTCTTTGAGGCACGCCAAAGAGCACGTCCTGGTGTAGCATGCCACATCTCTAGAAGTTCTCTGTCTGCACATGATTAACAAACAAGGGATCTGTGTTCTGGGGCCCTGCTTTGGGTACTTCCTCCCATAATCGTTATCAGTGCGGCACCATCATCAGCACCAGAAGAAACACCATCAACAGGCCACTACAGAGCCAGAGCCAGAGTCAGAGCCAGAGCTGGGCCCAGCCCAGTCTAAAACAACTTTTGCATTTCTTGTTTATAAATTGGAATTTAAAATTAATTAAGTTGTCGTTTTGCGCTTTTATCCAATTTATAACTAATATGACACCGATTATACGAAATATGTTCACTAATTAACGAACAAACACCGCAGCTCTCTGCGCTCTGCTCTCTGTTGTAGTCACAGTCACCCAGCCACCACCGCTAGCCATCTCTTTCTATCTCTTCCCGTGTCTCTCTCTCTCTCTAACTAACGAGCATCCAGGCAGACAGTCAGGCAGCATTCAATGTCGCGCTGTTTGCTGCTTTTCATACCCTTACTCCTAGTCTTATGGTTTAGGTAAGCTGTTTGAGCGATGTCTCTGGATTTAATTTAGACAATTTTTATTCGAAAAGGAAGAGACTCTTACAATACATTCCTGATATATGATTATTATATATAATTATTTTGGCTGAACTCTATGCAATTATTTTTGATACCGTTTTTGTTTTGTTATATTGTTTAGCTATGAGATTATAGTACATCCCTGCATAGATCTATATACCTTCCATTATACACTGGAACAATAAATCTAAAAAGAGTATTCATAAGTTCGGCCGTAAAACAAACATTCCTGGGGGCTGCTGTTGGGGCTCGCTCTGCTCCTCCCGCTGTTGTGCCCATTGCTCCTCCTGCTTGTTTGCCTTGTGTGGTGTGGTGTGGTGGATCTGTTCTTTGCTCTTCTTCCACATCCACATGGAGTTGGGATCGTGTCCGCGTGCTCGTAATCTGCTCGCTGAAGACGCGTTGTAAATTGTCTGACAAAGCTTATTTTATTAATTTAAGCCATAAACGTTGCCCTCTCTGGTTGCTTGTTTTGCAGCTCCTTTTTGGCTTTGCATATACCCTGGTTCCCTCTGGAACTCTGCGACTCTGGCCAAAGTCCCACAGCAGCTCCACACCGAAGCAGCTTCAGCTCGCTCCAACTTCAGCTTCGGCTTCGGCACCAATTTATTGCCATCGTAAAAAGCCGTTTTGCGTTTTAATAAGCCATGTTCGGTTCTTTCGTTTCGGTTGTTAACAGAAGGCGTCGACCATTTCACCATCTTCTCCTCCTATCCTCTCTTTCTCTCTCTCTCTCTGTTTTTTGTGCTCTTTCTCTCATTCCTTCTGGCTGCTGCTTCCTCTCGGCATTCTTTTGGCATAACTGAGAAATTGGAGTTGGTTGTGTTTGGGTGTCGGGGCAATTGGCCAATTGAGTGACATTGGTTTATGGAATGCAACACTGAAACCTAACGGGGTTTAATGGTAGCTTAAGGATTACGGGAGCGGGATGGGAAGAATTTGATTTAAAATAAAAATAAATAGATCTCCATGCTAAGCTGAAATTCTTCCCCTTACTATTCCCATTAAAGCTCCATCCAGCTTGAGTCCGCCGAAACTTCCATAGTCAAAAAGGAATTTCCCACTTGAATGGCCCAAATTAGAAAACAAACAAACAACAAACACTTTCCTTTGGCTGCAAATCAAATAACCCATCTGACCCACAGCATGACCCCCAAGAAATCGCACTTAATCATAAGCGGAGGAATAGGGGAATAGAAGGAGAGGATGGCTACGGGCCAGGTGCAGAAGCCCCCTGCAGAATCCGACTGACTCCCACTCTCAGTATGCAGCACATAATACAAATAAATATGTCAAAATTAAGTAAGCAGCAACAATTTCGAAAAAGATAAGAAACGCACACAAGAGAAATAATAAAGAAAGAGGAGAGAAGAGGAAGAGGCAGTGCGAAAAACACGACGAACCCTTTCTTGGCCACAAAACAAGGCGTTGAAATCAGTAAAAAAAAAAACCAAAAGGACGTGTGAGTCGCTTCTGTGGACGCGACTCTACTTTTATACCCGTATTCTGTCAGTATAGAAATTTGTGAGAATTTATGGGGAATTTTAAAATATTTTACTTTTTACATTCCAAAATCTGGAAACAAAATTTGGTTGCTCTAGCTCTTATTGTCTCTGAGAACTAGGCGTCAAACAAAATGGACAGACAGACGGACATGGCTATATCGACTCGGCTACTGGTGTTGGCTCAAACGTTTCCTTCTCAGCGTTGCACACATCCACTTTTACCACAAATGCAATACACCTCTTAACTCTTTGAGTAAGGGTATACAAACAAAAATTGCCATGAACCAACTGAGATTCTGCTGAGCAAACAACCTGGCCAGCCCATCAAGATTCAACAGTCCGATGCCAGGTCCAAGTCCTGTCCAGCAATGGGTGCCCATCCTCATCCACATCCACATCCCATGTCCACATCCCATGTCCACGTCCACGTCCAAGTCCATGGGCGATGGGCATGAAAATCGTTTACAAATAAATCAGAAAGCGATAAATAAGGATTTTGTCTCGTAATAACTCAGCGGGAGCCATTTAACATGCAATCATAACGAATCGATGCTGAACGCTTTAGCAGACGGCCCAGACAGGCAGACATACCTGAACTAAGGACCCAGGGCCCAGACACTACAGATGCAAGCGAATTGGTTGCACTGAGAGAAAACTATGGGACATATCAAGTAAGCAACTCCAAAGATTCTTGGCAAAGTGCTAAGAAATCTCTAAATATTTTGCTAATCGCAGTTTGAAAATTACTTATATATATTTTTTCCTACTTTCAGCTTTTATGCCTAATTTCTCTGCGTGTGGGAAATGTCGAATGGAATCGGAATCTGGATCGGAGGATGGCAACACACTTTCACACCAGGCAGTCGCCAAGGCTTGCCCCAGAGTGGCAAGTGTGTATCGAATTGTTGTTGACTTGCTGCAGTTGTCGCTGTTGCTTCGCGATTTGTTGTTGTGCTGTTGCTGTTGCTGTTGCTGTTGTTCTCGCACGCCCTGGAGCATGAAAATAAAGTTGCAAGCAGCCCCACATAACAACATCTCCTCGATTCTCACCTTGCAACGAGAACTCCTTCGCACAATGACAGGGGCGTTGTTTGGCCACATGAGTGACGGTTTTTTATGCCTGCCCCTATACCGAAAGGTAAAATAAAAATAAAAACAAGAGAAAGAACGAGGAACATGCACTTGACTGCACTTCATAATTTGCCTGCGTACGCGAGTGTGTGCCACAGAGTATGCCAACAACAATGCTGCTTAATTATGTTGTAAAACAATCTGCCGAGCCGTCACTTCGAACAGGTCCTGCCACAGCTGTAGCCCCAGTTGCAGCTCCTTGTGCTGTGCTATCCGCAACTCCTTCATCTAATAACTCAGCGAGCCATAAGGGGAAGTAATTAAAATTACAAAAGCCCAGCGTTGACGTTGAGGCTTTTGCCATAAAATGGCTGCCAGACACGCAGGCGTATACGTGATTCCAATGACTAATTGCCAGAACTGTGTCACAGGAAACGAGCCAAGCAACTAACTCGGCTCACGGCTCACGGCTCTCGGATCTTGGCTATCGGGGACTGGGGCTGTGGCTGTGGCTGTGGCTGGGGCTTATGGGGTCAGGCACGCAGACCGTGCACACACTCTCCTCCTTCTGCTTATCTCGATGCGGTTGCAGTTAGTTGCGGCTAACAAGAAATTAAATTCCATTAAGCCCGCTCAAAGCCAAAGAGGAGCAGCCCCAGTCGGGCAGTGCAGCACAGTGGAGTGAATCATGCAACATGCTGCTGCCTTTGGGTTCCCTTCTGCTCCCCATAGACTTCCATTCACATCTGAACCACTGTGCCAGTGCTTCGCGTATGCGCGACTAATGAAGAGGTGGTAATTTATGTGAACATCTTCACCTGTTCCTAGACACGTTTTAATATGCCAGGCGACTCTCGACTGGAGTCATGAATGAGCCCCAGTGACTTCGTCGGGATCTGAATGAAGATGTGGGCCTGGGTCTGTGCAGGGGACAACCTGCTAGACGCTTGGCACGGCACTAGACACTGTCTAGTTAGCCTGGCCAGTTAGCAGAGCAGAGCTGTGTGCTGGCCGAGTGCAGGATTAATTAATTGCCGCTGCCTCGTCAGCAGAGCGGCAGACATGACGTATACGTGACATTTGAGATATGTTCAGACGCTTAATGTGCGACATTTTGTTTGTTTTGTTGCGGGCTACTATGCCTGTTGCTGTTGCTGCTGCTGCTGCTGTTCCTTCTGGCTCTGCTAACAACTTTCGACAATCATCAGTAGCTGCTTTGCATATTTGCGGATGCCTTGCAGTCGACTCTACGAGTATAATGATGCAGCAGTTGCAGCGTTGTCAAATGACTTGCGTAAATTTATCGTAAATGCCATCAGCTGAAGCCAGAGCCAGAGCCTGAGCCTGAGACGAGCCGAGCCAAGTCGAGTCGAGTCTCCTCTCCTCTCCTTAGATTCTTCAGTCACTTGAGCCGACTGTCAGACAGAGAGACAGTCAGCTCGTCAGTCAGTCAGTTAGTGACTGGAGTTGGCCAATTGCCTGGAGTTGGCTGTGCCTCTGGCTCTGGTGCCTCTGGCAAGGCTACTAATCCTCGTTAATCCCTTTGACTGTTGTGCCTCGCATAGCTGCACATAAATTTGACTCTGATTGTAGTCTTTGTTACGGCTGTGCTGTGGCTTCTGTGGCTTCGGCCTTTCCGATGATATGCTAATGCAATTCAGTTCGAGACGAGATTCCCTTGCACGAGGAATCGGCCACAAATAAGCCACCCCCACCCCCCACTCGGCGTGTTAACGGTCTGTGTCGTTTGACACATTTAATTGGAAGTCAATTGGCTTGGCCCCGACTGATTGCTGAGGTGGCAATTGGCAGTGCCACAAAGGTGTTGCTAATGTGAGTGCGATATCTCTGGTGAACCACTTAATCACTTAATCGATCAAGGAAGTCGTCTCGAATTCTAAGCATTAGAATTGCAAATTTCTAAGTATTAATGTTTGAGTCATCCACTTTCTGTGGCATCGATCGTAGAAGATTTCAAATCAAACCCAAAAAGTATTTCACGTATACACGTATATATCTGTATATGTAGCTGTATTATATACAAATTATATAAGCCATGAAAATATAAATGAAAATAAACGAAAGAATTCCAAACAACTGTATCTTATGCGATCGCTTGAACATTCAAATCTAATTTGAATTAAATTCTGAAATATTTCCCAAAATTCTTTATGCCCCCGAAAAAGGAAACCCAGCCCTTTGCAGGCCCCTTGGTCCAACCCCCAAAGGACGGCGGCGACAACGGCGCTCCGCACAAACACCAGAACAGGGAGACACGAACAGGGACGCGGACAAAGACAAAGACACACATTTGCGACATTCAATGGAGCTTGTAGCCCGGTCTGTCTCATTGTCATGCCCGGCTTATTGATTGGAATACAATGGATCCTTAAAGTGTGCTTACAAGCGCCGTAACTCAAACAAATTGCAGCGCCCAAACGCCTGACCTGACTCAAATGGACGGGCGGCAACGGCAACGGCAACAACTACAACAGGAACGAAAGCGACGACGACGACGACGAAGCGAACGACGACACTGATCAACAGGCGCGGCGACGTGGATGGGTCCAAGTCGTACAAGTCAAAGAAAGAGCAAAAGAAACAAGGGGGATGCGGAGAGACCGAGAGAGAGAGAGGGGGCTATGGGCCAGGCCAATGCGTTTTACATGATGCCTACACGACAGGACAGGAGCGGCCACTCAGACAACCGGCCGGCTTAACAAGATAAGCCCGCGCCCCACTGCACAGTGGTACAAATTGGGCTCAAAAATGTTAAGAAATTTTTGAATAAATATGTGAAATTCTTTGTGTCTGAAAGAGACTGGGAATATAAAATGCAACATAGAGATAACTCACTCGGCAGATCAAGAAAATAGTAGCAGTAGAAAAAGTTCAGTAGAAATCTATTTCCGATCATTTAAAATGCAAAACTTGATTCTATCATCGTTAAGGTCAATCATTTAAATTGCAACCCATTCAATCTGTGAACCACTGTACCCATTGCCTGATTGTTTGGTTTTGTGGCTGCCTCTTGGCTGCTTTAAATTATTCCAAGCTTGCCACAGAAACACACGGACACGGACCAGAGGCGCTACTGACGCGCTTATGTTAAATTTACCAAACAACCGATTTGTATGCAATTTTGCGATCAAGAAGACTTGAGGATGAGGGGTGAGCCAGAACCAGGGCTTGAGCCAGAGCTCGAGCTGAAATCCAAATCCCAGCGAGACATCATGACGTCGTGGATTTGCAGGGTCGACTGCTCCCAGTCCCAGTCGCATTGTCATTGTCTGAGTCTGAGTCTGCGCCGCCGTCGCCGTCGCGAAGTCTAGTTTATTGGCGCGACTTTTTATTTGCATTCGAAATTTGTACCATTTTTTTTTCTCTGTTTTTGGTGGCCTCCTCCTGCACGTGATGTATGCGACGTGAGCCGCCCCAGCTCCAAAGCAGAGCCGTTCCATGGAGTTGCTTGCCTGCCTGACTGCCTGCCTGCTTGACCACACAATTGCCATAAGTTTTGGCCGCTCTGCAATTATTTGCGGAATTCCTTTTGGAATATATATTGACTCGGACTACCCAGCCCAGACACGGGCAGGACAGGAGGAGACTTGGACTCGGACTTGGACACTCGTACTCGCACTCGCACTGGCACTCACTCTGCTCACTGGCACTGGCACACTCTCGCTCTCCCCGTGCCCTGGCACGGCACATGCCTGTGTGCATGTCTTCTCCATAAGCCAAACTCCCCGAATACCGAATACCGAATACCACCCCGACCGACTAGCTTTGACAGCCCATACAAGGAAGCCCAACAGCCAACAATCCCTGGTGTTTGTTGTCGCTTTTTCGACTGCGACTCTGACTTTGACTTTGACTTGGGGCTGAGACGGAGACTGAAGCTGAGACTGTGGCGTTTCTGGTTTCTGGACGTTTTACACTCGCTTTATTCTTTTGTTAATTTGTCATGAAATTTGCTGCTTAACGCATGGCTTGCATGCAAGTTAAATTCTGAGATGGGAAAGCACTTGGCAAGGCATGGGCATATACTCTGCAGATTGGAGCAACATTGGAGCAACCCACATCAAATCACAATCAAATTGAATTTTGCCAACAATCAAAACAAACGCTTGACTCATTAAAAATAATTATCTAATCGACATTTTGTTTGGGCAACTGGCCAAACAAGTTTCCAAATCTCGCAAAGCAACCAAGATCGAAGATCATGAGAGACTTTTAATGGACTTAACAAGGTGATTCAATCATAGACAAGATGGCCAGTTCAAGACAAAACCCAGCATTAGCACCCATTGCCATAGCCAATCTTTGAATACCAAATGCTAACAAAGCGCCCCGCACCGCACCCACCTACACAGATCTGTTCGATCCATCGATGTACGAGTATAAGCGAAATTGTGCAACTGCCCCGAGTGTCAAATTAGACAAACAGCAAGAACTGAATGCCAACTGGTAGACAAAAGGCAAAGCCAAAGCCAAATCAAATGTGCAATGCAAATTGCATTGGGCACACTCGCTGCTGGCCATTTGGGGGGCTGTGGGGCTGCTAATTTTCTGCGAATCGCGTTCGGAAAGCCCCCAGAAGGATCGAAGATATATACATATACTATGGAGTGGTTTCAGTGGATGTGGATTTGCATGTGGGTGGTCGGCAAATTGCCAGAACGTGAGCACAATTTTTAAATTAACGGCCCAAAAGTGGTTAGAACGGCAGCAGAAACGGTTCGCAATGGATTGGATTGGATTGGAGTTGCGAAGTGGACTCAGTGGATTGAGTGGACTCAGTGGGTGCTGGTGGTAAGGGGAAGTGCATGGTGGAAGGTGGAACCTCTGAGGCGCATTCCAGCCACAAAACTGTTGCAATTAATTGCATTAAAGTTCTAAATTGTTCGCCTTCGCCTTCCCCTGCGATAACTCCCACCAGCAATGGCGTCTCTTTGCGTCTCTTAGACAAACTTGCAACTTTGCAACTGCAACTGCAACTGCCAAGCGCCGCATTATTGAAGACGCATCGCACAGTGGCACCACAGTGCGTTATAAAGTGGGCGATTTTTAGAGGGATTGAAGTCGAAATTTTAGTCTCGATTCAACTCATTGAAATCCAAATGTTTGTGGAATATTCTTCCCTATTCTCCATTCCCTATACCCTTTAGCCACTGTGCGGATTGCTTTGTTGTCATGGTCGTGCCTTTCAGTTTGAAACGTGATCGATAGACAGAGTCAGACTACCAGCCATCTCCCGTCCAGCAACAAGAACTGCAAATTGGCCAACTGCAGTTGGCCCGCTGCCTGTGCCTGTGCCTTTGCCGTTTGCCGTTTGCCGTTGCCAAATGTTTGGCCTTAGTCAAATTATGTTCTTTGGCTCGTTTGATAATGAAACTGCAAATTGAAGCTGTGCTCCAATCCGTTCCCTTCCGTTCCTTTTGTGCTTTGTGCTTTTGTAGCCCCTCAAATTGTTTGCTCACACCGTACCAGCGTCCTCTGTGGCTTCGTCTCGGAGCCAACAACGCTAATGATTACGTGTTATCGTGTTGTAATTTTACACAAAGCCCTAATGATGAGTCTGGCTATGCCCTGGACCGGGCCTCCACATTCACATCCATCTCCATCTACCTCTGCATCGGCATCTGCATCGATCCAGCCGAACGATCGAATCGATCTGGCTTCGGGTTATATGGTTTAGATCATGGCAGCAGACACTAACTGGGCTCATCATGGAGCGTTAACAAGCTCATTTTTCTAAACTTGACGTGCTGAGTCCACCAACCAACCACCAAGGCAACCAAGCAACCAAGCAAACGATCATCCTCCAGCGGGCCATCCACTTAGCCAAAAGATCTTGAGCGATCTTCGGCCAAGCCAATTTGCTCGGCCACTCTGTGACGTTCCCAGTGGTTGGGCTCATAAATTGTTTATTATGGTATTGAGCGTGTTATGTCCAGGCACCATCAATATACGATGGGCATATATTTATTGTACATATAAATATTCAAAAACAAAAAATAGAAACAGAAATAAGCCCATCCCTTACAGTTCATCCTGCACGGCGGCAGTTTCGTGCTGCAGGAGGGCTTTGATGTATTTCTGCTGCTTATCGCACTCCTCGGGACCGGCTTCGGGATTGTGATCCAGCCAAGAGATCGCCTTTTCGATGGCCTTCTTCAGTTTGGGCTTCGAGTCGCCGTGCGCCTTCAGCAGACCGTAAGCGTAGGACTCCAGTGTGTGGCGGGTCATCAGGCTCTCCAAGAGCTTCTTATCCTTGTCGGCGAATATCTCGGCGTCGTGGATCATGCGATCAATTTCGTCGGGCATCAGGCGGTACTTGTCGCTGGTGACGACAACCTTCATGTCCATGTCGGGGCCAACTCCATTGGCGCTGACTTCCAGAATCCCGTGGACGTCCACGGCAAAGGTCACCTGAATTGGGAAGCTTTTGTATGGCACCGGCGGGACGCCACTCAACTTGAATGTGCCCAACAGATGGTTGTCCTTTGTCAGGGGTCGCTCCCCCTCGTACACCTGAATGGTGACGGAGGTCTGGTTGTCCAGGACGGTCAAGGTGCGCGTCCGCTTGGTGGGGATGACGGTGTTGCGCGGAATCAGCTGACTCATAATGCCGCCCAAAGTTTCGACGCCCAAGGACAGTGGGATGACATCGAGCAGAACGGTGGTGTTGGTGGTCTGGTCGCCGGAGAGAGCGCCAGCGTGGATAGCGGCCCCGCAGGCCACAGCCTCGTCGGCATTGATGCTGCGCGAGAGCTGCTTGCCGTCGAAGAAATCCTGGACCAGCTGCTGGATCTTGGGGATGCGGGTGGAGCCGCCAATCATCACAATCTCATCGACGTCCGACTTGTTCAGCTTGGCATCCTCCAGCACCGTCTGCACGGTCTTCAGGGTGGAGTTGAAGAGCTCCTCGTTGAGCTCCTCGAACTTGGCTCGGGTCAGCATCTGGTTGAAGTGATGGCCCTCGTGGAAGGCCTGAATGTGGATGCGCGCCTGCAGGGCGCCGGACAGGATCCGCTTGGCCTTCTCCACCTTGTGGCGCAGCTTCTGCATGGCGCAGTGATCCTTGCGTAGGTCCTTGCCCTCGTTCTCGTACTGCTCCACGAAGTAGTCAATCACGCGCTGGTCAAAGTCCTGGCCGCCCAAGTGCGTGTCCCCGTTGGTGGCCACCACCTCGAGCACACCGTTGTCAATGCTCACTACGGAGACATCGAAGGTGCCGCCGCCCAGATCGAACACCAGCACTTTCTTGGCCGCCTCCTTTCGGTCGAAACCGTAGGCTATGGCTGCTGCTGTCGGCTCGTTGATGAAGCGCAGCACATTGAGGCCGGCAATCTTTGCCGCATTCTTTGTGGCTTGGCGCTGGGCGTCGTTGAAGCGCGCTGGCACTGTGACCACAGCGTCGGTGACCTTCTTGCCCAGGAAATCCTCGGCCGTCTGCTTCATCTTGGCCAGCACCATGGCCGAGATCTCCTCCGGTGCAAACTCCCGGACGCCCTGGCCAGTGTTCACGCGTATGTGCGGCCTCGAGTTCTTTTTGAACACCTTGAAGGGGAACAGCTTGATGTCCATCTGCACGTTCTGTTCGAACCACTCGCGTCCGATCAGTCGCTTCACGTCGTAGATTGTGTTCTCCGGATTGATGGTCAGCTGGTTCTGGGCGGCTTCACCAATCAGACGCTCGCCATCGTCGGCGAAGGACACAAACGAGGGCGTCAGACGGCTGCCCCAATCGTTGGCAATAATCTCGGCTCGTCCCTTCAGGAAAACTCCGACGCAGGAGTATGTGGTTCCCAGATCAATGCCAATAACTGTGCGCAATTTGTGGTCTTGCTGCATGGCTTTTGCGCCTGCCGTTAAGGCGCAAAGTAGGAATAAAATATTGTTCATTCTCATTAATTTGAAATTTCAATTTGAAAGGCTTTTGAAACTAGCTACAGTTAAAGTTGGTGAGTGATAAAGCCAGAGGTTGCTCATCATGAAATTAGCTAACAGTTCGGTGTATTCCAGGATGACTTCATCCCATTAGTTGCAGATCTCTATGGTGGCTCACGCAGCTGAGGAAAATGTTTCTGTTCGTTTGCAGAGCAATAAAAGTCTGGAAATTCCTCTAGCCATATAATTACATATAAAACTGTCGCAGATCTGGCTAAAGAACACAACACACACAATAAAAATCGAATGCCTCCATAACCAGCATTCAATGCGATCCAAAGACAAAACGTTTTCCAGCTAAAACCCAAACCGAAAGGAGTGGGCTGTGAAGATCTGGGCAGTGGATGATCTGGGGAGCATATTAAATTGAATTTTTATGTTCTCACAGCCCTGGAAAATCATGTGCCGGGCCATAAAAGCCAGCCACGGACTCAGTTTTCTTGGGGTTTCCGTTGGGCTTGAGGTTGAGTGTGTGGGTTAATAAATAGCCCCCGAACTCGAACCAGAACCACAGCAAGTGCTACATGGAGTGGGAAGGGAAGGGAAGGGAAGGGAGGGAAGTGCAGTGAGGCAGATGCGGTGCGGTAAATTATGGTTATTTAAATAAACAGCACACGATTTGATTTGGCGGCCCAAAAGTGTTGCCAGCTCGCCTCCGAAATTGGAAGAGCGACGCGTCGACGTCTGGAAATTATGTTGTAGTTGCTCTGATCATGCACCCAGTCTCAGGCTCAGCTCGGTGTCTGCATCTGCGTCCAGGGCCAGGCGCAGGCGCAGGCTCAGGAGGATAGTTACCTCTGATGATGATGATGATGCTGTTGCTCTGCGCCGCTCCGCTCTACTCTGCTCTGTATAGAGGGTTGTGCCATCAAGTCTTGATTGAGTAACGCCCCAGAACTGGCGTCTAATTATGAGTTGCAGGATCAGCAGCAGCAGCAGCGGTATCGGCAGACCCATTGGAATGGAGCACAGCTGTGGCAATGCCTGACGGATGGGTAGCATCATTAGCTGATGTGCTGCATTGACCCGGTCTAATCGCCGATAAGGCTTGTGATAAGCAAACACACATAAAAGCCAATGTGCGTTGAGACTGGTGTGACCTTTTTGGCTGCTGCCGAGGATTGGAATGGAATGGACTGGACTGGACTGGACTGGTACGGTTACTGATCGCCCCCAAATGGGTGAGGTAGAACAGGATCTGATTCACGTTGGCGTTGCGGTGTTTTGTTTATTTTGAGGCTATAATTTAAGCGGGTAATTGCACGCTGGCGGCCAGAATTTGTAACTAAACTGCAAATTAGCAGCCAATTCTCAGGCCGATTAATAACCATAATTATTGGCTCAAGCGCTGACGAGCGAACGTCTCTGCCTGCTGGAGGATCTTGATGAGGAGGCTGGGCTCTGTCTCTGACTCTGTCTCACCATCCAAGGCTGCTGGGGCCCCCGTCCAAATTGCACTCGGCCTGAGCCCTGCTGTACCCTGGACCTGAAACTGATTCTGTTGGCTCCTCAATTGCCAATTCGTGATACACCGAGGCGCGTATGGGTATGGGGGCCCAGAGTTGCAGTCCCCACTGTTCCGTTTCGTCCAGCAGCAATTTAAATAGTGAGCGCCTGGCTTAATTACATAAAACAGGCAACACAAGATGCAGCCGAGGTCCGTTCGAGCTTCGCTTCTCTTGCCGCCGGCGCAGACGTCGTCAAGGCTTGGTCCTCTCTTCCTCTTCCTGGGCCACTTTTGATGGACATGTGTCTAATGAACCAGCCTAATTAATGTGCATGGCTGACGCTTGTCTCCGGCTGGCTCTCATCCTCTCTCTCTCTCGGTTTGGCAGCACCTCTTGAAAGCGAAACCCCAAGAAAAACCAAAGAGTATACGGAAAGTGTTGAAAGCCCTGAGTGGGCAAAAGGATTCAGATTGGCCGGCAAATTACGGACATTAAAATAAAACAGTCTGAACAAATTAATAAACGTCGATACCCAATTAAACTGTCCGGATATAATGCACGCTATAAATTTGTACCCATTGGTTGTGGGGGGTGGGTGGGGAAACGGAGAACAGAACGAACGAGAATAGAGACATCCACTATCCAATTATCAATCGGGATGATTAACTGCGCGAGGTCAACGGCGAAACGAAGAAAAATGCGGCAAGAAAATAATTGCACAGTCTTTGGTTCGCTTAGCCGAATACTACTATGTCGTGTAACATGTGTGAGGGAAGCAGGGGAAGTCTTTGGAGCACCAAAGTCGTTTTACCAAAATCTTAATTAATAAACTCCAATAGTAACATTAGTTGTAAAACCAAATATTTTAAAAGATTGTGGCGGTTGGGCGACTATTTTAAAAAGAATTAGGAGCTATCGATATTGTCAAGACAACGCTGAGTGTATCATGTTAAAATTGTCAAGCATGTAAATCTACATTTAATCTACATACAAAAGCCATGGCGCACTGGTGCCCTCTACATTTATGTAGATGGCGGCAGTTGTAAAAATTTTCAAATGTTCAAAAGCGGTTACTTGAGGTGGAGCCTCTCGACCCTCACTCCTGGGCTGCCGCTTCCACGGATGTTGGATGTTTGACTTATTGGTTATTTTATAAGTATTTTAGCGCAGCTCGGGTTAAATATATCGTGGTCCAGTTGTTTGCGAAAGGCTGTATCTACAAGCATAATTCTTCCTCAACAATTTGATTTTTTGTATGTTACTACCCGTTAGGATTTTGGATTTCCATTTCCCTATTACGTTTTCTAGCCTTCGAAGGTTTTTAGATGGTTTTGCAGATATATTTGTGCGATAAGTCCGCTGTCACACTGCTGATAAGTATTTGACTTAAAACATCGATGATTTTTCTCAAACATCGATGACAGCGATGTTAACATCGCATGTTAACATACTCCAGCTCCCAGCTCTAGTTTTATTTGTTGTTTTTATCGCGAAATGTTCAAAAATAAATGCAATACCTGAAAGAGTAAACAGCAGTGATAAAGCTTGAAATGTGTCAGCTGGCTACAGCAGCACCGCTTCCATAGAACTGTCAAGGTACGGCCCCAGAACGGTGCTCGCCCTGTGTGGGAGTCTCGAATTGGAATCATCTTCCCCGTGTGTGTGTGTTCTTGTGCGTGGGAGAGTTTGTGACAATAAATATGAAAATACGCGTAGAATGTTTACTAAATAATTTGCACCGCCTTTTGTTGAGCATAACCAAATAGGGTAAAAGTTATGTGGCGGGGATTGTTTTATTACTGATACAATTTTGGTTACGAGTGTTTTTTGGGCGATTTCTCGTTCTCCGCGCAGGAAAAATCAATAAATGTCCAATTGGGACATTGTATGAATCCGTGTTTTTGTGTGTGTATGTGTCTGTGAGAAGGGAGGGATCGAATACTCCTTTATCAGCATTTATCTCTTACTCTTTCTGATTTTTTGTTGCTGCAACAGCAGCAAAGTGATTGTGAGGCACGCCTAATTGATAAGTATTTCGGGTTATTTTTCCCATTTCCCCCTACCCCTCTCACTCTCTCTGTCGAAACATATAATCAATCATTTGCCTACATTTCGCACCGTACTAACATATTTATGTATCTCTATCTCTGGGTGTTGCACGAGCAGCCAAGCCACTTAACTATTAATATATTTACCATGGAACGGTCGGAAGTTATATAGGGTATACAGTACATGACATGCTGTAGGATATCTTATCAAAATATGATCCAAATCGGGCTACTATATCAAACATCCAAAAGACAGTCAAGATTTTGTTTCTGCGGCAACTCTTTTACCAATCTCTGTAAATAATCAATATATTAACTCAGTAGAATCAGCTAACTATATCTTATATTTATGTATCCAGGGTATCAACATCTTCGAACTCTATATCCATATTTCCTTTGCCTGTTGTTTCCGTTTTGCTGCAACATGCTACAACAAACAGCACCACATACCAGAGAAACAATAAAACACAACAAAAAACAATACGAGAGTACCATAATAGCATACCATACTGTTCCATATGATAGGCAATGGTATTTAGTTTCCCTTTTACTTTTCTACAATTTACATAATCATCATTATCATCATCATCGTCAGCAGTAGCAGCAGCAGCAGCTGTAGTGGCGCAAAGACATCAGCAACGTCCACTAACTACTAACAATAAAAACAACAGCGGAGTGGCGTCGTTCATTAAACTAACTCACACCATGGGGGAAAACAGACAGACGGACGGACAGAAAAATACTTTTATTATTTATGTTGCCCGTTTGCCTGTTTAATTGCCTTCGGTTCCATAGTCAAAGGCCATTCCATAGCAGCCATATTCATTCTTTCCTCCCGTACATCTTTTCGTGGTTTCTTTCTTTTGATTATGCTCTGCCATTTGAAATATATTCGGTATGCAAAATTTGTGCCAAACAAACTGATGTACAGTGGGATTATTTGGGGGACTTTGGTGAGGGAAGAATTAAAGTGCCAAAGGAATGGCACTTCCTAATACGATTTAGGACTTAAAAGCCACCTAATCCGCACACTTTTAGTGATTATATTTCATAAATTAAATACGTTTATTGATAACATTTCAATGATTCCCCATTCTTTTATTTGCTATGGTTTATCAAATAATTCATTCTGGACTCTGGGGAACCCACTAAATGACAATTTTGTATTCCCTTGGGGCACTGACAATGCCACTCCACTGTGCTGGCGGCGGATTCCTTTTTCGTAATGGCTTTTGGCTGTGCCCCGCGGTTAATGACACAACGAGAGAGAGGGTATAGAGAACGGGAAGTGTCTAGCGGCTAGACAAGTGACGCATATTTTAGCATTCTTTGTGGCGGTACTTGGGTGCCGGGCACACAGCACAGCACATCCATCCATCTATCCCGTACACTACCACGTAGGTAAAGGCGGATCCATATATAAACACAAACTATATGCGGATTTCTCCTTTACTTTGTCCAATTGTTGGACTGTTGATTCATCGAAAGAGCCATATGAATGGCTAGTTGCTCAATAGAACCACTGATATCGCGGGTTCCACCTCTGGCACTGTAACTAAATGATTAATCATAGTACAGGGAGCCAGCCAGCACACCTTATCAACGATAAGGGGACTCAAACTAAGTTTGAAGGCCTAGGCAAACAATCGAATGGATTGGGCCTGGTGAATGATTGGCCCCGCGGTTTGGTCAGTCAGTCCAACATTCCATTTCCACTTCCATTCCGTTGCATTTCCTTCCTCTCTGGCGAAATATTACACAATCGATTTGCGGATTTGCATTCAAATTGTGGCGGTTGGTTTGCCAACCTCTTTCGTTAGTCGGGCAATTAAATTTTGATTAATTTGCCAATTGGAGCTTGAAACAAGATTTGTGCGACGTCAGAGAGGGAACTGGCACACATGCGGTACAACGCAGTACACGACGATTCCACGGGTCATTCCCCAAATCATACACTGACTTCTAAGAGTATATACACACTAGTATGCTGTGTATGTGTGTGTGTGTGTGCATGCTCAATTTTACGGCACATGCGCCGCTGCAAATAAGAAATGTGAAGAAAATGCAGCAGCTCCAGATTGCATTTTGCGCATAATTCAAACGGTAGCCTCAAATGAGAAAATACTTACACAGACGGGAGTATATACATATGTGTAGCATCTACAGAAGTGTAGCATCCACATCTACTCCACACACTCCTCCTCTGTAGCTGGAACTGAAGCTGAAGACGCATCTGTATCTTTTTCATGCACTGGAAATTCCGCAAAGACTATGACGACGACGCCGTGTGCCGCTAACTTTCTAAAAGATGCAGCCACCAGCAACAGCAGCAGCAGCAGCTAATCATGATAATGATTTAGTTGATTATTGTTGTTGCCAATGGATAAAGTAGTCTGCGTACAATAGCTGAAAGTTGCATTTATTTCATTGTTACATGCTGCAGAGTAATAGAAGAGTCACTTTTGGGGCCAGCCAAGAATTGGAGTTCTCCGCGAAAGTTGATTCGGAAAATATGTAGACCTAAATGTAGGTCTAAATGTGTCTTCAAAATCATATATTAAATTTCAATAACGAAGACTTGGGATTAGGTAGAAAAACCTATTAAATATGGAATCCTTTCAAAAAACGAGATGTAATTTTTGGCATATTCTTGGGCATTCTCTTTTGAAAGCATTCGCTTGTGCGTCTCGAGTCAAGTAGCACATTGCAAGCGAGAACGTGCCCAGTATCCATCACCTAAACTGAACACAGAAACAGAACCAAAACGTATCCGAAGCAATAAGAAAACTCTCGCTCACATTTCGTAAACAATTAGCAGATATACGAGTATGATCTGAACAAAATAAAAATAAAAGAAACAAATTACCTTACCTTAGAAAATTCGAATTTGTGTGCAAAACCAAATTTAATTCAACGATTCAACGACTGACTGTCTTCAATTATCTTTTTCTCAGAGTCATATTTCTGAGTAAACTAAAAATAAAACCTTCCCACCGAATGTGTGGGGCTCTCAGATCAGAGACGAGGCTACACCTGATATGGCGTGGGCGTCAGGCCGTCTCCATTTCAGCTGCGCTCAGCGCCTCGCTCAGGGGAAAGAATATTCTATTTAATCTGTCAAGTGATGACGCGGACAAAAGGCGTTTGGTGGCTATAATTAGCCCACGCCATGGTCCGATCGCCACTAGTCACTAAATTTATAACAAAAACAAAACAAAAACGTCTCATGTTCCGCCTCTCACTTCCCTTCCCTTTGCTTTACTTGCAGGCCATGGAGCATTGACTTGAGGCAGCTTCAGAGCAAGAGCCCAAAGCACAACAAAGCACAGCACAAACAGAGATCTTCCCCTTGAGGCTTCTCCGTCATGTTGGAGCCAACGCTGACGCCCGAGCTGGAGGATGTGGATGGCACGAGCCTGGTGGCGGCGGCCATTGCCGGCCTCAGCATAGACGATGTGCCCGATGTGCGCAAGCCGCACTTCCTGGACTACGACGCAGTGCCGCCGCCCGATTACGAGGATGGCTTCGGGGCGGCTGCCGGCGAGCAGCTGAAAATGGACAAGAAGTACGAGCGCGATGGAGAGATCAGCGACTACGAGCTGGCCGCCAGCGGCTACACCAAGAAGGAGTTCACGCAGGACGACAACACCCTCAACTTCACACAGAACGGCGTCGGGGCAGTGGGTGTCGTGGGCAAGAAGCCGGGGGCAAAGCATTTCCTGGACGAGAATCCCATTCCGCCCGACTACATGCTGGCCCAGGAGCTGCGCGAGATGCGGGAGCATCGCAGTCTGGACAGGAACTTTGAGCGCAAGTCCGCCCAGCAGCAGCAGCTGGAGGAGCTGCCACAGCGGAACGGTGGCTCGCCGGCCAGCTCGGGACGAGCCTCGCGCAGCAAGGAGCCCTCCTATACGCTGTCGCGCTTCCTCGATGGCGACAATCCAGCGCCGCCGCGTCTGCCGAAGGGAGCCGCCTGGACGACAAGCTTCGACGAGCGCTACGGCACGGCAGCAGCGGCAGCCGTGGATGCCACACTGGGCTCCAAGGTGGAGTGCGTGTACTCGCTGCTCTCGATGCTGGGCTCCAACGATCCCCTGGAGATGGCCAAGAAGTTTCTGGAGCTCTCCGGCAATGGCCAGAGCTGTGCCACGCTGCGGCGCTCCGGCTGCATGCCGCTGCTCGTCCAAATGATGCATGCCCCCGACAACGAGCCGGAGGTGAGGAAATGCGCCAGCCAGGCGCTGCACAATGTAGTGCACACACATCCGGACGAGAAGTCCGGCCGCAGGGAGGCCAAGGTGTTGCGCCTGCTCGACCAGATCCTCGACTACTGCGCCTTCCTGAAGACGCTGCTCCAGAGCGGCGGCGAGGCCATAGCCGACGACTCGGACAGGCATCCGCTGGCCGCGATCTCGTCCCTGATGAAGATCAGCTTCGACGAGGACCATCGCCATGCCATGTGCGCCCTGGGGGCCCTGCATGCCATTCCGAATCTGGTCCATCTGGACCATGCCGCCCATGGGCCCAAGCCCGAGGATCAGTGCTGCAATTCGCTGCGTCGCTACGCCCTGATGGCCCTCACCAATCTCACGTTTGGGGATGAGAACAACAAGGCGCTGCTCTGCGGTCAGAAGCAGTTCATGGAGGCCCTGGTGGCCCAGCTGGACTCGGCGCCCGACGATCTCCTCCAGGTGACGGCCAGTGTGCTGCGCAACCTCTCCTGGCGGGCGGACAGCAACATGAAGGCGGTGCTCAACGAGATTGGCACGGTGACGGCCCTGGCCCTGGCGGCCATGCGCAACAAGAGCGAGAACACCCTGAAGGCCATACTCTCGGCCCTCTGGAATCTCTCCGCCCACTGCAGCACCAACAAGGCGGAGTTCTGTGCCGTGGGCGGTGCCCTGGCCTTCCTGGTGGGCATGCTCAGCTACGAGGGACCCAGCAAGACCCTCAAGATCATCGAGAATGCGGGCGGCATACTCCGGAACGTCTCCAGCCACATTGCCGTCTGCGAACCGTACCGGCAGGTGCTGCGCCAGCACAACTGTCTGGCCATTCTCCTGCAGCAGCTTAAGTCCGAGAGCCTGACGGTCGTCAGCAACTCCTGCGGCACACTGTGGAATCTGTCGGCCCGCTGTCCGGAGGACCAGAAGTTCCTGTGGGACAATGGGGCAGTGCCGATGCTGCGCTCCCTCATCCACTCGAAGCATGCCATGATCTCGGAGGGCAGCTCCTCGGCCCTCAAGAACCTGCTGAACTTTCGTCCGGCCGTGCAAAATCAGCATCAGCTGGATCCCATTGCCCGCTCCATGGGCCTGAAGGCGCTGCCCACGCTGGAGGCACGCAAGGCCAAGGCCCTGCAGCAGGAGCTGGGCGAACGCCACTCGGAGACGTGCGACAACCTGGACTCGGGGGGCAAACGAGCCTCCAGTTCGTCGCGGCGTCACCCGGCCGTGCCCCGCCTAACCCGATCCACAATGCTGACGAAGAGCGAGAGCCGGGATTCGGTTTACTCGGCCAAATCGGACTCTGCCTACGAGCATCTGATGCGCTCCGCCTCGGCGTCGGATGCCCAGCGCAAGGGGCAGCCGAAGCTAACGGACTTTGAGCTGGAAATGGAGCAGGATGCCGAGGCCACCGAGGAGCAGCCCATCGACTACTCGGCCAAGTACAGCGAGAGCGCCACCAAGACCGGACTGGCCGGCACATCGACATATCAGGAGACGGACCTCGACCAGCCCACAGACTTTAGTCTGCGCTACGCCGAGAATCAGCTGGAAGCCGACATCCTGGACATATCAGCGAAGAGCACAGCAACGAAGACGACAGCGAACGCGACTCCCGTGAAAGTGGAGGGTCAGGAGATACTGCTCATCCTGGACGATAGTGTCAAGTGCTATCAGACCGAGGACACGCCGTATGTCATCTCCAATGCAGCCTCTGTCACGGATCTGCGGCTGACTGCGGCCAAGACTGAAGTCGAAGCCGAAGCCGAAGTCGAAGTCGATTCGGAGGTAAAGCCGGAAGCCAAGGCGGCCGCTGCCTCTGTCGCGCCCAAGAAACTACCAAAGCTATCGCAGTGCAGTGGCTCCGGTTCGTATACGCCGGAGAAGCCCATCAACTACTGCGAGGAGGGTACACCGGGCTACTTCAGTCGCTACGATTCCCTCAGCAGTCTGGACGAGTCGGGCATCAAGGCCATGCAGCTGGCAGCTGGTCCACTCGGTGCAGAGGCCAAAGCCAAGCCTGTGAAGCAGCTGCTGCCAGAGGTGAAGCCCTCCTCTGCCCTGGAGACGCCGCTAATGTTCTCGCGCCGCAGCTCCATGGATTCGCTGGTGCACTATCCCGATGTGGATGTGGCCAATTGCGATGACAAGAGTTCGGTGGTCAGTGAATTCAGTCGGCTGGCGAGTGGCGTAATCTCGCCATCGGAGCTGCCCGACTCCCCCACCCAAAGCATGCCGCAGTCGCCCAGGCGCAACAGTGTTAACCGACAGTCTCCAGGTCCCGCCGTGCCTGCCAGCATGCGTCCCCTGCGCAGCGTCTTTGAGGACGATCTGAGCAGCTTCAATGTGGAGCACACACCGGCACAGTTCTCAACGGCCACCAGTTTGAGCAGCCTCAGCATCGTGGACGATGAAAAGGAGGCGGCGGCGGCACAGCAGGCGGCGGTGCACTACAACGATGATGAACTGCTGCTGGCCAACTGCATCAACATGGGCATGCAAAGGAAGCCCACGGAGGCGGAGGCGGAAGCGGAGGAAACCACTCGCAGCTACTGCACCGAAGACACGCCCGCACTGCTCTCAAAGGTGGGCAGCCACACCAATCTGTCGGCCATCTCGGTGAACTCGTGCAACGAGCTAAAGGATCCGGATCCGCCCTCCTCGAATACCTCGGACTGTGGCGGTGCCGCGGGGCAGCATCTGCTGCAGCAATGCATACGCGATGGCATGCAGAAGCAGCAGTCCACGCCCGAAGATCCCATTGCGATGATGCGGCGTGGAGGAGGCAGCCTGCTGCCCGGCTATCTGCCCTCCAGCGATGAAATGAGCAAATACCTGGTAGAGGATAGTCCCTGCAACTTTTCGGTGGTCTCCGGTCTCTCCAATCTCACTGTGGGCTCCAGTCTGGTGGGTCCAGCGGTGCAGCTTAAGGAATCAACTGTGGGGTAAGTATTTGCCAGCTGTCAAAGAATTTTATTTAATTTTTGTGTATTTGCTTTTCCCCAGCCCCAGCATGGAACCCAAAGCACCTGTCGAGCAATCTTCAGCCCGGCCGCCGCACTGGCAAGACGATTCGCTGAGTTCCCTCTCCATTGACTCTGAGGACGATACCAATTTGTTGAGTCAGGTAAGGGGCACCCGGTCGATCTCCTTTCGCCTTGGACAGCCACTGATTTCACCGCTTTTCCTTTCCCTAGGCTATCGCCGCTGGCTGCAATAGGCCCAAATCGAATCTGGGCTTCAGCTCGAATGGCAAGCGCTCCAGTTCGTTGAGCTCCTCGCAGCCCATGGCCATCAATGGGGCCACCTCGGCGTGCTCCTTGAACTCTGCAATGACGGTGCGCAAGAATCAGCAGGAGTCATACAGCTCGGTGGACTCCAGCGACTCGAACGACAACCAATCCAAGTCGCTGTTTGAGCTGTGCATCCTCAAGGGCATGTACAAGTCAAAGCAGACTCAGTCCCAATCCCAGCAGCAGACGCAGCCCCAGCTGCCGCCTCCCCTGCCTGTGACATCGAATCACAAGCAGTTCGATTCGCTGCCCATGCAGCTGCCATCGTCCGGTGGCCAGCAGCAGCAGCACCAGCTGACAAAGCGTCAGCGCAGCAGCCACCATCATCACAGCCATAGCCACCATAATCACCACCATCATCGAGAGAGGGAGCGCGAGAGGAAGGACGAGAAACTGCTGCAGGAGTGCATCAATACGGGCATCTCCAAGAAGATCAACGCCGTGCCAAAAAACGTACTGGCTACGTCTGCAGCTGCATTGGAACCGTGTCACCCAATGGCAGCTACTACATCAGCAAGTGCCCCCAGCACAGCAGCAGCTCCAGACGTAGAGCAGAAAGCGCACGCCAACAGCAGCAGCAACAACAACAGCAGCAGCAGCAACAACAACAGCAGCAGCAGCAGCAACAACAGCAGCTGCACTGCCAGCCCGAACAGCCTGCCACTGAGCAGTCATATCGGCGCCATCGGCACAGGCATCGACACAGCAAAAAGCCCAGCAGCAGCTCCAGGTCGAGAGAACGGGAACGCTCTCGCGACAGGTATTGGGTCTAAGCTGGAGCTAGACTCGGATCGATCCAGCGATGAGTCGAACCAGTCCTTCATCATGGACACCATGGTACGGCTGGACAGTGCGCCACCCAGTGCCAGCTGCAGCTCGGGCTCGGCCACGGCCAATGAGAAGCACAAGGATCCCGATCTGATGCTCAAATCCGTGGAGCGGCTCACCCTGGAGTTTGTCACATCCGCGGAGCAGCTGAGGAGCAACAGTCAGAGCCACAGCAAGAATCACAACCACACGAATACCAACAGTCACAACACCTGGAACGAGAACACCTGTCCCAATGATGTGTCCTTTCCCAGTGTCAGCCAAACGGCACCAGTACTCCAGGCCTCGCTGAGCTTCGATGGTGACGTGGATGTGGATGGGGATGTGGATGATGATGCCACAGAGGCCAAGTCTTTGGTTAACGAAATGGCAGAGATCACGCCCACCAGCGAGGAGCAGCCATCGCAGCCGGCATCCCTGGAAACGGAGACGGAAACGCAAACCCTAATGAACGGAACTCACTCGGACAGCTCCTCGGGCGGCGGACTGAACTTTCAGCTGGGTGGACAGGTGCAGAATGCAGGCGTGCCGTCGCGGAGTCTGCTGTTCAATGGCACCAGCTCTTCCATGATGACCAACTCCACGATAATTGCATTTGAGGCGCGTGCCGTGGCCGAGAATCTGCTGCAGAATCTCCAAAATGCAGACGAGGACAACACCGAGCAGACGTTCAGCATCAACAGCCTGGATCTGGACAATGTGCGGCCGCCCTCGGGCATGGAATCGCTGAACAGCTGCTATCAGGATCACTCACAACCCAGCTCCCTGCGGCTGCAGTTGCCCAGCAAATCGCCGAGATTCGCACGCAAGGTATTCCCCGCCAATCTGGTGGCCCGGCGGGCCCTTGGCCATCTGGCTGGCAGCGCGGAGAGCGTGAACTCCAGCTGCAATCTGCTGGACAACATCAAGCCGCCGTCGCTGATGGACGAGCTGCTCGACTCGATGATCAGCGTGGACAGCATCCAGTCGGAGGTGGCCGATGGCGAGCAGGACTGCAGCATGGCCACCACCATTTCGGTGTCGAACTACGAGACGGCCGCCTGCGATGACCAGTCGTTCACAGTGCTCCAGAGCTGCTTCGACGATGAGGAGGATGGCGATGAAGATGCCACCATGAATGACTTTAGCTCAGCCGAGTCAACGCCCAAGCAGGGATCCACGCCCTCCCCCAATCGCCGCTCGCTGACACCCAAACAGAAGCGGCGGCTGGCCAAGGATCGCTTCAAGACCTACACCATTGTCAGCAAGAGCCAAGAGCTGGAGGGCACGGAATTCAACGAGACGCTGCAGATTGAAATTGTGGAGACGACGGTGGCCAATGTGGCCGCCACGCCATCGCCACCGCGCGCTAATGGCCGGCGGAGAGGCAGTGCCGAGCGGTACAAGACCCAACTGATTGAGTGTCCCCTGGCGCTCATCCAGGGACAGGGGCAGGCCATGGCAGACGATTGTCCCAGCGAACAGTTGTCCTCCATTCGCGCCATGATGCAGCAGTTCACCTACATCACGGACATCAACATTGGCCACGACCACGAGGAGGGAGGAACGGAGGAGCACCAGGGGGATCATCCGGAATGCGATCAGAACTCGGAGACAGAGTCGTGTCATGGCCAGGAGCCAGAGTTGCCGCCTCCGCCGTCAGTGCTGGATATCAAATCCCCCGTTGCCGTGCAGCCCCCAACCCTGGAGCCGGCCACAGCCGTTAAGGTGGTGAGGGGACGCAAGAAGCCCGCCTACGTGTCGCCCTACAGCATGCAGAGTCAGCGGAACAGCAGCAGCAGTGCCGCCAATCCCAAGAAGAAGACCCTCTCCCCCACCATTGCCAAGCGGACTGGGCTGCCGCTCAAAAAGAAGACCACACCGCCGCCAGTCTCGACTCCAGCAGCAGCAGCAGCAGCACCGGCACGTCTGGAACGCCAGGGAACCTTTGTGAAGGACGAGCCCACAAATAGCAACGTCGAGGTGCCCGTCGTGGAGGCAAAGCCGGCCAACACCAGTCCCAGCCATCGCGTGTCCAAGCTGCCCACAAAAAAGGCCACTGGAGGCGACACTCCAAAGTCAATCGCCGGATCTCCGAAGCGCACTGCGGCAGCTTCTGCTGCGCGACGGGTGACGCCACAGCGTGCCAATACCAGCCTCCGTCTGGCCGGAACAAAGTCAGCGGGCACCTCGCGCGTGGCCCCCACCCGCGTGTCCACCACCACACCGCCCTCCCGCAGCAATTCCAATCTGAACGGAAGCAGTGCAGCCGCTGCGGCGGCGGCCAAGATCAATCAGGCACAAAGTCGCATTGCCAACATCTGGAAGCGCGTGGACGAAGCCAAAACGAAGCAATCGTCCAATCTGAGGACACAGCAAACGAAATCTTCCAATACGCTCAACGGAGCGGGTACGGGTGCGGGAACGGGAGCGGGAGCGGGTACAGGAGCTCCCAAGCCGAAGCCCACTCTGCTGCGCAGCTCCACATTTGATAACACGCCCGAACCGGCGGTAGGTGGCAGCGTCAAGTCCAAGCTGCCCGTTGTGGGTGCACGTAAATAGATTCCCAGATCCATTTTTTTGTATATTTCTCGCATTTTGAGGAACGGAAAACGCACAAGCAGAACGAGCACGAGAAGCAGCGCTAGAGTCAGAGTAAAAATCAAAGAGTTTATAGGATAGAAGAAGGCAATATACATATACGATACATACATACGATATCCACTATATAGTACTACATACATATATACATATTTCTCCTTCTACTTGATATATACATATATATATATATATAAATCCCATGTACTTTGTAAGCAACCAGTCTAGCATAGCGATAGCGCAAAAACTCCTAGTGACTCGAACTAATCCAAAATCACAGTCCGAGCTCCCACCACCCTGTAAGAGCAGGGGAGGGGGGGACTCGTGTGTGTGTAGCCAAATGTACTAGATCTTCAGGCCTTTCAAAATGTGTACAACTCTCCCCTATATACAATATATATACGAATGCATATGTAATTGCTATATACTCGGTAGAAAATGTTCTTCAGAGAGAGAGAGGTTTAATTCGATTTAGTTTTTACATTTAGTTAGAGAGACGAGAGCGAGAGAGAGCTCTCACTCCCCCCAAGAGACGGCATCGTATGCGTAAATATTTTACGATGCTTGTCCCATCTGGGGAACTCTTTTTTTTATTATTATTATTGTGCAAGAAAACCAAAAAATATTTGAAATACCCGATTTTGTAGTCACTGCTTTTTAAGTAATCCTCTTTTTAAATAGACAGGCCTCTACGGCGTTGAGTTGATCTTTTAGCAATATGGGCATTATTAAGTATCAGAACAGGCCAAGCAGCTTTTGTATTAACTATTCTGTTATTTTCGATTCAAGGCGATTAACAATTTGAATATTAAATAAAACGGAATGCTTTTCAGCAAAAAAACAAACAAGGCAAAGCGTACACAATCATTGGATTTGCCATCTAGTAGCGCAGATCTGAACGTATTTAAATATCCTATTCATATATATATATAAAGCCTATGCTTATGCGAATCTGGAATGTCTTTGCACTGGAAATGGCACCCAAGAAGGAGAATCAAACTGTCAGCCAGCCGCAGCAGCAGCAGCTGCAGCCCGAGGTTCAAGATGAGGACGAGGATGCCATTTACCGCGAACCCTGGTACTCGACATTCATTCAGATTGTCATACCATTCTTTCTGGCCGGCATGGGCACCACCACGGCGGGCATTATGCTGGGCAGCGTCCAGCACTGGACCGTCTACAAGCAAATGAGCGAGCTGTTCGTGATGGTGCCAGTGCTATGCGGCCTCAAGGGCAATCTGGATATGTGCGTGGCAGCGCGTTTCTGCACGCACTCGAATCTGGGACACATGAAGCACAAAGGCGACATCTGGAAGATAGTCATCGGCAATATGGCGCTAGTTCAGGTGCAGGCCATTGTCTGCTCCCTGCTGCTGTCCACGTTCACGCTGAGCATCAGCTCCGCGGTGGCCCACAAGCTGAGTTTCGATAACTTTTCGACGCTGACGGCGGCGGCCCTGGTCACATCCAGCACCGCGTGCATGATCCTCGACTCGGTGCTGATGGTTACCATTCTGTTCTCGCAGCGCTACAGCTTCAATCCGGACTACATGGCCACGCCGATTGTGGCCTCCATCGGGGATGTAGTGACTATCAGTCTGCTATCGTTCAGCGCCGCCTACATGCACGCCCTGGGCAAGTCGTACATGTGGATTAGTGTTTGCGTCATGGTCTTCTATCTGGTGGTCTTGCTGCCCCTCTGGCTGGTAGTGGTGCTGCGCAACACCTACACCCGCCCGCTGCTCATGATGAGCTGGATACCAGTGCTGGCGGCGCTGTGCATCAGTGCGTTTGGGGGCTTTGTGCTGCGCTCGTCGGTGGAGCAGTTTCCGGGATTCGCCATCTTCTCGCCCATCATCAATGGCATCGGCGGGAATCTGGTCTGCGTGCAGACCAGCAACATGGGCACCATCCTCTACAGACGCTCCAAGCTCGGCCAGCTGCCCAGGGACACGCGCATCTGCGAGTGGCCTCACAGGGTGTACTTCTATGGCACCGTCTACTCCCGCGTCTCGCGTATTCTGATTATTCTCTCCATTCCGGGCAACATTATTCTCGTGTACATTGCCGATTATCTCTACAAGTCGCGCATTACTGTTGGTGTCGTGTTCCTCGGTTCCTTTGCTCTGACCAGCCTGCTGCAGCTGCTCATTCTGCTGTGGAGCGCCCACTTCCTGGTTCATCTGTTTTGGAGGCACAGGATCGATCCGGACAGTTCTGCCATTCCCTATCTGACGGCTCTGGGAGATGGCCTGGGCACGGGTCTGCTCGCCATCATGTTCCGACTGCTGCGCTCCGCCGACCAGGAATACAGTGCCAACCAGCCTTGGCTCAAGTTCAACTTGGGCATCTAACTGAAATTTTTACATTTTCCATTTGTTCCATAGAAGTGGAAGACTTAAATATATGTGAAACCGCGGCCACATCGATAGTTACATAGGTAAGACAAATATGTACGATATATAAGCGAGAAGTCAGTCAGCGATAATGATTGGAGGGGAAACAACTGATGGAGTGGAGATTTGAATTATATTTTACACATTCAATTCATTTAAATAAAATGTAAAATAAATATTATAAATTGAAAATTTCGATACTTCCACAGTGGAAAAACATCGATACTATCGAGGTTTTGCCAGCTCTAAAAGTGAGTCAGGCGGTTCTCAGTTCATCACCAGCGTGCGGTTGCAATTTAATTTATTTCGTTTTTTCTATTAAAAGTCATAAAAAACACACAGCAAAATGTCGACCATGGCAAGTCCTTTATCCATTGCGGGCACGCGGCAGTCTGGAGCGCCGGTGCGCACACAGAATGGTAAGAAACATTTGCTATTAACAACAGCTGCAGAGTCGCGTCTGTATGTCTGCCGGTGGGGCGAAGCACGTTTCTGGTCAGGCGGTCTCTGGCGGGCTCGAGAATGTTCCGGAACAAAGTTGTGGGAGGGCTTCCCAATGAGAAGCGATGGTTCAGACAATGAATTCTTACTGTAAATGAAGATAGACTGAGTTATCCCGTAAACATTGCAAAGTGAGGTTATGACTACATTTTCCTTTCTTTCTTTTCTTTAGTCATGGCAGCTCTGTCCATATCCAACATCGTGAAGAGCTCCCTGGGGCCGGTTGGCCTGGACAAAATGCTGGTGGACGACATCGGTGATGTCACGGTGACCAACGATGGAGCCACCATTTTGCGTTTGCTCGAGGTGGAGCACCCAGCAGCCAAGTAAGTAGATTGCAACAGGCACACATGTGAATGAAGATTAATTGTGGTGTCTCTCAAGGGTTTTGGTTGAGCTGGCGCAGCTGCAGGACGAGGAGGTCGGAGATGGCACCACATCTGTGGTCATTTTGGCCGCCGAACTGCTGAAGAATGCCGACGAGTTGGTCAAGCAAAAGATCCATCCCACTTCGATCATCTCCGGCTACCGCATTGCCTGCAAGGAGGCATGCAAGTACATCTCGGAGCATCTGACTGCCCCCGTGGACGAGTTGAGTCGCGACACCCTGATCAACATTGCCAAGACCTCGATGAGCTCCAAGATTATTGGCGCTGATGCCGATTTCTTCTCCACCATGGTTGTGGATGCCGCTCATTCCGTCAAGATTACAGATCCCAGGGGCCAGACCGCCTACTCGATCAAGGCCATCAATGTGCTGAAGGCCCACGGAAAGTCGGCCCGTGAATCTGTGCTGATCCCTGGATACGCACTCAATTGCACCATTGCCTCCCAGCAGATGCCGAAGAAGATTGTCAATGCAAAGATTGCCTGCTTGGACTTTTCGCTGCAGAAGACCAAGATGAAGATGGGTGTGCAGGTGCTGATCAACGATCCCGACAAGCTGGAGGCCATTCGTGCGCGTGAGTTGGACATCACCAAGGAGCGCATCAACATGATTCTGGGCACTGGTGTCAACGTGGTCCTGGTCAGCGGTGGCGTCGATGATCTCTGCATGAAGTATTTCGTTGAGGCCGGAGCCATGGCTGTGCGCCGCGTGAAGAAGAGTGATCTGAAGATCATTGCAAAGGCCACTGGAGCCGCCTTCCTTACCTCTCTGACGAATATGGATGGTGAGGAGAGCTTCGATGCCTCCATGGTGGGTGAAGCCGCCGAAATCGCACAGGAGCGTATCTGCGATGATGAGCTCATCCTGATCAAGGGCACAAAGGCGCGGTAAGCAACAGATTGAAAATCTCCTCCGATGGATAAAATTTAAATATAAATTCTTATTTAGTGCTGCCGCTTCCATCATTCTCCGTGGTCCCAATGACTTCTACTGTGATGAGATGGAGCGTTCTGTTCACGATGCCCTGTGCGTTGTGAAGCGCGTGCTGGAGAGCAAAAAAGTTGTTGCTGGCGGCGGCTGCGTGGAGGCCGCTCTGTCCATCTACCTGGAGAACTTCGCCACATCGATTGCCTCCCGCGAGCAGCTGGCCATTGCCGAGTTCGCCAAATCGCTGTTGGTCATTCCCAAGACACTGTCCGTGAATGCGGCCAAGGATGCCACGGATCTGGTGGCCAAGCTGCGCTCCTACCACAACTCCAGTCAGACCAAGCCCGAGCACGCTGAGCTCAAGTGGACCGGCCTGGATTTGATCGAGGGCGTGGTCAGGGACAACAAGAAGGCTGGCGTCCTGGAGCCCGCCATGTCGAAGATCAAATCGCTGAAGTTTGCCACTGAGGCAGCCATCACCATTTTGCGCATTGACGACATGATCAAGCTGAATCCGGAGGACAAGAGCGGCAAGAGCTATGCCGATGCCTGTGCCGCCGGCGAGCTGGATGGCTAAGGCGTACGCACTTATGACACTTCTACTGTTTTTAGGCATTTAATTTTAATCAAAACACAACACAACCCCACGCAACGCCACTCACTTTCAATTGTCGCCCCCCACATTTCCCATTTCATGTAATAACAATTGAATTGTTTTGCTAATTGCGATTTGTATTAACACCGCACATCTGTAATCTGTAATCCCTTCTCATTCACGCTTCAAGGCAAGGCATAATAAATGAAACTTCAGGATATGCTGAGGCGCCAACTAAACTGGAGATCAATATTGTTTATGTTTCTCCAATTCTTTTCGGGGGAGAGCAATCGCCTGCCGAGAGAGCGTTCTCCGCGCCGGAGAGTCGATATCCTATAAATAGCGTATGCATCTATTTCGTTTCGTTCCGTCTATTAATACGGAAAAAGAAAACATCAAATAGCCAGAGCAGCAGCCATAACGCACATTGGTCAGAGGAAAATTCCTCTTCTTTTCGTACATTTTGGGGTAATATTTTTCCATAAAAATAAAATGTCAGGAACTATTGACGAGGGCGCTGCTGCTGTTGGAGGCGATGGCGATGTGAACAATAATGACACAGATTTGGCCACCGCCAACGAGCATGAGGAAGTGCAGCCACAGCCACAGCTGGAACAGCAACAGCAGCCACAAAATGAGCTGCTCGATATGGTTTTCACATTGGAGAGCGAGAAACAGGCGTTGCTAGAGGAGTCTCGCAAGAGAATCGGAGCACTACGAAAAGATTTTGAGGTTAGTATCGAACATGATCCATCCCATCCATTGATTGAATCTGCATCGAATTTCTGCATTCAAGGAGGCGAAATTCGAGAATGAGCGCTTGAAGAGGCGTGTGGTTCAGCTGGAGCAGTCCCTCAAGCAGTCCGTCATGCTGGGCGGCACAGAGGCGCCCAAGTCACGCCAAGAACAGGAGGAGCTGCTGCTCAAGGCAAAGACGCTGCTGTTCGAGAAGACCAAGGTGAACAAGCAGCAGGAACAGCAGATCTCTGTGCTGAAGCAGCAGGTGGAGTCCGTAAAGGAGGTGGTGCAAGTGACCAAGGACATGCTGCAGCTGAAGACGACAGAGTGCGAGCACACAGAGGAGCGACTGGAGAAGAGCCAGCTGTGGATCAAGGCCGAGCAGGACAAGTGTGCGCTGACCGAAAAGAAGCTGGTCATATCCAAGGGTGTGTACGACAAGTTGCGGGCGGAGTACGACACACAGTCGAAGATATTCAAGGTAAGTTACGTTTTCAGGCCCCATTAATGTTACACGCCAACTCCATTGATTATGGTTCATTTGCAGGAGCTTCGGTCCGCCTACGAGCAGAAGCTAAAGGTTCTGAGCATTGCATTGGAGGAGGCCAAAAAATAGTGGAACAATTTAATAAACTATGTTAATTAAATGCACACATCGTGTTTATAAGTTTAATAATTTAATTTTTGTTCTGCTTCGTTGCCCGATCACGTCAGTCCAGTCCAGTCCAGAGCCTAGGCGCTCTGATTGGACTGCTGCTGCTGTTGCTGGGCCTGCATCATCTTCACGGCGGCCGCCTGCTTCATTTCCAGCACGCCCACCACAGAGTTCAGGAAACGCGTCTTTTGCAGGTGTATCTTTTCAATTTTCTCAATCTGCTCCTGCACGTACTCGACGCGACGCTTGAAGTAGTCCTTGGAGCCCTCCAGATCCTATCAAACAAACAGATGTTGCAAGAGCCAGTCTGGGACAGTAGTATGGATATTAAAGTTACCTTCTCGATGTAGTAGCCGGTGCCGATGTCTATGACAAAGTTGTTGAGGTCCTTCACGCGTCCGGGCACGTACATGCTGCTCGTCAGCGGCACCAGTATCTGACGGTTCTCCCAGTCCGGCTGGAATGTTTCCAGCGCCTCTTTGGAGCCAGCGTATTTGGCTTTGCACCCATGCAGAGTCGACAGCGACTCCTGTATGTTGCCCATCTCCTGCGGAAACACAGGCAAAGACGAGTTTTATTAGCATGTGCTGCATTCCATTCTCCCACACTCGCACTCCCCCGCACCAACCATCCTGACTCACACACGCCGCTACACAGCAACACCCACATGCGCGACTTACCTGCTCGAACTCTTGCTTGATCTGCATCAGCTGGTCCGGACTGAGCTTGGTGAGATCAATCATCTCAGGCTTTGCGGATGCGCTTGAGGTACCAGCCATTTTTAGTGATAATTTATTATTTTTATAATTTTAAAAATTTCCAATTCTGTCACACGCAAGTATAGAGATGTGCAATTTGTATCGATATCTATTTAAGTCATATTTTTTGTGGGATATTTTTGTATGTGGTAGGTGATATTTCTGTGCGATTAAAACTACCAGCCAATACGAGGTACTGGAAAACGCTGGGAACAGTGCTACCAATGCTAGGGACAGAAAACACATATTAAAATGTATGAAAAATGTAAAAAAAATGTAACGATGTAAGAAAATTGTAACAAAAACTTAAAATGTAATAAAAACTTAAAAAAAACAAATAAAAATGTTTTAATTGCTCATTGACAATAGCTGACTGATATAAAACTAAAAAATTTAAATGCTCGCTGACAAAAGCTGACTGATATAAAACAAAAAGAATTCGAATTGCTCGCTGACAAAAGCTGACTGATATGAAACGAATAATTCTAATTGCTGGCTGACAAAAGCTGACTGATATGAAACGAAAAATTATAATTGCTCGCTGACAAAAGCTGACTGATATGAAACGATAAATTCTAATTGCTCGCTGACAAAAGCTGACTGATATGAATCGAAAATTTCTAATTGCTCGCTGACAAGAGCTGACTGATATGAAACGAAAAAATTATAATTGCTCGCTGACAAAAGCTGACTGATCTGAAACGAAAAATTCTAATTGCTCGCTGACAAGAGCTGACTGATATGAAACGAAAAAATTATAATTGCTCGCTGAAAAAAGCTGACTGATATGAAACGAATAATTCGAATTGCTCGCTGACAAAAGCTGACTGATATGAAACGATAAATTCTAATTGCTCGCTGACAAAAGTTGACTGATATGAAACGAAAATTCTAATTGCTCGCTGACAAAAGCTGACTGATATGAAACGAAAAATTATAATTGCTCGCTGACAAAAGCTGACTGATATGAAACGAAAAATTCTAGTTGCTCGCTGACAAAAGCTGACTGATATGAAACAAAAAATTCTAATTGCTCACTGACAAAAGCTCACTGATATGAAATAAAAAAAAATTATAACTGCTCACTGACAAAAGCTGACTGATATGAAACGAAAAATTAAAACATTTAAACATATGTACATATTTAATCTTAGGATGATGTCTTCCACAATACTATGAGAAAACCACCGATTGGGGCTTTCTTCTACGATAACTGTCCAATGATTGGCGCAGTCCTGCCGATCTACTGCGATATCAGTTTGGTGTTTACATAATTTTGTAAATTAAAGGTATAAAATTTAAATACGATATTTGGGCTAAAAAACTCGTATTTAACGGCTCTAACGGAAACATAAATCTTTAGTTTTTTTTTTTAATTATATTTTATTGTATTTATTATATGCAATGTTATAATTCTGTGTTTTGTCAGTCATTCTGTATTTGTATGCATTTCGTATTTGTTTTTCTCGTAAATTATAAAATCTAACATAAAACAAAGCAATTTCTTTAACAATCACTGCCGCTACATATACATATACACGTTACAATTTGTTAATTACATATATATGCAATATATATATATATATATTTGTGGGTGTTTTTTGGGTGTTGTTGTCTGTTTATATATGTATATATTAGATAACAATGATATTAAGCCTAAGTAGAAGTAATTTTTAGTACTGATATTCGTACCTCGGTCTCTGCAATTTGCAATCTCGCAATCACCCCTCCATATCCTTCCTCTTCCAATGATCAATGACCATTGATCTATTTCTGGTAAGTTACATGCATTAACTATTTACTGTTACCCATACAACTAACTGTACTTGCCTTGCCCTTACCATACATAAGTACATAAATATATATCATACATACACATAACATTTACGAGTTTATCTTGATTCAATTTGGGGTTTTTTGGGAGTGGATTCTCTAATATATTTGTATCTTATTTGGAAAACGTAAACGTTACATGGCGTGTATGAAATTTTGCTGTATAGTAGTTTCGCAATACATATATGTGTTTGAACTCTCATTCGGATTTCGTTATCGAGACGGTGTGTATGTGTGGGTTTGTGTTGCAAAGCAAATTTGTTATATACGTAGTATCTATAAGTACATATTGAATTTGGTTTTTCTCTGGAATCGAAATGAATAAACTTTTGTGGTTTACGAGTAGTTTAAATGCAGAGTTTTCCATGTGCAGCATTAACATTGTGAGGAGATAGAGAGAAAGTTGGTTGGGAGAGAGTGTTGCATATACATACATATATAATATATCATTAAGTGGGAATGGCTTTTCCTTATCGAAACTCTGTTGCTTCTCGTTTGGTTTCCATTATCGAATCGAAGGGACGTACGTAATACACAGTAATCATAGTTTTTATTTTTATTTTCTTTGTTTGTTTTGTTAATTATACATTTTAGCATATGCAAGTATTGTACATGTCGTATAGATGTACATATATAAATAGTATAGTTTTGTTTTGTTTGGTTTTGTGTATGTTTCTTGTATAATAGTTTTATGTGTGTGTGTGTGTGTGTGAGTGTGTTTACTTGTAGTTGTAATTGTCCTAGGTGTCGATTTTAGCTAGATTGGCTAATTTGTCTTGTGGTTTTGGTTTCTATCGCCTCGGTACTCCGTTCCGTTCTTTTTGTATACAAGTTTGAGGGTTTTAAAAAACTCGAAAATATATCAAAAATTTCTTGAAATGCAGTATATATGTATGTATGTATTTTGTTGTTGTTAAATATATATGTATATAAGTGTGTGTGTATATATTTGTTCGTGTATAAGTAATTTTTTCTTTACATTAAGATTTTTGAGAGAAATATATGAATGTCCATGTAATTTCGCTAGTGAGTGAATGATAGTGTGTGTGTGAGTGTTAGTGTGCGTGTATAAGTAAGTGTATATAGGTTGTCTTGTATATAGAGTCCAAAATGATACACTAACTGGTATACATACTTAAATATCGTGGCAATAAGTGTTTAATATAGAGCATCAAAACGATATACATATGTGATTACGAGTATAGTATATATGTATGCTATGGTATACATGATACAGTTACCAATAAACAATAAAAATAAAAACAAAAAACGAAGTTTCGCTCCTAACTGTCTTGTGTCTGTGTGTGTGTGTGTGTGTGTATGTCCGTGAGAGTAACTGTGTGGGTGTAAGCATGTCTGTGTGCTGGCTGCTGCTGCTGTTGCTGATTGTGTATACGTCACGTATGCCGCCTCGAAAAATACGCTTAAAGCTGCTTTTAATACTGTAAAATTGTTGCTTGGGTTGTTCTTTCCGGTTTCATTGTTTGTTTGTTTGTTTGCTTGTTCGTTTTTGTTCAGTAAAGTAATGTCTTTCGCTCACATCTGATAGCAGTTGTTGTAAAAAAGCTAGGTAGGTTCGCTTCAGTGTCAAAGTGTGTGTCATAGAGTGTGTCGTAAGTGTGTTAGAAATAGAAAGTGTTGTGTTCTGGTGTCTTGTCACTTGATATGTCTGAGTTCATATTGCACACAAGTCGCTGGCAATATATAGTCTCAAATACATATACACATTAAAAAGTATATATTTGTGGGTCTGGGAATGGTTGGGACTAACTCAAAGTCGCATCGAGTCGCGAATGCTGCACGCAAAACGAAAAAGTCGCCGCACGCATCAACCAAAATCGAGTGTTTCTACTGGGTATAAGTATTCGTGTATTTGTTGTGTACTGTACTGTTGTGTACGATTACTAATACGATTAATACTAATCTCCATATTTTGCATTTTCACATTTGGTGAATCGATTTTGATTTCGATTCACATTTTTGTTTTTTGTTATTATTACTAATCTCCTTGTTTGCATTTTCAACATTTTGTTAATCGAATTCGATTCACATTTACAATTTAACTAATTAAAGCCGGTTTCAATTCAACAAACAATCTGTAGCTTAAATTCTTGCATTCATCGTTATCATTATTGTAAATGTATTCCCCCCGCTCCATTCCAATCCGAACCGAAGCGAACCAAACCGATCCTGGAGGGGAGGAACACATCTACAGCACCACATTTTGTAACTTTACACGCTGCCCCTAGGCAAAGGAAAATAACCCATACAGAATCTCATTATTTAATGCATTTAATTAAAGTACTCTATACGTATGTATTGTATTTGTATTGTATGTATATAAATATATTTTTGTAATTACTTTTACATATGTATATTGAATTTCTTCTAAATTGTTTTTAGTGTTTAGTTTAGTGGCTTTTCTAGTAGATTTGTTGCAGTTGAATTGTTTGCTTGACACGTTTTGTAGCGTACTTTTTGTGGCGAAATATTTTACACAATTACTTGATTGGCTAGTGGCATAATTTATCATAACGTAGTGATATATATAATATATATATATATATAGTGTGGTATATATGCTTATACGCTGGCTGATGGTTGTGGCTCTGTGGCTGTATATCTTTTTAGCAAGTCTTGAGTTTGAAGCTATAATTTCTTAGGCATAATTTAAAGTTGACTTGTGTTTGGTATTAAGTATCTGTCCATCTGCCGTCTTAATTGTTCGTATATCTGCTTGCTAACATTATGTATTATTATTGCCAACAAAACCGACCTAACCCACCCGAATCTATCTCTTATTATCCTTCCATTCATTTGTACACTCCTGTCACACTCCACCTTCCTCCTCTGACTGAGTCTGCATTTAATTAACGTTATGAGGCTGCTAAATAAATACATATTTATATTTATATATGTGTGTGTATATATATATATATATAGGTATATGTGGTTGGTTGTATGCATCTATGGGTACACATGTGGGGTATGGTATATTTTCTTAGGGGGGACTTTCACTTTCGGCTCGCTTTGCACTAATTGCATTTTATTGCTAATTTGACGATAATTCCTAGCTCCTCTTTCCTCTTTCGTTTTTCCTGTTTTCTTTTACCTTACACATACCACTCCTTGACGTCCTTGGAGTCGCGCTTTTTGGCCTTTGGCTGGACGGGACCAGCCATCTGTGGCCTGCCATCGCTGCCGTAGCCCAGAGATCCGCTGCCGCTGGACATCATGCCGCCACCGCCTCCTCCTCCGCCCCCGCCGCCACCATTGCCGTTGCCTTGGTGTCCATTGTGCATTTGCTGCTGGCCATGGAGCTGCTGCTGGCCTACGGCTCCGCCCTGATGGTGCTGGCGCTGTTGGTGGTAGGATCCATTGGTGCTGGTGTTGCCCAGCAGCGCCGCGTTCGGGTTGTGCGATCCGTAGGCGGCTGCCTTCTCGCTCTCCGTCTTGTAGCCGCGATCCCCGTTCGACTTGAGCCACAGCACCAGGAGAATGACCAGAACGACGGCTATGAGTATGCCGGCCACAATGCCGATGATCATGGCCGTGCGCTCCTCCTCGATCGAGTTGATGCGGCCGCCCTTGGCCTTGGGCCGGTAGTTGTTCACATTCGTATTATACGTGGTGCCGCCATAGGGTCCGTACGGTGGAGGATCCTGCGGTGGCAATGGTGGCGGAAGCGGTGGCAACGGGTGATGCTCGTCCGGCAGCTGCATGCGATCGTGATCGTTCCTGCCAGCCCCACCCATGCCACCGCCGGCAATGTAGATATCGAAGGGCGTTGTCTCTCGCTCCGTGACGGTGCTCCTAATCTCCGGTGGTGCCGTGGCCTGCGTCGTGGTTGTCGTCGTTGTCGTGATGGTTGTGCTGGTGCTGCTGCTCGTGCTGCTGCTTGTGGCGCGTTGCGTCGAGGAGGTGGATCCCACGCTGCTGGTGGTGCTCGTCTGGCTCGGAGCACTGCTGCTGCTTCCCCCGCTGCCGCTGCCGCTGCTGCTACTGCTGCTGCTGCTTCCGCCACTCGATTGGGTGGTTATGTAGGTGGGCGTGCTGCCACTGCTGGAGCCGTGCTGCTGCTGCTGCTGCTCCGTGGTCACATCGCTGCGTCCCGTGGTGGTGGCTGTAACCATCTCATTGTTGGACTCTGCAAGTGGTTAGGCAGTCGTTTTGTGAGTTAAGTGTTCGATTGTGTCTGGCATTTGGTTGGGTCTGGTCTGGCGTTTTCTGGTGCCGAGTGGTGCAGAGTGTTTTGTGGGTGCATTATACGTTTGTACATATACATATGTATGTATCTGCGTGTGCCCGCCCAGAAAATATTGGAAACACCCAGTTTGCTTTTCATAGTTTATTCAACACAGATAGAGAGGATAGAGATTTAGATATTGAGAGATATGTATGCGCTGGTGTGTGGCTTTAAGGCTTAACCGTCTTTGCTTCGTCTTTGCTCAACTCTTGCCTGATATATACGAGTATGTTTGTAAGTACTGCCGATATGTACAAATTGGAATTCGAATAACTAGAGAACTATGCAATCAAGACGAGAGTCAAACAAATACATACAAACATATATACGAGTATGCAGATGGTGGGGTAGTGGGGTAGAACAGGAAGAGATCGATTAACACAAAAACACACTTCTCCGTTACGTTACACAGTTTATCGCTACTATATACAAGACATATAGTACATACAGATTTGATTTGCTAACACCTTTGTCCTAACCATTAACCTTTAACGTGTCACGTTTAACCCTTAACTTTACCGATGAATACGAACTCTCGAGCTCTCGAACACGAACCCCTCGCAATGCTTTGGCGTGCATACGCTTTGTTGTGATCGGTGTGGTTGGTTGTACTGGTTGGTTGTTGTTGTTGTTGTTGTTCTGGTTGTTTGTTGTTGTAGTTGCATTTTGTTGTTGTTGTTGTTGTTTGTTGGTGGTTTAGCTCTCGTAATGCTAGAGTTAGTTATACATTTTAGACAATGGTCTAGTTGGAAGCTTATAGCCTAAGTGCATTCTGTATTGGTTGTAATTTCTTGGTTGGTTGCATTTGGTTTTATGGAAATTTACAGAGTATCCAAGGCGCAATCACAGTCAGAAATATGAAGACGATTTCACATTCTGAAAGAGACACATAAGGCGTACTCATTGTCAGTTCAAATTAGAAGGCAACAATCATCAACAACTGAATTGATGATGATGAAGAGGCGGCGATTGTTGAAAATATATTTTTTGATTTTATCTGATCTGAAGATGACACGAGGGAGCGAGAGCGAGCGATCTGAATCTGAATCTGAATTGGAGTTGGATTGGTTCATTGATTGCTGATTGTTGGTTGTTGGTTGTTGATTGTTGGTTGTTGAGGTTGTTGGTTGGGTTGATGCATTGCGAGAGGTGCGAGGCGATATAGTTACATTTGTCTCAGAGCTGTTTTGGGGCTGTTCTATGTGATTGGGTTGGGTGGTGTAAGCAGTTCAAGCAGTGGCATTGCATAGTTCAAGGCGCGCACACACCTAACCTAACTTCTGCCATAGACTCTGGGGTCGACTGTACTTATTGAACGGCAATATTGAACGATAGCGACAACGATAAACATTAAAAGCAAAGCAGCGGTATCTAGCTAATCGATTATACGAGTATAGGTCAACTGGTTAACACAACAGAACCCACAGCGTCATGTCATGGTTATAACGTTCTCTATATACATACATGGATCTCTATAAGTAGTATTTTACATAGGTATATCTGCATATATCAAGAGTTTTGCTAGCTAATTTCTGGGATGATGTGTGTGTGTCTGTGTGTTGCTGTGTGTGTGTATCTGTGAACGATCCAAATGCCAATGACATAATGACACCACCACCAACACGGGTCAATGGCCCCCCGATTACTCACCTGCGCCTCTGGCCGTGCTGGTCGACGTGAATTGTTCCGTGGTCTCCCCGTAATCCCCAGAGCCGTGCACGCAGTCCTCGTCATCGCAGGCCCGTTCCGTGCCGTTGTTGTTGCTGCCGCCACTGCCACTCCCATTGCCATTATTGCCGCTGCTCGGATTGCCGCCCTGCTGTGAGGTGGTTGTCTGCTTGGTGGGTGGCACATACACGGGCGTGATGAGGTCATCGCCGCTGCCCGACTCAAAGGGTGGCGTGCACTCGTCCTCGTCGTCGCCGCGACACCCGGACCCGGCACCCGAGAATATTAGATCGTCAATGGTGCCCGGATAGCCGCTGGCCGGCGTCTGTCGAGTAGAGTTCAAAGTCTAATTTTACTTCAGTGATCTGGTGGCCAGGCTGCCAAGCGGTTATTGTATGAGGATTTGTTAATTCGATTAGTTAGTTAGTTAGGTGCTGAAATACGTGTATTACGTATGTATGTATGTATATGTAAGTGTTTTTGGTTAGGTATATATTATGTGCGTGTGTGTGTGAGTGTATGAAGCCACCAAAGTTCGAATGCATTGTAAAACCCTTTGCAATTTTGGGTAGTGATACCAGATCCTCACAAAATCAATTGTAAATGAGAATCAGAAGAGTATTTCCATGCATATTTGGAGCTATGCGAAATCTTTGTAGAGAATGGGAGAGTAAAACTCAGAAATAATATGGAACATACCATAAAGATGTGGATTGTAAACTTTTTCGATCTTGCTCGAATATTTAGTTCAGACTGGATTCTTTTAAATGCGGAAATATAATGACTACAAGTAATCTGGTATGAACCGCTTTCCCTGAACGAGTTTATAGCGTATTATATCTGCACTCCGATTGATCCACTGGTAAACCCTCAGTGACTTCATTGGTTTTTTTGCGAGTATACAAGTACGAGTATACGAGTACGAGTATATATGTTTATGTATGTGTTTGATGTGTAATTGCTTTGTGTAGAGTCATGCAGCATTAGTGCGGACGAGTTCTAGTGCATAGTAAATCATATATACAAATTTGTATATACATTTATACATATGTTTGTATATCAGTACAGTATATATGTGTGTGTATGTATGTATATATTCACAATTATTCGGTTAATGCTGTGCAGCGATTGAAACAAATCGAAGGAAACTAAAATCATAGCTGGTTAGTGGAAAAATCGTATAAATATTTCATTTGATTTATGATTTTAGTAGTAGGTGCGTGAAAAGCGTTACAGAAATCAAGGCGACCCCGAGGCAAATCTAAATCAAAAATCATAAATTCAATTCAAATGCAGCATTTACACTAGGATTATAGTACATTGAGTAAGCTAATACTTTTTGTTGTTGTTGTTGTTAATGGTTTTAGTCGGAACGCTTAGCGTCGAACCCGAATTTCCCGGATTTGATTTGTGATGACAATGTGATGGCTTTTGCTTTGACTCTTTGGCTACTTCAATATACAGATGATGAACGATTTAAGGTAGAGTAGAGAGTGCTTAGGAAGGAAGTGCTGCATGGTTGAGCATAATATAATTGTGGTGCAATCAAATCATTTCATTTCAAATCGGTTTGGGGAAATGGGGTTCCACAACACATTAAGCGGATTATTACAATACAATTTTTTGGTTAGATTAAACTTGTAGGTTTTTTTTCTGGGGGGTTTTTTTTTAAGAAAGACTTTTTTTTTTGGTTTTGAATAAACTTTTGGGTTTTTTGTTACGATGAGAAAAATACTTGAAAAGTTGAAAGTTGAGAGGAATTCAAATAAAATTTCAAATAAATTCCCTAACCTGCTGCATTCTCTGCAGATCATTTCTATCTAATACTCCAGTTACCAATTGAACGTCTCCTCGAATGGTGATATGTGGATCGCGCTCAACGGCCAAATCCAAGATGCGCAACTTGTTCACCGAGAGTCCGGCAATGACGCCAGCGAACGGCCGCTCGATGCGATTGCGGCCGTTGCGACTGAACTTGCCGCCGACTTGGACATTGGACATGGTATTGAAAACGGTCGAATGGTGGCCTGCAAATCAAAACAGAATCACAAGAAAAAGAATTTGTATTATTACAGACATATGGGACTCCGTCTTAGAGGTATTCGTGAGCAAGAGAGTTAGAAAGAGCAGAGTCATCCACTTACTCTGCGGAGTCAGTGCCTGCACATTGTAGTCATCGAGCTGGAGAGTGGCGTTGCCTCCCTTGCGCTGGAACCGCACCACGTGATAGGAGTTGTCGTTGACCTTGGTGCCAATCTCGCCCAGCGGCAGATCCACGCTGCCAATGTTGTACACCATGAAGATGTTGCCCTCGACTATCTCCAGCTCCATGTAGTCCTGTGTGGTGGCACTCTCGATGCGCAGCAGCACTGCATCCGGCTTGGTGGTTATAAATCCCATCGCCACGTTGTCCTCCTCGGTGTCTGCCTGGGCGTTCTCGGGATAGGTATACTGTACCATTCCCTTGTTGTTGCCAAACTCATATGCAATGGATTCTGTGGGTAAAAATACATCTTATACATGTCCCATTGATTCCGTGGAATGTGTGTGTGTGTGTATGCATTACCATCGTAGCAAGTGGGTCCTGTGTAGGAGGTCATGTCGCACTCGCAGGCATAGGCATTCCACTGCTGCACGCACACGCCCCGATTGGCGCAGGCGTTCTGGCTGCACTTGGTGGGTCCCTCGCAGCCGCTGACCACCAAAGAGCTCGGCACCACCGCATCGCTGGTGAGCGAGGGCGAGGCATCGCCCAGATCCAGCGAGGACAGGCAGCCCTCGAAGCCGGAACGCGATGAAATGGAGGCGGGCAGCTTCGAGTACATGTCCTTGAAGACGCCACCAATGTAGAGGATGCCGGCCAGCTCCAGATGCATATTATTGCCGGTCAGGGTGATGATCTCAAAGGAGTCATCCACGGTCAGCGTGTGGGTCTTGGGTCCAGGCCGTCGAATGCTGACCTGATGCCAGCGGTTGTCGTTCATGTGGATGCGCGACTTGTCCCTCATGGTCACCGGGCCATCGCCCAGATCGAAAGTGTAGTGGATGTGGCCATTCACCAGCTCCACGGCCACGAAGTCGCTGCGGCGGCCCCCGTTGAAGACGAGCAGTCCGTTCGGCTCCACCGTCTTGAAGCGGAAGTCAATGGAGATGCTGTTGTAGGCCTTGAGCATGGCCAGTCCCACGTAGGAGTGCTTGGAGCGGAAGGTGGCCGCGTGGTAGGGCTGTCCGGCTGGCGAGTTCACAAAGCGGGCTGTCAGCTTGAAGGTGGCGCTCGGCAGAGCCGACAACTCCGGTCCCAGGCTCTTCACAATGTCCAAATAACTATTGGATAATATGAGAATAGTGTGTGAATCTTCGCTGAAGGAGATGGAGGAGGAGGAGTCTCACCGCTGTCCGTTAAACACAAAGCCCTGCATTTGACCCACGAAATTCGGCATGGTCGAGGTCATTTGGATCTCCTCCTCGGCATGGAAGAGACCGCCCAGATGAATGGAACGTATCTCCATGGTGCTGTGTCGTCCCAGGATCGTTTCGGCTGCACAAAGAATATTTCCAAAAACAAGAAATGGATAAAACTCGGGGGCCTCGCCAGGGGTTGGTCAAGCCAGGCTTGGCTTTGCGCTAAAGTATTAAATTGTTCACTAGGCAGAGTACCATTAAGATATGGATATTGTATATATGGGTATTGGGTAGTAGGTAGTAGGGTATTAGGGTACTGGTAGATATGGATTATAGTTGGTGACAAGAAGCACATACGCATATATAGTCAAAGAGTATATAGTAGAGTATATAAGTAGTATATAGAGTAGATATAGGTATGCGATTTTTAGTAGACATTTATCTAAGTTTTTTTTTTTCAAAAGATTGTTTTTTTTGTTCAAGCATTTTGTAGTCTTCACTCGACAGTGGCTGAATGTATTTGGAATTTGAATTGAGTATTAGTTGATTGATTGATTGGTTTTTTTGGTAGTTGTTATTTTCGATTTTGTTGCAGCTTGGTACATACTAAATAAAGGGTGCAGATTACAATACATATGTACTGGTACGGATAGTAGTTAGTTATAAGTTAGTTATATTGATTAAGACAAAACCAAAGGTAATTCTCGACGCTTCAGCGCAAAACCAAAGGAAAGTAGTACGAGTAGTAGTAGTAGTAGTGGTAGTATTAGTTAAATTAAATTAAAGAGTTCGCTAAAGTTGGTTAGTTATGCAAGTTTTGGTGCGCTTTTTGGATTCATTTTGGTTGGTTTCATTGGCATGGTACGAGTATAAGAGAGATACGAGTATCTTTTTTATTTTTTTTTTCCCTTTTTTTTTTGGAGTGTGTGAGATACATTTTCAATACGAGTACAGTGGCGGTGACATTTCATTTTTTTAAATTTTTGTTTTCATTTTTTTTTTTTTTACTATCATCTGTGCATTGCTCAAAAAGGAAACAAATAAAATAAACGCAAGAAAGGTTTTGCTCTAACGCTAAAGACAATCATTATCGAAATGAATATGGGTGGGGGGATCGAAATAATGATACCAAAAAAGTAAAAGAAAAAGAGTAATTTTTGCGATTGGTTTGAACGACATTGAAACTAAACATCGATTGGTTGGTTGGTTGGTTTCGTTTGGTTTGGTTGTCAATGTATTTTGTATGTACGAGTAATTGGGTTTTATTCCTGTAAATGTGTGTGTTAATCTGTGACCTAAAGAGTGTTCCGAGTATGTGTATGTGTGTGTGTGTGTGCGGCGACTACGTCTAAGTTAATAACGGTGCATTAGCCTTAACGAGCGACCACATTGCGCATACGACGCGCTGGCCCGCTGAATGATTGACATCTTTACATGCAAATGACTGCAGCGACAGAGACAGAGCAGAGACATGGCAATAGCAAGAGAGAAAGAGACAGCTACAGAGCTACAGAGCGAAAGAGAGAGACAGAGAGTTGGGTGGTTGGGTGGGTCAGAGTGAAATAAGAGTGAAGTGGTTGTGAAAGTAGCAGTAGAATTAGGACGCTTGGTACACTCGAATTTGCTGGGGTGATTTGCTGTAGTGATACGAGGCGATGGCGATGGCGGTACGATACGATACGATATACGATATGCAATATACGGTACACGGTATACATAGGTCGTGAGCTGGTCATGCGCTTAACTATTGTTCCTTTACAGTTATTAGTTTTGGCCTGTTATTATTGCTTTTGCGGCTTATCGTTCAGAGGTGAGGTGCGGTGCTCACATGCAAACGCTTCATTTGTGTGTGTGTGTGTGGGTGTGTGTGCCTGTGCTCTAGAGTTCAGTGTGTGTGTTTTTGTGTGCCTGTGCTCTGTGGTGTGCTAGAGGGTGAGAGTGTGAGTGTCGGCAGTGTGTTGGCCGGGAGCGGACTGTGGCAAACAGGACCCTTCAGCATTTGATGCCACTGATTGCCATCGCCCCCCCCACAATAGCCGAATACCGATACGGTATCGATACTCATTCGGAACACACTGGCCCAACGGAAAAACTAATTTGTTACGTGGCACACGATTGCTCGTATTTTTTTTTTTTTTTGGCTTGCAATTGTATTGTTGGACTGATGTTGCGGATAGTTGAGTTGAGTTTACTTAACACAAAGCTAATTACATATTAAGTGGTGCAAATTACGGCCCTGGGCGCTTCTAAACATTGCTTTGCCCTTTCTCGTCTCAATAAGTCCGCCGCCGCCGCCCGATTCCCACTCAATAAAAGTACCGTATAGAATATCGGTCTGTGGGTGTCTCTGCGGTTTTTCAATCGCTTTTCTCCGGGGCATGGTGGCGTGACTTTCATCGAGCGATTCGGGCAAAAAAATGTTTCCCCGCGTTCTTGCGTGTCGATTTTTTTTCTCTCGCCTAAAGTATGAAACGGAAAAAAACAATATTGTACATTGGAATCATTTACGTTGGCTTGGCTTTCTCCCGTCATGTGGCATGGTTCGCTCATGGTTTCGTTTCATTTCATTTTCTTTTCTCTGTGGCAGTGGACTGTATTTTTATTTTTCTGTATTAGTCTCTCTTCATTTTTCAAGAAGGTCGTTTAGATCACGTTTGTGATTAGAAAATTGCATTTGCATTTGCCTTTGCATTTGACATTGTATATTTGTTGTTGGAGTTGGTTTGGTTTCGTTTCGTTTCGCTGAGGTCTAATTACCATAAATGACCGTCTGAAACAAACACTTTTGAACATACCGCACGTGTGTGGTTTATGGTACAGCAATTATTTAAATGCATTTTCATTGTTTAGATTACGATAAAATGCTTGTAAAACTCTTGTCCATACATATATAAATGTATATATATATATATTTACATGAAATTATAATACAAAGTAATTTCAGGAAATTGTTGTAAAAATCAATTATTTAGTTTCAAATTTGAAAGAAACAAAAAAAAAAGGGAAAATAATCATTAGTAAAAGTAAAAATAACCCAATTACCCAATATAAATAAAATTACGTGGGACAAAATCATTTACAAGACAATCAATATAATCGTATTTAAAACTTTAAAACACTGAAGGCTTTTTATTTAAGAGAGGCGCTGAAATGCGACTCCTCTCTGTTCAACGGTTTTTTGGTCTTATTTATTCATCATTGGGAGTAATACTCATAGCTATCGAATTCAAATTCGAATTTGTATTTGAATTTTTTGACTGTGTGGGGAATTTGAATTGTAATTGTAATTGGAATTGGCAATCTTAATTTGGAAATCAAACAAAGTAATTAAGTAATTAAGTATCGCAAATGAAAACACAACATCGAGATGTTTGAAAGAGGTTTGAGAGTAACTTACAAAGAGCAAAAAATATGTAAAATGTAAAAATTACGAATGAGTTAGTAGAATATTTTTCTTTTGGGGCAGGATCATCTTCCTCTTATGTTCGGTTAGTAATTCATAATCTGGTGAATTGAATGGTAGAGTAGTCGGTATGTATGAGGGAAGGACATGAATCAAACAAACTTTCAGAGAGGCGTACAATGTGTGGAATGGTGTATGGTGGTGGTGGTGGTAAATGTGGAACCTGGCTTGGCTTGGTGTCGTACGAGTATGATGTTTCAAAACTATGTATATTGCAGATGCTTAACGATGTTCACAGAGCGATACAGAGCGAGATAGATACAGATATAGATAGATTCAGATAGATAGATAGAGAGAGAGAGAGAGAGCTGTCTAATTCAAATCGGTATTCGAGAAATTCGAGAAAGTGTGTCATGAGAAATGAGTATCGAAGTAGAATGTTTTGATAGAGAAATAAACTTTGCTAAATACGTTTTTTTTCCTTTTTGTTTAATTTAATTTCTTTTGTCGATTTTAAACTGCATTTTTCTTTTGCTGTGTGTTCGGTGTATATGTATATGTGTTTTGTCTGTGTACGTGTGTGTGTAGTAGTAGTAGTTAACTGAAAAGCTCTCAAATGAAAAGTTTTAAGTCGAACATAAAAGTGGATAACGCGCCGCTGACTGCACTTTCGTCGTTTTTTCATTGATTTTTTTTGTCTGCTTTTCTGCTTTTCTGCTTTTGTTTTTCTTGATTTTCTTTTAAGTTTTATCATTTCGACTGTCCTGAAGCACCTTCACACACCTTCCTGGATTCTGGCTGGGGGTGTTGAGTTGAGTGGGAAACTTTGAACTTGAACCTCGATGTTTGTGGTGCGTGGAGCACTCTGAGAACTGGAAACTACTCGGATGGATATGCTTTGCTGAGGCGGAGACAGTCAGGACAGGAGAGTTGGTTTGGTTGGTAAAAAAAACGACACGGCACGACACGTAGTAGGGCAATAGATGTGCTGTTGATACATACATAACATACCCCTGACGGGGGGAGCCCCGTCGACTTGTAGCCGCAGATTCGATGCCCGGCGCGAGAACCGGATGGTGTGCCAATTATTGTCATTGAGCACAGACTGGCCAGCCAGGAGATTCTGCAAGTTATCCATCACAGAGTCAGTGTCAGTGTCGGAGTTGGGCCTCCTCTTGCCCCTTTCACTGGGGGTGGAGTCAGGACTCACCTTCTCCCTATCACTGAGCCGCACGCTGGCACGAATTCTACCCGCCACAAGAGCGATCTCCAGGCGGTCCGGCGAGTTGGACTCCGCGCTGGTTAGCAGCAGCAGACCCGCCGGACGAGACGTCTTAAAGCGTATGACTAGCTCCTCGGTCTGCGTCTTGGTTCCCTGTCCATTGCCCAGCCAGACGGTCATGTGCTGGCTGCCGTTGAAGGCCACGGTGGCCAGCTCCCGGCCGCATGTGGGTCCCCCGTAGAGTGTCGACGAGCAGTCGCAGATGGGGCGGTTCCAGCCCTCAAGACAGGTGCCACCGTTCAGACAGGGATTGGCCGTGCACACATTCCCCTGCACATGGCACGACGGCTTGACGGAGGCTGATCCAAGTGGTGGGACAGTGTTATCAGTGACACTCCATCTGGTGGCAGGCCAAGTCGTGACTACGCGACTACTTACCCGAATCCTGAACGCGTGCAAAGGCGGCTATATCGATTGCCTTGCCACTCAGCACCAGGTCACGCAAGCAGCCCACGAATCCTTGGCGCAGGGTGGCCGTCCAGATGGCCGCCGGCCAGGCCACACTATTGTACGCCGGCCCCACACCACCCAGATACATGTGCCCGTCCAGCTCGAGAATGGTTCCGTCCCCGGGCGTGCGGAAATCGTTCCAGACCCCGTCCACGCTCACCTTGGCATCGCGTCCGTTCCGGCGTAGAATCAGGTCGTGCCAGTCCCCATCGTCCACGCGGCGACGCGAGGCTCTGATCTTGGAGGCGCCCGAGCCGAGGTCCAGGTGGATGTAGATGTGTCCGTTGAGCAGCTCAATGGCAATCAGCACGGGCTAGTGGGCAGGGCAGGTAGAGGGGTCAACTCAAATGCAACTCAAAACTCAAAATGGAATGCCCCAGAAATTAACTTACGTTCTTGGCGCGCGGCTGCTTGGAGCCGGTGGCCAGGACAATGATGCCATTGGGCTCCTTGGTGCGGAACTTGAAGCTGATGGAGCTCTGCTTGCCAGTCTCCCAAGGCGGCAGCACCTGAAGCATGCATCAGGATGTGGCCCAAGGATAAAAGGGGAACTCCTGGGAAAGATGATTTTGCACTTACCAAATGCGATTCACGGGTCGTAAAGGTCACAGGATCCTGGGGATCGCCACTGGGACACTGATACTCCAGATTGCCAGCCACCTGGATCAGCTTGGAGCCGCTCTTGGCCAGATCAATCAGGTTGAGATTGAGCGTGTCCGCCGAGAACTCCACCTTGCGCAGGCAGCCCACAAAGTTGTTGTGCACACGGGCGCCCAGCAGGGCTCTCGGATTGACGGCTCCCCCCACATAGACGCGCGAGGAGGACAGCATCGTAAACTTGCCAGCGATGTGGGAGTGATCCGTGTAGACATCGTCCACGACAGTAACCAGCTGCATGACAAAGGGGATTCCCATTATGGATAGAGAGGCACTGGCACAGAGACACTCCCTGCACACACTGCTCGAATACGCACCCGACAGAAGCTGGTTATGGACGAGATCTCCTGTATGCGACGATGAACGGTAACCTTGTGCCACTGGTGGTCATCGAAGCGCACCTTCGACGGCTTAATGTGCATCTCCTGCTTGCCATTGGCCAGGCCCATGGTCAGGGAGACGCCGCCATCGCGCAGTGCCAAATTCAGATAGTCGGTGCCGTGTCCCGTGTAGAAGAGCAGGCCGTTCGGCTGGCGTGTGCGAAAGTAAAAGGATATGGCATCCTGGGCACTCACAATGGGCTCGGCGCCCGTCTGGCCCAAGTCGTACGAGAGGAACTGTGTACCGCGGAACGTTGCTTCCGATGGCGCCTTCTCCTTCTCACAATACTGGCCATCGTACTCGAGGTTTCGGCACTCGCAAATTGGACCGGAATCAGTGGATATGCAGATGCCGCCATGCTGGCAGGGATCGTTCCGTTCGCAGGCATCCGTTGTGTTGCCGCGAACACCCTAATCGCACATGGAGTAGAAGGACAACTTAAATATAGGCACTAGAAATTCCTTACTCTTGGCATAATATAGAATTAATGACTACAAAGTTGTATTAATTTCCCCTACAAGAAATGGTTCATCGCACACCCAATAGATTTTGATAGACTCACCCTGAGAGGCCTCTCCCGTGCAGGCAGCTCGCCATGATCACAGGGCACATCGCCGCACTTGATGTCACGCGGCTGCTTGATCTCTTGGCGCCTGGTGGAGCCTCCAGGCTGATCGGCATAGACCAGGTTGCGGATGGCGCCGCGGAAACGCGGCTCGAATATTACGCTGGGCAGTGCCAGCAGCGCCAGCTTGCTGCTGTACCAGTTGGGCATGCCACCCACATAGACGTCGGAGTTGCTGGCAAACTTTCCGAACTGGAACTCCTTGCCCTTGGTGGAGCGCTGCTGCGACACGCCGTCGACAATCAGCGAGGTCTGGTCATCGTTGCGCAGCACCTGGACCTTGTGCCAGTGCCCGTCGTGGAGCTCGCGGCCCACGGTGATGATCTGGGCACCGCCGCCAAGGTTGTAGCGCAGGCGGAGCGCTCCCTCGACAAGTTTCAGCTCGAAGAAGTCATAGGTGCCGCCATCATCGGTGTAGAGGACCAGGCCATTGGGCTGCTCCGTCTTGAACTCCAACTCGAGGGTGCCGTTCAGGCCGGTGTACCACTTCCTGAAGGTGTAGAACGAGCTCTGCGAGCCGTCCAGCTGGAAGCCAGCGCTGATGGTCACAAAGCTGGCCGCTAGGCTCACCAGCAAGGCGGTGACAATCAGCACGCGGTAGGAGCGTCGGTACTCCACGACCAGCGGGGCACAATGAGTCGGCAGGCTGCGCTCTGGTAGGAGGTCTCTTCGGCGGCGACGTGCCTTGTTAAACAGCAAGTCAGCACTGGGGGAGGAGGAGCTGTTTGCGGCTGGCGCCTCCAGCCGCGGACTGTGCAGCAGCTCAGCAGTTTGATGCTGATCCTTTGTCCATGTCCATGTGCCTGGCTGTCATTGGAGCGCGTGCATATTGCAGATGGGACTGGGGCTGGGGCTGGGACTGGGACTGGGGCTGATATGTTGCACTTGGCGCCTTCATTCACACGCACACGCACACTGGTGCACACGTTCGAGTTGATATACGCACGTTGCGCGCGTAAAACGTAAAATGTCGCCTTGTGCGTATTCGTATTCCAGTCCTTGAGCGGGAGCTTTTGCGCGCGTCCTTGTATTGGTGTCGTGTCCACAATATATTACTACACTCTGGAATTTTATCCGCGCTTCTTCCAACTTTCATTGAGAGAGGAGAGAGTGAAAGCTTGGCCGTGGAGCGAGATTGGCTGCGGCTGTTATTGCTCTGTTTCTGTCACTGTTACTACTCTGGCCACTGTTCTGCCACTGTTAGCACGGGAATTATTTGTTAATTTCGACTGATTTTGTGATGCTTATTGCGGAACTCTTTGAGTTTTTGGCATTTTGTACACTTGATTTGCATAATGTTTGGCAAATTGATTCCTAACGCGCACATTTCGCCGCCGTTGGCCGTTTTTGTATCGTGTCACAGAACCGTTAGCAGCAGCAGCCCGATGCCTGACCGCGAATGGGGCTGATGGGGGTGGTTGTGGCTGCGGCTGTGGGGTTGATGGTGGTGCTGGTGGTGGGGCCGAAAGCTCGCCGGATACCCCTGCCCTCCGATGCTGCTGGGGCGCCCACGAGCGTGTCAACGTACATGTACATACTAAAAATCGGAAAAAATTTTCACTGCATGTCGAGAGTATTGTTGGCGAAAATTTTTCCGTGTGCCACCACAACGAGCCTCTTTTTCACTGACGACCAGCTCTCAATAAAACACAGGCACACAGCAATTAATAATTTATAAGTATTGATTGGGACTATTGATTTGATTTGCGGGGGCTACGGATTTTCGAGTCACTCTGATTTTATCTTACACAATTTTGCCGTGGTGTTTCAGTCGTTTAACGCACTTTTGCCACCAGTTTATTCCTTTTTAGATTTACGTAACTCCCTTTTGTATTCTCGATGTGATGGATACGCGTTTCCGTTTGAATTTTCTGCAGATTTTTTTGGTTCAACTGTGGGGTACAAAAATTTTGTGTGTCGAAATTTGTTCCGCAGCGCCTTCCGCTGCTCTTGGTTTTGATATCGATCCGCACTGCATCCACGACAAGACTGAACTGCAATTTCAAACTTAATTTCTTCGCACTGTTTCCAATGGATAACGAAAGCTCCGCCAGCTTATTCACAAAAAGCCTTGGGTTCGGTCTCGGCGACTCACTTTTGGCGGTTCAGTGCACCTCAAAATGTGAAGTTATGTCAACTTTTTGTTTTATTTTAACACAAAATTGTTGAAGTTTCCCATTTCCGGTGGGGTTTTATGTTTATTTCGCTATGTAGTGGCTATACGCTGGTGGGCCCCAAAAAGTGTGCTAAGAAAAGGACCTCATGGCTGGAGTGTAGCGCATGGGAATGCCAAAAATTAAAAGCTCGCTTACTTCGCACGAGGCATGCATATGCGTACTACTAACACACAAACATCCACAGGCACAGTCACACGCACACAGTCACACAGATACACACATACGGCCCACTCACACATGCGTAATACGCAGGTTCATAACCTGCACCACTCAAAGCGTATTAGAAGGGACACGACACGGACACATACATAGATACACAGAGCCCTCTCTGCCTGTGTTGGTTCATATGCATGTATGTATGTATGTATGTATGTATGTATGTATGTATATATGTATGTAGATACATATGTAATGTGCATGTTTAACCCCCACACACAAGACACCCACACACGAAGACGACCCGTGTAAATGCCTTGACATTTACTACGCAACTTCGACAACTCGGTGTCAAATTCGATTTGCATTTGCCATGAAAATTGTAGCGCGTCCTGTCTCGTCCTTTGTCTGTGTGGGCGGCAGTAATGGTTCCCTCCATCCCTCCCACGTGTGTGCAATTGCAAGGCCAACACTACCATAAATCCACGTCACTCGAGAGTATTAACTTGGGGGACACCAGATACCGACACGCACTCGCACTCCCATGCATTTAGTTTTTAATAATTTTGTCAAAAATGCTCCAGAACGACCAGGAGGAGAGCAGAGCTGCGAATGCCAACACGTGCTGTCCATTGGTCCTTCGCTGCGCTGCTGTGACGTTCGAAATGAAACGTACTCCGGCAGAATGGGAAAAGTAGAGGAAATGGAAAGCTTTTGACTTGCGCGCCAACATAGAGTTGCCACGCTCTCGCACAGTTCTGCTCCCAGCTGTTTCCAGCGATCGATTGGCAGTTATCGGACAGTTGTTGTGCGCACTTCCAGCTGGCTCTTATCAAACATTACAAATCAAAAATCAAATACAACGTCCCTCCAGCTCTCCACCGGACCGGCTAAGGATTTGCACAAGCAAAGCAAACCAAATCTCAATACGTTGGAGTGCACTCCAAACAAACGAAACGACTAGTTTGTTGCCATACTGGAGAGTCACGTCCGCTGCCCGTTGCATAATGCTGAGCCGACTAGGCCGTGTGGCCCCCCGCCTCTCTCGTGCCATACACACGGAGCGCAAAGTGACGGTCCAAGGCATTGATTTGCATATCGTGGAGTGTGGCAGCGGTCCCCGGAGTCTGCTGCTGATGCCCGGTGCCCTGGGATCGGCCTGGACAGACTTTAAGCCCCAGATCGAGCAGCTGCCAAAGCTTATGCCGGAGCACACAATCATCGCCTGGGATCCACCCGGCTACGGTAAGTCTGTGCCGCCCCAGCGCAGATTCGGATTGGAATTCTTTCGGGAGGATGCCCAGGCCGCCGTGGACCTGATGCGGGCCCTGGACAGACCAAAGTTCTCCATACTCGGGTGGAGTGATGGCGGCATCACAGCGCTGATTGTGGCCGGTCGTCATGCAGAGGCCGTCGAGAGGCTTGCCATTTGGGGCGCTGGCGCCTACTTGAACGAGGAGGAAGTGAAGTCTCTCCGCAACATCCGGGACGTGGCCAAGTGGTCGCCACGCATGCGGGAGCCCATGGAGCAGGTGTATGGCGTGGAGCGTTTCGCTCAACTGTGGGGCGAGTGGGTGGATGCCGCCTGTTCGTTTTACGATCAAAGAGACGGGGACTTCTGTCGCTCCGAAGTGGAGCAGGTGAAGGCGCCCACATTCATATTACACGGCAAGAAGGATCCCATGATTGCGGCGGAGCATGTGCCGTGGTTAAAGGAGCGTCTGCCTCAGGCGCAATATCATGAGTTCCCCGAGGGCAAACACAACATCCATCTGCGCTACGCGGACGAATTTAATAAACTTGTGGCGGAGTTCTTTAACAACAAGTCTTGAGAGTACCAAAAAAAGAAAAACATTTAAATTGAAATCGAATGCTCGAATGTTCCATGAATCATGGGGGCAAAGGCAAAAAAAAACCAAATAATTGATAAATATTTCGTATCTATTAACTAATAAACAAGGTATCAGGAAAAGGAAAGCATTGATCCAGTTGTGTGCTTGAATAGTGGACTTTGAGACCCAGATGATGTTCGTATGTCCCTTAACCCAGCTTGAGTGGTGACAAAGAGAAGCCACGGTCTGTTAAACTGATAATTTTGAATGATTTGGACTCCCACCCTTCGACGGGCAAAAATATGGCAAGGTAAGCGATTACGTTTTACATTAAATACGCGGTACAATATTTATTATTTCACAGAATGCTGGACAGTCGGTGCTTAGATTACTTGACCTGGTCAATGAGGGTTTGCACGTAGGCATCGTACTGGGCCTGGAAGAAGTTACCGGCAACGGGAGCACCAAAGTTGTACTTGGTGATGTAGTCGCGAACCTTGACACTGACACGACCTTCGCGAGTCCTGCATGAAGCATGGAAGGGGAAGAAGATAATCAAATTAAGGCGCCAGGGAGGACTAGAAGACTGTACTTACGTCTTGTTGATGAATTTATCGGAGGCGATCTTCTCGTTCTGCTTGAACACGAAGAACACGTAGCGGTGCAGGCCGGATCCCTCGCGGGGACCAGCGCCAATGTACTCGGCGATAACCTGGCCCTGGGAGACCTTGTTGCCGGGAATGTTGATCACGGCCCAGTGAAGGATTTCGCGGAACTTGGGATCCTCGCGACTTGGTGCATCGGGATCGACCAAGAGCAGGGTGTACAGAGAGCCCTCATCGGCGTCATAGACAACGGTGGGCTCATCCTTCACCTGTGTGGGAGTCAGCTCATTGCCCACCTGCACCTGAGCCCCGGAGGGATAGGTGATGGTGGCCCTTGCCTTGGGCTTGACGTCGATGATGTCTGGAATAATACCGGCGGTGTCCATGTTAGCTGATTGCTTGTGTTCGGTCTGGCGTTAAGACAGTGACTCTGGCCCACTTCCCCAGCTGTGCGCCTTTTATCGGCCCGATTCCCAATAACCTGTAATCAGTTGCGTGCACTTTTCGCCTAATGCCCACCCATAGATAGCTTCACGTAGCGATAGCCCGATAAGCGATTGGGTGGGTAGACTTTATTCAGCCGGCGCAGGGAATATACGAACAGAGCATGAGATTGGAAAAACAAAAATATCTAGCCGGTGAACTGCTTATTGCGAATGGGCACATAGTCATCGTACTTTGCTTGGTAATAGTTGGCTGCAATCGGACTGCCCAATCGGTTCTTGGCTGCAAAATCCCTGGCGCTAAAGTTCAGGCGTCCCTTGCGAATGCTGGAAAAATGGAGAGAAAGATTTAAACTGATTTCTCTTGATCTACGATCGATCTCTTACGTTTTTATTATGGGCAATGTCTCCTCGATCTTTCGGCTTTGACGGTAGAGCAGGAATACGTATCGGTGCAGTCCAGTGTTCAGCGGCGGACCCGAGCCCACATATTCCGCCAGAATGTAACCAGCGCGTGGGTCGTCTCCTGGAATATTGACCACAGCCCAGTGCAAGATCTCACGGAATTCAGGATCCTCCCGACTAGGAGCATCTGGATCCACCATGAGCAGGGTAAGCAGGGTCTCGCTTCCCTCCCCCTCGGGGCTTACCCAGGTCACACGCGGCTCATCCTTCACCTGAGTGGGCGTCAACTCGTTGCCCTGCTCTACGAAGAGATTCCCCGGATACAGCACCTGCAGCATGCCCTTGGGCACACTATCCACAACATCGGGAACTATGTCCTCCATTGGTCGGTCTTACGTGTCCGTGCAACCCGCTAACGAAATCACAGCAATGACGCTACCTGTTTTGCGTCTTATCGCTGATGGCCAAGCCGGCTGGGGGCGATAAGTAAAAAAAAAGCTTCCCTCGAGCTATCGCTGGGGAGGAGAGCGAGCCGGAAGCCGTTGACTAATTTAAAAATTTCCAGTCCAATTAATTAATATCTAGATGTTGAAAAACTGTCAAGGTTCCTCCTCGGGGGGATGGGCTGGCAACAGCTGGCAACTTATAGTTTAACCAAAATGAACTTTGTTCGTCGAATTGGATTGATTGGGGCACTTCCAAAACTGATTTGATTTCATTTCAATGGGAAATTATGCAAAAGCCTCTGACAACGATAACAAAGCTTTCCAGTCAAATGTTTCTTTTCGGCATTTTTTAGTGACTTTTTATCATGAACTAGACTGTGCCATAAACAACTTTAAAGCTTGTCGCTACACTAAAATGAGTCATTACACAAAAAACATTCGTGGGCTGTATAAATATGTATGCACAATAACTGAAGAGGGAACTCTGCTCTTTGTATCTTTCAATTAAGGGAAGCATTTGAGCCGCGAAGTAGTGGCTACTTTGCATAAACGATGCTCGTACATTCAACTTTTTTGTTGGGTTGTACATTCACTTCTTTCCATCTTTGATGTCTCTCTTTATATTCGTGTGTAATTAGCATGTTCCTTCAACAACAAATAATCTCTAAAATGCTCCTATTATTATTGTATTAGACAGCATTGTGGACAATCTATCACTCGTCTAATTGATGGGAATTTCAGGAGGCCCTATCTAAACGACAGGGCTACGTTCCAGCCTCAAATGAAGCCAGACCTTACATTCTTTATCCATACCCAATGTTCCAAAGTGGAAATACAATTAGTGGTTGATTAGATACTAGAGATATAGGTCAGGTTTCATAGTACAAAGTGACCAACAAATGATGAATGGGGTCATTTGGTATTCTAAGAATATTAGCATATTATATATTTGTTATATGTATGTATATATCATGCTATTTATTAAACAATTCGAATATTATTAACACTTGAATATCATTATTTATAGCGCTGACAGAGAGATAGAGAGTTGGTCTACTAAATACATTTAGTTGCATCGTTCGCCTTTGTTCTTTGCACAATGAAAAATGTATACATATATAATATCTGTATGTATATATATATATGTATATATGTATAATACGGTTAATACAAATAATAATCAATAGTTGTGAAAACGTGAGCGTGAGATTTGAGAAGCGCCCCGCCGCGCATATAAAACAACAATAGTTTACAATTAAATAGTAATGGTAAATAATAGTAGGTAATGGTATGTGTATAGGGAGCACAGCACAGCACGCCCCGCCCGCATAGCCAGCGCGCCTGCGGAGCGGAGGCTGTGGCGGCAGTATACAAATTACGATTTACGATATATGTATCTATGTATGGTGGTGGCGGGATCCATCCACTACTTGGAGGCCCGCCGTCTTGCTGGAACTAATTTTGGAATACATTAACTGCTTGTTCAATTTGATTGAGGAAATACCAATAAGGGGCGATTATACGCTTTCCTTTCCTTTCCCTTCATTTCAATTTAACTGTGACACTCTTGCTGCAGGATTGGTTGATTGTCTAGCATCTGGTCTCGTAGAGGCCGCTGCGCCCGATGTAGCGCACCCATTTGACCACGTCGTGATCGGAGTAGTTCAGCTTTGGCTCGAACACCTTCAGATAGCGAACCTTGAAGCCGGATGGGGCGAAGGGCACTTCGAAATTCATGGAAATCGGTGGTCGTGTCCATTTCTTCTTGGTGTCGGTTTCAAGCAGTTCTATTTCGGCCGACAGCTGAGTCTCCTTCATGCCCGCCATGCGCTTGATCTTCCACACAATGGCGTTCTCGGAGGCCTTGTACTTGGCCTTGCCCTTGAGGCAGATCAATTGCACACCCGAGGTATTCAGAGGCGTGGGTATTTTCACCTCAATCTTCTGGCCCAGCAGCGAGGGCTTGAAGTTGGACTTGAGCACCACCTTCACCTCCATCTTGGTGCGCCCCACCTCGCGCACCAGCGGAATAACACGGAATGGCAACGAAATGTCTTTGGTGGTGCGATACCGCATCAGCTCGAATTCACCGTCCGGCGGGATAAAGCTGATCGAGTGTTCCGTCTCGAACTTGCTCAGCTTGACGCACTGATGGAATTGACAATCGTCAATGACGACCACCGGCTTGCCGGAACGTGATGTTTCCGCCTCGGTGTTGCCCGAGAGGCCTCGTCCCTTCGACTCCATTACGATTTTGTCGTTGATGCCAAACTTGCACTCGGGCATGCCTAAAGAGAAGGATTATCACGACAATGAGACCTGACCTCCATTACTGGTTTTCAAATCCTTACCCGACAAATAAGACTTCATCACTACCTTGCCGGCCACATGAGCCGACAGTACCTGGCCCTGGGGGCTCATCAACAGATTGACATACTCAAGCACATCCAGGAATAGTTCGTTGCGTCGGTATTTGATGCCCTCGCGGCGCCAGCCAATCTGTCCAGTCACCTGGGAGGTGATCTGCATCTGCTCCTCCTTTGTGGCCGACTTGATGCCCTGCTGCGTTATGAATGTCTTCAGAGTGCCCGAGTCCGTATTCTGGGGATAGCCAAAGTCCAGAATCTCGTCCAGCAGCTCGTAGATGAGCACAAAGTTGTTCTTGATGTTCTCCTCGGAGATCTTGCCAAAGTACGATTGCATCACCTCGATGATCTTCAGCAAGAACTCGAACACCATCGCAGCGTTGACATTTTGTTTGGTGACCGCCGCCAGCCAAATGTTGGCACGCTGCAAGATTCATGTGGATGATTAATCGAATAGTTATAGTGCATCCGGTGGACGTGGCATGGGCATACCTTGATGTGGAAGAAGCTCGTCCTCGCAATGTTGGTCACCGGCGATCGCACCTGCTGGCGGGCATGGATGACGTTGACCCTAAAGGCGTCCACGGCGTTGCGTCCGATGTCATCGCGATAAACTCGCGAGATTAGAACCTCGCCCTTGTGGTTGTACACGAACAAACCACCAATCATTTTGTGCGCTGTGGGCTGCTGTGAAGTCTGGCCAGAGAACCTGTATGCTAAGTTTGCCCCAAAGGATTCAGGAGATCCAAGCGAAAAGCGAAAATTTTTATCAGAAAATCAATTTCACTCCCCTTTTCAGTGTGACCGCGGATGTGTCGATAAAATATACCGCCTGACCCACAGAAATATACCCAAATATACCATGCCACTATCAAAATATACTGACGGGTTCAAACAAAAACGGCCAAAGCATAAAACGTAAATGTTGACTAAATGTGACGTCATTGTTGCTGGTCAACCAAGTTTCTTCTATGCGTATGTACTTGTGTATACTGTATTTCCTTTAATTGATGTTAAATTTGTTGTTCCAAGCTGCTTTAAGACATTAATAATGATTTGATCCTAGATTGACATATTTTTTACCTTTTAATGCATATGTTTTGTGTTTTATGAATACAAAACAATATCCCGGTTCTGATACCTGTTATTGGTTCCCGCGAGCTGCAAAATTTCGTTAATATCTCTAAAACAGAGACTGAGTAGTTTCTGCATTAATTGGAGCATGATATTACAAAAATTATTATTCTAAATTCTAGTAACAATACTCTTAAGAGTCTTGATTTGGGCGATCTTGTTTTGTATGTTTAAATTACTTACCGACTCCAAACTTTCGCGACTTGCTGAAGGGCACTAAAAATATAATGGAGCACTCGGCTTACGGCTGACTCTTCCCTGAAAATAATAATACAAATTTAAATATATTTATCTTGTCAAAATTAAATATGGTTCTCAGTATTGAAAACCTGTTGGCAGTTTTGTTAAAACGGCCAAAATAGAATGGAAAGAAAAGAAAAGAAACATAGAAAATTGGGTATGCTTGCTCTGATTTAGTGGATGTTTCCGAGGAAATTACATGGCAAAACTGAGTAAATCATATGAGTAGAAAAGGATTTTGAAAAACAGTGCAAGCCGAAAGAAGAATGTTTACATTATGGAGCTATTTCAGGCTCGGGTTTTGATTTCAAGCAGAGGGTGAGAAAACGTTGAATAGTCTTGACCACGGGCACACACATATCTGGATGCTCGCACATCTTGATTAGCCGACTCTTGATTATGTCTAAGTCCTCGAAATGAACAAACAGAAAGTCTTCCAGTCTGCCCAGCATCCATTTGGAACCAATAATCATTGTCCAGATTGTGGACGGACGTCTTATTTTCTTCGAATGAAACATTCAGTACCTTGATAATGCGCTGAACAGCGTCCACCATGAGATTCTTGAGTGCTTTGCTTTGCTCAATTTCGTCGTCTACAATGATCATACCTCGTTCGGGATTCTTGATGTGGCGCAGAACCGCGTAAAGCAGCTCCCATAAATACATTTTGGTTAGGTCCTTTTTTAGCCTCGGCGTAAAGATCCAGGACACTATGTACATGGCATTAACGATATTCATTCTCAGCAGCTTCTCGGCCACCACGTACTGGAACTGTTCATTGGCGACCCACACGTCGAACAGTCCGGCCATGATGGCGTGGCTGTCCGTCTCGCTCGAGGCTAAAGCCTGAAATATTACAAAATTTAGTGCCATTATTGAATCGAATCGAAAACAAAACCTTACCGAGAGCGTTGTTTTTATGGATTGGAGGGCGGCAAATGTGTGAGTGAATGATGCGCAGCCCATTCGGAGGACACACGTGGTCAACACGTGGATCTTAAGCTGCTTGTCCAGGTCGCTGCGTGCCATTATTCCCTCTATGATCTCCGGTTTTTTGCGCCTCAGTTGCATCTCCTTATTTATTTCGTGGGCCAGCTGGGCGCCGGGCATCGCGCCATCGGAATACGGGAAGTGAGCTTCCGGTACTGGCGGCATGTACTTATGGAGCGAGACCGGCACGATCTGGCGAATACCTTCGTAAAAGTTCAATCTGTTGTGGGAGGTGACATTGAATAGGGCTCACACACTATAGGTAGAAAAGGGTGAAGGATCTGCACATACCGAACGCATTTCTTGAGCAGCTCCCGCATGAAAATCGCACGGGGGTTGAGCTCACAATCGATACTAGACTCCAAGAAGAAAGACTCCCAGTGTCGCCAGCCAGCGGCGAAGCGAAAGTTACTCATGTAGTGGGACAGCCAGTTGATCAGCCGATTGAAGCAGGCCACACGCAAAGAGCTCATCTTCGTGATGATAACCAATGTGGCCTCGGCGATCACCTTGTGCATAAGGTCGGGACGGCGCTTGCACATCTCCACCAGGATGCTGCCGTAGCTCAAGGTGATCAGCGGCGACTTTGGCAGCGCCAGCATCTGTCCGAGGATGACCTCCACGATGCAGTGAGCGACGAAATCGGAATTGGAATTTCGTTCCATGAAATTCACTAGACTGTCGGCGCAGACCTTCCGATCCAAATAGGTTTGCTCGAAAAGCTCAAGTATCTCGCACTCGAGAAAGTAGCGTTCAGTGCCAGTGGACAGCTCAATGTCCAGCTGATCGAAGTCGAAAATGCGGAAGACCACCCAGGGACGCGGGTACGCGAGCACCAGATTAATCTCCGGCATTTCCATATCCGGCAGATCGTGCTGCAGGGAAGTACTCAGTCTTGTTTCGTAGTGCATGGATGGACGCATTCTGCCATGCTTCAGCCAGTTGTTTTGACGTAATTGAACGATCTGCCTCCAGTATGTGTCCAGGTAGTCCTCCTGGTGGTCAGTGCCTTCGAATATGCTGAGCAGGGCGCCATGTGAGTGGGTGCGCTTCCGCATATAGATATGCAGTGTGGTGATCAGATGATCAAAGGATTGACCCCTCAGCTGTAGATCGCGCCCGATCAGAGGCAATGCAGTGATCACACTGTACGCAAAGAAATCGCTACGAAGCTGCGGAACAATGCCGTCCATTTCGTCTGACACACAATGCAGGGCGAAGGTCAGGTACAGACGTAATATCGAGGAGCCGTTGATGACGTTGCAGTTGTATAGTTCGGTGAAGAAGTGCAGCAGGCCGCGCGCATTCTCCCACTTGCCATGGACGAGTGCTTTCCGGAGGGATTGCAACAAGGCGCCGAGAAACTCGGCAATGATTGGGTAAAAGCCGATGTTGAGGAGTCCCACAATGGTGGCGTAGGAGCCTGTGGCGTGGCTGGGGGGCCGGTTTACACAGCTTTTGAGAATACTGAGCACCTGCTCCTTGTGGTCGGGCAGGCATTTGCTGATCAACAATTCCAGTTGCGGGATGCGCAGCAAGACGCCGACGATATTGAATCTGCCTAATTTGGCCATCAACATGTTAATAGATTCAATACGATCTTCGGTGACATGGCTCTGCCTGCGACGCTTGCAGGGGACAGAGTCCACCGACTCACGGCGCTGACGTTTGCGAAAACGATCGCCCATTCTGAAATTAAAGTCTAATTTTCTCTTTTAGCTTGATGCGCTTTTCTCGGCCAATATTTCTTCCTACTGGCAGAATCTATGCGTCAACTTATCCAATCAAGTAAAATTAATTCGTACTTACGTTTCGGATTCCTTTGAACTAAGAACTATTTCACTTTGCACAAAAAATGCTCACTGGTTAATAATTTCCTGTTTTGCTGACAATAATGTGCACTATTAACGAACGAAATCAAAATTCAGTTTAATATATTTCACGAAAAAGCCGGCAATTTTTTTTTCTTAATATTTTTCAGATTTGCTGCCCGATGTTCACCAGTCAAGCAGAGATTAAAAAGTGAAAAATTGAGTTTCTCACAAGCCTTTTCTACTCTGGAGATGTCAAACAAAATGTTTTTCCTGTCCGTCCCTAGCATTGGTAGCACTGTCATGCATTCCCATCGTCATTATTCAACATTTCCTTTTTGTATTTATTGGCGCTTTCGGTGATCCGATTATCGCACAAAAATATCGATATATAAATTATGCAACTAGTCTGCGAAACGAAGGCTAACGTATATCTGAGAGTGTCTAAATATATCTTAATTTAATAGTAAATTGATCAAAAGAAAAATATCATGATATGCTCCGAATTATGAAAAGTAGTTAGGTTAATATATTACAGAAATATATTAACAAAAAAACCTATTATAAAAACAATATATATCGATATACTTATAAATCAAAGTGTCATCTCTGTACATGACTCTGCTGCTTTGAAAAAAAAACACAAAAATTGAATTTTCGTGCGATAAAATAATATAGTTTTTGTGTGAAACGCAACGAAAGGTAATAAATAAACACAATGCCTGCTGAAAACCTCGAAGAGCAGGGTTTGGAGAAGAACCCAAACCTGGAGCTGACCCAGACAAAGTTTTTGCTGACTTTGGCCGAGTACAAACAAGATGTGGCTCTGAAGGCGAAACTTTTGGACGCCATACGGGCCGATAATATGGCTCCATGGTACGAACATATCTGCACGGAGCTCGGCTGGACAGCGGACAAGGATCTGCTGGCGCGCATGAAGGAGAACAACCGCGTGGAGATCGAGCAACTGGATGCGTCCATCGAGGATGCCGACAAGAATCTGGGCGAAATGGAGGTTCGCGAGGCGAACCTGAAGAAGTCTGAGTATTTGTGCCGCATCGGTGACAAAGCCGCTGCCGAGACAGCGTTCCGCAAGACATACGAGAAGACCGTCTCCCTGGGCCATCGCCTGGACATTGTGTTCCACCTCATCCGCTTGGGACTGTTCTATTTGGATCACGACCTAATCACACGCAACATCGACAAGGCAAAATACCTGATTGAGGAAGGCGGCGACTGGGATCGCCGCAATCGTCTGAAGGTGTACCAGGGTGTATATTCCGTTGCCGTGCGCGACTTCAAGGCGGCGGCCACATTCTTCCTGGACACCGTGAGCACCTTCACCTCGTACGAGCTGATGGACTACCCCACATTTGTGCGCTACACCGTGTACGTTTCCATGATAGCCCTGCCGCGCAACGAGCTGCGCGACAAAGTCATCAAGGGCTCGGAGATTCAGGAGGTTCTGCACGGCCTGCCCGATGTCAAGCAGTTCCTCTTCTCGCTGTACAACTGTCAGTATGAGAGTTTCTACGTACATTTGGCTGTGGTCGAGAAGCAGCTGCGTTCCGACTACCTCATCCACCCCCACTACCGCTACTACGTGCGCGAGATGCGCATCCTTGGGTACACCCAACTGCTGGAGTCCTATCGCTCCCTTACGCTGCAGTACATGGCCGAGTCTTTTGGAGTCACTGTGGACTACATCGACCAGGAGCTGGCACGCTTCATCGCCGCTGGTAGGCTGCATGCCAAGGTGGATCGCGTGGGCGGCATTGTGGAGACGAATCGTCCGGACAACAAGAATTGGCAGTACCAAGCCACCATCAAGCAGGGCGATCTGCTGCTCAATCGCATCCAGAAGCTGAGTCGCGTGATAAATATTTAATTAGGATGTAGAGCCGTCGATGTTTATATAAAAAAGTTTTATTAAAATTCAACATTTATTACAGTGTAAAACTAACGTAACGTACAATAAAAACGATAAAAAATTCATGTATACGCGCGCGCGCGCGTTTGCTGGAAATTCACTAATAAATTGTACGTTTACATATGTATTTAATTATTTATCTAAATTCTTTGGAATTGGTTTGGTTATGTTGTCTTTTAGTGTATTGTATTTGAGTATTATTGCAATCATTCCATTTTTGTACTTAACTGTCCTCGTTCTAAATTTAAGACTAACCCGCCAAAGCGGCGCTGCGGAAATGAAACTGTTTAATGCACATCGCCGTCGTTCTTCTCCTTCCACGTCTCGTCCTTGGTCATGTCATTGATATTGTGACCGCTGGATTCGTGTCCTGGAAAGGCAATGGAGGGCTTGTTGGCCATGAAGCTGCGTGCCATCTCCTCGAGCGTCGCCGAACTGCGCAGCCCACAGTCCAACGGTTCGTCCATGTCATGTTTCATGGCCTCGTGCGCCCGCTGCTGCTGCTGCTGCTGCTGTTGCTGACTGGCCTCCGCCGATGCCTTGGCCAGATCGTGCAGATTCTGCACAACCTCATCTATGGGCGATCCCTGGGACAGGCCGCCCGGCACCATGGGCAGAGCCCCCAATCCGGCCAGATTGTGCCGCCGCAGATCGGCGAATCGGTTCGTACTCAAGTTGATCAGCGCATTCATCATGACCTTGTTGCGCTGGTAGTCCTTGCGCAGGTGCTGTCTGATCTCCGTGTGGCAGTGCTCGTTGTTCGTCACAATAATCTCGCCCGTGTCCGTGGTGGTCACCCGGGCCTTGCAGTTGAACTTGCGCGACAGATTGCACTGCCAGTACTTCTTGTCCTTGCGCACGTACTGGATGCCGAAGGTGTGGCCGTCGTGCACCAGCAGCGGCTTGCCCCGCTGGCTCAGCATGAACTCCAGTTTGCCCTGGAACCAGTGCTCGCCGGGTGCGACTATAATACAGGACAAGATTGCAGTTGAGGAGAGGCTGCTTGCTGTTGTGTGGATTCAGTGTGTTTGTGGTGTGTGTGTGTTTGTGTGTGTATGTATGGGTGGTTGGTTGGTTGGCCTATGGATTGTTTCTTTACTTTCATTGAGGTTATGTTTTTGGGATGCCAGGACGTACACGAATGAGCCCAATTATTGTAAGAGTAAGAGTGTGTGTTGTACGTTGTACGTGTTGGTGTACGTGTCATGCAGATCAGACTTACCTGACGGATCGGATGGTTAGTGGAGATCATACCCCTTAGCATATACCCAGCAACATACATACAAAATATACGCCCAGCGGCGTGGAACAAGTCCAAGATTAATGCACCCAGCATGGAGGGTTAATCTGGAACTCATTCCACAGCGCCCTCTGCTGCATGAATGCTATTAGTTTATCATTTTGCATTAGTTTATCAAACAGATAGATATTCACATCGATCAGTATGTACACGTGGGGGGAGGGGACTCGAATCAAATTCAATTTCTACTACAGACACTAGCTACACGTGGCTTCAGCCGCAATAAATTACTCCTCCTTAAGGCCTAGCCCCCCAGAGCCCAGCGCAAGGCCTGCATGCCCTTACATGTTCTCCATCTTGAAGCTGTGCCTGCTGCTGGGGGATATCGTAATGGAGTTGATGACATGCGCCGTACCCGGGGCGGCACTCTCCGCCGACCCGTCGGCACTCGAGCTGATGTCCACTCGCTGCTGCTGTTGTTGCTGCTGCTGTTGCTCCTCTACGGGCGGTGGGGGCGGACTCTTCATGCCCAGCGGCGACTCCTGGGCATGCATGGAGTGGCTGCTTCGATTCGACAGCGGACTCTGCTGCATATGAGCGGGTGAGAGGAGCACGCCATGTCCCCCTCCCAGCTCTAGATGATGCTGGGACGGAGGCGGTGGCGGGGCTCCTGCCGCATGGTGGGTGTGTGGAGAGTGCTGCTGTTGCTGCTGCTGTTGGTGGTGGTGATGGGCTTGCGACTGCATGGGCAGATGCATCAGGTTGGGATTGTGCATGATATTCGAGGGCGGCGCTCCACTCCCCATGCCGCTGTGCTGCTCCATATGCGTCGCCGTCGGATGATGCTGCACCAGAAGGTTGGGCAGCGGCTGGCCCAGGTGATGGTGATGATGTGAGGCTGCCGCCGGCGGTGGCGTCTGATTGGCAAACATGTTGCCGGCCGCGCCCAGCCGACTACTGGCAGGGGCAACGCTGTGGTTCAGATCCGCTCCAATGTGACTCCCGTCCGCAATGGAGTAGCCGCCGGGCTGATTATGATTCGGTAGGGACGCCAGCGAGACCGTCACTGGAGGAGTGCCGCCACTGCCCGCCGTGGCGGGTGCTGCTGCAGCCGCCCCCTGGCTGCCGCGCATATGGGGCGTGTGGTTGTGGACGCCCGTGGCGGAGATTATTCGGCCGAGGTGGGTGATGCAGCGGGCCCGGCACATGCTGATCCGGTAGGACTTGCACAGCCAGTAGGTCTTCATGCCCTGCTGCGTGGCCACCGTGTTGTTGCGATTGAACACGCAGTTGCCATGGAGCAGCGAGGTGGTGGACAGCATCACCATATTGCTGCCATCTGCTCCAGCGCCAAGCAGCGTCCGCAGCGGGCAACAAACAAACGTACAATGATGGAACGACATTAGTGGACAGTTCTTCACTGGGAACGTCTTAACGGATGTTATTTACAGAGAGCGGGGGGAGCAGTGGTGTGGTTTGGGGTGGGGTTGCTGTTCAGGTAAGTGGAGGTTGTGCCACTAGGTGCCTGCTACCTTTTGCTGGGCTAAGCGGCTGTGTGGGTGTGTGTGTGTGTGTGTGTGTGTGTGTGCGTGTGTTCGGACTGTGTGCGGGGGTGGTGGTTAGGCGTCGGTTCGGTTAATAAGCCAAAGGTTAGCAGCAAATTATTTATGGCGGCCACTAAGTTCTATATGATTCCAATGGCTTCTTTTAGTTTGGTTTAGTTCGATTAATAAGCCTTAGTCATGGGAGAGATATTGCAATGGTAGCCCCAATACACGCAGATTCATTCAGCTTGGGCCTGGCCCTTAAAAAGGGCTACATTTGGCTATGATAATCGGAAGATTTAATTAATGAATGGAATTAACACCACCCACAATCTCATTCCAAAGTAAATCTCAATCAGTGATCGGCACCAATACAAAAACATTTGTCCGTTTGGCTGTGTGCGAAGACAACAAGCACGAAGCCTGTAGCTTCTCTTGCCTCTTCCCAGCCTCCCAAGGTACGGCCGTGGTCTGCTGTTCAACTTCAAGCTCATAATAAACGGACGAATAGATATCAACGGGCACCGTGTGCATATTTAACAGACAAATGGAGAAGGGGAATAATATTGTTCTTTCACACGATCCACAGTCTCCTGTCTATTTCCAATTAAATCTTCCCCACTTTAATGAATTATTCCCATTGCATTCCCATTCGTTCTGCCAATTCCTGATGCCTGAATCTTCATTTAGGGGGCAGTGTTATCAATGGGCTAGTAAGTACTTGGTGTACATGGCGAATGATGATGATGATGTGTGGATGGGGGAGCCGCAGTGGGATGCAAAGAAAAAAAAAGAGCCCATATTAAGCTTAAAATGAAAATCAAAATCAAAATCAGAAAATGAAAGCCAAGCTACGTGCAACATAAAAGTGAAACATAAATTGAGTGAGTCGGAAGGGAGATTCGTGGGACACTTACTTGACGGAATGTCCATATGATTGGCAAAGTTCTTGGAGTAATCATTGGGCATGTAGAGCTCATTGGGGTATTCGTGGCCGGGGCCGAGGCCAGAGGATGGTCCATTGTTGCTGATGCCACCAGGTGCCGCATTATTGGAGCTGCCACTCGGCCCGCCTTGGTTGCCGCTCGGCTTGTAGAAGTTATAGTCCAGATTGAAGGCCGGCCCAAACGGATTGCGCAGCGAGTTGACTGCCGTCGAGGAGGAGGCCGAGGAGCTGAGACTGCCGCCGCCGCCGCTTCCACCGCCACCCGGTCCATGATGGCCATCCTGTTCCCGCTTGAGTCCCCCCAGGTCGTATCGGGGTTCGGCCAGCGAAAGGTGTGGAATCGGGGGCAGGAAGAACTCCTCCGTGTTCAGGGGGTTCTCCAGGTTGGCGCCATTATCCAAATTGTCGCTGCTGCTCTCGTGCTGCTCCTTCATGGAGCGCCGCAGCTGCTTGCCCGAGTAGATGGACAGGGAGTCGTTGCTGAAGTCCGACGGGGCTGGTCGCTTGTTCAGGGCATACAGGTGGCTGGCATCGCTGGAGGCTCTGCTGGCACCGCCTGGCGATGTGGTCCGCGAGTTGCTCTGCGTGCTCTGGCCCTTGGCTTCACTGTGCTCCGCATCCGGTTTGCTGTTAGAGCTACTGCTGCTGTTATTCGTGATGTTATTGTTATTGTTATTGTTGCTGTTGCTGCTGCTGCTGTTGTTGGCGGTGCTGTTGCTGGAGTTGTGATGGTTATTGCTGTGGCTGTTATTGTGGGTATTACTGAGCGATGACGACTCGTCCCCCTGGCCATGGTTGGGCGGTTGACTAGCAGACTTCTCCGATGCACTGGACGCCGGCGAGGCATTGGAATTGGTGGCCAGGCCCTTGATCTGCAGCAGCTGTCCAATCTTCATGAACGACTGCAGCTCCGTGTGCTTCACATTCACCACTCCCTGGTACATGAACTCCAACAGTTCCAGCATTATGTTGAAGCTCACATCTTTGAGTATGACTGTAAATAGAGAGAGAGAGAGAGGAGTTGTTCATCATTTTTTTTGTTCGGGTACATAATTGAATCCCCCAAAGTCCCCAAGCACAACGTTTTCATAAGTCGCCATATGCCTATGCCTGTTCCCCCCACCGCCCGATCGACAATAGCAACAGCAACAGCAACAACAACATTCGACATCATCCACAGAGCGAAAGGAGGTCACATTCATAGTGGAGATGTTATCATCGAAACGTTCAAATACTAAATCAATACATAAAAACAGCTACGATAAGAAATCTGAAAACTTAAATATAAACCTCAACAACAGCAGCAGCAGCAGCAGCAGCGGCTGGATCAGCAGGGAAGCAGCGGGGCAGCAACAGCAATAATTATAAAATAAGTAGCATGACATATCATCGGGGTGCTCTCGACACGGCCTATGGAACTGTGGAACTGTGAAGCTGAAGCTCTGTCCGGGATTCGACACTGATTCCACGAACTACGGACACGGACACGGCACAGTGGGTGCAGATCTTTATACATATAATTTTGAATATATTTTTTAATATCTGCATTAATCAAACAATACTTTAATTTAAAGTTGAATTGGAAATTGGTCTCTGCTGTTTTTTCTTAGCTTTGCTCTTCCATCCATTCCTAGCTTTCTTCCTTTCTCTAACTCCTTCACATACTTCTTTAGCTCTTCAGCTCTCTTTAAATCTACTCTACACAACGACAGAGATTTTCCTAAATATATTCAATCATTATTTACCAAATAGGCCAATAAATACATCATGTGTGTCTGATCCTCTTTAATGATTCTCCCTTTCAATCATTATGCACACATTTATGCAATGGAATCCCCCCACACTTTCGCAGAAATTCCCCGACATTAATCTAGGATTTTTCCCCCTCCAATTCCAATTCCCATTCCCAGACCACTGTGCCCAACTCACAGCATCCACATCTAGTTAAAAACAATATTATCACTTGTTCTCAATAACAATTTAATATACAAACATCCACGTACAATATGCCGTTGGATGTGCAAGTGTGTGTTTGTATGTGTGAATGTACTTATTAATCCGCCGATCAGTTCTCGTCTGTTGCTTAATCTGAGGACGGAGTGACGGAGCAGCAGCCATCAAGCGTGTGCCCTATCATTTGCCGTAGTCGTCATTACGGATCGTTTTGTCTCGTGTCTATCTATCTATCTGGCTGCCAAGTCCGTATTTGCGTTCGCCATTCGCACTGCGAAGATCAAAATCCGGGCAATATACATACATATGTACATATGTATATATGCCTATAGCCTATAGCTCGGAAAGGTACAGTCTGTAATCCTCAACCGATCTGATCTACACATGAGCTTGACTCCTGACGCCAGATAGATACGGAATTACGTGCTTTACGAGTATAGTTCTCGTTTTAATAAACACAAAGTTTATATATTAGTTTTTCTGTGCAAACACAGATACTCATGGACAGCACAGCCCATGGATCGATAGCGATAGAGATTGGCCCTGGATCAGGAGACAAAGAGATCCACAGACACGGCCAAAGCCACAGCCACGTAGTCACACAGCCACACAATGCCTTCCATCGAATCAATAAACCATTTATGTATGTCGGAGCTGTAGATAAACTTTGTCTAAAGTTCACGGAAAATGTGATAAATCCGTGTATGCTGCTGATAAGACACACACCATCCACCCATCCCAGACACCAAAATGTCCAATTCGGGCATCTTTTCTGTGCTCCAACTGATGCGACGCGATGCGACGCCAAGGGGAATTTTTATGTGCCGCTGACCCCCGGAGTGATCTCCGCTGATATCAGAGAGCTCTGATGCCGTCTCAGAAATAGATCAAGACGAGGGTAGGATGTGCTGGATCTTTCGATGACTTGATGGTTCGACAACTCGACAAAGATATCTTTCGTTTAAGGTTTTTTTTGGGTTCGGTTCGGTTTCGATTCGTTTCTTTCGGGACGACCCACAAGTGTATGAGTGGCCAAGATCACGCCCACTGTAGACGCTTCCACCAATCGGATTGCAGGCGATCGATTTCGAAAACAATTTTATTTTATGATTATGATAAATGTTTATCGAATCAGAACGCCAATAGAACTTTTTGTTGTTGTTACCCTCGTTGTGGCCATTGTCGTTTGAGTGTAGTAGTTTTTGAGTGGAGTGGAGTGGGCTGCCCCTCATTTTGACATTCATAAATATTTGTTATCTCTGCAAACGCCATAATAGTCGAGTAGTCGAATAGTCGTACTGGTGGTAGTACAACCTGATAAAATATAAGAAGCCCAGCCCCAACAACAATTGCAGCCAACCCCAAGCCAACAGCACACACACAATGACCAGCCATACAGGGAATAGTGTCTCTTGGACACGATCCTAGACTCGGGCAATTATGATCCCCGATCCGCACTCATCGATATATCACCTCTTACACACAGTGGCAATGTGTCTCCGAGGGGCACAAGGGATTAGGCCCCATAGCTTAGCCGATAACTGGAGCAATCTATTTATGCGGCTACTGCCATTTCGGAGCCAATAAATTACTAATTGTCAACACAAAAGCCCCATAAAGGCCCCATTTATCAAATTTCGTATGCTCAAAGTCAAAGTTTGATATTATATGAAAGGGATCATAAAAATAACAACGTAAGCGGGCAATTAAGGGGTATCGTATGGGCAAGAACCAAAGCGTAAGCCATAGAAGGATTATCCCAGAATAAAAAATAAAAAAAATAAAAAAATCTACACAGATAAAACGTTAAGGTTAATTTCGGAGGGAATAAGACATTGACTTGAATTTAAGCAGTTACCAATTTCAATATATTTGGGATTTATTAATGATTTTAACTAAAAGCTTCAATTTGTAGACACTCGAAGAAGAACAATGGATAGATCTTTAAAATTACATCCGAATCATATAGAACATACAAAAATCAGTTGTACCAGATACATTAATGCTAAAGGATGAGTACACAACATTTGTACGATTTCAGAGCTATTCGATAGATGTTCAACAAAGAGATAGGATCCTACCAATTGGAGGCTTGGCGATCATTTGCACAATTTGTAAGATTTTTCAAAGATCTAAAAATATTCTAAATTCTTTTTAAAATATGTCTAATAAGTAAATATGAATTTCCAGAATTCTGAAGGGTCTCAGTTTTCAAAGGTTATAAGTCCAAGGTTTTTCAAGCATATAATCTATTTTTCTAATTAGTTTTCCACTTGAAACAGAGTATTTGAAAAAGATTACGGATCAAGAACAACTAAGAATTAAACCAAAGTTCATCATTAACATTGATCAACAATTGAATTCTACGACAAATTTATGTTCAAACTAGCCGCACAAGCGAATGCTGCAGAAGAGAATGCCCAAGAATTGAAAAAACAAAATTCATTGCGTTTGCATGTTGCCACAGAGATCTGATGCTTTGACTCGAGTTTCGCTAAGGGAAGGGAGCTCCGCTAATAAGGTAACTGTGGACTTCTCCCAAAATGTAATAATTGGACTGCTCACCGCTGATCAAAACTAAAGGATAAACGGTATTAAAAGTACTTCCCCCTACAAAAATATTCTCAACCCTGCGGGCCTGATAAACATCACGTCTTTGCTTCTGTTTTGGGCACCACAATATACTATAGCATTTGGTATTTTTTTGATATTTACGACAAGTCCATCGATCGATATTATATTATTTCAGCGAAACATTTATGGCTGCTAAGCGAACGCTACTTGAAATTGTGAATGGGTTTGGGGAGTGTGCAGATCGGTATGGGAGGCACACGGATGGCAATGGTGGCATCGCTTTGACTTTGCTTTGCTTTGCTTTGCTTTGGGGGGGACTCATGGCTATTTCCATGGCTGCCTGTTGCCTCGAGAGGCTACCAATATCACACGAGACGGAGACGGAGAAGGAGTCGGAGACCCATTCGCCATTTCGTTTGAGTGCGTTATCTAACACAATGGCAATAAGTTCAAAATCTTATTTTACGATTAAGAGTGATACCCAAAGCAAAGTGGCTGATAAACGACATGGGTTCTGGTCTGTGGGTCTGTTGGTGGAGAACGAAAATGTCCGATGTCCGAGTTGTTGTTTATGCCAATAATAAAAACTTAAACGGGCATGGAAATAGATAATATTCGAGGATTAGCTATGCAAGCAGCTGTGTGTTGTAGATACATACTACATACATATAACCAGCCCCAGCCCCAGCCACTTGGCCACTTGGCCCGGACGGAGAGCGTATCAGAAAACCCGTGCTCGTCGTCGTCTAATCAATATCTCTTCGAGTGGCCAGGGGATTGGATGTCTGGGCTGGGTGGGGTGGTGTTTGGGTTGGGGACCCAGTTGCTCAGTTGGGCAATAAATGATTGTTAAACGCGATAAAAAGATAAAAATATTTAGACTATTGTTGTTGGATGGATGGATGGATGTATGGATGGATGGATGGTACTGTTACTGGTGCCCCATTGAGTGGTTTTTTTGTTTGTGTGTAACACGCACCACATTTGGCTTGTTAGCACCTTGATGATGGCTGTAGTTGTTGGTGTTGCTGCTGCTGTTACTTTATTTGTTGGTTGGTTTATTTTTAATAACTCCCACCCCCCAGCCCACATCGCCTACCAAAGTGTTACCATTATTTATAGGGTATATTAATATTCTTTATCTTTGGAAATACCTCTTGTACCCCATTTGTTGGTAGGTAGCACCTTCCTGCTGCTACTTGAAAAGATAAAACCTTAGTTTTTATTGCCGCTTGATCAGATAAAGCCACCGTTCAGCACAGGGCTGGCCGTGTATAACACGGACTCTGTCCGTCCAGAATTGAACATGGAATAGAGAGTCACCCAGAAAAGCAGGGAGGCAGGCAAGCAAGCAAGTCAGGCAGCGATATCATATCCATATACCATTCTAGAGTAGAGTCCATTCCATTGGAGTACATTTTTGATGAGGTCAGCAACGCACCCAATCTTCGATTGGAGTGGTACCTCTTATCAACAATGCATATGCGTATCCGTGGCGTAAGTAAACAAGCCACCAAAGACACGGGCTCTTGCAGCTACCACACATGGAGAGAGCCATGCAGCCGATGTAGCCCATGCAGCCGGGTGAGACAACGTGGCGGCAATAGCTCAACGTAGGATTATCAGACCTCGATTCGTAGCTCCAACTGCTGCGGCTACTCCTGCTCCTCCTGCTCTTGTTTGTCTTTAGATTTATGACAAGCGAAATCATTTTATTTGCCTCCGAACTGGTACACGTGCTGCCACCATTAGCTGGAGCTGTAGCTGTAGCTGTAGCTCTGGAGTTTTCTGGGTTCTAGGTGTCTGATAACTGTTGAATGTGTCACGGAACTTAATACAGAAGTTGATTTATATCGTGCTGGGTTCTGGCATTTGACAACAGTGACGAACAGACAGACTGACGGGCGCTTTTAGATAAACTGATAGATAGATAGATAGATATGTGGCGGACAGGAGCCACAGAGACGGAGACAAACGACGACCCAGTCCCCCCAGTCCCCCCATTGTGTGCACTTTATCAGTGATAAAATGACAAATATCTATCGCCATTTGGCGATGTTTAGCCATGTCTAACATATGCACTCCACAGAGGAATACATATAGTTTGCACTTATGTATATTTGCCGCCGTATAACTTTGCATTTTTAGCGCACTTTGGCTCGACGGACTACGGAGCACAGACGACAGCAGCAATACGGTGGCAGTGTGAACAATTTAAGCAAACAAAGCGGATTGCCTCGTACATAAATTGTATAAGGTGCCTCTCGACATCTGTCAGATGCAGAAATACTCACTTATTGGATGCCGGCAGGGATTGCTGGTGAAGATCTCCTGGAAGTAGGGACTGCAAATGGCCAGGACTATCTTGTGCGCCTGCAGCAGCTTGCCGTCGCAGGCCAAGGTCACGTCCACGAGATCCCCACGATCGTAGAGGTTCTGGAATCCGCTGGCAATGTTTTCTTGGAAGTTCTTCCAGCAGAGTTTGAACTCATCATCCATGGCGCTGCCGTTTAGCCAGCTTTTGGAGTTTACTTGTTTGGTTACTGTCGAATTGGGGGAAGCTGCTGCTGCCGCCGCTGCCTGTCCAGCAGTTTGTATTTCTTTGGCCACAACGCAACTTTTTGATTTTGATTAATTTACGGACGATGATGCCCGCAGCGAGACTGCGTTTTATGGCCGCACTTTTTACGATTCTTGTTTATTTGCTTTGGGCCGTGATTTCTCGGCTCGTCCACTTTGTGGCTACATTCACGAATGTCAGGTAGAACATAAACACAAAATATATGCAAACTTCACTCTTCTCGACACTCACGCACGCCGCTGCTGTTCAATAAATTTGTTTGTTCTTTCGTTTGCTTGATTTGACTGCTGTGTTAATATTCGTTCACGCGCACGATCTCGAGCCGTCACCGTCCACAGGCGCATTGATTTTGATTTTGGCTTTAATTAACACTTTTTGATTTAAAACATTTTTATCACGCTGTTTACGTTCGAGGAGAGAGAGGCGAGAGCGAGCGAGCAGGGTAGATAAGGCAAGAGAGAATCAGCTGTTCGTGTTAAAAACATCGTGAGCGCCAGCAGCAGTGCTGACCCTCAAAAATATACCGAAATATACACACAACATACAATACATATACGTTAGTTGTTTTAGTTTTTGGACCTGCTTGCAAAATAAACATTTCAAGCTTTGAGCGTGAAGTTAAACTTTTGATTGAGCCGCATGCATAAGGTATGAGGTAATTGATTGACGTCACAATATCCGAAGCTTTCAAGGATAAAACCCACCTCACCACATAACTCACCGTGGTATATTTAGTCCTTCTGGTCCTTAAAAAAAAGGTTGGCCGTTTTAATACTGGGGCCATACCTTGCCATGACCCGTTTTTGCGAAAAATATCGATAGTTGGAACGATAGTTTAATTTTGTTGATATTCCTCGATTTTGAAATTCCATTGAATATTACAAGCTAGATAGGTCTCCCACCACTGAAAACATAGTTTTAGCAAATAGATGAATACATTTTTTACAATTTAGCTCATTAAAAGCACTCCCATTTATTGGATGGTTTATAAAACAAGGTTTAACTAAAAAAGATGACAAAAGTGTTTTTGTGACGTTCATATCAGCTGTTCATAGTGATAGTGCTGCAAAGTGAGCGTTTGTGGGCAATGACAGATGAACCGCGAAGCAGATAAAATTCAAATACATAAAAGATAAAATATTAGATATTTCGAACAAATTCTTTTAAATTTGAATACTTTTAACAATAAACCGAATTATTATGATAATTAAAATTAGTAATTGCTTCACAGTGTAATCATTTGTTTCGATATACATCACCTGTGCTCGATACATTTTATACATTTGAAATGAAGTGAAGCGTACCAAACTGTTTGCCCCGATAAGCGCTTATCTTAATTGTCAAGTCCACCATAATGATACGGCTGCAGTAGACTCATAGTGTCCGCTATAACCATACCCCGAAGCTCATTTCCATTGGGCCCATGCAACCCTCACGGACCTGCAAGCTGATAACTGGCGTACCCACGGTCATAAATAACCCACTTTACATTTTAAACAAAAAGAGAATAAAAATAAAAGTACTGCTTATCAATAAGCCATGAATCGTTTGCACGTTAGGTGCACTCATACATACGTACACCAAGTCAATTGGCCACCGATTTGATTTTGCCTGATTTAGTTCTCAGTGCTCAAAGAACTTTCAACAATTTTGCACGCTCTACAGGGGATAGCATAGCGCTGAGAAGTATAATGGGTTGTTGTTTGGGTAAGTTAGTACCGCTTATCTCCATCAGATTAAACATAAACAACGAAGTCTAACTAAAAAAAACATTGACAGCCACAAGTAAATCTGTTGATTTACCTCCTGTTCCCCCTGCGCCGGGCAAACAGCGTTCCACACTGCCGGAGTTCCCAGTGCCCACCACATCTGCCCCAACAACAGGAGGAGGACCCAGTGGCGTTACGAATGATGCGCTGGAGGATGACTAGCTAGCCAATGGACAACTCGCAAAAATGGAACCGATTACGTAGAAGGAAAAAGTGGCAGTTTCAGCCAAAGGGGAAAAACGTTCGCATGAGTCATGCCCATGCGGCATGCGACTCTTGAGTTGTGGCTCATTTCTTAGGACCAACTGTAATTTTACTTTAAATAGCTGGCCAATGCAATACTCAATAAAATGGAACTGATTACGCAGAAGGAACAAATTGAAACTGCCAAAAATGATTGCTCTCATGTAAATTTTAAATTGAGCGGGTAATTTTACTACGAGGAAATGGGCTCTAGCCACGATAGGGTGTCATCCTCTATGGCCAATCAATCAAACCTCGGCCACGTTCCTGCGTGCTGTCGGCTTTTTAGCCAAGCATCGCGGCATGAAGAGCATGCAAGTTTTTCATACTTTCGATGTAAATGTTGCAATTCAAAAAATTAAAAATTCCAACTTGCCGTTATTCCCAAAAAACAGCCAGATTTTACGGGGAAAAAAGCTAAATCGGCAGCACTGCTTCTGAGCGTCAGGCAGTATTTTCGATAGATAAATCCACGGTCCCACTGAGCACGTGTAGCCGCGCCGCAAATTCCTGAAACAAATTCTTAAGTTTATTTATTTAGCAGAAAGGAATCGCTGCTGAATATTGACGGAATTTATGATAAGCGTCTTGTCAACACATAAAAATGGCTATACAACCGAATCGGCGCAAGAGGAAACATGAAGAGACGAACATGGAGCAGCAGCAGCTCGACGATGGCGAGGTAGTGGTGCCGAAGAAGATTCCCAAGGATTCCGACACGCCAAAGAAAAAGAAGGAAAAGGCGATTAAGATAAACGTCACAGCGGAAGAGCCTCCCAAGGAAAAGTTGGAAACACCTGTAGACGATGCAGTAGAAGGGCAACAGGTGGAAATGGATGTTGGCCCTGCATCGCCAGAGAAGAAGAAACGCAAGGAAAGGCACCCAAAGAAAGTGGTTCCGGAGCAAGGCGGCGACGCTGACCACGCTCTTGACGAAGCAGAGATAAGCCCTGATTCGGGATTTGAGCCGGAGGAGAATACACCAAATTTTCCCAATGATTTCAAAATGATGAATTTCCGCACCAAACTCCGTAGCAATAGTTTCATTACCGGTGAGTAGAACAGGACACTCTGCTAGCTGGTTTTATTAATTCCCATATTCTGTCTATTCAGAGCTGCGCCACTTTCTGTTCATGTGCCATACACGTCCCAGGATCGTGGCCAAGTACATTGAGAAGCGAGGTAAACCCTTGGAGCTGGCCGAGGCCTTTGATCGCATCGACAAAAGCAACATTTTGCATGTGGATTACCTCACCGAAGCACTGCATCGCATCGTGATGGAAATACTCAGTAATCAGAAGGGTCACATCGAGTCGGCGGCCCATGGCTGTCGCTACTTTCTGAAAGTCCATGGCGGAGTGCTGGAGAACTTGCTGCAGTCGTCGCGGCCCAGCCATCGCCGCAATGCACTTAAGCTGCTCACGGCGATTGTGTGCGTGGAGCCGCAGCTGGGACGTCAGGTTCTAAACTCCTATGACATCCTCTCGAATGTAAGCGTCATGCATCAGATGCTGTCCCACGCCAAGAATGACTACCAGAACGAGGAGACCGTCCGCAAGGCGTACATACACTTTATTTTGGCCTTTCTGGTCGAGGGCAATGCGCTGCTCATAAGGAACATTCTGGATCGGGGTCAGCTGATTGGTGTGCTGGCCAAGGGACTGGTCTACGACGATCATGTCACCGTCTGCGTGGTGCTGAACGCACTCAGGCAATATGTGCTGGAAAACCCAGACATACAGAAGACGAAGAAGGTCCTGGTCTTTGATCTGGAATGCTGCAAGTCCCTGCGGCGCCTCTACGACTGGGAGGGCCCAAATGGCCTGACAGCTCTGTTCGGCAAGAAGCACTCGAAGGGAAAGCCGAACGAACAGGAAGCCGAATCCGTTGCTGCGGCTGTCCATGAGCTGCTGCTGCTCTTGCTCACCTCCCGCAAGCATGGAATCTGCTTCGATGCCATGACCCACTACCGCCAGAAGCAGAACAAACTCCAAGGCAAAGTGCTGGGCTCGCTCTACAGGCCCTACAGCAATCCACGCAAGACGGAACTGGTCATCAAGACCCTGACAGCGTGTCCCGATCTGGGACGCAATACGGTGCGCAACTTCTCCTGCCTGATGAGTCCCAGTAGGGTGGCGATGAACGACATCCCCCAGGTGGCCCTGTTTCTGGCCCAAATCATAGATGCAGTGCCCCCCAGCTCCCTGTCGGTCGCATTCAACAAGATGACGCTGACGGATCTCGGTTTTTGGATCAAGGAGCTGTGTCTGCCCATTGAGGGACTACTCCACATTACGGGCAAGAGCATGCTGAACAATCAGGACTTCAAACTGCGGCTGGCCGTGCTGCGACTGCTCCTCGCCATGATGAAGCAGTACAGCAACTATGTGGGCGCCATCGCCCTCAGGGAGCAGTCGAAGAAGGCGGGCAACTCGATGCGAAAATTCAAATTTGATCTGCTTAACCACCTGCTGGTGCACTTTCCCACCATCGAGTCGATCCTGTATTCCCTGTATCTGGCCATCAAGCAGCAGAATCAGCCGGGAGTGAATGTCCTGGAGTGCCTGTCCATCACTCTGGATCTGGTTCTGCTCATGTGCAAAGAGAATCGAGCCTTTGTGAACAAAACAAGTAAAATTCTTGATTATCTGGAGGTTCTGCGGCCGCTGTACGAGACCGATTTCGATGCCGTGGATCAGCCCCAAGAGCTCGTCAAAGTTGAACTGGAATTGAAGTCAATCAAGACGATATTGCTGCTCTTCCCGATGTCCCTGAACCCCCAGGAGGAGCTCTTCGGCAAGGTCTTCCGCTCGTTCATCAAGGCCTATATGCTGGAGGATGTGGCCATTAAGGCAGAGGCCGGCAACATATTGAATCGCCTTTTCCTCAACACGGGCCTGTTCGACTCCTGCAGCAACGAGATCAACATCTGGCTGGAGTCGCTCATTGGCTTCGATGCCGAGACTGTGGAGAACGTGGTGAGCATTCTGCTGACCATTCTGTGCCTCGACTGGCGGAAGATCAAGCTGCCGGAACTGGATGCGGCCGCGACCGAAGCCATTAGCAGCGAGAACATACGCAAACTGTTTGCCCAAATCAAGGCCGGCCAGACGGTGCAGTCGTATGTGGAGGTCCTGATGCTCAGCAAGATGATGCCCCTGCTGCTGCAGGGCGTGGACATTGAGGCGCCGTACGATGCCTATGTGGAGCAGGTCTTTGTCATGCTCTTCCACTACCACAGCCAGCCGGAGCAGGTGCTGCAGCTGTACGATGGACACTTGGAGAAATATCATGACTACATGAAGAGCTGGCTGCCCGGCAGCGACAGCGGGGAGGAGAAGCCCAAGAAACTTCCCGCTGCCATTGCCCAGAAATGGCCGCTTCTGAAGGAACTGCGAAAGGTTCTAACCGCTGAGGAATCGCAGGGCTTTCAGCTCACCTTCAAGCCGGAGGATGAGAAACACTTTGAGCTGAAACTGGAGGAGGGACAGACGATGCCGCTGCACTTCAGCCTGAGCAATCCGCGTCGCAACATGATCTATGTCCAAGATCTACTGTTCGTCTTCATCCAATCCTTGTCCAGGCAGAGTCTGACCAAGTCGCAGGCAGAGCAAACGGCCGATTATCTCATCAAATTTGTGCAAATCGCCAGCCAAGTGGATGCTGGCACGGAGGAGATACAACAGGAGGATGATCAGCAGAAGCCCGAGACCCACACCCACCATCTGCTGCATTACATCTACAACAGCCGCCTGGGACCGCTGCATCCCACCCAGATACTGAGCGAGACCAGCGATAATCGCTTGAACTACGTCATCTTCTTGCGCCGCCTGACGGAGCATTGCCGCAGTCTGCCACGGTTTGACAGCTTCACGGCCAAGTATCGCCTGCAGCTGGTCAAGGCCTTGGAGATTGCCTTGGACTCTGCCGTGGAGGAGCATCAGCAGCTCAGCGAGTGTGTGGCACTGGTCGACACATTCGAGTTGAATGCCAGCGGCTGCTCTCAGATGCTGGATTTGCTCACGTCCAAGCTGCAGGCCAAGGATTACGTGGCCAACAGCAAACCGAATCACTACTACGAGCTGCTGCTGTTGCTGCTGAACCGACTGTGCCAGCTAAAGGAGCCCATCGACTGTCGGAAGTGCTTCAGCAGATTACTGGGCTACTATGGCGATTTCTGTGAGCTAAGCGAACAGCAGCTGGAACCCCTGGAGGCGGCTATTCTCCAGTTCCTGGTCAACTTCCATCACCATCTGGCTGGGTGCGACAGCAGCTTCTTCGCCTGCTTCTTCACCTCAACGCGAAAGATAAGCAAGTCGGCCATACGATTGGCCAGTCTGCTTCTCGAACGCCAGCCGCGACTCTCCGTGACGTTTGTCGAACTTCTGCCAGAGAATTTGGAGCAAAAGGAACTTGTCTACCCGCTGCTGGACATTGCCCTGTCCAAGAGCTATCAACTGCCGCAGGCGCTGCTACAGCGCTGCTATCAGACGTACAAGAACGGATTCATGAAGAGCATCGAGAAGCCGCAGAAGGCGGCCCTCATCTATCGGGAGCACGCGGAGGCCAGTGCCCTGCTCATCGCTCAGTGCATGCCCAAGTCGGAGTGCCTCGATTACTGTCAGAAGCAGCTGAAACTCGACTCGGTGGAGCTCTTCCAGATTCGGGTACTGCGCGAGATCTACTGGCAGGCCTCCGCGGCAGCCAAGGATGGCAAGCAGAGGGGCAGTGTCTTCGTCAACTATGTGAACCTGAACGTCCAGATGCTGGCCCTAGATCTGAAGAAACAGGCGCTTGAAATGAGCAAACTGGAGCAGATTAGCTGGAACTGCTACGAGTGGTGGCAGAGTGGGCAGCTGAGCGAGGATCTGCAGCTGGATTGGAGTCGCCTGGTGAATGCCCCGCAATGGCTTAACTTCTGCAAGAGCTGCCTGAAGTTGGCCCTGCATTTGGGCGAGGACCAGCAGCCGCAGCAGGATCAGGCAAATGCACTCATCCTCAAGCTTTTGGCCTTCCTGTGCGATCGTCTCTATGGCGACTACACGCCGGAAGCGCCAGAGGGGGAGGATCCCACGCCAGCTCTGCTCTACGAAATGATCTGCACACATTCATGCTGCTTCGATCATCTCCTGGGTGCGGCCAGCGACACGAAGACACATCTCCTGCAGCTAATGGAGACTCTGGCCAGGAAGGGACCGACAGCATTGCAGGCGTCACACGTGCCCGTGATCCTTGGAGCCTACCATGCCAAGCTCTCGGCTGCCGATCGCTATGCTTTGGCTCTGCTGGAGCACTATGAGCGGCACGATGTGGGCCTGGAAAAGTTCAGACCGTTCATCTGGGGCGAGAGCGCCGTGGCACATTATGCCCTGAGAGCCGCAGACGAGGATGAGCGGGCAAAGCTGCAGCAGCAGGAGACAAATGTGGCCCAGGTGCTGGCCCTGATTGTGCGCGAGACGAGCGTGTACACCATGGAGAATTTCCCAATCTGGAGGAGTCTGCATGCCAGCCAGCAGCTGCCCGAAGTTGAGTTCCTGAATCCCTCGAAGAAATTCCCAGAGATTCGGCGATAATCCACTGGAGAAAATGGTGGAGCAGGGCTGCCACGACTTCGCCCAGGAAGTGCGACGCCTGTGCCCCAAGCGGGAGGAGATCTACGAGTCCTGCTACGACCCGGCCTTCCTGCTGCCCCTGATGATGCACTGCTTCGCCCCCGGCTCTGTGGTGTGGGCCCGCTGGCCCGTCCAGAACGGACTCCTGGCAGTCAGCTTCTGTGCCCTTTCCTCGCTGGACAAGGATATGCGACTGGCGGCCGCCAGCTGCCAGCAACGCTATCGCACCCACTTCGAGCTCTCCAAGTTCTACGAGCGTCCGCTGTGGTCGCAGGCCTACGACAACATCCAGGCGGGACTGAACGAACTACGCACCTCGTGGCTCGCCCAGAGGGGCACGCATGGCGGCACGCCGCGAGTGCCGCTGATACCGGCCCTCTTCATCGCCCACAGCTTCAACCTGAGCACGGAGCCGACGCATCTGCTGTACAAGCGCCTGATGCTGTACCTGCGGCTGAAGCAGAGCTTCAACTTCCAGACGATACCCGACTTCAACGTGTTCTTCTACTCGCACGAACCGGAGCACCATCAGTACCGCAACTTCATGGTGGAGCTGCTGCGGTGCGGCATCAAGTGCAGTGCCGATCTCTTCCAGCTGGTCTCGACGAACACGTTCAAGGTGCTGCTCACCTTCTACACGTGCGAACTGGGCACGCTGGAGACCAGACTGCTGCTGCTGTCGGTGCTCTCCACCTGCGCGAAGATTCCCGGCGCCGTCAAGATCATGCTCGAGCATGTGGGCATCTACTCGTGGCTCGTCGGCGTCATCTGCCACACGGAGTTCCATCAGTTCGACGTCATCGAGGGCATCATCAGCATCCTGAACAATCTGTGGTATGCCGCGGCCGCCTCCCGCTCCGAGCTGCCCAACTATGAGATCATTCAATCGCGCGTTCATTCTCTGATCCTGCAACTGCTGCCGCGGCTCTCGCCGCGCATCTCTGTGCCCAGCCTCGCACGCCTGCTCAACGTGCTCTGGAAGACATCCTCGGTGGACGGCAACCATTGCCTGTTGTCCGCTGACGAGCTGGATGTGCTACTCGAATGCGTTGCGCGGCACTGGCCCGATCAGCTGCCCGGAATCCGCTATGTTAAGAACTTTGGTGGCTCCGCCGCGTGTCCTCGCTCGGAATACTGCGACTGGCTGGCCAAGGAGCAGCAGCTCGATGTTCATGCCGTGCTCGCCCTGTCCAGCCTGAGGGAATACGTCTGCGACTGGTGGCAGTCCCGCCAACCAGCTGAGAAAACACTGTAGGGAAACCATTTTATTTGTTGTTTTTCGCTTAAGTTAAGCTACTGCTATTGAATTGTGTTTATTGTATAGGCATTTCGAGTCTTCAGAATATATATTTGTATGCAATGAATCCCTACAGAAATCATCGAGTTAATGGAACGGGGGAAATACTTTAGCGGCACTCAGATTAAATTGCTCTGTCAGTCTGCTAGTCTGTGATCGGTGAGAAGCCTCCTCTACTGTCCAAACACTAAGCCTGCCATCGATAATACTGATTGAGCATTCCCGTACCAACTGGAGCATGACTTATTGCGGGCTGTAACTCATTTGGTATCAATGTTTGTGGAGGTCGAGACTGATGTCGCCCAAAGCAAATCATTCACAGATTTGTGTTGAAAGCCAACTGTCATGTCTCTGGCTGATCCGTAAGCCTCTTTAACCTTCAGTTGGGCGCCCGAATCGTTTGACAAATTACGGGCCATCAGCATAACAAAAGATCAGCTAGGGCAAAAAGATTTCGAGTATAACCAAAGTAGAAACAACTCCCTAAGTTTTTGTTAATTTGGCCAATCCGTTTTTCACACGCACCGCACCACTTAGCCGCCGCAGTGGGCGTTTGCGCTCCCTTCCTCCCCACCCCCCCATTTGGGTCTCCACCTACAATTTGTTGGGTCAACAAAATGTTAATCACCCGAAAAGGCTTAAGGCGAAACATGTTGATTTTTTGTTGTATTTTCTATCTGCATTTCTGATATGTAAAGCAGAAGTGCGCAGAAGTGATGCGCGACCCCACGAAAATATATTCACAAGATTTATGGTTTTGCTAGATGTCTCGAAATTTAAGCTATCTCCTCGGTTATATCATCACTGGGATCTCAAGAGGAAGCGCTGGTGATGGAAGCCCACATATTGGGATGATGATTGGTGGATATGCAAGTGCACTTCGGTGGATCCAAGAAATGTGTTACGAACATTTAACAGGAACAGGAAATTATTAGTTGGGCTTAAAAAGAATATAATATGTCCATGAAAAGTTTTGTTTAATTGGTTTCTTGTAGATCTTGGGAATGGGTAATAATTTTCACGACCCAAAAATAACACAGATAGAACTCTCTCAGATGTGGCCAAAGTGAAGATAGTTTTTCGCATTATCGTATATGCTTTCGTCACTAGTCACTTGGATGATAAATAGAAGATGACACACACGAGGCTAAGGATGGGCTGTGGCTGTGGCTGTGCCTGTGGTCTCTGTCCCTGGGCCTGAAGTTGCAGATAAACTTGAATTCGACATAATTGATTGATATTGCTGGGCATTTTGTTGTTTATGAGCCGGACGTCATCTCGCAGCGTATCAAATGTGTTTTTTTCTGCCCTGAAATTTTAGTTGATCGAATAAATGTATAAATTTGATCTGAATTTGATCTGCGAGGTAATAAATGAGCTCGGAAATGATTGCAGATTACCTAACTGGATGGATTATTGGTTCATTAGTTTTTGAACTAGTTGGATTTATATAATAATAATAATAAGGCAGCAATCTGTACTCTACTCTTAAGAATCAATCGATCAAATTTCTCTTCATATTGGTTCCCAAGATTTCACTTTTTACACAATATCCAGACACATATCAATCAAAATCAATTCTTCAATTAATTTCCTAGTTTCTCTGGCGTTGGGAACCCAATCAAAGGTTGCACCGGGGTATACCGTGAAAGAAAACAAATTACCCTGACACTGAGCCACGCCACACACACAATGGGCCAATGGAACAGAAGGAGAGTTCAAGAGTTCAGTCAGTAGCAAGGCAAAGGGCCGATATACGATATACCTTGTGGGTGTAACCCCCCAGAGACGTGTAGACAATTAAGCGGTTGTTCCATGATTGATTTAGCTTACTTAAAAACCCATTTCGTCTAATCCGGAACTGACATGGCCACGACAAAATGTAACCGGAGAGCCAATCCCAATCCCAAGCCCAAAGACCAAACCCAATCGAATCGAATCGAATCGAATCCAATCCCCAAGCCCAGAGTGGATGCAAATGATCCACCAAAATGCGTTGGCAAATCTCGAGCTGCGCTGCTGCGTTCATATTTCACACCTTAAACAACAATCCATGAATTTTTGGCTCCATGAGTTTATTCAGTATTTGCATTTTAAATTATTACTGCGGCCCCTCATTGACATGTGTATTTCATGTGGCACAAAGGCCTTTGTGTTATATATCGAATATCAACAATTTATACAAATTTATTTACAAACAAATTTCTCGATTGTTTTCCATGTTTGTCCTATTTATTGTATGGAACAACCCCAAAAGTCTCGGACTCGGACTCGTTGCTCTTTTTGCTCTTTATGGTTTCATTTGACGCCACCACTAATCATAAATGACTGGATGAGTTGATGTCTGAATAGTTGACATAGGAAATCGAATCGAATGGAATGGAATGGAATGGAAGAGAGTGCCCATCACATGTCACAATGGAGCTTCGACTTAAGCCCCTACGATTATCTTTTGGATGACTTTATTATGTATGTGGCTTGTGGAACGGTAGTAGAAACGAGGCGTGGCGAATTAAATCGAATCGAATCCGGCAGCAAGGTCAACAGTTGCCAAACGAAAGGGGAAAGGTCAAAATTGTGGTTAACCCGCGTTATGACAGCTCTGACAGCAGCAGCAGCAGCAGCAGCAGCGCTCCGCTCCCCTCAGCGCTGATCCCAACTTGTATCAGATGCAAATTTGGTAAACCGCAAAACTTCATTAAGAAATCAGTTCACATAGCTGCCCCCTCCCGCCGCAGCTCCAACTTGCAACATGCATTTTCAATTTGCCTCCAGACCATCACGTTCAGCCTGCAGTCCAGGTGGTGGCTGCAGCATGTGCTGCCAGCTGCCGTTCTGGCCACAATCAAAATTTGTTCAGCAATAAAAAAATTACAACAACAAAATGAGAAAATTGAAAACTATTTTTTAAAAGTTTAGCTTGCAGCCAGGGGAAAACGCATGTGGCCACAGATGAAGCATGCAGCATGTAGCATGGAGCATGGAGCAGATGGAAAAGGGTGCAAACGGGTTCAAATGTTCACCAGGCATTGGAATGGCGTCGAGGCGTCTCTCAGCATCTCATTTCAAATATCAAAAGTCACGACGAAGAAAGCTGGTTTTGGGACGACGTGTCTACGTGTATTGCCAGTTCGATGTTTGGCTTTTTTTTCTTTTTTCTTTTTTTTGGGGTTTGTTTCTCCTTTTCTCGTTGGTCTTTACAAAACATTTGGCAAATAATATGCCGCTTAAAGATGTGCCGCAGTGCCTGTGCCTCTGTGCCTGTACCTAAGCCTCTGCCGGCTCTTCTCCTTGTGGCATGTGAAAAACTTGTCATGCTGCAGCAGCAGGAGCAGCAGCCGCAAATGCTTTTCACTGGCTGCCATATTCACATTGACAGTGGATAAGTGTTTGCTGCCCTCCCCCAACGATAGACACCCTTACTTTTATGACATTTACCATAAATGGGAGTGAGTCTCGGTAACATATTAGATGAGTTAGATGAGTATCTCAAACTGCAATAATAAACACGTTAATTATGGTGACATTATAAAAGCGCATTCATACTGAATCAAGTCTCCAAATGTGTTTTATAATTACTAGAAATTATGTATCAAATTTTGTACAATTTGGCACTGCATTTAAGACCATTTCGGTGGCTTCCTCATGTGTGGATCCCATTCAAATAAATCTGCTAACACATACAACAGATTTGGCGCCATTTTCTGTGTATTATTTTCCTTGCTGCTTCATTTTCTTCAGCCATTTATTGCTTCATCAAAAGCCGCATTAAAGCAAATGCTTAGCCACGCAAGAAACAAAACAAAAAAAAAACTGAAATTAAATAATTGCAAGTGGCAAAGTTTAACAAAGATTTGAGCTGAGCGGAAATGGCGGAAAAAAGCGGAAATCGAATATAGAAAATGCGTCTGCAGAAATGAGTTAATTTACATGCAAAACTGGCGCTAATTTGAGAGAAATTTCTACCGCGAATTGCCCGAAAAAATTTGTTTGAGCCACGGGGCCACGCGGAAGTCCAACTCTGATCTGTGGCACGTGTGTGGGGCACTAACTGTGTGGTGGCTGGGACCGTTGGCGTCAGCTCATTAAGCGGTGGCTGTGGGCAAGGATTTGGCCGAAACGGGTTGCTTGGCCAGCGAAGATGCCACCGGTTGGGTAATGTCGTAAAACGAAAAGGAAAGTCTGTCTGGCCATCAAAACGAGACACGCATAAAATGGCTGTATGGTAGATAAAAAAGAAGAAGTGTATAAATATATATAAAATTTAATTAAGCCACAGGCTGTAAACGCGGCAGAATCGTGTTGCATCATATTGGATGTTGGGCTTAAAGGCGTTGGGCGCCAGTGAATTGGCAAGCCAAGTTCAAGCCCACCAACCAACAAGAGAGGGTGAGGGCCGTAATGAGGCAGCTTTCATTCATTAGGCCCGTAAGCCAAGCCAAGCCGGCCAGCAACATGCTGCAGAGTCAGCAGCAGCAACAGCAGCAGCAGCATCTTCGGGCCTGGCTTGGCTTTTGTCTTTGGCCAGGAAACCACAGCGCGCTCCGAGCTTCAGTCTGCAGCGAGCATTCAGACGGTTTGGTTTGTGTTCAGCGGCCAGTCGACTCAGAGCCCGAAAAAAAACACCCACTGAATATAACTTTAAGCCGTGAAAATTCGTTTCATTTTCTTCCATCGATCGATCGTTCGATCGTTGTTGCTGGTGCTGGTGTGAACTGTTCGCTAATTTGAAAATAACGATTCGAAATTTGGCAATTAAACTAAAATAAAGTGCAACGAGAAAGGGCCAGACAGATCCCCCAAAAGACAAACAGACAGCAGCCAGCGGCAGATAAGCTGTAAACTAATCAAATGAATACAAAGCCCAACACAATAAACCCACAGTAAGGGAAACGTTGGCCATTAATTCGCATTTAATTAGGGTCGGTTTCTGTTTCGATCCGAATCAACGAATATTACAATTTGATTGCGTGCAAAAGACCTTTGTATATCGTCTGGGAGAGAGCCGGAGAGAGCGAGAGTAGTGCGGTGGAGCGGTCCTCATTTGAATTGGATTACGTCGCTATATTGTTGGATATATCTCATTTAGATACACCGTCACAATGATGCTGGTAAGTAGCATATAAAAATCCATAATCGGTACTTGAAAAATTGGGAAAGAATTCCGGGAAATTTAAGGCTGATCATGAATATATAAGGAGCTCTATGGAGTGGAGTGGGGAGAGCACTCAATCTATGAGAAATCACTTAACGATTAAGTGTTTAGAATCATTTAATATCTTTGCAGCCAATAAATGAAATAGTTCTAATCAAATTTCGTGATCAGAGATCAATCCTAATGACATTAGAGTCAATTATTCTGTCAGACAGAGTCGCAGTATAATTAAAAGGTGCCAAAAAGAAGAAAGATGCCCGAAAACAATTTCTATTCCCCTTTGTCTTTTCTCACTGTCCATATCCGAAAGTTGCATATGCCGTATGCAAAATCCCCCACTCAGAAAAAGTTTCTCCATGGCTGCTAATTGAATTACTTCAATTAGTTAAAAGTGAAATATACAGCTGGTTGTCCACGCCCATCTTTGGCACATTTATTCGCTGCGTCGGTCCATCGATCCGTGTGGGAGTTCCGTTCGACGGCTATCGATCCTACAACCTAATCATGAATATATGCATATTCAGTAATTTGATGTGAAGGGTGATTTTGTGACTTTTCGTTTTATTTGGCAAAATCAAATTTTTTTAAAGTCGTTTGCCGAGTCATTTGTGTAATGGCTTTTTAATGCCATTTAATGAATCCATTTCGGTGCTGGACACAACCCGAGACCCAATAAAACAATTTAATTAGCGACATATGAGAGGCATTCGCATTGGCATTCGTAGAGAGATCACAGATGCGTATGCCAGCTACCAATGGAGTTGTTTAACGACCGTTAATCACTCAAAAAGAGTCAAGAGAAGTTGATAAAACCACTAAATGGCGAAGGCTGATTAAGACCGTTAAAAGCGACATATAACGCTTTGACTGTTGGACCCTAAAGTGGCCATAAATGTGAATGGATCTCTGGGTATACTCGCTTAATAAGACCTCTAATCACAGCCTCGTCGGTGATTCAACTCAATTAGTTGGCACACCAGAAAGCGATTGGATTGCTGCCTTGCTGGCAGGTTGCCCAATCGAGCTAGTTACAGGATTTATGTTTTCTTCTGACCCGTATGCAAACCCCACAAAGTTTTTGCCGAACCGAACCGAACTGAACCAAGCCCAAGCCCAAACCCCAAGCATATCCGATTTCAGCTTATGCAATCCACAGTTTATGGCCAAATTCAAATCGACAAGCGACCTGTTCGCCAGCCAAAGTTGAGAGTTTGCTGCTGCGGCCTCAGCTTCAGCCTTCGACTGGACCATGAGCCAGAGTCAGCGCCAGAGTCAGCGCCAGAGCCAAAGCCAGTGACGATACCAGTATGAAGTCCGAGTACCGGGTCGAATCCCAGCCCCATCCTAGTACCAGTACCAGTACCAGTTACAGTCCCATCCCAGCTAGCAAGTCATCAGTGAAGACGTCCCCAAACGCAAGATATGTGCAGATGTCTGCCGTTGTTGACATGCAATAAAATTTCACTTTTCACCATTGCATAATTGCAGTTTGACAATGCTTAAAATTGATTATGCTGCGTTACTTTTCTCTCTCTCTCTCTCTCCTTTTTTCGCATTTACTTGTTTGCCTTGGCAAACAAAACAAAAAAGAAGCTCTGCAGCATTGCAGCTTCCTTGCCCATTTCTGCCCGAAGATTTCACCAGCCCAAAATTAGCCATCGGGTCATAAATCATACAGAGGCAGGCGTCCAGTGTCAAGGGAGGAGGTGTCGAGGCCATTGACTGAAGGATGGTTTTTCGAATTTAATTACAACAACAAATTCAATGAGAAACAAAAAGGGAAAATGTTTCTTCGTCTTTTTTGATGTGTAGGGTTGACTCACCAGAGACTATCCTTTGGGTATGTAGAGACGAAAGCACAGCTATTCCCCAGTCCAGGACTGTAGCTTTAAATATTCGAAATTACTTATACTAACATATATCCAGGATGCGCTTGTGGCTTCAGGCAAATTAAGTGCCATAGAAATCTACAACAATTAACTGGCAAACACTCTCCACAGTTCGCCACTCTCTGGTATCGTATTTTTGAAATAAATAATTTCCAGAGCTTGCAATCTCCCCCACTGAATTTCAATTAGTGTTTTTCAAGTGCCCGCAGGCCACAATTTTCACAGTCATCGATCAGACCATGATGTTTTATTTGCTTATCGAATTTATTGACCCCCTCCTGGCCATTGTCTTAGATTCAGAGTTGGGAGTTTGTAAGGCAAAGAAAAGTAAAAGTGCCACACACTCACTCATGATCGGTGGGGATTCATTCATTCGCTCACAAGATATTCAATTCATGAATTCAGCGAATAAATAATATAAATAAAGTTCAAACAAAAATAAAAAAAAACGCCCGCACACTGAGATCCGAGAGCGTGTACGTACTCGTATATCGTGCCTGCAGGGGCAGATCTGTATCTAAAATCAGACTCTGCACGAAGTTGCGCAATTGTCAAAACTAACGATTTAACATATGATAGATGATGGTGCAGGATGATGATGGATATTGGCGGGTAGGAGAAAACCCCCTCTGCACATCTCGGCACATAAATCAGAGACACCTGAGATCAGTGCCTTACTCCTTACAATAAATACGAGCTGTATATCCTATAATTTGCGATGACACTTGCTGAGAGGCGCGCGCGAGCAGGTGCCCTGGTTAATTGTGGTCATGCAATGCCTCTTAGGAGGAGTTTAGCGCCCGCGTTCGTTGCCTAAGTCTTTTATTTTGTAAGTTGTCTCACTTTTACTCTTGCCCGTTGCACGCTGTACGCCGTACGCTGTACGCTGTCGAAAGGTCAACAGCAGGCCCCATCTAGGCCCCATCTGGCAGTTGTACGCTAAACAGTAAGTGGCACACGACGAGCCACACAGGCACACACACACACACACAATGTAAGCGATTTGCATAATAATATGTAACTATAATAAGTACGTATATATAGACAGGGCAAACAAAGCATTGGAGCTGCGTATAAAAAAAAACATTTACCACTTCAAATGGACACCAGACAACGGTGCAGCAGCCTCATCTTCATACCCCATCTGCGGCTGCAGCCACTGCTTCAGTGCTTCACTGCTTCGTTGGAAGGTAAGGTAAGGTCTTCCTCAAAGACTAGATGCTCGGGCATCGATAAAAGTGAAACCGAAATTACCGAGTACACGGCGCAATGATGCCATTGACATTGCATTTTTGTCTCAACGCGCCCCATTAGATGTACGAGTAAAAGAGCAAAACAAAAACCAAGAGAGAAAAAGAAGATATTTCCACCTCAGATCCGCAAACAATGGGCAGGCAGACATTACGCGAACGCGCCCCGCAAAAATACATAAAAAAAAAGGCAAAAAAAAAACACATTCAAGCCAAAGCCAAAGAAAACAAACAAACACAAATGATTGTTAGATGGAAAAACCTTATAAGAGTAGAGTGTGTTTCGGAAATTTATTGTAATATGCGCACATTGGTAATTTTGTCTTTATTTTTATTATGAAATGCGGCGTGGATAAATAAAAGACACTGCCAGATGGATGCCAGAAAGCGTTGGTCAATCAGCGGAGAGCAGGGCAGAGCTGGCCATTTGGATTTTCACTGGAAGATAGCAGATGAGATGGGAGATGCTGCCAATGTCAGCGAGAGTTTGGCGTGGCGAAAAAAAAAAAACAAAAAACTATCATGGAAACCCGTTTGTAATGGACAGCAGCAGCATCAGCATCATATTATTATTACTATTATGCATAACATCGGCTTGGCAAATTGAATTTGATGCCTACAGAGCGGGCGAAACAATCAAAACTCAGGCCACAACTTGAACTTCGAATGGTTATCATTGATCGGTTCATCAATGGGGCCCCAGCCTGACCTCTGCCCAATCAACTAAAAATATACCAAAAATCTATTGTCTTCGGAGTGGTTCACAGGGCAAACATACGCTACGATCTGCTGTACATATCTGCGAAACCAAAGCCCAATTAAATGCACATAAATATGCAAATAACAGTCTGCAAAATGGACCCTAATCGTATTGTAAACAGCAATGAATTTTGAAAAGATATACCCTCGCTTATAGCGATACGAATATCATATGAATATCTCGTTATTGGTCAATATCCAGAGGCCCAATCAATGCCAATCAAAAGCTCACTTCCATGTCAAAACAGCCTCCATGCGGATCGCATCGGTCGATCACCAAAAGATTAGGTTAATATCTTGACAAAACAATGCCGTAGATCTCGCTCTGGCCAGGGCGCGTCCGCCTCGACATTTGTACACACGTAGAGGTGGGGAGCGGAGCGTCGCATCGTGTGTCGAGTGTGAAATTATGCAAATGCTGGGGGACTTGCTGTCCGCTCTAGAAAGGTGCGTCCCATCGAGATGCTGCTGCTGCTGTGGCTGCGTCTGCGGCTGCTGCAGAGGCCCACACACGCAATTACAGTGGTTTTTTATGAGCCGGTGGACAACAAAGCTTAGTAGCCACAAAGGCAGTTAAAAGCCAATAAAATACTGTAACAAATTTATTGGGAAACAGCGGACGAAAAAAAGACTATCATAGGGTAGGGTAAAGTGGTAATGAAATGCTCGATATGAGTTTTTTGGGTTTGGGTTTTGGGTTTATCAGCTGTCAGCTGGGGCACACTTGTTCTTGTTAGCATCGGCGTTTTAGGTTTTTGGTAGTACATTCTGTTCCATAAACTGTGTCTTAATCATACCCTATTTACACCCTCATCCATCGTTTATTTGGGGCGTGAACCTAAACCAAAAAAAACCATAAAGCATCGTTCAGGGCTTTTTTATTAAAAAAATGTATATATAACACTAATCTTTTGATTACAATTTATGCTGTTGATTTTTATGACATGACACTGCCCGCGGTCGTGGGGATTACAACATAATTTGAACAGCATTAATATTTATGCTGGCCCACATACATTCGGAAAACTCGTAAACGGCAATTTGCACCGACTCGCCAATTGGCAGATGGCACGGGGAATGTATTGGAATGGATTGCGTTATGCGGTGAAGCTGTGTAACATCCCATACCCCCAGCCCCATCCCCATTACCCATACCCATCCAGAGCCAGAGCCAGAAAGACAACTTTCGGGCGGGTTTACGAGTAATATTCGTATTCGGGTCTTATCACACATCCCGCGGCAGCTGCTTAATAATGCGTGTCTGGTGGATGCCACAGCCGTTGGCAAGCAACCGCAGGCCTTGGGCAATCCAATCCTCCTCTGGGTGCACCAGCAGTCGAATGCAAAATGCAAAATGCATCTGCAGAATGTGAAATGTGAAATGTCTGAGGCGAAGCGTGAAATTAATCACACAATCAAATCACACAGAGACCCATATACTCGCGGACTCGCACTCGAGCAGCGCAACTCCCTCCCCCGCACAGCTGACAGCTCGCATTACTGGCAAACGAATATGATGTACCATCTTTTTTTATTGTTCGACTGGAACTGGGTTACCCAGTCCACACCGCCCGCCCTCCCCCCTGCCGGTCGAAAGTGAGTCGTCTTTTGGCTGGTCAGTGGCTTATGCAATTGCCGCTTCTCTTCTCCAGTTTCGGGCCTAGGGTGAGATTTTCTTAAGCTTAGAAAACACTTTCAACCCACACATCACACACCGCAATGCCGCAAATACAATGGCAAATAAATAATATGGACACCTTGGGGCCATTATCCATTGAGTTATTGCTAATTTATTGACGTTGCTCGATTGTTAAATCACTTTTTACACATTTTTTTGCCGATTGTTTTGCGGCCTGCGGCTTTTGCGGAACTCAGCGGCCACTAATATAATTATGTATAATTAAAGGAGTTTTATAGAGGTGCCTTCTGGCATTTTACTTGCTTGTTAAATGTGTATTTACCATGCGAATACTTTCAGCTCCGGCTCAGGCCAGGCCACTCCTCAGAAAATTAAAACGGAAATTTGCGGCGAGGGGAATGGAATTGGGTTGATTATTATGATGATGCGATGAGCTGTGAACTTTTCTATGCGAAGTGTGTAATTCAGCGTTGAATTAATCAGCGCGGCACATATCTGAAGAATTGTTTACAAATTGGGAATATGTATTTTCTGTTGTGTAATTGTTGGCCAGATGGATGGAATCCAACTCACGCAGAGAGTGTAAAAGAAATCATTAGAAATCTTGCAATATAACTTACCCTTTAATTTGATCAAATATCATTTAAAAAATGCCAAGAAACCAACATTAATCCCACACTAAATCATGAATACAAAAGCCATACTAAAACCTTTCATCAATGAAACTTTTAGGGAATTTTCCACACAATTCGAGCAAATATTTACCATTAAGCACTTCCGCAAAAGTTGCATGAAACATTCGTGTTTTCAAGTGGCAAACATGGCAGGGAAATATGTACTCCACCCTCTTCTGCCCCCTCCTCGTTCAATAGCATAAAAGAAGTGGAAATGGAAATGCCTGCTGCATGCAATTGTGTGTGTGTGCGTGTGTGTGGAGGCGATGGAGCAGATTTCCAACTGCCTTCGCCTGACCATTACAATTTATGATGATTACTATTTTATTTTTTTTTATTTTTCCCCCTACGAGCACTATGCAGAGGTGTGTGCTGCTCTCCTCTGCTTCCTCTGGCCAACAAAGACAGCCGGCAACTTGATTAGCTTAACGCCAATGCGAGTATCCCATCCCCAGCCCCAGAGACTTGACTGACTGACTGCCAGACAGACTGTCCATGTGCCGGGCCTGACTGACTGTCCGCCTGAGACTGTCTTAATGCCAGTGATGATGATTTCCATAGTGAAATTGACGCAAATGAGCAACAAAGCAGACAACGCTATTGATTTTGGCCAAGCCAAAAAAAAGGAGCCAGACAGAGAGAGAGAGAGACAGAGAAGGAGAAGACAGTCAAGCGAAAAGCAATGACTGACTGGACAGCCAAAAATTATTTCCCATCAAAGACTTATGACTGGTTTCGGGGATATCCAATTGACTGGCGCAGTCAAGCTGCAGCCATAATGCTTTGCCCTTTGGCAGAACTTGAACTCTGGCCTTGGCATGGGCGGAAGACATTTGCGACGGCTGCCGCTGCTGCTGCTGCTGCCCCTCCAACCTCCATGAGCTCTTCCCATTTAGATGGTGAAAAATTATGGTTATTTTCCCGCATCGCACTTGCCGCAGAAAATGAGTCAAGTCATGTTCAATATTATATTGATGAACATCAAAGGAGAGAAAAGACGAGACGCCTGCGGCTATTTGGAAAGTTTCGGTGCGATCTGGCGTCAAAGGGTGTCTGTGTGGAGTGTTGAAAGATTTAATCACTGGCCGAAGATTAATGATCCCTGGCTGTGCGTTACAATGATTTTCATAATTTTTTTTAGGAGTTCAACCGCAGTGAAATTTCTCCTAGCAATTGTTTATGCAACATCGATCGCATCCTTGAACTTTTCTTTGCTTTTCATTTCAACTGCTGGCGCTGCTGTTGCGCTGATTAAATAATTTCCAAGCCAGCCCAGCCAGCCAAGCCAGCCACGATGCTAAAAATTTAGCCAACAAATGCGAAGAAATGCAAAGTGCCAAGTGGCAACAACGTGACTGCCAGATCCCGATCCCGATGCCGGGCAGGGGCACCCTCACAAACGAAACCCCGAAACGAAACCGAAACCAAATCAAAATCATCACCACAGTCGGCATCAGCATTAGTCTCAGCCTCAGCTTCAGCTTCAGCCTCCATCTCCATCTCCAACTGCAGCCCCAGCGACAGGTGGTCGGATAGGTTTGCTTTCGCTTGCTGCAGCGCCTTGTTGATGCAACAATTAGCCTAAACTTTCGGCCAGGTCCAAACAAGCGTTTCAAGCCAATTTGCAAAATGTTTTGCCACAGCCACAGCCACAGTTAGAGCCGAAACCCAGAAATCAATCGTCAAGCTGTTGAAAATGGGAAATTGTGCAAAAGACGCAGACCCGAACCCAAACCAAACCCCCAACGCAGCCAGTCAGTCGCTGCCCAAACCCACAGATCCCACACAGATGTGATCCTCCTGGCCAGGGCAATGAGTGGGCACTCTTGCTGGCCAGCCCCAGCTATGATTAAGTGTAATGCGTTATGATTTGCCGTCTGCGCAAATGCCGGAAAGATTACACACTCGCGATTCGTTGTGGAAAAGCTAAGGGGTCAGCATGGGTTACCCCACATGCATTTTCGAGCGTGTTGCACAAGTGTATTTGGTCGGGGTGAGTGGAAAATTCACCAGACACTAGAGTTTTCCACTGATGGCAGAATTTGGAAAGATTTTTATATGTAGTTCAAAGAAAGAATCCCTGGGAATGGTTACAGATCTTTGGCCCATCCAAAATTAAGCCAGTGTCGTTTGATGTCACAGACAATTAACCCAAGGGCCCAAGCCGAGACCCAAGGGCTCGGAACCCAAGGTGGCGCCAGCGAACCGACGACGACGACGACCATCAATTGCCATTAAATGAAATGAGGCCTGAAACTTTGACGGAAAATCGCTGCAGCGATTAGGGCAGTGGAACGCTCAAACTTATTAAGTTATTAAATTTGAAGACAAGCCATTAAATCATCCGAGTCCAATGCTAATGGTTCCCCCCATGCCCATCTTTCGATTCTCCCATTTTCAGAGACATTTCAACAGCAGCCTGCCCTGGGCGCTTCTGGTGCTGCTCTTGCTGGCCGCTCTCACGCTGCAGTTGGCCAGCGCCGGCGGGGAGCAGGAGGAGGGCGAGGGCGAGAGTGCCAGCACCGAGAGCAATGAGATCATTCCGCGCGAGGCCATCCAGAAGTTGGACTACTCCGTGCGCCAGGCGCTGCTGCGGGCCATCGACAAGCTGGAGCAGGAGGAGGCGGCCGCCTCCGCAGCTGGCGTGACGGAGAGCGGGGAGAGTGGCAGCCCCAGAAGCAGCGGATCGCGAACGACTCTGGCACGGAACGAGGCCACCACACTGCCATCGCCACGGGAAAAGGACGAGATCCTCGAGGAGAGCACCAACAAGGCGGAGTCGGATTCGGAGCCGGAGGCTGTGGTGCCCACCGTGCAGTTCTACACGGCCACCTTCGACGAGCGGAATGCCCAGGAGCAGCTTCTCTCCTCCTTCATCGATCGCTCCAAGCTGTGGAAGAAGACCACGGTGCTGAGGAAGCCTAGCGCCCTCTCCATTGAGCCAAGGTCCGTGGAGGCGGGTCCGGACAATCGCCAGCTGACACGCAGCGTGGACTCCGGCTCTAGCTCCGGATCGGGGTTGGGGTCCGTGAGCAGCAACGAGATCTCCCACGACGGCAGCCATGAGATCAAGTTCGAGATCAGCAATGTACGGAGGGTGGAAACCACCACAGCGGCAACCACCACCACCCCAACGACGAGTACAACCTCGACGACGCCTCGTCCACGCACCACACGGCGTCGTCCCACAACAACAACCACAACGACAACGACCACAACGACACCCAGACCCACACACAACGAGGACGGGGAGAACATTGAGCTGGTCGACAAGCAGGACATTCGCATCCAGGAAGCGCCACTCGTCACGGCCTTCACGGTGGATCTCGATGAGCGGGGAACAGCGCAAAAGTTCCGTCCCCTGGTGTCCGGGGCACAGCGTTCCAACTATCCGCAGCAGCAGCAGCAACAGCAGCATCCACACATTGGACCCACCATCACCAAGCTTAATGTGCTAGAGACGGAGCCACCGGCCATACCGCTGCCCACACAGTACCCGCCCACCGGCAGCAGTAGCAGCAGCAGCACCACCACCACGCAGGTCAGCACGAGTACGAGCCTCAGCAATGGATTCTCCACCACGCCCGCATTCCTGGCCAGCTCCACCGCCAACTATGCCAAGGTAGGATACCCAGAAGCCGCCCAATTGAAGTCTAATCCTTGAAACTCTTTGCAGCAGGAGCCACTCACCGATCTGGCGGCGCCGCCCAGCGTAAACAACTATCTGATCGAGCGGCAGCGTGCCCTGGAGCAGCAGATCTACCAGCTGAAGGTGCAAGCACAGCAGCAGCAAGCGCTGATCTTGCGCCAGTTGAAGCTGCTGGAGGAGCAGAGCCAGAGCCGCTTCCAGGGCGCACCACTTGCGCAATCTAGCACATTGCAGCCACAACAACAACAGCAGCAACAGCAGCAACAGCAGCAACAACAGCAACAGCAACAACAACAGCAGCAACAACAACAGCAGCAACTGCCCCAAGTCCAACAGCAGCAACAGCAGCATCAACATGGTTCGTTGGAGGCCATTCAGACGCTGCAACCACCGGCTGTGGGTTACTCCATAAGACCTTCGGTGGAATTTATACCCAGCACACATACCAAAACTGTTATTTATCCCACATATCCAATTGAGCAGCAATTGCCGCTCCGCGATGCCGTTTCGGGTCATAAATTTTCCCTGAACAACGGCAATAGCCAAAGTAACTACCAGAAGCTGCCGGGCCCCGCCCCCTCGAATGCAGTGCAGCAGATTTTCCAAAACTTGCAGCAATCATTGCAGAAATCGAATGAAAATTCCATCAATAACAATCTGCAGGTACAGCCCTCGAATCAGTTCAACTTTGCCCCCGCGGAGGCGTCGCACCAGCAGGCACTGCCTCAGCACAGCTTCAAGCAATTCCAACAGCCCCACCAGCAGCAACAACAACAGCAGCAACAACAGCAGCAACAGTTGCTGCTCCCCAGCTACGTGAGCAGTGCTCTTTACCAGCAGCAACAGCAGCAGCAGCAACATAGGGGACGCCAGTTTCGCCAGGAGTCGGGAGTGGGCAACTTTGGCCTGAATTCAAATGTGGAGATCCAGCCGAGCAACTCCTTTGCCACCACCATCGTCAGCCAGCAGCAGCAGCAGCAGCCCAACTCGAATCCCAATCTCGACAATCAGAACTTCTATCGGCAGCATCTGACGCCACAGCTGAGCAATCAACTCCAACAGAATGCTCAGCAGTATCTGCAACAGCAGCTCCAGCAGCAGCAGCAACAGCAGCAGCAGCAACAGCAGCAACAGCCACAGGTCGGCGATGCGACATCCAACATTAGTCCAGGTAATGCACACTTCAAGAGTAGAGAAACGAGCAATCATCTTAGTCAATTTAGCAGCTTAAGAAACCTTGATGAATTGAAAGTAATCAGTAAAGTTTTAGCTCTCAACCATGGGATACCACAGTTCGCCTCACAAAATCTGCACTTCAATGGCGCCTTCTGAGCACTTGCACCACCAGCACCAATCCAGCACCAGCACCAGCCCTACCCGCCCGATGCACCCCACAAAAGGCACAAAACAAAAATGTACCTCCAGCAATATGCACCTCCGTTTCTGGTCCCGTTCCCGTACCCGTACCTGTTTCCTTCCTCCCCCAGAGCCAGATGTCCACCGCCCTTCCCATCCGGTTGAATTAAGTTTTACGTACAACATCTGTGTAAATATTCATTCTATTTTAAAAGTTAAGGATTAAGAACTAAGCAAAATTAAAGCCCCGACCAGGAAGGGCAAGGGTAAGACCAGTGGAGTTGAAGCGAAGGAGGAGGCCATGACGATTTTATGGTGCGGCAATTGGCAGAGCAAAATGTTGAAATGTAACAATTATTTATTTTTTATGTGAATAAAGTTTATCTTAAAGTACGGCTGTGGTTTCAATCAACCATACCCAAATACCAATGCAAACAGTCCATTCCATATTATAAGCTCATTTAGTTGACTTTATTTGCATATTTAGCCCAAGGCGAATTGGCTGGGAAACAGAAGTGGCAGTAGTAATGCGAGAGTGCGCTGCTTTGTGTCCGTAAATGGATCCGGCACAACAATTGGACGAACACTGCCAGGCTGAGAACCTGTGGAATGAAAAACATTAAGAATCCATAGCTTCAGGATATGTTTTACCCTTTGAACTCACCCTCAATGGGGTCGCTCAGAACCCCAGGCTTCGCATGCACAACGGCAAAAAGAGCCACACAAAGCAGCGCCAAACGAAGAAACATGATGATTGTAATTGCAGAAGAATTGCTGTTCTTGCACTGCTGTCAACCTGGTTATGCTGGGCTTTTATACTACCACCTACAACTAATGGTCTAATGACATGCAAATGGACAAAGACATTTGTGGAGTAACTCCAAGAGCTCATCAATTAGCTTAAGCTTATCGCAAAAATGTTTCGAAAGCCTTGATCTAAATAAGTGTCAATCATCTGTAGGCCTTGTAACATGTCTTACGATAAGACTGTTCCATGTGGAAGACTTTCCTATTATATTTAATGTTTCCAGCATATTTTCAAATATTGCTTACACTTTGGCGCCCGATTTTCGACTAACAGCAATTTCCGAGTAGTCGAACTTCTCCCATCTCCAAGTGCTTTCGCTGATATCGTCATCGAGGCAAAGTCTTCGCTAAGCTCAAAAAACTGCAAAATCAGCAAATTCAAAAATAGCCTGGCGTGCATTGCGCGTAAATCCAATTGGGCGACATTTAAGCTTTCAAATGGATAACAACTCAAATATATATTTATAGCAATCGCTTAGTCTGCGTTCAGAAAACAACGTAGCCGTGCAGCAGTCGCGAGTGGGAGTGTGCATCGCGCTGAAAGCAGAACTTGTTTATAAACAACTGCAGAGTGACAAGTGTCGTTAATTGCATTTAAAAACTGCGACCAACATGTGGTCGCGCAGCAGCAGTGCACGGCGGCAGGTCAGCGCACCCGACAGTGATCCCGAGAAGGTATTGAGGCAGGTGCAGGAGCTTAGCGATTGGCTGGTCGCCAATCCAAACGTCAACGGCTGCAATACCTTCGAGAATTTACATTTCTTTCTGCGTACCTCCAAATACGATGTGGAACGCGCCAAGAAGAAGCTAAAGACATTCTATCAGATGCGTGCAGAGCGCACCGAATGGTTCGATAATCGCGATCCCCAATTGCCCGAAATCCAGGAGTTGCTGCAACTGGGCGTGTTTCTGCCCATTGGCCCGGACTCGGAGAAACGGATGGTTGTGGTCATACGGACTGCGGCTCATGATCCCAAGAAGCACACACAGAACAACGTCTTCAAGGTGAGTCACGCAGAACGTGCCAAAATTGCGATTTACACATATTCGACCTTTGTTTTGTATTCCATATAGACCAGCAAAATGATATTGGACTTGCTGTTGAAGCTCGATCCCGATAGCTGTGCTGAGGGCATGGTGGCCATACTGGATATGCAGGGCGTTCAACTGGGCCATGCCCTGCAACTGAATCCCAAGCTTATCAAGCGGTCGGTGGAGAGCTGGACAGCCTATCCCTGCCAGCCCAAGCTATTGGAGTTTACCAACGCTCCGCGTCATGTGAACATCTTTCTGAATACTTTCCGGTGCTCTTGTCTGCTGGCCTTCCTATACATTCCGTAGTTAATTTGAGTGATATTTCAGGATCTTTATGACACCCAAGATACGGTCCCGAGTGATGGTTCGCCGCGAGGGAACCTCTGTGAACAGTCCGCACTTGCCAAAGGAACTGGGCGGCGAGGGTCCGAGCTACGCAGAACTCGCCATTAAATGGAAACGGTTGCTGGAGGAGAATTCCGATTTCTATGTGGAGCTAGACAAATACAAAAGCAAACTCAAGTGATTTAGGTTAACGGGCCGGCGGCGACGACAAAGATAAGCCAGCGATTAGCCAAATACTATAGATTAGGGCGCCTCATTTTCGATGCGTAGCAGTTCGCGTTCGCCCGGCCAGCAGTTGTATATTCCTTAATTCCATACAAATATCATACAAGTCGTACATACTCGTGTATTGTATACATATATCATGTTCATCATGCTAATCTGATTATAAGCTAATCAATTCATCTGGATTTATATATATTTTTTTTTTTGCAAGATATGGAAGTCAATGTACGATACAAAAAAATGTTGCGTAGCCATGGGCTGTATTCATAATATTCTCTTTATTAGTATAAAACGTATCAAAAATGTTTATCAAGTCTACAATTATTATCATTTATTGGGTGCTGTCGAGCGTCGCCTCACAATGCTATTGCTGGGAGGGTTTTGGCCTTACAAACAGTCGATCAGTTCCATCCGATGCACGACGCCGAGCTCCGAGCTATACATATGCGATAGTTTAATAGTAATAAATACATACATACATTTGGGCGAAAAACGATTAAACGCATTGTGTTTGTTGTGAACATAATGTTGTTTGTTTTGGTTTTCTTTCCATAAGCGGGGGGTGTGTGTGTGTGAGTGTGTGTTTGTGTGCGGGTTATAGAAGGCGTGCTGCTGTTCTCTGGTTTTCTCTTTTACATATACATACACACATATATATATATATATAGATAAATATGCTATATATCTCTTAAAGTTACGAGTCACATATCAAAATATAGTAGTTGCTCCATCATGTTCATCATCAGCATTATATTAGCCCGCTATAGTTAGTGTTTTGTATGTTTTGTTTTTAGTGGGACCACACGAAGCACTGAACGAAACTTAAAATCTATGCATAAACGAGGAAATTAAAGAAAAATTAAAGGAAAGGCGGTAACTAACTAAAGCGTAATACACAAGTCTACCAGAGCGCTCCCATCACAAGTCCAATTGCATGCCGATGCCGATACCACCGCCACCGCCAGTGTCCACCACTTGCAGTGATTCCTATATCTGCCGCTCGTCCTTTGCCGTCAGCTTGTCGATGAGCTCCTGCAGCGGGGCCAGCTCGCGCCGCTCGATCAGATTGAACTCTTGCACAAAGAATATGAAATGCTTAAAGGACGTATTCAGATGGGCCTCCTCGCCCAGCGTCACCACCTCGGAGAAGTGCTGATGATAGATGTGGGCATAGACCCTGAACAAACGCTTCAGTATGGTCTTGGCGGAGGTGAGAAAGTTCTTTGGAAACGGCACACCAATTTTCGATGGAAACAGCGTCTCATCGTCCAGCTGGTCCTGCACCCAAGTCATCAGATAATCAATGTACTTGGGGGCGCTGCACTTGATGGGCTTCTTCACGGTCAAACCGTCAGCCCAATGGTATTCATATTTCGGACCAGCCGACATAATGCCACAGCTCTCCTCCGTGCAGAACTCCGTGATCGTGCCATACAGCATGTTTATCTGATTGAAAAAGTCCACAGCTAATGGGGGGAAGGAAAGGGAGAAGGAACAGATGTATGTATGTATAAGACGATTACTAATAATTACTCACTGTTAACGGCCACCCATTCGTTGAGATCCTCGCCGTCGGGCAGAGCCACTGCATTGCGCAGGTTACCGGATCCCAGAGTGGCGGCGGCATGCTTCATAAGATCATATTGATGCGTGCCTTCCGGTATGTTCTTCTTCGGCTTAAAGGTTTTGCTAGAACGCGAACCGCTGCAAATATAAAAGCCGATTAGTATTGGGCCCCAACAACCCCAAGTGGCTGCCACACGGGTGGAGGTGGGCAGAGGAGACAAAGGCCCCCACACCACACAGACCACTGACGAGGAACAAAGAACACAATGGGGGTAGCCGAAGCTTTCTTTGTTGCAGCCCGGGCCTTTTGCGGTTTCGGCTGCACTTGAGAACCATTTTTCCATGAACTTACAACAAAAAGTCCATTGCCATGCAGTGTTCCTGTTGCCTCTGGGGTCTGTTTTGCCTTTCACTCGGGCCCACCAAATTCGTCTGCTGCGTAGCCTGTTCCGGCAAGTGCCGCACCGTTCTTAAGAAATTTCTGTGACGTGTCAGTGAATTAGCTCTTGGATATTCGCACAATTGATTCGAAATAATAATCTACAAAAATTGCTGGCAATTGTGGCAGGTTTTGTGGGCAGGCACAGGCAGTGGAAAATCGGGTAATGCGGCCACTGATGTCGACAATTGGGGCGAGCACAGCTGGTGGATTGTATTCTAGGATCTGTATATTGCAACTTATTATTTTTGTTGTGTCTATAAACGCAAAAATTGTTATAAATAAAAATAAAATTGGTTTCACACACACTGCAGTGCTCTTGTGGTGTTGGTGCAGAGTCCAGTGTGACCAGTGTGGCAGCGGAGCTATCGAAATAATATATCGACTTGACAATTTCCTATTATCGCAGAAAAATATCTTTATCATGTCGATATATTGATTTCGATATATATTTCACATCCATACAACCGCATTTCGGATGTGTGTACACACTGTCATTCGAAACACGTGGAAAAACAACTGTAGAAGAACCTTGCGTGCATAATTTTATTTTTCACCTAAAAAAGGCATATTTACGGCCTAAATATGGTAAATATGCAACTCACAGTCTAATGACACATAGTTTAATGAAAAATGTGCCAAAGAGATAAAACCAGATATAGGGAACTAACCTAAAGCATCGTATCGAGTGGAGCACCCCACCTCCGAAAACACATGTGCTGCCACCACACCATAATTGATTATATTTTTCATTTGCCATTCCAGTCGATCCTGTATGTTCTGTACGAACATGCGGCTGGCTTCTCGGTCTTCTCCGTCAAGGAGTTTGAGGAGGTCTCCATGTTCCTTCCCCAGGTGGAGTCCTCCGTCACGGATTTCGCCAAGTTCAATTCGATTGTGAAGCTGGCTGGCTTTGCTCCCTTCAAAACGGCCATTGCCGCCTTGGAGAACATCAATGCTATTTCCGAGGGCATTGTGCCCCAGGATTTGCTGCATTTCCTTGATGACTTCTTCGCTAAGCTGAAGAAGAAGAAGTGCACGCTGGGCATAGCCGATGCGAAGCTGGGAGCTGCCATCACCGAAGCAATTGGTGTACAGTGCAGCCAAGTTGGTGTCGTGCCTGAGATTCTGCGCGGTATACGCTTCCACTTTGCCAAGCTGGTCAAAGGTAGATCCTAAAATATCCAAGAAATGCTTTCCTTTTGCTTAACCCTTCCTTGTCCTTTTGCAGGATTCACCGATCAGTCGGCGGGTGTGGCACAGCTGGGTCTGGGCCACAGCTACTCGCGTGCCAAGGTCAAGTTCAACGTCCATCGTTCGGACAACATGATCATTCAGTCGATTGCCCTGCTGGACCAGTTGGACAAGGATGTGAACACGTTCTCCATGCGGATACGCGAGTGGTACTCCTACCACTTCCCAGAACTGGTCAAAATTGTTCCCGACAACTACATGTTCGCCAAGGCAGCCAAATTCATTAAGGACCGCAAGAACTTGACCCAAGACCTGCTTGAGGACCTTGAGAAGATTGTGATGGACTCGGCCAAGGCACAAGCCATCATTGATGCCGCCAAAATGTCCATGGGCATGGACATATCCATTGTGGATCTGATGAACATTGAGATGTTCGCAGAGCGAGTTGTCAAGCTTTCTGAATACCGCAAAAAGCTGTCCACCTATTTGCACAACAAAATGAACCTGGTGGCTCCCAATCTGCAGTCGCTGATTGGTGATCAGGTCGGTGCTCGCCTCATCTCGCATGCCGGCAGCCTGACCAATTTGGCCAAATACCCAGCATCGACAGTACAAATTCTGGGCGCTGAGAAGGCGCTCTTCCGCGCCCTCAAGACCCGCTCTAATACCCCCAAATACGGTTTGATCTATCACTCTTCGTTCATCGGGCGGGCTGGCCTCAAGAACAAGGGACGCATCTCGCGTTTCCTGGCCAACAAGTGCTCGATTGCCTCCCGCATCGATTGTTTCCTGGATCAGCCGACCAGCGTGTTTGGCGAGTCCCTAAAGCAGCAGGTCGAGGATCGGCTCAAGTTCTACGAGTCGGGAGATGTGCCGCGCAAAAACATTGAAGTCATGAAGGAGGCCATCGAGGCGGCTGAACAAGAAGCGGGCGCCAATGGAAATGCGGCTCCCCAGTCTGAGAAAAAGAAGAACAAGAAGAAGAAGCGCGCAGCTGGCGAGGATGAGACCGAGGCGAATGGCTCCAGCAATGGCAATGGAGCTGCCGCCGCCGATAATGGCAATGGCAACGATGACGGGGAGCCCAAGAAGAAGAAGAAAAAGAAGAACAAAAACAAGGAAGCCGTGGAGGCGTAATGACCACAGCCCCACCTCAACATTCAGCTTAGTTTTAGGTTCCCAATATGGTTTTACTTTATACACATTTTTCTTCTGTATTTTCATTTAGTCGCCACTTAAATTTCAATAAACAATTATGTACTCGGGGTATTCCCTCAGAAAAACAACCGAATGATCTCACATCACTACCCGACTGGGAGCAGTCCAACAACAACTTAAGAAAAACAATAGTCGAGCAGCAGAACAAGTATTTTGTTAATGGATTCGTGAGTCTCAAGCTGAGCATAGCCGAGTCAAGCCACGATCCTAGTCTCGTGTCGAACAGCGCACCACATGTATTTTGTTTTAGAATTCACCGGCATTCTCTTTTGTCGTTGGGTGGCGTCGGTTGTCGAAGAATAAATCCCGAAGCAATAGTAGCTAGTTGGGAGGAAGGTGATTGTCGTGCTAAATTATTGTTTTCAATTGTTTTATATTTCATATTTTGTTTTACATACAATTTTTATATACAGACACATCGTAACTTTAACTATTGCTAAAAATTGTTTGATTTCATTATTGGTAGTATTTTTTTTGTTTGTTTTGTTTAACAATTTCAATGATGGATTGGATCGATCCGATCGATCGTTTGGCCGTCCGGTCCGTCCAAGAGTGTTGTGCTAACATATCCATTTTGGTACAACCATTTATATTTCGTTTCCTTTCTGTATTACTTATTGCATTTAATGACAACATTCATTCAAAAATTCCGAGTGGACACATGGGACGGATGTAGAATTCATATGTGATCGTGATCGTAGGGTTAGTATCGTAAGGAAGGAAGGACAGGGCCAGGGCAGGGCAAAGATTAGAACTGCAATTTGTTTAACAATCAATCTAGAAACAAACACTGTATGCTGCATACAATTAATACAGCCAGGAATAGGTGTGTTGATAGAAGACATATATAGATGGCCTCGTTTAGCGTGGAAATGTGCGGAAAGTGCGCAGAAGGAAGGTTGCGGATGTGTATAGAAGGGAGTAAGTTAATTAAGCTAAACAATATCATTGAAACAAATCAAAGGCCGACGCGCTGCCATTGTTGTTTACGTTATTATTATTATTATTGCTGTGATTCTGTGACGGCTGCTGTTGCTGCTGCTGCTGCTGGAACGCTCCGAAGTTGGCAAATGCTGCTTGGTTCTGTGGAATGTTTGACTGCTGTGGCTGCTGCGCACCAAACAGATTGGGGCTGGTCAGGGGCGAGAGGCCGGTAAAGCCGCCCCCGGTCGTCTGCACATTCAGCGGCGCCTGTGTCTTGGCCGGACTCTGTGTCTTTAAAGCATTCATCGATAGAGCGGGCGCATTGGATTTGCCCGTTTTGCTCATCAGCAGATTGTCCAGATCAATGTTGAGGTTACCGGCCTTCAGATTGCCCGACCAGGTGGCACCCACATTGGCTGCCTGAGCGGCGGCACTGATCGGAGCCGGGCCACCGCCATTCGTGGTGTTATTATTGTTGGAGATGGACATGGGCTGGAGCAGACTATTGCCCGTGACGGCAGCAATGGGCGGCAACATATTGTCTGCAAAGATCGGATGGAATATAGTCAAATGTTATAGTGTTTGCCTCATAGAATAGTATGAATATAGGTCGTTAAAAAAAGAAGCTTTTGTGTATGTGTAGCTGTAGCTGTGACTGTGGCGTCGAATAGAAGTGTGTGTGCGAGACTACTGACTGGATGATGTGATGTGTGTGATCTACTACTGGAAGCATTGATGGAGCACAGGCGCGTGCAAATTACATAAACAAAAGATACGATAGATAGTTCTCGTACTCGTAACTCAGTTACAGGTTGTGCTGCTGTACGGTTGCTGCTGCTGCTCTAGATTGATTGTTTTGTTCAGTTTTGATCGTTTACCTAGTGCGTCCGCGGCTGCGGCTGCGCCACAATGCCCGGTATATTGAGAAATGCTTTTCGCAATCCAATCGATCGCATCGCATCGCAATTGAAGGAATGTTGTGTACATACAATATGTATGTTTTGTTTTGGTAACGAAATCATATCCGATTTTGTGTGTATATGCATATATGCAGTGTGGGAGGAAAGTAAACAAATAAATAAAAGAATAGACATAGTTGAAATGAAATAAATCTGTTGATCTGTATATAGTACCTGCGTTGCAATTGCCTTAGGTTTTTGTTTTTTTGTTTTTTTTTTTTTTGGTTTGGCAAGCTCCGGAATACATAAAGATAGTTCCAAGAGTTACACATACATAAATATGCTATTTATATCAGCTTACAACTACTATGAAATGTTAAAGGACACCGTGTTATCAGATGAATACTCTGTATATCTGTTTTTGTTTGTATATCTAAGTTGCTGCCTGCTCCATGGCCGCTGTATCGAAGAGCTTGTAGCATGTGCTCAGTATTTGTTGGGCCAGGTCGCGGCACTCATCGGAGGTCTCGCCGCCCACCAAGGGCGAGCGCACGAAGTCATCCAGCCATCGCTGGAGTTCGTTCAGCGACTCGGCAAAGTGCTGGGTCAGCACCTGGCTGGGCGTGGTGACCAGAGCGATGCCAATCAACTGCAGCGTGGCCGCACGCACTCGGGCCTCGGCATTGAAGCGCACAAAGGCGCATAGATCGAAGATCTCGCGTGTCATCATCGGCAGCAGCGTACAATTCTGCGAGCACATGACCAGCACGGACAGCGTGTGCAGCAGATTGACCAGCACCTGGGTGTCAATGTTGTGCGCAATGTCCTCGTACTTCACGTACAGCATCTGGCGGGTGCGCTGACCACGCACCAGGCTGAAGAAGAAGGTTCCGGCCACGGTATGGTATGGGTTCGCCCGCTCCTGTTGCCGCCCCGATTGGGTACTGGGTTTGCTAAAGTACCGACGTGTCTTTGACCGCAGGCGCTCACGTATGATCCGCTGGGCGGCAGCCAGACGCGCCGCTGGACTGTCTTCCTCGTGCTGCAGCTGAAATTTGCGCGGCTGCTTGGCCGCTGGCGGCACAATGTCCAGCGATACACTCTCATCTGTTTGGTTAATGTCGCCCGAAATTTCCTTGGCAGCTGCTGCCAGCACCTGAAGGATCAGGATGCGCACATTGGCCGCATAGCAGGAGTTGTCTGTGTGAAACTGTCTGCACAAGTACTCCGCACAGGGGCCGGGATGGGCGACACAAATGGCCACGCAACAGTTGAACTGCGTGCGCTCAAAGTTCTCGAAATAGAACTGCATTTCCAGGGTGATGAACAGTCGGATGAGGTCCAGGGCCAGCTTGGCATCGTGCCGGGCCAGCTGGCCGCGTATGAGCTGTTCGGCTGTGCCCAGAGCGCCCTCAAAGACCTGATAGTTATCGCATTTGGAGCGAAGGACCTGCAGCAGGTCTAGCAGGAACTTGGGTCGCTGCTCGAGGGTGTTGGAAATGTCATTGGACATGTCGTACGGCTTCAGGCCATCATCATCATCGTCCGAGTCCAATGGCGGCTCATCATCCGAGTCCAACTGCATTTCGAGATTCTCTTTTGCCACCGACGGTTTATCCTTCGGTTCTATTGGGCTGTGAACGGGTTTCTTTTCTTCTAGAGTGCCCATGAATTGTCGCAGATGTGACTCCAATTGCTGGACATGCTCTGGACTGGGTCTTTCGTCCAATTCGGACTTGCGGGGGCACTCGAACAGAGCCAACTCATCGAACTCCCCAAAAATGTGCCATTCCCGCGTCTCACGCATGAAATCGTAGTTAAAGCGCAAGCGATCCTCGTCCTTGCAGTCCGGCTGCTCCATAAAGTTGAACAGCAGTTCCACTGTCTTCATGCCCACATGCCGCTGCAGGGCATCCGGCGACTCCAGATGATGGCTCAGTCCGTCGTGCAGCTGCCGCTTGCTGTCCAGACCCACCTCCAGTCCCTTGAACAGACACTTGCCGGACAGCACGAGCAGCTTGGATATGGCCAAGTGCTCCTGGCCGCTCAGCTTCTGCAGGGAGATGCGCTTCGACCAGATGCCCAGCAGCTGGTTGAAGAGCACCTGCAGCTGGGCGGGAGCCACTACATGCAAGTAGGACACCAGTGGGAAGAGCTGTTTATTTTCGCTGGGCGTCCGCTGCAGGGGCAGCTTTTGCAGCAGGCAGTGCTTCCAGTGGGGGGCGGACTCCAGGGCAGCAGGTCCAAGCAGCACATAGAGATTGAGTTGGGCCGAAAGGGCGGACTGAGCGACCTTAAGGCAGGCTGCAGGCTCCAGTTCAAGCAGGATGCATTCGATCACTTTTCGTCCGCTGGGCGCCACGGCATAGTCCTTCAGCACACGCAAGAGATCCTCCAAGGTGGCGGCATCATGGAAGTGGTTGATCAGCTGCGAGAGCAGCCACGAGTACGGCGACAAGTCAAAGTATTCCGAGCTTTCCTCGCACTGCAGCACAAAGTGCAGGGACCGCAGCCACTGGCGCAGCAGGAGATGTCCATAGCGAGTGGGGGCGTACATCTCCGGCAGCTGGCGACCCAGTCGGTTGGCCACCTCCGCCAGCAGTCCAATAATCAGCTGAATGAACTGCCTCACCTGGGCATCGTGCTCCTCCACCAGCCTCTCGGGTATCACCTTAATGGTGCGAGCAAAGCGCTGCATCAGCACCGCCCTCTGGCGCGAAATGTGCAGCAAACTAACGGCCAGCAGGCACTCATCCTGCAGCAGGACTCCGAAGAGAGAACTGATTGTGCCCGGCAGTCTATCCAGCTGCCGGTGCAGCGTCTCAAAGGCCATTTGTGTATACGGAAAGCTGTGATCCATCCGCAACAGATTGAGGACATCCAAATCGCGCGTGGGCTCTGGCCAGTCCGGGCTGAACAATCCAACCAGCTGGCTCAGCAGAGCCGAGTACTCGCCATCGGCCACCACCAGCGCAGTCCAATCGAATGCCTGGCGATCGAGACCCACCAGCTGCTCGGGCGTGGCATATCCAGGCAGGGCATTCAAGCTGTGCAGTCTCTGCAGCGTGGCTGCCACCAGAGCGGCATCTGATGAGCTCTCAACCTGCCCCAAATCATGCAGATCTTTGACAGCCTTTGCGAGGGCCTGATGCACCCACTCCGGCGGTGCGGGAAGCGGCGGCGCCAGCGACTGCTGGCTCGTGGCTGTCAATTGCATTTTAACAGCTGCTGCTGCTGTTGCTGCTGCTGCGAGAGAGAATGAGAGAAGAGAACGAGTGCATCCGATTGGAATATGTTGCCGTTTATGTGTGTGTGTGTGGTGTGGAGGGGTGTGTGTGTATGGTGTATTTGTGTGGGGTGGAGGGGAGGGGAGCCCGAGCTGGAGATAATGGGCTCCAGTCAAGCTCCAAGGCGCGCGCGTCGACATGCAACGTTTCCAAAATACTCGCGTTCATACTCGTACGGAAGATCCTAAGCCTATGCCTAAGCCTAATCCTATGCCTAACTCTAGTCTACGTCTAACTCTTAATCGAAAGTACTTTAAAACTCACCCATTGGCATGCTTTGGTGTATCGACAGATCCCCCAGTCCAGCCAGAAGATCTGTGGCCGTTCCCGCTGTGGCTGCTGCTGCCGCTGCTGGCGTCGCATTGAACAAGTCAAACGAATCGTTCGCTGGCGTCGCTGTCTTCAACAGATTGCCATCCAGCGCCGAGGTTGATGTCGTTGAGCCTTGGAATGCGGCAAAGTCGGCAAACTCATCATTGCTGGCCGCCGGGAGTATGCCCGTTGACGGTGGCTCGCTGACGGGAGCCGAGGAGCTGCCCCCAAATGCAGACGCAAAGTCCCCGAATTCCTGCTGTCCGGCTTCCGGGGCTCGTGGATTGAAGTCGTCATCGTCGTCCACAATGACGGCGGCACTGTTCAGTGTCTTCTCTGGGGTTGTGGCACAGGTCTTGAACAGATCATCCAGCAGATCATTATTGCTTTGTATATTGTTGTTCTGGATGTTGCTGCGGCTGCTGCTGGGTGAGCCGCCGCCCATTAGATCCAAGCTGGTGGGTGTGTCGCGGTGCGTGGGCGAGTGTATGCCAGCGGCGCTGCTCGGCGGCTGCTTGCCAAATGTGGCAGCCGCACCCAGATCGATCTTCTTCTGCGATAGCGCCGGCTTAGCCGAACCGGAAGTAGCCGCTGCCGTTGCCGAAACCGGCTGCTTGGCCACTGGCGAGCTGACGGCGGTCTTGGCTGTACGAATGTTCATGTTGAGGTTGGGTGCTTTGGTGGTCTCGGTGGCCACTTCGGCGGGACTTGCCCGATCATTGTAGCGATAGTTGCGTCTGCAGGAGGAGTCCAATAGTTAGAGGCTGTCTGTTTGATTGCTTATATGGACATTGAACACTTGCCTGGGACTGGGGGAGTCGCTGTCAGAGCCCTCGCGCTCGCCATCGTAATGAGTATCTTCATCTTCGTACCGATCCCCGGCGGTCTTATCAGAGTCTGCAATTGGACCATCAGTAACTGTTCGATTACCCATCGCATTGATTGATGATACTTACACCAATTGTCTCCACGATTTGTGCGCCAATCTCCATCGTTGTAGCCACCACCACTGCCACCGCCACCGCCACCGCCGCCTCCACCGCTGCCACCGCCTCCACTATAGCCGCTATATCCACTGGAGCCACGCATGCCCATGGCATCGCTGCTCATGCCAATGTACTTGTCCTTGTTCTTTTTCGCCTTTTTGCGCTCCTCGCGCAACCGATCATCATCCTGAATGAAGTCTATAAGCTCTCGTACCTTATGCCTAACATTAATACCCTGATCTTTGCCGCCCTCGTCGGTGAAAGTGTAGTTCTCCAACGAGCGCAGATCGTAGATGTGCTCCCGCGATGATGTCACCACGCGCTCCGACCCATTGCGCACCAAATAGTTAAGCAGGAGAAGACTCTGTAATTGGCGAAATTAATCCAGATCAATCCAATTGGAGCATGCAAAACGGACTGGACTCACCTTGTAGGTTCGTCGCCAGTTGGTCTTGTTATCCTGCAGCATGCGCTTCCACAGCATAGACATGACTTCCGGGAACGTCTCGTAGGAGAAGGTGGCGTAGGCCAGCTCCTGCATGAGCGGCCCCGTGGGTCCCCAGGGATCATCGTTGGTGGCCTCCCGCACCTTGCCCTCCGTCTCGGTGTAGTTCATCACGACATTGGTGCTGCGAGAGGAAAGGCATGGAGTGGAGGGGGTTGGTCATTGGAAAACTTAAGATATATGATGTGGCAGCTTAAAGCTGTTGCGATAAGCTGAGGCAAACATGGCTTCGGTATGACACTCGAAACGTGATGGGAGCGCGGCAAGTGTTAATTGTCGCAACTGGGCCAGAGGCCCTTATCAATTTCTAGATAAGCCACAGAGCACCCACCACCCAGTCTCGCAAAGTGCTAGCCGGAAAAGTAGTAGCCCCCCCCCACAATGGCACTGTGCCTGCAACTTGGGTTCACTTATGTGGAACGGAAGGGCAGGGGGAATGGGAAACGATCGCCACATTTGGTGGACGGAACACACACATTCGTGCCACCCCCACCCACAGGTGTGTGGGCACACGCAAAGGGCCAGCCAACAGAAAGTAGCCAACAGAAAGTAATTAATATATTGATGGCAAAACAGAAATTTCACTGGAAAGACATAGGCGAGAGACTGGGGACTGGAACTGGAAGTGTTAACACAGGTGAAAATATATGTGCTTCTGTTATATTTGGGCAGCGCAGCGGAAGGCAAACAAAATGTTTTCTTGATAAAGCATCACACACACAAACACACATCACATTGCTGGTGCTGCTGGCCTGTGTATGGGGGGGAATGTCTTTGTGTTTATGTGGCTGCGAGTCGAGCTCATTTCGGAATTACGAACAACCTTGAAAGCAGCAACAAAAACGGCCATAATCCCATACCAAAAATGCATCTTGAATGACTACTATTCCCCATAAATTAGGCGAATGTCTAAACCTATTTCCCCTTTAAGGCACGAAAATCAAATATTAGCACCTGTCCGCCTCAAGTGTAAATGGGGTGGGGGTGGGCCTATTGGGCAGGGGCGTGGGAGTGTCTCCTCCATTTACTTTTTTTGTACTCAAAGAGAATGTTGTACACACTATTCTGTTCCATTATCTTGAGTGCATGTGTATGTACCATCATTATCACTATGCTATCTACACAACTTACACTTTGTCCGCCAATTCGCGCACTTTCCACATGCTTATGAATTTATCAACCATTTTAAAGCAATTTTATCCACTGGAATTTTTCACACAATCTCGGACTTGGCTGCTGGCTGAAAAAAATTCAACTACAGCTCGCACTCGAACTCGTTTTCGTTGTTGTTTTTCTGGTGTGTGCAACTGCTAATGAGATGGGTTTTTGCATGGAAATTTCGCACTGTGTTTACTGCTGCTCTAGGTGCTGATCTTGCGCACAACGCGTGCAGTTTCCGACAAATTTAAATAAAATTTAAACCAAAATTAAAATCACAGCAGCAAAATTTTTGGTGAGCTGTCTTTCAGGGCTGCAAACTAACAATGGAACTATCGATCAATGGCTTGTGAATTGTGCGATGGATCGATACAAAAAATGGACATCGTCATTTGAGAGAAAAAGTGGGATTTCGAAGTCTAGAAAATTAACTTAATTAAACTTAATAGGATGTGCTGCTGTGTGGGAAAACCAATCTCCTGATTATTTAATTAGTTCAAAAATGTTCGATGGAAATGTCGATATATCGATTGTGCTTGGCAGCCCTGGTTGCAGCACTTTACAATCAGCTGCCGCTGCCGTCATCTGCGATTCTCAACGTTTTATAGGAAAGTTTTGAATAAATAGTCCAAATATTAAATGAAACTAGGCTGATTTTGCGGAGAGTATTCATAATTATACAGCTTAGCGCCTGCTTTTGGCCTAGCACAGCTCTGCCATGCTGGTTTTGCCTGAAAAAAATGTAAACAAAAAGGTTATGTAAACTTTCCTTGGTTTTGCAGCGTGAAGAGTGAGATTCGTCAGATTGAGATTGGGAGCATAACTGAAAATGTTGGGACTACAACGCTTTGCCGGAAGTATTGTCAACCAGATATACCGCCGTGCCGCCTACAGCAGCAATGTCCGGTCGGCAAGTGGTCCTCTGGCTACGGCGGCCACTGGTCAGGGAACCGAGGTGAGCGAGACTGAAGCTCGCACGCCGGCAACGGATGCAAAGAAACCAAAAGGTATGTCGTGCGTCCAATTGGATTGATCTAACCAGATCGAAATCAATTACAGGCCAATTGGTTGCTGCTGCCTTCGAGTCGCTGCGGAACGAGAGCCCAAACGATGACAAGAAGACTCCCGCCTCCAGCAACATAGATGAGCGCATTGTCAATGCGAAATCGGTTAATGGACTGCTGGCCATCACGGAAAACAACAACGCCTTCTCGCGCAAGCATGCCCTGAGGATCGTCTCGATACTGGCCGAATGGAGCACCGTTGACCGTGTCAAGATATCCGAGTTCGAGAATGACACCAGATTCTTGCGCATCTGCCGCATGCTGGGCCGCACCGTGCCCAAGAATGGCGCCGGAAACAACAAGAACAGTGGCGATGTCAACGGAAACACCAAACGGATTTCCGGCTTCCGGACGGACGATCTGAACACGGTGCTCGGCGTGGCTGGAGACGATGAGGCGGCCAAGCTGATTGCCAGCATCAGCCTGCCCCAAATGGTTAAGGTGATGAGTACTTTGGCCCAGCGGAAGCGACGTAGCACTCCGCTGCTACGCTCTCTGGCCTTCAACATAAGCAGCGCCTCGGAGCCGCTGGACCTGAAGCAGTCGGCGGATGTTCTCTATGCCATGTCCACGCTGAACTTCCAGGACTCGGTGCTGGGCGCCAAGGTCTGTGCTGATGTGCAAGCAGCTCTGCCAAAGAACGTGGAAAGGTCGGCGGTAGTGGGATCCATACTCACCAGTTTGGGCATTTTGCGCTATCGAGATTTGGGTTAGTCCATCTCATAAATCTGTTGTGCTCTATACTAATAAGTCCTATCTGTTAGATATACTGGAATCGCTGACGCAATGGCTCGTGAAGAACAGTGAAATCTGCCGGCCTCAAGATCTCAGCGCGTACTTCCTCACGTCGGCTTTGCTGAATTTCAAGAGTGCCCTGCTCGATGATGTTAGCAATAAACTGGCGAAATCCATTGTACGGGAGGACTTTACCAAGCAATCCGAATGGTTGAGCTATGTCTGGTCCCTGACCATGCTCGGACTGGTGGAACACAAGCACCTCGATTCGGTCTTAAGGTGTGTCAAAGTATATAAAATCAAAAAATGTTTCCCTTAATACTCCGATTGGGTTACTTTCCGCAGTCCTGAATTCCTGGAGAAATTGGAAAAGGACAAGTCCGGCCTGACACCCGTCTCCAAGATGAGGCTACTGAATCTGAATAGTTATGCGCAGCTGTTGGCCACAGATTACAAGGGTGTTTTGCTGCCAGCTGATAGTCCTGCCTACCAAGTGCCCATGGCCCATACGAAGACGAAACAAATTCTGGTAAATGGCATGCTTGATGCACTCAAGAGCCTGCTGCCGGCCAATAACCATGTACAAACGTCGGTGGACAGTAAGATGGGCTTTCTTATAGGTAAAAGAAATATTTTAATCTTCAAACTCTCTTCTAATCGAGTCCACTTTCAGATGCGCTTTGTCACTTTGATGCCAATAGAAATCCCCTGCCTCTGGACAAGGAGAATCCCAATGCAATTAAGTAAGATACAGTACATTTTAATGAAGCATATTGGCAGCCTATTAAATCGTATTTCTAGGGTGGCGCTAATGGTGATTGACTTCCATGACATTTGCCATGGCACGCATCGCAGTGCCAGTGGAGTGACCAACCTAACGTTCGATCTGCTGGAGAAGAGTGGCTACCAGGTCATACCAGTGCCGTACAATGAGTTCAGCACCAGCGACAAGCTACTGAAGCGCGTTCAGTATTTGGATGCAAAGTTCAAGGCGATTGTTAGTAGCAAATAATTGCAATTGTAGTTTATTTAATTTCCCTTGTAATTTTTAATCAAAATTGAAATTGTTTAAATTTTGTAAATGTAAAATTAGGCGCTGAATTAAAGGCTAAACAACATCTGCCTTTGGAATGTTTATTAAACGTTTAATTTAAGCGATGAAATATCTATATAATCAAGTACACATAAGATACGTTACACTGCATCCAAATTGCTGGTGCGCTGCTTATTCATGCCCACCTTCCACCACTGGCCCGTCTCCTGGAACTCGATGGCCACGGCTGCCAGCGTTTGGAACAGACTTCGGGCCAACATGTGACGATTGCTGACATGCAAAACGAACTTCGGGTCGTACACCTTATCAATGTCCTCGATCTTGTAGTGATCCCGGGTCTCCCGCTCAGTCAGACACACACAATTCCATGGGGCCCAGTCGTCGCTCTTGATCCAGCGCGGCAATCTAAGTAGGGAGTCAAGATCGGAGCATAGATTTATTGATGGGGAGACTCACCTCAACTCGTTGAGATTCTGCGTCTTGCTGAGTGCCGAGTGGCCATGCCAGATCTTGTCAATGATATGTCGCACATCGTCCGACTGCATCACAAAGGCAAAGGATGTGGTGCACTTACGCTTGCGCTCATCGCGTTGTATGCACCTCAGAATGGATTGGTACACCGTGTTCTCTGTGGCCGTTAGCTGAAGAGAGAAGAACACTTTAATCATCAGACAGAAATGAGGATTGGATGGAGGATTAACCCACCTTTAGGTAGTAGCAACTCTTGCAGGTATCCACATGGCTCTGGCGCGTGCGTATGGCAAAATCCTTGAATGCCTTGACCTTCTTGCAGACGATGCACATGCGCGAGGGAACCCCTGCGAAAGCATTTTACTCCTTAGAAGTGTTCGATTCGATGGACCCTTGGCTACTCTACTCACTTTTGTTCTGCTCGCTCTTCTGGAACTTAATCAGCTCGTAGAAGAGAATGTTTTGGCGCTTGCGCAGAATTTGCACATCGCTTGACGTGGCATACAGCAGCAAATTCTTCTCGCGATCAAACAGATCAAAGAGCTAGAAAAGGGCAACACCAAATAAGCGGAGTTAAATGATTCTATGGGTCACAGCCAAACCTCGGGAAATTCGGGAAAGCAGGTCTCCTCCATGAGTATCTCCATGACACGACGTACGAGGGTCAGGCGTACATCTCTTGTCAGCGGCACTCGTAGATCCTTGTAGACCTCGGTGAGGAAGCGAACGCGCTGCGTGCTCAGCAAGTCCATATGGATCTTGCAGTCCTTGTAGCCAATCCATTCGATTGGTTTGCCCATCCGCTTGAGCAGCTGATCCTTGCGAAAGTCCTCCATGGCCTTGCAGACGAGACGACGCTGCCGCTCCACCCCATTCAGCAGTTGGATCTCCTTGTCCAGAAGAATGTTCACCTCGGAGATGCGGGCAGGTCCCTCGTAGTTGGCCGCAATCCGCTTCAGTTCGGCCCGCTTCCAGCGACATATTTCGGCATACAGCAGATCGAAGTCATCCTTGGAGCGGGGGAACTGCTTGATCGCCAGCTGCCGATCCACGCGCTCCTCCACGCACTTTTCGTATCGAACCTCCTCCTCCTCGCGATTGCGCACCAACCGACTGGACAGGAATCGGATTCGGATCAGCTGGGAGCTCTTTGGGGTCGAATTTTTGGGGTGTACTCACCGATACTCCTTGGCGCGAATGTGGATGTACTTCCACAGGATCCAGCGCCGCCAGTTGCGCTGTATGAGCTGAATCTTCTCCAGCTTTCGCTCTGCACGCTCCTTCTGGGCGAAGGTCTGGTATTTGCCAGGAACGATGGTGAAATCGTTGGCCGCCGACACGTACAGGACATTGATGCCATCGAGATGGCATTGCACCGACTGCTCATGGGCTGTGTTCTAGAGGGGATTTGCAAGGGAGGGATTTGCGGAAACAGATATAAGCCACCGCCTGCCGAGCAGTTCATTTAAAATTTATTCCACCCACCAGAGTCTTTTCCTTGGGCTCCCAGGTCTGCGTGTCTCTGGAGTAATAGCGCCTGGCCTTCCACTTGTCAAAGTAGGGCCCGGTCTGGGAGAAGGCATCCAGGTACTCCTTGCCGCTGTTCCTGTCCCTGTAGCCGCACAAAAAGGGCTTGACGATGGCAGCATTCACAATCTCCACCACCACGTTCTTGGGCTGGCCATCCTCCGTGTCCTCGCCAGGGATGTGGACAGTTATAAAGTCAGCCAGGCGGTGTTTGCTGTGGGAGTTTGAGATCTGCAGGATGAGGATTCGCATTGAGGGGGAAGTCTCCCGTGGTATACTCACTCGTAGTAGACATCCAGATCCAGCTTGGGCGCAGGCTCTTTCCCAATATTCTTGGGCACGAGCAGTTCCAGCTGGAACTCGTGTATTCCGTACTCATCGAACTTGGTCGAATTGATGGGCAGGGAGTCGCACAGTGGACGATTCTCCTGCCTGAGCACCAGCAGCTGTGGCTCCACCTCGAACTTGCGCGATATGTCCTGCTTGACCTCGGCCAGGGTCATGCAGTTGGGATAGACCTGGGCCACGATATCCGTATCCGTGATGTGAAACTTCACCGTGACATTCTCCAGCTCCACGCAGCACTCCTCCGTGTGCTCCGACTCGGTGCTGTTTGCATCGTAGGCTGGGGCACAGCCCGCCGGCTGCTTGGGTCGCTCCGAGGGATCCACATTCAGATGCACATTGCACACAAATGCTCCGGGATACTCCGGGACACTCATCTCTCTGCTCTAACAAAATATATATACTTTTTCTGCTTTTTGTGAATATTCTGGGTGGCTTAACTCTAATCGGAAAACTGCCTGCTGGGATTTGATTCCAGCCAGACTGGGGGACTGGGTCACAAAGGGCTACCCCGGGCAACGAATTTGTTGAATGCCGCTGCTAGGCGCCCTGTTGTGGCAACGCACCAGGGCCAGGGCCCAACATTCTGGCCATAGTTCAGGTTCAGTGTTCCCCCATCCCGTCCGTTCAGTGGCGCAGTTTTCTCACGCATTCGCATCAGATTTCCACGAGTGAAAGCTTCCAATCATCTAATGATTCGAAGCTGTCCAAATCCAACGGGCAGGGCACTACAACAATTTGCATACAAAATTGTTTTCTAATTGCCCCAATTTCAGTTCAGTTATGAAATCTTGTAAATTGCCCCTGGGGAGATATATTTTGCCCTTGGAGACAGCGCAGATTCTTAGCTTTATAGAACCCAAAGCAGACATGAGAGTTTAGGTTCTGTTTATTAACTTTTAGCTACAAATAAAATCATTAATCCAATGCATTTAAATTTTAGCTGAAAGTGTATTTGAAGCCTCTGTTTCGTGGCTATTTATTTGTTGCATAACAATGAATGAACATTCGGAACTTGGTAGAGACAACGGTGACAGTAATTACTTTTACTAAATGGATTGGAAAGACTGCCAGGCCACACGTGAAGACAATTTGATGATGATGATGTCGATGCTACTGCGCTGCCGATGTCGATGCCGATGCTGATGCGGAAGCCGGGCTAATAATGATGGTTAGGCTATTATATCATGATCTACGTATGTATACAGATATCATCAAAATTAATGGCGGCTCCGCTTAGCCAGAGCTTTCTTTCTCCCCAACGAATGGGTTCGTTCGATTGTGACCCAAATTCGGCAATATTTCCGAGTGCGTATGGGAAATATGATCCACTTAAAAGGTTTGGCCAAAAGCTGCTTATAATATTCGATTACCGCCAATGAAAAAGCACAATAATTGTAAAATTTTTTTTTGCTAACTAAATTTATTAATAAATAATGTTTTTATTGTAGTAGAACTTGGACTTAAGATTGAGGGCAGTCAGGGCGGACTTGGCATCGACATGGGCATGGGCCACCTGCAGTCGATGGGGACGTCCATTGAAGTAGTAATCCTTGTGGTGCTGCACCCGCAACAGTTTGCTGGGATAGCTGGGATAGCCCAGATTATTGTGATCCATCAATGGTTTGCCCGGCTTTGGACGGTCTGTGGGGCTCTGCTTTGGCGCCTCCGTCGTCGTCGTCGTCTGTGTTAGCGGCGTCTGTGTTTCCTTTTCCAGAATGATGGGTTTGATTTTCATGGGCTGATAGTCCAGACCGATGCCGGGTATATGACGGAAGGGCAGTGGGGGTACGGGTATATAATAGATTTTCGAATCCTTTTTCGTTTTTTTCGTCTTACTGCCGTTCTTGTTGTACTTGCGAAGGTTCAGCGGCTTTGAGGTGACCACATAATCCATATACACATTGTCCAGCGATGGTGACTGCACCACAATACTGTTGGCCAGCGGGCCCCCGGAGTAGCGGTAGCGGCAGCGGCACCACCCTCCAGGCCACTTGACATCAACTTCTGTGGCAGCGGCGAGGGGGCTCTCATGTGGTAGGAGTAGGGAAAGGCCTGCACCAGACTGGCCAACGCAAACAGTGCCGTTAAGTGTAGCAGCCGTGGCGACATGCTGCAAAAAAAGAAAAGAGAAGCCAAGAGAGTGTCAAGGTAAAAGACAATGGAAAGTGTTCGACCCAACACGCGCGCGAACTGCTCCCTAATTGTTCCAGGTATTTGATGGATGGTTGGATGGATGAAAATCAAAACCAAAATCAAAACCAAAAGCCAACACCCGAATTCGAATAATAATCAAAGAGCGATTTCTGCAAGTCACATGCCAAAGCCGAATAATTTAATAATAAAATAAATTGTCTGGGCGCATCAAAGCGCAAAATCTTTCGCCTTTACATTGTAAAGTTTCTCACGTTCCCCACACACACACACACACACACACACACACATACACATACATACACACACATATGTACTGCGACTACACTCTCGGGTGGGTAATTTTCGTTTCGATTTGATTTAAATGAAAGCATTTAATGCACGCTAATCAAAGCCTCTAAGAGCGACGCCAACAGCGACGCCGACTGAGCAATTACGCTAATGAGCGCGTCGAGCGCCATCTGGCGGGGCAGATTTCAACGCTTCAGTGATTAATGATGAGCCTTTAAAAAAAATAGATAAATAGATACAACAACAAAAAAAATAAATTGATCAACCAGAGAGATCCAAAAAAAAAAATTGAAAAAAATCTAAAATTGAGCAGACAACAAGCTGTCGGCAGCGCTGGCCTAAACGAAACACCGATCGAAATCGGAGAACAAGCGGCGGGAAAACACGGTTTTCGGGGCGTAAACGTTTAGGCGCGCCCCCCTGCCCGGCCTTACAGATTCTGCGAAATGCAAATATTTTCTAGACATTTGTCTACAAATCTGTCTGTGGCCCAAAGCGTTTTTCGCCAAACTGAACTGATAGATTGCAGAATGTCTAGGAATGTCTAGGAATGTCTGGGATGATATATGATCGCTGGACCAATAAGAGAACAAAGAGCTCATTGGACCACACACACAAACACACAGACAAGCAGATGTTGGGGAAAAGCTCATTACAATTTAATTGTTTCTGTTAGATCTCCTCCTAATTCCTAATGGTCTGTGGTTCACACGAGCCCTGTAGATCGCTTCTGTCTGGCGAAAATCTTGATTTGTCCACATACAGACTTCAATTATCTAAATTATTGTGTGGCTTTTGCCTATATCAACACTTATGCATGAACAATATTGCCGCCAAGGTCATGTCCGTTTTGGTGCCAATGCTATTATGTGTTCCCATCATGATTAATCATGTCACCTGGCCCATCTACCGCTCTCTGCTCGGTGAGCAGTGAAAGATGAAAGACGAAAGACGAAAGACTTTGGCAACGAACTCGAGTTGTCGATACGGACGGGGACGTCCAGCAATTAAAAGCGTATTAATTTAATGGACTGCTGCCAGCTGTCAAATGCAAATGCAAATGAATAAACCCTCCACACTCCACTCCATCCATTCCATGCCATCCCATTCCATCCCATCCTCTATGGGCATACGAGATTATTTGCATCTAAAGAAAAAACTTACTTTAAATGGCTCTGACTGCAGCTGCTGGTTTGTACTGGCTGAGTAATTGCTGATGCAGTTGATTACGTATTTTCTTTAATTATATTATATTGACTGTAAGGCGGCGATTAATTTATTGCCCAAGTGTCCTTCCTGCTACGAGAGATGATTGTTTGTCTTGTTTGGCTTTTCTCTCTGCATAAATTATGGAATTTGTTCTATCACGTTTTTTTCTATATTTTTATTTTAACGTTAATATCACTTTAAGCATTTAATTTATAATCTTTCACGTATTTTATATTTTCTGCGTCGATTTAAATTTTAAATTTTCAACCGCTTACTAGCACTGCGTTGCGCGCGCCTCGAAGTGCGGCAAATAAATGAGTCTGCGGACTGTTTGTAATTTTTCTTCTTAAATCAAAAATCAGCCGGCCGGCCGACGTCGCTGCTGCTGCTGCTGTTGCTGCTTCTGTTGCTGCTTCTGTTGTGGGGCGACAGCAACTGGAAGTGTGAGCCGGCACCGGCACAACTTTTATTGTGTGAGGTCCAAAGCGATGCCACATCTAACTCTAACTAGTTGGCTACCAGACAGACGCTGGCAAATTATCTTTAGTGGATGGATGGTGGAACTGATCTTCAGGCTACAAGGGGGTACAGACTGGATGAGACTGTGCTGTCCCTCGATCCTCTGTGGAGAAGACGTTCCAAGACGTTCTTTAGATCTGAAGAGCGACCCATAAATTTGCCAGTTTATTGTTTGTCCACTTACTGTTACAGTTGGCGATTGCACTTTGTGGGTTTTCCAGACTCTTCTGTCTTTTTGCTATTTGCTTGACAAATGTAACAGGGGAGAAAATTGATTCATCACTTCCCTGGGTCTGCGGCGGCAGCATTTGCATATCACGACAGGAAAGTGTCAGTACGCTGGACGCAGCAGGAAACCCAATACCACTTGACCAGTCCAGTCCAGTCCAGTCAGTCAGTCAGCTTTCGATTGAATTACACCTCAAGTCCAGCAACAGTGTTACGAGTACGAGTACGAGTGAGTAAAGTAGCTTCTTCTTCTGCAGAGGGTCTACGGTGTGGGGTCTGGGATCTGTGCTCTGGATTCCATCTTCTTTGCCTTTCCAATATTGTGAACAAATTAGTTACAAATGAACCTACGACAACAAAGGCCGTTGAAGGTAACACGAAGCCCCCGGTTGAGGCAGGGTTGCGGGCTGCGGGTTTTGGCTTCTTTTCTTTTTGCAGTTTTTGCTCTCTCATCCTTTTTATACCTATTGCTCGTATAATTAGTACAAGGTTATGTTGTCTTCTGGTTAGTTTCAGCTGCCTTTCTACTGATTAAGTTAAGAGATATGCAGCTGTTGTGTTTGCCTACAGATATGGGCTTCATATTTCGACTCTACTCTACCAAGCTATCAAAAATGATTCATTCTTGCTGCTTAATGTGCCTCCGATAGGCCAAATCCCTAAATGCTTCTATTAAACCCTATTAGCCGATTAACAGGTATATTCATGGTCGACTATTTATCATTCCTACATCTTTCTCTTGCCCATTGACAGGCCAGCGCAAGCCACAACCACCAGGTGCCCCCTTCCCCACTCTCTGGGCTCTGTGCGTGTGGCGCTTCGAGGGTAAAGTTTTTGCATTCATCATAATTTAATTGGCCAAAGGCCGAGGGACGACTGGACGTCTCCTCTGGCATTTTCTAAACACTTTTGCGTGATGTGTTGACGCTGATTGAGAAGTGTTGGCTAAATGGGGGAAAGAAAACAACAAAAAAAAGCGAGCTCTTTGAGAGAGAGAGAAATTCTTATGCGACCCAATGAGTCCGTATGCAGTCTACGCCGTAAATCAGTCAAATTTGTCATAATTTATAGCGAAATTCAAGCAAAATTAGTGTTAATTATATCACTTCCCCTATTTTGGACAAGGTTTTATGTGCCTTTTGGGCTAATTAAAACAAGTAAAAGCAACTTCCACTGCCAAAGAGAGCTTATATAAAAGCATTTCCACTCGAAGCTGAGCAACTTTCCCATGTCCGGGGCATCTTTCACCTTTCAGCTACGGAAGCCCACAGAAATCATCTCATTTCAGAGACACTTCAATACTCGAGACTCGAACAAAGCAAAGCAAAGCAAAGCAAAAGCAAATGACATAACCGCAAATAGTACTCGTAGTACTCGTAGCACTCGACTCATCCAAATAAAACAAATTGTGCGTTTAGGTACGTTCTCGCCCATGCCCAGCCCTGCCCTGCCCTGCCCCTACACACTCACAACAACATTGCTGATGGATCCGAACACTTTTAAATATTAATTAGCCTTGGCAGCGCTCCCCTCTAACCCCTCTGCTGGCCAATTACTCTGCCCCTCTCTACACTCTGAAGTGTGTGTTGAAGTGCGTAATGGCCGAGCTACCGATGGCTACAGATACATATCTGCCAGATACACGTTCTCTCGGATACAGACACCGATATAGTAGGAGTGGAGTGAGCCAACTAACTGCACGCATCTACGGCCAGAACGCAGCCCCATCTGCAGCCCCATCTTCAGCCACATACTTACTACTCGGTACTATCCAGCATAATTGTTAACGATTAGACAACACAACGCAACACAACACAAATCACGAACAAGCTGTAAACGCCAAGTATCTGCATCTGTGTCGTCTCATTTCTGCTGCGAGCCTTGTGTGAACCGAGCTTTGGAATTATTAAGACTAATATGTTTAATGCTGACGGAAGCAATATAGATAGATAGATGGCCAAAGCACGGGGCCACCACAAACGAGACAGCTGTGTGTAAATTAGCCCGCCACCCCACAACAACCCCACCAAACCCAAACCCAAAGCCAACTCCGACTACAACTCCAACCCCAACCTCAGGCAAAGTCATCAGCTAGACCCACGTCTGGACAGAGTCTCGGTTCCAGTCCCCCGACGCTTTGGCATGAATGACATGACAGACACACACTCGTGGCTGGGTGGCTGCTGACTGCTGGCTGCTAGCTGGTGGCGCTTGCGTGTTTGGCTACTGAATTTTTAAGCATTTTCAAGCGGGTTCGCCGTCTGTCGGAGGCTTCATTTACATGGCCAACGTTTTAATTAGCGGCTTAGAGGCTCCCAGATAGGGAGACAGGGCGCAGGAGATCTCCCAGATCCATTTAGATGAATGGCGGGAACACCCACAGTCCGATAAGTCAAGATAAGCAGCCGGCAAAAGCGGCATACGACGGACGACCGGCAACCGGCGACCGGCTTAAGTCCCAACGATTATATATTGCCCAATTATAGCAAATCTTTTATTGCCGATAAATTCGCAGGTTCATTAAACTCGGTAGGCCCCCCTGCTTACCCCTTTTTTTCTCGTTAACTGACTCAGGTGGCATCAGGTTGGAGGCACTTTGCGCCTTTGTTTGGTCTTATTTTAGCATTTGTTTTTGTCATTTGTTGTGGGGTGTTTGATCCAGCAGATCGAACCCATGCCTCCTCGCTGCCAATCTGTTTCGAGGAATGCATTTGGAATGAAGTTTTATGATGCAATTCCAACCATCTGGATATGTCCGTGCACCGATGGCATTGCATTGCTGTGGCTGCTGCGGCAATTGTGGCATTTCTGAGTAAGCCCCTGGATTGGGGTCAGGCTGCCTGCACGTTTGCATTGACTTTCATCGAAAGTCAAATATTTGTAGATCGCAAAAAAGGAAAAGTGTAACGAAAGGAAAATACAGCTACCAAAGCAAGCAGCAACCAGCTACCAGCAACCAGCTACGAGTACCACTGATTGTCAGCCACAAAATTCAATATTTGCTCATCCGTTCCCGAAAACGTTTGGCGTATTTTTCGGTGAATTTTGTGAAAGTGCAAAGGGGGTCAGTGCCAAGGGGGCAGCTCGAAATGGGCGTTTTGATGGCAGGCACTGGAGCATGAATGGGGGCGATTGGTTATGAACTGAAGCCGACATTCGAGTCAAGACTGTTGGCTACCTATTGAGTCACAACGAAAGCCAGAGTCAAGTGCTTCGAAGAAACTGTGCGAGGGGATTCCACAGAATTGTACTCAAGGTTCAGGCCAAATATTTCGCTTTTCCAGCTACTTTTCCCAGCCTCCCACAACCGCCTAACGATTCGCGGTCTGCATCTCACTTGCCAGATGATTTTTACCCGCTATAAACGAAAAAAACAAACAAACAAACACAGAAAACTTTCCAAGTGTCTGACAATTAGAGCAAACGATAGTTGTACGGATTCATAGATCGTTAATGATGGTATGGTAGCTTTAGCTTTATGGCCTTTTCCAGTGGCAGGAAGATTTCAGCACGTCTCCCGTCAAATGGTGGCACGAAAATTCTTTGGCCGTCTTTTTCGCCTTTTCGCTATTAATGATCGAGAAATAAGTTTTATTAATTGAAAACCAGTTGTTGGCCAGTAAAAAGGAAAAGCTAACGAAACAAAACATCAGCAATATCCCCCAGATCTCTGAGATTTGTTCGGGTACTCTACTGGATCGCATACTTATTGTAAAATAATTGTAATAAGTGCATTAATTAGCCGGCGAGCGGACGAGAAAGAAATCATTGGAAATGGAGTTAATTGCTCCGGTGGCTTTTATTGTTTTGGCCCGCCACAGAAACGGGCAAAAGCCAACTATTATTTTCAATTGGAATTTAATTTTTTTTTTTCGAATGGTCATTGTTTGTTTTTTGCTGGCCTAAACGGCCCCCAGAGTTTTTGCGAATTTTATTTCCATTATTTCTGATCCCATCTTGCGCGACCTTGAGAAGCACAGCAGAAGAAGCAAGGCAGACGAGGCAGTGTCTTAATGGCTCTGAAGACACACTTTGGGCGGTCGGGTCGGGTCGGGCGGGACGGGCCCTTTCCACGCTCAATGTCAATAAACTTAATTTCTGGAGAATTCATCTGGTTGAAGCGCGGCGAGGTCTCCCCCAGCCCAGCATCCTCCACATCCCGTCGCAGAGAGATCATCCAATGCCACGATCGGACCGCAGCGACACTTAAGCTGTTATCAATGTATCTATTTCCATTCCGTTTTATACTGCTGACTGGCCATTATTGTCTCTCATCTGCTGTCTCAGCCGTAAAACTTTAATTTCAATTGAAATAAGATAACCATCTCGCCTTCCAGGGCGGCCCCCACGCCACTCCACGCTGTGTCACTGTTTAAATGGTGCACATTGGTTTAGCCGGAACATGGTTTATTTTTACTTACCAGTAGCATATCTCACTGATATTTAATTATAGTTTCACAAAATAAAAGAAAAAAGAAGATTGTAAAAAAAAAGATTCCCGACGAGGATGGGATTCGAACCCACGCGTGCAGAGCACATTGGATTAGCAGTCCAACGCCTTAACCTCTCGGCCACCTCGTCATATGCGGCCTTGGCAGACAAATGCTGATTTGGTGCACCGCTTTGCCGGTAAAGCAACAGCTCCCCCTACCACATAGTTCTTATCATCATTGATAAGACCAGAACAGTTGTGAGAACTAAAATGATGATTTCTATGAACCCACATTTGTATATAGTTTTGTCCATTAAATAAGTGATAATTCAGCGAACCGCTTGTCACATCCACAAGTTCTAATGTTTGCACGCACTGCTTGCTATCGATAATAGTGTGCACGCCTACTGCTTTCTTAAGAAGTTGAAAGTTGGACCTACCCTCAGTAAGGGACGAGGTGGCCGAGTGGTTAAGGCGTTGGACTGCTAATCCAATGTGCTCTGCACGCGTGGGTTCGAATCCCATCCTCGTCGGAAGTTATTGTTTTTTTTATAAAAATTTGCAAAAAAATATCCTTGATTTAATTTAAAAGGGAACCAACAAATTTGCTTATATCAAGTTCATCTAGCTAATAAAAAAGACTATATTAGTTGTTTTATTTGTTCTTCTTCTATAAAAAAATGATAATATTTTACTAACTTACTTGCAAAAACTGCAACTCGACGAGGATGGGATTCGAACCCACGCGTGCAGAGCACATTGGATTAGCAGTCCAACGCCTTAACCTCTCGGCCACCTCGTCACTTGTCAGAGCTTCTGCGCAAGACCTAATTTCCAATAAACTTTTTGTAGTTCTTATCAAAGAACCCATATAGAAGCAACGGATTTGCAACTATTGAAATATTAACAGATATGATATACTTACACTTCCAAAAAAGATTACAATATACAATAATACGCTACCCCGGAAGTGTTTTCTCTGTATAAGTATTAATTCTTTAATTGTTTGTTTAAGAATTGTGTCAATGAAAAGGGGCAAACAAAGTGAATAAGCATTTTGCAAAGTATTTGTCTGTTTGCGGTTAAAGAAAGTAGCCAAGTAGTGGCTCGTGTGGGGGGGACCACAACTTAAGTGAAGCTTAAGATCCTACGATGTTCTACATATATGTACATATCTATATGAATGGGTAGATAGGTTTGGGCTAGATAGATTGGCAGGATTAGACTTGCAAAACTTAGAATCTTATACGACTTTGTTTACCATTTTTAATGTAAAATAAAGAAAAATTATCAAAGGGCTTGCTAATATCCATCTCAAAGTCTGACTTAGATCATAATTTTAATTGTGAAGCTGGGGAAAAATCTTGAATAACTTGAATCCAAAGCTTATAGGGTATTTTCCCATCCAATCGACCAGCTTTGAGCGCTCCTCGCACTCCATCAGTTATGTTATTCGTAGAGTAATTTGTTTGCTCAGCCATTCTCTGGAGGGCGACGTTCGAAGGGGTTTTCAATAATTCTCGGATTCTCTGCTGGCGATCGTGCTGCCTCCTGACCCAGTTCTCTGTTGATCTTCTGTCGTGGATTTCTTTTTATATCTCTCCTCTTTTTTTGTTTTTGTTTTTTTTTTTCTTCTCTGTCCAAAGTTTGGTGTAAAAAACAAAAGTGGTTTACTTTAGATGAGCCACGCTCGAGCAAGTGTGTCGGGGGGGCCCATTGGTTGTGGTTTTAGTGGTGCTGCTGCTGCTGGTACCAGTTCTGATGATGATTTAATATGAGACAGCTTCTACTTTTTTAAATATTCGCAGCTATGGCATTCGCAGATATTGGGCCTAGACCATTCCATTCTTGTGTCATCCAGCTGTCAGTTGGTGTTAATGAACCCTTGTCGCCCAGATAGCTTTTAGTTGTTTACGTTCCGAATGCCTATACGGATGCAGCGATACAGCCAAACGCCAGCATTGTCACCTAACGTGTGTCGCCTTCGGGTTCGTTAGGAAATGGGCCCAGGTTTTGATGATCCAAAGGCACGCGCGTTTTATATTTAGCCCCACACCAAGACAGTGTACGAGTGCAGTGAGTGGAGTCTCCAGTACGGGGCTAGTCACGTGCACAAGGACATTCCAAGGCTAATTACGTTGGCTTGTTGCAGGCCTCTTGGCCAGGCCAGGCCTGGACCCAACCGAACCGAACCGACTTGGGCTTGGTTTTGTTTTGGCTTTAATACGAGACGAGTGCTGTGCTGCAACAAACTCGTACAACACGAACCGTTCATTATTGTCGTTCGTCGCTGCTGTTCGTTGCTTGTACGGCTGCTGCTCGTACTTGCTGCAATCTGCGGCATGTATCTGTATCTTTTGCATCTGCGTGGTTGGTTGTCTCTCCAGCACCACTGCAGTGTGGCTGCTGCAGTGGCAGCCGCCGCTTAATTAGCTGCGTAATTTATTATTGGTCTAATCTCAACGCCAGCGCCGGCGCCAATGCCGCTGGCTTTGACAAATAAACAAATTATTCATATTAGAATATGTATTAATAATGCCTGCCAGCGTCAGCGGCGGCGGCGGCGGCGGCGTCGGCTCCAAGATGGTTTATCTGCTCATCTGGAATATCAACATAATTATGCATCTCTGGCAGAAAGAGTAGAGTGATGTGATGTGGCATCCCCTGCTCCCCTGCTCCCCTGCTGCTCTGCGTGCTGGTGCCACAACTATTCTATGACTGGCATTACTTAATCGTTGTGCGGACAATAAAGATGCACACTAAATATGCATGTTCCTGCAATCGCACAATTATGCCCAATTATGCCACTGGGAAGAGATCTTTAGCAGGAGCAACAGGTGCTTGAGCGCTGGAATGCCAGGCGGATATCATTGGCTAATGAGCCGCGCTCCAACTTCAACTTCAACTCCAACTCTAGATTGTTGTTCCTACTGCTGTTGTCTGTCATAAAAATTAAAATGCATAATCGCGGGCGTTCCGCAGAGGGCGCTTGTTATGTTATGGGCCCCAGACCTTAGATGATCGTACACATGTTGCCTTCCATGGTAATTAACATTGCTCGCGATTACTTTTTCTGCCATTTTTTGTCTGCCCTTTGCAACAATTGCATGTGCATGCTGAAAATGTGATATTGCCACTTGCCGCTGGCTTGGCTGGGCTTTGCTTGGGTTGGCTTGGGTTCGATGGGCAGGACGGAGATGACGGGGCAACCAGGTCTCGGGTCCCGGGCCATTCACATTTGAGGCTAATTAAGCTGGCGTTTAAGCCGCTAGCAATTAGCCGATTTATCACTTTCCACAGAGCCACCAAATCATAGGGAAAAAGGCGTTGGGAACAGCATTTGCAAATGCAAACAAAACCCTCTCTGCTTTGAGCCACAAATGCTGCACCTCAATGGCACCTCAGCGGCTTTGACTTATTCTGCGCAGCCGCAGCCAGTGGCCTGCGCGACGCAGACTGCGACTGAGAACGAGCAGAATCCAGCAGGCCTGATCCACCATATAAAGCGCGAATTCTGGCCGCGATCAAACTCATTTTCAGTTGAACGCGCCTGCTGTGCAGTCTGGACCAAACTTTTGTTGCCCATCACCGCACAGGACTTGGACTCCGGATCTTGATCCTGTTACACAGCTGAAGATCTCCGTACTAATTGGTGAGCACAGAGTAAACGTGAAGAAAGTGTCAAGTGAAGAGTGATGCAAGACAGAGGGCCAGAAGAGCCAATGTCCCAAGCTAATAATAATTAAGTATTCGCGTTGATAAAGAAGATTGTTTTGACAAATTGAGGATAAACTTATTTGAACTTCTAAATCTCGGAGACTTACTTACCATAAAAGTGTTAGGTCCAGCGATGATTTGAATTAAGTGGCTGAAGGAAACAGTTCCGATCAAAGCATTCTCAATCCCTAATGTAAATAAGGATGTTCAACTATCTGTCTTCTGAGCTTTGAGTTGTTCCACCTAACAAAGGTATTCCTTCAATTAATTGTAGCGTAAATTAAAAATTATATGCCTCTTAAAGATTGGCTAAATATTGCAGCTAGAAACTTAGCTGGTGCTCAAGTTTTTGATATCTTTTAGATGCACATCTCCCTCTGTCTCGGGTGTAAAGCTCTTCCCATTTCCAGTAGCGCCGCAGCGAGTCTCAACAAGCTCTCAAGCTAATCTAATTTTCTGGCCATATTTCTTCGTTGTCTGCACTTGTCGTGGGGTTGGGGGGTTGCGCTCGTTGCGCAATGCGAGTGTGAGAAAATGCCCCGAGGCATGCAAATCGAAATGAGATCGGGTGAAGATCAGCTCAGCGGTTCACTTAACCACCAACCAATCCCATGATCGTTTTACAGCTACTATCAGCAATGGGCCACCAGCACATTTGGGGCATTCTCCTGAGCATGTTGCTGCTGGAACAGATGTTGGCGCTGTCCGCAGCGGCCAATCTCGGGCAGCTGGTGAAGAAGCAGAGCCAACAGAAGCAACAGGGGCAGGTGTCGCAGACAGCGCAGCTGCAGCAGCTGCCGCAGCAACAGGTGCACGCCCAGCAGTATGTGCAGGATGCGCTCGCCGAGTCGCAGGAGCTGAAGAGCGACGAGGAGGAGGACCATGATCCCTACCAGATGCTGCAGGAGGGCAAACAGGAGTCCCGGCTGCCAGCCTCCTCCAACTACCCCTGGAGCGCCTATGCGGGCGCACAGGGAATGGCGAATCCCTATGAGAGCGTGCCCAAAATGATGCCCTTCATTGGCTACGCCCAGCCCGTGCTCATCCCATTTCCGCTCTACATAGCCCCCGATATGTTCTATCCCGCCTTCCCTGGGGCCACCAACGACCTCGAGGATGTGGTTATGTCGCGTGCCGCTGGCGGACGTCGTCCGGCTGCACCCCATTCATCGTCTCCGGCCCGGAACTCGCCCATCTACTACGTCCGCCTGCCGCCCACGCCGTACATGTTCGTCCCGAACATGCCGCCGAATCCCTTCGGCAATGGCGGCTTCTCCCCGCTGCTCACCTACCAGCCGATGCCCTCGTTCTCCACCTTCGGGTCCGTGTTCAATCTGCCCGTCAATTTCCTGGCCAACGGCAAGCCCAGCGGGATCTACCAGGTGAATGGATCGCCCAGCCCGGATCTGGGACAGTTGGCACCCGGCTACGGCCTGCGCCCGCCCACGCCCAGCAATCCCTTCCGGCCCATGTCCGCTCCGGCCGCCGGCTACGGACCCTCTCAGCAGGGCTTCGGACTCGCCTCCCTGCCAGTGCCGCAGCACGACTCCAAGCTGACCTCGCTGAAGCGTCCCTTCGTGTTCAACGGCCGTCCCGAGGACATCTACATCCTGCCCAACAACCTGAGTCCGCTGTACAACGATCAGAGCTACTACTGAGTGCAGCAGCTCACAGTCTGCCCCAGGCTGTGGCACCAACGGAAAGTATTATAGAACGCATTTATTAGATAGTAAGATGACATAAAATTTGAAATTAAAAAATTCTAAAAATGACCACATAATAAAATGTGCCTTAAGAATTGTTTTTTACTGGGAAAATGTACTAGACAATATTCAGATAAAAGTAAAATGGATTTAATGGAATCTAAAATATAGATTCTATATACAGAAAAGCGTTGGAAGAATATAAGATGTTCCTTTATGCTTTCCTTATTGTTAGTTTCGAAATGAAAACCCATTAAAAGCATTTCCATTCGAGAAACTAAACGAACAATAAATGTAAGTCTTGCTTATCTTTTGTATTTATTTAATTGTATATTTTTGGTCGAAAATATAGTGTGTATATGTAGGTATAAATTATGGTTTAAATATCGATTATGTATACATATACAGTGGAACTACGCTAACTGCAAGAGCCTTCTGTGTAGATTCAGAATGATTCACGGTCTATATTAAAGTCTCGCTAATTTTAATCACCGATGGCTGCCACCTGGGCAGTCTTCTTCTTGATATACTCCGGATCACCGAGATTGACGGCGCCCCCAAGCAGCTCCCCAGTCTTCATGTTGAATTCGTACACCCGGGGAATGCAGTTGGGAATGTTTACCTTCTGGATGGCCTCTTTGGAGATACCTGCGGCGAATGGACAAATGATTGTTGGGATTTAGGCAACTACCGGAAGTACTCACCTTCAATGTGCTTGACCAGGGCCCGGGTAACCGTTCCATGTACACAGATCAAGACCCTAGTGCCGTTGAGTACCTCCTGCTTGATCTCCTGCCACACGGGCTCCACGCGATCCACACACATGCCAAGGGACTCTGTCAGCGGGAACTGACCCGCCGGCACATCATCGAAGATGTGATTGTTTCGGATCGTGTAGTAATACCGATTTTCCAAATTAATGGCTGGTGGCACGTCATCGTAGCCGCGTCGCCAGGCCTGAACCTGATCCTCGCCATAGATATTCGCTATCTCACGCTTGCCAAAGCCCGTCAGATTCCCATAGTGCCGCTCGCACAATCGCCAGTCGGCCTTCACTGGCACATGGGCGCGATCCATATTGCTCAGTATCAGATCGGCGGTTTTTTTGGAGCGATCCAACACCGATGTGTACACCACATCGAAATCCAGTTGCGACTCGAGGAGCGCTGGGGTGGCCACCATGCAGGCCTCACGTTCACCTGGTTGGAAATGATGATGGAACTCGATTAGTATTATAGATCGTAGATCGTATTCGTATCACAGCTACCGTTCTCAGTGAGTGGCGCATCGTGCCAGCCGCAGAATTTGTTCTCCAGATTGAACTCGCTCTCACCGTGCCGCAGCAACACCAGACGATTCGTCTTCATCATGTACTGGGAACTGCAATGGAAATGGATTATTTTGTTAAATTAATTCCTTCGAATGAGCCCGATAGAACTGAGTTTTATTTCTCCTGGCGATGTGCTTCTGGTGTTTGGCTGATTTATCTCTAGCTGTGTTCCCTACTACAAGTACTATATCCATTATAAGGCTGCTTGATAATGCAGCTCAACAGATTAGTTGATGAGTGTTGGAGTATTGGGTGGGGGTGGTCCAAATCCTAATCTACCTCATGACTGGAGATAACGGTAGCTAAGTCGCGCTGGAGAATTTGAATGTGTGTGTGTGTGTTCACCTCAGCGCTGTCTATGCGATTGTTTTCGTTGCCGATGCCGATGCCAGTGCTGGGCTGGGCTGGACTCACACTCACGCGGCGGCGGCGGCAGCGGCGGCTCAGAAACCCCGACGAACGAACGACCGACAAGACAACAAGACGCGCATTCCGCACATATTTTCGGCTAGTGTACGAACGATAGTATCTGAAAGATACAAAACAAGAAGCGAGAGAAAAACGCGCGCTCCCAGAACATGACGAGACAAAACAGAATATAATTCGCATTATCTGATGTCCAGACAGCGGCAGCCAAACATACGCACACACACACGCACACGGCATTGTATACACCTTTTGCCCTCCCTCCCGTCTTTGCTTTTCGGTTCGCTTCGTTCATCTTCCTTTGTTTTGCTCGGCTCATTCTTCTCTCCAGTACGTGTTGCTGTTTTCCTGCATTCCATATTCGCATTCGAATAGATAGGTTTAATCGTGCCCGCGCCTAATTCTTGGCCCATCAATGGTACTCCAGCAACCGCCTTTCATGTGACCTTGATTCATTTGAGTCAATTCACGTTTTGTTTTTCGTTTCCATTTCCACAAACTTTTCATTCGTAGAAGACAATTTTTCTAATTTCACTTTCCAGAAAAAAACTTCCAAATGAACGCAGATTATAAAAAATACGTACATATTCTTGTGGATACAGCAAATAATGCTTGTCTACAAACACTGACCAGAGAGGTGACTATTTTCGTGTGATATAACAAAAAGAGAACAATAGAATTAAATCTAAATAGATTATAGAAATATAAATAGAACAAATCTGAACAAAAAAGAACCGGCTAGAGTCTATAGTAATCTTACCCCTGAAACATGTCATTGTTGGAATTATCAATGAAAATCAATATCAAAAGCAGGGGCTGGAATACCATTCATCTATTCTATCACTTATCCCCAATACTTACGCTTGGAACGCATGTTTATTGTTGTATTATTGTATTGTTGTGCTGTTGTTTGTTGTTGGTCGATTGTTACTAATTTGACGGATTTGTTTGCGGATACGTTACAGTTTGTTTTGCAAGAACTTCAAGATAGCCATTGTTCCGCCCGTTCCTGTCCAGCTTCTCTACTTCCTACAGTTTTCTGCTACTGCTGCTGCTGCCTCTTCTGCCGGCGCTTTGTACTAAGAAAAAATGCCTATTGGCAAACAATTGCTGATGTCGATGCGTCGAAACTCTCACTGGCAGTCGGTCGACAGCTGATGCTCTCTTGCACTGATTGCACTCGCACTCTGATTGCACTGCTTTGCGAACAGCTGCGATTGGAAAATCAATATTAACTGCAATTTAACTTTAAAAATAAATGATAATCAAACGCGGGCTCATGTTGTTATCTGCCAGTTGTAATAAATTTGGAAAAATTTTGTTTAGATATGATTTACCAGGCCTACTTAGTATTAAAATTTAATCGGAAAAACACATATGCTTTAGTCTCTAAGCTCTTAAATTCGATCCTCAAAAGACCTGCTATAAATTAAACCGTTTACTACATAAAAGCCAGCGAGAAATGTAGAGAATATTAAGATCGCGAAATTATATCCTCAGATAAGGTATATTAATGGAAAAGGGTTTCAGCACTATTTATTTTGTTTTTTGAATTTCAGATTTCTTTGCAGTAAAAGTCTGTTAAACTACCAACTTTCAAAATATACGTTTACTCCGCACTACGAACGGCAACTTTCTGCTTCAATTATTGCTATGAAAAAAAGCTCTTTCACACAGAGCAGCTCTTTATAACAAAAACTCTGGATATCAAATAAGCCTGCAAGCGAAATGATTAAAATAAATGCAGCTGAAAGCTGTTGGCAATACGCTTATGTTTCGAAAGTTATGCCATTATTTTGCACCATATGTATAATTTGTATTAATTGTAAAAGAACCTGCTGAAAAGGTTGTGCAACAGCCAAACTTAATTTACTCTGCCCTTCTGCCCACAACGATGATTTAACAAATTAAAAGAGGAACTCAAGAAGTCATAAAAATCGCAACTATTCCATGTGCATAATGTAATTGTAATTCTTTCTCTGACCTTGAAATATTTTAAATCAGTTTTCTGTTATCTTTTTTAGCTAATTGAAAATGTCCAATATCCAGATATTATATGATTTATACAAACAAAATATGAATTGGTATTGCCATGTCTCACAATCTCCAGACTGACTTTTTACTGTCTTCAGTAGATTTTGTAAACAACATTTTTATTCCCATTGATTTCTGTAAAATATAATACTCATTCATCTCTCTTTATGTATCATCATTATGATTATGATTATTTATTTCATCTGCTGTATCCCACATTACCCCTCTCTCTCCCCATTATCTCGGTTGAACAAAGTCTTTAGGTTACGGCACCGACTACCAGAGGTATAAGCCCGTCGAGACCAGATAACCATCTCCTCGAGAGCTGCTACTGCTGCTCCGTCGAGCGTTTGACAATGTTGCTCTCAGTGGAGGCCCTTTTGGTCCGCCAGTATAAAGGTTTTGGCCAACTCTGGCCATGGCTCAGTCTGCAGAGAAACGTGCGTGGATATCTTTGGTGTGGTACGGATCGTGTCTTGAGTCTAGTATCTATCAGTGGTGTGTGCGTGGGTGGGTGGAAAATGCATTTTCCTGCTTTTGATGACTTCTATCAGCGACTTCTGTTTCTGCTGCCATTTGCCACAAGTGAGTATTGATGCATTGGAAACGGAATAATCATAACGGATGTGTCTGCAAATCAACCAAGTGTAACCAAAGAATAGATACGTATCTGCAAGAGATTGCCGATTCTGCAGTGGATCTCCTTGATATTGAGACGCCAGACAACGATCGAAGCCGATATCTACCATCTCCATCCCCCTTCCCCCGTGGTGGGCGCTGAAGCATAAGAGACATGACCACTGTCTATCCCCCCACCACCGTCCATTTTTAGGCCTAGCCCTAGGCAATTGTGATTGCGTAGCTACGCAGACGGTCTGGGTCTGGGGAGAGGAATTTATGAGCCATCTCCAGGCCAAAGTGTGCTGAACCCTCGTGTGTCACACTCAACGCCCATATAACTGACGGATCTCGCATCGTCTAATGGATAGCAAACAATCCGGTGGCTTGTAAATAATAATAATAATTAAATTTGCATGCCCAATTGCTCCACGAAAGCCAATGAGCGCGTCAATCGCGCAGGCGGAGTAGTAGATGTCGCAGTCGTAGTCGTAGTCGAACCCACAGATGCAAGATGGGTGAAGATGGGTGGCGTTTCATTGTTATAAAACCGGCCGCGAAACAATGTAAAGAAACGAAAAGGAATGCCCATAATCTGCCCCCAAAATAAAGCAATTAAGCCTCACTTAAAGCTAAATCAGCGACTCTGCGAAATGGCTGGTGAGGAAATGGCGCTGAGAGACTTCCAAATCGCTTGCCAAGTGACCAGGCCACAGCAAAGATTACAAACATAATGGAAGCAGTAGCAGTAGATTGCAGTGACCAATGGATGATAAATATAGCGATCAGATGATGAATATAAATCTTCATGCTAATGGGAATATTTATAATTCAACTGAGAGATATTTTCCTTGTAGATTTTGGTATTCCAGAGCGCAGCTTCACATACAATGCACCCCATGAGTGGAAGGACACGTTTCCCCAGTGTGGCGGCGCAGAGCAGTCACCGATTGCCATCAGTAGGCACAAGGTGATACCCATTGGCCTGCCTCCCTTGCATTTCTTTCGATACGACGAGCCCTTCGATCAGCTCTTGAGCGTACACAACAATGGACACACAGGCAAGCAAAATGATTTATAGCGAAATCCACTCGAATTATGTAAATTTTAGTTCATTTTTCCGTACCTACGACTGTGTTTGGGGAGCGTCCCAGTGTGACTGGCGGTTTGCTGCAGGACTTTTACGAGGCCCGGGACGTACACTTCCACTGGGGCTCGCAGCAGAGCAAGGGTTCGGAGCATTTGCTCAATGGCCGGCGCTACGATCTGGAAATGCATATTGTGCATCGCAACACCAAGTACATCAGCGATGAGGAGGCGCGCAACAACACCGACGGTCTGGCTGTGCTGGCAGTGCTCTTCAAGGTGGTGCGGGTGAGTGAGGAGCAGCGAGCAGCACGGGGCTGTCACGGGGCTCGAAAAACTAATGCCAAAACCATTATCCAACGGCAGACAGGACCCACCTTCTACCAGCCAGGACTCAATGAGATATTTGGTTCGCTGCTGCACCTGGGCGACTTCAACAGCACCTATGCACCTCCAGTTCTGATCACACTCGAATCGCTCTTGAGCAATCTGGATCGGGGCAACTTTTACAGCTACAAGGGTTCGCTGACGACGCCGCCCTGCTCCCCCGCCGTGCTGTGGCACGTGTTTGCCGAGGTGCTGCCCATCTCCTACCAGGATCTGCCAAAATTCTGGCAGCTACGCAACCGCCAAGGCCGACCATTGCTCAACAATTTCCGGCCACTGCAGTCGCAGGAGACGCGACAAATCTTCCATCGACGGCCAGCGGATCAGCAGCTGCTCTGGTTATAGCTAAAATAATTAAAGATAATTGTATATAAATCTATACTTTATTTGGGAAGAGATCGTTGGCGTCATTCAGTTCGCATCTGGTCTATTTATGGCCATTTCTGAAGCGAGCCAGGAGCCTGGCCAGCAGCCCAAGCTGGACGGCGCAGAGGAGTTTGTTCAGTGCTGGGCATCGAGGCAGAAGCCCCAATGGCAGTTGTTGTGCCGGGCGCGAGATAAACTTCATCTGTCGGGGCTGGTGCAACACGATGGCCAAATGCTTAAGCTGGTTGCCAGCTCTCAGCGTCGCCTGCTCCGGCTTCCGTATTGCCACGGGCCAGTTTAGACAGGGCGCAATGCAACAGCTCGCTGGCATGACCTGGGTGTGGTACTCGCGTTCTCGACCGTCGAAGGGTGGACGCGGTATGCGGACACGAGGATTGAGTGGGGGATTGAAGGGCGGCTTGACCACCACCTTGCGACGCGACTGATGCCTGTTGGACCTCCGCCTCGCAAGGTCGTGCTCGAGACTGGTATCCATCGGCGGATTGGACTGCAGGTCGGGCTCCTTTAGGAAGGGATTCTTACCCTTGTAGCCAACTTTCTTTTCCTGATCATTGCGCAGCTTGTTTCGCAGCTTCTTGGTCACCTCGTCCGCCTTCATCTGCTCTTGCTCCTTCGGCGTTTCCTGGCTTCCAGCTGGTTTCTCCGTCTTGGCTGTCGTGTTGTCTCCCCTTGCGGCTCTTGGATAATCCACCCATTCATAAGAGTGCATCTGCTTTTGCTCCTGTCGCTCCTTCGGATGTTCCTGGGCAGCAGGTTTCTCTGTCTTGGCTGTCGATGGTGTCGTTTTGTCCTGCGTTGCGGCTCTTGGATCATCCAACCATTCATAGTAGTTCATCTGCTTTTGCTCCTGTCGCTCCTTCGGGTGTTCCTGGGCAGCAGGTTTCTCAGTCTTGGCTGTCGATGGTGGTGTGTTGTCCTCAGGAGCAGGTTTAGGCTCTTGTGTTGCGACCCTTGGATCATTCACCAATTCATATGCGTGCTCCCGTTGATTCTGATGGGACTTTGGTGTCGATTTCTTCAAGATAGGCAACGGCTTATATCGTTCCACTTTAATTGTTGGTGGCTCTACCTTCTTGGTGGGTTTCGGTTTTTTGCCTCTCGTCAAGAAATGCGGCATGAATTTTTTCACATCAATTGTTGGAGCCTCTGCCTGCTTTATGGCCTGCTGATCGCCTGGTGATGGCGGTTTGGATACATCTATGGTTGCTGGTGGGATATCCACGGCTCCTTTCTGGCCGCGCGCTGCCTTCAAACTCTCATCTGTTTGTTGTGGTGCTGGTGGCTCCGTATCAGCGTTGAACTGGATGGGCAAGTCCTTGCGGTGTGGCTGCAGCTCCTGGGGCGTGAGCGGCAGTGTCTGCGGCGATGGTGGTGGAATCGTACGCGGTGTAACCTGAAACTGGGGCGAGCCTTCGGCAATTTTCTGACGTTTGGGCATTGGCGGAGGCGCCTTTGCCGGCGTTTGCTTTGGCGCAGGCATTGGCGTCTGCGGCTGTTGGGTATCACGTTTCTTTTGGCCAGTCACAGGATCGAGGGCCAGTGGCTTAGCCTCGACGGATTCATGGCTCTCAACGGAATTGCCAGAAGCCTCGGGCCCACGGGGTGCCTCTTCCATATGCTGCTGGAATATGTCTTGCAGCCGCTCGTTGAGCATCTCGAGCTTCTGCTGGTCACTTTTCTTGTTCACGTAATACTCCGACAAACGCTCGTCCCCGTCCACTGGCTTGCTTTCGGTTTCCGGAGTTTCTTTGTTGTGCAGCCAATCCCATTCGTGTTCGCCCTTGCCGGTGGTAGGTGTCGGCGTCGTCGTGTGCCCCTTGCCATCCTTCTTGTCGAAGCTAAAGAAACGCAGGTTGGCTTCATCGGGGCTCTGGTGTGGTTTCTTTTGACCCCTCTTTGCTGGCCTCTGACCATCGTTCTCCCGCTCTTCTGCCAGCACCTTTATACTGTCTGCCACTTCCTCATCCCCAGGGACCAGCTCCTGCTTGCCTTCTCCCTCGTTCTTCAACAAAATGCTGGTACCTTCCATCTGTTCTGCCAACTCGAGTTTCTGCTCATGATGGTGCTGCAATTCACGTCTGATCAGCTCCTCAGCACTAAGATACATATTCTCTTCGGTCTGTGCGTGTTTCGGTGGTCTTTCCTCCGCCTCCACTTGCTTCCACTTCTCAAAGTTCTCTTCCGTCAGGCTGTCCCTGTCTTTCTGTTCCCTGGCTGCCGCCTTGTTGTCCTCCATGGACTCTGACACTTCAACGTCCTCTGTCTGTTCATGCGGATTATCTTCGGCGCAAATCTGAAGATTCTGTAAAGGTTTAGGGGGAGACATGTACCGCCAGGTTTGCGTATATTGTTGCCCGGTCTCAGTGTCATCAATTCTGGATAGCCTGTCCTTCTTCGACTTTGTCAGTAAAATTGACTCGAAACGTTCTTTGTCCTCGAGACTGTTGAAAACAAATTTATGCTCAGGCCCAGCTTCTGGCTCCTGCTCTGAGGCGACTTTAAGCTCATGACTATTTTCGTCTTGGTCTTTCACAGGCTCCTCGCGCTTCTGGTTTTCATGGTCTTCAGGAGTACGGGAAATGGTTGCCTCGCCAGGTTTGGTCTGCTCATGTTCCAGAGTTTCGGCTTGCTTCAAATTGGCGTTTTCCGTTGGACTTTTTGGGTTTTGTTGCTGCGTGTTTTCCTTGACATTCGAAGTTTCAGCTTTGCTTGCCTTATCCACATCGGTTTTGTTTTGTTTCCCAGGTTCCTCCGATGCATTGTCATTTTTCTTGGACTCGGGCGTAGAATCTTCCCTACCTTTAGAGGTAAAAGCCTCGATTTGTTGTCGTATTTCTTTGGTGTATGCCAACGATGGCTTTACTAGTTTTTTGGGAAAAACTTCGTCACCGTTTTGATTGGCCTTCGAAGAAGCTGTGATAGCTGCTTCATTTTGTTTCCCCGTCATGGGCTTTATATTCAGGGCCTGGAACGTGTTGATGTACGGCCTGGGGCGCATCTCCACGGATTCATCTACAGCTTTCACTTTTTTCGTTTTCGTATCCTGGAATGGCGGTGGTGATTCGCCCTTGGTGCCTTTGTTGCCTTTGTCGTCGCTCCCTGTGATCATTGGTGGTGGCTGATCCCTTAGCCAGGTTTTGTCAACAGGCAACTCCTTCTTGGTTTTTTCTGTCAACTTTTCAGCATCCGAATGCTCAGTAAATCCGATGCTGCCTTGGCCCTCATCGGAACCCGTGGTGGAGCCGACAATGTTGTCGTTTTCTCCAGAGCCCTGAGTCCCGGAGGCAACGGTGGGTCTAGTGGAGTCGCTGGACTCCAGCCAACAACTTATCTGTAGTCCCTTCTGTTCATTTACTTGCCAGGGATCGGTCGGTGGCTGCCTTTTGCCTTGGTTTGCATTATAGACCGAATTCCAGCTGCCGTTTTCCTGCAGTTCCCGAAAGCTTTTCTTTTTTACCGTCTCAGCCAGGGCCTTTTCCAAGGCCGCTATAGGTTCGGGCCGTTGTTCCAATACTTTCTCGAGACTATCATCCATGGTAATCACTTGGGACAGGAATTGTGAAAAGGATAAGCTGCTGCTAGGGATAAGGGAAGATGAACATGCGGCCAGTCAACATATGTGGATGTACTCCGCCTACCTCAGGTCTGGGTGAGTGCGCAGTGTGTCCAGTATTGTCTCCGGGTCCACCTCGTTCTGGCAGATTTGGTGTATGGCCGTAAAGAGGGGAAATCTGTGGGTGGCGCACATGATGGTTAAAATCTGTTCGTTCAAGGGCCACGGAGGGCCACGGGGGGCCACTCACTCATCCTGCATGTCCTGCTCCTCCAGAAAGGCGTTCAGCTCGGCGGCCACCAAGGGGCCGAGCAGCTTGCGGCCATTTAACAGATTTGACTCAATCTCCTGAATGGTTTTTCCAGAGGTGATGAAACTTTTGGCAAAGGTGACATTCTTGTCGACTGCCGGGCATAAAATTACAAGAATGGAATGGATGGATTAGGAGCTATTTCAACTCTACATTGTTTGTGTACCCACCATAGGTGGAGGCCACCGAATTGGCCACAGCGCAGCTCTCAAAGAATGTGGACATTTTGGCGGTGGGGTAGAAGGCCATTGTGAATCGCATCATCTCCTTGACACCCAGGTGAAGGGCAGCCACTCGAGCATTTTCGCCCAATTTCAGGCCATCAACGAAGCCCGCACCCAGGGCAATGATATCCTTCAGCGTGCCACACAACTCCACGCCATCAACGTCGTCAATGGCAATCACCCGGCAGTTTTCTGTTTGAAGCAACTCGGTCAGCAGCTGTGCATCATCGTCATTGTTGCATCCAATTGTCATCTCACAGAGCTTTCCCTGGGCCATCTCCATGGCGCTATTGGCCGTCATCATGGAGTAGCAGGGTATGTCCAAGTGCTTGCTAATCGCACTCGAGTACAGATCGATTTCGCCATCCGAAACGTGAGCCAGACCCTTGACCATGGACAGGGCGATGGCGTTCTTCTTCACCTTACCGGCCAATATGTTGCAATATGATCTAACAAAGTGCTGTGGCGTGGCAAATATTATAATATCGGCATTCTGGGCAGCCTCCAATAAATCATTTACTGCAATCTGCAAAAGCAAATAATTGATTAATGTGCACTACCCCTGCCCTGCGCTGCAGCACTCTCTCACCAAATTCTCGGGCAGCCTAATGCCAGGCAGATACTTGATATTCTCGTGGCAGTTGTTCATCACCTCTGAGAGGTATTTGCTGCGAACCAGCTCGTCATAGACATAGATGTGCGCACGGCTATCAAAGCCCTCCATCTGCTGAACATTGTTGCTCACAGAGGCTGCAATTGCCGAGCCCCTGAAATAGAAGTAATTAGTAATTAGGAAACATTATGGCCACCCCAGCCCAACACCTACCAGCTCTCAGACCCAATGATGCACACTTTCAGCTTTCCGACCATCTTCCCTTTAGCTCATTAATTTCCGTCTTTAAATTGTGTTTACGGGCAATTTTAGACCAAAGCGCGACCAAATGATTGCCAACGATAAAATACGATTTGGAATTTATTGTTAAATTTGGGGATCTTATTCTGAAGTGTGAAACATGGCTGAATGTTCCCGTACATTTAACTCGCCACCTACTTTACGTGCATGGATGTGAGTGAGCTCTGCCCCCGATGGCGGCACCTCTGGCTTGTGCCTCGACTTTGGCTTCCTGCTCGGAAATGGCACGGATCTCGAACTCGGTGATGATTTGGGAAATGCGACTCTTGGCCTCGGATGCCAGTTTGGGCGGCAGGCCCTTGACGCTAATGCAGGCACTCTCAAAGAACAAATCGTAGCTATTGCGTTGCTCCACGGGGGCAGAAGGCATACTGATTGATGTGGGTAGTAAAGCTGCAGCAGTATAATCAGTCTGACCCACAGCTGGCGACACTTTCTGAAAGAAGGCCGACAGTTCATCACGGTTATGCGCAATTCTCTGTAACAGCTCCTCGCGACTCTGTGGCGCTGGCTTCATGTAGGGATGCGATTGGCGTTTCAGAGCCATGGCGAAGCGTTGATTACGCGGCAGTTGGTTTCGTTGATTGGCTAATTCCGGCTGCAAGTAAACGGAGATTAGCTAGGCTCTCCAACAATGTCAGCAATAACACTCGGCACAAACCTTTACATCGGTTTGTGCATCTTCCAAGTGTATGTTTTCCTCGTTCTTTATTGTCTTTATCTCGTATACATTTCCATGTGTCCACATTTGTCCGGTTTGGTTAATGAGATTGGCGCCTTGAGGTGGATATTTATTTCCACCAAGATAGCTAATTTTATTGAAATTGATTGAATTGTAAGAAGATATTGGTTTATTTTAAAAACGCCAAACGGCAAAACCTTGCCAAAATCACGAAAAAATATAGTACACGGTCACGCTGTAAGAAGTGTGACCAGATAAAATATCCATCAATTGCTAAGGAGAGTTAACCCACTTAACACCCCTTTTAAAAGTTGAGCACCCTTTGTTCAAAGACATTATAATATAATAATAATATAATAATTGTTATTATTTGTCTTTGGTTAAACCGTGCAAAATAATAGTGTTTAAAAATTCATCTTGTATATTATGCTTCCTCTTCACTGCAGCTCACCCGCGTTCGGAAGTGCATGTGCATAAATATCATTTATCAATTTGATAGTCTGCATACTTAATATTTTGAACAATCATATAATATATAATACATACTTTATTAGACTATAAATATTTTGTACAAATTGTGAATATTTCCGGGCCTGTTCTATTCTACTATGCCTCAGGATCGGAATTGTCTTGAATTTGATCGATGGACAATTGCAGAAAATCTGCAAATGCATTTTAAATGCACCTACGCTTCATTACGCATGAAATGTATCAATCCATGCTGCTCGAGAAACTCCTGCGCCTTCTCGGGCCAGTTGGTGTTATTCAAAGAACGCGGACTTGGATGCGCCAAACGCAGCAGCGTTTTGCAGTGGTCCGAGCGCTTCAATGCTTGATACACATAATCACCCACAGCCACCACCACCTGGGGCTTGACAATCAGCAACTGCTTCTCCAAGGCATCCAGGCAAACGTCACGGATCTGCCGCTTGTATGGACCCTTCAGCTCAGTCGGTGTTATGTTGCGCCCGGCAGCATCAAAAAAGGCAAGTGGACAAAAATTGTGCACAAAACATTGCCGCGAAAATATGTCCAGCCGACCGCCCGCCAACCGTAGAAATAGCTCCCACAAGCGCACCCCACTGCGTTCTTGCGTTTTGCACTCCAAGCCCACAACTGGTCGCTTAGGATGGAGTACAGGCGGCCTGCCCACCTCTCCGGAGATCTCCATTAGCTCGCTCACCGTGCGCACATTGCCAAAGGGAATCTAAAAGAGGATTTTGGGTAAATTTCTAATGGGAGCCAAGCTGAGCTGAACCTACTCCCGTCTGCAGCATTCCAGTTGGTCCCGGATTCATGCCTATGAACATGACGTTCTTCGGTCCATCTAGAAAGCGTCGCAAATAAGCGCAGTGCAGGGACGACGCATACTCCACGGGATTGTATGTGCAGGCAATGGTCGGCGGCGTTTCCAAGGATAACAGCACCTCATTCAAGCTGCATTCATTGTTGTAGAACTGCTCCCACAGTGGCTGGGCAAACAGAGCGGATGTGGTATCTGCACTCCTGGCTGGTTTCTTGGGCTCTGCCTCGGACAGTCCCGCCGTCTGCAGGGCCAGCTTTCGCTTCAACATAACTCTTTCTACGATTCAAATAATGAAAGCTGATAACAAACAAACCGAATTGCTTTCCAGGGAGGAACAGATGATTCGTGATTTGGGGCTGCCAACCTGATTTATTAAGTGATTTATACAGCTACAACATTATAATGTTAAAATTAAATATACGCGCAGTTAATCCAAGTGCTATTTGTTATTATGCGTAAACTCATCCAGCCTGTTCTCGTTATCCCTAATAAAGCTCTGCTTGAAGGCTTTACAATTCTTCTCTATGCTGCTCTTGACCACAGTGCCCAGTATTTCTAGAAATTGTGCCACCTACGAAATATGTCAAAATGATTTAAAAAGGAGGCTCCAAATACGGTACTGCTACTGCGCACTCACCGTCAAATCCTTTTCCGCACATCCCAGCTTGACAAATTCGCATTGTGGCGCGTGCTTCAGATGCTCCTTCCAGGGATCGTCGTCGGACTCCCAGCCATCCAGTGTTTTGCTGCACACGAAGCATGTGGCCGTGTCGTTCTCGCGCTTAGTGCCCGTCCAATAGAAGCCCGCCTCGGCCATCTGCATTGAAATGTTTTTGATTATTATGGAACCTAAGGGCAAACCATTTCGTAAGCCGCTTGCCTTGGATATACTGCAGGATGACTGCTCGGGGAAGGGCCAGTCTTTGAAACTCTCCACGCGATGTTGCTCCAGCAAATTGAGCTGCCGGAACATCTCGAGCTTGCCTGCATCCATTGCCCCCGTAGCATCCATTATCTCTCTTGTTTCACGTTTCACACACACAACTAAAATTATATTTTTTACAAGCGACGCGCGTCGTTGTTGTTTTCAGTGACGATGTGACCGCGCCGGCCAAAAAATAAATACCATTTCAGTTTCGAGAAATACCATTTAAATACCATAACATAACAAAACCAGGGCTATCCGTCGATCAAACGATACTTAACCCACAAAACACCCCTCTATTTAAAAAGTTGAGCACCCTTTGATAAGCCGCGGAAAGTAATACATTTTGTAAAAGCCACCTTGAAGAGGTAAAACATGGGACAAACGGGGCGGCGGTTTGTGTATTGGTCCGGCTTCTTCGGATATGCTAGTTTCTTCATCCGGCCACGCACAGGGCCCACAGCTTGTTCCTGGTACTGGGCTGGTCGCAGCAGTGGCACTGGCTCCAGCCTTGCTCGTATCCATCTTGTCCTGTGCAGTGTAGTGTATAGCCCTGGAAGTCCTGTCCGTGGCTGTGCAGTCCTAGTGTCGGTAGCCGGGTAGCGTCGGTAGTGAAGTTTTTGCTACTAGCTATTGATACGAACACAATACTATCGATTGTTGTACGTCTATGTCCAGTTTAGGTCCTTACAAATCCTTAGCAGGAGCTATAGTTATAGAAGGACTTTTATAACTGTAGCCATAACTATCTCATCTCAAGAGATCCATCTGAATTGCAATTTATATAAATCTAATTTCTAAATTTATATCGATACTATCGTTTCGGCAACGATCCAGCCCTAGTGAAAGATCCGTTATGATATGTGTTGTGTGTGTGTGATGACGCGGCGCGCCAACGCGCTTAAACTAGCTTAAACGTAAGTGGAGCAACAGACCGACATATTAGCATAGTTACGTGTGTGCGTGTGTGTGTGTGTGCGTTCGCGGACGCGCGCCAAATCGGCTTAAACTCTCTCACGTAAACTCGCTTAAACGCCTAAACTAACGGTACTAACTACTTACCGTGCAGTAACTACGTACAGTTAACTTAGTTAGTAACGATATAGTACCAGTAAATACCTTACCTGTAGCAGCAGCCGGCATCCCACTTTGAGCATATACGTGTGTGTGTGTGGACGCGACGCACCAACAGCTGTAATAATGAGTAAAAGGAGATACGTTAAGTCTTGGTTGGATGACCAGACCGCCGCCACAAGTAACGACCATGTTGACCCAGACCCAGACCCAGCCTGTGCCTGTTGTGAAGGATGCGCAGCGTCTGATCGAAATGAATTGGGAGGGACATCTGCGTTGCGCCTGCTATGCAAACGATACGCGCTTCGTCGAGTATCGCCCAGAGACCGGTGTTTTGTGTGAAGCACTTCTCCAAGTACGGCCTGGACGAGGACGATGACAAGATGACGCTCCATTCGTTGCGGACCAGCGTATACCCGAGGATATGCGGCACAAGGTTCCGCGGCCGGTTCCTCGGCCAGTGACACATCCGCGCGCGCACTCTTCTTCTTCGCCAATTCGTCCTTTGACAGAAAACTGCTGTTCATATCTAACAGCCAAAAAAAAAACTCGTCAAACAGGAAGAAGAAGAAAAAAACTCATCAAACAGGAAGAAGAAGAAAAAAACTCATCAAACAGAAAGAAGAAGAATTTGTGCGATAGTTTTATTTCAGCTCTCGATACATTTTCAGGCTTACTTTCAACAGAAACACAATAGGTGGCCCCACATTGCGACGAACAATGCCTCTAGGTGGCGTGATAGTGAAACAGCTGTTCGATTTTTTTTAGTGTAACTATTTAACTGTGGTAACTGTTCTCAATCAGTGCGTTTGTTGTTAACAAAAAAAACATTTTAATTTAAATAAATTAAATTGCTCGCTCGGCGCGTTTCTCTGTATCGAATCGACCATCAAACCATAGAAGTCATTCAAAATCAATACATATACATATATAAAAAATGTACAATTCCCGCTGAAATTGTTCGCCTGGAATTCGGTCTGTTCTGCGTGTAGTTCTGGCTAACGAAAGTAAAAACTCAAATACGCGAAATAGCATAAAACAAAAGGCTTAAATAAGCAAGCACACAAATGCAAACAATGTGAAATATTTGAAAAAAAGATGCCTATCTGTGTGCTGTGCGTGTGTGTAGCCGCAGCAGCAGCAGTAGCAGCTGCGAGTATGTATGTGTACCGAAAGTGCATGAAAACGAAAACGAATCTTGAAGATAATAAGAGTCACCAAAGCTAGATAATCAGCGATGATTTAATAAAAGAATAACCTCGAATCTGCGAGAACACTTTGCGAAATGCCTAAAGCTGAAATTGTGATTGCGGCAGCCCAGCGGCACGGATTCGAGAGCAAGCAAAATCGTTACGCTGCATTTTGACTTGGGGGCGTCTGAAAAATCGATTGGATTGGCCGTACTAAAGTCGCGACCAGACCATAACAATACTACTACCATGACGCTGCTGGCGGCGCCGTCAGATTTAGTCCCGTGCTACCTCCGCGGACGCAGATATCCAACCAAAGGTGAGTGTTCAAGTATTTATTTATTAGCACTGCACTACAGCAACAAAAGCAACCACAACAAATTCGAGTATAAAGTATAGTATAAAAAGCAATGTAAATGGCGCACTTGCCTACGAGTTTCGGGTTTGTTTTGGTTTTGGCCTGGTTTTGCCATCAAATTTCGTAACAACTAAACCGAAAATACCTGTTCGGCAACCCACACCGCCACACCCCTCCGCGTCAGTGTGTTTTTTTTTATGTCTGTAGGAGCCATGGTTGGGCCACCACCACCCCATTGCACTTGAAGATGGCAGCATTTCCCCTTCACCTTCGAGCTGCTTGCTGCGCTGCCTGAACTTTGATTCAAAGTCAAATTCTTATTGTGGGTCGGCGGTAAGATGGCAATTAATGCTGGTTAATGCTCCACGGCTATGGTATGGGAGAGAAATGATTACAGGGGTACAATCATTGATTTTATATTGAATTTAATTGGGATAGTTTAACGTTCGTTTGTATGCCACCGCCACACAGGGGAATAATATATTCCATTGATATACTGCGGTATTCGGCTGTAATTTACAGTCGATCGATTATATGTATGTACATATATAAAAATAGATCTGACTATACATGTGACAAAACCGCCCACAACTGGAAACCAAACCATTTCGGCTTGAGTGAATTCACTGAAGGAATTAGTTTGTGGGGAATACGCGAAAAGTAAATGATTCTCAGGGGCTTTCAGTACGCGGAATGTTCCACAAATTAAATATTTCGCTGGGCCAGCCGAATCTATTTTTATGCCAATTGACGCGAGGCCGTAAACCACAAACCGCCCACTTTACAGGCTCTCCTCTCAAACTGCGTGGCAGAGCGGCTGCTCCATGGGGCTACGTGAGCCTCCTCCACTGCTGCCATTTAGACTCAAGTAAGTGCGGTGCCTAAGCGTCGTACGATCAAAATATGGATCCGAGATGGCGGAGAATCGAGGCCAGGCAGGTCGTAATTGAATGTGTGTACTCGTTACTTTTCTGATTAGCATTCCCATTCCGTTTGCTATTGTGTGATTCAGGGCCCGGGGCCGTTTTATTGGGCACTTGGCATCCAGAATCTCTAGCGTCTAGACTCTAGAGGATGGAAAACAGAGAATACGAATACCTAAACAAAGAAAATGATTATCGAAAGTGGGGCCCAGCGGCAGCAATTGATTGTTCTTACATCCTTCTTTCCAGATGGCGATGTCGAGATGAAAGTGCGCGCCCAGTGAGCTTTCTTCGTTAGCTTCGTCAGCCCCAGAGCCAGAGACAGATTGCGAGAAAGAGCGTGAGAGAGTGAGAGCGCGAGAAAGGCAGAGATACTATGTCCAAAATGAGAGGTAATCGAATCTAAGCAAGCTGTTCATTACTTAGTTTGATGTACATATGAACCACATGAAAGGTCGCATTTTGATACCACTGCCCAATACCGGATCGATGGGACGGAAGCGCAACAACTTCTATATGCGGAGTATATTTCTACTGGCGCTGTGCATCTTTGGCCTGCTGCAGTACCACAACTTTAACTACTGTAAGACATGCATTCCATTCCCCCTTTCGGCAGACTAATTTTATTCTTCTTCCGTCGACAGTGGAGTCCAGGGACACTGTTCTGGGAGATGCGGTCACCAATGACTCGGATGATGCCATCCTGGCCATGGTCCCCGCCACGCTGCACAAGTACTTGACGCCGCACTCTCGCAATCACAGTGCCGCGGCAACAAGCGGAGCGATGGGCGGAGCTGGAGTAATAGGAGCCCGTGAGTACAGAACGTAAACAGTGCATTATTTGTATTACGATCGATCCCTTTCAGCTCTGCTTCTGAACACGAGCAGTTCCGGAGCGGCGACTGCAACTACAATCAGCTTTGATGTCTACCATCCTCCAAACATATCGGAAATAAAGCGTCAAATCGTTAGATACAACGACATGCAGCTGGTGCTGAACGAGGACACATTCGGTCCTCTGCAAAACGACTCTGTGATAATTGTAGTCCAGGTGAGTGTGTCCTGCAGGTGACAGCTAAACAATATCCTTCATCATCGTGGAATTCTCACAGGTGCACACGCGGATTACTTACCTGCGGCATCTGATTGTCAGCCTGGCGCAGGCGCAGGACATTACCAAGGTGCTGCTGGTGTTCTCGCACGACTACTACGACGAGGACATCAACGATCTAGTGCAGCAGATAGACTTTTGCAAGGTGCTACAGATCTTCTATCCCTACTCCATTCAGACCCATCCCCACGAGTATCCAGGCGTCGATCCCAACGATTGTCCCAGGAATATCAAGAAGGATCAGTGAGTATTTCCATGCAGCAGGCATGACTGGAATAACTTACCAATCACCGATATAATAGGGCAATGATCAGCAACTGCAACAACGCTCTGTATCCGGATCTCTATGGGCACTATCGGGAGGCGAAGTTCACGCAGACGAAGCATCACTGGATCTGGAAGGCGAACCGTGTCTTCAACGAGCTGGAGGTCACTCGCTTTCACACAGGTATGCTGTAGCAAGGATCACTTTGAGGGTCATCCCACTTCAGATCCTTTTTCCGGCTTTAGGTCTGGTCTTGTTCCTCGAGGAAGATCACTATGTGGCCGAGGACTTTCTCTATCTGCTGGCCATGATGCAGAAGCGCACCAAAGACTTGTGTCCCCAGTGCAACGTACTGTCCCTGGGCACCTATCTGAAGACATTCAACTACTACACCTACCACAGCAAGGTGAGACCTGGAAGGACAATGCGTCCCTTCTTTTCCTCATGCTAGAAATGCTTGCCACTAAAATCTTTTGAGTGTGGCGCACTGAGACGCAACAAACATAAAAAATGAGATAGAGCGCTTCGAGCCTTACCCTATTTTAAGTACTTGTATTATTTATGTTTGAAGATCAACTAAACGCTTCTGTTGCTACCAGACACACACATACCACACACCACATTCCCAGCGCCACTCTCGAACGTTTCGAAATCATAATACAAATTGGAATATGGAAGGAAGTGTATCACAATTCCATGGAATATACCCTCTAGTACCAGCATACCAGACCGCACTGGTGCCTTGTATTGCCGCGTCTAACTTAAACACATCACTCGCATGTCCTGGTAACCAGGAGCACTAGTTCCCACTCGATTAGCCTGCGATTACCGGTAGCTAGTTGCAGAACTAGTTCAGTTTAGTCGACGAAGAGATCGTTTACCTGGTAGCTAGTAAAAAAAAAAGGATAAGCTGCGCGAAACTACATAGTTCTAAGGGGGTTCTAGAGGGTAAATTCACTTCACGCTCCACTTACACACATTGCACACACGCATTCCTGTACACACCCATAGGTGTGGTGTATGTTTATACATGCATACATACATTCAAACATATATCATGTATTATTATTATTGTATTTTAAATATCATATATATATATCTCTGTTCTATTCCGAATTCTGGCACGCAGACTAACAAGAAATCCTATGCTTCCTCGCTGATCTCGACAAACAGTCTATTAGGATACAATAGGCATAACAATAATAATAATAAAAACAATAATAATAATAACAATAGAAACTCAATGCAATTAGCCGTGTCGTCCTCCTCTTCTTCCACGTCATCTGCGCAATCATCAACGACATCACTCAGAAACAACGCCAAAGTCTATGTGGGCGACACCACTGCAGATGCAGCCACTGGCAGCCACAAAAACATCAATAGCAACAAGAAAGATTACAACAAGAATAATAATAAATCGAATAATATGAGAAGCAACCACATCAACACTGTCACCGCCTCCTCAGCCGCCACATCCTCCGACACCAACAATGAGCCAAATAGCAATAGCAATAATAACAATAATAATAACAACAAAAATGGTGCACAAACATGGAACTATCATGTCCTGCCGTCATTGTATTCCGTCTATCAGAAGGTAGCCACCACCACACCACCGCTAGCACATATTCTATATACTCCAGGCTGGCATCCAAGTTCCTTCTAGTTAAAACTGCACCTGCGTATCGATCCCTCGTATCGTCCTTAGTTTTGAGCACTGACTGTTTGCACTGGGATGCGTTTGTAGGACTTTGAGAGGCGGCGCCACCCACACCGACCCTTCATGGTGCTGCAAATACATCCTGGAGGCGACACACGAATACTTTATTGGCTGTGTAGATTGCTCCCCATCCTCCTCCATCGCTGCGCTTTGGCACTTTTGCATGTACCTTTTGGACGTTTCCTTCTTTTGCTTTCTGATTAATTTCTGTGTATTTGCTATGCATACTACTGTTGCGTTGTGTTAATTAACTTGTCTATGTGTCCCGCGATGGCATGCCACATCTCTGCCCCGCCCGCCCGTATGTACCCGCCCGTACTCGTACTCTGCCCTCCAGTTACACGCACGCGTGCGGCTCGTGAAGATTGATAGCCAAAGCATCATCAATGACTATCGCAAGGTATTTGGTATGGCGTGTATCCCCATCGTTACGTTACCCATCGTTCCGAATCACTGCCTAGTCCTAATCACTGCCCTCCTGCGCCACCTCCTGCGACGGAAACGAAGGCAGTGCGTGATTGATACTACTAAGGCGACCCACAAATCGTACTACCAATTATTTATGTTTAAACGAATGAAATTTGCATGCCCAACCCCCCTATGCCTATGCCTTTGCCTCTGACCCTATCCGCTCCTTTCAAATCGGTTTCAATTTGTTTGCTTTAAATGATTGTCGATAATTGCATACTTAACCCGAATTCCCCTTCTTCCGTGTCTCTCGTCCCGTCGACAGGTGGAGGTCATGCCGTGGGTGAGCAGCAAGCACAACATGGGCTTCGCCTTCAACCGCACCACCTGGACGAACATAAGGAAGTGTGCCCGCCACTTTTGCACCTACGACGACTACAACTGGGACTGGTCCCTGCAGCACGTCTCCCAGCAGTGTCTGCAGCGCAAGCTGCATGCCATGATAGTCAAGGGCCCGCGTGTCTTTCACATCGGGGAATGGTGAGCGAGAGAGTCTGCCCTGTTCCTTCCATTTTTAATCTGTACAAATTCTCTCTTGCAGTGGCGTTCATCACAAGAACAAGAATTGCGAGTCCAACCAAGTCATCTCGAAGGTTCAGCACGTTCTGCGGATAGCACGCAACTCGCATCAGCTCTTTCCCCGCTCACTCACCCTGACGGTGCCCAGTCTAAGTAAGAAGACCAAGCTGCGCAAGGGCAACGGCGGATGGGGCGACCTGCGGGACCATGAGCTGTGTCTGAACATGACTCTGTCCACGCGGTAGAGGAGGCCAAAGGAACAAAGCTACAGCTTTTAATACGAGTATAATATCTAGTTAGAAGTAGCCTTACGAACATTCAACACTCAACACTCAACAAGATAATGTGTACTCTGTATCAGTGAAATAATCTAACCGCATGTAATCGAAGTCAAAACAAGTTGTGCATCAGTTGCGCCTCCAAAGAGCCTCCACGGGCGCTGCACAAATTCCTAGTATAAGTAATCCTCCTCTAGTCACAGGCCATATGCCAACCCAACCCAGCCCAACTCGGAAACCCCCAATATTCGAATCCTATTTGTACTGTTTGCTCTTCGGTTTGGTAAAAATTACTTTGTATTGTTTAGGCTCCGTCCGAAATTGGGGCGGATAGAACCCTAGCAACGCTTACGACTCTTATGCTACATACTATTAAACTCAAATATGTACGAGTAGTACTCGGTCGCGTATCGTAATCCCAAATTGTGCCGAATCCGTTTCGTAAATGGTCATGTGAATGGTCGAGTCCAGATAGTTCAGAGTTAGATCAAGCAGTCAATCGCATAAACTAGTCATACGAGTAGCACGTGCGCATAGAACGGTAGCGCATTAGAAGAATATAACTACATAACTCTTTGATAACTTATTGTATAACGTTTTAAGCCTGTAAATAGAAATCTTTTGTTGAATAAATTACATAAGGTCTTTTAAATATACAAACCAACATACACATGCATACATAATGTATTTAACTAATTAAATTAATCTGTTATTTTGTAATTGTTAGTCAAATGCGCTTTTATGTATTAGAAATTTTTCATCATTTGAACGATTAATCTTAGTGAATAAAAGCCAAGTGAACGCTGAGCCAATACCAATCCAAACAATCATTCACTTTCGCCCTTAAGCTCTGTTGCGCTTTTTAAAAACTAAGCAATGCGGCAGGGATATAAAAAGCGAAAAGATTTCAAAATCTTACACGAAAACCAATGTACATATAAACATTTTACATGTGTGTAAAAAAATATCCCACTAGTGGCATTATTTTTGAGTAACTTAAGTAATCTAAAAATTCGAAACACATCAAGTTAAACTTTCCCGGGCGACACCATCTATGGTCGTCGGCGATACTATCGATGTTTGACGTATTTTCCAACACTCTATAGCGCCATCGAATTTTTTGAGAGCAGTGGCTCTGCTTAAAACTTAGTGATATTTTGGAAATAAAACAAAAAAAGACAAAATCGTAGATCCTTAGCAAATGTCCCAAAAATAAAGGAGTTGCGTGGTGGCTGGAGCCGCGAGGAGAATATCGGGACCACGGACGTTCAACTGCATAAATCCAGGCGGAAGGGAACCCGTGCTTTTCTTGCTTTAAAATTTCCGGCCCTGGTTTTACGCGGTCGACGTTAGTTGCAAACGCGCAGCTGGAGCAACAACAACACAAAGTCTTGAGACTGGCAGGCACAGCACACAATCAGCGAAATCAACGGACTAGCAGCTAATACACTGCCATCTCAGAACACAACGTTATTTAATCAACTCTTGGCTGTTCGTTCTTTCGGTTAAGTGCGTGAGAGTGTCTCTATAGCTGCAATCATGAGCAAGCAACTGGCGCGCCATGTTGGCCAAATCAACAAATTCCTGACCGCACCATCGGCAAATGCTGCATCCACCCACAACACCTACTTCACCTATGTTCGTGAGCTGTCGCATCCGATTGCCCGTGACCCGCCAATTGTGCCTGTCGAGGAGGCTGTCTCCTGCATCAAGTCTGGTGAGTGCATGCCTAAATGATTGCCTTTGCAACTGCACCAAGGGCCACTGGGCCGGGGCTGACCTGTAAACTCAGTTTTCATTAATATACTATACATATAGAATGGCAAAGTTTTTGGTTATGTAATGTTTTGGCGTTCTAGTGGGCTTGCTTAGGAAAACAGAACGAAAATGAAACGGGTCGCGGAGCAGTGGCTGTGGCATGCAAATGTAAACCATGTGTGTGTGTGTCGTAGTTGAACTACTTCGAGCACACAGCACAGGGAGGGCATTTACATATGTACATGTGTACATGCATATATAGGGTGTTCAATAGCTTTGACAGAATCAAATTGACCGTGATTATCGTCATTGCTGAGTGCTTAAGCTATCAGTTATTTATTTACTCCCCTTACATACAATGCGGACATGTCCCCACACCACCCCACCCCTCACACGTATAAAATTTCCGTCCAGATGCATGCAGGGGTCATTAACTGTACATCTGTATCTCAACATACACAGTGGCCACAGTGGAGCGTCGTGTGTAGATTATATTTTTAGGTTGCAAAAATTGTACTTTGTACCCTCGCATGCTCTGCAACAGCAACATCAGCAGCAGGAAAGCTGAGCTTAGGCCCAAGAACGAATGTCGAACACACACAGGCAAGTGTATCGATACAAGCGGCTATCGTCGTCGCTCTCCACGTCGCCCGCTGTGCTGATAAGAGCTAATAACATTTAAAACAGCTTCTTATGCAATGAATATCAGCGGGGCAGGTGAACTTGTGTGTGTTTGCGTGCTCGTGTCATTGGACACTTTATAGATTCCCGTACTTTGTGGTCACATAGCATCACATAGCAGCATAATCAGAAGCAGCTGACCCGCTTGCAGAATTTGCTTTGATTAAATTCAATTTAGGCAATTTGGCGACTTTAGCTATGCAATCAATTGAGACTGTTAGCCACGCCCACAATTCACAGAGACATAATCAATGCTAAGCACTTCAAAGGCCTCCCTCATCAGCAGGCCCATGCAAATTGATAAACATTGATGTGTGGGGCGCCAGGGGGCTTGCATACCGCCACCACAACAGCTAAAGCAACAACAAAATCTACACAATTTTGTACATACATATGTATATGTATATGCCGTCAGTGTTGGTCCCGTTCCCTCTAATTTTAGCCAAATTCGCCAACGCAGGCCACAAGCTACGCAGAATCTACTACGTAATATGATTGGAAAAGTTTTGTGTATGGCACGTTTTTGGCAGATACAATTTTGGCACTTGTACAGTACTTATTGCCTATACTGGAATCAGTTCTGTATCGGTTTTTGCATTCTGTGCCCCCTAGACACTTGTCAAAAGATTACGGGGAAAACTTTCTTATAATTATAATTGACGTGGCTCGTACACCCCAACCGATAAGAATTTCACATATCGGATGATTTTTAATGACGTTATAAGGGGCCCGTAGGGGAGGGTCACAGTATTGGTAGCTGCACATTGGTATTGACTCCATTGCCTGTCTGTAGAGAATTCAAAACATATATGTATATTTCTAGGAAGAGCTGCACTTGTGTTTACAAACATTTAGTATAGTCACGAGACATAGAACTGTTGCCCGCTGTTACTAACACACGCAACGTTCTCCCTCCGAACAAACATCTAGAGAGCTTTCAAGAGCCAAAAGCTTTGATCGGTAGATTGTGAGCAGATTCGGTTGGGAGGGAATTTGATTATTTTTAGTTAATAACTTGTCAGTCACGCCGATGCGTGTTCATACATTTGAAAACAGTTATAAATATATTTTAACAACTCTTCACAACTGCACGACAAATATAGCATGAGACAACACGAGAAATTAGTGGTCGAGCAGGTGCCAAATACTCGTACTAACGAATTGCAAAAATTTTCGTATGCTAGCGATACAAATTCCAAAATAATTTATTAAACATTAATGATTTCCCTGCATCTTTTTTTTCTAAAGGGGATACGGTGTTTGCGCAGGGGGCTGCCGCAACGCCTGTCGCTCTCCTGAATGCCATGGCTCTGCATGGAAAGTGCAACCAGCTGAAGGATGTCACCGTTTGCCACATGCATACGGAGGGTCCAGGAGAGTACTGCAAGCCCGAGTACAAGGACATTTTCCGCTCGAACTCGCTGTTCATGGGCGCCAACGTGCGCAAAGCTGTGGCCGAGGGACGGGGCGACAATGTGCCCATCTTCCTTCATGAAATTCCTCTGCTGTTCTACAAGAAGATTATCAAGCCTGATGTGTCCTTGATCCACGTGTCGCCGCCAGACAACCATGGCTACTGCTCGCTCGGCACCAGCGTCGACTGCGTTCGCGCCGCTCTGCTCAACTCAAAGATCATTGTTGGTAAGTGATCGATCGCAGAGCGACAAGTCCTCTCAATTGCGATGTGAATTCTATTCCGATTCTGTTCAGCTCAAATAAACCCCAAAATGCCGCGTACTTTCGGTGATGCCATCATCCACAAATCGCACTTTGACTTTGCTGTCGAGGTGAACGAAAGCCTGCCGCAGCATGGCACTGGAAAGATCTCCGCTGTGGAGCAGAAGATTGGCAAACTGATTGCCGAGAATCTGGTGAAGGATGGAGCCACCCTGCAGATGGGCATTGGCAGCATTCCCGACGCTGTTTTGGCTGCCCTGCACAACCACAAAGACCTGGGCATCCACTCCGAGATGTTCGCCAACGGAGTGGTCGAGCTGGTCAAGAAGGGCTGTGTGACCAACAGCAAGAAGAAGATGCACCAGGGAAGGATTGTGGGTTCCTTCCTCATTGGAGATCAGCCCCTGTACGACTTTGTCAACGACAATCCCTTCATTGGTAAGCTATACCTGGAAACATTTCCCACCATCCGAGAGTATATTTATATCCGTTTCTTTCGATAGAAATGTATGGCATCGACTATGTGAACAACACCAGCATCGTGAAGCAGCAGCCCCGCATGACGGCCATCAACAGCTGCATTGAGGTGGATCTGACTGGTCAGGTCTGCTCCGACTCCATTGGCACGCGCTTCTTCTCTGGCTTCGGCGGACAGGTGGACTTTATCCGCGGTGCCGCCGAGGGTCTGGATGGCCTGGGTGTGCCAATCATCGCCATGCCCTCGACCACCAAGAATGGCGAGAGCAAAATTGTGCCCACGCTGAAGCCAGGCGCTGGCGTCGTTACTTCAAGGGCCCACGTCCACTACGTTGTCACGGAGCATGGCATTGCGTCGCTGTTTGGCAAGAATGTGCGCCAGCGCATGTACGAACTGATCCAGATATCCGACCCCAAGCACCGTGAGACCCTGGAGAAGAACTGCTTTGAGCGCATCAAGGTGATGCCGTCGCCAAACTAAATCCAAACGAAAATCTACATCTAAATCCAAATCGTCGATGAATAGAAACAATTTCAGTGTGGCCTGAATCAGAAATCCGTAAACGCATTCCCGAAATTGTTTGAGTTTGAGAGCTACACGAGGATACGATCAAATCAGCTTAAGCTTAAGATCCTTCTTTAGCATTACCAAATTGAGATGGCAAAATAAAACGAATTCATGTGAGAAATACTCGAAAATTTCATTTAAATACCGACGACAGTTTAATTTCATACCACATTTATGAAGGAGGGGGGGCACAAGGCGTACAGGAAGTTCGGTTTGTTTTTTTAGTTTTTAGATGTTTAGTTGTAGGTTTTATATGTATATACAAATCTGTGTGTTCGATTAGTGTGTGCCGCTGTTTAGGGGCTTTCCGCTTAAGATTACACGAGACACGAGCACACAACGTTGCCTTTGAACTGAATGTAATGTAAAGTTAAGGTTAAGTGGTTCAAAGTTTAGGTTAAGGATCTGTTCTCGTTCAAAAGGAACTAAATTGTATTCTCAGTATGTTATGTATCGCGTATCGTATCGTATCGTATCGTATTGTAAAATAGGGCCTAAAACACTTTGTTGCTTGTTAAATCTACACGTGAAGAATAGCTTAAACCATCATCGATGGATGGTTGACGATTTACGATGATTTAGATTTAATTTCCGGCTATCCGGTGGTTTTTACTTCTTCTTGTTGTTCTTGGCGTTTTTATCGCCGGCAGCGGCTGCAGCGTTCTGCTCGATCTTGGCCCGCTTCTTTGGGTGCTCATCCTCCTCGTCCTCGGCCACATCGTCCTCCTCATCCTCCTCCTCCATGTCGACCACCTCGACATCGTCCTTGATGTTGTGGCCGTGAATGTACACGGGTCCACTGCCCTTGATCAGCTTGAACGTGACCTTCGACTCGTAGAACTCCACATCTGGATTGACGGCGCGGGTCTCGCCTGCCTTCAAGACAGCAATCGGAATTTGAACAGAGTCCTTCACTGTGTTGACCTGCGTAAAAGAATGGAATCGTATTCGTTTGATTATGATGATGGAACAGACAGATACAAGCTTCAAGTGGTTCAGAGACAGTTGTTGACTTTGCAGATTACATTTCTAATTTCTAATTTACGCGCCCCGCCGCCTATTCGAAGCTCATCATGGGGGTATGCGTCTGTGTCGTTGGCTTTATCGCTTCCCTAATCATTGTCCGTCGAGCCGCCGTGCACCTTCCCCATAACTGTCCCCTGGGTGCGATGATAGCCGTCACTCTCGTTTCTCGTTTCTGCTGGCTACGCATTCAGCCACAGTTTTGCGCTAGACCATTCGCTAGACCACGCTTGTGCGAAACGGTTCGGTTCGGCCCCCACCTACATGCAGGAAATTTATCAAGTGCACTCTCACTTGAAGAGCGGTTCGCCTCCTCTGCCTCTGCCCTGCCACATGTAACAAGTGGCCGCTAATTAAAATCATCTAACGAAACGTGTAAAATATAATTCACAACTCCCAACCCTCGCGACTCCCGATTGTCAGCATGTGCGATACTGAAGGTACGTAGAGAGCAGTACACTTTCCAGCGAAAGAAAACCGATCCCACGACTCCTGAAATGGCCCTCTATCCAGCCTGGTATCTGTTATCCCTTTCTGGCCTTTTAGGCTTCACGTGTATGTTGCCTGCAGGCAGCGGATCACAGGGGATCATGTGCATCATGGGGATCATAACATCAAAGACAGGGATTCCCTGAAAAGTGTTGCCAATTAAAAAAAACGAAACAGGAAACCTGGCTTACCCTGGAGACAGCATAATCTAGGGTTTTTTTTTTGTAATGCTGATAGACAAGCGCGGTTCCCCTTGGATGAAGCTGTCTATCCAGCTGTTTCCAACAGTCACAAGACTACATACTGCGTCCGGGCCAAAGAATTTATTAAGGCACTTCAGACCACTGATCAGGCATAAAGATAATGTGTGATTAGAAATCTCTGTACTGTTTCCCAATCAAGTACATAATGACGCAGACATCCAGACGGACCCCAAACAGCCGCAGGTTTATATGTGTATATTTAATTGCTCTGCAAATGTGATTCCAGATCCAAATCTCTATCGGGAACGCCTGCCAAATGTGTGCGAGGCCATGGGCACAAGGGCACGAAGCTGCTGCAGCCTGCGAACCGTGCGCAAACTGCTGCCCGTCACAGATTGGCTGCCAAAGTATCAGCTGAACTTTCTACCGATGGACATTGTGGCGGGTCTGACGGTGGGCCTCACGGCTGTGCCTCAAGCCATAGCCTATGGGGTGGTTGCCAATCTCCCTCCCGCCTATGGCCTCTACTCGGCGTTCATGGGCGGCTTCGTCTACATATTGCTGGGCACCTGCAAGGACATCACAGTGGGCCCCACTGCAATCATGGCCCTTATGGTGCGTCCCTATGTGGACGGCAACCCGGACTACGCGGTTCTGCTCTGTTTCCTGTCTGGCTGCATCATCCTGGTGCTGGGTCTGCTCAATCTGGGCGTGCTCATGCGCTTCATTTCGGTGCCGGTGACCACCGGATTCACGATGGCGGCCGCCATTACCATCGCCAGTGGGCAAATCAACAATCTGTTTGGCATATCAGGCAGCTCCACGGGGTTCCTCGACTCGTGGATACATTTCTTTGGCCACATCAAGCACACGCGTCCAAACGATGCCATTTTGGGATGCTGCACATTAGTCCTGTTGCTGCTCATGCGGGTAAGATCGGATCTTTCCGGATCCGCATTCAACATGTAATTCGGGTTTATTATTGCAGAAAATCACAGACTTGCCCTTTGGCTACCGCAGTCTGCTGAAGTATCTCTCGCTCTCACGCAATGCCGTGGCTGTGTTCGTGGGCATCCTTCTGTGCTACCTGCTGAGCCGAGGCTCCGCGTCCCTGCCATTCCTCGTGAGTGGAACCATTACTTCGGGCCTGCCCCCATTCAAGGCGCCACCATTCCACACGCAGGATCCAACATCCGGAGACCCCGTCAGCTTTGGTGGCATGGTCTCGAATCTTGGCTCCGCAATGGTGTCCATTCCCCTGCTGTCTATACTCGAGAGCGTGGCCGTGGCAAAGGCTTTCTGTGAGTAATGCTTCGGGCATCGATTTACTGATTGTTAACTGATTGTTCGTTTAGCTAAAGGAAAGATCGTGAATGCCTCGCAGGAGATGATTGCTCTAGGCATGAGCAATGTGCTCAGCAGCTTCTTTCTGTCCATGCCCATAACTGGCTCCTTCACGCGGACGGCCATCAACAATGCCAGTGGCGTGAAGACCCCACTAGGTGGCGCCGTGACAGGCGCCCTCGTTCTCATGACCCTCGCCTTTCTCACCTCTACGTTTGCCTACATACCCAAGGCCACGCTGGCAGCCATCATAATAGCAGCCATGCTCTTCATGGTGGAATATGAGACCATAGCGGAGATCTGGCGGGCCAAGAGTGAGTATTTTTCAGAGCGTAAGGAGGGTGCCAATAAGGCCACTTGTGTCCTTCTGTAGAGCGTGATATGCTGCCCTTCCTGGTTACCGTTCTGTGCTGTTTGTTCTGGACTCTGGAGTTTGGTATGGTTGTGGGCATCGTCTTTAATGCACTCTTCCTGCTGTACAAGAGCATGAAGCCGCAATTCCATTTGGAGACCCAAACGGTACGCTTACGCTCAACCAGATATAAAGTTCACCACGAGATTTCATTTCACTCCTTCTTTGTGGCAGTACAATGACGTGGAGCTGAGCCTGGCCGATTTGAAGGGCAGTGTCGACTACTCGGCAGCGGAATACCTCAAGACTGCCATTTTATCCCACGTGACGAGTCGGCAGGGTGCCATAATGCTGGTTGTTATCAAGGGAGACGAGATCGGATCGATTGATACCACGGTGGCGCTGGTAAGCGGAGCTATCCAGTCTAGGGAGACACCACATCACACCATTCCACTACCCTCCTGTTACTTTGCAGAACCTCATTTCGCTGCGGGAGGACCTTGCGCTACTCAACTGCAATCTCATTTGCTGGAACTGGAGCGTACCGGCAGCGGGGGTGCTTTGCCGGATAGACAGCAAGACGCGTAAAATGCTGAAGTTCTCAAAGAGCTTCCCAGAATTAATGGAAGCATTGGAAAATGAAGCTGATGCAACGGTGAAGATATCCCAATTTGAATAGATTGATTAAACAGAGTGAATACACAATTCAATAAATGTGTGATAATTTTCCTCTTTTAAGTCGCATTTTTGTATCTGTATCTGCGTACAGTTACTTATAACTCGAGGGGGGATGGGAGTACGGTGCATTCGGTGCAGATGTACAGACAAAAATTACCCTTACCCATGCCAATGAGAATAGAGAAACCGGTCCTTGCCCCGGCATAAAACACAGCAAAAAAAAAAGAAGCAGACGGGTCGGCAGACGCATGCGGCGCGCGCATATACACAGAATTTATGGACACTCACCTCCACCACGTTGAACTCATTCTCCTTGGCTTCCGCGCCCAGCAGAATCTGTTTGATCACCAACTTCTGGCCTCGTGCGTAATCCTCGTCTACGTCCCACGTCACGCTGTTGCTTTCGGCGGTCAAAGTAACACCTGAAAATTAGATCATTTGTTCTTAGTACCCCATTATGTTTAACAAGAGAGAACACATGTGTGTGTATCTACATTTATGTATGTACATATGCACAGACACAATAATTAGTCAGCGGCAACCTTGAACAAAAACACCGGCAAGCGGCGGCGTCTGTCCTTTCACTCACGCATAACTCGAACTTCAAGCCGCCTATTGCGGATGCACTAGACTTGAATTGAACTTGCATTGGTTTATTATATTTACCATAGAATGATTCCTCAGCCATTGCAGTTATTTGGTTAATATTAATTTAAAAGAACCGAGCGTCGAACACGTGTTGAGCAAAAAATTTGCAAAATGGTAGCTAGAGATGCAAGACCACCGATAATATCGGGGGTGGAAGTAGTAGAGTTGCCACTATTGGTGTTTTTCCCACATATCTATCGAAATGATTTTCGGTACAGTCTGGGGATCTTGAAACTAATAATAATGAAATTTGTTTTTTATTCAAATGATTTCACAATTTTATAATCCATACAGAGGGAATCACGTTTAAATATTATGTATTTTTAATATATATTTCCATTTTCATCAGATTCGCGTGACTATCGATGAAATGCTCGTCAGTTCTTGAACGTTTACCAGCCCTGCTCAATGCTTCAATATCTCATCATCACCGCCATCATTACGGGCACGTGTAAGAGTACAAAAAATTTCCATTTATAATTGACTGTACAATTGTGTGATACAAGAACTACAAATGGAGTCCGAATCTTTTTATGGTAAGTAGCTACATTTTCGTGTGCATTGGCATATCCAAACGAAAACAGCGCGGAATTTAGTTGGCGCTGGCGAGTACCGGCCCCGACCGGCAAAAGAAAACTTAGTTGAATTTTCTTGCTTCTTGATTCAGGTGTTACACTCAGCGAGAAAGATCCAATTGCACAGTTCGATGTACCCGATATTCCAGAGGAGTACGTCGTCCACTCACACAAGTTGATAATAAAACAGATCTCCCTCGGGTCCGAAGCGAAGACGGGCGAATTTAATGTTGTACAGGTACAGTATATACAGCATATAGCATGGGTTCAAGATAATAGTTGATTCGAATTTGCAGGCGGAGACAAACGTGAACGATGATGGTGAGAAAAAGACTGTGAAGATACCCATAGCAGTTCTGAAGGTCGGGGAGACGCGCAGCTTAAGGCCTAATGTGGAGTTCCCAAATGGATCAGTCACATTTAAATTGGTGCAGGGCACTGGGCCGGTATATGTCTGCGGAAAGGTACATACTATTTACTGGTGATTACTTCGTTTCCTGGTTCTTATTCGATGTCTTCTTCTTTAGGCCGAGATGAACTTTGGAGAGTTCGACGATGGCCATATGTATGAGGAGTATTCCGACGATGAGGAGGACAGCGACGGCGACTTTGACGAGGACGCTGTGCCACAGACGAACGGCAAGAGCAAAATTACAAAGAAGTAAAGTAACAATAAACTATCCAGTAAGCTAATACAAAATGATACAAAAAAGAGAATAAAACAAAACAAGAGAAAACAAAGCATCTGCAAATTAATATATATATATTTTTCAAAAAGATTCAAATAAATCGAAACGAAAGTACGTTCTGCGAATGTGTGTGTGTGGTTGGTCTATAGTATATGGAATTTTATTCATTGTTTTATGTTATGTTCAAATATGTCGCTTAATACAAAAGAATTGTGGCAGTTTTGAGAAGAATGCTCACGGAAGATAAAAAAATGGCCGCCACCGGGATTTGTGCTAGTTACAGGCTCGCGCCACAGAGATCTTCTGGCGTGGCACGCTGAAATAAAACAACGAATTTCATGGTCTGGAGACATGCTTAAACTGTAGCGGATCCATACCGTATATGTATGACACGACGCCTCTCATCGCTGGGATGTATGAGGTCCAGTTTCTGGCTCCACTCGATGAGCTTCATTTCGTGGCGCAGCTTCTTCCGATCGAAGTATGAAATGACACAGCTGATGGGTATCCAAAAGACTGAGGTGACCAGAACAACGGCCACTGGAAGGAGCATGGGCATGCCATTAGGCCACTATCAAAAGGAAATCGTACGGGAATACTTACTGACAATGTTGTCCTTGAGAAATCGCAGGGTTTTGGCAACATTGATCTCCTCAATGATGTCCCAAAAGCGCTCGACCACATCCTGTATGGTCTTCTCGCACACGCCCTGCACAAACACAAAATGATGGGATAAATATGGTGGAATATTTCGTTAGAATTTCGCCCTCACCTTATTGCAAAATCCAGTTATGCAGGGCGTGCCATCGGGCAGGACATCCGGCGGCTCCACCGGGAAGCATGTCTCATTGATGCTCATGCGGCAGCAGCGCTTGCAGGCATCCACAATGATATCACACATACAGCTCTGCAAGCCCTGCGTCTCGCAATAGGGCACGCACTTGCCGTTGCGGCACTGTCCCCGCTCCTGGCAGATGGTCCCATCCGCCATGGCCGGCGACTTGGGGCACTCGGCATGGGCGCCCGTGCACCGCGCCTCCTGCTCGCAGGTGGCGTACTGCGCCTCCCGGCACTTCATGCCAGAGGCCATGAACTGGCAGTTCTGGCAGCAGGGCGAGTTCTTGTCGCTGCACATGGCGCCCTGGTTGCGACGCAGTTTGCAGTTCTTGTCGCAGCACGAGTCATTGTCCTCGGTGCCCAGCAGCCCGGCATCGCACTGCTCGTCCCCCTCCACGCGCAAATTTCCGCAGAACGACTCCTCCGGCTCTGAGAAGCAGCGACCAGACTTGGCCTGCAACACTTTTCGTATGGATCGAAGCGAGCAGGGCGAGAATTTCTAAACGGAGAACGAAAAACGGAAAAAGTTAACGTAAGATCCAACTGGGAGCTGCTAGTAAATATTGCTCCTACCTTGTTGTTCACGTCGTAGCCGCTGACTGAGTAGGTGTACATCAGAAAGCTGCCGCCCTGCGAGGCGCTGGGGGAGCACTCCGGTATGTCAGGGTCATGCTCGGAGCCCCAGTTGTGTCCAAACTCATGGGCCGTGACCAGATCGGCCTCCCGTGTGATCACCCGCTGGCCGTAGTGGTTGCGCGAGCTGCTCAGGCCCGAGTTTAAATACAGCGTGTATCCATTCTTGAAATATTCTTGAGATTGGAGAACAGAGGAGAAAGCGAGTTAGTTTCTGTGGATGGACAATCAATGAATGCTAAAAACTTGAACGAAACAAAGGAAAACAAATAGAACGCAAGTGTGTAAGCCAAATGATAATGACGAAACTAGTACGAGTATTGTATCTGGGATTAGCAACAACCTGGAGTGCAAATGCCGCCAACGGAGTTGCGACGCGGGGAGCCAACGTAAGCCAAACCTAAAATGCCGCCTTCGAATTTCAGATCGGTAAAGAGATGAGCTAAGCAAAAGTCTTTGTGGCTGTACTCCCGGGAGAAGACCTACTCCCGGGGCAGGTGCCATTCAAACACACATGGCACAGCACAGACACAGACACAGGTTAGCAGTCACAGAGGGATTAGAGTAAGAGAGAGTCCAAGAACAAGAGTTACATATATGAGAGACAATGAGGCAATCACAACTACACGACACAATTGATTAAACTTTGATTCGACTTTGATGCGGCAGACACTCACCTCCAGCAGATTGCGCACATCCCATTTCTCCCGGATCATGTTGTAGTGGGCCTCGCCACCCCGCAGGCGCGTGGGCTCCGAGTGCACCACAATCTTCTTGATCACAAAGCCCATGCCCTTGAATCCCTCCTGATCGGAGCGGTCCTGCCACACCGTGTCGTTATAGATTTTGTGCACTCGGTCTATAAGACTGATCTGTGGGAGACATTTCAAGTTGCTATACATCCTTCCAGGCTAGAAGTTTAGAACAGCTTACCAAGTAGTTAATGGTCGTCTTTGTGTTGCCTCCGCCCATCTCCTGGAAGAACCGATAGTCGGCCACTAGCAGCAGCGGACAGCGGGTCTTGGTGGGCGTGTACTCGTACTGATCCGACTGGCGCTTCTCGCGCGAGTGTATCTCATTGTCCAGAGCGTCGTCGTCTTTGTCCTTGCTCTCCAGCTCCAGACCCTCCTTGATGTATCCACAAGTCTTTGGGGTGGCGCCATGCTCGTTTTTATGCAGCTTCACATCGGACGATTTGTATGCCACCATGGTGTCTTTTTTGGCTGCAGGCAAGTGGCGCCACGAAGGCTCAATGTGATACGTTTCGTCCGGCAAGTGTATGGACATGGTCATAGTGCCGTCCTCGATGTGGGCCCGCACCGAAGACTCTAGCTCACCAAACACGCGGCCCGTGTAAAAGCTATCATGATCTGTAAGCAAACAGCAGCCTCGCCTCAGCTGGTGGCAATTTATTTTTACCAAATTGAGTATTTACCCATATGCACCACCGTCTCGTTGCCATCAGCATCCACGGCATAGGCGCGAAATTTGCTGTGGAGGACCTCGCGATGCGGATGCAAAATCAGTCGAAAGTTTTTGCCCAGTGTCGTGAATTCCACCTCCTTGATGGTGTTGAATGGATTTTTGCTATGTTTAATAATACCTCTCTTGACCACCCTATGCAAAACATCGTCCTTGTGAAACAACTCGTAGTGGCGCAGCGTCCTTTGCAAGGCAACTAAAACACCAGATACACCATAACTCAATCGAGATACTTTGTGTGGGGTGGGGTATGGAAATGGCTAATGTTTGCTCACCGCAGTTCTCTATTAAAAGGCAGGCGAAAAAAACATAGATTATCGTAAAGCCACAGCAACTAATGCATTTTGTAAACATTTTTCGCCCGCAATTGATATTTTTCTGCATTATTGATTTTTCGGGTCGCGACTCGAGGACTCGATAGACATGCCATCAGCTGGCTTCGATAACACAAATATAGAGAAAAGGTTTACTGTACCTTGTACTGTAACTGTACTGTACCTATTCAAATTATACTCGAATTATTTTTCCTAATTTCTCTTGCTTTTCGGTGCATGGTGGCGGGGATCTGCCAAGACGGGAATGGGCGCTAGTTTATTGTCGACACCATAAAATTGCCCATTCAACGACTTCCTTCTGGGCTTGGGCATTCTTTGATGGAAATGTACAGGCAAGGCCAGTCCTATTAGATGCGATGCTATTAATTAGACGTATTTTTACCTGCTAATGTTTGTTCCATGGACGGAGATGGTTACGTAATTCTTTGGAACGTTATCTAGGAACTTCCTATACCGACAACGCAGATATTCGTTGAGGCGACAGGAAAGATTTGGCTTCAAATGCTCCAACTGATGCTCGAAACTGGGCAAGACCGCCCACCGTTTGCTTGGCAGGTGGAGAAAGTCTCGTGGTCCCTTCGCTTCGTAAATGTTTCGCTCCTGCACCTCCGGCTTGAACTCCTTAATGAGCTCGTTAATATCAAATTTGACTGGTAGATTTGTAAACGGATCGCAAATGGAATCGGACATAATGTGCAAACTGAAATTTAACTGAAATAAAAAAAAAAAACAAACAAACCAAAGGAGAGCTGCCTGCTAGACTATTGTACAACTAAACTGAATTGATATTCCACTAAATTATATATTTGGCTTATGTATTTAAACTGTTACATATTTGTCTGTGTGTAAATGTACAAATTCAAATGGAAATGGTAATAAGGGCGACACAATTTCAATCTTTAAACGTAGGGGTCAAATTGTAGTTAATAGCTCTCGCTCTAGCTCTAGCAAAGATACTTAATTTTTTAGAGCATAGTATTGGGATCTACTATTTAATTATTTCTGGAACTCGGCCATATTTGCTTCGAAAATGACCGTGTTGATCTTGTGTTTGAGGGCGATGAGGCTCTCCCGACTGGTGATTGCACGCAGCTCATTCGCCACATACTCTCCGTACGTGGAGAACTCATCGCGCGGTGCCATGCTCACGACCGACGGTGAGGCGGGGCTAGAGAGGGATGAAGTGCCCACCTTGGTTGACAGGAGGGGCGTGTTCCCTGTGGTGCTGACCTTCGGAAGTCGTATGTTGACCACAGGATTGCCATTTTGCGTGGATTCCAAAATAGTGGCATTGTGTGACGTGGTGCTGGTATCGTAGTAGAGACGCTTGACTTGGGGCGGATGCAGGTGGTGCTCGTCGTAGTACCCATCTTGGTCTCCGACGGCGGTGGGGTCCCGCTTGGGTATCTTTATGATGCGACCGGAGAGCACGTGAACCGCGTTACTGGATATGGCGGCAGTGCTCGTCGCTGGATTCGACTGATAGTGGAGCTCTCCGTTTTCATTGGCCTGAAAACTGACCGCTTCCACAGGATCCCCATGCAGATCCATGAGCGACTGCTGATTATGACTCTCGATTGTGTCGTGTTCGTCCTCGTGGAGGACATGGCTGACATACCGCACATTTATCTCTTTGCTCAGCTTCGGCTTGACCTCCATGTCCTCTTGCTCGGACTCCTCAATGATGTCCTCGTCGACATCCTTGGTCGTCTCCTCAATTAGCTTCTCCAGCGCGTTAGAGCGACTGCTGCGCTCGTCCGATTGCATTTCGATCTTTACGCGGCCCTTCGTGGCTCGACAGGCGTATGGCGAACTGAGGAAGGCGAGATTCTTGAAGCCAAACCACTTTGAGTTGTACGGCTCCTTCCGTTTCATGCGATTTATTTCTCTGTGATATTGAGTCCGCAGCGTGTGGAACTTTTTCTCCAACTCGTTTGTGGGTATGTTCCCGCCAAGAGCCTGACCGACTTCGCTCAAGAGACGCTGCTTAACATCTTTCTTGCGATACTCTTCACATGTCATGTCCCACAGGCCACGACGACACCGGTACTCGACGATGAGCTGCAACGTCTTCTCCCTGGTCCACTCCATTTTTAGCACAGCTGCCGGGCAAAACGGTGTCACTAGTTGCCGAGGCAGAACAATGGGCTCCCTGCTCCCTTTGATCAGGAAAAAACACACATTTATTAGCTATGTACATGTAAATACAGCGGCAGGCAGCGGCAGCGGTTTTTAATAGCCACAGCCACAGAATCAAAGAGTTACCTAAAAGCAGAGCGTTTGCGTCTTAAATTGGTGTGCGCACTGCACTAGAGCACTAGCTCTGGGCAATTTATTTTGGTTTTACTCCAAAACAGTTGTGGCAGCTGCAAACACAATTTGTTGTGTTGTGGGCATCCGTCTTCGCTTGTTTATTTGGTCGCGTCCACGTATCTTCGTTGCACCGCGGTCGTGTGTTTTTAGGCCTTAGCACAGTTGCGATTCCAAAGGCAGCGCAGCAGGATCAATTAACAATATTTTAACACTTATTTGTTTAATTCAGATAAAAGGCAAGCTGTCCACCCCTCCTCTGGTAAACGTAAACGCGATGCTATGTATACATGTATGCACATATCGCTACATCGATATATCGAGAAAAACGCTGAATTTATGCCAGTGTTCCAAAATGCCACTGAATGCAAATTAATAACAAACAACAAAAAAGATATATCTGGCAGATATATCGTGCTCATTATCAGTTCGGCTGGATTGTCGAGGTGAGCATTGAAGCGGCAGCGGAATTCACAGAAAATCTGTATAGTTTTGTTTTTCATTGTACATTAGTGTTTAATAACACCTATGGAAAACCACAACGTGGGCAGGCTTACGGAAGAGTCCCTTAAGCGCAAGGAGCGATTGCAAAAACTGCGGGAACAGGCCCAAAACAAAGGCGCAGATTCGTCCGAGCTGAATGAAAAATTGCCCAAGTAATTATGGAATATATAGCCACACAAAGGTCCAGTGTTTAATGAAAAACTTGTTACATTTGCAGGCCAGTTTTCCGCAGCTACAAACCACAAAATGAAAACACCATCGGGGAAGTTCTCTTGCAGGAGCCAACGGGGAACATAGAGTCCGCCGTTGAAACGCAGCTGAATTTATTGCAAGAACCTATGGTAATCGACGAGATAGACATAAGCAACCTGGCCCCACGCAAGCCAGACTGGGACCTTAAGCGCGACGCCAGCAAGAAGTTGGATCGCCTGGAGCGTCGCACACAGAAGGCTATTGCCGAGCTCATACGCGAGAGGCTGAAGATGAACCAGATCGAGGATATCAGTCAGGCTGTTAACGTGGCTGCCGCTCAGGCCGGCACTAGTGTCGAGGACGACTATGACTAGAGCCAAACTATAAAACTCAATTTTATTAAACCTATGCATCAATGGGAAATGAGAATAAATTAACGATAAGTAAAACTAAGCACATGGAATCCTAGCGGCAGTTCTCCTTGCCGCTGCCCGTTGATAAACGTTCCTTCAGTGTGAGTATCTCTGTAATTAAATGGGAGATGATATGATTACGGAACAAGCATTCAAAAAGTGATCACTTACGATTTGAATACTTTTTCTCTAGAGTGTTGGCAAACTGTCGCATGGAGAGCAGTTGCTGAGGAATTTCCTCGCGTAGCTCTTTGATTGTCTTTCGCGCTTGCCTTAGCTCATTCTCGCGCAGAGACAACAGTTTTTCTTTTTCCTGAATGGCCTTTTCCTGCTGCAGGGCCACTTCTGTTCGCCAGCCTATGGTTTTTTTGTGGCCAAGGATCTCTTGGTTCTGCTTAAGGATTATCTGATTGGCCTTGGCGATTTCCTCCGATGCCATTTCCAGCGCTTGCCGCTTTGTGTGCAAAATCTTCTTCTCCGCTTCCAGCTCAGCAGCCACGTTAGCCTTTTCCTTGTTGTTTCGCTGAATATGTTCCTGCAGCTCGACGGTGTGCTGTTTGAGGTCTTCAATTTTGTACTCCAATTTGCGCTCGTGCTTCTTGGCATTGACTGTGTCGGTGTGCAGCTTGTCGTTCTGCTCCTTTAGGTTGCACATGCGGGATTTGCAGCTGGATAGCTCATCACTCAATGCTTGGTGGCGCTTCTCGAGCTGTTCCAGGGCTATCTTTGTGTCAGATTTATCCACGTTGGCCTTCTCCAACTGTGACTGAATGCTGGAGATCGATCTGCGATGGCGTTCTAGCTCATTGCTGCGCTGCTCGTTCACCTTGGACAGTTTCCCCTCCATTTGCAGCAGCTCGGCAGAGTGCTGTTCCTCCAAGCGGCGCGTATTCTCAGCCAATGCGTCTCTGAGTTTGCTGTTTTCCGCCCCCAATCTATCCATATGCGCACGCTGGGAATTCTGTTCTAGTTGGGCCTGCTGGATGCTCTCTTCCAGCAGAAAGCATTTCTTGTGGGAGGCATCTAGCATGAGATTTATGTAGTAGAGGACCGTGTTGAGGGGTGCAGATCGGCAGGGCAAACACAAGTGTATGAGGTTCTTAAATGATCTTATTTCCACGAACTGCAACTGGTAATCGGATCCACTTGGATCTCTAGCGGCCAAGTGCAGCTCCAATTTACCCGACTGGCAGTCTTTGAGCATGCGTACCACATTGTCCATGAAGCCAGCGAAGGTCACATTCAGGGACTGATCCTGCTTCAGCTCGTGGAAGGAAGTACAGTCCACAGTCGTAATATACATGCGACGCTGATCAGCTTTCTCCGCTAAGCGCAGCTGCTGCAAAATTAATATGTTTAAAATCGGGGAGGGGGTGGTGCTGGTGGTTCGGGTTCCACTCACCATCATTTCTTTGAAGTCCATCTTTTCAGCGTACAGTAAACAAGCCTTTTTGGCGCGCATCATGTCATGTGAGAAACTGACCAACATTTCCACGCTCGGCATAATGGTCACCACGTTTTTGCTGTAATCCATATTTACGAAGCTGTCCCCATTGCTTGGCGTCGTCCACATTTCAGTTGGGCAAGATAAAATATATTAAGTTTAAAATATATATAGATTGTAAATATTGAAATTGTAAACAAAAGCAGGGCTGATAAGTGACTATCGCAAGCATCGGTGTACATTGATATATACCCCGAGCCACCACCGTTACACCACACTAGGTTTCCCTAATAAGTGCAATATGTCCATCTCTATATTAATAAAAGAAAAACGCGAAAATACATAAAAAGAAAAATAAATACATACATATGTCTGTACGTAAGAGCTAAAGATGTGGTCAGAATCGGTAAATTATAAAATAGGTTGTTTTATCCACACTGCAGACTGCGAAAGTCTTCGTGGGCAGCCTGCCGTCTGGCTGCAAACCGGACGAGCTCAGACGTCTTTTTGCAAATTATGGAGTCGTTGAGGCAGATGTTATGAATCGATGTGGATTCGTACATTTAGAGACTTCCGACATGGCCGATGCAGCCATAGCTGCCCTCAATGGAACTCTTTTTAAAGGCGTATCAATTGTAGTTGAGGCCGGCAGGCCAAAAGAAAGAAGCAGAAATGGAGCCGGCAGCCGTGTCCCGCCAAGTGTCGGTGGGGGCTCGGGGCGCAGATCCTTGGAAGGTAAGCATCCAAGTCGCACCGATGTATATTATTTTCAAATTTAAAGTATGTTTCGCACAGGTCAAAGTGGTGCCTCAAACCATAGGCGCGATGGCGGTGGGAGCGCGGGTGGTAGATATGGCAGTGAAGGTGGATTCAAATCGAATGGAAATCAATTTGGGCCCATAAGGAATGAGACAAATTTTAGACAGCAGCGCAATGCGCCATACAGCAAGGGACCACCACAGCAGACGTCGAACGAGTCCCCTCAAGGATATAGGAACAAATTCAGTGTTGGAAGTAATGGTGGAAGAAACGGTGATGGTGGTCGCTTTAGCAGCAACCGGTTTCAACACAGGGATAATAATGACGGTGCAGGATCTAGCAGTGCCAATAGAGGAGCTTCACAGGGGCAAAGGAGGAACATAAAAAACAGTCCATCGAATAACAATAACGACTTTCTTGCTGGAAACTCTAGCTTTAATAATCCGAGGGGGGGCACTGGTGTAAGACAAGACCGCCGCGGTTTCGCCTTGCCAGTGGAGCAGCAGCAGATGACCTTTGGTGTGCAGCAAAATCGCTTTCGCAATGGCAGCAGCAGTGGCAATCGCAACAGTTCCGGAGTGAACGGGTATGCCTGCTAGGGGTCACTTACGAGTTCTCTCTTAACTATGTTTTTAATTATGTTTTACTCCAAGTGCTGATCCGCAAGGTAGACGTGGCAGCTACAATGAACGCGGTGGATTTAATGCCAGACGTGGTGCAGCCAACAATGAGCACAACAGACCACAGCGTCCAGGAGGCGCCTCCAACAAGCCTGGAGCAGTAGATCGGCACGATCAGAGTGGTTTGCATGCATCATATCAAACAGAGTTTCCTCCATTGGGAAGGCAAGAAAGGCGGCCGTGGGGGAGGGGCAGTTCATCGAAACCGGTTGGTATAATTATGATGGATAAATTAAATAATTCGTATTACATAGTGCTTTCGCCTCTACAGTTTCAACGGGCCCAGACCGGGACCAAATAATATGGGCGGAAATAGAAGATTTTGAAGAGCTGCAAAATAGTTATACCGTTTGCAATGCTTCGGCAACTCAAATTAATATTGTAATAGCCAAATTTTGTTTTCCATTGTCTCGTGCGCCCTTCACCTTTAATTTAAGCATACAAGTTTTTTTTAGTTTTTTTTCATTCGCCCGAATGCAGTACTTTTAAGCCCGCATCAACAGTATATGTATTTGTTATCTGTAGCTAAGATTGTTACAATATTTACCGCAATACTTAAATAATCATATAAATTATGTGCAACTTGATACGACGAGTCAATCAATACAATCAATCACAAATACCAATTTAGTCAGTTTTGAATTTTAACAGACACCAGGGCTGTCTGCGCATATTGTTATCGGCATCGATTTCTGCAAAGCTGCGCTGCGACTGCGACTTATCAAATTTGTCATCACATTTATAAACAAAGAAATATGGCGACTGCCTAAACTTAAATTGGTTGTAAGTGTATATAAAAAAAAGAAGTCCCAAAATCTGGCCAGTGCTGAGGTTGAGGTAAGCGCCCGTGGGTGTTCAACAGTTTTGATCTTTTGGCTTAAATTGTAACCTCTCCATATGGACACATGTATATACCTTCGTAGTCGGTGTCGGACGCTTCTGACAAGTTTTGCACTGAAAATGTGGAACCACAGTCACCCTCTCTGTTGTGCCAAGGCCTTGCTTGTGATCGGCGTGATATGTGTGCTCTCATTTGGCATAGGAAATGCCGTCCACATCCCAACATATGGCAGCAGTGAAGGTGAGACGCGGCCGACCGACTCGTTGGCCACGCTGCCAGGCGAGTTAAAGTTTGCGCATGTGGTAAGTCTTATCGTTGGTCGTGTGTTGTTGGTGTTGCAATTCTGCTTTGTTTTATCATACATATTTATCGTATTTGATTTCCGTGTCAACGTATGCAACGTAGATATTTCGACACGGGGACCGAACGCCTGTGGACCCATATCCGACGGATCCTTGGAATAATAGAAAGTTTTGGCCCACAGGTTGGGGCCAATTGACCAATGTGAGTAGCCAAGTCAAGGCCTAAAAACGTAAAAATAATATTGGATTTTTCTGTTTTTCAGCTGGGCAAAGAACAACACTACGAGCTGGGCAAATGGCTGCGAAATCGATACAAATCGTTGCTGAGCTCGAGATATAAAAACGAGGACATCTTTGTTCAGTCCACTGATGTTGATCGTGCCTTGATGAGCGCGCAATCAGATCTTGCTGGGTTGTACGAGCCTCAAGGCGATGACATATGGAATCCGCACATAGATTGGCAGCCTGTGCCTGTGCACACTGTGCCCGAGAATGAAGATTCCATATTGGCCGCGAAGGCTTCATGCCCGGCATACGATTATGAGTTGGCCACGCTAGAAGCCTCGTCAGAGTTCCAGACTCTGTACGTACGATATCGCGAGCTCTTTTCCTACTTGAGCCAGAACAGTGGACGCCTAGTAAAGTCCTTTATAGATGCCCAGTACTTGAATAACACGCTGTACATTGAGAGGCTGTACAACCTTACACTGCCAGTGTGGGCGGAGAAGGTCTATGGCAGAGAGGACCTCACCTACGTGGCTAATTTTGCCTTCTCCATTGCCACGTTCACGCGCAGGATGGCGAGATTTAAAACGGGTCCTCTGCTAAAGGATATCTTCGAGAGGTTTGACAAAAAATTCAACCGTCAACTGACGCCTGATCGTTCGTTGTGGATCTATAGTGCCCATGACACAACGATTGCCAATGTTTTGAACTCTCTCAAATTATTTGAGGTAAACCATTTATTTTTTATTGTATTGTGATGGAGCGATTTATGATTCCTCCTCCTTTCACAGCTGCATAGTCCGCCATACGCAGCATGCGTTATGCTGGAGATGCGCGTGGATGATAACAACACTCCCTTTGTGTCTGTGTTCTATAAGAACACAACAGCGGAGCCTCTTCCCCTGAACATACCCGGCTGTGGCCTGTCTTGCCCACTGAAAACTCTAGTCAATCTCTACCAGGACGTTCTTCCAGGGAATTGGGAGCGTGAATGCAAGCGATCAACCATGATGATGACCTATGAGGAGGCCAACTTGGGTGCGGCGACAGGTGACGAGCAATTAAAAAATGAGGTCCCACTGGAATGTAATACTCACTGATTTGATGTTCTTTTAGGCATTCTCATATTCATCATTACGGTTCTGCTATGTTGCAGCTATGGCCTCATGATCTACTACCGTCGCCGCAATTACAATCTGTATACCTCGTATTCCCAAATGGCATAGTAAAGGAGCGATCCATGTTATATTTTACCTCGGATTTAAGAGCTGCTTTCCTGTTGCGCTCTCTTGCCACTCTGGTGTGATTTTTGTTATATGTGAATAGTATTTTTGTTCTGTTTCTCAAATCGCTTTAATCGTGTTGCTTCTCAGTTATAATGTGCATTTAAACAGCCAATTAGCCGATCATCTTGGAATGATGAGAACCTTAATTTTGGCATTAAGGATTGAGGGATAACATACTCGTAACTGCCAGCTGATGGCTCGTTGTTATTCAGTGGATTAGTAAAATGGAAAAAAAAAAAAAAAAAGACTGTGAAATGGCGATCTTGAAGTTGCATACATATGTATATACATACATAAATGCATACATACATACATACATACATACTTACATATTTATACACATGTACATTTTGATAAAAACGTTATCTTGAAATGAAAGACAGATATTTACTGTATTATAAACAACGCTCAAAAACAAACACTGAATTATCCTTTCCTTTGCTTCATGGCTGATATTAGGTGGGAAGTGAGTGATCAAAATAAGTTGCACTGCACCGCTCTGTTCATTATACTACAATTTGTTTATTGCTCCTCGCATTTGCCAGCGATTTGGCTGCGCTTAATTATGGTACGACGAGTATGGTTAAATATAGATACGATACAGTTAGGGTTACAGTTACAGTTACAGTTAGAGCGTAGCATTAAGTCTATATACAACGAAGGCTGAGAATGTAGAACCTGTTTTGGGGGGCAGCCACTGCGATGCGGCCGACTGACTAACTGAGACTGAAATGGATATATGTGGTGGACTGTGTGGGACTGTCTGTGAGTCTGTGAGAGAGAGTGGGGAAAGATGAAGTCCAGTCGATTCGATTCGATTCGATTCGAATCGAGCGTTTATCTGTAGGCCTTATCATCCGAGTATATGATATAGGGCTGATGTTGATGTTGATGCTGATGCTGCGTCAGGCTTTCTGCCCCATCGGCATTCCCAGGGACTCCCCCTGCCGCTCCCGCTCCACTGAAGTATGACATGCGGGACATGGTTGAGTAGGCGGCGGCTGCAGCGGCCGCCTGTTGTTGGTGTTGCTGCTGCTGTTGCTGTTGCTGGCGTTGAGTCAGATTCTGGGTGGACTGGTGTATGGAGGCCGCTTTGTGCGGCAGAGTGGCGTAGCTGGCCTGATACGGCGGCACCGCGTAGAGAGCGGCACCAGCTGCATTCTTGTAGTTGTAGGCCGCATTGTGGGCGCCCATGTGCATGCCGGAGGGAATGCCTATCATGGCCGTGCTCTGCTGGTACTCGGCATTGCTCATGCGCAGCCGGATGATGCATATGATGATGATCAGTATGGCTATGAAGGCCACCACGCCACCGACAATGCCAATAATGAGGGTGTCGTCGTTGCTGATGATCGGCGCCTGGGCCTTCATCAGCGGCGCCTTTGTCTTGATCTTCTTCAGACTTGGCGGTTGGGTGGGCTCCAGACTCCAGATGATCAGCGGTTCCTCAGTCGTGGAGCTGCTTCGGGTCACCAGCTGGCTGGATGACTTGTGCAGATGCGGCACTGTGGCGGTGGGTCGGGACGTGGAGGAAGTCATGCGGCGGGCGTCGCAGGTCAGTTCATCGTCGCCCACTTCGATGAGCTTTCGGTTGGCCAGAAAGGCCGGCGCATGGCAGGTCACATCGGGCAATCCAGAGTTGGGCAGCCAGCGGCGCAGAGCCCGGGCATTGCAGTCACAGACGATGGGATTGCTGGCCAGACCCTGCAGCTGCAGACTGGCCCGGCGATCCTCCAGAGCATTGAGGAACTGCGGCACCAGGACAGTAATCTTCGACCCCTCAACGTTCAGGTTGAGTTGCGAGGAGCGCGGCACGGGGAAGAGCAGCGCCGGCGGCAGGGCACTGAGAGAGGTGTTGACAAGTTTGATCATCAGCTCGCTGCTCTTGAGGCCGGCCAGGGTGCCCGACGATATGGACTTGAGCCGCTCCCCACGAATGCCCAGGCTGCTCAGGCGCGGATGCTTCAGGGGCTGGATCTGCTCGCTGCCTATGCTCGAGTCTTTCACCTCAATGTCCAGCGACTCAAGGCCAGGCAGCAGCTCGAGGATGCCTTGCAGATCGAGGTAGCCCAGCACGGGCAGATCGTACGCCTCCAGATGGACCAGGTTCGGGAGCTGCTTGAAGGCGTTCTTCTCGATTCTGCTGCACTGCGGCAGGTGGCTCAAGCGCAGGGATCGCAGCATCTCCAACTGGCCAAAGTTTGCCTGGGAAATGATCTCAAAGCTGTTGTTGGACACGTCCAGCTCTTTGAGCACCTGCAGCTGTGGCCAGGCTTGCGAGAGATCGTCCAGGCTCTGAAGTTGGTTGCCGGAAAGATCCAGCGTCTCCAGCAGAGTGACTCGCTGGAAGACATCCGGCTTCACGTGGCGCAGCTTGTTTTGCGAGAGGTTCAGGTACTGAAGGAAGGGCGTCTCCAGCAGATCCAATTGCTCGATCCCTGTGCCGGCCAGACTCAGCTCTCGGACTGTCTTGGGCTCGTTGAGGACGTTGTGCACGGCCTGGGCGGAGAGTGGGTTGAAGGAGAGGTCGATTCGCTTGATGTTCACCATGATGCTGTCGTCGCCCGGTAGCTCCCTAATCCGGTTGTGGCTCAAGTCGACCGAGGACACAAAGAAGAACTGCCGCTGCAGGGCATTGAGGGGAGCGTACTCGAAGCGATTACGGGCGAGATTTATGTTCTCCAGCATCTGAAGCTTGGTGCGCTCAAAGACGCCATCGGAGAGCTCCGACAGCCGGTTGCCCTCGAGGTTGAGATGCTCCAGACGCACCAGGCCCTCGAACGTGCGCTCGCCAATGCGATCCAGGCTGTTGTATGCCAGATCCAGGACCTGCAGCTGCGTGGAGTTGTGGAAGGCCATCTCGCTGACCATGTCCAGCTGGTTGTGAGCGACGAGCAGGACCCGCAGTCGCGGCAGACGGGCAAAGTCGAGCTCCTCGATCGTCTTCAGCTGGTTGTGGGACAGATCAATGTGCTCCAGATACTGCAAGGAGGAGATCAGCTCGGCGGGGAAGAACGAGAACTTGTTGTGTGCCGCTCGGATCTCCCGCAGTCGCGGATGAATGCGGAAGGAGGAGGGGAACAGGTAGCTCAGCTGGTTATTCGATATGTCCAGCTCCTCGATGCCGGTGCCCGTGTTGAAGTACTCTCCCTTGAAGGCCGACAGCTGGTTCCCCTGCAGATTCAATCTCGTCAGCTTCATCACATTCACAAAGGCCCCCGTGCGGATGGATGCGATGCGATTGTTGGACAGATCAATCGAACTGATGTTCCACAGGTTCACGAACGTCCCGTCCTGCAGCTCCAGCAGCTGGTTGTCATTGATGTGGATGTGCTTGAGGTCCTGCAGTCCAGCCAGCAGGTCGCCACTCAACTGTCGGATGTTGCAGCGACTCAGATCGATGACCTGAAGTCGAGTCAGGGGCTTGAAGAGGGCGCCCGTGAGAGCCAAGTGGTTGCCGCTTATGTTCAGGCTCTGAAGATTCTCCAGCTCGGCAAATATGCTAATCGGTATTTCCGCGAGGCTGTTACCGCTCAGATCGAGGGATCGCAGCTCGGGCAGCTCCCACGGCGTGCCACCCAGACCCGTGAGCCGGTTCTGGGACAGCTTCAGGGCCATCAGTGTGCCCTCGAGTCCAGCAAATGTGTCCGCATTGACGACGGCCAGGGAATTGCCGGAGAGATCCAAGGTGTGCAGGCTGCTGAACATCTGAAAGCTGCCGGGCGGCAGTTCCCGAATGACGTTCCTCGACAGCGACAGGCTGGTGATGTCGCCTGCCTGCCCCAAGATTTCTGCCGACAGGGCGGCCACTCGGTTGAAGTCCAACTGGAGCGACGTGAGCTGTGGGAGGCGCCCCAATGCGCTGCCAGGCACCAGGAGAATGTTGTTGTCCTTGATGATGAGCGTTTGCAGGCTCTCCAGTCCCTCCAAAGCATCATCTTCAATCTGTAACGGAAAGATAGATGTATTCCAAATCTCTGGGAACTCTATATAATATATGGGCACTATATATCTAGCACTGACTCCTCAAATACGACACTTACTGTTCTCAGGGAATTCAAGCTTAGGTCCAGATACTTGAGAGCGTTCATGTCCTTGAAGGTGCCAGGGGTAAGGCTGGTAATGGTGTTGCGACTCATGTCCAAGGTCTCCAGGCTCCTCACCACCTGCATGTGTGTGTAGTCCAATTGCTACGCGGATGGGATCGGATGGGATCGGATGGGATCGGATGCGATGCGATGCCAGTTAGCGGGGGCGGTAAGGAATCGTGTGAGAGAGATTCAGAGCTTACCTGCAGCATGTTTGAGGATAGATTCAAGAACTTTAGTCCGGGGACTGCTGCCAGTGCCACGGTGGGGAACTGGCCGAAAAAGTTCTCGGACAGATCCAGCTTTTGCAGCGTCTGCAACTGCTCGAAGACATCGCTGTTCAGGTGGGTGATGTGGTTGCCAGCCAACTTGATTTCCCGTATTCGCTGAAGCCCCTTAAAGGCCAGACTGTCGATGCTGCGAAGGACATTGTGGCGCAGATCAATGATCTCCAGCTGCCGCTGGGCATTGAAGGAGTCCGGCAGCAGCGCCCCTAAAAGAAGGAATTCCATTAGTAAGCACTAGTAACATTAGTTGCTTCATCTTCTATTACCAATCAGATTCTGGCGCAGGGACAGATGACGCAGGCCACTGGGACCATTCAGAGAGTTTGTGGGCACCGCCGTGAGGCTGTTGCGATCCACATAGAACTCCTTTAGGTCCACACAGCCCTTCAGCAGACCCTCCTCGATCAGTTTGATCTTGTTGCCAGACAAATCCAAGATCCTCAGGTTCTTCAGCACGTGCAACTCGGCCGAGGAGAAAATGGGATTGAGGTTATCGCCCAGCAGGTTGTTGGCCAGCCGCAGCTCGTTTAGCGAATCCTTGAGTCCATCAAAGGCCTTTTCTGGTATACGTCTGATGAGGTTGTTGGACAGATCCAGCTCCTCGATGGTCAATTTCAGCTGTCCGAATGCCTGTAATTCCGCGGGAGAGAGATACACACAATACTCGTCAGAGTGGAAGAGTGCAACTTGTATATTTTGTGGGCGCTTCCTTACCTGGGCTGGGAGAACCTGTTGGCCGCTGTAACGTTGCGTATATGCCACAATGGGGGCTCCATACGGCAGCTGGGGGGCATCGCCATGGAAGACTACGCGATCGCAGTCCATGGCCACAGCTCCGAGCTGTCCGGTCGCTGCAAACGGCACCACATTGCACCTGTAATTGTCGCCAGTCGATGATTAACAACAAACAAAGCAAAGCCAGCGCAAATCAGCGACAGTTCGCAGCAGCAATTTACTGATATTAAAATAATACATGGGGCCACAGCAAGCGGAAACTGCCTGTCGCTGATGTTGGTTTGGCGATTGGCTGCCTTCGATTGCCGCAACGGCCATGGCTATGGCTATGGCTATGGCTACGGCTACTCACCTGCATGGCAGACGCAGGGCGGGACTGAGCTCCGGACATGGACGCCAGGCCTCGCTGTGGTGGGTCAAGTGGGAGAGACAACAAAGCATCAAGAGCACAGAGAGCACAGAGAGCCTCTGCTTCCCGTTTGTCAGCTGTTTGCACGTTTTCATTTTGTCTGTAATTTGAAATTGAATTGGAATTGAATTGAATTGAATTGAATTGAAGAATGGTGATGAGAGTGAAACTTGTTTCAGTTGGCAGTTGGCGATCTGTTGGCCTGCCAGCAGCTGCCACGCTCACACCACGCTCACACCACGCTCGTATTTGGTCATTTCCTCTTTTATCCGAAAGCTAGAACATTTGATTTGCATACTGCGGGCGTACGGAGAGAACAACGAGGCAAGGTCCAATCGAATGAAAGAATGCTATAGTCAAATACTTAAGCTAATACCAGTCAGATACGACATATTTTTTGGGCATGTTGGCTTTCGTCCAGAACCTTGAGACACTTGTGACTGAAAACTGGAAACATATCTGTAATTGTTAGCACGATAATTGGCTATTCAATGGTCGTTAATTGTTAGATTCACTTCTAGATTACTCGTCCCCCCAATATGGCATATAATACATGTACATATGTACATATATACTTCTACTTGTGAAGAACTTTGTGAAGGCATCGCATGCGCACCTCTCTGCTCTTCCTCTTCTGTCTTCATCAGTGGATTCTTCTTGGTATCTTTCTCTTTATTCTTGATATCGCAGATTATTGGCTCCAGTACCGTTGCTTGAGCATGATGGTGGGGGGAGAGGGGCGCTAATACTCGTACTCGTACTCGTACTCGTACGGTGGGTATTGTTGGTGGGGCTCTGGCTCTGGTGTTGGCATGTCTCACTGGCTCACTGGCACTAAAAAAAACTTTTACGATACGTTCGGCTGTGCGAGTATTTCTATTTGCATTATCTGTGTGGTTTTGCGTTATTTGTGCTATTTACGCTGTGGTCCATGGGCAATCGAGAAAGGCATTTTGGACTCTGCTGCGCCCAGTGTTTGCCCACAGATCACACAGATACAAAGATCTACATATGTACATGTACATATGTATAGCCATACCTATGTTAATGTATGTAAATTTATATTGTCCATAAAACAAACTGCGCGGAATTTCAAAATCTCCCCCAAAAGTGACTTTATTTTGTACACTTGTCTTGCATACGCGATGCGATGTGATGAGCTGCGCTGCGCTGCGATTCGATTCGATTCGATATCGAAGACAGCTTCAAGGTCTTGTTGCAACATTGGGAACTGGGGACTGCGGACTGGGGACTGGGGACAGAGGACTGTGGATCGCTTCGCATCCACTTCTTGTTTCACACACACACACACACGATATATACATGTGTGTGTGTGTATAAACGATCCAACATTTTTGATGGGAAATATGTTAATCACACATCTCTCGTCTTGGGGTTTTTTTTTCTTCTCTCCTCTTGTAACCTGTTTCTTTATATTTTGATTTATACTTTTGGCTTGGCTTACATTTTCTTTTTGTTTTGCTGCTGCTGCTGCTGTTGCTGCTGCTGGTAAAATTGCACTTCTGATGGGAAACTTTTGGGGCTGTTGAATCTTTTGTTTGTCGTCGGATTGCACAAGTCTCTGGATTCTCCGGCACAAGCCTTGTTTACATTTGTTTTTGGCCAGTTCTCTTTTGTTATACACAAAAAGAAAGCGCAAACGGAGTGGCCAGGCCAGAATGTGTTTTCCCAGAGCAGATAGATGGAAAAGCGTTACACCACCACACCACCACACCACAGAGGCAAACACACACACACACACACACACTGTGTACACACACGTTGGCACTCACACGAAAATGCAGACAAACAACTAAACTTTTAGGTGCTGCTGGGGGAGGGAGGGTAATAATTAAGCCCGAGCCACCACCACAGCCACAAGTACTCGTCGCACTCGGCGCACTCGACTGTCTTTGCGCATGCGAAGCGGTTGAAATTTCGCAGCTTATTGCGTTCTCCACTGCCGGTCAGAGCCGCGGTTCGGATAGGAATCGGTTTGGATCGGTTGGTGCCACTACAATTTCTAGTACTTCCGCTCTCAGGTCTCGAGTCTGGGTCTCGCGTCTAGGTGGTCCTCTCCATTTGAGCTCCGCAACACAACTGAAGCTGGCCCAAACGCCTGGCCTAGGCTTTGCATCGGCTGCTGCTGCCTCGGCAGCCAGAGGAGAAACTGGTTTGGAGCTAAAAGGTACTAAAAACCATGCCCAAGACGAAGACTGGCGCTGGAAGACGTCTGAGAGATGCAGATGGAGAGATGCTCTCTCAGTCTGAGTCTCAGTCACAGTCTCACTCTCAGTCCCAGTCGCAGTGTGAGCAGCATTCGTGAATGAGTTTACATTGTTTGAGACTTTTGTTCGGGTAAAAGTTTTCGCTTTGCTGTTCTTTGGATGGTTCGGATGGTCGCAGAAAGTTGTACATGCTTCTCTCTGCGGCCCTTGTCTACCTGTTTCTGTTTCTGTTTCTTTTGATCGCCTGAGCCGATTGGCAAGTGCGCCAATTCAAGCTAATGGGGTTAAGCCTTCAATAATGCTCTGCTCTGCCCTGCCTGCCCTGCCGTACAGATTGGACAAAGTTACTTTCCTTGTCGTAAATTGTTTGGCGTGGCAACTAATTACCCGCCCAGAGAAACATAGAGAGACAGTCGCAGAGAAATGAAATGTATGATGGAGATGAATGACGATTATGAGGATCGGCCAGAAGCACGCACAGATCATTACTGAGGTTGTTCACACCACCACCAGAGACCACAGTAAGAGAGGGATAGAGAGAAGACTTGACAGGTACTACTCGTATGTACAAGTACAATTACACTTACAAGTGCCAGCCCAAGCTAGTAAGCTGTTATGTTAGTATGTGGTTATAATTTGTATGTTTAGGCATGCATGTTAACATTAACATTAACATCTCTCTCTCTCTCTCTCTCACTCTGTGGGCCGCAATTTCTTTTCTTTTTTGCGCGCAATACTTTCCATTTTCATAGCAAGTAAGTGCTCCACAAATGGCAGCCAGATAAGAGCCGCAGCCACAGCCGCAGCCACAGCCCAGCCACAGCCGCAGCCACACATAACATAATAATGAAAACAGAAACATCTACCCTGACGTGACGCATGCCATGTCTAACCATATAAATCAAATCGTTCAGCTGATAAATTATGTCTAATGCTCAACACTTGACTGGCTCTGGGATGCTCTCCGCCTCCTCTGCCAAGACGAAGATTGCCTGCATTGGGTTTCCCCTCATTCCCCTGCCCATCCACCAACCACCAACCCCCAGCAGCCTCTCTATTCCGCATAAATGCAAATGATGATAAATGTATCCCAGATACCCAGGCAAAGGAGCCAATTGGCTGCTCAAATCCGTGCTTAAACCGAGTGATATGTAAGCGCCTGTCCTAATCGTGGACAATTATCAAATTAACCTTGTGTAATTGGCCTTCATTTACTCCTTCATCGCCCAACTATCATCATAATGAGGATAATAACAACAACATAGACATAGACGTGGAAATGGAAATGGCCTGTCAATACACAAGCACATGCATGCGAGTGTAAGTGTATGTGTGTGTATACTTTTCAATTCCAATAAGGATTAATGTCCTTGTATACAGGCCATAAATTATTGCTTAGATCCGACGCACGGACACACCCCTCCGCATTGAACGACCCACTTGGGAGCGGGCGAGAAGGGGAGCGGCATACCACTCGTATGTTAAGTGAGTGAGAGCTTTATTGGCGCAGCCAAACCTAATCAATTATACAAACGCCGCCTCCTTCGGAGCACAGCCAAACGGAACGGAACGGAACAGAACAGACCAAGACGGAATAGAATGTCAACATAATAAGCCGACCACCGACCACGGACCACCGGGAACCGAGTCTATTCGTCCCTCTGTTGCGGTTTCACTTTATTAGGAATGTGGTCGAGAGACCGTTTGACGGGGGAGCGGGACTCAGCTCGTTCATCACGCAGAGAGAGGAGAGGCAGGAGACAGCCGCCTGGGCCCTTTTGCGGATTTTTATTTTGATAAATTATTTAAACGTGTGCAACTTGTGGCCTGGCGTTTGTAGCCATCGTAGCCAGCCATATTTAATGCCATATTTTGTTGGTTCAGTGTCCCCGAAACTGGACTGGACTGAGCAGGACAGGATACTCGTAGATATTCAATCAAATTAGACGACAAGTGACAGTAAACATAATCATGAGCATGGGCCAGTTTTGGCTTATTGATTGAGTCTGTCACTGTCACTGTCACTGTCCACTGTCTCTGTCTTTACTGAGCCGTGAAGCAATCGAAAGAGCTTACATTTAACCAGAAATGAATACGACATTCACTTTAATTCGAGTGTTTATCTTGTGCGATGGCAAACAACACGCTTCATGGTTGGTGTTCATGGCGCTCGTTGTGTTCGTTGTGTTTAAATTTATTTCGGGAATTGTGTATCTTTGGTACGCACGCCATTAGGCAGGCACTCGTGGATCGTTTTGTGAGCCCCAAAAAAGATTCTATGCAAATATTTATAATGTAAAATATTTATTCTGGCAACGCTTTTATTATTCTTGTTCCCACCATTCGCATCATTCGCACCGTTCGGCGGGATAGGTGTTCTGTTCGTATCAGAAATTAAATTGATTCGAATTGCATTTGAAATTTGAATTCAATTCGATTCCATATTCAAATTGCCACACAAAACATTCATCCATCTATCCGCCTATCCATTTCCATTTCCATATCCATATTCAAGCTTCCTCCCACACACTCACTTGTGGGGGGTGCTTCTCACCCAGAAATCACAAAAATTTCTTCTCGTCCTGAGCTATTTTTGGACGAGCACCCACCTATGGTACTTGCCCCTGGGGCCATTGACTTTACGGCCGAGTGGTTTTAGCCAAAGTTTGCAGTAACAAGCTTTGGCTCAGAGCCTGCCTGGCCGCTGCCTGCCACAACAAGTATACGCAACCGTGGCAGGGGCAGGCTGCGAAGCCTTTGAGTTGTCGAAAAACTAAGAGAGAGAGAGCCCATACACGAGTGCACGTGGAAAGGATAAGAGGATAAGGATGTTGCGGAAAAAGCAGACTTCAGCAGGCTGAAGCAGTTAACGTTAAACGAGTCAGAGATTTCAAGCAATCAAGTGTGTTAATTGCACCATAATTGGTCAGACAGACAGTCAATAGCAGCAGCAGCAGCAGCAGCAAGCAGCTGCAGCAACAACAACAACAATCCTAGCAACGGCAGAAGGCTGTGGGGTGCACAGTTGCGTGATTAATTCAGGTGCCCTATTGACAGGTGCATCCACCAACACAGACACACAAAGACACTCGCATACACTCCTGCCAGTGGCACTGCTTCTCAGGTGTCAGTCAGCGTGTTGCAAAGCAAATTCCACCCACTGCCACACATTGGTGCGCTTCCATTTGCACTTTAAATCGAATTAAAGTCAGGTATTAAATTAGAGCTCGGGCTCTGCTCATTGAAATTTACCTTTTTGCAGTGGTTCTAAAAATACTCGCACCATACCCGACTCAAGTGTGGCAAATATTTAGGCCAATTTAGCTTCAAGTTGGCCTTAATCACATTTATCTTTTTCCCCCACCCAACCTCTCCGCTTGCTCTTTTGACGTGCACGTTCACAGGTAGGTATGCCCTGCACGGGAGATCGCCTCAAAATAAATAAATTAAAAAGCGAAAATCCGTAAAAATAACAACAAACAAGAGACAGACATACGGACCCTGAAAAAGGGTTCCTACGCCTCCCTCCCTCCAATAGGCCTGATTAGAGGCGTGGGGAGACAGAGGGACAGAGGGTAAAGGAAAACTCGGGAATTTTACAAGTCGCGGAGTTCCATGGTGAGCTTTCGCAACAGTCAATTAAAACTTTTTGTGCTGCTCGAACATTGCCCGACAAATACAAAAGCAAGGGCAAAGGCAAAGGCAAAGGCAAACGCAAACCGCAAACAAAGACGAAATTAGTGGAAAATGAAGGAAGAGCCCACCATCCATCCAGCCAGCCATCCATCCAGCCATAGTATACTCTCGTCCTGGGGCAATTTTATCCCTTTGGCTGCTGGCATGCGCTTGAGTTGAGTGATTTGATTTGGGGCCCCGGCCCCGGCCCCGGCCTAGAACTTGGCTCTCTGTGTGCGCCTATGAATGCGTAAAATGTAAAACTTTTCGCACGCGTATTTTATTTAATTTAAATGCAATTAAATCGTTTAATTTCAAAGCAACACAACACAAACCGAACAAGTCAAAAGTTGTGCCCCAAAAACGTTTGGAGGGGACTTTGGATTGCGATTGTAGGAGCGTGGTAGCGTGGGACTCCGCGTTCCCAGGGACACCAGCAGGCCGTGGGCTGTCAAACTAGCACACCCATGTCATACATCAAGCGGTGCTCCGCTCCCACACGGGGCTTACATAACATATTAGGAATTCGCTACCGACTCTACTCAGATTTCAGTGCAATTTAAATGTGAACTTTGCCATTGGATATCCATCTAGATCCACCGCCAACCGCCCTGTTGCGGTGCCGCTGTTTGCGCACACAAATAATTGAAATACTATACACATACATATAGTAGCGCCCAAATGGAGAAACGGTCCACCTTGGAAGGTAGACAAGGTCACGGGGCCTCGATAATGTATTGACTGTAAGTCTGCACAAAATCCCTCTAGGAAAAGAGAAGAGGCCTTCGCCCCGGCAGGCATTTGCATATTTAATGCCCGAGAAATATTTTTCATGTTCATTTTTTATCCGTATCTAAAAATCAAGGCAGCAAAACAAACAACAAACTTTGTCAAGGGAAAAGGCAACAAGCTGCCAAAAGTTGATGTACACCCCGAAAAAACACACACAAACACACAACACAAACACACACCGAATCTCACGGGCTGACACATTTGCTGATGGCTTCTGCTGTCAAGTGGGTGAAGTGAAGTTTTTCCTTTCTTCTTTTTTTCCTTTTCCTTTTTCCAGTCCAGGCCCTCCAACGAGGTGTGAAATTGAAATTCGCATCCTTGTTGCATACAAAGCGTCCTGTGTACACGCTCCCACATTTATTATAATTACAATGGATATTTGTGGCTGCCACAAAGGCTAAAGTCGCTCCTGGGCCACAACATGCCAGCCAATTGACCACAGGAGGCTTTGGGGCGGTTTTCCCGATTAGGTCTCAGTGGGTCAGTGTGTGTGTTTGTGTGTGTGTGTGGTATTTCTATATTAAGTCTCTATTGAGTTTGCTCGTTAAACAATTTTCCTTTGTTGTTGCATTCTGCATTGACGAGCCGGGAATCAATTGAAATTTATTGACCAATAAATACAGGCCACAAAATCTACAAATAACAAAAGGTGTGTATGTGTGTGTGTGTGGTGTGTGCACCACAATGAGGCGCTGCACTGATGTCTGTGATATGCAAATTAAGAGGATTTGTGGCAGGAGTGTAGCATAATTTATCGACTATTCTGCGGGGGGGGGCTTACAACCGCATAATTAAATTAATAATGGACTAAATTGCAATATAAATTAGTTTCTCTGCCCGAAAGGCTGCCCGAGGTCGGAAGTCGTCAAATGGCGGCCAGAACGGAAGTTTATGGCAGTACATTATAGCGAGAGTCGCTCGTTATGAAATTACGACTAATTACATCCAAGGGAACGGAGGTACCCTTCCCATCCCATTCCAGTACCCCACCAGTTGTCTCGTTTTTGGATCCTTCGAATTAATATGCAAATCAGCTGGAAAGTGCTCGAAACGGGGCGCCAACCGCTCTCATGAATATGCAACACGAATATTCAATAAATGCCCCCCTTAATGCCCACCCCCGAATCCCATTAGCGAGATGTTAAAGCGACACAGTGGCTGACAGACAGAGGCAGTGCCTCTCCACCAAGATATGAAATCCCCCTTTAATGGATACACCCGCACACGCACCCGCACCCGCACCCGCACTCAAAGGGACATCTGTGCACCCGACACCCGGTGTGCCACGAGCCAGGAACCCAGAGCCAAGAGCCACGAGGAGAGGAGAGGACCAACGAAATTAACTTGTGAGTGACTTTTGACATGGCTGCAGACGCAGACGCTGACGCCGATAAGTAGGCAAGACTTTGTCAGCAGGAGCAGAAGCAGAAGCAGGAGATAAACCTGGGACAAAAACAATTTTCAACATCACGCGACAAACGGAATGTTGAATGTGAAATCCTCTGCTGGTGGGTGCCGATGGCATGCGGAGACACTTACAAAACTTTCTGTTAAGGCGGTCCAACCTGTCGATGTCGATGGCGATGGCAGTGGCGTGACATGTGAAAATCTGTATGAGAAACGAAACGTTTGACATCCCGTAGAACCAAATACAATTTCGGTGAGGGAACACATTCCTCCATTTGATGCACAGTCAGAGTCGCTTTAATGCACAGCACGGGCCGTGCTCGTAAAAGTTCATAAGTTTTTGTCCCTCCCATGATAGACGAGTTTGCTCCCAAAAAGGAAGGGCCAGACGACAGACAGGACGCAGAGGTAGCGGCTGGGGCTGTGGCTGTGGCTGGGGAAGGGCAATGTCTGCCCTTTCAAGAAGTCCTTTTAATAAGCATAAATTCTGTCTGCGGCCAACCTCTGTTCTGTTCTCTTCACCTCTCTGAGTGTATGCCTAACTGGCCGCGAAAAATTACATTAGCAGCCTCCACAAGTTGCACGTTGGTGGGGCAGCCAGAAACAGATTTGAGGCAGATTAGCTCAGCAGATTTGAGGCTGCATTTATTCAACGGACGCTGGACGATAGGGGGGGGGACTCTTTCGGTGTCGGAGAAGGGTTTGACACGGGCCGTGCACATGGCATTAATGAGCAGACACTGTTCCTACATCATTTTGCTTGGACCCGTGAGACCTCGAACAAAAATTCATAAATTTCGGTGGCACCTGAAGTGTTATGGCGGGTAGAGCCATCGTCTGTGTGTTTGTTTTCCGGACTCGTATACCGCTACATAATACCTGTAACGGGGTTTACTTCATCTATGTACTGGTGGTGCTACCTTTCGACCGATTACAATGCCTTTTAATGGACTCTCGCGTTGTATTCCCAACCCGCTAATAAGCAAATCCAGATGCCAGAAGCAAGGGTATTTTGGCGGGTTTCTCCACTTTTTGATTGTCGCGGCTTTTAGTGCCCCTTGTCGCTGTTGCAATAACATTAAATTATTCCAAGGTGGAATTACCATATTGTCAGGATAAGGGCACTAGGTTTAGAGTCTAGACCCGCTTCAGAAAGACCTTCTAGGCCGTATCGTTGGATGAGCTGCTGAGGGGACGAGGCACAAGGCATTTGCTGGCAAAAAATATTTTCAAATATTGCGTATCCCCCTGGCAGATGACAGGCATCTCTTTATTTTTCTTCATCTTCGCTGCTACTGCTGCTGCTTCTGCTGCTGCTGTAAGATGTAGCGTAATTTGTTCAATATTATCCCTTTAAATTCCTGGCCCTGCCTGCACCCTTCCTGGGAAGGCAAATTGCTTGGCTTGGCGGGTTTCCTTATTAAGTAGAGGAGCAGCAAAATGATTGTAACCCATACCCATACCCATGCTGATACCCATGCTGATACCCATACCCTACTCTGCCATTTGCCTTCCTCATCATTTTTCTTTTTTTCTCTCTTCCCATTCGGAGGATAGAGGCATCCTGTTGGCCCACATTCACGCTCGACTTAATTTGATACAAGGACTAAGGATGGGACGGCATGGCTTAGGATGCTCTTCATTATGGCATCCAGTAAATAAATATTTAAACTCTTCATTTTTCTGCGCTTCTGTGACACTGACGAGAACTTTGCCCATAAGTTTCCTCCAGTGTCCGAGTCGGGGAATTCCTTTCAAGAAGGGATACAGCAAACAGAAGCCCACAAATTATTTGCAGTCCAAGCTGGGAATCGGCATAGATAGCTGACTCCTTCCACTCCCACTCCTCCTGTCTTTAAAGATTTTCATCTCAGGGCTCCCAGAAAATTAAACTGTGATAAATCTGTCTGTCTTCACCGCGCTTTAAATGACATTTTCTAGGTTTACGAAAGGAAGGAAGTCTTTTCCCCTCCTCCGGCCTGCTGCCCTGCTGCTCTCTTGGCCAAACAAATTTTACTTATTTTCCTTAGCTTTCCGTGGAGAGCGAGCCCTTGGGGCATTCGCCAGGGCAGAGCCATGCCACAGTCCCGGACAAAGACAAAGTTTTATTGCTGGGCAATTGGATGATGGTATCCCTCAAGTGCTGCTGTCGCCGTCGCCGTCGCCGTCGCCATTGTGGTTACAAGTTGTATTTTTATTGAAAAGCTGATTTTCATGGCGCACAAATATTTTTATGTGCTGCCCCCGAAACTACCTTCCACTCCGCAGTCCTCAGTGCACAGCGCACAGTGCGTGCTCCACGCGTACTCCACTCGGGGCTCAGTGGAGTCCTTTGCCTGGTTGCGCTGCAGTGGCTTTCGATTAGGGACCTTTGTGGAAATGCAAAGAGTCTTTAAGCAAATTAAGTTTGCTGCTTCGGGCTGCCAGATTAGATTGGAACAGCTACCAACTACTAATTTCTCTCCCTCTCCCTCTGGGTTCGAGTGCCAGAGAGGTGGGGAAGTGGGAGGAGGCGGTTGTTGGAAGATGTGATTACCTCTAAGCACGATTCTCTTTACCAAATTACACACACCGCAATCCAAGCAACCACTCCACCCAGTCTCAACAATGCATCCCTTTTGCCCTTCTGTCTCTCTGCCCTTTGTGGCCTTCCAGTTCTGCCAGCACACAATCTCAATTCGAATTTCGAATCAAAGTTTTTTGGAACAACAAACCATTTGCTGACGATGTTTTACATATTGTTCTCCACCCCTGTCTCCTGTCTCCTGTGGAACCCCCTGGGAGGGAGCGAGCGGCTCTTCGCTCACATTGTTTCGCATTCTGAAACTTTGCACTTCAATTTGTGGAACATGCATGCAAATAACGAGCGGCAGTCTAGAGACAGGCGGCTACCTGTACCCCCCCCAGGATCAGTCCTGCCCCACCCCCCAGGCCGTACACTGGGAAAACACACGGGCAGACATCAGGTGTGTCTTCGAGCAGTGTACTCGTAGAAGTCACAGTTGCAGAGCTCCTTGGCAGCAGCCAATTCCCATTGATTTGGCGGGCTGGCACATGGGGCTGGTCTGGTCTGGGTCTGGTCTGGTCTTAGGCTGTTTCGCAGAAGGTCGAGGGGTGCTTGATTAAATTCTTAGCTGGCGGGGTCCCTGATAAATGGTGGCTGTTTAAAATAAATGCACGAGAGAGAGTGTGTGTCTGGCAGTTGTATGATTTAAGAGTTCAAAGTTCAATTGGTCTGGTCTGGGATCTGGGATAAAATAGCAACAAGTGGGACTGTTCAAAGGAGTCAGCAGAATGGCGCTGACCGGGACGAATGATTAACATTGATTCAGGAATTGTTTCAATGGAAGGACAAGAGCACGAACAAGCGGAATGTGATCTAAGTAATGCCATTCAATTTAGGGAGTCTGCAGGAGAGACGACGGTACCTTCATATTTCAACGGAACGGATCCCCGGGCACACATGCGAGCAAAAAGTTTTACCCTCCCCTCCCCCCACACCATTTCGTAGTTGATTTGCTGCTCTTTTTCTCTGTTTCTGCTGCTGTTTCCTTTGCTTTCGCTTTTGCTTTCGCTTTTACGAGGCAGCTGTCTAATGCAGCCGAAGAAAAAACAAAGGAAGGAACTCTGTGTTTCATGGAGATTTAACTTTCCTTTCCCTAATGAAGCCAACAACAAAAAACTCGACAAACGAGAGGCTGAAGGCAGCAGTCACCATCCACCATCCACCATCAGCCATCGTCTGCACCGTCTCCTTCTCCGTCTCCATCCCCATCTCCATCTCTCCAGTCGCATATTTTAATAAAGTTTTGGCTTTATGAAACTTATGTTTGCATTTTGTTATCCATAAATTAGAGGCAGCTGCGGGAGCCAGGTGACACCTGAGACCAATGAAATTTTATTACTTGACCTGGGGAACGAATGGGGAGTTCCGCTCCCCTAAGCTATGCAGCCGAAAGTATGCAAAGCATTTCACAAATTTACCTTCGACGGAGTGTTCCGCGGCAGTCAAAGAGTAATTGGGGAAATGTGGTTGGCTGAGTGGAAATTAAAATATGACCATGTGCGGAAACAAAGGGTCGGCGCAAAATCCAATTTCGAAGCCGCCTTTTGATTAACCAGCGCATTCACTGGCATCCACTGGCATCCACTGGCATCAGTGGCCGGCGCGGCAGTCACTAATTGCCGCGAAATACTCATGCATAAACTCGTGGCCCTACCGCAAAAATGCGGATGGGAGGAGCCGCGTATGTACACATATTAGAATGCATATTTTAAAGGGAGCCTCAACTCAGCGCACCGCACCGCACCGCACCGCACCGCAGTGGGTGCCAATAAGTTTGGGCCACGCTTCTACTGCTCGTATTTGTGTGTCACGCAACAGCAATTTGGCTGTAGAGGGATGGCGGGATGGATATGGATGGCCTGAATTGATTACATGACCCCGGCTAAGTGAATTTCCACTGTGCAGCGCGGTTTTCCCCAATTTATCCATCACTTTAACAATGACAGGATCATGCCAACAGCCAACCAACCAACAGCCAACAGCCAAATGACATGCACTTAAAAACAGCAGGACGCGCAACAAGATACGTTTCGTATGCTATGGAAAATGAAAGCGAAAATGGAAAATTTACAGAGGCCGCCGCCACAGTCGTCGTGGTCATCAATCAAAAAAGCGGAGTGGAGTGGAATGCCCCTCCGGGGCTGTCGTCCGAGCCGAGGGCTGGTATTTAGCCAAATATACATTTTCGCCAGCATTATGTTGACAAACAAATTATCATTTGGGGCCAGTGAAAAGCGGGAGAGAGCCGGAGCCGGGCTTAGCGTTGATTAAATAGGGTCATCAGCAGGGCACTGCCACTGACACTGCCACTGTGTAACGAGCGAGACTTGCAGATAGTTAATGATGCCCAGCTGCTCGGGATATAGCGCTGCAGGATCCACATACCGCCACCTCTCCCCTCGTAATCTGCTCATAACGATTATGGATGTCTCCAAAGGATACTGGCCACTAGGTGTGGCCAACTGCACACTGGTCGGACCCCGACCAGAGACCAGAATGATTGATTGATTGACTGGACATTGATGCATTTTTTTTTTGTGGGGAGACGTGGAATGCCATTTCTGGGGCAGCCCATTAACCCATCCAAATGCAAACTATTTTGGATGTTGCTTACTTAAAGCATTTTCGGATCCGCATCCCAGCCAGTAGCCAGCATCCAGCATACAGAATCCAGCACTTGGTGCAGCTGGTGGCTGGTGTGAAAGAGTAAAGTCGTTTGGCCAAGAGCAACAAACAGAGCCATAGGGCCACAGAGCACGTGCCACCAGCCGCATCTTTAGACTCGTCTCCGCATAAAGATTGTTTACGAATGAGCGTATGAAAACAGAGAGAGAGAGAGAGAGAGAAGAGAGGATGAACTGGAGACCGAAGTGAAGAGAGCGCAGGCGTTGAACCGGCGGCTGGCTCTTAAGCAGCTCGGCAACACTGGCCGAGGCGCCTTGGCGGTTACATTTTTGATTTGGGCAGCGGCTCTAACGGATTCGCAATCCAAAATTTACACGAAAATTATGATTTTTCCAAAAGAAAATCGGAAAATCGGACAAGGGAAAACCCCCTTTAATCAGCGATTGTTCCTCGCGTTCACTTCACGTTCGCGACATGCAACAAGCGTCGAACAGCCCCACAGGGACTCTGGTGGGCACGGCACGGCATGCCCTTCCCTCCACCCGGCCAGTGGCTGCTTTGCTGATAGCTCGCACAGCCTCAACGCTGAACGTTCCGTTGTGGCAGTCAGTTCAACGGCAGACTCGCGCGCGAACAGTTCGAAAAGACGACGACGTCCGCTCCGCTCCGCTTCGTTTCGTTTGGCTTCGCGTTGTGGCAGTGGCAGGTTGAAAACGAAATGAAAATGTTGGAAAAATGCTAAGAAAATGCCGGCGGCAGCCTGATCCGTATCGTAATTGAATTCGAGGCAGTGGATTAAAAATAAAATTGAATTTTCGTGTTACACAAATAAAAAACACGCAGCATCAGCATCGGTATTGGCATCCACATCGGTATTGGCATCGAATAGCAAAAACAATAAACTAGTCGTTAAACGCGAATACACAAATTGGTGTTTTGATTAAAACTAATAAACATAAACAATAAACACTAGACCGTAGCTCCGTAGCTCCGCAGATCCGCAGATCCGCAGATCCGCAGATCGGCTAAGGCAGGAATTTATTTTTAAATATATAATTCCATTGTGTGTTTTAGTGGGCCAATGTGGGCGTCTTTTGCATTCTGCAAACATTGCTCATACGCCTCATCGGCACAGTCATAGTCCGAGCAGAAGATATAATTGTTCCCCCCGGTAAGCAGGCACAGCACACACCCTACACTCCCTTCCCCACTGGCTAACCCTTTGTCGCTTTTTGGTTTTTCTGGTTTCCTACCACTCATAATCGTGAATAGTTTCCAGCACATTTGCTCAGCACTTTACACACAATGTTTATAGTTTTGCCCACAGCCCACAGCCAGCAGCCAGCAGCAGCCGCCAGCAGCAGCAGCAGCGGCAGGGCTAAAAGTTTCTCGACATTTTTGCTTAGCAAATAATTAATTAACTCTAACCTAACTGCTGACAACTTTGTGCGGCTGCTGGAATTCTCAGTACAACTTAATTATATTCGCCGGGCCTAATCAAGCGATTAAATAACATTTCAAGGACCTTTTGATAGCCTTTATTCAAGAGGTTTCGCTCAATTGAAGCATCGGGTTTCACGATTCCCCTTGCCCCTTCCAGCACGAAATAGTTGCGGGGGCAATCATCCATTCCATTAATACGCTCAATTACTTTCCCTTTGCCCACTTCAAGGGTCTTCTGCCTGATATCAGATCTGAGACTGATTCTGGTTCCTTGATCCTTGCTGCAGCGCTGCTAATTAGTGGAATAATGGAATGGATTCGCTGATTCCAATCAGTGCTCTCTCAATGCATAATTATTCGCACAAATTGAGGCGACTTTCCTCAATGAGATGTCACCAGTATGATAATAATTTAAATTAATAATTTACACACATCTCTGGGGCGAGATTTGCAGTGCTCCCCGTCGGTCCACAGACATTCCCCTTCAAAGGTTCCTTAATAGTTTTTACGCGTCACGAATCCCATAACTCAATCAAGCCAAGCCCCCAACTTTTACGCCGTATAAATATTTAATGTCAACTATTTTTAGATGGCAGCTAAGTATTATCGTTCCGGCTGGGGCTGAGGCTTGGGCTGGGGCTGGGGCTGGGAGGCCTCTGTAAGTGGAGTGCTTTGCCGGATAAATGGTTCTAAATGGACGCATCCGCAGCACGGATTTGGGCTGGAGGCTGAGCGTCGCACGAGCCGTTCCAAATGGTCAGCTGAGCAAACTGAAATCCTTTCAACGCGAATCTGTTAGCACTAGTGCGTATAAGCTGCAGGGGAATCGTCCAAGGGCCATTAGTTGGGATGGAGCCTGGAGCATCATAGTTTCCCCCAGGACCACACCCAAAAACTGTCCTTAAAGGTTCAGGCAGGCGTAAACGAATTTTAGATCTTTAAACGAAACGAAATGAAACGAATGCGAATGCGAATAAGTAAGAAGTAAGAAGTAGATGTCGTGTGTGCCTGTCCAGGCACTGGCCTGTCCTCTTGTCTGTGCTGTCATGCATCAAAACATTTAATTAAATTGAAACCGATGCGGCAGCCGTTCCGTTCCGTTCCCGTTCCCGTTCCTGTACCAAGACAAGGATGGGACATGGCAGGACAAGTCTTCCAGCTGGACAACAAGTTCACTTCCCTGGCAGTGTCGTATCTCTGGCCGGTATGAATTTAAATGAACTCTGTGAATCATGTGCATATTTTAGCAGGCGTCTCCCTGTTTAGTGCAGAGTCTCTCTCTCCTTTCTGCAACATCATCGAATCGAAACCAACCATCCACAGTCCACTGTCCACCGTCAACCCATGCAAAGAGTCAGGGAGCAACTGGGAACCGAGTGGGAAAGGGATCTCCTCGGTCTTCCCATTAAAGACCTCGGTGCCGTCTGTCGGCGTCTGTCTCCGCTTTGTTCCTCAATTTACACATAATTGCAATAAATTGACTAAAGTGGGTGTCAGGGGGGAAGGGACGTCTGTTCGACATGGGGCGAACCGAACCATTCATTGTAGTCTGATGCTCCCCGCACTTCGTGGAGCAAGTGTGAAAGTGCAAGCGGCTATTTGCCTCGCCTCGTCTGGCGTGTTGTTCGAGTCAATTTCGGTTTTGTATGCATGGCACACACAGTACACTAATACCTAGGGCAGGGTGGGGGAAGGGTGTCTGCTACCAGACCTCTGATAAGATAAGACATTCGAATAGTAGCTTTGAAAATGGTTCTACGTTTCTGTTTCTGTTCTGTTTCTGTTCTGTTCTGTTGCTCCCCACTCACCTGGGGTAGCGGAGCTCATGTTTATGTCCGGTGCTGGTAATTGGTAATGGTACTTGGAATGGCAATTGGCAATGGCAATGGCCATAGCCGTACAACAGGTCGTATGAGTGCTGCGAACTATTTCTCCTCAGGTTCTCAAATCCCCAGTGATGGTGTTGGTGCAGCTTTTGTGGCTTCGTTATGTGCTGGAGCCCCATAATACTTACGATATGAGCACAAGCTCTGGTCAATTTATGCAGAGGACCACCAGAGGCTCCATCCATGCTCTTATCCTCCTATCCTCCTCCTGCTGCTGCTCTTCCTTTGCTGGTGCCTTAAAGCTCCTCGGACTCTTTAAGCCAAACACTTTATGCCACGATACAGTGCAAACACGTACTTATGTAGGTGGCACAGGGACTTAGAGTCAGTCTCACGTTTCGCCACATCCGGCAGCTGATGAGCAGCAAAAGTCTAATTGCCACAAAGATATATGTACATACTAGTATGTACGTATGTACGAGCGACCTTTGGATCAGACTTTTGCTCCCCGTTCGAAGATTTAGATTCAATTTTAAACAATTCGCAACGAAAATCGCTTGAGCAATTAAATTTGAAGAAAACGAAACAGAAACAGAAAGCAGCCAGCAGCCAGCTACTTGTCCTGCCCCAACACAATGTATTTCCCTACGGCTCTTCTTCATGCAAATGCCTCGAATGGTGTGTCTGTGTTTTTATCACCCATCCCATCCCTCCCCTACCATCCTATTCCAATTTATTTATATATTAGATGGGATTTTTTAATTTTTGTGAGTGTTATTGTTCTGGTTGTTTTTGCTTTGAAAGGTGCGAAAGAAGAAATAAACTCGTAAATGAATTGCCCGCTCGAAGCATGGCGCATGTGGCATGGAGCTGATGTATGGGGCATGGAGCTCATTAAACAATCATTTTGATGAATTTTGCTCGCATTGTGCTCCTCCGCTGCTGCTGGCTGAGGAGGATCTGAAACAGCTGAACGAGCTGCAAGAGCAGGATGAGCCGGAGGCTGTGGCCAATTTGCAGCCTCATATACTTTATGCTCATTTTATTTTCATATATTTTTAATTGTTCCGTATGTGGTTCCGTGAGTGGGTGCTTGTGGGGAAATTAAAAACGCTCATTTAAGCCCGCTGAAAGGCGTTGGTAATTACAATTCAAGTTCACTTTCATTGTGCGGGGCTGGGGCTGGGGCACAGGCACGGGCACAGGACCAACCAATGCGCCGGCTAATGCTGCTGCTTCTTATTACGATTCGTTTTATTATTATGAAGTTCCTAGCTGTATCCCTAGCTGTATCCCTGGCCAAGTCGGAGGAGCGGAGGCCTTGCTCGGGGTTTTTTGTTTTGTAATAAATTGTTTTAGAAATTCACTGCCTGGGCCTGGGTGGCAGGAAGTGAAAGTCTACGACATATTGTGTACGCTGTGTGCCGGCCAAAAGTAGACCGCCGAGTCAAGGCAGGGGTAGCTGTCGTAGGACAGCTCTCCCATTGACATACATATGTACATATGTTGTGGCACACATACGCAAAGGGGCCTCCGCTGTCCATGGAGACACACCCACATACCCGACCCACCACCCTGCACTTGTCAAACATATAGTACAAGAAAAAGAGTGTGAGTGGAGCGGAGAACGGGGAGAATTCTCTTTTATTCTCGGTCATAATGAATGCCGAATATGTTTTCCCTGCTCCTGGCTCAAATAAATACGAGTGTCTGCAGCGTTTTAGGAACAACTAAAAGGTCGCGAGGGCCTAGGCATAAATATATCTCTTATTTTGTTTTTGTACCTATTTTTCCTGCGTTATCAATATTTTCAGTCCGTGATTCCGGTCGGGAATGCTCCCCTGTCACGGCAAGCCGGTCCGCCATTCAGCAGTACCCGTACCCGTACCCGTACCCCCCTGGGGATATTTACGCTGAACTGATGAAGGTTTGTAGCAGCCACTTGACACTCGTCTTGGCTCTCGCCTCAACTATTGCTGTGTCCCACCGCGTGCGAGCTGCGAAATAAAGATTTCGAAAAGAAAGAGCGAAGACCAGACTGGCAGGCAGCGAGCGAGTCTGACAAATTAATTTAAACTTTACAGCTCCCACAGCCACAGATACAGTGCTAGTACTCTGTGCAGAGCCTACCCAGTGGCCGCCTCCTACATCAGCATTTTTCATCACTTTCGGTGGAACGTGACCGTTTGGCCATTTTTCAAGTTCGCTGAAATTCCGAGCACAAAAAATGCGAATGTAATTTTTTGCGATTATTGAAAGAAAACGCAATTTGAACGGCCATCAGTCACAAAGGACCCAGCCAGGCTGTGTTGTGGTGGCGGTGTGGGGAAGGCAGCTACGCATTTTGCTATTTTGGCAAATATTTGCGCACATTGTACGGTTTACTTCCGCTGCCCCTGACAGCCTCAGCCCCTGCCCGTGACCGTGACTCAGCCAGCTAGTTTTGGGGTGGGTGTGGGGGGTGTGGTTGCCCCATGTCCACTCGGAGACTGGCGGAGCGATCTGCCAATTATAGCGGACAATCCTTTTGAAGATTGTTTACATTTCATTAAGAGTGCATCGTCTTCTCGTACTCGTACTCGCACTCGTACCGTTGCATCATCGCTCAGTGCCCCACGCCCCATAGACAGCCACAGCCACAGCCCCTTCCATGGAGAGAATATTCCAAATTATTAATTTGTTTGTGGCATATGCTTTGTGTATTTTGTAATCATTTTCAGAGTAGAAATATTGCCGGCAATTGATTTCTGCACCGCCTGGGCCACGCTGTTTGTTTAATAGCTGTCAATGCTGCTGCCTCTTCTGCTCTTCCGCTCTTCTGCGTTGCCGCTGCAGCTTTGTTACTTCACGGGGACTGGTACTGGTACTGGTACTGGTGGGTGTTGATTCTGACTATTGACTGAACTGATGATCAGGTAGTGGCAGTACTTTCCGTGTTTTCCTTTGTTCTTCTGCTCTGACAGCAAGCAGTTGTCGAGACCGTGCTGCGCCCTTCAAAACGCAATGAAAATGCCTCAAAAATGAATAAAACTCTTGTCTCGTTTTGTTCAACTTCAAGGGCCCCCCGGACTCGACTCGACTCGACTGGACTGGACTGGACTGAACTGCTGTTGCAATTACGAGTATCTTGACCTGGCAGACACAGTCCTCAGTCCTAATTGAAGGACGACCAAGCAGGACAGGACCATCCACTTGTGGTGGACTCTTTTAACTTTTCCCTGCCATTTCTTGACAATATTTTGTACCAAAAATTGAAGCAGTTCCAAAAAGTCCATGTCCATTTCCATGAAAAATGTTTCGCAGGTCTTGAAGATGGAATTTAATTTAGCTCTGGGGATGCATTAACTTTACTGAATTCCAGATATGAACTACACATTTTGCCCCCTGTTTGTTCCACATATTGCGGCCACATTCCTCATCGTGTAGCCAACCAATAATAATCGTTACCTGATGCACTCCTGGGCTGCCGAAAAAAGTGTGTACAGTATTTTGAATAGTCGCCACTTCTCGGCCTCATTAACAAACAGCTACAACTTGTGTGGAACTTTGTTGTCGCTTTGAAGAGAGTCTGTCCTGTTTTAAGCCAGATTATTCAAAGAAAAGAACCAGAGGCAAACAAACCGCAAGAAAGTTCTTTGGAAGGTCATGCGACAGGCCACAAAGGAGACGAGGGCGAGGCGTCTAAAAGTCACGTACCCAAAGAGGAGAAACAGAAAATGAAAAGAATCGAAATCGAAATCGATAGAGGGAGCCGAACCTCAAAACTTTTGAATCAAATGAGTACCAAAAGCTTGCTATACATTCAAACAACAAAGAAATTGCGAAAATCAAATAAAATCAAATAAAATAAAATAAAGCATTTAAGAAATTAAATAATATGTGGTTTGTGTCGGCTTTCAGGTTCAGGTTCTGGTAAATGGAAAGCAAATAGGAGAACATAAAAGGGACACGCAACATTAGCTAAGCACACATCACAGGACAAAGACAATACGTCCGGAGAATGATGGAAAACCACAGCGGAACCGGGATCGGGGATGACTCTCTTGACGCTGACATCAACATCAACTGGAGCAACTGGAGCAACTGGAGCACCCCCGCCGTCATGCTGTTCAATGCCATGAGCAGTGTCACGCCCCTGCCCGACTTAGCCAGGACTTTGGTCTGCCCGGCAGCAGCAGCAGCAGCTCCTACAATCTCAGCCAAGGGTAAGTCGAGCCTTTGACCCCCATTCGAATGCCTAATTACGACACAAGACTCAATTAATGCCAGTCCACCATCCATCAGAGGGGAGGGGGCGGCAAGCGAGGCCCATAACTTTGCGGAGTTCGTGGCTCTCCGCTCCAGCGCGAGTGCGAGTGCGAGTATGCATCTCTAATGATGCCTTCATTGCGCCATTCAGTCATTCATTCAGACACTTCAGACACTTCCGCTTTCACTCCGCCCAGTGCCAGTGGCGGGCTCTTTATTTCCGTTTCAAATACATTACGCTGGAGAGGCCCGGCCCGCGGAAAGCAAACACTCGGAGAACATTCGGGAATACACCCACCCATGCACAGAATACGAATAGGTTCCATATTTTACCTAGCCTTGGGCCATTGTCGGCTCGTCTCCCAGCAACGTCGCCTAGCTGCAGTTCTTAAAGGCATGCCCAATGGCCAATGGCCCACTGAGTTACTGCAGTAACATCCAATCTTCTCGGGCTACGGCTGTGGCATATTCAAAGTCAGATACAATAATTACTATGCCATGGCTACGTTTGACGCATCGAAAATACATTTTCCGAGTGGCTTTCCATTCTTTTTGTGTGCCTCCCGTCTGAGGAGTCTGTCCTCAATCCTGCAATAACAGCCCCGAGTATCATTTGCTATTTCGGTTGCCATTCTTTACTTTTCGAACTGCCTCTTTGTTTGTTTGCTTCCCTTTCGATTTATGGGGAAATAAAATAGAAAAACGAAAACGAACAACCTCCAATAAAACGAAGCATATATACCCTTTCTCTATCCTTACCCTTTCCCAGTTGCCAAGTTTATTGTTCGATGAATAGAAAATATTTGATTATTTAATTTTGATACGTATCATTGTATTATCAGTTTTGCTATGCAAATATTTATACCCTTTTCGGCACTTCCATGCGACATTTAAACCCCAATAGCAGCTAAACGAATTTTTCCCTTCTTCTCGTTAAAAAAACATAACTATCCGCCCATAAAAAAAAATCAATAATCCTCTCAGCAGTAGGCCCTTAAATAAATGGGAATTTATGTAAATCCCAGGCAGTTCGTCATGTGAGAAAGGGGCTCGCTCCGCTCCGCTCTGTAAAGTGAGAATTACTCATGTGAGCATATTTTTAATTGCTCTGAAGAGCGAAAGCAAACACTAATGACTCACCGGAGTCATGCCTGCCCTGGCCTGGCCTGTCCTGGCAGTTATGGGCCTTCTTTAACACAATACGTGCATATTAAATGACATCGCCAGGACCCTCTCCATCTCCGTTCCCCATGCACAAGTATGTATGTCCAATAAAGACCGACTAGCGGACTAGCGGACTAAAGGGGTATCGGGCTCCATGACGGAGTGTGGCGCCACAGAAATCCTTCCCTCCTGCGGCTGCTCCACGCTTCTTCATGCTCCCTGCTCCATGCTCCATGCTCCAATTCTATGCCGTCTATTCAAACACTTTTGTAGATGTAAACCTAAATAAACAAGCCGTCGAGGCATAGGCACTGGCACAGGCTCACGAAATATTAAAAAGATGACGACAACATCAGCAGCCGATGGGCTTCAGCAGCCTTCCTCCCTCCCCTTACAGCTCAACCCGAAATGTTTTATGTGGCAGACGGCGCTGCAGAAGAACACGGATTTGTCAACGCACGCACAATTACACATGCTTAATAGCGACAACATCCTGGAATCCACACACACCCACACACGCTTTCGCATTCGCCTGGTTACATAGACACAGCACATCACATCCACATACACATCCACATCACCCACTTGGCAGTCGTTTAGGGTGAAGCGGTGGGACGACATGAAACATAACACACACTTAATCTCGATGTCACTAATTCCCCATTGTTCCCCCATCCAGTCTGTCGACGGTCCTGCCGCTGCCTTCCTCAGAGGCTGCGGATGCGAATGGGGCTGGGAATGGTGCGGCGGCGGCGGCTGGAATGGAGACAGCCGACTCGTTTGCATTTGTGATGCCCTGGTGGCGGCAGATCCTGTGGAGCATTCTCTTTGGCGGCATGGTCATTGTGGCAACAGGCGGCAACCTAATTGTTGTATGGATTGTGATGACCACCAAGCGCATGCGAACAGTCACCAACTATTTCATAGGTGAGTACGTTGCGTTGATTCGCGGCCAGCCCAGCCACGTGGCCAAACACTGCGTATACGCAATGCAAATATCAGGCATAAGACTGGGCGACTGTGTGAGGGCCCCACACAGGTATTTTCCTTTGTGCTTGGACGATCTGCAAACACAGGCAGCCGACCCAAATCATTAACGTATATTCCCTTAATTATATCCAACGGCACTGATTGTGTCTCTTTTTGTTTGCATGTTTCCCTTTTGATTTCCCTTTATTTTAAATCCAATCTAGGGGAAACTATAGCTATAGCTAAGATCCAATTAGGTGAACTGCTCCTGGGGAAACTTGCAGTAGGTGCTGAGTGCCTGCTATCAGGAAGACCTGCTGGCAGTTAAGAAAATTTCCAAAACATTTGGCCACGTATGTAGAGGGCCCCCCCTCTCTGGAGGGCAGGTCATGATGTCATTAATTTTAATATCCTCTGCCCCGAGCACACAATCAAGTTATCAAGTTTGCTTGTTAACGCTGCAATGTCTTTTAATAATTGAATCTCCCGTTCAGTCACGTTTCACTTTTCGGAGTGCATCTATTTAGCAGTGATGTGCAGTGCTGTGCAGTGTCAGGTGTGTGTCTTGGGATCCACAGACAGGAATGTTCATTTTGAGCTAGGCAACAATTTTAATAATAATAATAATTCAAATGCACATTTTGACATGGCACCCCAAGCCAGTCTCCCGTGCATAGAACACGCAAACTTTTCTGACTTCGAAACTCTTCGCAGGATGTGTGCGCCAACTTTCCTGCAGCAGTGCATCATAGTGATAACGACATTAAGCACATTATGATGCATTCAAGGATGCCCGCTGGGTGTCGGTAAACTTTTCTGATGGACATACACTGAACACAATACACCCACCCACGCTGGAACGTTCATTCGATAGCAGGCAGTCGTATCCTATGTAAATGTATGCGGTGCAGTGCAGTTGCAGGGTCGAAACCATTAGGGCAAGAAGACAGAAAAATGCACAAAAGCATGGCTAAAACAATGGGTAAGCCCCAGCCCCTCCACCATATCCTGCGTGTCCCTATTCCGCTCCTCTTTCTTGTGTCCAAGATCAAAATCAAACAATGGAAAAGGCAAAGTGCCCCTGCCCCTGCCCCTTTTGCTTCTGCCTGCCTCTGCCCAGGGGGCTATCTATGCTTCCCTAAGCATCGGTAATCGGATGTCTGCCTCTTTCAGTAATGATTATTATCATTGTTATTATGTAAACTATGTACATTGTATATAAATGGCCGTTGAGCTCGAAGAGCTCTAACAGGAGCTTTTCACGATGAATTTGCATTTATAAATACTTACTTACACATTGGGCAATCATTATGATTATTATTGGTAACAAGTTCTGACGTTTTAATCATTTTTGGGCACGAAAATTTAAATTCACATCACATCACAATATTTTGAGTGGCAGCTCCACCATGGAGCGCCCCACCATTTTGTGGCCGTTGCCGCTGGCGCTGTCGGTGGCGGGGGGGAAGTCAGTCACCGTCTGATAATCTTCTTTGGGTTCATTATCAATGCGTATTTGCATCTTTTGTTTGAGTTTGGTGAGTAGAAAAGAGTATTTGGAGCCACGCGAGAGTCGCCTGACTTTCTCAATAAAGGAACAAAAAATACTTGAAAGTCGTTTTTTGTTGTGTAAATATTTATAGGAAAATTATGAGGGCAAGGCAGAACGATGGCAAGCAGATTTAAATACTTAATTATTTGCCATTAATTAGTTTTTGGCATCGAGAGTATTATCGGGGTAGTGTAGTCTTGGTGCGGGTCTGGGCGGGGCGGCATAACTGAAAAGTTTCCTTTTGTTATTAATTAAAATGAGGCTAAATCGATATTTGGCTACGTGGCTGACAGGTCCAAGCCCCAGGCTCCATGGGTAATGGCAGCCGGAGGACCACAAGAAGTCCAGGAGGAGTTCAGGTCGTTTGTTAGAATGCGACACGTCGCGACGTGTCGTGTCGTGGGCGTCAGAACAGAACAGAGCAGAGCAGAGCAGAGGGAAGAACTAGAACATAGAACACGGGGCTAATGTTCGGCATAGAACATTTGTTTTATTGTTTGTGCTGTTGTTTCTCGTGTTTCTTTGTCGCCTGTTCTGCTCTGCTCTGCTCTGCTCGCCTTATCTTTAGGCAGGGCAGATAATGAAAAGTAAACAAAGGCGAAGACACTTTCCCTTTGGTTTCTGTTCTGCTATCGTTTTCACTTTGCGTATTCTCACACACATTTTGTTGCTATTTGGAATTGTCTGTTCGGTGGCTGCTGCTGCTGGCTGATTCATTGGCATGTAAATCGTTGCACGGCATGCAAATGAAACACAATAAAAAGTGTATCAAAGCAATGAATGATGGGAGCCAGCGGATGTGGATGCGGATGCGGATGGACCTCCGATTCCCATTCAGCTCTCAGGCAAACAAATATGGCTGGTTTCCAGTGAAAGTGAAAATGAATGTGAAGGTGCACTTTAGTCCTCACTAATTACAAATGTACAACGCATAAATAAACAAGCAAAGGTGTCCTCCTTCCTGCCTGCTGCCTGCTGCCTCCTGCAATTAGAAAAGTTCTTTGTTACTTCTTCCTTCGTGTTTTTTTTTTGTTTTTCTCCTTGTCCCATAATTTGCTTACTTTTGCCACTTGAACTGAGTGATAAGCACTGATTCTGATTTGGCTCTTTGTCTTTCTGCTCTCTTCTCTTTCTGTTTCCCGAATTTCCTCCAGTGAATCTCTCCATTGCGGATGCGATGGTCTCCAGTCTGAACGTCACCTTCAACTACTACTACATGCTGGACAGCGACTGGCCCTTCGGCGAGCTCTACTGCAAAATCTCGCAATTCATCGCCATGCTGAGCATCTGTGCCTCGGTCTTCACCCTAATGGCCATCTCCATCGACAGGTGAGTGGACTGGGCATACGGATATAAGACAAATAACACTGTAACTTATGAATACTTCAAGGGACGGGCTTCACCCCCAGAGACCCTTATCAATCACGACTTCAAGCACACTAATATGATAGATATGTGTATGCAAAACATCCCATTCATTCGGTTTAAGGAGATTTTTCATGCAAGCATAAATAAAAATGAAAAATAAAATACTTGTCTGCTGCGTAAACGATTGCCTGTCAAGAAAGCAAACCCAAAAAAAGGGCATCGGGTCGAAATTAATCTATTGGAAATGGAGGCATCCCCATTCGTGTATTGAGCTATGTATTAAAGCTGTTTGCCCAACAACTATTTTGAGCCTGCTTATCGTAGTAGATTGGGTCCTAGTCAGCGCTCGCAATTAAAGGTCCCTGATCTGATGAGCAGCCACAACTCTGTGCAGCCAGAAAAGTGAAGGAATTAATTTAATTTTGGAATTTTCCACATGCTGCGGCCTGCCACTAAATTGCATTTTATGGAGTTTTTTGGGGTCTCCCTGCGAGACCATTTCTATAATCAGCTTATGGTTTCCGGGTCTCTCGGGCGCTGCCAAAAGTTTCAGAATGAAGGGGCTCTGTGGCGCTCCCCTTTTATTGTATTAAAAATGGCGCGCCATTGCATACACTTTGTTGTTGTTTTCAGATACGTGGCCATTATGAGGCCACTGCAGCCCCGGATGAGCAAGCGATGCAATTTGGCCATTGCCGCGGTTATCTGGCTGGCCTCCACACTCATCTCCTGCCCCATGATGATCTTCTACAAGACAGAGGAAGTGCCTGTGAGGGGCAACAGCACACGGACCGTCTGCTACCCCGAATGGCCGGATGGTCAAACAAACCATTCCATGCTGGAGTATATGTGAGTATTCAGTAGAGAGTCCCAAGGCAGAGACACGGCAAAACGGCAAAACGGGATGATTCCTCATCACTGAGGTGGGATAAGCTGTGACGGATTTACGAGCAGAGTTTGGTGGGACGGGTGTGGGGGGAGTTTTCAGTGACATGCCTCGTTTCCCACAATACCACGGGAAAGTCAAGCACAAGTCAACGCTTTTGTTGCTTCCTCCGAAGTAAAGGGGCAAGGCGATGCTGCCACATGGCCCTGGAGGGTTGCACGTGCATGGACGACAATCAGGGACTGCAACATTGGATCCCCTGTATTCCATCGGGGATGGGATGGGAGATGGGAGATATGAGATATGATATAGGAGTCGTAAAAGCGGACATTTGGCATGTCAGTTCGCAGTGAGTTAACAAACGAAACAGCCAAAACCGAAGCAGCCAACCAACCGACTGGCATAAGCATAAAGAACAGGCGACAGAGTGGCGGAACAGGCGGGGGGGCTGGGGGCGTATGAAAAGTGTTGCTTTTTACAGCCATTTTGTACGGCAATTTGGTTGTATCCTGTGTGTCCTATGTGTCCTGGGTGTCCTGGGTGTCCCACATGGAAGACCATTAATTTTAGATTCATACCAAATTGCTACTTACTCAATATAACGAACGTCGAGTCGAGTCGAGTACGAGTACGAGTATACATCATAACAAAACAATGTACCATAGAACGTGCCATAGGTAATGACTTTAAAAGCATTGCCACAATAATGTTTGATCTACTAGCCTACGATCTGTGTTTGTTTGCTTTATTTAGCTACAACATACTCATCATGATTCTCACCTACATTCTGCCCATTGTGTCCATGACGGTCACCTACTCGCGCGTGGGCATCGAGCTGTGGGGCTCCAAGACCATAGGCGAGTGTACGCCCAGGCAAACGGAAAATGTGCGCAGCAAACGGCGGGTGAGCTATTACCATTTACGTACTAATTCAGCTTCTTTAAGTTGCTTGTGCATTTATCCTCCATATTAATTGGCATTCATTTTAAGAGATTAACAGACGGCTTTGAATTAAACCAAGATTACTTGGATATATTTTTAGCCTTATCTTCGTCTCCCCACTCCCTCTGTAAAGGACTTAAACAAATTCGCGTAAATTGTAGCATTGCTTTCCGTTCGCAGGTGGTGAAGATGATGATTGTGGTCGTGCTGATATTCGCCATTTGCTGGCTGCCCTTCCACAGCTACTTCATCGTGACGTCCTGCTACCCGGCCATCACGGAGGCCCCCTTCATCCAGGAACTTTATTTGGCCATATATTGGCTGGCCATGAGCAACTCCATGTATAATCCCATTATTTACTGCTGGATGAATTCGCGGTGAGTACGCACAGCAAAATTATGTCATTTGCGCTTGAATTAGCATCAGAGGGGAGCGGCCTTGAGATGAGTTTCTTTTGGTGGCAGCTCAGCAAGGGAGCCGGCAACAGATTAGTTGATTGGTTCCCTCTCCTGCCAATGATGTATGTACTTGCTGTGCTGGCACTCATAATCATCGCTTGGACAGTGTACACTGTACACTGTACACATCCTGCTACCCCAGCGTTCTTTTCGAATATAGTTTGTGCTAATCCATGACACCATACCGAGGGATATTCATATCTACATATATCTACACATATACGAGTATTCCTACTCGTTCGAAAGAGAAAAAGGTCGGACGTGGATGTTGCTGTGGATGTGTACAAATTGACTGTTCACAGTCCGGCGGCTGTTCAGGCGCCTGTGTCCGTGTTCGTATCCGGGAAAACGTAACGATTGCAATTAATTTCGCTCAGTCAGCGGATATCTGACTATTGGTGGGTGGAGTGGTTCGTTGGCCTGAAAGGGGACAGAGCAGGGCCAGGACCAGGACCAGGACCACCACCACGACCACGACTGAAGTCAGAGCCAGTCAATTGATGGAGCCCCTTATGCAAATGACGGAGGACAAGGACAATGAAGGTGTTTGTTAATTTATTCGGTACTCATAGAGAACGCAGAGAGCACTTGCGACCCCATAGACTTTAATCTAAAGAGGTCGCGAATAATTTGTCGGTCGATCTACTGCAGCGACGACTGGAGCGGAGGCGGAAATAGATAATCTAGGAGTCCAGCCACGCCTTGCGCATCAAATTGAATTTGATTGTATCTTCTGCTTTCAGTTTCAGTTTATATATATTTTCCCTCAATCTCTTGCAGCTTTCGGTACGGGTTTAAGATGGTCTTTCGCTGGTGTCTGTTTGTGCGGGTGGGCGCAGAGTCTCTCAACCGAAGGGACAATCTTACTTCCCGGTACTCATGCTCCGGTTCGCCAGATCACAACCGCATTAAGCGCAATGGTAAGTCCACAGAGGGAGCAGAATATGGAACCAATAAAGCTGAAAAGTTCCATTCGATATTGGCAGATACACAGAAGTCTATACTTTACACCTGCCCCAGCTCGCCTAAATCGCATCGAATATCACATTGTGGTGAGTGCGGGCAGTGCCATCTAATAGTTATCAATAGCACCCCACGATTAAATTATGTTCCCCCTTTTTTTTGCTCTCAGGAGTTTTGCGCAATGCGCCGCTGCGATCCAGCCAGCAGCAGGAGGGCCTGCATCGCCACTCGGCTCCAGCGGATCACCTGAGCCACAGCCAAGGCCACAGCAACAGCAACAGGAAGAGAGTGGCATACCAGCAGGAGCTGCAGCACCGCTGGACTGGGCAGAGCAGTGGTGCCAGTAATACCAGCAGTTCCGCCTTGCCAATGGAAAGTCAGACCACTCAGCTGCTCTCCTGACAGCCGGTCGGCCCGACGAGCCCAACGGTGCCGCTGGAAAGCGTTGAGATGCAGATGCAGACACAGATAGTCTCCTCATCGCCGTACAACAACAACTATAGAGGCGCCAACCTGGCAGGCCGGACAGTGACAGGGACTGGCAATGACAAGGATGCAGCCGATGACAAAACCTGGCTATAAGCTTACTTTATTTAGGTCTCGAATTTATACTTTTAGCAGGTTAGCAAAAGCTTAACACAAATACTAAAGTTCCACCGCAGTCCTCCTCAAAGTACCAATATATGTGAATGATCTGTTTTAACCCACCCGCAGTACCGCAGTACCGCACTACCCGACCCGCCCATTGCACATATCCTACGGACATATGTATGTACATATATATCGGTGGATTTTCATTTCACAGTGCTACTTAAAGCTCTTTTAAAACTATGATCCATTAGGTCACAGAATGGCTTTAACTCAATTGCCAGAGCCGCTGAATTTGCGGAGAGGGGAGGATTAAAACTAATAGTCGAAATGGGAAGAGTTTTTCTTGTATGTTTAGTAAAAATGTTTGTCTGCATATGTATGCATGTATGTATGTATGAATATCCAACCTAAATTAAGTGTTCGATCATGTTTAAGCTGTAAATACTGTACTGGTTCCTCGAATTTCCATTTCCCTCTACCCAATCCAATGAATTCGCTTTAAGCTGCCGACTTAAGTTGTACCAAATAAGTAACTGAGCATCAAGCTACGAGTACGAGTACGAGTACGAGTAAGAGTACGAGTAAGAGTACGAGTATGTTCATGTAAATATAAATCTCTGAATGTAAACCTCTTTGCGAATAAAACGACTTGCTATTTATGAAATATCAAACGCGTTTGATTCCGTCTGGTTTTCTGGTGTAAACACTTTAAACGGCCAACAGCTTTAAGTGAGAGAGAGAGAGAGAGAGAGAGAGAGAGAGAGAGAGATTCTCTTCTTATTCTCGTCCCGTCCTATATGTTTATTTAAGTATTCCATCTATATTATACGAGACGAGTAAGTACGAGTATTCGGAGTGTGGCATCTTTGGGAGAGTTGGCCTAGACTTGCAAAACCCATCTGACAAATGTACAAAGTCCCCAGTGAGTGTGCAATATGTACGTACGTATGTATTTAAATATGAATAATCCGACTGCCTAGGGCGACTTCCCTTCCCCACTCTTCTCACTTCCCCCTCCGACAGTCAGTGTCAAAACATATTTGAAATATTTGTGTGTCTATGTGTATGGTTCGCTTGTATACTTTTTTTTTGTATTTTTTGTGGAACTCCACTCCCCTGCAAGCTGTCTATGCTCTATGCTTTGCTGGTGTATCAATTTTTTATAAGTAACCATTTTAGAAAAAATTGCATTTGATTTTTTATTTTATTTGCTTTATGTCCTGTGCCCACTTGAACGCCCGCCAATCCTCCCGAGCAAATGGGCGGAGAGGCGGGGTGGCTGGGAGGGAGGGCGTACACTGAGAGCACATGGCATGGCGTACCGTACGTTAATTTTCCAATGTTTACATTCTTATAAGCCATGAATAATTCGTTGGGTTTTTCGTTGTGTGTATGTAATGTCCATTTATTTTCCTACTCTGTAATAAACGTCACAAGTCCCTCAGTGCCGTGGTTCCAAGTCACCCGAGGCCTGTTTTAGTAATCTTGGATTCAGCGGAAGTCATATGAAATTGTACTTTGCCCAGATTTATGCATAAATACTCACATTTCATTCCATTCCATTCCATACCATACCATTCCGTTCCACATGTGGGCACACCACACTCGTAAATGGAAGCCAGAGCAGACCCTTATGCCAGCAGCTCCTCGAAGAAAGAACCCGAGTGCCCTTCACTAAGTAGAAGGAGAAGAAGCTGTCATAATGCATTAGGTGGGTGGCCTTGTACATACATATATACATATGTGTGTATATGGAAGTAGTAATGCTGTTTATGCTCATTTCAATTTCACTGCACTAAAAGCATTTTAAATGCAGGTCATTAGGCCTGGCAGCCTCAATCGAATGGAAATTGGTTACATTTACAGCTATTGAATTCCATTAATGTGGAGGCATTGCTTTCAATGGATGCATTTTAATTGGACAGCATCAAATGGGTCCAAAAGAGACTACTAAATTATATGACAGCCCACTTTTAGAGAGCAAAAAACATCTACATATACATATACTCGTATATATGTATGTGCCATATACTTACCTATGAATACATACCTGTACGACTGAGAACCGGACACAATAGGAGGCAACTTTAGGGCAAGAAACAACGCAGTCGTAAAATGCACACCTTTTATACACATTAAACAATAGAAGGAAGGCATTTCATTTCAGTCCGTGTGTGTGGTGGCTGTGGCTCCTACCGGGACATGTCAAACACATAAAGAAGGTCAACCTGGGGCGTCAATAAGCGCCATGCGCCAAGTGCCTTGTGCAGGCAACCAGCAACGAGCAACCAGTGTGGGGGCTGAGGCTGCTTGTGGCTGCGGTGTGCCAACCCCAGCCATAATTGAATCCTCAGTTTGTGCACTCACTGCCAAAGCCAAAGCCACAGCCAAAGCGGAGAAAGGCGAAGCGAAGCGAAGTCAAGCCAAGACCTTCCCTTCTCATTGGCGGCTTTTGTGGACGACAAGTACATTTTTACAAGTTTCTGCTACTTGCATTGTTTTTGACTAGATCGATTTATCTGTCCGCGCGCCATTATAATGCCTTCCAACCAAGTTTCGTGCTGCAGTTCATTGGCGGAATGCAATGCCCATGGCCCCTGCCTGCAAATAGTTTTAAGTTTTGTTTCTGGCATGCTCTGGCATGTGGCACGGGTGGCTATGGCTGTGGTGGGCTTTTGGCTTAACCAAAATAAATTTCATTAAATTGCATTTTGCGTAACGAACTTTATCCATTAGCCAATGGGCAGATAGGATTATCGGAATATAATTATATATTTTGGTTTGCTTATTTTTATTGCAAAAAAGTAACAAAAATTGTCTTTTGTTTTTGGCATAAAATAACGTACACATCAATTAAAACATACTTGGACTTAGGCGAGGGACTTGCTACCTCCTGAATTCCTAATTGTGAAACATACTGGCTACTGTGAGGCCTGCATCCGACCGATCACCTTCAGATAGTGGATCAGGTGCCTGCCAAAGTTGTGCTGGATGTAAAAGATACATTGCGTTTGGCGCTTCAACTGGTGGTCCACCTCGAGTTCATTCAGCTGGAAAATATCACTCAGCGAATCGTTGGCTATCGTGTGCAGTCGCGAGGTGTTCAAGAACTTCAGGATGCGCTCATTCGTGTAGTTCATTTGCTGGAATTAAGGTCGAGCTTATGCCAACACTGATTCGGTTCGATTTGATTTGATTCCACTTACCCCTTCGAAGTCCTCCATCTGCTCTGGCCTTAGGCTCAGGTAAAACTTTGTGGGATCATCGCGATCCTCTGCCACAGCCACCTTGCTTACTGCAGAGGCAAAGGTCAGGTCATCGTTGTCCGACTCCATGATGGCCAGCACCGATGCGGTCAGGAAGAGCAGAGCCGGCCGCAGCTGATCCCTGGCGTGCAGCGTGATCTCGCAGAAGAACAATATCTGAGCGTGGCGCAGCTCTTCTGGCAGATTACTCCATATCCGATACGCACTGGGGTGCAGATCCATGTTCCGCGAGACGCTGGGCTCCACCTGCTGCGGCATGGCGTTGAAGCCCACCGTGTGGAGAACGCCTTGGCCGGTGAGGGCCAGCATTTCGGCAGCTCCACTGATGGGTTTCGTGAAGGCTCCCACAATGCCCTTGGTAAGGCCGGCAATGACACCCACCGAGCTGCGTGCCTCGAGTGTGTGATGCGCCAGTCCTCCCACAGCGCCCAGCAGACTGATGCCCAGTCCAGTCAAGCCTTGTGTAAGGCCATCGGCAAAGCCCTGGGGTCGGGCCCGTCTTCTGGCCTCCGTCAGTTCGATGTGCTCTGCGTCCAGCGTGAGCCTGTCCAGATTCCGTGCCACCGAACCGGCCAGCTTGGTAACCGAATTCACAGTGCCCGCCGTTACGTTGCGCAACAGCGAGGCAGAACCCTGTGTCACGCCCACCATAAAGCCCCAGGGCCCGCGGAACAGCCCCTGCACAGGCATCGAGATGAAGTCTCGCAGGCCGGTGCTGAAGGAGCGGGCTAGTCCGCTGGGACTGCCCAGAATCTCGAGGGAACCCACCACCCAGCCGGCTCCGAAAATAGCTCCGCTGAGATAGTGCAGTCCCAGGGATTGTCCGAAGCGTAGGGGAACTGTGAGGATCTGCTGGCGCTCGTAGCGGGAGAAGGAGAGGGGAGAGTGGTCCAGGGCTATGTACAGTCGGGAGGAGGTGTGGACGGAGAGGAGCAAGCTGAGCGGCTCCACGGTGAAGCTGTTCAGGCGCAAGGGCTCGGCTATGTACAAGGACTGCGCTACGACGTGGTCGGGCAGGAGGATCTGGCCATCGGGCAGCAAGATCCTGTCCTGCTCCTCGCGGGGCGTGTGCACGCAATGGGATGGCTCGCACTCCACCAGCGTCTCCAGCAGCTGGTTCAGGTAGGCGTCCTCAATGTAGACTCGAAACGGTTGCACATGACACCGCACGGACTGCAGCTGCACTTCGTCCTGATACAAATAGAAGGTGAGCAGGGAGACAGGGCCACTCTGTGCCTGCTGCTGGTACACCTCATCCAAGTCGTACACCTGCGGCTGGCCATTGTGGCGCCTGTACAACTGCTCCGCACAGAGCAGCACAGGGAAATCGTACTTGCCGCTGGCGTACAGCTGATTATCCACTTGGAGATTCGGCAGCTGCAGGCGCAGCACCCGCTGATCTTCGTCGTCGTCGTAGGCCAGCATGGAGTCGTCTGCATAGATATTGCACACCTCCGTCTTCAAGTAGTCCTTCTCCCGGTTGTCCGTCTGCAGGCTGAACACAAAACGCTTCACGAATATTCGTATCTTGATCTGTGGCTGCACTTCGCATTCCTCGCTAAAATGGGCGCAGCCAACAATGTCCGGCAATGGCAATCCATGGATCGCTGGCAGCAGTGTCAGTAGCCGTCTCGGCCTCTTCCAAGTTCCTTTCTGGGTCCTCCTCCGGGGACAGCAAACGGTTCTCTGGCTTTTTCAGCCGCGAGCGTAGATCCTTCACGGAGAACTCCAGTTGCTGGGCAATGTAGTAGATGTTGACGCGTATGACCCGATGCTTATCACAGACGACCACTTTCACATCGCCGTGGCTCGGCACATGCAAGAACTTCTTCCACGACTTGTCAGTCCTGATGGGCTTTGACCAGCCGAGTTTCTTCTTGCCACAGGACTTGTCTGAAACAGGGAACCTCGTTTGGATTTACTGCACTCTTCGGTCGTGAGAAATGAAACCCACCATTATATACAGCCAACGACAGGTTGCACATGGTAAACTCGACATCGGGAAAGTTGGCGTACATCTGCGGCGGGGTGTAGTAACATTTACTGTGCGGCGAGACCAGCTGATTCCACTCAAAGTGCCTGCCCACGAACTCGGAGTTGGTGCATGTCACATTGCTGTTGCCGGAGGCACTCGTCTGGGCCACAATGAACTTCACATTCGTGCTATTGCTGATGATCAGGGCCGGCGCTGTGTCGCGGAATATGCTCAGATAGTGGACATTGTCCTTTTCGATGAGAGTGATCATGAAGGGCACCGATTCCCGTCCAGTCTGCAGACTAAAGCAGCGTCTCGTGAAGGGTATGGCCAGCGGAATGGGTATGGATATATCACGACCGCCGGCCACACTGAAGCACAGAAAGTAGACAAAAGCCGTATCACAGGTATGATTAGCCGCACGGGCATTAAGATCGTGGAAAAAGTCCACCGTCACTCCACTGCTGAATCGAGAATGAAATGGGATTGTGAATTATATATAGGGTGGGGTAGCATACCTAGAAACCCCCCAGATAGCTTACCAATTCTTTGTACCATCCACGGATACAAGGCTGCGACTTCTCTTGGCCGTGCTGTACGCATTCACTTCCTCCCGTGTGGAGGTCTCCTTGTGATCCATGGTCAGCGGCAGGGCGTTCAGGGAGACATCTGTGAAATTGGTTATTACGAATTTGGAGCGCAGCTTAAACACACGACGCCCGTCCTCCAGCCTGTACTCGAGCATCATGCGCAGCACCTCCTCGTTGCGCACCACCACGATATCCACATAGGAACTCGGGCGCAGCATCATGCTTCTCTTGGGGCTGTTCTCCACGGTCTTGGCCAGCTCCTCCAGGTAGATGGGCGTTGAGGCGATCCAACTGCAGCCAAAGGGCACATCAATGGTGAAGACACCGCACAACTTGGGCACCAATTCCAGGCAGTTTGCTTTGAGTTGATGGCGCTCGCGATCCTTGGTCTGGCAGATGCTCAGGTCCAGTCCCGTGGCATTGATGAACATTCCCCAGGCGGAAACTTCCAGTCCCAAGGTGCAGGAAAACTCTCGCGTGGCATGTACGCGGTATTCCACGTCGAACGTCGATTCCAGGCGCACATGGCGACGCACGCGCAGCTCCTCATCGTCGTTTAGCGGCCACATTGGCTTCAGCGTCTTCCCCAGCTGGTGCAGCGAGTTCTCAACTGTCCACAGGGCGGGATCGAAGTAAAAGAACTTGTGCCAGTCCATGGCCTTGAGCATGAATGTATAATTATCCTGGGACAATCCCCTGCTGCACAGTGGAGCCCTGCAATAAATTGGGTTAACAGATACTCGAACGAGGGGATGTGTGATAACCTACGGAAACTGAAAGCCCACTCGATGCTCAGTGCTGTGGGTGGTAGCCGTCTGCAGAGACCACCTTCCCCCGTGGGCTGTGATCTGAGAGCTGTCCCCAGTCGTATCTTCTGTGGCCTGAAGATCGCCGCTCAGCATGTTGCACACCTCAAAGATGGGCCAAATGCAAATCAATATCTTTTGCGGATAAAAGTCAGAGTCCACCGAGTCTGAGTCCAAGTCCACATCCTCGCGCAAGATGCGTACCCACAGGCTGACGAACTGCTGGAAGGAGCTTTGTGTGGGCACCTTGACCAGCCAAGGCAGATTATTGTTGGTTTTCAGGGGAATGTCGCCAGTGCGTCCCTTGCCGCGACCAGCAGCAAACTTCAGGCTGGTTAGAGAAGGGGAAATCCAGTTACAAATTCGAGTGGAAGTGAGCAATTTCTTACCGCAAGTTAATGTCTCCGTTCCGCACCACCGTCTGGTAGAAGGATGCCCTGCCTCTGGCCAGAAGCAAGTGATCGTGCGGACTCGTATGCTCGTCGTAGCGTTTCCCCTCGTGGCGGAATTCGGTGATCAAGTCAAAGGGCATCATGCTGATCACTTCAATCTGGCCCTTCACCAGTATGTAGATCTGTGTGGCAGACAGTTTGCCCACCTTGATGGTGATGCAACACTTACCCACGCGCAGATGACGCACTCTCTGCTCCTCCTCGAACTTCAAGGCAATGTGCAGCGAGCTGCTGGCCTCCATCTGATTCGTTTCGGGATTCCTAACGAAGAACGTTAGCTCCTGCCCGTGCACACAGCTGCGGAAGTGGTAGAGCTGCAGTTCCTGGGGCGCCAGGGATATTTGCTCGCTTGTGCCAGTCTGCCCGAAGCCGAGATTTGCCTGCATGCGGTTGACCACCACACACTTGGGCATGAGCGTGTGACGGATCTCGCTGTTGCGCAGCACCTCCAGCCAGTGTTGCTTGGAGCTGAGCAGCGTGTGGATCATGTAGGGAGCGCAGTTGAAGCGGAGCTTGTCCAGCAGGAAGTTCGCCTTTAGCGAGCGCGGAGAGTGGGCAAACATGGCGTAGCTGGAGAATTTCACGGGCTCCACGATGTCCAGCATATTGAGGAAGCCATAGTCCAGGCACGTTACCCTTGCGCGCAAATCAGTCTCCAGGCTGAAGTCATTCGTGGCATAGACAGCCGAGTGCACCTGCAGATCGCCCACGTGCACTGTGAGAAAGGTCTGTGGGCAGTCTGTGGTCCGCTTGAGCGAGTATTCCTTCAACAGGGACGGCAGTTCCCCCTTGGCATCTGGCAGATTCAGCAGGTTCACTTCCATGTCCTGGCAGCAGAGCAGCAGCTGCAGCTTGGGCACTTTCTCCGCCCTGAAAATGGTATCAATGCGCATGCATCCCACGAGAACCTTTGGATGCAATATGAAATCGTTGTCGGCATCGGTCTTGAAGGCCTGCTCAATGCGGCTGCTATCAATCTGCAGAATAATTGAATAATAATGAGATTCCCTCAAATAAATAACTCTGTAGGTACTTACGGAATGCAAATCTTCATCCTCATCTCCCTCAAAGCAGGTGCCATCCACAGAAATCAACGATTGCAGAATGACCACGCGCCAGATATTCGCACAGATTTGACGATCTGGCGGGGATAGTTGCCTGGTGGCCGTCTCCGACAGCTGGAAGTCGCAGTAGTGGAGAAAGGTCTCGTGCGTCTCACTAAAGTACTCCATGCGGCACATGATGTGAATGGGATTGGAGACCTGCAAAGCGAGCAATCAATTGACTGGACTGCCTGCCGAGAAGGATGCAGAGAGGCGGGGGAATAACTTACTGGCATGGGAATCGGATAGATGTGGATGCTGGTCATCTGCCGTGGCTGTGGATAGCGCCAGCAGATAATCCCGTAGTTCTTCTTGATGATCTGCACCTGGTAGGGCATGGGCAGCACGGACTCGGAGTTCAGGTAGACAAACTGAAAGGCGCCCGCTCTGAGGTCGTCCTGATAGAATTCTGCTTTAGTTTTCAGCTGGCGCTTGTGGCGCCCAATAGAGTCCTTGGATGGATTGCACTTGACGAGGGTTTCGGGTGCGACCTCTGCTGGAATGCCCAGTACCGGACGATGCCTCAGAAAGCTCTGCCACTCCCGATGGCCATGGTCAAGAATCCGCCTGAGCCCTTCATGGGCCTTTTGCAGCTGTAGGATACTCCAAACGCTCGCATCGATGTGCAGAAAGTGCAGCTTGAGCGTAGCGTTGATCAGGAGATCGTCCGACCATGGCTCACTGACCAGATCCATGGACAAACGCATCAGCAGCGGATGCAGGAAGATCTTCTCGCCGGCCTGGATGTAGAAGGAGCCAATCGTGGATCGTATGACGGCCTTCTGGGGACGCGGATTGAACTTGATGCTGGTGTTAAAGTCCAGCCACACGGAGCTGCACTTTGTACGATCGTTCCGCGTCGAACAGCTTGATGGTGATCTGATCGAAGGCCAGGTTCAAGCGATCCGCATTGTAGCAGTTGTGTTTCATCTGCCGCAGCTGTGGGCCCTGGACTACGGGCCGCTCACTGCGCACAGCGAAGCAGGGACTCTCGAGGAGCACACTGTAGATGCGGATGGCATCGCTGGCCAGCTGCTGGACGCTCGACTCGCACAGGCGCAGGACGATGGGTTTGCGGACCTCCACATCCACTTCGGTCTGATGGATGCGATCGCACTGGGACCGCACAGTGAGCAGCGGTGGGGGAATCCCCGAGCTGCTCAGAGTACCTGGCAGTGTGTCGAACACAGCCTCATTAAACTCTCCCACCGCTGATTCCGTCCCAGGCGTGGCCCCCGCTACGTTCAGATTGAAAATGGATGCCTGCCTGATGGTGGCCTTCAGACTTCGGGTGCACATGTAGCTAGGCTGGGAGACAGTCAGCATGATGAGTGGCTTCATCACTGGCACTTCCAGTTCGAGCTCCTCCAGCTGCAAGACATCGTAGATCTTCAGCACGAATATCCCAGCCACAAAGGAGACACTTTGCGGGTAGCTCACGACACTCGGCTGCAGCCCCTCCTGTGACTTCTGATTCCCCATCAATCGACTGCTTCCCCCGATATGTATTCCGGAATCACTTTGACACGATCCCATAAACACATCGCTGCTGCTTCTGGCATCCACGAAACTGGAACGACTTCGCTTAGCGCTGGCCAGGCCAGAATGGGACTGCCTCAGGCGACTGCTCCTGGCCGAAATGTCTACGGGGCTGGACAAGATGCCTTGAATCGATTCAGACGACATTTTGCTCAGTGAAGGCTGCTTGCCGTAGACCTGATCGAGGACACTGTACAAGCGCTGAAAGCGCACTAGGATACAGGTTATCAGGTTGATTTGGTGCGTGGTCAGAGTGGCCACAAAGTCCGTCACACAGTTGTACTCCACGCTCTGTCCGCAGACGAAGAACCGGTCGTAGATGATCGCCGGGGCATAGACCATGATGAAGTCAAAGTCCCTGAAGATATCCATGTGGTCCAGCTCGATGGGACGAGTCTGGTTGTTCCACTCGAATGCCGGATTGTTGTGCTCGCTGGCCAGACTCTTTTCCATGTGATACTTTTGGGTCTGCAGCCAGTTGCCCGTGGACAGGGATACTTTCTTGACGCTCAGCTCGTACTGACGATCCTCGACCAGGGCTCCGGGGGTGCTCAGCATGTTCAGCTCGGCGGCCTTTTGGTAGATGTCCTGGCGCACCAGTTGCCGAACCAACGGATTCTCCAGGCTAGGCGTAAGCTGCACATTCTCAATCTACAGAAGAGAAGAAAAAGGAATGAAGTTGGGGCAACTCAAAGATGGGCACACAAATCTTACCCTCAGCAGCAAGACACTGCAGGACTTTCTGCCCGTGGCCAATGGCAGGTAGATATAGATTCCCTTGCTGATCAGGTGCACCATGGGCAGATCCTGGACGGTTGTCACGCGACTCTCCATAGCTGGCCGCTGATCCAGTGCCTCATTGTTGCCCCTCATTATTTCTATCACCCCGCACAGTGGGATGACAAAGTCTGTGATTTGGTCCAGATCGAGGACCATCTCAATGGGCTGCACTTCAATCAGCAGCTCAGAGATTGTGTGCTGCTTATTGCGGGGATTTCTGGCTCCAATCTTCGAGTACAGATTCTGCAGACTGACGGTGGTAACCACCACACTGATGAGTGGCAAATTGAAGCTGTCGCCCAGCATTTTGATGTAGAAGCCATCCTTCTTTAGCCACTCCCCCTGTGGCTTGGCCTCGTAGTAGTCGAGTCCCAGGTTCTCCACTTTGGTGGTGATCTTCGTGAAGTCCGAATGCTTGTCCACGTTCAGGAGGAGATCTTCAAAAGTCACGACAATCTTATTCTGTTTGCGATCGGCAGGGCTCTCCATTTCGAAGCTGATCCGTGGTATGGTCCACTGGCAAAAGAATATCAGCGAGAAATCCACTTCGCCAACTAAAACAAAAGTTAAATGGAAGCCAGAAAAGCGGTCTCTGTATTTTTCTTACCATTCTGCGCTTGCGGGGGCTCAAAGTTTGGATCCAGCTCTAGAAATTCCTTGATCGCGGGATAGTTTTGCGAGCTGCCCGTGTAAACCTCCAGTCGGGGAGCCGAACTCCATTTGACATTGCCATCATCTTCAGGACTAAGAGATCTCTGAATCTCGGATATGATTTTATAATGCTCGTGCAGTAATTTCACCTGAAATGTCGTGGGATTAGCTCTACTAGTCAGCTATTAATATGTAGATTGGTTTACCCTTCGAGCAAAAACATTGATGGACGACATGTCCACATGGACATTTATTGAGTAAGTACCGAGGCCTCGCTGTTCGACAGGGTGATCCGAGTGATCTTCCTTGTTCTGGTCCTCCTCGGGTGTCTTTTTGGAATGGATAGATCCCTGCTGCTTCCCCTCGGCCAGCTTATGGGACATGGCCAGTGTGATGGTAGTCCTAACTGGTGCCAGAACCACTTCTGTTGTGTCTCCCCTGCAGTAGCAGACATTCAAGTCGTTGAGATCTGTGACCCAGTTGATCAGATCCGCTTTGGCAGCGACCAGAATGACACTCCTAATGTTGCCCCGCGAAATGGTATCGCAGTTGCTGGACTTGATTTTCATGCGGGGCAGCCGTATAGATGTGTATTCCACATTCGTCTCTGCGGGGCTCATGCGCACCATCAACTCGCACACGTCTATCCGGACCTGGGCAATCTCTACGAGCACCACCATGGAGCTAAGACGCTTGACCAGCTGACCGAGATCAATGTCACTTTTCCTGTCTCTCTTACTGTCCGTCAATAAACAAGGTATGGGTTCCGTTTGTGTGTGCCTCTCATCCCGCTCAGAACTGAGATGCACTGTCTCCTCTGGGACGGAGATCTTGCGGCTATTGTTGCGACTGATTCGACGCGGTTGCAGGGGCAACGCTGTGGCCGATATCGTGGAATAGTTTGATACCGATTGAGGAAATTGTTGCTCCGACTGGCTTGGCGCAGCAGCCTCCACTTCCATTTCGATTTCTGAAATTTAACAAAAATCATTGTAGGAAGGCAGAGATCTTCCAAGTTTAATCTGCGTGGCTTACCATTTTCCGCTGATTTTCGTTTCTCCGTGTGCTCTGAGAAATTGAGAAACTGCAGAAGGTATATGTCCGTGGTGAAGCGGAAGGGTTCAGCCCACAGGCACAAGACAGTGGCGGGCATCCGCTCCTGGTCCGTGGATGCCTCCTGCAGCGGGAGCTGCAGCTGCACCTCTAGCCACTTGTTGTTGAGGTCCTTGGTGGTGGACAGCACCACATTCCGCATGTTCATCTTCGAGTGGTAGGCATCTGTGTTGAGGCTTCGCAGCGACGCATTTGCCGACAGATGCGTGTGATACCTGTGGCAATTCAGCCGCAACTTTGTGGCCAGCGTCTGCAGCTTGATCACATCCGAGCTGGCAGTGGACTGAGCCACAAGATGGGACAGGGAACAGAGCTCTGGGCCGCTGAAGCTCATTATTAGGGGGATGATGCGCTTGGCGAGTATCAGCTCGCGCTTCGAGAACTCTACAGTGAGGATCTCCGACTGAATCTCCACCGTTTCCAACGCAGCATCGTTGGGGCGCCAGAGATGGGGGAGCAGCAGGCGATTGACGTTCAACTGCATCCGGGGAATGTTCAGCAGCTTGGCGCGGCCATTTTCTGGCGTGGTATTCAGGATCGTCAGCGTAAGGTTCTTCACATTGAATCGGTAACAAGTGTAGCACGAATTGATCAGCTCTCGCGGCTTGTCTTGCAGCTGGGTAATCAGTTGGACGAGACGTTGGGCGTTCACTGGGCCGCAGAGCGTGCCCTCGACCAGGGGAAATCTCAGCTGGAGATATGGCAGCAGGGATTGCTTGACGGTGGTCGCCAGCTGATGCTGATTGGCCGCCGAGGACTCCTCTGGCTGCTGGCGTGGGTACAGCTGTATGGTCATGTTGCGCAGCTCGATCTTGTAGTTGCAGGTGGGAGCGAATCCAATCAGGTACTCCAAGTCCGCCAAGGTCATGTCGGTGTTCTTGAGTTCCTGCTGCTGGGGCTCCTCGACTGTGGCGGCGACATTGATCGACTCTGAATGATATCCCGAGTAATCGTAAGGACGCAATAAATCGCTAATTACATTCTTAACCTGGAGAAACGACTGTGAGAAGTGGAAAGAGATTCCGGCGGACAGAAGACGATACTGAATGCGCAGTCCCAGATCCTTCAGCTGGCTCTCGGCCAGGGGATGGCTGTTCGACTTGGGGGCCCGGTACTCGACAATATCAAATGAAAGCACGGGGCTGCGGAAGAGCATGTACTCATCGGTGTTCCTGGCCACGTAGTCCTCGTAGTTGTGGCTGGACCAGGTGCGATCCGAGAACATAAAGTGCTCGTCGAACAGGCTCTTGTCGATGAACGAGCGATCTTTCAGGGACTGCAAGGCAAAAGCGTGGAAAATATTACTTGGATTATCATAGAAAGGATCTGCTCACCTCCTGGGTGTTGACCAACACCCGATCGACTGGATCCTCGCTTCTATATGCCCCCAGGGGCTCCATGCAAATGCTCGACAGCCCCGCCTTGACGTTCGTCCAGTCGTTCTCCTTCAGCTGCGAGCGCTCGTAGTAGATGCCGCCCAAGCTGATGCGCAGGATGGGGGTGTAGCGGATCCGCTTCATCCCGCCCATGGCCTGATCCGTGAAGTACTCCGAGTTCTTCAGCTGAAAGTTCAGCTCCTCGGCGTAGATGCCCATATCGAAGGAATGGCCAATGGTCTCATCGTCCGCATTTGCAGGGGCCTGCGACTCGAAGCTGGGCAAAAGGTTCCAGGCCCACCACAGATAGCTCTGGCTCTCGGGCTGTGGCCCCCCCACTGGCGTTTCGTTGCCCTCCGCTGTTTCCTCTGGATCATCCAGGTTTGGGATCTCCTCCTCCATCTCCGCCGGCTTGAGTTCCAGCAGCATTTTGATCAACCTCATGACCATCGGGAACTGCAGCGACGATACGTTAATGTCAAACGCCTTGGTGAATACCCCGATTCTGGTCGTGCTCGAGGTTCTGACTGTGTTGGCATTGTACTTCCGCAGGACGCGGCATTCCAGGGTGCAGCGATAGAGGACCGGCTCTTGGCACACCTCGATCCTTCCCGCAGTGTTCCGTTTGTCGAGGCAGATGGTAAGATCGGATATCTGCAGCAGTTTGCGCATTAACACGGACACTTGATGCACGTCCACCATCGTGGGCTTCCAGTTCTCGCCGGCGGGGCTGAAGTTCAGGCACTGGACATTCATGGAAACCACAATGTCGTCCTCGACATACTTCAGAATGATGTTGTGGCACTGCAGGGTGATGTTGTTGATTATCTTGTTGACCACGATTGAGCTGGAGGCGGGGGCGGTTCCCCCCTGCTGCTGTTCCGCCTCCATTGCCGCCTTTTTCGCCTTTCGGCGCTGCTCCTTTTGGTAGGAGGCCCGACGCTGTTTGCTCTCATTGTCCGGCAGTTTGGCCACAAACTCAATTGTGTTTATGATTATCTTCACCGGCTCCGACATTAACTTTGTCCATGGCACCTGGATGCTCAGCTCGTGGATGTGCCCCGAAACCAGCTCCACGGGCAGATTAAGCTCCTCCTCGAGAACCTCCAGCCGCAGGTCGAGGTTCTGGAACGTCACCTCGCCCTCCCACAGCGACACCTGGGCATCTTCGTCACGGAAATTCTTCACATACTTGGCCACGTAGCTCAGCAGAATCGGGGTGATGTAGGACTCTAGCTTGAACATGGTTGCTCCTCTCCTTCAGTTTTCCACGTCGATTGCCACGCACTGAAGACCCACTACAGGTGTATCCTGCATTCACTTGGCTGCCGTCGCGCGTTTACTGTTGTTTGAGGCACATGCTATAAATTTTGTGTCGTGTCGTTTCTATGCCAAAAGGAAAACAAAATAGATATATTGCCTGTAATTTGTAGATTGTTTACGTTTTAGCCCCGGCACGCAGTGTTGGCTAACGCGAAGGGCTGCAGCAGCGGGTACTTACAGCACTGGTGGCTTGGCCGCAATCAGCTGTTCCACTGACATTTCATTGTTGACGTGCAGCTTTACAATTTAAGTTTTAACAGACTTGTCAAAATGCCACAAATTGCGGAAACTGGCAAGGAATTTGGTAAGCAAGAATCGTGCATTTGTTTACTCTTCAAACTATATAATCGAAGACTCCTCGCAGATGTGGTCAAATACTTCCTGCAGCTCCTGGAAGACAAGGATATGTCGTATGGCATAGCGGCCATCAGGACGCTGCTTATGATACTGGAGAAGAAACAATGTACGTAAGGTGGTCGGCGAGGGATTTACCACACTGTAACACACATATCTTTCAGTTGGGACTATCCACATTCTGCACACGACCATGAGGGAGGCGGTGGCAGCCATGCGGAATACGGATTTGTCCATAGCAGCCATCGTGTCGGCCGGCGAGCTCTTCTGCCGGTTTATAACGCTCAGTCTGGACGATAAGCATATGGAAGAGTGCCGCCTGATAATGCTCAATCGCGGTAAAATCTTTCTGGACAAACTGGACAACTCTCGACAGGTAGATTTCGCTGATCCACACAAAGATTCCTAATATAAGGCATGTATGCACTTGCAGGTGATTGCAAAGCAAGCGCAACGATTTATTAGCGACGGCTGCCGCATATTGACACACTCCAGGTCCCGTGTTGTGCTCAAGGCTCTGATTACAGCCTCGCAGAACAAAAAGTCCTTTCACGTGTTCGTCACGCAGGGCGGCACAGGAAACTCCGGGTGGGTACCAGTGAACAGGCTACGGATTTCATAAATTCAAAACTTTCCTTCATCAGGGAGGAGATGATCCGTGACTTGAATGCGGCTGGCATTGACTGCACTTTAATACTGGACTCGGCCACAGGCTATGTCATGGAATCGGTTGACTTTGTGATGGTGGGGGCCGAGGCAGTGGTTGAGAGTGGCGGCATCATAAACCGCATTGGTAGCTACACTATGGGCCTGTGTGCGCGGGAGATGAAAAAGCCCTTCTACGTCCTCGCGGAGAGCTTCAAGTTCACGCGTCTTTATCCATTAAATCAGCGCGACCTACCCAATGAGTACAAGGTAAGTGCACTGTTTCGTGATAGAAAAGTCTCTTATAACTCTGATATGATTCGCAGTACTCGCGCAAGCATCTGAACGATGTGTCCAAGGTGCACCCCCTGGTGGACTACACACCTCCGGTGTACATTACGCTGCTCTTCACGGATCTGGGCATACTGACGCCCTCGGCAGTGAGCGACGAGTTGATCAAATTGTACATGTAAAATAAACAATAAATGCACATATGTATGTACGCATAGCAATTGTTTTTTTTTAGTACATACAAATACAGATAAATAGAGAGGTTACACATATTGCTACTGCTGAGGATTTACATACAATATATATACATACATTTGTATATGTATATGCATATTAAAATAAAACTAATTAATTAAGCCCAGTTACTTCTTAAATTTAAACGTTTTGTGTGCTTTAGAGTGGCATCTCGTTCGGATAGTTGGCATCGACATCATCTTCAGCATCCCAGTCGGACCCCCAGGGGTCGTACATGTCCAGGCTGTAGTGGGAAGCTTCGCTGTTGTTGCCGTCCTCATTGGAGTACTCGCTGATGTACTCAAGATCGTCTGAATAGCTGTCGCTGCCACTGTCCTCGCCCATGTCGTGCTCATCATGATCACCCAGTTGGTCAGCGAAAGCATCATCAATATCATCCAAATCGCTAGCATTCTATACAAGATTACATTACACCTTTATATACTGTACTCCCTCAATTTTCGTTTTCTGTACTCACAAATTGTCCCGACTGTATGTTGATTTCAATCTGCAAACGTATGTCCATAACTAGAAATGCTGTGGTGACCAGAATCGGTATGGTCAGACGACTTTTCCACGCCAATTCAGTGAGAAACAGGAAGATATTGCCGAAAGTAGAGTCCATTGTGGTTCAGCTACTGATCTTCCACTTCAGTCTGCTCTTCGGGCCGCTCCAGAGCGTCGTGCTCGACTATGCGAACGGTTTCGCCCACTGTTAGGGCTTGGACAGGAAGCAAGTGACGATGCAGCCGACCGCTGTCGATCGGGGTATCGAGCTCAAGAAGCTGTTCAAATATTGTGACTGGCACGCCGTTGGCCGACAGGAGAGATCGCATGCAATCCTGCCGCTTGTCCTGCAAATTTTCCAACAATTTGCTGCCCTTTTGCACCTTGGCCAACTTCCGCTCTGAAAATGAAAGTTGCATTCAGCAATTGATGATTCTTTCCATTGGATAGTCTCACCTAATAGTTCCAAATAGTTGCTAGAATCAGGCAAAGGGTCGTGCAAGTTCCTATCATTTCTTTTGTCTGTATTTTCAAAGTCTTTTTCTGTGCCTTCCTGGTCCTGGTCCTGGGCTGTGAAATTATCCTCAAAAGTATCACAGTTGCTTGAGAGTTCTTTGTTTCCTTGCCCAGTTGTTGTATCTTTCAATTGCCAGGGATCGGCACTGCCCGTGTACATGTTTAAAACACCTACTTCATAAATTTTAGTTTAATTTAATTTAATTTAACTTTAGCATCAACCAATCGAGGGCACTACCGATAGTATCGATATATCACGATAGTATCGATTGTTTTTTCTTCAAAACATTCAACGTTGATATTCCTCGAATTTGATATTCCGTTTAATATTACTAGCTAGTTGGGACTCTCAGCCCTAAAAAAATAATTTTATCCAATTCCTCAATGAATTTTGTTGAGGATTGGCTAGTTTTCAAAACCTATTTTTAATGGGATTGCTTAGATAATAGGGTTCAAACAAAAACGGCCAAAGCGACGTTACACGACGTTCGAACTTGAAGTTGAACTTTTGATTGCGCCGCAAGGATAAGGGTATGAGGTGTGACGTATGACGTCACAAAATTCAGAGCTTTCAAAAAAAATACCCACCTCACCACATAACTCACCGTGCGGGATTTTGTGCTTTGGCGCAAATATGGTATATTAATTCCGTCGGGGCTAGCGTGAGGTCCTTACGAGGTCCTTAAAAAAAGTTTGGCCGTCTTAATACTGGGGCCATACCTTGCCATGACCCAGTCGAAAGAAAGCACTCAAAACGCTCTCCGGACTCATTTCTGCTTTTTAATGGAGGGCACTATCGATGGTATCGATGTTTTGATACTTTTTTGTGGCGCTGCCAGACTCGTGCAATTCGTAGTTGCTGCGGGCTGCCATACCATACCACAAACAGAAAAATACCGAGCAGAGTGGCTGAAAAATACTTAAAACCAAAACAACAATTAAATTTAGTCAACAAACCAGCAACTTACTAAAATCAGTCTCGTGTTCACATTTAGTTTTAAATGGACGTGTCTGCCCTTTCGGAAGCAACGTTTAGTCACGCAGACTGGATAAATGCCAACTACAAAAAGTATATAGAGGAGAATGGAAGCAAAGACGGCGACGCGACGTCTTTTATCCAAAGCTACGTGGCCAAACTGCAGCTGTACGTTCAGCAGGTGAACTACGCCGTGGAGGAGTCCAGTCGGCAGGTGGTATCGAGCATGCCGCGCATTTCCAAGGAATCCGCCACATTGCACAGCGACGTGAGCCAGCTGCAGGAGAAGATGAGTGCTATGCGGCAGGAGGTGGCCGCGGTGCAGAATGAGACAGGCGAATGCATGGCCACCTTGGAGCGGCTGAACACGCTGCAAACGAAGCTGCAGGCAGCCAAGGAGTCGCTGCAGGAATCGGATGGCTGGGGCAACCTGTTGGCCGAGTTGGAAGACGGATTCGAGCGCAACGATTTGAAGGTGCGTACAATAATAGAAGCTGCGATCTGATTGAACTAAAAATATGCATTTTCAGGGAGCTTGCGAGAAGCTGATAGCGTTGCAAAAGTCCCTGCACGCCCAGGAACAACTGCCTGGCCATGCCGAGCGTCTCACTCAAGTCGAGGACTTCAAGAACCGCCTGGAAGCTCTGGCCTCGCCCAGCGTTGTTCAGTGCTTTGCGGAATCCAATTTGGAGCAGGCCCAGCACTATGTTCAGATCTTCACCAGCATTCAGCGTCTGCCACAGCTCCAGCAATACTATCGGGCTGTCCAGAAGAATCTCTGGCAGCAGCAATGGAAGCAAACGCTGGAGCTGCAGGGCACAGAAACGCAGCCGCAGCAGCAGCAACAATTTCTCACGCTCTACTACGATCAGCTGCTCGAACATTGCCAGCGACAGGTCAAGTGGTGCTCGAATCTGTTCAGTGAAGAATCGACGCAGCCTTTCCTAGTCATCGCCGAGTTGTTGCCCGCCCTCCAGCCCACGCGGGATGCCCACATTTTGCAGCTGCTGAAGACATCCAACGAGAGATTGGAACTGCTGGGACTATTCTCGCAGGTTAACCACAGTTTCGTCCTTCATTTAAACTCGTTACTCGAGCAGTCGCACATCACACTCTCCGATGAGCTGCATCGGCAACTGGGCGAGGCGGTGTTTGAGTACTTTCACAAATTCATACAACAATATCCCCGGTTGGAGGAGACGCAGCTGTCTACCCTGGTGGATCGCCTGCTGTCGAATCAGTCCACGCCCAGCGATGCAGTGCGTCACCTGGAGGAGAGCACCCGGAAGCTGTACGAGTGGCTGAAAGAGGCCTGCGAACGCTGCTCTGCCATTACCAGCGATCTGGCCCTGTGCAAGCTGATAACCCTGTTGAATGGCATCTTCAAGCGCCAGCTGGAGAACTTCGGGCGCATCCAGCGTCAGCTTGGCCTCAGCCTGGGCTCCAGCAGCTACGCAGCGCAGAGTGAGAACTGGTCATTGCTGCAGTACACCATGTCCCAGCTGCAATGCCTGGCCGACTTTCAAGTGCAGCTGCATCAGTTCGAGCACGAATTGCACACACGCATGGCCACATTAGCGACTAAGCTGACCAAGCAGTCCAGTCGGGGGAACATTACAATATTCCAGACCTGTGACCACGCGGCACGCACCCAATTACTGAATGCCATTGCTGACTATCAGCAGAAGAAGGCGGAGGCCACCGACAGCCTCGGCATCTTTCCGCAGATCTACGCCGCTTTGAAATTCCAATTTAGCGAAACTCACGACATAACTCTCAACATACTGCTGCAGCCCATTGAGACGCACCTGGCGCACATTCGTCCATCGGCAGAGACTCATCCCTCGACGGGCATCGACATGCCATCCTTCAGTTTCGCTCCCCAGGAAAGCATCACCCAGATAGGACAATACCTGCTAACCCTACCCCAGCATCTAGAGCCGCTGCTGCTCGCGCCCTCGGCCCTGCTGAAGCAGGCGTTAGAAGTGTGTAATGTCAAGTACACCCAGGCCATACCCTGTGCCGATGTCTTGCTGTCGCTAGTTGTGGAACAGTGCTGCATTTTGTATCAGGCACAGATACTGCAAATCAAGTCTCTGCCAGCCTCGGCCGCAAAGCAGCTCAGTGTGGACATTGAGTACCTCTCGAATGTGCTCGAGGAACTGGGATTGTCCATAAATCTGCAGTTGTCACAGATTCTCACCTTGCTGAAGGCCGCACCAGATCAGTACTTGACCCTAAGCAGCGGCTGTGAGCCACGTCTGGTGACTGCCATACGGCAAATGCGCAACATTATATCTACCCAGTAGCTCAACAGCTAAACCCCTATGGTGTAAATATTATATATAATTAATCGAGTTTCAGTCATATTATTCCATCTACCAATCGAATGCATTAATCAATTTACCTTGGTAGGTTAGTACATATTTATATACATACATACAAGTATTAATTGTTTAAATATTTAATCAAGTGTGCACCTTCTACTATTGGACCGCACATCGCTTCAAATGCCCATAATGGGGGTTAGACTATCGCCTCAGATGCGAACTTGCCGAGTTTCTAAATGAGTTACTTCAACAACATTCGACGACTAAACTTTAAATGGAGTGCTACCAAAACCACTTGCTGGAGTCGACTTATTGTTATTGGACTTCTAGCAGTATTCCTGACCATGGTATTCGCCTTGTATAAAGGATGGTCGAAGGAATCATTTCATGAGGACACAAGAAAAGAAATGGATGTGTCTGGAATGCGTCGGAAAATTACAGAGATGATGCTGCATGCCTGGAGAAACTACCATCTGTACGCTTGGGGATCGAATGAGCTTTGTCCGATATCACGGTGCGGCTGCCTGGGTGGCAGGTTCGGGTCCCATAGCTTGGGCGCCTCGATTATCGAAGCTTTGGACACCTTGCACATAATGGGCTTGAAGAACGAGTACAAGCAGGGGCGTGATTGGATCGAGTCAACATTTGCAATCGACAATGTGAACACTGCGCTTCCAGTGTTTGAACTAACTTCCCTGCTGCTGGGTTCCATGCTATCGCTGTACGCATTAACCGGCGACCCCTTGTACAAGAATAAGGCGCTGCACATGGCCGATAAGATTTTGCCAGCATTCGAAACACCCACTGGGATACCCAAGTCCGCAATAAACCCCAAATCCGGGCACGCACAATCAATTAACGACATTTCGAGGTTTGGAGCACTGCACTTGGAGTTTTCGTATCTCAGCGACATCACTGGCATCGCGGTCTACAGAGAGCGAGTTCAGGGGATCCGCAAGGTTTTGTGGAGCATGACAAAACCGAATGGCTTGTACCCAAATAGGATCAACATCAAAACGGGCAGATGGATAAGCAGGGACACTGCGATAAGTAGATTCCACGACTATTTGCTAAAGTCGTGGCTGCAGTCGGGAAAAACAGATGCAGAATCCAGGCAGATGTACACTGACGCCATTCTGGGCATCGTGCGGAATATGCTTACTGTAAGTCCCCACGGTGACACCTATGTGTCGAACTATGCAGAAGGCAGCTCAAACCATCGGATGGATCAAGGAGCATGTTTCTCCGGTGCGCTCTTTGCCTTTGGTGCAGCACAGCTGCAGATGAGGCACTGGGAAAAGTACGCAGATATTGGCATTGGCATTACAGAAACGTGTCATAGGAGCTACGAGCAAACACCTACGAAACTGGGGCCGGAAGTCCTGGTCTTCCCAAATGATGCACACGACAAAGCATCGCCACATCAGAAGAATCGCTATATGCTCTATCCAGATGTCGTTGAGAGCTATTTGGTGCTTTGGCGACTGACGCATGACGTGCGGTATCGCAGTTTTGGCTGGCAGATCGTACAGGCAATCGAAAAATACTGCCGCACGTCATACGGATACACCGGAATAAGAAACGTGTACGAGATGCCCCCGGAACCGGATGATGTGCAGCAAAGTGTGTTCTTGGGAAAGACTCTCAAGTATTTGTTTCTGTTGTTCTCAGATGATGATGTGATTTCGTTGAATGAATGGGTCCTCAACAGCGGAGGACATCCCTTGCCGATCAAAGGTGTAAATGACTATTATCGTCAGTTCGATTAAGATCTCCGATCGAACTCCCAAAGTTTCACAAGACGTTTTGTTTTATTATCAACACCAATACAGAGAATTCAAGTACGCTTCTCGCTTTAAATACACCAATGTAAATGCATACACCTACTGTACATATACGAGTATAAAAGTCTTATAAAACTATAGATGTTTATACATACATACATGTATGTGTATGTGAGACAAAGATGAAACAATATTGCATTTCTGAGCACACACCTAAGCACAAGCACACCTGTGAATGATTTCAGCCATTTATTGGACCCCTATTCCGTTCTTAAATCATTCCCCTAAAGCTGACTGTTGTCCAGATGGTTGTCGATGACCACCTGAATGATCCGCATGCAGTGCCGCTGCCTGGCCACAGTGTTGTCGATCAGTTGCTCGATAAACTGACTGGCTGGTATGGTGGTGTTTGGTGGGATGTCCTGAGTGCAGGAGATGTACTTGTTGAAGATTTCCGTGTTCAGCGAGGTGGCCAAGTATGTGTCGCCTTCGTCCTGCTGCTGCAGTTTGTTGAGCACCTGGGCGGCGGCCAATATGTGCTCCTTGGTCTTTTGATATGCTTGCAGCTCCTGCAGGCTGGCATAATCAGCGTTGTTCATTTGAACGGATCTTTCCCCATCTATATCCTTGATTACACTCTTTGTCAGCTGCAGAATGTGGTGCTTTCGCTCCGACACAAAATTTCCCAGCAAGTACCCTGCCGAAGGGACAAGAGGACTCGTTAGTGAAAGTGCTGCCTGCCTCCAGGGCAGCATTCAGTCGCTGACTTACCCGTTATCAGCATGAAGAAGGCAATTGTCAGAACCAGAGAGGCACACGTTCGCTTTGAGACATATTCACGGTATTCGCGGGAACTGTTTGCCCGCACAGCCGTCTCGTAGCTGAGTACTTGATGCATTTTGCAAGTCCTTTTTGTTGTTTTTGTTGATATTATATTCTTATAGCTTATGGCTGGCACATTTCGTTTTGCTCGCTTAGAGAAGAGCACAGAAGCAACACATTCCCCTATTCCCACTGCAGGGGGGGTTTTCTCACAAGCGGCAGCATGACTTCATCGTATCCGTATCGCTCCACCTTTAGTGGTAGTCAATGAACCCTCCCAGCAGTCGTGGGTATGGGCTGTGGGTCCTGGGCTGTGGGTGGAACCAGGAAAACAAAGAAATGGGGAAACATACACACTACTCTCTGAGAAGTTGCCAATCCTTAAATACGGCTCTCGTCGAGTGGCAAACTGAAGCTTAACTTTCACTTAGTTCCTGCCTCCTGGGTATTCTGTTTATTAAATGTTGGCTCTACCATATATACGACTGCGTCCACATAGCAGTTACGTACAGTAGCAGTTTATGCGTGCACTTCGTTCTTCCACTGCATATAAAAATCCTGCCATAAGGGGCGTATGAGTTATGTGGCTTATGCCCGCAACAGTTTTAATTTTATTATGGAATTCTCGTGTTTTTTTATTGCTATATCGGAGCTGCCAATGCACCCGGCGAGGTCGGTCTGCTTGCCTGGACGTCGAGTTATGCACGAGCTTGGCACTTCGCCTGACATCGGCTTTATTAGCTCTCGGAGCTCTGGTGAATTTCCTTCTCCGAGCTTTTGCCTGCTTTCGTGTTGAGTAGGGACTTTCGATGGTTTGATGGGAGGGCTGTGTTGTGGTCAAGTAGAAGTAAGTAAATTTAAAAAATTGCACAGTCCCGACAAATACTTAATAAGCGAGGTGTGGGGGTGTGAAGTTTCCACCCATTTTCGCTTTACGCTTTTCGCTGGCGGGCTTCCTCACAAGTCATATCGAGTTCCAAACAGTTGACGCACTTAAAGAGTGTGCCCCTCTTGCTTGTCCCTTTGCTTCCATACTACTTCAAGGATATTATATGACATTCGATTAGAAATGTCTCTTGTCTCATACGCGTATCATGTTCCAGTTTCACTTTGATGTTCCCTTTATTGAGGTGTTTAGGTCTGGGGGAGGTGTGGATTTAAATACAAAATATATATGCCAAAAGTCTGCTTTGACTTTGTTTGATAACACGCTCCACCAAAGTACCTGTTATATTCATTAATTTATTTCTGCTGATTAGATTTTGGGCTCGAGTATTTGCATCGATAATGAAATGAAAATTGATTGGAGGTGTATAAAACTCAGACCACCATGGGAGCTGTGCTAGTCCGACGAAATGGCTTTACTCGCACTCCTATTGGCGACTCTTGTGGCCTCGGCTCTGGCCCATGACGCTGTGCACCCAAAAGACCTGCAGGTGGAACACAGAAATATTACGGGTCGCATTACCAACGGCTATGAAGCGACTGAGGGAAAGGTCCCCTATATCGTGGGCATCAGCTTCAACAGCAACGGAAGGTGGTGGTGGTGTGGTGGCTCGATCATCAGCAACACCTGGGTACTGACAGCTGCTCACTGCACCAGCGAGTAAGTTCATCCTGAAGTCAATATCGAAGTGCCATTCAAGAGTATTTTATCCTTAAACAGTGCTGATGAGGCATCACTCTACTATGGGGCTACCAACTACGAGCAGGCGGCCTTCAGGCACACCGTCAGCAGCGCCGCTTTCATTAGATATCCCGATTATCGGGGGCTTGACCATGACATATCCCTGATCAGAACACCTCATGTGGATTTTTATAGCCTTGTGGACAAGGTTGAGCTTCCCAGTCTGGATGAACGCTACAACTCATTCGACAGCTACTTGGCCTTGGCCTCTGGCTGGGGTGCCATTTACGATGGCAGCAATGTGGTGGAAGATCTACGCTGCGTGGACGTGGAAGTCATCCCTCTATCGAAGTGCCAGGCCTACTACGGCACCGACCAGGGCGATTCTGGAACCTTCTCTGGTCACGCATGACGGTGCAAAGCTGATCGGCGTGACTTCCTTCGAAGAAATTAATTTTCAGTTGCTTCCCGTCCCCCTCCCCGCAAACGACAACACAAGTCATTTTCCTTCTCGCTCGCACACTCTGCCGCGTTCAGTGCGCGAGCAACCCCTAGCGGAGGAGATGTAGAATCTAAATGGTACATGTATAATCCACATGTTAGATGTAGAATATACATAATATATGTAATAAATGTAAATGTAAAATTTTGTTTAATTCTCAAATTTAAAAAAATCAGCGGCATGGCACATCCGTAAAGAACAGTGCAATAGTCATCCCGACGAACAGGAATCCCACCACCGTCCCCATCATGATTTTCTTGAACATTTGCGGTGCCGCGCTGAGCTTTCTGGCAGACTTTGCCCGTCAACCAAAGGTGTGCCGCCTGGTCTTGAACCGAGGCCCACGGGTACTTGTCGTTGGCTGTTCCTCTGTCTGTGTGCCGCATGGCACCTATGAAAGGGGAACAGCCATCAACAAGTGCCCGTGGGCCTCGGTTCAAGACCAAGAAGCGGACGACACGTTTGGCCGGGGGACGGGCAAAGTCTGCCAGAAAGCTCAGCGCGGCACCGCAAATGTTCAAGAAAATCATGATGGGGAGGGCCCCGCCAAGGTGTCCCGCTCTTGGTCTTGAACCGAGGCCCACGACTGTCTGGCTGTTCCTCTGTCTGTGTGCCGCATGGCACCTATGAAAGGGAACAGCCATCAACAAGTGCCCGTGGGCCTCGGTTCAAGACCAAGAAGCGGACGACACGTTTGGCCGGGGGACGGGCAAAGTCTGCCAGAAAGCTCACCAGTCACCACCATCGGCGAAGTCCATCCAGTGTCGGGAATTCCGTTTTCGGGCATTTCAGGTTCCACCGGGTGGCCATCGGAGGTCAGGCATGTCACCATCGAGTGCGTCGACTGGGCCGAGAGGATAGGGGGACTCAGGCAGGACTTCATCGACGGCGTTGCAGTGTCATTGAGGCTCAAGCAGGACCCCATCGACGGCGTTGCGGTAGCATCGGAGCTCAAGCAGGGCATCGTTGGCAGCCCGTTGGCGTTCGAGAAGCGGCCGAAACTCTGCAACCTGGGACGAGGCGTTACTCTCGAAACGTGCTCAACGTTCCGGAATCCGACCTGGCTGACGGTCTGCCGGTTCTGCTTGCGCTTGCGCCTGCAGTTGACACAGTAGCAAGGCTGCATGGAGGGACTGATGGATGTGAGGCTGTCGCATGACGTTGGTGCCGTTGGCGGGCCCCCTCCTTCAGTGCGGTCCCCCGGATTGATAATGGCCCGTATTTTGGCCTGCATCCGTTCGTTCATCAATCTCAAATTCTCCATCTTCCTTTTCAGAAATCTCTTCCTGTGCTCCTTTTTAGCAGCGGAGGACTCCGAGGGCCCCAGCTGCTTTGTCGTGGCCTCTTTTCGGCTTGGCCTGACCGTCTCAATGCCAACGACCGTCTCGTTCAGCAGCTGGTAGCTATCGTTTAACGCCTCCACGTCCCCCTGGTCCCAGGATAGTGCGCTCCAGCTCGCGACAGCGGACATCTGATTTTCATTCTGATTGATGAGAACATCGTAGGTCAGCTCGGTGATATGGGTGGCACGACTGTTCGTCGCCGACAGGTACACGAAGCTGGAAAGGTGCACCTCCCCCCTGCGCTGGGCATGTGCCAGACCGATCTGAGCGACCAGTTCGCCGGTCTCCCCACTGCCAATGGTGCTGGGATTTGCGCTGCCCAGCACCACCAGACTCGGCCCTTCGTGAGGATGAGGCGACGCCTTCTTGTTGGGCACTGGCCGAGCCAGTGGCGTCTTCAATTTGTTCACCTTTGGTGGGGGGGGCCTGACCTCGGCTGAGTCCTGCGACGCGAGGCAGAAAATTCCTCTTTGGCTGGCCAGCGGGTGGATGTGAAGCCAGTGCCGGAGAGGGCGCAGCCGCAGCAGATTGGGCTGCTGCCATGGTCGGAGGATGGGAATTGCCAGGCCTACTGCGAGTGGCCATTTGAGATAATAGTCAGACTTAAATTTTTTTAACAGACCGAAATTTTTTTTTACGCTAAGTCAAATAAAAAAAAATAAATAAAAACTACCGAAATTTTGTTTTACACTAAGTCAAATAACAAAAAAAAAATATAAACTACCGTACAGGCCAAAATGAAAGAATGAAATATTGCCCAGCCTCAAATCAAACGATACGAACAGAAAAGTAAATGCTAACTAGATGAAATACTTTTCCAAGCAAGTAAAACACATGCAAAATCTATTGATTTTTGTCAGTTTATGTTTTGGGAGAATGTTTTGTATTATCCTTCAAATTGAAAGCAGCAGAACGCCACACTTCTGACTTCGAAGTCCCAGCAACTTCTGATAGATACGCCTAAAGGTAATCCCTTGACGGTATTTCACTCATATGCCTCAGAAAGCAGCACAGAAAAGCTCTAAAACAACTCATAGAGAGTGTGAAATTATCTACCTATAATACCTTTAATACATAATCCCATATTCAGAACACTCCCCGCTCTGCTCTGCTCTGATCCGATCTGATGAGCGGAGGAAAACCTCTGAAAATTAAACTGCTTTTTGATTTTTCCAGTGGATGCTTTTATTGGTTTATTGGATTGCATTTCTTTTCTTGGCGACTTCTTGGCGACTTCTTGGCGGTCTTCTTCTTGTGCTGTTCTTCTCTAGGTCTTGCTCTGGTCCTTGGGCTTGCCCTTCAGCTTGGACTTTAGCTTGGACTTAAGCTTCTGGATGATGGGATACTTCTTGCGGGGCGGCGTCTTTGGCAGTGCCTCACAGACGATGGGCTCAAATCGATCCCGATCTCGCCCGCCCACGGGCAATGACAAGTCCTGGGGCATCTGTCCGGAACCAATCGGCTTCATGTGCGAGGGCGAGAGAAAGCGTCTGTCCAGATGGTAGCCGTAGCCGCTGTACATCGGCAGACCGCGGTCCATTCCGCTAATGGGATTGGCGATGCGATGCCTCGTCACGATGTCGGTGCCGGGTATTTGGATCTTCACCGTGGGCCTGGAGCCGCGCATGTTCATGGCGGACGGGGCATTGCCGTAGTTGATGCGCAACTCTGCACTTCGGCGTCGCTCCTCAAGGTCCTTGCGTCCCCGTCCCTGCTGCATCTCACAGGACATCCAAAAAGCCAACCGCAATGCCAAAGGTTTAATTTGCTTTTTTTATACCCGTACTCAAAAAAGAGTTAAGGGGTATATAAGATTTGTGGTAAAAGTGGATGTGTGTAACGCTGAGAAGGAAACGTTTCCGACCCCATAAAGTATATATATTCTTGATCAGCATCAATAGCCGAGTCGATAGAGCCATATCTGTCTGTCCGTCTGTCCGTCTGTCCGTCCGCCCGTCTTGTTTGACGACTGGATCTCAGAGACTATAAAAGCTAGAGAAACCAAATTTTGTTTCCAGACTCATGTGATATCACACTGCTACAAGTGTATTGCAAAATTTCGCTCCGCCCCCACAAAGGACGAAAATTACCATATCTACCAGACTGCCGAATCTGAATCAGATCGGATCATAATTATAGCCAGAATGAAGAAATTAATTTTCAGTTGCTTCCCCCGTCTCACCCTTCATGAAACTTGTTACTGATTCTCTTTCTCGCTCGCACATTCTGACGCGCTTAGTGCGCGAGCAACCCCTAGCAAAGGAGATGTAGAATATAAATGGTACATGTACAATCTACATGTTAGATGTAAAATATACATGGTAGATGTAGATAACAGATGTAGCAAAAACATGTATGTATATGTAAAATTTTTTTTAAATTCTTAAATTCTAAAAAATCATATGCTCAAAAATGTATATACTGACTGAGTACGGGTATAAGTAGAGTCGCGTCCCCAGAAGCGACTCACACGTTCCTTCTCGTTTTATTATATTTTTCAGAGATAAAAAAGAGGTTGAGTTAAGTAAAAATCCTGGAACAGGATAAACTTTTATTACCAACTTATTGGAAACAAATTGTTTCATATTTCTTATTTATATACACTTTTTAATAAAAAAGAAAAAGAACAATAAAAATCATTTGTAAATTTAAAAAAAATTTTTAATTTTAAATCAATTTGTACATTAGCCAATATTTGGAATTCTTAACTAGTTCTAGCTGAGCTTACAAAAATAACAGGGATGACTTCAATTTTAATAATAAAAATCCGAAATTTATTTGAATTTCATAATGCCTATAATTTTAGAATAATATCCCTGATATTATTAGAAAAATAATGTCAGGAACTTTAACCCAGGGGTAGCAATCTTAAGTTCTGAGGGCAAGATAACTATGATTATAAATAAATAACAGATTTTGCTAAGAGATAATACTCAGCCGGAAATTTTTGTAGCCTTCCAGAGTGATTCCAGAGTCCCTGTGGTCACTCAATATGGACATTCGTTAAATAAATTACTTTTTTGCTAACTTATTACAAGTACGACACACCTACGATAGCCGAGTGTTAGCCATAATTTCCACAAACGTTCCACTTGAAGGCAACTTATCAGCCGACACAACTTTCATTAAAAATAAACTTAAATTTATTGCCAGTGAATCTTACATTTCAGTAAAAGGAGCACTTGTGGATGTGTAGACGAACCAGATAAGGCCGCTTCGCCAGTATAAAAGCGTAGCAAAGTTTTAGGAAAGGCATGAGTTTCACCACTTGTTCAAGATGAAACTGTTCGTATTCCTGGCATTGGCTGTAGCCGCAGCTAGCGCTGTCCCCACTCCCCTGGAGAAGGAGACTCCCGTCCCTGTCAAGGACATTCAGGGCAGAATCACCAACGGATACAATGCCTACGAGGGCAAAGTTCCCTACATTGTTGGTCTGCTCTTCGCCGGTAACGGCAACTGGTGGTGCGGTGGCTCCATCATTGGCAACACCTGGGTCCTGACTGCTGCTCACTGCACGAACGGAGCTGAATCCGTGACCATCAACTACGGCGCCAGCTTCCGCACCCAGCCCCAGTACACCCACTGGGTGCACCGCAACGACATCGTCCAGCACCACCACTACAACAGTGGCAACCTGCACAACGACATCTCCCTGATCCGTACTCCCCATGTCGATTTCTGGCATCTGGTCAACAAGGTTGAGCTGCCCAGCTTCAACGATCGCTACAACAGCTACGCTGGAGCCTGGGCTGTTGCCTCTGGCTGGGGCGGCACCTATGACGGCAGCCCACTCCCCGACTGGCTGCAGTGCGTCGATGTCCAGATCATGGATCAGGGCGAGTGCAGCCGCACTTGGTCTCTCCACGACAACATGATCTGCATCAACACCAACGGTGGAAAGTCCACCTGCGGAGGCGACTCTGGCGGCCCATTGGTCACACACGACGGAAACCGCTTGGTGGGAGTGACTTCCTTCGGCTCTGCCGCTGGTTGCCAGTCTGGTCACCCAGCCGTCTTCAGCCGCGTCACCGGCTACTTGGAATGGATCCGCGACAACACCGGCATCTCCTACTAAAGAGTCCACTGATACTTATTCCCATATTAAGTTTGGGCATAAAATAAACGATTATACAAAAAAAGAACTGTTGAACATTTCGACTACGTGTCTCACTAGAATAGGGCTAGCGGCATAGAGAAAGAAAGAGAGAGAGAGAGAGAGAGAGAGGAGAGGTGCGCGAGGCAGAAGAGCCAGCTACGGGAAGAAAGAGGAGTCTGCCATCTGGTATATCAAATATTTCTTTATGATCCTGGGTTTTCGGATTTCTCGTATTTTCAAAGTTGTGGATGACTTTCCCCTACACTGATTTCGTGTGATACCAGGAACACGAAATCCGGATGCTCTAGGACCTAGAGTCTAGGTCTTAGTCGCTGAGTTACAGGAGCTCGTCAAGACGGGCGAACAGCCCAACGGATGAATATGGCTTTATCGAATCGGCTATTTATGCTGGCAAAGAATATACATATGTTGGGGAAAGTGGACACAACTTTGTTTTTGCCTCGCGTGGGCCAGTACTTCGATTTTTTGTAGGCTCTGAAATGCTTCGTTAATGCTAAAGACTTTGGCGCGGCACAGTGGGGACTCAGCCGAAAAGGTTTGCACAAGTCAAAAATATTTATGAGCGCTTTGGATAAAATGAACATACGCATCTTATAGCAAATTTTCCAAAGCTTTCTAAAATTTAATTTTTAAGATAATTTTATTTGAGGAGATATAAGCACTCAAAGTGTTTCAGGGTAAAAGAATGTGTGGAACTCCTGTTCGCTTTCTAATTTACCCAGCTGAAATTGGCAAAGAGCCCACTGTGCGAAAGCATGCACATGCATGCGCAGACGAAGCCGTTGGGTAGCGGGTTCGCGGTGAGAGACGAGTCATACATACATATGTAGATGAAAAGAGAATTGAAAGCCCGCGCGCTCCCTCTGTACATGGGACGTAGCGATAAGACCCGCCATAGAACCGGTTTTTTTGTTTGCTCATGCAGCATCTTGTTATTGTTTAGTCTTTTTAAAATTAATTTAAGGTTTTTTTTTCCCAATTTTCTTTATTATGCTCACAGCTCCTGCACCAGTGCAGATATTTTTTTCGTATTCAGGCCGAAAACTGTGAATTGTTAACAAATTTGAGTTACAATGCTCAGATCAGTAGCATCTGCTTGCTGTCCAAGTTTATATGGGGGTGGTTACTATTAGACCCTGTCCACAACCCGGCATCATTTCCTTACACTCAGATAAAATAGAATCGTAAAAATAAAAACAAAAACAAGCATTAAATTTGATATTCCGGCTTTAGGTACAAAAATAGATTTAAGACTAACATTCGAAAAGAATTATAACTAAGATGAGCTAAACAAACCAAACTTGCACACAAATTAAAAAAAATAATAATAATAGTTGTGGGAAAGGCATTTAAGTACTTAAAAATTTAAGAAGAGGAAAGGAATTACATACATACATATGTATGTATAATGTTTGAAATTGTGTTCCATGCAAGGAATAATTCGCTCAACACAGCGTCAGGAGCAAAGGCACACGTTTTTTAGTAGATCTAATATGGAAAGTGAATTGACAAATATTTTTCTTGACTAAGATCGCTCCAGTGATAGCCATATATAAGAGTTATCTGTACTTGTACTGGTTCCTTTATCGTTCCTTCCTATGGCAGCTATTTATTATTTATGAAGGTGTATAACAAAACAGACTACCGGATATCTCATAGACGAAGGCTTTTCAATATCAGAATATATGAGACAGGCTCTGGCAAGCTGCTAAATATGTAATCTTTGAGATAATCGTATAGATATTATGGACAGCACAACGCATTACAAATATGATCCACGAACAATGGCCGAGTGAGTGCTAGCCATAATGTCAATAAAAGGTCCACTTGAAGACACCTTATCAACCGCAAGTCTTTCATGAATGAAACATTTGCAAAATTTATTGCTAGAGAATCTTACTTTCCAGCAAGAGCAGCACTTGTGGCTGTGTGCACGAACCCGAACCTGATAAGACGTCTTCAACAGTATAAAAGCGTAGAAAAGTTTTAGGAAAGGCATGAGTTTCACTGCTTGTTCAAGATGAAACTGTTCGTATTCCTGGCATTGGCTGTAGCCGCAGCTAGCGCTGCTACCACTCCCCTGGAGAAGCAGACTCCTGTCCCAGTCAAGGACATTCAGGGCAGAATCACCAACGGATACAATGCCTACGAGGGCAAAGTTCCCTACATTGTTGGTCTGCTCTTCGCCGGTAACGGCAACTGGTGGTGCGGTGGCTCCATCATTGGCAACACCTGGGTCCTGACTGCTGCTCACTGCACGAACGGAGCTGAATCCGTGACCATCAACTACGGCGCCAGCTTCCGCACCCAGCCCCAGTACACCCACTGGGTGCACCGCAACGACATCGTCCAGCACCACCACTACAACAGTGGCAACCTGCACAACGACATCTCCCTGATCCGTACTCCCCATGTCGATTTCTGGCATCTGGTCAACAAGGTTGAGCTGCCCAGCTTCAACGATCGCTACAACAGCTACGCTGGAGCCTGGGCTGTTGCCTCTGGCTGGGGCGGCACCTATGACGGCAGCCCACTCCCCGACTGGCTGCAGTGCGTCGATGTCCAGATCATGGATCAGGGCGAGTGCAGCCGCACTTGGTCTCTCCACGACAACATGATCTGCATCAACACCAACGGTGGAAAGTCGACCTGCGGAGGCGACTCTGGCGGCCCATTGGTCACACACGACGGAAACCGCTTGGTGGGAGTGACTTCCTTCGGCTCTGCCGCTGGTTGCCAGTCTGGTCACCCAGCCGTCTTCAGCCGCGTCACCGGCTACTTGGAATGGATCCGCGACAACACCGGCATCTCCTACTAAAGAGTCCACTGATACTTATTCCCATATTTAGTTTGGGTCCCTTCAATAAAAGATTATACAAAAAATAATAATAGCATTATTGGGAAATAGATTATTATGCAAACGGATAGGCTGAAAATTTGGGTATCATCATTTAATAGTGTTGAGAAATTAGTCGCTTAGTTTTAGGTCAATATTCATTCATATGATAGTTGCCATAATCATATGCTTGTTATTGTTTTGCCGCCTGTTCCTATTGCTTATGTCCAAAAACTTAACTGTAACGTTCTCCCACGTATGGCCAAAACGAGCAGCTGCACAGGAATAAATCGATGTGCGCCGTCTTTGTACTGGGGAGCGTCGCATCGCGTGATCTTCTAATTTCCTTTTGGGCTCGACTTCATTTGTGGAGTTGAGTCAGTACAAAATTATACAGTGCACTCATTCGGAGCTAAATAGATTTTTTGCCTTTCAGTCTGATACACAAAAACCAGTGAGGGATTTGGATGTTTTTGGACGCCGAAATAAATTAGCAATTTAACAATTAGTTAACTGTGGTAAAAAAATCATTTAACAACAAATTAAATTATTTCATCAAAGAATGAATTAATTTGTTGAAGTCAAATACAATATATTTTTATTTTGTATTTCTTGTGGAGGACCTCGGGCAGCAGTCCCTCATGCCCTCCGACCGCCCTGAATAGTTTTTTATTGGTAATTAATTTGACTAATGAACGAAAGTCTAAAAAGAAGACCATACCATGCCAATGAAATTTTCTAAAAAATGTCAAAGTTGCAGATGCAATTATAAATGGTAGAAAACTTCAACTTTAGCTTATTATTTGTTCAGATATCGCCATTGTATCGCCACGAACAAAATAATCCTATGAAAAGTGACACATTTTTCTACAACCATCTTTTCAGCCCATCAATTGTTTTGAATTTAACTGAAATTTCTATTACTCGGTTTAATTATTATCATCTAAATTTTTCACAAAAACAAGTTCCACCGACTGTTCTGTTTTCAGCAATAGATGACAGTCTCTACGACAGTGATACTAATTTCATCTTATTTGGCAGGATGCATATAAAATAAAATACAAATTTGAAACGTTTCTTGTTATCTATCGTTTGTACACAAGGCAGCTATATAGCGAAACACTCTGCACGGCTTGTAATAAATCATATGAGTACAACCGGAAAATTTCCTAATCGAACGTTCTTTTACATTAGAAGAGTTCTATATATCAAAGATAGAGGCGCGTGCTAAATAAATTCTTTGCATTCATTATATGGGCTTTATCAAGAGCTTGTTACATATACGACCCACCTCAGTTGGCCGCCGGTGAGCCATATTTTTCTTTAAAGAGTCCACTTTAAGACAACTTATCAAGTTGGCAAAATTTATTGGAAGTGAATGATACATTCAATTGAGAGCAGCACTTGTGGATGTGATAAGAGGCGGATTCGCCAGTATAAAAGCGTAGAAAAGTTTTACGAAAGGCATGAGTTTCACTGCTTGTTCAAGATGAAACTGTTCGTATTCCTGGCATTGGCTGTGGCCGCAGCTAGCGCTGTCCCCACTCCCCTGGAGAAGCAGACTCCTGTCCCTGTCAAGGACATTCAGGGCAGAATCACCAACGGATACAATGCCTACGAGGGCAAAGTTCCCTACATTGTTGGTCTGCTCTTCGCCGGTAACGGCAACTGGTGGTGCGGTGGCTCCATCATTGGCAACAGCTGGGTCCTGACTGCTGCTCACTGCACGAACGGAGCTGAATCTGTGACCATCAACTACGGCGCCAGCTTCCGTACCCAGCCCCAGTACACCCACTGGGTGCACCGCAACGACTTCGTCCAGCACCACCACTACAACAGTGGCAACCTGCACAACGACATCTCCCTGATCCGTACTCCCCATGTCGATTTCTGGCATCTGGTCAACAAGGTTGAGCTGCCCAGCTTCAACGATCGCTACAACAGCTACGCTGGAGCCTGGGCTGTTGCCTCTGGCTGGGGCGGCACCTATGACGGCAGCCCACTCCCCGACTGGCTGCAGTGCGTCGATGTCCAGATCATGGATCAGGGCGAGTGCAGCCGCACTTGGTCTCTCCACGACAACATGATCTGCATCAACACCAACGGTGGAAAGTCCACCTGCGGAGGCGACTCTGGCGGCCCATTGGTCACACACGACGGAAACCGCTTGGTGGGAGTGACTTCCTTTGTTTCTGGTGCTGGTTGCAAGTCTGGTCACCCAGCCGTCTTCAGCCGTGTCACCGGCTACTTGGAATGGATCCGCGACAACACCGGCATCTCCTACTAAAATTCCAAAGTAGTTTCCCATTCTTGGGTTTCTTTAATAAAAGCATCTGAAAAAATAATAAAAACAGTTTTTTTAATCTTCGGGACTTCTTACATATTGTTCCATAATAGTTTTTACGACCCGTTTTATCGGTACTCAACGTCTGGAATTTTCTTTCTCCATTTAAATATCCAACAGGATCGGATATGGCTATACCGATTCGGTTGTTGATTCGACTATTGATTCGGACTACAAAAAAGGTTTCTCTCTAAATAAATATCAAAGGATTAATTGGTAAACTAATAAAAGATGAGCTAGTGATAGTGATCATGATGTCCTGCACTTGATTACAATAAACCAGGGTCTTTTTTCATTATTCTTTTATTATAAACTTATTTAATTTTTATTTTACATTATTCTTTGATTATTAACTTATTAAAAATTTAAGCATTAAAAGAATTTATATTACTAAAATTTACGTTAACAAAAGGAAATGTTTTTATTTGTTTAAAAATATGGTTAGAAATTACAACTTTTGGAGAATACCCCAATTATATAGTTAGACTCGATTTTATCTCTTTTTTTTTAGGAAAACATTTTTGTATTTATATTCTTATTATTTAATTAATAAAATAATTATTATAAGACAATAATAGCCTTAAAACTAATAGTTTAATATGGTCGATGTATTTGCATATATTATAATAAGAGTAGGGTATTGGTACTTATATTTAATTATGCAGTGCCTGGTTTCAAACCAGTATACATGGACTGACTGTCGATCTGCAAGGGTATATAAGTTTCGGTGCCCCGAATAAAACAAATTTAATAAAAGACAGCGCTACGTAATAAAACACAATATCGTTTTTAAAAATCAAAGCAGAATCTAATCTATTTTATACTAATACTATATATAGGAGCATGCCTCCGATTCACGAACCCACTATCTAAGTCAGTATATTTGAATTATTGAACATGACCGCTAAGAGCTCATAAATTAAATACTATCTTTCTGGTACCGTAGAGAGGGAATGAGTACGAAAGTACATATTTGGAACTTTTGGGAATTTCGTGCTATTCATTCACTCAATTCATTCATTTAAAATATACATACTACTCCGTTTCCTATCTTACTCATCCACATTGATTCAATATACCTATACCTATACTAACCTAATCATATGCTCGTAGTATGGACTTTCCCTGTCCAAGCCCACTGTAAAATATTGCGAGTGTTTTTCGTTCTCTTTGTGGCTAGTGAAAGTTAAAACTGGTAGAAAAAGCTTTAAAATATGCCCTGCGTCTTTTCCTATGAACAGAAAATATGGTTCCAAGTGCTCTTATGTAGCTGAAGGAGTTCTTTTTGGGAGGGGGCAATGCTTCGTTAAGTGTGGCAAAACAACTCTAGTATGTGATCTTTGCATACACTACACAAATACATAATACATCAAAATGCAAAGCTTATCAGACAGGGTCTTAAATTTATTATTACATTAATTCTTTATCTTGTGGCCAAATTAATCTAATCAAACAATCTGTTCTGTGCTGGATTTCAGTAATTTCACAAATACTTTATAGCTACCTCTGAGTTAGTTTGTTGCGCAGTTTAAGCTACAAATATCTACACTAATTAATTCGAACTCAATGAATCCCAATCCGCCGCTGAGTCTTTAATTTGGAAATTCTTTGGGCTGCTGCAGAGAAATGTGCGCGGAGTGCAATGCACTCGGCTTAACAACTCAAGCACGTACAGCCACAGCCACAGCCACGGCCCCCATTCAGCTCCACCTTTCAAAACACACATTTCAAAGAGCGCTAGCTCCTTTGCAGTATTTATATTACTTTTCTGAAGTCAGGAATGGGAATTTATTTCCCAGCATTGACATACAAACACGCGCACAATACGCACTGAAGTAGGCAACATGCGAATCAAAGGACGAGCTATACTTTCAGTGTACACTTTTTTGATTGATTAGCCTGTTGCTTAGACTGTCCGGGGTAAGGGCCCTGGGCCCAAAACATCAGTATCCTCGCAGTTTGGCCTCGCAGTTGATGCTGCTGTTCTGCACCGTAATGATGCCAATGGGTCTGGTGACAGAAAGAGGATGTCTGTCGCTAATTCCATCCCGATATGTCGGATAATTTGAACAAAATAGACCCAAGGATTTTAAGCAAAGAAGCAGCAGCCGGAGATGTTGATTTAGCAATAAATCTTTTATTCCACATTTTATTGTTTTGCCGTAGTGAACTTTTGCACTAGTAAAGCAGCGATTTCATGTTATAGATGTAAAAATCGGCAACGCCATGTAAAGTAAAACGGCAGCAAAGCTTTTCAACTCTGCTAAATAGCAAAAAAGCTTTTCGAGTCTGTTAAGTTAACAGAACACTTTTCAAATCTGTTAGCCAGGCTTCAGCTTAACTGCTGCTGTTACAGGGTTGCTTTGCATTTGCTCAATTATGACTCATTGGCCCTTTCTGCATTAATTTTTGCATATATTATATATTTTAGTTTAAGACTCAAGTGTCTTATGGCATGCAAAATGTAAAAAAAAACAAGATTACTCTTTGTGTGCATCAATCACAATTCATTCAGCATTGCATTCGACTGAGCTGCTAGATCTCACTTTTAGGGATTCCAAAATCGAACATAATTTGTGTGTCACTTATCACGTGCAGGTGCAGGGCAGCAGCCTACCATGGGCAGGCATTTGATAGCATTGCTTGAATCGGTTGCCCTGCTCTTTCCACCCTCCTTTATGCATTCAGAGACCCATCCATCAGGTATGGGTACGGTCAAACAACTACGAGTATGGCAAACGATTTACCTCTCTGGCCATTGGGACCATTGACTGGCGTTTTGCCCACACATTGACCGACTTTTTCCCCCAAGTGCTAATGTAATTAGTGGAATATAGCGACTAGTAGCTGCTAATTCTGAGCAGTGCAACGCAGCTAATTGGAGGCTCAACATCGTGATCGTTAAACGCCAAAACGGATACTGTGCGAAAAAGGATACGCCCAAGTGGGGTCTAAGTCTAAGGTGCAAGGACATTGAGCAAGCGTCGGGGTCGGGGTAAACATGATCGATCGAATCTAGTCAAATTTTAATACCAATACCATTTCGCGTCGGAAAATAATATCAAACAAAAGAAAAGATGACTAGCGCCGAGTCGGATGCCGAAAAGGCCGCAGGCTCCCGCCTGGACTACGACCTGATGATGGCGGAGGAGTATATTCTCAGCGATGTGGAGAAGAATTTTATTCTGTCCTGCGAGCGTGGTGACCTGCCGGGCGTTAAGAAGTAAGAGCTATTTTGTGGACCGCAGTATGAGATGGTCTGTGCATAATTGCCTTTATCCTTGAAGAATTCTCGAGGAATTTGAGGGCACCGATAAGTTCAACATAAACTGCACGGATCCCATGAACCGCTCGGCCCTCATTTCGGCCATCGAGAATGAGAACTTTGACCTGATGGTGATACTCCTTGAACACAACATCGAAGTGGGGGACGCTCTGCTGCACGCCATATCCGAGGAGTATGTGGAGGCTGTGGAGGAGCTGCTGCAGTGGGAGGAGACCAACCACAAGGAAGGCCAGCCATATGTAGGTTTTCGTTTTTCCTTTCAACCGCTTTTGTGTGCTAACCAAATATAAGTGCAAACACTTTGCCCACACAGAGCTGGGAGGCAGTGGACCGTTCAAAGTCAACGTTCACCATGGACATAACCCCCCTGATTCTGGCTGCACACCGCAATAATTATGAGATACTTAAAATACTGCTAGATCGGGGTGCCACACTGCCAATGCCCCACGACGTCAAGTGAGTAAGCTTGCAACACTTCCAACTGGCACGTTTCGTTGTGTCCCAAATGACAAATTAGTAAATTAGGAGGAGCTCCTCACGGGGATGGATGGTGTCTATAGAGGGTGTGTTTGTTTTCCTGCAGGTGCGGCTGCGATGAGTGCGTTACCTCTCAGACCTCGGACTCCCTGCGCCATTCGCAGTCGAGGATCAACGCGTACCGGGCGCTGTCTGCCAGTTCCTTGATAGCACTCAGCTCGCGGGACCCTGTATTGACAGCCTTTCAGCTGTCCTGGGAACTGAAGCGCTTGCAGGCAATGGAGTCGGAATTCCGTGCCGAATATACGGTACGGTAGCAAAAAGCGTAGGCGCCGATACCATTCGAATGCGACCAACTGTTTGTGTTTGTGTTTGCGTTTGTGTTTACTCAACAGGAAATGCGTCAAATGGTGCAGAACTTTGTCACGTCTCTCCTGGACCACGCACGCACATCGATGGAGCTGGAGGTGATGCTCAACTTCAACCACGAGCCGTCGCATGATATTTGGAGTCCTGGCCAGAGGCAGACCCTCGAAAGATTGAAGCTGGCCATCCGATACAAGCAGAAGACTGTGGGTCGCTCTTTCTCTCTCTCTCTCTGGTGTACGATTTTAATGCATTCCCTTTCGACAGTTTGTGGCCCATCCGAATGTCCAACAATTGTTGGCTGCCATTTGGTATGATGGCCTGCCGGGCTTTCGACGCAAACAGGCCTCCCAGCAGCTCATGGATGTCATCAAGCTGGGTGGCAGCTTCCCCATCTACAGCCTGAAGTATATTTTGGCGCCGGACTCAGAGGGGGCCAAGTTCATGCGCAAGCCCTTCGTCAAGTTCATCACACACTCCTGCTCGTACATGTTCTTTCTGAGTGGGTATGGCAGCAGTTGCATTGAGCATTGATCCCTACCACTTCCTATCCGCAGTGCTGCTGGGTGCCGCCTCGCTGCGAGTGGTGCAAATCACCTTCGAACTTTTCGCCTTTCCGTGGATGCTGACCATGCTGGAGGAATGGCGCAAGCACGAACGAGGCTCCCTACCAGGTCCCATTGAACTGGCCATCATTACCTACATCATGGCTCTGATATTGGAGGAACTCAAGTCGCTGTACTCCGACGGCTTGTTCGAGTACATAATGGATCTTTGGAACATTGTCGACTACATATCGAACATGTTCTACGTCACGTGGATTCTTTGCAGGGCGACAGCCTGGGTTATAGTTCACGTAAGCCGCTGGCCGCTGGCCACTCCCCCATAATCTAGCCACTGCCATTACGTTTTGCTTTGCCCATCCGCAGCGAGATCTCTGGTTCCGCGGCATCGACCCGTACTTTCCCCGCGAGCATTGGCATCCGTTCGATCCGATGCTGCTCTCGGAAGGAGCTTTTGCTGCTGGCATGGTCTTTTCCTACCTGAAACTGGTGCACATCTTCTCGATAAACCCGCATTTGGGACCGCTGCAGGTCTCGCTGGGACGCATGATCATCGACATCATTAAAGTTCTTCTTCATCTACACTCTGGTGCTGTTCGCCTTTGGCTGCGGCCTGAATCAACTCTTGTGGTACTACGCGGAGCTGGAGAAGAACAAGTGCTATCACCTACATCCCGATGTGGCTGACTTTGATGACCAGGAAAAGGCATGCACCATTTGGCGACGATTCTCCAAGTGCGTGGGAGGAGCGCGGGGAGCTGCGCCACCCTCTTTGTACTATACGAGCATATTCACCCCCCTGATGTATGTATGTGTCTGCTTTCAGCTTGTTCGAGACTTCGCAGTCGCTCTTTTGGGCATCCTTCGGCCTGGTGGATCTCGTCTCGTTCGATTTGGCTGGCATCAAGAGCTTCACGCGGTTCTGGGCCCTTCTGATGTTTGGCTCCTACTCGGTAATCAATATCATTGTGCTGCTCAACATGCTGATTGCCATGATGTCCAACTCGTATCAAATCATTTCGGAGCGCGCCGACACGGAATGGAAATTCGCACGCTCCCAGCTGTGGATGAGCTACTTCGAGGATGGCGGCACCATACCACCGCCCTTCAACCTATGCCCCAACATGAAGATGTTGCGCAAAACTCTCGGACGAAAGCGGCCATCAAGGACCAAGAGCTTCATGGTATGTATGTACATATATGTACGTATATATGTATGTATGTCAAAGGTGACCTCACAGAAAGAAGTCGAGGCACAGCACGGGCACAGCACGGGCACAGCAATCAAGACAAATCATTTACCAAATCATTTTCAATCAAGCCCATGCAGCTTTCTATTAGTCCAATCCTTGCAACCCACTCTCTCTACTATCTCTCTCTCTCTGTTTTTCCCTCTGGGTATGTTGAACAGCGTAAGTCCATGGAGAGGGCGCAGGTTCTGCATGACAAAGTGATGAAGTTGCTGGTGAGGCGGTTTGTAACAGCCGAGCAGAGGAAGCGGGACGACTACGGCATTACCGAGGATGATATCATTGAGGTGCGCCAGGATATTAGCTCGCTGCGCTTCGAACTGCTGGAGATTTTCACGAATAATAAGTGGGATGTGCCCGACATTGAGAAGAAGACAGCGGGTAACAGACAGTGTGAAGGTTTGAAGCGGGGACCCCCCCTTAATTAGGATAAATATATTTACAGGAGTCGCTCGCACCACCAAGGGCAAGGTAATGGAACGCCGCATCCTCAAGGACTTCCAAATCGGTTTTGTTGAGAATCTGAAACAGGAAATGAATGAGAGTGAGAGCGGACGCGATATCTTCGCGTCGTTGGCGAAGGTCATTGGCAGAAAGAAGACGCAAAAGGGGTAAGTGATTGGGGGGAAATACTTGTAATGGAAATAGAAATCATTGCTGATCATTTCTGATCATTGCTGCCCATTTTATAGTGAAAAGGACTGGAATGCCATTGCCAGGAAGAACACCTTTACTGCGGATCCCATTGGCTCCAAGCGCTCCTCCATGCAGCGCCACAGTCAACGCAGTCTGAGGCGAAAGATCATAGAGCAGGCCAATGAGGGTCTGGCCATGGACCAGAGTCAACTGATTGGTAAGGGCGATATCCGTAGCCATGCTGTGACTATTCATCCACTTGGTATTCATTTCTCATAATGGACAGAATTCAACCCGAACTTGGGCGAAGTTACGCGTGCCACAAGGGTCGCATATGTCAAGTTTATGCGGAAGAAGATGGCTGCCGACGAAGTGTCGCTTGCCGATGACGAGGAAACCCCCAAAACCGATGAGGAAAGAAAACTGGAGGGCACCATGGTAAGCATTGGGGAAATGGGCTACATTTTCTGCAATTTTCATACCATAATTTACACCTGATTTTACTCTAGTCCAAGAAATCAGCCTCCAGTGCGGGTGGCGGGGCTGCTGCGTTGGCTACAGCTGCATTGGGGAGAGCATCTGTGAAGAACGTCGATGAGAAATCCGATGGCAATGACAACAAAAGCGCTTTGAAAAAGCCATCGGACGACAAGAAACCCACAGCTGAGGTGAAAAAGCCAGGGGAAGAGAATAACAAGGATAAGAAACAAGACTCTAAGCCAGCAGCAGCTCAAGCAACTGCTGCAAAGGCTTCCGATCAGAAGCCAGTGCCGGCAGCAGGGGCACCGAAGCCCCAGGGCAGTGTGAACGGCTCAAAGCCGAGCGACCAGCAGAAGCCAAACGCCCCGGCTCCACCGTCTAAGCCAGCAGACACGAAGCCAGCGCCTCCCAAGCCAGGAGAACCTGCTAAGCCTGAGGCTGCTGCCAAAAAGGAGGAAGCTGCAAAGAGCGAGGGTGCCAAGCCCCCCGTAACCAGTGGAGCTGCCAAAAGTGCTGCACCGTCGGCACCAGCGGATGCCAAACCTGATCCTAACACGAAGACATCAGCCTCGGGAGCACCAGGGACCACCAAGGCTGCCAACGAAACCACCAGTGCAGCCAAGCCCGATGACAAAAAGTCAGGCGGTGAGGAGCAGAAAGGCTCGTCTGATGGAAAGTCGCCAGCCCCCACGAAAACTGACGAAGCGAAACCAGGCGAAGCCAAGTCCGATGATGCGAATAAACCTGGGGAGGATAAGGACAAGAAACCCAGCGACAAGGACGATAAGGATAAGAAACCGGCTGATGACAAGGACAAGAAGGGAGCACCAGCACCCCTAAAACCGGCCATCAAGGTGGGTCAAAGCAGTGCCGCGGCTGGCGGCGAGCGGGGCAAGTCTACGGTCACAGGTCGCATGATTTCCGGCTGGCTGTAGGCATCTCCAGAGATCACCAAGTCACACCCGATATAATATTAGATAATAGTAACCCAATGTATTAGTGAACCAGAATGTGAGCAATAAAGTAAAGTTTCCAATGCAACACCGAAGCCAGCAACTTGTTTCCAGACACTTTTCAGACTGCGACTGCCCGCTGGCCATTCACTTAATTCATTCATTTACATTCGCGTACTCCCTGGCCTGAGTGTTCTGTTCGTCTTCTTTGTATTTGCATGGAACATGTTGCCGGGGCCACCTGTTGCCAACACCCACTGTTGCTGCAGCAACATTTTGTCAGCCTCCCTGTTGCTCTTGACGTAATTTATTCACGTCCGGCCAGGCTCTGTTTCTGTCCTGGCCCTATAAAAGACCATGAGTTGCGACTAGGACCATCAGAAAAACGTTGAACGTGCATAAGGAAACATTTGTCGGAACCAACAACTCTAACACTACCCCCCACATATATATTTTTAGAGTTCTTAGTTTTTGAAAAATGAAAACCATTTTCAGTCTGTATAACATTGTTAGTGCCATTTTGCTGCTTGTTTTGCTGGCAGAATTCAGTACTGCAGGTGAGTGGGAACCCATCTACTTATCGTAGCATAAGATTGTCGTAAGGTATATTTTAACATGTTTACACAAAGTGAATCACTCAGCTTAAATGGTTAATTCAAAAAAGAATCCTTTAAAATAACTAAAATTAATCCACCGATGATTTCCACTACGATCTGGACCCCAACCAAATCCCACATTATCTCACAATAAATTGCCATTGACTCTAACGAACTTATTTTAAATATGGAAAGTACTTAAAGTGTATAAATAATTTTCATTGGTATCTTGCAGGACCTTTGAAAGAAAAAGGTAAAATAGCTCCATCCATATTCCACATCTTTTTCTTAGACTTACATTTTTACATTTTTGAATTTGATTGCTTCCCTTTAAGATTCTGCATGAAAGTTCTTTGAAAAATAGCAACATTAATTTAAAATGAATAATTGAAAGTAATTATTGGGCTCCTCCTCCCACAGAACTAAACCATGACAAGAATCGGCGAGGTGCCAACATGGGACTTTACGCGTTCCCCCGCGTCGGTCGTAGCGATCCCAGCCTGGCCAACAGTCTACGCGATGCCAGTGATGCAGCGGTATTCGACGGCATTTACGGTGATGCCTCCCAGGAGGACTACAATGGTATGACATGAGCAATGAGGAGCAATGAGAGCTGGCTGGCTGGCATAACTTATAACTTCGGTTACTTTGGGGACATGCAATTTCAGAGGCGGATTATCAAAAGCGGGCTGGTCTAGTGGCCTTTCCGCGCGTGGGACGCAGCGATGCCGAGCTGCGCAAGTGGGCCCATCTCCTCGCTCTGCAACAGGTGCTGGACAAGCGGACCGGCCCCAGCGCCTCCTCGGGCCTGTGGTTTGGACCTCGACTTGGCAAGCGAAGTGTGGACGCCAAGGCATTTTCCGATGCCGGCAAGGGACAGCAGGAATTCAACTAGACAATGTGCTCCAGGACATTGGCGAATCGAATAGGAACACCACGGAGAGCAAACACATTTGGCATGCTATCATAATTACTTCTATGTACGAGTATTAACAAGATCGGCTTCTAATTTAACATTGCAACGGGTATAGAGCAAATATGTCTTTGGGTTAGAAATACAAATAATAAATAAATAACGAGCTGATGAGAGCTTAAATAAAATTAATATTTCTATTGCACATCGGGCCTACTGCTCGCAATTCATTTAAGAAGCATTCAAAACTAAAACGACTAAAATAAACACATTCTAATCAAAGTACACACTCCCCCAGATTATTGGGAATGCAAGCAAGTTTGAGAAAAGTTTATTCTAAATTAGTTGCAAAATGTTCGTTACGGTTATTTTGTGATACATTAAATATACGAATGCTCTGTATGCCGTCAGAAGATGCTTCCTAATCGTACTGCTGCTTAAACTTTCGCAATTCAGTTTGTATGGCCTCGATTAGAGGCGCTGCAGAGGCTGAGGCTGAGGCAGTGGTTGCGGCTGCCTGCTTTGGTACCTCCGACGTGTCCTCTGCTCTGTGATAGTGACCTGCACTCAAAGGACGATTCAGCGTTGAATGGGAGCTATACATGCTGCCCCCGCCCCACGCACTATGGGTGGGAGAGGGTGGCTGCGTCGACGTCAACTTTGCGGTCTTCTCCGGCTGGGCCGTCGCTGGCCGATCGGCTGCCGCTCTGGTGCTGGCTGTTGGATAAAAGCTTGAAGAACCAAAGGGTCCGACTGGTTACAATACTTGGTTGGCATAGTTTTGGGTGCATACCTGGGCAATCCTGCGGAGGAGCCTCGATGCTCACGATTGGTGGCGCGTCTACTATTTGTGAAATTGTGTGTGGGCAAGGGCATGGGAATATCATCCTGGCTGGCATACATTTGCAAGGCGCCCTCGAGTAAGCCCTCGTAATGGTTGCGTATAGCCGAGGGATTGTGAAATGGACTTGTGTTATAGTCTGCATAGGCCAGAGCCTCTGGGGAAGATTGATTGGAGAATTTAAGGTTCAATTGAAATGCGTGGCTCGAGTTGAATGGTGAAGGCAGAGGGCAAAAGGCTCTTGCTAAGAGGTATCTACGTTGTTCATCAAGTTCTCTACAAGTAACTAAATAAATTAAAACAACAACTACGGTACGGTATCCTTAGTAACGTGACTGTGACTGTAACTGTGTCTTCACCCCAAATCGAACGTCACTTTCATCATCATCATTATCATCTACATTATCACCATCATCGTTTTTATCATTGTTATTATTACGAATATGACCGTTTTTGTCTCCTCCCGCCTCACCCTGACTTTCGGCGGCCGCTAAACGTTTCTTGTGTCGCTCCCAGACGACGGGACCAACCACACCTGGATCTGGATTATCGCTGTGCGCAGCCGCAGCCGCAGCCGAGCGCACATTGCGAACAGAATTCGGCGGCGCCTTGGGACTGGGAAAGCTGGCTATGGCGGCTATGGTGCTGTGGTCCTTACTGCCCACAGATTTCTGTGACTTTAGGGATCTCGTGGAGCTGTGCGGTGCCCCTGTCTTCGGGGCAACTGCATTCACATTGTCGTAGTACGTGACGAAAACGGGATCCAGGACACGGTTCAGGGGTTCCGGCAAAGTGCTCTTCGGGAAGGCCCGCACGGAAGCCATTGAGAGAAATGATCCTACGCTGGCGGTGTCGGATGATTTGTCAGAGGGCTGCAAGGTGCGAATAATCTCGTTGTTTATGGCTTCTGGGGAAGCAGCGAACTTCTTTTCCCCTGCCGATTGCTGCTTCAGCAGCTTATTGCGGTGGTAGTTGTTGTGCAGATTGTATGCCTCGTTCCGCTGAAAGTTTTCATAGCTACGCCGGAGAGCATCCGGGGAGCCGTGGCTGCCCTCCTCGGCCGAGGAGTGTCCGGCCAGAGAGCCCTGAACAGGACTGGTCTCAAGGGAGCCGACGCGGTTCTCATTTAAATATCGACGCCTCGACTTGTGCCTGGACTTGTCGCCTTTCTTCTCGGAGACTACCGAAGTGTAGACGGTATCCTCGTGCCCTTCGGCGCGGTCATACTGGTGCCGCCTCTTGTGGCCGTCGAAAAGTCGAGCCGCCTTCTCATCCAGTATTCGTTGCACATCGGCACTCGGAGGGTTGATGGGGCAGTACACCGACGAGTCGGAGGTGTTGTCTGTCGAAGAGATGGAGTCCTGTCGGGAGCGTGATTGCGATTGCGATTGCGTCCGGTCCACTGGTGGTGCTGGGAAGCTAATGCGTGGCTCTCTCTCGTAGGAAAAGTTCTGCACCCCGACATCTCGGTCACCGTCGATTGCCTCAGTGGTCGAAGGCCGCATAGATTGGCCTTCCGAAAGCAACTCATTGCGAGAAAAGTTTCTGCAAAAGGCGATTGAATATAAAGTCCTGCGGGATTGGGGAATCGGCAAACCCTACCTGTTAACTGCACTAAGTTCCCTTTGTCGGGCACGTGTACGGCCCAGCAGCAGAACAGCCAACAGCAGAAGCATCAGCAGGAGGATGGCCAGGGAACTGATCACCACCAAGGCCACATTATTCTTGACCGAATTGAAGAAGCCCGCCTGGCCACTGCGCGGAACAGGCGCCAATGCTGTAGCCGTGGGCTCCCTGATGTAGGCTACACACACACACACACACACACACACACACACACACAGCATAGAATAAGCAATTAAAATGAATACAAGTTTGGATGCAGCTTACGTTCTGATTTCATGTATATAGCCTGCCCGAAAGTGCTGACCGCCTCGGCCTCGCTAACCAGTTCCATGTCTTTGGCGGCTGTCGTAGCCAGCACCGGCCGTCCATTCACCAGAACCGTATAAATAAGCTCCGTCTGATTGGCTATAGGACGATCGCTGCTGCAAAACAACACACATTATATATATATACTCGTATATACATACAAAATATTAAGTTTCAGCAGTAATTACAACTTGAGATTGACAAAGTTTATGTTTTCCAAGGCATCCCCATTGGTATTGGTATTGGTATTGGTGCTCCAGTTCTGCACATCCGCCTCGCTAATTTGTGTGAGGTTGTGTATGACAACCCTCACACGCCCGTCCCTATAGAGCGGTACAGATGGTTGTGGGCTTTGCTGCTGTTGTTGTTGTTGTTCCATCTTCATTTCCTGCAACTTCTCCGACTTTCCGTTCTGCTGTATAAGCTCCCAGGGTATCAGTGTAACGAAGGCGCTGTAGTCTATGGACTCGGTACTGGTTATTGGCGTGGCCGAAGCTGTGCTGGCCCGCTCGCCCGTTTCCTCGTCCGAATCACTTGACCATTCACTCCTTTCGCCCAGCGCCCTTACTGTTTTAATGTAGGGCTCATCATCAGCTCCCATGTCCAATATTTCCACATCATCGGCGGGCGAATACGTCGTGGGTTGGGGTTTTGTTGTCGATGTTGCCAGGGGAGATGATTTGCGACGCTCTCGGGGAGCTTGTACTATAACGCCTTCGATTTGCTGAGCCCCATTTATTCCCAGATGTCGTGTTTGTTGCCTTAAATTTTAAAAATAATTAGTTCTGCAATTTGTTGTTCCAAAACTTTTCCGTTTTTGATAGTTTTTACCTGGTAAAAGCCAGACGATATAGACGCGCCAGCTTCTCCTCAAGAATGGGGTTATCCTTGGACGTATAGAAGCCCGACATGACCGTCAGTAACCAATAGCGACGATCTGTCGCCGAGTAGTTTAGTGGGGGCATTCCAGGAGCGCCCATCTCCCAAGTACCGCCCCCATCATCAGGCCTGCAATCCAGGCAAATGGGAATATCGATTTCCTAAAGTGACAGATTCCCCAAAAAGTCCATATAGAATTGAGTTGAAGTGGATCAGCTATAAGACTCACATTGTTACCATCCACATAAACGGTGGCCACCACAGTTTCTGTCTTAACGATCACATCCTTGCCCCTACTAATACCCGTGTGGACCTTCTTGAGATAGTCGGGGGGCCATCCCCCGAGCCGGTCCAAAAGAAGTCTTCCAAATGGATCTCGTCTTTGGTATCCAGATAATCATCGTCTGAGTCATCTAAAATGAAATTAGAATGCAGGGGCAGACAATTTTAAATGGAGATTTGGTGACATTATTGATAAATCATTGGAGTGCTCGTATCTGCGTATTCTATTCGTTTTTCTCTGTTTTGTTATTCTGTTGGTACGCGTATATTCCCCTGTTCGAGTTTGTTTGATCAATTTATCCAACGGCAGCATGAAATGGTTCAATAAAAGCTGTTGCTACTGACAAATTATGCTTAAGGTTCTTCAACTACTTTCATATATGTACCCTAGACTTGGGAGAGGAGAGCGGGCTCCCTCTCTCTCTATCCTCTCTCTCTCTCTGTCACTTGTGCTCTCTATCCCCGTAGACAACCATAAATATATCGATTAGCGGAGGCAAATCCGCTTCCATAAACAAAAATCCTCTCGCTCTGCAGCAATAACTTAACAATGTTCTTGCGTGTTGGCTGTGCAATTAACTTTAATGTACATACCGTACACCTGTGCTGATTTCGCAGGTCAAAGCACCTAGGCCAATCCTGACCTGACGATGCTTTCCCTGCAATTAGTTTGTATTGCTTGTCCTATATTTTGCTTTATGCCCCATAGGCTTTAGAGTTATGATGAATTTGGGAAATCATTTTTACATAATTCACAGGGCACTGACGCATAACGCCAAAGGTCAAACTGATTGCTCCCCGTCAACACCACTAGCAACTAACAGTTCTACTCTGGGGCCCACAAATACAATCTGAATAATACGTAGTACGTACGAGTAGTAATAGAATACAACGAATTTCCCTGGATGCTCAACTTACCGTGACTCAATTGTATAAGCGGCTGCTGTCCAAGCTGCTCCGACGTTTGCGTTCCACCGCTGCAGCTGTGGCTGTGTAGAATGGCCAACAACGAAATAAGAAGCATCGTAATCGTACGTTTAACTTTCATTTTCACAAGAACTATAGTCCAACTATGCGGTCATTCGGAGACAGTTTTCACTTCCGTTGGCATTTGCCCATTTATTCCTTTTGGAATCACAATTGCCAAAGAAATCTTTCCACTCTGTGACGCTGGTTTGCAGTCGCGTTACTTGCACCGCCGAACGTTACCCGGGAACTAAACGCTCCATTGTAATCCACACATACCCGGCCATGGTGGTTGTTCCTATATTCTCTCTCCCTCTCTCTCTCTCTGTTTGGGTCGCTTGGTCAGTTACCTGGGCAACGGCAGCGGAAACGGCAACAGGCAACTCATCGGGAAAGCTAGTCCGGCACCAGCTCGCATTTAGTAAACAATGAAGAGCTATACTTTTCGGAAAGTGTGCTAGATCGGAATTTTCTTCTTCTATTGTCAGCAACCACAATAGAGTCCATGCAAATGTATCTTTCATTCGCACTTACAAAACTTACACTTACTATGAGGCTCTGTTCTCTAAACACAAACTCCGTATTCTGTGAAACCAATTCAAGCAACAAATTAGCTACATAAATCATAAGAAGGTTGTAGCATAGTTACAAAAAATGAATTGGACATTTTTGCTTAAGCTGGTCAATAGGCACCAATCGGGGCAAGGTTTCGTGAATCCCCCAAAACGAAAAAGTATAATTTATCATTTAACAAATAGGCAAAAGAAATGTGCTCTGTTATGGCTATAATTAAAGCATTTTGACAGCTTTTGAGTAGTCGTAAGATTAAGGCAAATCGTCAACTTCTTAATTCATTTCATTTCCGCATCTTGCATAGTAGTAGTACATTACTAAAATGTTATCACTAATACGAGTATACGTATTAGCTGAAAGTGAATCCGTTTTTGGAGTATTGCAACAGAGGTTCGTTGAACTGGTCCTTGAACTTATACTTTCCTCACAGCTCGATACAAGTAAAGCCTTTGATTTACAAGCCAGTTTCAAAATCATGTAAGATGCAGCAGCAGTTGGATGGAAACACTAAGCTGTCCATCAAATCAAAAATATTTACAATGCCCACAGAGTGGGGAACGAGTTTTGGTGTGGGCCATAAGAACACGCTAATTTGTCTTCACATCAACATTAAGACTTTTTCGAAAGGTCAAAATTATTACGCAACAGAAAACTCGTCTATCCAGAGGAGCTTAATGATAATGAAACATCTAAACTTGATCTAGCCAAGAAACAGATTGAAATTGTTGAGTAGATGCCATGCATATAACCAGTTTTCAGGGTGACCAATAGTTTTTTATTTTTATCTACGAATTATTGTAAAACACCAAGGTTTTTATCCAGCAGCGGACTTCAAAGCGCCAGGGCTCAGTTTACGGTTCTTCAGCTGATAGCGCGACTTGTAGCCATCCTTATCAGCCGTGTACATAGTAACAGTCTCGGTATCAGTCTTCTCATCATAGACGGAGTATGAGCCCATTACAACCAGTTCTTCCTTATCCGTACCAGGATTCATAATAACACCGATTTCCTCCCGCTTGCTGCCATTGGGTTCCTCCAAGCTGCAAATTTAATATACATACATATATGTACTTGTATTGTTTGGCATTCGAACTTGAAAGAAAGTTTGTCGTGACTTACTTGAAACGGTAGCCCTCTTTGGTGGGTACTTGATTATAGAACTCCGTCATAAGCGTCGGATAAATATAGTCCAAAAGACCTCCGGAGCAGCTAGCCGCCATAATGGCAACCAATGCAGTGAAAAGTATCTAGAATATCATATACATATGTATGTACTCGTGCATAGTTTATTCCAATCCGACGATAATCGCTATTAGCACAGCTGCATGACAAGATTTGTATTCACTGATTGCTACTCTACTGTTTAGTTTAACACACATTCTTCACACGCCCAGCCATTGTAATTACTGATCATTGGCATTCCCAAGGTCTGGGTCTCGGTCTCGTCTCGGTATCCACCCTTGCCCTGAGTAGTTACTTACCAGTTTCGCTGAAGCCATGTTGATGCGCGCTGAAGTTACCAAGCGATACTAAGCCATCTGACGCGAGCCCCTAACTATATAAAAGTAAAGATCTGCATATGTTTTGAAGCTCTGTCGCTAGCTATGCCGGGGCTATGTGTTGAGGATCGGATAAGTCATATTTGCTACTTGGTTGTTGTCACTAAAACCGGTCAGTCAAATGCCGAAAGAACGTCAGAGCCATCACATATCTTTGTGGATTTGTTTGTTTTATTTGGAGGATCTAAAACTTGTACAAAACGCTGGGAGTCAGCAGAGCCCGGTTGATAGTTATATCATTTCATTCTGAAAAATAGTCTACGTATATGTTTTTTGTTGTTGTTTCTTCTAACTTTTAGCATTTGGATCATAATGTGGCTACCCTTGAAATTAATTTGGGCAAATCCTCTGTTGATCTATGGCATGTGCACGAATTCAAAGTCATGCATGAGCATATGTACATACATATGTATGTATGTCTATAAATATTAATTTTATATTTGCATTCGGTTTTGTGGGATCGGGTTCTCAAAAAGTACCCCTAACTGGTTTTGTATGGCATTATGTGGGAGTATTAAAGGCGTTTTGGGTAATGATGATTTTTCCATTCCGTACACATTGTTTGAATCGCCGTGTGCCCAACATGAAGTGTGAGGTGTTCATGAATTATGACGGGCAGGCATTGCACGGTATGTGGGTGACTCAATACTTGAGTCCAACTATTTGAGCTATGTACATATTTTCCGGACATTGATTGTATTTATTGTATATGTGTTAAGAATCTCAATAAATTACTTTTATTATTTATTTTTATTTTATTTATACCTTTCTACAAAAAAATGAAAATTACAAGATACAATATATTTTAACAAGCTTTAATTTTTTATTTTATTTTTAAAGGAGAATATTCGTTGCAATATTTTGAAACAGAGTACAAATCAGCAACAGCGACATCTGCCGACGAAATCTGTCAAGACAAACTTCTCGCTAGGGCCGCGCCACTGTGAAGAATGTAAAACTACATTACATTTATTTTACATTGGCGCTGCCGTACGCCGGCAATTTGCAGCCAAAATGACCGCTTAACTCATTTAGCGCACAAAAAATACTGACATTTTTCGCTCTCAATTCGTGGTGGGTTTTTAAAATTTGCTCTCTTTTTGAGGTGAAGAGAGCGTTTTTTTTTTCCCCTCCTTTTCGTGGTGTGGCAGCATGTTGCTGAAATTTTTCCCATACAAAATCAAATTTATCTTACGGGAACGCGTATGGAATAAAGATTCATTGTTGCGTCATTATCGTTATTATTAATGATATGATTTAAAATATTATCAATGGATATTTTTTTGATACTCAGCGGACTTGTGAAGAAGAATATTCGGCACTATTTTCTTGTTTCATGGTCGCGCCAACATTTTTTTTAACTTTGCCCAGAAAACCACCCCAAATGTTTATAGAAAATTTTGAACGATATGATTGGCTCAAAGTTGAAAACGCGTAAGGTAAACCGTTACTTTTGTACCGGATTTTATACCGAAAAGTATTTTTTGGGTACGACAGTTTGCCTGCCGTTGTCTGGAAAATATAAATTTCGGACTTTGGCAGGCAAATTGCCGCCAGCCGTTACGGCCTAATATGTGTGAATTTTCTGTATTGTCCCGTATTAGTGCCAAACATGTTTTCGTGTTCTTACATATGCCAGTACCGTCCCTTAAAATTTGCCCGACCCCCATGCACCTATGCTGCATCCCTAGTCACCTGCCCTCAGCAGGTGGCAAGGGTAAGGGAGGGGTCGAATGACACACAGACCGCAATACCTCCAAAACAAAAAATTATTTGAATTGACTGCCTTTTGGGTTTCAAATTTAGATAAATTTTTCTGCTATGCAAAGTCCAAAAACCAGGGTACGAAAAGAAAGTATTTATTATTGATGATAGGCCGTCTGCCTAAGTGGAGGCAAGTCGGGTCTGGCGTGGATTTATATGGCTAAATGAAATTGGCGGACTCCCATACCCTTTCGCCACTCCAGCAGCATACTTCGTCAATCCTTGCTGGACAAAAAATCAGCAGCAAGCCTTGTTATCCGTACCTCGGGATACAAATGGACAGACAAATCAACTTCCGAAAACAGGTCAATGCTGTAATCACAAGAACAAGAAGCAGGATTATAAAGTTGAACTGGCTAATAGCACTAACCATACAGTTATAGATGTGCCAGTTCATACAACGAAGGGGCGCAGCTGGGGGGCCCCGGGGGGGGGGGGGGGGCGGGGGGGGGGGGGGGGGGGGGGGGGGGGGGGGGGGGGGGGGGGGGGGCGGGGGCTCGGCGGGGCGGCCGAGGCACTCAACGTTCCTCTGGTTGGCGGGCGCACCGGGTAACGGATGCGATGGGGGGCGGGGGGGGGGGGGGGGGCATGGGATGCACGCAAAAGTAGAAACATGCGAAGTATGCAAGGAACAGGAACAGGAATACCTGAAGGATCACATGGTAAAGAGTCATTCATCTGCTGATGACCGCCGGGAATATTTTTGCAAATTGTGCAATAAGCAAGGCAGAAATTTCGCTTATCACAGCTTATCAAAGGAGCACGTAAAGAGGGTCAGGATGACCGAGGAGGAATGAATGTAATCAGACATTGAATATTAAATAAAATAAAAATTAAATAAAATAAACTTTACTTTGTTCCTTCCACATTGGCTTAAGGCGCCTTCTCATCCGATTCACCGCTGGAGACACGCGTAAGTCAATAAATAAGGCAAATAGTCAGATGAGAAGGTGTTTGTAATGTGCTATAGGGGAAATGTGTGGGAGAGCCAGTAGCCAGAATGTTGCAGCTACTTTTCTGTACTGACCTTAACAGAAGGCCGCCTCTCTTACATGCACGAATTTTTTTGCATTTCAGCCACCAGCTGCAATGAATCTTAGCCCCAGTTGACCAAATAGTAGACTAAACTCTTCTTCTGACCAGTTCTGCTGTGGTGGGCAGTAAATGGATGCCAGCGCTTAAAACGTTTTATGAACAATATTTTAAACGACGCCTAAATATCCAAGTAGAATTCATGCTTGCATTTCAAAACAAAGTGCAAAGTGGGAGATTTTTTGGTAATTTCCTGGGTCCGGTGCGCCGCACCGTCTTGTAGCTACAAAGCCTACGCCACTACAGACACAAGCAAATGTTAAACGGTCGGTGGACCAAGCGGGAATGAACAATTTATGAAATGCTGCTTCCCCTTTTATACTTTCTTGAATCTAGACGCCAGTGATGCTCGGAAGTGATGCCGAAATTTCAGAGAATTTAAAGCTAGAATTAAAAAAAAAATCTTTTGGCTTCGTAAATGCCTTGGCCCGCGTCAAGTCGAGTGACAGAATACACCAACAAAATATGAAGTCTGGACTAGGACTAGGACTAGGAGTTTCCTTGGGCCGCCCCTAGGGCTAACAGAACATACAGAACAGAACATAAAATTTTTAAATTTTTATTTCAAATGAAAAAAAAGGGTGCTGGAGTGAAAAAATGGAGGGACCCAGATTGATGGTGGCCTGGTTGAGGGTTGATGCGTCCCTGAATAGGTCGAGTTTGGTTTTAAAGTTGTTATTTGTTTGTATTGAGTGTATTTACAGTGTGTACTCAGCCGAAAAGAGGTGGCAAAATTAAAAAGTATTTTATGAACGCTTTGAATATAAAAATGAAATGTACAAAAATGTATTGAACCATTTTTCACTTTATAATTTATCAAGCTGAGCCCACTGTGCGCATCTGCTAAGCGGCTCGAGCTCGCTCGACACTTTTCTTACGAACAGACGAAGGTGTGGGACAGCGGGCTCGCGGTCAGAGACGAATCATAGCCGAAAAGAGAATTGAAATCACGCGCGCTCCCTCTGTCCATGCGGCGTACCGGTGGGCCACGCCATAGAACAGCTTTTTGGTCGCTCATGCAGCATCTTGGTATTGTATAGTCTTTGCTAAAACTTATGCAAAGACAAAACTAATTTTTCGGTTTTAGTATCTTTATTATTTAAGCTTTAATAAAAGAACAAGACCACTTTAACGAATACCTTTTGATCTTCCTGTTCCATTTCTGCGAAAAATATACATATATGTATATACATAATGCCCATAAAATACACGTGCTCTGTGCTGGCCGTAGTGACAAAATCAAGAAATGAAATTACACACAAAGATTAAAAAATGCTAAATTGCTTGAAGATACAGCTTGAAATATGCTTAAATAGCAGCACTGATGCTCGGAGTGGCTGCGACCATTGCGACAGATCCAACGGGACCTTTTCAGTTTTTGCTTTGGGCTGCTTCTATTTGCGCGCGGCACAATGGGATGGATTGCACTTTTGAAAGACAAAATACTCTCGGCAATTTTGGTGAAATAAAAAATAGATATACATAAGTAGGAGTCAATGCACGGGAGAAAAAATATTAGTAAATTCGTTGGCATATTTTAGAATATAAATATAGGGAATAAGTCAGTCATCTGACAATGGTAATTAATTTAGCTTAAGTTTTCATAGCTCGCAAAGATAATCTAATCTGCAGCAAGTCAATGCAGGGACCATTTGTTAAAATTTGATCCATTTGTGAGCAGAGATTTACTGCCTGAATCAAATCTAGCCAGGAGTCGATAAGATATTCAATAGGGTGTAGAGTGGTCAATCATACTCCCAAAATAGTCACACCATAAAATCAACTAAAGACGATTTACTAGCACTCAAGAGTGAATCTATTTCGTAATAAAATTAAACTAGAAGGGATACATACATACATACATATATGTATGTAATGCAGGTTTTCATATACATATGTAGCCCCAGACATCAATTAACCTTTCAATGGGTTGAGGCATTTACTCTTCATTTTCTGGCTTTATTTAAGTACTACTTATCATAATACTCATCGTTGGCTATTGGCTTACAATATAATACTATGCACAGCAGTAATATCGTGTGGGTGGGACTCGGATTTGGATTTCGCTCAACAAAATTCACAAAACATTCGGCAAAGGCCAATGTGCGAACCGAACAAATGTGAAATAAATATGCGTATACCTAAACTAGGCGACAATGGAGGATTGCCCCAACTTAAATGCTAATTAAGGTGCTAGCCATGTGAAATCTTACTGTCGAGGCGACGTTGGCCACTTGCGTGGGCGAACAGTCGATGGCCTCGGCGGGGCTGGCAAAACTAACCTAAGACTAAGACTAAGACAGATACTAAGCAAAGACTAAGTGTGACGAGGTTGCAGCGTTCAGCAGATCACATCTCTGACAGCTCAGACGGAGCCCTTCTCCGCCAGCTTGGAGTGTAGCGTGGTGAGGTCGTAGATCACGACCAGATCCTTGTTGAGGCCCTCGAAGACTTGCGCCACGCGTGGCTGGAGGTTGTAGAAGAAGAGCGGCTGCTGGCGCTGGGCAAAGTCCATTACCATTGTAGAGATTACCTTGGCGGCGGTAAAGTCCGCCCCGTAGATGTGGGTGCAGTCGATCACCACAGGCAGCGTCGACTTGACCCCCTGCTTGTTGATCACCTTGCGGACGAACTCCATCGAAGGGAAGATCAGGCAGCGGTCGGGCGTGAGCATCAGATACTTCAGGCCATTTGATGTCTGCGAAGGGAAAGGCAATCTTAGAGATCTCTCGATGGGAGCCTGACTCTGGGAAGGACTCACCGCCAGTGTCTCGATCCGCAGCTTGGGGCGGGCCGCCTGGTAAAGGATGAACACCACATTGATGCCAATGCCTACAAGGATGCCCAGCTGCAGGGGCAGGACCAAACAGGCAAAGAAGGCACCCAGGCCAGGAATGAGATCGGTTTCTGAGTGGAGACAAAGAATAGCATGAATCAGTATTTTAGGGCGTGGGTGTCCAAAATCAACTCACTTTTGCTGTGCCACATGGGCTTTATCACTCGATACTGCACCATGAAGATAACGGCTGCTATGATGATGGAGGCCAGCGCCGCTTTGGGGATATAGTAGAAGCAGGGGGTGAGGTAGAGCAGGGCGATGATCACGATCACGCTGGTGTACAGGTTGGAGAGCTGGGTTCGCACTCCGCTCGCGTTGAGGATGGCGCCCCTGGCAAGACCTCCGTTGCTGCGCAGACCCTGAACAAAGGAGTTGGCCACATTGCAGATTCCGGACGCAATCAGCTCCTGCGTGGCATCAGTGGGCTTGCCATCGGCTGAGAGAGAGAGAGACACAGGAAGTCAGAAGGGTTCATGTGTGTTGGATTACTAGCAAACTCACCAAAGGCCTGGACCACTGCCATCGTCTCGAGCAGGGCAATCAGCGGGACAACAATGAGACCCGAGCCCAGAGTGCTGACCATCTCCCAGAAGCTCTGGCCATCCACCAGCACCTCTCCGGTGGTCTCGTTCAGCACAGGATCGATGTAGAACGGCGGCGGTTGGAAGGAGGGCATGCCCTTGGGCACGAATCCTACCGTGCGGACGAGATCCTCGCGGCCGCTCACCGAGAGCCAGTATCCAAGTCCTGCAGTGCCGCAGACGAGGAGGGCATTCCGGGCCGTGCCCACCGTCCAGAAGATGCCCGTAAGGAGCGACTGCGAGGAGGATTTGCCCTCCTTGGGGCCGACGCTGCAGCTGGCGAGCGCGCGCAGGCTGAGCAGCAGAGTGATGCAAATGACACCGAGGATAAAGTCCGGCCAGCTGATGTTGTGGATGTCGTTCACGATGCTGATCCACACCTGCAGGAAGGTGTTGCCGCTGGTGTGGATGCCGAGAAAGTCCTTCATCTGGGAGCTGAAGATAATCAGGGAGACGGCACTGGTGAAACCCGCCCCCACTGGCCCCGACACAAAGTCGATAAGGAAGCCCAGTCGGAAGGCGCCCATCAGGATCTCGATGATGCCCGTGAGAAACGTGAGCAGCGTGGCTATCTGCCAGCTCCCGCCAGCGATCTGGAAGGAGAGCAGCGCCGAAATGGCCGTCGGGCCGATGGGCACGTCCTTGCTCGATCCGATGAAGATGTAGATGAAGCACCCCAGGAAGCAGGCGTACAGGCCGTACTGCAGGTCCAGCCCCGCTATACCAGCGTATGCCAAAGCCTGCGGAATCACAGTCAGCGCCACCGAAATACCCGCCACAATGTCCCCAAAGATGTAGTCCTTCTTGTACTGCGGCAGCCACGTCAGGATGGGGAAGCGCTTGTACAGCGTCTTCTTGCGAAAGATGTTGTGCCACATGCTGCGGCAGCAGCCTTTGGAGGCCTCCAGGCAGCTCTGCGACTCCCCGGACTGCTCCTCCTGGACGATGCAGTCGCGCGATGTGTGATAGAGGGTGTTCGTAGGGATATCCAGGGACACCTCAGAATCCTCGTTGAAGGCCCCATTGGTGTGGCCGGGGTCCTCGCTGCGCGTCATTCTGGATATATAGTATTTTATTGTCTCTTCTTGTATGTTCGTTTTCTCTCTATCTTTGCAGCCTCTATCTCTATGGCTACATGGCACTCTCACGGGAACACTTCACTGTAACACTGATTGATCTCCGATCTCTGATGCTCTTTATCTGGAGGAGAACTCTACCGAACCGAAACGAACCGAAGCGAACTATTCGCGTGCCCGTCCACTGGGGTAATGAATTGCAAACTGTCGCAGAGATCGGCCAAGAGCCAGCGGTAACGGCAGAAACGGCAGCAGACTAACAGTCCGCCGACTGCTGGCAACTGATTATAAAGAGTCGCTGGCAGCGGCAGCGCTTTCGAGACTATCCGCCGGCTTTCGTTATCTCCGCTGTACCCCCGCTGTTTTCCCCATCCACCACCGATCCCACCCAGCATTACCCGCACGCCCCAAACCGGCTCGCGTCGAGCGGGGGGCTTTTCATCGTGTAATTGCCCGAAGATATGTAAATGACGCAGACCACAATAACCCCCATGTGTGGGCGGAAACAGGGGCTGCCCAGACACGGCTGTAAGTCGAGACTTTTAAGTGGGGGAAAAGGCGTCGATTTCGTAGAGGGAAACTCCGACCTTAATGGAGTCGAGTCACCATAATTTCATTCTGCCAGATATCTAACAGAAAGTATTTCTGTGAGCAAAAGCGACATAGCCCTAAAGGGTATTCGCTTGCCATGGCCATGGCCACAGGGTATCCCCTAGTCACCTTCCCAAGTTTTCCTTGTTGTTTACTTTGGAAAATTAACAAGTTTTGCTATGATTTTCCGCACGTGCTGGGAACATGGGAAACTTAGCAGCCGCTGCATTCCATGCTGATCGCTAGGATTTTCACGCTCAAAGATTTGGGTTTGGAGGCACAAGACCCAGCCAGGTTCCCAGTGCATTAACAAAAATGCAAATACGATTACAATTTATTATTTTATTTTATTTGTTACATTGTATTCGATTGCATCATTTATTCTAGGGGAAGGTGGGAGTCTGCCATAGAAGGGACTCACTCGGACTGGGATGATTATGGAATGAATCTGATGAAATTTTGTTTGTTCAAAGCTTCTCTATCGACCGAATTGTGTACCCTCTGGAATGGTGGCAATAGCGCCACAAAACGGAGGCTATCTTTACTGCCTTGCCTGTGGGCTATCGACTGCCGTCTATCGTTTGCCGTCGCTGCTTGTCGACACGGGAAATCAATCAGCCGTAGGAGCGAAGTGCATATAAATCAGTTTGAAGTGTGTGCGCTCTATAAATCAAACGGCGGAGTACGGTCCGGCTGAGATGAAACCCGGAATTTGGCAGACCGAGGGCTCCTCCACTCCGTACTAGTTCTGTCACTATTTCGGCACCCCCCAAACCGGTTGAGCTACCACACACAGACCCATACCCATACCCATACTCGTATTATTAGTCCGTCAGTCTGTCAATCAATCGGCATGTGTAAGGGAAATAAATCAGTTGCCAATTAAATGTGAGTCGCGGCTTGGTAAGATCTTGCCACGGCGATGATTGGAATACCCGGACTGCAGTTCTGGTCTTGTCTTCTTTTGGATCTTTCCCATTTGCGAACAAAGAGTTTTCTGCAGAATTCAAGACATTTAAAACAAAAACTGGATTCCCTTGCGGGGGTTTTTTTTTATCAACAAGGGGTTGCCAAGCACTGAGACACTGCTACCAACTGGTGACCCTCTTTGTTATTAATCGCTTATTAAATCATTTTCGATCCGCGTCAAAGTCTTCTCCAAAATGGGGATCACGCGCCCAGCGGCTGATCTATTGCGCAGAGGCTGGAGGCGAACGATCAAACTAATGGAAAACAGACACCTTTTTCTCAGAGTAAGCGTTAGCCGACGATTTCTTGCCCTTTTCTCTGGCTATCTTCTAAGGAATGTGAGAGGGGCGAGGAGAAACTTTCCTTCAGGGAAAGGCACTTGATATGGATCTCGGATCGATCTCTTCTCTGTGACACTTTCACGCCATTCGCCATGAATATTTATAAGTTCAGCCGCCCGTTCAGGTGACTGCTCGATGTGGATTATGTGGTCATAATTAGATATGTAACACTCTGAGGGGCAATTTACGTTACTCATACGCAGTGGAACCGTGTAAAGCCCCACGGGGAAAGAGGGACGTGGCACATTATAGAACAATTAAATGTGCATAAATAACCCCAGAGTCAGTCAATTATAATTTTTGAGCACATTTAATTCGCTTTTAATTTCGCTGGCGTGCGGATAATTGTTTTCACTGATTCTCTGTTTGTTTGTCTCTGCCGTTTCTTTCCACCCTTCTATCTGTTTTTGGCTAAATACCCATTAGCCGTGGCCAACCGATGCTGTGTGAGGCCGGTATTCGTCTTGTTTGGCCAGCATAAATCTTGAGAGCCCGTGGGCGTCATACTTTTGGAGAGATTTGTGATCTCTCTCAGCCCTTGAGCAGCCCTGATTTCGGCAGCTATAGCGGGGGATCATGGAATCCCAAGGTGTTTGCCTGTTTGATAAGTGCAATCACGTGGACTGGGGTGTGGGGTGTGGGGTGCGGGGAGTGTTGTGGCCTCCGGTGGAGTAGTCATATCGTTGATCTGTACGCATTGCTTGCTCCAGATAATTGTTTGATTATGGAAAGCACGTTCCGGGGAACACGAGTATAGCTGTATAACTGCAGTTGCATCTGAGTCCATAAATATACTCGTAGGTGGATCTCGAAAGACAGGCAAATAGGAGAAAAACTCCGAACAATGAATGACAATTGCCAGAGTCAAGCAAACAAACAAAAACTGTTAATTGTGCATTCGGTTAATTGTATAAGGCTTAAACATTACGCAAGCAGATCACCTCCCAGCTCCCCTCCTGGCACTCGCAATCGCACTCGCACTCGCACTCGTGTGCAGCGGCCTGCATTGAGGCGTGTAAAGTACCCGAGAGCCGAAGTAAGGCTTCACGTGACTCAAACCCGTCGATCGGGTTGGGTGGCGTTGGGTATCCACATTGGGTATTCATGTTCGAATATTATATCAATATTTATGTGCGAGACGACACTCGGCGACGTCTGAGGTCAGAGTCGAGGAAGTCCCCCTATAATGGATGTCAGGGACCCATGTTCAATGGCAGCCAGATTAGCCAAATGCCAGGGGCATGTCCTGCATAACATACCTGCTGATCATCCAAGAGCACCATCTCCCCACCAGCAAGACGAGAACAACAAGCCATCAATTGGCAGCGGCAGGCCTGGCCAAAGCGATTCTCTCTCACGTGATCGGGTCCGATCCAAAAGGCGATCCGATCAGCGCCGACCTGGGTCGGGGGAGACGCTTGCCGCTTTTATGGCGGCAATAACCGCAGGAATGGCAGCGAAACTGAATTAATTTTGGTCACATGACCGTGCCCAGAAGAAAACAAAACAAAATGTAGATATAAGCAGCAGCAAAAAAAGCACATCAGCATCTGTCGTTTGTACATTTTTACCCACATCATCATCATCAGAGGGGCACTCAAGAGCAGAAAGGAAAGTTTTTGGAATGGAATATCAGAGAAGTGAAGGCGGCATTGATTGTCTCCTATAAGTATAGAATTTCCCAATGGTCACCATTCTTTATAATTATTTATTTATTATTTTTATATATTTTTTTCTTTAAAGGTTCTAATCCCCCGACCATGAGCACCCCTGCTGCTGCTGCTGCTGCTGGTGTCGATGATTATTCAAATGTATAGCATATTCCGTCCGAGTCATCAAAATGATAATTTCGAGCGATCTGGTCGTGTGACTAGTTTGCTATGTTGTCGTCATCTCGAATTGATTTGTTATGCCAGACCAGACCAGACCAGACCACAGCAGACAAAATGCAAATCATCGAAGCATAGAGGCAAGAGAACAATCTCCCCTCCCCCTTCCCAGTCCACAAAAAAAATAGCAATTGCTATGGGAACTACTTACTGGCATATCCCGAGTAAGTAAGGCCCATTAAAAAGTGGCTAATTTCGCAGTCAGGTGCTAAAACCAATCCAACCAAGTGGCGTGCTAATGGGTGGCCAACAAGCTCCGCAAATTAACAAATCAATTTTCGCGAGTGATAAACAAAAAGTCAAACAAAATCACACGTCGGAAACAACAGAGAGCGGAGCGGAGCAGAGCGTCACGTTCCCGGTTATCAGTCATGCCAAATGCCAAACATTTCAGCGGGCGAGACAATTGAAATTGTAATTGGATCTGAAATTGGTGGAGACATGGAGACCCATTACAATTGATGGCCCGCTAATGGAAAGGGAGCTATGTACGACTGCGATGATCGGGTCCCAGTCCCAGACCGACCCAGACCCAGACCCGTGCCTCTGGTCGGAAGCCAGTTCAATGCACGCCATGTCATGCCATGGCATGCACAATGCACACGCGACTCGTTCTGGGGGGGCCATGGGACTATTCCAGGCGGGGTTACCCGAGCATATGCATTGTTTCAATTCTCCATTTAAGTCCAACCATTAGCATAGCTACGTCTTTTTCTCGAAACATTTGCTTAGATTAGTGGAAGATTTCCTGATGATTATCTGGCGCGTTTTTACAATGTTTTTGTTTGCTTTGCCCCGCAAGCCGCGAGCTGAGATAATGTAGCAGCAGATGTCACATTGATGGAGCCAAAACCGCCCGCGTTCCGTCCCGTCCCGTAGCCAGAGGAGATACAATCTTGGCGCTCTGCTGTTCCGTTTTCTGTTTGGATTTGGGCGTGCAAACAGCGCCAGGTTTATCGCTCTTGGCCTCTAGGTAGAGGCCAGAGCCCGGCAAATATGCGCCACTGGCTGTGATCAAATATAGATAAAAGGCAGAAGTACCGATCGTCATCGGAGCTGCATTCCTCTGGCATTTAGCAATGCAAATTTCTCGCATACCAGATGAATCTGCGGATGCCTGATTTATGTGCCCTCCGGAGGCAGGTGGTCTCTAATTTATTATCCCAGAGACTCTCTCTCCCTCTCTCTGCTGTTGCACAAGCGTTAGTTACGAGTTACAACGGCATGGAGATGCAGTCGGACATTCCTTAACCTCCGCTGTAATCTTATCGGATGGGACTGGCACTCGTTTCCGTGGACAGACGACATCTGTCAAATACTTGTGTTTAGTCGTATGCTAGACTGCAAATTATGATGATTTATGGAGCGGGAATGGCCAATCAATTAAGTCGATTCCAAGCCGATACGGAGCCATAATTTCAGGCAGCGCCAGCCATAAAGATACGCCTAGGCGGATAATCTGCACTGGCAGCCAGAGTCGGATTTGAGTACAATCAGAATTTATTTCGACAAAGTATTGTGGGGCCTAGCAGAGCTTAAGACTAGAAAAAACGAATGGTGATGGTATCCTGGAGAAATACACGAAACGAGTGGGAGTGCTTTTCAGTGTAGTGTAGTGTGTGGGGTGTAGGATAGTGCCTAAAAGTATGCCATGCTAATCAGTGGAAAAGTGTGTATTGGATTCTTGGTTTATTTGAGCAAACGAGCGAGCGCTGGGCGCCTTCCAATGGTTTCTAAAGCGAAAAAAAAAAAACAATATATAGCAGAAGAGAGACCCCTAAAGGATCCTTGTATGAAACATTTTTGTGACTTCAACAGAATGAACTGAAAGTGTAGGCGAGTGTATGGGTGAGTGTGTGACTGCGCGTGTGCTGTGGAGTGGCCTTAGTCCTCCAGGGTTACGTTGCGGAAGAGATACGACATGGACTCCTTGTTGTGGATGCGGCGTATGGCCTCGGCGATCAGTATGGAGATGTCGATCGTCTTGATTTTGTGGCACTGCAGTTTCTGTATCTCGTGTGGAATGGTATTGGTGACAACGATCTATGGATGCAGATAAAACGATGAGTTAGCTCCACGAAAATCCTTTGGAAAAGCGTGCCCGAACAGACCTCATCAATGCAGGACTCATCCAGCAGACGGGGCGCATCCGAGCTGAGCAGACCGTGCGTGGCCAGCACGTAGATCTTGCAGGCTCCGTTCTCCTTCAGCATCTCGGCGGCGGCCACAAACGATTGGACATCATCAATCAGATCATCCTAAGAGGGAAGAAAAAGACATTAGAAGGGAACAGAACAAGGCATTCTCTGGGTGTCGCAGTACTCACCACCATGATGGCTATGCGTCCCATTTACATCGCCCACAATCGTGAGCGGCGGCTTGACCTTAACCGGGTGCTCCGGCACGCCCACCGACACCGAGGTGGTCCGCTGACGGCTGCTGCTGCTGATGGGTGCGTGTTGTGGGGTAGAGTTTCTTTATGGATTAGAGTCGAGTCGGGGTTTCACGTTGGTGTCGATTGTCGAGTGTGGTGCATGGTGTGTGGTGTGTGGTGTGGTGCGTGTCGGTAACCAAAAAAGAAACAGAATCATGGGGGTGGGGGGTTCGGGTGTGGTGGAAGAAAGGGTGGAAAGGAATGGCAATCAATTAAAAATCATAAATTTATGCAAACATAATAATCAAATGAATAAAGAAATACGAACCTAGGCGCCGCTGGTAAGCACATTTCAACTGAATTTCCTAATAAATTGCTATACGCACTGCATGGACACAAATAAAGAGAAATTTCGTTTGGTTTTCTTCGTTTCGGATGCTCGGATTGTGGAATTTCGAATTCAGCTGCCAGCTGCCTCTCGTATCGAGCTTTTGGCAGTTGGTGGAAACAGAAGCGAAAGCGGTAGCAGAACAATCAGAATAAAGCGGCTACAAATAGTAGGAATCTACGAATAAAGTGCCTGCCTGCCTGTCTACGGCTGTGAAGTACGGAACAGAACAGAACAAAAGCCAACAACAGGATCAGGAAGAGTGCGTTTCAGAAAAGGGATTAATATTTCAAAATATTGATTGATCTTTGACTCTATAACAAAACGAGTTTCTTGTATAGATAATGGATTGGATAGTAGAATAAAGTCAAAGAGTCAACCGATATTTCTCTTACAATTCCGAAACACACACTTCACCTTTTATGATATTTTCCAGATAAATGCAAGTTGTAAAATGATTTGATAGCTTTGTGGCTGGGTAAATGGCGAACAGTCAAGTGCTAATTCAAATAAAACAATACAGATTCTAGTGCAGAGTGCTAATCAAATGATTCAAAGTGCTTCCAGCTTCGGTTTTAGAACAAAGTTTGGAGGGAAACAATAACAACAAAACACAACCAGAACTCATAGAAGAACTCAAGACAGACAATTGCTAGTGCTGGGGCAGCAGCGAGGCCTACAACGGATCCAACTGATCTGTAGGACTGTGGGACTTACCTGGTCGGTGGAGGCGAGTACCGGCCATCGACCTCATCGCTCTCTGCCTCCTTTTGCTCCCCATGGATGACGGCCAGGCCCAGGCGCAGTCGCTCCGCGTACGAGTTGGCCTTTTTGGCCACTCCTGGATTGCGGGCCACAATCACGGAATTCCGATATTCGGGTATCTGCCATGGGGCCAAGGGGATTCATTTAGTTCTGTGTTTATTGCAGACTAAGACTGCGACTCACGCTCTCCTGGATGTACTGCAGAAGGAAGGGCGAGGCCCGCAGATTGTCCACGGGTATGTCGAAGAAGCCCTGGATCTCCTTCTGGTGCAGATCCATTGTGATGATGTGCGTGAGGCCCGAGGTGCACATCATCTTGGCCAGCAGCTTGGAGACGATGCAGCCACGTTTGCGCATCTTGCACTGCTTCGAGTACGGCAAGTACGGGATCACGCCAACGATGGAGCGGGCCGATGAGGTCTTGCACGCATAAGCCATGATGAGCAGCTCCATAATGTTGTTGTTGGCATCCCTGAAGCAGAGGGAGAGAGTGTTGGATGGTATGGTACTATGGTATGGAGACTGTATCTACTTGGTGCCCGTCTGGATGATGTAGATGTCCTTGCCCCGGACCGAGTCACTGATCTCGACAATCGTCTCGCGGTTGGACTTGTGGAAGACGGAACAGCCGCCGTTCTTCAGGCCCATGCGCTCGGCAACCATGTTGGCGAGATCCGGATGCGAGTTGCCATTGATGATGACAATGTCCGAGGTGGAGGTGTTGTCCATATCGCTCCTGCAACGCTTCGGTGGGCGCACGCTGCCTAATCTGTAACGTAATCAGAGAATTTTATGAGTGTGGCACACCAAAAAGAGGGGCGGAGGGGAAAACACAACTCAAAACAGAAAGCGTGGGAATGAGTGGGGGTTGCGGGGGGATAGCTACCTGCGTTTGGACATGCTACTGTGGATTGGGGTTCATTCACTCCCGTATTCCGTAATGTATCCCGTAATCCCATAACCATTAATATAACGCATACGCCACGGCGTTGCCGCAGTCGTTACCGTGCCCACGTTACCCTGGCGCGCGCGTGGGGAACCCTGCCACGTATATCGATTAGCCCCAGTGAACCAATTCCTCGGCAGAACAGAGAACACAGAACCGAACCGCGGGAACGCAATGGCAATTAGTGCTGCTGCTGCTGCTACTTTGTTGCCCAGTTTGGTGGCGACTCCCTGGCTAAGGCAACCGAAACAGAAACCGCAGTCGCGCCAATGCGCATTCCCTCTTCCGGTATTCCGGTATCGATCAAACAAGGGGCACACATGTGAGTGGCGTGGCAACGTCAACGTGTGCCGCCGTCAGACCCACAGCGGAACCGCCACTCAGTCCGTCAGGCAGACCGTAGGCAGGAGTAGCGGTGTCTGCTACACGGGGACTAACACCATCTCAGATAGAAATCTACGCGCACGCGACTTGCCGCGACATTCGAGTGGCATCGAAGAAAAGCGAAAGCCAAAGGAAAGCCCAAGGAACGCCATCCTTAGGTGCAGGACAGTGCGGGGCGTTTCGCTGGCTAATTGAATTTCTATTTCTGAGTTCCCTCGCAGGTCAATCGCGGGCGAAGTGGAGTCAGCAGCAGCAGGAGCGGCAGCGGCAGCGGGCAGCAGCAGGAGCGGAGCAAGTGCATGGGTTGAGGAGGAGGAGGCACAGGAATGGGCGATTCAGGTGAGTGAAAATGACCATAAATGTGGCAGTGATAAGGAATCTACGATGCCAGCCATATTTGTGGCCATAACGAGATATGAATACCCTAAAAGAAGGCGGACAAATACTTCAGGTGGAATATTTTGTGGGGTTTAAAGGAAACCTTGAAGAGCCCCCGTTGATATTTCCAAGAAGTGAAGGAAACTTCAGGTGTCTACGGCATCGATAAAGAGTAGCCATTGAGCTTTCTTCCGAACATTATATATGGCATAATTATTCCGACTTTCGTTTCTCATATATGTGTAAGAAAGTGGAGGGAATGGAAATTAAATCGAGAGCATCCATGGGAAATTAAATAGTGCAGCAGCTTCTAGGAATCATATTAATCCAAGGATATTACCAAGGGAAGGGTTGAACAGTTCCATTTTTAGGGTATCGATGAACCTTCAAGGCTCCCGGCATTCCACATGCCTCCTTTGGGAGGTAGGGAGGGTGCGGCGACGCAACCACGAGGCGACTATTCAATTTTAGACACATTTGACGTCTCGTTTAGAATTTTCTTGAGGCGTTGCAGTTGCAGCAGCGAGTGCAGTGGAAACTTGCGGCACGCATATGCATATGTGCCACAAAACGGGGCAGCAGCAGGGGCTGTGGGGCACAAGTTTAAAGATAGCATCTGGGTGGGATTAGAAAGGAGGCGGCGGCCCATCAGCAGGCGGAGAAAGTTATGGCACGCTGCCTGCCAAAGGATTAGCCTGCTTCAGACCACTTCAGAGGCCCTTCGACTTAGAAGAAAGTAGAACGTTCCTCGAGGCAGACGCACACGCGGAGAAAACGGAACAAGCGACAAAATGCTGGGCATAGCCTGTGATCCGCTCCAGCACACGAGCATGTACGAGCGTGGCTCGGATGGTACTTGAAGAATCGCGAGAATATGAAACCGCATTCCACTGGCACTGATCGATTCTCCTCCCAAATTTGCATTTGCAGACAGCGAGGACAGCGATGGAGAGGGCGGCCTGGGCAATGTGTCCCGCGTGATCATCCGTCCGCCGGGCCAGAGCGGCAAGGCGAAGCGCGGCCATCTGTGCTTCGATGCGGCCTTCGAGACGGGCAATCTGGGCAAGGCGGAGCTGGTGGGGGAGTTCGAGTACGATCTGTTCCTGCGGCCGGACACGTGCAACCCGCGCTTCCGCTTCTGGTTCAACTTCACGGTGGACAACGTCAAGCAGGACCAGCGGGTGCTCTTCAACATCGTAAATCTCAGCAAGAGCCGCAATCTGTTCGCCTCCGGCCTCACGCCGCTGGTGAAGAGCTCCAGCCGCCCCAAGTGGCAGCGCATGTCCAAGCGGCAGGTGTTCTTCTACCGCTCGGCCATGCACCAGGGCCACTACGTGCTCAGCTTTTCCTTCATCTTCGACAAGGAGGAGGACGTCTACCAGTTCGCCCTGGCCTGGCCCTACAGCTACTCCCGCCTCCAGTCCTATTTGAATGTGATCGACGCCAGGCAGGGCACTGACAAGCGTTTCACCCGTTGCGTGCTCATCAAGTCGCTGGTGAGTGGATGGAGAGAACTCCCCTATTTCCTGTCTGTTATCTGTCTGTTCTTTCCCGCAGCAAAACAGGAATGTGGATCTGCTGACCATCGATCAGGTGACGCAGAAGCAGCGCTCCACCAATCGCTTGGATCGGAGCTTCATTCGCGTCATTGTGATCGTCTGTCGGACGCATTCGAGCGAGGCCCCCGCCTCCCATGTCTGCCAGGGCCTCATCGAGTTCCTCGTGGGCAACCATCCGATAGCGGGCGTCCTGCGCGAGAACTTTGTGTTCAAGATCGTGCCGATGGCCAATCCGGATGGCGTGTTCCTGGGCAACAACCGGTGCAACCTGATGGGGCAGGACATGAACCGCAACTGGCATCTGGCGTCGGAGTTCACGCAGCCGGAGCTGCATGCCATCAGGGGGATGCTGAAGGAGCTGGATAATTCAGATGTGAGTGTTTGGGTCTTGCACTGGAAGTGAATCTCCAAAGGAGGTTACTCACCTGATCCCTTGCACCCTTTGCAGACATATCAGATTGATTTTGTGATCGATTTGCATGCCAACAGCAGCATGCACGGCTGCTTCGTGTACGGGAACACGTACGAGGATGTCTACCGCTACGAGCGGCACCTGGTCTTCCCGCGACTCTTCGCCAGCAACGCCCCCGACTATGTGGCCGAGCACACCATGTTCAATGCGGACGAGCGGAAGGCGGGCAGCCTCAGGAGATTCAGCTGCGAGCGCCTCAGCGACACGGTGAATGCCTACACCCTGGAGGTGTCCATGGCAGGGCATTTCCTACGCGACGGCAAGACGGTGGCCCTCTACAACGAGGATGGATGTGAGTACAGACCGGCCGGCAGATGCTCTCAAGATCCCCACTAGATCTTCACTCTTCGTAGATTACCGCGTGGGTAGGAATCTCGCCCGCACCCTGCTCCAGTACTACCGCTTCATCAACATCCTGCCCGTGCCCCTTGTGCCTGAGGTGCGGGGCAAGCGTAGGGGCCGCCTGCGCAACCAGCACTCCCGCTCCCGCTCCAAGACGCGCTACGAGGTCAAGCCCCGGCCCAAAACCCCGCGCTGCCACGCCCCCATATCGTACAACAACCTCAGCATCTGCTACGACTCGGGGGGAGGAGGCGGAGGATCCTCGGATGAAGGAGGCTTGTCCCCCGTCAGACCACTGGCACCGGGCAGCAGCAGCTTCAGCGGCTGCCGCAACTACCGGCGGGCGGCCACTGCCACCTGTCCTGCGGCACACGACCAGTATTCCTCCTTTTCCTTGGGTGCACTTAAAACAGGGAGTGATCATGGAGGAGCCGTTGGCCAGGGCAAGAGATCGGCCAGGGTGACCATCGAGGTGCCGCTGCCCGTGAACGTGCCCCCCAAGCCCTACCTCTCAATCATCGACCTCAACCAGCTGACGAGGGGCAGCCTGAAGCTCAAATCGAGTAGCTTCGATGCAGCCGATAGGCGATAAGCGAGTGAGAGTGGGAAAGAGTGAGTGTGAGTGTGAATAACCGTAATTGTTCTTTTTGTACGCTTTGCTTCGTTTTTTCAAAATAAACAGTTATTTCTCAGTAAATTGAGCAACAAGTCAGGCGGGGGCGTGCAGCAGCGGCGAATGAGTGGCAATTTGCTGGGCTTATCCGCCTTATCTCTGTGCTGTTGTGCACCATTTGGCCCCCCGCCAGGAGTGGACTCGCAGGGAGGGAGGGAGGTGAGGTGTATGGATTCGACACATTGCATTGCGAGAAAGCACTCATATCGTATCATGTCTAGTGCTAGTGCAAACGTATACAAAGCGCCGTTAGATGAGACTACGAACAAATAAACAAAGAGCCGCCACTAGACAGAGACACACACTGCACACTGCGCAAAATGAGTGGCGCTTATCAGGCCTTGAGTCGACCCCATCCACTCAACAACAGCACGTGAGTGCAGAGTGCGAGTGTAATATCAATGAGCTGGACGTTTGTCCCACTTTTATCTTATCTTATACACACATAAATATAGCAATATATAGCAATGCAGTCAGCGGCAGGCAACAGCTGTACCACCACCATTACCTGGAGATGGATCGGATCGGGGACGAGGCGACAATATTCTCACTCAGGCCACACACACAACTCGGAAAACACGCGCGAAAACCGCTGATAAGAGTGTGGCGAGCGTGCCAGCAGGCAGGCGGAATGGGTGTGAAGCAACCGAAAGACCGAACCGAGGGCTTCCGACCTGATTAACGCTTTCAATTAACATGAAATCAATAAAAAAGACAGACCGCACACTCTTCTTTCTCGGTTCCTCTTTTGTATAAATAAAAGCGAATTGGAATAGAAGGCAAAAAGGAGCGCAAAACAGAGTGTGGTGAGCGCGGCCAGCGTTGCCAGACTGGCGGAGTGAGATGCGAACAGCTGTTTGTGTGGCCATATATGAATGCAATTACTTAAATTATTCAAATAAATGTCTTTTAATGGCAAAATAACAAAACTAAAGCATACCAGGCTAAGGGGAAGGGTTGCAGAAGGTGACACGTTGGGAGCAGGAACTGGTTTTTTGGTTAGCACACAATTTCAAATTGGTTAAACAAACAAGCAACAGAATTGTATTTATAAACGAATATATTCTCACAACCTGGCTAACAGCATGTTGACGGGCACTGGGTTGATGGAATGTGGATTGGGGGAAAGGGAGAGAGGAGAACAAAAATGATTGAAACACAAAATGGGAGGGAGGAGGAGACACATACACACAAACACGCAGTGGGAGACACTAATTAAATTATATATGGAACACAGAAATATGTAAATGGATAGCCAAAAGCCGCTTTTACTTGTTCCGCTGCAGCAGCATGACGCAGTTCCTCTGAAAATTTCTGCACTTCTTCGATATCTATATCTTCTTTTTCTTCTTCTCTTGTTTTCGTGGTTTTATCTGAATTATTGATTGAAATTGTCGAGTTATTATTACAGTTATTCTGCCTCTGTCGCTGCGCGTGAGAACTGCAACTGAATTTGAACGATGCAGCCACAGAGAGAGAGAGCGGGAGAGAGACGTACACACAGACACACAATAAACTTAGCTGAAGCAACTAGAGAAATAATTACTCTTGTGGTAGGACGGACACGTTCGAACTTCGAAATTAAATTTTCTCCGAAATGCCAGCTGTTGAGTGTTGAGCGGCGGGCTGCCAGACTGTCGTAGTGCGCCAATGAGCACATTTTGTGAACACTCGGAAAAGCACTCGATTGGCAAATCGGTGAGCGGGCAAAACTTGAAAAGTGAAGCGTGCAAAATGGTGTGAAATTGAAAGATTATTGATGTACAGTGCTTTTAACTGGTTGGACATGTTGCTCGTGCTATTGTTTTATATCTGTGCGTGTTCTGCCGATCAGGAATATGACTATAGTTCGGCTGTGGATACCCTGGTGGAACTGATACCGTTAGAGCGCTACTATTACGGCAATTTGAGTGCGTTTGCTGACAAAATGGAGGCAAAATTGAACACAATACGGCGGTAAATACAATTTTTTGGAAAAAACTGTCAAATTCATTGATTAATATTCGTGGCAGGGCACTCTCCAAGATGCAACCTGTGCTGAAGGCGGCCGAGGACACGCAGGAGCTCTTTGTGGGCAATCCGCTGCGCGCGTACTCCCTTCTGAGACACGTACACCACGACTGGCCGAATTGGTTGGATTTTATGGAGGAATCTGTTGGCGCCGAGGAGATTAAGCACTTCCGCTCGCTGGAACTGCTGCTGCCCAACCAGACAGACATGGCCGATGCGGCTCTTGGCCTGGAACATATCCAGGACATATATGGGCAGACTGAGCGGGATTTGGCCTCTGGGCTGCTCCATGGACAGCAGCATAAGTGAGATACTGCTTGCGAGGAGGCATTCCCGATTGAATTTTCCCCTTTTGCAGCGTCCAACTGGCAGCCATGGATTGCTGGAGCCTGGGCAGACACTACTACCACCTAAGCCGCTATGTGGAGGCGAGTGTTTGGCTGGGCTTGGCCGCGGAGCGGTACAATGTCAGCGAGGAGGATTTATATGCCGTCCAGGGCTTCCATCGCGTAGAATTGTGGCAGCTGCAGGCGGCATCTCTGATGCGACAGAGTAGGATACCAGTTTCCTCTTATATTGCCCCATTTCAAGAGATTCCCCCTCTCAGATCGCAACGAGGACGCATTGGCTGTCATTATCGGAGCCCTGGAAAAGCTTCCTTGGGACATGCGTCTGCAGAGCCTGCGTTCGAGGCTGCAGAGCCGCTGGCTGGTGAGGCCTCGTCTGGAGTACGGTGAGGAACCTCTGCCACCAGCCAACTACATGCAGCGTGGATGTCGCGGGCAGTATCCATTGAAAACAAGTCTCCACTGCCGCTTCGGTTGGATACCATCCTACGCCCGCCTCAAGATGGAGGAGCTACAGCTGGATCCCTACATTGTGCTCTACCATGACGTGGTGTCCGCCAACGAGATCGCGTTTCTGAAGATCTACGCTAGGATGAATCTCACGCAGGATCCGCAAAAGATTTTGGCCAAACGCTGCGCCATTCCCGAATCCATTCCGCAGCTGGAGAGCCTCAACAGGCGGATGGAGCACATGACTGGATTAAGTCTAAACAGATCCGAGAGCTGGATAATCACAAACTACGGGATTGGGGGCTTCTTTGGGCTCCACAAGGACTACTTCGATGAGGTTATCCTTACGTTATTCTCTTAGAGATTTTTGGATTCTGATTTTGATTGCATTTTGTAGATCGAAGAGGAATTGAGGGGCGACAATCGCTTGTACACCATCCAGATATTTGTGAGTCGAGGAGCAGGTCTTCAACCAGGATAAAGTGATCCCTTATCCCTGCCTATTCCCTTCTTCCCTTCAGCTGAGCAACGTGTCCCAAGGCGGCCACACAGTGTTCCCCCAACTGGAGGTGTCCGTGAAGCCACAGGCGGGCTCGTCTTTGGTTTTCTACAATCTGCTGGATTCTTTGGAGGGGGATCCGCGTACCAGTCACTTTGCCTGTCCCGTCCTGGATGGCGACAAGTGGATAGCCACCAAGTGGCTCTCTGCCAAGGAGCAGATATTCCAGAAGAGCAGGAAATGAAAGTTTATTCTCTGTATTTTGGACGCATAAACGATGCTTCATCAGAGCCAAAGAAAATTCAATTCGTCGAAGATAATTCAATTCGTCAGGGAACAATTCGACACGGAGAATGCATAAATCTGAAGGCCAGCTGTGGCATTTCTTGAGTATCATTTCCTTATTATGGCTGCACTACTGTACACGTTGTTGCTCTTCTTCCTGTCTGGCTCCTTCCTCGAGGCGGCCCTCGATGAGCAGCGCTTCCAGGGAATGCTAAAGCTAGAGCGGGAACTGCTGCAGAATTTGCGAGACTATGCCCTGGCGCTAAAGGAGAAGATCAGCGTCATTAATGGGTGAGTCTTCCTACACCTTCTATCCCGCTGCATCGACTCCCCTTCCTTCTTCCTAGCGCTCTGAGGGAGTACAACGAAGAGATCGACGAGGCCAACGAGGATCCGGAGCTGTATCTGTCGAATCCGCTGAACGCCTTTCGACTGATACGCCACATGCACCAGGATTGGGTCAGCTGGCAGGTGTACATGGAGCAGCAGGTTGGCCCCGATCAGGTGGCGAAACTGGAGCGCATCTTGCCGCAGCTGCCACAGCGGCAGGACTTCCAGAGAGCGGCCCAGACGATGCAGAGCCTCGTCGAGTTCTACGCGTATGAACCTTCCTCTCTGGTGGCTCAAGAAGAGTTCTACAGGTGGGGAAAAGACTGCTTGGACTGGAGACACTGAACGTTATCTCATGGTTTCCTTTAGCGACTTGTATCTGTCCCCCTTCGACTGCTACCACATGGGTCTGGAGTTGTACCAGGAGGAGAACTACCACGAGGCCATCAAGTGGCTCACTGTGGCCGCAGAGAACTACACATTGTCGCCGTACAGCGAACTTTACAACGTGCTAGGGGCGTCACGCTCGGAGGTGTATCGAATGCAGGCCAGGACCTACCACAAACTCAGTAGGTGATGGTCAAGGATCCACAGATACTCGACTAAATTTTCATTCTCTTGCAGACCGGGAGGAGGTGTACATGGCCTACCAGAACGCCATAATCCTGGATGAATTCAACGTGCACCTGCTGCAAGAAAGCGGCGTCCTAGAGCTGCTTAGCCTGCGCGATCCCATGGAGCCTATTGTGGCGCCTGTGACTACACCCAGTCCCCTGCAGAGCCAGTGCCGGGAAAGCGTCGTCGCGCAATCTGGCGTCTGTGCGCACAATACGATGCTGTCAGCCTTCCTGACACTGGCCCGGCTCCGCTACGAGGAGGTGCTCCTCTCTCCCTACATTGTAATCTACCGGAATGCCTTCTACGAGACAGAGGTCGCCCACATCCGAGACGCCCTCAAGCGGTGTCCCTTGGAGGCCAAGTTCCCGATACTTGCCGGTGTAAGAGGCTGCTCTGTCCCGGATGAATACAGTCCGGTGATGAAGCGCCTTGGGGAGCGGGTGCTGGACATGACGGGCTCCTTCAAGCCGGCGGATAGCTTCCATGTGCTAGAGTACGCCCAGCCAGAGCCCTTCCGTCTGTTCCAGCTGTTCAAGGAATCCTCAAAAGTAATCGGATAATCCTTTAAGGTTTCCTTATTCGTTTACGTATGAATTTCTTGCAGTTTTCCAACCTGGACTTTAACGAAATCGAGTGTACTGCCATCTTCTTTGTAAGTTGTAAGGAAAATGCTGCCTTCCTCTCTGATTCGCATGCCTTTCCAGCTGAATGATGTGGAGGTAGGCGGTGCCATCACCATTCCACACTATCCAATGTCTGTGCAGCCGAGGGAAGGCGACGTCCTGATCACATTCCACGAGGGCGACTTTGAGCACACCGTCTGCCCCAATGTTGTGGGCAGTGGATTGGGTATAGCTTTGGCCGTCCTTTGCCAGCTGAGAACTCTCATTAGTAATCGATCATCTTCTCTTTTTGCAGTCATGGTAAAGTTTCTCTACGCGGATACAGAAGAGTAAGCAAAGCTTTCTACCATTACCATTCAACGCGGTCTGGCGCAGATAAAAACCAGATTAAAAAAGCTGACCTCACGGATAGGATTGCTTGCGCCGATCACCCACACTTCAAAAATGCAAAATGTATACCCAAAAAAATAATTGTTTAGAAATCTGGTATTTGGATTAATGGATTAAAAAGAAAAAATGTATGACCATTCATATGATTTTTGATTCGTGTTGCATACAATGCCTAAATACCCGGATCATATACGAAGTCAAAGCTTAAGAAATGTAAGTTAAATTTCAAATATTAATATTTTTTGAATTCTCTCTTAATAGAATTATTTTTACTGATGAAATTGTTACGGGTTTTAGTTTGAATACCATGAGTACAATACCAAGTCGTTAATAATTTTGCACACAAAAATTGGTCATTTGACCTACATATGTATGTACAAACAGTAAACAGTTAAACCATTGTTTTTTTTCATATTAGAAGAAAAAATTTGTTTAAAATAAAATTATATATTATTTATTTTACTTTTACTTAACATAAAGTTAAGGTTTTTTTGTCTCGTTATTTTGATTATATTTTTTCGTATATTCTACTATTATATTATTTAACATTTTTTTCTATTTTTCCATATGTATGTACATACAGTGATGGAAAATAATAGAACGGCATGCGCATTCAAATTTGAAACCAAATATTTCATTTTGGAGCAAATTTTTTGATAAAACAACTGTGCTTAGTGTCAGGATAATGGGGTTTACTTGGATCCTTTGGGGTCCTTTCGTAAAAATTATAAGCTAGGTACACTAATTTGTAGGAAGATCACGTTTTTGTCTTGGAAAAAATAATAGAAACGCATTCCAATTTTGTTCTTATATTGTAATAAAACGGTTAAAATCGAATTATATAGGTAATATATTATCGCCAAAAGACAAAAGAAGATATGAAATACCTATTCCTAAGGATACCGTTTTTGTTGTTGTTATTATTCGGTTCAGAATGGGTCGTGGAGTATATTGTAGGGATATTAAAAAAACATATCTAAATCTAAAAACTGAGGGCCACACAAGGTCAGATGGTCACACATATCTAAAATGGATTTAAAAAGAGGTTTACTTCGATTTACTACAAAAATAGCGAACCACACGCGTATGAAAGCCCGGAACATGGGTTCATTTCGACAGGCGCATTGTTCGAAAATCCAAAAAAAATCCCTTTCTCTCGTTGATAGATCTGAAAAATGACTTAAAGCACGGGTTAGTAGTCGTACTATAAGGAATAGGCTGATTGATGTCAATTTAAAGGTCATATAGCTCAAAAAATATAACACTACTTTCCAAAAAAGTTTAGAAACCGAGTAAATTTCGCGAAGGTGCATTTATGTCGTCCAAGTTACAAAAATGTGTTAAGGTCATATGAAACTAAGGTAAATGGGCTTATATTTGTTGGGCACTTCATATAAGGCATTTTAATACTACTTCTCACGACCCAGGTATTCTGTTAAAGCGGGTATGCATGGTGGTGGGCACATAATGTTGTGGGATGCTTTATCCATTCGGTTATTGGTCCATACTTTGGTATAATGTGTGCCTCCGACTATGTAATATACCGCCAGTATAATCTGAGTAGGAATACCATTAAAGTGGTAGTTCGATCAGGATAATGACCCGAATCACTCCTAAATGCTGACCAAAAAATGGTTCCTGGACAAAGAAGTTTCCCTAATGGATTGGCCTGATGAAATATCAGACTTTAATCGTATAGATTACCTTTAGGAGCTTAATGGGACTGGTGGCTATAAGACCAAAATAGGAACGATTTTTGTCAAAATGTTAGTCCGAATGGTTCTCCATGGATCCACCATTTATGACGAACTGGTGGAGTCCATAGGCTCTCAGATGGGTCGAAGTCACTGAAAATCGCGGTATTACATCCAAATATATAAGCTAAAAATTAACCGGTTATAGGTTAACTTTTTTGAGATAAAAAACAATTTTTCATAGCTTTAGTTCGGCCGTTTCTATTATTTTTTCCAGGCCCTAAAAATGAAAAAATTTATTTTTGCTACACTAATTTTTTTTAAATTATTATTTTGTTATGTTTTGATACATAACTGTATGACTATTAGTCAAAATTATTAAACTTAAAAAATAAAAATTTTGACTAGAAAATTTTGAAATGCGAAAAAAAATTGTCGTTTCTATTATTTTTTCCATCACTGTATGTACAACAAAACAAGCTAGTAAAGCTAGCCATTAAAATTGTCCAAACAAAGGCAAAAATATAATTTTTTTATAAAATCAACCCCATTTCATACTACAATAAGCAATGCTTGTTTTGTAATTCTAATAATTTTGTTTGTTCCCAGCATACCATAATCTCATTGAAAGCGTAGCAAATACAATGATATGGATTTACTTATCTTAAACCTATTGGTTTTCGCGAGTGCCGCCGTTCAGAGTGGGACCAAAACGAAATCCAGTCGACCCAAGGACTTTGTGACCTCAAAGGCGGATCGAATGGAGCTGCTGCTGCTGGACAGGGAGCTGATCTCAAACCTCGTGCAATATACTGAAGAGTTGCAGAACAAAGTCCACGTGCTGCAGCGGTGAGATAGTAGATGGAGAGACTGCCTGAAAACTATTCTAATCGCTTGGGTTGGGTTGGCTGCTCCCACAGATTTGCAATGACGATGCGCCTTCCCATCGAGGCAGCGAAGGGCAGGGAGGAGGAGTACCTATCGAATCCGCTCCACAGTTTTCGCCTCATCCGTCACATGCACGAGGACTGGCGGCAGTTAGAGAAGTTCATGCGGCAGCCTGTGGGGCAGGGTGAGTCCAAATCTGCCAAAGAATAATGGAAATCATCCGTAAGCTTTTCCCTGCAGATCAAATTAATTTCCTCAAGGAGAAGGCAAAGGAATTTCCTTCAAAAGAAGATGCTGAGGATGCCACGGAGGCCATCTACCGCATTGTGCGCACCTATGATGTGCAGCCAGCGCATCTCGTCGAGGGGCTAATCGATGGCGGGCAGTACAAGTAGGTCTCCAGCTGGCCTACTCTATTTCGTCCGTTTATTCCATGTTCCTTCTACAGCGGTAGCATTTCAGCCATCGACTGCTTCTCCCTTGGAACGCTGCATTTTCAGTGGGGGGAGTACGACAAGGCCGCCCAATTCCTGTCCTTCTCCTTAGAAATGGTAGAACCAGAGTATTATTCGGTGTACGATGTGCTGGGATTTGCCTCAAGCGAGGTCTTCATGCTCCTGGCCCGTTGTCTCGTGGAGATGGGTAAGTGGTTTGGATCCGACATTCCTCTGCTAAAGACCTATCTCTCATTCATTTTAAGACCTGGAAGACGACGCTCGAACGACACTGATGGCCCACCCCGCCTGGCCCCCCTACGGATGGAAGAGCTGTCGCTGGATCCCTACATCGTGGTCTACCACAATGTCCTCTCCGACGCGGAAATATCCGAGGTGGTGAGAATTGCAGAGCCGCTTCTGGTGCGGAGTGGTGTGTACATAGGGGAAAAGGATAAGTCGGAAAAAAGCGCGGTGCGCACCGCCCTAGGAGCTTGGATACCTGACTATAATATGGATGTCTCGGTCTTGCCAGTGGTACAACGTGTCCTCAGGCGCATACACGACATGACAGGGTTGATCATGACCGATCATCAGTTCCTGCAGCTGATAAAATACGGATTCGGGGGCCACTACGATCTCCATTTCGACTACATTAATTCCACCCAGCCAATCACCCAGGCCATGGGCGACCGCATGGCCACTGTCCTCTTCTATGTGAGTCGGTTTCAAGTTCCATTTCAAGCTCTTACTTGCTGAAGGATTCTCTATTTATCTCCCGAAGCTTAACGATGCTAGACACGGCGGCGCCACTGTCTTTTCCTATCTACAGCTGAAGGTTCCATCGGAGCGTGGAAAGGTCCTATTCTGGTACAATATGCGCGGGGAGACACACGATCTGGATATGCAGACCGAACATGGTGCTTGCCCCGTTATCGATGGCACCAAAACGGGTGAGTATTTCCCTTTGTATTTATGCAGCTACAATCGAACCCCTCCGTTGCAGTCCTGTCCTGCTGGATACACGAGTGGGATCAAATGTTTATTCAGCCCACCTACGTCCCAGGGAATAGAACATTCTTCAATGAGCTTTTTAATGAATTTTAAGGTTAACAGCTTAAAAAATCAAATTTATATTCAATACCATACAGAAACTCCAACGATATGAATTTTGAGCTGAATTTTATATCACAAAATCAATGAGCGAATTTACAGTGGAAGTTCGGAAATTATGACCTCTTTGTTCCTAGGGTGATTCCAATTTCTGAACAGTTCTAGTTTCTGGTCATATTTTTGTAGTCAGAAAATGATAAAACAACTTTCAAAATAGTTGCTCGAAATTTATTTTAACACAACACAAATTTTTTTTACTCGGGGACTCCCATTTTTATTTTTAGTTCAACCAAAAGCAAACTGTGCAGGTTATACAAAAATGCAATGCCAATGCAATAAAATTCCCAGTTCTAATTTCTGGACTCTGTGGGGGCTCTTATTTCTGAACTTACACTGTAAACGGTTGGTTGTAGATTTAGATCGCAGCAGTAATTTGAACACGCACGCCAATTACGAAATATTTTATTTTAAATTAAACTGCATATTTGTGTTATATTTAAGTACAGGAAATTAGATTCATTTGAATTTTTAATTTCTTATTATTTCTATTATTTTGAACGATTTATAAAAAATTAAAAATGCGATTTTTTTTAATATTTTTTTTTTATAATTTGTTATATTTGATTTTAAGTTTTGTATCCATTATTTTGGTCGATTATCAAAAACTCCTGACCTCGAGGTCCAAATTTTAACCGACAAACCGCAGCCAATGTATAAATGTAAATCTTGACTAGAGCCTGCATATCTGGAAAGCAATTCAAGATGCACAATTTTGAGTTATTCGTAGGGTATTTAAGGTTTCGATTTCGACCGACGAATTGACAAATTGACTTCCCCTCATTTTTAGATCTTATCCCGTCATACAATAATTGCATTAAAAGCGTAGAAAATACCATCATATGAAATTATTTATCACATCCAAGACTACAATGCTACCACTCGCTTCTGTGCATGTGCTCCTCCTGATCCTCCTGGTTTTCGCGAGTGCTGCTTTTCAGAGTGGGACGAAAACGAAATCCAGTCGACCCAAGGACTTTGTGACCTCAAAGGCGGATCGAATGGAGCTGCTGCTGCTGGACAGGGAGCTGATGTCAAACCTCGTGCAATATACTGAAGAGTTGCAGAACAAAGTCCACGTGCTGCAGCGGTGAGATAGGAGATGGAGAGTCTGCCTGAAAACTATTCTAATCGCTTGGGTTGGGTTGGCTGCTCCCACAGATTTTCAATGGCGATGAGCATTCCCCTCGAGGCAGCGAAGGGCAGGGAGGAGGAGTACCTGTCGAATCCGCTTCACAGTTTTCGCCTCATTCGCCATATGCACGAGGACTGGCGGCAATTAGAGAAGTTCATGCGGCAGCCTGGGGGGCAGGGTGAGTCCAATTCTGCCAAAGAATAATGGAAATCATCCGTAAGCTTTTCCCTGCAGATCAGATTAATTTTCTCAAGGAGAAGACAATGGAACTTGCTTCAAGAGAAGATGCCGAGGATGCCACGGAGGCCATCTACCGCATTGTGCGCACCTATGATGTGCAGCCAGCGCATCTCGTCGAGGGGCTAATCGATGGCGTGCAGTACAAGTAGGTCTCCAGCTGGACAACTCTATTTCGTCCGTTCATTCCATGTTCCTTCTACAGCGGTAGCATTTCAGCCATCGACTGCTTCTCCCTTGGAACGCTGCATTTTCAGTGGGGGGAGTACGACAAGGCCGCCCAATTCCTGTCCTTCTCCTTAGAAATGGTAGAACCAGAGTATTATTCGGTGTACGATGTGCTGGGATTTGCCTCAAGCGAGGTCTTCATGCTCCTGGCCCGTTGTCTCGTGGAGATGGGTAAGTGGTTTGGATCCCACATTCCTCTGCTAAAGACCTATCTCTCATTCATTTTAAGACCTGGAAGACGACGCTCGAACGACACTGATGGCCCACCCCACTTTGGCGGATCATTCGGAGCGACTGCTCACCCTCTACACAAACACGCGGCACGTCCAAGTTTCGGAGGAACTGAAGCCCGACCTAACTGAGGGATTCAAAAAGATTTGTCGATCCTCCCATCAAAATAAACCCTCACGCCTTCACTGTCGCTACAATGCCACAACCACACCCTTCCTGCGCCTGGCCCCCCTACGCATGGAGGAGCTGTCGCTGCATCCCTACATCGTGGTCTACCACAATGTCGTCTCCGACGCGGAAATTGCAGAATTGGAGCGCGTCGCAGAGCCGCTTCTAGTCCGCGCTGAATTTGGCGACATGAACATGAACCTGAAATACAAGGTGCGCACCGCCCTAGGAGCTTGGATCCCGGACTATGTCTCGGGCTTGCCAGTGGTACAACGTGTCCTCAGGCGCATACACGACATGACAGGGTTGATCATGACCGATCATCAGTTCTTGCAACTGATAAAATACGGATTCGGGGGCCACTACGATCTCCATTTCGACTACTTTAATTCCACCCAGCCAATCACCCAGGCCATGGGCGACCGCATGGCCACTGTCCTCTTCTATGTGAGTCGGTTTCAAGTTCCGTTTCAAGCTCTTACTTGCTGAAGGATTCTCTATTTATCTCCCGAAGCTTAACGATGCTAGACACGGCGGCGCCACTGTCTTTTCCCACCTACAGCTGAAGGTTCCATCGGAGCGTGGAAAGGTCCTATGCTGGTACAATATGCGCGGGGAGACACACGATCTGGATATGCAGACCGAACATGGTGCTTGCCCCGTTATCGATGGCACCAAAACGGGTGAGTATTTCCCTTTGTATTTATGCAGCTACAATCGAACCCCTCCGTTGCAGTCCTGTCCTGCTGGATACACGAGTGGGATCAAATGTTTATTCAGCCCACCTACGTCCCAGGGAATAGAACATTCTTCAATGAGCTTTTTAATGAATTTGAAGGTTAAAAGCTTAAAAAATCCCATTTATATGTAATACCATACAGAAACTCCAACGATATGAATTTTGAGCTGAATTTTATATAAAACGAGAAGGAACGTGTGAGTCGCTTCTGGGGACGCGACTCTACTTATACCCGTACTCAGTCAGTATATACATTTTTGAGCTTATGATTTTTAAGAATTTTAGAAAAAAAAAAATTTTACATTTTACATTTTTTTGCTACATATGCTATGTACATCTACATATACAATGTATATTCTACATCTAACATGTAGATTGTACATGTTCCATTCATATTCTACATCTCCTCCGCTAGGGGTTTCTCGCGCACTGAACGCGGCAGAGTGTGCGAGCGAGAAGGAAAATGAGTTGCGTTGTAGTGGTCGGGAGGGGGAGGGGAAGCAACTGAAAATTAATTTCTTCATTCTAGCTATAATTATGATCCGATCTGATTCAGATTCAGCAATCTGGTAGATCTGGTAGGGCATTCTCTACGATACTGCGTTTTTAGTTTTATCGTATCTTTAAAACTGTGCCTGCCACAGATTTTCGTCCTTTGTGTGGGCGGAAGGGGGCGGGGCGAAATTTTGAAATACACTTGTGGCAGTGTGATATCACATGAGTCTGGAAACCAAATTTGGTTTCTCTAGCTCTTATAGTCTCTGAGATCCAGGCGCTCATCAAGACGGACGAACGGACAGACGGACATGGCTATATAGACTCGGCTATTGATGCTGATCAAGAATATATATACTTTATGGGGTCGGAAACGTTTCCTTCTCTGCGTTGCACTTATCCACTTTTACCACAAATCTAATATACCCCTTAACTCTTTTTTGAGTACGGGTATAAAAACCAATGAGCGAATTATGGATTATGTGAATATGGAAACCCATTCAAGATGCACATTTTCGAGTTATTAGTAGGGTATTTGAGTTACGATCTAGCTTTACTCATCAACCAATTTTAATCAGTTATCAACCGGCAAATTGACTTCCCTGTCTCACTCATTTTTAGATCTTATCCCGTCATACAATAATTACATTAAAAGCGTAGCAAATACCATGATATGGAACTATTTATCACATCCAAGACTACAATGCTACCACTCGCATCTGTGCATGTGCTCCTCCTGATCCTCCTGGTTTTCGCGAGTGCTGCTTTTCAGAGTCAGACGGAAACGATATCCAATCCATCCAAGGAGTTTGTGACCTCAAAGGCGGATCGAATGGAGCTGCTGCTGCTGGACAGGGAGCTGATCTCAAACCTCGTGCAATATACTGAAGAGTTGCAGAACAAAGTCCACGTGCTGCAGCGGTGAGATAGAAGATGGAGAGTCTGCCTGAAAACTATTCTAATCGCTTGGGTTGGGTTGGCTGCTCCCACAGATTTGCAATGGCAATGAGCATTCCCATCGAGGCAGCGAAGGGCAGGGAGGAGGAGTACCTATCGAATCCGCTGCACAGTTTTCGCCTCATCCGCCATATGCACGAGGACTGGCGGCAATTAGAGAAGTTCATGCGGCAGCCTGGGGGGCAGGGTGAGTCCAATTCTGCCAAAGAATAATGGAAATCATCCGTAAGCTTTTCCCTGCAGATCAGATTAATTTTCTCAAGGAGAAGACAATGGAACTTGCTTCAAGAGAAGATGCCGAGGATGCCACGGAGGCCATCTACCGCATTGTGCGCACCTATGATGTGCAGGCAGCGGATATCGTCCAGGGGCTAATCGATGGCGTGCAGTACAAGTAGGTCTCCAGCTGGACAACTCTATTTCGTCCGTTCATTCCATGTTCCTTCTACAGCGGTAGCATTTCAGCCATCGACTGCTTCTCCCTTGGAACGCTGCATTTTCAGTGGGGGGAGTACGACAAGGCCGCCCAATTCCTGTCCTTCTCCTTAGAAATGGTAGAACCAGAGTATTATTCGGTGTACGATGTGCTGGGATTTGCCTCAAGCGAGGTCTTCATGCTCCTGGCCCGTTGTCTCGTGGAGATGGGTAAGTGGTTTGGATCCGACATTCCTCTGCTAAAGATCTATCTCTCATTCATTTTAAGACCTGGAAGACGACGCTCGAACGACACTGATGGCCCACCCCAGTTTGGCGGATCATTCGGAGCGACTGCTCACCCTCTACACAAACACGCGACACGTCCAAGTTTCGGAGGAACTGAAGCCCGACCTAACTGAGCAATACAATCAGATCTGCCGCTCCTCCCATCAAAATAAACCCTCGCGCCTTCACTGTCGCTACAATGCCACAACCACACCCTTCCTGCGCCTGGCCCCCCTACGGATGGAAGAGCTGTCGCTGGATCCCTACATCGTGGTCTACCACAATGTCCTCTCCGACGCGGAAATATCCGAGGTGGTGAGAATTGCAGAGCCGCTTCTCGTGCGGAGTAGCGTGTACATAGTGGAAAAGGAGAAGTCGAAAAAAAGCACGGCGCGCACTTCCCTGGGAGCCTGGATCCCCGATCACGATGATAAAATGGATGTCTCGGGTTGGCCGTTGGTGGAGCGATTCCTTAGACGCATTCGCGATATGACCGGTATGAAAATCAACGAACAGCAGTACATGCAGCTGATAAAATACGGATTCGGGGGCCACTACGATCTCCATTTCGACTACTTTAATTCCACCCGAAAAATCACCCAGGCCATGGGCGACCGCATGGCCACTGTCCTCTTCTATGTGAGTCGGTTTCAAGTTCCATTTCAAGCTCTTACTTGCTGAAGGATTCTCTATTTATCTCCCGAAGCTTAACGATGCTAGACACGGCGGCTCCACTGTCTTTTCCCATCTACAGCTGAAGGTTCCATCAGAGCGTGGCAAGGTTCTCTTCTGGTTCAATATGCGGGGGGAGACGCACGATCTGGACACTCAAACCATTCACGGCTCGTGCCCCGTCATCGATGGCACCAAAACGGGTGAGTACTTAGCTGTTTATTTATCCACCTAAAATAAATCTCCTCTTTTGCAGTCCTGTCCTGCTGGATAAAGGAGTTGGATCAAATGTTTATCCGGCCCACCTATCGCCCTGGGAATAGGAATTTTATCTCTTAGATTCTTAGATTATGAAGGCATTTTGGTACTGAGGGTGATGCAGGGTGCAGCAGCAGGCTTATCAGTAAAAGAAAAAAAGAAAATTTGTTTATTTAGTTTTCATATCCTTTTGTTAGTTTTTGTGTAATTTAAATGACTAATAGTAGTAGAAAGGCTACAATTTTGTTTGGTGATTTTTCGAATCAGAAATTGGAAACACCGTTGCCACAATTGTAAGACATTCGAAGCAATTAAATGCATACACTTTTATTTATTTATTTTTTATTTTGTTTAAATAGTTGATGCTTTAGAAAAACTAATCAAAATACTTTTTTAAAAAATCAGCATTTTAATAATGAAGCTCTGGCATAAAAAGTGTTTTTATAGTATGCCGTTTGCCTGAATTTATTCAGAGCTTGCCTGAGCCCATTAGACAGAATATTCAGATTTATTTAATAACATATTTAGGAATCAATTGAGTCAGCAGCAGGTTACAAAAACAGTCAAATAAATAAAATTCTCTATTTAAACATTAAATTTAAATAATCAATCTTCGTTTGGGTCTGCTCTTTATCCAACTATAATGAAAATTAAGGTTCAGGCACACGCTGTACGCTGAGTGCACACAGTCGCCTTGTAAAGGAGATTAGAACGACATCTTGGAATAGTGTGGAACAAATAACCGAAGACGTCAAATTTAATAAAATGTATTTTAGAGAATTAACTGCTTATAAAAAAAAATGTCCACCACACATAACTGAGTAAAATTTTAAAGGCTAGTCTTAAAATTTGATATTCAAATTATTAAAATTAAGAACGAATTTTTTTTGTATTTGGTTTATAAAATTTGAATTTTAATTTAATTTTTCAATTCCGCTGCTGTTTGTGCTATTTAAATATGGAAATGCTCTCTTACTGTCGCTGGGTGATAGGTGGGCTGAATAAACATTTGATCCAACTCGTGTATCCAGCAGGACAGGACTGCAACAGAGGGTTCGATTGTAGTTGCTTGAATACAAAGGGAAATACTCACCCGTTTTGGTGCCATCGATGACGGGGCACGAACCGTGAATGGTTTGAGTGTCCCGATCGTGCGTCTCCCCCCGCATATTGTACCAGAATAGGACCTTTCCGCGCTCCGATGGAACCTTCAGCTGTAGGCGGCTAAAGACAGTGGAGCCGCCGTGCCTAGCATCATTAAGCTTCGGGAATTTCGGGAGATGGAGAATCCTTCAGTTATTAAGAGATTAAAACCAACTCACGTAGAAGAGGACAGTGGCCATACGGTCGCCCATGGCCTGGGTTATCGGCAAGGAGTCATTACTGAAGTCGAAATGGAGATCGTAGTGGCCCCCGAATCCGTATTTTATCAGCTGCAGGAACTGATGATCGTTCATTATCAACCCGGTCATGTCGTGTATGCGCCTGAGTACACGTTGTACCACTGGCAAGCCCGAGACATCCATATTATAGTCAGGTATCCAAGCTCCTAGGGCGGTGCGCACCTTGTATTTCAGGTTCATGTTCATGCCAAATTCAGCGCGGACTAGAAGTGGCTCTGCAACGCGCTCCACCTCGGCTACTTCCGCGTCGGAGAGGACATTGTGGTAGGCCACTATGTAGGGATCCAGCGACAGCTCCTCCATCTGTAGGGGGGCCAGGCGCAGGAAGGGTGTGGTTGTGGCATTGTAGCGACAGTGAAGGCGCGAGGGTTTATTTTGATGGGAGGAGCGGCAGATCTGATTGAATTCGTCGGGCAGAGCGGGCTGCTTATCCTCCGAAACTTGGACGTGTCTCGTGTTTGTGTAGAGGTTGAGCAGATGCTCCGAATTCTCCGCCAGAGTGGGGTGGGCCATCAGAATGCTTCGAGCCTCCTCTTCCAGGTCTGAAAATGAATAAAGAATAAATCTTCAGCCGAGGAATGTCGTTATAGATCTGATCCTTTACCCATCTCCAAGAAGCAGCGGGCTAACAGAATGAATACCTCACTTGACTGAAATTCCAGCACTTCGTACACCGAATAATAGTCTGGTTCTATTAGATTGAAGGTGTAGTATAGCCATTGGACTGCTTTTCCGTACTCCCCCCACTGAAAATGCAGCGTTCCAAGAGAGAAGCAGTCGATGGCTGAAATGCTACTGCTGTAGAAGGAACATGGAATGAACGGATGAAATAGAGTAGTCCAGCTGGAGACCTACTTGTACTGCACGCCATCGATTAGCCCCTCGACGAGATGCGCTGGCTGCACATCATAGGTGCGCACAATGCGGTAGATGGCCTCCGTGGCATCCTCAGCATCTTCTTTTGAAGGAAATTCCTTTGCCTTCTCCTTGAGGAAATTAATCTGATCTGCAGGGAAAAGCTTACGGATGATTTCCATTATTCTTTGGCAGATTTGGACTCACCCTGCCCCACAGGCTGCCGCATGAACTTCTCTAATTGCCGCCAGTCCTCGTGCATATGGCGGATGAGGCGAAAACTGTGCAGTGGATTCGATAGGTACTCCTCCTCCCTGCCCTTCGCTGCCTCGAGGGGAATGCTCATCGCCATTGCAAATCTGTGGGAGCAGCCAACCCAACCCAAGCGATTAGAATAGTTTTCAGGCAGACTCTCCATCTCCTATCTCACCGCTGCAGCACGTGGACTTTGCTCTGCAACTCTTCAGTATATTGCACGAGGTTTGAGATCAGCTCCCTGTCCAGCAGCAGCAGCTCCATTCGATCCGCCTTTGAGGTGACAAAGTCCTTGCCTGGATGGGATTTCTTTGTCGTCTCAGTTCTCGTCCCACTCTGAACAGAAACACTCGCGAGGATGAGGAAGAACAGGACTGGTAGCATGTCATTAAAAAGAGAATATACTCGTATCATCGTATCTTCTGGTGTTTTAGTTTGTGAGTTTTATATGTGAAGTGCGACTTGAACTTCGGACTTGAATGGAAATACTAAGGTGATTAAGTAGTGAACATCGAATTAAGTTGTGTGCTGTAAAACATAAACGTAAACATAAATTTCAGTCCATGTTTCCGCTTGCTCAAATTTGTAGCAACAAAAAACTATTATAATTTTACTGCGTCTTCTGAAATGGATTCGAGTTTTGGTGAAGAGTTGGACAGGTATGCGAGCCTTAAAGCTTAAAATAAAAAAAAAAAAAATATGTGCTGTAACGACTGTCACTACATAGGTAGTGAAAGAAGGTGATCAAATTAAGACTTATTATTTTGAATAATAAATTAAGAAGTACATATACATATGCTATGCAAATTAAGAATATAGTTTATAACCAAACACGGCAAACGGAATTTGTAATGATCATTTAAATAAAATTATCTCAAAAAAATAATTTAACTTACAAAATAATAATATTAGTAAATAAATGCATAAGCAAATTAAATAAAAGTCGCGCGGAACATTTGTGTCCATTACATTAGCTACCCCGACATCAATTGGCTGATGAAGCTGTGCATTCAGAGGTGGAATTAATATTAAACGAGAAGGAACGTGTGAGTCGCTTCTGGGGACGCGACTCTACTTATACCCGTACTCAGTCAGTATATACATTTTTGAGCTTATGATTTTTAAGAATTTAAAAATTAAAAAAAAATTTTACATTTTACATTTTTTTGCTACATCTGTTATCTACATCTACATCTACAATGTATATTCCACATCTAACAAGTAGATTGTACATGTACCATTTAGGTTCTACATCTCCTCCGCTAGGGGTTGCTCGCGCACTGAACGCGGCAGAGTGTGCGAGCGAGAAAGAGAATCAGTAGCGTCAGCAGCGCTGGAGAAGGAGAGGGAGCCAACAGAAAATTAATTTCTTCATTCTGGCTATAATTATGATCCGATCTAGTTCAGATTCGGCAATCTGGTAGATATGGGCATTCTCTACGATACTGCGATTTTAGTTTTATCGTATCTTTAAAAATGTGCCTGCCACAGATTTTCGTCCTTTGTGGGGGCGGAAGGGGGCGGGGCGAAATTTTGAAATACACTTGTAGCAGTGTGATATCACATGAGTCTGGAAACCAAATTTGGTTTCTCTAGCTCTTATAGTCTCTCAGATCTAGGCGCTCATCAAGACGGACAGACGGACAGACGGACAGACGGACGGACGGACGGACAGACGGACATGGCTATATCGACTCGGCTATTGATGCTGATCAAGAATATATATACTTTATGGGGTCGGAAACGTTTCCTTCTCTGCGTTGCACACATCCACTTTTACCACAAATCTAATATACCCCTTAACTCTTTTTTGAGTACGGGTATAAAAAATACATGAAATTGTTAAGTTTGTTGTTGATCATCGTAAGACAAATTTAAAATGTAATACAACAAATTATAGTTAAAAAATAACTGCACAATATTATTTTTAGTTTGACTTATTTGAATACAAAATTTAAAGACTCCGTAGATTTTATTGGACAGTTTGAATTATTTGCTTAAAATTTCGATTATGTCTTTACTACCTATCCCATCGGATATATATGTATATAAGTACATTTTGATATTTTTTCAGCGCTTAACCTTTAACGAAGAATTTCCTATTTCCTCGGCGATAGGTAGGCTGGATAAACATTTGATTCAGCTCGTCTATCCAGCAGGATAGTACTGCAAAAGAGGCTATGGATTTTAGCTGTATAAATTCAAGAGAAAATACTCACCCGTTTTGGTGCCATTGATGACGGGGCAGGAACCGTGAAGGGTCTGAGTGTCCAGATCGTGCGTCTCCCCCCGCATATTGTACCAGAACAGAACCTTGCCACGCTCCGATGAGACCTTCAGATTTAGACGGGTAAATACAGTGGAGCCGCCGTCCCTCGCATCGTTAAGCTTCGAAGGAAGACAGGGGGGAGAATTCATAGTTCAGAGTTCAAACGGAGTTCACAACTGACTCACGTAGAAAAGAACGGTGGCCATTCGGTCGCCCAGGTCCTCGACGAACGCCATAGAAGCATTGAAGTAGTCGAAGTGGAGATCGTAGTGGCCCCCGAATCCGTATTTTATCAGCTGCATGAACTGCTGGCGGTTGATGTTCAGTCCGGTCATGTCGCGTATGCGTCTATGGAATCGCTCCACCACCGGCCAGCCCGAGACATCCATATTATCATCGGGATCGGGGATCCAGGCTCCCAGGGCTGTGCGCATCTTGCTGGCGGTCAACCTCTTTCCCTTTCCGACAACGACACTGCGCTTCAGAAGCGGCTCTGCAACGCGCTCCACCTCGGCTATTTCCGCGTCGGAGAGGACATTGTGGTAGACCACTATGTAGGGATCCAGCGACAGCTCCTCCATGCGTAGGGGGGCCAGGCGCAGGAAGGGTGTGGTTGTGGCATTGTAGCGACAGTGAAGGCGCGAGGGTTTATTTTGATGGGAGGAGCGGCAGATCTGATTGAATTCGTCGGGCAGAGCGGGCTGCTTATCCTCCGAAACTTGGACGTGTCTCGTGTTTGTGTAGAGGTTGAGCAGATGCTCCGAATTCTCCGCCAGAGTGGGGTGGGCCATCAGAATGCTTCGAGCCTCCTCTTCCAGGTCTGAAAATGAATAAAGAATAAATCTTCAGCCGAGGAATGTCTGAACAAGATCTGATCCCTTACCCATCTCCACGAAGCAGCGGGCTAACAGAATGAATACCTCACTTGACTGAAATTCCAGCACATCGTACACCGAATAATAGTCTGGTTCTATTAGGTTGAAGGTGTAGTTTAGCCATTGGACTGCTTTTCCGTACTCCCCCCACTGAAAATGCAGCGTTCCAAGAGAGAAGCAGTCGATGGCTGAAATGCTACTGCTGTAGAAGGAACATGGAATGAACGGACGAAATAGAGTAGGCCAGCTGGAGACCTACTTGTACTGCCCGCCATCGATTAGCCCCTCGACGAGATGCGCTGGCTGCACATCATAGGTGCGCACAATGCGGTAGATGGCCTCCGTGGCATCCTCAGCATCTTCTTTTGAAGGAAATTCCTTTGCCTTCTCCTTGAGGAAATTAATCTGATCTGCAGGAAAAAGCTTACGGATGATTTCCATTATTCTTTGGCAGATTTGGACTCACCCTGCCCCACAGGCTGCCGCATGAACTTCTCTAATTGCCGCCAGTCCTCGTGCATATGGCGGATGAGGCGAAAACTGTGCAGTGGATTCGATAGGTACTCCTCCTCCCTGCCCTTCGCTGCCTCGAGGGGAATGCTCATCGCCATTGCAAATCTGTGGGAGCAGCCAACCCAACCCAAGCGATTAGAATAGTTTTCAGGCAGTCTCTCCATCTCCTATCTCACCGCTGCAGCACGTGGACTTTGTTCTGCAACTCTTCAGTATATTGCACGAGGTTTGAGATCAGCTCCCTGTCCAGCAGCAGCAGCTCCATTCGATCCGCCTTTGAGGTCACAAAGTCCTTGGGTCGACTGGATTTCGTTTTGGTCCCACTCTGAAAAGTAGCAATCGCAAGGATCGTGAGGATCAGGAGTAGTAGCGTCATCTGGGAAACGGTAAAAAAAAACGATCGACAGGGGATCATATTATTTGTATCCACGATAGTCTTGCTAAAATCTTAAATGTATAGGTACTTATTTTATTTAATATAAATTCGAATTGGAACTAGGTATATTACGATTCAAGAAAGTCTCAAACGGGACTGTTTCGTTCTTCCTAAGCCATCGATCGTTGTGGTTGAAGCTGCTTTCCAAACGCTTTCGGCATCGGGTGAGGTTTTGCCTTCGGTTGTTTTCGCCTTATGGCGTCGGCTGAGAGCGTGGGTGCGACTGCAGCTGGCAAGTAATAGGTGTCGGCTTTCTTATGGAATGGAGAACGCACTTGTTGGCCTTGTTTAGCCCGGGGTTTCGTGTTGCATGAGTGATATGTGAGTGATAGTGGAGTGAGTGAATATATGTGTGTGGATATGTCACTATATGTTGTGTATTATAAAATCAGTATTATCGATATATTTTTATAACCTTGCCAGTCATTATCCATCCTTCAAAATTTTTTGCTTGGTCTACACATAAAACACATAAAACCAGGCCGAATACTGAACAGCCATCAAGTGGCTGACCCTGACCCAGGAGCTGATGGAGGAGCAGCCCCTGGATTACTACGATTAGCGGGGGGCCACAAGCAGTGGGATTACCTTCCTGCTGGCCCGCTGCCTGGTGGCCACAGACAGGGCCCACGAGGCAGTGATCCTTCTGAGGGAGCACAAGGAGTTCGGGGATAAGCCAAACGACATCGTGTCACACTTCCAGGAGCATCCACCCAAGCAGTCCATCGACCTGCAGTCGCGGCTCTGCACGGAGGACTTAAAGCACCTCTGCCGGTCGACTATGGGACCGATCAGCAGGCCCCTCGAAGCCGTCGCGTCTGCGTTGTCGCTACAATGCCACAAGCACTCCCTTCCTGCGTCTGGCCATCCAGCGGCTGTACCACAGTGTTCTGAACGACGCGGAGATGTCCAGGCTTAAGAATATGAGCACCCCTCTGCTGGGCTGCACGCTCGTGTACAGCAAAGAGACAAACAAGAAGGTTCTCTCGACCGGCCACACTGCCAATGCGGTCTGGACTCCGCTCCCCACGATGGGGCCAGAGAATGTGGCGCTGTTGGAGCGCATTCAGCGAAATTATAATTTCATCATGGTACTGTTCCTCCATGCTCCCTTTTCTTATGCCAGGATAAAACAAAAAACACACATTGCTAAAAATAAAAGCTAAAGTCGCTCACGCTCTTAACTTTTCGCCGCCGCTGTAGGTCATTGCATTTGCACTGACACCACATTCAGTAGGAAGAGAGGATCAAATGTAAAAACGCTTCAAATCAATTGCCATTTCTCTGCTGCAGATCTCATCCACGCACTTTCCTTCTAGAACATTCGCCAAAGCTAAAACACACACACACAGGGCCGGCATTAGAGGTTATGACGCCCGGGGCAAACATGAGAAGAGACGCCCTTTGATAGTTTTTTTTCCTGAAATGAACAAATTAAGGGAATTAAGGGCGCCCCTTAAAATTTGGCGCCCTGCCCTAAAACCGGCCCTGCACACACACTCACACAAAATGCTCTCTTTTAGACGCTCTCACCGATTGCAAGTCACCTTCAAATGCCTTTGAGTAGGAAGAGAGCGCTAAGTCAAATTTAAACTCCCGGCGCAGACGCATGCTTATTCATGTCGCGGAGGCAAAAGTTCGGAAAAATGGCGCTAAAAAGTTCGAAAAATTAAAAAAACCCGTGCGATAGGTGTAGCAAAAGTTCGGAAAAATTAAAAAAACTCGTTTAATAGGTGTAGCAAGTTTTTAAAAGGGAAACCTGTTGCAAAAATTCAGAAATGTGATGAAAGTTCAAAACAATCGCCATTTCTCTGCTGATGATCTCATCCAGGCACTTTCCTCCTAGAACATTCGCCAATGTAACAACACACCACGCACACACATTGTAAAAGCAAAGCCTCTCTTTTAGACGCTCTCACTGATTGCAGTCCCTTCACCTTCAAATGTCTTTGAGTAGGAAGAGAGCGCTAAGTCAAAATTAAACTCCCGGCGCAGACGCATGCTTATTCATGTCGCGGAAACATGGCGCAAAAAAGTTCGGAAAAAATTAAAAAAAAACCCGGTGATACTTGCTACACTCGCTACACGTGCTTAAAAGAAAAATCTGCCGAAAAATTGGTGAAAAGAGTAATAAAAAAGTTCTGGAAAAAGCTGGAAAAGTGCAACTTCATGTGGTAGAAGAGCCTAAGAATTAGGGAAAAATAAAAAAAGATCACATCAAGTGTGAAATCAATATTTTTCCCATGCGAAAAAACGCCCGAAAACTGCAACGTTTCCAGCTATTGGAATATGAGTGTAAAGAAGGAAAGAATTAAAATAACGGCATCAAGATGCGAGTTGAGTTTTTTTTGGTGTTGAGTTTTTTTCCTGTGCTCAGCAAGGTGAGCGTGATGTGCAAAATGGTCATTATGACGGCAAGCAGTGCAAGGCGGCAAGCAGTGAGCGAAAGTGTTAAAGTCAGATTAAATGCGAGAGAGAAAAAAAAACTTAAGAAAGAGAGGAAATTTTGGGCGCAAATCGCCGTAAAGAAAAAGTAACGGCAGCTTATGAGTGTTTTTTTTTTTCTGTGAGAGTGAGATTGAGTGTTTGTGCTGGATGGTCATTATGATGGCAAGGGGTGTCAGGCGGTTTCGGCAAAAAGTGAGTGAAAATAAAATGCCCCGCAAAACTATAGAAAGAGCGGAAAAAGGCCCGCTGAACTAAAGAAAGAGCGGAAATAATAAAAGGCTTAGATGGCCAAAAAGTGAGTGAAAGTGCAGGTGAAAATAAAATGCCCCGCAAAACTGTAGAAAGAGCGGAAAAAGGCCCGCTGAACTATGGAAAGAGCGGAAATAGTAAAAGGCTAGATGGCCAAAAAGTGAGTGAAAATAAAATGCCGCGCAAAACTGTAGAAAGAGCGGAAAAAGGCCCGCTGAACTAAAGAAAGAGCGGAAATAGTAAAAGGCTTAGATGCCAATAAGTGAGTGAAAGTGCAAGTGAAAATAAAATGCCCCGCAAAACTGTAGAAAGAGCGGAAAAAGGACCGCAGAACTATGGAAAGAGCGGAAATAATAAAAGGCTTAGATGGCCAAAAAGTGAGTGAAAGTGCAAGTGATAATAAAATGCCCCGCAAAACTGTAGAAAGAGCGGAAAAAGGCCCGCTGAACTAAAGAAAGAGCGGAAATAATAAAAGGCTTAGATGGCCAAAAAGTGAGTGAAAGTGCAAGTGAAAATAAAATGCCCCGCAAAACTGTAGAAAGAGCGGAAAAAGGCCCGCTGAACTAAAGAAAGAGCGGAAATAGTAAAAAACTAAATGGCCAAAAAGTGAGTGAAAGTGCAAGTGAAAATAAAATGCCCCGCAAAACTGTAGAAAGAGCGGAAAAAGGCCCGCTGAACTAAAGAAAGAGCGGAAATAATAAAAGGCTTAGATGGCCAAAAAGTGAGTGAAAGTGCAAGTGAAAATAAAATGCCCCGCAAAACTGTAGAAAGAGCGGAAAAAGGCCCGCTGAACTAAAGAAAGAGCGGAAATAGTAAAAGGCTAAATGGCCAAAAAGTGAGTGAAAGTGCAAGTGAAAATAAAATACCCCGCAAAACTGTAGAAAGAGCGGAAAAAGGCCCGCTGAACTAAAGAAAGAGCGGAAATAATAAAAGGCTTAGATGGCCAAAAAGTGAGTGAAAGTGCAAGTGAAAATAAAATGCCCCGCAAAACTGTAGAAAGAGCGGAAAAAGGCCCGCTGAACTAAAGAAAGAGCGGAAATAGTAAAAGGCTAAATGGCTAAAAAGTGAGTGAAAGTGCAAGTGAAAATAAAATGCCCCGCAAAACTGTAGAAAGAGCGGAAAAAGGCCCGCTGAACTAAAGAAAGAGCGGAAATAGTAAAAGGCTAGATGGCCAAAAAGTGAGTGAAAGTGCAAGTGAAAATAAAATGCCCCGCAAAACTATAGAAAGAGCGGAAAAAGGCCCGCTGAACTAAAGAAAGAGCGGAAAATATTAAAAGGCTTAGATGGCCCAAAAGTGAGTGAAAGTGCAAGTGAAAATAAAATGCCCCGCAAAACTATAGAAAGAGCGGAATAAGGCCCGCTGAACTAAAGAAAGAGCGGAAATAGTAAAAGGCTCAATGGCCAAAAAGTGAGTGAAAGTGCAAGTGAAAATAAAATGCCCCGCAGAACTTTAGAAAGAGCGGAAAAAGGCCCGCTGGACTAAAGAAAGAGCGGAAATAATAAAAGGCTTAGATGGCCAATAAGTGAGTGAAAGTGAAATTGAAAATAAAATGCCCCGCAAAACTGTAGAAAGAGCGGAAAAAGGCCCCGCAAAACTATGAAAAGAGCGGAAAATAATATGCATCTTATGAGTGTTTATTTTTAGTAATTTTTGCATTAGTGCATGTCATTATGACGGCAAGGTATGCCAGGCGGTTTCGGCAAAAAGTGAGTGAAAAAAACAATGAAATTCACCGCAAAAACAAAATAAAGAGCAGCGAGTAACAGAGCAGCAATAAATGTATGACATGTACCGCAATAACCTTATAAAGAGCGCAAATATGTATGACATTTGTTTCGATTTTTCTTTTATTTGGAACTATTGAATAAAAGATCAAAGGAGATAATATCCTAACTGCAAGTCAAATAAAATTGAAGGTGAGTTTGCACAAGACACTTTTTTTTATAATAATAATTCTACTATTCATTTGAGTGTACATGCATTTATTTTGAATTATATTCTACACTTTTGGGAATTTTATTTTTCCCACTTTTGGATGCGGAAATGCTTCCAGATGAAAAAGTAATACTATCTCTCATTTACATATAAACATGCAACATTTAATATATACACATAAACATAAATGCCATATCCCAGTCCAAAAGTAGCGCATATATTTTTCCTCCCATCTTCAATTTTGTATAAAATATGTAAGTCAATAATTCAATTAAGATTGTATCCATTTCCCTTTCCATCACTGCAAAATGCAATCCTCAAGAACACTCCAAGAAGATGATTGCTGCTTACTCATCTATAGCTTTCCTTCTCTCTGGAGTGGAGTGTGGGTTCCCGTTCGTACCTTGACCTTCGATTCGCACTTGAAATCGCTTCCTTCTCTGGCACTGGTGCTGGCACTCGGCTCATTGCACCATTAAGTAGCAATTAAATTCAATTAGCCGCAGCTCTCCCGTACTCTCTTCGACATTTGCATCCCATCCTTCTGCTTCCCATTTATCACGCATGGCTGTACCTACTCGTACATCCTCCTCCCTATCATCCCCATGTTGGATTCCTCTGCAACTTTTGCCCTTTGATTTCGATTGGTGCTGCTAATAATTTCTCAGATTTATCGTCTTCCTTTCCGCCACTCTAGTTTCTGTTTGTTTGGCGAAAGTTTTCTCTGGGTTTTCTTGGCTTTTCCGACTTTGCTTTCAATTAAGATTGATGGCGTGCACTTTTCCCTGCGTTTTCCCCTGCCAACTATCTAAGCAGGCCACGGCTTAAAGTAGGGTGAGAGTATGGAATGCATTTGTCTTGATTTCACCTTTTGAGCCAACAGATACAGACACATATACAGATTGGATGAGTCCTTTTCATCTCGCAGACAACATATGTCTGCACCATCTATATTTCTCTACTCCTCTCTCTTTCTCTCTCTCTCTATATCTCGGGTTGTTGGCCAAAAGGTAACAGCGGCAATTTATCAAAATTTGCACTCACAAAGAGGCTGAGGGGCTGAGTGATGGGGCAGGACATGCAGGAGAAATGTGGCTACAATTGGCATATGCGTGTGCGTATGTGCATTTGTATGTGTGTGTTTGTGTGTCTAGGTGGAGACTCCCCCCTCTCTCTTTCTCTCTGTACTTGACTTAAATTGCTTTTTTCAATGCCAACGGCTGCTGCTGCTGCTATTGCTGCTTCTGCTGTTGTCCTCCTGTCACATGCGGAGCCAAATGTCATTTCAGCAAAATCCCTCAAGTCGTTCGTCTGCCCTTGTCTGTCGTGTTTTATCTGTGTGTGTGTGTGTGTGCGTGTGTGTGTGCGTAAGAAAACATTGTGCAAAATATATGTTGGGACAACAACAACAACAACATCAGAAACAGAAAGAACATTTTCCTGCGGCTGCTTAAATTGCATTGGGAAATAGGTTGGGGATCTACTGCCACTGCCACTGCCCGTGCCACGCCAAGACAATGAACAGTTGTTGCTTTTGAGTGTGTGTGGGATGGGTGGCTGTTGGCTGCTGAAAGGTGCATTTGTTAGTGGCCTCAGAGATAGCTCTTCCATCTGGGGATTTCCTCCTGAAATATCCGAGTTTGTCAACTCTGATTCTGATTATCTGAAATGGCTCTAATTGGGCGACTCTCCATAAAGTGTGGAAGTGAATCTCCATATAATCCCATCAGCCCTATCCCACAATCTCTTTATCCTGGATCCTTCCTGTTGCTCCTTCGCTCTAATAAAATTAAAATGCCAACCATTTTCACTGAAATGCGATAGTCCTTGCTCCTCCTCCTACTCCGCTTACTCTGTTAAAAAATTAGCAACAATTTTTCAGCATCGCATCAAAATGTGCCCTGCCCCACTGTCAACCACACCGCATCGTGAGGCAAAGCCACCCTCAGTCCTCAGTTGCGGCCCCACTCTGAGGCACTTATCAAGAAGCTGACTTACTTTGTGCTACACCTTGTGGCTCTTCTCATTCCCATTCACATTCCCCCCTCTGCTTCCTTCATGCCACACGCACTTTGTCATCTCCTTGGGCCCCGCCTGGCTCTGGTTCTGTCTCCGGTTGCGACTCCATCGCGCTGCTGCTTCATCTTGCTCCTTCCTTCGTGGTAATTTGATATGCCGTCGTGGCTTACATTTTTTATCCGCCATTACCGCAAAACGATTTACTTCCGCGTCGCAATTTGCTTTAAATTTTTATTTAAACAACAATTTGTTCAGATTTTGAGCAGATTGAGATTTCCGCTGAAAGATGTGCCACAGAGAGAGAGAGATTTGATTTGATTGTGGGGCAGGACCCCGGAGCCACGAGTGTGTGGAAATGCCATCCATACTGTCAACTCATTGATGCACCTTCAGCCACAGGGCTGCCAAGGATGTGGCTGCAACGGACACTCGGCAAATTAATTTGCTGCAGACTCCACAGCTGCCTCGAATTGTTGGGTGTGGTCGCCAGCCCAGTCCTTGCTTCCTGATGGCTGTCCTTGATGCTTGTTGGATAGTACATAGAGAGAGGGTATCATGTATTCGTCGAGGGGTATGCGACAGGTAGAATAAATACCGACCAATTTTTTATTTTATAAAAAAAAAATTTAAATGCAAAAAATACAGGAAAGTCTCTTCACTTAATTTCTCTCTGAATGAATGTTCTTTTTAAGTTTCATTTAGCTTTAAACTATTACAGGGTATCAATTACTTTCAATAGAATAATATAATAATTTTTCCCCCCAATTATACGCTTTCCTGTTCTGTTTTCGCTGTTATTTTTTTTGTCTTTTTGTTGAGCTGAAATTGGTTTCGTGTTCATTTTCGTTTGCTCTCTGCTGGTCCACGTCCACGCCCATCGCAGGGCGGGACTTACTCAAGAAATTCCCCCGTGTCTTGGAATCCCTTGCTCCTGGCTTTCCGTTGTCCTTTCTCCACTCGATGGTTTTTTCTGCACTTTTTTCTGCGGCTTTTAATTTGATTTCTTGCACCTTTTCTAATTGGCAATTGGAGCCGCTTGGATGTCGCTGACAGCAGCAGCAGCGCAGTATTTTCCACTGCAGCAGCATTTTCCTCTCGCCCTAAAATTTAAAAGCTTTAAATTATCCTGGAACAGGAGATGAGGGGATTGGGGGGTATGGTATGGGTGGCTGGTCCGACTCCTGGCGTTAATGGCTCTTTTATGGCCGCCACTGTGTGGTCCCCCCGCTGCTGCTGTGGCAGCTGCAAATATTTTGCCACTCCATGGCAGTTCGGGGATTGAGGATTGGGGGTATTTGGTCTTGTTTCAGCAAAAATCTAATCTATGCAAGCCCCGCTACACGCTCTGCGCTCCACGCAGTGTGGCAACTATTTTTTTTGCCGCTTGCAACGTTTTTTGCTGCTGCTGCTGCTGCTGTTGGGAAGCTTAACAGTTAATTGCCCCTTGAAGAATACCGCCACACAGTCCACAGACAGCTCCACAGCTACGGGAGCTGAGCTCCATGGATCCACAGATCCAGAGTCCAGAGCCCATTCTCGTACCACGACACGTGGACACACGACACAAAAGCCCCGCCCCAAACAATGGCTCTGCTCTCCATTTGCCTGCCCTGTGTCCTCGTCTGTATCCGTATCCGTGGCCGTATCCGTGTCCATGTCCGTGCGTGTGTTTTAATCGGTTTGACTTTGCTGCCTGACCTGTCTGCGAGGGGAGGGAACGCAGTGTGGCAGCAAGGGGCATGCAACAACAAGGACAAACAACCAGTGTTGCCAGTGTGTGGCCCTGCAGCAGATTGAATCCTAATCGAGAGGATTTGACTTTGGTTACGTTGCGTAAACACGCAACAACGGCAACAACCGGCACAGGAATTCCCCCACTCCCCCTTCCCTCACCACCCCAGTCAGTCAAGATTACAGTGAAGACTGTTTGGAACGAAAAGAAACGAATTCTCTTTTATAAAATATATAATTATTTGTTGCCTGTTACATCAATCGATGGGGCGACACCTTGGGACGATCATTAATGGCACGACCAGTTGGAATCCACCTGGTTGCGGTCATCCTCATGGGACACTCTTCACGTTTCGCTAGTCTGCTCTTTAAGGCCTCTTCCCTCTGAAGCGAAGCTTTCACGGAACTTTAATCTGCAGCTGAATCCAAGCATGGGGTTCGTTTTTCGCGTTTGTCGTCCTATCCGCTGATCCTATGATACTGACCCTGGGAGGCAGCCGTGCCCCTGCTTCATTCCTAGTAGTCGCCGTAGTTGATCCTTAGCTGGTTCCACGCCAATTGCTGGTGTCCCGCAAGATCACGATAACATCTCCCAATCGGTCCCATAATTTCATTTAAAGATTTTTCAATGGAATCGAATCCTGTGCAGGTCTGTCTTCTGGTGGAGGGACGACTTTTGGACATAGAGATGAGATTGTTGAACTCTGTATGTGGAGCCCAAGGAGCCCAACTCACATTCAACCCAGTCCAAACATTGCCAAAACTGTGTGAATGATCCATGTGAAGGCTTTTTCCCCTTTGCCATTGCCTTGGGGATGTGCTAGATCTGGAAGGATACTCGTATAGTCATGGAGAAAAGGCAATCACCAATCTACATACCAAAGTGGGGAACAGAACATGGTTGTCATGCATGAATCCTCTCAAGAAGCCAATTGGTCCATTGGACGGTGTCCTCCAAGGATCAGTAGCATCGGAACGGCGGACAGGACGGCACACACAAAGAGCCAACCCGAAGTTTTGATGCGACTGCAGACGAGAAACAGTTCCGACGAGCCTTCGCTTCCGAAAGAAGCAGCCCAAGGAGCACATGACCAAAACGTAATTAGTGGCCGATAAGAACGATCCCAACTAGGTGGTCAACTATTCGTGCCACAGAGTACCGTTGCCGTTCCCGTTCCCCACTCGGTGGATGTTTCATTGATTTTGTCGAAAACTTCCCTGCAGGCTGGCAGGCATTTGTGGTGCATCCATCTCCATCCCACCGTTGCCGATCCTCTTGATTAGCTGCAGGATTAGCTACCAACATTTGCTTCGTTTGACACACACACACACAAAAAAAAACAAATCCCAACAAAAAATGTAAGCCAGAAGAATTTTTTTTATTTTTATTTTTTACTTTTGAAATTAATATTTTTAGATGTTGCCTGGTCGAGGCATTTCTAGCAACTGAAAATTTAAGTCCGAGTTCCAGGCTAACAACGGATATTTTCGATTTGGGGATGTCTGAAGCCTACTTTGTTCCCTAAATCGGTGAACGGAAAAGAAACAATCGACCAGTCGTGTCGTGTGTGCGAGGTTTAATCGGATCTTCTAGTACTAGTATAAAGTGTGTTTTTCCTTCCTAGTCTCCACTGTGGTACTCTTCTGAGTGCAGTTTATTGTAGCATACTTGTGGCAGAGACAGGCAGGCAGGCAGGCAGGCAGCTGTTGTTTGCTTGTCCTTGGGGCAATTCGGTGGGCTGTTGGCTTTTGGCTGGGCGGAGGCTTTGTTTCGAGAGGGGGCTGGGCACACAAAGGCAATTTGTGTGTGTGTGTATCTTTTTAGGTGATCAGCCAATGGTGCGTGTGTGGCGTGGAGGCCTCCTTCTGCAACTGCTTGGGCTGTGGCTGGCTCCCTGGTGCTGCTCCTGCTGCTGCAGCTTGCGGTTGCGCTTAGCCATTTCCTGCCTCTCCCACTCTTCCTGGCCAACTGTTGGCCATGGCTTTAAATGCGCTTTTAATCGGTCAGAGGTTCGAAGGGTTCTCAGGGTTCTCTGGCCAGACAGAAAGTTGCATCAATATTGGAGTTGAACTGCGGTCGGACGTGTGTCCTGTATAAGAAGCAGACCAGTGCAGAGCAGAGCAGCTGTTGAGAGGCAGCCAAAAGCAGCGTTCAGCATACACGTAGAGAAAAAAACAGAGTGAGGGAGAGAGGTAGATAGATATGGGTATAACTTTTTGACAGTTTTAAGTTTGAGCGGAACTCCTCGACTGCCTCCCCCCCTCCTCTGTGTTGTTTGGCAACTTGTGACACAAAGGCGCCATCCTCCATCCTCGATATGTCTCCATCTACTCTCCATCTGTCTCTTTCTCTCACTCTCTGTCTGTGCAGCCTTCTCCCGTTCTTGGGGGCATGCAACAATGCGCTGACTTGACTTGTCTTACTCCGGTCTGTTGTCTGTTTTCCTCCTCTTTTTCTGCCCTCCCTGCGACCTTCACACACACCACTGCACACACCCGAGGAAAACTTAAACATCACGTAAGCATCCATTTCCTCCTCGCCCTCTCCTCCCTTCCAACTCTGCTATGGGGGCATCCCCCCCGATTTGTACATACATCAAAAATTTTATTATTTCTTACAATTTTTGCTTAAATTTTGCTTTTACTTTTCGTCCTGCTACTGCTCCTGCTGCTGCTGAAAAGGTCAGACATTGTCAGTTAAGTGTCCATGTCCATGTCCAAGTCCCAGTCGAAGAGTTGAGAGTCCAGCGTCCAGTGTCCAGTGTCCAGAAAACTCTTGTCCAAGATTTCGAGTGCTTTTCACAATTTTTTAGTGCTCTCTGCTCCCCTTCCTCTCCCCCCCTTCCCACTTTTTTGGCCTGTCTTTTGGCCCTTATTGAACGCCTTTCGGTTAGGTGTCAATGTGTGCAAAAGCTGAAGCTGAAGCAGCAGCAGCAGCAGCAGCAGAATTATGGCAAAGGCAAATGGTATTGGAAAACTTTGCCATGCCAAGCCAGCAAATGGATATTACAATTCAGATTCAGATTCTTGCAGGAGGGAAAGGGAAAACCAAGGCAGAATGGGTAGAGGGAACTAGCACCCAAAAGAATGAGGCAGACCACAGAGGAGGTGGTCCATCTATATGCTGTATGCTATATGATTTTTCCTTTGATTGGATGTGAATGTAAATGGAAAGAAGCAGAAGTTGGCTCATTTTGTACATTCAGGGAGAAATTAATTGCTTGGCCTATTTAGGCTCTAGGGAAACCCACAAAATGTTATTTTATTTATGTATCAAATTAATATATTAACAATTATCTGTTAACAAAAAATTAAAATTTAAATAACTGCACAATAGGAAACAATAAAAAAGTAATTCAATACATTTCACGATTGAAAATGTTGATAAATATTACATGCAATAATATAGAGTGATATTTCCGGGGGATAAGGTATGCCAAAGGTTTGCCCCACTCAAGCCTTTTATATTTCAAAATTTGCATATTGTATTAAAATGTGTAAAGAAATATGATAATTTTAATAATTCGATCATTTAATTTTGAATAATTTTTAACTTTTCTATTTTGTTTGAATATTTATTATATGCAATATATTACAGAATTAATTAGACAATAGACATATGGAATGTACATTTGCATTCCTTTTGCATTTACTGGAACTGCCACCGATCCCTTCTATCGCAATGGTGTCGCTTGCTCACTCATTTCACACTCTCAAGATATATGTACATCTATATATATGTATAATGTTTAGATATAGTATCTCCTTCCCTCCCCCTTTGAATCGAATCGAATTAAATCGGAACGAAGAACGAACTCATACGCACACCGTGACATAAATCAGAAAATCAACAACTAACACAAAACGGTATAAAAAATACGGATTTTGATTTATTGGCTGTTTCCCACCCGCCATATAGCCCCACCCCTCCCCTAAGTAGACAGCTCAAAGGCCTAAACGTGGCCTAAAGCAAAGAGGAACAACAAGCAGAGCACAAAACCAAAACAAAACCAAAATTCAGATATGAAAGAGGAGCAAAGGAGACACGCCAAACAATGGAAAAAGAGAAAGAGAGAGAAAGAAGAGACTTTTGATTTGTGACTTGCGACTTTTCACGTAGCAATTTATCCTCCTCCCTCCTGCCACACACACACACACACAGGCACGCACGTGGAGAGGAGGAAAATCTCCATAAAATGAAAATATGAAAATAAAAATCACGCAACAGGATATTGAAACGTCACACATATGCCACAAGTGCCACAAGGCGAGGCCTTGCTCACGTAGTGCACAGCGAGGGGAGGGGTGTGGGTGAGCGGGAGGGTGTGGGTGTGGGTGTATTGGTGTATGGCAGACAGGACTTCATTTTGGGGGGCATTAAAACTGTCAGTGGCGCAGATTGCCTGCGGTGGCTAAGGACAGCGAAACCTACACCTTCCACATGATTTATTTGCCAATGCCATTGCCATTGCCATTGCATTTATTTGTTTGTTGCAGCAGCAGCACGGAACATTGGAAAGAGCGTGATGGGGGCGTGATATACGTTGTGGCAAGAGGAGAGAAAGTGAAATTGGCGCAAAAAAACTGCGCAAAAATTCGTCGGTAAGCCCCCGTAAAACAGTTGCAGCAGTTTCTTTAGCCTTATTTCGTCACGTCACATCCACATCCACCCTCTCCGACCCCCCTAGCGAGCACGTCCTAGGAGCAGTGTCCTGCGAGGGAGGAGGATGGAAGCGGAGCAGCAGTTGGCCAAAAGCAACGATAGATATGAAGGTGGGTCAGAAGGAGCAGCAGAAACAAGGGGGGTGGGAGTAGCATTTGGCTTTCGTGGGAGAGAGTCCTGGATCCTGGCCAATTGTCAGACGCCGACTGATTGGAACTTTGAGCCTGCAGCAGCTTCTGCCAAAGGACGTGCAGGGAAAGTTTAAATAAACACAGGAGCAGGACACACTCTATAGAGGAGTGGTGGAATGAGGAATTGGTTGGTGGGGGCAGGATGGATATCCGCGTTAAAGTTGCGTGAAAGTTCCACAAAAAATGCTTCTAGATCACACGTAATCGGAGCTGCGATATACCCTTTGTTTGCCAGTACAGGGTATACTCTCTCCTGCCCATCCCTTCCCCCGTCCGTGTGTGCGTATCCTGAAAGCATATCCATTTCACGCACAAGTGCCGTGTGGGCTCTGTCCCCGAGAATGAACCGTGTGTCAAATCCATTAACCTTCTGTTTACTTTTCTACGTCCAGCAGCCAGGAGCCAGAGGCAGCAGCCGCAAAAAATCACAAGTAGCAGCCATCATCCACTGGAAATACGAGGAGCAAGGGGAAGGCATAGATGCCGATGGCCGAGTGAAAGTGTTTTTGTGTGGTTGAAATTTGATATTTTCACTAAATTGCGTTGCACACTTGAGGTCGAGGTCCTTCCCTCTCCGGACATAAATCTTACCTTGGTGTTGGGGCGCGTGGTGCGGGGGAAATGGAGCAGCAAATCAACTCCCATCCACACGTATCCTTGGAGCCACCCCCCACCAGAAACTGAGTATGAAATGAGTATTAAGTTGACGTAAATTGCGGTCCATTACATTAACCAAAGGGAAAGAGTCTAAGAAAGAGTGTAAGGGTGAGAGTGTGAGTGGGGTGCTTGGGGTCTGGTCTGCCAATTAACCTCCCCCCACATTCCAGGGGTGTCTCTGCTAATTGCTTTTGTAGTTTCTCTGCAGCACCGGAAACAAAACAATATCGATAGGAAAAGATAAATGGGAATGGGAATGAGAGGGAGGAAGGTGTTCATTAGAAGATAGGTACATATGTACATACATATGTATTTATGTGGGTACATTAAGGGGAATAAATGTACTTAAATGGGTTTTAATTGATATATTTGGGAAATGTGAAATATGTGCCATATTATTGAATGTTTTCGTACGCTTTAAATGGATTACTCAAGTAGTTGGATTAAGATTCGTTTATCTTATATCTAATATTACTTAAGAGTTTTCTACCAATTATTTTCTTTTGCCGAAATTAATTTTATTAATAATTAATTCAGCTGTAATCTGTTTTAGAATAACTTTTAAATTAAATTCTGCAACTCCTTCAATTCAGAATATCAACGCATGGCGCTGCTGTTTCGTGTATTTTGTGTACTTTGATGGATCATCGAACTGCCCAATTAAGCGCCCCGAAATCTACTTGGTGGAGAGACGCGTGCGCTTGTTCCACGAAAAGTTGACTCCGTAGCTCTTGACAGGCTGCTTCTTGGGTTTCTTCTCCTGGGCGTCGATATACCAACGCCAGCCATTGCGTTCACAGTAGGTAACGGCCTCGTCTTTAGTTCCGAAATGCAAATTCAAATTTGACAACGGATCGCCACTGTAGAAAACGAAAGGGAAGAAGAGACTGCTACTAGTACGGGGCCATTAGTTAGTTACTAGCTCTAATTGCAATACTTACGATGAGGCCCAGCCCATTAGAGGGTTCTCCCAGCGCTCCCGATTGTCGAACTCAATCTGCCACTTGTTGAGGTTGCTGGTGCCGCTTTGCATCGCATTCTTGGGTGGGATGTGAATGCGCACACGCCGCTCCTTGAGCAGCTTCGCGGGCACACCGGAAATGGGACTCAGATCCACGGCTGTGGGCACGGTGATCGTTCCGCTCAATTTGCAGCGCTGCTCCAACTCCTCTGGATGGGCCAAGGCCGTTTTTGGATCAAGTGGAGCGTCGGTATCCGTGGTAGACGCGCAGCGGGAAGCAATATTAGCAATTTTGTTGGTAGTAGCATTTAATCTACAGCCCCACCAACCAAGCATGCAAATATTGGAGGCTTAGCATTTCCAAAATGTGAGAGGCTGAGCAACGTTATTTATTTACTTACAGCTGAAAGGAGATGGACGTAGTCCCGAGGCACATTACTTGGCGTAGGAGCGACATTTCTCTCGCAAGTTGAATTTTGTACATACAATTTGGAACACAAATCTCATTCGTTCCTTGGTTTTATTTTGGTTAACTTAGTTTTGGGTTTTTCATGAACGAACCAACAAAAATTAACTACTAATTACTGCAGTGCATGGAACTACTTTAAGATGTTGCAGCTAGCTAGCAGAACATTTAATTATATAATAATATATAATTATATTATATAATTATACGCGATAATGTAATAATTTTGAGTGATTTCTCTCATTGGATTGCATACGTACATATGTATCTTATATGTATGTATGTTTCGATATCGAATTCCCTTTTAATTGCAGTGTAGATACGTTTTATGCTGCATTTCCTGTTTCACTGAATTTCCACTTGTAGATGATCATTCCTTAAATTAATTCTCTCTGCGTAAAGCTGCGCTACCTTCTCTCCCTACTTGAGGCTTTCTGCTAATTGAATTTTAATTGTCATTGATTTTACTTTGCTGCACATTTTACTTTTGGAAAGCAGAAGTAGAGCTGTAGCGCACACGCCTTGTTGTACCTTCGAAACGGAACAAAATTTGCATTGTTTTCTTCACTCCAGCGGAAAGCCAAAAGCAGCAACAGGAGGAGCTCCAGCTACAGCTACAGCATCCTGGCTGTTGCTCTTTTGACTCTGCTACAAATAAGCGGGGCATCAACTTTAATCACCTGCTTAATTAAATCAGTTTCGCCTGGCGACTGGCGCCAGGTCCAGCACTGGCACTTGCCCTTGTTCCTGCCATTGTCCTGCCATTGCCCTGCCATTGGGGAGTTGGGGCACTGTGTTTTGGTCCTGCATAAATTACGTGCTGCATAATCACCTACAAGCGTTCCACTTAAGCTCCTGGCAAGTGTCCTTTCCTCTCTTTTGGAGTTTTTCTTGTTCTTGGCTTCACTTTTTGTTTTTTCTGTTTGTGTGATTCCCTCTGCTGATGTCCGTCCGATAAAGTTGTTAAATAATTTACGTTTTCCTTGACTTGCCTCCGCATTTCTTTTGTTTTTTTTCCCCCCCGCGATGCGGTTTTCATTTGCTCTGTTCTGAGTTCTGTTTTTATCTGATTCTGATTTAGATTCAGATTTATGTTTTTTAATTCCATTAGCGAGCCATTTACCTCCTCAAGGAGATGCTCCTGTGCGGGAATTGGGCGGAAAAGAGTTTAACGATCTGTGAATTGTGATATGATGTAAGAATGAAGGCAAAAACATGGTATTCTATGGGAAGTGTAGTTCAAGAAAGGTACTGGGTAATTATTTTTATATGTCTTGTTACATCGTAGCTGGAGATCAAAATTATAGATTATTGTAGATTCATTTGAATTTCATAATTTTAATTTTATTGATTGATTTTAATGGATTTAAATTCCAATTTAAATTATGTTTTATTTTAGATGGTTTACAGAACTAGTTTCAGGAGGATTTGCTTTCATATCTGAATATGCAAGAATTTTATTAATCTCTTACTAAAGAATTTTCCCAGTCCAGAGCAGGTTACTCTCTATTCCACTCTATCCCTTTCAATTTGCACCATTCTTGGGTGATTTGCAGCCTTGTCAGCAGTTTTTGGTTGCGGTTGAAGTTTTACATAAAATCGATCGAACATTCGCAGGACACAAGGCCAGAACGGAGAACGCACTCCTCGACAATAAAAGGCCAGAATCAACAATTATGTTAATTCCTTTTGTGGGTCAATGTCTCGCATACACACATACACATACACGCAAGAGGACATACACACACACATTTACATTGAGCTGTATTTTATGGCCGCTTCTTGGCCAACTGTCAGCACACTCTTGGTCAGAAGAAGGGGAAGGAGAAGGCGAAGAAGAAGAAGAAGAAGAAGAAGGGAGAAGGCCAGTTGCAGTGGCAAAATAAATTAACATTATTTATGATTTTTAGTGCTTAACATTTCTCCGATCTCTGTAAACTGTAACCTGTTAACGGGATGTGATTTCCCCTTCTGTTAGTTAACAGTGAGCTCTCTATGTTAGGCTACATGGCTGACTCTTTCGCTGTTGGAATTCTTTCACGCTTTTTCTCTCTCCTCTTCTGCGCATGTCTCTGTCTTTCACTCACACACCTCTGCGGTGACACGTGCTTTCTTCGTCTTCCGTCGTATATATAATGTACTGTACCTTACGCATCCCACCAATCTACCTGCGTCAGTCGCCCATTCCTACCATCCACTACCTTATATACATATACTTCTCTCTTTCTCTCTCTCTCACTCACTCTCTATCGTTCGTCCTGTACCTGTTTTAGGTGTTTGTGGGGGGGTTTTCTGGTCTTCGTCTTCGTTTGGCAGCGACGTCGTCGTCGTCATCGTCATCGTCGTTTCTCTCTGTTGGAAGAGTGCAACATGCGCTGTGTGTGGTAGGTGCCGGGGCCATGCTGCCTCTCTCACTTGTACCTGCCGTGGGCCCCCCTCCCTCAACCGTTTCGCCCCCCTACCCATGCAGACAACCGCAAGTAACAGTTGTTTTGCGTTCATTTCTCACCTCTCTCTCATTCGTCGTGCGTTTTTCGTTCGCTCTCCCCCACACAGACACACACAGGTTGCTTGCTCTCTCTCTCTTTCTCTCTCTCTCGCCTACCTATATGTAGGTATTTTAAGGTAAACGAAAATGTTGGCAGCCAACCAAAGCGGAGCAGCACCTTGAGGTGGGTGGGTAGGCGGGTGGGGTACACTCTCAGAGAGAGGAAACGACTACCGACCACCTCTTGATGTATATCCCTTCCCTTTTAATGGGGGTATGGGGGTTTTTGCATGATTTATGGCCCCGTAAAACTATTACGCCTCAGAAAATGATTAGAAAAAGCTCATTTGACTGCTGCCCCCCCACCCCCGCCCCTTTCTTTTACCGTTGCGTTGCCTTTTACCGTTTCTGCTGCGCAGCTTCTCTCTCTTACCATCTGGTCCTTCCCCTTTCCCCTTTCCGCACTCCACTTTCCACCTTCCTCTTATCAAACGTCAGTCCTCGTCGCAGTCGTGTGCGACGTCAACGTCGTCGTACTTTCGTCTCGTCTCATCTCCGTCCTTTCTGCGTTCGGCTTACACCTTGCTGCTGTCGCTGTCGCTGTCTCAGCTGCTGCCTGGTGCCTGGTGCCTGCTGCTGCTTCTCTGTCTCTGTCTCGGCGTGTGGGGTACTCTCGTTTTGGCTGGAGGTGGCTTTTTGCTGTGTGTAGCGCAGGTCTAGAGGTGCGCGCAGCCAGCCAGCCAGCCCCTCGCTCGTTAGGTACTCGTTTCGTATGTTTTTTTTCCTTTACTTTCCTCCTGTCTTAGGTAACACACACACACACACACACAGAAATGAGAACCGAGCAGCAGTGGCCTCCTCCTTCACCTTGCAGCACATCTCTGCTGAGAGGCACGAAGAAGAGAGAGAGCCAGCAGGTGCTACACCCCACCCCACCACCACCCACCCGTTCGTTGGTTCTCTTTGGGTTTTTTGAAGGTGTGTCGTCTCTCCGAGTGCGTTAGGTGCGCATCAGCATCATCATCGGTGTGCGGCAGGGAGGGGGAAATGGGAAGGGGGAGCGTGATTTATGCCAGCCAATGGTTGCGTCTCTCTGGATACGTGTGGTAGGTGTGCCACAAGACCGTTAGTTGGCTCTCTCTCTCGCTCTGTCTCTCTGTCTCTGTCTGCTGTCTGTGACTGGAGCACGCTCCACCTTCTCGGTAGAGAAGCGCCCACGTGCGCTAAAAAATGGCGACGGACGGGCAGCGACACAACTCTCGGCGCTCGCACCTATTAGCGTTCAGCTCTGCCACCCAGCCACCCGTGCTCCTGGCTCGGGAAACGGGGAAAACTTTTCTAATTAGCCAACAGTGCAACAGGGTGGAAGGGGCATGCGGCAGGCAGAGGGGTAGGGTAGGAGCCAGGCAGAGCAAAAAACTCTGCTCTTTAAGCCCCCCCGCCCCTCCATGGCCGCCTCTTTATGGATTTTTCCGACTGCCTGCTGGTTTTTCTTTTTTGTTTCGTTTTCTTTTTCTTTCTCTCATTCTTTTCTCTTCTGCCATTTCCCCTACTCTCGCTCTTTCCTTCGTCTTCCCAGACGGTCCTGGCGGTGTCAGTGTCCTCGTTAGAGGATGCTGAAACATTTTCCCGCTGGCTTGTGCGCAGCGATTTTCTCATATTTTCCATCCCTCCATCTCCATCTCCGTCTCGCATCTTTTGTTGCAGATAAAATCGATGGCATTTTATAGCAATTTAATATGACCTTCGCTTCGCTTTGGCACACAAATACTTGTACACATATATATTTTTCTTTTTTTTTGTTTGTATTTCTGTACTTTTTCATAGGCTCTTCTCACACTCTCCCACGTCCACTCCCAGTCTGTCGTCTCGTCGCTGCCTGCCTCCGTTTTTGTAGGCGGTTTTTGTCTATAAGGCTGCTGCGTTTTTCCCTCAAGTTTTCTGCTCTCTGCGATGTTTTTTCGGCTCCACCGTCAACAGGTCGTATGCGCAATCTGTTGCCCTTTGCCAGAGGTCAGCTGATTTGACATTGAACTCGCTTCTTTCATTCGCCCCATCGGCCCTATGGTCTGCCATTGGAATCCTTCTTTATAATGGAACCCATCGATGGGGCCATCATAATCGAATATCATCTGAGTATCTATAGCATGGAATAGACGGAGAATTAGTCTTGTTTTTGTTCACTGATTGTTAAAATCTCTCTGCTGATAAGTTCAAAGAAAATTTATTGGTTGTGGGTTTAGAGGGTGAATAGCACCCTAGCTATTTTCGTAGCTTTCTTTTTTAAATTAAATTAAAGCAAAATTAAAGTTAAGTTAAAATTAAAATTTAAATGGACCATCCATTTCGGGGTCCCCAATTTGGAATCTCTCAGCAAAATAGATATTTAATAAGCAAAAGACACATTCAATTTTAATCAAATATTTTATTATTTATGTTAAAATAAGTGAAAGGACTTTCTTTCAACAAATTACCACGCTCAGGTCACATCTTTTTGTATATTTAAATCTATAAAATATTTATATTATTATTACAATTTCAGGGTTATTTTCACGGTCTGTTACGCTGTTACGCAATAAACACATTAAATTCGGTAAGTCCTTACGTTGTTCTCAATACGTTATCATTAATATTGCATTAAATATTGATTTAAATATTGCACAAATTGGATTCCTAAAGCAACTATATTTAATGAGAAAAAAAACCGTTCAAAAAAAATAATTTTGTTTAATGAGATACTCCCACATAACTAACCAAATTATTTACTTAGTATAGCTCATATATCAGGATAACATTTAATACATTTAATAGCAATCTTAGAAAATTATTATAAAAAACGTATGCTTTTATTTATTTCTGTTTTCTAATTATGTTTCGATCTATTTTATTCGATTTATGCCTGGAATGAAAGCTTCTTCCTCCCATGAATCTCATCCATCCAAACCTCCGAAAAGGCTTGACCCCGTGCTCATTGGGAGTCAAGTTCTTCCATTTAGGAATACACACTCGTATGCCTCTTACCTATTCCCCTTCCCATTGCCCCACTCGTACTTTGAGGTTTGTCTGTTGGCACAAGCAACATGCCCCCTCCCCCTCCCACACACAAACACACAAACACACTGACTGCAGGCGAGTCCTTCCACTTGAGGCAGGCAGGGGCTGCGTTCGTTTCGTTCAACAATAAGTCAGGGCATTAGTCGCTTGAGAAATTGTCTGTTTACCTTGTTGGCCAACAGTCACCGCTTCCCACCCCTTCTCCCGCTTGCAGCTTGGAGCTTGGAGTTTGCCAAATGGAGAGCCAAATGGCACTCGAAGCAGCGCTAAAATATGAAAAATGAGACGCAGGAAACGAAATTACCAACTCTCGTTGGCCCCAGGACCAAACCAAGACGGAGACGGAGACGGATGCGGAGGCTGAGTATCCTGCAATCTCCTGCTGCACCTCCAGACGTTACTCAACGAGAGAGAAAGAGAGAGAGGGAGAGAGGGAAAGAGAGAGAAAAACCCAAATGAAAAGTTGAAGTAATAATTGTGCGGACCACGAGACGACGCTGCGGGGCAGCCTCCTTTTTACACATTTTCATTTGGTCATGTCCGGTCGCCGTAGCCTTCGTCTCGGCCTCCATCCTTCGTCTCGCCTTGACGATGGGTAATGTTTGTCCAGACGACCCCAAGTAGCAGCCACACAACACATCTCCTCATCCATTCGCAGCCACCATCCAGCAGCTGCTGCTGCTGCTTCTCCAGCAGCTCTTTTTTTTCTTTCTCTCTCTGTCAACGGCAAATGTTGCCAGCGCAAAGGCTGACCACTGCCACTGTCCCAGGATGCTGCCCCCAGCATGCTGGCCAGGATGATGTTCTGGCATGGGGGGTGTGCCACGAACCAGGGACACCTTGTCGCCTAAGTGGCGTTCATCAGTGGCGCTTCGCTGGGCCTCTCTTCTGCCTCATCATATTTTCCATCTCTCTGCTCCCTGCTCTCTGCTCTCTGTATCTTTGTGTGTTTTTTCGGTGTGTGTGTTTGTGTGTGTGTTTTCTGCCTTTAGCGGTTGCTGTTTTGGGGTCAAAGTTCAGGCAAGACGCCCTTCCCTTCCCTTTCCCGCGAGTCTTTATTTATCTTTAAGATTTTCAAGTCAGTGCACAGGTTCCTTTATTCTGTGCTGCTCCTTACTCCCCGCACTCCTTTTGTGCATGCTCCTGACTTATGGCCAGAAGAAAATGCGTCAGAGTCCTGGCTGCTGCTGGACACTGGACATGTGTACACTGCGAGAAACTAAAGACGTGGCAGATGTGTCGCAGATTGCGAAGGAGTGGAGGATATGCCCAGGAATCCTGTTCTTCTTGCTGTGCTATAAATGTTTTTAGAGCAAAAGGAGTACCAGAAATTAGGCTCCCATTTTTACGATTACTCCCTTCATTTCTCTCAGTGTGCATCTTGCCAGGGGGTTTTTTGTCACTGTCCACTCACTGGCCACAGAGCAGCTGCCATTTGCAGCGTGTCCTCTCGCGTGTCCTCTCGCGTGTCCTCTCGCGTGTGTGGCTAAGTGGAAACTGTAGTTTTTCTTACTTATGTCCTGGCAGGAGAGCCAGGAGCCAGGAGTCGAGCGACTCATAAAGATTTGTGTCTGCGTTTGTGTCTAATGTCTGAGATGTCATAAGTCAAGTGCCGGTCGCCCTGCAGTTCAAGAACTTCACTCCCCTTCACTCCTCCACGTGTGTGCCATGCCAAGAGGAAGGGAGGAAGCACTTTACACCCATGCTACTTGCTCCTATTTCTAGTACGCTTTCTACTCCTTTTATTCGCACTCCCTTTTGTAACTCTTTGCACCCCTCTCCACTCACTCTTTTCTCAGCTGCTTAATTGAGAGAGTGAGAGCGAGCGAGAAGGAGCATTAAACAATTACGGAGTCGGACTTTTGCCTTTAATTTAATTTGTCACACTTTGCAGGACTCCCATCGACGAGGACTTTACACTCTGGCCACAGGAAAGTGGAGCAGCAGCTGTGCTGTCCTGTGCTGCGGTGTCCTTTGGGGGTTCTGCTGTCCTGTCCTGCCGTTTTCAATTTGACTACAACGGAAGTTACCTGCTGGCGCCAAACATCTTACACGACCACTCAAAAGGACACCCCTATACACACACACACACACACACACACACCCATTGCTTTGTGGAGCGGAAGGGGGCGGAGGGACTCCGGTGGAGTGGTCCGGCACTGAAGTCATTTCCTGTGTGTGTGTGTGGCACGGGGCTGCTTGGGGCACAGCCTGCTCTCCGGTGGTCCAGTGGTTTTACGAGTAAGTGTCCCATGTGGCATGTGGCAAGGGCAGGGACGACGGAACTACGGGATTGCGGGCGGGACTGCGAGTAGATTAAATTGGCATCTTTTGTTGTGCCCGCCACCGAAGAGAAGTGGCTTTGTTCTCGCAAATGAGAATGGCAGCAAATGAGAATGTGAGCAAATTAAAAGTTGGCCAAATGTGTGACTGGGAGGGGAGCGGAGAGCGGGTCCTTTGGGAACTGGGCAGAGAATGTTCTTAGCTTAGTTCCCTGCTTGCAGCGGGGATTCCATTCTACGCGTAAATGTTTCTCTCCATTTACCTTTAAGGATTCCACTTGAAGGACACTTCTCTGCTACTCATTCACTCAAGAAGTTTGTCCCGTTAAATGACAAACCGTACTGTGCGGTTCTTCCTTACTGAAGGACCCTGTAGGAGCCCATCCATCCATCCATCCATCCATCAAGGGAAAACCTTATTGATGCCCTGCATTTGGTGCTCGACCATTAATTGCCGATTAATGAAATATTTACAAACAGAACTCAATTGGGCAGACGATGATAAAATGCTAATTAATTTGCTGCTTTTGCTTTTGCGTTTCCCTTTCTTTAAGGCGTTGCTTTTGCTTTTGTTTTTGCTTTTGCTGTTGTTATCTTCACACTTCACGACATTTCATGTTCAAAATTGATGGCTGCCACTGCTCTCTCCCGCTCTGCCGCTCTGCCGCTCTGCCGCTCTCTTAACCCATTTCTTTGAGCAATTTCCTAATTGAAAAACTTGCCAAATTCCCCAAAATTCAAGTATATGAGTGAGTGAGTGTATGAATGCCACACACACAGAAATAGTTGGCCCAAAGGCACATGAAAGAAGGAAACAAGTAAACAATGCCATCAGAAATGCCATCGGATGGATAGATAAGAGAGATACTCGTAGATACTTGCCTCTTGCGATACTCTGTTGCATTTAGGGACACTCTTTGAGTTGCGGTTGATTTTTTGGGTTGCGAAGAAAGAAACTTCTTGCGTATCGAAAGAGAGGCTGCTCTGCCTTTCAAAAGTTTCCTGTGGCTTAGGAGGATTGGAGGGGGGGCTTCGGGTTAATGCAATTTGCGGCCATTCGAAGTCCAAGTTCGAGCCATATCTGATTCGGATTCTGTTTCTGGGGTTAGCCACGCAATTTATGATCCGCACACTTTCGATTCTCCTGCGTGTCGCTCCTTCTCCATCCACTGGTAATTGGAAGGACTCTGCTCCGCATATGAATCGAGTGGTCGAGTGGCCGAATGGCCGAATGGCCGAATGGTCGAGTGCTTTAGACGGCGAACAAAACAAGTTAATTAAACGCTTCCGACGCCGCATAAGGAAGGAAAGTTTTCGCTTTCGCTTTTGCATGTGTTATCGCAGTCCTGGCATCGCCGCAACGCCCCTCCTGCCCACCCGTTTTCATTCGGGGCAGGCCTTTAATTATGGAGATTTGTATGCCGCTCTCTGCCTGGAATCTCGGATTACGTCTCGCATGTTTTATTTTTTGGTGGTGGCGCGGGGTGCGATCGCTTCTTCTATGTAAATTTATTATTTATTAACATTAATTATGGTGTTTGGTGTGTGTTCGGTCACTCGTCGGGTCGTGTCGCGTCGCGTTGCGTCGCGTCGTGTAATTGAAGCAGCGTCCGTCTCTGAACTCTGAACTGGAACTACAATTTTTGGGGCTGTCCTTCAGTTTCGTGCTCTGCGCTGATGTCAGCAATGGCCCTAATTAACTGGCAATTTGTTTGCCACAAGAGTCCTCCCACATCCCACTGCTCTCATCCCACATGCCACGTTCAGTGGTCATCCGGTGGGTCGGGTGGGGGGGAAGGAGTGGGTGCAAGTGCTCCTTGTGAATATTAACATTGAATTTTATTCTCCCTGCTTCTTATGGCTGAAAGTCGGTTATAAAAATTCTTCGTAGAGATGAATCCCAAATAAATCTCACAGAATCCCCCCAAAAGGTTGGAAAAGCTGAAATTATACACCAGTAAAGAGTGAATAATACTCGATAAATCCAAAGCTCAATCCCTACATGAAAACACTTCAAAGATACGAATCTCCCTTCCCCGAATATCCTTTGGAAGTGCCACGGAAATGTAGGCAAGACTTTTTAGTGTCGTCGTCTGCCCATCTGCTCAGGCATTTAACAGTTACAATTTAACATCCAATTAACACGTAGAACACCCACACATGTGTACGTGTATCTGTGTGTTTACTTGTGCACTTGTTGTTGTTGTTTTGTTTGTTGTTTGTACGCTACGTGTTAATAAAACTAATTTGATTAGCTAACTAGTAAGTAGTTTAAGTAGTGTAAGTAGCGGTTTCCACACACACACACACACACACACATGTCTGACTGTTTGCGTTTGCCCCAGCCACTACCCTTGCCACACTCTCTCTTTGTGCCACCTAAAACAACAACCAAACTGTGTGGGATGATGTTTACAGTGGGGCTAGGGGGTGGGGTGGCAGGGAGTGTATCGCACACGTTTGGCATTAATTTAATCCTTCCTCAGAATAAAGTGATAGCGCGCCGTTCTCTCCCCTTCCTCCTCCTGCTTCTTCTCGTCCTCCGCCGAGGGCAGAGACATCCCAGCCACTAACAAGGCAAACACATTAAATATTTATGCACATACAGCCAGCTAGCGAGTCCTTTAAAGACGGATATATGCACGTGTGTGTGTGTGAGTCGTTTTAATTGCTGTCGTCAAAGGCTGAGGTAAGAATAATTGCAAGATTGGGAATAATGTGTCAAGTTAGAGGCGAGGATTGAGGCAGAGGCGAACTTTGAGGCAGATAACATCAAAGGGGGCACACACACACAGACAGGGATTCTATGACACTTTTGAAGTGTCAACAGGCAACAGCAACGGAGACAGCAGAGACAGCAGAGACAGGCAACGTGTGGGTTATCCATCAGGCGACATCTTTCACTTTTGTCAGCGAAATAACAATGGCCTCTTAATTACGCCTGTGCCTGTATCTGTGTGTGTGTCTGTGTGTCTGTGTGTGTGTGTGTGTCTGTGTGTGTGTTTGTTCAGTCAGATGTTTGCCTGACACTTTCCTTTGGCTGCTGCCGACTGTCGTTTGCTTTTGCGGCCAACACTTGTTGGCCAAGAAGTTTTCTTCTTTATTCCCATTTTTTTTTGTCTTCTTTTTCTTCCGTCTTCGGTCTTCCGCCTTTGACTTTGACTTTCGACTGGTTCTGGCCACAATAATGAGCACACACATATCCCTGTTGCCCCAGCTGCCCCTGCTGCCTCTGCTGCCCTGCACTTTTCGGGGGCATGGCATATGTGAAGCCAACAGGATGTTAATTTCAATTTAAATGCTCGACAGCCTGGACGCCTCCTTAGCTACAGCCTCAGGGCTTTTGGCTCTCCTTTGGCTCTCCTTGTGTGTGTGTTTGTCTGGGCTTGGAATGTCTCAAGCTCTCAAGTTTTGTCCACTTTTGTCCACTTCCTTGACTGGCCAACACTCTTTGACCTCTTCTGCAATTGCATTTGAGAATTTCTTTTGCCGATGCCTGCGGCCTTGACTCTGGGACTCTATTTCTGACTTTAATTGGATTCTTTGTGCCACTGCAACTCGAGCTGAAAGATTGAAATGAATTCATTTGGTGTGGCGCACACACTGTTGACTCTCTGCCCCTCTGTGTAGCCTCCCTTAAGCTCTCTCTGCCCCTCTCTCTATACTTTGGCTGCTCTCTTGCCTGCTGCCTGTTCCTGTTCCTTCCTGTTCTTTCTCTTCCTGGATGATTCTTCCTTCATAAAACTTCGTTCTTCCTTCATAAAACTAATTCCATTTTCCCACAGACATCTTTGGCTACTCATTTTCGCTAATTAAAATGGCATAAGCAAACACCCCCCCTGTCCACTTAATTGGTAGTGGGGAGGGGGTTGGTAAATGAAAGGAAATCCATTTACATTTATGAATTATCGGTTCGGTTTGGTTGTGGCATATAGCACACCGTCATGCCCCATGCCCCATGCCCCATTGCCTCATAATTCACATATCGAAAGTCGAAGCTAAATCTTGGCAGAAGCGCGGAAATCACGTTCCAACGGAGAAAAAGTTTCGCTGGGGCATTATTGTCTTTTGAGCTAACCCAAAGAGAGGCATGCCACTCCTGCCCCCTCCTGGTGCCGGCCTTCTGCCTGCCTGCCATCGTGGCCACAACAGCTAATTAACGTTAATTTATTAAATCAGTGAGTAAGTAAAGGCATCCCATCCTGAAGGAGCAGCAGCAGCAGCAGCAGCAGGAGGAGTGGCAGGATCAGGGCGCCAGAAGATAAAAGTTGCACACGACTCGCTTGGAGCTTAAGCACTTTGCTGCTGGGGGTTTTCCTTAGCTGGAAAAGCATGAAAACCACACGCAGCAATTATTAATTCAATTATTTTAGCGCAAACAGAGAGCCGAGCCACGGCACCACCTCAGAGTCTCAGAGGCGACTGCTCCAAGATGGGATAGGAGGAAGCTGCTGTGTGGCATAAATGGGTTTCTCTTCGAGTCGCTTCGAGTGTTATTCTGTGTGTGTGTGTGTGTTTCTGTGTGACTGGATGAAATAGAGTAGTACAAACACAATTAAGACAACAGCAGGAGCAGGAGCAACGGCAATGGGAGGATGGAAAAAAGAAATGCGAAATGAGAGTGGCAGAAAATAAAGTGGGAAAATTTAATTAGGAAATAACCAACGAAAGAAGGAAAAGAAATGGCAAATGGAATGCCAGAAAAGGCAACCAAAGGGAGGGATACCTGACGATTGGACAGACCCTGCTGTTGCTGCTGTCCACACACCACCCGCAACACGGATATGTGAATTAATAACAGCATCCGTTTCCGGTGCACAAAAAGTGGTGCATGCCCCAAAACGAAGGAGCAGCTGCAGCATTATAATAATAATATTAATAATGAGGCAGCGGCGACGGCAAGCGAGTGGCCAAAAATCTGCATCCGCCAAAGGGACAATCGGGCGTACGGCGCCAAACGGCGGACAACGTGTCCGTAACAACTTCCGGAATGAAGTCGGGAGACCGTTGGACATTTCATTGTCGCACGACATACAGAATCAGCAGCAGAAGCGGAGGGGGAGGTAAGTAAGCAGTGAAAAAGTTTCAATTCCCCAAAGCGAATTGTAGGTAAAATTATCTTTGCTGGAAAATGGAAAAGTTTTCGCCCCAAGTTGAAGTGAAAGTCACCTGCAAGGGTTCCCAAACTATACAAAAGGGAGGCGAGGATGGGCAGTGGAGTCCCTTTGTTTCAATTCATGGGACAGGACAATTGGCCAGGACCTCATCAGACATCAAGGTATAATTCTGTGAGCGGTGGGTTGGCGGGGGGGGGGGGGGGGACTATTTCATTTTACGGCCAAAGTGGCGGCATTTGCATAAAGTTTTATTTTCTTTGACCCGCACTTTCGCTTGGGCATTGGATTGGATTCCATGGTCCGAATATCCTTGTTCCTTGTTATCCCTGACTGCTGATTTCCATTTCTTGTCGTCGTACTTTGTCGCCAGGAAGTGATTTCATGCAGCTGCAGCTACGATTGAAATTCAATATCTTTCGGTCTCGTCTCGTCTGTCTTTCGGAAGTCTTTGGCCTCTTCCAGGGGGGCGATGAATGTCCTACCCCACAGGGGGATACAGGATAGAAGGTGGGGCATGAATATATCTGTTAAAGCTAGATAGATCCCATGGTTAAGCTTTAACAAATACTCAAACCTCCCGCACATCACACATCATTCCATTCCATTCCCAGCCATCATTCACTCTCGGGGAGTTTCCTTCAGGTCCATGAAAAAGGTAATTTGAAAATCAAACAACGCCAGGACGACGATGCTGATGCCTCCTCCTTGGCTGCTCCTTCGGTTGTTGGCTGTGCAAATCCTTTCAATTGCTGCAATTTACTGGATAAATAGGATCAAAATCGAATTTAAACGGCAAACAAATTTCTCGCTCGCTCGCTCGTGATTTCGATTTTTTGTTGTTGACAGAACTTTTCACTTTTCCTCGCACTCGGCACTCGCATGTTGCAGATTATGCCACAGCCGCCGCTCCACGACAACTACAGCGAAACAAGGGAGGGGGGGGATACAGCGGGTGGGTTGTCTACACACCTACAGCCCCACCCCAACAAACCCACATGAGGGCAAACAGCCCCCCCCCCCCGAATCAACCTTCCCCCGCCGCTAAACCCCATTTACATACGTTTGCGTTTTATGAGCATGCGTTTTAGTGGCGTTTTTAAACGCTTAGTATTTACTTTATCTACATATATTCAAGCGAGCGATTTTCTAGCGTTTTAAAACGCTTTAGCGTTTTCTTAATACTTATTTTATAGGGGGGTTTTTGGTAATTCTTTAACGCCTACTATTACCTATGCGACTTGCGAACTATCGGTTTTCCAGCGTTTTTAAACGCCTAAAATGCTAATGTGATTTTTGAACGGTTTTACGGCGCTTTTAAATGTCTCGCAAAAATATTTTAATTAAATTTTCGCATTTTCATCACTCGAGTGGGTTTTCCCCTCGTGATGGCAAGCGCCAAGTGGCAGAAACTATTTACGTGCCCCAAAACAAAAGTGAAATCATTCGATTTTATTTATTTTCACTCCAAAAAGTTGTTTCCCCTCTCTGCACCCTATCCCTCGCTCCTTCTTTCGTTCGAGAGGAAAACTTGTGTGCAGAAAGGCAACGCCAACCGAAGAAAACTTTGCAAGAAAACTTTCTTCTTGCTCTTCTCTGTGGCGTTTCTCTCGCTTTTCCCTTTCCTCCCACAAACATAAACAAGATTAATTTCACATGTTTTCCATGGAATGAAGGATAGCGGCAGGAGGGCAAGAGGGTGGATGGAGTAGGGGGAGAGGGTTAGGAGTTATTACTCTGATTATGTTTATTCTAGTCATGGAAATCCGTTCGAATGCCCGTTTCGTGTGCACTTCATTTAATAAGGCTCCCATCCCATGCCATGTACCCCCCTACCTCCCTTCAGTGGCTGAAGAGTGGAGTGGAGACGCGAATATTATGAACATATATTCATATACTCATACTCGTACTCGTAGACACATTCCATGGCATTTTTGTCTGCTGCTGCTGCGACTGCTGCTGCTCCTTCTTTTGTGTGATTAGCCAAGTGAAAAAACAAGAGATTAGGCGCGGCAACTATTTCCAAACTTCATTTGCGACACTCGAATGGAGGAATCCCCCTCCCCATCCCCACCCCCATCTCCTGCTGCTCTCTGGAAAGTTCTTTAAAGGCTGGAGGTGAGTTTGGGTGCACAAAACTCTGAAAAACCTTCCCAGATCTATTCACTGCCATCTTAAATAGCAGCAATTGAAGCTTACAGTAGATACGAGTATTTGGAAGTATTTTCACTAGTGGCCAATGGGGGAAGCTCCTTAATCGCTTCTTGGAGTGGAAATCGGCTAAGGCTGAAGATGAAACCCATTTCCGAATTAATTTCATTGATTTATTTCCCCAGATAGTTTCTTCTGCAATATACAAATCTTACTTACTACAGAGATATACCCTATGAGGCCACATAATTTGCAACTTTCTATACCCGCCCTCCATTTAATCGCTCTTCTATGAATTGAGGTCATTTTATGCTGAAGGATCTGATCCGATCCCCCGTGGAACAGTCAGTAATCGACAGCATCATCGTCTGAGATCTCTCCCTCCCTCTCTCTCTCTTTGCCAATTGCTGGGAAACTTGGCCAACATCCAATGTGTCCCACTGCATAATCCACAGCAGACAGATCTATGCTCTATGCTGTATCTGTCGAGGCAGGCAATCTCCGTCTCCGTTGGCGACTCTTAAGTGCTTTTAATTACTCGTGTGTCCACTTAAGTCTCAATATCGCCCGCCGCCAGCAGCTTCCGAAGCGAGCAAATCACACGAAGAGCCACTTGCCACACGCAGCGCACCGCTAGTGGATGGGAGGGAGGATCGGCGGGGTATACGATCCGATCCGAACCGCTACGCTCCGCTCTGTACTCTAAATAAAGCATAACAATTTATGAAATTTTAATTTCTTACACTTAATAAGAGGCAGCCCGAGTTATGGGCGTGAAACGAGGGAAATGCGTGAAACGATGGAGGGAGGCAAGCGAAAATTCAACGGGAGGCGTCGCGTCGCTATAGAGACATCAGCGAGTGAGACGTTAAGGCAGGTGGCACGGCGACTGCTCCGTGTGTGTGTGTGTGGCAAGAGCAGAGCAGGGCAGACGTTGGGCGCAATTAGAGATGCTCCCACTGCTAAATTTGGAGGAGATCCACCATCCACCATGCCCCATGCCCCGTTCCCGCCGTGGGAGATTAGCAACGGATTAGATGAATTTATGCCGCTGTCTGATGCTGTCTGATGGCTTTATTACACTCCGCTCCTCCGCACAGGTAGAAGGGACATTGGGAATGGGAATGGGAACAGGAATAGATTGTCGGACTGGATTAGTCGATGGATTCCGCTGCATCGCTCGATAGTTGCCTCACTTCGTAGAGCATCTGATCTATGAGGATCTGCTGCTGGGCCTCGAACTGCGCCTGCAGGCGCTGCTGCTCCTCCGCCTGCTGGGAGACGAGTGCCAGGAAGCGCTGGCGCTGCTCCTCCTGCTCCTGGGCGATCGTCAAGTAGGATGATGTTTTCCTGGGGTATTCGAAGGAGGATGCGGGGACACCGTACGCGTTTCCCCTCCCCTCGCCCTGCTGTGGGAAGAGGACGAGGACTGCTGCTGCGGAGTACCGCTCTGGGAAGGCTGCTTTCCCGCTCCCCTCAGCTCAGCGTCCCGCATGAGGGAGGCCTTCGGGTCGTAGCTGCGCCTACGCTGCGTGGCGCTGACCATCGAGGGAGTGAAGGAGTAGCTGCAGCACGAGACATTGTGGGGCAGGGCGCGGCGTCTCGGCGAAAGAGAGAATCTGCCCTTGGCCTTGGCTGGCTTCCCCTCCAGGCTCTGCCACCGCTGCTTGGGCTCCTTTTTTGGCTCTTCCTTTGGTCCTTCCTTTGGCCTCTCTTTTGGCTCTTCCTTCGCCTCTTCCTGCGTCTCCTTTTCCTGCTTTCTGTGTTGAGGATAGTTGATTTTCTTCGGGGAATTGGGGCAGCTGTAGACGATGGTATTCTGCCGCTTCCACAGCTGTGGGTGCAGCCTCAGGCTGGCCTCGTTGTGGTCCCGCTGGCTGTGTGGCTTCCGCTGGAGATTGGGATCCGTGTGGGAGCGCAGCAGCGGTGCAATCTGGAGGACATCCCACGGCAGGGCCTTGGCCACTTGGATGAGGTTCATCGTGTGCCTGTGCTCCAGCCGCAGGTTCTCCCTTTTCTCCCGCTCCCGCTTCTCCCGTTCCATCTTCTCCAGCTCCCTCCGCTCCTTCTCCTGCCTTGCCTCCTCCAGTTCCTGGGCTCTCGTCTTCGGCGTGGGTCTGAGGGGGGCAGGGATCAGGGGCTTCGCTGGGAGCGTGGCACGGGCGACGAGGCTTTTGCTGGACCTCGCGAAGAGCGGGGAACATAACTGCACCGCTGCCCGCTGGACAGCAATCAGAGGGGGGTCCTCGATCAGCACTTTTAAGGGGGTTGAAGTGTGGGGATCCGGTGTGGGCGGTTTGATGAGCCTATTGAGGCCATTGTCGTAGATCAAAGTCTTGGAGCGCTGCAGCTGCTGCGGGAAGCGTCCCAACACAATCAGAGGTGGATCTTCTTGTTTTTCCACGAGCTTCGCCTGGGGGGTAGGCGCAGCCTTGGGCCTGCCGCCGATCCTCATCTTTAGATACTCCTCGAGGGCCAGGGCGGTGGCTCGATGTTGCTGCATCTCCCGCCGCCGCTGGGGCGTCATCTGGGGATGGTTTGAATCAGAATGGGTTTTTGTAGCGGGTTTCAGGATCTCTTACCAAGGGCGGCAGAATGGGGGAACCTTTGTGGCTGAAAACGGAGATAAATTTCGGCTGCTGCTGCTCCTCCTGCGTCACCAGTCTCTGCGCCTGATCGTTGACCAGTCGCAGCCAGTATTCCATCTTCTTCTTTTTGTGTGTGTTTTTTTTTGGGGAATATTTTAATATATTTTTTTGTGTATTTTTTGTATAATTTTTATTCTGGTGTGGAGCTGAAAACTAAAACGAAACGAAAGAAAACGAAATGAAATAAAAAGGAAAGGGGATTGGAGAGGGAGAGGTAGAGAGGAATGGAATGGAATGTTGCTTCAATAAACATCAACAAACATTTGAAATTCGTGAAATGATTGCCTCGATTCGATTGCTTTGAATTCCGACTCGAATGCTGCCCACAGGAGCACAGGGGGAGGGCACGGGCAAGGACTCTACTTCATGCAGTGGCTGACAAATGCGCCGCTTGTCGTTCCTCGTTTGTCGCTGGAGCGTGCCACAAAAGGTGGTACGGTACGTGGAGGGGTGTGCATGTACCATTCGAAGCATCGAGGCATGTCCAGCAGCAAACAAGGAGCGCAAATAAAGTCCACTCCATTACCGGCGGGACTTCAGGACTCCCATGTGTGTGGTGTGTCCTTTGTGTGCATTTCCTGCGTCTGTGTGGAAAGGTTTTTTGGCATTGGCCCCGGAAATTTGTCTTGCGGCTGGTCCTCCTTGCTCCTTGGAGGTGTGATTTGTTTTTTAAATTTTCCGGGGCCACTCCTTGACGGGGAAGAACTTCCTTCAGGAGTTGGCCAATTTGTCCCTGGAATTCCTTACGTGTGTGTACCCTGTTTTTCCCTGTTTTTTTTTTTTTGGTTTACAGGACCTTTACAATGGCAGTCACGTAGCATTTTCACTTGCATCCTCGTATTTGCCGCGCCGTGCCGTGCCGTGCCCCAATGACATGCGACAATTTTCCACTAAATTTGCTCCGTCAAACATATTTTGTGTGGGCCGGAAGGAAGAGGAAAGGGAGAAGGAGCGAGTCCTGCCCAGCTCCTGCCTCTCATTCTCACAAAGAATTCAAATTAATACATTAACAATCTGAAGAGATAAGCGACCTTCTGGGAGGGGATGGGAAGGAACTCCTCTCGCCAGGTAATAAACGAAGAACTTCAGTTCGTGCCACAGTCTGTGGCAGCAAGCAATCTGCCTCAAGTGGCAGTTAGGGAGCGTGCCAAGTGCCACGGATTACACAAAACACGGGAGGGGTTGGTGGCAAGGGGCGTGGGGCGTGGGGAGTGGTTAACCGCCACAAAGGTATTTATCCCCATTGTGCCTCCTTGGCTACGTGGATTGGATTAAGTGCTGCCTGCTCTCAAATTAGGTGAGTGGCGTCACGTGACACAAGATGTGGCAGGAAGATGTGGCTGAAAATGAGGCTGAAGATGGGCCCTAAGAGGGGAAAGGAATACTGGAGGAATGTGCCTCCAAAAAAGAGGCTGAACTCAATCAGAAATGAGGAGGAATAGACCAGGATGATTCCCCCCTGTAGCTCTGGCTCGGGTTCTCCAGCTAAGCACAGCTTAACCCCTTGAAAGACCTACACCCCTTGTGTCTCGTGGAGTTCCGCCAGACGACAGGCAGACACTCTGCACTGCTCTGCTCCGGTTACACTTCATAAATTTAAAGAATTATGAGCCGTAACGCAGACGGGAAACGGAATGCAACCGCAATGGCACGACACGTCCGTTTCGGTGTCCACCAGCAAAAGGAGAGGCGAACAGGCAGGCCAGAAGAACAGGGAGGGCCAAAAGGGAGCCCTGGACAGGTAATAACGGTTGCACGATTGGCTGGACCTGACAATTTCTGCGAAAATTTACAAGCTCCAAATGGTAATGGATCCGAGGGAACCGAAGGCAGCAGACACAATCACAAACACTGAAGGAGAATATTCTTTAAACTTACCTAAAATGCGTATTCATTAATATTCCCAACAGATCTATTAAAGATTAAAATCTATAGATTTTATTAGTATATTTTCCCACACGCTTTCACTTTTGTTGGTAGTCATTAGAGCTTCGATGACGTCTCGAATATTTTATACGATACAGAGGAAAGAGGTTGCCCATCTGTTGGTAGATTTTTGTCATTCTCATGTTCACGTCACCATTAAAGGTATTTCAGATTTGAGTATTAGACAGCTACACAGAACTAGAACTAAGGGCGGCGAAACCTTGTCCAAAATAGTGCCCAGATATATTCAAAATTCATAGCCCATTGAAAACTAAATGTGGCAATAATTTTTAATTTCTCATTTTAACATAAGACTTCAATTATGCTTCTTACTTTATTTTGTATTTATTTATTATTTTCACTTAAAAATGTTTAATAGATTAGCAAAGTGGTATTATTCGTAATAATTGATAGCCATTAAAATCTAATTAAAAAAATTAATTCGAAATTTTTAAAATTTAAAAATGCAGACAGGACAAATGAGGATAGCTACAGAAATATGCAAAAAGGATTGTCACTAAATCTATATGAAACGAGAAGTCAAACGATTTCTTGTGGTAAGTGGACAACTCTGATTGACTTTGGAATCTTGTATGCCCTCAGTGAGTCCCAGCCATGCAATGCATCGGATTATCGCAGCTGCAGGATACATTTTACCCCCCCTTTCTTCATTTCCTCTCTCTGGAACATTTTATGATGCAAATAATTTCATGGTACTACAAGTATCCACCGTTTTTATGGGCGGGACAATCGATGGCATTGATTTTTGCGCAGATCAGATTTTTCCTTGAGACTTGAGGCAGGACTTGGCTCCAGTTGAAGTGGAGGTTGAAGTTCAAAGTGACGCGACGGCAATCGCTTTAATTGAGTTGCGCCACGGCCTCGTGCCTTCGTGCCTCATGCATATGCGGGGCTCAATTAAAAAGTGCGCCAAGAAAAAGACCGAAAGACAAACAAAAACCGAACTCCTTTTCCTTTGACGGGGGGGCGGCAGCCGCAGCCACCGTCTGGGACTGATTCGAAGTAGATGTCTGCAAGTGACTCGAGCCTTGGAGTCCTGTGTGTCCTGTGTCTTGAGAGTCCCCTGTCTGTTGACATTTCGCGGTATGGAAAAAATTAAATTAAAATGCAAATTAGGCATTCCTGTGGCTGTGGCAGTGGCAGTGGCAATGGCGTCTGGATTGCAATTCCCCCTTTCTGGCTTTTGGCAGCAGATCCTTGAGAAGCAGGCAGGCAGCAGGTTACCAAAAAAAGTGACAAATTGTTGTAAACACTGAAACGTTACGTATACGCCTCGCGAGACCTACAGGAAGGTCCTCGACACTCGACTGTCACCTACTCACAGGAGCAGGAGAAGGAGAACAGAAAGTCCCACCTAGTATTTTATTTTATTTTATTTTGTATATATTTTTGTCTACTCTTAAGAAGTCCTTGGGATTTCCGTTGCTGCAAAGATGAATGTTTTTTTTTTATTTCTGTGCCCCTTTGCCCCTTGGCCCATGACTCTTTTTTTTTGCGGTAAATTATGCAAAGTAGTTGCGTAATGCCCTTGTTACAATAATTTAATCTTGTAATCTGTTTCTGTTTCTCTCCGTTGCCCGTCTCTGCCGCTCCCCCCTTTGTCTTTCGGCGGGGCCCCGAGGATGGAGCCAGTGCCATAAATAATTCACTCGAAGCTGCCTCTGATGCAAAGGATGCTTCTGGTTGAGATGGTTCCCTCAAGCGAAGGCATCTTCAAGGAATCTCCTTTCGCATTTTTAATTTCAAGGTAAACACCAGCGAAGCAGCCAGAAACGGAATCCTAATGAGAGGAATCCTCCACTCAAAGGTGACTTCTGGAGCAGAGCACAAACCTCTTCCACTCCCACCCCCCCCTCTCACTCTCATCCTGTCGCTGTCTCTGTCCCTCAAAGATTGACATTTCAGAGAGCGGAGCAAAGGCCGTAATTCAATTTCCGCGGAAGCTAAAAGCTGAAACAAAAATAAAAGTAAAAGGCACAAAGTTTTTCCAAAAGCCAACCCCTTTTCCATTGCTGATTGGGTGTGGAGGGGAGTGGGATGGGATGGGATGGGAGGATTATCTGTGGCTGGCTAATTATGGGAGCATCCTTTGAGGAGCAGGTACTACCCACCCCCTCCACCATCTGCTCATCCTTCCCCCAAGGAGCACACGTCGGGCCATAAATCAGCTGCCAGGAAAATGTAAATCCAGCGAGAAGCGAAAAGAAATCGCAGACAACATAAAATTTCAATAACATTCTTGTCTCCGTGCCACAAGGTGCACAAACGAGAGGCAATAACACACACACACACATAGAAACAGGAAGAGAATGAAGCAAGAGAAAGGAGAAACTGGGCGGAGCAGGGGGAACGGAAGCAATACACGTTGACACGTCGCACGGATACAAAATGTGGCGCTGTTAGTTCCGCAGCTAGACAAAGGGACCAGAACCAGAACCAGAGCCAGGACCAGAAGCAGGAGAGTATGGGACCCAGCACGGAGGACATTGGAGGAGCGTAATGTAACGGAAACTCTATTGAATTGCGATAAAAATCGCGTTTGCCAGGCTGGAGTTCCCTGCCTCCAGCCCAAATGGAGAATCTCCTACTCCTGCGGCAGGATGCACGGCAAAGGAAGGGAGGCACGGGCTTAGCCAGTTTAAAGGATACTTTGCGGCTTGTCAACAGGCGGCAAAATTTATTGCAAATGTACGCCAAAAAGAGTTGCACGAACTCTGTTTAGGAGATGTTTCCAGGGTACGGGGGGTATGATGATTATGGGGAGAGGCTGGGTATGATGGGGAAATAACTCATAAATGGGCATAGAAGAGTTTTTTTTTTGTCTTCAATCTTTGCTTGTATATAATTGGAATTATATGTACATTATACATGCATATAAATAAAATAAATAAATATACAAACGTCATATAAATTCCCATTAAAGTGCAAAAGCTTCCAGCTCTTAAATTTGTGTGGTTTGGCTTACGTTCCATGGGTTATAGAATTTGTAACTGTGTTTATGTTTGTTGCTTTTATTTATTTATTAATTTCTTGATATTTAATGCTAGCCTCCCAGAAAAGAGTGACCAGCATTCATATACTTTGAGTCTATTTCGTTCATCTCCAGTCTGGAGAACGTGGAACGTGGAGTGCTGTGCTTCTGCCGACAATGTTATCGTTACGGTTATTGATTGAAATTTTTACACTCTGCTGCCACACATATGCTTTGCCCCAGGAGGAGTAGGAGGAGTGGATGTGCCACAGGAGAAGGCGACAGCTGTTGCCACTACTCGGCTGCTGTGGCTTTGGCTTTGGCTGCTGCTGCTTCGTTTTTGCTGTCTTTGCATTTGTCTCGCTCCTCGGGCAGGTATCTGTATCTGTATCTGTGTCTCTCCTGCTGCTCCTACTCCACCTAGGTTTGTGCTACACGCACATCCTGTCACTTGCAGGACCTAAGCACTGAAAGATACACTGAGAGAGAGAGAGAGAGATAGGCAGAGAGATGGACAATGGCCACATCAATTGTGCATTTCATTTAACTTGCCACGCCCGTGTGACTTTTAAGTGTTGCCACACACCCCCAGCCCACTATCTGCGCTTCTCATTTGCACCCCTTTTCCCCCTTCCATCCTTGGAACGGAGTGGAGAATCCCTGCTGCTGGACATGACAGCTTCTGCTTGAGCGAATGCGAATACGAATCTCTGCCCTGCCCCTATCCCGGGGCAAACATGTTGCTGCCTGCCCCAAAAGGCCGAAAGCCAAAAGTATCTTCTGCCCCCTGCCACCCCCTCTGTGCCACAGAGAATGTCTGTGTATCTGTATCTCTGTTTGGGTTTTTAGGTGTGTTAGGTATTATCTCTCTGGTCCATCCCAGAGCAAAACTTTCCCTCTGTTTTGTCTGTGTGTGTGTTTATCTGTGTCTGTGTGTGTGTGTCATTGTTAAATTTTGCGCTCGAACGATCTGCAACGGATGACATCCGTATCCGTATGGCAGGCCAGGCGTATGGCAAGAAGTTACTTTTGTGATTTACAGTATGCTGCCACTTCACTCGGTACTTTTTGTTCGTACATCAAAGGCGAGGAGTGGCGTGCCCCCCCACCCCCACCACACCTCTCACCCAAGCCACTCTGCTGTTTGAAGGTGCAGTTCCAAAGGTCGAATGTCGTTCGTTTGCTGGTTGTCGCTTGTCGCCTGTCGGTTGTCGCTCGTCGGTCGGTTGCTGGTCGGCTCGTCCTGTCGTTAGCATTTGGCTTAAATTGCGCAAAATGCGTGTAATTGCTGGAACTGACGATTGAATGAGTTCTGCTCGTGTATTCCTCGTGTATTAGGCAGCAGGAGGCAGTGTCCTGTTTCCTTAAGATTTTAAGTTTCTGATTTGATTTGCTCAGCACCGCCCCGCCCCTCACCCAGTCTGTATCCTGCATCCTGTAAAGACAGACTGGCTCTGCCTGTAGTAATTATGAGCGCATTGTTGTGCGAAAAATTGAGTTTCAGTTTCGAATTTTCGAATGGAGTTTTCCTCGCAGTTTGTTTTTGCTTGGGAAAACTTCCGTCTGCAGCCCCCTGTGTCCTGTGCCCCTGCCCCTGCCCACTGGAAGTGGACTCTCTGGCAGATGTTTCCGTTTCCTTTTCTCCTGGTGAGAGTGAAAGTGTTGCCAAAGGATAATCATATTTATAATTGAAGCTGGCAGATGAAGTTCTAAAGGGTTAAAGGGTATCCCCTATCCTGGTTATCCTGCGCTCTGGCAGCCACAATTAATGCATTTTTATTGCCCCGTTCATCATTCAAAATTTGTCAATAGAACGAACCCCAGACCAGGGCCGAGTGCCGAGAGCCCAGAGCCCAGACCGCAGGCCATTTAATATATATCGTATATAGAAAGGGGTAGGACCTACCCCCCCCTCAAGTGGACACCCAGGGGACAGGAGACACAGCCTATAGGTATTTTATTATTTATCAGCCATTCGCGATCGCAGGACCTGCTCCTGGCTGGGGCGGGGATTGGGCTGCTGTTTTATTTTATATAAAGGCAATATTTCTGCGAGCGAAACAATAAAGTCGCGCTGTCATTGATTTATTTGTCTGCTGCTGCCTCTGTCTCTGCCTCTGCCTGTGCTGCGTGCAACAATAAACTGGCTGCCACTGTGCAACGCAACGAAATGCACTCGCACAATGCACAGGAGTGGCAGGAGCAGGAGCTGGAGCAGGTCCTGGCTAGGTGTCGAGCCTCCAAACATAATTCATTTCCGCTCATTGTCAGCGCAGTGCAGCAGCAGCAGCAGCACAGGAGTTGATTCCTCTCCTGTTTTTTGTTTTTTTTTGTGTGTGGAGCCTGGATTTAAAATAACAGAACAGAACAGAACCCACAGCGAAACGAAACCATGAAAAGAATCCTCAAAGTGCGAAAAAAAAAACCACCAGCAGAGTATCACCAGGGCGGTGGGGGGAGCGAGGGAGGCTGCAGAACAATGCAGGTAAATTGACTGTGGCAGATCCCTGGGCTTTGTCATCCACAAATTGTCCTCTCGAGTCGACTGCTCCCAGCAATGCAAATGCGGCATGGAAAAATACTTGACGATTCATTGAACAATTCGCCAGGAGCTCAGCACGGGCCTTGAGGCCCCTTCCAGTCCTGTGTCCCCGCTGACATATGGCCCAAGAGTGTGGCAGGGGGAACTAAACTCCAACTAAGCTTAAGCCTTCCCTGCCCGCAAGGCAAAGGGGGCAGGATGACATAATTAAATCCTTGCAGTAATTAAATTCCCCAAAAAAGCAAATAAAACCCTTTTTCTCGGGGAACTACCTTAATTGCATGCGATAAGCCGTTAGATTCGGCCAGAGTCCTGTGGATGGGGGTGTGGGTGGGTTCCTGGAAGGGAGGAGACCGGGGCGCATACGTAATGCAAATTATTTTCAACATTTTCACATTTAATTGCGAGGCAGAGGCGATGGAGGCAGTGGACAGCAGCAGAATGGAAGAGGATTCCGGACAGGACAGGACAGGACAGGACACTCGGCACATTCATTAAGCAAACCTCTGGCTGAAAGGGGGAAGTTGCCACGGCATGGGCGGAGGGGTAGACTACTGGTCAAGTGTCCCATGTCCCATGTGCCATGTGTCCTGTCCCATGTATCCCATGTCCAGTGGGAGGACAGTGGAATGCGGAATGGGGCGAGGCATACTGCATACCACATGGAAATTAAGTTTTCGCATTTCCTACCTTTCTTTCCATATGGGGATTCTCGCATTTCGGGGCTTTCCTTTCCTATCCTTTTTTTCAGTTGATAATCCAGCATAATGCGCTTTTATTTGGAATAATAATGTTGCTGTCGACATCGGTCCGGGCTCATTAAATGCCAAGTGGAAATGCCAGCGACAATCCCCCAAAAAAAAACCTAAAAAAAATGAACGTAGAGAGATTTCCACATAAAAGTTGTCAAAGTCCCAAAAAGGTTTGTCCACCGCAAAATTGTTGCATGAGGTGTCAAAGTTCATTCCGTGGCTGTGGCTGTGAATTAATTCCAATGCCAATCCACCCCCCGCCGCCGTCACCAACCCCCTTAATTGTGGACATTTTCCGGGAAATTAAGTTGGTTGTGTGATGAGATGGCACGGCGGGGCCCATCATTGGATGTGAATAAGTTTTAGAGCTCCACATTTCTATATTTATATTATTCCTTTGTCTCTCTATAAATGTGGAAAAATTTAATTAAATTTAAACTAATTAATTGATGCCTTTAAAGCAGATCGAAAGATATAGTTTTAGTAGCTTTTGTAGGTGCAAATCCTTTGCAAATTCCATTCCCTTCTAGTTCCCAGAGATGACAAACGCAGTGGCTGTGGCAGTCGCATAAATTCCAGATTCCTGGGCCAAAAGGACAACGAACCTTTTGGGTTAACCGAAGCCCACAATAAATCTCATGGAAAACGATTTCGCAAATTTTTCCTCCTTACACTTTCACTATGTCTCCCCTCCCCCTTGTGCAGACTCTCCTTCTCCACCATGTCACACTTTTTGGCTTCTTAGCAGAAAATTCTTGCGGCATTTGCTCAAAAATAATTTATCATTTTCCCTACTTTGCTTTTCCCTGCAACATTTCAGTGTGTGTGTGTGAACATTCACTGCTAGTGCCACATTGGTGGGTGGATGCTGCGGTTGCAAGTGGAAAGGAGTGGTACGAGGAGGAGGGGTGCCTTCTGTTCCTGCTACCTTTTCAGAGGATTTCGTGTGGTTTCAAGTTTTGTCAAACTGTTTTATCGTCATTTAAAGTTTTTCCGCCGCCTGCCGCTTGTTTTTATAGTTTTGTAATTTTGGAATTGTTGAAATTCCTTTAGAGAGTCCAAGAGAATTCTCTTATTCGGGAGAGAGAGAAAGAGAGAGAAACTTACCCCAGGTGGGGTGGGGGTGTACCACGGAATGGACGCTCGGCTGGAATACCTCAACATTAAAATGCCATTAATGCATTTGCGTAATGTTTGCCGCGTTCCCTGCCCCCTGTCCACTGCCACAGCCTGCTCCCGCGGCACACACACCTCATTGAAAGCCCATTAAAGTGACTTATGAGTCGTGGAGTCCGTTCCGTTCCGATGCACTGTCCCCGGGTCCCTCAGCCTGTTCCTCGTCTCTTTTTTGGGTGCGGGAGAAATGTAAAAATTGCATTAAAAGCGAGTGCCAGCGGAAGCAGGGCAGGGGGATGTGATGGCCAGGAGGAGAGTGTGTGTGTGGGTGTGGCAGGTGGATGCAGCATTTGTCTTATCAGCTCCTGGTTCTGGTTCTGGCCAGTTCTGCCTGCTGCTCTTTCCCTTCGGAAACTCTGGCAAAATGGCAATGGAATGGCCGAATTGCCGAATGGCCGGCCACACACATTTGCCTGACCATAATGAGCGGCAATTACCCCGCATCGGCCGCAAATTTGCATTGCACATTCGGGAAAAATGTTGCAACACATTGGTGCAACGTGGAAGGGGTGAGGCTAGCAGGAGTGGCAGCAGGGGGCGTAAACATTGTGCAATCTTTTATCAACAGCAATAATAACAGACATTGCAAATGCAAATGGAAATGGAAAATGCAAGTGGAACCCCCCCAGTTGGAAGTGTAGGTAAAAGGCGGGGAGTGGCACCCACCCCAACAAATTGCATTTCGGGGAGTCTTTTTTTGGTTTTTAATTGCGCCTACTTGAGGTTTAAATGAGAATGGGGGAAAAAGTGAGTGAAAGGTTCAAATGCGAAAAGGGAGAGCATATAAATAAATAAATATTAATATGTAATTAAGTGAAAGTAGAAATTATACATACAGTTGTGTTCACATAATACATAATAAAAAAAAAAAAAGAAAAAAAAAAAGAAAGGGGGGGAAAAAAGGAAAAAAAAAAAAAAAAAAAAAAAAAAAATTTTTAAAAAAAAAAAAGGGGGGAAAGGGAAAAGAGGGGGGGGGGGGGGGAAAAAAAAAAAAAAAAAAAAAAAAAAAAAAAAAAAAAAAAAAAAAAAAAAAAAAAAAAGGGAGAAAAAAAAAAAAAAAAAAAAAGGGAGAGAGGGGGGGGGGGGGGGGGGGGGGGGGGGGGGGGGGGGGGGGGGGGGGGGGGGGGAAAGGAGAGGGGGGAAAAAAAAAAAAAAAAAAGGGGGGGGGGGGGGGGAAAAAAAAAAGGGGAAAAAGAAAAAAAAAAAAAAAAAAAAAAAAAAAAAAAAAAAAAAAAAAAAAAGGGAGGAAAAAAAAGGAAAAGAGGGGAGGAGGGGGGGGGGGGGGGGGGGGGGGGGGGGGGGGGGGGGGGGGGGGGGGGGGGGGGGGGGGGGGGGGGGGGGGGGGGGGGGGGGGGGAGAAAAAAAAAAAAAAAAAAAAAAAAAAAAAAAAAAGAAAGAAGAAAAAAAAAAAAAGGGGGGGGTGGGGGGAAGAAAAAAAAAAAAAAAAAAAAAAAAAAAAAAAAAAAAAAAAAGGGGGGGGGGGGGGGGGGGGGGGGGGGGGGGGGGGGGGGGGGGGGGGGGGGGGGGGGGGGGGGGGGGGGGGGGGGGGGGGGGAGGGGGGGGGGGGGGGGGGGGGGAAAAAAAAAAAAAAAAAAAAAAAAAAAAAAAAAAAAAAAAAAAAAAAAAAAAAAAAAAAAAAAAAAAAAAAAAAACACAAAAAAAAGAAAGAGAGGAAATTTGGGGAAAGGGGGGTTCCGGGGCCGGGGGGGGAGGAGAAAAAAAAAAAAAAAAAAAAAAGGGGGGGAAAAAAAAAAAATAGGGACAGGAAACCGGGGGGGGGGGGGGGAAGGGGAAGGAGGGGGGGGGGGGGGTTGGGGGTTAAATTCTAAAGAAGGGGGGGAAAGAATTAAAACCCCATACCGGGCGGTGCAAGTGAAGCGAAGGAAATTCCAAAAGCTGTAAATAAAAATGCATATATACTTTTATTTTTATATTTTTATTACAGCAATTTATTTATGTAATTCATGCCTATTTTTTAGTTTTCTAATTAACGGGGGGGGGTTCATTGACACAATTGTATGTCATAGATATTGATTTCAAGGAAGCGAAGGTCTTTAAGAAGAACTAAAAAGAAAAGTATCTATTTTACTTTTATTTATTACATTATTTTATTTATTTATTTTATTTTTATTTTTATTTTTTTTTTTCTGTTTATTTCTAGGTTTTTTTTTTATTATTATTTGTTATTATTCTGGTTTTATTTCGTTGATTTTTCGTGTTGGTTGGTAGTATTCGTTATTACCTGTTTTGATTATATTTATTATATTTTATTTGTTATTAATTACCTAATAGTAAGGGAAGAAAGATTTATTGAATGGGAAAAGTATAGAAAAATAGGATCAGTTTCAGAGGGAACCTGAGAGTGCAACGTTAAATAAAAAAACCCAAGAAAATGCACTTACTCCTCGTGAATTGGGTTAGCTGCTCTGGCAACGGTTTTTTTTCCGCCCAACTTCAGTTTCAACTTCCAACTTGAAGCAGAAGAGGAAAAACCGCAAGTAGAAAGCAGGAGCTGTGGGGGCCTTAATCCGACTCCCACTAATACGACTCAATTTAAGCACCGCTAAATCAACAACTGCCACTCAGCAGAGGCAGGACCCAAGGGGTGTGGCGAGGAGAGGGGAGGGAAACCCCGAACCCAGAAAGCGGAGACAGAAAACGTTCTCGAAGATGCGAAGATACGTTCTCGTACTCGTAGCGAGCAGATTGAATAAACTGTGAGTAAAATTAAAAGTGCCAGAAGGAGAGTTCGAGTACGAGTACGAGAAAGTACCTAGAGCAGAACAGCCACAGTACACCTAGAGGAAACAGCACCCCACTTCCTTAAACAAGTTACCCCCCCCTGTCGCCACCCCCCTATTCCATCCGATTTTCCCATTGCTGAACAAGTTCCGTAAGAGAGCGCAACATTTTTACGCTTCTTTTGGTTCATTTTCAATGCATTTAACTTGAGTGACTCTTTAATCCTTGTAAGTATCTTACGCCAGGACCCCCGAAGCCCAGGACGTGCCACAAAAGGGGGGGGGGGGGGAGTGCCTTTTTGCAAGGAAAAGGCATCCTTCTGCTACAATATTTATTTACCTTGCGCCTTTTGTGCCCACGTGCAAGTTTCGTTTCGTTTCCTTCTTCTTCGACTTCGTCTTGGCCTTCTCTTCCTTAGAGTCCTTCCATCCCAATTGTGTGCTCCCTGTCGTCGCTGGCTGGCTACGTGCTTCTCAGACCAGGACAGGGGCGTGGGGGTTGAGGGAATGTCTGCCACTTGGCATATTTTAAATACATTTCATGCGCTCCTGAGCTCCGTTTGCTGCTGCTGCTGTTGCTGCTGTTCCTTGAGGATATTTACTTCTTGAGAATATGTTTACTCGTGTTGTGCATATTTTAATCGTTTACTTTTGCCACAGACTTTTCGGCAGTTCCCCCACTCCTCCCCTTCTCTACGCCCCTTTCTGTCTCCTTCTTTGAGTTGCGTTTAAGTTAAATAAGCCATGCGAGTCCTGTCTTCCGTCTTCCGTCTCCTGTCTCCCATCTCTTCTGCTCCTGTTTGCTGCTCCGTTTCATTTTCCTTTTCTTGACTAATTTCTGGTAAGGAATTTTAGCAACTTGTTCGAGCAAAATGCTCTCATAATTGTTATGTTCGTGCCACAATTTGTCAGCGTGGAACGCGACGCCGCCAAAATGCGACGCATAAATCAGAAGAGTCATGAAGTCCGCTAATAGAAACATTATGCCATGGCCAGCGACCACAGGAGCAGGACCAACAGTACACTGGAATAAAGTTTAGAGTAATTTTTATTGATAATTTGTGAAGATTCTCCCATTGGGTGCACTTTTCCCTGTATCCCACTAATTCCCTCCCATCTCGGACTCTGTACTAAAGCGGAAAAGGAGAGAAAAAAAGAAAATGAAACCACTGGCAAACAGGTGTTGATTATTTATCTGTCTGAGAATGGAAAGTCCCCCACTCCCCTGGAAACTCTCTGCCCCTGTTTATGGCTTGTATCCCCTGTTTCTGTTTTCGCTGTTTCCTGTGGCTGTTCCTGCGAAATTTATAATGAATTCTAATGAGCTGCAGCAGATATCTGGCGGCCCCCGGCGATTCGTTAGACTCGCTGCGAGATACGCTCCAACGCGTTCCATTTGGAAGCAGCACAAAACAGGTTTGCTCTGCTCTGCATCCCTTCTGAGAACGGGCAAAGTTTGGCTCACAAATAGCCCAAGGCAACGAAGGAGTTGGTTGTCTGCAAAAGTTTAGCCCTTTGAAAAGGGGGGAAGTGGGATTTCTGGTATGGGATTTACATGTGTTCCACTACACAAGTTCTCCTTCAAATCCTTCACTTCACTTCACTTCACTTCATTGATGTTTATCGAATATTAAAGGTAATACCCGGCCATGCAGCCAACCCTCCACCCTCCTTGGGCTTAGACCCCCGCTTTGATTGCTCAGTTTGTCGTAAAACTTTCGGCGAGTGGCTGCTTTCGCCCCTTTCGCCCTTGTCCGGGGGAAACGCCTGCCGAAATTATTTCAATTAAGTTTCTTACAAAACAACCTTCGTCCTGGGGTAGGGGTACCCCTTGCCAAAGCCTCCGCCTCCTACTCCTTTGTATACCTCTGCCTGCTGGCGGATGGAAGGATTTTCTTTCATTAGTTGCGCTTGTTTTTGTTTCCCACCGACAATTTATCGTCAGGTTCGATGGCTGGCAAAAGTTTTTATTGCACGCCTCTGCCGCTGTCGCTGCCTTTGCCGCTGCCTCTGACGCCGCTTGTTGGCTTTTGATTATTCAAATTAAGCGTAATTGTTAAGGTGGTCTGTAGCCACTTTTGGGCGGATTTGCAGCCATAAAAGTCACTTGAATTTGATAGAGATTATGGCTACATTATTGGAGCAGAATCGCAGGCCATTCCTCTCCAGAATCGTATCGATTGGAGGGGCCCGAAACCTACCTAAGCCCACTGCTCAGGAGGTCCGCTCGGTTCTCTGTTTCTGTTTACAGATGGAAGCCCCAAAAAGCGGAAGCGTTTCCAGTGCCAAATATTTTTTTTTGTTGCCGGGCGCAAAACCATTCTGCGGTTCACCTTTTTGTGCCACTCTCCGCCGACCGGCTATCCGGTGGCAGGAAAAAAGCTACAGATGCATTTTGACCAGAGACAGAGAGAGGGAGAGAGCGGGAGAGTGCGAGAGAGTGTCGCGAAATTCGTGCATTAAATGGACTGAACTTCCGCCTGTTGAAAGCCACATACACATCGAGTGGTGGGTGGAGCAGGAGGGGCGGGGCGGTCAACGGTTACGAGTGCAACTGAATTTATGCCGCAATGCCCCCAATAATCCATTTTTAGGCAACCATCAGACGAAATCCGAAAATATTCGACTGCAGATCCATTGTTTCCGTGCTAATTGTTTGGGACTACTTTGGGTGAGTGGTTCTCACTTGCGCTCGCTCTCGCTCGCTCTTTTTATTACTTTTTATTTCCACTCTAAAAGTGTGGCATGTGCCACAGCCAGCCAACCCATCGCATCCCCCCTGGATTGGCAGTGAATTCAGAGATTTGGCTGGGGGGGACGCAGCTGCTGGTAAGGTTTGCAATTATTTTGCAAACAATGAAATTGTTGCTTCGTGTGCAAACATAAAATCAAATTGTGTGTGTGCGGAGGTGTGTGTGCAGATGTTACACCACAACGCACACACAGACACAAAGATACTTGCGCCCTGGAAGAAGGTGTCTCTCGTTCTCCTTCCCGCTCTCGCTCTCGCTCCGTGTGCGAGCCGCAGCTGCCGGGCGAGCATTTGCCTTGATTTGATTCCATTTGGAATCGGTTTACCTATTGGCAAGGGGGCGGGGGGAGGGGAGTGTTTGCCAGTCAGTCTTTCGAGTCTATAGATATGCAAATGAGTGGAGACAGGAGAGGCAGGTGATGGCGCCATAAAAACGGTAATCAATATGTCGAGCACACACACACCACCCTGAATGGGGCAGCAGGAGGCGGCAAATCGTGTCGTGTCGTTTCAGGGGGGTGAGGAGGAGAGTACGGGGAGTGTTCCATTAAGTTTGCATTTATTTCGCAAGTGGATCTGATCTGCAGATCTCCACAGCGGAGAGTGGAGCCAGCGGGGAGTACTCTACGCTAACAAAGTGCAAATCGAGCGAAATAAATCAAGTGGCCTGCTATGGCTGTGGCTGTGACTGTGGCTGCGCCAGTGAAACTCCGCGATCTGCTTAAATTAATCACTTGGCCATACATCAAAATAAACAGATCATGACAAATGCAAAGCGTAAATCGAGCGAACACACATACTCGCACAACCCCCTCCCCCCCATTCCCGGACTCACCTACTCACTCCGTACTCTATCTCCTAAAAGTATTCGTACCATTCCCCCGCCCCGGCACACACCTCGTGCCATTGTCTGCTCCTCAACAAGACTCTTTCTTTCGTTCCTTGGGCGATGGTTTTAGATACTCTATCAACGACTCTGCCTTGGGGGATCGGCCACTAATTGGCATCGCGGACTCTAGAGATGGCACTCATTAAATAACGAAGAGTTCCAAAAATATACACATAAGTATTACTAAGTATTAAGTATTAATATTACTAAGAAAATTTATTTATCCTAAATATTATATAATTTTTCAACCCCTAGAAATAATGGAATCATTTATTATCCAAACAAAATCTGGTAAAATTGAATTTAAAAGATTTCGTCAAGCATTGTCTAATTACTCCGATTTTGGAGGTCATCATACCCAAAGTTAGTAAATAATTATATTTATTATGACTTATAAATTATTTATTTATACGAAAATTTTTGTTTACTTGAAATAAATATTTCAAGTATGACACGGAGATTAATTAATTTTTTAGTACAGAAAAATGTATTTAGTAATTAATAAAAATTCGTTTGGCATTTAACCTTTATCGAGCTAGAATCTTCCCTATCCCAGATGATTTCTATTCATCAACTGTGAACTGACATCGATAAGTAAATCACTATAATGTATACCTATACCTATTCCCACTAAAAATATATTCTCTATTATTGTCATGGTACTCCTGCCACGCCTGTATAATCCAAAGCGCAGATCTTCTCCTCTCTCAGTGCCAGGGCATTTAGTCTTCGACTTTCATCCTTCTGTGTGTTTTCATCTTCCTGCTGGATGTTGCTGCTTCTTTAATTAAAATAATTTACACGTTTGCTGCTGCTGCTGCTGCTGGCTGCACTTTTTCCACGTGAATTTCCCCCCGAGAAGTTTGGGGAGCGGCGAGACGAGAGAGAACAAAGCGCAGACGACGAGCGACATAGCCGCTGTCATGTTCGCTTGTCTAGAAATGTGTCCAATGCTGGCCAGGTCTGCATCTGCATCCTCATCCTCTTTCCCCAACTCCAATTGCATCTCCATAGCCAAGGCGTCTGGCCAACGCATAAATTATGCTTCGTTGTCGTCGGGGAGGGAAGCTCCGCGGTCTGAGGTGACACAAAAGGTACCCAAAAACCCAGGAAGAACTGGCAACTGGCAACAGCGAATTTCTTGGCACTGTGAAAATAGTTTTTCCCTGGTCTTTTCCCGCTGCCTTTCCATGCCTGCATCACTGGCTTCATTGTCAGCGCAATGGAGTTTTAATTGTCGCACGGGCTGCACATAAATCTGGGCTGCGCGATTTAAGATTTTCTAAAACATTTGAAGTCAATCTATCGCAGCCCCTTAATGGTTGCTCGGTTGCTCGGTTGCTTGGTCGGTCGGTCGGTCAGCCAGGTGCCAGACGTAGACGTAGGATGCAGAGCACAAAACATGACCGCAACACATAACAAATGTTGGATGCCAGAGCAGAACAGAACAGAACTGAACAGAACTGACTAAAACTTAACAGAATAGACCTGAGGAATGAGGAGGGCTATTTTTTGGCTAGCGGCCAGCCTCTTGCTCTGGCCAGACAATGCCGAGACGACAGACGCCGCAAAACTCTTAAAGTGTCGAACAAGAGGAGTCGTCCTCCCCCCCTCCACACTCATCACTTGCACACTCGCTGGAGCGGGATACAGAACGGGAGAGAGGTGGGGGAAATGTTTTGCATTTCAAATTGCATTTTAATCGCATTTCAACCTGAAATGCCATTAGACATAATTCGTTTAGCTGCATTCGGGCGGGGTCTGTCCCTCTGGTTCGAATCATTGCGATATGGCCATGCCATGCGACTCCACTGACTGACTGTTGCGCTCCACTGGAGGACAATTGGCTGTTTCCCCCCACCCTTTCGCCGTACGACCGTCCGTCCGACCGTCTGTCCATCAGTCCGCACACGTAAATCAACTTTGGCATTGATTTCCCACTGACTGGCTCTATTCTGATTGCGATTTGCATGCATCTGTGAGGCAACTGGACAGTGTCCACTGTCCCCAGATTATGCAATCAGTCTCCATTCCACTCTCTTCGGTACACACACACCACACACACACAGACAGACACATGTCAAATTTGTCATCCCATAATTGATTGTGAGCCGGCGACCATCCACTCCACTGACTGTCCGTTTAATCAATTTTGTAACCGGCACGAGTATTCCGAGTCTGAGTTTTGGACTTGGGCTCTCAGTCTCAGGCTAATCGTGTGTTTGTGTGTGGCGTACACTCTGCTGGGAATCAAGTAAAATAAACACTTCTCGGATGTGTCTCTAATATCAGACAATGATGGCTCAGAATACAGATCTTATATAGGTTTCACTTGGCCATTGACTACATTCACATACAGCTCAGATTTATTTCGCTTCTTATGGATTGAAGCTACTGTGAATGGTGGCACCTGCAGATGAGATCCCAAATACATAAAATAATAAATAAAACAAAATAAAGAATTTCTTTAGACGTTTTGCATAACTTTTAACGTAGAACAATTACAATTTTTAAATGATTTTTCAGCTGGTAATATTCTTGATTTTACAAGGTTTTTTTTTTTTGCCGTGAAGTGAAACGATCGCGAGAGGGGGACAATGCACTCGTCTCAGTGCAGCTGCAATTGCAGCCTTGGCACCTGTCAGCACCTCCGTTCGATCGTTGGATGGTTGGATCGATCGCATCGATTGATTGGGCGCATTGCCCCCACTTTGGTGATTTGTTCAGGTATAAATAGAGACAGCTCTTACCTTGCGGCCTCTTTGAAGGTGTTGAAAGGTGTCGATCGATCGTTGGCATGTCTCTGGGAGATCTCTGACATTTAAATTTAAATGTGTTCGAATCAATTTATCGATTTTCGCAACCCAATTGACCCTGAGCACGGGGCAGGGGGGGCCCGCCAGGCATTTTCTTTCGTCCGAGCAGCTGCTTGAAAGAAGAAAAAAAAAGAATGAAAAGAAAAACTCAATTTCCTCCCATCAAATGCTTTACGATGGGACCGCAGACCGCAACTTGAAATTTAACACACGTTGTAGCCGTGTACATTGGTAGATATGTATGTATATAGTATATAATATATACATACTTACGAGCATATATATATTTGTATGTATACATCGGTTGACCCCTTTGGTGTGTGTGTGTGCTGTGCTGTCTGGGGGTGTGTCTAACTGTCCACGGGGTCCCTGCTACTTTTTCATTTTTCGCATGTAATGTGTGTAATCAAAGTAACGAAAATCCAAATCATATTTCCTTCATTGACCACAAAATGTAACCCTTTTCCGCATTTCCTTTTGCCCCCTCGCATTCATCTTCGATGCGCATATAAAACATTTTACTAGATTTATACAATCAATGCTGCCCCCCTCAGCCTCCACATCACATCCTCCATCCTGCCGCCTGGAATCAAGGATGTCTTAACCTTGTTGCATAGGAGAGGATATAGAATACGTTCTCGTTGGGCAAAATTATTGGTCTGCGCATATGTAATCATCTCTGTGGCTCGATTGTGGTTCTGTGTGGCGTGTGGCTCCAGGGGACAGGGCAGGCAGGCAGGCAAGATAAATATGAGTAGTAGAGGAGGGACACACAGGACACACCACATAAAGTGCACACAATCAAAACGAAATTCGAATTCGTTTTTTAGGTACAATTCCGGTGGGCGAACCATCTAGATGGCTAGGCATAGACGACTGCCAGGAGGACGCTACCCTCAAGGGGTAGACTAACTCTCTGATGGGTAAGAAGTGCGTCTGGAAGTCCCTCTGGTTGGTGGATGGAGTCTCGTCTCATTCGTTGGCCACTTGATTCATTCAGCATTCAGCAGCAAGACTTTTTCGCATATGTCGGCAATTTTTTATTTATTGAATGGCTGGACACTGCGCTTCGCTTTATTAAAAGGTGTTTGGGAGCAGGGCAGGGAAAAATTTCTTCCTGCTTACATTTTTATCGCTTCACTTCGACTCAGAGACCTCTAGAATGATTGAAGAATACTTGAGGATATTCTGGGAATATTCGATCAACGATGGCCGAAGCAACTTGCTTGCAGAAAGATTCCTCCTGTTCTCCGTTTGTTTAAATAAATTTAATTAAATAGCACTCCCAACTACCATGCAAATACGGGAAGTACCGTCCCCCCATAGAAAAAGGTGTGGGTCCAGGAGAACTGTAGACTAAACACAAAAACTGCAGAGTCAGCGTGTGGTGGGGTGTCAGGGGAGGCCAAAGGTCTGATGGCTGCCACTGACACGTCGCTTGGCGGTGGGCGAGAGTTCATTATTAAAAGTTTTTAAAAGCAGATAAGTGCAGAGACTGATACTTGCACAGCACATGGGCCCCGTTCCCCATGCGATGGAGATGATACGGTGCGAAACGGTAACGATAACCTCATGCACCCCACTGGTGCCACATGCTGCCCCAACTGGTAACTGGTGGGCGCCACTTCACCTCTAATTGAAACATTAAGTTGCACGTCACGTACGCGGTGTCAGACACTAGACGCCATTGCCATCGCCATCTCCATCGCCAGGAGGAGTGTCCGTGTCCTCCTTCTAGGAGTATGCTAAAATGCGGCTGCGGTTGCCTTTGGGTTTACCTTCGGCCCTAGAGCTCTCTTGCCCCCTTCTCACCCATTCCCAGGGACGACTACGACGACTATCAACCACTCAGCACTTTATTTTTTTCCGTGTTGGCATTTTAAAAGGCATTTAAGCCGGAGGATGGTGATGGCTGATGGCTGGTAGCTGGTGGGAGGGGGTTGCTGTCGGTTTTTGTTAAGTGTCTAAAGTGATTATGCCGGAAATTTGTTTGTCTATGGATATCCCGCCCGCTGCTCCAACGTATCCTCCCTTGGCGGTTAGTATCAGTCGTATCCTTGTCCGTGTGCCAAATGGGAGTTGAATGGGGGCTAATCCTCGGCGGAGGTGCGTTGCAGGCAGGGCCGGATGAAGATCTGGCTACGTTCGCGTATCCATTGGGTCATCACTGCAATTAAATGGATATAGACGCTATAGATGATAGAAACTACGTTCATGGCCGGTACGCACCCCACTTGGAGCCCACGATGATGGGGCAGGCGGCATGCGTGGTGGACCAGTCGCCCGATCCGTCCGTGTGAAGGTTGTACCAGAAGAGGGCGGTGCCTCGCCGTGGCAGCACCTTGTGCTTGGCCTTAATGAACATGGTGGCGCCACCCTGCTCCACGTCCGTTAGCTAAGCAGGAGGAGGATCAGTAGGGGGGATGGTGGATCGGTGGCAGGTGCTCGACTCACATAAAAGAGGACTGTGGCTATACGATTGCCCATCGTTGCCGGAAAGTTATCGAGCCAGTCCTTGTGGGTGATGTAGTGGCCCCCGATGCCATAGTTGATCACCTGCATCCGCTCGGATCCCTCTAGCTGGAAGCCACTCATGTCGCCCACTCGCCGGGCGATGCGCCGCGTCAGGGCGTTGCTGGAGCGCTTCAGCCAGGCGCCCATGGCAGTGCGGGTGGGCGCTGAGGTTCGATTCGGCTGCGCAATGGTCGTTGCCCTGGCCATCCTCTCCTCGGCCATGCCGATGATCCCGGCTATCTCTGAGTCGGCAAGGACGTCGTGGTAGACCACCACGTAGGGATGCTGCCCCAGCAGCTCCATTTTGAGGGGCGCCAGGCGCAGGAAGGGCGTGGTCGTAAAGTTGTAGCAGCAGTGCAGCGAGGATTGGCATCCCCCGCCACTGCATCTCTTCTTGAATTCAGCCAGTTTCGGATCGTCCTTGGGCTTGTCCTGCGGCAGGAGAATGGGGATACATGAGGGCGCTGTGGAGGAGGAGTCTTGGCCGGGCACATACGCTATCCAAGACGGTGCTGGGCTCCTTGGCAATCAGCAGCTGGACCTCCTCCCTGCGTCGCAGGAACACGGCGTCGGCGATCTTGTGCTTTAGTGCGATGTCCAGGATGGGCAGGGCCTCTGCATAGTGCTCTGCAAGATCAAAGGATTAGGATTAGGACTTCCCTCAAAAAGGATTCTCCTTACTGGATTTGATGTACGTCTCGGCCAGCAGCCACAGGACCTCGGCTTTGTCCACAACCAGGGGCTCGTTTGGGTCCTCCTCCTTCGTTTGGTTGCTCAGGCGCCGCCGCACTTCCTGCAGCCACGGAATGGCCTCTGTGCCGTTTTTGGTCCTCGACAAGTGCTGGCCCACAGCGTAAATGTCGCCAGTGGACATGCTAATGCTGCCGGATGGGAATCAAGGGTATGGTATCAGGTATCGGGATATCACTTCTCCCTTGGCCACTCACTTGTACTGAACGCCTGCCAGCTGTCCCCCGAAGATGTGCTTCTCCTCGAGGCCGTAGACCTCCTGCATGCGGACTATCCCATTGCATGCATCCTGCAGATCCATCTGCGTGGGCAGTGCCACCCGCCAGGCGTCAAAGTTCCGCATCTGCGCCCTGCCCACCGGCTCCGCAATGTACTGCCGCCACTGCGTCCAGTCGCGGTGCAGCCGCCGGACAAGGGCGAAGGCGCTGAGCGGATGGGACAGATAGCGGATCACATTGCGTTGCGCCTGCTCGTTCTCCACTCGCATCTCCGCAATGTGCCTGCAAATGCAAATGCAATCCCCTACAGAATCTGCCACTGCGCGGGAGAGAGAGCAGCTCTCACCTGCGGAGTGTCTGCACCTTTTGCTCCAATTCTGCTGCATAGTCGTCGAGGTTTTGGATTAGCTTTGTCTCCAGCTCCACCAGTGGCTTCATCGACGCCACTGAGAAGGAGTACTCGCCCCGCACTGCCTTGTTCGGGCTTGGCGGCGTAAAAGATCCTGCTGCCACATGGGCCAGGAACCACAAAGACAGCAGAAAGGCACTGCATCTGCATCCGCATCCGCATCGTGAATTAATATTTGTTTATCGGCTTGGCTTACTCGTATGTGGGATGATTCCCAGACGAATAATTAATTCCCGTGTGCTTTGATTTTGAAGCGAAGGCCTACTTGGACATACATCGTTGCACGCTGAATACCGGGTTAGCAAATTCTTCGAAGTTAAAGTCAATTATGATTGTACATTATGTATATTAATATGTGTACAATGTACACACTGTACATCACGCCAGACGCTCGCTTTCGTACACAAGGCAGCTACAGAAACCACCAAAACAAAACAAAAATAAAATAAAATAAAGAAAAAAATGACCGTTTGCGGCAGTCGCGGATCGCTGTATATGTATGTACATGTGTATGAGTTGTTATTGAACGAACAGAACACAACCAGAAACCAGAGGAGATCAACTCAGAGCAGTGAGTAGTCAACCCAAAACAAATGCGAAGAGAAACGAAGGGTTCTGCTCAGAGAGGAAAAAACGGTCAACAGATATTTGCGAATTCTGCCCAAAAGAGAATTGGAGTACAAGCGCCGCGCGCCCGTACCAATCATTTTTTTCCTCTTTTAACATCTTGGTGTTTCAGGCTTTGCTTTTACCGAATATGTACATACATACATGTATGTATGTATGTATGTATTTATGTATGGATGTACCATGTGAGTAGCAAGAAAGCGTAGCTGAAACAGAAGGGATAATAGAAAGAAAAAAATAAGACGAGACGAGACGAGAGATGTGTGTACAAAATGTTTTTATTTTGTTTTATGTGTATGTACATTTCGTCGAAGCTAAACTCGTTTTTCCCAGCTAAGGCGCTTCTCAAAATATTTTATTACGAGTTGGGGGCAGCGCTCTCTAGCTTCTTCGGATGTCACCAGGTCAGCTTCTTGGCTGTCCAATCCCTTCCACTTAATAAGGTAAATGGGGTGGCGTTCTCCCGTGTGGGCGATTCCCAAAATCTCATCGGGATCGAGGCCTCGCGCGAATCCGACCAGCGGTTGGATCTCTGCGTTGTCCTCAGACGTCCCTGCATGCACCTCAGCCGTCTCTCCATGCACCTCAGCCATCTCTGCGTTCACTTCAGCCGTCTCTCCATGCACCTCAGCCGTCTCTGCATTCACCTCAGCCGTCTCTGCGTTCACCTCAGACGTCTCTGCATTCACCTCAGGTGCCTGGTCCGTGGAATCCATGTTTGCAGCGATATGACAAAAGCTTAAATGCTTGCACGGGATAGCGATGTGAGTATTAGCTATTTCTAGGGGTGGCAAAATGTTTCGATATTTTTGTTTGTCAATTAAAATTGTTATATGCCGTCGATCTATCAGGGATGATATTCGTATGGAAACAATAAGGCAATTCGTTCGACCGCAAATTAAGCTGCAGGTGTTTCGCTGACCCGTGCCCAGTTCGGAAAATAGACAAGCCGATAGACAGTAGAAAAGCAAACGATGGTATTTTCCCATATCGAGCGGAATATAAAATTATTCCAATTTTCGTCGTCCGAAGTAGCCTTTTTACACTGCCGCATCATTGTCGAAGGTGCGGAAAATGATGCGAGGTGTTTACACCAAAGCCGCATCTTTTGTCGCATAAATTTTTAGCTTTGTTTTTATTGTTTGATGCGGCAAGAACAGCTGTTCGCTATCGATACCCCCCCTCGATATCCCGAATAATTTCAGTATTTTGTGAAAATACTAGACAGAATACGGCCACACTTGCCAATATTGCGCCGCATCATTGTCTTCTTCTATCCACAGGGCTTTTATGGGCATCATTGTCGCATATTCCATTTAACGGAAAAAGCCTATGATGCGCCAAGTGTAAAAATGCTAAAAGACACACACACACACATACCCATTAAAAATGGAAGGGAATAAGTAAAAGCCAGCTACTAAAGTGCAATAATTAATACAAATTAAATCGAATTAAGGCAGTCGAATGAACACAGAGTATATGGATATTATTATTTATTAATTTTATACACGGTACTCATTTTATTCATTTAAAAGGAGATAAAAAAAAACTATGTTGATTGCATATGTGTCCTGCATGATCGGATTGATCCAATATTGCGATGTGCATTGTCGTCCTCCAGCTCCACAGCGGCCACAAAGAAGACATTTCTGCTTCCTTTGATGCAAACATTTAAATTTTAACAGATTTCTGTTTGTAAACAGCACACAAAATAGTGTTCGTTATTTGCACTACACACTGTACAAAACATTGTTCTCGCATATGCCCACGCACGGCAGCTGCCGTTCTTTCGTCTATCTAGCCCGTCTTCTTCGTTCCTGCACTTTTCTCGCGCTCTAGCTAACGTTCGTTCTGAGCTTAGCAGCAGCCCCAAGCCCCCAAGCTGCTCTAACGCTCTCTTTCTGTAGCTTTTTCTCCCTCTCTTCTAAGATGCTCTACATAGAGCACGGGGCCTGCAGTTCAGCTGATCGTCATAATCGTACATACTTTATATGTACACACATATGTAACTACATATGTATGTATGTATGTTTTGCTTTCGCCTACCAATAAATTGTATGTATGTATATTCTATCGAATCTGCTCGGTCAATTCAACAGCTATTAAAAAACTGAATAGCTTAAAAATAATAATAAAAATATAAACAAGAAAAAAAAGGTTGAGCATTTACTGGGTCGCATGTGCAGCTTTCACCCAAAGATAATGGACCATGCGCTTACCATGACTTCGCCTTCGCTTCCCGTACTTGCCGTTGCTGCCCTGCTCGTTGCTTCTGTTGCTCTGATATTGTGCTGTGCCTCTGGCCCACTGATAAGCGGCGCACATTGTTAGCGACACGCACCCACCGCAGACGTGACCGCACAGCGCAGCGAGTCACCGAAGAACGTGCCGCTCGTGAGCGCAGAAGAGTTGCTTCTGGCTTCTATGGGGCAGAATCCAGATAATTGTTATATTTCAACATCGATATACATAATGTATATTTTATGTTAATCATTGGCAGCAAAATCGCTGTTTTTCCACTGCATCAGGAGCATCTGCAGGCCCAGATTATCGGTGGCTCCGATAGAGCTCCGAAATCTTGGATTTATCGTGTTCATTTCACCTAAATTCTAATTATAAATTAAGTTGGCACTTAGATAAGTTCGGCATTTCCTAGCTGCTGGCATGGGTAGTTCCGACTATGCTGATTCACCCTCATATTCTGATCACAGGTGATATGACAGGTATTCCCATTCGCCCAGACTTTGATTAATGGGTGGGTTGGTGCCTCTTATTGTGGAGTATTCCGAAATGAAATTAAACTTATCTAAGCATGTTGCATGCTTGACTGTGGATTGTTCTTATCGACTGATTTAGCTGATCATGGCTGAGATTGACAGCATGTCCGATTTCTGTAGAGAGTGTAGAGTGGTGGCTTTATTTAGTTCCATTCCGGAATGAGGTAAATTCATTGTTAAACTATTTTAAATTTCCAATTTCCATTTAAATGAGCATTGGAATCACTTTCACTTTCCCCTCTTGAGGCAGGGCCGTCTGAAGAGCTGTGCACGCTCCCGAATCCACTTGTTGCACACTAAAAACACAAAAAAGATGCAGAGTGAAATTGGGGAAAATGAGGGGACTATCCGGTGGAAGGTTCCTACCCCATTTGGAGCCCACGAGAACGGGACAGGCGGCGTGTAGAGTCTGCGGATCGGTCTCGCCATCGTCCTTCAGGTTGTACCAGATGATGGCCGATCCCCGCTGAGGGAAGACGGCCCTCTGGATGTTGGGGAAGACTGTCGCACCGCCCTGCTCCACATTCGTCAGCTATCGCGGAGGGCAAGAAAAAGGTTCAAGTCTCACTGGGATATTAATCTCCAGGGCAGGGGATAACTCACATAAAAGAGGACGGTGGCAATGCGATCGCCGTTCATGTGAGTCATATTTGTGGCCTAGTGGAGGGAATGATTCATGAATGAGCAATGGATACCATGGAAGGAATTGTGGCACTCACTGTGCTCGCATTGAAGAAGTCATAGTGCTTGTCGTAGTGGCCTCCAAGGCCATAGTTCATGACCTGAAGCATCTCGGAGCCCACCAGCTGGAAGTTGGTCATGTCGGCGATGCGTCTGTTGAGGCGAATGGTCAGCTCGTTGAATGTATCCAGGAACCACGTGACTTTCGATGTCCTCGTCTTGACCACCACACTCCGGGCGGCGTTCGTCCTGTAGACCGTCGCTCGCTTTAGCCCTGGCACGGCCATCTCCTGGAGTTGGCTGATCTCCGAGGCAGAGATCACGTCGTGGTAGAGCACCATGTACGGGTCGAGGCCCACCAGCTCCATCTTGAGCGGTGCCAGGCGCAGGAAATCCGAGTTGCTGGAGTTGTACACACAGTGGAGCCTGGCATCCGTGGACGGGGAGGGGAACAGGCCGCGACACCCACGCTCATACGCGCCCACTGGCGGTGCGGGGCTCTTCAGCTGTGGATTTCCAATAGGGGAGATGGTGGGTAAATTTAGCTCCCATCCATGAAACCTTATCACAGACATACTCGTACGTACCGTGGGTGCCGTGAGTACGGAGTCGGGGCCCATCCTTATCAGCGTTTCTATTTCCGATTTCTTCAGCAACATTTTAATGTCGTTCCTCTTATCGCCCCCCAGTGCAATGTTGACAACTTTCAGCGCATCCGCGTGCCTCTCTGTGTGGGGGCATTCGCAGTCGATTAGTGGGTGAGCAGGGAACACGGCCAGATGCAGGGACCTTACCCAGTTTCAGGAGCGTCTCGGCATACACTGCCTGCACCTCCCCTTTGGAAAGCGCCTCGGGGCCAGGCAGGCTGTTGTTGTTGTCCTCCAGCCACACCAGAGTCTGGTAGAGCCAGCCAGCAGCTGTCGCGTACTTTCCCTCGTCAAAGAGGATCTGTCCCATGGCATAGGTGTCCAGGGCATTGAGGCTGACACTAGAAAATAAATTAGAATCCATCAGAGAATAATCCTTCATCCCCCATCCTCCATGGGGGGTCACTCACTTGTACTGCCTGCCATCGAGGATTCCGTGGCTGATGTCCGCCACCTCCAGTCCGTAGGTGCTCTGAATGCGGTCCACGGCGGTGACGGCCTCCTCGAGGTCCGTGCTGGTGGGCATCTGATCGCGCAGCTCCTGGACACGATCCACCTGCGGCAGACCCACCGGATCGTCCATGAACATTTGCCACAGCGTCCAGTCGCGGTGCATGCGGCGGATGAGCCTGAAGGAGTTCAGCGGATTCGAGAGGTACTCCTCCATAGAGTCCTGGGCCCCTTTGCTCTCCCGCCGCATGCTGGCTATGCCACTGAAGGAGGGCAGCATCCAATCCAATAATAGTTATCCAATGATCCGCTCAGGGGGCAAGAATGGAGGCTCACCTGCGCACTGCCTGCAGCTTCTTGTCCAGTTCCGCCGCATAGTCCTTCAGGGCATCAATGAGCTGTGCCTCCACCTCGAGCAGCTTCACCATTCCCGCCACGGATGTGGAGTGGCTCTGTTCCCCTTCCACCTGAGCGTGGACTGTTAACCCTGCCAATCCGGCAGCGATCAGTGAGACTGCGAAAAGTAGAATTCTCCTCTTCATGGCGCTGTCTTGCTCTGTCTACGTGCCAGAGCCAACTGTTGCCAGCAGCTTTCAGCCAAAGATAAATGCTTACCATGATTGTTATTGCTGCCCGTATTGCTGCTGCTGCTGCTGCTGCTGTTGCCGTGTATCTGGCCCACTGATAAGCGGCGCGCATTGATAGCGACACGCACCCACCGCACATTTAATTAAACCAAAGAGCACCTCGGCAGACAGACCGCACACCGCAGACGTGACCGCACAGCGAGCGGCGCGCAGCGAGTCACCGAAGAACGTGCCGCTTGTGAGCGCAGAAGAGTGGCTTCTGGCCACAGTGTGGGGCAGAAGAGTTTCATTGGAATGGCATGAAGTGGGAGTGGGTGTGGGTGTGGAGTAGGCCATGAGGGATCTATCGAATGTAGAAACTTCTAGTTTAGATCAAAAGTAATGCACACGGAGACACCGAGACACACTGTCGAAGCAAATCAATGGTTTAGGAGACACAGCGACACGATGCCAGTGGACACTAGCAATACTGGCAATACGGGCAACACTCCCCCCAATACAACAGCTGGCGCCCTGCGTCCCGTTCTCTTTGTGTTCTACACCCTGGAGAATGTGTTCAACATGCTCTGCATGGCCTATCACATCACCGGGTTCATGGCCGTCGATCTGGAGATGTTCGCGTGGGAGAAGCAGATGATGCAGTACTGCTACATGGTCTCCTTCTACGTCTTCATGGTTCTGACCCTCTTCCAGAGCATCAGCGTCTGCACGGGCCACACGCCCACCGTCTGCATGGAGATAATCAAGTCCTCGGCCGCGGCCAGCGCCTTCACCCTCATCTCCATCACCACCATGTGGGATGCCGAGCACGACTTCCATCTCATGTTCTCGGGCGAGGAGCCACCCCAGGGGGAGGGCGAGTACCAGGAGGACAAGCCCGTCCATCCCTTCTTCAGCTTCATGCGCAGCCAGGCGATTGCCTCGCTCAGCTGCGGCATCCTCTACATGCTGCATGCCACCTTGATGATCGACGTGAAGATCACCGCGTACTACAACGGCAAGAGCGACGAGGGCGAGTACATGCCCATCCCACTGTATGTCTTTGGTCGCTGGATCCACGGCATGCTGGAGAAGTACCAATGGTTCCTGGAGTTTTGCGACAACAAACAAATCGATATATAGACGAAACAAACATACATACTGCATACTCATATGTGTAAAATTAACGAATCAACTCTTTTGGGAATAAATCAATCAATGAAATTTCTCATCTCCACTTTTCGAACATAATTTTATTGTACTTATATAACATTTATTGATTTGTATAGAAATATTTACCTTTATAAGCTTTTTGTTTTATTTATTTTATTTTATTTTTTATATGCTATTTTAATGTTTTTTGTTTTTCTTTTGTTTTCTAGAATCTGTAAACTTTCTTGCTTTTAATGGTGAGTGAACATATTTTTTGGAGTATAATTTTTTATTTATGAATCATATTTTTTAATTTAATATTTTAATTAATTTTACTAAGTTCTGAAAAGTTTTTTGATTTTATTAAACTACAGCCTGAAACCTTGAAACAATTAAGATTTGGCGGATGTTGGATGTTGTACAATTTTCATACGTAGAATCAGAGAATCCAAAAAGGCTGTGGAAGTCGCAATATGAAAAGTAAAGATACAGATACAGCAGGATAGCCATTAACTAATAATGTTTGCCTTTTGCCGCCTATTCATTCCATATGAATACCCCTTTCACTCATTATCAAGTTGCTATAATTAATTTGGACTTATAAGAGAGCAAAACAATGGAAGAGGATATATGTTTGTATCTGATTAGTGAGTGTATCTTAGAGTGGGAACATATATAGACAAATCTACATATATTCATAGCTCGAGCATGTGGAAGAGAGCTTAACCAGTTAATGCTGGAAATGATTCCCCGAACAATTGCTGACCCAATCGTCGGGTTGGCTTGGTCACACAGCTCTCTCGCTCCCTCAGTCATTTTATCTGCTTTAACCATGAATGAATCCATTGAAAAGGGGGCTTCCATTTTTGTGGAAAACCTAAATACAATACCATTTTGTATGCTATGAACTGAACTGAACTGAACCGAACGGTGGTCCGTTCCACTTGTTGTGCGTGCGCCCCCAAAGGTACGAGTGCGAGTGGGAACAGTGGGAACGTATGACCGGAAAAAGGCTTTAAATTTTACACTTTTATGGAGGGACGCAGGCGGGGCGGGTCATGCGACGATATGTCCTGCCGTTGATATCGGCTTAACTTTGCCATAAAACTGTCAGCGTCATGCCTATGCGGGGTGCAAGGCAGGGATGGGATGGGGTTTGGGTTTGGGTTTGGACAAATGAAATAAATTTTACAGCCAAATGGACAGAGCAGAGCAGAGCAGCCAAACAAAAAGCCAAACCAAATGCAAAGCAATGGGCAGGGGAACGGTGACAGGGACAGGGGCCCAAAGATTTGTGTGGTGTGTGTGTGTGTGTGGGTGTGGGTTGGGCAGGGGACAGAATCTAATGCGGACAACAAAAGCACCTGTGACCTGGAAAGTGTCCAACAGGCAGGAGTCAGACCGTGTCTACGGTCTACGGGTGTGGCTCCTGGTCCTGCTGCTGTCAGCAGCTGGGACTAGAGAGTTTAAGCTTCTTTTTTTTTTGGACGATGGGCCACTTTAAGCCAGACATTAGCAAATATTTGCAGTGTGTGTGTCCTGGGGGTATGGGGATTGGATGGGATGGGATGTTCATCAATTAAGTGTCATCAATCATCGGCGAATGGATCAAAATCAGCGACAACATCGACGGGCGAACGGCAAACATGTCACGGTACAAAATATCGTTTAACCTAAACCAAAACTGCCAGCAGCACACAAAAACCTATTTACTTTCGTTGCAAGACACTCCCCATTCCCGCCACAAATTCAAGGGAATTCCCCTACCGCTTTGGCGAGAACATCCATCCCCCCAATGAACCATCTCCCGCTCTCTCCCGCTCTCGCTCTTTCTATGCCGCTTAATCTGTGGCGGGCAAATGTTGAACGAGGAGTGGAATGGAGTGGATTTGAGTACACCTAAACACACAGAACACACAGAATTATAGTGGGATGGGAAAGCTAATGCATTTGGCGGTGGGAGAGGCAGCGACAGAGACAGAGACAGAGGCACCTTCCGAGGGTAGGGGCAGGGCATATCGGTTTCAATTGGTGACCCACTGGAATTGCTCCACATAAAACTTAAAGCGCCAAACTTTTGGCCGCTGCTCCTTCGTCCACTTGGGAAAGTTTTCGAGCGGGAAGACAGAGAGAGAGATGCTTTATGGTGCGACCAAATCAAGTGGAAACTCAAGCGAGCAGTCAAATGGTGAAGCCGGAGACGCCTCCGAACGACTTGTGAAACAATGCTCCATTAATGGCGCCCGCCGCTCAAGATGGAGCAATGGGGGAATGGGGCAATGGAGACGGTGGCGTATCTGCTCGCCAATCTTTTCAAATTTGAAATCAATGTCGAGCGGTTGGCTGCAGTTATGATTATTGCAGTTGTCGAAAGTTTCTTTCGGGTCAGAACGGGGAATGATCAGAGTGGGAGTGGGGAGTGGAAGGAGCTGGAGCTGTAGCTGAAGCTGAAGCTCCTTTCCATCATAATGTTCTGGGCAAACAGCAGATTCGAAGCGCTGTTCGTTTCGGGAAAGGTTTATGCAAATGCCAAACGCTTTTATACGCTGGCAAACACTAGACATCGACAGGGACAGGGACAGGAACAGGGACAGGGACTGGGAGGAGGAGAAGGTCCACGGCGATGGCTCGCTAAAAAATGCTTATGACTTGTGTAAACAATTTCCCCCAGGACCAGCAAAGGCCAGAGCCACGATATCCTTTCCAGCTCCATTTACGTGTAGGTATGCCTCTGCCCAAGAACTCCTTTGCTCCTTTGCTCCTTCGAGTGTATCTCCTTCGGATCTCTGGTGTATAAAAAATATTTTATGGACTTTGCTTCGGGTTGAAGTTACTTTGTGGGCGAGTGAGGTCTGCTCTGCGTATGTGACTTCCGTTTGTCCTTGCATGTCCTTCCATCTTCGCACACGCACACACACACACATGTGTATATTTTTATATGCATTTTCTTAGCGGCCATTTTTATGCCCGCACACGTTTTCCATTAGACATCAACAGGACTGTCATTTGCCTATTTCCTGCTGCTGCGGCTGCTGCTGCTGCTCCTTGTTTGATTTCCGTTCAATATTCTGCTGCAGGATACGATACCCAATGTTCCACAACCTGTCAGCAAAAGAGTCCCGTTTTAATTGAAAACTGGGTCAATCTGGGCCATCGCCATTGCCAGCGCCGTGGAGCGAGCAGGAGAAGGAGCAGGAGCACATTAATCAACATCGAAAGGACGCGCGGCCTGACAGGTCGCCTCCCCACGGGTGCTGGGGCTGGGCAGTGGGCGGGGGTTTTCATTTTGCATTCGTCATTAAAGCAATTATCATGTTACGACAATTACTCTTTGTACCCGCCCCCATTTTCCATTTTCCATTTAGCGCCTCTGCGGAACTCCGCGGGTCGCCGTGCGATGGAATTGATTGAAAGATGGAAATGGATTGAAACTGAATGGAAAATGAAAACCTGCTTAGTGAAAACTGTGCCACAAGGTGGCATTAATCTTCATAAGCGACTGACAACTTCATTGGAGGAGTATCATCGTGGGCGGGGGAAACACGGCATGGAAGCCCCCGCACTTGGTGGTGCTACCCCTTGATGGGCTGCTAATTAAATATGTAACACGCATCTTAATCCGCTCTCGCCCCCCTCCCCTCTCCCAGTGTTTGTCGGCAATTTATCAAAAGGCTCGGCACATGGAAATAAAATATAAAAAAACAGGAAAGTAAGCGCTGGATGGGTAGAGTATTAGCCATGGCCATATCCTAAAAGGTGTATTTGTTAGCGATTTAAAAGGAATCATTTAAATGCCCCTACAGCTCTCAAATCTCTAATGAGTCACAAATAAATTGGATTTAACTTAAATAAAGAAAATAAAGAAACTAGAAACCTAGTTAAATATCTCTCCAGGGTATCGGTTGGTCCACAGACTCTATCTCACTCTGCCACACCCCCTCTTTCGCTCTTGGGGTTCGCATAATTCCGCGGATATAATTTTTTAGCGAGGCGCTGGAGCGCGCCGTGCCGCGTATAATGCGCATAATTTCTATGCCACGTTGGTCACCCGAAAAGTAAATGTAGACACTGGCGAAAGTCACAGACATTGGTGTGACGTGGTAGGGGCAGGGGCAGGGGACTCGACCTTTGTGCCAGCCATGCCAGCATCCCGGCAACAACTTTTTGGCAATGGTTTCTGCTGTATGGGATGGGGGGGGGAACAAAAGAGGTATGTACATGCGAAAAAATAAAACCTATTACCGGAATCATAATTATCTTTTATGGCCGCGTCTGTCATGACGACATTATGGCGGTGGTCTGCTCCTGTTCCTGTGTTACTTGCTACTGCCCCCACCCCCCTCTAGTGTGTATCCTTCTCTGTAGTCCCCTCCCCCCCTGCACGTAGCAATAAAAAACCGCGAAATGCGGCCAAGTAGCCAGCAATAGAGAAAAAGAGAGTAACATAAATTACAGACACAAACCCCAAAAAGGGGTGGGGCAAGGGGTGAGTGCCACAAATTATGTAGCACCGGAATAATTCTCGTAATATTTTCATTACAAAAACAGTTTCGATTCCCCTCACTCTGCCCCCTGCCCCAGCCCCAGCCACTGCAGAAGACATCTGTCGCCAGCGTTTCCAGCGTTGCCACCTCTCCCCTTGGCCAGAAACAGGTGTTTCCTAATTTATTGGCATGGCCTACAGGCCCCGTTCCCATTCCCTTGTCCCACCCTCTTGTGTAGCAATTCCTGCGTTGGTTCCTGCGAAGGATATTAACAGGAGTTTGGGGGCAGAGGCAGAGCCCCATTGTCTGCGGCTGGCAGACAAATCAAAGTGCGGGGAGACACACCACACTGCTCCCTGCACTGTTCCAGCACGGCTTGTCATGTGTTTTTTAATTTCTAATATTTCACGCGTCATCCCCCTCCCCCCAATCGTTGTCCAATGCTAATGCCTTGCTTGGCCGTGACAGGCGGACGACAGAGGGCGCTGCCATTGTTGTGCACTTTGCCGCAAATTATGCGAGACACGTCGTCCTCCCAGCGGCAGAGGCAGCGGCAGAAGAGTGGTGCGACTGGACGGCTGTCTGGAGGTGTGCCTGAGGTGCCTTGGAGCAAAGAGCAGGACTCGTGGCAAGACTCATCTGGCAGGAGTGCCACTACGTGTGATAATCCAAGGGCGGCAAAAACTTTTCTTAAACAAACCTCAAGGCATTCCCCCGCCACACCGCATTCGAACTGTGCGAATACCTCTTGGGGAACCCTTAAATAATCGTGCCACAGCAATCTGGGGCTACCCTCCTGCTACCCTGTATTACAGTTTAAGGTTGGCTGGGGTCCCATTTCGCCCAAGGCCAAGTGTGTGTGGCATTCCCCTTGTTAAAAAGCGCAAAATGCACGTGGCCACCCGCTCCCCACTCCCTCACCATCCTCACTTCTCCAATCCTCTTCTCCGTTCTGCTCTTCTGTTTGGTTGTTGTGCCAGTAATTGCTGTGCCGCCTGTTGACAGGATACTTCAACTATTGTTTGCCACAGAGCTATAGAGACTATAGAGAACACTGCTGGCCCCCCCCGCTCAGCCCACTTTTGCTCCCCCCCCTGCTTAATTCAGCATGAAATTGGTTTGTATTATTACAAACATTTTGCAGCGAGAGAGTCTGGCTGCTGCAGCCCTGAGGCGCCACGAGCCTCAACACCTCAGCAAAGTGTCGGTCTGTGCGCTGCCTTAAAGCTGCTCCGCTCTCCATTCCACAAGGTAGAGGAGGATCCCGTATGGGGTATGCTTACATGGTATAAATCCCTAGGAAAAGTTTGCTTTGCTTTGATGCTGCTGCTGCTGCGCTTTAATTAAAAAACTGTGCGCTTCGCGTAACTAGCACTTGATTAATTTTTGGTTGCACGCAAAAGTAGCGCGAAAAAAATGCAAAGCAAAACAGAGAGACGGAAGGGAACGGAACGGAATGGAACCACAAAGAGGGAAAGCAGCAGCAGGAGCAGGAGCAGCAGGAAAAAAAGGATTCAAATTAATTATGTCCATGCTGTGCCGGGGTCCTGGTCCTGGCCCTCTACTTTACGTTATCAGCGCGTGCTCTGCATACGTGCCAGCAGTGGCAGCAAAGGACCAGGATGCGCAGCCAGGACTCGCCAGTGCACGCTGTGCCCCTGGAGCTCTCTCTCTCTCTCTCGGCATTTTGGGTTGAACTTTGGAGCTTAGTGGGCGCTGCCCTCCGCTTTTGATATTGAATTCCCGCGAAATGAAATACGGCCACCCAGCGCACTGACCAGCGGCTATCCGGGGAACGGGCATGGGCATGGTCATGGGCGTGATCACCGTTTCAAAGTGATTTACAGTTGACAGAGATTCCGATTCCCTAATGAAATGGTTATGCTTTGGAGCAGGAGGAGGAGCTGCAGGATAGCCGCAATCCAATCTGATTGAGTGATCACTGAAACTGAAATTCAAATTGAAAATTGAATGCAAACCACAAAAGAGAAGCTGAAAAGGAAAAGAGAAATTGAAAAGATTCCTAAATATTGATTAAATTTTAAACAAATTCTCAAGTCACTCTTAGCTCCATCACTGAGTGAGCGCATTTGAAAATTCTTCCAAATTTTTTTGAACACAGCTTGAGGCTGGGGAAATTCACATTTAAAGATTCGCAGCTCGTAAAGTCGCGACATGAGGGAAAATCCTTTCAGAATTCTTTGCTCGCAGCTCAGAATGCGCCCACGTAGTCAGTAAACCTGAGCACACACACACAAAGATACACATATATATATTCCACCACAAATAAAGATACAAATAGACACAGACACATACGCACACACGCACACACGATTATGCTTTTGCTCTTCATTTGTCTTCGGAAAACAAAGGCTGAAATGTTGAAACAGTTCGCCCGCTCGCCTGCTCGCTTGCTGCTCAGATATTAAATACAATATTAATAATCTCACATGTGCGGGTTGTTCTTAAAGGGAGTGGGTGGGTGGATCCCGAGTGGGTGGTTGGGGTGTGTCGACAGCAGCAGCCGCCAAGAGTCATCAGTCATCCACTCATCCTCAGACGTAGCAGCAGCAGCAGCAGCAGAGCAGCCACACACACACACGCACGAGCTATGGATTTCTATGGATTTTTACCTACAAGTCAGTCGCTGACAGACCGCCGCAGACTGGCGCCAGTCGCAAGACAAAAGGGCCAGAGCACCGTATACCCTCTGCTCCCACACCCCTTGAGAGAGGGGGGAGAGAGAGAGGAAGAGTCAACGAACACAATCGCTAATGTAAATGTTTGTCTGCTATTTGAATTTTAATTACTTTTCGCCGCTTTTCGCTGTCGGCGGCGGCACAAACTATTCCGTTACCGATGCCACACCCCACCGAATCCCAGAGCTGGGAGCTCCAGCGCCAGACCTCACCTCAGCGCAAACTTTTTAATGGAATTCCTGGCCAGAAAACCAGAAAAACTTTCCCCCAAGCCGCTGTCCAATCATTGCCGTGTTCCCCGAAAGTCGAGCAAAGATCGTAATGCGCCTTAATTGAAATAAGTCCCCGACCAATTGCTGGCGGCCCAACAGCGGCAGTGTGGCAGCCACTTAAGCCCGTCCGTTCGCCCGTCCAGCCAAAGGTGGAGGTGGAAGGTGGAGTTGGAGTCCTTCTCCCAGTTGCACAATCAAGAGGCAAGTCCCCTGTCCCCTTCTTATGGGTGGCATAAATTTTGGAATTGTTAGCCGGGGCCACTTGAACGGAAACGACTAATTCCCGTTGCTGAGATTGAGATTCCCCCCCAACCACCACCACCATCTCCTTGGAGGCTGCGGCGTCTGGCATCTGTTCTACACAGAGCAGACAGGCAGGCAGGCTGGCAGGCTGGCAGGCAGGCAGGAGTCGCGCTTCCTTCCACAGGAATACACGAGTATTCGGCATTCAGTTGGAACTTTTGAAATGCTTTTTATCGGATTGAGACGTGCTGCTCCTGGCTGCTCCTGGCTGCTCCTTGCTGCTGCTGCTGCGGTGGCCAGAGGAAAGTTCTGAATGGAAAGAAATTCAATCAAAGGTACAAGTAAATCCCGCGTGAGTTCATAAAGTTCGGCAGTGGCAGGAGCCATAAGTTTTGGTTCAACTTTAAAGGAAAACTCGCGGCGGGAGAATGCTCCCAATTTGTGCGTTGAAAGCGGGAACTATTCGAAATGGCGGCACATAATGGAGTGGCATATTGAACTGATTTATAGAAAAGCACGCAGAGAGTGCTTTGCCTTAGCTTTTCTTTCTTCTTTCTCCTCGTATCCAAGAGAGAGTGAGAGAGAGAGATCTGTTTGAGCAGCAATGCAGCATAAATCACGCGCCTTTGAGTTGCGCCTTTTGAAGTTGCAGCCAAAAGCTGAAGCCAACGCCAACGCCAAAGAGGAATAATTGTGGCCTACAGACAAAAGAGTTGAAAGAGCGTGCTAGAGCTAGAGCTCTTCGACTGTGTGTCTGTCTTCAATTAGTGTTAAGAGCTTGTCAAACAAGCAGCGAGATTAAAGGCAAAAGTCGCTCCACACCACTCCATAACCCCCACACCCCACACCACACTTCTCCTTATTCCCATTGCTATCCTCTGCTGGTGGTAACATGCAACAAACCATGGCGAACACGTTTCGATTGTGGATTGTGGGCGTTGCCTCATCGAAGGATGGCAGCACTGAAATCGATTGGCAATAGCCGTGAGCTCATTTCACCTCCGAAAAGGCAACAATCCGCATCCGAACTGGAGGCAGGAAGCTGGAGGCAGGACTCTCTGCTGCGCAAACATCTAATTGCCTGGACAGAACAAATACGAGCAGAACACTGGGCCACTGGGGACTACTTATTGCAGGGCCAAGGACCCAGGGACTCAGGGCCCAGGGCCCAGGGACTCGGGGCTGATACGTCGATAAAGAGGTGAAGGATTAATAGCAAATAAATTGATGTTGAAAAGGCGATTACACCGACAAGGGATTTGGGCAATGAAGACCTCCTTAAAGAGTCTCTCTCTCTCTCTCTCTCGCTCTCTTAAACTTGGGCAAACATTTCATTTTGTGGCTCTGTGTGCTTGTGGCCCATAAATCACTCGGAAAATTTACCTATGAAAGGAAAATGTCAGGCTGGACAGAGAACAAAAAAAAAACATTCGAGTATACAAAACAAATTCTGTTTCACGCATTATCATATGAATCTTTTTTTTTGGCTCGAAAGGAAGTAACAAAAGCCAAATGTTGCATAAATTCAGCTGCCACTTTATGTGTGTATTACAACAAAAGGTGAGGCCACAGCAGCACAGGGATGATATGATGGAGATGTGGCATGTAGCAGGAGGCATGAGGACTGAGGCATGATGGTAGAGGAGGGTGACCAATGCCGGACAATGCAAATCTTGCGAAAGCGAATCGAAAGGCATTGCTTGAATAAATTTTCATAAATTTTGGTCTGTGATTTATTTCATATTTCGTTTATTTTTCCTCTCCTCTCTCTCTCTCTCTCTCTTTCTCTCTATCTGTCTATGGGGGAGGGAACCGCCCTGAAGGGTGAGCAGAGGCAACCGGTCATTGATCGTCTACGCTGCCTGAAGAACCTTTAATCAAGGTTCTGCCTGCCTGAGCAGGGGGAGAAACCAAACACTCAGACAAACTTTAGCTCACTTTTCACATTCATTTTCACTGAATTGAAAATCGTGAGGGAAAACTGCCGGAAGAAGACACGGGGAAGGAAAATTGTTTGCATGTCCAACAGAAACAATCAAATCGCAATTTGGTGGGGCTCATGGAAAACCGATTTATCGTTTGGTGGCGAGCAGTTGGGGGGAAGTTAGTCGGTTCGGTCATAAAACATCCATTAACTTCATGTCAATGTTGCATACGCAACCCACCCCCCCCAACATCCCTCTCCCATACATATTTACTCCTCTGCTGCTGCTGCTGCTGCTGCTCCTGGCCACTGGACAAACGTTCATTTGCGGTGTATTGGCAGTGGCAGTGGCAGAGACAGGGCAGCGGCAATGGGCTCCATGTGTTGTCTGTGGGCGTTGCATGCCCCCGCTCGGTGTTGTGTTCGGTGCAAATTGCTCGACTCCGGTCCCTGGGTCTGTGCAACATGTCAGCGTTTTGTTATAGGCACAAGTTCAAGGGGTATCAGAGGGGTATGACTGATGGGTCTGCAGGGAGGAATCTGTGAAGGGTTTAGAACATTTTCCAATATTAAAATAGAAATAAACGCAAAGATAGAAACGCATAAAAATCATAAATTAAATCGATATTAATTTTAAAATCAATTAGGAAGGTTTACATTATTATACCCATTCTAATCCCTTCAGCTCGTTGTTAGGGTACTTTGGAATTCGTTTCTCCTTTTCTACTCTCAGTTCCCGAACCCAATGACACGTGATAAGAAATGGCAGGCGGTTGTTCAGCCAAAAAAAAAAACTATCTCTCTCTCACTCTCACTCTCTCTCTCTGTCGTGGAAGGAAAAAAAAACAATTGCACAATTGCACACGTAGGCAAAAGGCAAAAGCAATTTTCCAATTGCCGCAAAGGAAATGTCGCTGAAATGTTTCTTGCACTTTTTTTGTTGTTGTTCCAAGTCCTGGCGTCCTAAGTGCCATATCCACCGCCTCGCACACACCCACACTTCCATTCCCCCTTTCCTCTGGCCACAGAGTTAATTGCTGGCTGAAGTCTGAAGTGAAATACTTCTCGCTGTCATTTCCATTCCCGAAATACCTCCATTTCCATTTCCAGAAAGTGGCATGGCGGAGGGAGAGTGGCACTTAATGTGAGCCGCCTTCGAGGAAACTTTTGAATTACCTCAGTTTCCCAGAGAGTTTTCCCCCACCCACCGTCAAAGAGAGATTGCTACGGTTACATTCGAGCCAAGCCGAGCCGAGCCTCAATGCCGCTTCTTCGCTCATTTATGCCGTTTCAAGTTGCTCAGCGAAGCATTCAAGTTTTCCCACAGGGAGAATGGTGGAAGGGGGCATGGATAGGGGTGGGGTGCTTCAATGTTTGTCTTTCATTTGGCTCATCCTTGGATCTGTGCTGCCTGGTTCCTGGGGGTTCGCTGGGGGTTCTTTTTGGGGGTTCGCTGGCTGGTGTCTGCTTAACAAATTCTCTACGATTATTACCTGCTGTTAAAACATTTCATAATCTCACAGATAATAATTTAATGCGTCGTTTTAGTGGCGAGCATTAAAAAGTTTGCCAAGAAATTCATTCCCCTCTCCCCGCTGCACACTCCTCTGGCAGATGGGGGAAAATTGAAAAGAAGGAACGAGTGAGCAGGGGGAAGCAGGGGAAGAGCCACTGTCTGGCATTTAATAATGTTGTAAGCAGGTAATTCTGTTGCCGTTTTGTGGTTTGCGATAAGCAGCAGATGGAGCATTGCTTTTGGCCCTGACTCTGGCCTGACTCCAATTCCGAGCGATGGAATAGGGGAATAGGGGAGTTATGGAATAACCCATAACCCAAGGCGAATTCTTCTTAACCTGCCTGCGAGGTCAACACTTGCTGGGACACTGGGATGCTCTTCTTGGCGGGAAGTACCCTTGCTAAGTTCTTCCTTTAGCTTCAAAAGAGTAACTAAATGTCGCTTTGCCCCTATACCCTATGCATCCTTCCTGCCAGTTGGTCTCCAATGTGCGAACATTAGCACTGCACATCGAAGTTTATCTATGACCAGAAGGTACTCTCCCTCTCCGTACCCTGTCCCTTTCTTCCCCACCATTTAGGTATGTCCTTGTCTCCTGTTCTGTTCTGCTCTGTCCTGTCCTGCCTGTCTGCCCAGCATGTGAACTTTCCAAAGTTATGCGCATTTCTGCTGACCATTGGCATTTTGCAGCTTTTGTTTTTGCCCACGGCCAGGAGTTCCAGGAGTACCACAGTACAGGAGCTCCAGCCATAGACGGTGGGTGTGCGTAGGGCAGTGGGTGGGGATGCAGCAGCCCAGTAGTCATCCCTGGACAAAGGTCGAGGGCGACAGCTGTTGCCCAATCGTTTTGTCTGCCTGCGCATCCTCGTACTCGGCTGGCAAACGTTTTTGGGATTAATACTTTGGTCTGTCCCCCTACCCCTACCCTGCCACCCGTTCCTCGATGGAGTTTATTGAAAAGGTGACGTTGACACTGCAGGCAGAGGGCAGAGGAGTGCAGCGTCCTGGCCAAAGTTTTTGGTAAAGTTTCGCTTCCGTTTTGCTCCGTTTTTTTTTTCTGGTTCCTGCCTGCCTGGCTGCCTGCCTGCCTGCCTGCCTGCCTGCTGCTGCTCCTGTCGATAATATCGATGCGGAACATATGTGAACATGTCGTTTGACACATTTGTCAGTTGGCTTAAAGTTTGGCTGTTTGCTGTGTGAAGGTGGATGTGCCATATGGAGTGTGGACTGTGGACTGTGGAGTGTGGATGGGGATGAGTCTCAATTGAGTTAAGCCTGCAATTGGCCAGGGGATATGGGAAAAGACTGCACGTAGACTATAGACATTGGAGTGGATAGCAAACAGGTATGGCTGTGTCTTTGGATTACTGCTGTAAGTGTCACATTATATCGAAACTTGTGTCAGAATCAGTTGAATCATAGTCACAGCTACGGACTTCCCACTATGCCCTTTCGATGCTAAATAAAATCTGTTTATATGTTCTATTCAATTATATTTCTTTCATATTTATTTAAGAATTATTTAATATTAATTTGAATAATTTAATTTAGTTTAAGAGAGGAAAACTTTACAGATTGTTCGGTTCGATATAAGTTTCAAGGTACATGATATTAAATATTAGGAGAAATACATCATTTTAAGAGACATTTCCAGGTAGCAAAAACGGTAGATACTCTTTGGTTGGCTTTAAATCTGTGTAGCTGCAGGGATTTTTCTAGAGTTAACTAGAGTTAATCCCAATTTATATGTAGGAGAACCATTGAATAAAGTACCAGCAGATCTCCATATGTATCAGAGAATACTAATTGTGCCACTAGCTTAAGGCTTATTTCCCCCCTCTCTTTCCCCTGCTAAAACTAAGCCTCAGGCGCTCAGTTAATTTCCCTTTAAACCCGCACAGACACACACACAATTACAATGCTGAATGCCGTGTGTCAAGGCCAAAATGTAAGCCACTTCACAGCCAATTAGGTGCTTTCAACAGCCTCACACATTCACACACACACACTAACTAACGAATAGAGTAGGTGGCTGGACACACACATAATGTGTGTCCACATCTGTTGACAAATGACTGGCAATGTTCAACGGTGTTTGGCAGCACTTGTGTGCGCCCCGTGCCTCATTATGTGGCATTTTGGGCTAACCGCTTTAATTAGCTTTTGCACACACACACACACACACACACAGCTGCAAAGTGCAGGCGGCCAGGCAGCACTGCACAGGCCTGCTGTTCAGGCCTGGTCCAGACTGGCTTCTGACCAACAAAGCCACTTGAGTGCCGAGTGCACTGACAGTGGCCAGAGTGCCAGAGTGCCGCCTGCTAATGCGCTATTTCCAGGCAGAGAGCCTCGTGCACCTCGCGTTGACTCTAATTGAGTCACAAATCAACCAAAATATATTATGCACCGCAAATTGTGCGGTAATTACACGCGCCCCATACAGAGCGGCAGAGTGTGAGAGAGAGAGAGAGAGTAAAAGAGAGGGATAGAGTGAGACAGCCAGTGTCTGCTGTCTCGCTAATTTATGGCCCAAAGTGTAGCATACTTTCCAGCACCTGCACAAGACATCGTCTCCAGGCGACAGGCGACAATGGCGGCGTTAATTTGCCTGCTAATGAGCCACAAAAACAAGCGCGGCTTCTACCCCAACAGTGGAGTGGGGCAGTGGTAGGTGGTGGCGGGAAGAGTATTTCCTGCTTAATTATGTTAATTTCACCCCACTCAAACCCCCACTCATGCTCCCCCTTCTGTAGACAACGAGGCGTATGCGTGATGCGTGTGGCTGCAATCAAGTTCTAGAGAGCTCTCTTTCGCGCTGTCTACATATATAAATATGTATGTGTACATATATATCGACTATTCCGAATCAAAAACTCAATCTTTGCACTGGCGCCACTCTGTCCATCCGTTCGTCCGTCCATCCGTCCGTTCTTCGAGTCGAAAGTTTACTTTAAAGAACGAACAAATTATTTTGCAACCGCATAAAAGAACAGCAGCTCCAGCAGTAGGGAAGGGTGAGTGGAGTGGTAGTGGCAGAGAGGGGGGGGAGCACCCAAAGTCAGTGTCAGTTTGTCGCTTCCTTTGCTTTCATATTTTGAATACAAATTGCTTTATTTGCGCTGCTGCGCCAATTTCAAATCGCATACCACCCTCCCTCTCACTCTATAAAGCCACCCCCTTAGCGCCATTCGCTCCCATCCCCCATTCCCGGACTTGTCAGATTTTTCTCCACTGAAGTTATAAACAAGTGGGTTTTGCTGCCATTTTCGTACCTTGCTCCACTCCACACTACTACTTGGAGTACTCTTCTTTTTTTTTTTTCATTGTTAAATACCCTGTAAAGGGAGTTGTACTGTAATTTGTAACACTGAGATCTGGCACTATTAAATATACATTTTTCTGCCTTCAATAATTTAATATTTTTTAATTAATTATAAACTTTTTCCTGTAAAATTTTTATTAAAATAAAAAATTATTTTATATATTTCACGTTCTTACACGTTGCAAAAATACAAATTTTGGGTGAGGTATGTATTGTTTCTGTACTTCTAACATCCGATTATTTTGTTTAATAAAAAATAAAACATTAAATAAAAAATTTAATTGTGAGGTTGACTTTATGTTTTAATATGAAAATCAAAACTAAACTGATCGCTAGAGGGATCCTTGGAATTATTACTGGAAATAATTATCATTTAATTAGGACCTATTTTTAAAGTATGTATATGTATCGGCCAAACGAAAAGGGTATCTATAACTTCGTCTTTCGACCTTATTTTTATTTGTGTTTATTTTTTTGTTGTCGTTTTGAATTTTATAACATGCCACACAGCGAGGGCGAGGGTTGCTCCAACAAGCAAAGCAGGAGGTGGGTGGCTAGCTGGCTCGATGGGTGGACAGGAGGATGGTGGTGCGGGTGCTGTGCTCTATATAGGTGATTTTTGAGTTCTGTTTTCCACAGCAGCAGCATCAGCAGTAGACAACAACAAATTGCTCCCCAATGAGCGTTTGTCCTCACGAAAGTTATTTGCATGGCATTGTCCTCTCCTCTCCCGCTGTTTGCTTTTTTACTGTTTTACTGTTTGTTGCCCCGCACAGTACATAATAATTGAATAATATTCCTATTTGATATTTGACAAATCATCTGATTCTAATTTGACATGGTCTCTGGCAGTTTCTGGCAGTCTCTGACAATATCTGACAAGCGAGTGAATCAAGGTAATGGGACGGACGGACGGCTCTACATTGTCGACAAATGAATCTCCGAGTGGCAGAGCAGCGGAGTTTTATGCGCGGATTAATGCCATCCGACTTTACGATTCGCAACTCTCTAGTCAGCCCCTTTCCCCTGGGCCGCCTCATGGGGCAACTTTGTTGTTCTGTTGCCATAAAAAGAAATGAAAATGGGGGAAACCGCAGCCAAATTAGCCCAAAAGCCGTGCAGTGCACGGCACCACCATTCCGGTTTACGAGTATGGCTATGGCTATGGCTCCATATGCAGATCGCATGCAGATCCGTTGCCGTGGAAGTTATGCCCATTGGAAATGCGCTTTTAATTAGCTGCTGACAACACAGGCTGCTGCCTCCTGCCTCCTTTCTCCTGCCTCCTGCATATGCCGCTGCAGAACTCGAATATGGGTTAGCCCCCAACTTTGTAGCGTCAAAACATCCGTTTGCATCTAAATTTAGCCATCAGGAACGTTGATGATGGGTCGCCCCTCGCACTCCCACAACATGCCATGAATGGGAAGGGGTCACAAGAGGGGGATGTACATTTATATACGACTAGAAGATACCTCTAGTTTTCCACATACTCCAAATGCTGCCACAATCTGAATGTTTCATATAATTTTCTACTTAAATCTTTGCCAATCTCAGATATTATCCCAAGCATAAATCCTCCATTCAAATACGAATATACCCAGCGCACACCCACTGGTGTGTAGTATTACACGGTATTTACATTGAAATTTGCAATTTGCAATTGTCGATGTCTTTCTCCGTCCGACAAAACTAAACAGAGAATCGCAGCCGCAGCAGAGGAGAACCTTTGGGGCACGCCCGTACGTGCTGCATTCTGTTTTGATTCGCTTGGCATCTTGTTTATGTGGGGAATATACACTCGAACACTCGTACACTCGCGTGTATTTGGATATCTGGAATATGTGGAACAGCAAAGCCATCAAGGCAGGTGGCAAGGCATCATCTTTTCCGACTTGGGAGCAGGCACAAGGGAACGAAGGAAGAATATTGATAAACACTTTTTATAATTTATATTGTACGAGTCGAAACGAAAACATTTTTATGGGCTCGCCATGAGGATGGGATTGTATAATTTTATGACAAATTAATACAATGGGGCCCCCGAAAGAACGTATGTCGAATGGGAGTAAGAAATGGATAGGATGGGATGGGATCTCAATTTATGCGGTTATTTATCATTTGTGGCTAATATCGAACGAAACATATTATTATTATTATTATTATATTTTGCACATTGCGCCTCGCCTCGCCTCGTACACTCGTAAATGTGTGGAAAATGTTTACGCCAAGCGAAAATGATTCATATTCTTGTGCAATTACCGAATGTTAATGTTAATGTGGATGTTTGTTGTTTCTCTGTTTCTATGGCATAAAAATCTAATATCTAATGGCGAATGAATGAAATGGAAAAAAAAAACTGAAACTGAAACCTAAACCGCTATCCAGTCAAAGGTTAACAGCATTAAATGGGCGCAGTCGTAAATAAATAAATGATTTAGTGTCCCCATAATTCATGGCCATCCATGACTCCCTGCACTATAAAAAGTGGAGCTTAAATATATTACACCAGCACTAGGAGCATATGTATTGAAATTATTAGAAATCTTCTCCAGAGGGTGGGCAGCTGGCTGCTCTTTGGGTAGTGAGAAGATGATTCAAGATTTCTGTTCCCATTTGGAATATCGTAAGGGGAAATGCTGTTGGCCTAGCCCCAAAAACAGAACTCTGTTAACTGTTAACACTCGCTGTTACACGCACTCTCTCACTCTTCCTCTCTCTCTCTGTCTCTCTGTCTCTGTTGGTGTGGCTGTAGCTCTTAGGGCCATGTATTTCTCAGGGCCTTCAGTCGACAGGCAGCCGTTGGGGCCGCAGCAACCACGGAGGAGGAACCAGAATGGATGCAAGTGCGTGATTTGATAGGTATAGATTTTGGTGTGGTGTGGTGTGGTGTCGAGTGGAATGGAGTGGGAATGGGGATTCGGATGCCCCCATCACACACAATGAGAGCCACTCATTTGTCGCTACATCTCCGAGTGTATGGATAAAGTTTTGGCTATTAAACTGCTGCCAATTGCCGTTGCCGTGGCCGTTGCCGTGATTCATATGCTGTCGGGAGGGAGCTGAGCAAAGCTGACAACTTTTTATGACAAACGGAAGACACTTGAGCCAAAGTTTTCCCTGTACTTTCGGAGCCATAAAACTGGAGGAGGACATGAACCTGTCCCTAGTAGCTGTCCCCCAGCTGTCCCGAGTGGCCCCGTTAATAGCCGAAGCCTTTGAACTATTGATGAGCCATTTGATACAATTAGCCTGAGATCTGTGTGTGTCTCTGTCTCTGTATTACCTCTGTCTATTCTCTACCCCTTCAAGTGCTGTCTCCACTGTGCTTGTGCTCTGCCGTTTTCCTGGTCATTATTTATGTTCATTTCATTTCGTAATACTTGAAAAATGCCCACATTTCGCGCACCTTTTCAGCTTCCGTTTTCAGTTGCCGTAATGAGTTTTGCTCCTTTTTTTCTGTTATTGGACGCTGCCCCATGCCACGGCGAGCACGTCGCGGGTTGAATGCGGCACGGTACTCTGGGGCAGCCATCGACTTGACAGCCAGCCGAATGATTGAACGCGTGTCCATCAAAAAGTGCGTCTAATTGCTTTTTCGCCCCAACTCCAACAGGCACAAAAAAAAAAAAACAACGCAAAAAATGGGGTAAAATTTCTAGGCAAAGGTAATTTTTTGTTGTCTGCCATTTGTAGTGAATTTTTGTACTTTTCAACGGGTTCGGTTCCTAATTTGATTTGCCATCTTTAAAGGGTTAAGGTGGTTGAAAAGGGTTAAAGTAAAGCACTTGGATTGGAGGGGGATCCATGAATTAGCAATAAGTCTGGAGATCTGTTTGTGTTTGAGCCTAAAAGTATGCTGGAATATTGGTTATACCTTCCAGAAAGGATGCAGGTGGACACTAAGTGAGGGATTTATGAGAAATGTGTTGAATATTTGTATGGGCTATAATATTTGTGGGCATGAAAAGTAAGAACAAGAAAAAATAAACACAAATAAAGAAAATAGAATTTTTGCATGATTTTATGGCAGCATTTTGAGTTTCCTTTAAAGCTCCTTTGGAGGTAAAGTTTATGTTATGTGTTGTTGGTAATAAAGCAGGGAGAATGGCCTCTGAGCCATCAACAGCTGCGATTCATAGGCTGGCTCCTGGTCCTGCTTCTGCTCCATTTCCCGCAGGTCCTTTAGCCTCTTGCCAATTGCCCCTGCCTCGTGTTAATGTTATGTAAGTAATTTACCTCAACTACAATCTCTCTTCCCGCTCTCCCTCTCTGACCCTCTTTATGTGTGTGCGTGAGAGTGAGCTTAATTTACTGCCTCTTCCCATATACACCCCCAACCCCCCCTTTTTTGTGTGCTAAACACATTTACGTGTTATTCAATTTTGCAAACTAAACGTAAAAATATCATGTTTCTCCCTCCCCACCACGCTCCTCCCTTTTGCACATTTTCCCAACCGAAAACAGGAAAAACAACAACAGGAAATATGCCTAGCAGTAGGCAGAGGAGGAGGCAGAGTGGGTGGGTGGTGGGTGGCGTGTGGCAAGCGCAGACATGCCTCGTTATGGGGCAAGAAGCACTTTCTCTGCTTCATGTGAGAGTGTGGAAAAGTAAATATCAGGTTAATGGATTTGACGCCGCAGCACCGAAGCACGCAGCAGTTTCACTTTCCTCCGGCTTGGCTTTTCCTTTCCTTCGACTCGGCTCTGCTGCAGCATTTTCCACTCAATAAACTCCCGCTTTCAGGCTGCGGCAACATTTTCCCGCCGATAAGCAATTTTCCCGTAGGCACAGCCTCAGCCTCAGACTCTGTCTCAGCCTCCTGCTTCATTTACTTCTTTGAACACCTTCCTGGCCATTGTCTCAAAATCGCAGAGAAAATTGCTTAATGTGCCACAAGAAATTGTTCTTGCCACAAGCAGATGGAGAGCCTCAGAGTAAGCGATGGGGAGCAGGAGGAGGAGCAGCAAGCAGCAGCAGGAGCAGGAATGAAACATGAGACTTTCCATTGACAAATGGCTGGAATTTTGTGTGCAATTATTCACATAAAATGTTGCAATTGATTTCTGCTGTCGCTTATCGGTGACATCCACATGTTCATTCTCGTTTTCGTTTTCATTTTCATTTTGCAATTCGCAATCCGATTGCTTGCATCGTAAACTCCGCTTATGTCTGGTCAAGGGGGATACGAATACGTTACAATGTGTGGAAGGAATCCAATTCAATCCTTCCCATATGCAAAGTGGTAAACGAAGGGCAGGGGCCATGGGACAGGGGACAGGGTACAGCGCACAAGGTACAAATCACATCAGATCTCCTTTCGTTTCAACCCCCCTCTTCCTTTTGCGGAGTCCGCCAAGTCGCTAAGTCGTTTTAATGGCCAATAAAAGCAAAATGTTGTCACTTTTTTCGAATTTGTATAAATTTTCATTGCCCCGGATAAGCCGTTCTCAGCTTCGCTTCCAGAGTCGCAGAGTCCCAGTCCCAGAGAGTCCTCCCATCTGATGCTGAAATACTACGTGCAATATTCATGCCACGGCAAGGAGGATGGGTAATGGAGGGGGGGTGGGGTGGAAGGGTTGCTGTTGCTTCTGCTGCTTTCTTGTTGTTTACGATGTAAAAACTCTTTTTTTTTTTTATTTTTTGCAACTTATCGCATGCAACAACAGGGAGAACTTTGGCCGAGAAACGGAATGTGGAATGGCTCTACGGCTTTATGCTTTGCCTCAGTCTCCGCTAGTCTCTGATTTAGTTTTGGCGGGCGAATCAATTTGTTTGCCTGCGAATAAATAAATAAAAAAAGCGGGGGGCTGGGTGGGTATGGGGCGGTTGGGCGGGCACACAAATCGCCATCAAATCGCCAATTGGATCGGTTTAAGCACTTTTTACGACTCGCGCTCGTGGCCAGATTTGTTCGCATTATGTCGCCCTCTGATTATAATTTATTATTATCTATTTGCAGTGTACTGCCATATACGATATGGTCGCCTCTCTCTGCTCTCCGCTCTCCACACTCTGATACATTTTCAATTGCCCCGAAAATCGACCGCTAAGCGGCGGTGGCGGCTTTGATTGCGGCTTCTGCTGCTGCCTCCTACCGTTGCATACTTTTGGGCGAAGTAATCGAATACCGAATCAGGAGATGGAAAATTTATTTATTTTCCCTGCATCATCGTAAACATATTTCGGCAATCTCATTTCACCTTCGGCTAATGAAAGATTTGCTTCCTTTTTTTTAACAATCCAATCAAAAAAGCATGCAAGCAACCTGTTGAGACTGAGTGATGCCCTGTAGTTGTCAATGGAGGCGAGAAAATTCTTAACAAGGAAAGATCTGCAGAGGGAAAAATCTGGAAATACTAGCAATGAGAATTTCCTTTGGATTTATTCCCAATTGATATAATTTACGGAATATTTATTAAGTTTAATTCTTCGCTTAAGTCAAAGCTTTATTGTATAAAGTCGAATGAAACGATTTTCGTTTCCTGTTACAAACATCCCCAAGAGCGCAATACACCCGCAAGCGAAAAGCGTCAAGCGCCAAGAGGGCATACAAAAAAGGAGCAGGCTCCCCCAGAGCAAATCGTGGTTTATGCCGCAGTCTCTGCATAATTTTCCTATTATTTCACCTTGGGCTTGCCAAAAAGAATGAACCAACGTAGAACAAATTTATTGAAGTCATAAACTGTTGTTTAACCTCCACGCTTGAGGTTTGTTCTTTGTGCTTTCCCCACTCATATGATGCCATGCCATGCCTCCCCTCTCTCGAGTGATTCCAATATAATGCATCCGATTTTATGGGTATTTAATAGATGGCCCCGCGAAAATGAGTTTTGATTTTATGGGGGCTTCCTTCCTCAATCAAATGAGGATGAGGGATGTGCTCTAATGATGATGATGCATTTGGCTAAAACGAAAGCGAAATTAAGCCAAATTAAATGAGCAATTTTTTGCACGCCTTCTCTACTGTCCGTCTGTCTGTCTGCCTGCCTGACTGTCTGTCTGTATGTCTGTCTATCTGTTGGCCCTGTTCCAAAATGATATGCAAAAGTGTTTTTAATTCGCGGCAACTGCAGAGATCTCTGACTGTAATTTATGAAAGTGAAGTGTCCTCCTGCTGCTGCTGCTGCTGCTGCTGCTGGTGCAGTTCCTGGTGGTGCCTCTGCTTAGTGGGCTGCAGGTTTGGGCCACCCTGCAGGCAGATCTTTTAATTGATTGCATGGACGGATGGGTGGATGGATGGACAGATGGATGGCTGGCTGGATGGATGGACCGTGTTCTCCCTATCGAATCGAATGGCAGCAGCCATATGGAGTGCGTTTCTTTATCAATTAATGCGCTGAATTTTATTGTTAAGTCACGCATTGTGGATACCCTGTGTACCCGGTGCCCCACTGCTGCGCCCCCGCTGGGATAATGGTGCGCCTGGTCGGATGGCATGTAAATTTTAATCCAATTGCGTGCTGGCTGCCCGCCCTCTGGCCGTATTTGTGCAGTATTTATTTTTGCTAGCCGCTTTTCCGGCCGAATGCATTTGATTGTGTTTTCCGCCTGCACTCCGCTGCTGGCCACGCCCACGCCACTGAATGTGGCAGCCACTGTTCATTCTGTTGGCCAGCCAGAAATTTCGGTGATTTGCGAAAGGTAAAACAACAGCCAACATTACGAGTATTTGGTTCGATTTTTGTTGGGATTGTAAACTGTGCAAACACCAGCAGGGATTGGCCCTTGTGGCAGCGAGAGGCAGGGATGGCAGACTGCACAAATAATTTGATTATTACTCGCATTTGATGATCAAAACATTGCTGTGGATATCCCACGTAAATATCCCCTAATTTAATTAACGAACCAAATTAGTTTTTCAATTGAACCAACTGCCAGCAGAGGCCACTTCCCAATAGATGCTCTGTCTTCCTGCACCGCTTCCCCTCAGTCACAAAAAGAAGTCACGCACATGACACCTCATCTTGGTGGAAAGGACACACCTCCCCACCCCACACCACTCCGCTCATCACGCTTCTCGCTTCTCTCTTTTCCTTTCCATTTCTCATTAATAATTCCGCTTAAATGCTTTCTAATAATTTCCGCATAATTCATAGCGCTGAACGATGGCAGGATGGTTGAACGTTGAACGTTTTATGCGTCACTTGCCTCACTTGCCCCACGATAAGGTCCTTTGTCGCACTTCCTGTCTCTGTTTGCGCCACACAAACACTAAGGCCACAGACACACCCACACCCACAGCCACACATGTAACAGTGTGGGTGTGCAGACACATACAGACACCTATACGTACGTACTACCTCTATCCGTATACCTATATTCATAGCCGATTGATAACCTTAATAAAATGCTTCACATTATGCCAATCGATTGCACACCATGAATGTGTTTATCCTTTGCCAGCGAATAGCCCCCTCCCCGTCCCTGTGCTTCCCCGTAGCTATAGAGGATGGGGGCGTGGCACACATCAAGACCGGCTGTTGCCAACAAAGGAGCAAAGGACCATGAGACGCTGCTCTGATGAGGCGTTCGGAGTCGTCTACCTCTACCTTGTTGGCCTATGGAGGCGGCTCTTGCTCCTGCTACAACTCCTTATCCTGCTGCTGCTCCTTCCTCCCGCTGCCACGCTCATTTACTGCTGCTGCTGCTGCTGCTGCGAGGGGGAATGCTGATGGGATGATGGGGCAACGGCAATTGTGCAAAAAGTGCCAATAAAGCACATTCTTTGTTCGGCTCGCAAAGTGCTCAACAAAGCGGGGAGGATATAGGGGCAGGCAGGCAGCACAGGCAGCACAGGGACAGGGACAGGCACAGGGGCAGAAGGATAACGTGTTACGCAAGCTTAGTCTCCCTCCCTGTCTCTGTCTCTGTATTTGTGTGTGTGTGTGTGCTGAGTGTGCAAGGATAATAATAATAACCTATGAATAGGTAACAACTGAACGCGAGAGAGAGAGAGAGAGTCGCAGGCGAAGAGCCGAATAGGTGGATACCTTACAGCAAAATATGGAAATAGAGCAGGCAAGGGATACAGCTAGAGGATTGAGAATTCGATACTCTAAGCGGAAATCTAAATCTAATCTAAATCTAAACACCAAAGTCTGAAGATCCCAAAGTCAGTCCAAGAATAAGAAAATAAACTGAACAGCTGACGTGTGCCTGTGGATAATTATTACACTCATCCATTGCCATTCGCTTCTACGGAGAAACATTCAATGCTGGGCAACCTTTCATTGCAGGGTATCCCCAGTTGGAGGCTGCTCCCTCCCACTCTGTGCTGTGCCTGCCCCCATCGTTGATTGCACTGTAGGTGGCTCGTGCTACACACGGACCTTGCCACGTTGCCTGCTTTTGATTGTTTAGCTGTTCTGCGTCTGTGTATCCATCAGATACCCAATTGTTTGCCCAGCCCCCTCCATCATATCCCAGGCAGGACCTGGACCTGGAGCTGGAGCTGTAGCCGAGGTGCAGCTCCCCCCAGAGAAGAAGTGGAAGCAGGCCGCCGCATCGCTCGTCAGACACAGACACACCTCATTGATTTTATTGTGCTTTTTTCGCCTGCCCCTGGCCTGCCCCTGCCCTGCCCCGCCATTGAAAATGCTCATAAAAATGCCCACACAATGGAAACGATGATGCGGCTGTTAGAAATGAAAGGTGGAAAGGGGTCTCACATACGGCAAAACCCCAACCTGACCTGTGGTTTAGCTCTTAGAGCGAACAATGGACAATGGGATGTGGCCAGTGCTGCTGCTGCTGCTGCTGCTGCTCCTACTCCCCCCTAAGCATGCCCATTCCCCTGCCCATTCCAGTGGACACAACCTGATGTCTATTTTAGACGCACATCAGCAGCTGTGAAGATGCTTTTGGCTCCTTGCCTTGCCCCCTCCCCATACAGATACAGAGATGGTGCCTGTATTTTTTTTTTTTTGCGTGGGGTGGGGAGGGGGGATAGACTGTCAAAATGGGAGCCGGTTCGTCGCGGTTCGGTTGGGCTGCTGTCCGTCTAATGAGCTCTGGCGGAGCAAATGACTTTTTTGAAACTCATACGGATGGGAAAATGAGGGAAAAATTCTGCTGCTGCTGATGCTGCTGCTACTGCTGCCTGAGAATGAGAAATGCATTTTCGAAATGCCAACAAAAAATTGCAAAAACTAAAAGAAGTCAAGGAAAAAAGTATCGCAATTGCAAATTGCAATTTTCCCTGCCCAAATGAGTTTTGAAGTCTAGACTCCACTCTCCACTCTACACTTTGGTGGCTCTCTTTTGGCTACAATGTTGCCGTGTCTTGTTGCATCCTGCTGCACCACGCCTCCCTCCAGCCCCCCTCTGGTGTTAATTTGTTAGCACGTTGCACTCGGGGCAGACAGTGATTAATTACTAGAAAACACAAAACCAAACCAAACCAGCGACGGCCAGAAATAGTCGAGTGCCCGTCGCAAAACTTTAAAGTTAATTAGTTGCCAGGCAAAATAGCCCCACAAATAGCCACAAAATTCCAAATTGCCCCACTCCACTCCCCTCCCCACCCATGCATCGGCAGTGGAATGATTTATTTTTGGTTTGGGCATATCAACTCACCTCTCTCTCACCTGGGCGAAATAAAAAACGATTCGAATAAATTTTAAATTCTGTCCCGACCGCAATTTCCGCATTAAATCATTTCCAGGCCATTTCACAGCCGCCGGCGGCGAGTGGTACAGAGCCACAGAGAGCCACCTTCACCGCAATGCATCCACATCCATATCCACATCCACACCCAAAACACTCGTTCATTCATCCACCCACTCATGCATTCATCCATTCCATTCACTGGCGACGCATTCATTCGTTGCGTTGCGTTTCGTTTCGTTTCGTTTCGATCCGCAGGTGAGAGGCGAAAGCAGCCGCCTGGAATGCCCTGGGCCATGAGTTTTGGGGCTTTTCGAATATGCAAAAATTACACAGTCGAGTGCATCAGGTGGGGGGGGGGGTGTGGCATGGATTCCCCGTCTCTTTCCTCACCCCTCCCTCCTGTTGGCCACTTCAAATATATCACGCGTGAAGCGCGTCCTGTCCTGTCTGCCGTTTGATTGACAAACGTCCCACACACACAAAGGCGGCGGGATGGGGGGTGGGGGGATGTGGCCCGAAGCACACTGAGGTGCACTCGTTTCGCGTTTAGAAAAGATAAATTTAAGTAATTGTCAATATTTCAAGCGGCGTAATTGCTCTGGACTCGGTCCGCACTCCACAATCCACAATCCACGACAAGCGGAGATGCAACGCCAAAAAAAAACAGGGGCAGCATAAAATAAATCCCATTGCAGAAGTACACTCAAACAACCCGCACACCACACTCTCCCCCGCCCCCGCCCCTCTCCTCTTTCCAGCTGCGGCTTTATGCAGTTCTATGCCATTTTACACTTGACGTTTTACCAATTTCAGAAGCGTTTCGTTTTATTGTGGCAGTCAGGGCACCCTGTAGTTATGCGAGGCAGAAGAGAGTGTGTTGGACTTGACATTTGGAATCAACCAAGAACGAATCCCCAAGCAGTTTCAGCCCTTTTATTGGACACATCTCTAAGCTGCAGATTTTAATCTCCCACTTTGCCCTAGGGTATCTCCTGTTCCAGCACTCTCATCAGCATCATTACATCTCTCAGTTGGTTCAATTTTTTGTTGTTGACACTTTTTGTTGCAATTGCTGCTGGTTTTCCTTTTCGCCATATTTTTTGTGTGCTGTGTGTTTTTTAGCTGCAGTGCAGCAGCAGCGGCAGTAGAGGCAGCGGCAGCGGCAGACAATTTTGTTGCGTGTTAACAACTGCAACAATTTAGGTTTAATTGATGCGAGAGGAGCTGCAGCAGCAGCAGCAGCCAAAGGCAGGCTGAAGTGTCGGCCTCGGACACTCGCACTCTGCAACGAAAACTCTCGTCATTTGCTGACTGCCCCGCACCACACCACACCACACCACACCCTGGACATGCCACTGCCACTGCACGGCTTTTGTGCAACTTTTCCGGACGTTGCCGGACGGCGTTCGGTGAGGTTTTTTTTTTTTTTTGTATTTTTTTTGCCCGCTTCCGGCACTGACGAGAGTTGTTAGATAAAAGCTATTTACATGTTGTTATTTATGATTTTGCAGCTAAAATTCTCGCTCGGTGAATTATTTGCACTCTCTCACTCCGTGTGCCCGTTGCCGTCCCCTTGCCCGTGTGGCTTTTATAGTTATATTTATATGCTGCTTGAATGCCCTTTTCCCGCATGTTAACACCTCAGACAGAGACTGCGATTCAAACTGCAAAACATATGTATGCCAGGAGCAACAGCTGGACTGACCAGCGGAAAGAAAAAACAGAAATGAAAAAAACTGAAAAGTCCTTTGGCATTATTGAACACTAATCCGTGCATGAGGATGTAGTAGTAGTATAGGAGTAATAGCGCCCCCCGCAGCATCACTCTCTCTCCCCCCTCTCTGTAACTTGACTTTCATTCCCCCTGAATCTTTATTACTTTGCGCTGACTCATGAGGATTCCAGGAGTCGAGCATCGAAAGCGAAACTCATGCAAAGGTTGACTTGATTTATGGCCAGAGCGTAGAAGGATCCCTTGCCCTGGCCTCTCCACATGTGCTTGACTTCTCCCGCACCACCGTCCGGATGCTTGCTCATTTTTTTTATGAGATTTCAGCAGCAGAGACGGAACCCACGGGGCGTATGATGAATATGTAATGGCAATGTTATCCACTTCCAGTGCGTTGAAACTTTGATTTACTAACTGCGAAAAATAAATATTAAATTTTCAATTACAGAGCTGGCCCATGTTCCATGTTCCAAGCCACATGCCACATGCCCCATGCCCCATGCCCCGTTGCCAGACTGCAGCACAACTTTGACTTTTTCCATGCAATTACCTTCGTTCAGGGCCCCCAGGACTAGACAGCAGAATGTCCTTCTACTTCGACAGGAGCTGCTGGCCCAGGTTCGACATTTGCTTGCAGTTTCTCCCCCCTCTCGCTCTCACTCTCTCTCTCGTTGGCCATTAAAGGAAATTGTCTGTAAAAATGTGGCCGTATTTCTTTTTGCAAGGTACTTAAAATTAAATTATTGGACACATTAACGTCTTGACTTTGCTGCAGACTAGACCAACAGCAGCAGCAGCAGCAGGACGAACAGGAGCTACTACGATGCGCAAGTAAATGCCACGTAATGACGTCATTAAAGCAAGTGAAATGTGCTTTTATTATTGCGGGGCAGCCAGACAGCACGAAAATCATGGCAGTCCCAGGAACACTTTCCAATGCGGGCCCCCTATGGTGTGGCGGGGGCAGCGGCAGAGTGATCCAGTGCACATGCTCATTAATCTTAATAAAGTTAACAGGGCGACAAGTTTATTAAAAGCGATTCACATCCCAAACCAAATGCAGCCACCCGATGGCGCCATCAGGCAAGGCCCCAAAGGTGTCCCAGACGGCGCCTCGCCACTGCCAGATAAGAGATGCCTCGTCACCATGATGGCTCCTTGGACAGGGCAACATATGCTCATTAGCATAAGCATAAGCCAAGAATATGAATACAAAGAATTTCATTAGCCACCCCACTCGAGTGGGTACTCCTCACTCCCTGAGTGCTCTCTCCCACCTATCGCTTGCTCTGTGACACTGCAAATCGAATCAATCGAAAAGAAAGGAGCCAAAGCCAACGCCAAAGCCGCCAGAGGCAAGGCATTCCGCGAGTTCCATATAAATTATATATCCATTGACAGGAATCGAACGGGAGCCAGAACGAGGCGTAAATGGAATTAAATGCTAAATGCAATCGCTTATTGGATTACAGACCCAGTCCCCTGCCCCCTGCCCCCTGCCCCACTGCCTTCGTGTTACGTGTCTCGCACAATGTGCGAATTATTTGGCTAATTTAGCGAATTAGCGCGACATTTTTGTTTGTACTGGCGACAGGCGACTTGTCGACAGTCGACAGGCAAGAAAGGAATTCCAATATGCAGCAGCAGCGTTCCGATGCTCTTAAATCATGTGGCCCTTAAAGCCTGCCGCCCGCAGCAGTGAAAACTTTTTCCTACATCCCTGTTTGGGACACACACACACAGATACAGATACAGATGCAGATACTGCTACTGCCACGCTGCCACACACTCGTTTGTGTGGGATGGCTTCTAGAAACTAAGCAAAATGTCTGCAACTGTTTATTGTTGATAAATTGCTGCTGAGGAATTAGTGCGACTGCGACGATGATGGAAGACCAAGGCCTGGTCCATCCTGAGCCTCGTCCACATCCTCGTCCTGCGCCGGACAGCAGCTCCACACACACCTCAGACCCCACTCCTGCTGCTGCTGCTGCTGCTGCTGCTGTTGCTGCTGTTGAACGGGGTAGCAGTTTTTAGAAAATGCAAATTTCCCCAGCTATGAAAAGGAGGAAGCAGGATGCTGTGTGGACTGGAGTGGAGTGCAGTGGAGGCCCGGCCCGCAAATCTTTATGCCTGCTGGACTGCAGAGTGACACATGTCGGCAGCATAGAATCCGGAGAATCAAAGCGCTTTACTTTTTGCTGAGCTGAGCTGAGCTGAGCGATGGCCAGCCACAGATACACCCCTCGGACTCTCCCACACTCCGCTGCTGATCTCATAATAAAGTTAGACAGGGCGGAGCAGAACAGAGCAGAGCAGAGCCCGTGGCAAAGTTTTGGGTTTGTTTTGGCATTTATTTAGTTTCAGTTTAGTTTACAGTTTTCAGCTTTCCAGAGACTGGAGCGTGGAGCGTAGAGTGTGGAATGATATGCAAATTTGAGTAACTGCAAATGCAATTGAGGTGCCTGCATAATAATCGAGTTTCCCCCCCATGAGAGCCTGGCCAGGACTTGCCCTTAAAGTCCATTTTGGCTTTAAGGCTCTGACTCTGACTCTGCCCCCTGGATAATGTTCGCCACTTAACCTTAAGTGATCAGGTATTAAGCGGCCAGTTGTACCCTCGCTTTTGGCCACATAAATCCAGCCAGCAAATCGTTCCCCGAGCATCGCATAAATCTTCGACTGTCCACTTTTGTCACAGCCCGGAAATGTCCAATAAATTGTAATTTTTCCCTAAGCTTTTCTCGCTCTCTACTTGCTGCAGGGTGGTGTGGGGTGTGGGCTGCGGGCAGGGGGACTCTGTGTGGATTGCAGCTCAATCATCGTTTAATATTTATGTGCTGTTCGATTGTGAAGTTTATTGGATTTGTTTTTGGACTCGACTGCTGCCGGAGCTCCGATAATTGCAGCGTTTGTCCATTCCATTTGGACATTCGAAAGATGTTGCAGGTGTGTGCCTGGAATTTATTGTGCGAGTAGTTCCATGCCATAGAAAAGAGTGGACTTTTGCTCAATTGGTTTGTTATTTATGGGATTTCTTATTACTTGGCATGGGCTGCTGGCTGCCTTTCAGCCTGGCTGCCTGGGGGATGGTTCCTGGGCACTGCAGATGGATGTTGTGGCAGATAATTGTCCGATTAGAGGGTGACATTTGTTTAGTCCGGGTTTTTGTTTTCTGTTAAGCAAAAGGAGAGACCGATGGCACTCTTAAACTATTATGTAAAATTTTTTTGTTTATTTCAATTAAAGTGGCATTTAAAATGGAATCAAATTCAGGCAGTTGGAGAGACTCTGCATAGAGGGGAAGACAATTTCTTATATATAAAAAATACAAACACAATAAACCCTCATTCAATGCAAAATCCCCAAATCAAAAGCGAATTATCAACAATAATGCAAATAATGAAGCAATCTGCGAGTTGATGGGCAGCCATGGATGGGATTTTCCATTTGTATTATTATTATTTGTATTTGTACCTTCATTAGGCGTGGGCGGGGGCGGGGTGGGGCGCGCATTCTCTGCATATGTTGCAGATCAGATCCCTCCCCCGCCTATCCCTTTGCTTTCCTTTCTTATAGACATTGTGGGGTGTCACATCAAACGGAATTGATTAAAATCTAAAATGAAATAGTGTTTCGTTCGTTCGTTATTGTCGCCTGGCCGCAGCACGTACTCCGGGGATGGCCCCTAAAAGTATGCGCACACCCACACAACCAAATGACAACAACAATCCTTTTGTAAGGATACTAGAGAGTGAGAGAGTACAGCAGGGGGTTGGGGTGGGCTGTGGGGGAGGTTGCAATTCAAATTTCAATCAAATGCGACCAATGCTCGTACCTTTTGGGGCACACATGCTGACCGACCACAAAGTATTGTATCATTTGCACCCCCTCCCACCCCCTTTGCCACATCTATTTTGGCCAAAATCAAATCAAAGGCTACAACCGAAACCGAGAGAGAGAGAGAGAGAAAAAAGGGGTGCAACTATTGCCGATTGCCCAGCAGAGAGAATCAGATAAAATTTTCATTACCTTATGGCCGCACATTATCGGCATGCGGCCATCGTCTCCGACTCTGCGACTCTCCCATCTGAATCCTTGGATGCTGAACTTGGATCTGCTGCTGGACTGCTTCTGGAGCACAATGTGCTGCTGATGACGTCGAGTGCTATAGCTATAGTTGTTGTTGTTGTTGTTGATGATGCTTATTGTGTGAGCCATAAAAAAAAGCACACAGAGAAAGCGAGAAAGAGGACACAGAGAAAGGCGGGGCGAAAGGCAACGGCAGAGGCAACGGCGACTTTTTTTTATACAACAAACGACAAACGGAAAGTGTCCAACAGGAAATAAACAGGCGACGGCGACTCGGACTTGGATTTGGATTTGTACTCAAACTCGGACTGGGACTGGGACTCGGACTCGGACTATGTCTCCTCTCCTCTCCCTTCCATAGCCAACCCATGGCCCATGGGCCATCTCCTGGCCAGGGCACCGGCAACCGACACGGCTTCCAATTCGGACAAATCCCAGCGAGAACAGCGTGAATAAAAAGGGTAATAATTTTATCCAGCATTCAGATCAGACACACGTCTGTCCATTGCCCAATTCCCCCCCTCTCTCACGCTCTCCTGTGTGTGTGTGTGGTTTTTTATCTTTGGTTTCTTTTTTAGGTTGCGGAATATACTTGAAACTTTGTCAACAGCCACTTGCCATTTTGCATGAGCAAGCTTATGAATAAGCGAACTCCTTTTGATTATCCTGCTGCTGTACGGAAGTCCCGCCCATGCCACTCCCCCTCCTTCCACTCCTCCTGCCCAAGGGACTCTGGACACTCCGAATGGATTCAATTACAAGTACCTTGAGCAGCGGTAAGCCATGCCGCATCTTCCAGAGCTGCTAGCAGAGTGACAAACTGTGAGGCAAACCCTCTACGAGAGTAGCAATTGGATACACTGCGAGAAACTACGTTTCTCTCATAGCTGCACCCATTCTGAAAGCCAATAGAAGGGCTTCTTCGAGTGTACCCTTCCGCTCCACTCAATCCCTCGGCCAGGGGTCTCTAACTACTTCCGCTGCTGTACGTGGGCTTTGGGCTTTGGGCCAGGGCCAATCTATCAACATAATTGATGGCTTCGATTAGTTACAAAGCGTTCCGTTTTGAGACAAAGCTAAAAGAGAAAAGAAAGAGTCGGGGGTCTACAGAAAGAGAGAGAGAGAGAGTGAAAGAGCTCAGTGCACAAATCGGCGATTAATTAAATATTTACTCGAAGAGCTCAGCGAGGCAATTAATCTGGCACGGCATCCGTATCCGTATCCGCTTCCCGTGGATCCGTAGATCCGTGGATCCGTGGAATCTTTGTGCTCAACTAATGAACTGATGCGGTGACGATAAATGGAAAACTTTAAAGGGTTTACCCTGCTCCCAGCCCAGTACACAGGCGTCACTGTGGAGTGGAGTGAAGTGGAGTGCTTCAGCCATTTGTCATGCATCTCGTGTTCAACTGCACGGAAAAAAGCAAAAGAAACCTTTGCTTCAAACAGAGAGACAGCGACAGAGAGAGAGAGAGATAGAGATAGAGAGAGACGTAGTACTTCTTGAGCCCACAGAATTTTGTTATAATTTATAATTTTCGCAGGGACCAGACACCAGACTCCACTACTCTACTCTTCATCAACGCCCTTCGCTGGGGGGGCCATAAACACACCAGGGGCAACGGCAACGGCAACGGCAACGATGTCGTCGCATAATTCTGCCATAACATTTTGGCCAGGACACGACACGGAGAGGGGTGAGCGGAGAGCGGAGCTCCGCTCCACCTTGGAACTTGGAAGCGGAGCTGCATTGCCGTCATCTCCATTGTCGTTGTGTCGTCTCGACCGTGTACCTTGGTGTCATAAAAGGAGACACAAGGACTGCAGAGAGATGGGGTGAGAGACTCCAGTCTGAGGTTGAGTCTGTTTCCATGTATCGCTGCCGCGTTGGCTGCCTGACAAAATGTAAAAATGTGGAAATGTGCAAATGTCCTGCTGCTCCTGCTGCTGCACGCTGCCAACCCCAGCCCCCCGAGCCGCAGAGTTCAAAGTCAATTGTAATTTTTATGGCCAAGTGCTACGCAATATGAATTACATGGGGCATACACTGTCATAGCCATGGGGTAGTCCACACATCCCGTCATCCCGCCCAGTCAGGTGGCACCCAAGGAGCAGAAAGAGTGTAGCCCAGTCGCACACAGAGAGAGAGAGAGAGAGAGAACTGAGAGGTTACATTGGTTTTCGCTTGCAACATTTGACTTTCTGCGGGGCCCATAAAAATGACAAACGAAATGTGCGCGTAAAGGGAATGGGGAATAGGCCAGAGCTCCGCTCTCCCGGACTGCATTTTCCTCGGACTCTGAATGTCAATTAGAAACCCTTTGGACTCCCCCTGCCCCCACCAAACAGCCCAGCTCTTATCATCACTCGAAACAGGCAGCAAATTGAATTAAGCGACTTCTTTTCACGTACTTTAAGGAATAAAAGTCCTGCAAAAAGACCTGGACCAGATCCAGGCAAAAAAAAAGGTAGCAAAGAAAGGGTAAAGCCACCCTCATAAGCCATCAGGAATCCTTTGAAAAAATCATCAGCCAACTAATCCTTTTAAATGGCTTAAGAAACAAAAATTAAAAAAAAAAGAAAAGTGCCCGAAAAATTGCTGGAAAAATATTTAAAAGTAATGAGAAATCTGTGCCGGGACAAGGGGCAGGCCTTCATTATTTTGATGGCTGATTTAACCTGAGAACCGCTGATGCCGGATGGCGGATGCGGGATGCTGGATGCTGGATGCAGGATGCCGGATTTATCAGACCATTCCCGCTAGCCAGCCAGAGTCCTGCAGGGGGAGGGAGAGGTATAGGAACAACACGTTGTTTTCATTGCTCATTAGCGGCGACAGCGCGAGTTTAATTAGCATTGACGTTGCGCCGCCTCTGATTCGCATCTCGATCTCGAGCCAGGGGCCTTTGAGAAGGGTTCGGTTAAATTGCTTCCGGCAGTTGCCACTCCATCCATCCATCCAGCATCCATCCATCCATCCCCCAAAGGAAGGAACAACACCTTAGACATTTGGCCAAAAGAAAAATTGAGCAACACTTTGATTCAATGAACAGGAGAGGAGTGGAGAGGAGTGGAGAGGAGTGGAGAACAAAGGTGGAAAGTTGGAGTCGCAGCAAGCGAGGGTTGGATGTTGGCTGTTGGATCCCCGCAACAGAAGCTCCAACTAATTGCCTTTTCGACATGCATTTAATCTCTATTAGATGGCAAAAGTTTTGCCAGCACATCCTCCCCACATGTGGAGAGGCAGAAGCAGTGGCAGATCCCTGGCACCTTTGCTTCATAAATTATTAAGGGGTTCGATTGGCTGGCTGGCTGGCTGATTGTTCCCTTTTGGCATTTAAAACAAATTGTTGTTCTACGTTAGTTCGATTATTTGCCAGAGGGTTGGCCCCTGACCGGAGCGGACAGGACAGGACAGGACAGGCCGCCGACAGGATAGCAAAACTTTCCCCTGTCTGTCCCTGATAATGATGAGAGTCCAGCGTGCCATCCATCCTCCCCCATGCTGGGATTCTCCTTCTCTGGGAAGGTGTGAGCAGCATGCCTCTTACATATCAATAACGTTTTAGGTAGTGGCTAGTGGTAGTCCTGCGGGATATCCCCTGTGCAGCAGCTGTGTCGACTGCTGATGACCTTTTAATTGAAGTGCCAGAAAGCGAACTTTGAGCTTTTGTTCTGTTGTTTTTTTTTCGATGTTGTTATTGTTGTTGCTGTTGTTGGTTTGTGTTGGGTGGGTAATTCGATCAGGCAAGGAATCATCCATCGGCGAGGAGAGGAGAGTCCGAGTCCTGCTGTTAATAGCCCCAAAAAGGGGCCAGAGTACTCTGTGGAATGTGCCACTACTCCAAGTCCCTCTCCTGTCCTGCTTCCTGCTTCCTCCTTCTCCTTCTCCAGCCATGCACACAAAAATGCAAATAAACGCGAAACCCGCACCCCCACCCCCATCCCCATCCTCCGCTCGACATTCAATAACGCGGCATTCAAAGCCCAAATCAAATTTTACGATGAGCCAAAGCCACGAGAATCCACGGGAATCTCAATAAACAATCTGAAATCTTGGGAAAAGTAACAGATTCCAATCCCTGCTGCTGCTGCTACTCCGGCTCCTGCTCCAGCTCCTTGCCAGCAATTGCCGTTAATTAAACCCTTTGGGTGGAAATGCTCTGGCCAACCATTGGGCAAAGTTTTTCCATTAAAGGAAAGCGGCAGGCGAGTGCCAGGCGACCGCCAATGCCGCTGGCAAAAACGCAAATCAAAAAGTAAAAATTTATGAAGCGTTTAATTGAATTAATTAAAAGCAATAATACCTTGAAATAATTGCGCCTAATAGAAAAACTTTGCCACACAGAGACACACAGATACAGATACAGTTACAGACGAAGATAGCGAAGGAGAAGGAGATGGGGGAAAAGGCAATAGGGCTGGGACTGGGGCTGTGGCTGGGACTGGGTGGGGAGGGAGGCAGTTCTTCGTGTAGCACTTTTGACAGACGCTGCCCGCTCTCAGTGACAACGAGTTATGTGACAAATCCTGCACAGAAGCAGCAGCAGAAGCAGCAGAACCGACACCGACACGAGCCTGGCCATAAGTCAAAATTATCAACATGATGGCCAGGAGCAGGACCACTACTAGTCCTGGCCCCAGCCCCAGCCCTAGCCCACTCCTTTGGGCCATGGCCACTGTGCTGAACGTAGTGCTGGTGCCGGCCAAACGGCAACTGTCACGCACGTAGGCCACGCAACATTGCGAAAAATATGTCTTTGATGTCATAAATCAATTACGAGTGGGATTTACACCACCCGCACACCACCCCGCAGGAAAGTGTCAGGGCAGGATCTGCGCCTTCACAGCAAACAACTTGTTAGACGATGGGTCCTTACTGGATGCTGCGCCAGTGCTGGCCAGACTCTTTTCAAGTTTAAAACGTGACTAAATGAAGTGCCCGAAAAAGTTCGCGACTCGCAAGGAGTAAGCGAAGCAAATGAAGCGCGTCAATTCCGGGGGAAGACTTAAAGAAGACTCCAATCCCAATCCACCTATCCACCGTTCTCTCGTTGCCCCCAGAGAGGCTTTTGTTCTCTAATTATGTCACACACATGGCCCTGGAGGCAATAGCAAAAGCCAAAGCCAAAGCCAAAGCAGGGGGGAAGGAGATTCGTCATCTCTCGCTCACTCGGAGGCCTGTCGAGTGCCAAATGTCAACGTGACATGTGTGTGTGTGTGCGAGTGGGAGTGGGGAGTGGGGAGTGGGTGGATGTTAGTTTATCAAACATAATTAAGAACTTCTACGGCAGAGCGAAGAGAGAGCGAAGAGAATAAACAGAAGTTTAATTATTGTGCAAGTTGCTGGCGGCCCCCGAGGCCAGGGCTCACCTTTTGACTTATGATGTATTGCCACCGTCGTGACATCTGACAGATGACAGCACACCAGCCACCATGCCACCATGCCACCATGCCACCAGCGACAGAGAGAGAGGTGGAATGAAATGGCATGGGAATGGGATTCCTTAAAGCTAAAGGATTTATAGGAAAGAAAGTCTTGAAGAAAGTCTCTCGCCCAGTCACTAATTACTGCCTCAGAGGAGTGGAGTGGAGTGGAGTGGAGGAAACAAGTTCTGCAGTGCATTTGCATAAATCAAACAATTAGTCACGCCCTTCCCTCCATAAAGACCGAAACTATTTCCCAAACTATTGTCCAGCTCTGGTACAAAGATTCCATTCTAATTCTTAATGTCTCCCCGCGGTGCCGTTTGGGCCTCGTCTTACAAGAAGTCGAGAAGGTGTCCGTGTCCGTGTTCCAGTCCACTCCTTTAATTTATGCGACATTTGTTAGTTTGCCTTCTCTTGCTCTCCCGCTCTCTTTCTTTCCTTTTTTCTCTCCATAATAACTTCTAATTCACCTAACCCGCACGACCCTTTCGGGCTGGGGTCTGGCCTCCGCCCACATGGAAAGAAGTCTCTCCCCGAGCCACCAAACAACTCGCCACCACTCAACCACTCGGCACTGGCACCACTACGACGCACTAATTTATGGTTTTGGGCATTGAAATTGATGTACGCCACACAAAAATACAAAATACAAATACAAAATATTTTTTTCTGTTTCAAAATGAAAGCGACGGGCCCAAGGTCCAAGGTGACAATAAATGAACTAAAGAGTTCTGCTAGCCTTTTGGGTGAACCGAAGATGGAATATTCTCGGATGTGAACTGTATATCAGAATAAGATTTAAATAAATATGAAATTATTCCAAAATCAAGCTATGTAAGGTGAACGATCTGGAAAAGTTCTGTATACTTCCAAAGAGTTTCGAACATGAAAAATACTCTCAGGAAGAGTGCAGAAAGATACAAGAATGATATGCAGAAAATAAAATATATTAAAAGAACTCAAAGCGGAAAGAATGTTTATACATTTGCATTTAAAAAAAAGGAATTTGATCAGAAAAAAGATCTAGATCATATTAAGTAGTCTGAGATTCCAATACTCATAGTTGGAGATGTTTCTATAGTCGCAGTTGTATGTATAAATGCATCGTTAGTTCAGATAATGTATGACATTGTTGCTAGACCCAATGAATTATTATTAACAATGAATCAATATTCTAATCGATAAATCTATTAATCTATAAATATAGTACCTGTAATTATTGACTCGGCCACATTTTTATTCATAGACATTAAATAGAATAAACTTGTTCGCTTTTTGCAGCACTCTCGAGAGTCGCAGAGGCCACACCCTCTCCCTGCCAAGTAAGTAATGCATACAAACTGTACCTATAATCTATATTCATTCACAAATCAAATTAAATTAAACACAATTCGAATGATATTCAGTGGATGACTGCCCTGTCCACTGGATGCTAATTGAATCGCTTTTGTAGCCGCTTCGATTAATCCCCAAAAAGTTCAGTAACCTGAGATTCCGCTCCGCTGTCCGATGAGAGGGTATCTGTATCTGCAGCTCGAACTGTATGCGGAACTTGCTGTATAAATTATATAAGCGTATCCCAGCCTCTTTTACAGCTCGGCTCTCTGGAAAGTTCCCTGAACCGCCCCTGGCCCCTCTCCCCAACGACCCCTAATGCAATTTTACAACTTTTTTTGTGCCGAGACTTGTTCTGGAAATGGAAAACTCGTTCTCCATAAAGAGGCGCTGCTGCTGATGCTGCTGCTGCTGCTGCCTAACCGCAGCGTGTAAATTTAGCACTTTATATTAGCAAGAGACTCGGACTGGTAGCGGTTACCGGCCTGGCACCTGGTGTACGTTTTATACTGCCTCTGTGCCTCTCTGACTCTGACTGGTGGCACTGCCTCTTCGTTCTGGCCGCTTTCCCCTGGCTTTGAGCTGTGCTTTGAGTCTTATTTGGTAATCAGAAGCACGATTCCAACGCCAACGATGATCATTATGATGATGATGACGATGCGACGGCCAAGTTCAGTGGCCTCCAAGTGTGTTGAAACTGTATGCCTCTTTTTTGGGGTTTTGGCCGTGTCTCGCCACTCGATTTGCATAGAAACTGGGTCAAGCCCCAAGCGTGGACAGGTAGTGGATCTCGCTCTCGAGAACTCTGGATAGCAGCAGAGGCTTGCGAAATTCTCCCACTTACTTACAGATGAATCTTCCAGCTAAGACCATGCTGTGAGGCAATCTGCAGCGGAATCCGGGAAATGCGACAAGAAAATGCAATTAACAATTAAAGAGCCAGCCACAGCCAGCCAGAAAATACTCGACTCGTACTCGTCTCGTACTCCCCTCGTACTCGTATAATGTCAATCACGTACGAGCCCCGTTGGCCCGTTGTCGGGTGTGGAAACCTGTTGTTGACTCTCCACTTTGAGGAGGGACTGGAGGGACTTCCATTTGGGGCTTTCAATGACTTTGAACTCTTGTCTAGCGGGTGGTGGCGGCAAGGGCAGTGTAAACACATTTAATTATTTGAATACCGAACCGATTGTTTGGTTTGCTTGACCCATTTGTAGGTGCCCCACGGCCTACGGGCCACGGCCCACAGCCCACGCCACTTCCACTTTCATTAGGGTGCCGCAGAGGCTTTGCGACTTTCTTTGTCAAACAATCGACTGATCGATCCCAGACCCTATATGGGGGAGAAGCCTCTCCCCTGCTCTGCTTCTGCCTCCCTCTCTCTCTCTATCTGCTGCTAACCAGTTTGAGGCGCAGTTGGCGACGCTGCCGCTGGCTGCCGCTTCGTTCTCGACTCGCACTCAGACTCAAATGATTCTTGTTTGGCTTTCATAAAAAGTCTTTGGCCAACTTTCTTGAGCTTCATTCGCGCTCCACTCGCGCGATCCGTCAGTTCGTTAGTTGACCCAAAATGAAAGCGGTTCTCTGTGTGCTGCCCCTGCTGGCCGCCCTGGTGGGCTGCCTGCCCGCCGCCGAGAAGGAGGGTCCGTCCTCCAAGGGCTCCTCCTTTGCCGGCAAGACCTCACAGCTGATTGCCATGCAGCTGCTGAAGTTCAGCAAAGACATCGACGCCAATCAGGTGCACTCGCCCCTGGGCGTGGCCTCCATTCTGGGCGTGCTGGCAGAGGCGTCCGAGGGCGAGACCTACGCGGAGTTCACCAAGGTCTTTGGCTATCCCAAGGACCGCGCCGAGCTGCGGGACGTGTACCGGCGAGTGCTGGGACGCTACCAGAACCGCGATGCCGCCGTGGCGCTGCCCTCGTTCCAGACCTGGTTCTACATCTACCGCAACCACAGCGCCCGGGCGGAGTTCAAGGAGCTGCTGCAGCAGCACTACTTCGTCGACGTGAAGGACATCAGCCGGAAGGACTACGACTGGAGCGAGCCGGACACTTCGCTGCAGCTGCAGCTGCAACTGCAGCCAGAGGGCAGCGGATCCGCAGGCGAAGAGGAGAGCGGCAGCACGGAGCAGCCCAGCAACAGCAAGGATGTGATCGGATTCGAGACCCTGAAGCGCATCAACCTGGACGACGATGTGCCCGTGGCCCTGCCCGCCGACACCTACGGCGAGGAGGTGCTGGACAAGGAGGCATCCAAGTTCGACCGTGAGGTGGACGACAAGCAGTATGTGGAAAAACCAGTTGCCCAGGCGGAGGCCGAGCAGCTGCAAAGGGAGCAGCAGGCGGCCACCAGCACAGAGGCGGAAGCGGAGGCCACAACCACAGAAGCAGCAGCAGAAGCAGCAGCAGAGGCTGTGGAAAAACAGGAAAAACCAGCCGCTGCCATTGGTGCAGCTGGGGAAAATCTAGCGGAGAAGCAGCAGAACAAGAGGAGCGACAGCGACCAAGGGGAGAATCAGAATCAGAATGAGAGTCTGAATCTCAATCTGGAGGAGAACGAGACGGTGCAGGAGGAGGAGAAGCTGCGCAAGGTGGTCGGCAATGAGGCGGTGACCTCCGGTGAACCCGAGAAGGTGCGCCTGCCCCTCCAGAAACTGGAAAGTGCCGTCAAGGCGGCGTCCAAAGAGGGCCATGCCGACGAGATAATGCTGGCCCTGGAGTCGCATCTGAGCGCGGTTAGTCGGGTAAGAGAAGGGTGGAGAGAGAGTCCTCTGGTTGGGTTGTGTTATCCAGCAATGATCTTCCAGGTGTACGGCGCCCGCAGTCTGTTCCGGCAGGATGACATCACCTCCGCCCTGAGTGCCAACTCCATCACGGGCCGCGCCGCCGGATCCAAGTCCAAGATGCTCCTGTTCAACGGCCTCTACTACAGGGGCAGCTGGGCCACGCCCTTCCACCAGCTGAGGGACGGCAGCGACGAGTTCTTCTTCATGACCAACGAGGACGCGATGAAGGCGCCGATGATGCACGCCCGCGGACAGTTCCTGGTGGCCGATCTGCCCCAGCTGAAGGCCCGCGTCCTGTCGCTGCCCTACGAGACCGCCCGCTACGCCCTCTGCATCCTGCTGCCCGACGAGACGGAGGGACTCCACGACGTCATCGACCAGCTGCAGCCCAGCGACTTCGAGTTGGCTCGCCAGAGGGCGCAGCTCCGCCAGCTGCACGTCTCCCTGCCCAAGTTCCAGGTGGAGGAGACCTCGCGCTCCGAGTCGATGCTCAAGCAGATGGGCCTGCGGCGCCTCTTCTCCCGCACCGAAGCCCAGCTGGGGCTGCTGTCGGAGGACCCCGACGTCCATGTGGACGAGATTGTCCAGTTCGTGAATGTTCGCGTGGACGAGGGCGGCAGCAGCGCCAACGCCCTCTCCGCGGCCACCCAGGCCCGCTCGCCCCAGGCTGCCGAGGACGCCGCCTCCATCCTGCCGGTGCCCGAGCCGGAGCCAGAGCCGGGCGTGGAGCGGTTCGAGGTGAACCGCCCCTTCGCCTACTTCGTCATGGACTGCGAGGAGCAGTTCGTCCTCGCCTCTGGCAAGGTGTACACGCCAGAGTTCAAGGACGATCTGCCGGGCGTTTCCGTGGAGATCGAGCTGGAACAGTCGTAGGCCACCGCCTGGCATCGATGCTGGCCCGATGCTCCCTAGATCCTAAGTTTCGTAACGAATTTTCACCGATCCACGCGCACATTTCATGCAGCAATAAACCTACAATTCATTTAGCCCAAGAACCCGTTTTCCCAGCCACTTCAGGCCTGCGAGTCCTTCAAGTCCTGCGAGTCCTCAATTCTGTGCAATCAAAACAACAATTAATTCGCTTACTTCTGCTCTCGGGCGGAGAGTTCTACGGGAAGAGCGAGAGCAACCCCCGGGACGCAATTGTCTGTCCGTAATGTGAAATGTATCTGACGGCGGGCATCGCTAATTTCCTTCGTGCTGCAAATTTGTCATTGCATTGGGACGAGGGTTGGGCACAGGACACGGGACACGGGGCCCCATGGTCTTCCATCAATTCTCAGGCTAGTCGAGCGTGAGGCGCATCCGCCACGTGCCCCCTTTTGGGCCGGAACGAAAGCTGACGGAACTTTTCAAGTGGTCAATGGGCTGCAATTAAAATTCTCATTAGAATGCATGATGTCTTACTCAGTCAGTCCGAGGGGCCAGAGGTAGAGTAAGGCAGAGGCCACTGCCACTGCCACGGCCACGGCCACTGCTGTGACTGTGACTTCTCCCCGCGTCTGGCCAGGAAGCACCAGCCCTCGCCCTCGCCCTCGCCCTCGCCTCCACTCACTCCTGAAGGAGGAAAACCACCGAAAACGCACAAGTAAAACACACACAACATTGAGAGGGAAAATGTGTCTGGAGACGAAGATGCGTGGTCGGCGGAGTCAGCAGAGTCTCGTCTGGCGGTGGGGCAGGGCGTCCTGGCGCCGGCCTGGCGGGCGCCAAAAACCAGAGGTAAAAACAGGAGTAAATGCGTGCCATGATTATAGTGATGACGACTTCTTCTTCCAACCACCAAGCAACCCCAAGGAGAAGCAGTCAGGCAGGCAGGCAGGCAGGCAGGCAGGCAGTCAGACGCTGCTGCAGAGCAGAGACCAGAGACCAGAGAGACCAAAGACCAGAGAGCAGAGACCAGAGACGATGATGTTTCATCTTTTCCACATGAAAACTCACGTAACAAAAATTATGATAATCATAACTTTTTTTTTGTCCTATCTCCTGCTGGCTGTTGTGTGCCCATCAGCCCGTCCTCTTGGTGGCGCTTTGTTTTGCTAGCCACTGGACACAGGACACAAAGGAGACGAGGCACAAGGCTGTCCTGTCTCCGGGCAAAAGGTATCCCATCGTCCATGGTCCACAGTCCATGGTCTGGCGTCTAGTTTTTGCTTCTCCCGTGCTGTCTGCTCTATTTTTATTAAGTCTTTACATATAAATCAATGTTGCCCGATATGCAGAAGAGCAGAAGACCAGAAAAAGGTATAAAAGATTTATGGCTCTTCTCTTAACGGGCCAGCAGAGAAGAGGGGAGAGCAGAGCAGAGCTCGTTTAAATATTGTTTAACATAATTTCGTGCAAAAGTTTCGAGTGCTTCGACTGCGAAACTCTTCTCTGCTTCCCACTCGGTTTTCGGCTGTGCGGCTGTGTGGGAGGGGTTGGGCTGGGGGGTGAGCAGATAAATAAATAAACAAAAGTGGCCATAAATCCATCCAATTGCATCAAAGATCTTTTCAACAGAAGACATGGCCCCGAGATGTGGCGAAGATTTATGGCACTGCCACAAGTCTAATTACAAGTGAAGTTTGTCGAATCCGAGCAACCGAAGGGGGGGGCGACGTGCAACAAGTGTGGGAAATCATCAACTGAGAGGCAGAGAGAGAGAGAGAGTGAGAGGAGACTCTACAGCAGCTGTTTTACGCACAGAAAATGCCTGGAAAATCGTGCTCCACATGTGAGCAGCAGCTGGTTGTCAAGCAGATGGATACTTTTAGTAGGAATGTCACCACACCTCCCCTCCCTAGCCCACCCTGCATCCACCACGATCGAGTGGCATAGAAATGAAAAGGGGAAATTGTTTAGCTTTTTATTCTACCGAAAAATCAAACAGAATCGAACAACAATGGAGAGCGGAAAAGTCCGACTAGAATTCGGCGAAGATATCCTCGTGACGCATATTCTTGGCCTTGGCGCGCGGCTTTTCCGAGATCTTGTCAAAGTGCGTTGTGTCCTCGGCGTTGGCCAGGTTGGGCACGTAGGGGGCATGCACCGTCTGGTTGAGCAGCGGTATCCAGTCGACATCCTTGAACCACTCGTGCTCCTTGATGTCCTTGTTGCCGTTGATCAAGTTGCCATATCTACAGGGGATCAGAGAGCAGGGTATATACAGTCAGTCAGTCTTGTGTGTGTGTGTGTGTGTGTGTGTTTGGCCCACCTCTTGGAGAGATCCACTTGCAGCAGATGCTCCACCAGGTGCCGCAGGGAGCCGCTGAAGTAGGAGGGCATCTTGTAGTCGGCCTCGCAGATCTTGTTGTACATCGCCATCACGTCGCGGTTGTGCGAGGAGAAGGGCGAGCTGCCGGCCACAAACTCAAAGATGAGCACCCCGAAGGCCCACCAGTCCACGCTGGTGCCGTACGGCTTCGACTGGATGATCTCCGGCGGCAGATACTCGGGCGTACCGCACAGCGTCATCGTTCGCGTCTCCACCTTCTGCAGGGAGGGCAATCTTCACATTAGAATCATCTGCAATCATTCACAGCAGGGCACGTCTGCGGACAAACCTTCGCAAAGCCAAAGTCCGTCACCTTCAGATACCCGTTCTTGTCGATCATTATGTTCTCGGGCTTGAGGTCCCTGTAGAGCAGGCTGCAGTGGTGCAGGTACTCCAGGGCGAGGAAGACCTGTGCCGCATAGAAGCGGGCCTGCTTCTCGGTGAACTTGCGCACCCTGCAAACAAGAAGAAGAACGATACAGGATACAGGATACAGGATACTCTCGTGGCGAGAGTACAGGCGGACTGGACTCACTTGCGGTGGTAGGAGAAGAGCTCGCCGCCCGCTATCAGCGGCAGGATGAGGTACAAGCTGTCGTTGTCCTTGAACGAGGAGATGAGAAAGACCGTGTTGGGGAAGTGTATGGAGCGCAGGACGTTCTTCTCGCTCATCACGTGCGTCACCTGCTTGGTCTTGACAATTTGGTCCTTGCTGAGCTGCTTGGAGGCATAGTACTGGCCGGACTCCTTCTCCCGCACCAGCTGCACCTTGCCGAACGAGCCCGCCCCCAGCGTGGACTTGATGTCGAAGGTGTCGAGGCCGGTGCTGGGCGACGGTATGTTCTGCGAGTACTTCTTGTTGAAGTCCTCCCGCAGCTTGTCCAGGATCAGCAGGTAGTCCGTCTTGGGGCTGAAGTGCATCGGCGTGTCGTTCGGGGAGGGGCCCATCTTTCAGAATTTAGAATTTCGAATTTCGAATTTAGAATTTCGAATTTGGAATTTCGAAAAGGCAAAAAGAACGACGAATCGACTCCGGATCGGAACTGATTTATATTCGAAAAAAAAATGGGAAAAACGAATCTCAAACATGATAAAATTTGACAACAAAAGGAACATCCACAACGGATCCTAGAAATCCATGAACAGCTCGGGATGGCGATTGATCCGGGACTTGAGCTTGGCCTTGGCCTCGAAGTGATCGAAGTGCGAGAGATCCTCGATGCTGGAGACGGTGGGCACATAGGGCGGCGGCACCTCCTGGTTGAGCACCGCGAACCAGTCGACGCCCTGGAACCACGGATGGGTCTTGATGTCCGCCGCACCCTCCGTTGAGTTTCCTAAACTGAAACAACATCCAATCCATCAGCTGTCGCAGGAGGTACGTGAACGTGGCCACGAGTGGCACGCGTAGTGGGTGTGGCACTTACCGCTTGGACGTGTCCACCTGCATCAGCCCCTCGACCATGTTCTTGAGGTGGGCCGTAAAGTAATTGGGTATCCGATACTCCCCCAGGCAGATCTTCGAGTACATCAGGATGACGTCGCGATTGTGGGCGGCAAAGGGGGAGCGGCCGGAGACAAACTCAAAGAGCAGAATACCAAAGGCCCACCAGTCGACGCATTTGTTGTACGGCTTCAGCTGTATGATCTCTGGGGCAAGGTACTCGGGCGTGCCACACAGCGTGGTGGTGCGTCCCTCCACGCGCTGCAAGCAGAGACATTAAGGGGGGGGTGGAACGCAGCCAGGATTTGTACCGGTATTCGTACCTTCGTGAAGCCAAAGTCTGTGAGCTTGATGTATCCCTTGACGTCCAGCAGGATGTTCTCGGGCTTGAGGTCGCGGTACATGAGATTCATGCGGTGCATGTACTCGAGGGCCAGCACCACCTGCGAGGCGTAGAAGCGGCTCTGCTTCTCGTTGAATTTCCGCACTCTTGGCCAGCGTTAGATTGGGGGGGGGGGGATTTGGGTGGGGTGTGATAAGAGACTCAAAACTCGTTTCAAGTGGTCGAACGGGCGGGCAGTCGGGGGGCAGTACTCACTTGCGGTGGTAGGAGAAGAGCTCGCCGCCGTTGACGAAGGGCAGGACGAGGTAAAGGTAGTCAAAGTCCTTGGACGAGTCGATCAGGTGGACGAGGAAGGGAAAGCGGGCGGCACTCAGCACCGTCTTCTCGTTGTGGACGTGATTGACCTGCTTGAGGCGCACCAGATCCTCCTTGCTCATCATCTTGGCCGCATAGTAGTTCTTGCCCGTCTTCTCTCTGACCAGCAGCTGTGGATGGGGCCAGAAGGAGGAATAAACTCAGTTGTGGGAATCAGGAAGGAATCAGGAAGGAATGAGGAATGAGGAATCGCACCACAGTGCCAAAGCTGCCGTTCCCGAGAACCGCTCGCTGCACATAGTTCTCGAGATTGGTGTACGGGGACTGCGTTTGCTTGTTCCAGCGCTCATTGAAGTCCCGGCTCATGCTGTCGAGGATGGTGTTGTAGTCTTCCTTGTTGTTGAAGTGGAACTGTGAATGCAGCTGCTGGCTCATAGTCCGCACGCGGACCAATCGTGCATCTTAGCCAGATAGCCAGATAGCCAGCCGAGGCGTGGGGAGGGATATGCAGGGATCCGATTTCGAGTGGACAACAAACGAGAATGATGCAACCAACTGTATGATGCGACTGTATGAAGAAAAGAAGAGGCAGAGTAGCAGCTCGACAAATTGAGAATTTGGAATTTCATTACTTTTCTGGTTGAGTGACAACTAAGTCAAAGCCACAGCCAAACCGAGTTGGCTCTGATCTGTACCCTCCCTCTCCCCATCCCTCTGCCTCTGCCACTCCCAAGAAGTTTCAATTAGCCTCCTCCAAGTGGAGACCTCAAGGTATGACAAATTTACCTCACTCTCTGCAGCTCTGCTGCCCTGCGAGGGGAGTGAGTGGAGAGCAAGGCTGAGAAATGGTCATTTCCTGTGAGTCCTGGAACTGAGTTCACAAACAGCAGCAGCAGCATGTGTGTGTGTGTGTGTGTGTGTGTGGTGTGCCCCATTGCCGACTTCTTGGCTTGGTCCTGGTGCTGCTTCTGCTGCAAAAGTAAGAAAAATTGCAAAACGTCCACTTGATAAATGATGCTAACCAAGATTACATAAGTTGGTAATTTTCTAGTACATTTATTTCTACATGTCAGCCAGGCAGCCAGTCGGAGGACTCAGGACTCACGACTCAGGCAGGGGCCCAACCGCATCCAGCCTGAATGCCTGCCTCATGTTGGCTGTTGATGGACATGTGAGTGAGTGTGTGGATAGACATACGAATACGAATAGTTGTAGGCTTATCCCCCCCCATTTCGCCTCTCCCGTACGGAAGCGGATGCTCCGTTTGTTGTTGGCTGCTTGCTGCCTGCTGCCTTTTAAGGTAAACTGTCGACCGAGCCGTTTATTGGCCATTTCTCCGGTCTGTGTTGTCCCACCTAAATTGACAATTAATCATTATCTCTGGCCAGAGTAGTATTGCCAGGGCAGGGCAGGGCAGGGCAGGGCAGGGAAGGACAGTCCCATCCCATCCATTCCATTCCATTCCTCCATGTGAAAATGGCTTTCTAAATATGTTGCGGCCTCTGCGGTGGGCGGTGGGCGGTGGGGCCTAATGCCCAGGCATTTATTCTCGAGAACTCTTCATTATTGATTGCTGTCAAAGGGATGCCCTCACCCTCACCCCTTTTGTGGGGGGGGGGCTATTGCTATGCAATTCACTTTCATCCCGAAATTGAAATGCCGAAGGAGCGCCCCTTCAGTGGCTCTAAGTAGGCCACAAGTTATCCGCTTCTAAGACTCGGATCTCTGAGATTTTAATTCGCTTAAAATAATACAAATCGTCACGTACTTAGCATGAGACATGTGTCTGCCTGTCTGCCTGTCTGCCTGCTTTCACTTGCACTGCGTGCAAAAACTAAACAATTTCACTTAGTCCCCAGGCCAAATTTCAATCTTCAATCCCCAATCCCAATCCCTGTCCAGATCTTGGCTCATTTAACTCGCAGGCTCCGCAGCTGCCTCCAAGATAAACTCCAGAGTTGGCTAAGATATGTTAACGACTGCAATAAATAAGCGGATAATATCTGAGAGAGAGGTCTGCCCCCTCCTCCCCACCCTGCAACTACTTGGTTCCATAAATACACATATCCTCCGCCTCCTCCGCCCCATCTGCCAGATGTGTGGGAGTTCGGGACTCGCGCTTCCCGCTAAGCGGGCCAAGAGCAGATTAAGTCGTACGCACACGTTTCTGGGCCGTTTCTTTTGGCCACACTTAAAATTCATTTGTTGTCTCTCCATCCTCAGAAGTTATGCAAAGTAATTGACGCCTCGATGAACTGTTGACACACATGGCATTTGTCTTTCGCTTCAGCTTCAGCTTGGGCTTCAGCTTGGGCTTGGGCTTGGGTCTGGCTAATATTTGGCTTAGTTATCAGAGGCCATTTTTTGGGGGCTTAAGTAGGTGAATGTCCCTGTGTCCCTCTGTGTGCGAATAAACGAAGGAATGGCCAAATTCAATTATGCTGAAAGGTTTCTATCCACCCAGCTACCCAACCACCCTTCCATCTGCTCCTGCTGCAGGACAGCTGTAGTGCTGTAGTGCTGTAGTCCTGTAGCCTGTGGGCTGTTTTCTGTGGGCTATCCGCTGCCATTAGCGCTAATCTCTGCACAATCGGGAATAAATCATGGCACGAGTATGGCCCTCGGTTCAGTGTATGCCCCGGAAAATGCATTCCATTCACAGTTCAGCGGGCAGCAACAATGTCTCCCCGTGTCCGCCTGCCTCAGCAACGACAGCAGCCAACAGCCCAACATCCTTTGCAATACACGTACACGCATGTGTGTGTGTGTGTGTGTGTGTCTTGTGTGTGTCTGTGCAAAAGGTGTAACTAATCCGCATGCCATGTGACTTTTGTCATGCGCCGATGTCACTCATTCACCCGACACCCGATACCACGATGCCCAATGCCCGAGAACCCTTTTGCCAAATGCCAAAGGTTTTCCACTCAATTCCACCCCAAAAGCAAAAGCATTTCGGCTTTCCACCTTCAATCAACGATTGCGTTCGTTCGTTTGTTCGTTCGTTCGTTGGTTATTGTTGTTCATTGCGGAATTGTGGAATTGTGTGCCGCTTGTAATCCGTTGATTTGGCTCTGGACTCCTGCAGGAAGCTCTGCGGGTGGGCCTGACATTTTGCAGTCGACTGCCTTCATCGATGGATGGTGGATGGCTGAGGTGTAATCATAATTTCCCCTGCTCCCGGCTCCAAATGGAGCACCTTTTCCATGGCCATACAATAAATCATCAGAGAGAACTATTGACACAGCCAACGGTGGCTGGGGGTTGTTGGCCATAAATCAGCGGGGGGAATCCTGGACATCAGGTTCTAAACAAATTGCTCCATTGCCCCGCCACCCCCTGTATGCAGTGCACTCTCCTCTATTTTCCATCTATTCCATACGTAAAATGCTTTGGCAAATAATGCAACAATGGCGGAGGGGGGGCGAGGGGATGCGAATAAAACAATTGTTGGAATTATAACAACATTTTTCCATTTGCCATAAATAAACAGAAAGAGAAACAGAAACAAAAACAAAAACAGAAACAAAAACAGGAGCAGGTTCCGTTGGTTCCGCTGGTTCCATCCGCTGGTTTTGGGACACATTTCCTATGCACAGAATAATTTTGCCCAGTATACGGAAAATACTCTGAAACATTTTATTGAAATTCAATTAAAGTCGTATTTCAATAATTGGTCACGCATGGTGCCCGCTTCCTAAATGCCGCTTCGATCTACAATTTATGAGTTTTCAGTGGATGCTTTTTTCCATTTTCTATTTACCATCTACCATTTACCATTTGCCATTTCCAATTTCGGTGGCAATTGAAATCCGCTGCCACTTGGACATAGTGAGTCCTTTGTCCTTTGTCCTGGCTGCTGGCCGGAAATTGTTGCAAAATTTGGTCGTTCCCATTTCCAGATACTCTCCTTTCCGGCCACCCATACCCATGGCTCCCTCCCGTGCTGCATTAGGCTGCAAGTTCTTATCAGTTCAATGTTGTTGGGGTCGGGGGCAGTGGCAGTGGCAGTGGCAGGGGTCACCCTTCGATTCACCCCTAAAGCGAGTGAGTGCCGTGGCGCAGGCTCACGTTAAGTGTGCAACATTTTTGCGTGATTTGTGCGAATTTCGCTCGCGTTGAGGCTGATAAAAGTTGTCTTCGCCGGGAGGGTTGCCTGCCAAGGGGGTGGCTTCCGTTGCTCCGCTACATAGTTTTGCTCCTGTTGTGGCTGTTTAGAGCCATAAATTCTTTTTTACTTGTCATATCTCTGGCTCTGGCTCTCTTCATTTAGGCACAGATCATTAAGTTCTCCCCCGACCCATCGCCTGCCTATTCCCATATCCGATTCGAGGAGAAGAGAGAGAAGAGAGCAGAACATGTGTCCCACTACTCCGCGTACTCCTCTGGATGGGATGGGATGGGATTGCAGTCCCACTGCTCTCTGTAATTTGTATTTATCAAAATGTCAATTGCTCGGCAGCCTGTCACGGCTCTTTAGCTGCCACTTGGCAGGAGCATCCTCTAATTAACGAGGCGTTGATGCCGCATTTCGGCGGAATTATTTAGCAACAAAATCAATTTGATTCGGAGCAGGCGGAGTCGGTGGGGCGGAGTGGAGGAGTCTTGCTCAATTTACTTTTCGACTAGAACCAAATGAGATCTATCAAAGCATCAGCGAAAACTGTCAACAAACATCAGGCCCAGCAAAAAAAAAACACTGACTGGGAAGATCTCTAGAATACGAGAGTTTATATGGGGATGGGAAATTAACAGGAGAATTAACTCAAGAGAAGATGATAGAAAATGAGGGTAAATTTCATTAAATATAAAATCAATGAATGTTGCAAGACGAACAGCAGTAAGGATCGCTAATAAAACTCAAAACTTAGTTTATTTCTTGAACTTTAGCTTGAATATATAGGTTTATTTATGGATACATTTATTACCCTGTAGAATAACCTCTAGAAGCCCAAAACACGTGACGCTTAGATCAGATCAGTTATCTTTTGGCACAGTTTTTTTTGTGGGCAATTAAATTTGTCACTTGGGTGAATTCCAGCCTCTCCAGCCACCACCAAGTCAATTATCACGAAACCCCAGCACGCATGAACGTCATTAGAAAAGGCATGGAATGCCAGAAGGAGAGACGAAGAGAGAGGCAGGGAGGTGGAACAAGCTGCAAATGCAACGCAAATAATCAACCTGAGGCACGATCAAAGCGACACTGACAGCGACATCTCCTCCTGGGTCTCTGGCTGGTATTCCTCGGACTGCGGGCACTGCAGGGACTGAATCTTTATGATCCCCTTAGATCTCTGCTGCTGTCTGTTGGCTGCTGGCTGCTGGCTGCCAGGGCACTATTTCTACACGGGAAACATTTTATTTTGACAGGCATGCGATTTGCACGCTTAATTGAGACAGGTGCACCCTGGGGGCGGGGGCAGTGCCAGTGACTGTCCCTGTCCCTGTGGAGTGGGGGTGGGGGGTGTTCGCCACGGGAAGTGCGGCCAAGCTGCGACACATGTTCCCCAATGGTGTCGCACAAACGCGAAGATTTATCATCGTGCCACATGCCGCATGTCGCTCTCCTGCTCCTGCTCCTGCTCGCCCCTCCACACGTGTGCTGCCGCTGCTGCGCTTTTCACGGGAAAAGCCAGCGACGCACGCCAAATGCAAAATTAACAACCTAATTAATAGTTGGCCAAGACGTAAAGGGACGAGATCTCGCATAGGGCTGGGGCTGGGTCTCGGTCTCTGGGCCCTCATTCCACCCACTCACTGACTCGCGTCTCCAACCACAGCGTCGCCATCACCAGGGGGGCAGCTAATGCTGCTGCGATCGTTTTTAGACTCTTTTTGGGTGCTGTGCATGTGGGCGTTGCTCCACCCTCTTAGTGGTTTCTGCTCCCCGAAAGAGTATCTAAATCTATTGCCACCTATATACGACAACTTCCAACCGAACGAAGGATCCGCGCGGGTAGCTGGCTGGCCTTCCTTTTTGGTTTTTTAATTGAAGAGCTCCCTCCGTCCACTGTCTTTGGTGCTTCGCAAATATATTGGGAGCGCCGGGAACCGCAAACTAGGAGTAACTAACGGCCAGCGGGCGGCCGCTGTCAAAGTCAGCTGTTCCTTTCGAGCGCTCCTAAAAATGTGCAAAATTCCAAATTGACTGCCAGACTCTGCCCTTCCACCGAGTGGCTCCTCCATTGAAGGCGCTTGCGGTTGACGCTCTTCAGCGCTGGCCGGACGTTTATTGAACATTTTTACTTGCGGTTCCGTCCGGACTTTGGACCTTGGACACTCACCCAACTGCTGTTTGCTGGCAGCTTGCAGGACCGAGGCTCAAGCGCACTTTTATTAATTTTTGTGAGAGAGAGAGAGAGAGCGCGTCTCAATTTCACGGACCGCCTTAAATGCAAATAGCTGCAAATGGGATTTGCAGAGCAGCGAAGGATATAGAGGGTGGGGTGGGGGGTCTCGAATGAAATTGGCCAAAAAAATGCGTTAAATGCAAATTGGATAAGATGGCTCTTGTGTCGCGTAGGACACGAGAGCAGTGGCAGTGGCAGTGGCAGTAGCAGCGGCTGCGGCTGCCAAAAGCGAAACGGAAGATATCCTGGCGGATATCCTTGACTGAAGACGAGACTGAGGCTGTGTCTGATTCGGAGGCTGAAACCGAAGCGACGAAAACTTTAAAGTGGATTACGTTCGTAGATGTCCTCCTCCTCCTGCTGCTGCTCCTGCTCCTGCACCACATCATGGTGCTATCTCCTGACTGCCTGCCTGCCTTCCTGCCTGCCTGCCTGCCTGCATGCCTGTCCGCCTGCCTCGTGCTCATGTCCTTCGCGTGCGTTTCGCAAACATAAATCCGTGAGTTTTTGCGAGCAAAATTTATGGCGCTCGCGACACTCTCAAAAGTTTTGGCGGCATTGTTGTATTTATGACCGCGACATGACCTGCTCACATAAATGGCCAAGTGGCCTGCCAGTGGGAGCCGAAAGTGTTGCCTGCCCTGCCCTGCCCTGCCCCGTCCTGCCTGCATGGCGGTACGTGAGCCGCAATCCTCCATTCCATCCTCTGCCAAGTGCTGCGCGGAAATTGGATTTGCTGGTTCTGGGTGCTGGCTGCTGGAAGAGAGAGCTCTAAGCGAGTTAAGCGTCGAGCATCTTAAATCTGCACGCCTGTCAATTTATTTTTGATCGAAATTTATGTCCGCTCCCCTAATGAGCTGCTGCTGCTGCTGCAGGGAAGAGCCAAAGAAAAGGCAACGCAACCCAGGAACATGGGCGCAAGGAACAACGAAAACAGGAGCCTTCTCTGGCACTTTGCCCCAATTCCAATTGAAGTTAATTACGTGGAACATTCACAGTTCCAAATGACGATTTACATTCGAAGTGTAGCCACCCCCTCTGGGCCAAGAAATGGCGTCCAAATCGAAGCACAAGTCCAAGCCCAAGCCCAAGCCAAATCAATTCAACCGGATGCATAGCGCTCGCTGGCCAGGATGTCGATTGTTGTCCGGCAGGACAGGCGGGCCTGTCAGCGCCGTTTCTGCTTATGATTGCAGAATCCACCCATTCTATTTTCCATATCCATATACCACATATACATACTGCATATATATATCCACTCCTCGAATGTGTGTTTGCCGAATGTCTCTAGGCTGAATGGTCAACGTTCCCGGAGCAGAACGTAGCCATAATTATTGTTATGTTAATGGGGAAAACGGACGAAGGCGGACTTGGGCCTGCTGCCTGCTGGTTGCTGGCTGCCTGATTTCGGGGTTGATTGGGTATCGGCCATAAAGCCATCATCCACATCGACTTGGACATCGCCAAATGTTGTTTGTCCATCGGTTTCCACGTCATCTTCTCTTCTCTTCTGTGTGTTTGTGTGTGTTTGCCCTGCGACTTTGCATAAAAATGGACGAGCAATGGTACCGGAGAAGTCGGGGGGGAAATGCTGCGTGGAGTGGGTGTCCGGGATTAGCTTTTGGCTGGGAACTTGGGCAGTAGTCTCTGATTGAATTACGAACTACATTGAACAGCGCCACTAAGTAGTACTCGCCCAATTCAGAATATTTCCCATGTATCCTTATTTTGGGGTAGAAAAAAAATGTTGGAATGAGCAAAAATCCTGTGCCAGGACCGAACTTTAATATATTTCATATTTAATAGTCCCACAGCTTTCTCTTATGCCCTTTAAAATATTCCAAAAATTTCTCTAATTTTGTATGCTGAAAACAAAGGCCAAAACCAAACCCAAAGCCCAGGCCTTGAAAGGCTTATTGAAACTCCACTGGGGCGCCCGAAAGTATGCAGCCATTAAGGACACTCAACCTCAGGACTCTCAGGGGCACTCAATGCAAAGAAAAGGGGCGTGGCAGTCGCACTCCTTTTTTTTAGAACGATTCGCCACAGCTTTTTTCGTGGACAAGGGGGCGGATGGGGCGGGTACAATCTGCATCTGATGCGAGAGTAGAGGCGTCAGCGTCAGCTTCAGCGGATGGCATCCCCGATAGGTGTGACACATCGTGGGTGATTGATGAAATGTTTGGCCATAAACCCAAAACCGAAAAGAGGAGGAACGAAAGGGAACACTCCGCGCCACTGCTGTGGGACGGGGGTCCCACCGCCAACTAATTTCCACATTTTTCACATTTACGAAGACAAATTGAGGTGCGAACTCGGGTCGAGGCAATAAAACTGCCGAATATCAAAACAACAAAATCTTTGCAACAGTAGCCCATAAAAAAAAGAGAGAGTTGTAGACAGGGAAAGGGGAAGCGGAACGGGGAAGGGGGAAGGGAAACGAAGGGTTGTGCAGAGTCTGACAGAATGCTACAGAGTTCTGAGAGTCCTGAGAGTCCTGAGAGTGGCAGGCATGCGAAATTCCCGAATGCCAATTGTTTCTCGATTCGCAGAAATCCGTGTAAAGAATAAAAACAGGCAAGTCGTGGGGGGAACTGGAATGGGGATGGTGGTGGGGGTGTGGGCTTGGGGTCACGCTATTTGGGCCCACTATAAAAGTCAATATCTACAACAATAAATTGCGAATCTCAGTTACCAGCGACAGAGTTTCAGGGCGGTGGGGGGCGGTGGGTACGGTACTCGTGGCGAATCGAGTTTTCCTTTTCTGATTTTCTCTGATTTAGTTTTCCATTTCATTTCGTTTCGTTTTATGCGAGCATCTCTCGCCGAAAGTTGTCAACGAACGGCCGGCCATAAAGGGAACTTTTCAATAAAACCCAACACCAGCCGCAGACTTTCCCTTTCCCCCCCATTTCCTTCCTCATTTCCATTAGCATAATGTCTGCTTTTGCTTCTGGGTCTGGCCTGATCCCTGGGTGCGTTCCTGGTCCGATAGATCTGATTTCCCGAACTCACTTTCGATTTGCCACAATTTTATTTTTATTTATTTGCCAGCGAATCGAAATTACATTTTAAAAACTTTCTCTTTGCTCTGCTTTGCCCTGTTCGCCGCTCGCCGCTCGTTTGCTTTTTGTTTTATTTGTACAACAGATTTTTATGGCTAATGTATGCGCATCGAAAATTGATTCGATCTGAAGACCCAATGGGCTGGGCTGGGGGTGTGGGTGGAGGAACTACGACCTTGGCTGGCTGCCTTCCCGCGAATCGCGAATCATGAATCGTGAATCGCTAATTGTTAATCAAGTGCCTCCAGCCCCAAGGCCATGTCAACGGAGCGACCTTGGGCCATGTGCGAAAAGAATGGAGATGCAAATGGGGCTGTGGGATCCATTATTCCCTCGAATGTGGTTCAAGGGCGGTCCAAGGCAGTCCATAAAAAGAAGGAAGTGCTGCCACCAGCAGAAGCAGCAGCAGCAGCTGGAAAGAGTCGCAGATTTGGAAACTCTTGGCCCAAAAATAGACTCCGGCAACATCTGTTTCTCGTATCGAAAATTGAAATGCAAAATGGGAAATGGGAAATGGATGATGGACTGATGGAGAGATGGTGGGTAATGGCGAGATGCTCATGCTAATCCGTGCCCTTCAGCTTTCTGTACATGGCCCGGACAGCGCACTGATCCAGGGGATCCAGGGCTCCAGTGCTCACATGGTAGACGAAGGCCAGCATGACGAAGGGCAGTCGCTGGCAGCAGTCGAGGGCGTACCACCTGGCACGCGTCTCGGCACGCACCCGTTTGGGGCAGGCCCGCGGGTGCATTTGCCTGAAGCGCCTCACGAAGCTCTGCTGGAAGTTGGAGTAGGCGGTGGCCCGCAGCCTCTCTCCGTTGAGCCCCCTGCAGTAGTAGGGCAGCTTCTCTCTGGGCATGAGGCTCAGCCAGGGCTTCCCTTCCTTACGGCCCCTACATAGCTCCATCTCGTACAGCCTATTGGCGCGAATTTCACTCCTGATCATCGCCTGTAGACTGCGCGGCTGGGCCTTCTCCTCCTCACAGCTCTCCTCCTTCTTCGGGCAGCATTCCCGCTTTACTTCGCCGCAGCTTTCCCTCTTTTCTGCACAGCATTCCATTTCCTTTTCTCCACAGCATTCTTTCTGCTTGTCTCCACAGCCTTCGTTCTTAATTTCAATGCACTTTTCCGAACTCTTCTTCTCGGCACAGGATCCCGCCTTTTGGGGACACTTTTGACTACTTCTTTTCTTGCGGCACGACTTTGCCTTCGCCTGGCCCTTACTCTCCTTTTTCGCTGCACAACTTTTCCTCTTCTTCCTCTCCAGCCTTCTTCTCTTCCTCTGTTGCCGCACCTCCTCGGCAACCTGCTCGAACACCAGAGTCAGGTAGCTCTCGGTCAGATCCGAGATGCGGATGAGACGCTGCTCGCAGCGAGCCTGCCCGTCGTAGGTCACCAGCTGCTCCGGATACTTATTGCGGATCGTATAGCTGTGGTACGCCAGCAGGGGGTATGTCTTCTTGGGGGGGTGGCAGAGCTGGCTCGGCTGCTCGCAGGACTTTTTCTCCTCCCCTTTGCAGGTCTTCAGGGGACAGGGATTAATCGATCTCTTGGCGCATAAACTTTTATTTTTAGTGGATCGGCAGCATCTTGTCAAAATTGGCAAAATACAGTCCGTTAGCTCTGCCATTAAACGTTGCCCAGCAAACAAATGCAAACAGAAAACAGAAAAAAAAAAATACTTTAATTTAAGTCTCTCCTTTTTTTTTTTTGTGTGGTTTGTGTATGTTGTGTGGAAATGTGTCTCCTATTTGTGCCCCTGTGTCTGATTGTCATTCCAAAGGAATCCTGCTCCAGCCAGTGCCCCCCCCATGGCCTGCTTTCCAGCACAATTTAGTGTTCATGAAAATATATGGCCCCCGCATTATAAATGCGAAAAATACTCTCTACCATTATCCAATAAAAGTCGTGGGGGGAGGGGCAGGGGCAGGGGCAGGAGAACAAAGAATATGACAGCAAATTTCGCAATATTAAAAATGCTGCTGTTGCTGCAAAAAATAAGAAAAAATAAAATAATTGTTAGCGATATTGCACGACTAACCGATACCCGATACGAGGGATATATCGCAGAAGTATTCCCTTTGAAATATGTTGAAGAAACGATTTCGATCAGTCAATTGCGATGACTGGGATAATATAATACCTTTCCGATATTATTCAGGGAGAGTAGAGAGCATCTGTTCGATGGGTCTCGGCTTCGAATAGGCTCCCAGATATAGAAGGCTCTTGCAGCTGATCAGGAATATATTCCCTTCCTGTAGCATACATTTCCACATGCACAACCCGGACTCCACTCGACTGGCCAGGGTAGCCACGACAATGGAACATTAGAATGGAATCGAAATATATAAAAAAAAAAAACGATAGCGGAAAGGGAAAACATTTGGATTTTCACATTTATTCTCCACTCTCTCTCTCTCTCTCTCTCTCTGTCTCTGTGTATTGCCGTCGCCGTCGTTTATTTATTTATTGTGCGTGTATGTGTGTTGTGTTCTCTGCTTATTATCCATATTTATCCGTGGGGTGGGGAGGGGGCCACGAACATATTCATATTCATTCTTCCGATTAAGCAGTTTTCATGGTCATCGCGAAACGTTTTCGCGCACTCGCCCCCTGCCCTGCCCAGCCTCTTTCCGCTGTCACTGCCCCTGATTCTGATGCGGAATCATGGTCGAGATAAAATAAAATAAGTGGCCTAAATAAAAGCCAACGGAGGAGAGAGAGAAGGAGAATATGAGAAATCTTTTGGGTTGCCAGAATCGCTGCAATTATTGAAATTAATTTCATTTATTACATCATGAAAATGCGAGTAATTCCCGGGTCCAGCCAACGACCAAAATATTTTCGCCACACGCTTCTCGTATGTGTCCTGTGTGTCGTCCTGTCGCCCGGCAATTATGGACCCAACCGAGCATTGACTTCTCCCAACAGCCCCCCACCGCCCCAGCGATACGCTCTCCTCTGTGTAATTTGAAGTTAATAACGTTGAAATAAAATCCCCATTCGATTTGTATCGCACTCCACTCCCCCAATTGTCCGCAAGTGACCAAAAACATGACCATGGCGGACTGGACTACCTATAAAGTCTGCTATTAATTGCTTTGAATACGTATTCGTATTCGCATTCGTTTTAGTTGTTCGTTCCGTATGTTGTCATAATTTTTGGCAAATGAATAGACGAAAATTCGGATTAATAATGTTTTCCGTATGAATACGAAATACGCGTATGTGATTAATTCTGCAGGGGGTTTGCATTCCCGATGCCCTGAAGAACGGAAGGAGATTCCTTCTCTTTTCTCTTTTTATTTAGCTTTTACAATACCATGGGTGTGGTGTTGGCCTTCCCGCACCCATTCCAACCGCTTTCTGGCAGTTCTCCCACTTGGAAAACCCTCAGTCATGTATCATATCTAGTTCCCGGATTCCCCAAACAGGCAGACCTGACTCCCATTCTTTTTCGCCGTTTACGATGCCATAGGTGTTCGCACGGAACTCGTCATTCGAGTGCCGTGTAGCCGGCTAATGGCGGTGCGTCGGCCACAGCTCCCAGAACAATAAAATTCCCATTTAGAAGTCGCGTACTCCAACACCCCACAGACACCCCACCGCCCCTCCTCCAACCCAACCAACCCAAAGAAAAAGTGTGGCCGCAGCAGTTTTTCCCTGTTTACGTGAAAACAATTTTTATGGCATGTCAAAAACCTATTTTAATGCTTTTAATGAAAGCGAATTTTATTGCATTACTTTTCGATTTTAGTGCCCCGTACCGCCCGTATCGCCCACGCACCCTGGCAACCCTAGAAATCCGCTACTGCTTTCAGGCCACCATCGACAGGGGGCGCCACCACGCACAGGCCACACGATGCGAGGCGTAAAAATGCACTCAACTCAAAATGTTGACAAGATCGTAAAAAGTTTCGACAGCAGCAGAACAGAATGGTGCCAGAGGTGGAGGTGGAGGTGGAGGCGGAAAAACAAAAACAGGTGACAAAGCACAAAACAGAACAGGAAAAACTGGGAAAAATGGTGAAAAGTAAACGGCAAAAACTTGCGCTCATAACAAAAGCCACTCAAACTGCCAATTGCGGTGGCTCCTGCTGTGCGGGCTTGCTGTTCAGTTCATGCAACCATTTTCTGCGAAAATTGTGCAGATTTCCGCTGGAGAACTTTTGCATAAATTCCATTGCAATGCTGTCGACAAAGGGACGCTACTCTCCCCTCTGGGGGCTGCTGCTGCTGCTACCTTTGCCAAATTCATTTGACCAGAAACTTAAGTTATATTTTGGAGCAGTTCCAAAAGAAGAAGAGGAAGAAGAGGAAGAGTCTGGCGATGGCGAGGGGAGATGGGCGAGAGACATGTTTAGTGGCACGGCAGCGACAAAAGCTTTCAGCCATAAAGGAGCTAGGGACGGGACAGACGACGCACACGTCGCATGTCGGAGCACTCAATGTCAGTGCAGTGCAGTGCAGAGCCTGGAGATGTTGGAAAATTCAGTGGCAGTTCCAGTCCGAGGACTCGGCGAAACAATGGCCCTGTCCCTCTGTCCCTACATCCCTCCATGCCCTTGCAACTACAGTGCAATCCATACTCGCATTGCATGCATTAAATATCTCATATGGGCTAAATGGATTCGGGGTCGGAGGGTATCCACAGTATTGACAGGGTCAGTCATGCATTGTTGGCCGGCCAAAAACTGTCGAGCTGTCAGCAGCAGCAGCAGCAGCAGCAGCAGCGGGATAGGGAACTTTTCGACTGCCAGAAGGAGCAGAAGAGATGGGTGGATGGGGGGGGAGGAACCTTTAAAACAAAAGAAAAAGACTCTGCACAGTTTTCGGGGTGACTGCAAAATCGAAGCCAGATCTATGGCCAGCCCGCTCTTTCCCCCCTTCTCTCACTCTCTCTCTCTCTCTGTCTCTCTGTGTGACGAATCTTATTCCCTTCTCGAAAGTGTCATTAGGCCATAAAAAGGAATGGCAATGGCAATGGCAGTGGCAGCCGCAGATTCGTTTCATTAGGACATAAAAAAAGAGCATAGACAAAATGCAAATTAGAGAGAGAGCGAAAGCGATACGAGGTAATGTTCTACACCCCCCCATTCACCCACTCTTCTGGGGCAGGCGGAGAGACCCTTGACATCAGAGGTCCTTCGTCCCCAGCATCGCATATAATTACACTTATTTGTGCAGCTAATTAATTGCTAATCAATCATAGGACCAAAGAAACAGCGCTCAGACCCACAATAAAAAAGGACAGCGCCGTTGTTTGCCTGTCAGCCAGCCAGCCAGCCAGCCAGCCAGCCACTCCGCTCCGTCCGAAGGATGTCTCAATCCCGGGTACTACTTTTCTAAGGCATCTCCCAGCCCCAGACCCCCAGCCAGAGCTGTCGTCCGAGCATTTGGGTGCCTTTTTGGTCCATAAACAAAGAGCCAGCGAAAACAAAAGCTTAGCAAGATTGATCACAGCGACAGCGGCGGCCATATCCTTCGAGCCTTCTAGCCCTCGTTGAGCGCTGCACCTGTTTGCTTACTCACGGTTATTAGCCGGGACACGCGGGATCCGCTCTGGGGCATGCAAATGGCCAGCAGACAGCCATCCGCCGACTGAAGGAGAAGAAGTGTCAACGATGTCCTGCTTTTTTGCACCTTGAATCCAGTGAGCAAGTGAATCCTTCCGCCTGTTCCTCCGCTCCTCGTCCGCACTTCCCCACTTGTCGCTGTCACTCCGCTGTCACTCAGGGCTGACGTCAGCCTTTGCCACTCCCGCTCCCGCTCCTGATTTTTCGCTTTCCTTTTTGCCCTTGCCTTTCCCTTGTCTTGTCTCCTTTTTCTTTCTGTCTTTTTTTTTGGCGCACATTTTATTTTACATAATTTGAACATTTAAGACGTGCCTGGGCATAGACAAGAGGCTTTAGTTTTAGTTTATGCAGGACTGTCCGACCAGCCCAGTCCTGGGCGGCGTAGTTTTGCCTCTCATTTTATTATTAAAAGGCATTCGCATCCTTTACGCCCCAATGGGTTTTATGGAGGAGAGGCACTACACATCGTACCACTCCCCACTGCCAATCCGGAGTATGTCTTCATTTTGCGGGGACTCCAGATTCCAAACTACGAGCTACGAACTACGGATTGTAGATTCCGGGTTTAGTGTTCGCCATTCACATTTGTACTTGTCAAAACTTGCACGTTTGCCGTTTGCTGTTTACTGTTTTACTACGTTTGCTCTGTGGCTCTCTGGCCTGCAGAAATTTTACAGTTAACCCAAATTGTCGGCAATTTGGCCAAGATGTCCCTCCCAGCTCCCAGCTCCCCCCCCCCACTCATTTCCTCATTTGATGATCCTTTCGATTCAATTGTTTAGCGGCAGCAGGAGGCGTCGTAAGTGATAGTAAAGAGCATTCATAATGATTCTGATGGCTCCACATGGCTGGCAGGAGTGTGAGGATGGGAGCAGCGCAAGCAGCAGAAGGGGGAGGAGGAGGATTAGAGATTGTAACCCTAATGTCTGACCCAGCCAGCACAGGTCCAGAGGTGAGTCCTCGATTGTCACAACTTGTCGCAGTGCAACCCCAGGCCGCTGCACCACGGCTGATTCGCTCTGCTTTCATTGTCCTTTGTGATTGGTAATTCGATACAGTTGTTCGATTGTCGGGATGTGTGCGCATTGTTCGCGAATCTCTCGGAATCATTTGAAGCGCATCGCCGATTGAGGAAAAACTTTTGCCGTTTTCCCACTCTCGTGGATCAGATCATCCCCTGTGTGTCTCGTGCGTCCTGTGTGTCCTGTGTGTCTCGTGTCTCCGGTTCTTGGACTAATTTTCCTGCTTGTCGCGCCGCCGTGTGCGAAACGTATAAATAATTTTATTTTATTCTATTTTTGTTTTCATTCCATATCAATACTATTTATGGACTAATGGATTTATGGCCGTTGCACACCGTCCACCCTCCACCCTCCGCTCGGTTCGATCCCATGTTCGATTGTATATCAATATCAATATCGAGAAATTCTATCAGCGTTGTCATCGACCCTGGCCTCATCCTCGGCACGTGTGTTGTCCTCATTTCCGCATCCTTTGGATGCAGCTTTAATGTCCGTGCAATTATGAATATTTCGCTGTGGGAACAGCCCACTACTATTCTCCGGGTTCTAGTATTTCGCCCCATCCGCCACTCCTTGGCTTGGCTTGGACTGGCTTCTTATTATTCTTTCATTTGGGCAAATTGTTTTCGTTTTATTAAATTTCTTTTCACTTGATATTCCCTTTCTTTTGATTTTTCGTGTTGGCTGTTATTATTGTTTCGGCGATTGGCCAAGAGAAAGGTTCCATTTCGGGCCAACTCCTTTCGGCTTTTAATAAATGTCCAGCCAGCAGCTGAAGCCGCTCGTATTTCGTTGCTCTCCCATTTCCCATTTTGAGCCGGCAGCTCGAGAAATATGCACAAATTAATTTTCTTTTATTCAAGCAAAAGGCAAAATTTAAATCAGCCAAAACGGGGAACGGGAATGGAAATGGAAGCTGAGGCTGTGACTGAGACTGAGACTGAGACAGAGACCGTGGACCGAGTCCAAGAGGAATACGTCATGTCCACTGGCGGCAAAGACAAGAAAAGGGTTCTCTCCCAGGGACTCCGACAAAGGACAAAGTCGAGGAGGCAGATGGGAACTGGCGACTGGGCACTGGATACTGGTGGGATATCTTCCAGTCTGTTATGAATGCAAATTAAAAGTATACAAATCTAATAAGTTCCATTTAAGTTGCTTTAATTTCACTCGTTTCGCTGCCAGTCTCCTCCAACTGCTCCTCCTCCTCCTCCTCCATTTGCATTTGCATTTGGAAATTGTTGCTAATTGTTGAGCTTTTAGACAGCGCATTTTTAATGCAAAGTGCACCATTTATTCTCCTCCATCCCACATCCCGCTCATCTCTCATCCGCATCTTTCGCTGCGATTTCATATTAAAATCTCTGAAAAGGCATTTCGATTTGAAATTAATCAGCAAAGCTTTTAGCTGGTTATTTAATTTGCAATGAAAACTATTCCCAGCGCTGGCTAACAGCCAGGCCCAGAAAAAATATATAGAAAAAAGTGGAACTTTCTTTGATTTCGGGTACAGTTGTTGGCCAGGTAGCATGCGGGCTTAGAGGCTTTGCCTTCAATGCTCTTTACACGGTTCAGACACCATCGACAGACGGGGGGTCTATCGGTCAAGACTTCAATCGTTAGTCAACGGTGTCAAGAGGACTCCTGCCACTTTTCCAATGAGATGCGATGCGATGCGCCCCCAAAGTATCCTTTGATTGACTAATAAAACGATACGTGAGCTGATTCAGGAAGGTGGCCAATTTGAAGCGCGTCTCTAGGTAATTCTCCCCTCGAATTCTGCACCAAAGGTGATTTCAGCTGCACGAAAAACCCTGAAAAACCAAACGAGTGAGAGAGAGAGAGGCAAGAGAAGAGTGGAGGCCAGGCCGTATGTGACGCACATATTTAAGCGAATGCTGGACACCCCGGGGCACATTCAGATGGCACGACGGCAGATGTCACTCGAGGATTGCCTGCCGTCCCAGGACTGATGAGGATGGCGACGATGGTGATGGTGATGATGATGATGATTCCGATGGCTGTTGATGATGCCAACAATGAAGGCGAAATAAACTTTATAAAATGTTGCGACTGTCCCCAAAGAAAACGAATGGTGGTTGGGCGGTGCGGTGACCATATGTTGCCGCCTGCGGCTGTGGCAGGGGACGCAGAGGACGTAGGTGTAACTGCGTGCGCCATAAACTCCAGCAATAGACTCTGGACTCTGGACGCTGGAATCGAGACCCCAAAAAAGGGACCAAGTACGTTGCAAACACCTTAAAGGAGTCCGCCATCACCTCAGGCCCCCCCCCGGCCTGCCTGCCTGCCATTTCTGCTGAAATGTGCACAAATTTTCATGGCCCACAACCCCAAGGAAAGCAAATCTCCGTCAATGTCCTCACATTGTCCTTGCTTGTGCGCCACGAGTGTGGGATGTCCTTTATAGTTTTGTTCATTTCATAAATATGCGTTTTGTCCTTTTTCCAGGGATAGAAGTGTGAGAGAGGGAGCGTGTGAGTGGAAGGCAGCCTGCGGCTTTCTTAACCAAAGGAAAGGAGCAAAGGAGAAGGAGCACACCTTTTAGGTCCTGCCCATAAGCAGATTCATAATTTGATCCTGGGGTAAATACATTTTATTACGGGTTTATGTGCGTCCGTGTGGGCTGTGCTCCTTGGGCACAGGTTGGCCCATGTCCATGTCCGTGTCCGTTAAGTGCAAACTTATGAATTGGTTGAGGGCGGCCCAGAGGGTGGACATTGGGCAGTGGACAAGCAGCGGGCAGCAGCAGCGGCAGCAGCTTTGTTTGTCTTTAATATTTCTGCCTATAAACATGTTTTTATTTATTTAGGTCGGGAGACCCACACACCGGAATACTCGTATTCGTGCTCGTACCACAGCTGCAGCTGATGGGGGCAAGTGTATATACCACACATACATACATATATATATACACCAGATTGTACATAAATATAACTCATACTATTCCCAAGAGCACTATATATAGATCGACTTGTAGGTATAGACACGAAACCGAGCAAATCACTTAACACTTTCACTTCAACGCTAAATTAATTTAAATTTATAATGCGAGTAGCAGCAGCAGCAGAGTACAGCAAAAGTACAGAAAAGTAAAGGCAAATACACAGAAAATACAGTCAGGAATACAGTCAAACAAATAAATTAAGTAGGCGTTAAAATAGTTCATATTTCATCTGTGGAAAAGTCCAAACGGCACCCGACGCGTCCGCAGGATGGATATGGAAATGGAGATGGAGAGGCAAACGAACAATTGGCAAAGTGCTGACAGGCCATACCGAATCCCCAAAGGCCCAAAGACTCTCTCTCTCTACCGAGTACTCGGGACTGCTCCACGGACAATGTATCCACAAAGTCGAAAACTTGGGGACACGCCTCGACGGACGCATTCTGAGAAAGTGCATCTGGGAGCCGCGTCTTGTCTTGATTAATTTCGTGCAGACAGCGACAATGGGCGAAATGAGGTAGAAGAGAGCGGCCATCAATTAGCCAAGACAGACCAACTAATTGGCCCAAAAGACCCAAAGCCAAAGCACAGGCATAGGCATAGGCATAAGCATAAGCACCTAAGCCAAAGCCCAAACCGAAACGAATCAGAGATAGAGACAGACGAGGCATATGCTGAAAGCCAACTCCCAATCGATGGATGGATGGCATCACGTAGCCGTGTCCGTGCATCCACAGAGCCCCCAATGATTTTGCACTTTCGGTTTTTATTTCACTCCGGGGAGCTTGTTTGCTTGTTAGCTAACGGGGAAAAAAACGTGAGAACAGCCCAGGGAAATGCCAGGGAAATGCCAGGGCATGCTGGAGGATTGGAAGATGGAATATAACTCCCCAGTTAAGATGTGGATGATGTGTGTTTGCATTTTAGATTGCGGCTGATATATCTGATACACACATATCTGGTTGCGTAAGTCCATTAAAATTTCATATTTATTGACCATTAGCACCTAGGCCGCAGCTGAGATGCTGCGCGGTTACTTGCAATCTCTGAGTGTCATGTGAATCCACTCACACAGCCACTCATCCACTCATCCACTCATCTAGTCACATGGGAGCGGAGCTACTCGCAGATAGACACACTCTTCGAATGAATGCCAACAATTCGCGTCGACATCTTGTCTGCATAATTGCAACACACATACTCGGACTCTGCGAATAGAAGCCTCACCACAGACTGACACTGACGCCAGCATGTCGGATCTGCCCCTGCACCTTCTCTCGCTTTCGCTCTCGCTCCCATTTCCATTTACCCACCTCTAAGTATATTCCCATTCCCAATCCGTCCTCGAGCGTCAAACTCCTCGCGAATGGGCGCTGAAACCTTTGGGCAACCAAATGCTTAGGTGGCGTCAACCTACTTCCCCAGACAGTGAAAGTTCTTCAATGGCAAACCAAAGGGAGTCCAAAATAAGAGCTCCCCATGGCAGGAACTGGGACTATAATTTAATTTTAATTTTGGATTTTGAATCTTCCTCATCTGCTGATTATATTCTGAATACTTTTCTAGATCTTAGAAGCGAGACCACTACGCAATATTAAAGCAGGAACGAGATATGACCGACCGATAATGGCCCGATATAAGCTGAACCTGGGTTCCCCCGATAGGAATATCCCTTCCACCTGATAGGAGTATTTTAAGCCCAGTGTCCACTGTACCCAATGGTCGAAAAATAAACGCCACGCACTGCCACTGGCACTGGCACGGCCCACAAATTATTGTCACTATGCGGGGACGGCATTGTCACACCTTTGGGGCCGTGGCGCTCGGACTGGCGCTGAAGTTTATTCCGATTCCGATTCTCATTCTGATTCCGTTGTCGAGTGTCGATGTCGATGTCGAGGCTGATGTTGCCACAAGATTTCGAGGCTGATGCTGACAGCATCAACAATGCAGAAAGGTGCAACCACTTAATGCCGCGGCGTTTGGCACATTTCTCTTCACCGTTTCAGCGCAGAATTTCGGCTGCGGATTCGAGAGGTGCGACAATTTTCGTTGGCATTTTTTGAGGAGTGCCCGTGTCCGTCGCGGTGGGGCGTTGCCCAGTCTCGTTGGCGTCGCCACGTCGGAAAATGAAAATAAATGAAAAATCATTTCATTTCAATTCGTTTTCACTTAAAAATACAACGTACACGATTCAGATCGGACGATGGGCGATACCCATGGGGGGAGAGGCAGAGTAGAGAGTGGGTGGGGCAGGCTGGCAGGCAGGCAGGCAGGCAGGCAATAAATTACATTTTTCTCTCGGCTGGCGAAAAAGCCAAACGCTGAAAACGCTGAAAAACTACATTTAAAATTGAATGAACGCACATTTCCTGGGAAAACGTGAAAATGCAGCCTTAATCGAAGGCGAGATGTGTGGATCGGGGATCTGGGATCTACTTCCCCCTCGCCACTCCGCACACAAATGAAGCGCGCCGTGTGCCACACTTTGCCATGCCACACGAAAAACGAAATGCGTTTCCAGTTTATTTTCAATTCAAAATTCAATTTCAATAATTTTTTAATGGCCTCCAACGCACGCACCACGCCATCGCCGATTCACGATCCAAGCACCAAGAGATCTCTCTCTAGAGATCCCATCCCTCCCCAGCCCCAGATCGGATCCGTAGTGAAGCATTTGGCTAATTAGTTGAAATGTTTGCACAAATGCCAGACGAGTGCCGGGGCGGCATATAAAATTTCAAGCTCATCCGCGGCTGATGGGCGCCATTACAGCGACGAGACGAGACGAGACGACGATCATGATCATGATGATCTGATCGGCGGGCAGATTGGGTAGAGATCTACCAGATACGAGTACACGTACGTATCTACAGCTCGACTACCCGTCATTTGTTTTTGTTTGTGTACACGAGCTTCAAAGGGGGACTACATTTTTGATGATTTTGTCCGCTTTTGCTTTGACATATGTATCTCCGAAGAGCATAAACTAGAGAAAACACCTTTGTGCCACCACCACCTATAAAACGGGCCTGCCCGATCTTAACGATCCCACAACACAGAGGGAGAGAGAGAGACGCGGCGCTGTATGATCATCGAGCATTGCAACAGTTTTAAGTTTTAATATGTGCCTCTGCCCCAGAGACTTCCACGAATTCCACGCCGGAAATTATGACCGCCGACCTCCAGGGGGCCTCTGCTCCACCGCTCCACCGCTCCACTCCACTCCGGTACGTTCCGTTCCGCTATGCGGCGATTGATGCCTCTTTTGAGGCGAAAACAATGTTGCCAAACATTAAAATATGAAAATTCACTTAAAAACGCAAACAACACACAGACACTAGCCCCATCTCTCTCTCACTCTCTCTCTTTGTCTCTCTCTCTCTCTCTCTCTCTCTCTCTCTCTGTCTCTGTGGGGTGAATGCTGCTCCCATTCTCAATTCCTCCATTTCCCATTTCGAAATAAAAATCAACAGAGAAACAACCAAACCCGAAGCAGTCTCGGAAAATTGAAAAAACAACACCAAGGAAAGAAAGGGTATCTTCGGGTCTTCAGCTTTTGATACCCTTGAAGATCGATGTCGGCTGTAGCTGCTAGTATTCAGACCATGAAATTATAGGGAGTCTCCAGAATCCAACAAGTTTTCACCTAGAAATCCGAGGGAGTCTGCATGATATAGTGATCCGATCGTTGCATTACAAACAAACACCTTCTGCAGAGCGCAATACCCTTCTGAAAGTGTAAGAGAAAAGAGTCAAAGATCTGAGTGGTGTGTCCAGGGCGGCCGTGGAAGGCGGCAAACGCTTTACGATCGATCGTTAAATAAATTGGCAAATAAATGTAAATGAGGCATGGTCAAAACTAAGCAAGTCTCCGCCTCTGTGGGGCACACTGCGTGTGTGTGTGTGTGATAGTGCATGTATATGCGAATGGAGGTCTTGCGTTCTGCGATCTGCGATCTGCGGGATCTCAATGGAACAATTTGCCGGACAGTCGGGCAGGTCGCTGCCTGCCTGGCTGCCTGCCTGCCTGCCTGGCTTGCCGGCATGCCAGCCGCACGGACGGACAAGTGCAATGCAAATATAAATTACAACTGAATTTGCATGTCAAGTGAACAGAGGAATCTGAATAAATCACAGAGTTCTCAATGGGTTTCCTTGAACGAAGCATCAATGGAAGTGTTGTTCTGGAACGCAAGGGTTGCACAAAATGCTTCTGGGATGGGTGATTGAAGTATATACTAATAGATCGGAGAGTATTTAACAATTAAGCGCAGGTAGTTGCAGTACTAGTATATGATTTATACACATTATAAGTACTTAGACTTAATCTTTAATCTGTAATAACTCTTGCAGGAATTAATTCCAAAAAACATTACCAAAGTTTTTAATACAATTTATATTTTTGTGTTGCTCATATGCGTCTCTTTCTCTTTCAGATTTCTTCCTCAAACCAAACTTATCCCTGCGATAAGGAAACCCACAGTAAGTATTGCATATGCTCTTACCACCGATGAGACAGCTGCTCTTCCGAACTTTATCTGCGCCCGTAAATCGGGGCGGAGCCACTAAATCTATATAGTTGAATATTAATGAAGATGATGTTAACGGGCACTTGGACTGCTTTTATCACTCGCCAAGACACGGGACACGGGAAACGGGAAACGGGCCGCGGGCCACGGGAAGGTCTAAAGCCCACAGAAATGGCAGAAATCACTGCAGCAATTAAAGTGGATTTATGAATCTTTTCCTCCAATGACAGATATATAGATACATAGATACAAGAGTAGGGGGAGGGGGAGGAGGGCCAGCGCCAATATTGTATTAAAATTTCTGCCATCATAAAGATTATTATTTTATGGCAAAGGCATGGCGGGCATCCTCCACGCGTCGCAGGCAGATTCGAATAAATTTTTAATGCACTCTTGTACTCGTTCCTGGTCGCTCCTTTCCTGGTGGAAGTCATAGTCCTGCCCTCGCTCTTGCCCCACCCCCCCACATCACATATCGTCGCACTTTTATTATTGATATTTACAGCTCCTCTGCACACAAACACACCCATCTATAGCCATTGGAATCGACATTAACATCCACGTCGATGATGCATTATTCAGTGGATGCTGACGTCAAGTCAATTCAAGTCAAGGATTGTGTGTGTCGTCCACCCAATCCTCCTCCCCCTCCTTCTCCGTGTGCGGGACAGCTGCCCCTGCAGTGTTTGGTAATTAATGAAGCCATAAAAACTAAACCCAATTAATTAAAAATGCACACACATACGCAGAGAGAGAGAGAGAGAGAGAGAGAAGAGAGCGAGGGAGGCGGAAAACCAGGGGAAAATGGAACAACGAAGGAGGAGGATTCGGGGTTCGGTTTCCCGATGCTCCCAATCGAGGAATCGCGCGGTGCCAACTGTAAAATGTCTTTTACGATGCGATCTGCACTTGATGGCCATTATCCATTATCCATTACCCTCACCCTTACCCCTTACCCCGCTCTCCACTTGTAAAGTATTTGCTCAAGTAAAATGGCGTCGGCCATTGTAAAAGTTTTTATTACAAAACTCGTAAATGTCAAATGTAATTTAGGCAAACATGTGGATCGTTGTGGGGCAGTGACTGTGCCGGGGGCGGGGGTGGCAGGGGATAGTCCTCGATTTAACAGTCACTTGATTGAGCCCCTGACCACATTGCCGCCTGCCTTTTGCCGCCTGCCTTTTGCCGCCTGCCTGTAGCTGCCTGCCTTCTTCTGCCTGAGTCTGGGGCTGGGGCCATGTTTGTTCTTGGCCAAATGCAACATTTCTTCAAATGGGAATGCCAGAGGTGGTGCCACAAACAACTCACTCGAGCAAATCAAAATATTTGGAGAGACACTAGAGAAAACTAGCGTCTGAAAGGTGCCACAGCTTGGCCACCGCCACCGTCGCCGCTGCCGCCTTGCTGCCACATGAAACAGTTGCCAGCTGTCGCAGGAAAATGCGGAAAAATCAGATTCAAACTCAAGTGCATTCAAGCAGAATAGAATATGCCCACTCGGGGCAGGGGGCATGCAACAGCCTACTCGGTGGAAAAGAACTCTTTCTCACGCTTTGTACGTGTCCCATCCCCTCCCTCTCTCACTCTTACTCTCTCTCTCTCTCGCTGTGTTAATCGCGGATCGTAGGCCTGCATATTTAAACATTAATTAAATTAAACTACTAACAACAAAATCATGTAAACAGTGTGCCCAGGGGACAGGCACATAAACACTCCTCCTCCTCCGCTCTCCACTGCTCCCAGCAGTCAGGACACCTTCCACGCACGCGGACAGGCTCTGGGCGCTGGCATAGGGATGCGTACACGGACACGTGTCGCCCACTGTGCTCAGGACGCCCAAATTAAGCATCTCCCTGGCTCTCAGTCAGTCGCGTGTTGATGAGCAAAGCAAACCGTAAATTGTCACATGCCCCCAACCCCCTGTGGAAAATGCTGGGAAAGCGGGGTGGGTATTCAGCCTCAGTTGAGAGTGCCTTGAACCCTTACAGTACGTAGTAAGGGATTGTTTTCTTGATCTTTCCACTGGAAAAACATCACCGAAATATTGTTTCGGATGCTCCTCATAGCTCTGGAAATATCTGAAGATCATCTCTTTCTGTTTTGCAGCATTCCCAAGAACTTCTATGGCTACAATACGTGAGAGTTGAAGATGAATATGAATCCAACTAAGACCTGGTATTTTCAGCCACAACAGGATAGATAGTTCCAATCCAATATGTACATAATTATATTTATTATTTCTTTTGCTAAATATGTTCGTACTGCAAAATCTTTTACTATTTTTCTCCTGGTAAATGTCCCTCCCTTTTCAGCATGTCTGATACACCCCATCGTACACATGATATACATTAGCAGTGAACACGGCATAGATTTCAAGAAACGTGTGGCATTTGGCATGTGAACCGCCCCCCATTCCCATTACCGAGTCCATGCCAGAGAGTCGGTCTTCCCAGCAGGAGTTCCACTCTCTGGAGAGCAGTTGAGTGCTGAATGCGTTGACAACTATCAGGACGAGGCAGACCGCACCTGCACACGACATGGCATGGCAAACGGGCTGGAGAAAAAGGCAAAACAACCCGCATTTATCAATAATTTTCTTAATCAAAAACCAAAGCACAACAGAACCCCACAAAATGTGAGAATAATTTGAATAATTTCCCTCACATTTTTTTCGCACGTGCGTTCCATCTCTCAATGGGATTGCATCTGCACTCCACCCTTTTCTTTTCTGTGGCTGTGGCTCCGAAGAAGTCGTTTGGCTCTCTCCAGCTCTCCAGATGATAATGAGGCCTTTGAAAAATAACCACTTTCTGGCCTGTCCGCCGACTGTTCTGTTGGCCAACTGTTGTCGTCGCTGTGTCGCTATGACGGATATGCATTGACATAGCAAATTAATATTAATTTCTGACACACGCGCCAGTGACACTTTCGGGCTCGGTGTTGGTCTTGGTGTTGGTGTCGGTGTCGCCTCCCTTTCGGTCCAGAAAAATAACACGAAATTATTTTCAAAACATTTATTTTGTCTGCGATTCTCCCCCAACTTTTGGGAGAAAGGAAAGGGCAATGATGATGATGTCTGGCTCTGAAGACGGAGGCCTAACTGGCAGGGCATCGCATCCTGTGACAGGATATCAAGTGAAATGATGCGCGCGTCCGACGGTCGAGTCGACTCGACTCTCGAGCGGCTTGAGTAATTAGTTTGGATTGTGTGGCATTATAAAATCTCCTTTTTCGGTGGTGCCTCCACTGCCACTGTCACTGCCTCTCGACCGACGCACAAATATTTATTCAAGTGTTAAAGTGTCTGCCACTGCCGCTGCCACTGCGAAAAAAAAGTGTTTTCTTTTCGTTTTCGTTGATTTTATATTTAAAAATTTCATTGGCCCCGCGACAAAAGGCCGTCAATCTTTTTGGGCTGGCACTGCGCTGCTGTCTGCCGCATGAAAAATTAGACACCTTATGCATTCTCGAGCAACTTTCCACTGAAAAGTTTTCCCAGCCAGAAGCCAGCCGCCAGCAGCAGCAGAGGGGAAACATCATTTTCATACACAATCAATCCTTGTAATTGGCCGTTACGCGTTTTCCTCTTCAAGTTTTTTCTAGTTTTTCCCATGAAAAACGTAGCGCTAAATGAAACTTCGAGCAGCCATTTTTTTTCTCTGTTTCATTTCAGCGGCAAATCAAAGAGCAGAAGCGAAGAAAAGCAAAGCAAAGACTCACGCACAGCAAAAGGGAAATGCCGGAGCGAAAAGTTTAATTTCACTAATCACAGCAGAGTAATTACGTGGAAAATGAATTTTTTTTCGCGCTTTCTCTCTCTCTCTCTCTCTCTCTCTCTGGTTCGGCTTGGGTTTTGGGATGGAAAGGTGCAGCCGCGTCTTCCGTCTTCCTTCGAAGGCGGAAGAAAAGTTCTGGGCAAACAAATATCTGGCAATTTGTACGTTTTAATTTTTGTGTGTACTTTTTGGGGCAAAAATGTTCAAATTTACTTTGGTTATTAATCAGAAAGAGAGTTGGGAGAACTCAGTAAGGGGCTGAAAGGTCAAACACCGGACTGAAAGACTGCGATTCTGATTCAGTTTCCAATTCCAATTCGGATTCCGTTTCAAATGGGAAATGCTTGAGATGCAGCATCGGATTGTTAGACACTTTTGAGTGATCCACTGGGGGGTATGGGTATGGGGAAACACTTGTGTCTGGGGCACACATGGAAACACAGGCAGGGAGAGAGAGATACGAGAGTTTTCCCACATTTTCGTCACCCAACGCACAACCCAACGGATCCCATAAATTGCTCGGAAAACTAAACACGCAATTCGAGAGTCTAATAAAGTTACGCAAACAAATGATGCGGTGCCCCCGAGGAGCTTCACACCGAAGTGGAGCAGCACAACATCAGCAGCAGCCCCCAAATGCACTCGACAGATACACAGATACGGTTGCATAGATACAGATACATTCTGCCACTCCACTCCGCCCCCCCAGTCAATAAGTAGACTGTTCTTTTTTGTTTTGTTTTGTTTTTAAATGCAACGAGAGGCAAAGTGTTAAAGAGTTTATGTGCAACATTTACAGGGGGGCTGGGGAGGGGAGACTCAGACACACAGACTGGGAGTGGCATTCATTTCCCAGGCGGTCGCCCTACACACAGATACACCCCAGCTACAGATACAGCGCACGCACACACACAATTATAAATGCAATAAAATACTTTTCAAGCGAAACTCATAAATTTCCCAAAAGCAAAAGTCGATGGCGACACAACACAGCCACAGGGCCGGGCAGGGGAAAGGGTAAGGGTAAGGGAAAAGGAAGGAGAACCTCAACTGCGACTCCAAGTGGAATTTCTACTCCCTCTCGGTGCACTGCCTGCCGTGTGAATGCAGGGGACACTGGAGGGGAGTCTCCGTCCCCCCTTCTAGAGCTTAAGAGTTAAGAGTTAATCACACCAGATGTTAATGGTTTTTATGGTCCTGTTTACTATATTGTACGACGAGTGGAGTATGTTCTGCCCCAGCTCCAGCCCCAAGGTGACATCATCATCTTCAGTCCTTCGAATGAGCGCTCCCCCCTGCTTATTATGTTTAGTTAAATGACTTTAAACTCTGTGTCGTGTCTCTCTTCATCTGTTCATCTGTTCATTTGTTTGTTTGTTTCGCGCTGTTGAATGATTTGTGTGGCAGACCTCTTGATCTGTTTTACGTCTGGAAGGAAGCCTTAAGAACAGCCAGGGAAATATCTATAAATGTTAATTAGATCATTAAATAGGTGACAGCAATAACAAATATAGTTCTGCTGCCGAAACTAAATAGGAACCATCATTCTTCCTTCTGTTTTTTATATCTATCTGATACTAACTTAATGGTATAATTGTATTTAATGTTTAAAATATATGCCCAACATTTTAATCCATTTACCCATACTACTACTTACTGTTCTAACCATTTTTCATTCGGTGGAAAGCGGAGGGAACACCGCATCCATCTCTTCTCTCTGGCAATATCTTTTGTGGAAAGTATGTGCTCACATCTCCCATAGGAGAGCCAGACAATGATCTGTGATGATAATTATCCATTGAATCGCAACTAATCTCCCAGAGAAAACTCTCTATATATCTCCGTTTGCCAGTCTGCCAGTCAGCCTGTCAGCCAGTCAGCCTGTCGGGGCGGGGGCTGTGTAAGTGTGTAAGTAGTGCCATCAATTACGGGCCACAATTACTGCCTCACACTGCACTACACAGCACTGCACTACTCGTAGGAGAAAGAGAAAATCTGTGTGTGTGTGTGTGTGTGTGTGTGTTTTGTTCCAAAAATAAAACCCCATTCGAAAGCGGAACTGTCTCCGATCCCAAGCCCAATCGCATCCCATTCCATCCAGTTCTGGCTGCCTGCTTTTCCCTTCCTGCCCGCCTGCCCGCCTGCCGACTGTCCCGCACATGGAAAATAAATTGCCAAACAAATATCAACATGACAAATTGATAAATTCATGTTATTATTCCACGGCTGGTGCCTGCCCTGCCCTGCTTTGTCCGACGGGCGAGCGGAGAGCATCTCACAGATATACTCGTATATACAGACGTATGAACAGGCCGCACTATGAGTAGTTTTTGGTATCGTTCTAGTCTCGCACTTTCACACATTAACCAAATGAAAATTCGGTGTTGACGGATTTGTTTTACTCATTTTCCCCCCACAATTTCCCCATTTTCCCATTCCCATTCCCAATCCCATTCCCACTGTATTTCATGGCGACAAATGAGCCAGGCGGTCGTCAGCAGCTGACAAAAACAACAAGTACCGAAGGAAACTCATGGATGCCAGTGGAAATGCCAGTGGAAATAGAAATGGAAATGGAGACATTGAGCACGTTGCTGCGGCATTTGTCAACGATTTCCATATGGCCAAGGCCTTCCTCCACTTCCCACCACATCTTATCCCCTTCATCTATTACTACAGAGATCTTCTATTGGAATTTTAATGATGCGCGAAATGTTAATTTTTCATCTCGATCTGCCACGATACGAGTACAAGTATCCTCCCATTCATCCATCCATCCTCCCATCCATCCATCCATCCACTTAATTATCCAGCAGCTGAGTCATCGCCAGTCATCCCGGTTGGCGGTTGGCTCTCAATTAACGCTGATCACCTCAATTGAGGCACGTCGCCGTTTGTCCGTTTGGCCAATTAAGGAGCCAACGCTGCTCCTACTCCCACTCCTCCCCTCTTTTATCTTTTTTTATTGTATTTCTTTTCCCTGCAACAGCAGTTGGCATTACATGTGGGCTGCCGCTGCTGCCGCTGCAGTTGTTGGCCACTCGTAATTCCCATTAATTGAGCGGAATGGATAGAGCGAATATTATGTTACACTGAGGTGAAGAAGCAACCAATTTTATGGGCTGTGCTGCATGCACCCTCCGCTCTGCACCGTTCCGGTTCCACCAGCAGCTTTTTTCGCGCTGGTCGCGTGTTTAATAATAATTTCTTTGGAATATGTTCCTATGTATGTTCGAGTATATGTTTATGGTAAGCGGTGGTCTAATTAAAATCAATTGCCTTAATTGAAAGTACAACAAAGCACAAAGTGCTGAAGTGCCGAAGTGCTGAAGTGCTGCCAAGGAATGGAACTCTCATCGGACACATGAAGGTAGCAATTTGATCGCTGGCATATTTATTTATTTTTTATTTATCTTCTCCTCCTCCTCCCCCGCCATAGCTTCGAGAGTGAATGGACTCGAGCGTACTGCCATAAATCAGTATCATTCGAAACAGCAGCATTTTTTGGGCTATTCAAATTGGCATAAATCTAGCATCGTCCGATACAAAGAACTATATATAACGAGTCCTAGTCCTATTCCTAGTCCAAGTCTGACTCCCAGTGCATGTTAATTTTTCAAAATGCCGCGACAGTTTCTGGTAATTGCAAACTTTTCTTTTGGCCGGGGCCCTAAACAAGTGCCATATATTATATTATTTGGCCTGCCACTTGATATATGGGGGCCGAGTCCAAACAAATGATAAATTCTCTTTATTCTTCCCACATTGGAGTGTCCTTCCTTGGCGGGCAGCAGGCACCCAGCCTGTCGCCAGATTCTGTACTCTATTCTGTTCTGTTCTGTTCCGCTTATCTTGGCCACAATTCATACTCGGCGACTCATCCAAATCTCTGGCACTTCATATGCAATTCTGTTCTGTTTATTGGCCTGCAAGTAGCAAGCCTTTTCTTTTCTTTTCTTTGGCTTTGCCTTTGCCTTTCCCTTCCCCACCCTTTCATTATTTCTCTGCCAATTTCCCTCTGGCTTGCATCGTAAATTATGTAAATTGTTGGCAGTTTAATTAGCTATCCACACTGTCAATCTGGTAGTGGGACTGGGAGTTATTTGTCATCCAATAAAAATACTTGCAACTATTCGCGTATTGTTTATCATAATTCTCAAGAAATTCAAGGGCTAGGCAGAAGAATAAAGGCTCTGCAGATTTGTGGTACACCTTCGAGATAAAATATCTGAGTCCCACCACAGAAATACAAGCCAAAAGGCGAATGCCAAGTGACATTAACATATTCCGTTTTAGTGAATATTTCAACTCGAACTTCGACCTCAATTATTGAAATGAAAGCGAAACGCGACTCATACCCTAAGCACTTTCCTTGCCGAAAAAACCCGGGTGGGTACCCATCACTACTCTAACCCCCGTCATAGAGGCAATTTATCGGGTGGGGATAAAAGTTAAACCGAACATTCGAACATACCTCAACTTTGAGCATTTTAAAATGGTTCAACGCACTTACGGGTATGAAAAGAACAAGCCAAATGTGCACATACTCGTTACGTTAAATGGGTTCACTTGCGTACACGATATACGGAATAGTGGAGAGCATTGTGTGCTACCCGCAGCATCATATGTGGAAAATGTACGACACAAGCAACAACAGCAGCAGCAGCGGCAGCAGGAGGAAAAAAAAAAGGAAAACAAATTTCAATTTAGCTTAAAGATTTTGCACATAAAATTTGTAACACTCAATTAGTTTAAACGACAACGGGAAAAATGTTGCCAGAACGAACACGAACCCTGGCAACCCTGGCTACCCTGGCGCACCCAGTGTGAGTGTGTGTGTGTGTGTCTTTTCCGCTTGTTGTTTTGGGTGTGTGTGTGTGTGTTTGTGTGTTTTCCCCGAAGTAAATCGCATAAATGCGGCGACGTATGAATTTCATTTAATATGATTAGTGGTGTGTGGACCTTTCATCCTCCAGGACTCACATGTGTACTGAAAGTCCTGAAAGACAAGTGCACTAATGGAGCACTGTGCTCTCATACGAGTGTATTGGGTCATAAAGATATTTACGCTGCATACTTGCGGGCGCTGTGGCATAAATCAAGCCAGTAAGAGAGATCATTACAATGTCAAAGAAAGGAAGAGAGAGAGAGAGAGAGAGTGAATGATGTGGATGAGAGGCTCGGCTCGTTGAAAGAGTGGAAAGGTGGTGAGAAATCAGTCAACCCTGCGGGATGAGCATCGAGAGTGTAATAGGGGGGGAGGGGAGGCCGAATATCCTATAGAAAATACTTAGAATGGCGAAATCAATTTAATTTCGCTAATGTAGTGTAATGCTGCCGCACTGCTCGCAACTGGGTCTTCGAAGCGGTGGCGATTAGCAGCAAATGCTCCATTCGATGCTGCTTACAACCCAAAGAAGAGAGGGGAGTGGTGGGTGGGTGGGTGGTTGGTTGGTGGCACCATCTGGACGAGGTGGGTCACTCAGTCAATCACTGGGACGACGACAAAATCTTTATTAATTCTGATCGATGGTGCAGCGCGCACCATGATTGTTGCAACAATCAAATGATGGAGCAGCGCTTACAACAAAAGCTCTCCGCACTCCGCATTCCGCACTCCGCACCACCCCCTGAGATGAAGGATTAGGAGGAGAGTAGCTCATACAAATTCGACAGCTGAAAGCGTTTCCGTTTCCGTTTTCTTGTCTTTGTTTGCCCTCCAAAACACACACACACTCAGCCCAATCCCAATCCCAATCCCAATCCTAGTCCCTGTCCCTGTCTCTATCTGTCTCTCTGTGCTTTTGTCTCAGTTCTCTCTCCTTCTGTACGGCTGTCCCTGTCCATCGATGATGCAATGAAGCGCGTTTATTTGTTGCTCGTAATTTATTTACTGCCCAACTCTCTGAACCCATTCTGGCCATTCTGTGTGTGTGTCCTGTGTGCAGAGAGTCCTGCCAACTTGTTGGTTAAATATTGCCAGAAGAGCTGGTCAGCCATCTACTGGCATTGCCATTGCCACTGCCACTGCCGCTGCCACTGCCGCCTGAGAGTGATAAATTAATCGCTACATCAGTTTTTAATTCCGTGTTGCTGCTGGTATGCGATATATCTCCAGCTCCACTTCCACTTCCATTTCCAGTGCTCGCTGCATTGTCTCTCGTGTGCCCCCGCAGCCAAATCCAAATCCCAGCAATCGGGGGCAAGGTTCCATGACTCTGCTCAACCTTTGCAGCAGTCAGCAGCCAGCAGCATCATTCTCTGTGTTGCAAGCACTGTTTAAAGATGATGTATGGCTAAAATTTTGACAAATGTACAAAAATGAGTCATGAGAGTTGCCGCGGTGTGGGGGCTGCTGCTCCTCCCATGCTCTGCACTAGTATTTACTGTTGACTTTTTCCATGTACTTTGGCATCGTTATCCATAAAACAAGCGCACAGAAAACTGCCACCGAAGATGGAGCTGCTGCACACATGTTTTTCCAGTCATTAATCATCTATGGGTTTACCTTGCCACACACACACACACACACACACACACACACACACACCGCACACACACAGATCTGCCACTGCCACAATGAAGTTCATGCTGAAAAGTTTATGCCCTAGAAAATTAATTCGAAGCATTCGAAGTGTGCATTGGGATTCCTTTCAGTGTCACTCGACCAAGAGACGAATTCCCTTTGCCACTTGCCAGTTCTACGTCTCTCGTAGACCTTTCAACAGCGTCTCGTTTATCGGGCTTTGGACAGCGTTTGGTTTTTTTTTTTTTACATATAATTTGCGATAACTTTTACGTGGTTCGGGCTTCCAAATCAAACAATGGCTAATCGCTCCTTTGACAATGGCAAGAACCAGAACCCCCCCCGAGACCGTGACCATGAGCGTGACCAAGACCGTGACCGTGAGTACAACAGAGAGTTCAATCGGGACTACAATCGCGAGCTGAGCAGAGACGTCACCAATCGCGACAATCGCGACACTGATCGTGGAAACAATCGTGGCAATTATCGCGCAAACAATCGAGACAACAATCGCAATCGGGACAACAATCGAGACGACAGGAACTATCGAAATTCGGACCGTGACCGCTACCGTGATCGGGATCGCAACCGTGACCGCAACAGCCAGAGGCCGGTGCCCACGGAGCCGCCGTTCAGCGCCTATGTGGGAAATCTGCCGCAGGGGCCTCGTGCAGGGCGATGTGATGAAGATATTCTCGGACTTTGAGGTGAAGAGCGTGCGGCTGATCAAGGACCGCGAGACGGACGAGTTCAAGGGCTATGGCTACGTGGAGTTCGAGACGTTGGAGCAGCTGGAGCGCGCCCTCGCGTGCAACGGGCGCATCAAGCTGGACAACTTCTCGGCTCCGCTGCGCATCGACATAGCCGACCATCGACGGCAGACGGGCGAAGGAGCCGCTGCAGGCGGAGGTGGACGTGGCGGCGGCGGCGGCGGAGGACATAACCAGTCCTCGGGCAGCCGCAACTACTACCAGAGACGCAACTATCGGCGCGACGACAGCGTCGGCTCCCACCAGATCCAGCGCCCCAGCCCGGACACCGACAGCCTGCGCGGCTCCCGAAGGCCGTCCTTCTCCAACAGCAGCCCCACCCACAGCACCTTGTCCCTGCGAAACGGCCAGCGGACATCGGGCGACAACAACAACCGCTCCGGTGGCTATGGCAGGAACGGGGGCCATCGCTACCAGACCCACGACAATGCCCCACGCAGTCGCAACAACAGCTCAGGCTTCCCCGTGTCCCGACCGTCCTCGGGCAGCATCCAATCGCGCAATCGCAACTTCAATCGGTAATCCACTGGATCGCAATTGTATATCCTCTTTAATGATAAATCCCTGCAGTTACCACAACAACGGCAGAGGAGGCGGCGGCGGCGGTGGACGCTCCCCGGATCGTCAGCGTTTCAACGGCAGCAACGGCAACGGCATGGGAAATGGTAATGGCAACGGAAACTACTCTCATTTTGTGCAGAATCGCAATCGGGATCGTCGTGGCCACTACAATCCCAACGGCGGTGGCGGGGGCGGGGGCAATGGGAACGGCAGCCTCCGTGGCAACAGTCCGACGACATCCATCCGATCCGTCAATCGCATTGACGACGACGATCGCCCGAAGCTGCTGCTGAAGCCGCGCACTGTGACGGACCCCATCAACGCCCTGGCCAACACCGAGCAGGCCTCGAAGATCTTCGGCAAGGCCAAGCCACGTCCCGACCTAGCCACGCCCACATGCTCGCCACGCCGGGAGGAAAAGGGCGGCACCAGCAGCGACTAACCCACCAGACCAGAACAGAGATCACCAAAGGAAGGCACCCCAAAAAACAGAAAATAATTCGGAAGAAATATCACAAAAGATTGAAGCAAACCCACCAAATCAACAGCAACAGAAACAGGCAACAAGCAGCAGGAAACAGGCAACAGGATTGATTGATCCCCTCCTCTTAACGTTCGTGTCAAAATGAAATATTGTTTAATTAAATCTTTATGTGCAGAGAAGAGATCTCTCCGGTGGAGAATTTTGTATGATTCAAGGAGATATTTCTAGAAGATTTAATTCTACTCATGGCTGAACTTTGGATGGATTTTCCCTCTCGGCAGATCACGCACAAATCGCTTTCTTTTGCAGCCTCAAAACACGAAAAGTTCTTTACCCAATTAGACATTATTCCGCAGCCTACTTATCAAGCATAAACCTCTACAATACGAGTATTATGCCACTCCTTTGGCAGCCGCAGCAGCACTTTGCTACGATGAGCCATAAATTTCAAAAGTTAATGCTCAGTGACACAAAATCCAGGAGAGGGAAAGGAGAGTGAATTCTATACAGGAATCGTGCCTGCCCCTGCCTGCCTGCCTGGCTGCCTGGTGGACATTCGCGGACACTTGCGAGCATTAACTAGTCAACTCGAACTAATTGAATTGAGATGAGATTAAAGAATTTTACGCCGAAATGAAGACATCGGCCAGTTGGCATTTGGCAGTCGGTGGTTGGGGCGCGAAACGTGGGCTTAGGGCAGCCAGGAGAGGACAGGACACTTGTCGTGGTATTTATGGGCCAAGATTTACGAGCCACAACACAAGGCATCCTCCTGGTCCTGGACCGCGGGTCTACAGGCAAATTGGCTTAATTTCTTTTTAATTTGCTTCCGCTGTGCGTTCGCTTCGGTTTTCCTTTCTTTGCGCGGCCTCTCGAAGTGAAATTCAATTTGAAAAAGTGGCCGACCAACCGACCGACCGACCCCGGGACACGTCTACGGCAGCGGATACGGAGGTGAACGAGGCGTGGCAGCGCCTTGTTTCCATTTAAATTTCTAGATGATATGCCTATACCAGAAGAGAGACCCATCCCCACCCCCTCCCCTGTGTTCCGTTCATTCCATCACCCATTCCAAAAGCCAATTTACGCACGAACATTTTTTCAATTTACGGCGGACAAACCGCAGGACCCCACTCTGCTGCTGCACTTTATAGAAATCCCGCGGAAAATTCACGGCATTAAAGGACTTTTCTTCCCCTTCCCCTCGCTCCCTTTCCCCTCCCAACCAACCCGCTTTCCTTTTATTTCTTTTGAAGTTCGCCCACTGGCCGCGAGTTTTATTTGCCTTTTTCTTAGCGCGCTTTTGCTCGGCTTTCACCCGCTTTTCCTCGCTTTTCATTCGGTTTCTTTTTTTCCCCCCGTTAATGTGTCACACGCACTTTATAAGCAATTGTTGTTGGAGTCCACGATGGCCATGGCCCATGGGCGATGGCGTCTGGGCAAAGTTGACGACGATGTCGACGCCCATGGCGCAATTATTATGATTATTAGGTACAGCTGCACTTCGTAGACGGAGACGTAGACGTAGAGTGAGACGTAGACGGGGGCCTCCTTCACTTATAAACAACAAAAAATTGTAATTTACCTTCTGGACTCGTGAGCGTGGACAAACTTTCGAGAGCTGCTGCTGTTTGTTGCTGTTGTCGTTCATTAGGGTGGACCCTGCCTGAACCTTCCATTCCGCTCATCCGTTCTCATGAGCACGGGACGCTGTGCACCGCCTTGGGGGTCACGCGTTAATAATCGCGCTGAATGACTCCATAATGAAAATATTAAAGGTGATTGCTGCTGCTTTTGCTTTTGCTGTTGCTGCTGTGCTCTTAGCCGGCGGGGCTTAGGGATCAGGCCACACCCGCCCGGAGTCCGGAGTCCAAGTCCTCATTGCCGTTGTCGTCATCTCACACAAAAGGCGCAAAGTTTATGTTTATGTCATGCCTCGGCATAAGGGGCAGAGGAGGGGAGGCGGAGTTAGATCCAGAAGTGGTGTATCGCGGGGGGGTATAATTTAATAATAATGCTCCTTTTTTTTCATTAAACGTAAGTGCAGGCGCAGGCAGGCAGGCAGGCAGGCAGGCAGGACTCAATGATGGCAGGTTGAAATGAGCTGCTGACTGGAACCTGCAAGGGGAGGGGTGGGTGGAGAGACATCCAGATCTGGAAACTACTTCTTTATATTTATTATTTATTTATATTCTGCAGAATCAAACTTGAACATTTACTCAGACATATTTTAGATACATCTTCCCCTTTATTTCCAAGAAATACTCAGCTTAAATCTAAACAAAACTATCACAGAATAATTCAAATGCCAAGAAGGGAAAGGAATGCGAGTGTGAGGAGGATTCCCCCTGAATCCCTGATTCCTTCTTAGCATTCAAGGCCAATAGTCAATATTTGGGAGATATCTGCAATCAAATTGTGTTTGCGCTTTCAACAGACCCAAAAAGAGCCCCGAAGAAACAATTAAAGCTGGACCACAGGACAACGCAGAGGAGATGGAGATGGAGAAGGAGCCCTGGAGTCCAGTAGTCCTGTAGTCATGTAGTCCGAACAGGGAGACCCAGAGTAATATTTTAAATGTAGTTTCGGGCTAATTGTCATGCTATCGACGGCGTCTTATCGGGGACGACAGTGGCCAAAACAATTTGGGGCAAATTTATGCAACACAAACGAGCTGAGAATGCCCCAAAGGGCTCGCACAGGACACACACACACACAGATCGGCTGATAAGCAGGACATATCCCCGACATATTAAGTCAAAAATGTGACTATTAAAATGCTAACATTTGCAAGTTTATCTTGGGACTGCTCTCCGCTATCGACAGCACAGGAGAGGCCTGGTCGGTACAGCAGCCAAAGAAGCAGGGAATGAGATGGGAATAGGAGGTGAGCGGAAATCTAGACATGGCCATTAATGAACGGTTGTCGGTTGTTGGTTGTCCACCGGCGACTAGGTCCAGGGGTCGTCCAGGGGTCCCAGGTCCCAGGTCCAGTCCCAGTACTACACTGGAGTCCATTAAAAAGGACTAAATGGCAATTAAACATTTGAGAGAGAGACAGAGAGAGGGCGAGAGCGAGAGCGCTGGCCGAGTGGGCTGGGGCAATTAAGGCTCCCTTCTGCACTCCGGCCAAGGACACTTGGCAATTAAGGCGGACGAAAAGTTGGCTCTGCTCGACTCTGCTCGGCTCTGCCAATCCCTTAGCGACAATTTCTGGACTAGAGAGTTCTCTGTGTGTGTGTGTGTGTCTCCGTCCAGCTCCGTCCCCAGTCCGGTGTACAGTGTCCACTGTCCTCTGTCCTCTGTCCTTATCCTTTTCACCTATCTCTCTGGCCGAAACTTAAATGAGTTTGAGTCTGTCTGCTGTTGTCTGTTCCTGTCTGCTGCCGCCTTCTGCGAGCATTTAAATGAGCCTCAGCTTTGGGCTGCGTCTGTTCGTTCCTGCCCCATCTTGTGCTGCAACTTTGATTGGCTGCTCCGTCGCTCGAGTGGCCAGGAGATTTATCTGCGGAGCCTCTGATTGCGCGTCCCGCACATAAATCCCTACCTAGGACACAGCAGGGAGGCGGCAGGGGCCACTCCCCCAATCGCATTGCTCGTAAAAATATTTGAAATGCCAGCAAGCGAGAGACTGAATGGGAGAGTGAGAGAGTGAGAGATGCACATGTGAGTAGCAGGGGGGGGGGACCCCACTACCGATGGACAGCCAGTCTATGTGGGAGAGTTTTCGGGGAATAAATCGGAAGCGGCATCTTCGATATGCTCGTTTAAAATAATTTATTGCACTGCCTTGACACTCATTGCCACCAGTTTCTAACTGGAACGCTGACACTCTGCCCACACACTCCACACACACACACACACACACATGGTCACACGGTCTGCCTGCCTGCCACCGAAAATGTCGAGCACCGACAACAAATGTCGAGCACTCGAGAGGCAGCAGCAGCCAGCAGCAACAAGAAGATAAATTGCGCAAATAGAAAAATGTTCTAATTAAAATTATGCACAAATATTTTAGATTTCCTTTCGTCGGGGGGGGGCATTCCCCTCTCCAGCACCCTGTACCGCTCTCTGTGTCGGTGTAGTATTGATGGGGTGCCAATTAAAATTGATTGGAAATTCCCAAGATTCCTCTGGCATTCCTCATGTGGCACGTGGGTCGCCTCGAGAGCGGCAGCTGCTCCTCCTTCATCCTTTCTGCGTGCGCATTAGCATACAGCATGTCCCTTCTTTTGAAGTAAGTAGTTCTCCCACAGACAGTCCACTGCTGTGTATCTGCATCTGTGTCTGCTGGCCTCGACTTTCTGCTTGACTGACTTTTGAATTGCCAAAACATAAAAAAAAAAACAGGGAAAGCAAAGCAAAGCAAATCTCAATTAACACTTTTGTAGAGTAAGCCATAAGCATCGCAGCAATCGGTGCTCGTACACTCTCGTATTCGATTCGAATGGAAGGGCAGAAATGCAGGCAGATGTCTAAATGCAGGCATTTAAGATCCACAGCCACGGCAAGCACAGCCCACCCCCTGCCAGTGCCAGTGCCAGTGCCAATGCCCGTGCCCTTGCCACACTAATGTAGCAAATAAAACGGTCACCTTAATGGATTTCTGTTACGCGGTCTAACTCCGAATTGGACAGAAGGTCCAGGAGGAAGACTCGCTGCACCGTCCTGAAGCGTGCTGTGCCATTGATTGTCCTTGAATCGCCGCCGTCGTTCGCCACTTAATCCAATAGTGCTGCACATGTTGAGCAGCTCTAACAATAGACTCTCTCCCTCCTGCGCTCTCCCTCTCTCTTTCTCTACCTTAAGCGGCTTTCACCTTGCCACCACCATCACCAACAACAGAGGCAACACAGAGGCACCACCACCAACTTTGGGCTTGATTTTCGCACTCGCATCTGATGGCACAGGGATCGAGGAATGAGGGTGGGCCGTGGGCCCAGGTCCATGCCAACTGTTGTGAAAACTGCTCGGAAACGTGTAGTTCGGCGCTTTCCAGGACTTATCACACACACGCACGACCGCACCATTGCACCACCGTCAGGCCACGTACCACGTACCACCTTTCGAACCCGTTTCTACGCGCTGCGAGTGTTGACTTTGCCCCCCCACCGCCCGTCTGACGCATTATGATGATGTATTAGTAGTGGAATTAAATTTAAAAGCACTGACATGCGTCAGTCCGTCCGTCCGTCCGATCAGGTTGCCAGCCAGACCCCTTAATGAAGTCTTTGTTACAGACCTAATTATTAATCCCCCAATTTCCCAATCCCCCAGCAAACAGCAACGAGTGTGAGAGAGAGAGAGCTGCATGGTGCGGCATATGTATCCACAAATCTTGTGCAACATCTGCTGGATCTGCTGGATGGATCTGCTGGATGGATCCGCTGACTGACATTAACTAAAGACCCAAGCAACGACGGCCACTTGTGGGCGCAGGAGAGTTGTACGAGTTAAAGTAAAAATTCAACCGAAATTGGAACCGAAACTGAAACTCAAATTTTGGGGCTTGACAAGCGCGAACGGAACGGGGTCGAGGGAATACGAAAAACATATTTCGGCGGTGCCAGCAGCTTCAGAATGAAAGATCATTCAGCTGTCAGAATCATTAAGAAATGTGAAATCGTTTAAATATGCTTCGTTTTTCGGGCTTGGGTTTCATATTTTTGTTCTCAATGTCTGCCTTAAACTGAGCTTTCTCGATGGGTGTGACGGGTGGGGGGGGGGTAATGGCTGGAGGAAGGCGCCGAGGCTGACACATGGAGCGGCACGGCTTGAGATGTGAGTCTTCTGCCACATGGCCAGAGTGGGGCAAGCATAAGATGATTCGACTGGAAGGTTACCTTCAATCTTTGAGTCACTTTTGGCGGAAATTGTTGTGTCTATACTTGGATTTCAATAGAGAACACTTAAGAACGATCTAAGCAAAAATTCTTGTGGCTCTAATTGGTAAATAATAATGATAGATCGGCTATCTCCATTGTATCTTTATAGTTCGACGATCGTAACAAAAATCAGTAGAAATTATGAAACTCAATGCTAGAATATGTCTTCCAATGGAGATCCTTTATGGCTCTACTTCTGCTCTTATTTATCATACAAATTAATTTGAAAAATTCACTGCTACCCAATCCAAATTCAAATGAGTTCAGAGCAATGATTCAAACTTCCCACTTCGAGGCAGGAGGTAAGTAAAAAATTCTCAAAACTGAATGCCTGTTTTTGGATCTGTTTCGAAATATTTCACTCCCCAAATATCGTGCAATATCGGCGGGTCACGGGCCACACGTTGGCAAAGTGCGAAACATTTTTATTACGAATTCGTGAGTTTTGCGGCAAATAGCAGCTCGACTCGCGGTCCGCTAATGATTTCTATGCTATCCCCCCCCCTATACATATATCAGCATAGATATTGTTCGAGTAGATGTCTAGTTTTTCACCATTATGCAGGGCCGGAATGGCGAGGGGGCAATAAAAATACTCGAGCATATCAGGAAAACAAGGCCCCAGCCCCACCACGACGACGCTGACTACTTCTACTTATTTATCATTCCTCAGATGCGAAGATGATGATGAGGCGGCGGCGCAGGCGGAGGCGGCCCAGTTCTAAGGCTGGCAGCTGCCTCTAGCAGCTAGCATCGTGTGCCATTCGACACGCCCACAATTGTCGATTGTCTTACACACACACACGCACACACACACACACACACTGATACTCGGCACACACTAACGAGAGGAGCATTCAAATTTCGGTGCGTTCATTGAAATATGAACGATGGATGGGTCGTCGGTCGTCGGTCGTTCGACGATAAAAGTGGTCACAGCAGAGCAGCAAAGACCCTGGGCCAGGGATGCCAGGGGGCATGAGAAATTTTCATATAAAGTACCTTTTGTTGGCATTTTAATGGCGCGCTTTATGGAAGGATTAAGCACATAAACTTGTCAATAACTGGAGTGCCGCCAACACACTCGACTCGGGGCGACTCTGCTTCCAATAATGTCACCGCACTTTGACTAAGAAATGCCACCAGGAACCAGGAACCAGCAACCAGCCACCAGAGACAGTACCAAAGACTGAGTCAAGTCTTCGTGTTGTAGAGGGGGGGGGGACAAACGATTTTATTTATGAGCTAAACATTAAATTGTTGCCGCATATGTCGTGCTCTTCGTGGGTGCTGGGGCTGGGGGAGCCAGAAACTTATTAAAAACAATCGAGAGAACGGAACGGAATAGAGCTACGAGCACATTATTGATAAACACATAAGAAGGAGAAGAATCAGTTAATGGATTTATGGATGCTGCAGGATGGCGATGGCTGGAGATGGAGAACTGCCGGGGAGATAACTAAGCGGCATCGTTGGACGCTTACTTTTATAGGTATTCGTTGAAGAACGATATGGATATGAAGGAGTGACATTGATGGCGGTGTGGGGGGATAACAGTGATGGAATGACTTAGAATTAACGATTGTTTACGATTTCATAGCATCTGTTACAAGTATTAGAGCAGTGAGGCCTGGCTTGCTTGGGAGTACATAACTTTGAGAAATCTGCCAACTTTTCATACATTTATTGCTGAAAACTACCAGGAATCTTCAGCACTTCATTGCCTGGCAATCAATTGGAGAATTTCCTCAGAAATATGTGAGTGGACTAGCCCTGTCCTCCTCATCCCCAAAATTTCTCTATGTACCAATGCATTGCACCTGCAATCGTCTGCTCTCCCACTGCCGAAACGATTGCCCACTCGCCCATCGATTTCCCATCGAATCCCCTAATAAACTTGTTTATCCGCCACTCGAAAACTCCGAGTAAACTCCGTGGATATGCCAAATATGCCAAACATCCATAAAGATGTCCCTCAATAAGCCATCCAGGCAGCCAGCCAGCCCAGCCAACCCAGCCAGCGTTTAGGAAACCTTTTAGCAGCACTGAAAAAAAAACCAAAACAGAGAAGTGCGAGTGGGAAGGGGGAAGGTGGGGGAAAAATTGGAAAACCGAAAATCGAGCGAAATGAAAATTGCAAGCTCGCTCGGCGGAGCAACCCGAGGAAGATTACATGCCCCTGCGGCAATTATTTTACGATGCACAAAGGTATTGTTAAAAGGCAAAACATCGAAGGAGGAAGGGCGGACGGCAGGAAGGAAGGAAGGAAAAGCGAAACAGCAGCAGGAGCCAGGGCTCAGAGCAGGACTCGTGGCAGGAGGAGCAAACAAGCAAACAGCCAAAGCAAAGCCAAATATGTTGAAATGCGGCCAGGACCGAGGACCAAGGAGCAAGGACCAAGCGCCAGAGCCCTGCCAGATCCGAGGAGTCGTGCGATGCGATGCCGCAGTTCAATATGCAGCGGCAGGCAATATTAAAATATCTTAAGGATATTATGTTATTACGCACACATTACACAGTAGCAGGAGACGGAGGAAGGACATGGCGATGGATGTGGAAATGGGTGGCTGGTAAGAGAACGAGAGCTTGAGGGATAGCAGAAGGCAGAACTCCACTCAAATGAGATAATTCCCTGTAAAATAATAATAAAATAAGCAACCTTCGGCTCTGAAATCTCCCACTTCCCCTCCCAGCAAAACGAGAGTTCGCTTTTTATGATTTTCATATTTTCGCAACCCTCTGTTCGCGTTTAAGTGCTTCTCAATATGAGTAAAATGCATTAAAGGTATCTTGCCAGGCTCTGGCTGTGGCGCTACCCGAGAGTCCACATTGTTTGGCCGCCGGCTAGGGAAGCAGCGGCACAGGAGTGGCACAAAGCAGGGGCAGATTGGCCAAACCTCCGTGGCAGTGGCAGTGGCAGTGGCATCATCATCAGAGTGTGGCAGGAGGCACAAGTTAAGGGATTTTCGTATTAAAACAAAACACACACACAGCAATCACGCCCCCAGCTTCAGGGGCAGAGAGACTGAGCGAGTCCTGGTCCTGCTTCTGCCTCTGCCTCTGTCTCTGATCTGTCGATTCAGCAGAAAAGCGTAAGAAAAGGCCCGAAGGAGGAGGTTTGCCCAGGCAAATGGAAGACAATTTTTAGTTTTGATCTAAATGCGTCAATAAATTTTAACACTTTCCGTCGTCGCTCGGGCGACAGAAACAAAAGTCATTTCGAGGCTTACAATAAAATAGAGGAAAAAACGGAGCGGTTAGCGGCACCCTGTATTTGTGGAGGAATAAGGGTAGATATGTTAGGGTACGAGTTCAGTGACTAAAGATGGTTCATAAAGTAAATTTATTCCCAATACCCAACACCCAAAACCTAACAAATTGTTTTATATGGGATCTTCCCATAACCTGCCTTGGATAATTCCTTGCTTGGGCATTTATCTACATATAACCCCTTTTACAGGATATACCAAGAGTCCGCTCCCTGCCAACCATTCGATACGAAACTTACTTGCTTTTCAGCCACCTCAGCATTTTCTTTCGTTTCGGAGCTCTTTCTCTTATCAATGGGCTCATTTTAAAATCAACGCCTAGTCGTAGTCCTGCAAAGTCCTGCGACGTCCTGCTTATTTACGAGAGATGTCAATGACTTGGTTTCTGCCAAGTTTTTCATTTCATTTATGGCCGCTGCTCCACTTATCGCTCCATGTGCATCTCATCTGCCCAAAATGAAAAAAACCATTTGGAATGGAACTCTCTCTGGATGTGTCTCATCCCCACAAAGAAGGAGGTGGCGTAAGTGGGATTGGGACAGGAGGAGTGGACTGTGACTGACTGTCAGGGGAGTGTCCATATGAGTACGATACGTACTGTACGCCCCCCACCCCTCCAAAGTAAAGCATCAGCAAAGAGTTCGCACAGAGTTAGCCGTAATCCGGCAAGGGACACGGACACGGACATGGACAGGACATGGCCTGGCAAATTTATCGCCGCTGATAAGCGTTAATAAATTAATTAGAATTATTGAAATGCGTGCGGCGGGGTCCTGCCGCTCCTGTGCCTCCATTTCCATGGGGCAGAGTGCAGAATGCAAACACAGCTATGGGCACATGAACATGCGACATGTGGCATGAATATTGGGGGGCAGGGCATAGGGCAGCAGGGCAGCAGCCATTATGCGCTGATTTGTGTTGCATGCAGAGGGACAGGACTCTCTCTCTAACCAGGCTCAATGCCAGGACACGGCCACGGCCAGCCATGCAGCGCACACACTTTGAATTAGTTTGTTTGAACTCTCGACTGTTATCTCAAGTTGTAGATTTGCAACATTTTGTAGTCATTTCCGGCGCAGGACTCCGTCACACGAGCATCACGCATTTGCATTTGCATTTTGGGACCCCAGGCCCCGGACCCTGCACCGGCCCGCCCTGCTTTTATCAATTCAATTTACGCACTTCCCCCCATAAAGTGGCCCTGTGAAAATCCCCGAAAAATACACCCATTTCCCGACACCAAGGAAAACACACACCAAACACACACACACAGACACATTGATTTATGCCCGTTGTCTAAATTTGCGCTTAAATTTCTGCTCTTCTGCATTGAATGCCCATCCCATCCCATTCCTTCCCAGCCACCTTTTCCGTTGCAAAACAGAGGAAAACTTTCGGCGTCTTGTTGCGTCATTTTTTGAGTTCTTTAATGGCATTAAAAAGTTTGCCCGCCGCCGCTGGCCGAAGTTCTTTCCCAGCACGGCACTAAGGTGCCTTTTTTTATTGGCGCCTGTACAAGGACCTGTATTCCAGATCCTGGACGTGTTCGCCCCGCAGGAATCCCAATCCCTTGGCTCAAGGTGTCCGAGTCCGGGCCCCCCAACTCGCCAGCAGCAGAAAAGAAAAAATAGCAAACGAAAAAATTAAATAAAACTTTTTTAGCTCACAAATGTTTTGCTGCTAATTGAAAATATCTGTTGGGTTCAATTAGATGAGCAAGATAAAGGTGCACTGGCAGAAATCAAGGCAGAATATTTAGATTTATTTTGAAGAAATTATTAACCGGAAGAGGAGACTTTTCCAATGTGTAAGAATTTATGTTTCTACTCTCAGTTTGAGTTATTAAATTCTAGAAAAAATAGACACCCAGTAAAAGGTGAAAACATATGAACACTTAAGTCTCTGTTATCGAAAAATGAAGAGCGTTACGCTATGTATGTATGTATATGCCACAATATTGGGGAGTCTCTGGGTCTTTGGTCTCAGGGGCAAGAATTTATCATATTAGTAAAGGCTTTTAGAGAATTTCCATTGTATGATATTTTTATTCAAAGAATTGCAGTGCTGATGTTTGTTTCTTTAATTGCGATTAATTTCCAATTACGTAAATAAATGCCTTAATAATATTTTGGATCCATGATTCTATTCCTTTCTCTCAGTGTATAGACAACATTGCACCGTGCGGCGGCGGCTTAAGCGGCTGACTGGCCCCGGCTGAAACTTTCCCAGGGGGGAGTGGGAGCGGAGGGATGGGATATAGCGCAAAAAACTCGCTGATTTAAGCAATTTTTTCTCTCTAAAAGAGAACTTTGCACTTGTGTGGCGAGACAAGCGACTTTTCAGCTTTTCACAGACTGTGGCTGTGGCTCTATCCTCTAGAGCGAGAGCTGTAGGTGGAGGAGGAGGGGAAAGTGCAGAGGAATTGATTCGAGGCAATTGTAAGAGGAAAAGTTTTGCCCAGTTTAGTGGCATACAAATGAGGCGAAGCTTCACCTGCAGCCAACAAATTGTTCGAGGGCGAAAACTTGTGGTCAAAAGTGAAGGTTAATTGGAGGAGATGGATCAAGGCAAAAATCAAATAAAGGAAGGTTGAAGGTTTGCCTTCAAGTTTAGCCCCACTAATAATATTGTAGATTTCCATTTAAAAAATTTAAATTGTTATAAAGTTTAAGCCCCCCCGGGGGAAATTAATTATCTACCTCTGCCACTCCGTAGCTGCCTTGTTTGTTGATATATATTTAGTATAATATAATGATCCGAAATGAACCCCACAACCTCCCTACACTGTGCACACAATAAACAACAAAAATCAGGCATCAAATTGCCAAACACAAATTGTCAATTAAAAGGTATTTAAGCTTAATACCCACGGTCACACGAGCGCTCTTTCTCTCTCGCTTAATCCACGTAAATTAGTGCAAAAATCAAGTGGATACCTTTTTGGGGCGAAGGCTGGCCCCCGCCAACACGCAGCATGACCCTGCCTCATGCCCTCGATGTAGCAGCATCCCATCCTCGTGGGGCAGGCAGGCAGAGGCAGGCAGGCAACGGCAACCGACACCAATAAAGCCAACAAAGCGTTTTTAGGGTTAAGTCCATGTCAAAGTGTCAGTTTAGTATCGGTATCATGTCATGTTGTCTGTTGTCTGTTGTCTGTTGGGCTGTTGGGCTGTTGGTTCGTGGTGTGGCGATATGCTACGGCTGCTACTGGGGCCGATGCTGCCACTGGGGGGAGGATGTTGTTCAGGTTTCGACTGGGCTGATGGGGGGAGGGAGGTTTTAATTTCGTGTGTGCTGTGTGGCAACATCAGGCCCAACAGACGTGTGCTTCAGCCTACTCCACCACCCCCTCTCTGTCACTGGATTTGCGCTGAAGGTGCAACGTTTTACTAATGAATTTAACAAGGCTTTTGGACCCGGACCCAGACCAGGACTTCAGACCGGCACGTTGCACGTTGCAGCGTTGCATGCTCATTAAAATGTCAGAGCAGAGCGAGAGAGAGAGAGAGAGAGAGACTCCGCAAAAGGAAAGGCCCCATCGTCTGTGTCTGGGGGCATCAGCTGCACTTGGCTGCCGTTCTGTTTATCCTGTGTGTTGCCAACATATTTTTCAAATGTTCCGTTTGCATAAGTGAAAAGGCCAAAAAAGGAAGATAACGTCCACCCGTCCAGTGCGGGGGAGGTGGGGGGGTGTCCATCCAACATTGGCGTCAACACACGCACAGGAGCGGTGGCCAGGAGATGGCAGGAGAGCAGAAGGATGGGAGCCACAGGGCAACAATGGCGCGTAAATTTACGACTCACCTACGCGACTAGACAGCCGTGGCAGTGGCTGGGGGGCAGTGATAGGAGGCAGTGGCTGTGGCAGGGGCAAGCACATGTGTGCGGCATATTTAAATTTGTTTTTATGGGAAGTCAGCAGCCAGCAGCCAGGAGGAAGCAGCAGGAACAGTGACCAGGATTTCAGGTTTCGCCTGTTAATCCAATAAAATTCACGTAATTAAATTTGAGCTTCATTTGGCGTTTGTCATTCCTCTTGTTGCATTTTTGCTTCGTTGGTGTTGTTGCGGTGACAAATTCAAAACCTGTTGTCTGTCGGCCTGCCACTCATGCACCCCCTGTCCCCTTGCCCTTGCCCCCTGCTAAAACTCGTTCAACCCTTTCCTAGAAGAGGCTGTGCGCGAATAAAAAAAAAAAAACACAACCAACCGAAAAACCGAATCAGAATCACAAATTGTTGTACACGTAGTAATTTTTCAATTGCTGCATAATTGAAGGCAAACCAGAGAACACACCCCGCTCTCCCCACCACTCCCCCTACTCCCATGTTGGTGTGAAAAAAAATGGCAAAATATTGGCAGCAAATTGTCGGCATGACAAAGTTCTATACGCCTCCCCCGCCCCGTCCCGCCACGTCCCAGCATATGCCCAGCATATCCCTGGCCGACAGGCGACTCCTGGCTCCAGCCGCCTGTTGATGTGTGGCTTTGTTTTTTCGAATTTTTTCCGACTCCTGTTCTCTGGGCGTTAGGCGGGGGCCGGGTGACTCTGGAGGATTCGCTGACTAACAATTGTGTGTGTGCGATGGCAGATGAAAAATGATTTTTAATTGTTGAGTGGAGAGTGTTTTGTGGCTGACAGAACAACAACAAAAAAAGAAGGAAAAACAACCAGAGGTTGAGTACCTCCCACTCATTCCCTTTCAAAAGAGAAATCCCATCATATGTATGCTGGTTCTGCGGCTGATAAACTCTTTGCAATTGTGAAATTGATAACCGAAAGTCGACACGGCACTCATTACGTCCGGCTCACTGCAGTCAGCCGACCAGCAGATGAGCGGCAGAGGAAGTGTCGTCGATAAGGTTAAGCCCGATAAGACGCCGCCGCGTCCATGCATCCATCCATCCATCCATCTATCGTCTCCACAGATGCAACTGCCTCTCGAAAGTGCGTTGCAACACTGGGACTTGAGGCAGCGGCAGACTTCAAAAAGTGTGCAACAATCTACAGCTACAGCTACAGCTAGAACTGAAGCTGAAGCTAAAGCCTGCTCTACGCGGTTCTTTGAGGCGGTGCCTAGTACCGAACGTCACTTTTTCTTATCACACCGCTGTGTCGCCTCGTTGCTGTGAATCTCTGCGTCCCACAGGGTAGCAGGCGCATAATGAGGCTGCAGAGATCTCTGCTTAGGTCTGATTGAAAGCGGTACTACTCCGTCGAGCATTTGCCCTCCTCCCCCCTCTGGCCTTTGAGGCTCTTGAAGCGTGTGCCCGTTTCCCATTGCTCACTCAATCAGCGCTTCAGAGGCGCAGTTTTTCCCAAAGCCGCTGAAAGTATTTCGAATGCACTCTTTCTGGGGGTAATATTAATCTTATGAGAGACTCGTAACGTTTAGGAACATCAGTTTATTACATATAATATTATATATATATATATTTTTACATATAATATTATATAAATATATTTTATATTATATTATTATTCGATATAAAAACTGTTTTAGAGTTATAATTAGTCACAAGCCATTTGTAAAGAATGCCTACAAAGCGCTGTTCCTCGACAAAAACGTTCCGAATAAGAACCATTCGGTTCTTAATCTTTATCTCAATCTTAATCATCACCTACATACATATGTATGCATATATGCATTTTATCTATTGCATATCCATGCCCCCCATGTGTACTGGTTGTAGAGCATTTTTATCTTCGTTGTGATGCCATGCCCCCCATCCCATGCCCGCCATCTTGTCTGTCGCTTTTGTGGGTGACTCGTTTCTTTCAGTGACTCGACTCGGACGCTGCGTCACATGGCGACGGACGATAGCGACAACAGCGACTTGTGCCACAATTTTGGCGATTAAAAAAGGATACACACATGAATACCACGAGTGAATATGAGTGAATATGAGTGAATATGAGTGTGTTTATGGGTGTTTGTTTGAGTGTGTGTGGACGGACGCTGGCCATAATGATGAAATGTAATTTAGCACAGTTCTCGAAAGAACATCGCAGCGGCGCAGAGATGAGGTTTGAGGTTGATGGACGGACGGGGCTGTTATCATTTTCTGGCTTTGGTTCTGTTTCTCGCTCTCGATGTCGTTCCCGTTGTCGCATTTCGCTTTGACTTTAATTAAAAATGTTGCGCTTTGTGGCAGCCACAGCCACATCCACAGCCGCAAAGCATAGTCACATTCGCATTCACATTCACAGATTCATTTTCGTTTTTTCATATTTTGATTTTTTTTTTTTGTTTTTTAATATAATTAAAAACAAGAAGGGAAAGGCTTTCTTGGAGAGGCCGACCCTTTGGATACCCTTACAGGTCAACATTCTAAGTGGGGTAAAGATAAAGATCCCATCTGACTCGTAGAAATACCTATGAAAATTATATTTGAGAGATTTACTGCAGCAATCTATATTTCCGAAGAATAATTCTATGGTGCCCCCATATTTTAAGAGCTTTACCAAACCCTATCTCCTATCTCCCCACTAAACCCCTTTTCTGGGGCACATAAGTTGTACTCTCTCTTCTGCCATCTTAAGATCCTCCTCCTTCTTTGTGTTGTGCTCTCCCTTCAAGATGGAGCAGCCCGACGATAAACCCCAAAGCAAATGCATTGCCAAGCAGGAGAGGGATGAGGAGGAGGAGGGGGGCAATGATATTAGTGTGTGCAAGATATTAACAGCATATTTGACATAGCAATATGGAGAGTGTCCTGCCAAGGACTACAGCCACCCAAGGCAGCAACAGGAAACAATTTTTCATCTTGTGTTGGTTTTTATTAGCCACTCAGAAGGCAGAAGCCAGCACTCCACCCACTCCAACCACTCCATGGAGTGGGTGGGCCCCTCCGGATGGCAGGCGGCATTCATGGCATCTACTCATAAGGCGATCCGCCTGCATTCCCGCTTAGCCAACAGCCAGCAGGCAGCAGCCAGGACATGCCAAGGATGTGCTGCTCGCCCATAAGACAACATAAAGTATGACAGACATTTTGGCAACACTTGGCAGTCCGTTAGCATTGCATCTATAGCGTTTTTAAGTTGTTCAAAGACAAAAGAGCTGTCATAATTCGCTGCAAAATATTGTCAGCCAGCGAACGGCACTCACATGCCAGCCAATTTGCCTTTCACTTGGCTCTGAACATGGCCCTGCATCTGGCTGTGGGAAGACATTAGTTGGCCATTAAATGGGCAGCAGCGTCTTGGCCCCGATATCCCAATCCTCCGACTGGCCGGAAGTATGCGCCATTTTCTAATATTGTAACGGAAGCAATTAATATGGTAATAATAATGGAAGAGATTCCAAGCAACAGAACAGTCCTCTTAATGGTAATGGACATTCAGTTATTACTGCTATAAGGAGTCTCCAAGTGGAGATGGATGCGATGGAGAAGCGCTTCCAGAGGATATGGAATAACCCTTCGGGAAGCAAAGATACACCCGAGATATGGGGACAAGGAAGTTGGCTAGTCAGGAGAGGATTCAGTCACGAAAACAACAATAATTTGTTCCATAACAATCCCTTGAAAACAGTCTCAAAATTCACTTGTTCCTTTCGTCTGATTAGATTCTTTCAACTCTTGATATATTTTCCCAAAAAAAAAAAATATCCATATTTGTTGTTACATTTTTCGTCGCATATCTTACGCAATGTCCCTGCCTAAGACGTTCGACAAATCGCTGCTCGTGGAGTACGGAGCCGCCTTTATGTACTACATGGAGAAGCACAAGCTCTTGGAGGTGGTGAGCCGTCTGCTGGCGGAGGTCTCGGAGCAGCCCGTCGAGGATCTGCGCCACTGGATGGGGGAGAACGTGCGTCGCATTGGCGTCGACATCTACACCAAGCACATGGACGCTGTGCACCGTGGAGTGCAGGGGGACTTCTACCAGCTGCCAAATTCATTCCAGCACCGCATCGTCCTTCATGGCAGGCCGGGATCAGGCCGGCGATCGCTGGCCCATGCGCTGGCCAAGCGCTGGAACCTCCTGATCATCGATGCGGATGTCCTCGCCTACCACAGCATCAACGGGCATCGTCAGGACGAGCACAGCCGACAGCTGCAGGCGGCCATCGAGAAGGACTGCGTCTTCGGCCGTTCCGAGGCCATCGGAAAGCTCATCCAGAAGCGGCTGCTCATGGAGGACGCCCTGCACCGTGGCTGGATCCTCATCAACTACCCCAACAACAGCTGCGAGGCGCGCGAGCTCTTCGAAAGCTTTAAGGTGCCACCCAACCACCTGATCTTCCTGCGGATCGAGGAGCGCATGGCCCGGATGCGAATGCTCGTGAAAAGCTACGCCTCGGGCCCCCAGGCGAACGTCACCTACCTCGACCGCCAGATGCAGCAGTTCCGCAGGAGCGCGCCCCTCCTGAACGCCTACCTCAGCCAGCGGCGGGAGGTGCTCTACGTGGACGCCACCCCCTGCTTCGAGGAGGTCAAGTGCCAGATCCTCTCGCAGCTCACCAAGACGCCCTACGTCCTGGGCTTCAAGTACGGCGAGGCCAATGCCACCGTCTGAATACTCGACTCGAATCCCAATACAATCTGAGTCTGAATCTGCTGCAAAATTGAGTAACAATGTGTTTTATTAAAGGACTTTCTCTCTGATTATTCTCGTTATTATTATTTGCTCAAGTGGCGCGGCTGCTGTCGTTTCACTTTTCTTTCTTACTTTTTGGGGTCAGGCCTATCTGGTGACCTCCGCCCCTGGACTGCTACCCCAACCACCAGAAAGAGAATACTTGTCGGGTTTTCGTTTAGGTAAACAAAAAATGAGAGTGAATCGAGTGGCTCTTTCTGGGAAGATTATGGCACCCAAGATACCCTCCAAAAAAAGTTTGAAGAATTAACTCTATGCTGTATTACTAAGAGAATCTAGATACCAAAACGATTGATGCTTCGGAGTATCTAAATATGATCTTTGAATGCTATATATCTTATGGATCCCAAGAGTAAAGAATACCTTCACTGAGTAGACTTTTCTATTACATTTTGTATATGCACACAATACTCTGCCGGGATTATTCCTCTATATACAAATACAATTGCCTCTCCCTAAACACAATATACCCTCCTCATTCCTTCCCCTGTTTATAGGGCATCAAAAGTGATTTGCTATTTGAATTTTCCACCACTGAAAAATGTGAACAGAAAAACAATAAAAAATGTAGAAAAATGTGGGGAAAAAAAAGAAAAACAAATGATTTTATGACCACAACTTAAGTGCTCAATTTTTAATTGTTTGACGACGCTGATAAGACCCACCGAGGAGGCGGCAGAGGCGGACGCAGAGGTGGAGGCTTTTTAATGGTACCCAAAAGTTCAATCAAAGTTTTTGTTTGGTATTTTTCTTCAGCGGGCGGACAGCTTGCGGGCAGAGCATCTCGCGGGGTCCAAATTAGTCGCCGGCAAATATATCTGCTCCGATTCCTGTGTCGGAGGGATTCCCCAGAGAGCCGTAACCTTAACGATTCCACGGATAATTAAAAAACGCACAAAATTGTTAACAGAAGATACATTTTATTCAGCAGTCGCCCCCGCCGTCCCATGGCTAGCCCCTTGCCCCCCCTATCGCACCACCTTGATGTCGATGGTGAAGCAGCACCGCTTGCCGCTGACGGGATCCTTGAGGGCCCAGCGGATCGTGTAGGCACTCAGCGGGAACTTTGCCTCGATGGGCACTTCCGTGGTGTAGGTCTGCTGCACGCCACTCCTCACGGGGCAGCCGGTGGCCGCCTTGCAGGCATCCCGCTCCAGGCTGAGCAGCGGCAGCTCCACGTCCTCGCTCTTCACCCACCCGAGAGTCGCCACCAGGCTGTCGGCATCGAACTTGGGCGTAATGTCGAAGCTCATGGTTGCCGGACGGCGGCGGCGGATGTGGCAGGCGGCATTGCTGGCCGCCTGGGGGCAGGGATCTACGCGCACCTGGTCCACGGTGCAGACATCGACGCTGTCCGCACAGTTGCGGAAGTTGATCGACACCCCGTAGACGGACACGATGGCGAGTGCCAGCAGCAGCAGCAGCGACGAGCCCAGACGCAACATACCGGATCGAGAGTTAGACACGGAATGCCCAGATGACAGTCAAAGCGGTTCCGATTACACATGGGACTGGATTAGATTCGATGGGAGCTTATCGCTCCAGCGAGGCCTCCAGTGACCCTTTGAACTGAACCCATCGCCAGAGATAAGAGTCGCAGTCCCGAGCGTGTGATCTGACAGGCAATGTGCTCGTACTCACTCTTGTGAGAGGAGACTTCGGTTTCGAAGTCTATTCTGCGGCTTGGTAACGGCTATCTCCGAGCGTCAAGGTAATATAGAAACTCGTCTCTACACTCGATGGATGTCAAGAACTCGTTGATATACACTAATCATGCAAACATTTGGAAGTTTACGTAGTGCTGGGAAGAAGCAAAAAATTAACAAAAAATAAAAATATAAAAAATAAAAAGCTAAATATTAACGGGGGGGGGGGGGGGGGGGGGGGGCGGGGGGTTGGGGTCGGACGCAAAAAAATGTATATAAGAATATTGATGGAAATATGAATCATTGTATAACCATTTTTAAGCAAATGAGTAGTTTTAGAAATATTTATTTAACCATTCGAAAAATGTTTGTCATTTTTTTTAATGTTAACTTCATTTGCTGGACATCTCTATTGTTTCACAACAAATATTCGAGTCGCTTAAGAGAGTTTTCATTGGAATGATTCATTTTGGAATAAACCTCCGAAACCTGGAAATAACTGAGACTCCTGCTGCTCCGCTCACGAGCGAGTATTACACGTTTCCACGAACTAGATTCCAGAGTACTTTAATGATTTATTCTCCTTTAAAATCATTTGAATGAAATGCAAGAATCTATTAAACATCTATATGGTATTACGAACACAATTGTTGACTTTTCGGAACCACAGAATGGATGATGGTTCCGCTTCTACGAGTACCGTGACAAATGATCAGAATGAGCAAAATAATCTGTTGAAGCGATGAGCGTAAATCTATTTAGATTTTCACAGTCTCAGCCAGAGGAAAGAGCGATCCAAGACTAATGATGTCCAGTGGAAGGCTCAGAGATCTGTGGCATCTGCTCCACTTTGTTCCCCGCATGCCACATGCCACATGCCACATATGCCAAATAAATCGTCACACTTTTCAGTGTCAGAATTAGGTTCTCGCGACAGAAACCGACGACAGTTGTCAGTCAGGGGCAGGCAGCACCGCACCCTCTCCGTGCGCACGTCTCGGAAACACGAGACGAATCCCGCGGGGTCTTCAGTGCTCCTGCTGGAGCTGCGGCTGGAGCTGCATCAATGGGAGCTGTCAATAGGAGGCTGCCTCAGGCAATTGCACGGCTCATTTGCGGCATGGACAGGGGGCATGTCACCAATCAGCAGCCAGCAGACAACAAACAACTGCAACTGCAACGGAACGGAGAGAGTGACAACCTGACACCAGAATCCAAGAACCCCAGAAGCAGCAGTCATCAGATCTGGACACAAGCTCCTTCCCTCTGCAATTGGATGCAAGTTTTGTTGTTGCCCGGATCGGAGTGCCCCCCGGAGGACGCAATTAGCCGCTGAAGCAAAGCGCAACATTTTCGACTAGTTTCCCTCCCATTTTCATATGCAAAACATGTTTTTACGCTCTCGAATTTATATTTCCCAAAATTGATAGAAAAGTTTTGTCCAGCTGTCCGGCTAGCGCATAATTAACACTCCGTTCCCCCGCTCTCACGCAGTCTCTCGCCCTCCCTCCGATTTTTACCCGTAATGTTTTCCGCATAAATTATACAAAATATTATTTCTCTGAGGTCTTTCTGCGTCGTGTTTTTTTTTATCGCTGCTGCTCGTTCTGGTTTTTTATCAAAGTCCAGTGAACGGTGAATCAACAGAAAGCCAAACCGAAAACCAAAACAGAATTAATTCATTAAAGAAATATGCAAAGCATTAAAAACAAGGAAAACGGAGAAAAAGTATCAAGAACTTGATGACGGCACGCGGGAAGGGATGGGACGGGACGGTTGCGCCACGCCAAAAAGAGCAATCCCAAAAAAGAAAGAGAAAAACGAGAAAAAATTTATGAAATTTATGTTTTATTACTTAATGAACTTACCGCAAATTAAGCCAAGAGACGGGACCTTATGTATTGGCCTGTGGGGAATGGGGTATGGTTATTCGACTGAAGGATGAGTCAGGGACCGACCAGGGCGGCCCTGTCTTCAATTAATATGCAAAAAATGTCACCATCAACGGCCTCCGCTTCATCTGCTGCTCATCAAAGTGTCAGGAGGAGCAGGATGAAGGAGGGGGAGAAGCAGGAAAATCCAGTCCGGGACACTTGAGGACATCGTCCCGCCACAGCCGCCGCACAGGCCGCATCCACAGCCACAGCCAGGAAGTGTCCGGACTGCAAATTGGTTAGCAATTAATGGCAACCATTTTTTAATTGAACACACGACCAGCAGAGGCGGTAGCGGAGGCGGAGGCGGAGGAAAGCTGTGAAAAATGAGGGAAAGCGAAGAGATCCCTACAGGCCATTGAGAAGTGAGTGAACCCTGAAAGTACCCCAGGATGGAGGTTGCGGATCAAAGGTTATCAGCGGAGGTTGCGCCTATGATGAAAGACAGCTAATTTATTCTTCTAAAAATTGGCATTATCATGGCCGCTAGAGGCGATTAGAAGACATGAAAAGCGAATCATTAAACACCCTATCGGAACTATTATGCTACTACGACTATAGGCTGGTACCCTTGCAGTGTTATCCATATAAAAAATGTATAAACAAATATCTATTACACCTTGTGCTTGTAGATCTTGTAGATCCATGATCTTATGGATCATCCGCGCTGTTCGATCGTCAATTGCCATTATGATTTGCAAAATGCCGAAGCTATAAGCTATAAAATAAGATATACGATAGATTTCCTTTAAAAATAATTTTCAAATGATGTTTGATACCTCTTTTTCCATACCAAAGAAGCTTCAATGCAATAATTTAATATTCCTCTACTAGTATTTTAGTTAAGAGTCGACGCAAACGTGGGGTACACCAGACTGCAGCAACAACGGCGCTCCACGTGGCACTAATGATCGAATCTCGATCGTCAAAGATTAATCCCTTGATTGAAATAAATGACAGTGATTGCGATTGACTTATGACACTTACGGCTGCCGCAGCCCCAGCTTGGGGTTGGCCAGGGTTCCTCCGCATGGAAATTCACCGCGTATTCATATGTAAATACTCTCCGACTGTTCCTCTAGCCTCCTAGTGTAGAACCTGTCGTTCATTATCCACGGATTGCCCCAAGCCTGAATGTTCAAACCAAACTCTTTCATAAATTCCATCTGATGCCAAAGCTGGCCATCATTTGTGGGTTAAATGGAGCTTGTGATTTGCTCAGATTTGTGCTCCACTAATGTAAAGCTCCTGCCCCTGCCCCCGCCCCAACCAGCAGTCTACTACTAATCTCCATCCTTCCCCCTGCCACGGTAATGGGGGAGGCCAAATCACCTTCAGGGGGCCATAAAAAAGCAAACAAGAAGGAAAATAAAAATACAAATGAAAATAAAAATAAAGCAAAAGCAGAAGCCGGCAAAACGAAAAAATAATGAACGCTTCTAGTCTGGAGTGTATCTGTAAGTGTATCTCTAGCTCGGGCAATAGTATCTGTATCTCTCTTTCTCTCTCTTGTGCAATAGTATCTGGTAGATTTTTATTTCTTGGAATAATCTACGCGGAGCACACGACTAATCTTCGTTTAATTTCATTTGCGCCAAGCAAACCCGAAATTGAAACCGAAATCTTCACGGGGGGAAGGCACACTCGCAGCACTCGTACCACTCGCAGCACTCGTACCTCATGGATGGATAGCGACAAAGAGCCATTCAATGGCAAGGACAATGTAAGGACATTCGCCCGAGAACTGCAACATTTCATTGGCTGAACGAGGCGTTCCCCATTCCTGGTCCACGTCCTTGGTGTCCTCGGTGTCGTCGTCGTTGTCGTCGTCAGGGAGATCAAAAGTATGCGACACCGTGGCTTAATTCGATTTTAACAATTGCATGGCACGCCAGCCAATGGCAAATGCCAAAGGACTCCCCCCCATTCCCCACACCGCCAAAGCTGTTCTCTAATTGAACCAAAGGGAGAATTGTCCTGCGACGTGGATGATGCCGATGCCGATGCTGCTGCTGATACTGCTGCTCCTTCTTCTTCCTTGGGGCACATAAAATTAATCCGACGTGTGGCGCCGCTGCTTCTTTGTCAGAGCGTCTTCGAACAATTTGAATTTAAATGTCGCCCCCGTCCGTACTCCTCCGCCTGCGCCACACAGAACAGTTTTTTTATTTCCAGTTTTATCCTCGGGTTCTTTATTTTATAAATAAAAAAAGAAAGAAAAACCAAACAAGTCAAGGAACCTTCGCGAATTGAATTAAACGTGTCCTTCTGTCTCCCATTTTTCGGGTAGGTGTGGACACACTGCCACTGCGGCAGAGTGCGGTAGAGTGCGGGAGTGGCACTCGTACAATCATCATCATCTCAATGTATTGAAAATTTTATTGCCTGGAATAATTATCCGAATTAAGCACACTAATTAATTGCTTCACTCCAATCCACTCCACTCGAATCGTGGTGCCTGCCACTCGTGGTGCCATATGTGAGAGAAAAAACCCAAGCGTCAAAAGAAGTATAGAAAGAAATTGAAAGGGGCAGGCGATGCAAGGGGAGAGGAGAGCTGAGAACTGATTTACTTTTATAGGCAGCGGGAGAGAGAGAGAGAGAGCTCTACGGAGGGCTATGTCTCTACAATTTACGAGTGATTGCTCTTCGCGGTTCTGTGGAGCTTCGGAGCTGATAAAAGTGAACCCCGCATACTCAGAGAGAGAGAGAGTGAGAGCAGAGTGAGCTCTTTATCTCCTTCTGTTTAAAAGATCTTTTCCTCTCTCTCTCTTTTTCTTGCACTTGTTCTGCTTTGGAACCTATGGAAACTGTCTGTCTGTCTCCTGCTATCAAATCCAATGAATTATTGTATTTCCATTTCTAAAACCCCTTCTTTAAGCGTTTCTTCAATATATCCATTAATTTCCCCAACCAATACCAATATCAATCAAATTATTTACTCTCAAACTTACTCTCCTTCTAATTCCAGATTCAATTCCGTTCTGAAGCAATGAATATAATTTTAGTAGGAACCCCTGGAACTTGTACTAAAAGGTATTTCAGCTATTCCAATCTACGTTTTCCATATCACTTACATTAGGTTCCACAATTGCTCATGGTATTTCTTCTCCTTTAAACTTTAAAACTCCCCTGCCCGTCTTTTCAATTAATATCCATAGCACTCGCCCCTCATAACTCTAACAGACTCTCTCTGTACCAACCAATCTCTCGCACTATCCTCTACAATGTAATCTCTGGAGCTACTACCTCCAGTCCTCTCTACATGCGAATGATTTCTGCAGGAACCCCCCCTCCCCAGACATTAGTGGGAAACATATGCATCATCCGCTTGCAGGCAAACGGAAAACATTTTATGCAAAAAAGGTTTTTAATTTAAATTTCTCGACTTGACGTGTGGCATGTGCCGACGTTGTCGTCGTCGTTGTCGTTGCCGTCTTTGTGTTGCCCTGCCCTGCCCTCCTCCTGCCCTCGTGTTCCCTGATGTTCCCTAATGTCTGAGTCGAAGTCTGAGACTCGCCTCGGAGGATTCTGGCACAAATGTGGGCAATGTCTACTCCGAGAATGGGCCAAAGAACAAGCCCACATCCCCGTGCCACACATCCCATCCATTGGCCATGCAGCAGCACAATTGACGCTTACATTGTTCCCAAGAATTATTATGTGGTTACCCCAGCATGTGTGTCCTTTCAGGACAGGATGCCTTATCACTTTACCTACAGCCACAGAAGCGGCAGTGGCAGCGGCAGCGGCAGCAGAGGCAACACCACCAGAAATTGGTTACAATCTCTCCCAAAAAGAGCGGCACATTTATCTGGGCCATCAACTCTGGGCACAGCCCACACACATGTGGCAGCCTCAAATTGAATCCCTTTCTCGGGAGTGGGGGCAAGTCGGAGGTGAGCAGAACCCTTTTGCCCGAGGCCAAAGGCAAGACAAATTTCCCCTAAGACGACCACTACTTTTGCTCAAGCCTCAGCCAATTAATAAACCCGATGGAAAGCATTTTCCTAGAGCCACTCCGCTCATGTGTGACCCATAAATTTCCATTTTATTGGCCAAGGTACCGTAGCGTGCCGTGCCATACCGGAGATGAGAGAAGAAACTTTTAATTGTTATTAATTTAGAAATATTATTTCTTCGCTGGCAACGCGGGTGGCCTCTTGGGATCTCGTGGTCTCTTGGTCTCGGAATCGAATTTGAATTTCGGTTTTCGGATTTTTGTTTTCAAGTGCTGCCAAAGTAAACACCGTCGTCGGACACGGCGGACTATTTTTGCCAGTGGAAATAAATGAAATTGCAATGCAGCAGAAATTGTGTTGTGGCGCTGCCTGACTGACGTTTTGTTTGTGTTGCAAAAAGCCAAACGCGATGGGTGGCCGCTAAGGCACGCAGATGGAGGATGGAGAATAGCGTGGCTGCTGCTCAACTGTGGGGAAACAGCAGACAGAAGACGGCGGTGGCACAGGTGATGCTGCTGGCACTTGAACTTCATGGGGAATGTGGCCACAGTTCCTGACAAGGACAAAGAGCGGCATGACAGACGGGGCCAAGAAGAAAATGACAGCTGTGAAAAATAAATGCAGAACATAGTGAGACAATGTTGCACGAATATTTCTCTGGATTTTGAGAAAATAAAATTAAATTAAATGGAAAACATTTTCTTGGGAAATCTTTACCTTTCTCCCAAGAAGAGTCTTAAACATATCCCGATTAAGGTATCATAACTCTCCATTATCCTGAAAACAAAACTTCCCTCCACTTGTGTGTAGCCCCCCGCACCCTTGGAAGAAAGTTTCATCCCCTTGTATGCAAATGTCTTGTGACATTTCAGATGTATGTTTCTGTGTGTGTTTCTTTATCACTCGAACAACTCGTGCTGCAAAAGTTTGCATATCCCGCAGGACACAAAGGATACAACGGACCAAATAACAGGATTATAAACTACGAGCACACTCCCCTACACCCCTCCTGCAACCAAGCCCCACGAATGGACAGCCGTATGTGAGAGCTAAAGCTCCCAAGATGTCCAAAGATACAAATTTCTTGGGCTTAAAGGTGCCGGGAACCCCAATCCCAATGCCCAATGCCCAATGCCCATCCTCCTGCTACTCCTTCGACTCCTCCATCCGCCAACCAATTTATAAAATTTAACTGTGCGACTTTCAAGCTCATTAAGGGAGCACGAATCCAGGGTACAGTTAGTCGTTAAACTATTAAGACTAATGAGGGTACACCCCACCCCCGTACACCCCCCCCTGCACCCCACGTACAAATGTAAATTTATCAACCGAATGATTTCATTGCCACACAGCTGAGGCGGCACACAGGTCCAGGTCCCAGGTCCCAGGTCCATTGCCAGGGCCGAACGGAGAACTTGACTCCGATTCGCAGCTCTCATCTGACGAGAGTCACGTAAGAAATGTGTCGCATGTGGGCGTGGGCTTGGGCGTTTCGTCATCGCCACATCCAAGGGCTCCATTTGAGGCATACACCATCACCATCAGGGGCTCCTCCATTCGAGGCATCACCATATCTGAAGGTGCCGCCAACGGGTGTGTGGGTCCGGCGCGAGTGCAAATTTAGCAGATTTCAGCACGTTTCACATTTCGGGGCTGTGTTTGTCTTGTGCTTTCCGCGAATCACTCGCGAATTTTGGGTGGCCGAAAACAAAGCTACCAAACAGCTCACAGCAAAACAGGCAGCCAGCAGATCAAAACAAACACAAAAGTGTATCAGCTGGAGAGGGAATACAGGGGGAGATTGGAAACTTCCAACTAAAAAGGAGACATAGAAATTGGTTAAAAAAGAGATAAACTTCACAGGAAATAAATGCAAGCAGACCAATATAACCAGACCCAATTTTCATAGGATAGTGTACAACATTTTGAACAAATATCCGGTAGATACATAGCTCTATAAAGAGTTTGTACCAGAAATTCCTTCTCCTTATCTTTCTCTTTCTCTTTCATCTTTCCCATCCATCAACTTCTTTCTACAGGTATTCAATTTGTAAGTTTCCACAGCGTCCCTCCTCCAGCTCCTCCATCTGCGACAACTTCTGACTCCTGACTCTTACTATTTGCCTTTCGGCTGTCGCGTAGCTGCTGGTATCACCTATCCCATCGCAAGCCGAGTGGCAACCGCAAAGTGTTAAAGTTCCTATATATGGCTTACCTTCCCCCCGAACTTCGACCTACTCCAATCATCGGCTGGGAGCATCTGCAGACTCCACGTTTGAGGAGGCCCCAAAAAGCAATTTGCGGACGTGCATGGAAAACTTTTACGGGCAGCAAATTGAAATTAATGTGAAGTTTCAGTAAAAGTGGCTTAAATGCACACACGGGCCGCATTTGGGGAATTGCTGCTGCTGCTGCTGCAGGACACAGAGCACAGCGGCAGTGTGGGGCAGGGGGCCGAGGCAGGATTTTGGGATACGAAACTTTGTCGAGAGCGAAAGATACTTATGTTATTTTGAAATACTTAGATGCTCCCACACACACTCAGATATTTGGAATAGTTTTGCGCCTTTGGCAGTCCTTCGATGTGTGGCCTGGGCTGGGTTGGGTGTATTGGGGGATTCCTAAGCCGCCAAAGCTGTTGATTATAAGTTTTTGGGACACCTTTTCGTCCGGGCGGGGATCCACCTACAGTTGCGGGATGATTGTAAGTGATATGGATGCCCCCCTCCCTCCCCGTTCTCGTTCGCCAAAGGGAAAGCTTTTCTTTTGCAACGATTTGTGAATTGCACTTCCTGTCGGTAAATAAGAGAGGACTATCAATTCCAGCATCCCCCAGTCCTTGAGAGCCATTTGCATGCGTGCATCCGCTCATACGAGTATCTGTGTATCTGCGTATCTGTGTATCTGCGTATCTGTAGCTAAATCTGAATCTGGCTCTTCGTCTTTGCATTTGTTTGTCGTCTCCTCTGCTCTGGCATTTGTTGGTTTAACAGCAAAAGTTTGTCTTTCAAATCGAAAACTAGTAGAAAAACGTTGCATTTTATTCGGCTTCTCAGAGGAGGGAGGGAAAGAAGGAGGCGCCTCCCTCTCTGGCATCTTTAAGGGGCAACTTTCGTTAATATGTATCTGAATGGCAGAGGTTTCTTTTGCGAGCAAGTGTTTGCCTTTAAAGTTTACTTTTGATTACTCCTGGCAAAGCATCTCCTCCTGCTATCTCCTGCTATCTCCTGTCAGGTGCTGGAATCCACACATATCCCACCCCGCAATAGATCCTCGCTGGAGAGGGTTCGCTTGGCTTTCTTCTCTCCATTTATTTGCATTGAATATTTGTTTGTTTGTCAGCTGGATGCAGGATGCAGCAGGCAGGATGCAGTAGAAGGACTGACGCCCAGTCCTTTGTCGGTTCGTGTTTGTTCTAAGTGAATGATGCAAATTTGATGCTCTCCTCTACGAGTGGTACGAGTATAAGCGCAAAACTTTTCCACATGAACATGAGCATGAACAAGAGTTCGACGGGGAGTTCTGCCCTCGCATCTCGAGATGGAAATGGGACCAAGGAATAGATGGTATGGCATGGAATGGGATGGGTTATACGACGTCGATGCAAACTTTTATTGCGGACTAAAATGAACTTCCGCCCCTGCAACTGCAATGGCGAAAGGAAGTTCATAATTTCAGCTGATTTAGGAAAAGTTTCTGCCACATTCGCCCGCTACTCTCTCCTCATCTCATTCCCCATCTCTCTCTCTCTCTCTTTTGGCAGTTTAAAGGCAATTTGCTTGGCTTGGCTTCTCTCGCTTGACGCTTGTTGACAAAGACATTTGCCGGGTCAATTCAGTGCGGAATATACCCAGGATTGCCATAGATTGCGCTTCAGAGGCATGCAGGATTCGCGGAGATAGATGTAACAGGCAGAAGGAAGGAACAAAATTAATCGAAAATCCATAAAAACTCTCTGTAGAATTCATAATTTTAAAAGGGATTTGCTTTTGGAGACTCATAAATAGTAAAAATTCTCGCAATTTTATTACTTTTACAATCAAAATAGATCCCAGCCGGAGCAGACCGGCTCCAGCTCCTCTCTCACGCCTCTCTAATTTGTTCTAAGATATAAACTATTTTAGCAGCTTCCACTGACCGAGTACTGAGAACATTGTGGTCGATCCAAGCCCTGGTGGCGTTCCGTTTTGTTTTTTGGTCTGATTCTCATTCTGATTCCTCGGAATCGTTTGGCGCGAGACAAAACAACAAACACGAGGCAACATTTGATTTGTTTACACAAAGGATAGAGTGGCACAAGAGCCAGCAGCAGAATCGGAGGCGGAGGCGGAGGAAGATGCCACAGCAGCAGCGGCGGCAGCAGCAGCAGTGACCAGAAGGCGTAGGTACACACGAAACCAGCGCGATTTGGCGTATCTTTCAGATACGCAGCCCAAAACGAAACGAAATGAAACGAAAGCCAGACTTTCAGTCCGTTCAGCCCCTCCTGTGCAGTGTGCACACACGGACACATGAACAAATTTGTGCGCTGCGCTGCCGTGCGGTGCGGTGTGGTGTGGCCATGTGTTGGCCAAATGTTTGCAGCGGCATGTGAAAAATCTTCCTCTCCCTCCCTGTATACAGCAGCCCGTGTCCCCTCTCTTTCTTTCTCTCTCTCTCTCTCGCCGTGAGGTGTGAATCGGTATGGAGCTGTGCTGCGCCTCGGCCTGAACCACGACCTCGACCTCGCAAGGCAAACGGAAATCAAATGCAGACATAGTCCCCGTGTCGGTGTGTTTGTGTTTGTGTTTGTTTCTGTTTGTGTTGGTGTGCCATGTCCTTTCCACAACGTACATCCTTTTGCCGCATTTTTATTTTAGGTACAAATTTCACACTTTGTTTATGCTCGGGCCCGCCTGCCGTGCAACGCTCTATCCGGAGGATTTGCTATGTCCTGTGTCCTGTCCCTGTCTCTGTCCCGTGTCCTGTGCTCTGTGCCGTGCCAAAGCGGCGTTCCAAGGCGCACCGGCGCTTCCAAATCTGACAACGATTCCAACGATTCATAGCAATGCCAATGGCAGTGGCAATGGGCGTTAGCGCCTCTTTATCGTATCTCTGACCCGCTAACTGTTTCTCCCTCTTTACCTCTCTCTCTCTCTCTCCGCATCTCTCTAGCTGTCCGTCTCGCTCTTGCGCTCGGTTTAGAGTTATGAATTTTAACATTTTTAGGTGCACCGCATGAATGGCTGGGAAGGTCTTTAAGTGCATGTGAAAGCATTTAACAGAGGCAGAATGGGAAAATGTTCCCCATAGCTGTCTCCATTCCATGCTACTCCATTTATAGATCAAAGCTGCCAAAAAAAAATATTACTTTGAAAGCTCTCCGCCTGACACGATCTACAATTGGAGTAGTAAGTGTGGGAAATCTCCAGTGATACTGAATCACAGATTGAATCTCCCACTTCAGTGCTCGTCGAGCTCTGTCGATCGCTCTGTCGGGCGTCTGGCGGCTGACCCAGTGAGCAGAATTGAATTTTCAGCCAAGTTCCAAAGTCCAAAGTGCGGGCCAGGCATCGGCTTTGGCTTCCACTTTGGTATTTCTCATTAATTAGAGAAAATGCACAAAACGCAGCGACCGAGATCATTTGTCTTCATCAAAGATCCGTTGATAATGTCAGTCGTAAGCTGCATTTTCATTTTCATTTTCATCTCAGCTTCAGCTTTTCAGCTTGGGCTTGGGCTTCGGCTGCTGCTGTGCGAAATTTGTTTAGGCGCCAGCAAATGCATTAAAAATATATAGCAACCCACAACCCCCTTCTGGCCATCTGGCTTCCGACTGGCGCCTATTCCGAGGCACAAGACAAACAATTATTACAATTACAATTACACTCACAATTAAATGCGAAATGCGAATGCGAACGCGAACGCGAAATGTGACAAGTGGTTGTCGCATACCTCAATTAGCAGCCGAAAGATCAACGCGAGAGAACTGCCACACAACAGTCTCCTATCATCTATCCACTCACCAGTGAGTACACCCCCCCCTCGTGTATCCCCACCCTTCATCGAGAGTCCACTCCTAATTACAACGGTTACAAAATGTTAATGCAATTGCAAGCGCGATTCCTCGGTTCTATTTTTAGACCTCGCAATGACGACATTCCCAAAGTGTCAACTGCCTTTACGCCTCGCTCTCCTCTCTCTCTCTCACTCTCTTACTCACCCTCTTCATCTTTCAAGCTCTTCTCTTTTCGTTTGCACTGAGAGAAAATGTGCTGTAGATTTATGACAATATATTCTAAAGATCGGGATTCATCCATAATAAAATAGCAAGATAATCATCAATAACATCAGTAAAAAATCGGAGTCATGGTTACGTATGTATATGGCAGAAGTAGAAGAACTTCTACTTCAGTTCCATGTCAACAGGGTCTACAGGGGCTTCGTTCAGAAGATTGGAGTCTAAAATTGTAGCTTCAGCTCTAACTGTTTATTTCCACTACTCTATGCAAAGTTATATGGATTCTATCCCATGTAATTGCGTTCCTCTCAGTGCACAAAAGTGTTTAATTAATGCCAATCCAGAGCGGCATGAACTGGAACTGCAACGCGGTAGGGAAGGGGCTGAGCCGCAGTCACAGTCCCACTACCGAGCAGGACATTGACTTCTTCTTCGAGGGCATGTGAAGTGGCGGCTGTCGAAGTGTCGGCCGGAATGTGCCACCAGCAGCAGCAGCAGCAGTACCGTGCCGTACCGTACGAGCAGAGAAGCGTCGAAGAGCGACAACATTACACAACAGTCAATTAAAATTAATAACTTTTGCAGCGGCAACATACAGAGTGAGAAAGGGGGGAAGGGGCAGGCACAGTGGAGAGTGGCAGAGTGGAGTGCAGCAGCCGTCGCTTCACATGTGTCGGGCGAGAGACTCCACCTCGTGGACAGCCCCAAAATGCATCCGACAGATACGTTCTACATCTGCATTTAAGCCTGGACTCTGGCGCGGCTTCAGGCACGCACACGCGTGTTTTCCGCAACAGTTAAAAAACTGAAACATTTCAAGTTGAGGTTTTTTCGGTCCCGTTTTATTTTATTAATTTTGACGCGTCATTTTTATGAACTGCCGCCGAAAGGGAGAGAAAGCTGCAAAAATAAAATATAAAAAAATAACATAAAGAATGAAAGGGAACAAATTGTGGAGCGAACAACAAAACGAAGGGCTTGCAACATGTGGCGGCTTATTGGCGTTGAGCGCTTTATTAGGCCCCAGCCAAATGGAAAACTGAATCGAATCGTATCGAACCGAACCGAGACGATAAATCACATGCCGGGAATTATTACACACTTTTATTGGGGAAAAGTGAATGAATAGTTGAGTGGAGCAAGCCAAAGAAATCAATCAATTAATTAATCAACCTTGAGAACTTATACGATTTTTAATCGAAATTCATCCATTCTAAAATTCGAATTTCCAAGGAGAATTCAGTAATTCACATCCCAAATGGTGTACCAAATATTCACCGTATATAAGCCAACCAGGAGATATCCCTTGCCCAGAAAAAAATCCCCCAAGGAAGGGGGAAAAAGTATCTTTGTTCCGAGTGGATGTTTCCGCTAGACCGTAAATAGTTTTTATTCGATTACAACAAGTGTTGCCTCCCTCCTCCACTCTCATCTATAATTCAATATAGAATATACAGCTATCCCCATTTGTTTTGCCAGAACCCACCACAGACACTGCAGAGCGAAACTGTGGACAGATGATGACTTTCGCTTGGTTTAACAAAAGCCGTATTATTTACACCTCCGGCTACAAAGACCCCATTACATTACGGTGGCAGCAACAGAAACAGCAACAGGGAAAACAAGTTGCAAGCACGGGCGACAGGGGCATGCAACAACTGTGACAATCTACACTGCCAGCCAACTGCCAGCCACCCGGCAGCAGAGCAGATCCGGGCCGGGTCTCGTCCGCATTTCAATCAATTAATCTAATTTAAATTTTTTCCTTTTGTGTCGCTTTTTTCACTCGAAGTTTTTGCCCGGTTCTTCGGCCTTAGCCACCACCATTAAACAAGTTCCTTTTGTGCCAGTATAGCCGTATATATATTTTTTCAATTTCTGCATTATCATTCGATGCCAGGTCGAGGGTCATTAGCGGATGAGAGGGCGCACCGCTCTCCTCTCAACTTTTCAAGCTTTCGAGGGTTGCCCTCGCCCCGGCTGTTCGAGCAATCGGTTTACCTATCAAACAATCCGTCCGTCCGTCCGCCCGTCCAACCCCTTTTTTGTGGCCCAAATCCCCGAAATCCAATTGAGTTATGCAGAGCCACTGAAGTAGCACTACTCTTTCCGCTCTGCTCTCCACTCACCTCTCAAATCTCTCGACTCTCTACATCGATACGGAAATGCGCCTTAAATGCCTTTTCAGTGTAGCCAAAGTGCAATGAGCCATTTCCTGCTCATCCTCTGCGGAGCCTCTTCCTTCCTGCTGGCAAAAAGCTGTGCCATAAATGTTGAGCACAACCACAGGACATACCCACAGGAACATCTCTGCCCTGCGCTGCGCTGCGCTGCACTGCTCTAAAAAACTGCAGACAAAACCAATCTGCTGGCCGCCCACCCGTTCAACTGACAGCCCAGCCACGCCCCGTTCTCCACACAAAAATCAGCCAAAAAAGGTGAACAGGCCACCAGACAAAAAACTGAGCAAAAGAAGCTCCCTGGAACGAACGTGTGCCAGGAGCAGGAGCAGGAGCAAACACACAGAAGGATGCAGTCAATGCGTATCCATATCCAGCAGATACTCGTGCCACTGCCACTGCCACATGCCACATTCACGGGAGGAGGCTACAGGACATGCCATCTGTCAGGCAGCATTTGAGATGCCAGCAGAACAGAACAAAAACAAAGTCAAAGGATTGGGCCCCTGAATTCGCTAGAGAAGGGATTGGCTCTAGAGAGACAGCAGGGCGAGGGCAGAAGGGGTTAGAGACAGCTGAGAGCTAAAAGAATCTCCATGCGAGATACAATTGTATCTGTGAGTTGGTTTGTGATTTGTAAGTCCTTTTATGGGGTGCGAGTATGCAGTGGGTTGCAGTGCAGAAGTGGCAGAAGGTCTGCGAAAATACTCACGATTTTTAGAATATCATAAATATATTACGATCTGTCTCTCGATCGGTATGTCTCGTAGATACATCTGCAATGCGCTACAATTACTGCAGCCTACTGATCGATAGTCATTATTTCATAGTAAATATTTTAATTAAATACAAATATTTATTTCACAGTAAATATACGAATATCGGTTATACTTATGCCTTTCCTTTGCAGATTTCCATTGTCTGCCTGCGTCATCTATGTTTTTATTCATACTCAACTAAAGAGATTTCCAGCTGAAATTATTCATTTTGGAGTATGTATTAGATACTCCTCAAATGAATCGCCCGGCACACATTTCTGCAACATAAAGAACATATATTATAGTTTTTTTCTATATTCTAATTTCTGTAAACTGCCAAACCCATGACGCCTTTAACTCCTGAGTTCTGCATTCAAATATCACATGTCTAAAAGTTTCCAACTATTTCCTACCAAATGAGCTAATTGTATCCCATATCTGATATGGAAACACTCGCTCTAGAAGGGTTTACATGAATGCATAGCTCGCCTGTAGCGTGCCCACTCCCTCACTCCGCGCCCCACTTGACTTCCGACGCTCGACTTATGGGCTCGGGGCCACACCTTGGTCTTGGGCTCAGCTCATAATTCATAATCATTCGGAACAGCCGAGCAGCCGAACAGCAGAACAGCAGAGCATCAGAACAGTGCCTCAGTTCTCCCGTAAAGCAAATCAATCACAATCGAAATCTGGCTACAAATGTGCCCTAAAAGCAGGAGGCAACGCTCGACCACCCTTAGGCTTCGAAGGGGTACCCTGTACCCTGCATCCCGGTGTCCTGGTCTGCGTTTTGCGGCACGAACAATTGAACAATTGCGAAAAATCCAAGAGAGCGGGAGAGAGAGAGAGAGAGAGGGTGGGGGTGAGAGAGCTACAGAAGGATTAATGCTGGTACGCTGCTGCTGCAGGCGTCCTCCCCTGCCGCCGGAGTCCTGGCTAAGGTGTCGCGCTTAAAACCCCCGTGTGTCGCTTTGCAACCCCAAATTGCATTCGCTGTACGGCGAGTTCTGCGCCCTCTCCTGCCTCATCATCGGCAACTTTTCATTATGCTAAACCGTAAATGAAGAGGGTTGCCCATCCAGGGGCTGATGACGGGACCTGGCCGAGGGTTTGGGCTGTATGGAGTGTAGAGTGGTGCACGCGCTCAGGTAAGGCCAAGGCTCGAAGGTGGAACAAAGCCCAGCCAGCAATGGGACTGGGACGGAGACGATGTGATGCAGGAGCAGGAGCTGGGGGAGGGGTGGTGGCAGCACCGAGCGTGACAGATTAGCGAATGGCAAAATGCTGACATACGGGCGAAAGGAACAGGACAGGAACATGAGTAGCAGGAGCAGCAGGAGCAGCAGCCACAGCAGGATTCGACTCAGAGGTAAATCCAGAGGTAAGGCTGTCAGAATGCGGGGCAATCTGGTATCGTATCGTATCCCAAAACTAGTTATCAGCAGATCAGGTCTACACTCCCCTTCCCATTCCATGCCATTCCAGTGGCACATTCTCGTGCCACAAAAGTCATTGCATACTTTGCGGCAACTTCCGCACTTCCGGCACTTTGCCTGGCATCCGTTTTCAACGTGCGTCGTCGGACTCCAGCTGCTGCTGCTGCTGCATGGAGTTACCTTCTCTTCAGTGGAAATGCCACGAGAGTAAACCACTCAGAGATAAACACATGGAGCCAGAGGGAGAGATGTAGCAGGAGATGTGTATGTACTATGTATGTATGGTGAATGTCCAGGTCTCTCCACAGGATATTTATTTACCTTTTATATCAGACAGGCAGCAACAGCACTGCATATGAAAATTATTTTTATTGCTTTTTATACTCTAACAAAAGGAGGCTATGGGCAATGAACGAATTAACGATGCAAATCTGTGCATCAGTGAATTAAGGAAATATCTGCAAATCATACTATATATGTATATTCATGCAGTATTCTAATATCTGTACATACATAAACTCCCCAGCTATCGATCTTTTTTCAAGTAAATATTTCGCCTATTCGCTTTTCAGCATTTTTGTTCTAGTACATTTCCCTGGAGATCATTCCATTTTTTGTGTGCCTCATGGCTACCTTTAATTCCCATTCCCAAAGAACATTATCACAAGTTTCTGGATTTCTGAGAATTTCCAACGTTCAAGACTTGCGTCAGGCCGCAATTCCCAAAGGCAACGACTCGAATCTGATATTGAACTCTCGCATGAAAATAAGAATAAAAATATTAAATATAGAAAACTATTTTTAAACTTGCAAAAACAATTTCTTGTGCGGCCTTGATTCCTGCAGATTGAATTTTGGGATTTAATGGAAGATTTAACCATTTGGAGAGAGATTTTTCTGCCTAGCTCTTGGCGAATATTAAAGCCAAAAAAATGGGTAGAAAATGTTAGATAGCTAGAATTGTGGATTTTTGTAGATACTGTAGATACAAAAATATTGGCTGGATCGATCACGATTGAACTTCAGATTGAACTCAATGCCAATGGAATTTCCGTTTTGCACTTTCTTTCGGTCTGCTTTTTCTATATTTCCCATAAGATTTTCGCACATTTCCTAGGGCATTTCCACTTCGATTTTCGCCATTGATTTTCCCTCATTTACGATTATTTTTGCAGCCCTTAAGTGGGCAGTGGAATGGAGGACTGCAGAGGCAGTTGCTCCATTCAGCGTTAATCATTAAATCTCTGCACGCACCCGGCCTAAAGTCGATAAAGGTGCACCCGATTGTTGCGTGTGTGTGCTATAAATGCCACACACACACACACACACACAAACACGCGCAGATACATTATAGGGCCATCAGCTGGCTGGGCGGGGAAAGGTGTGCAACTGTAAAAGCTACCCCCGGATGGACGCTTGCCTCAACCCACGCCACAGCCACAGCCACTGGCACAGCATCGTGCCACGCGAAGCAGCACCCAAGGCGAATCTCCTGCGCAATTTCGCAAAAATAATTTCGCAGCAAAAAATAGAAAATCGTTTGGGAAACCTAATGAGTAAACGTGGCACAACGACGATGACGGCGTCGACGACGATGACGCACATGATGTCGCCAGTTGTCCTTGACGCCGCCCATCGCATCCCACATACCACATTCCCATTCCCGTTCCCGTTCCATGCTGCTGCGATGATGCTGCTGATGATGATGATGACGGTGATTACTTACAACAAACTGAAGGTAGCAGCAGCAGCAACAGCAGCAACAGCAGCGGCGGCGGCGGCATCACCCGGCCAAATGAGGGCTGATCCTGGGGGTAAAACTACCCCACGGAATAAGGAATACCACGTGGTATTCGATGTCAACAATGCGATCTCGATTCCAGTTCCTGCCGCTGCTGCTGCTGCAATTGAGGTGAAAACAACAGCAGCCGCCGATGAGAGCAATTGCCAAAAGGTGGAAGGAAGGACATGGTTCCCGTTCCTCTGTTTCGTCCTTGCGCACATGTGACTGACTTTTGTCTTCTGTCTGACTGCCGACCAAGGAATCCACCACCAATCAACGGAGAAAAAAACGCAGCCGAAAGGTGACTGAAACTTGTTTTTGCGCCCGTTTTTGCTGGTTGCACTGCCAAAGCACAGTGTGGCAAGGTCTAAGAGGAAATTGCAGTGAACAAAATTACAAAAAAAGAACTCAAAAGATTTAATTGAATGCACTTATGGGGGGTCTAATGATAGGTGACATTAATCGTTTAATTTAGAGACCTACAATGAATATTTTTTGGATTTTTATAGGGGAACTTCTGATCTGATAGGTAAAGTTCAAGCTCCACTTTGTGTTGCCATTTCTACCCAATGTTCATTACATTCATCCCATATTTCGTTCCACTGTAACAGACTCCTGGCTCTGCTGCTGCTTCTGCTGCTGCTGCTGTGATTTTGCTGCTCGATTGCTTGCTCGCCGCCTCTCGCCTCGAGTCCTGGCTGCTGCCTTTGTCCTCCCTCCCTCCCCCTGTGGTAGGTCGCCCGACGCGTGCCACAATCTGCTGCGTCCCTCCGCTGCCTCTGCCCCTGCCTATCTACCGTGACTGCCTGCTTTTTCTGTGAGTTCTTTTTTTGTATTATTATTATTGTGCTTTTTGGACGAGCGTTCATTTGCTTATTTGTTTGTTCACTTTGTCCGCTGATGCGGCGGCCGCATCAAGGTAAACCCAGTCGCTCGTCACTCGTCGTTCGTCGCTCGTTTGAATCTGAATCAGAATCAGAGTCCTGGTATCGGGGACTGGAATGGGGTCCTGCCCTGCCCTGCTGGAAGCGCGTGCTCCTTTCCTGTGTGTTTGCTATTGTTTTCGTTGGGCGGGCAGCCGGCGGCCAAATGGGATTTATTATTATTCTTATACTTTAAATATTGTTTCAATTTCAATCTCTCGTTTTTTACAATTTTTATTAGCTTCACTTTTGCGTATGCCTGGGCAGGGGGAGACGGGGGACACGGGGCAGAGGCGGGAGTTGCAGGATTGCTTTAACCTTTTAGCGGCTAATGTTACATCCTGAATTGAAGGACGAAGGACGCACCACACTCCTATACTCAGAAGTAGCTCAAGTATTTGCTCAGCTGAGGTCTCTCTCGCTCTGAGTTCCCAGTTCTGGGGGCAAGTGACGTGTGCTGCCCTCTGCCCCCTCACTCTACCCTCAGTGAGTATCTTCGTATCTGTTTCAATTTTTCGTTAATTTTACTCGAATGCAGAGCAAACAGTTTTTGCGTAAAGCAAACAAAAGGCCATAAAATATTAAATTACAGAATTCCGTTCATTGTTTTTACGTGGGGGGGGGGGGGTCAGGAAAGTGCATTCCCATTTGGTTGGCAACGGTAAAGTTATTCCACCAAAACTATGCGGGCCACTCGCTCTCTTTCGCTCTCTTGCTTCCCTCTCTGTCTCTCTTTTATTAATAATTCAGGTAAACCGTTAGGCTGCTTAGTTCAACAAAAAGGCAAACGAACGAACCACAAAATCAATGCCACACCATGCCCCGCACACGTGCCTCAAATTCTGTCTCTCTCTTTTACCATCTCTTTCTCTGTTACTGTCTAGGACCTTTTGCCAGCTGTTTTTGTGAATGGAAATTTGAGGGCCAAGGCTGAGAGCTGTGAGCCCGAAGAAGGTTGACAGAGAGACACGACAGACATTCAAATGCATCGATTGTCAGAGTCAACAATTGACAGTTATGAAAACAGATAACGATGATGATGATGATCCCCAAAGGACGATGATGTTGGTGATTTTAGGGTTGTCAGTGGAACAACAGTAAATAAATGTTGGCACACTTTTGAGGTTTGAAAGGATTACACACGATGGATGGGGGCAGAATCGGGGATGGGACTTCCCTGCAATACTCAGAATAGTTTTTGGAGCAGTTTTCGAAATAGGAAATGTTGCTTTACACTTTGCTACTTGTCTTTAGAGATCATTGAAGTCTCCTGATTGAGTGCATATTCAATTTAATACACTTTTATGGTTGAATGCTAAGAATGAAACGTTCCAGGATTATCCATTACATCCAAACAGAGAGAAAACTCTTTTTACTGAATATTTCCCATGCTCATTTCCAATTTCCATCAAAGTAAAGCCTGAAACACTCTGAGTCCGAACCTTTAAGTATTCCACACTGAAAACTCTGTCTCTGGAATCAGCCTTAGTTCCGAATCCAAGAAAGGATTGTGTTATTTCCCACGTCACGGTCACCGTCGAATCCCGAGACATTGTTGAAATGCATCACGAGTGACACTCTTCTGAGGTTCAATCCAAAAAGTATCAGGCACAGAAATACTCGCACTCGAGGAACCTCAACCTCAACCGTAGCCATAAGTTTGTCTTGAACTTCTTCCCATGGCCAATCACAAAGAGGAGAGACTTTTCATTTTCAAAGGGGGGAGTATAGGGTGAAAATCTTCCCACAGATTTCCCCCCCGAAGCCAAACACTTGACTGGGCCTCCGTCTCCACCACGCTCCCCCTTTCGAGGAGGGGTGGTGTTGGTGTCGATCCAGCGGTTGGCTGTACATGCATTTAGGGGCCGAGGAAATTTGACATTTCCCTGCACTTAACTGTCACATAAAGTGTTAAACGAAATGAGCCAAAGGACTGTGCGGGGAGGGGGCTGAAGGGGCAGCCACAAAAACGAGCCGAACACTTGAGTTTTCGATTTGGATTTTGGTGGCATGGCGACTGGTGGCTGGTGACTGGCGACTGGCGACCCCAATGTGCATCACTCTGCACCACACACCACCACCATCGAGCATCCAGCATTACCACCACTTGTGCAGCATACAACATAGAAAATACAACATGCAACACCACTGAATGAATACCACACTTTAGAAGCGGCAAAAGTATTTATGTTGTCATTACTTTTGGTTCAGTTTCGAATCGAATTGGTTTCGGGTTCGGGTTGCTCGGGTTCCTCCGGTTTCTCCTTTGGGCTTGTTCAGGCCGTTCCAGAAAGTGGAAAGTGGAATGCCGCGCGGCGCGCAAAGTTTACTGCTAATTAAAAATTGTGGAAAAACGAGGGAAAACATGCATGCAATCCAATCCATTCCGAGAGCCCCGATCCGATGTGCACCCCAGCTGGAGATCTATCGTATGTGCGCCTCTCTCCCCCCCCCTTCAGGAGAAAAAGGATTGCCACCGAGTTTTCCCACCGTTCAGGAGGCAGGAGGGGGTATCCTCACACTTTTGGGGTATCCTTGGCTCTAAAATGGATATTAATTGACAGAGTTAATGACAGCCGCCGCTGCAGCGACTTTCCTCCCTCCCATTCGATCTGCAGCGTGGACTAACATCTCCGTACTCTATTTATGTGGGTACCAGCAGGAGTGCCAGCTCTGGGAGAAACGACAGGGAGAGACGGGGTTCCCAGTGCAGGAAAGCAATCGAATTAAATTGAATTGAATTGCAATTCCTGAATGCTCGTACGTATGATCGACAAATCCAATTTAAATGAAGAGCTCTCTGGCTCCTGGGCCAGAGCAGTGGCCAGTGGGTGTATCCAAGAGCCTGGGAAGAAATCCTTCAGACTTATGCGGGACACCGAATGGTAATTGAAGGTACGACTGCGAGTACCACTGTAGCAATCCACACGATGTGATGTGTGTGCCCCTCCTGCCTGTGCCACCAAATTGATTTCGTAATGAGGGTCCAAAGCGAGGCTCTCCTTTGGGAGAGTCTAGAGATTAAGGTTCACTGTAGATTGGGATCTAAGGAAATTGAGATTTCACTTTGCCAGGAGTCGTAATCAATGGAGTCGGGATCTCCGAAGAAGCTGATTTATGAAGTCTTTCCCCAATTTCTCATGTCTGGATATTGCAGAAATATATTTTAGTTAAAAATACTTATTATATAGGCAGATATATTCACGAGAAAGATATAGATACATAGCCGGTAGATATTTTCATCTACTTCCAATTTCCAACAAATTTCTATTTCGACTCGATGGCCTCTCAATGATCTCTCTCTTTTCCAACAGATATGTACTTCTGCCCCGTCGTCTCATTGCCCCGTCGTCTCATTGCCCCGCTCGTTTAATCACCGACACATCGCTCCCCGCCAGTTGCTGCTCCCCACACTGCCTCGCGCCACCATCTCTTACCACCTCCGAACAGCCAATCAAGCGCGCGCAACAGGTGCAACAAAAGGCGAAGCAAAATGTGGCGCACCTATGGTGGCGTCCGGCAGGCATCGCACCTCGTCGCTCATTAAGAGCTCGGCGGCAGCCCCCACGCCAACGCAGCAATCGCACACACACAGATAGAGATACACAAACCAGCGACACGAATACACCCACACAGGCAGACGGGCAGACAGACAGACAGCCAAACGGACAAACAGAAAGATAGGGAGGAGAGGCAATGAGCGGAGCGGCAACTAATTAACATACAAAATGAATGCGACGGCAAAAACAAAAAGAACACAAAAAATTACCCCCCTCTCCAACTCACACTATGCCACTCTACATCGCCCTCTCTCTCTCTCTCTCTCTCTGGCTTACCTTCTCACACGCTCCCTCTCTCACTCTCCCACACACACATTCACACGCTCTCTGGCAAAAGTGAGAAAATATGAGGCTCCACCTTTTTTACACACACACACACACAAAAGAGAGTACCACCTCTCATGCATGGCAGTGTGTGGCGTGGCTCTGAAGGTGTGCGAGAGTGTAGGCTGTGAGCGAAAGAGCTGGAAGAGGGGGAGGGCAGAACACATGTTAACCGCATTAAAAAATTAAATATACAAATTGTTTATTATGTTGCTGGAGAACAGAACCGCTATTTGTAGGGCTCTTTGTGTGTGAAAAGGGGAGAGAGAGAGAGAGGCTGATAGGGTATCCAAGTGAGCGAGGGAGACAGAGACAGAGAGAGAGAGTATCAATGAGATATGGTATCTTCGATCTGTTGCAATAACTGCCAGAAAAAGAGTATCCATAAGTACGAGAGAGGAAAAACTTTGGGAACTTCAATGGAGAATAAAGAAGAAAAGAAACAGAGTAGAGAAAGATAGAGGGAGAATGAAGACCCAAAACGGATCATCACAGAATGGATAGCAGCATGCCCAACACAACTTGTTGATGGAGCCACAGTTCCCGTTCCACATTCTCCAAAAGACCCTCCGATTCTCACATCATTCCCACCATTCGCATTCGTTCATTCTCTCTCGTGGATCGTTTCATTAGAAATTCTTAATTTCTTTCAAGATTTGTACACATTTCAGTCGGAACAGATCCGATTCGTGCTTTGTTCTATTCCGATTCAGATTCCGATTCTGATGGCCTGGCCATGATGGACATTCTCAAGAACCCAAAAGAGTAGCCCCAAAAGATCTTCGTTTAGGGCCACACATCAGCGAAATGTCATGAATGTGTGGCAATATTTTTGATACATCTTACCAGGAAATCCCCTCTGGCACATAGAGTATGGGCGAGTGAGGAGGGATATGGGATATGGCAGAGAATTTTGCAACCGCAAGTGCAAATGAGTTTATCCGTTATCGCCAACTAAAGAATGTAAGGAGTGTGGCTACGGGGTGTAGACAGGGTAAAGGGTAGGGGGATTCCCTTTGAAAAAGTTCCCTTAAACTTAAGCAAAAGTGATATAGCTAAAAAGAATTCCCAGAATTAGAGGAAAGAGTAAAAGGGATGATTAATCAAACGGGGAAATATTTCTGTGCAGTTTATTTTGTAAATTAAAGATAAAATACTTAAAATTTAATGTTTACTATGTATGTAGTTCCTATAATAAGACGTTGCTTCCCCTTGGGCTAAAACGTTGATGTAGAAAAAAATAAACACACGATTCATCAAATCAAATTAAAAATATTGCTCTCAAATAAATCAAGGTTCCTATTACTCATGAACTAAAATCCGCATAACAAAAACTCAGTACTACTGTGATTTATTCCTAAAATTTCCTTAAATAAAACTTTAGCTAAAATAATTAACCTAAAATATGAATATGTATTCCGAACTAAGTGATTTTCAATGAAGGAACTGTAGAAATATCTACATATGTATGTACATATGTACATGAATAACAATATTCTCAAGCATTCAAAAATATTTAAATATTCTCTCCTAAGGATTCAGGAACCACCATTCCAAGCAGAAAGACCTGCCAGGGCTAGCTACAGCGAATTAATTCCTCCAATAAATGCAATAATCCCTAAATAACCAAATATTGAGCATGCTTTAATTAGAGAAAGAATGAAAACTCAATGGAAAAGCCAACCGTTAGCCAAAGTCCGTGAGTCAATAAAATACATAATAATTCTGCATTCTGCATTCGGCCAAATGTTAATATAATTAAATCCGAGATCTCATCCCAGTCCCAGTGCCAGTGCCAGTGGCAGTGCCATATGTCACACCCTTACGTTACGCGGTGGCTTACGTCATTGGGTTACGGGAGGAGAGGGCTAACAGAGGACTAACAGAGAGCTAACATTTACGATATAGCATTAAAAGAGCAGTGTATTCAGAGCACAACGTTCTGCTGCTCGGCGCTCTGCTCTGGTGGTGGTGGTGGTGGCTCAAGGGGTGTTTCTCTCTGTCTCTCTCGTTATCGCTGTGCCACTGTTGGCTCTGGTTCTCCCTCGTTTCACGTCGCACGACGAGGCGAATATAGTCCGTAGACGACGACAACGACGTCTACGACGAGGAGGATGCTTTGGTCGAGACCAAACAGAAAGTCAGAATTCATTCAGACGTCGCGTCGGCAACACGCGCGCTGCTCCCCCTAGCGAACAAAACACACACACAAAACACACAAAAACCGAACCCAAATCCAACTCACAAAAATCGTAATAAAATAATACGCGCAGCGCGTTCGCACCGCAGCGTAAAAGTTATAGAAAATCAAAGTGAATAATCAAACCCAAACAAAAAAAAAAAAACGAATATAAAAGATAAACCAAGGGCCATCCATCCATCCATCCCAAATGGCCGCGACAACACGTGTGTGCTATTCACCCAAGTGATCCAAAAAGCAGTCCCCCAATCCCAATCTTAAAGAGAACTTCAGCGGAAGAGTAGCCGGACAAAGAACCCCCCAAAACAATAACGAATCACAGCAAAAAAGCATTCCAGATGTTGTCCTGCCTGGCGCCGTCGTCTACACGTTTTGGCCAAGAGGATAACAGCATAATACAGCAGAGCATGCCATCGTCCACAGCCTTCACCATGCAGTGTAAGTGAAGGTCCCTCCCATGATCTATGATCTTCGAATGTGATTCGGATGAGTCATACACTCACACTCGCACTCACACAATCCCTGGGCTGGCATCAGCACACTCATCACTCGAATCAGAGTTCGAATCAGAGACAGACAAGACAGCTACAAAATATGGTGTAGAAATTCGTTTTGTCATTATCAGCCTCTAAAATGCAATTAAACTTTTGTGTGTGAGTGTGTTAGAGTGTATCTGTGTGTGTGTGTTTTGCTTTCTCGATTCATTGAAGATTTGCGCGCCAAAGCCTGCTCCCAAATGCAAAGCTTAGCAGTTTTGCCAGATCCAAACATCCAAACGAAGCAGCCAAGTGCTCCGCCATCTTAGGGAACGGAACGGAGCAGAGCGGAGCGGAGCGGACCTCCTGTGTGGTCTTTACCTTCACGAAACCGGGGGAAACCATAAAAAAAAAGAATCAGAAAAACAATGAAGGAGATGGCGTGGAAGATGGAGAAGAAGTTTGAGAGAAGCGAGAAAAAACAAAGCACTAAGGATCATGGCAAGGCATCGGATTACCTCCTACGCTGTGCGCTCAGTATTTTCCATGGAGTGTGTGGGCTGAGAGCGAGATCTCCTCTCCCTGTGCAAGGTCCCGTCTTTCCTTTGCTGAAGGTTTCGCTTGATCAGCAGCATAGAATACTTTGCAATGCGAGGGATTTGTCCCCTAAGAGAGACAGAGAGAGAGAGAGACGGAGAGAGAGGAGGCAGCACACAGCCAATTGCAGGCACATTTCAATTTGATTTGTTGGCAAACGCCACCACAGCACACACTGCTTACGACTGCTCACGACAGCCTTGGCTTGACGGCAATCTCCACCCACAACATGCCACATTCCACAGACACAGCCGCCGTACAGGTACCGCAGGTACATCCCCTAAAAAGAGACCACAAGTAGGAGGCGCCTACCACCTGCAGCAAAGGCAAAGGCAAGGCAAGGCACACCTCAACCACCATTCGAGGCAGTGTGGCAGCAGAGGGTTTGAGTTTGAGTTCGAGGCATGCGCAGGCCAACAGCCACAACCTGACTGACTTTTCGTGGCCATAAAATAAACCTGTTCTTCTGGCCATATTGGTGGCCATTCAAAGGAAACAATAATACAATGATACAAAAGATACAAAAGATGGGTGTGCGTGTGTGTCTAAACAAAGCATAAAACTGTCAGTGATCAGAGCTCATCATCATCATTAGCACACCAGAGAGAGAAAGCAGCCAGGGAGCAGCTAGAGGGAGCAGCCGGAGGGAGAGGGAAACCCATTAAATGAAGGTGTGAAGAAACTAGAAATTAATTGAAAACTCTTAGCGGGAAATCAGGTGGGGGGTGGGGGAAAATGCAGCAAAGGCATGGATGGCGCAACATTGGGAGATTGTCAACGCCCACACACGCACACCACAGAGACACTTTTAATACAGCGATACATTCGGTTCTGTTTCGGTTTGACAATTGATAAGCCACCCAAAGAAACGGATTAATTGCACATGTTCCACACGCACGCACACATAAATAGAAAGTGAGGTGGATAGTGGCGGGGGAAAAAAAAACTATAAATTATAATTTATGGCTATTTAAGTAGGCAGCCACCGTGGGGCAGCCGTGAGCAGTGGGTGGATCTCTAAAAGCCCTCGAACACAAGCACAACAGATAGCAGATAGCGCTGCTAATCGATCAGCAGACGGCGCTGGCTTGTCGGTGGCTGTGGCACAGGTTGGCCCACATACGTGTACAGATACGTGCACGTTTAGATACAAATGTATCTATTTAGCCAGAGAGCCAGCGCCAGTGCCAGTGCCAGTGCCAGAGCCAGAGCCATAGACACGGTACACTTTTCCGGTTGTTGTGTTTCCGTTTGATGGCGCTGGGCAGCTGCGACCGCGATGGATATTAATCGCCAGATACACTGAAATTTCTGTTCCCAAAGAAGTATCTATCTATCTGTGTGGAAAGAATGTATCTTGTACTAATTTTCGCTGCTTCAACTGCCGCTCTGTTTGCTGTTGCTGCTGCTGCTGCTGCTGCTGGCGCTGGGGCGTGTGTTGTGTCGCATTTCGAAATTGCTCCAAAGGTCCATAAATCAAAGGCATTTTGCCATCGAGCCATCGAGCGAGCAGCGCAAAACCTGTCGCTTGTCTGCCTGTCTCCCGCCTAGTTATCACCTAAGATACGCCCCCAAAGAAAAACAAAAAGTTATCTAATATTCGGGCAGGGGGGCGCTGCCAGCTACTCTGCAGCAGGCAGATCGAACTTTTGTTTGGCAGCCCAGAAATTAAACACTTATCTGACGGGCTGCATCTTTTGATTAGTGAAGAGGCCATCCCCAAAGGATGCGGATACGCAGCGACATTCTAATTAATCATTTCGGAGGGTGCGCTGTCAGTGGATGTCAGTTTTATATGCTGGTGCTGTCGGTGCTGCCATTTATATAATTCCTCATCCTCATCCTCAGCCTGCAGGACAAACTTCGTCGGGCCGAAACTATCTGGCAAATGGCATGCAAAAATGATTAATCAAAGCCTCTATCATCACGGGTGTGTGTACCTCAGAGATACTTTCGTAGAGCATCCAGCCGTGGATACACTTAAAAATTTGTTGTGTTCTTGTGCTTTAAATTGCAATTGAGCAGCAATGCCGCTGCACCAGGATCCTCCTGCAAAAGGCAAACAAACAAACAAACGGAATGAAAAAAAAAGAGTACTATAAATCAATGAGGGGAAAGTCCTCTTTGATATCCTGTAAACCCCCTGTCCCTCTCTGTCTCTCTCCAGTTTCTCTTCAGTGTTCAACCTGCCGCAGCTTTGGGCAAATTATTTGCCACATTTTACTTTTATTTCACATTTTGTAGAAGCCCCAAAGTAAATTGTTTGCCAATATTTTTTGTTCTGCTGCCGCTGCTGCTGCTGCTGCTGCTGCTCCCCCTTTGCCTGCCGCTTGTGCACACAATTGAAACAAAGATAACTTTGAAACAGTTGTAAAGTGAAAATTGCACGGAATCCAGTCGTTCCATCCACTCCATCCCACTCCCCCCCCGCGTACACTCCTGAAGCCTTTTCCTGCCTTTTGCAATTTTTGTGAATATTTTTTCTTATTTATTTAATGCCCCGCCGCACCACGAGACAACAATTCCTGGTTCTGGTTCTGTAACTCCCAAAAAAAAAAAGTGCCAAAAAATCGGCGGGGCGCAAACAAAGGGTTCACCTCCTCCCAGCCTCCTGGTAAAGTCATCTCCTCTCCGAAAAAAAAGGTGTTGCCAAAGGGCAGTCAAAATTGCAGCTACCAAAAAAAAATAAAGGAGGAGCAGCTGCAGTACGAGTACCCTGAAGGATGGGGCATGTGGCAGGCACAATTTAACATGTAAACGATTTTGGTTAACGGGCAACAGGAGCAGGAGCAGGCACTGCCAGCAAAGGGTTACAAAGGAGTGTGGGGGCTGCTGCCCACTTCCCTTCTGATTGCCGTTCAATTGCAATAAATTTCGCACAATTGCACAATAATTGTTAAAAGTTTTAAATAAACAAAAAATAGTCAACGGTTCGACTCTATTGTGGGGCCACTGTAGAGTGCCGAGAAGAGCAGGAGAGAGATATGGAAACAGCAGAAAAAGTTTCAATTGCATGAGAACTCGCCTTTTTCAACCTTTTTGCTCTCACTCTCTTTTTATTTGTAGATAGATATGAATCGAGGCCAAAGTGAATATCAATTAGCCAACTTAAGCTGAACTTTGGTTATATTTTGCTTTAATTGAGAGATTTTTTCGTTGCGGTGTTTGAAATATAAGAATAATACGGAATATTTAAGCTGCTTTTTGCAAGAAAAAATTTACATTTCCTAAAAAGAGACGAAATTTTTTAGAAACTAAAAAACAAATTGTCTCTATATATAAAACATATTTAATTTAATTTTTTGGAGGAGTGGGGAGTGCTTCGTCGAAAAGTATCTGGAAGTATCCATTACTTCAATATCGATATTTTATACATTTTCGAAGTATTCTGTGATGGGGCAGACACTTGAAAGACGCTCGCAAATGTTTATGGCAAAGTATCTTGCACTGAAAATGTATCTGCACTAAATATTCGCTCTCTTTTCTTTATTTCTGTGGCTTCCACTGAAGTATTTCTACACCTTAGACTGCCGTCCCTCTGCCCTCGCTGTGCCCCTTGCCGTCTGTGGCATATTTCTCTAATTGCTTTCTGTGTGTGCCAACGCATCGCGATGCCTCATGGCTCATGCCTCAAGTCTCAAGCAATTCCAAATGCAACTCCAATTTCAGGCCGTAGAACGCCCACAACCGACATCACACGCATTTCTGCATATTTTTTCAAGGTAAATCACAGAAATAGTCGGACCTGGGGCACATATGCTATATGCTATGCCTTCCCTGCGTGCCCCTGGTGTGCCCCTGCCGCCGTCCTGCCCTGCACAGACCATATGTGTCAGCCGAGGGATTGGCGCGGCAGGAGATGCAGCGTCGCAGTCTCTCGTGTGGCAGGGACACGAAAACGGACACGGCTCGCTTGGCTATTAAAATTTCACACTCAGCAAAGCAAAATGTGCTACAAATAAAATAAACGTGGCTGCCTGCAAGCAGCAACCAGCAACGGTGCAACGGTGCAACGTGCATCATGCAGCATGCAGCATCGCCCTGGCTGTACAAATAAATAAAAGTAAAGGGCAAAACAAGAGTAGAACTCTCATTCGCTCGCTCTCCCTTCTGCCTGCCATGCCTCCCGATAGGGATAGGATGCCCGACGATCTCTATTTATAGGAGCCGCAGTCTGCAGGCCCCGACTGCGACTGCCACTGCACCTTTGCTTGTGCCTCTGCCACTTGAGGGGCATTGGAAGCACCTTTGTGCCCATTCGTAATGGAAGGGAGAGCGGAGCGGAGCAGAGACCAGGGCCAAAGGTGCCACCAAAGTGGAGAGATACCTCTCTAGGTAGAGGAGCATTCCAAATTTAGAGACCGATTATGGGACTGGTCTGCCCGGCCATATGCCGCTACATGCCGCTCATGTGCTCGCTCTCTTCGAGTGGCACTTGAGCAGGCAACAATGGAGACAATGGAGGAGGTGGAGGGTCTGTGGAAGGTATTCGGGAGAGTCTTCTTTTGGCAATCGATTAACTATTTGCATTTCCCAAACAAATCGAAAATGTATCGAGGCTGCAGAAGCTTTTGCACCTCTGGCAATCAAACCCCTTCCTGGGCTAAACAAATCGAGACTTCCCACAGGTGTTTGCTTACACAAAGCGCCGCAGCTCCCGTATCTATTCCGATAATTTACTCTATTCCTGGAAGGTACTCCGAGAAGGAGAGCTATATTTCTCTATATTTCTAACTATTTCACAAACGGACTGTGGAGACCTTCCCACAGGTTTTCGCTTACAAAAATGTGTGAATAATTAATTAAACACAACGGCAGAGCAGCAGCAGCAGCAGGGGGGCTAGTGCTCGTATCGTATCTGATAGTGTCATTTTTCAACTGGCAATTAGCTAAGTAGCGTGCTATTCGCACTCGCAATCGCTATCCATTTCATTTCATTCCATTGCATTGCAGTGGCAGTGGCAGTGGCGGAATTTATTTCATAAATATGCTAAAACAACGTTCATTGACTGCAAATGAGTGCAGGGGAGCGTTCGGATCGGGTCTGTTTATAATTAAGTGCTAAAATTTATGTTTATTTGCATTAAATATCATCATCATCATCCGCACCGTCGAGGGGCACCTGCCACTGCCACCCAGGGAGGCGCCACCTGTCCTCCATTTGTCTGCAACTGCGTCAGCAATTTCTCCTAAACAAAAAGATACATCCGTACCCATACCCATACCCGCCGTACCTCACCTGAAAGCGAAGGCGAAAAGTGTCATCGGTTTGGATTTCCTTTTTGTTTTTGAGTTTGTTTGACAATCGGCTGTCATTGAAATATTAAAAAACACTTTGGGGCCCCAATGACAGAAGAATTTTGTCTAAAGAAAATCACGGCGGAAACTGTCTGGCACAGGTATAAATTATATGTGTGGAAAATGGTTTCACATTTTCACATGGCAAAGGCAACAGCAACAGAAAAGCAGAAATAAATAAATTTGCATTAGCCGGGCTTAGTCGAAATATGTCTGGCTAATAAAAGTTGGCTATAAAAAAGGCACATAAAATTAGTGGGTGCCACAGATACAGATACAGACACAGCCACAGACAGATACAGATACAGATCGCACAGACCCATCTCTAGTGATGTCTAGTGATGTCTATGCTGTGTGTGTGCAGAAGATACAAATGTATCTTTCAGCAAAGCAAACCAAACATTCGGTTGGCATATTTTTCCCATTGATTTATGCCGCCATCCCATCTACGTATTATTTATAATATTTACCCCATCTGCCCCCCATATCGCCCCACTAACCACCAACACAACCAGCACCACCACCCCCCGCTGTATCTATTTCTGTGTGCGCGTGTTGAATGCCGCACAGGTGAACCAACAACAACAGCAGCAGTCAGAGCAGCCACAGCCAAAGATACAGATACAGCTACAGCTACAAATACAGCTACAACAAACACTTGACACCGTTCCAGCGGATTTCACTCTGATGAAAGCCCTGCCAGATTTTGATTGCTTTTTGGCAAACGTGTGGCTCCACATAAATTATATCGTCCGAAAGATAATGTCCTACAAAAAAATAAAATAAAATGAAACCCCCTCCCCCATCAAAGTCCAAAACATTTTATTCTTGTGGTTTGTTTTGGTTTTGGTTTTACTATTTTAGAATGATTCCCAAACGAGGAACAGCATCCTGTTGAATACTCACTTCTATAGTCGATGATCCCTACGATCCATCCGCACTTTCTTTGGATTAATAATGCTATGGCTTTGGCACATTTCAAGCAATTCTCTTGGAGCAATTCATCTTCCTTTCTGCACTCTCCACTCTCCATTCTCCTTCTCCTAGTCTTTCTCTATGTTTCTCTCTGTTCTGTTCTGTTCTGTTTGGTTCTGTTCTGCACTATCAATCAACTTCAATTGGTTCGCGTTAAGCGCAAAATAGTTGAAAGACACAGGAGGTGGAAGCGGAGAAGGCGGCAGCAGAGGTACAGCCTCGGAAAGCAAAAACTGAAAGTCGAAACCGAAACAACCGAAATAAACAAACCATTCAAAAATTCCCAGTTCCGTTCCCAAAGAACACACACCGAAAATGCACGAAAAATTCCTTCATTTCGTTGCGACTTTTGGCAGGGTGGTGGGGAGGGGGGGGGCCGAGTCAGGGGCGCATAAATTGAAATTAATTTGCGGGACACTTTCAATATCTCGATATCTGGTGGGCACCGCTTACGTTGGAAAAGCGGCAAGTGAGAGGAAAGAGAGCGGTATAAATCGCAGAGGGAAAAAGTGTAAAAACCAAATTGTTTATGGATCCGCCTCCTCCGCCCCCCTTTGGTGCTGCGATTGCGTTAATAATTCCGATTCCACGTCGCGTTGCGTCGGTTATGACAAAAATTGATTGAGCTAAATGAGCGGGTGACACACTTGTTGACGCGCACTGTCCCCATCCCTCCCTACCTCCCTTCTTTACGGTGTAGCATTATGTTGATGAAACTGACTGTAGGATCCATAAAAAAAGTGTGTGTGTGTCGCTTCTCCCTTGGATTTTACAGCTTTTAATAAAAATGTCATTAGGCAGACGGAAGGGAATAAATTTCGAATTAAAATTATTAACTCTGGCGAGTGGCTGGCTGGACCTCTGGAAGATATAGAAAAGATCTCTCTCGTTCTTTGATGGATGGCTTTTAATGCCATGTCCCACTGTCAGCTGTTCCCTTTGATTGCATTTAATGGGTTCTTAAGTGGCAACAAAAAATTAATAGGAATGCAAAAGGAAAGGGAAAGGTGAAAGGTGGGAGGCAGAACTGGTGTCCTAAATATGGATAGTATCTGTGCTACATCTATAATCCAATATATGATCCAAAGACTGATATCATCCATCTGAGATCTTTCATTGGTTTCCTTTGATCATTAATCTGCTACAAATACACATTCTTAACGGCATATTACATTATGTTCATATGTATGATCTGCTGCAAGGTCTCCCCCTGACAATTTACCATCATTATCTTCAATATTTTTCATCCACTCTTGATCTTCTCATTGTATCAATCTATATCCCCCCTCCTGCATCTATGTATGTACTTTCCTGACTTCTTTCCCGTAAGACCGATCAAAACCCGCATCTTTAGTCTGCAATCAAACTGTATCGAAATCAATTAACATTCCCCTCCCCACCCCACCCTTTGCAACTATAATAAAAAAGTGAAAACGTGCAATGAACTTTTTGATATCTGACGCTCGATTGCCATCCCTCAGATACTTACACAGATGCATGCAGCAGTTGCAGCAGATACACAGCAGATAGATATGTATATAGTACATGGTGAAACCTCTGGCTAAAGGTATACATATATTACTATATGGAGTGGAGTACGGACTCGGACTGTGGTGTGTGGAGAGAGACTTCATTAATTTACCAGCCCGCCTGCCCCTATAGCAGGGGGTCTGTTGTTTCTCTTCCCTGTGCCTTCCCTCTCTGCCCAGCCCCTCCCCGCGCAACAGTTAATTGGCTTAAATTAAGGTAGCGTTCAAATGCGAACAAAGACTCGGCTCTGTCGCTGTGCGGCGTTGTGTGGGATACAGACACAAACAGAGAAACAGAAACAGCGGCAGAAACTCCATTTTGTGGAGGAGTCTCTTCTGGTCTTCTGGTGGTGGGGGTTCTGCTGCTACCTTCTTGGCAATCTTTCAGATACAAAGTTGAGAAAGATAACGAGAGGGGGAGAGAGAGAGAGGGAGACAGAGTCAGAGCAAGCCATTGAGTGACCCTCGGCATCCATCGCCATTGCTGGAACAAAGCAATCTGCCTCTTGCGATCCACACTCTTTCTTTCTCTCTGTGTATCCGCCGACTCTTTCTCACGATCTCTTCTCTCTCTCTACTCCCTTGGACATGCTTGAACGCGTTTCATAAACTGATTAAAGCAACTCTTCTGCTGCTCTTCTGCTGCTCTGCTCTGCCGTCTTTTTCTTGGATCTTCATCTCTTCTCAAGTGTGTTCATGTGCATGTGTGTGTGTGTGTGTGTGTGCGTTGGTTCTCCATCTCTTTTCCATTACTTCCCTTACTTCTCCTTCTCGTTCTTCGCGTTCTTCTTTTTCTGTTTTCTTTTCTTTGGTTGTTTCTCTGGCTGATTGGCATCGCCATGAGATCATCGCCTTACGTGGAACCATCCATCCATTGCGTGGAACCAAAGGAATGGTAAGGCGGTGATGGTGAGGGGGAGGGGCACGCAGAAGTTGATTTGCCACGAAATTAAGTTGATCCCCAGGGCCCTTGGGATCCTCTACCCCCCCCCCTCCTCGTCTCTGCCAATCTCTCTGAGGCTGCTCTTTGTTTGGGGAAACAACTCTTGGGCACTCTCGTTTCTTGCGTTTCTTTCGTTCATTTTTTTTTAAACGAACTGACATTTAATTTGTTCTCCTCTCTTCTCCTTACAGTTCCCTCTTTGGCTTCCAGTCTGCACCACCACCAGGCACCGCACAGCAAGCCCAGCAATGGCTCCGGTGGCAGCCAGGAGCAGCACGCACAGCCCGGTGTCTCCGTCGATGATTTCCTGGTCAAGTGCCCGCAGTGCCACAAACGCTTCACCGAGTTTCAGGTAAGTCCAGTCTCAACTTCCCTGCGAAGATCAGTCCCCTACAATCGTCTCCTCCCTGTGCAGTCCCTCAGCGAACACATCGCCAGCGAGCATCCGCACGATAAGCTGAACTTCGAGGCAAGTCGCGGCTCCAGCGGTGCCGTGCAGCCCGAGAGCGATGCCGAGGACGAGCAGAGCAATCTGAGTGGCAGCCGGTACGCCAAGTCCCCGGCAACCACCAGCCATGCCACCCCAAGCAGCAACAACAACAACAACAACAACAACAGCGAACTGGCCAAGAACCACAACAGCAGCCACAGCAACGGCAGTAAGCTCTCGCCCATATGCTCGCCCGGATCGGTGGGTCCCGCCGCAGATCTCTTCGCCCACCTCTCACACGGAGCCCCGCCCCAGCTGCCCTCCCACCTGCACGCCCAGTTCATGGCCGCCGCCGCCCTGGCCATGCAGTCGGCCCGATCCGTCAGCTCCTCCGCCAGTTCGCCCAACAGCCACCATCATCACCAGCAGCAGCAGTCGCACCATCACCACCAGCAGCACCACCAGCAGCAGCACCTCCACCAACAGCAACAGTCGCAACAGCAGCAGCAGCAGATGGCCATCCAGCAGCTGCTGCCGCCACAACTGCCGGGAAGCAACAGCAGTGTGGGCAGCAATTCCGCCTACGATCTGGACCTGAGTGCCCCGCGGTCCACCTCCAGTCCGGGCTCCACCACCGGCGATCTGAGCGGCGCCTATCCCTGCATGCAATGCACCGCCGCCTTCAGCAGCCGCGAGCAGCTGGAGCAGCACGAGCTCCTCCACTCGCCCACCGGGGGCCAGCCCACGGCACAGAATGTCTCACAGGTGAGTGTCCTCGATTTAGGGTTAGTATCTATGGGGATGAACCAGAAAACTTTGACCTTTGGATAAATACTCGACTTAGAGTCGGGATCACAAGAAATCCCATGAAATTCTCTGTTCGGTTCATTTAAGAGTTTTTCCCTCAGAGTTGAGTTTATCCCCTCGAACGAACCAATGACTAAAGCAAGAACTAAAAAGATTATTTCTTGGAAATTGATAAGCGACATTGCCTCCTGCCTGCTCCACCTCCTCCTACTTCTCCTCTGCCTGTGTACATACATAATGCTTACGTGTTAAAGTTCGTGGATCGTTACTCATGAGTCCCGTAATCAGACCACAGAAGACGTCCAGGGCTCTGGCCCCGTTTGATCTTTCAGCATACACACACACACACACACACACACACACAGATCACGTTGAATACAATGCGTGGGCTTTGTTCTTGGTTAACGGGAAATGAGCAAACGATAACGGGACATCGGGCAACGGTGCCAAGTACAGAGTCGCGACTCGGAATCGAGTAATCGAGTAAACCTTTCATATGTGGGTACACACATACGTAAGTATGTTCTCGCCCACGTTTCCTGTTGACAAATCAAAACATAAGAGTACTACATATGTATGTATGCACATATGTATGTAGATATATGGGAATAATTACTGCCAGATAAAGGGGAACAATACTCGTGTTTAATCGCACTCAAATTAAAGGAACCTCTACGGTTCCGTTTTTCGTATTTAAGAAATAATTATTCCTATCGTACTTGAGGGTTTCGCCGGAATTGAACACTGACTTCTTTTTGTTATCAGTAAAAGGCAGAAAAAACCACAACACAACGGCCATAATAAACTAGGTATGATAAAGAATAGCAGAGGCAGAGAGAGAGAGAGAGAGACAGATACGGAGACAGGGAGGGAGAGAGAGAGAAACGTACATAAAAATAAAACGTAGGCGTTTACCAGTAACCCAGAACGCGAGAACACGGGCGCAGATTGTTTCAGCAGAAGGGGGAGAGGGGGGGAGGGAGAAAATAGTAAAAACGTAAATTCCCCAATGGCCATGGAACGATGACGCGACACACAGAGCCAGAGTGTATGGGAGAGGGTGGGGATAGAGTGAGAGCTGGAGTGCTGGAGAGAGAGGCCATAAAGTCAGAGTGTGTTGAGTGCGAGTGAGTGACCCGATATATCTGACTTTGTGTGGTGTGTGCGCTCTCTCTCTCTCTCTCGCTTTTGCTGTCCGTAACTCCCAATTGTGCAGTTGTTGTTTGTGCTCTACGTACGAAGTTGGATTCCTAGGCCCTAGACCACAGTCTGGTCGGGCATTGTGATAAGGCATTAAAATAAATGTTGCTACAGGCCGTAGACCTGATAACAAACACTCACACCGCACGCACACACCTCCCCTTCCAGTCATAAGTTTGTGTTTCTTTTTTTTTTCCTTGTCCTTCTACTTCATCGTCGTCATCGTCTTCGACGACGCCATCATACTCTGAAGAACAGTAAAAAACAAAACTGAGACTCGCCTTCACACACGATAAGGAGTACAAGAGAGGGGCAGGGGCAGGGGCAGTGGAGAGACAGGTTCACCTTGGAGTCGGTGAACAGCCCTACAAGCCCCGAACCGAGCCCAAGGGCTATTAAAGCCACATAAATTATAATTTTGTTGCATTCCCTCCCCCAACAACATTCCCCATCTCCCCACCCCACACTCGGGCTCGTACCCATCTTCCATTCTCTTTATCGCTACATTCCCCCCTCACATATCGCTGCGCCCTGCCTCCCCTACGAACTCCACTCCTCCCAAGTTCTGGTCATAAATTCATATGGCTAGTTTGTTGTTGTTTCTGCTGTTTTTTCGCCTTCTTTTACCTTCCATATCCCCCATACAAGGACCGAGATCCATGGCATCCATCCATGGGATGGAGGAAGCGAAATGAAAAAGTTTGCCTCCCCGGCTACAAAAGTCAATTTTGGGCCGGGACCCAACCAAAAAAAAAAAGAAGTGATATGATATGAGGCTTGGGTTTTTGTGTTTTTGTTTTCTTTATTTTTGTGACTGGTGCGAATACAGTGGTTAGAGCTTGGAAGAGTCCCCGTCCTGGCTCCCACTACGATTCCACTTCGCGTGCCACCACTGTACTGACCCTTTCCCCGAATTTCCCTGCTTTCCCTGCTGCTGTACTTGCTGTCCGTTATTAATATTTACCTAAGCGCTCCGTCGAATGCGCCACGAGAGAAAAAGCTAATAAAGTACGGTCCACTCATCTGGTGGCATGGGGCACGCTTATGAGTTGCAACTCGTTCCACCTTGCAACATCACATCACTGGATGTATGTATGTTGCATCCATCCATCTTCGCTCCACTCTTTAGCGGGCTGCATATAATTTACGGCTTTGTTAATGACATTTAAACATTTAAACACATGCGAAAAAGGCCAAAATGGCAACACGGCACAGCCGCACATTTGACACATGGCAAACTACAGTGCCCCCCCACTCCAGGAGCCGAACAAACCAATTATAATTGATGTGGCACATTGCATTTATTTAATATTGTTGGCCATTGGCTTTACACGTGTTCGCCGTATTAAATTATTATGTGTGAAAACAATTAATTATGCGGCAAACAAAAAGCAGAACAGAGCGCACAGCGCAAGAAATAACAATAATACCAATAATAGTCAGTCGAAAAAGGGTGGTGGGTAGGCGGAGGGGATAAAAACAGATTGCTCATTATGGAAATCACGCCCGAGACTCACAAAAGTAGGCAACAAAATGGTTTCCCGATAACTATACCCTGGCATTAAGCGGTATTATAATTAGCGGCAGATGTTGGCAGAGCATAAGTACAGAAGTAAACGGCAAGAATCGGATCACAATTTTATATACGAGTAGCAGCAAACACAACCACCTTCAGTTTCATATATGGCCAATCCAAATTCGTATCCAAATACTTATTATTATTTATTTATTTATTATTATGACTTTATCCCATGGCAACCAGAGAAAAGATCCATCTTCCAGGGTATCAATCTCGCTTTAATCTCGCTCCAAAGCCTGTCCTTTAATTCTTTTTTTATTGAAAAGGCATTAAAAATGGCCCCATACTGACCGCAGGCGTTGACAGGATGTGTGGGGGTCGTGTGGGTCGCTCGATTCACATTGAGGCCAACATTGTTGATGCAACATTTAACATTTGTTGTTAAGGTCAACATCATTAACGGAGCGGGTAGAGACGGGAGGACAGGAGGACAGGAGCCAGTATCCAGCAGCCAGGCAGGAGGCAGTAGATCTGACAGGAGAGCAAATGGCAGCCCATAAATTATGGCTCAAAAAACCAGAGTCCGAGAACGGGGCATGTGGCAGGAGGCGGCCTGGCAAACTTTCAACAGAAAAAAGTGCAGCAATTAAATATTTGCTTAACTGCAGACACACCCATATAGTGGAGAAGGCAGAGGGAGTGAGAGGGGAAGTACATACAAACAGTTGCAACTTTTTGGCCACAATTCATTTGGTGGGTTGTTGCCACCTTTCTGGCCATCACCACAAAATGGGGCAAGGCAAAACCGTGGGTAGCAGGGGTCTGGGGCGTGGACAATTCAAATTGAAAAATTATATGCACTTTAGGTGCGAGTCCTGGCCCATCGCAGGCATCCAGGACAGGACTCGGACTCTGAATCGGACTATGACTCCGTCTTTCTGTCTCTGTCTCTCTCTCTGTGGCAGTCGCCGTCTCGGCGCCGCCGCTTGACGAACAGCGAGTGAAAAATTAATAGCAATTTATTCAAGTCCCTCCTCCTGTGGCAAGCAACCCCCCAGCAGCAGCAGCAGCAATCCTTCCAGCGAACCGCTTTTAAATGTATTTTTATGTATTTCTGCGGGCACTGGTAAGGTCAAGGGTTCACACACGATGGCGACTCGCCGTTAAAAGTTTAAAAATTATTCGCAATTAAAGCAAACAAATTAAACAACTTTCCCATGGCTGTAACGTTGGTAGTGGAACTTGCAAATGGATTGCCTTTTGCCTTGAATACGTTTCAAATAATTATAATTAGAGCAGATAATTGATGCTCTCCGTTTGGTAATGCATCCATTTCCACTTGAGATTCAAGGAAGCCCCAAAAAAGAACACCGTTTTTTAGGAGGGGAAGAAGTCATTCAACTATTTCTCCTGTCAGAAGGTAATTTACATTGCCACTCTTCGAGTACACTCTCCTCTTTGTCTCTCCGCACATCATCATCATCATCATCATCATTGGGAGTTCCTGTGCCCTCCACTTCCTATGGGATACACCTGCACATTCCTTATGCACGTATTGCCAGTGCCACCAAGGCCCGTCCATGCCGCACACATGTCAAAACCCTGCCCCAAGACGCTCTCTCTTTTCGTTCTTTGTTTTTTTTTGCTTTTTTGTTCTCCTCTGGATGAATTTTAAGTTACTCCTGAGATTTATATCAACTTTCACCGTGAGGGCCATAAATTATGTGGCGTTCGTTTCGTTTCACATGGAAATTCCACAGACATTTCCCTTGACTCCAGTTCAGTTCTCTCAGCGCTGGAAGATGCCAGTCCGCCGGTCCCGTGGGTTTTTTCACTCGTGACGTTTATTGTGCGGTTGTTACTTGATATGTTTAATGAGAAATGTGATGTCTAGGGAGATTGCTGTAGAAAGTCGAGAAGTACATACATCGCTGGAGAGAGAGAGAGAGCGTGAGAGAGGAGAGAGAGCAGGGCACTTCACATTTCATTGGGCAGTCGTCTTGTCTTGCTGATTGTGAGAAGAGATTGTTGCAGTGTTCCCCCACTCTTTTATAGGAGGTATTGTACTGGAAGTTATCCAAAGATATTTTAAAGTAAAAGGAGACTAGAATTTGATCGAGTAAAAAGAGCTAACAGATCAAAGCATTGCCATTCGAAATTATGATTCAGGTGAATCAGAACAATTGGACTGGAATTAGCTATACAAATTCTAAAAACAAAAAACCGGACAAATTCTGATGAAATTATAAAAATTCTAGGTAAAAAAAAATTCCATTTAAATGAGATAACATTAACGATTGAGGTTGAAACAGATAACAGGCCTGGGCAGTGGATTACCACCATTAACACAGAAATTAGTTTGTCATTGAACAGGTATTTCTCTTAACGAAAAAAAAAACCCATTGGCTGAATTTTCCCCACTTTCGAGTGGAAAATATTTGCTGTGAAATTGATTGTCGCAGCTGTTGGCTCGCAAAAGAAAGAGGAAAATCATAATTTTTCCACGACACGTTTCCCTAATTTCCCTCGACCCACATTTCTCGGTCTCGCCGTCTCTCAATCTCTCATCTCTCACTCTCACTGGGCTTTTATCAAAAGTGATAAATTTAATTTATTCAGCGGCGCCGTCTAATTTATGTTTTCCTAATACGCAACTAATTTCACCAGGTCTCCTCTCCCGTTGTCGCTCGAGAGAAAATTGGGAAGAACAGAACTGAGATCCCCCCCCCCCCCAATCGCATCATTCAAAGAAAAACGTTTTATTTATAAACAATTAAATTTGATTGGTCGCTGGCCGAACACAGAGATTTCGTTTTCAACAGTTAAATTTACAGATGATTTATGGTAAAATAATAATATTAAATCCCCCAGTGAAAGTTCTTTCTCTCTCTGGGCCATAAAATATTGAGAAATGCGGCAGTGTGGGCCATAAAGAAGAAACCGCAGCAATGGCTAAAAGTATTTCCCTGTTAATGCTCTTCGTGTTAATCAATTTCCCCATGGGGGAAATGTATGTACTTCTCAGGGTCCAAAGACAGCCCCAGAACAGAACAGAAGAAAGCATCTCTCAAAGAAGATCCTCCTCTTTATCCTCCTCTTCCCTGCCTGACACCAAAGTTAATGAACTTTCGCTGTTCGCTGTGCGAAATACGTAATAAATAAATATAAATTAACCCAGCCTCAAGTCAGAGTCTGGCTTCCACCGGAGAGGTTTCTGGGCGATCCTATTTGCTCAGATAACCCCACGAGAGATGATTGATCTCTGATTCCTCGCGGTACTACAATTAGTTCGGGCTTCTATCTCTCTCTCTCTCTCTCTCTCCCTCTCTCTTGCCCTGTCGCAAGGTAGTACGTCAATGGCTCAAGTGGAAATTCATTCATTCCGTGTGTCGTAGCTCCTACGCGTAATCTCGGTTCGGTCGCATCCAATTTTGTTCCATTTTTTTAGTCGTATTTCATTCGTGCAGCTGCCAGCAGTCAGCAGTCAGAGGCAGGCGATAAGCCAGAAATTGGGTCGCGTTTCGCTATAAAGCAGTTAGATGTCCGATCGGACATTATTATGTTCGTTCGTATCGTCCTCTCTTTCCTTTCATCTTTTTGCGCTAAACATTTCTTTGTGGCGTCGTTAATAATTTTTTTTTTTTTTCGTTTTCTCTTGCTGCTTCGTTGACCTCAAAACAAAATAAAATAGAATAAAACAAAAACAAAAACATAAGCAGGAGGCAGGAGGCACAAGCAGAAGCTGAAACAGAAAAAAACTTTGAGCTTGTCGCTTGTTGTTATTTTTGTTTACGCATTTCGTCAGGCGACAGGTGCGTTTCTATATCTATCAGATTTGTACATCTATATATATACACATAAAGCTTTTTACAGTACGTTTCATATAGCTAAAGAGGCTGTAGTAATTCTGCAGTGAATTTCTTAAAATCACAAGATAAAATAATGAAATGAAATCGGTTGCTGGAGTTACCAACCTATCTATAAAGTTATGGCCACAAATTTACTCAGACTCAACTCAGTTAATGTTTCTCTTATATTTTTGAAACGCACTGTATTTGTTCCCCCTCCCCGGACATCGGTGGGTACGAGTATTTTGTCAACAATGTTCTGGCGTTGTCACTTTAAAAGCCCAGAGAGATGTCCCTTTGGCCGATCATCTTTTACAGCCAATTATGTGCGCTATTATGGCCAAATTCCCATGTCACTCAATGCATAAAGCATTTTCACCGAATAATCGTGAAATACGTTCACAAATTAGCTCTCTGTCGCTCTGTCAAGACATTATCTATGTACATACATATATATCCATGGATGTGTGTCTGTGCGGTTGGTGGTTTGGGCGCTGGGGCTCTTTCATTTGATTTGTCTATTAGTGAGGCGGGGGCCTCAGTGCTCTAGACCAGACGCCCGCCCACCTACGTTGCGTTATAATTATAGCCAAAGGCTTGTCGCCTGCAATTAACCAGGCATGCCCGGGTAGCCGTCGGACCCGCTGGACCCGCGCAGACGGATCCATGCCAGAATCGTTTAAGTTGATGGACGCTTTGAAGCGATCTAATGTGTGGTCCGAGGCGGGTCGGGTCTATCGCAATTGATAGCTTCCGCTTTCGGATTCTGCTGATTTTACACGGCACACACGTTCAGGCTGATAAGAACGGGGGAGGAGTGATGATAAGCAGTATCCCGCTGAGGCAATGAACCTTTTTCAGCACCAGATCAACACCTGATGATCAGGGTAGTACGTAATTTTTGCACCGATACAGAAGCGTTAGGTCTTGTTCACCAACGTTGCTAATCCGTAATCCTATCGCCCGCCCGCCCTGATCACCAAACAAGTTGTTTACGCGCGGTACACACGCGCTCTGATCGATTGAGATCCCGTTTCTTATCAGCAGCATTCAAATACCCCGAAAATTCGTGGAAGGTGCTCCGAAATACTTTCCCATCTGAAATGGGATTCCATTAATTAGGCAGCGGAGGGAGCGAGACCACACTACACGTACATACATTAACGCACGTGTGCGCCTGCTTATCGAAGCTAGGGCCACGGGGGGGTCAGACTGGCGATCGATCCCACGTAACCGAGTAACCGCTTAACCATGTGCTCCCCCAATGGAATGGATGGGAATGGAATGGATTGCTTAGTGAAATCAATCAATTTTCCAACTTTAGCTCAAGTGCTTTCCCCCTAATATGCTACCCGTACACTTGAGTCATGCGGCAGCCAGTCAGCCAGACCCCTGGGACCCCTGGGCATCTTCGTGGGGGCATTGTTAAAGGTAGCTTCAATTGGCATTTCCGCTGGCAGTCCATCACAAATATAACAATATAATACAAACAATAAAGCGCATAAGAAGAATCCGGCTGACGCATCCACAAAATGGAGCACCACTCCGAGAGTGCGACTTGCGCTTACCTTTTGTAAACGTGTGCACATCCACATGGCAGCCACTGTGGGCGTAGTAGTAGTACGGCTGTACGGCTCTACGGCTTGGCTGCCATTTTCATTTTCATTTCACTTTGCTTTGCTTTGCGTTACATTTAATTGATAACGACGACGAAGCGACAACAAAGCGCTTCCATTGTGTGTGGATCTGCGGTTTAATGCCCGCTCTGGAGGTACTCGCTGCGCTGCTCTGCTCTGGGTTCGTAGGTAGGCGTATCAAAAAAAAAAATACACGATTGCGGTGTGCGGTGCGGTGCGGTGCGGTGCGGTGCGGTGTGTGCGGCGACAACCTGATTAAGCCCCTCAGTGAGTGGGCCAGAGCGAGAGAGAAGCAGATAGCGTGTCTTTGGAGATAACCGGTTTCGGTATGCGAGTGTGTGAGTGCAACAGGTAGCCATTCTGGTTTTTGACTCTCTGTATACCACTGATAAATGGATGGCCCTCGCTCTGCACTGCAAGAGAGTGTGACGTCAAAAGGCAGTCAAAGAGAACATTAAAATGAATGAAAATCAGGTAAAATAACAAAGGAAACGGAAATTTTTGTTGCTTTTCCGGCCATTCAGCATTAGCGCAGCACAGGCACGCCCTCCCCCTGAACTCCTGCACAGCCGGCACCGCTCACATTTCACTCAAATGAAAAGTCCCATTCAGGGAAAAACCATTTTCAGTTGTTTTTTAACACACAGCACAAACACACACAAATTAGGCCCCAGGGCCCCAGGCACAGCCTATGCGCGCTTTATGGGCGTATAAATGTATTATTTTTTTCCACTTGCTGAACAAATAAACACAGTGTCACGTTAATGTACAAACTAATTAGGTGGGGATAGTTTTGGATGGCTGTGGACCCACCACCGAAGAGGGGCATTCTGATCTCATCTCGAGTGTAAATTGATGATTATGACTAATAGGTTGGCCGCAAGGCCCGCCCGTTAATTGAAATTCATGCCAAAGCCCTGGGCTGTGAGTAACCCGCGTCGAGCCAAAGTCCGAAATTGTATTTGCAAAGACAAAGGCCAGGCCTGTGCACAGTCAGCGGCTGAACAATATGGACAGTATACATATGTGTGTGCTCGATCGACAATGTCATGAACTTTGCAACAATATAATAATAAATATTTGAATGGGGGGAAATATTGAAAGCAGCAAAGGTGAGCAGCATTTTCCAGCAATGGACGGATGGGAAAGTTCATTGCCTTAGCGGTAAACAAAACAAACACACGATCGGAGAGTGGAAGCGGGATAACAACACGTGTTGCCATATGTCCGCAAAGTGCCGCAGATCTTTCAACGCACCAGCTAAGTGGGGGAGGATGCGCCACCCCCTATGTGAACTATGTGGCGGCGGCTCCACTTTCGCTTTCACACACCACACACACACACTGTTTCCGTAGGCTCCACCTTTGGTCGGAAGATGGAAGGCAGATGCAAGGCGGCTGAATTTTTGACGAGTTCAATTTGTAGCCAAACAAATCAAACACAAAGCACAAACAAAGTGCATTTGATTTGCATCAGCTGTTGAAACATTTTCATTTGATTTGATTTGATTTCATTTCACTTTTGTTTATTTCCACACACTTTTGTTAATGTTTTCTTTGTCGCTTATTTTTTCCCTTCTTCTACTCTTTCCTCCTCAGCAGCAGCAGCAGCAGCAGCTGAGCGCAGCTTGCATGCTTGCGGTACTTATCTTGCTCTCTCGCTCTCTCACGCTCGCGTGGGGTATTTTCGTGTTTTATCTTCCTATCCACCTTTCGCTTGTGTTCTTCTTGTTGTTACTCCACCTTACCTCCACCTTCGCCCTCTGTCTGCTGTTGTCCTCGCTCCCGTCGGCTCTCATTTCGGTCTCGTTTCGCGCTGTGCGCGCATGAATTTCTGTTCTGTTCTGTTCGATTGAAGTTGTTTCTTTTTTTCTTTTTTTTTGCATTATTTCCCGCGTTTTATATTCTTTCGCGGGTCAAAAAATATCACAAAATATCGTATTTACGACTCCTGCCACAAGCAGACGCACGGCGCGGGTGCTGCGCTGCTGTGGCTACTTTTGATTTCTGATTTGTGTGTTTGCGTCTCTGGCTTTGCCTTGAAACAAATTAGAAAGCCGTTAAATTTCAAGCAAATAAATACATTTGTTGTTTTAAACAGTTTTTATTACCTGCCTGCGTTGGTGTTCGCTTCTCTGTCGCTCCCTGTGTCTTCGTTTCTCATGTGTGTGCGTATGCGTGAGCGTGTGTATGTGGCCTCGAAATAGAGCAGCGATTGCTGCCTTTATACAAGCGTCAACGCTACAAAAAGAGATGACCACCGATATTGTTTTCAAAAGGGTTACACATGCGGGGCAACAGGCAAGAAATAGTTTTTAAGCAAAGCTAGATTTATACATTGTAGATAAATACATACAAATACAATGATAACCCTTTAAAGATCTACCTTGATACGAAATATAGCAACTGTTTTTTACACCTAACATTGCTTGGACATTTTTCAATCTCTATGTCTCAATCCAAGAGCACACACACACACACACTATAACCATCTCCCTCTATCTCTTGCCTTTTGCAGACTTGCCGAATCTGCCACAAAGCCTTCGCAAATGTCTACCGCCTGCAACGGCACATGATCAGCCACGACGAGTCGGCGCTGCTGCGAAAATTCAAGTGCAAGGAGTGCGACAAGGCGTTCAAGTTCAAGCACCACCTGAAGGAGCATGTGCGCATCCATTCCGGCGAGAAGCCCTTCGGCTGCGACAACTGCGGCAAGCGTTTCTCGCACTCCGGCAGCTTCTCCTCCCACATGACCTCCAAGAAGTGCATCAGCATGGGCCTCAAGCTGAACAACAATCGGGCGCTGCTCAAGCGACTGGAGAAGAGTCCTGGCGCCGGGCCCCGACGCTCGCCCACGGACCTGCAGGGCCCCAAAAACGGTGCCGGAAAGATGTCCGATCAGCAGTCCCTGCCTCCGCTGCCCAATCCCATGATCTACTTTGCCGGCGAGGCGCAGGCGCAGGCTGCCGCTTCGAATGGAGCTCCTCCACCGTTCTATCCAAACTACATGAATGCGGCCCTGCTGGCCTTCCCCAATCCCTTCATGGCAGCGGCCCTGGATCCCCGCGTCCACCCCTACAGCATACAGCGGCTCCTGGAGCTGACAGCTGCCGGACAGCAGCAACAACAACAACAACAGCAGCAGCAGCAGCATCAGCGCGAGGAACGCGAGGAGCAGGAGCAGCACGAAGAGCCTGAGACGCCGGAGGAGCCCAAGCTGGTCATGGACATTGATGAGGCAGAGGCCAAGGAGCGTATGGTGCCACACGCGAGCCCGCAAACCATGCCAGAGGAGATCGAACCCGTTGTCGCCATGGCCACTGCTCCCATCAAGCAGGAGCCTAGCCGCGAGCCCACCCCACTCCCGGAGAGTGCACCGCCCACGCCCAAGTCCTTCAAGCAGGAGCAAGAGGAGCCCCGTTGCCTGGAAGAGGATCAGCCCATGGAATCGGCTCAACCCGAAGCCTCTGTCTCCTCCCCAAGGGACACACCCGTCGAGCTGCGGTGCAGCCGCTGCGACAAGCAGTTCAATCACCACACAGAGCTGGTGCAGCACGAGAAGGTCCTCTGCGGCCTGATCAAGGAAGAGCTGGAGCAGCACTACCACCAGCAGCAGCAACAGCAGCAGCACCAACAGCTCCAGCAGCATCAGCAGCAGCAGGCATCCTTTGCCCTGCCCTCGGCCAGCGAGGATGACGAGGAGGAGGAGGAGCGCGAGAACGACAACGACACGGAGCAGCGTCCGGACAGCAACGAGCGTAAGGTGCGCGTCCGCACGGCCATCAACGAGGAGCAGCAGCAGCAGCTGAAGCAGCACTACGCCCTCAATGCGCGGCCGAGTCGCGACGAGTTCCGAATGATTGCGGCCCGCCTCCAGCTGGATCCGCGCGTGGTCCAGGTCTGGTTCCAGAACAACCGCTCACGTGAGCGGAAGATGCAAAGCTATGCGACGGCAGCTCCAGCCGCCAATGAAGTGCCCAATACTCCGGTGGCCAGCCGTCCCACAACCGAGGATCAGCCCCTGGATCTGTCCGTGAAGCGCGACTCCTTGACGCCCAAGAGCGACCACTCCGCCGTGTACGGATTGCCCCAGCAGCAGGCTGCCGGACAGCCAGCCCCCGCCGACTTCCAGGAGGCCATCAACCTGAGTCGCAAGTTCTCCAGCTCGGCCTCCATGTCGCCAGCCTCGCTGTCGCCCTCGTCGGGCGCCTCTCTGCAGCAATCCTCGGCAGCTGCGGCCGCCGCTGCGGCAGCCCTCTGGCCCTTTGGCGGCCAGCCTCCATCGCCGCCCAGCCAGCACGAGGCCACGCCCGCCCAGCACTGCTCGACGCCGCGCGGTGGCCAGGCCTTCCCGGGACTCCAGTACATGCTGCCAATGCAGCGGCTACCCATGGAGGCCCTCTTCCAGATGCGCCCTGGCGGCGAGTACGCCCCCAATCCCCTGATAAACAGTATTAAGATGCCCGACTTCCGCGGCACCAGCCTCAGTCCGGGCGGCTCCGAGAAGCGCTCCTGGCGGGACGACGACTCGCGCATCTCCCACGAGGACGACTTCGGCAACGGCTTGATGCCGCCCAAGCCACGCCGCGGCAAGGCAGAGACCCACGGGCATGCCGGGGATCCGGATCTGCCATTCGTCTGCGACCAGTGCGACAAGGCGTTTGCCAAGCAGAGCTCCCTGGCGAGGCACAAGTACGAGCATTCCGGTGAGTACTCCCCCCTAAAGAGATTCCCAAATGATCCCTCGACTAACCTTTGGCTCCTCTCTTTGTGTTTGTAGGTCAACGACCATACCAGTGCATGGACTGCCCGAAGGCCTTCAAGCACAAGCACCACCTGACGGAGCACAAGCGTCTGCACAGCGGGGAGAAGCCCTTCCAGTGCTCCAAATGCCTGAAGCGCTTCTCGCACTCGGGAAGCTACAGCCAGCACATGAACCACCGTTACTCCTACTGCAAGCCCTACAGGGAATAGGTAAGCGACACCTCAGTGCCGCCCACCTGCGCCTCAGCAGCCGCCTCGGGAACGGGGCCACCGGCGCCCAGCGGTCGCCGTGGTCGCGGCCAGTCAGCCGCCGCCCGATCCCAGGCCAGCAGCAGCACTTACCCGCCGCATCCACATCCGCACCAGCATCCGCATCAGCATCAGCATCCACTGGCGGCCATGGCCGCCTTCCAGCAGCAACAGCAGAGGATGCACCAACAGCAGCAACAGCATCAGCGTCTCTCCTGGCCACCGTCCGTTCCTGGTGCCGGGGTGATGCTGCCACCGCCATCCAATCAACAACAACAGCAACAGCGTCCCACGGCACCGCCTCCACCGCTGCTTTCGGGCGCAGGATTTGGACAGCCGCCACCGCAGTTCTTTCACCATGCCGGCCTGCTGCCTCCGCCACCGCCACCAGCCCCACCATCGGGGGCGGGAAATGTGCGGTTTGCCGCACCACCAACGCCGCCCTCGGGCGTTCCGTCCCACGGCGGGGGTCCCGCCTTTGATTTCTTCAGTGCCAAAATGTTGCTCCACTAGGCACCAGACACTCGGTGCGTGTCTTTGCTAGCCGCGAAACGGTTATGGTGACGGGTGCGTGTCCCGGCTGCAACCTACACTTACCACTAAATGTAAACGATAACAGTGGTCGTTAACAGTGCACTTACATGCTGTACTTAAGAAAAACAGAAACAGAAACGAAACGAAACATAAAAATCTCAAAAATGTGCAGGAACACGTAGAACGGAGATAGAGTGCACCCTAGACAGAGACGGAGACAGAGCGATAGATGAGATATTTTTTATAGCAATATAAACGAAAAGAAGGAAGAAAGAAAAGGAGAGAGCTTGATCGGATCGAAGAGGAGGAGGAGAAACCTTTCGTTGGAGCGAATTTATTATTATTTTTACAATGTTGAATCCATTTTGTTTTTAGTATTTGCTTAGTTAACCACCATTTGTTTTTAGTTTACCGCCTAAGTTCTGGCCAGTTTTTGGCCAGTGCCCAACCCCACCCCCATCCCGAACTCCCTGCCCCACGGATATATACATAGAGTGTATCTATATTTTTGTATACTAGATTTATGTATAGTTTGCCCAGTACCAAGTGCTGCATAATACTCAGAAATACTTTAGTTCCCACTCCTTGATGGAATAAATGTATATTTCTTATAGTTTACATCGATTTATATCGTTTATGTTTAAGCGTTTGAGCCAGGATGGGTTACCATTTGCATTCAATTCCTCAGAAAACACACACACAGAAAACTTCCGGACCAAGCAAACAGATTTATGAACCGCAGACAATACCTACCCCGAGGACTCAAAAGTATTACCCCCCGCGAGAAAACTGTATTAAATACCCCTCTTCAGATGGAAAACCCACCGCTTGCAGCGCGTTTCAAGCTCTTTTACTTAAGGCATACCTCCCCGCCCCAGCTATAATCCTCTCGAACTACGCTTCTAACCCCCCCAACCGCTCGAATCATCGATACAGAGAGGGAGAGAGAACACACCTACTAGATCATTCCATTCGGCCAAAGGCGTGGCCCCCACGCTCGATGGGGGGCTCCCTTATGGGTCGCCTCATGCATTTAGGCCTTCTGCCGGGCTACTGCTAAAGAACACCCCACTAAAACTAAAGCTAACTCTAAACTAAACCACAACTAATATTTAATATATATACGAACCTAACCTAAAACTACAACTAAAGTTAAACGAAAACAAAAACTTAATTTGGCCTTATTAAAGATTATTTAACAATTAAAACATTAAAAACATTAGCATGTAAAAACGAAAAAGAAAAAACCAAAAACCAACCTTTGGAAAAGTCTCTCAGAAAAGTAGTAGGAAAATTCAAAGAAAAACCAAAATACTATTAACCATCAAAATAAAGTGTTTGCCATGACAATAAATTTATATAATGTAAAAGATAATGCTTTCGATTCTAGCTCAAACTTCAACTTCAATTCTAATCGTTTTCCACCTCCGCCTGCGCCTAAGCAAAACTATAATTCTATTATTACGTAATCCAACAAAAATATGTACACAAAAAGGTTTCCCAAACAACGAACATTTTCTTTGTCCAAGGATTTTCTTGCTTTTCCACAGACCCCCCAAAAAAAAAGAGAACAAGAAGAACTCACAAAAAAATGCATTTAATACTTAATTAATTTTTATATATTTGTATTTTAACTGAAGGATCGATCGGTGGCAGGATCGAATGATAAATATATATATATGTGTATATACATATATTTTTTGTAAATTATTTCGCCAAAACACAAAGCTAGAGAATCCAAAAAACAAAACCCAAACAACGCGCTGATTTCGGAAAAAGAAAGAAGAGGCCGCAAAAGTTTTAGCATAAATTTAACAATAATTACTATTACTACAAATGAATACTTAGCCTAGTTAAAGCCCCCCAACTTCCCCCTACTTCCCACTTAACAAGAACAAAATGTTAACTTAAAAAATTTAAACTAAAGAAACTAAAAAAAAAATTTATTTTTAAGCGCAAATATTTTGTGGTTTGTGATGGGAGTCGATGGATATTTGCACTCTAGGGCCTTATATGAGATACACAACACACACGATTGTTAGTTATTTAAAGGATAAACACTTAATGGAAAGGATTGAGAGCCTTGCATCGTTTTTACTATATACCTATATGTTCCAAACTACTACCTTGTTTTCTACTCCCCACCCCCAAAGAACACTCTCTGTTAAAGTTGTTTCACCCTCAAACACACACACACAAACACTCTTTATGTAAATAAGCCACAGATATAGTATATATGTATATGTATTTAGTATATATGTATAGAGGATATATGCGGAGCAGAAAGCAGTCGAATGTATTATTTGTTTTATTCATATGTTCAACAATAGAGCGATCCCTAAATTAAGCGAAAGCCAAGCCTCAGCATCAAATGTTCATTTTTTAATTGCTCTACAGAGAACACCCGCTAAAAGAAACACACAAGAAAATACTACACCAAAAGAGAGTTGAAAAAGAGAGAGAGAGAGATAACGATTCAGATAACTTATATTTCAAATATTACGCATAAATGTATTTTAATCAAAGTAAGCAAAAAAAAAAACGAACGATTCAATGATTCAATGGATAAAAACACGCATTCATATAAATGAATAAAACCTTTTTGTCTTGATAAATTTACAAAAAAACAAAACAATTATTATAATTATTAAATTTACAATGTGAAAATAATAAATACCAAAAAAAAAAACAAAAAATGAAATTATTAAAATTTAAAACAAATGATTTCTTATTTTCGGGGAATCCTCATGTGGAAGGGGGCTAAGGGATGGTTTTGGAAATTTCTGATCAAAATGGGCCTACCACTATTCAGTTTTACGAATTCTCCAAGATATACTCAAAGATGCTGATTCAGAATATACGAACATATGTATGTATGTACATATGTATGTTTGTTTGTATGTATGTGTGTATGTATGTATGTACATATGTATGTATGTATGTTTGTATGTATGTATGTATGTTTGTTTGTATGTATGTTTTGTTTGTATGTATGTACATATGTATGTATGTACATATGTATGTATGTTTGTTTGTACCCTGCAGTACGGGTAAGCGATGTGTAAGCAACCACACATCGATGGCAACGTCATGCAGCTCGATGACATAAGCGATGACCTGCCATACGATGGGCTGTTTACTTTAACACAGGGATGTCCTAGGAGCATAATCGATGACATAGTAAGCGAGAATTAGCCGAAAGTCAGGCCTTAATAAGCGATGAATTTCCCTTAAAAAGTAAGGCCCTAATAAGTGATGTATTTAAGTAAAATTTTTTGATATTTTGATGAAAAAGGCATGGGTAAATTCTGTTTTAAAGTATTAAATTTCTTTTATTTATTGTTTTCTTATAAAAATGTATACATATTCACATTTTTGTGCTGTGTGTTCTTTTTTCCACAGAACCTTTTTAGTTTTTTTGATTTGCTCATGATCGTAAGGTCGTCGTGGTCATTCAACTGAATCGCCTTTAAAATAAGATGGGTTAATTAAAATATTTTTCAATTTGTTAACAATGCTTTAGTAGATCAGCAGTGCATTTGCGCCAAAAGCAAAACACTCGCCAAGATATGTACCTGTTCGACTCAAGACTCGCAAGAACCAATCGGGTGGTTTTTTTCTGTTTTCGTTGTTGGAAATGAAAAATTTCGTCCAAAAATTTAATTTCGCACTATCACATTTTCTTCATTTTTTACAACGCACAATAGACTATTTTTAATTGAATGAAACACTGCACTTACCTGATAATAATTTTGCCCAAAATAAACAAAACCTGCGTCTCACTTTTCACCGCATAATTCTAACAACGTTGTCGATGCCGACGGCAAAACCGAATTCTGTTACGGCACGAGTCGTAACAGAAAGAAACAAAGAAAAAAAAGAGTTGTCAGACCGACGCGTCGATCGCGACGTCGACGTCATATTCTACTCGTCTGTTGCAGCGGCAGAGAAAAAATCTTGAATGACGCGTAGTTGACATTTGTCATCGCTCACTTCTGGTACTGCAGGGTATGTATGCATGTACATATGTATGTATGTTTGTTTGTATGTATGTATGTACATATGTATGTTTGTTTGTATGTATGTATGTTTGTTTGTATGTATGTATGTTTGTTTGTATGTATGTACATATGTATGTTTGTTTGTATGTATGTACATATGTATGTATGTTTGTTTGTATGCATGTGTGTATGTATGTATGTACATATGTATGTATGTTTGTTTGTATGTATGCATGTACATATGTATGTTTGTTTGTATGTATGTATGTATGTATGTTTGTATGTATGTATGTATGTATGTTTGTATGTATGTGTGTATGCATGTATGTACATATGTATGTATGTATGTTTGTTTGTATGTATGCATGTACATATGTATGTATGTATGTATGTACATCTGTACTCCTCCATTCCTCGTTCTCGTTCCTCGTTTTGTGTTGAATTCAATACATACACGTTTTTATATACATTTTTTGCTTTCCATTTATTAATTTGTTTTAGTAAACTAATTGGCCAAGGCACACACAGAGTTGGTTTGTATTTTCCCCTTCAATTAGCTCGATTTCTCATCTCACATTTAATATATATACTACATATTCATACATAATTAGATAGATAAAATATATACTATATAGATATTCATATAAAAAACACACGCACATACAAACTGAGGCTAATTTGAATGGGGAAACCGAAACACGTTTACATTACACACACTTCAGGCGTTTTCCAAAACGCCAAAAAATACGACAAACAAAAAACTGATGTACTCTCGCGCCTTATGTGTTAGGAATTAAACTAGATTATGGTTAGGCGGTTGGTTCTTCTATAAACTAAAAAACATCTTAAACGGTACACAACTTTAGCATAAATAAAAATGTATTGCATATATACTATATATAAGGTGTAACTATGCATAAGGATTAAAATGTAGGCTGCTTTACAATATTACAATAACTCCTCCTCCTCTCCTCCATTCCTCGTTCTCGTTCCTAGTTTTGTGTTGAATTCTCCTTCCTCTACATTCATTCTCATTTAAACAATTTGATTTGGCATTCAACAAGTTGGTCTAACATTGCTATAGATACTTAAAGTATACAATATATATAAAATAGATATAGATATATGTAGGTATCTCTTAGTTTGTTCTTGTTTTTGTAGGGTTGTAGATGCTGGACACAAGTTTGAAGACATTTCAATAATGAGCAGTGACAGAGATGGGCGTGGGCGTGGGTTCGTAGATAGAATAGCGCAGAGTGGTTCTGTTAGATTAGATTAGGCTTATAAGACCCGCTTATATCGCTATCGCTCAACTTATGGTCGCCAATCGATGATGTTCCGTGTCCATTCTGAATCTGTGGTGTGGTTTGGTGGGAGATGGCATGGACTAACCAGCCTGCTGAATTAGTTGCCATCCATCGATTGGTCGCCTGGTCCCCTGGTTTTGGGTTGTAGAGTGGATTGGGCTTAGGTAAATTCGCTTCGCTCAGTGTATATATATAGAGGGTAGAGTTCTCGTTTTAAGGCATTCTTGTTTTTTTTTTTAGCTTTGAGCACCAGAAATTGGTTCGATTCTTTCAGGTTCTTGCACGCTTAATAGACTGCAGAACGTAGATATGTAGATATATCTGTGGTTTAGAAAGTATATTCAAAATTTATGACTCGTTCTCGCGTTCCCTCTCATTAACTTTTTTAATTTTTCTCTTTAAATTTATTCAGTTCATGCACTCAAGCATATGATATATTTGTATTTATATGTGTAGTTCCCCCTCTTCTCTCCTTCTTTCTTCTACTTTCTCCTATAAATTATATAATCTATATAGTTTCATTCTCCTGTGGGCTGGTCGTCACACAGCGGACTCTCCTTTGTGACTATTTGACTAACAATTGATTGGGGGTGTGGTGGGTTCGGGGCTAGTGGTGGTTCGGAATTCACACGTAGACCGGCGCCTGATCGTCTGTCATATCCGGCTGTTGTTTGTCGTCGAAGAATCTCCTAAAGGTAAATTCGAAAAATCCATGGAATTGCCTGTCGTTTAGCTCGATGTCGTCCCCGCTGCTCATGTTCGAGTCGTTGGAACGCAGTTTGTCCGGATCCACCGGATCGAAGTTGGACGTGTCCGTGGGATGCTTGATCTCGGGTATGAAGGGCGCCTTCTGCTTCCGCATGTCCGCAAAATCGATTCCCTTGAAGAAATCATGGCTTTTCACCTCGTCCACGCTCTTGCCCAACCGCTTGTCGGCCGATGCACAGAGCCGGCGAATCAGATCGGTGGCCTCTCGCGAGAGCTCTGCCTGCGGCGGTATATGCAACGATTTCTCCCAGTTTATGACCTGCAAAGGGGTCGAAATCAAAATCGTTATAAAACCCATCTTCCAGTGATATATCAATCGTTTGTTCCACCTTCTGTTGTGTTTCCAGTGGGGTATTGGCCAGGAAGGGCGGCTGCCCCACCAGCATCTCGTAGAGAATCACTCCGACGCTCCAGTAGTCGCACAGCTGCGTGTAGCCGCTCCGCTCCAGCACCTCGGGCGCTATGTAGTTCGGTGTCCCCACCAGCGAGTGGGCCAAAACTCTTTGGTGATCGCGCATTCGCCGTCTACGGGATCACAAAGATTTAATGATTAAGCAATAATCAAGAGGCGATTCATGGACATGGACTTACCGCTCCAGCACAGTGGGTTTGGGTCCATTCTCCGAGTAATCCTCCCAGGGTTCCATCGAGTCCTGACGCGAGTGATTGCCTATGCGGTTCGAGAGAATTATAAGAGCTCTGTTTCCGTTTGATCTCTTGCCTTACCATTCTCCTGATAGTACTTTGAGTTATGCGTCCATCGGAATCCCGTGCATAGGCCGAAATCGGTGAGTTTTATGTGTCCGACACTGTCGATGAGTATGTTGTCAGGTTTGATGTCTCTGCGAGAAGGAGATCAGGGAATATATAAGTAACATTTAAAGATTTTAATCATTACGATATTGGAAAAAAAGGAAAAAATTGTTAGGTAGTGGATTAATATCAACTATCAGAAAGGCAGTTCCCTAATGCATTCCATAAAATGAGGTTATATTCTATATTTGAGGGATTCAATAGATTATATATTTGGGGTACATATTTGCTATATCAAATATGCAAAATCATTTCGAATGGGGGCAGTAATTGAATACATAATTAAGGATTGGATGAGATCAGATATTGAAGGTGAAATCTAACAAAATTTTCTCTCAAAGTGAATTTGAATTTAGCTAGAAGAATGTCTTTTCTAATATAATCAAATATCTCCCTTTATAGCGAGTTGTAAAAAGAATCATTACAATGGCTTAATGTTTAAAATCGACGTATTTATCTGGATCTAAACAGTCTCGGAACACTACCAATTCCTTAGGCACAGCTCCAGGCTGAATTACCTGTGAATGAACCCCATTTTGTGTACACTGTCCACGGCGCAGGTGACTTCTGCTATGTAGAAGCGGGCCAGCTCCTCCTCAAAGATGCCCAACTTGATCAGCAGCGACATGAGATCGCCACCTAAAGAGAACAGACGACAGATTAGCGATAGGTTAATATAGATAAGGGCTGGCTTACCGGGTATGTAATCCATCACAAAGTATAAATTATCCTTATCCTGAAAACTATAATAGAGCTTCACGACCCAATTGTTGTCGGCCTCGGCCAAGATATCACGTTCGGCTTTCACATGCGCCACCTGGTTGCGCTTGAGGACATCGGCCTTGCGTAGCGTCTTCATGGCGTACAGATGATTGGAAGTGTCGATCTTGCGGACGAGCGTCACCTCCCCAAAGGCTCCCACGCCGATGGGCTTGATCTTCACGAACATGCTCTTGTCCATCTTGGCCCGCTTGAGGCGGATGTAGTTGCTCTCCTTCTGGTTGAGCATCTTCCGCATCTCGATCTGCGTCTCGTCCGGTAGCCCAACCTTGAGCATCTCCTTCTCCAGCTGGTTCTTGCGGTAGGTGCGCTGGCGGTACGACTTGATCACGTTCTCGATGTGCTGCTCCATGAAGAACTTGAAGGCCTGCGGCGAGTACTGCCGCATGCGACCCTCCTTCCGCTCCTCCTCCTTCTCCTTGGAGATCTTCCGCTCAGGTATCGGCGACGCATGCTTGATCTTCTTGCAGGCGGCAGCGGCGGCCTTTGCTCCCGAAGAGGATGCTGTCGACGTGGATCCATTGCTTCCACCCGAACTGTTCGCTCCCGCTCCGCTGTACTTGGCGGGTGGTATTGGTGGCGTGGTGGCAAGGTTGCTGTTCGTGATCTGAATGTTGTTATTGTTGCTGGCGGGTTTAGTGTCGTTATTGTTGTTGTTGTTGCTACTCTGGTAGGGGGGTGGGGGTGGCAGCTGTCTGCCAGGATTGCCATTGCTCGCCAGGGCTGCCTTCTGCTGCTGTTGTTGTTGTTGTTGTTGTTGCTGCTGTTGGGCCTGCGCTTGCGCCTGAGCCTGAGGGAGAAGAAAGGATATATCGAATTTAGTACCAAATGTCGATAATTGCTCGCATATCTCGATATCCTTACCTGTGCCTGAGCCTGCGCCTGGAGTGCTCTCAACGCTTGGAGCTGCTGCTGTTGCTGCTGTTGTTGTTGCTGCTGCTGTTGCACCTGCACCTGCTGCGGATGCACAACGGCGGCCTTGGCCTGCATGCTCTTGGCATATGAGGGAGGCTCCATGCAGGCGGGCTTGACGACCACGGATCCGTTGAGAGCGGACCCCATAAGTGGCGGCGTTGTAGGCGTGGGTGGCTTCACGGCGGACGATCCCACAATCACGGACCCCGTGTTCGGGATCACCAGGAGCGGCGAGTGCTGATGGGCGGCAGCCGCCGCTGCCTGCTGCTGCTGCACAACCGCCGGCGACTTTTGAGGATAGGATGGCGGTGCGGCCAGGACGTGAACCGGACTGTTGCTGGCGGAGGCACTGACCGGCGACTGGGGCGCCACTGCCGTCTGCAGCACAGGCTTCTGCACCTGCGTGCTCTTCACGCTCTGCATGATGATGGGCTGCTGGGTGCGCGCTTGGTACGCCCTCGGCTGGGGCTTGGCCAGGCCCACGGATCCCGCTGAGACGGGCGGGGGCGGCAGGATGCCGCTGCTGTTGCTCACGGTGATGGGACTGGGCGATCCCGCCGATGTGGCCGAGTAGATGCCGCTGCTGGGGGACTTGCGGTAGTCCGACTGCTGCGACTGCGTCGGCGACTGGCGGGACTGCATGGAGGCCGTGTAGCTGGGCGGCGGCGGCGGTTGACTGCTGGTCACCACCACCGTGTTGATGAGGTACGGCGGCGGGGGCTCCACCGCAGCGCCATTGCTTCCGCCGGGGTACATGCTGAGCGCCTTCATCTGCTGCGAGAGCTGCTGCTGCGTCTTCAGCCCGTTCTGCGGTATGACCGGGGAGGTGCCACGTGTCCCAGGCGCTCCTGGCGGGGGGGCTATCGCCGGTGGGCGGTTCAGAGCCGGCGACCTTCGCTTCACGTACGCCTGATTCGTAGGCGGTGGCGGCGGGGGCGTGGCCGAACTAGAGGCCGTTGGATTCCGTGGTGGCGGTGCCGGAGGAGCCGCATCGCTGAAGCTGCTGGGCGACGGGGAATATGGACCCGTAGTGCTGGCCCGGCTGCCACCCCCACCGCCGCCTCCCCCTCCGCCGAGGCCCTGGTGCGAGTGGGAGTGCGGGCTGTCGGAACGGGAGCTGCCGGCGCCAGAGTCCAGGGCCGGACTGCAGCGCAGATAGTGGCTCGGGGTGTCCCGCTCGATGCTCGGCTTGCGGATCAGCTTCGTGGGGATCAGGGGGTTCATCATCTTTGGCACGTGCCCGTTCGTCTGCAGGGCCACGCCCACACCCACGCCAACGCCCACCACAGGCTGGCCGCCTACTATGGTGGGTGGCGGGGGGATGACCACATCTGGCGATGGGGACGCCGACGGTGGCGGCTCCATGGGCGGCTTGACATGATGATAGTCCGGAGTAAGTGCATCATTGCGTCCATTGGTGGCTGTGTATCGCAGAGCTGTGTAATTCTGCAACGGGGAAGGAGAAAGAGGGTCAGAATAGGTTTCTATCCAGTTCTTAGATCATAAAATACTAGAAATCCATCCATCCATCTATCCCCAATCCTTGTATGATTACACCCACCCCCTCGTTACCTCTAGGGGGCTACGCCTCTGCCTGATCAACATTCCTGCACCTTCCCGACATGTATGAGTGCAATGCTGTGTGTGTGTGTGTGAACATCAAAAACTAAACAAAAGAGACGCACACAAAACAAAACCAAATCAAAAGCAAAAGCAAAAGGAATAAGCAAAGAAGCAGCGCCTAAAACAAAAGGCCGAAGAAACACCAGCGCAGAAGCGATCAAAAAAGCATTGAAATCAAATTCTTGCCATCGTCGAGAAATTCCTAAAAGTCAGGCGGCGCACACAGTGGGCGAGAGCGAGAGCGAACGAACGCAAGAGAACGAAAAACGAAACGACGAAAGGAAGGCAGGCCCAGAGTATATTAAGTGTAAGGTAGGGCAGTCTCCAATGAGCCTGCACATGCATTTCTAGTGTTTGCAGTATCCACGCCATAGATCCGCACTTTCCAGATCTGGAATGCAGCCGGCTAGATTTTCCAGACTCTCTTTCGGACTGGCTCACCTTCACACTAAACATAGCCTGGACATGGCTGCAAGCAAAAGATCAGAGCAAAGAAGAAGAGCAATCGCCGGCTGCGGCTGCCAGATGCGCCAAGTGGAAACCCAAACGAACGTCAGAGCGAGATGCAAGGCAAGGGCAACCTTCGGCTTTGATTTTGTATGCGTGAGAGCGTGTGTGTGCATGTGTGTGTGTGTCGCCTTGTTCTTGTTTCCTTTCACATGCGTTGTTGTTGTTGTTGTTGTCGCTGCTCTGCTGCTACCAGTTTTACGCGTTCTTTTGATGCCTCCTCTTGTTCTTCTTCAATCTGTTTTTGCCCTTTTGTGACTGATCCTCGATTTTATGACTTTACCTCTCTCCCTTCCCCTTTACCAATTTCAGTGACTGCTGCCTGACGAACGGAGATGGCATATGGGAGGGAGTCGACTTTTGGGTACCCTACGTACGGAACATTATTGACTATTCAGAGTGCATGCCTTTTACTTGTCTAATCATCATCACTAAATTTAGAGAAACAATAATAATAGTATACCCAGTACACGACTAGGAAAACATTCCCTGGGTACCTTCCATTTCACATGCATTTTCGTGACAAGCGTTAAATTTGCCTCAAATTAAAACCAAGGACGCGAAACCCAATAAAGAATAAGAAGACCCCCAGCAGGCTTTCTGTCCGTCTCTCTCTCTCTCTCTCTCTTTTTCTATAGCATCTTACAAGCAAGCCAATTTACGGCAAATTAGCAAAAGCCAATGGGCACACTAAATCAACAAATGCAGGCAGCAACAAAAGTACTTTGAGGAGGAAAAAAAAGTGTCGCCCACGCGAAATTTGCATTCCGCTAAGTTCTCAGGCTAAATTCTCAAATAAAACAAATTGGATTTTGCTTGGGATGCGAATGGGAATGGGGACGGGACTTGTCCAACACTTTCGTTAATCCACTTAAGCGCCTTCTTTGCGGCTCTGACGATTGCTTGCAATTGGCCAAGCGATTACCGGGTGAGCAAGGTCAAAGGAATTTACAGATTACACAAAACGAAACACCCTACTCATCCCTCCCCACCCCTGCCCCACTGAAGATGTGGATGATGCAACCTTGACCGAATTGCCTCTTTGAACCTGACAGAAGGTATATTATATACATACATATCTATTATCTGCTACAGATCGAAGAACTATATAGAGAGAGCAGGAGGTGGGAGTGTTCCAAGAGAGAGGAACGAATTACGATTGGTATTTCTCAAACCCATCCGAACAAACGCCAACAAAATACATCAAAATTCGAAATTCTTGGCAAGGGGAAAATATTTGTGTAAAATGTACCCACAGTCAGCACTTGGTAGCAGAAACTACCGGTAAGAGAAGTATCGGAAAAGACAACATGAAAATAGAAAACGGAACCATAGGAACATTAAAAGATAAGTTCGCGCAAGAGATCTGATCAGTAGTAGAATTATAGATCTTGTAAGATCCGAAAAGATTAACTTATAGGAGATTTTGGAACATGCACAGCAAAGTTTTCCCCACTAAAGTGTGTCTACTGTGGAATTATCTGAATACTGGCAATATCTCTCACACTGATCGGACCAGATCATACCATAACCAAACCATATCGAAAGGCACTAGTGGGAGACATGGGGGCATATCATCAGTCCAAACATTCGGTCTGTTTGTTTGTGTTTGTATTCCATGTGAGTGTATGCGTTTGTCTGTTTGTCTTTTGTTATTATTAGAGTCAGAACACACACACCACAACCCACCACGCCACACAGATAATCGTTTATATAGAGAACATTCTTTTTTGGGCGATTGCTTCGCTTGATATATGTTTGTCGGTTGAGAGCATAGTATTCGTATATTTAGGTGAAAATTCCTAAGAAAATAGCTAAAAACACAGCCCCCCACAGAATTAATGAAAGGAGAAGCAGAAGAAAGCAACCCAACGACAGGTTCAACAAATTTTCGCACGAATATCGCGCAAATTAGTCGAAAATTGCACCCCAAGGAATTCCATTTTGGCTCGAAAATGTGAAATGTGTCCGTGTCCCCCCATAAAAGATTCAAAAGACAGCTGATACAGTGGCGTTGATAAGTATGCGAATTTGTGGCATTCCAAATGACAGAATGCGATATACCTACTATATCACGAATCCAACTTTCCCTCATTCTATGCATTTATTCCCCATTATTAGTTGGCAATTATTTCCCCCACAATCGCATTATTTTCCGGACACACTGTTGGCCGCACACACTGCCTTATATAAATAGATGGATGAATTCGCACCCGATCTATAATTGGGATTACATGTGTACGGCGGCGGGCCATAACCGGACCAAATAAGAGTCACCACCGACTGTATGGGGTGGCTGTCGAACGGGGATCGACAGACAGACCCTGCAGATCGGCATTTGTCAATCGCATGATTCCCCCACTGCACCACCCCTCTCATTTTCTTCACTTTGTTTACTAATTTATTTATGGATTATTTTAATTTTTATTGTAATGGCTGCGTGCCCCCGATGACTGCCACACTGCGTTGGCGTTTGCCTCTTGTTTATTTTGCTGCCTTTTTTGCGTTTGATTTTTTATTTATTATCAGCATTTGTTATTTTAATTAATTTCTGCGCAAACTTGGACTGCGGACGTGGTACACTTGGAGAAATATTTTTGCTGGCAAATTAAGAAATCACTTTAATAATCGCTTAAATAGATGTAAAGACCGTAATTATTTTTTAGTTAATTTCACTTTTAAAGGTACCACGGAAGATACAATTCACAATTCACTCGTTTTCCAAAACTTTCTGTAGTTTTAAATAAAATATTCCCATAGAATGCAGTCAAATATTTTTCTGCCAGTGCATGGGTTGACCATTATTGATGCTCAGATATTTATAGCATGGCCAGAATGTCTGCGACGGCCCCCAAGACGTGTCTGTGGCTCCCCCTCTTTTTCTCTCTCTCTATCCGAAATGCCGCCAAAAATTGAGGAGGTAGGAAAAACGTTTGCGTGGGCGGTGGAACATGGTCGCTGAAAAGTGTTGATCGGTGATCGGGTGGCGGCGTTGCATAAATTCCGTATTTATTTATCGTTCAATCGTTTATCGCTTTGACATACGCCCTGCCCCCACATCTGTGGCGTGGCACTTCTCTGGCACGGGGGGATGCCTATATATGAGCAGATTATGGGTTTCTGGTATTTAGCCGCTCAGCATGACCAATTAGCCAGTCCATTGTGCCGCCAGAGGCAGCAGGCAGCAAAAGCAGAGGCGTGTAGGCCGCAGCAGTCAGCTAGCAGACATCGGGCGAAAGTTGGCCAAAAACTAAAGCCAGAGAAGAGACGGTGACCATGGCCAATGCCAGGCAACTGCAGCATTAAATTGTGGCCTGTCCAAAACTGGCCAAGTCATAACAATTAGCCAACATCCACATATCCCCCATACCCATCCCCAGCATACATATTTTTTACGGCCAAAAACCTGAGCACCGCCCAAACGATTGGATTAAGAGAAATCTCCTTCTGCTTCTCCTCTGCCTCTGGCTCTTCCTCTCTGTCTGTGGAATGCTTTTGGGGGCTGATCCTCAGAGTCGGAGTTGGGTCCAGTGTCCAGGGTCCAGTCCGCACTCCAACGATAATTTACAGTCGCAGCAAACAGTAGCTGGCAGCAAGTGGTGGATCGTAAAAATGTAAATTGATGACCCGTCAGATAATATTTAAGAATTTTTATGATGTCCTCCTCCTCTCTGGCTCCCTCTCTCGGTATCCTCTGTCGTATTCCTTTACAGCCCGTTTCAGATGTTTAGGAATTCCATCGATCGATATCATCTAATGGAAGTGCATGACGACGACGACGACGATGACGATGTTAATGGCCAAAAGCCAAACAAATTGAATTAGTTATCAGTTATAGACAACATTCCATATCGAATATGTGAAGTTTTCCAATAATGGCGAGTATTACTAATCAAAATGAGGCATTCATTAGGATTTTCATTGGATAAATTATGATGATATTGAATGTCTTTGATGGAATGTGAATTCCGTGGATGTTGAATCATCAAATTTAAATTAATTAACGCTTCAAAAGTGAATCCAAGACACTTCCTAAAACAATTAGGGATGATAAATGGGTTTATAAGTATGGAAATCTGTCCAAACACGACTTGGGAATGTAAATGAAATCAGTCTTCCTATGGGGTACATGTTTCTAGTGAAGCAAAATACCGAAAACTTACAATGAAACAACTGCACAAGGCCACATTCATCGATTGAAACTGATTAGCTGAACGAATTTTCCACAAGGGAATAGACACATTTGTTTTAAATGACACGAAAAGATTCCGACAAGCGAATCGGTATTGTATGATAAGCGATATTTTTATAATTATGTATTAATAACTCCTAACTATACAATTACAGAATTTCGGCAAATGCAGCAAACCGCGAATAAAGTCTAAAAAGCATCTTACACCCCTGAAACGGACTGTAACTGTTGCAACGCACTGAATCGAAGTATTCAGAGACACCGAGAGAGAGAGAGAGAGGAGAGAAACGTTCAAGCCAAAAACTTAATAAATGATTATTGCAAGTTGTTTGGCTAATTGTGGAGATGGTGCTGAAATTTACAACGGATCGTGAGAGATACTTCCTTACTTCATTAGTCATCCTCTCCGACCTCCCCTTCGCTGTCTCTCTCTATCACTCTTTCGTTCTGGTTTTGCATTATCAATAGAAAATCCACTCATCCAGCGATTCCCCAAGCGATCGCTTCCTCAGTTCTGATCCAATTCGATCAGTTTCTGTTCTTTCCAATCTTTTTGGTACGCTTTTTTGTTGGATGATTTTCGGTGTGACGTCAATGGATGGAATCCAGGGCGATCGCGTGTACACACACGCGCGCTCTCTCTCTCTCTTTCCTTCTCGCATGCGGGACACCACTTTGTCTGGCAGCAGTCGATGCCATCAGCACCACCCATCCACCCACTCACTCACTCTCTCGCAGAAGGCAGAAGGTCAATTGCATTTTGTTTGTCAGTTCATTAATTTCATTCCCATTCCCCTTCCTCTCTCTCTCTCTCTCTTTCTCTATGCTCTTGTTTGCGTTTAATTTTAGCTTATTCGTGACTCTCTCTTTCTTTGGCCAACTCCTCCTCTGTCGCCTCCTGCCACCCACCTCCTCCTCCTCCTGACCTTGTTCTAGCAGGTGAAAAATCTATGGCTCGTGCCAGTTTCCAGTGAAATTTCCATCTATTTCGAAGGGGTAATTCATCTGAAATTCTTAGTCCGCATGAACGAGGCATCATCTGCATATAAGATCTAATAATCTTATGGCCTCACGGCCGCCTCTCTGTCTGTCTAGATCTACAGTTAAGAAACTGCTTATAAGATGATATACAGAAATGTGATCCGTTTTCATAGCCATCGGTTGAAAAATCAATCAGAAAATATGGAAATGTAGGAGAAAAACTTAAGATGTTTCGGAATAAAAGGAAGTTTAAGAAAGAAATTCTAGAACAAATGTATTGGAACCTGTGGTACCATTAGTGCACTTTGTTAGAACATCATCAACTAATGTATATTATGATCTATTCAGAATTCCCACAAAAATAGAGTGGACTCCAGTAGCCATGTTTATATTCTCCTCTTTCCATTCCGCATCGCTTCTGTACCCCAAAAAGCATCCAAATCTTCGAATTCCCACCCCCCCAATTCCTTCTCTCAAAAATTCCATCGAAATTCCACCCACATCATCTTTTATTGTTGTTCGCTCTCGGATTCTGTTTGTGGCTTGCATTTTATCATCTACTTGTTAGTTTTTTATTAGTTGTCGTGATTTTTCCTTTTGTGTCTTTCTTAGCGCATCATTTGTTGGGCGGAGGCTATAAAATGTTTTGATAAGCATTGTTAATGGCATAACTTCGACTCGAGTGAACAAAACCTGAGGCTGGCATACGCGGAGAATCGAATGGGAATGAGTGGACTTTAATCCAAGATGATCCCCGACTGGAGTGGCATTCATCCCAGGCTAAACGGTTGATGGTTAAATGTTTGTACAGACACGAATCGAGAGATTCTTCGGATGAGTCACAGTTTTGGAAATGCCTTGGGAATGAATCTTGTTGATAAGAAGTGGCAAGTGGGGAAGGGTTTTCTTATGTTCAACAAAATTTGTCTTTTAGTGTAAACAAAATTGATCTCTCTGTTCTCTATCCCCATTGGAATCATCTGCTGGAATTTGTAGCATGGAAGAAAATTCCCATAAATAGAGTTTATAGATATCTTACCTGATTATTTCTTTGATTATTTTGTACTTCGAATCGTGTTAGATCCTGCTTGATGCTCTTGAGGGCTTCCGCTGTGTATGTATCATTGGGGCGACCGCCCCTTTTCTCCCCCGCTGGATGCATTCTGCTGATGCTGCTGCTGCTGCTGCGTCTTCTCTCTGCGGTATTTTCCACTCATATCACAAAATACTCTGCTCTACTCAGCTCTCACTCACACACGCGCGAACACTAAGGCACTCGTTGCTCTCGCTCCCACATCAGGGGAGAGATTTTTGTATGTAAATAAATATTTTGTATGTTTTCCCTTCCCCTTCTATCTGGGGATTCACTATACTAAAATATAATGTATGAGTAAATATATAAATAAATAAATTATTTAATCAGCATTTGTAGCTTTTGCTCTTGCTCTTGCTGCTTCTTTTTCTGTTTATTCTTGGGCACTTTTCTGCATTTGCATTTCTATTGTGGGGACTTTATAATGAACTACTCTTAGGCCTGCTTATACGAAGGTTTATGATGTTTTATTATCTTTATTGTTGGTGTTGCCGCTGCTGATCTTGAGATTGTTGATCTCAATAAAGATAAATGTCTTTGCATTGCTCCCGCTTGTTGCTTGTTGCTTTTTCTGTTTTTGTTTTTTGTTTTTTTATTTTGCCTTTACTTTGCTCCCGCTTTGCTCTCTCAGTGGGCTTAACGGGAGCTTTTGCTCTAGTTATGGGTGATATTAACGTTACTTTGGTTCTCCCACTCGATGTTCCTCCGCTTTTCACTCGTTCTCGTTATTTGCCTTACTCGCTGTAGCTTTGCTATTACTGTTTTACTTTTCTTTTGATTTTTGCTTTATCTTTTACTTTTGGTATTCCTTTTCTTGCTTTCGCTATCGCTCTCGTTCTTCGTCTTCCCTTTTTATTTGCGTTTCAAATCGTATTATTTATCACTCGCGACGCGAAAAACGCACAGAACACTCCACTCCACGCCCCGTCCAGATCCGTTCAAAAGGCACTTCTACACATTTGCATTTCCAACAAAAACTTCTTCATTTTGCATGTAAATAATTCCTCTTTTCTTCACATTTTGTATTCGATTTATTTCGGTTTGGTTTTTATCACAATTCAAATTTTATGCAAACGCAAAAGAGTCGCTCGCTCGCTGGCTGGCGATGAATGGGAATACGAATACGATTTGAATATTTGAATACCAAAATATTAGTTGATTTTTTGTTTAATTCGATTTGATTCTTGAGCGGTCTGCGGCCACAGCGGAATTTTAATTGATCGACGGCCGGACCCACACACACGCACACACAGAACAGACGACGTGAAGGCTGAAAATAGACGGAAAAAAAAAACAAAAACATATATGTGAAAATTGTGATCAAACAGAAATTGTCACACGCTTTGGCCGAGGACGCGTTTCGGACGCGTTTAAAGCAGCCCCAAAAAAGCAAAGTCATTCGATAAACACACACGCCAGACTGTTGTCCCGCTCACACATATATATATATATAGTTGTCTCGCTTACACATGCATTCAAACGGTTTCCTCTATCAGAGGACTAACAAACGGTTAATCTGGAGAATAAAATCCATTCGGTCTCTCTCGAACTGCCTTTCCTTTCATTTGCACATACCTTGGACCATAATCCCATGGCATGTAAATGGCCAGAGACGTGAGTCATCGCAAAGCAGACAGCTCAAGAGAGCCAGAGCCAGCCCATGCCCATGGCCGGAAAAGCCCCACTCATTGTTCCTAATGACCCAAAAGACGGGGAAGAGACAAAAGACCAAGAGGAAGTTCACCTGGAAACAGTTTCGCAGAAAGAGAGAGATCGCGCTGCATCACCTGGGCTGAGAGGGGGCGGACAGTCTGACGCGTGCACATAATTTATGCGTAGCGGCATTATGTCATCCCCAAAATTCGAAATCAAATTTCGGGGGAAATGTCTACAAACAAACAAAATCCCCGCACCAACAGCATTTTTACGATGAACCATTAAATTCACACTATCCCAAGAGAGAGGGGGAGGGATAGCTGGCTTAAAGGGGGAATGGCGTGCGCACCTGACTATGAAATAGCCATCAATATATGTATGTATCTGAAAGATACTACGTAAACACAAAACAACATTCCGAATTTGTGCCAAGTGCAAATGAGGAACAAAATATGAAAGAAAGATCGGATTCAAGGGCCCGAATATTTAAATACCCTTTGCAGATCCGATTAGTAATCCCTTTGCGATGATAAGTGTATCCACTGTATATCACTGTGTATCTTAAGTCTACCTCTGCCAAAAGAGGGCCCACTGTCTCTGAAAATGTGGATGCCAAAACGTTTTGTCGGTACACATTCCTCAACCGATCTTAGCGGGCCTTAGACATCTGTCAACATTTAGCTGGCCTGATGATATTCAAACAAAATTTTGATTGCCCCCCTCAACATAAAAACAAAAAATAAACAAAAAAGAACAGAAAATATGAGTTTAATTATTCTGTTGACAAATGTGGAATTCTGCGTTTACTTTAATTTTGTTCTTACATTTTTGCAATGGAATGTGTACCCGTACTCGTAGCCGGCCATACAATAGATGATAACACGGGGGAGCAGAGAGATAGAGATATAATATGTACTGTTGTGGATTGTAGATCTGGTTGGGTAAACACCTCTGTTCCACGCGCCATATCCGCGAATGTCAACAGCGAGCGACCCTGTACAGTGTACACTGTACATAGGTAGGTGTCCCATCCCGCCCCTCTATGGCGTTCCACCTCACCAAATTGGGATATTTTCACATTCCACGAATTCCACAAAATATTTTTGCGCAAATATTGTACATGTGGGAGTGGATCTACGAGTACATATGTATAGTATATATCCGATAACCAATTAACAATAACTTGCGTGTTCTCTCTCTCTCTCTCTCTTTCTCACTGCCATACCCATTGCCATTGTGAGGGATATTTTGATTTTGATGGCTTATTAAGCGACTCGACGCTTTGGGAATTTTTAATTGTTTAATTGCGTCCCCCCTGCACATAAAAGAGAAGCTGCCGCTTAAGCGGAATTCTTTATTTAACATTAATTACCCGAATTGAACATTTACCAATGGCTAATCAGGAAACGAGAGGAGAGAACTCAGCTTTTCTCACAGCTTTGAGTGATCTGTTAATGTTAATGGGAGGGTAATTTAACAGAGAATTTCCCATAAAAATTAATATTTGGAAAGAATCTCCCTTCCAGCATTCCCCTCCTGTTAATATCTCTCGTGCTCTGTTGTACAGAGAGCTGCTATCCACTGAGCAATCGAAGACACGCTGCAGGGGGCAAACACTCAAATACACACTCACACACACACACACACACACACACACAGAAGTGTGCGACGTCAACGTTGACGCCTGCCGCAGCGAAACGCAGTGCCTACTAGCTCTCGACGGCAGAAGATAAAAATAGTATTAGTTGCTGATTATTATTGCAAAAATGCGCATTCCACGGCAACTTATTCCACAAGGGAAGTGGGAGAGGGAGAGAGAAAGAGAGAGCTCCATTCTACGCGTGCACTTCTCTTTCTCTCTCGCTCTCTCTTACTCTCTGTGTTTTCGTTTCGTTTTCCCTTTTTTCAAGCACTCTCTCACACACACACACACACCAAACAGAGAGACTGCAGCATGTTTCAAAATGTGTAGAAAAGAGGAGCAAGCATAGTGGAGTGATCGGTGGGAGGGGGAGAATGGAAGCAAGCAAGAAAAACGAGCTAAATTGCATTTTCGTCGTCGTAGTCGTTGCTGCAGCCGTCCTCGATGTTGTTGTTGTCGCTCGACTAAGATGGGAGGGCACTGGCGTCGTCCAGAGGAGGGTGGGAGGTAGGTGGAAGGCGTTGCTGAGCTGGTCATCAATGGCCGCCCACCCAGCCCCCTCCTCAACCGATCAGTGGAATGGACGGACACGCTCAGATCGAACTGGAAAATGTGTGCTCTCTTTCCAACACCCTAGACAAGAGATCGATACGAGTAGTTTGATTAGATCGAAGGAGCTTTGGACGGATCTTTCCCCAAGCTTGATAATTTTTCGCGCTTTTTACAAAATCTTCTATGGTTAATTTCCAATCAAAGGGTATCCCTAGTACGTCACAGCCCACTACAAGTCTTCCTTCATTCCTTTCTTGTTTTATCGTTCATTTACTTTTGAGAGCAGCAACAACAAACCCTCACCTGTTCCATGCTGCCGCCGCTGGCAGCGTACCAGCAGAGCTGCAGCAGCAACAACAGCAAACTCACTCACACACACACTCTCGCATAATCCACTACGAATTGCATGCTGGAATGTGAATGGAATCTGAAAAATTTTTAGCGTCGGCTGCCGATGACGCCGCAGAAACAGCAACAACATTTTGCACGTTTGGAATGGAACGGAACGAGGGAGGGGAGTCGGCGGAAGCCTGGTCAAGCTTTTTTTGGCTCGAACTTTGTGACTTTTTTTGGGGCTTGGCTTTAACCAAATTGCAACATTTACGTTTCAACTGTTCGTGTCTCCCCCGCCCGATTCGATTCGATCTGAGCCGATCCCCTTTCTGCTTCCATTAATCGCCTGCCTGGGAAATTATTGTCGCTTTGACATTGAGCGCATTTCTCACAGCAGAGACGTCAACGTCTGCCTCTAATTACAAAGTGATCCAACGGAGGGGGACTCCACTCCCCCCCGCTGCATGCAATGCAGTTACTTGTGCCACATTTTTGCATCTCTCATATTCACATTTACCCCGCTTTTGCTATTGCTTTTGTTGTACATTTGTCTCCATATTTCTTTTGACATTTTGTTGTTGTTGTTGTGTTCGTATGTAAATCAGAGGCGCAGCTGCCTGCCTGCCTGTCCAGGGCTGCATCAGCCCGATAGAGACTTTGTTGCAGGTACAGTGGAGAGTGGCTAAGTGCGAGCTCATCTGTCCTTTTGGCGGAATCAAACTCACTCGTTCCACAGTACTCTTGCCCCCCCCCAATTCATGCTCTCACTCAATGGGTAAACTTGCAGTTTCCCTTTAGGCAGTCACCACTGTACCCCTCTGCATGGTCTGATCTTCTCACTGTTTGTCTGGTTTTTCTTATTCCCCCAATTACGCTTGTTCTTGTTGTTGTTACAGTAATTCTCGCTCTTGTTTTTCACGATTTATTATGGTTTTCTTTGCCTTTTTTTTTTTTCTTTTTTAAAGAATTGCAATTGTGAATCGCACAGAACGCCCACGAGACGGGTTTTTGACACCTGAATTATTGCCGCAATTTGTTGCAGTTGACATTTGTCTGACGAGGGGTGTGGTGCTACGGAGAGGGGCAGCCTCCACTCTCAAAAGTGCAGCAGGTTCAAGACACTAAATTGCGTGCGGGCGTCCGTGCGTTCTTGGCTGAGTTTGACCTTGCGACAGGGAAGAATGCAGCAGCATACTTTGTGTAAAGCACCTCCTAAATGGTTCCTATGCTGTTTAAAAACTATTCTTAATAGTTTTCCACACACTTACAGAAATATTACTCCGATTTTGTGTGGTAACGATGGATAGAGAGGGGAGGAATATCAATCTTAGAGCCTTGTGCGGGAGAAGGTTCTCTGATCACTCCTCACCTCATATTTAATACACTTTCGTCAGGAGGGGGCCTGTTCTGTTTCTGTGATCTCCTCTCTATCCCACACTCGCACTCTAATCACACACACACGAAATAGTTGCAAGAGCGAGAGAAATATGTAAATACTGGATCCAGGGGGGTCAGGGGATTTCAGCATTTGGTATTTTTATGGCAAATCAAACATTTTGCAAGTCAAAATGCACTCACTAATACACACAAACACTATAGATCGCACTCGATCAGCAGTCTTGCACACATGTAAAACTTAACAGTGACATGCACACACACACACACACAGGGTCTCATGCATACAGCTTAACAGTCCTCACACACACGCACACACACCTGATCTCATATACATTTCCCAGCAGTTTTTGCATTTCGTTTTTAAACACTTTTTCCACAGATTTGCTGCGTTTTTCCTTTAGCTTTTTTTCGAGAGAAATACGATGGACGCGATGGGATGGGGGCAAGAGGGAGACATACAATTGGAAATACGCATACACACACGCACACGGGCACACTAACGCACACTCTCGCAATCGAACTGTTGCACTTTTGTTGCTTTTGGAAAATACACAAATTGCGCACACGTTTCCCATGCAAACGTTGCATTTCCCAACTCAACCGTGATTTACCTTCACGCAGCGAGTTTTCCCAGCACTTTCCTGCCACTTTTCTTCTATATTTTTGGATATTTGGCTCTTTGTTCTCGCCTTTTTCTTCGATTGGATTGGGGAACACCACACACACGGAACACGGAGCACAGAGTAGTATTTGTTGACAAATCGCTGAATGGCTTTCTTTTCACTGCCCCCCCGATGGGTGGCACTTGCCGACGAACGCCAAGTCTATACCGTTGTGCACAGGCATATTTTTGTCGATTATCCGTGCGCGCTTTTAATAAAATTAATAAAAATTAGCTGCTCAAATCACTTTTGTTGCTTTTTTAGTTCGCGAACGAACTAGTTCACAGAGTGGTTCGCCTATCGATATATATTGTGAAAATATTCCATGTTGCCAACAAATGAACTAGTTCAGCTGAGCTACGCTACTCACAATTGCGTAGTGTGATCTTCCTGGAATATTGTTGGGGGGGGGTGGGGGGGTTAAAAATTAATTTTTCTAAAATCAGTTAACGGTGTACTATCTAACTAGTTAATACACTAACAGATCGGTTCAAGGCGAATCGGTAATGAAACGGGTCACAAAATATCATGGTGTGGCCCGCAGCAACTACGAATAGTATGAGTCTGGCAGCGCCACCAACAACGACGTCACATTCGTTTTATGTTCTCTTTGTTTGAACCTTTTTATGTAAGCAATGCAATAAAACGGACTTTTGAAAACTTGCCAATCTTGTAGAAAATTTATGTATCAATCGGATAAAATTATTTGTTTAAGGATGAGAGGGCCAACTAGCTAGTAATATTCAACGGAATATGAAAATCGGGGAATAACAACGTTGAATGTTTTGAAAAAAACAATCGATACTATCGTAATAGTATCGGGCTCAAAAATTTTTTAATAAACCATTGAAACCTTTTAAGAACTTGTCCATTGTACAAATTAGATGCCACCTGTCGATTTGTTTACAAATTTGTCTTCGTATTTTATATCAGTTAATCCAAACATATCAAAAGCGCAACGACTGTAGCTCGATACTATCATGATAGTCTCAAGACCATATCGATAGAGCCCTCTTTTGTTTGACACCTCTAGTGTCGAGTTCTTCGTTTATTTTATTGTCGATGATTTTTTCCGTTTTCTCGCGGAACTTTGGCAAACTTGTGAACATGTCGAAAAGTGCCTTGATTATCCTTGCTCCGGGGGCGGAGGAGATGGAGTTTGTCATAGCCGCAGATGTGCTGCGTCGTGCGGGGGTGAGTAATCACAAATGCCATGCAAAATTCACACTTTTTTTAAACCTTTCGATGTCTGTCAGCAGATCAAGGTCACTGTGGCTGGGCTGAAAGACTCGGAGCCGGTGAAGTGCTCCCGCGATGTTGTCATTCTGCCGGACACCTCTTTGGCCAAGGCGGCCTGCGACAAATTCGATGTGGTCGTCCTGCCAGGTGGATTGGGTGGATCCAATGCCATGGGGGACTCTGCAGCTGTGGGGGAGCTCCTGCGCGCCCAAGAATCTGGCGGAGGACTGATTGCCGCCATCTGTGCCGCGCCCACGGTGCTAGCCAAGCACGGAATCGCCACTGGCAAGTCCCTCACCTCGTACCCCTCGATGAAGGACCAACTGGTGGACAAGTACTGGTGAGTGCACATGTCCCTACTCCCGAGATTGTGACTAATGGCAGCTGGTTCCCCTTTTTGTGTAGCTATGTGGATGACAAGAGCGTGGTGAAGGATGGAAATCTCATCACCAGTCGCGGACCAGGAACCGCCTACGACTTTGCCCTGAAGATTGCCGAGGAGTTGGCTGGCTTAGAGAAGGTTAAGGAGGTGGCCAAGGGCCTGCTGCTGTCCTACAATTAGAAATCTCACCTCCCATTTGCAAAACAAGAACTGAAGCTATTTAAGTTATTCTGAGCAAGCAAGGCCCTGTGGCTGTGGTCAGCTTACGAGTAAATATATATAATTAACCAATACGGCAGCTGATAAGATCAGTCGTTTTTTTGCTTTCGTATTCAAAAGTTATAACGGGCGCTTATTTTCGTTTAAGTATTGCATTTTCCAGTAGCCGTTGTTGGGCACACTACTCCTCGTGGAGAGCAAACATTTTAATTTGGCGGCAAAATGTCTTCGCTTCCCTTTGCAATGGGCACTAATATTATCATTATCAATAATCCGATCCAAAACAGGAGCGATCATCAACTAATCTCGGACTGGAGTTTCCAGTGATCTTCCTTGGTGGGTGTCAGTGGGTGGGGTAGTAGTCTCGGGGGCTTACAGGAACAGCGGGACAATCCATTAATGACTAAATAAAAATTACATAATCAAAGTTTATTTGTTCGTTTAATTTTATGTGTTCACATTATTCCTTCGCCGGTTCTGGTGCTGCTGAAGCTTCCTCCTCTGCCGCTTATGGTGCAGCTAAAGCTTGGATTCTTGGAATGATGATTCTACAACAGGCATGAGGCAGCTGATAGCAGCACTCAACGAATCAATAGCGTTGTCCCCAGTTCCGACGTCCATGCTGTTCATTGCCTCGTCAGTAGCTATTTTCAAAGCTGCGTAAGATGCAGAGATCACCTGTTGATCGAGGAATTCCAGGAAGCTTTGCTCTGTAATTATGTTTAAATCTATTATTAATTAATTTATTACACTTATGAATGACTTCTTACCCATTCCATTGCTAATATAACCACCACTGTGGGCGATTAGCTCGTCAATGTAGTATACATCTCCATTGGGAGATATGTGAAGGGGATATTCCATCTAAAAGAAAATCAAACGAACTGTAACAACAACAAAAAACAACAATACGAAACAGTTCTACTTGAAGAAGAAGGGGGCAAAAGGGAATAGAAAAAATGCGGCTCGCAAAAGACGGGCGCCACCCAGACGACAGGCCGCGACAGACGCACGAAACGCAGCGCCGACATGCGAAAGGCAAACAAAATGCGCATTGTGCTTTAGGTCGATTCTAACTATAAAGCTAGAGTTATTTAAGAACATTTGGAGAGATATTCGACTTTTTTAACGTAAGCCAGCAAAGGGAAAAAAGAAGAATGCAGTGAAGCGCAAGTTTTAGGCGCTCACAAACAAAGCAATGCGGCAGCTTTGCAGCAGTGGCAGAACCGCACGACGCACTTCCCTTGAGCAACATTTTGTTCTTATTAATTTTTATTAAATTAATACAAAAAGAACACACACATGCACTTGCCACAGAAATAAATATCTACATTTTGAATTACATTTCTTAAAAAATTCTATCTCACCTTGCACCAATATTATTTGCTTCGATCAAATAAATTTTTAAGATTTTTCCACTTGAAGCAGACACGCTTGCAAATTGGTTGTAACACTGGACAGCACCGAAAAAACAAATCGAAATAACCGCCAAACTGCATTTATCGCATAAAAATATCGATATTATTCGCTATCAATTCGTGATGGTTTTTCAAAATTTGCTCTCTTTTCCGTAGATAAAGACAGCGCTTTTCGTGGTGACTTCCCCCTCCTTTTCGTGGTGTGAGCCACACGTATCTTACGGGAACCTATATACATTGTTGCGACGTTCCTACACGTTCCCGTAAGATAAAATTGATTTTATTGGAAAAATTTGATTAACATGGGGAAGTGAATAGGCAGCATTGTTGTGCAACTTTTTATGTAAGCAATGCAATAAAAAGGACTTTTGAAAACTAGCCAATCTTGTAGAAAATTGATGTATCTATCGGATAAAATTTGTTATTAGGGGCTGTGAGGGCCAACTAGCTAGTAATATTAAACTGAATATCAAAATTATGGAATACGATTTCAATCAATAAAATAAAACGTTAGCCCTTTGTTGACCAGGGGGAGTATTTAATATTTCCACGAAATTTATGTAACTTTAACATATTTTACGCATTGCAGGTGAACGATGTAAGTGGTAATTTTTGTTTTGAAAGTAAGGAGGAGGATGGAGCTACAAGGAGCCTTTAAGGACAGTATTATTTTCCGCGGTTTAACAATGGGTGCGCAACTTTTTAAATAGAGGGGTGTTAGGTGGGTTAAATCTCGTGCGATCGCCGGACTGCCCTGATTTTAGTTTGGTATGGTATTTAAATGGTATTTCTCGAAACTGAAATGGTATTAAATGGTATTTAATGATTTGTATGGGAAAAATTTCAGCAACATGGGGAAATGAATTAGCAGCATTGTTGTGCAACTTTGGCACGGAATGAGCAACAATCTGCATACCTTGGGAAAATGGATATTATGTACTTGAGATATTGTTTGTAATTTCAGGCTCCAATTAATGCAGAAACTACTCAGTCTCTGTTCTAAAGATTTTAACAAAGTTTTGCAGCTCACGACTACCAATAATAGGTATCAGAACCGGGATAAATGTATTTATAACACACAAACATGTGCATTAATATGTAAAAAACATGTCAATCTAGGATAAAATCATAAATAATGTTTCAATGGAGCTTGGAACAAAACATTTAACACCAATTAAAAGAAATAAGGTATACAAAAGTACATACGCATAGAAGATACTTGGTTGACCAGCAACACTGACGTAACATTTAGTCAACATTTAAGTTTTATGCTTTGGCCGTTTTTGTTTGAACCTTAATATGTAAACAATCCAATAAAAAAGAATTCTAAAAACTAACCAATCCTGAACAAAATTTATGTATCTATCGGATAAAATTATTTGTTTACGGCTGAGAGGGCCAACTATCTAGTAATATTAAACTGAATATCAAAATTGACGAATTTCATATCACAAAATATCACGGTATGGCAGCCCGCAGCAACTACGAATTGCACGAGTCTGGCAGCGCCACAAAACGACGACAAATTCGTTTTATGCTGTTTTTGTTTGAACCTTAATATGTAAATAATCCAATAAAAAGGACTTCTGAAAACTTGCCAATCTCTTAACAAATGTATGTATCTATCGGATAAAATTATTTGTTTAGGGCTGAGAGTCCCAACTAGCTGGTAATATTAAACGGAATATCAATATCGAGGAATATCAACGTCGAATGTTTTGAAAAAACAATCGATACTATCATGATAGTATCGGGCTGAAATAATTATTAAAAAACCATTGAAACCTTTTAGGAACTTGTCCATTGTAAAAATTAGATGCCACCTGTCGATTTTTTTACAAATTTGTCTTCGTATTTTATAGCAGCCAATCCAAACATATCAAAAGCGCAACGACTGTAGCTCGATACTATCATGATAGTCGCAAAACCGTCGATAGTAGAGACTAGCAGTAAAATATCGATACTATTGGTAGTGCCCTCGATGGTTTGACACCTCTATTTTGGCCCCAAAAACGGAGCGGGAAGCGGTTGTTGTTGCGGTGCGCTGCGTGTGTTGTGCTGCTCGAAAAACTAGGTGTGAAAATGGCGAAAATCAATAACAAAGCAAAATAAATAAAGTGCACACGGAAAGTGGTTTTGCAGCAGGAAGAGCGGGGAGAGGCAAAACAGCGTAAAAGTGAGAGAAACCCAAGTGCGTGATGAAACGAAACGAATAGGAATAGGAATAAGAATAAGAATAGGGAGTACAAAGGAGACGAAGGAGAAAAGTGCAACGTGTGTGTGTGTGTGCATGGAAAGGAAGCCGTCAACAAATTTCGGTGCATTCGCTGCAGACGTCGACGCTGGCGTTTTTTGTTATACGTGACGCGAATTAAATGCGCCGCTTACAGTAGTGCTCTCCTTCTCCATCCCATCCCATCCATCCCGCTCTTGCGCTTGTAATTAATTCCGTTTCTGCCGCCGCTGCGAATAGGGTCAAAATAAAACACGTAAAAAATACATCCAAATGCTGGCCGGTTTTCTTGTTTGCGGTTAAAACAGTGAGCAGCGCGTGATTCATACGTAGCAGTAGCAGCAGCAGCAGCAGCAGCAGAGGTACAGAGCTACAAAAACAACACTGTCGTGCATTGAACCGTCGACGGCGACGCTGACGGCAGGCCCGACTGCAACGCTACGGTTTCCTGCTAAAAACATTGTCATACGAACAGACGCACTGCGACGGAAGCAGAGGAAGGAGCAGCAGCAGCGGACGCAGCAGCAAAATGGATAATAGTAAGTTTTTTCTCCTCCTGTCTCTCGCCTGTTGGGAAACTATGAAAATTCCATGAACTGCAGTTTTCGTGTGTTCTTTTACTCCTCTTCCTCATTTCGGGGTGGGTGTAGCTCGCGTCGACTCCCTTTTGCTTCCTCATTCGCATTTTCATTGCTGCTGCAGCACTGTCGGGCGTGCCTGTGGGCGGGGTGGCTGTTGAGGGGTGGGTGTGGTCTTCGCCAAGGACATTTACCGTTTGTTTTCGAGACTCAAATCCGCATCGAGGCCGCGTTCGCTCTTTAACAGTACTAGTTATACTTCTTTTTTTAGAGTGGCGCGACATTTGAGCACTTTTGATACCCTTTTCAGATAAAGGGAATCGTTTTGAAAGGGTATCTAATACCTTGATCCCCCTCCTGCTAGTCTTGTTTAACGCTTTTTATGGCCAGATTTTGACAGCAATACGCAAAAAAAAAAAAAAGAAAAACATGGCTAAAAAAAGTTAAAACAAAAAAGGGAAACCGGTTTTTTGGGCCGAGAAGAAAAGGTCTTTTAAATGGGAATTTTGGGGGCTTTGATGATTTCATGTAACCAGAAACAGTCACGCCCCTGCCTATGTTACACCCTCCAGCGCATCATCTGCGTTCCAGAAGTGGAAATATTTCCATGAGAAAATGTTCTTGGCCTCGGATATAATTTGAGGAAATCTTCTTTGTCATTCTCTGGGGCAGGTGACAGAATTTCCATGATAAAAGTAACTGCTGATTTCTACCCATTAATCAGTCATATTCTTGAGTTTAGTGACCATTTTCCTTCGCTAGTTTACAGCCTGCCCAGCCACTCAATCCAATCAAAAAGCTCAAGAGAGAGATTCACTTTTACCATTGCAATGGAAGGCTTGATCCTGAAAGGTGTTTTTTAGTTGAAACTATTACTTTTCAGTGGAAACTTACTGCCATTTCTTAATCTTTATTCTTTGTTAAACTTTTCCTTAAGTTCCCAATCAGCAGACCTTTTCCTGACCCTCACAGCTACTGTGCAATCGGCCGCAAAGATAATCCTACATCGGATAGGAGTTGGAGCACTGCCAGAGACAATATTAATAAATCTGAATGTGCGTCGGGTCGGTCCCAACCTTGTTATGGCTTCTTTGTGGAGAGAATAAGGCCCCAAGATTGTTCATCTCGTCTCGGGCTTTGTGTTGTCTGTTGCCTTTGTGGATGCAACCAGCTGATAATGGAGGCTGATTGAATGCCCCCTGCCTCTGCCCCTGCCACTACCCAACCCACTGGCTGCACCCAAGCACCGCACCCGCAGTCGTTTCTTTTTTTCAACTGATGATTTCTTTTGATGAACCATTTCCAGGGACAGACAATGGAATGGCAATGCCTCTCCATCTACCTATTGCTCTCGCTCTTCACCTCTTCTCTCTCTTTCTGCCTCTTCCAACATTTGCATCCCGAACAAAGCTTTCTTCCGTCCGTTTAAGTGATTCATTTGCTAGACAAAAGACGGAAAGGTAGAAAGGTGTACAAAACAAATGAAAATAAATATTACGATTATGGTTTTATATAACGCCAACGCCACACAAAAAAAGCAATCAATGGCCCAAAAATAATTCGACAAATTAACACATTTGGATACCCTTTTTACTAAAGGGGTGCTACGATTTGAACACAGAGAAAGAATGGATTTCGAATGGATTTTCCAGGCCATGGTAGTCTGCAATTTCTTTATTTTCCTTCTTCCTATTTTCCTTAATTTTGTATCCTATCAAATTGAGTTTTTCTATTTCCTTAAGACACTCCCCGTCCTTTTTCCACTCGTCTACATTTCTGACAATTTAATAAATTACCATGCCACGCCTCTATCCACACTCGCCGCCCTCCTTTCTCCACTCATTCGTTCTTGGCGTGGGCCGTAAATCGCTGCCAATGGGTTAATGAAGAGCCTCTCGACGGGCCACGCCCTCATCTCTGTGGCCCATTTGCCAACTCTTTTTTTTAATGGCTTATGGCTCTTTCTGGCTAACAATTTCTTCATATTTCCCTCATATTCTTCGCTGAAATTATAAGGCCTGATGGATGGATGAATGGTTGGGCCTGACGTGCTGTCTGTGCATATGAATCATTCCCCGACATTCTCTCTGAACTTGTCACGAAGAAATGGCAGGAATTAAGGCTGTATTTTAATGATGGTACGTGGTATGGGGTATCTGTTGAGGGACTTGAAGGAATTTCAATTCTATTCAGGGGCTGTGGAAAAATTGCAGACTATAAGGAGTGGCCGAGAGGAAATTAACCCAAGAGAATGGGCTCTCTATAATAGTTAAACCTCGTGTTTTTAGATAGAGATATCTTTCAAATGGATTTGATATTTCTTCAGAAGAAATTCTTTATGTTTCCGCTACGATTTTAAATGGTTTTATCTCTTACATCTAACAGCTAGATATCCTTAATCTCTTTTCATTTCAAGAGAAATTTGACTGACAAACGGATATGCCTCTTTTTTCCAGGGTATTTGTAAGTTTTTTGCAATTATTTTGTACATTTTGTATTTGCATTTTGTCGCCATCGAAGCGAACAGTGAAAGGCATGGAGAGGGGGAGAGCAACAACGATTGCTATATTGATATGCAAATAATATATTTTTCGTGTTTTTTTGTTGTCAGCGGGTTAGCGGGGGGGCCGCTCCGAGTGCATTCAACAGTTTTTGTTGGTCTGTGGCCTGCGCCCTGTGGCTCTGACTCATTCGTAGAATTGTTGAGTTGTAGAATTTTTATAGCGAAAATCGTATATTTTAGTTGATTTTTTTTTGTTCTGTGGTTACTACTTCCTTATCTTATCTGTAATTTGTTCTCCTTCTCAGACTCAGTGCCACGGCTCGGTTGGCGGTTATCAGGCAGCAGTCGGTACGCCCGTCCACCAAACGGGAAGCAAATAAATAGAGAATATTTTTTTTCAAGATATGAGACAGAGCTCTTTTCCACTTTTAACCTCTCTCTCTCTTGGTCTGCCTCTGTTCTTTTGACACTGAAATGCCACACAAAATCCAAATCTATGCCAAGTTTTGTGTAATGTTTGTTGATGGAAACTCTGTTGAAAGAAACCACTTGTCGGACTCGCTTTTATTGCTTTTTATCGCCAAGAAATGCGGGTCGAGTCGCCCCGTCCCTTCCATACTTTTTGGGACTGCTGCAGATTGTAGAGTATAGTCTGATATCAATTGACTGTACTGCAGCGAGTGTAGAGCGCATATACCATATCAATGGACTGATAAACTCCCGCCGAATGGAACCACAAGGCCTTCCCGCCAGTTTAATGGCATTCGCCGGGTAGACTCTTGAAGGGGAAGGGCAATGTAGCAATATGGGGCATTGGAGAGGCATGCAATTAAATTCCAAGAATTTTTGTAGCCTTAAGGCTATATATTTTGTTTGTTTTGGAGTGGAGTTTGTTTGATTGAATGACGAGTGGGACTCAATACAATAATATTTATATTTATCGTTGAAGAACGAAAACGGTTTTCTTCTTATGAAAGAAAACATGATTCTAGGTAATGGATAAAAATGAAGGGGAGCACTACCTAATACATACATATGCATGTACGTTTGAGTGCACTTAACCATCAGATAATCCGATCATCTCTCCCTTCTATTTTCATATTTTTCTTCTTTCATTCAATAAAAAGAAAGATAGTTTTCCCATTTGCATATTTGATTGCAATGGGAAATCAATTGAAAGATGCTTTACGTACAATCAGTTAGAGCCTCGCTTGACCTCTGGCCGCACAAAATCCCCATTAGACCCCCCCGTACTCTCTGAAAATCCTCCTCTGCTCAATCGTTTCATTTGGCTAATGCAAAACTCATCATCAAATGGAATTGCTGATGGATAGATGGATGGATGAATGGATGAATGAATGGATGGATGGATGGAAGGGGCCATGCGCGACTGCTCCTAAACACTTTCCATCGTAAACTCTTTGGAATTGAACAGAAGACGGACGGACGCCTCATCAGCGCAAATCAAGTAAACGAGGAAAAGCGAGGTGGGGGAAAACCCCATAGAGCTGGGTAAATGCAGTGGGGTTTTGGGGCAAGCTTTTCAATTGGAAGTTTCTGAGCATTCACTGGCCCTTCGGCATGCTTCGATGGTTTTTTTTGGAAAGGGAAATGCATTCGGAAAAGGCCTCTTGGCGTGGGGTGGGAGGGAGGGGAGAGTGGGGCCTGCCCCATGGGTGACAATGACAACACCTTGCGTCCATGACTTAATCGAATTCGAATGTTAATGCTACTGAATGATAAGGGTGTGTCCCCCTCCCATGAAACCCTGAAAAATAAATCTTATCAATTTGGATTACACGTTTCGGGCACACACTCTCGCCAGTGATTCATCATTTGGGGTTTTATATGAGTGCTTGCGTCACTTCCTCTCTTTTCCTGCACTCTCTCCACTCTCCCCTCTACTCTTGTGCGTATTCGGTTCCTCACTCTCTGTGCTTCAATTAATGCCACTTAGAATGCATTTAATTCAGGCGACAAACGATTTGCTTTAGTAGCTGCTCCGACTCTTTTCTGACACGCAATTTGCGGCCTTGAACTTGGACAATTGCCGTTATTACACGTACTCGAGAGGAAAGAGGCCTGTCAAGGGTTCAAGGATACAAGTGTCCGCGTGTGTGTGTGGCAGTCTGAAAGAAAGAGGGAGACAATGAGCAAGAGTACGTGACTTTGTAACGCTTCAGGGCAATATTTTGTTGATGTTTTGTTTAGGAATTGCTTGCAAAAGTTATGGGGCTGGGAATCCTTAGGGAGGGTTGCACAATAGAATCTACTGCTGCAGCTGCATTTGAGAGGATATTTCGTAGTTTTAGATTGACTGAAGTTTTGAGATATTTAAATCTTTGAGGATTAAGTAAGTACAGCCAACGCAGGCAAGAATAATACTAGGAGGAGGCCGTGTTTCAGTATTAATCTCCCGTATATTGAGTGCCTTCGAGCAAGTAAACCAAATTGCCATTCATTTTTAACACTTTGTGGCTGCTTGAGCACAAGTTTAAATATGATCATTCCCAGTTTACACTTGTTTTCCACTCCATCAACAGACAGAGACAAACAGACAGACAGACTGGTCAGCTCTCCCACTATTACTTCGAATGCTCTTTTTCACACTCCCCTGTGCACACTCCTGTTTTCCTTACATTCTTTTGCTTTCCTACTCATTCCCCTTCTTCAGTTGTTCTTTGTTAGCCCCCTTCCCCTCCTTAGAGCCGTTGCATATTCAAAAGTCAAAACGCACGCAAAGGCAATTTACCGTTTACGGTTCATGGCCTCCCTCTACCCCTCCCACTGCTGACACCCCAACCAAAAACCAACAAAAACAGCACCAGCGACGGGGCCCATAAACGAAGAAAAGAAACGAAACGAAAGAGTCGAAGCGTTAGATACCCTTTGGCAGAAGTATACATATGTATGTATGTATGTGGCTTATGGTTATGTGTCTGATGCAGTGGTCCCAATATTCATTCTATCTACTCGTATCTTTATGCGACTAGCATTGTTAATGCATTCTTCTCTGCGTTGCAAACTTTGCTGAGGAAAGGTTATACCCTGCCTGTCTCTGTCTCGCACTGAAGGGTATGTCAGAAGGCAAACCAAGCAAAACCACAAAAACAAACCCAAAGACAGCCAAAAACGATGGTTAAACCAATTAGCATGTTCTTGTTTGTTTTTTGTTTTTTTTTTTTGTAGTAAAGGGGAGCGTCTGTTAGGGGGGTATGTGGAGGGATTCAGTGTTGGGTTGTGGGTGGGGGGAGAGAGCATATGGAGTGTGTCCCACTCACACCTACACCTACACCAACAAAGGTGTTTGCTCTATACGGAACTTTGGCCGCAGCGCACTCTCTGCGCCCACCAGCGTCGTCGTCGTTCTCTGCTGCAGCTGCTTTACCGGTTACCGATTAACGCTTAACCGATTCACCCTTTATGTTTCCCCCTCTTTCTCTCTCTCTCTTTCGCTGTTTAATTTGTAATCTACCTGCTGCTTTTGCAGGGGAGTAAATGAGAGAGGGAGAGAAACTGGGGAGGCAGAAAGAGAGAGACAGTGTTGTGGAGGAGCCGCCAACTGAAAATTGCTACATTTTTTATTACACTCGAAATTGCAGGGTATGGGGTGCGTGAAATGGGATATATCAGGCAGGCTAGGGGGTATGGAAAAGGTTTGTGGGTTTATCTTAATTATCTGAATGTCGGGCCTACTGCACTCTCCCCTGCAGGGCAGGGTACTGCCCGGGTCGACTCTCCACTCCCTCGGGCTCCCTCGCTTACACCTTAACCTGTTTTTGCGCCATATATTCGTGTATTTTAAACAATCCAGCAACCAATTTGCATATCTTTATGGCGGCACCTGATGTGCTGTTTGACATTGAGGGGAAGCTGCCTTCATAACATAACCGCCATAACACACGATACGATACGATCCCATCTCCATACCATCCGAAGCAATGCAGTCATTGCAAGGCCATGTCACAGCCACATGCCACAGTCGGGGGCTGCCATGCCAGCCGCTGCATAGATGAACCACGCCCCTCTGTGGCATTGGCGGTCGTGTCATGCGATTTTCTCCAATTTTGACACATTTACACATTTCGTTTTCCCATTCTTTGCCTTGCCCCTTGATGATGGAGTTTTCACATGCCGCCGCAGTCGCCGCCTGCTTTTCACCGAGCATTTCACCATTTCCCAGCATTTTCCAGACGCGGCTTATTTCACTGTTGCTGCCACTGTTGCTGGTGGTGTTGCATGCCACCCATTCTAGGCCCTCCTCCTCGTTCGCGCTTTGTGGTCTCTGGTCGGTTATTATTTTGTTATTCAAGCGTACCGTATCCCCCCCTCCATTCAAGCCATGCATACGTTACGATCCGTCCATCTGTCCGTACGGTACATAAGCAAAAAAGAAACAAAAACAAAAGAGAATAATGGTAAAAAGGGGGGGTAAAAATAACCATAAAAAGAGGAAAAAAGAAAGAAGGAAAGAGGGAAAGAAAAGAGTTTGAAAACAAAAACCGCATTAAAGGTTCATTTGGCGGCTGTCTGTCGCTTTGTTTGCCTTCTGCTGTCGCGTAGGTTAAAACTGTAACTGGAAATACGGTCACACGAGCAGATTGGAAACACGGGATACGAAGAAGGCTGGAAGGGTTGGAAGGCCTGGCCCAGATACAAATTGGCAATCGCTGGAGATGGGAGCGTGACACGGGAGAACGATTGGGGAAAATCACTAATAGATGAAGGAAATTGAAGAAGAATAAAGTGGAAGATGGATCACTAATCAAATTAATTGAGTTCAAGTTGAGCCATTCGTCATTTGACTCTTTGTGCCTCGTTTTTTCTTCCACTTAATTTGTTAATTATTACGCATAAATTATTTTTACAGAGATCAAATTTAGCCTTTAGGTTTACTTCATTAAAATCGTAAAACTTTTGTGCAGAGGGTTCGGTGGTCGATTTTGGGGATTCAAAAACGCAATCGAAGAGGTGGAAACCTACCTCATACAAATTTTTACAATAAAAGCCTCAAACCATAGGTCTTATTGGGAGCACTAAAAAATCGACTATGTAATTGCTCAAGGAATCTCCTTTTCCCTCAGTGATTCTCTTCATATCATTACCATCTCTAAGTTCTGTCTTAATCACGAATCCAGTCCATGCCTAGTGGCTTTTTCCAGTCTCTTAATGACGACTTTGATGTTTGTGCGTCCGCTTGTGTCGCTCTCTCTCTCTGTCTCTCTGTCACTGTTGCAATAGTGCTCGCACTTTTGCCACTTCATCGCCGGATCGGACGGATCTGCGTGGCGGGAACTGGAACTGGAAAATAAAGTGAAATTATTATGATTCAGTCTTTGATTGGCAGCCACTTGAAGGCTGCTGCTGCTGCTGGTGGTAATCTCTCCTCAGCTCTCCTCTGCTGCCGCATTCGGAGGCGACACTAAAAGAAATGTCGAGAGCTGCTGATGTCGAAACGAGCGTGTAAAATGGAAAGCATTTCGAGTCGCTCTTTAATGCCATTAAGCGGTTGTCGGAACACACAACGTCAAACAGCCCCATTAAATGTTGGCTAACACTCTCCCCGACCTCTTCTCGGCCACACAGTGACAGTTTTTCCCATTCATCCACATATCATCCACATATCATTCATTACGCGGAGAATACTCATGGCAGAATACTCGTACTCGTAGAATTCCCTCACACTATTGACCCATTTACCCGTAGAGTGTTTGAGGATTGCTCTCTGAAATTAAACAACATCACGTACTCGAAGTATTTATCATTTTCTTTGGTTCTTTATAGACCTTTTCTTCAGTCGGTTCCCCCTATCGTCTAAGCCAATAAGCGTTTCCAATGTTCTCAAAGTTTGTCGTCCCATAAACAGCTTGTTTCACTCTCTCTCTCTCAGTCTTATTTCCAGTGGGGCTTAGCAGCTGAGGAGAATATTTTAATATTGATTAATTTAAGTGGAATACTCTGGGATGCTCTTTTCTTAGAGTTTATCTCTGTTTAAAATACCCATATCCTATTTAAGTTCTCTCTTTTGAGGATAGAGTATTCCCCTCATTGCATTGCTCTAAGAAAAAATCACAACATTTGGATACGGAATATTGGATCCATAAGATACAGATACAGCTGCAAATACTGAGAGAACTGAGTCAATCGTGTGATTGCGGGGGCAGCAACCTCCTCCAAAGCCAAATAAGTTGAACAATAGCTCTCGGTGAGAGAGAGGGGTCCGTAGGGGGGAGCATACGTATATAGTCTATAATGTTTGCTTTTATAGTTCCACACTTATGAAAATGTCAGTCATGGTCGTCGCGTTGCTTTCAATACTCATGATGTGTACGACGAGCATGCGTCATGACATATCGGATTTTGGCTCTGCCTTTGCAGCTCTGACTCTGACTTTTGAATATTTGTTTGGGATGCTGCATGGCTCTGACATTGTAGTATCTCTGTTTGGGATGCGGATGTGGATGTGAATGTGTGGAGGGAGAAGTGTGTTGCTGTTCCTCCCATCCAGGGGATTAATGTAGTGGGGAAAATTGGAAAACTTTGTAATGGAAACAAACATATTTGCTGCTATGTTTGCAGTTCAATTTAGTGGATTAAAAATCACATGAAATCATTGAAAGATGATAGATGGATATTCGTTGGTAATCCCAAGAATATAATTTTAAAGTTTTCCGGGGGATTTTGTGGAATTTCTTTGGATAACAAATTTGAAGATTAAAGTTGCATAAATGAAAGTACTTGATGTATTCCAAAAGTACAGAAGCAACAATAAATTCATTTTCATAATTATTAATTCAGTGAAGATTTATTTTTGCTATAAATAAGAGCTCTATATATACATATAGAAAGCAGCTCCCTTGCCAGACCATAAATCCCATCTTATCCGAAGATTTATGCACTTTTATAGTGAGTGTGTGAATTATTAAGACAAGAGTAGTGTAGGTACCAGGCAGCACACACACTAACACACTTGTGTGCTTGATTGCTTGATTGATGAATGGATGGATGGATGGATGGTGGGTGTTTGGGATGGATGGCATGGTTATACGATCCATGATTTGTCAGAAATTGTTATTCCCCCCCATACAAGGCGACGCGTCATGTAACTCTTACTTTTTGTACTGCCGCATGTGCCGCAGCAGAAGCAAAAAAACAACAACAAAAACCAAGGCAAGGAAAGGCAAAAGACAAATGTCACGTTTCGGAGAGGTACACACGATGGGGAGCATTGTGGAGCAGTGGGTTAAATGTTGCGCAATCCGAGACGATTGCACAAATATTTGCACATGTCATGTGTCATGCGCCCATCTATCCATCCAATAATTGGGTAACACTCCCCCCCACATCATCGCCATCCTTCTCCTATTTCCAGACCATAACTCATCCTTGAATTTCCCTTTCTCTTTCTTGTTGCAGTTCGAGCAGTCGTCGAGTACGAGTATGCGGCCAAGGAGCAGGACGAGCTGGATCTGCGCAAAGGTGCCATCATCCATCACATCCAGCAGATGCCCGGCGGCTGGTGGATGGGCACCCTCAAGGCCACCGGCAAGACGGGCATGTTTCCGGACAACTTTGTCCGTGTCCTCGACACCAATGGCAGCACCAACGGCAACGGCGAGCATATCGACGATGGCACAGCCGTGCAGTTGAGGTGGGTTCTTGGGTTCTCAATATCCTATAAAAGTGGGATGCTCAATGAGTGTACACTGTGCAGATCTATGAAATTGTCGGAACTGGAACTGTAATTTTAAGAATTTATCCCTAAAATCATTGCTTAACTAGAAATAAAAAATCTGCATAAATTTCGTTTAAGAACAAGGTATTTTATAGTCTATAAGTTTTCCATTTTAAGCGACTCCGATATGACGCAATTTAGTTCAATTGTTGGTCAACAAAAAATTTACATTCTCTTTCGCTTTCTCTCTTTCTCTCTCTCTCGCTGTGTTTGCGCTCTCTCAGGGACAAATCAGAGACATCGAATCGGCGCGTTAAAGTCGTCTACAGCTACACACAAGTCAACGACGACGAACTGACGCTGACGATGGGTGATGTCATTGAATTCCTAGGGGAGGTACGTACAAGCACACTCTAGCGGCCAAGGGGGTTGCCAGTAGACACTTGCCGCCTGCCACCCCCCGCGCTTAACCTCTGGGCCAATAAAAATTGAAATTTCTCTCCATTCTATTCTCTCTGTTTCTCTCTCATTTAGGTCGAGGAAGGCTGGTGGCGCGGACGTTTGCGCAGCAAAGTCGGTGTCTTCCCATCGAACTTTGTGAGACTTATCGAACCATCGCCCATACTGGCCTCCAAGCGCCCGCCGACGATTGGTGCCACGGTGACCACTTCATCGCTGACTGCCAAGGCGGCAAATGTGGCAGAAACGACAGCAGCAGCAGCAGCAGCGGCAGCCCCAACAACGAAGCAAACGACCAAGAGCAGAGGAACTGCCTCGAGTGCAGCAGCATCAGCAGCAGCACCAGCCACAGTTCCAGCTCCCGTTGCAGCCCCAATCACAGTCGCACCCCCTGCAGCAGCAGCCCCTGCAGTGGCAGAACCAGCACCCATGCTGCCGCCAAAGCCTTCGCGGCTCTGCCGCGTGGAGTTTCCCCTACGCCCCGATGAACGAGGATGAGCTGGAGCTGAAGGTGGACGAAATCATTACGGTCATAAGCATGGAGTTGCCGGACAAGGGCTGGTGGAAGGGCGAGATCCATGGCAAGGTCGGAGTCTTTCCGGATAACTTTGTCAAGATGCTGGAAGGTGAGTTTTCCTTTCCCTCTGCAGATTTTCACTCTTTCCATCTCTCATCAGCCATTGCCTTTCGCTACGTTTTGATTTCGGTCTGTCAACTGTTGTCATCGCGTCTGCACCTCCCTCCTCCCATCAATGCATCTGCACTGCACTCCTCTGTACGTCCCCCCCTCTCTTTTAATTGGATGCAATTTTCCCGACGCATCGGCCGTAAAACCCAACCCCCCATACGCGACGATCGACGTCGTTAGGCCTCGAACATTGTTGTCGTGACGTAGCCATCATCATTGTGCCTGGATAAAAGTCAATAAACGTTTGTTTGGTAATTGAATTAATTAAGAGAAAAGCCTCCTCAGCCACACAGACACTCGCACGCAGAGCCTGCCTCAGTCCCGGTTGCAGATGGAACCCCATACCCCGCCGTCTCGAAGATCGTAAATATTTATCGCTTGTGCAAAATTTTCAAACTGCTTTTGATGGCCCATCCACTTACGCATTGCAATTGATTACGTTTTGTTACTTTAATGTAATGTTTTTTCATATGAGAATCTGTAGCTTAATTGGCTGTAAGAAAAAAGGGGATGGTGGGTAATTTTGGATGTCAGAAGAGTCCTCATTAGTATTTGGATGGATCATTGGCTGTAGGAAAATTGGCTAGATGATGTATATAAGTAATACCCAAAGTAATGGTTATACCTACAAACCATTAATCAAAATCTTAGAAGTTTTTTGACGCGCTTTCCCAAACTAATTACACAAGATACAATAGTTTCCCCTGAGTTAATCCTACTGATGCTTCAATATGCCCCAAAAGACGATAGCTAAAACAGATTAAATATTAGCATAGCTTAACAACTTCCACAAGACCGTTACCCCATAGATACCATTACAGATAGTGCCCTTGGATCCACAAAAGTCTATCCGTCCCGCCCCTACATCTGCTGGCACATCATCACACACACTTCACTTTCATTACAAATCACATTACATTGCCACCGACATTCGATTGCTCGCCAATCCTTGAATTTTTGAGTTTTCCCATTTCCATATCCAATATCCATTTTCCTCCCATCCAAATGAAAACTGTTTTGAGTATGAGTTTTTATGACTTGCTTTTCGTTTGAAGACTTTTTTATTGGACATTTGTTTAGTTTTCTCTTTCCCTCTCTCTCTATCTATCAATCTATCTATCTATCTTTTTTCTCTCTCTCTCTCTCTGTTTCTCCACACACATTTTGTATATTATGACTGCAATGTCGTTGGTCTTTCTCTGTGTAATTCTTCCTCAACACTTTTCTTTTTCCTATTCTTCTTCTACTCCTCCTTCTACTTCTTCAACGATTTTTCCCACAAATTTTGAACCACACGAAACACTGAAACAAAACAACACTGAAACGTAAATGTGCAACACTACTCTGAAATGTGCAACACTGAACTGTGCACTGTGCAACACAGCAGCTCCTTCCATGCCACCGCCACCGCCGCCGCGTCCTCGTGCCCGACCCCGAGCTGGCACTGGAGCTGAAGCCTACTCAGCCTACCGTGCCCCACCACGGACGCAGCGCGGCGGCTCTTTCGAGTTCTTGGGCGCGCGTATGGCCAGCTTTATCACCACAATTTGTATGTAAACGAGTTTTTCCAGTAGGCAGTCGTTGCCAGAGTTGTCCCCGCACCCCACCCCACACTCCACTCCACCTCTCTCTCGAGTGGTGTGCAGAGTTTTCATTTTTTTCTGTAGTTGTATCTTTTCCTTCGTTTATACTTATTTTTCGGCCACTTTTCATTTTTTCCTTTCTCTCCGGCTTGCTGCTGCTGCTGTGCCTCCTCCTTGAGGCGCTTTTCATATGAAATGGAAAATTGCTTGACTCTGCCTCTGTCGCTCCGAGTGCCCCACCCCCCATGCCTTTGTTTTGGAGACCGCTTTTCTCTTGCTCATAATTTGTATGATTTATATTTAGCTTATGCGACATACTCTTTCTTTTTTGGGGGTATGTTGATGATGGTCAGGGGTCCGATCCATAAGATAACCACATTCTGTCGTTCTGTAAAGATTATTTATCGTCAATGACATCTATGTACATATGCATGAAGATTGTATAAAAGTACGCTTTGCTGTTGATTCCAGAGAGGGTATCCAACCCGTAGGCTTCCTTCTGCCTGCTCTCCTCTTCAATGGTGCATTTATTTATTTGCTTTTCCCATTGCTGTGGGGCGGAGGCAGAGCGAACTGGGCGTACCCCCCATCCCCATCTGCAAAGGCGCCTGGGGCAAATCGCTTTGTTTACGATCATTTTTCTTTTCAATTTGCGTTTGAATTTTCGTGCAAAGTTTGGTTTTTTGTGTCATTTGCATGGAAAACGTGTTTCGGCTTGGCTTTTTGTTTGTGCGAAACTTTTCCCTGAAATTTGTGGCTTGGAAAAATGTCGAGATAATATAAATATCTAATTAATAGGTATTATTAGTGCTGCATACTTTGCGGTTGCTCGCGGAATCTCAAGTTTTTGCTTTAAAAATGTTTGCTTGACATTTCAGTCTTTTCTTTGCCTTTTGATTTCTGTTTGTCAACGTCGCAGTTTTATTTAGCATTTCCAACTGTCGCGACGTGACCAGCGCCGCCACCTTCGACACTGAGAGCGGGCATTCGAGTGCTCTGGCTGAGAGCCGAAGTATTGATACCCTTGCATCACTCATGAACACCTACATGCATTTATGCTAAAGCCATTTATGCAGCGAATGTTTGATGCTCATTGAGAATAAATATACTTCCTTATCTCATCAAATAGTTATACCCTCTGCTAGGGTATAACCATAAACAACAGTTGTTGTAACTGGTTTTTGTGTGCTGCTCAGTTTTGCTTGTTGTTTCTGTGCTTTTGTCTTGCTCTTTGGCTTTGCCTGCTGCACCGCTCTCTCTCCTCACTCGCAGTGTCTCTCTTAGCTAATAATCAACGCGATCATCATTATGTTTATCTTCGCTCATGATGATCATCATCGCTGAGGCGGCGGAGTCGGCAGAGACATTAGCGGCGATTATCAGTGGGAAGCCACAACACCACAAGCGCGCGCTTCAGTTGTTCGTTCTCTCTTTTCTCACTCTCTCATTCTCTGATTGTCTGACTGTCTGACTTTCGAAGGTACATTTGGATGGAAGGTAAAGCAGTTGCTGTGGAATATAGGCCGCTCTCTCGGTCTCGCTTACCTTCTAATTGAATATACCTTCCGTCTGCCCCCCTCTCTGACCCAGACCTTCCCCTTTGTTTTAGTTTCTTTATTTTATGCTTATCAACAAAGTTGCGAGAGAGAGCTTGAGCTTGGGACCCACCTGACGTTTCTGCGCTCTCAACATTTTTTGTGTTTTGTTGTTTTTTGTACCTTTGGCAGCGTTTTTGTTTACCTTTTTGCTTTAGTCGTTTCGATTTTCTTGAACATTTACGTTATTGAAATATTTTGTGGTGCGGCGGCTATACGTACGTTTCTTTTCTTCCACTTTTTTTCCCCTCTGATTTTCATTCTCATTCTCGCTCTCTGGCTTGAGCTTTGTTGGTTTTGTTTTTGGTGCGTGCGTGTGCTACAGTTACCGTTCTTTCGGCTTTCTTTCTGTGTCTGTCTCTCTGTCTGTGCAATTGCAGTTGTGGGTGCTTTTTTTTTGCCACATGGCAAAGAGAGCTGAAGTGTCAGCAGAGAATCAGAAGCAGCAAAAAAGCAGAGCCAGCAGCAGAAGGGCAGCATCGGCAGCAAAACAAGAGCTTCGCTTCCCACTCAATTAATGCTGATCTTACACCATACGTTTTATACCGACGCCATTTGCCCTTCGAAAAATGTTAATATTTATTCACACTATTGCATTGATTTTCAAACGTAATTCCAATCGGTTTCCCCACGTATTTTATTGCCATTTACGTCGGTGAAGTGAAGTTCCTTTCGTTGTAAAACGTGCCGTGTAACGCAAAGCAAAAGAATAAAGAAGAACGGTTTTGGAGTCTTCTCCTAATTACAGATTATGTGTCTGCCCCAAGTGTAAATTAATTATTATAATTTGCTGCTCGCTCAACGTAAATGATTCGCCGTCGCAGTCGCGTCGCCGTCGCTTTCGGCGTTGCAGTCAGCCTCAGCTTCGTCATAATTAACCCAAAGCTGCCAAACGCAAGTTCGTTGCTTAAGTCGTTCGATTGTGTGCGTGAGCGCGTGTGCAAAGGTGTTAGTGTGTTTTTAAACGAGGCACAGCCGCTGGCAGAAATTCCAATAATATTAGGGAAAAAAATACCTCCACACGTCGATATTGAACACACTTTTCAGTCAAAGTTTTAATTTTGTTAGAGCTAATATTCTATTTGCCCAAGAAATGGATGATGGATAGCTCCAAGAAATACACAAAAGAATAATAGGCATAATTGAAAAAGAGCATTCTGACCGACTCTTTTGCTTTGTTACAAACGTCTCAAAGACATTGCAATATCCTCTGGAAGGGCATACAAGTAATAATAATAAAAATAATAATGACAATCCCCCAGGGGCCCCCAACGCTCAATTACTCAATACTTAAAAATATCAAATTCGCGCTGCTTTTGTTAATGTCAAACTTTATTTCGTTTCGCTTTTTTGCGACGTTTTCTGTCGGTCTGTTTGGCTGACTGTCATTGTGGCAACAGCAGTGAAAGTCGTCGCATTTCTTATGAAAATGTGATTTGTTATGTTTGGTGGCCCCACCATGAAGAGTTTAAGCCATGACAATGTCGATTCTTTGGTTGGAATGGTCGGAATACTCCCTCTGATCGCTGGGGTACGTTGGTTAATTAAAGAACGATGGGATGTGTCCGAATTTGGCTCAACTTTGGGCTTGAATCAAGTTTGGGGGGAGGGGATGATCCATAGATGACATAAGCAACAGAACAAGTTGCGATATAATTAGATATGATTGCTTCGGTCGATGCTGAGTAAACCAGTGTCCAGATTGTGTGTGATGTAAACAAATATGTAAGCAATGCTTCGAGTAAGTGTTGTATACAGTGCACACCATAAGTATAGGTAGAACTTTGGGATATTAGTGGAAACTCTAGGATTGAATATTAGACTTTAGAAAGTGGATTAGCATTATTTTTGCCTGCTTAAAGTATTCAATATTGATTGAACGGATAAGTACTTTTTGAATGAACACATTTACGATCATTTATCTGCACCTGTGTTGGCTCTTCTGTGGCTTGTCATTCCATGTCATATTTCAATATCTTCATCTGTAGATTAGCATTATCTGGAAAGGGGAATCTCTGTTAGAGTATTCCCCGATTCGTTGCTTGGATTTTCGCGCTTTTGTTTCCTGGTTTTCGTATTGCCTTTTCTTTGGGCCTGACCTTTACACATTTTCTGTTGTTGCCCAATACCCAATAAGTGTTTTGTTTTGTTGGCTTTGGACTCGCTTTTTGTGTCGTCTGTTGGCCCAGGCCATTTATTGGCATTTATTTGTGCCCGTGCCCGTTGGCCATTTATTTTGGATACCCTAGCAGAGGGAGGAGTGGGTACATTGGCACTTCCATAGAATCCATCGATCTGCCAGGGTATCCAAAGCTTCGTTGCCCCCCAAAGCCCTTCATTTCTTTTCGTGTTTGATTTCGTTTTGTGTAGTTTATTTTGTGCCGCTCCTACGCCTGCGCTTTGTAGATGTGTTTTTTTCTTCTTCTGTATTTCTGTATTTCTATATATCCGAGAGCGTTTCCACATTATTTTTATTGACATTTGGCAACAAGTTGGGGGCCGAGACGGCTCTGATGGAAACCAGTTTGCTGCCAGCTGTTCTGCCACCGAGCGATGGATGGGTTAGTCATGGCCCATGGATATGGCTGGGCCGCGACTGGCGCATCTTGAATGGGTAGATGAGATTTGATCGTAGAGTTGAATGATTTGCATGGGAACTGGCGCTTGCGCTTGGCCAACAGCTGCCGACAGAGCAGAAGGTGCAATCCCCGCATTAATGCCTCCGTTTGCTTGCCCATTTCCAGTTGCTCCCATCAACGAGCCAGCCACGACACAGCCACCGCCGCAGCAGCAGCAGCAGCAGCAATCCCAGAAGAAGATCAGCAACAGCATTGCCAACGCCACCAGCCACATGACCACAACGAATTCGAGCAACTCCAGCAGCAGCACCACGACGGTGAGCAGCAGCCAGCAAAGGGAACAGGTGCGGGAGCAGACCACCAACTCGACCACATCGAAGGTGTACATCAAGAAGACGGGCAGCAGCTCCCAGAGCAGCAGCTCCTCGGGCCGCAAGGAGAGCTTCGGGTCGCGCGACTCCCTCAACGACATCCTCAGCGAGACGGGGCTGCCCAGCGGCAATGTGGCCGCCCAGCGCAAGTCCCTGGAGACCAAGAACCTCGACCTGAGCAAGCAGCCGGGCCAGCAGAAGAGCGCACCCACAACGACGGCACTCAGCAAGAGCATGGAGAGTCTCGATGAGAAGGTCAAGTCGCCGCCACCGCCAGTGCTGAGCAAGAAGCCCAGTGTGCCGCTAAAGAAGACGCCCACAGGTGGAGTGCCCGTGGCAGGTGAGTTAAGACCCTTGAACACTCCATAAAGGAACCAGTCTAACGTTTCCTCTTCCTCGAACAGGCAACCTCTTGGGCGGCAAAAAGAAGAGCAACCCCGAGGGAAAGCTAACCAGCGCCGTGTCCCACGATCTGGCCGATGGCCTTGCAGCCAGCAAACTGATTGCCGGACATCTGCCCGAGCAGGGAGTCGCTGGCAATCTGGTGATCCGTCGAGCGGCCACCATAGCCGGTGAGGATGTGGAATTCGACCTCGTGGAGCGTGCCTCGATTCTGCCCGATGTGCGGGCAGGACGCGTGAAGGCGCCCAAGCGGAGACCGCCCTCGGCGGCCATCAATGTGCTGGGGGAGAGCAACAACAATTCGGTGTACGTGAACGGCAGCGGGATGGCCGGCACAGGCGGCAGTGCCAGCGAGCTGAGCGAGGACGGGGGCAGGCAGGCGGCCTCCTCCGACGACAATTCCACGGGCGAGGAGCAGCTGGCCAAGCCGAAGCCACGCGAGTGGGAGAAGAAGAAGGCCCCATGGATGGAGGAGCTGAAGGCCTCCCAGGTCACCCGCAAGAAGACCTCCCCGAGCGTCGAACCGCGCGGTGCCTCTGTGGCCGAGCGCACCTCCAAGCTGTTTGCCGCCGAGCAGGTGGCAGCCACCGCCAGTGTGGTCTCCAGCAGTGCCACGAGTAGCAGCAACGGCAGCCAGCAGAGCAGCAGCACCACCACGAAAGTGCAGTCCTCGGCGGTGACGTCGTCCAGCATCCTGCAGCAGTCGATGATCGTGGAGAGCAGCAGTCGGAAAGAGTCCTCAGCGATCACCAGCAGCAGCATCAGCTCTGTGGCCACCAGCACCGATGCAGCCATGTCCCGCAGCCTGTCGGCGGCCAAGGCGGCGGCCAGCGACGAGGAGACGCGAGCGCCACGCCCCAACAGCCTCTCCATACGGAACCGCAGCGTCTCCCCGCTGGTCAAGACCGCCAATGTTGCGCAGGTGCAGTCCCAGACGCAGGAGGCGAAGACAGCCACCAGCAGCAGCAGCGGCATCACCAACACTGTTCAGCAGACAAACTCGAGTCCAGCCCCCGCCCAGCAGCTCAGCAATCACCAGGAGTCAGCGTCAGCGTCAGCGGCGGGGCCACGCGTGGCACAGCTCGAGCAGCGAGTGGACAAGCTGGAGGCCATGGTGCAGACACAGCAGCGGACCATCGAGGAGCTGGTGCGATCGCTGCGGGAGGAGACGGACCGCGTGAAGCTGCTGAGGAGCGAGCTGGACAAATACGCCCAGTGCGTGACGCAAGTTTGAGCCTGTGTTTGAGCCGAACGTTGATTGTTGTGTTAGCTGCTCGTTTTAGACCCCGTCCCAGCCCCAGCCCCACAGACCCCGTAGGAGATTTTAGTAGTTAAAATCGCATTTTAGCTAGCTTTAATCGTATGATTTTGTATCTATCTATCTATCTGTCGTGCTGTCGGCTAGACGTTTGAGAACCTCTACATTCCAAGTGCGTAGAACGTAGTAGAACGAACCCAAGACAATCCCAAATATCGTATAAAAAACTCTTGTACTCTGTACTTATACCATGGTCCCATGGAAATACCACAGAATTCACCATTCACCCCCCTCCATGCGCCCCCGATCGATCCAAGCCATTTTGTGTTGATTTGTGCATGCGAAGATACTGATAACGATACTGATACCATATCCATATCCCATGTATATCTGATAATTTCGATAAGTATTTTTTTATATACAATACATTCGTAATCCCAGAGGAACGAAGGGGAACCGAGCCGGAGGTGCTGGTGCTGGTGGGCACTGTGTGATTTCTTTTATCTGGAGCTGCTTTCAATTGCAATTTGTTTTGTTTATACGATTTATGATTATTTTACGATGTATTAAAGTTATGAGTAAACACACACTGTACTATAAACTATACTAAAAGAAAAAAAAAAACTAGAGAGCGGAGACCTAGAGATCGGAGAATAGGTACGCATATATCCACGTGGAGATGATGCCTAAAACTTAAGCAATACCAATAAATAATGCAAATAAATATTATACATGTTTTCTGAATGTTCTGTTATTATGATTTACACTGTCCACTGCCCCTGTCCCTGCCTCTTTTAGATGTCATGTTAGAGAATCCACATATCCATCTTGCATACGTACATATATATCTAACTGAGTCTCTCTCTCTCCCTGTAATCTTTCTCTTTTTCCCACAACAGCAAGCAATCTCGTCGCGGGAAATTCGACAATTGGATGTTCTAATTGATCGGAGGAGCAGCAGAAGCAGCAGCAGCAGCTTGAGTTGTACATCCTATATATGTTTTCCTTTATTTTTGTGATAAGCCTCTCTCTCTCTGTCTCTCTGCATTCAACTGCATTCTGTAGTCTAAAAAAATCAATATCCTGGTACCGAACCAATCCCCCCGATCGCCCATTTGTTAGCCAATATATATGTTTGTCGCATTTTTATCGCATCGCTAAACTGTAAATATTAATGTACATTGAATATGGCTTATAAAATAAACATTTAACTAGTAGTTTTTACTATTTTTAATTGAAAAACGTGCGACTACTCGTATAATGCAGAAGTTCTGCTCGATAAATGTCTTATGAAATATTTTGCAATAAATAAACTAAAAAGATTTCATCAGAACTATAATTTATAAATTTTCTAAAGGACCGTCTTTAGAGCAGGGCGAGCGTAGTCTTTAGTCCTAAAACCAAACCTGATTTTTGTATGAGATTGTACACTATATACATATTTAAAAATATTTAAAATATTCGTACTATTTTTGCTACATGGCAACTACACAGGGTTGCATTTCTACATGAACTTTCAATACTTTGCCGCTGTTGTTGTCTCCGCTAAGACCTGTAATGATATCGATCTCATCTCATCCCATCTCTGTAGTTCCCGGCTACAGTGCAAATGTTTAACTAATTTTGCTGTCTGTTGTTTTGATTTAGTAGGGCAGCTTGCTTAGAAATGGTCATAGTTGTAGCGCCAGAAATTAAAGAGGCACACATCTAAACTCCCAGAGCCAAAGGTCTTTGGGTGCTCTCGCAGCTAATTCTGTTGGCACGTTTTCATTTACAAATACGGTTAGTGGTATGGCTGGTGGCTGATTAAAGCTTTGCATCTTTGGTTTCGGTCTCCACTGACACGCACACTCACACAGTGCCTCGGCCACGGATCTGGTCAAAAGAGCGAGCGGAGAGGGGACGGGACGTGTGCTGCCGAGATTTGTTTTGGTCAAAAGGCAAGTGGACCTCAAGCTTGGCTTTGGGCCAACAAAAGGTGCGAATCTGCATGAGCGTACACGAAGCGAACACGAAGGCAAAGAGAACCAACCGCTTTTGGCCCAAAAGTTTGAAGTTTTTGTGGGCCATGTGCGAGTGGCTTTTGCCTTTCTGACGGGTCTACGTTCTGTGCTGTGAGTGTTTTCGGAATCAAGCCGAGCTTTTGTTGGCTCTGGCTTCTTGGGCGCTGCTGCTGCTGCTGGCCAGCAACCAGCGATCAGCACCAGCACCAGCACCAGCACTTATCAGCCCCTGATCGCTGTGGGAATTCAGTTAATTGTGGACGCTGTAGCCAAACGGACGCAAGAGCACGCGGCGCACGAAACGTTCCCCTTTCCACATACAGCTTTCGACTTTGTTTCGCTGCTCGTGAAAGTACTTGGCCGAGTCTCTGGGCCTGGCCCAAACACCCACAGCTCCTCCTTCTCCCGCGCCACAAGCAGTTTCGGAGTCGCCAAACGAGCCGTATTCGCGCAGCCAGCCAATAACACAGCTGAAAACTTATTTAAGGACCGTTCCAAAAAGCCCACCAAAAGGATCCACGAACAGTCAGAAGTACCCCACAGAGAGGGAGATTTTTTTCGACCAAGTCAGTTAAATAAAAAGTTTTCAGAGTGTGTGTGTGTATGTGTGTGCGTGTGCAGCAAACAATAATTAAATAAAATAAATTAAATTAAATAAATAATTGCGAAGAAAACAATAACAATTGCAAAGAGAGCCATAAACAAAAACGAAATCCGTGTAAAGCTCGCGCGCCAATATTGCTCCAATTTGAAATAATAAATTAAAAAAAACAGCTTAGCAACAAATGCATTGAACAATAACCCGCACCGATCGTAAATATAGAAAGCTTAACAATCAATTCCAACAACAATTACAAGCAGCAGCAGCGGCAGCAGCAACAGCAAACATTCAACAAATACAACGAGGGATTAAAAAAGCAAGCAAAAACAGCCATAAATGTGGTGGGTGCATTATTGGTAAGCCTCAGCGTCGGGTTTTTGGACCAAGCTAAATAACAAAAACAACAAATGACACACACAGAGTAACAGTAACAGTGCCAGTAACAGTAACGGTTAATAATATGCCAGTCAGAGAGACGTACATACAAAATATATACATACATATACTCGTGTGTATATAGATCGCTTTGCTGCAAACGTCTAAAATTGGCCAAATCCAAAACGTTTTTATGCGCAAACGCGTTTCTTTTTTATACTTTTTACTTTTTTGTTTTATGCTTAACATTTTATCGCCCCTTAAATTTGTTCGGTTTTTCGATTTTCGTTTGTTTTTGCACTCGATCTGTTTTAATTTTGTTTTTGTTTTGGTTTTGGTTTTTTGCGCTCAATTTTTTAGGTTTTATTTTTTCGGTTTTTTTTGCATTGCACAATGCACGAGCACCACGAGTATTTCCTTTCGAGAGTTCCCTTGTATTCCATGTAGGAGTACTATAAGGGGGAGGGACTAATTTTAGATAGTGCACTGCGATATCATTTATTTCTACTATCTATTGTAACAAACTATAACGCTATAAAAAATCATATAGCTTACAAGGGTATCCTACTCAAGACCCAAAAACAGAAGAAGAAATTTGAAAAATCTTCACAGAGTGTAGTGGATTATGTTTTCAGACAGTTCTGTAGATCAGAGATTTTTGGTTTACTTTCAAAATCCTGCAAAAATGTTGTCAAGAATCGAGGTCCCACTTGCATATATCCTGCATCTGATATTCGAAAGGTAAGGGGAATACTGTGATTATATTACAGCCAAACATAGAAATTTCGTTCAGGAAGGGTATCTCCTACTTCGACGTTTATTTCTTCGTTTGGTTTGTGGTTTGTTTGGTGGCTGTTGTTGGACTTCTTGCAGCCCATTGGCCATTGGCCGTAAAGTGGATTTGTCTTCAATTGTGGCAATCTGTGTAAGGCTGAGGGCGGGGCAGGGACAGTGGCCGGTGGTCAGTGTACAGTGGACAGCGGTGGTTAAGCCACCAACTTGAATCGGTTGCAGCTCCAAAAAATATGTCGGCCAAAGAGCTTCAAGGTCATGGATGAAAGTGTAATGTGTCTGTCTGTGAATCAGAGTATTGGCATGCACAGACGCTGTTTCGGCCTGTGTCTGAGATTGTTTCAAATTGTTTCCAGTTGGCAATCAAACAGCAACAACAACAACAAAAAACGTTTCAAATTGAAAGATTGGGAAAAAAGCGTCTTTTGTGTAGGGCGCGGATTCCCGATTCCAATTTTTGATGCTGATGGACAGCCGTGGATTAATTCGTTTTAGAGACCAAAAATGCGAGATAAGTATCGCTCTATCCCTAGGAGGGAGATTGTTGCAATTGTCTTTTGTGTTTGATGGACAAATGGGCTTTTAATGGGGTCGAAACAAGCGGGGGGTGTGTGTGCGTGTAGGGAGGGAGGGAGGGTCTTTTAATTTGGCATGCATCTGTTGACTGGAGGTCTGGCAGTCTGTAATTTAGACGCCCTGCTTATTAGGAATCTACTGCAATAATTAACGGTTCGGCTGTAATTGAGAGTTGGTTTACCGACCTACTGTCCGACCTACTGTCCGGCCTGCCTGCCTCGCATTCAAATTGCTTGTGCGGGGAATTAATTTCGGATTTGTCCAATTGAAAGTCCCAGTGCCACCGCCGCCGCCGCCGCTGAATGCCAAGGAAAAGCCAAAGCCTCGATAGTCCGGCCTCCAAGGGCATCGATTGGGTCTCAATAAAATCAATTTCTGGGAGTGAAGTGATGGAAAATGTATGCCAATGGTTTTATGATCTAGGTTTTATACATATATATAGATTCCTTGTTATATCCATTCATTTCATGGAAGATGCACTACTGCATTCCCAGAATAAACTCCAGCTCACAGCTTAATAACTCTTTTAATAAACAAACAATTTATAATAAAAATAATATAATAAATGTTTTCCTCAGAAACCCCTTAAAGTAATTGCAGTTTCAAGCAAATAAATACTCCCCTCATTATGTTGAGTCCTCTGCTGTGGCTGTCTGTGGCCTTTGCTTAACCCTTAATCAATCAAAAAGTCATATCGATAATTTCTATAATCTGCAATTTCTTGGCCCCCTCCCCGACATTCTGAGCCAGATTGCAAAAGTTCGAAGCGTTGCCAAACTCGTTCAACAATTTTTTAAACAAAATTATTATTAAAAGCTTAATTGCAGCAGCAGCAGCAGCGGCAGTGGAGCCATGCGCTGAGCTGCTGAGCTTTGGCCAAAACAATTAAAGGCTGCAAAAATGTTAAATTAACAAATTATATGTTGGCCACTAAAAACTAAACGAAACGGCTGGAAAAAACGCGCTGACAAAACGCCTCAAACTCGCGCGACCTGCCAAAAGATACGAAACGAAACAAAGTAGAAAACAAGTTGGGGGGGATTGCACTATTTTCGGTTTTAGTCTTGTGGTAAGATGACAAATGGCTTAAAGGCAGTGGAGGCAGTGCAATAAACTCTAAGAAATTCCATGGAAATATCAACAAAAACAGAGACACAAAACGCTCCAATTAGTGTACGTATTTTTGATACGATTACCCTTGCAGGGGGTATTATTATTGGAAAGAGAAGCATGCCAAAGCAAACATGGGTACGCATACAGAAGTAATTATATCCGGTACTGGTATCCTTCAAGAGCAGACACAATATTCTAGATCTTTCCTTGGAACGATCTTCCCCTGAAAGTGTATCTAAGACTTCGGCTAGCAATCTTCATGGCTTCCTTTCTGGTTTGACTTTGCTATCTGCTATTTTTTTCCTTCGACTTTGGAGTGGTGTCGATAACATAACGCATACGACGTGTGGCCTCTCCCTTCTTTTGCCTTTTTGGCTTTCAGTCTGTCCGTCCCTCAACTCTGTCGAGTCGAGTCCCCCGACGATTGTTAATGAATTGCAGTGGCAGTCGTCGTGCGACATTTTCTGGTGCCAGGGCGGGTGGTGGCATGGAAATGAAAATGGAAATGTTTGACAATTTGTCACCGCGTCCAACACTTGTCTCGTCCGCTGCCAATTGCGGGTGCGGGCCACGTTTGATACCATTTGTTACACATTTTATTTCGTATTATTTGTCGCTTTTATGTGAGTGTATCTTTTGTACTGGAACTCCCCCCCCGTACATATGGCCCATGCATTGTGTGTACTTAGTGGCAATTTATTTGCCACTACCTTTTGCTCCCACTGTTCACTTCTGGTTTTAAATCAAGTTTATTAACCGGAATCTGTCAGTGGGCATTGTACGGCTACGCTACGACTACGACAACGACTGCGAGTGCTGTCTGTGAGCGGAGATCTATCTGTGTTCGCATTCAGGGCGTATCCATAACTATCGATTAGCATTCTAATTTATATACTAACTGCCGCCCCGGGAGTGTGGCACAAATTTAGCAACGCCAATGGGCATGCACGAGTTCGCATTCGCATTCGCACCTGGAGTTGCCTCCATTACAATTTCAAGACCAAGCTGCGGCTGCTACTCTACTCTCTACCAAGTGGAGGGAGTTGTGACTTTTAGGCCACTAGTGTGCACTGAGAGGTTCATCCCCTGATGCTGCTGGGAACCCCTAGTGATTATAACTATTTAAAGTTATTAATTGTTTATTAATTTCATCAAAAACTTCTTCAAGTAAAAACTTGTTTCACCCAAAAGAATAACTTAAAGTTCGCTCAGCATTTATCAGTAGAGTATTCCTTCTTCATATACCCCCTTATTTTTTTTCTCTGTTTTCTTGCTGCTGTTTTTGGCCTTAACCCATGTGACGTCCACAGCTGAGGGGCTGAGAGATACGACGTCTAGAACTAGAACTAGAACTAAACCGATTTCAATTCCTATACCAATTATGGGTGCAGCTGTAATTCAGAGACATTTAGCTGGAGATTATGAATGTGGGAACAGAACTCTGCTCTGCTCTGCTGTGCCGTGCTATGGGCTTTCGCAACTCTTACTTTCCACACAAGAGCCTGCGATGATGAACCACGTTGAACCCTTCAGCAAAAACCACACAGAAGAAAAGAAATGCGAAATGACGCAACAGAGCGACAGGAAGACAAAAGATTAGAATCCGCAAACGAGAAATAGAAAAGAGAATAGAATAGATCGAATATTGGAGAATATAACCATATATTGTATATTGTGTGTATGTGTGAATAATAAATGCCGGCTAGTACGGGTAGTCGAGTATGGGAGGTGGTTCTCGCTGTCCAACTTTGGCTAATTAATGAGACGTTCGTTCTCAGGGAATGAAACTTTCGTTTTTAATGAGATGCCTGCCTGCGTGCCATAAAAAATATTGCCAAAATTCCAAAACAATTAAAGGAGGAGTGAGAGAGAGAGAGGTAGGAGGTAGGAGGTTGGAGCGGGGGATAGACACCGCACAGACCATGAGTAATTATATGGACTGTGAAGAAGGCTTGATAAGAATTAGAACTGGTTTCTGGTTTGCATAGTTTTTGCTTTGTTTCCATATTTTATGGATTTGACTTTGGCTAGCATTTAATTACATGGTCCGTCCGTCTGTCCGTCCGTCCGTCCGTCTGTCTGTGTGCACGGAAATGCCTGAGAAATGTTAATTAAATTATGGATGGTAAGCGCGAAATCATCTTTGTGGTGTGGTACGTGCTAGAGCAGTGCCGGAACATACCCTCGAGTGCTCGAACAACTGGATTTGGGAAGCCATAAAAGCTATCCTCTTGACCTCTTCTCTGGCTTGACTTCGGATATGATTAGAGATGATCATTGATAGCCGATCATTGGCTCGTTTGATGGGTCGGAATATCGTCTAGTATGGCATTCTTGTCTCTACTGCTGCTGCAACTCTATCCCCGCGAGTACAACTGCTCCCTGGGCCTCTTCAATGGCATGCCAATTGTTGGCTACAAAAAGCTATCAAAATATTTTGCCATTAATTATAAATATGTTGAAATTGCAACAGACGATGCGATGGAGCATCTGTCTGGCACTGGTACTGGCACTGTGACTGGTACTGGTGACTGAGACTGGGGCCTGGGCTTGGCTCTGTTTGTGGCCACAAGTCTGTGGCAGAGTCGGTCGGTTGCCAGTCGGTGGATCGTTGGCTGCTGGTTGCTGGCTTGTTGGCTGCTAACCTGCCAACCTGTTGCCAATACAAGTTCAATGATTCTTGTGGCTGTGGCTGTGGCTCTCTGGTGGAGAGACTCTTCAAATTAGCTGCATGTGCCGCTCGCCGGAGACTCTCCGAGCTCCGAGACACACAATTTCTGGTGTGAAATGCACCTTGACATTTGGGCTGGATATTTCCCATTGATTAACGATTGAACGCAATGGATCTATCCATCTGCGCTGTTTCTCCGCTCAGTCCGTTCAGTTTCTTGTGCTTCATTTGTTTATAAATTATTTATTATTTCGCAATTAAGATGTGTATGTGTGGCAATGACTTTGATATTTCTCCACTGCTGCTCTGGTGGGAAACCTCTGCTCGGCCGTGCACTAATTGCCCGCTTCTTGTTCTTCTTAATTGCAGTCATTAACGAGCGCGGCGGATCCCCATACACACACAGACCATCCCGTACCATGGTCCAACAGCAGCTGCCCGGGGCGGCCAAATGAATCACGTTCCTTGAGGAAAGTGCACTCCATTAAGCGGACACACACAGACATCCCAGCCAGCCAGCCAGCCATCAGCCAGCCAGAGAGCACCAGAGGCAGAGGCAGAGGCACTAAAGCGCTTGATTAACTCCCCGTGGAAGCGAGTGGAACAGGTGGACCGTGGACCGACGACCCCTCTTCCAGCTGTCATGGCACACTTTTGCTGGTTCCTCAGATTGGGCTTTCTGCTGCTGGTAAGTGTCACATTAAGGCGCTATTTTGGGTCTCTGCTAAATTATGGCCAGCTGCTGCTGCCAGCCCAAAATTCCCGGGAATTGCTTGGCTTTAACGCTCGGCCAGAGCGAAACTTAAGTTCAAGGCTTCCTTCTCCGATTAGCCAAAACAAAACTAGTTTAAATCGCAACAAAATCCCTTCTAAATTGCTGCTGGCCAAGGCACACACAACATCTGGCAACAGCCAAGGAGGAGGTGCCACTCAGCTGGAAATAGTTTTCGCTTTGTAGCTTTAATGGCAATTCCCCGAACAGTCCACCGAGTGGAATGGAATTGAAGGAAAATCGATCAACAAAATGTCTTGCATTACTTTCCATGAACAAATATCTTTCTTTGTGATTCAGAAACTGTGGAAAAGGCGTTGAAAAGTTTCCAAAAAATTCCCCAATGAACTCGTAACCTCACCCATCATCATTTATGCATCATATATCAATATAACCAAATCAAATCCGTTTTCGGGTTGAGTTCGAGAAGAGTTCACTTTTGTTTTTGTAACGATTTCAGCAGTGGAAGCCCCTGACTTTCCCTCGCCACAGACCGGACCGGCAGAATGCGCACCTTTGTGGCCCCACCAATTCCCAGGCCCCGAATGCAGTTGCCAAATGCAACTGCAAGTCCATTAACTTGGCCAATGCGTTTTGAAAAATGGTTTAATTGTGCGATCGGTAACCATTTGTGCTGGCTGCTGGCTTTGTTTCGACTTGGTTCGCTTTTATTGGATCGAAAATCATCCATAATACGGGGCTGGCGAATGCATTTGGAATTAATTTTTACCACACTCGATTGTGTCTGTCTGGCCCGCACTTTATTGACTGCTCATTAGACAAAGAGAGACTAACCAACAGAGAGACAGAGACAGACAGACAGACCACCAGACCCGAGCAGACCCTCGTTGATTGTGAGTAATGTGGAGTGGAGTAGTAGGGTAAACGGAGGCTCGAATAAACTAAATAATTGCACGCGATTTGACTGCAGTTGCAAGTTGCAAGTTATATGTGCAACGCCGGAGTCTCGGCCTCTGTCTTTGGGTCTCTCTTCCAACTGTAGGCAGTCTGGGCAGCGGGTCTATGGCTATGATGATGACGATGACGACGACGACGGCGGCGGCTACAATTTGCAAGTTATGTGCAGCGGGGTGTATGGTGGGACAGCGGGGTGTGGTGGTGGTGCTTAGTGCTTGCTGCTGCTCCTAGTGGTGCAACAACATTCTAAAGTTAACATTTCTTTCAAGCATTAACCCACTGAGGTCTGAGCAGGGCGCCTCTGAGCTGAGATTCGTTTGGATATTCTTGGGCCACAAAGTCTCCTTTTTCGCCAAGGTTCTGGGCTGCACTGAGCTGTTTCTGTCTCCGTGTCGCTCTCTGGCATGTAATTAATAAATGTGTGGCACCCCAAAGCTGCAGTTGCAGACCCGACTCTGCGTCTGCGTCTGACGCTGATTCTGCCTTTGCCCCGAACTGGGGCTCCGTGTCTGAGGCTCTCTGTCTGTGGCATTGAGTTTCGAGCACTGCCCTGATGTGGGCTGCACTTGGCTGGAAGATCGATAGCCAGATAGGCACAGGTAATGACACAGGCCACTACACTCAGCCAAATAGTTGGCAGTTCGAAAGAGGCCTCATAACCAGCATCAGCATCAGCATCGAGCACATAATTAATGGTTTGCCTCCCTCATGAGCCCCTGTCTGATGGACTGCAGGCTCACTCTTTTTGCCAGTGTATCAGTGTTTTTTTTTAAGGTTGCAACATGGCCACAATGCACTCGCCACAGCTGACGACAGCGGGTGGTGACGGTTAGCCAGCGAGTGGCTGCTACCAAAAGATTAGACCCCAACTGGAGCTGGAGCTGTAGCTGGGGCCGCCGTTTAGGACCCGCTGACACATTCACTTGGCCACTGGCCACTGGCTTTGTGCGGTGGCTGCTGCTCCTTGCAACGCCCACCGCTAGCACAAAGCGCCGCTGGGGCAGACACCACTCCAAATATGCAAAACTAGAGGGGTGTATCGATCGTATACGTATTACATGACTTGTTCCGCATTCGATAGCTTCTCGCTGTGTGGCCTGAGTCACAGTACGAATCCTGTTTGCCCTGCTTACAGATCAATCCAATCCAATCCAATCCTTTGTGTATGAAATTTAATGGAAATTGCTATTTAAAATACTTCCGAAATTTGCATGACACGAGCTGAATTGGAAACTGTCAACCGTGTCAAGCGAGTCGCCCCGTGAATTGCGTTTGCGTTTGTGTGTTTGTGTTGTGCCATGTCAAGCGTAAAAACTGAAATCACGATGATTGTGGCTAATTAAATTGGAGGTATCAAGTGGCAGCATCAGCAGCAGCAGCAACCGCGGCACTTGAAAGCCAACAGCCAATCGAACACAGAACACAGGCTGCCAAATGCCAATCTGAAATAAAAAGAGCGCTCATTAAGGCGTGATTATTGCTTAATTGTTAGCCCCACAATCGGAATCGATCGAAGGCGGATATCTCCCCATTGATTCGGAGCGCCTGTTCTGCGCCCCTCACCCCACTCGCCACTCTGTTCTGGATTGAAAGTATCTTTTCTGACACTTCCGCTAAGTTGACAGCCGTGAAAATTGTCGCCGCTGTTGTGAGTGGTGCAACAATCGAATGATAAATCGACAAAAATCTCCAGCATAAAGTGCAAAAGAATGTCCAACAGGATTAGCCAGAGCCAGAGCCAGAGCCACAGGTAATCAGCCCCCCACCCCCCACTGACTGATAAATCAATCAAGATTAATAATTGCCTATCATGGGGTATCCACAGTGTGGAGCGGAGGTCTCCCAGCAGGTCTCTCGTTTCATTCATTAAACTGGAGCACGTCACTGACCAGTCGGTTCAGGTAACTGTCCCCCTCGCCCTGGGGACAATGGGAAAGGAATTCGCATTGTGCAGCTTCGTTTTTTTTTTCGATCGGTTAGGAGTATATTTTTAGAACGTTTTCTTGCGCTTTTGTTTTAGGGCGTTACGCAGGGGGTAACCGAGCCAAGACACAGATACGCGTTCAAAGCAAAGGCAAAGCCAAAGCCCTTTTGTAATCGCAAACCGAACTGAGCTGAACTGAGTAAAACTTTTGGTGTCAATGCTAAACGCTCACCGCCCGCGGTCGAGTACTTCTGCAATTTTAGACATAAAAGGCAAGGCGACCCGCTGCTGCTGCTGCTCGAGACTGTGGACTGGGGACTGGGGACTGGGCACTGGTGACTGGTGACTAACCCCCACAGCCACAGTGGTAGCTGGTCGGTCAGATACTTACCGCTCTGACTGTGTAATTTTAGCACATGTGCGAAGGTGTTTGTTTGGTGGAGCGACTGTGCCAGCTACGATATGATCTAGAAAATGCCCGGCGACAGGCGCCCACTTTTGCTGGATCTCTCTCTCTGTTCAGTCGCTGCCACTGCTGCCGGATGTGGTTATTGTTCTTGTTCATGAAGTATAAACATTATACTAGACAGAGTACACATGCATATATATATATATATATATTTGCTTGTATTTATTGAATAATTATGCTATTATTTGGCATCCATTTCCATTAATATTTGATTCAATTTTGCATTGTTTTCAATTTGCGCGCCACTCGCATTTCCATTCCAAATCAATATTTCTTGTGGAGCTGTAAATGATTTGTCCGCCTGCAATTAGCATTGCTAATGCAAGATGCATTTAAATAAACCATAAATATGTTTTATGTGCCTGTCCGATCCGATCCGATCTGATCTGATTTGATTTCCTTTGGCAGGGCAAGTTCGTGCCCTAAGTCTTTTGTTGGTTTTTTATTTTTTATTTTTTCCCTGCTGCAGTGGAAGTGTGAATGGGGGTGGGCGTGGGTGTGCTGTGATAACAATTTATGGCCAATCTCTGGCCATGAAATATCTGCCATTATTTCTTCATTTGCTCAACGGGGAGACTGTCGAACTGTGGGGCTAGTTGGAGCTGCTGGAAAGCAAAGCAAAAGCTGCACATATATTTTAGCACCTTTGCGGCTTGGATTTATCAGTATTCAGATCCGTTTTATGACCCAAAAAAGGCACACTTCTGCTTGCTGAGCTTCTCTGACTAAATTTGAGTTAATTTGCGAGCAAAGATTACTCATGGAGAGCGGTCTGCCTGTGGAACAGAACGCAACCTGATCTGGCAAGCTGTTCTCTGTCCTTTGTTGGGTCTTTCCCTTCCTCAGCTGAAAGCAATAATGATATATGATCGGTGCAGTGCGGGATGAGTCAGAGAAAGCAATGGAATGCCTTGCCGTTTGTTGCTCCATTTTCCACTTAGCCGATTTCCACTGACCGATCGAAACGCCATGCAAAGTCAAAGTGTTTGCAATCCCCCACATAGGCGTTTGTTTTCGCTACCTTGCGCCACCCACTTGCAACGCGGCGGCGGTGGCGGCGGCGTCGACGGTTAATTATGCCACCACTTGACTAGGGAGAAACATGCACCACTTCAAACGGAGCACCGCACCGCTGCACCACATCGAAGAGCAGAGTAGAGCAGAGCCCAGCAGCAGCAGCAGCAGCATTCCGCTGATGTCTTAATAGACCTCTCGGCACATTATTATTCAAATGTCCGATGTCCGAGAGCATTGCATTGCATGACTTGTGCATATCTGTATATCTGTATATCGGAGCATATGTATATAGATCGATCGATCGATCGATCGATCGACAGTCGATCCGAATGATATTTTAATTACGCAAATTTATAAATAGATTGCTGAGATAAGCAGCCAATGCGATCTGATTTGCATAAATGAGCAATCGAGGAATATGTCGAGCATAACTAACCCCCTCTACCCACTCTACCCCTTCCGTTACAGATGCTGTCCGGTGGCTGCCGGACACGTCCCACGGGGCGGCAGAGTGAGCTCATCGCCGGCAACGAGTTCCTCAAGCTGTTCCTGGACCACGACGAGCAGCAGCGCAGCCTCCACAGCAGCGAGCAGGAGTTCGAGGGGCGGGCGGAGACCCACCGCCAGCGCACAGCCAGCGGCAGGAGCCTGCAGCACAGGACACGCTTCAGGAACACGCTGCCCAGCAGCAAGGACCACGAGGCCAGGGAGGAGCGAGGAGAGGTCGTGCAGCTGGTGACCACCGGCAGCAAGATCGTCTTCCTCGAGGACGAGCCCCGCCAACGCCCCAACCCCCGCGCCAGCAAGTCCAAGAGCAGCGATGAGGTCAAGGTCGTGGCCGTCAGCGTGAGTTCATCCAGCAAGAGAGGTCCCAGCCCTCGCTCCAGTCCCCGCTCCAGCACGAGTTCCTCCGTCTCCTCGACTGCCACTGGCAGCGGCTCCAGCTCCAGCTCCGGCTCCAGCTCCGACTTTGTGAATCGATCCCACAAGAGCGAGCTGTCCATTGAGGAGGCAGAGCCCCGGCTCGCGCCCGATGCCATGGAGGGCGACAGCGACTCGCTGAACAGCGCCTCCAACATACAGACGGTCTTGGCGGCACCAGCCGCAGCCGCCGCCGCCTCCTACCCGCTGGGCAGCAACCAAAGCGAGGTAGCCGTCACCCATGAGGCAGTCGAGAGCGAGGACAAACTGCTGCCGTTCCAGACGGTGATCTATCACGACTCGAAGCAGGGTCGCGGCCCCCAGTCAAGATCAATATCGTACAGCTCCATATCGCAGAACGTGGACGATCTGCAGGCCTGGCAGCAGGCCACGCGCGGCGGCATCCTGGCCGAGGCCCAGCGCAATGTGAGCGAGAGCCTGAAACCCATACCCAGGCCAGCACACGGCCACTCGGGCACGTCCTCGCAGCCGGCCAAGTTCTACTCGGTGCCCTCGAAGATGTACAGTGTGCCGAGCAAGTTCTACTCGGAGCCATCGAAGGTGTACTCCGAGCCAGCCAAGATGTACGGCCAGCCGGAGAAGGTCTACTCGGAGCCCTCCAAGGTGTACGGGCAGCCCTCGAAGTTCTACTCGCAGCCGGCCAAGGTGTACGGGGAGCCCGCCAAGGTGTACGGCGAGCCAGCCAAGACCTACTGGCCCCAGGCAGTGACCAGCACCACTCCCGCCCCTCCTGCGGCAGGATCGTCCACTTTGGGCACCAGTTCGAGTCCGCTGAAGACGCCTGCAACTAGCACGACTCCCATGCCCATAACTGTGCCGCCGGGGGCTGCCCCCAGCACCTTTGTGCCCTCACGTTCCCGGCCGCGACCGGCAATTGTCTCGCGCATCGCCTTCGGCGAGGCTCAGATCACAAGCACCACAACGGCAGCACCACTGGCGATGCCAGGCACCACCTCTGCCCCCTCGGGCACCACCGCCACCAAGCAGCCAGAGTCCAGCACGTCTGCCACCGTCAGACCAACCACTTGGCACCACCATTATCACAGTTACAACCATCAGCAGCATCATCCAACTGCCTCGCCGCCGCGTCGAGTACTCTTCAATTTGGATAAATTGCCTTATGATTTATTGAATGCACCGCAGCCACAGCAGCCACAGCAGCCCCACCATCCATTGGATGCAAGTCCGAGCCACTTCCAACAGCCGCAGCCACAGCAGCGTCCATGCTGGGAGCAACAGCAACAGCAACGTCAGCATTCATCACTGCCGCCGCATCAACATTCTAATCAAAATGCCAAAGGATTGCCCAATAGAGGTGAGTCGCACAGCAGAGACTTAGTCTTGGTTGCAAGCCAAATTACACTGCTCAACAGGGTTCGCAATGCATTTGCATAAATTACAGAGAGTGGGGACGCTCTCTAAGGGTTCATAGTAAGTAGGGGCAGAGAGAGGAAAGTACTTGGAATACTGCAGTCAAAGTTATGGCAGTCCAAGGCTGATTTATGATATTAAATGCTGAACTGGAACTTTGTTAATCAGTGAAACGACAACGACAACGCGTGGGTTTACCCTCCCCCAGCCGCGTTTTCGAGTAACTAATCTTGAACTTATCAGACATCATCTACTGCTGCTCCACCCCCAACATAAACCTCTCTTTATATATCTTTCTCTGTCTCTCTTCTATCGCAGATCTAGTCAAATGTATTTCCAAATTTGCACACCAACATGGAGCAGGGGCATCGTCATCAGCATCATCAGCATCATCAGCATCATTGGGCGCCCCATCAGGGGCGGCTGGCTATTCGTACAGCTCCAGCTCGACCAGCTCCTCTTCGTCTTCGTCGTCCTCCTCTTTGGGCAGGCCCCGCGACTCCAGCATGCCGCAACATCACCACTTCACCACCGAACGGTCCATCGAGCAGCAGTACAGCCCGACCTCAGAGCAGAATTACGAAATTGAGGAGTCCGTAAGTGTTATGACAAACGGACGAGCCCACGGACCACAGGGCCAGGGCGGTGGGGCAGCACAGTCGTCTCTGGCCGCAGTCACATCTGCAGCAGCCACCGCCACACCAGCTGCTGCCACGACAACAACAGCAACAGCCACAGCCACAGCCAGCAGTGCGGCAGCAGTGGCCACCACTGCAGCAGCAGCAGCAGCAGCCGGCAGTGGTCGCAGCAGAGGCATAGACAGGGGACGTGGCTCGGTGGTGTACAACGCCGACGCAAATGCCAACCACGATTACAACGCTGGCCAAGACGATGACGACGACGGCAACGGCAACGAAGGGGAGGTCTCTGACGATGATGGCGAAGATGGAGCTGGGGAGCGCGGCCGAGAGGGGGGACCCGGCAACGAGAAGGAAGACAAAGTCGCCTATGTGGTGGAGGGACGCAACTATCGCAAGTACCGGGTGGAGGAGAAGACCGACGATGGCTTCATTGTCGGCGAGTACGGAGTGGTGGACCACAACGATGGCAACCTGTGGGGCGTGCGCTATACCGCCGACTCGACCATTAACCGCAGCCTCATCCAGAAGGCCCTGCTGGCATTTCTCAAGCTCAAGTGAGAGTCCGCAGTCCAGCTGTCCACAGTCCTACTCTTGCCGATTCGACAACAGCTGCCACAGGCAGGCATTCCACATGTGATCCAAGTCGTATTGTAGTTAGCGTAGATTAGCCTAAATAGATATACTAGATAGATAGATAGATATATATATACTCGATTCCCACGAGATCAGGAACACACTCGTATTGCCCCCCCACACCCCACACCCCACACCCCACTCCACTCCACTGAGTGTGTGTTTCGTGTAGTCAGTAAACGAATTTGTGTAATTTGTAGTTAATGTTTTAATTAATTTATTGTAGTTGTTGGTATTGTAATTGTAACTGTAACTGTAACTGTAAACTTAACTCCTAATTTATTCAGCTAACCAGCCACGAAATTACAGACCTAGCAACTTGCCATACAACCGCGCACCTAGAACTAGAAGAGAGAGAACTAGAAGAGCCCTAAGCGCCAATCGAAACTATCCTAATTAGACCCTAAGATGGAGCCCCTTGAATAGTGGAATAAAACCTAGAATACTGTACACCGAGCGAGTGATTCATAATTGTTTGTTGCATTAATCTCGCGGCGGGTGGGTGAGCGAAGCAGAGCGGCATCCCTGCTCCGCTCTGCTTTGCTCTCTGAAATTTAAATGCCACTTAAAATTGATTAAAAACATGCTGCCAGCGGCCAGTAAGAGCCACGGAATGGAGCTTCCTGGGACAATATCATTAAAACTTAATTGATATGAACAAGTGACAAAGCAGCATCAGCATCAACAAAGGAGAGTCCAGGAGAGGCAGGAGTCGCAGGAGACCTCCTGGTCTCGACGCATAAGATACCTGGGAATTAAAGGCTCTAAAGCATCCCAGTACCAGAGTATGAATCGTGGGATACAGATACGGCTTGAGCCAACACAAATCAAGTTTGGTTAATCCGAATGCTGCAAGTACCCTGCCCTTGTGTGTCCCTGCCCCGGCTGATCCGATACCCTGGCTTAGTTTTGCTGCTTTATGGGCTCTTGTCAAGTGAAACGCGGAAGCCGATAACTGGAATCGGGCAGTCAGGCAAAAGGCATCCGCAATCGGGGCAGTGCGGTAAGTACGGGATGAAGCTGCGCCCTCGATCGACCGACTTGCAGTTGACAAAGTCAAGGCGGCCGCTGAGAGAGTTTTATGGACACATTTGGCCAATTAAGAGCAGCAATTCCATTCCATAAATGAGCAACAGCTGTCCCCCGCTGGCAGTAGTTTACTGATCTGCCCCAATCTGCTCCTCCTTGCGGGCCACAAAGCAACTCAGCAACCGAGCAACTGAGCAACTGAAAGCGAGCCCATAAATGCGAAATGCGAATCAACTGGAACTGGACTGAGGGACTGAGAGACCTTCGAAGGTCGCTGAACGACCTTGCTTGCGGTCGCCCGGATGCCGATGCCGATGCCTCTTCGATGCGTCGTCTTTGGCGTCTGCGTGTCGTCATTTGGATGGGATTTTATTGCTCCCCAGAGATTGGATTGGCCCCAGAGCCTGCAAAATTTCCACTAATGATTGCATGCGCCAGTGCCTGTGCCTGTGCCAGTGCCAGTGGCAGTCCTGTCTCCACAGTCTCTGCGGACTGTGGCTATTTATAAATATATGTAAGACAATCGGGGGCCAGGTGAGTGTAGAAGTTCAAGCTTTGGTATGCTGTCTTATCGCAAACCGGCAATCAGCCCCAGCTCCAGCCCCAGCCCCAGCCCCTGACTCCTACTCCTACTCCTATTCCGACACTGATTCTGATTTTTACTGGGACTTGGCAGCATCGTCGACGCGATCTGCGTGAAGAAATCCAACACATGACCATAAAACAAGAGAGGAGAGGAGAGGCTACTCTCGGTAGCTGAAGCTTAGATACACTTGCAGCGGATTCTGAGACAAAAACCAGCTGGGCAATATCTTTGGAGATCTGTGGAGGGCCAGTGAAGGGAGGGATTTTAATTAAATATTTATCTTCCTTTTGGGCATGCCAAACGGCTGCTCAAAATCCATAGCACCCTCCCTGCTAGAGTATAAAAAGAGAATGTTCCTGGTTCTGGGTCTGGGTCTGGTCTCAGATTTAATGCGAAATGCCAGTGCCAGTGCCAGTGCCACAGACAGAGCCCCAGAGACAGAGAGATAATGCTGCTGGGGCTGTGGCTGTGGCTGGGGCTGTGGCTGGGGCTGGCGGGCCGTGCCCTTTCTGCGGTCAGCTGCCTGATGGACATCTCCGAAGAAGGAACTGAAACTGGTTATACCGTTGCGGGGCTTAAGTGCGGCAATTATGGGAGGCACACAACAGTTTCTCTGGCCAGCTACGAGAAAGTGTCTAAAGCATGATGAATGCCAAGTAAACATGTTGCCTGTTCGTTCGTTCCACCGCTGCATCGTTGCCTCATCGAGATCTCCTCCTCCGGCTTCGGGCTTCGGGGGCGTATAGGTTCGGGGGCTGCGTGTCGACAATAAATTTGAAAACTACACGATTGCCCCTGCCTGACAGGTTGAACGTCGGCACGCCCCCTACGCCTCCCAATGTCCTGCTTAGTGGGTTTTTAATGCGGTGGGCGTGCCGCTAGAATGGCCATTCTGACAGCTCTGAGTGGGCTTCATTAAACGCTGCCCCGTCTTCATTCCCCCCATCCCCCAGAACGGCATCCGCATCCGTTCACAGGCAGGCTGCAGCCTCCTCTTACTTTTGCCTTCAGCTCCAACTAAATTGCTCTCCCATTGATCTGGCTTACAAGAATTTGCACTTTTGTCTAGCCCCTGTCCAGCCCCATGTCCCTGTCGGAGTCGGAGTCAGAGTCCTGCTGGCCTCGTTAGTTAATTATTCCAGCTCTGAGGCTCCCAGCAAGTACTCGAGCTCCTTAATGAAGTCGCGGGAGCAGGTACTCGTCCACAATTTACGATCGAGTCGATTTTATCCATTTTATTCAATATTCAATATTCCAGTCTTGGGGGGATGATCGATCGCGGATTGGAAATTTATGACATGGCATTATAATTGACCGATTTGTCATTATAATTAGCGTACACACCGCAGAGCCGCAGCAGAGCCTAATTTATGCATATTGTTGGGATTATTTTTAGAGGGGACAATGCAACAATGCAACAAAGCCCCACAAAAGCAACAATGTTGCAGCAGGCTGAAAGGAAGGCGAGGAATTTCATGGGAGGCTGGGAGCAGAATGCAATTTATTATAAGCATCTTTAGAACGGAAACAATACGGGCATAATGAGGGAATTAATTGGATAGAAATTGGAACTCGTGCAGATGAATATAGAAAGGCAGATGCAGGCAACAGGATATACAGATTTATGGATGTGGAATATATATATCACAAGAGAGTGTAGAAAAATGCAGACACGGACAGAAGGAAAGGAGAAATATTTAGCCTGTGGATAGCTGGAAGTAAATATATTTAGATATATTCAGATGGAAGAAAACATATATATAGATTGAAGATGAAGTTGATGGATCGAAAGAAATCGCATCAAGAGATTTAGTGGCCTGTATTGTGGCGCCATCTGTGTCTTGTGAGTTTTCTCGGCAATACATTTTCTCAGCAGCCTGAAACTATGCTACACTTTTCTGTGTTGCTTCTAGAGTCATCTGCAGCACAGCCAGCAGTACAGTAAAAACCCCGTGTAAGCTCTTTGCACGATGAAACTTAAATTAAAATATTTAATTTACACTTAAAACTAAGGCTTAGACTAAGTAAGACCAGAAAAGAAGGATAAGGATGCATGCATTAGAGGAAGTTGCAGCCAATCAACGACCCACCCGCAGCGGCAGCATTCCAATGCCACTTGACTTCGCTGGCACACCACAGCAATATAATTATCAAATCTGTGACAATGTCTGGAATGCAACATTAATGTTTATCTAGAAATGATGGCCAGCAAGGGATGCGACGCCCACACGAAAATGGAACACCGGAAACGGAGAGATTAAGGAAATTACCAAAAGTCATGAATCAAGCTGAAAAGTTAATGCAACAAAAAGAGCAGAAGAAGTGCTCTGGCAGTCAAACAATGAATAATGCAAATCATTGCACTGCCCCGTCCGGCAGATCCTTCTGGCACATATGCCAGATATCCTGCTATGTCCTGCCATGTCCTGGTATGTCCTGGCATATATCTGGCATATGAATTTGGAGCACAACTAATTGTGTGCCGGCAATTAGCAGGAAAAATATTCAAAAATTCAACACTCTACTAATCTGCAAGTGTCAAGCGGAGGACATTGGCAAATGGCGATGACAATGAGAGACGAGAGTCCTGGCCAAAGGAGTTGGCAGGCAGACATACAGGCACAGGCACGGGCACGGGCAGAGGCAGGGTTGAAGTGTGCGTTCCGAGTAAAAAAAACGCGTCGGGCAGGGCAGCCACCGGCAGAATCAGAATTCACCCGAAACAGACAAAAAGGGGAAGGACGCCATATCCACAAGGGGTTGCTGCTTGCCACTGACTCAGACGGAGACGAATACCAGGACAGGGACAGGGACAGCTACAGAGTCCCAGTCGCAGACGACAACAGGTCTCCTCTACAAAGGTCTCTCTACTCTGTACCTCTACCTTTTCGCATAATGAAATATAAGTACCGCACGGTGCTCCTTTAACGTCTGATATCAAAGGACATTCGATCGGGCATGCAACATGCGCTCATTGTCCCCGCTCAGTTGTTGTCAGTTTCTTAAGCGTTTCTCGTATTTATGCCAAAGATTACATGTTGATCTCGCATATCTTTCATCTTGACGGACCCATTCCCCATACCCATCCCATCCCTGTGCTGCGACCATGGCCCCTGTCCTCCTGAATCTCCTGGAATCTGTGCGTGCTTCCCACGTCGCTGTCATTCGATATTCGATATGAAAACGAAATCAAAATGCCGTCAGTCAGTAGCCCAGTCATGGCTCCGCATTAATTGAACGACAGCGAAATTATACAACTTTCACATTAATTCATAGAGAGAGAGTTGCCGAATCTATATGTGGAATCTTCCAGGGAAATCTTCGCCCGATGACAACTTGCCCGCTTCCCTGGTAGTCCATTGTGGGACACCAGCTCCAGCTCCAGCTTCGAGCTGCAACTCCAATCTACATCTCTCATAGATGATATCGATAAGCTATGCCCGGAATTGCCCCTTTTGCCGCAGCTACCTCCAGTTAGCGGCTGTGACGAGGGTTTTTTCCTATGGATAATTCCTATTAATAATTGAAACAAAAAGCATATTGCGCATGCTAGATTGATCGCCCACTTGTTGTCTGCTTTCTGTTATCTGCTGGCTGTTGTCTGTTGGCCCCCGAAAAGGCCAAAGAAAAAGGAGTTGGAAAATCCTTTCATTGATTTTGCTACCCCTTTTCTGCTCTCAATTTCTTGGAAGTTAATTCTTCGATATTCGCTATTTATTCAAACCTTTTCAGCGCGCATTCTGTTTTATTTTTTGGGAAAAATATAGATATAAAAATTCCCGCATGGCTGAAGGAGATCCACTTGCATGCATCGATTGTTATGTGTTATGTCTTGTTAGGGCATCGGCATCAGGTGCCTGGGCATTGTCCGTGATAATGGGCCCTGAATTGCTCAGCTCTTGTATTCAATTTCAATCAGCCATGTATCCTCGAGTGGGAGCTTGCACGGCTCTTCCCACGGCTGGGTCCACGGTTTGATTCACGGTTTGCTCTGCCCGCGAAAGGTTGAAGGTTAACGATCTCTGCCAGATAGAGCAACGAACTCTTTGTGATTAGAATGGAATTGATTAAGGGCGTAGATAGGCAGATGCAACAACAAGAGGGGTCACCATTTAAGGGACTTGTTGAACTTATTGCGTGTATTGTGCAGGAAGCTATTATATGCATTCATTTTCTCACACTTTTTCCATATTACAATTTGGAGACTTCTCTGCTGATTTATGTGGTATAATTTCTTAGTTGCAGCTAAGTTCGCAGCCGAAAGTAAAGTTGGTTCATAGAAGAACTTGCTGGCTCTCCTGCAGATCTCTCATTTATTATCTTTCTCCCAGAGAGCAGATCTTTTAGAGCCTGTTGATTATACGTGTGTGGTAATGGCACACCTGCCCAACTCTCATATTCCTCTACTCGTTTTTTTTCTCTCTAGTTATATTTCAAAGGTAGCCGTACTCCTTCCTGGCTAAACTTGTGCCCGGGCCTGTCTATTCTGTTGGCTATTTCTTGGTTACTCTGCCAGTTATATTTCAATGATCGCCGCTCCTCTGCTCTGCTCTCCTCTCTTCACTCTATGCTAATCTAATCAAAGTGAGTTACCGCTGCTAATGCAACTATCTTCCAGGATCTGAGACACTTTTAGCCGGAAGAGTGGGCCCCTTGCAGATGAGCTATCTGCTGCCGGGAAGGTGAAAACACAAACACATTTTCCTTTGAGTTGTTTGCAGGAAATGTGTAAAATTTCCACACTGCTCGTATCTGGGAATGAAATCGGAAACTTTTGCCAAATATTGACAGGCGTGAGAAATGTAACGCAATGGACTCGCACTCGGATTCGGACTCGGACTTGGGCATAGTTTTGGTCTATCAAATAATCTGCGTATGACATAATCTTCGGGGCTTAGGAATGCAAACGAGACGTGGCCTGGCTGAGGAGGACAAAAGGGCAACGGCAACGGCGAACAGGACATCCTACTTAACAGCAATGAGCCTCGGGACTCGGACTCGGACTCGGTACTCAGGACTCGATTGTAAAAAAGGCAAACAAAAAGTCCTTAAGTTATGTTCGGGCCCAAGACAATGGGCCTCCTCCACAAAAGAGCCTCTGAATCTCAATCTGAATCCCCGTCTGGCACTGGCATTGGCATTGGCACTGGCACTTATGCAAGGAGTCCTGGTCCTGGACCAGGACACAACAATCAAAACTGAAATTGAAATGGAAGCAGCGACTTCATCACTTGTTTCGTTTCCTCTCTGCTCCTGTGCTCCTCTGCTGTCCTGTCCGCTCTCCTGTTGCATAAAAACAGAGCCTCCTGAAACCGGAGCTGGAGATCCCGATGATGACGAGTACGAGCATATCAGGTTGGAGATGGGCTGTGGATGGAGGGGATGGGAGCGCACACGATCTCGGAGGTGTGTCCCATTGTTCGGAGCGTTTCCGTGGCTGCCACGAATATGAAACTTATCTGCAGAGCGGAGTCCTCCGTGGATGCTGGAGTTTTGCACGTGCAACGCTGGGAAGTTGCTCAACTTTCTGCCGTCATCGTTCGTCCTTACGCAATTCGTCGGCTCGTCGGCTCCCAGTTATTTGAGCACTTTAATTTCATGTTTTGGATTGTTCACATGATTTCTCAAGATCAGATTGCTATCTGCCTCGGTTCCTGCCACTGTCCCTCGGTCCCTCTGTCCCTCAATCCCCTGATTCAATTATTGCGCTTTTCCTAGCTGTTTTGTCGTCGTCCCTGTTTCTTCTGATGTCTCGGGGTCTAATAGTTCATTTCCTGCCTCGGTACTGGGGTTCCATTTGCACTTCGTTTTTGACGTGATTTCTGAGTCGCTTCCTGTGGATGTCGCCCCGTGGATTGTCTCTCCTGCCTGGCGTTCCTCCCCTCTGTCTGTTTGCACTTTTGGGTTTGATTCGCTTTTTGCTTTTATGAACTTTGATGACTCGTTTCAGCGGAAGTTCTCCTCAAAGGGTTCCACTTCCGCACTTGGTGCCTGAATTTGCATAAAACGAGCGCCAAAAATCTTGGAAAATGTTTGATTTAATTCTCTTCTACTTGGCGCCAAAAAAGATAATTGCCGGGCTGTCATCTCGGGGCGATGCATGAAGATTTGGTTACTTTTGGCTTGATTTTGAAAAAGGAGTTGTCCCATGTCAATGGGCTGCATATCCGTTCTCAGAGATGTGCTTTGTGATCGTGCATTATTATTTCTATGCTGATAGATTAGAGAACATTCTGAGACGCAGTTTGGGAAATAGAGAATGTTTCTCCTCTAACCTTTCCGCATTCTGTAACTACTCTACTCCTGTTCTCATGCTGATCCTCTCTAGGAGCTTGCAGATGACTTGCGAGAGGGTTTTTATGGCCCACAGGGTGAGCTCAATATAATCAAGGGATAACGCTGGAGATTGAGCAGCAGATCGAATCCAGGCAGATCAAGAGCAGATCAAGGAAGATCAATTGCAGATATAGAAACTCAAAGGAGGAGTAATCTCAGCGAAAGTCCTTCATTTCAGAGGCTAAGAGGGCAGACATGTAAATGCCTCCTACTTGATTAATTCCCTGAATATATCTTCATTATTTATGATCCAAATTGTCATTTAAAACAAAGCTTTAATGCGTCCCGTATTCTTCATTTTCTCTGGGTGTTTATATAGTTGGGATTCTCCCTTTGTGAAATTCGAATAAAAGGTAACACAATACACACAAAATCTGCTCTGGCCGAAAGAGTGTTTATTGGAGCCATAAAACGGGAACAAAACACTCACCTAATGACATTTCGGGTCTTTCCCACCAAAAGTCTGGCGCGATTCATAATGAGCGAATGGGAATGGGTATAGGTATAGGTATAGTAGGGTACAGCATACAGAATATTGCAGAGCAACAGCCGTCATACGAGAGACAGGCGGTGGGCAGGTCATTGCGGGCCGATCGATCCTCAATGAATGTTGGAAGCTGAAGCGTCGGCGGCAACTTTTGGGCCGTAAAACCGAATCGCAACTGCAAACGCAAATGAAGTGAAATTCCCAAATATTTTTAACCCTTTCGCTGTGTTCTTCTGCTGGTTTTCTTTCTTTCGCCCGAAGTGTCATTAGGTGCGTGGCGTCGACTGTGTTTTATGGGTCTTAACCCTTTCCCCTCGATGGCCGATTCATAAAAACGATCCGTCCAGCGAAAGTGGCATAAAAATCAGAGCCGCTACCTGGCTACCTGGTGGCTGGCATTCTTCGAAGACAAAAAGGTGCTAACTACAGTGCTCGGACATCATCATTAGCCGCAGGACCACGACCACGACAACGGCTACCTATGGCGGCAACACCTTCCCTTCCCTTCCCTTCCCTTCTGGAATCCTTTCGCTTTCGAATGTCCTGCAGCCCTCACATAAACTTTGCTAAAAAGTCATAGGTTGTTGGGCAAAATTTTCAAGGAAATTTTGTATTTTTTATTCATTTTTTATGTGCTGCGATAACCTTGAATGGTCGTCAGTGGGTCGTCGGGCTGCGAGTCCTACCTGAAGGCAGGAGGCAGAGTTGTGCTCAGGTCTGCATTGTGGCCTGCTCGTGACTGCTGTTTCAATTCTTGTGGTGGATTTAGCGCTAATCCGCGGGGATTAGCAGCTCGCCGGCGTTTCATATCAATATTTCACATATCATTTCATTAAGTACGGTAGCTGTACTTGGTCTCAATGAAAGTAGGGGAAAGCGGGGGGAGAAAGACTGCTACGAGTATGGGGAGGGGTACGTGGGAAGCGCTGACAGATGCTGGGGCTGAGGCTGAGGCTGCCTCTTTGCATACTCGTATTCATGAGTTCCCACAATTAAGTCCTCCCGCCACTCGGCACTCTGGACTGGTCAACAGAATGTCAAAAATTGATATGTCATCGTCATCTGGTTTACTAGAGCATCATCCACTGATCAACTCCCTCGCTGGCAGGGCAGGGCAAGGCACCCTCCAGCTAATGATCAGCATAGCATCACATCACATCACACGCAAGCAAATTCCCATGCAACAACTCACCTGAGTCCAAGTCCCATTCCGAGTCCCATGGAGAGGCAAAGCAAACCACCCCCAACAGCAGCATCATCCCACTACTACGGCTGCTGCTGCAAGGGGTTGCTATTCCAATTAGAGTCCTGCCTGCCGCTACGGCTACCCTCGCTCCGACACTGGTGATATCATGTCAAGCATTTTATTGATCAAGTTACGCATCCGTAATACGAATCGAAATATAATTGCTCTTTTTAAGTGTCTATCATATATCCACATGGAATATTCGAACTCGCACTCGAACTCGAATCATTTGCATGTCCATCACCCATCACCCTCTCTGGCTGTGCCTTTGGGTGCGCTCTGCTCTGATCTGTTCCCACGTATTCGGGGTTGGCATTGGCATTGGCCTCGTCAGGCCTTAGGCGTTGGGTCTTAATCGCACCAGACTTGCGGGATCTTGCTTAACATTCGTTAAGTACTCGCCACTCGTGCAATGTTTTTCCTCCGAATTCGCTGATCCTCGAAGAAAGCTTGATTTAAATTTGCTTGATCTTGATCTAGGTCCAGCAGCAGCAGCAGCATCAGCACCATCAGCAGCTTGCCTTTCTCAGGCAAGAGTCTCTTCCTTTTCTTGTAATCTTCTTAAGCGGCACGCCATGCGATTAGGACTAGCCAGGAGGACTTGGCTGGTTCAGAAGCCTGATTAAAAGGACTGCCACTTGAATCTAATTTCAAGCTGGGCCTCTGATCTGATCTCATCTGAGCTACCAAAAGGCAACACATAAGCAGGCTTACACGGGGGAGTGGAGTTGCTAGAGATCTCTGCTAGTGCTGTGAGCATCCAACTGATGATATGCTCTGAACATTGAGAACACAAGAACAGAATCGGGAAAGAATCTCAGTGGCAGAAACTGTGGACAAGCTGAAAAGGAAAAGCTCAAAATAATGTTAGAAGTTCACACGTTAAAATTTCAATTTCTACATTACTCAGACTATACTTTTCGAATTGCTAGCTAAACATCTGATATCTGTTTATTCAGAATATCCATTTAATCTAATTTAACTGCTCTCTAGAAATGTATTATTAATATTTGAATACCCAAAAAAAATATACGAAAGTGTCCAATTTATCTCCAACAATCGCAAATCAGTCACAAATATTAACTGGTAATAACTATTTATACGCTTAAATATGATATATAGTATACAGGATTAGGTATGTATTATTATGATAATTAAATCATAATTATACAAATTATATTTATCAGATAAATGAAAATTCTTGAAACTATGAACTTGATTCCGTTGTTTCTTGACTCAGAAGAGTTATTTTCCCTAAATAGATGCCATTAGTTAGCCTCCAATTAAAACATAATTTTGTTCATGGTACAAAAAAGTTTGAAAAAAGAGTTTAATTTCAATAACCTCTGTGTGGGGTATGAGGCATTTTGCTTCCACTTCAAACTTCCTCAAAAATAATTATATACCAGCCATAAGTTTGCCTAGTGGTACGTAGTTCCCTTTTTGGCATCCAAGAAATAAACCCCATTTGATGGCATCATAAAAGACAACTAATTATTGAATGGAAGGAAAACAATCAATAATTTCGAGCAACCCTCAAGCAGGGGCCCTCAAGTAGAACTACCCAACTACCAACTACCCAACTATAGAGAACAGAACAGAACCCACAGGTACTTCACACAAATCACAAAGCGGTAATAATGGCAGCGCCATAAACGGAGAGTGGATGGATGTCCACAGCTAGGGCCACGGCCACGGCGCTGTCTTCATTAACAACTGTCACACCAAAAACCCCCAGGAGTCCGGAGAGAATCAGAGAACACACAAGGGATAGAGAGCGAGAGAGTGAGCCAGAGAGAGAGAACGAGAACAGGTAGCTGTCGCAACGGAAAAAGGCCATAAAAACCCATAGAATTGAGAATGAGCGACGTGACGGCTGCTGCTCAATGAATTTTCGCAATGGCAGCCTGCTGCTACCCGGGATCGAGAGGATGCCCAGAGAGTGCGGAGTGAAAGAGACAGACGCTGCGAGAGAGCAGCGTTAGAGGGAGTGCGTGCGAGAGAGCTGGCAACAGCAGCTTCCCACCCCCCGAAGAAGCGACGACCAATAAACGTAGCGCTCGACTACCTAAGGGTGATCGGAGTGCGCTCGATGAATGGGACGGCCCGGGATTTGCGCGGCAGGACTATTAAAACAGGAGCAGGGTGGTGAGCAGACAACACAACCAGTCGTGATCTCAGCGAGTCCACATCAGAGTCCAGTTCGGTATAACAACACGGAGTGCTTCCAGCAAGGATAGCCCAAAAAATCGCAACGAATCGCAACCAAAATCGAACACATCGAAAGCCGAGAGCAGTGCCAAAGTGTCAAGAAATAAGAAACGAGCAAACAGAAAAAGTGAAACATATTTCGTGCCCCCCAATTGTGTCCATATAAATCGCCAAAATTACGCCCCACATCGGTATGCAGTCTGCGGAGGGTTCACCAGACATGATGGATCAGAAGTACAACAGCGTCCGGTTGTCCCCAGCGGCATCAAGTAAGTACACCACGGATCAAGCCCCAAGCCAAACCAAACCAAACCCTGATTAAGTCTTTCCAACAATCAAAATCCAAGTCAAACCATTCTAACCATTTTCTTCTCCCTTTTGTTGCTTTTCCAGGCCGCATCCTTTACCATGTGCCGTGCAAAGTGTGCCGGGATCACAGCTCCGGGAAGCACTACGGCATCTATGCCTGCGATGGCTGTGCCGGATTCTTCAAGCGCAGCATCCGCCGCTCCCGCCAGTACGTGTGCAAGTCCCAGAAGCAGGGCCTATGCGTGGTGGACAAGACACACCGGAACCAGTGCCGCGCCTGCCGCCTGCGCAAGTGCTTCGAGGTGGGCATGAACAAGGACGCCGTGCAGCATGAGCGCGGCCCACGCAATTCCACGCTGCGCCGCCACATGGCCATGTACAAGGACGCGATGATGGGCGCCGGCGAGATGCAGCAGATTCCGCCAGAGATCCTCATGAACACAGCCGCCCTCACTGGCTTCCCCGGCCTGCCCATGCCCATCCCTGGAGTGCAGCGGCCCCACCACCATGCCGGCCATCCTGGCCATCCCGGCCACCCAGCGCTGAGCGCCGCCTTCCAGACGCCGGCCGCTGTGCTGGATCTCTCTGTGCCCCGTGTGCCCCACCATCAGGGCCATCACGGCTTCTTCTCACCCACTGCCGCCTACATGAACGCCCTGGCCACCCGGGCCCTGCCCCCCACGCCCCCACTGATGGCCGCCGAGCACATCAAGGAGACGGCCGCGGAGCACCTGTTCAAGAACGTCAACTGGATCAAGAGCGTGCGCGCCTTCACGGAGCTGCCGATGCCCGACCAGCTGATGCTGCTGGAGGAGTCGTGGAAGGAGTTCTTCATCCTGGCCATGGCCCAGTACCTCATGCCCATGAACTTTGCCCAGCTGCTGTTCGTTTACGAGGCGGAGAACAACAACCGCGAGATTGTGGGCATGGTCTCCAGGGAGGTGCACGCCTTCCAGGACGTGCTCAACCAGCTGTGCCACCTGAACGTGGACAGCACCGAGTACGAGTGCCTGAGGGCCATCGCGCTCTTCCGCAAGTCCCCGCCGGCGGCTAGCTCCACGGAGGATCTGGCCAACAGCTCCATCCTGACAGGCAGCGGCAGCCCCAACTCCTCCGCCTCGGCCGAGTCCCGCGGCCTCCTGGAGTCCGGCAAGGTGGCGGCCATGCACAACGATGCCCGCAGTGCGCTCCACAACTACATTTCGCGCACCCACCCCAACCAGCCGCTGCGCTTCCAGACGCTCCTCGGCGTCGTCTCCATGATGCACAAGGTCTCCAGCTTCACCATCGAGGAGCTCTTCTTCCGCAAGACCATCGGCGACATCACCATCGTTCGTCTCATCTCGGATATGTATAGCCAGCGCAAGATCTAAGTGGATATCGGAAATCTGAGTTGCCGTCGGCGAATCGAATCGAATCGAATGGAATCCAATCATTCATTCATGCACTTGAAGTGCCTTCCTAGTGCTGGGAACTGTGATAACCTCGGATCCATTTGGCATTGGACAATATTCAATCAGTGAAAGCTTACACATCTCCAGGAGTTGAGCCTTAAACGCACCCTAATACCTTAACCCACTCACTAGCTTAGTCGGAGTCTCCTAGCCTTAGCCTTACCCTTAGCCTTAACCCTAACCCATCCACGAAGTGATTCAAATTGCATTCGTAAAAGTTTCAACTTTTCCTGTTAATACCTTTAGTTTAGTTAGAAGTTAAAAACATTTAGATCTAAGTGCATATCATTCGATTTAAGAACTTAACAAAACAATTTTAAAAATAAACCTAAAGGTTTTGAAATCAATACTATTTGCTGGAATTTTTATTGGGGATGTTTCAGGGCGGAAATTAAAATTTAAATTATTTTCAGTTTGGAGGATAATTGATGCTGAGCATTAAAAACTTTATATACATACTTCAGTGATTATAAAAATTCAGTTAAACTTGGGTCAGAATAGTGTTATATACATATGTTGAAAATTGTAATTCCGTGAGAAGAATTTAACATTTAAAAAGAAAAAAACTCTAAAATAAACGTATGTAAATATAAAATGGCAAGAAAATAATCTATGATCTTCTCCACTGTTCATCATCGTCTTCATCGTTTTCGTTATCTTGCCTTGTGATCAGTAAAATTTTAGCATTGCGCGCGCTCGTTTTGCTGCTGTCTACCCAATGCCTTATCTCGCTTAAGTTTCGTAGTTGTTGTTGTTGTCTCTTTTTCTATGGCTTGACTAGTCCTCTCTGGGTCACTAAACTGCTGTGTGCATTGCTCAACCGAATCTATGTAACTGTTAATCCTCTCTCGCTCACTAAACTGTTCTGTGCATTTGCGCTCTCTTAATGTTGTTGCTCATGCAAAAGCTCTTCTCTTCGCCTTCACTGATTCCCAGTGGGAAGTTCCCACTGCACAGTGGGACCACTGGGGTCTCTTTGTCTGCAGATACCATCTTGATAATAACCTTTAAATAAATATAAATATAAACAATTGAAAAGTGTTTTGGCATACATGGGGATTCATGAGATTACAGCGGGACTTATGATACTTTTTTATGCGATGCCATTTTGTGATGCTTTCCATATCTTTTGAGACATCAGAGGCAACCGCATTGCCAGGACTAATCACAAATGAATTATGCAAATATCGGAACAAAGACGGGAAAGACACTGCCACATTTGGCATTGAAGAAGGAAATCAAACAAATTAGCATAGTTTTTCCACATGAGCAGACCAAAGTCGGGATTAATTTGGGAACCTTCCACAGATGGCAATGGCCGCTCCAGTTCCCATTTCCCTCTCCAGCAGAACGGCCAGCAGAATCGGGCAGGGCAGGGCACGACACGGCACGGTACACACAACGAAATTCGTAAAGTTAAAAAGCAAAAATTCACTTTTGTGACTTTGTCGAGCCGCGTTGGATCGCTCGATTGGGGTGCTGCTGCCACTGCTGCTGCTGCTTCAGGATCGCTATCCCCGCTCTGCCAGGCGGACAAAAGCAATTGAATCCTTTCACAAAAGCAGAGGAGCAGGAGCCAGAGCAGGGGCACTGTGGAAAATGAGTTTTCGTTGGGAAGGCTGAACAAACAATTCAGGAACACAGTTGCCAAATTGCGTTGGCCAAAGCAAACAGAGCGGAGAGAGCGATGGAGAGTAGTGCTGTTGAGTAGATCTCTGGCCAGATGAGTAGGTCTATTCCACTGACACACATCCACAGACATAGCCATAGCCACAGCCACGAGGAGGATGTGCAAAAACCTACCCTAACCCAAGGGCAGGGCACCCATGGCTGCTGCTTCAGGGCCTGCGGGGATTTGGAATTAAATATGCTTCGTTGGTGCTGCCATTTCGACTTTGGCAAGGACCCCGGTTCACTCGGATGCTGTTGAACCCGGGGTAACAAATTCTCTCCACTCTCTCCCTCTCGCTCTCGCTCTCTCTATGTTCATATATTGTCTATATTCCCTGACATTTCTATTTCTGTTGCTGCTGCTGCTGCTGCCGCTGCTGTTGAGCCCTTTTAAGTCCTAATGGCCCTTTATTATCTGCCTTTAGACTTTTAATAGACTCAGTACAGGACAGGAACAGGACTCTGTGCTCTCTGGATCTCTGCGTGTGTGCCTGTGCTGGCTTAATCCTCATCATTCTGTCATCAGTGACGTTTTTCTGCACATTGTCGGGCCTCGGCATTGTTCTGGTCTTAATTTGCAGACTTCTCTTGTAGTTTTTGCACTCCCGGCGAGCAAAGGATTTTCACTTTTTGATTTCTATAATGTCTATAAAAAAAGAGACAGGACAGCATCAAAGGAGAAGTCATGAAGATGCGGGGTCTATAACGGATCTTTCGTGTACTTGAGGCTGGACTGGGAGAGATACAAATCTGATCTGTCGTGGACTTCTGCTGGGATCGGGACTAACTTATGCCGCCATGGAACTTCAGGGGGGGGACTATTCCTGATCTGCCTTGGCCTTGGACTAACTTGTGGTGCCTCACTTGAACTGCTTTAAATCTGGAAGCTTTGGCCCGCGGATCGGTTGAGTGGGTCGCGATGCGCTGTGTGCCCTTCTCTAAGCCAGGCAAAGATCACAGATCACAGACCCATACCATCTCAAGTGGTTCTGTGTGGATCTGTGGCCTGCTCTCCGGATTCTCCGGAATTTTCCGCTCGTAACAAGTGAGAGAAGCTGCTGGATTTTCGGTAACACTTTTAATTCATAGATTTTCGTTGATTAAGTAATCCCCAGCGCTCAGAGCTCAATGAAGGCGACGGGCAGGCCGTTGCCGTTCGCCGTTCGTCCGCCGCGATTAGCGCAGTTCGCGTAAGCGATCCCGATGCCGATCCCAATGACGGTGCTGAGAGTGTGGGCCCAGGCCCGGGGCAGGTGTGGCAACAGGTTAAGGTTTCGCAAGCTTAAACCACACTCGCTGCGAGTCTCCGTCTCTGCTTCGGCCTCTGCCTCTGCAGAGCAGTGCCTCTGCGGGTGATCCTTATCCAGGAGCAATTACCTAGCGAAACAAAAATATGAGTATGCAAATAGATTTTAATGGGCAGGATTACTCTTTTGCTAAATGCCCAAATCCTGGCCGGGCGGTCTGCGCGAAGGTTCGCTTTGCTACGAGGCAGGACTCCTCCTCTTCGGCTCTCTTGCGGCTGCCTTTGCTTTCAAATGTAATGAGAATGTCTCTAAGCCAAAATATTAAACATCCGTTTGATCCTGGCTTGCAGCAACAGCCACAGCAGCAGCAGTAGCAGGAGTAGGAGGAGGAGTAGCAGGGCGACAGAGATGGGTAGATCCTTGCAAATCCGGCTTCCGATTGTCCCTATCCCCGTTGTTGTACCTGAAGTCAGGACGTCTCTGTCTCTGTCTGCTCGCTTCGGCTTCAGCCTTGCGGCAAGCAAAAGTCAGCCCGAGGCGGCGTTGTTTTTGTAAATTGAGTAGCTCGATTTATCGCCAGATCAATTTTCTATATCTGCCGCACAGATAAGGAGAGCGGGAGAGCGGTAGAGCGGCAGAGCGGCAGAGAAGGAGAGGCTAAGCCTAGGTTCTGGTCCTTGTACTCCTGCCCTGCCCCGCTCCTTAGTCCCTGCTTAGTGCCCTTAAGTTCAGCTTAACTTACTTTAGTGGGCAAATGGCAAATTTTCAGCGGAAAACCATCCGTAGTTCTTTGTATTTGCATACACCAGCAACTCGGCATTGTCTTTGACGCTTAGTCGCATAATTTGTCAGACAAGAGCCAGAGGCGGAGCCAAAAAAGGGGAATGGGAAGGGAATATGGTGCATGGTACAGGGCATGGGGGGAACCTCATTAGGGAATCGCTACGAATCAAGCAGCTGTCCGGGAAAGAGGGGAATTGATCGGAACATCATTTTCTATGGAGGCACTTTTCGAGCGCTGTCCGAGGCGATTAGTCGAGAGTGACAATAAGGCCAGGGACATGGCAGGACCACTGAAGCGTTGCCTAATCACAAGTGGAGTCCCCTCCCACCCCCGTATGTCTCTTTTTTACGCTGCTAAGTACTTGATGCTGCTTAAGTCCCAGTCCATTGAAATCTTTGCAGATCCACGAATCTGCTCGCCTCTCCTTTTGATTGTTGCAATCTGAAGACGAGGCGGGACAATGGTTCGGTTCGAATATCGGGTCTGAGGTTCAGATGAGATGAGTGGACCTCCTGGAGGTGAGAAAAATATTAGGGGCAAATCCGCTGAGCCGCTGAGCCTCGGGAACAATGTCCTCGATGCTCAAGAGCAACTTGCGTTTAACCTCAAGAAAGTTGCAATTGCCCGCATTTTTCTGGGCATCTCATCGATCGTCGATCCCTTTGTTCCCGGCAGTTCGCTAGAAATCTGTGAACATCGACAGGGACGGGGACAGGGGACAGGGGGACAGGCTAACAAGTGTTATACGATCTGCGACAGTTTTATATGCACTCTGAATGTGAGGGACCATCAAGGACTTGCAATCAAAAGCTGGACCACCGAGATCACAACGTCTTGTGTGGTTTCAGCCATAGGGGTCGCAGTATGAGAAACAAACTTTCGATGAAGTCTGGATATTGCCTGGATGATCGGGAGGATGGATGGTTGGATGTTTGGATGGATAGCATAGCTAAAAGGTCGGAAGTGGTGGCTGCTGCATCTGCGGCCCTTGCCCCCGGGGCGGGCTCATGACGCAGCGTCGTAATTGAATTTGTTGCCTTTTCATTTGATGTTTTCTTTTTTGTTTTTAGCATAACAAAAGCCGACCGCCCAGTGGCCCGAGGCAGCCAACTGATTGCGTATGATAGTTCTTCCTTTCCTGGATTCTACGACTACTAGTTCCTGGGGTTGGAGCGCCTCATCCTACTCTTCCCTTGGAAAATGGCGGCCACCACGAGGTCAGCTGTGCGTTTGTGGCGCACTCGTGGAACTAGCATTTACGGCATATCATTTAATTAAGCTGTCACACGAAGCTCTCCACCCAACCAGGCACCCACACCCGCAGAGGTTGGAAAAGTTTGAAACTTTTCAACTTCCGGTCAAGGAAGCAGGTGGTCAGGTCAGGTCGATTCAATCCCTCGCTGGGTCATCAGGTGCATCCCCGAATGAAGCCATTACGGCCGGGGCTGCAGTCGGGGTCACGCAATCGCCGAGTCCTGGGAACTGCTCGAAGTCCGAGTCGACCAGCAACGATGAAAAGTGAAAAGCCGTCGCGTCATCATCGCAGCGCATCGCATCGCGTCAATGGGAGGCCATATGTCATCATAACGAGCGCCTCGTCCTCGTTGCTTGCCCGATCAACCCTGCAGCCAGCGATGCAACCCTGCCGCAGTGGCATTCCTCAACAGCGCGACGAGTGCAGGGCAAATATTGGAACTACGAGGAGGTGAGAGGGCCTCGGGCTCGGCCTCCCCACTCGAGAAATGTAACAAATCGACTTTGACAAAGCTCCGACTCAGCCTCAACCTGGGAAAGTGCAAACTGTCGCTGAAGGTCCTCTTGTGGGTTGCTGGTTGCGGCACTCCAGAACTTGTGAAGAGGCCACTTAGCACTCGGTCTCGAGCTTGCTACACGTCACTCACACCAACACATCATTACGCTCCCAGGATGTGGGATATGGTATATATTCGGTATATTATATTGTGTGGATGGAGCTCCTAAAACAAAAGGGGTAGTTAGCGATTTGAATTTTGCAACCGAAACTGCAACAGGATATTGGCAAACCAATTTTCGAGAGCTTTTGTTCCGCTGAACGACGCGAGTAAGCCACAAAGGATCAACAATGCTCGAGAATTATTTTGTAGAGCCAGCAAGCGAGCCACTCGAGTCGGAGCTTGGGACTCTCTCGGCAATTGTATATTAATTTTCAACTGCAACTTTGTGGCAGAAAACACACACGAAAAATATATTTATTATAGTAAAAACCCTCTGGGGACTTTTATGGCCAGCTGTCGCCGACGACAACAAAATCAACTTCAATTTCATTTTCAATCGCCTGATTTCTCGCTTTTTATCGATGCCATTTTGTCAAATAAAAGGGATTTAGCCACTAATCCCAAAATGGGACAGAAACAGCAGAATGAGCGGGAGCGAGAAAGATTCCGGGCCGTAGTTCTCGGCTATATACTCGTATCTGCGGCTGCTGCCCTAACGAGCCTGCCTGCCGTCCAATTGGTGGCGATAAAAATATATAAAAAACCTAAATGAGACACAAAGCAGGGCGCGTGATTTCTGACATCGCAATTGACGACACATCACATCCCAGGAACAACAGCTGCTACGGGAGACTGCTGGATGCTACAGATAGAGAGAGTGACAGAGAGAGAGAGGGTGAGGGCTTTCAATTTTCTGCAGGAGATTAGAGCACCGGGATGGCCTCGTAGCCTCACAATTTAAGCGCTTACATGGGAACTAATTTCTGAAGTGCCCTCGAACACTTCATAAAATATTTGCATCAGTTTGCGGCAAGCGGACGGACGGACGGACGGACGGGCGACAGGCGACAACCCGCTGCGGGGATTAGCACTAAAACAAACATGGCGACAGTCAAACCAAAAAAAAAACCTATTCTAACGGATCGCGTTAGGCAACGCCGTTCTGACTCGTCGTCGTGGCTTGTCAGCTTCGTTGTGGGTCGTGCACAGTGGTTCGAGGTGCGTTCGGAATGGACTCGATAAGAACTTAGGTCTCATGCACTCACTAGCTGAGAGCGAGCTTTCAGCTCAGCTCAGCTGCAATGTGCGCACTTGCACTGGAGCAGTGTTTGATTTTTTTTGGGCTACGCTCTCAGTTCCGCTTTCAGGTAGTGTGCGTGAGCCCTTGGAGCTTTGTTCATTTTAGAAATATTTCTTTATCTAGCAAAATAATTATTATAGAAATGATGTGGAGGAGTAAATATAAACCGGAATAGACTGTTCAAGTGGGTTAAAGTTCCATCAATCATTCAGAATAGCGCTAAGTTACCTTGGCAATGGTCCCACTGTGCTTGGGTTGTCTCTGCGGGACCATTCGAGGGCTGCGCGTGCTGCTCGGCGCTGAGCTGCTTAAAAAACGTTGCCCGAGTCCTGTTTACCGTGCGGATCACACTTGAGGGCCGCTGCTGACAAAACGGTTAAGCCCACGTTACGAAACGAAACGAAAGCGCCGGGCCATGACATGGACATGGGCATGGACTTTGGTGCGGGGCTGCGGGGGCTGGCAATTATAATGTGACAATGTCACGTGAACAGCGGCAAACATCCTGATGCCCTACGCAGGCGGGGCATATCACTCGCTCCGAGGGGAGTGACCTACTGCGCAAGGGTGCTGGCTGGGTCGGGAGAGCCGGATCCACAATTTGTGCGCTCGTTCGTTCAATTTTAATGAGAGTGGGCCGCCCATTCGGACCGGACCTGGGCTCGAGAGGATGAGCGCGATGAGCAGCAACTGTTTCAACTGGTTCCAGCGCGCACCCTTAGGGGTGGCAGGCAGTCCCAGTCCCCTACCCAACCTCTGTATCCCTCTGCGCCATGTGCACCCCGCGATTTGTTTGCTGCTATGTAAATTGTCACATTATTGTCATAATTCTCTCAGGCTGGGAGATGGGAAATGGAAAAGCCATCAACATGAAAATGCCTATGACATAATTTGCGCTTTGTTGTGGTTAATTGTCAGTGTTGCATCCACGGGGCGTTGGGCGTTAGGCGTGAGGCGTGAGATTAACGACCCACCGCCGGACCAGACCAAACAATGGTGCACCAGAGCCAAAGTGCCTCCAGAGCCACTCCAGCTACTGGTTTGAATCCGCTAACGAAGTAAGCCTCAACGGCCGACTAAACGCAGCGAGAACGGGGAGTTGGTAATACGAAATTTCATTGACTTGAAATGGGGTTAGTATAACTCGGTAGAAAGATTAACATATGTATGAAATATGTGATAATATCTCCATGCATGAGTAATGATGTCCGTGAAGTTGTCTTTCAGTACCAATTCCTATTAAATGTGGCTGTACAATCCGATATCTTTCTGTTTTCGGTCTTCATAACATTTTCCCGTATCGCGTATCGATATCCCACAGCATCTTGAAGATTCGTCCGAGCCAATTAACTCGACTCCAATGATGTGCGAAATCGCGCAATGCAGAAGCCGCCGCCTGAAACGGATCGAGGAGCTCGAGGGACTAGGGACTGGGACTTCGATCATCTGTGGATTCTGCAAAGATCTTACGCATCTCTTTGGTCTCTGCTCGAGACCCGGAATAATTGAAACCAATTAGTTGGGAAAAACCTTTTAATTGTGTGTGTTCAATACCTGGGCACAAGTAAATATTTTCATAGGCCCGGTCAGGGGACAATGAGGCTGCTGCGGACACGCCACGCTGGGATGGGCAAACAAAAAATGTGAGAACATGGCAATGACCAAAATAATCCTCCTGCTCTGCCAGAGAACTGAGAAGGATATTGTAATGCGTTTTACGAGCGAAAACGGTGAAAGGAAATTGCCAAATAATTGCCATGAAAAAAAAAAACAGGAGAAAAGCGGCAGAAAAGAATGCCAGAGAAAGAGAATCAAGACAAAAAATCAACCGCAGCCATTGTACGAGACGAGACGAAGAGAAAGAAAAGGAATGGAACCGAGTTCTGAGTCCAACTGTCGATGGCTGTCAAAACTCGTGTGGGCCCGACTTCTGTTCTCCAAACTGTTGCCGAATGTTGCACCGGGGCCAGGAAATATTACGTAGTGAATGGGAATGGTGGGAGTCCTCTCTTGTTGAGTTATTTACTTTTTGATTCTCAATGTCTTGGCAACAGTTAATTGGCCCGTTGTTGTGTCAGTCAGGCTCAAGATCAGCGCCAGAATAAACAAATTTACACTGCATTATCCGGCGCGGCAGGGGCAGGGGCAGGGGCAGGATTTCCCAAACTAAAAATTGCGACAGTTTCATGCAATCAGGAAATGATTAGCTACAGTTCGGGATAAATGGGAATTGAATTCTTCCAAAAAAAAAAAAATGAGCAGTCGAAGCAAAACCGAATTCTGTTGTTCTTTTAACGAGTATTTTAAGTACTCGTGTATACGTTAAGCTGGCAAATAAAAATGCCAAATTCCATTGCCATAATTAGGCAACTATTTTCGATTTCAAAATACGCTGGCTAATTCTGCTTTAAACGTACTCAATGAGCTGATCCGCTCTATTTGTGATTGGCATATCATTACCGCATGCCGAATCGAGCCTCGAATCGCGTGGGTCTGCACTGCGAGAAAATATGAATGGTTTAATTATGCTTTGGTCGAGCAATAGGTGATAGATAGGTGGAGTGTCTGACTATTGCCTCTTAGATGTACTGAGTATATCCCTCTCAATACTTTCTCTCAGTGCACAAGCTTTTTGACCGCAGCAGTGGAAACAATATCAGGCAGCGGCAACAAACGGTAGGCTAATTAAGCACTTTGAGACACCGCCGCCGCCGTAGACGTGGCTAACATCTAATCACCTGTGAAAAAGGAGGCGAGCGAGAGGCCGCAGAAAAACACTTGAGGTTGAGTCGAGTGAGGTCTCTGGTGAGGTCTAAATATCAAATCGATTACAAGTGAGCACGTCAAGTGGACGTACTCGTATTTGTATTTCTTGTTGGAATTTTTCGGTGGATAATAAGTTATTGCCGTGTCATGAGAGCGGAACTCCAGTCTCCAATCTTCGCTGGGATATATCTGTTTGGGATATTTGTTTTCGTTGTCTGCTGTTTATACACACATTCATCAATTTTTATGAGCTGTCAAATTCTTGCACTTTGACGTTTGACATTGTCCGGGGGTCCGGTGTACGGTGTCCGGTTACACGGCTCTACACCGGCACAATGGTGTACAATTAACCGGGGGCTCAGTGCTTTGCAGGCGATTGTTGTCCGATTCTGATTTGTCGCCGCTGCCATTGCAATTAATCGTTCACTTGTTTGCATGTCACTCTCGAAAAATTCGCTGGAACTGGAACTCAAAACTGAAACTGAAACTGGAGCTGATGTCTGCTGTCCGATGTCCGATGTGTGATGTCTGAGCTGACATTGAAAATGCGATTATAAATGGAAATCATAAATTGGTTAATAGCATTTTGTCAGCTCGGGTAATTATTAACGTGTAATGTGTAGGGCGTTAAATTCATGAATCATTTACGCCAATGAATAGATGTTGACATCTATGGAGTCTATTCGCATTGGAATTGACCTTCTGTGGATGTCAGATGAAGTCACGCAGTGGCTGTGAGGCTTTGGATGTGTGTTGCTCTCTTTATAGATAACTTTGCTGGTTGCCTGTTATTCCCTGGAAGCTCATTCTGTTCCTCCGCCAAAATTCTCCAGTTTAATCTGCATGTGCATGTCGGAGAGTTCATTGAGCCGAATGGCCGGCCAAGGTCAGCCTTTTGGGTGGCTGTGGAACAACTTTCGAAAACTGCAACTGAGCTGTGGCATGCCACAGTCCAAGGACAAGGGCAGGGACAGGAAGACACATAATTGAGCGAGAAATAAAGCCAGCAAAAAAAAAGGCAGAAAAAATCTAAACTAAATTCAGAAGGAAGCCTCTAATGAGTCAGTTCCCCGAACAGTTTTCCACCTCCATTAGCACGTCACGATTTGACGTCATTCTGCAACTGATTTGCATGATCGGAGCCAGAGCCAGAGCCAGTGCTCTGGCCAACGCCCCAGGTCCCCGAATGCGGAAGTCTGCGTGCAGTGCGAAAACCGCTACGCATGCGCCTGGAAACCCGTTTGGGAACCCGTCGATTGCCCCACCTCAACACGCAATGCGGCGACTCCAACTCTGGTTCCCAGCCCCCCCATTGACCTTGATATTGCGGCAGGCTGCATGTGCGACGCAGTGCGCAGTGCGGTGCGTGTGGGGAAACTGGTCCAGAGCAGTGGCACTATAAACCACGTTAGTTATGCGGCAATTAAACGGTCGCCATGGCGTTGGCAAGTGCGGGTGGGGTGGGGGCGGGGGAGCGGGCACGGGCAAGGCTAAGCCGAGTCAAACGGAAAGTGAGACCAGGCCGGAGACTTGGCCCGTGAAATTTCAGGGCAGATGCGCAATTAGCGGGCACTTACACATGAGTTGGGAACAACCTTCTCGGATTACACTTTCATTTCGGGGATTCTGAATAGACATACATAGATTCGGAACTCGGAGAGAGAGAATTGTCTGTCTGACTTTTGACGAATTCGCTGACGAGGAGTGGGGTGTGCAGGGTCAGCTATGAGTCAGCTATCAAATCACCATCTCGTCAGGAAGCAGCCTCCCCACACCGGAATGGGATTATCTATGGATCTTTCTCTCTGGTTTTCATTCTCAATGGATCGTATTTCTCAACAAGTTTAGCGAGTTTCGGTTTTGACTCCAGGATGATGATGAGATGGAAATGGACTGGGCAACCGATAAGCATTTAGCATTAAATTTTCGTTAACCTTCCGCCTGGAGTTTTGACTCGCTCGATTTCAGAAAACGCTCGACTGCATCTTGAATTACAAATAATCGCAATTGTCTGGCTCTGGCTCTGGCTCTGGTTCTGGCTCTGTCCATTCCATTCCATTCCCTGCTTTGTTTGGTGGTAGGTCGGTCGGCCTCTGACTCGGGGCCACTCGCTCTCTGTATGGCAGCTGAAATAATTGAGAGACAACGCGGAATTAAAGGCGAATCCAGATATGGGAAATGCTCTGCTGTGGCTCTTTGCTGATTTGCATCCCATCACCCCCTACCCCTACCACTACCCCTAGCCCTGGCACTATCCACTGGCAGGGCGCAACCCTCATTATCATCTGAGCGATTGTGATTAACTCGGCGAGAGTGAAAGCCTGACAAATATAACTATGAATAGATCCATGTATCTCTCACTCCCTTGCTGTCTCTCTCTCCCTCTCGTGCTCTATGTATCTGCCTCTTGCGCACAATCAAAATAAAACTGCAGAATCAACCTCCCTCCCTCCCTTCCTCCCAGAATCACTCTCCACTCCTCCCTTCCACTGCAGCCTTGGGTGGCAGTATCGTCGCATCAGGCAAACGCCTCGAAATCGAAATCAAAATCAAAAAGGCAGCCAGCAGCAGCAGCCGAGAAATGCTAACAGGACGATGGCAACATGAATGTACAGTGAACACTGTATAGAGTAGATACTGGGGAAAATTCACATTTAACTATTATACATTTACATTTGATTTAAATTTTGGAATATTTAATATTACAATTACAAATACCCCTGGCTTAGAGTCAGTTCCCTAATCGAGTGTGCACTGTAGTTCCATGGTGCCAGTTTCAACCCTCCCTTTCGCACCCTCAGGCTAATCCAGAAATGCTCTCGGCCTCACCTTGGGCTTACTTCCACTTCCCCTTGCACTTCCCCTTGCACTTCTCCTTCCCCTTATCCAACCGATTCCCTCCCAGCACCGTTATTCGCTCTTTTGCTGCTGCTGCTGCTGTCGCTGCTGCCGCTGCTCTTGTTGTTGTTGTTTGTCAACTGATTTAATTTCCTCCTCCTCCTTCTCCGAATACTCCTCCCAGTCGGTCAGCGTCCTTGCTGGTCTCCACCCCATCTCCTTCTTGCCGAAAGGTATATTAAACAAAAAGGTCTGACAGTCAGAGAGAGCGAACTCCATGCGGAACCATTTGCTGTTACTCCCTTTGGCAAGAGAGGGCGGAAGGAAAGCACAGTTCGCAGGGCATACCTTCCCGTTGATATACCTTGGGCATCCTTCTTCTGGTTTCTGCCCTGCCACACACTTCCCGCTGTGAGAGGGCGTTCACTGTTTTTGGTCACACAAACAAAAGCAGCCATGATGACGGTTATTACCATTATGAAGATGCTGATGATAGGCCACGACGATAATGAATGGCGGAGCGGACTTGCAAAAGGGCAAATAACGGTGTAAATGAAAATGTTTCTACTTGAGGCCGGGCTCTCTCGCTCTTTTCCGACCACATGCGGCTGCTTTGTGCCACACAAATGATTCCCCGAGCGTGTCCCAGCGAGTGTCTGTGTGTGTGTGTGTGTGGAAATTGCTCATTAAAATATTGAAAACCGATTTGCACAGACTTAGATATTCTCTGGCTAGCCCATATCTGCACGTGGCACTCTCTTGGGGGGGTGGGGATTATACAATGCAGTACAGTGGGTCAAGAAAGTACTGCTACAGTTGAATAAATGATGTAATTATTTTATCTCTTGATTGAAGGTCTTCAGGGCTTCCACTTGCCTTGCTAGACCACAATTGAGGAAACACTTTCCCTTTCCCTGGTGTAAACACTTTTCTGAGCCCCTGTTTGGCAGAGCTTAAATCATTTTGGAGCCGTTGCGATCATAAATAATGCAAAATGTTCTCAAACAATTGTTTGAGTGGATGTGGGCCTGGGGCATGTGGGTGGCAGCCACCAGCCATAAACAAGTTGGTCCCAAACAATGCCTGCAACTGGTAGAATGAATCGGGCAAACACAATAAATAATTGAAGCCAGCGTCGAGTCAACAAGCAAAAGACAAGACATGGCAGCAACCCTGGCTGTGGCTATTGCTGTGTTGGTTCTGGTTGCTGCCAGGTGGTTTTGGCCAAGCCACAAAGTCCAACGATCTAGATATAAATCATTACGGCCAGGCACATGCAGAAAATGTTAAATGTTTCCATTGGGAAAGAGGGCGGGCCGCATCATCCATCAAAGCCGAACAGAGTTCGAGAGGTATCCCACAGTGATCCCCCCGGAGAGGATCTTAGATGTTTGATTGTTTTCTGCACTGCAGGCTTTGGGGCCTGGGCATGGAGTTGGCTTTAAGTGGAACAAGTTTATTGGCCAAATTAAACGATTGCCATGAGAATTACATCATGCAGCAGCAACAACAGAGCGCAGAACCAATTGATAATTCCCAGTTTTCCCTGGCTGCAGCTCGCAGATGAGAGTGGAAAACTCTGGCTGAAATGTTTAAATAATTTAAAAATAGTTTTATCTTGGGCTGGAACTGGAGCTGGACCTGCGGCTTGGGCCTGGGCCTGTCCAAGATCGTACGTATAGAAAGCAAAAGTAGACGCTCGAAGCGAAAGAGTACGAAACTGGTAAAACGACTCGGCGGCAGCAACGATAGCCACGACCCATACCACTGACAGTACGAGTACCAATACCAATACCACTACCAATACCAACTCCGGCCACAAAGTTGACTTATTGGAGCACTTAGCTCGATTCTTGTTATTGTTACTGTTACTGTTAACACTCGTAATACCAACACAATTACAGAGGTAGCAACAGCAGCAGCAGCAGCAGCAGCAATAGCAGCAGCAGGGGCTTGGAGTGTCTAGGCGGAGCCGCCGAGAGTCGAGGCGGCAGCAGTCCAAGGTTTCTGCTGCCCCGACCGCCGATCGGACTATAAAAAGCTTGGGCGGCGCCGTTGCGGAAGGCAGTTTATTCAATAAATCGGTTGTCGTCGGTCCAAGTCCAGTCCCACACCCGAGTCCAAGTCCACACCCCTCCTTGCTAACGGACAGCAACGTGTAAAGGCGCGAGTGATACCCCCCGTTCTCCGAAGAGAGCCAAAGAGATATCTAGAGTGCAGTTTACGCCGTAGCTTACCAAGGATACACACAAACAGAGCCCCCAAAAACAAATTTAACAGAATGTTTCGCTTTGTGAGTTTTGATTGATTGATTGATTGAGAGGAGAGTGTGTTTTGTTCGTGAGATGCTTATGAGAAATTTTTGACAGCTCGCCCTGACCACCCTGGTGGCCCTGGCTGCCAGCCAGAACAACTACCACCAGGACTCGAAGACGGCGGCCATCATCAGCGAGCAGCGCTACCTGTCCGGCGACGGCAAATTCGGGGCCGCCTACGAGCAGGAGGATGGGATCAAGTTCAAGGAGGAAACCGATGCCGATGGCACCCGCCACGGCAGCTACAGCTACGTGGATCCCTCCGGACAGCTTCGCACCATCTCCTACACGGCGGGCAAGAATGGGTAAGAATCGTAGTATTATTCTTTCGGGGATTCACTCGATCAATCAATCTCTCTCTCTCCCCCGGAACAGCTTCCAGGCCTCCGGCGACCATCTGCCCCAGGCGCCGCCCGCACCACCACAGCCCGTGCCCACCGCTGGATACCAGCCGCAGCCACAGTACCAGCCCCAGCAGCAGCAGCAGCAGTACCAGGCGCCCGCACCCCAGCACCAGCCCTCGTTCCGCAGCAACGACTACGATGATGGGTCGTACGATCCCCGCTATAACGATCCCAGCTTCGGCCAGAACCAGCAGACTTATCATCAGCCGGCTGCTCAGCCGCAGTACCGCTCCGCCCCGCAGCCCGCCTACAATCCGGCCCCACAGCAGACGTACCACCAGCCTGCCCCACAGCCGCAGTACCACCAGCCGCAGCAGCAGCAGCCCCAGCAGCCGGCGTATTACACCACGACCACGCCCAACCCCCATCGCTTCTCGCCGCCCGGCAAGCTCTCCCTGAGCCGCACGCCAGACGGCTTCACCTACTCCTTCAACAAGGTCTAAGGGATCCAAGAAGACCTAGAGATAGTTATAGATGTTGCATCTTCTTCATTACTCTTCTCTTCTCTCTCTCTCTCTGTCCCCTAACACGCCCTCTTCCGCCACAACTAGATCCCCTGATTCCCCCCGTTCTTATTCTTGACTTCATCAAAACTCTTGTGTGATATGTTTAAGAGCAAATTGTAAACTATGTGTCGTACTTCCTATACTCGTGTGCGTACGAGCCGCTCTTCGTTCGTTTGTTTGCAGCAACTCATAATCCTCCTCAGACCCGATTCCAGCTCTAATTCTAACTCCAATCGAAGCTGTCTAAATGTAAGGCGAAGCAAATAAACTTGTTGCGGTTCGCAGATGTTGAATCCAAATCCGAAATTAAATATTCTGGGCCTTGGGACTTTTGAGCAATTTGTTTAGAGTACATACATACATATGTAGATATGTAAGCGCAATATACGATACTGATGTTGATTGAATCTTAATCCTGTTCGTTTCTTGAGTCTTTTGTTCAATTATTTTTAGCAGATTTATCTAAACACCTCCGGCAGTCAACGCCCACTCCCCAGAGCCAGTCCGGGTCCCAGTGCCACCCCCACTGACTGCGTTACACAACCAACTTTCGTGCATGCAAAACGGGTTCCAATCCCAGTTTCGGTCTCGGTTTCTGTTGCGATTCTATGCCAGCAGCGGCCAACAAGGAAAGGCTTTTGGAAACTGGTTTTGCCCATTTGACAGTAATCTTGGCCAATTGTGCAAAATTCCAATGAAAATGAAATCAACTTGGCGCCTGTCCCCACACCGCTGGGCTGGGCCGATGCTGATCCGGAAAACTATGCTCAGTCGGGGCGGGGGTACTAAGTAGAAGCAAATCAATGACTAATTCCAGTTCGATTTGTCCAGACCACAGTGTTCGATTTAGCCTGGCCTAATCACACCCACGAGCCACACCGATGGAGGGTAGTGCCAGAGCTTAAACTTACTTTCCACATCCATTGTTAGGCATTCTTTTGCACCACTTCGAGTGTTAGCTCCACTGGCTACAGCAGCTTTCAAGGTCAGTTTTGTTGTGGACTGGTGTCCGGCTCTGGTTCGATTGGATTGGCTTTTGCCTCTGGCCTGGGCCTGGCTCTGGCTTGGCTTCTGTTGAAATTGCTCAGTCAATTAAGAAAATCAATTTGGTTTCGTTTCTTATTGTATTTTATGGATTGTTTTTGTTTTTGCTATTTTTTGCACCCACTTTTGTGGCAATCGCAATCGCGTGGACTCATACTTAGACTCAGACTCGGAATCGCTTGCTCAATTGCGGATTTTCGTTCGGCTTTTGCGAAAGAGGTAAAAGTCAAGAATGTGCTGGTATCGCATCGGAACAGGTGTGTGCAAGGTGTGCTATGGAAGGGACGGGGCTTTTGTATGGCTACTTCATTATGCACTCGTAATTTGAATTAATTGATTCACTCTGAAAATGCTGTTGGTTGCTGCTCTGATTATGGCTGCTGTGGTGTGAAGAGCTCAATCATTTGATCAATTAAGTGACAAAGTGCTTTGACTTTTATTCTAATTGGCAATTAATCTGAATTTTTTATTCAGTGGAGACTCCTCTAAAGTTGGGCGACCTCGCTTTAGAAACGGGATAAACATTAATATATTTTAGCAATTTTATCGTACCCCTGAAAATTGATTTAAAGTTTTATATTTAAATTTTAATTTTTAAATTTTATTTATTTATTTTATTACACTCTTACGTTCAATCAACCCTTTCAACCCTCGTAAAGTGTATCAGGAGGACCGGTTATCAGGTTGAAGTTATGGCACATTTACAGTTATAGCGTGTAGCTCAGTGCTGCCACTATGTTAAAATGAGCAAAAACACACCGCAAGCGGGATGTAAGTTATACACGAATACCAACAGATGGCGCTGCCAGGATGAAAATTGTATATCGATAATTACATTGATAATTACATTTTTTCATCGATAATTACATTGATGATTACATTTTCACATTTATGCAGCTTGATCTTTTTCTGTCTATCTGGCATCCCGTGCAACAGCTGATTGCTGCCGCTTGATCTTTTTCTGTCTATCTGGCATCCCGTGCAACAGCTAATTAATTAAAGGGAATTTCAACTTTAAAAGAAACGTTCGTAATGTCAGCATAGTCTGAAATTTACAATTAATTTGCCTTTGGAAACTGTTCTTACACCCAGGCTTACACATTTTTCCCTCACTTCGATGTTGGTCACGTGCTCCGTCCTGCACGTGAACCAAGAATGACAGTAATTGACTGAACGAGAGATTCAATAAAATAAATGGTCTTTTATTATGTACAGCCCTACATATAAGTATGTATTACAACTAATCTACGTGGAGTAGAGTATCTTTAGGACTAACTGCTGCCCTACCGCAGCTCTCTACACGTTGATGACCAGTGCCGTTGATCTGTACTTCCGCTTGGGCTTGTTGAACGGCTTCGAATTGGGCGCCCGTTTCAGATCTCCGCTGGGTGGACGTCGGCGGGAGCGCGTGCCCTTGGGCGGCGGAGGTGGTGGGTGCTCGACGTACTTGCTGCGCAGGGGGCCGGGGCCGGAGAAGTTGGGTGGCGGGTAGGACTCAAAGTCCTCTATGTCGAGATCGGGCCTGGACTCCTGCTCGTGCTCGTGCGCCTGCGCCTTGAGGAACTTCTGCAGCTTGGGGTTGCTGAGCAGCTGCAGCTTTATGGCGTCATCGAGCAGCTTCTGCTGGTCCTCGATGTAGGCTTCGATCTGTTTCTTGGAGGCCACGTTCTTGTAGCGGTCGTGGTTCTTGGGCTGCGGCACGGGCACGGGCACCACCTCGTAGTCATCGTGATCCGGCTCGAAGACTCTGTAGGAGTTGCTGCTGTAGGAGGCCGTGCCCTTGGGCGGTGGCACCAGGTGGAATGGATCTGGCTCTGGCTCGTACTGCACCGGAGTCCACTTGGAGCGCTTGGGTGGGGACACATCCTCACCAGATCCCACGTGCCCCTCGGATGGGTAGCCTCCGCCGCTCTTGTATGGAATGGCGGTCACGTACTTGGGCTGCTTGGCGTAGCTGGAGATGGGGGCGGCCTTTTTGGGGACGGTGATGGGATGCTGGACGCGTATCTGGGTGCCGATGGTGTACTCGCGACTGTCTTGGACCGACGACTCTCCTGAGTATTCGGCCGAGTTGTAGCGCTCTCCGGAATAGTCATCTTCCTCCTGGCAGAAGGTCGTTTGAGTTGGGGGCTTGGGCTACACACACCGACAACGGGCAGTACTCACCGATCCGTAGGGCCTGTAGTGGGATTTCTTGGGATACTTCTTGGTCACATCCCGGCGCTTGCTCTCGTTGGTCTGCAGGTCGGAGCGCAGGTAGCCGGAGGGCGCCAGTCGTATGGGGCCTGGCACTGATCCCGAGCCCTGGCCGGATCCCGGGGCCAGTGCGCTGTAGTAGCTCCTGCGGTAGAAGGACCTCGCCGGTCTCAGGCCAGAGGCGGTCGCGACCAGCAGCAGCATCGCCACAGCCAAGAACTGTAATGACTAAGGTTTATCCTGATCCTCGTTTAGACTCGATTGCCGCTTACATTCCAGTACAGACGCATTGCTAGTGTGGGAGGGCGTAGGGGGTTCGTTCCGATTTAGGCTTCACTCGGGGACCTGTGTCTCTGCAACGTATTATCGAATCAACCACCAGCGTGGCCCCAACGAAACTGAAAGTTTGCACAATGAACGCAACAGTTTTATGGGAGCTTCCTCCTCATCGAATCTCCGACTGCGACTGCGACTGGGACTGCGACTGCGACTCGAACCTGCCGCAACGGCAACATGTTTTGCAATTGAAACCTGCCGGGGCAGGCCGCCGACCAACAGATTGAAATCTCTGTCCGTTTGTCTGTGCTTCACGCATGGACTTGTTGCAACTTGGAGGAAGCCAGAGTCCAAGCCATAGCCACAAACCAGAGTCAGAGTTGGAGCCAGAGCCAGGCCTGAAGCCGTGGCTGAAACTGAAGCATCATTTGCATTTCCAGTAGGAAATAGAGCGCATGCGCAGCAGAGGGGCATAAATAAAATGTTTCTTTATGGCTGTAATTACGAATAACGATGGCGATTTGGCACGTTGAAGTGGGCTGGGGCTGGGTTGGGGCTGGGGCTGGGCTGGGGCTGGGCTTGGGTTAAATGGTTTTCGTTTTTTGTGACTCAATAAGAAAGTAGACAAATTAGCTGGAAGCCAAACCTCCCGCCCTATCGGCGCTTCTTCATCAGCACTGTCTGGAGAACGGGTTTCCATTACTTAGTAGTTAGTGACCCCGGACTCTAGCATCTCTTACTCAATGGATGTTACGTGCTCCCCCCTGGCTTGGCACCAAGTTCAGGTTCAGCCGGGGCCAAAACGAAAAAACGAAAGAGCCAGGAAATGTTAGCCAGCTGCTGCTGCCACTGGAGGTGGATGTGGATGTGGATATGGCCTTTTTTGCTGGCACGCTTGGACTACTTTCTATGGCAGGATGCGCGCTCGAAATGCGGAAGATGCAGAGACGTTTTCTGCTTTTTCTGGTTGTCTGGCGGTAGGTGGAAGTGGAATTGGAAATGGACGTGGATGTGGATATGGATATGGACATATTCGCGTACTGGGACTTCACTTTGGTCCATTGCATAACATTTCATCCCGCTTCATTTGCACAATTATTTACACGCTTATCCTGTCTGTGTGTCCGCCTGTCTATAACTCAGCCGACTCAGGCCGACATTCCCAGGGAAGATTGAGACTGCCATCAAATTAAAACAATTAAAGCGATGCCCCCTAATTAAATGCGAGTCCAATGCCGCATTGATTGATTGATTGGGGGTAGGGGCTTTGCAGCATGGCATGCATAATTATGCAACAAGCGGCAGCAATTGCAGCTCGTTTGCGGGCTGGACATTGGGTGCCACAGCCCACCCGAACCCACTCTGGCTCTCTGGCCAAGGTCAAGCTCAAGTTCAAAACGCGTGACAATTACTTTGGCAGACACTGCCTCTGCCACTGCCACTGCCACCAATCGCCCCGCATAATTTCCGTTTTCCTCGTGAACAAATCAAAAGTGGACTTGGACGTGGTCTGGGGTCTGTGGCTGCTTTCCGCTCGAGTCTTAACAATGCCAAGCCACAAACGGTTTTTGCTTTTCATGGAAATGTCTTGTGAAATTTTGTGAAAGGAGTTAGTTGGCTGGAGGAGTGCCAGATGGGGTTGGGCATCAGCAGGTGGGCAGCCCCGAGCAATGACTTGCCTGAAATTGAAATGAGATCTGAACGATCGCTCCCATATAAAGGCGCTCAATTATCCGCCGAACTGGGCCTGATTGAGCGTTGCCCAATTGCCGATTCGATATGCATTGGGTTATACATCAGTTTATTAGCATATATTTCCATTATTAACTAAGTTAATACATCTGGGCACCGCAGCGAGCTGCTGCTCATAAATTAGTCAAGATCAAGGTTGGTTCGTGCACTGATTCCGCTGTGGGTGAAGTCAAAGTTTAGCAGATGATCGTAAATGTAGTACCCTGCCCCTGCCATCAGCGAACTGACATAAGCATTCCACGCTCTCTTCCCACTCTCTCTCTCTCTCTGTCACTCTCTCTCTGTTTTTGTCAGTCTGGCAATCCCACGCTGATCCGCTGCCGGGCCGAGCTTCGGCGTGCCTGCGAATCGGCAGACGACGACTGGGTGCCCACAATGAGAGCGTCGCCGTTGAAGCAGAGGCTGCTCCGCAGGTGTTTGCGTGGGTCGGGGGATACCGCCTCATCCCCCGTCTCCGCCTCTGGCGATGATTTCGGCAAGATTTTCCGTGTGCTGGAGCTGCTGGCAGAGTGGTTATTATTGTGTGTATGTATGCTCTTATTATAATTATTTAATGGCTTCGTGCGACTAGTTTCCATATACGATCGCTGCTCTGACTGTTCCCGACTTCCGGTCGGCGTGTTTGGCTGCTGACGGCGACCCTCTGTTGGCGGCAGTGGTGCCTCATCTCTGTCTCTGTCCCTGTCCCTGTCATCATAGTAGGCATACTCATCGGCCTCCTCGTTGTAGGTGACATGTTTCTTTCGCAGCCCAGGACTGCGCAGCTGCAGCCGACGGAGTCCGCTGTCCATCCAGTCCAGATCCTCGGCCGGAGACTGCTTGAGTATTCGCTTGGGCCCTGGCCCAAGTGGCAGTGGCAGGACGGGGCGACGCCGGCTTTCCGGCTGCCACTCGTGACGGCTGTCGTTCAGCGGCTTCTTTGTGACCTTCGGCTCCACCTCCACGCTGAGGCTGCGCACATTCCGCTTCACCTGGAGCTTGGGGCTGTTCTTGGAGTTGAGCTCCACCTCGCGTTTGTCGTTCATGTCCATTTTGGGCCGCCTGGCGTTGTTCTGGGTGGGCGTGTGGCAGTCGTCTTGGTTGACGTAATCGTAGAACTGGATCTTGGAGCTGTACGCCTGCTTGCGCCGCTCACCGGTGGTGTCCTCTTCCGGGTGGGCACTTAGCAACGGCAGGTTGCCCCTGTAGGGCGAAACCTCTGTCAGCTTTGGGGTCACCTCCTGGCGCATGCCGCGCCTTACCGAGGGACGGTTATCCCTGCTCGGCTGCAGGTTGTCGTAGAACTCGATGGAGGAGCTGGCGAATTCCTTGTGGAACATGCGGCGAGTGTCCACATCGGGTGCCGCATTCTGTGTGGAAGGGAGCCTGGATGCCTGGATGGCGGAGCCTTGGCCCGGTCGCGACGGCTCCAGCTGGAGGCTGTTGCGTCGCTTCACCCGCGTCTCGACCGCCGAGTCGAGCTGGGAGTCGTCCGGCCAGAAGAAGTGCGACTCCTGGCGGTCATACACCTTGGCCCCCCGCCGCTCCACCATCTTCGGGGGCAGGCCCGTGTAGAACTTTCCGTTCAGCATGGTTCGCTCGCGGGGTCACGTCACACGTCAACTGATTGGCAACCGATCCGGAGACCGACTGACACAAAGAATCCGACTGGGGCCTCCAGCCACTCCACTTGCTCGTGGAGACGTTGGCGTCGCCATTCGCATCTGTCGTAGGCGTTCGAGTTCGTTTTCGGTTTCGGTTTTCGAGTTTGTTCAGGTGATCGTTGATCGGTGATCAGTGCTGAATGCTGCGGCTCTCAGACTAATTTGCGATTCTTGCGAAAAACAACCAAAGAAACACTTGTAAAAAGCAAACACAAACAGCATTCGAGGCAGAATTTACGAACATTTGCTGCGACTGCTACTGCGATTGCGACTGCGACGCCTGCTGCGACGAGTTTCCATCTAAGGTCACATGGCGGCATTTTTTCCACACTTTTGCAAGCCATCGAAAAGTCGTTTTTCGTGAGCTCAGAACTCAGAGCTTCAGAGCTGACCAAATGTTTGTGTTGGTTCGTGTTGGATTTGTGGCCTCTTTGGGGGCTCGAAACTCTGCCAAAACGAGAATAATCAGCGCCAACAGCTGCCAATTATTGGCTGCCTTAATAGATACGATACACTCTAGAAGTTGGTCAGAAGTGAGAGCGTTGAGCCACTAGGCTGATGCTGTATGACGTTGTATACGTAATGTTACAAGATGCTAGCGATTCCATAAGGTCATAACAAACAAAAGACGAACCCAATGAATCTCATTTAAAGTTCAAAGAAATAAATTTAAAAAGAGAAGGAAAGTCTGAGTCGCTTCTGTGGACGCGACTCTACTTTTATGCCCGTACTCAGTCAGTATATAAATATGTGAGACAGACAGACGGACAGGCTCTTACCACAAATACAATATACCCCTTAAATCTTTTTGAGTACGGGTTTAAGTAAGACAGAAAATTAGAACAACGTAAAACAACATTTGGTATGCACATTCAAACGAGTTTGTGATAACTAAAAGGGTCGCGGGGTGGGGTAAAATGTGCCATAGATTGAGTAAAATGAATTGGTACATTTTTATTTAATTTAATTAAATTTATTTTCGCTTGATCTTTTCACATGGTTGCCATTGAATGCCGAGGGAGGAGATGTGTGTGTGTGTGGGACACTACCAGACTACTTTGTAATAATTCCCCTCCTTTGCTCCATGATTTCTCTCTCTCCCCCTATCTATCTCTATCTCTATTTGTATCTGTATCTTGTTTTAGAAGACGTAAATGTAGTATCGTAATTAGCTTAATGTACAAACAATGCCATAGAAACACATACAATATCATACACGCGGATTACATACGGATAGTTTGTATCTCGATTGGGTTATTCTTGAGGAGGAGCTGCTGTGGATCGAAACGATATTTATCTCAGTGTGGGGGCTGCCTTATGGGTATGGGTATGGGTAATATATGGGTACGGTACGGTACGGTATGGGTGGGGGGATATGTACGGTTGCTTAGACTAGACTCGAGTGAGGCTGTATACATTTTTGATTTGATTTGATCTGACTTGAGTGTGTTTGTGTGTGTGTGAGTGTGACTGGGTAGTGACGTAGTGGAGTGGGCTCTAACTCTGACATTTACAAACTTCTCTCCTGCGGTGCTTTCCTTGGGGTGGAGGAGGGGTCTTTCTTTCTACTTGTATTGTTAAACATATACTTAGGTTCGCTTTTCGGTTGCTTAAGACTCTATTTACAGTTGGTATTTCGAAGCGGCTGGCAGGAAACGCGAATGGGGGACTGGGCGCTGGCCATGGATTCGCCTGTTTACTTTCCCCATGGGTGCCCATGAGCCTTTGCCTTTCTCCAGTTATGAGTCGCTATTAACGGATCGAATCCGTGCCCAGCCCTGCCTCATTCCGTTTATTGCTGCTGTTGTTGCAGCTGCTGCTGCTGCTGCTGGGGCAGCAGTTGCATCGGCGACATTACAATTATGTTGGTGGTGCCTCCAGCGGCGGCCGGATCCCCGCCCTGTCCATATTCGAGGGACTTCTGCTCCTCGGGGGCCCTGGTGATGACGCAGTACTGATTGCCGTTGTAGGTGACGATGGGCATGCCGCTCATATTGCCCGTCTCGATGCTGTTGGTGGCGTGCAGGCCGCTCAGCTGGGCCTGCATGTAGGTGGCCGCCGTCGGAGAATTGGCAATGATGTGCGACACCGGCACCGACACCTGAACGGGTAGAGTGAACGGGAGATACTACAGAATGGATTGGCAGTTTGGGTATCAAGTAGAAGATTGTCAAATGTCTTTCTTTGGGTGTTGTTGTTGTTGTTGAATGTGTGCCGTTTGTAGCTGTTGTTGTTGGTTGATTGGTGTGCTTGTGGATTGTTAATAGGTAGTTACTTCTTGGCCCTGCTGTGTGCCGTTGCTGCCGCTGCCGTTCTGGTTGTGGCTGTGACTGTGACTGTGGCTGTGGTTCTGGTTGTGGTTCTGGTTGCTACTACTACTGGTATTGTACATAGGCGCACTGGTGGGGGCCTGTTGCAAGTGCTGTTGTTGTTGCTGCTGCTGCTGCTGCTGATGCTTTCTGGCCGCCTTCTTGCCATGTGCAACATGCTGGTGAATCTGCTGATGCTGCTGCTGCTGATGCTGTTGTTGCTGTTGTTGCTGTTGTTGATGTTGCTGTTGGTGCTGATGTTGCTGTTGTTGCTGCTGCTGCTGTTGTTGCTGCTGCTGCTGTTGCTGATTCTGCTGATGGCTGGCATTGAGGATCATCTGATTCTGTATGATTATCTTCTGCTTGCGTGCGTGTGCATGGGCCTCCATCTGGATCTGGTTTTGGTTGGCGTCCATCTGGTAGCCACGGTTTCCCTTAGCAATTACTCCGGCCGCCGCCGCCGCTGCCGCTGGTTTTGTTGACTCTACGACTACCCGTTCCGGTTGTCAATACTGCAAATGGATCACAAAAGATAGACAGAGAGCATTGCCCTCGGGTTATATCCAGTTCTTTGGGGGGCTAGTAATATCTCCTCGCGGCTACGCTGGCCTGGAGGCTCTACCGACATTTTCTCACCTCCAGATGACTCTTGGCATGGATGGACCACTCGTCCCGGCTCGAGAACATCCGCCCGCAGAGCTCGCAGGTCCACGAGAGCTGCTGCTGGCCGTGGTGCGGTATGATGATGCCGGGAATGGCCGTCGGCGCCCCCTGGGCCGACTGCACAATTATGTTCTGGGCGGCCACGTGCACGGCCTGCTGCTGCAGCTGCAGCTCCAGGCTCTGCTTGTTGTCCTCCGGCGGCGGGTCGGGCTGCTCCTTCTTCTTCACCATGTTGTTCAGCCGCTTGCCCAGCGGCGCAATATTTGTGGGGGTCACGTGCTTGAACTTATTCATGTGGATCACCAGCTTGTCCCGCCGCGCGAACGCCTTGTTGCACACCTGCAAGGGAGGCGATGGAAGGAAGGGAAAAGGAGGTTAGAGGCTTCTCCCCCACAGAGAGGCCGTGGCCAGTGGCCAGGGGCCGGGGGGATCTAGGGCAGCTTATACTTCACAAATATAGGGCTTCTCGCCGGTGTGGATGCGCATGTGGATGGTGAGCTTGTCCTTGCGGGCCAGCCCCTTGCCGCAGACCGTGCACTCGAACGCCTTGTTGGTGGCTGGAAGAGGAGATCCTTAATGAACGATCACAAAGAGAGGATCCCCTGGCATACTCACACTTCGAGGGATTCGTCTTGCGGACGCCGGAGGAGGCCTGCTGCACCTGCTGCAGCGCCTTGAGCCGGCTGGCCGGATGCATGGAACCACCCTCCACATACGGCTCGGTGAATGGTATTAGGTTCGGCTTGGGTATGTTGTAGGTGAGCTGCTCCGCCGCCGACCAGGTGCCCAGGCTCTGCAGAACGCGGACACCCCCCTCGAAGCCCATCCCGTCGTCCGGCACCGTGAAGGTGCTCTCCCCGCCTGCCGCCGCGGCGGCCACACTCGAGGAACTGATCTGGGGCACCTTGATGGTGGCCGCGTAGTGCTGTTGCTGCTGCTGCTGCTGCTGCATGCCGTTATTCTGCTGGTTGTTGTTGGCCGAGGGGGAGTTCTGCTGCTGGGAGGATTGCTGCTGCTTGAACTGGATGGCAGCCTGTGCCATCTGCTGCTGTACGGCCATATGGGCCTCTAGATATGCGTTCTTCTGGGCCACCGTCATCTTGTCCATGTTAACGGCGCCGTCCTGCGGGAACAAAATATATATAATTAGTATATTAATTGAAGCACTGAATATCCCACTGAATATTTTGCAAGCGTGTCTAAAAGGTTCTCTATGTTGCTGAGTTTTCCACAAAGGTGTAGCTATAGCTGACCCAAGGCGAAACTGTGGAAACTGGATCTTATAGTCCATTAATTTAATCTTTCATATATATAATATATATGTACAATATTATGCACAAATATTGTACACAAATCCGCCACATAATAGTCCAAGACGGATCGTTGTAATAAATCAAAGCGAATATGCCAGGGTATCAAAAGGTTCGTGCACCCAAGTCGCTCGGCTGCCTTGCCTTTCTTTCTTCTTGATTTCGCGCTTGTTTCGTTGCCGTTCCGTTCCGTTTCGTTCCATTCCAGTCCTGCTGGCACTGCCACCCCTAACAAACTAACGGGAGAGCTGTGAGGGAGTGTTGCGAAATTTCGTCAACGTCAGCGGCGCGGCGCGGCTGTGGATACGCAACACGCCACCCCCCAGAGAAGGAAAAGCACTCAAGCACTCGGCCTGCCCTTGCGCAAAAATTTGTGACTTGAGCTTTTTTCTCGCCCTCCATCCATCCCCCACCCTACTGCCAGTGCCAGTGCCATTCCCGCTACCCCCTGCCGAACTGCTTTGTGGTTGTGTGTGTATGCCGGTTGCTCCGGCCTGGCCCGGGCTTCGTCTCCGGCGGTGTGGGGCTTTTCCATGTCTGCCCGGATTTATTTTAAGCGCGCTACCCGCCGTAGTGCAGATCTTTTTCTAGCTTTTCCTTTCGTCAACGCGGCAATTGTCCGTCCACCTTTGTCCACCCATCATCACCCTTCGTCACCCTTGCACCCACCACTCGCGCACTTGGCCAGTTTCACAGTTCACTTCCTGGTGCCGTCCCCCGCCATGCAGGGGCTATTGACGTTTTCACTGCCAGTTGGCGTTTTCCTTCTTACCACAGTCGAAAATCAATACGAAATGGCCGCTCGGTCGTTCCCGGGGCAGCGTTTGGCGTTTGGCGCACAAAATTCACCCACAGCACACGAAAAACCGCCGCTAATTACGGGCAGGTTCTGTTCCGGTTTTTTTTTAATATTTTCACAAACGCGAAATCGGAAATCGGCAACCGAGAATCGGGGGAGATCGTTAAGCCAAATGGAATTCGATGCCGTCTACTTCCTCGAGCCAGAGCCCAGCGCCTATTGTTGTGTATGTATATTGCGAAACTGCCACCTCGGCCACAGTCGCTGCCGCAGTCGCAGTCGCTGTCGCAGTCGAAGCGCAGTCCAGTCTCCGTCTCCGTCCCAGGGAGAGCTTTGCTTTGCTCCTGACTTGGTGCCGGAGTCGGAGGGAGTCGTGGAACGGCGGAGCAGAGTGTTTGAGTAATTATTTGTTATGCCCGAAAAGACGGAGAGAAAGAGAGCTGGACAGGACGAATGGGAAGGTAGCGACGACGACGTCGCTAGCAGAGGCAGCGGCAGACAGATACTGAAAGGCCGAGCAAGGCGGAAGCGGCACCACGGCAAGCCACGGAGCAGAAAGCATTGCATAGCGCACGGCGTCGCAACTGAGATTCGCACGAGAGCTTTTTCTACTCTCTTTGGATGGATGGACTGCCTGGCTCTCGCTCTCGCTCCCACTCTCACTCTCACCTCTCGCCATTGTGGCGGCGCGATGGTGGTGGCTTGCTCCCGCCAGTCCGTGCAGGAACGGTCTGGCATTGAAACACGACACCAGCCAGAGGAACTGCAGCAGCTCTCACAATGGCATTGTTGGGGCGGGCTGCTTATCACAGCACAGTGGTTCGGGTATCGCCTAAACTGACCCAAAACCAGATATTTAGGATTTGCAGCTACGTACGTCCACTGTGCGCAGCTTACCTGTTCCGGGGCACTCACCTGAAAGTGTAGCGTGCTTCTGGCCGTACGCATGGCGGTGGCATACTTCCGCAGCGTCTGCTCGTTGCTCCGGCAGATCTCGCGCCACTCGTGCAGGTGCTCCAGCCTGGCCAGGCACTGCTCGCAGATGAACTGCGGCAAGGGGTCCTCCTCGGCGACCTGCCAAGCAGTCGGGCTAATAAACATACGGGAGGCACGTTTGTTTATCCGCTGACTACTTACGTGCGCCTGCAGCAGGCTGCGTAGCTTGTGGAGCAGCTGCCGCCGCACGGCCTTCTCCTCGAAGAGGTGAATCTTGGCCGGTCCCCGATGGATGACGCACAGGCGACACAGCTCCCCGAAGGATGTGAAGTTGAGATCGTCGTGGCTGCCATTTGTTGCATGTTGCCTCTGTGTCGGCAACAGTTGCTGGCCCGCGCCGACAGTGGCAACTGTTGCTGCGGAGTGCGGCGGAGCCGCGTGTGTATGCAACATTGCGGATGTCATTTGGGTCAAATTACATTAGAGCCACTTTTATGAACAGAAATCAAATGGCGATTCCTGCCCCCCCAACAGGTGATTCGTAAAAATCGATGCAATTCCAATTGGCAGAAATTAGTCCATTGTCCGCCCTGTAATTGGGTTAATTGCATTCGCCGTTGCAGGTAAGGGCGACTCCCTTTCCTTTGCGCGCTTCCCCAGAACTATGCCACAGAAGCACACTCGCGCGGCGGCCCATAAATTATATTTGATGCCACAGTTTGTTCCCTTTTGCTCCGTTTTTTATTGGACACTTGCAAAAAAAGTGGTAAGGAAAACTCTGCTCACTCTGGCGGGAAAGTCGAAAGCGCTTTAGAGCCTCTGCTGCTGCTACTGCTGCTGCTGCACTTGCCATGTCCTCTGTGAGGTGAGGGTGTGAGTGGATGGACGGGCCTGAACCCGAGTGAAAAACTGCAGGCCCAGTACCCTTCCCTTTGCTTCTGCGAGTGCGCATTGCCAGCTGCAGGAGGGCTGTTCTAGCAGCGGGAGGCGGGAGGGAGGAACAAAATTGCGCGCATTTTTTTTGTTGCCTGTTTTCACATTTTTTTCTATGCATGGCCAGGGACAGGGGGCAGGGGACAGTGGGATAGAGGCAGAACGGAGCAGAAAAAACATTTGGAAAAGCTTAAATGATGGGGCAACAGGTGTGGGGGAGACCTAATCAGCCGTAGCCGGAGCTGGGGCTTCTTCCACGGCCACAGGAGAAGCTTCTTGCTCCGACTCAGACTCGCTTTCAGGCTTTGGGGGCGGAGGTGGTGCAACCGCACTGTGATCCGATTCGATATCGGAGCTGGCGACGTCCTCACCTTCGGCCTCTTCCTCGACCTCAAAACGTTCCTCCCTGGCCTCCTCTTCCTCCGGCATGACTTCCTCGTAGACGATGACCTCCTTCCACAAGATCTCCTCGCCCACGCAGGCAGGCTCATCGCTCTGGGGCTCCACGCGCTTGTTCAGATCCAATTCGCAGATGCACGGCTCGGAGCGATCGAAGCCGCCGCAGGTCACACACGAGGACGATGTTAGCAGCATGGAGGAGTGCGGCGAGGTGCTGGACAGCACGGAACTGCTGCTCTTGGACTTTTGCTTGTCCCGCGGCTGGGCGTCCCGCGCGGCCGACGGATATGTCGTCACAGTCTGCTGCGCCTTGTCCTGGATGGCCACGTCGGGACGCACCTGGCACTGGTTGCTGACTCGCGGCACCTTGGGATTGCTGCGCACCAAGTAGTCGGACACCCGCACCTTCCAGTTGTCCTGGCTGCAGTCCGCATTCTGCAGGATGTCGTAGACCTCGGCGATCAGCTGCTTCAGCATAGGCCGGTTGCAGAAGTTGTTGCGCTCGAATAAGGCTGTGGGCTCGTGGATGTCTGAGGGTGTGCAGAAAGTGAAGTGTTAGTGAATGAATGCCAGGCGAAGGCTACTCACAGTTGGGAAAGATGAAGTTGATCTCGCGAGCCACGCTCTGGGCGTGCTTGGTCACGTGTATGTTGCGCTCTAGGTCCGCGGATGTTCCGCTGCAGGCGCAATGGTTACATGGGAATGGAAAGATCTGCCGCAGGGGGTAGGGCACACTTACAAGTAGCAGATCATGGTGGTGAGCAGCTCCTGCACCGCATTCTCTTTGGTCACAATGAAGGCCTCAGAGACGCCCTTGGACAGGAGTATGACCTCCAGCATGAAGCCCTTCTCATCGGCATAGTCCGCATAAAACTCGGCCGCCAGCTCTGGGGAGAAGGCCAACTTGCGGCTTCCCTTAATCAGGAATCTCTCGGCCAGCAGCTTCAGTAGCACCGGACGACGCTTGTGCATATAGTCCGGCTTCATGATCAGCAGCGAGTTCTCAAACATGATGTGATACTAAATATACGTATAAGGATCCAGAAATTGGAATGGGAATTTTTCAATAAGCGCGCTGCTGCTGCTCTCTCCGTTTTGTTTATGAAATATAATTTCTACACGTTTCGACTGCTTAAACTACGCACACTGACTCGGATACATGGATACATATGTAGATACACAGTTTTGGATTCGCTAATATTTATATTGAATGTACGATTAGGTTACAGCTTAGTGTTAATTTTAGTTTCTGTTACAGTTCAACTTGTTCAGCCCGGTGTTCGCGTGCACTTTAAAATCATCTAGTATCTTCATCTTCATCATCATCATCACAAATCTTCATCTTCATCTCTTAACCAATTTAGAGCCGAATTCGGAACCGAAAATCAATCCAAAACAGAGTGCGGAAATAAAGTAAGTAAGGGTCGTTCATGTACAGTAAATCGTTATAGAATGTAAACGGATTATGTAAAGATATTTGTATATATAAAGCGTGGGACTGTGTCACCCTCCTCCTCCTTCTTCACTCCAGTCCAATCCTGCACACATCACAATGCGGTTGTCGCGAATCACGGGACCGGATCTTAGGCTGCAATCAGTAATGGAAAGTGAGTTGCGGATGTGTAATCAATGGGACACTAATTTACCTGAAATCCTGGCAAAGGCCAGCGAGGACTTCTCGCTTTCGAAGCACTTGCCAATCTCAGCGCACACGTGCGACTGATCCACATTAGGTCGCTGGGACACATGCTTAAAGCTGTTGCCATAGATAGAGATCATTTTGGAGCACTAGCGGGGGGAAAGGTAATTGATTTAGCAAGGTCTGGTAGGAGTATTCGTTTTGGAGCCTTACAATGCTGTAGTATTTGGCTGGCAAGTTCTCGCAGGCCACCGAGGTCATTTCCACTGTGGTCACATCGGTCTCCTTCGGGTGGGCGCTGAGGAAGGGCAACAGGACTTGAGTGGCGCCGTGGCAGACACCGCACTCGATCACCTCGTCGGTGACCACCTGGCTGAAGCAGAGCTGCAGCTTCTGGCACACCTCCTTGGGCGGCACCTTGCTGAGCAGATCAATGACGGCCGCGGCGTAGCCCTCGACGAAGGTGTCGCACGGCTTGCGGACCGTGGCGGGCAAGTGGTCGCACACCGCCAGAATGGCACGCTTGATATCGTCCTGTTCGGTCTTGTTCTTCAGATCAGCCTCCATTTTGGTCATGATGAACTCGCAGAGCACGCAGGTGGGCGGCTCCTTGGGCTTTTGCGACTCCTCGAGGCGGGCCAGCTGGTCAGCCGGATGGGGCAGAGCAATAACATCGTACTTGAGGGCCTCGTCAATTTCAACTGCAGGGAATGAAGGACACACAGAATCGTTATTTGGCTCCATTGCTGCTGGCTGCTTTGCTGCGGTTCTACTCACGATCCTCCTGTTCGGAGAAGAGGCACAGTCCCAGCTCGGTGCAAATCAGCTTGGGATCCATCTCCTTCAGCAGGAGGTCGGCAATTTGGTCTCCGAATTTAGCGATCAGCTTGTGGCATTTGCTGGCCACCGGCTTCTTGAGCTTGTCGCAGGAGTGCTCGAGGATCTGCTTGATGCTGTCTTTTGTGGGGTGCTTGCCCATCTTCTTCTCGACGGTTTTCACGAGTTCCTCGCAGATCAGGCAGTTTGGTGCACCGTTGTAGTCCCTCTCGAAGACCACCTCGATGGGCAGATGCTCGAGGGAAGCAACATCGTTGAAGATCATCTCCTCGCTGCTGTTCGAGTCGTCATCCTCCATGCTGATGCCCATGTCGTCCAGATAGTTCTTGTTCTTGGGGCAGAGCTTAAGCTGCACGCAAATCTCCTGCGGCTTGAAGTCGGTGATCAGCATGTCGATCAGCTCGTTGGAGTAGGTGTTCACGAAGTCTACGCACTCGGACCTTAGCTTGTTGGGCAGATGGACGCAGAGATCGGCCAGAACCTTCTTGATGTTTTCCTGCACAAAAAACACAACCAAGGGGGGAAGTTAGCGAAAGATCTGTGCGACCCGGGTGGAATGCTTACCTTGGACTTGTTGTCACGGATCTTGCTCTGGGCCTGCTCGACGGCAAAGAGGCACAGCGGACAGGTGGGCTGATCCTGCTGATCGCCGGTGGTCACGGGAACCGGGTGGAACACCTCAATGTCCTCCTGGTTGTCCAGGTTGTGGGGGCACATTTGCAGCTTGGGGCACACATCGCGGGGATTGAGTCCCTGGACAAGGAGGGCGATCACGGCATCTCCGTACATCTCCACAAAGTTGCGGCACTGGCCGGCGACGCCCTTGGGGAACTTGGTGCACATGTTCTCGACGGTGTGCTTGATTTCGTCATCGGTGGCGGGCGTGGCCAGTGTCTCCTGGATGAAGTGCAGCAGGTACTCGCAGATGGTGCACAGCTCGCCGCCCTCCACCAGCGTGCTGGGATTGGCAGCACCCATCAGATGGTCGATGGGCAGCTGCATGCCAATGATCTGGTCCTGGGTGAATTTGGGCTCGTTGGCTCCCAGCTTGTGCAGCTTCCTGATGGTTACCTGCACTTGGGCGGGTTCAATGGCGGGTAGGAGAGGCATGATCGGGGCAACTGGGGAGGCGGCAGCATTCTTGGGGCAGACGCCAATGAGGAAGCACGCGCCGTTGGCATCCAGCTTGTTCACCAGGGTGTTGTAGATCACATCGTAGTACTGGTCCACGATGCTGATGCACTCGTCCTTGAAGCCGCGCGACTGCTTGCAGAAGCCTTCCAGCACCTGCTTGAACTCCGTCTCCGTGGTGTTGGCCACCAGAACGTCGCGCAGATGCTTAACCAGCTGCTCGCACAGCTCACAGGGAATGTCATCGCCGGCATCCAGGGCGACCAGAGCCTCGGGCTCCTGCTTGTCTTCGCTGTGTTGGTGGTAGCGAGTGGCACAAACTCCCGACACGTGGCAGAGCGCGTCTGTGTTCAGATGCTGGCGCACATGGTCGTAGATGTCGTTGAAGTAGGTCAGCACAATGTTGGCGCAGGCGTCCGAGAAGCTGGACAGCGAGCCGCAAACGTGCAGCAGCTGCTCCACCATGTCGTCGCGGTTGGTGGCCTCGAACTTCTGGTGCATCATGTTCGACAGCAGGTTGCAGTTGCCGCAGGACAGCTGATTGGGTTCCAGAATCTCCCTGGTCTCCTCCGACGAGTCCTCGTCCTCCTGCGGCTCCTTGCCTTCGAGTGCGGCCTGGTAGGCTGTCTTCAGCTTCTCATCGATGGCGGCGCTGTTGCAGAGCCCGGCCACAGAGCAAACTTGCTGTGGGGGAATCACCAACAAAGAAGGATAAGCAGGGAGTTCAATTGCGGGGATTGTGGGCGAGAAGACTCACGTCGGGGTTCATTTGGGAGGCCAGGGCCTCGACCAGCTCGGGCAGGAAGTCGTCGGCCATCTTGATGCACTCCTTCTGGATGGGCTTGATGGGTATCAGCTTGCAAGAGCCCTCAAAGACCTCCTTCAGCTCCTCCTCGGTCTCGTTGCTCTTCAGCTGGTCGCGAGCCTGCGTCACCATGTCCTTGCATATCTGGCAGATGGAGTCCGTGTCCACGGGCACCACCTTCTTCTCCCACACGGTCTGGATGCAGTGACGCGTAGCCCGGCATTCCTTGGAGTTGCTGCAGCGGGGAAAGAACAAAAAAGACAAAGGGACTGTCAGCTTGAATTTCTCCAAAATGATAAGCCCAAAGAACGAAAACAATTGGGATTATGCTGATGCAGCAAGACCGCAGTAGGAGCCGCAGATCAAATGACCCGCATTCGTAATCGAATGACCAAGGCGCCAAGTCAGCAGAGAGATCAGAGTCCACTACTGGCAAGGGAAAGGGAGAAGCAACTCGAACTACAGCGAATGGGGCGCTTCCCTTTCAGTTGAATGCACCCGCAGAGCATGTGATTTCTGACTGATTAATAATGACAGTGGATAATATTTTGCGTGGATCTGATCCATTCACTTGGGATGGAGTGATTCTCATCTTTGGCCTGGATTTGGATATGCTAATGGCTAATGCCAAATACCTATTAACAACACAAATTTGTGTTTGCATTCGGCACAAATACCGACAAAAAAATACGTTGAGAGTGGTGGGGAAAAAACAACAAAAGATAAGCACGGAAATGTCTTCACACATACATATGTGCATATGTGTGTACGTGCGAGTATGTGCCGTATATCTGGGTACATCTACACAAACATTATATGGTATATGTGATATTGTTTTTAATATTTCAGCAATGGCGACGTTTTTATTTCGGTCTGCAATGTTTTTTCTTTTGTCAAACAAAGAAAGAGTTAAGAAATGCTGAATTTTCCTCCTGAGTGTTTAAAAATAAATCCATCAATGAACAAAGGAATGGGTTGTATGGTATGTCCAGCGGTAAGCCCCACAAAAAAGGAACCCTATCCACAGCGAACTACTCCCGTATGACACATGCATTCTGGGATTAGTCAGGGGCATAACGTATGGTTTCTGCTGTGGTTCAGCGATAACAAGCAGAGCAGAGCAGAACAGATCGGCTGTAAGCTGATCCCCGGATCGCATGAACTCTGGCTTAGTCATGCAAATAGTGGGGCGGTCGGATGAGTTGATAAAGCAGCCAGCGATTAACTTTGTTCAGCTGCAGGCGAATTGTTAATTTGATTAACGGCAACAGCGTCGAAAACAAAGCGCACTGGAGAATACAGATAGAGAGAGAGGCAGAGGCAGAGGAGAACTAAGAGAGTGCAAAACAAGAATAGGACGGAGGAACTAGAACAGTCGCCACAAAGGTTATCGGGAATGGCGACTATTGCGGACGCCGTGGCGATTGATTCTTGATTGTCTTATCGTTGCGAACGAACACTTATGGCTTATGGCTCACAAACAATGCACGAATGGGGAGAGGCTAATGGGTTAAGAACTGCGTTTTCGCCTAGATGCTTTCGATGACTAGGCACTTTACCCACACCCCCCGCACTCACCTAAAGTTGTCGCACCAGTAGGTGGGTCCCCAGGTGCATTTGCTGACGCCGACCAGTTGCTGGCCGCCACTGCTGACAGGCGACGAGGAGGCGATGCCTGAAAAATTGCACCACAAAAGCCATACATATAGTTCACCATCAATCACGAATCATGCTTAAAGAAAAAACGCAATTTGCACTATGACACACACTTACCGCAGGCACAAACAGCCAAAATGGCCAAAAGGCCAGCTCTGCGCATTTTGTTGATTGTTCTTCTTTTCTGTTTAACTATTTGAATAGGTTGATGGGTCGGCTTGCTTTTGTGTTTAGGGACTGTTATTATCTGGAAATGGAAACGCGAACTGCAACTGCAACGAATAAAAATTATTTATTTCACTATTTTTTTTAAAAAGTGTGACCAGCAGCGGATACCTAAAAAACACTTGTATGACTGCAAGTTTAGCCTTTTTCAAGCCAGATCTAGCTTTTTAGCATATTCAGAAAAAAAAAATTTAGCTTGTTTGAGATTAAATGTAAAAATTAAAATTTTCTAGCTTTGCATAAAAAGTTTCGGAACATGTTTTTTGTGCTTACCATCGAATGGTTTAAACGGTATACTTTACGGTATATTTTAAAAATGAAAACTCACCACGATTTGGGAGATTTTAGCTGTGGTGCTGCCACACTGACGGAAAATAGTAATACGCGCTGCCACTGATAAAATGTTTGAGTGTCGGCGGGAAATTTGAAATTTTGTCAAGAGAAGATTCCTATTTTCTATTATCACAAAAATTTGTAAAGTAACACAAAGTAAATTTGTTGTACGTATGTGACGGGGCGCAAACATGAAATACAAAAATAATGACTCTAACAGCACACTGTTCTTGAAAAATTCTCAAAATAACTCAAAATGGTGTTTTAATCGATTTGAAATCGCAGATTTAATAACATATTGGCGCGTGAAAACTATGACAATAACCATCAACGACGGTCTTGAACTCTTGCTCGGCTATCAATCCGCCCATAAATGAGCAGCACTGCCCAACCGCTTAGCCCCCTTTGCCCAGCTGTTTGATTGCGACGCCTCGCAAGCGCACATTAAAATATAGAGAAGCAGAGAACAATTCCATTGTAATTATGCCCCACAGCGCCACAGCTGAGGTAAATTGATTGATGTAAACGCGAATGGGAACGCACACGATTATATTACCGGAGAGTCTCCGGTACCCACACCACACTCGATCTGTGGCATAGTGTCGTGTAATGTTTGCCTGGGAAAATGCATAGCAAAACAAACAATTTCGGCTGCGACTGCGATGCCTATCTGAATCCAACTCTCCAATTTGTTTGCGTATCAAGTTGTGTGTGAGAAACATCTTGAATGTGTTTCGCAGATACATAGACACATTCTCGATTGAAAGTCGAGGTCATCCGGTGGTGGCGGTCGCCACTCGGCGGTGGTTGTCTTGGCAAGCGAAATGCCAAATGCAAGCCAGAGCCAGGCCAATCCGCGATCTATCCAATACGGCTATATCGGTGTCAAAACCACCGATTCGGCTGGCCAGGGGCTTAGAAGGAAACTTGAAACTGGTCGCGTTGACCCTGAAGCCAGATGCCTGCATCGCCATTTGGTTCTTTAACAAAATTTTAATAGCACTGCCACCAAATTGAGGCTGCACTTGACCATCGGCAGTGAAGTTTGACTCTACTATGTCTATGTCTATGACTCAGTGTCTAGGTCTGGGCCCGAGCGATAATTTGGCCAGAACAAGCCGCCAAGGCGCACGCAATCATGGCCAATGCCATTGAGAAAGTCTCACCACAGTGGCCCACCATTTGTGGGAGTGGGGAGGAGGTGGAGGAAGGTGGGGGCAGGTAGTTATTGCAGAGTTTTGTGTTGCGTGAGAGAGATTGTACGTAGTTTGCTACTCTAATTGCCAGCGGTGATTACGAAGCCAAGACACGCTTAAAGTGCGTCACATAAACATAAGCCACATCCATCTAGTCGCTAATTGTTTTACTGCCCCATGTCTGACCTCTTGTGCAACTTCCTTTCCCATGAGGCGGCGGGCTGCAGCCCAAATGGATGACAGTACTGGAGTACTGCGCTTAAGAGATCAAGAGTGGTTCTCACTCTCCACTCCCAGACTCAATGCGGAAATGAACTTGACCTTATCGACGGGCCCAGAGCCGACCGCTAGCTGATAGTTGGCCAAAGACGAATGGCGCTAGGCCGGCCAAATGCGAGCTAATCAATTCAGCAACAACCACTGGCAGCAGAGCAGCGGAAAATACAAGTTGCTGTTGTTGCTGCCCATAATTTGTGAGTCAAATAGTGGCTGGCCTGGCTAATGATAATAAACGAACGGAACACCACAGCACCGAACCGAACCGCACCGCCCCGCACCGCACCAGTAACAAAAGCCAACCAACCCAAGGAACAACGAAAAAGTTAAAATCTACAACTCTTATTTTATTGCAGTCTTTGGCCGAAGGCGACTTCTTCTTCCGCACGTAGTCAGGCCGAGATTTCCAGATCAAGTTCAAGTCTCAAGCATAGAAAAGAGAAGAGAAGCTGCTACAGAGAACTATAAACTAGAAGCATTGAACTGAAACCGAAACGGAGACCATAACCGAAACCGAAACCGAAACATGGTTTGCTTTGACCCATTGAACTGCTTTGAGAGGCGACCCAAGATGACCCGCCCCCTAAGCAGGTTTCACTTAAAATTTAAATGCATATAATAATTATAACTAAAATGTCGAACGCCATTCCCGGCTTCTAAAAATTTCATGCACGAGTGGTGCTGGTACTCGCATATGTATGTTGGTGTGTGTCTGCCCCATCCTGGGGTGGCATTAAATGGGAAAAACTCTTCTGAGGGAATACATTTGAGAATAACATTGGCAAATGTTGTGCACATATTTTAATAATCTTTTAATAACTATATCTAAATATATATTATTGACTAAAGACTTTTACTTCTATAGTAAATTCCTCAAGGGGATAGTTTTCTGGAATTTCTTTTCTCAAAAATATTCCAAGAGCGGAAGAAGCGTAAAGCGGTCTTCGTGATCAATGATGAATGATGAATGAATAAAATCCACCACATGTGGCCTTGATCTTGAAATCCAAGAAGCTAAATGCTATCTGCCCTCCATATAACATGATTCGAAAATCTCTACCGGTTATTAGCATATTCGTGCGAGTTGCTCGCAGCCTGCAGCACAAATCAGCCATCGATCGACTGCACGTAGGCCCATTAGCATAATCCAAGAAAACAAAGCCCAAATCGTATCGAAATAAAGGGAAGCCTTATCGGGAAGATATCCTGAATCCGGGAAGATTCCTTCCACTATGGTTATATTTTGGTTAAGTGCTTCACATTGACGACACCTGGCCAAGGGGCTTCCCCCGATGCTTGAGTCGTTTCTTGTTTGTTTGTTGAGTGTACTACATAGGATATGGGGCTAGTGGCGTACCAAGAATTAGACGATAAAATTGTTAAATGAAAATAGAAGTGCTCGGTGGACAGAAGTCTCGAACAGCGCATGACTCGGCAATTTGGGCAATCCGCTTTTTCTTCGCGAAGCTGTTAATTCTTCTATAATTAAAGAACGAGTCGCTTGGACCACAACAACCAACCACTTCTGCTCGTAAATACTTCTACATCTACTTCCTAGACTCAGACAACGGAGTTTAATACGATTGTGTCTGTGTGTGTGTGTGTGTGGGTGTCTGCCTCTTTGGAGGTTTCGTAATCACTTCTTTTCTACGTTTCTGATTTACAGATGAGGCCCCCAAATGGTGAATGTAACATGAATCTAATGGTAGGTCTTTATCGCAGCTTAGATGCCGATAGACTGCGGCAAATATGTGGGGACAGTGGTCCCTGACCTTTGGGGGGATCTCTTCTCTTCTCTTTAGCTTGTTATGGTAATTTTGTTTTGGATTAAAATTAAAGATACATTCTATGATTCCCCCAACTCTTTAGGTCCGGTTTTATAATTTATTTCGGGTGCTCGGCTAATTCGGCTAACAATATTTGTTAAATTATTCTTTTCGGTATCGGAGGCAAAGCCTGGAGCAGCCTGGAGGGGTGTATAAATCTGGCAAGGTTCTGTTGGCATCTGAAATCTAAAATCAAGGGGCACACTTGTTTGGAACAGGTTCGACGACTTACTCCGAGCAGACACAAAACGAAACCCAAAACGCAAATGCCGATATTAAATTAATTACGTTAGCTAAGAACCCAGGCACGAGCACAACCTGTGACGGCAATTAAAAATGCGCATAAGGGACCTTCTCCTTGGCCTTGGGTTACATTTAACATCTCGATCTCAATGGCAGCTAATTAAGAACCTAAAAATCTAACCAGTGCAAGGTTGCAATCGCCAGCGCAGGCAGCGGTGGCAAATGATTTTGATTTTGAAATTCTGAAACCTCTCGAATTAAACGCTCCCATTTTGAAGTGTCCACTAACGGACATGACAATGCGTTTAAGCTCGTAGTTTTATTGCACTTATACTAGTAGTGGTAGTGTATCTATAGTTAATGGTCCCCTCTCTCATCCAAAATGGGTGCTCAAGGCCACATCTGGGCAGAACCTGGAGCTGTCAGTTCTCAATGGTCTATCGGTCACAATTAATTGCATAGGGAGATCTTTCTGACTTCTGTTTTTGGTTTTCGAACCCAAGGGCAAGCCATCAAAGTGCAAAAAATAAATAGGCGAAAAAAGTACACTGAAAAAAGTGTGTTCCGAGATGATATTTTAGGGAGTGGCATTCCCATTTATGGTAGAATTTTTCCGCCCAAGAGAGATGTACACATAAGGAGGAGATATATTCTAGAGAGTGTATAATGAGAATGTTAAAGCATTAAGCTAAGATCTTCAGGTCAAGATTGGCAGTAGATATCTTTTTCATATTAAAAGTAGCATCCTTATTTCTCGCTGTGGAACCCTCTGTGGAACTGCAACTATTTGTGGGTCTCGTCAGCAGCAAACGGCCCAGTCATCTAGGCAACAATGTGAGTGGCAGAAAGACAGACAGCCGAGTGCAAGGCGGTCGTTTTGGCTACCTTTTTGTCGCCTCTGGCACTGGCGTCGTCTCTACTACCTTTTCGCGATCGAGCACACACATCAGTGCCGAGCATTTGGAGATACTCTCACGCACACCAAGGCACACACAGACACAAATACAGATGGAGCTACGATACGAAGCCGAGCTTGCGACGAGAGCTGCTTGAAACCCGAAACGCTTGGCCCGAAATTTTTAGCACTTCTTTTTAAATTTTTGTGCAATCTCGGATTTTTGGTTAGTTGTCTATTGGAGTTCGCAGCGCTTATAGCCAACATTCGATAGGGTTCGCCGGATCCGGTTCGATCTACATACGTATACGTGGGACAGGGATATGCCCCGAGCATTACAAAGTGAAACGCAAATAAACACGCCAAAAATATACTCCATTCCGAGTTCCGAGCTGACATAAAGGATGTCCTCAAAAGTGATTAGTTCTTTGATGGCCGAGAGCATTTTGCTCACGAAAATGGCCCAAGTGATTTCGGGATACTCCCCCATAACAATCTTCCTGCTGGCGTCCATCACCATCTTCCTGGTGGTCTACAACAAGCGCAGGTCCCGCCTGGTGAAGCACATTGAGAAGATACCGGGCCCGGCCGCCATGCCCTTCCTGGGCAATGCCATCGAAATGAATGTGGATCACGATGGTGAGTACGAGTACGAGTACCAGTACGAGTTCTAGAGTTCTCACACCCATTTGGACAATAAATACTCTGTGTACACTCTGTGACTGCTCCAGTTAGTGATATCGACCCTGAGTCATGCCAAGGGGTGCATGATTGGTTGGACAAACAGTGAGCCGGGGAGCTGAGCAGGTGCTAATTTGGCTGATCAGCTCCCAACGAGCCCATGTATGTGAGATCTTCGATGGACCGATCTTTGGTTTGGATGCCAGTGTTAATGAACTTTGCTTAGCTTTTGGAAATTCACTTTCATTGCGGAAGATAGTCTGCCCAGGCCATAAGATCCCACAAACCCAGTCGCTAATTGATTTATAGAACAGCCTAGACAAACATTTTGAAATGCAACAAAACCTGTGGAAAATTGGGCTGTAATAAGCAGGTGATTTGTGTTGTGTGCTCTTCGCTTGTGTTTTGTTTTGTTTTTTTAGCTTTTTGCGGGGTTTTTGTTGTTGCTGCAACACATAATTTAATTAACATATATTTGTCTCTGTCCGCGGGGTTTGCCTCATCTTCGATTGGGGACAAACAAAACACCAATAAATTAAGCTGCATTTGAGCTCGGAACCCAAACGAGTTGTTTAATTAAAATGAGTTTAAATTCCGAAAAAGTTCTGCGGGAAGGCATTCACCTTTACCCGAAAACAGAACCTAATCAAATATTTAATTGGAAACCTCAGACGGAGGTTAATTTGACACTTAACCACCCGGCACCGGATGAATTATGGAACAATCAAAAGTTATCACACAAATTAGCGCAGATAAATGTTTTTGATCTTAATATACGACCGGACTTTGAAGTGGGCCAAGACTTTCCCTTAATCGTAATACTTAAAATGTAATTTCACACGCCCTTTATATGGAATTAAACTATTAAGAAATATGAACAGAGCCGTGGAGAGTCAGTGGCCAGAAGCTTATAGTCGGATGCCCATAAATCAGTGGCATAACAAGCCAAACAAATACTTACTTGAAGAGCGATAAAAATAGCCATAAACAAGGCAGCCCCAGACCCGGCTCAGACAGAGACTGGGGTCTCATGAAAAGGTCCAAAGCAGACAATGGGCAATGGGCCTCTGGCCAAAGCGGACTTGATCTTGACACTGAATCGTAGAAGAACTCTGCAGTTCTCTATCGATCGATGTATGATTAATTCGCTTGCCGCAGATCCGCTTTTGCAATGCCGAAAACAAAGCAAATTAACATGAATTTAAATGCGGAAGCAGCCCCCAAGAGATACGAAATTTGTGGGCAAACTATTGGACCGCTGCAATGCTGGCTCTGAGCGGATTTCGTGTAGGAAATGAATTTGATAAAATGTATAAAATATTGTTGCTCACTTGATATGAGCTAAGCCCTGACTGGATTCGATTCATTTCCGTTTTTTTCTTTGTCTTTGAAGAGTCGGTGAAGATCTCTTCTACCGAGTGGCTACCCCCCTACCTCCCAAATCTGGTTTTTGGTTAGTCTTGAGAGTTCTTATGGCTGCCCAATTAGCATTAGCTTATTTATAAAATTTCATTGAATGTTTAGCAGTGTTTCGACCAAGTGATAATCAAGTTAGATCATTTAATGAGTCGGGCAGAACATTAGGAACTGGTTCATGCAAACCAGTCTATTATATGAGCATCATCTTCAAGCAGCAAGAGCCGAATAGTCTGTCAGAAGATTTGATCAAATACTTGCCAAGTAAAAGATTCTTTTGCTGTCAAGGCAATCGGGGAGTAGCAGCTTGCAGCTTGCCTACAATTTATGGAGCGATTAGCAGCCTCTGAGTTTTTATGAATATTTTTATAATCATAATTTAATTTAAGAACGTACCTCCCCTGTCTGTCTCTGCAATTACGAGGCTTTTGTTAAATGCTTATAGTGAAATATGATGTTGCAGAACGGCTGCCCAAGGTCAAGTGGTTCTTGATCATGCATATTTCTCTTGGATAGCTCGCAGCTGAAGCTGAAGGGGCAAGAAGATTGGCAACATACTAGCTTGAGTGGTTTGTGGTGTGGAGTGGAGTGGAGTTGTGTGCAGTGCTTCCAAGGCTTCAACTGGTTACCAGTTCTAATGCCAAAGAACATTCGCTGGCTTGCGCGGGTCACGGCTGCCTGTGGCAGTAACCTGGGGTGCCTGGGGTCGGTAGTGGGTGTTCTGCCCACTGTACTGCTGGGTGCGGCATTGGGGAGCACTTGGATCGCCGTCTGCGCGGTAACTGCTTTTTAATGTGCACTGCCAATGTCAGCCGAGCGAGAGAGCTACCAAAATTATGCCAGACATAAATTATTTCAAATTGCCAAAGCAATTTTACGCAGAAAATACCGCAGCAGGCAGGTGACAGCCAGGTACAATATGAAATCAAAAGCAAAATCAAAATGAAAATGATAATGAAGACAGCCGGCTGTGCCGGCACTCTAGTGGCTCTGACTGTGTCTCTGCCACTGACTCTGTAAAATGTGCTTTGTTTTGGGAGAGTACGAAATTTGCTACCCATTTGCCATTGGGGTTGCCTTTGCCTTCGCCTTCCATGCAAACTTCCGACTTGGCATCAAAACTAGTATGAATGTCGGCGTCATCATCAAGTTTTGCTTTTTGGGTGTTTTTGGGGGTTACATAAAGTCATTATTAGAGATCGCTGAATGGCCACGCATGGGTATGGGTATGGGTAAGGGTCCCCAGTCTCTGTGCTTGTGTGCGAGAGAGTGTTTCATATTTTTAATTAATGCAGAAAATACATATGTACATATGTATGTATATGCAGATGCTACATAGATAATGAGTAACGTGCCTTCGCTCAGCTATGCTCTGCTCTGCTCTGCTTTCGGCTTTTGGGTGTTTTCTTGGAAAGTAATTGCAGCGACCTTGATAGTTGCCCAGAGAGGGAGTCTCCCATTGCTGCCGTTAACTATTTTCTCACACAAATTTGTCATAAGCGCTACGATTTGAGTTTGCTAACCGGTTTCGCACCATCACCATCAACAATCACCATTTGAATTCTCTTTCAGAGCTCTTCAACCGCGTCATCGGCATGCAGAAGCTGTGGGGCACGCGCCTCGGCATCAATCGCGTCTGGCAGGGCACCTCGCCCCGGGTGCTACTCTTCGAGCCCGAAACGGTGGAGCCCATCCTGAACAGCCAGAAGTTCGTGAACAAGAGCCACGACTACGACTATCTGCATCCCTGGCTGGGCACCGGCCTCCTCACCAGCACCGACCGCAAATGGCATTCCCGCAGAAAGGTGAGTGTCTGCTCCTCCTCCTCCTCCGGCAGAGTTCATCGGGTAACGTAACTCTCTCTGTTGCTGCAGATTCTCACGCCTGCCTTCCACTTCAAAATCTTGGACGACTTTGTGGATGTTTTCAACGAGCAGAGCGCCGTGCTGGCCCGCAAGCTGGCCGTTGAGGTGGGCAGCGAGGCGTTCAATCTGTTCCCCTACGTCACGCTCTGCACCTTGGACATTGTCTGTGGTGAGTGTCAATGTCGGGTAGGGGTAGGGTAGCCCCATCTCCATAGACCGTTGCTAATTGCGTCACTCGTCTTATTGCAGAGACCGCCATGGGTCGCAGAATCTATGCCCAGAGCGACAGCGAGTCGGAGTACGTGAAGGCAGTCTACGGGTAAGCGACACAGTGCCATAATGATCAGAAAATAGTGTGGGATTGGGCTAGGTTGGGGTGTCTGTGTGCAACTCTTCCTCATCTGCCAGCGACGTCCTGGCAGCAGTTTAATATCGAGAGCTGTCATGCCAGCTGTCAGAACAGGAGGAACACTCCCCCAGCTACACATGTCCTCCCATCCCATCCCATCCCATCCCATCCGTCCATCCGCCCTACGCCCGGGCAGGAGCTGAAGCAAAAGTGCAGCCATGCGGAAAATATGCGAGATTAAGATGTCAATGCGATGCTTGAAGTGCTCTGATGCTGATAACAGACAGCTCCCGCTCCCGCTGCCGCTGCCGCTCCTGCTGCTGCTGCTGCTTATGGCACGCCTCATGAAGCACACACCCAAGCCCACACTTGACTAACTTTCAATTTAACGCAACACTTTCCCAATCCCCATTCCAATCCCAATCCGCCCTTTAGAATTGGCTCGATTGTGCAGAGTCGCCAGTCGAAGATCTGGCTGCAGAGCGACCTCATCTTCCGGCTGACCGACGACTACAAGCTCCACCAGAGCTACATCAGCACGCTGCACGGCTTCTCCAACATGGTGATTCGGGAGCGCAAGACCGAGTTGGCCCTCCTGCAGGACAGCAACAACAACAACAATAACAACAACACCCCCGATGCCTACGATGATTTGGGAAAGAAGAAGCGTCTGGCCTTTTTGGATCTGCTGATCGATGCCTCCAAGGAGGGCACCGTGCTGACCAATGTAAGTGCCACCGGAAGGGAAGCTAAGCCTTCACTCTTAGAACCTGTCATTTGCCACCCCCATAGGAGGACATTCGCGAGGAGGTGGACACGTTCATGTTCGAGGGCCATGACACCACCTCGGCTGCCATTTCCTGGACCCTGTTCCTGCTCGGCTGCCATCCGGAGTACCAGGAGCAGGTGGCGGAGGAGCTTGACTCAATATTCGGGGACGACAAGGAGACGCCCGCCACCATGAAGAACCTCATGGACATGCGCTATCTGGAGTGCTGCATCAAGGACTCCCTCAGACTCTTCCCCAGTGTGCCCATGATGGCTCGCATGGTGGGCGAGGATGTGCATATCGGTAAGGCAATTACTCGCCAAGTGGTTTTGCGATCTCTGATCATCCGTTTGCAGGTGGCAAACTTGTACCTGCCGGCACTCAAGCAATCATCATGACATACGCCCTGCACCGCAATCCGCGGGTCTTCCCCAAGCCAGAACAGTTCAACCCCGACAACTTTCTGCCCGAGAACTGTGCCGGCCGGCACCCCTTCGCGTACATCCCCTTCAGCGCCGGACCCCGCAACTGCATTGGCCAGAAGTTCGCCATTCTGGAGGAGAAGGCCGTCATCTCCACGGTGCTGCGCAAGTACAAGATCGAGGCTGTCGATCGGCGCGAGGATCTCACCCTGCTGGGCGAGCTCATTCTGCGGCCCAAGGACGGGCTCCGTGTCAAGATCACGCCGCGTGCTTGAGCGCAGAGGCCCAGCACTCTATCCAAAGTATAAAACGTGTAAATAGTTAGAGATACCGTAATGTTAGGGACTAGTTTATGTTAAACTAAACGATTAATGCACAGGGTTGTGCCCTGTTTCGCTCCGTAATCTATTCAGTGTTAGGCTAAGAATAAAACTCAGTGATTGAATAATTGTATCCCGTTTATTTAAACGCGGAGCAATCCGGTATGCACAATTAAATTAATTAAAAGTAATTAAGAAAGAGTGAAATAGAAGTTGACTTCAGCGCGGTTTACATTGTAGGCGAACCAGTTGGAGTGGAAGAGGTAGTCCCCCTTGGGAAAGGGCAGGACTTCCGTAAAGTGCCGATTGATGAAGTCGATAGGAACCTTGTCCACCACAAGATCATGCTGCAAAGAAGGAAAATTTAAAAAGAAAGAGTATTGGAACATCCCCAAGGCATCTCAAGGCTCTCACATCGAAAGGGACAGGTGTGATTCATGTTGGAGTGGCTCCTGAACATATCATGAAAGTAGGCAACAACGCTATTTGAATTTCGGTTCCTTAGGAATTTGCATGCATCTATGGTAAAATTGTAGAGGAATGGCTTATAGCCGCTGAATCGCTTGAGCAGTGAAATGTTAACCTAAAATGATGGAATCATATTTCACTTGTTGCTAAACCGAATTAACATTAATATATACTAACTTTGACTTTGGTAATCGGAAGTTTATACAAATTCACTTTGAGAGACATGTACTTGTAGCTGCGATTCACCGACTTCAGATAGCAATACTCAAAATCATCGAATTCCTTGTCCAATGAAGTGCACTTGATGTTGGTAAACTCCACTGTAGAAGTGATCTAAAATATTTGATCATGGTTTATTCGATTTACAGCTCAAATTAAAAGGATACGCACTTCCCCAACTAGATGTAGAAACCAAATTAGCTGAACCAGAAGAATGAACGTGGAGCTCATTTTGAAAACGAATGAACACCGAAAGCCACTGTGATACGATTCGTATTTCGTATATAGTACAAGAGTATTTATCCCCCCAGTTGGAGCAGTTGTAAAGGTTTAGTCGGGTAATCCAATCCCACATTACGAATGCTTTATTACCCTTCCCAGCGGGCCGATATAATGTAAACTGCTACTCATAAATCATAAATTGAAGGGTATCCGCTGAACAGATTGGATATACTTAATTTATTCCACGTATTTTAGTTATCATTAGTTCATTAGTGTTCCTCTTTTCATAAATGGTCTTAGCAATTAGCAGAAATAAGAGCACTTCTGTTCGTTACGGTCCATTTGGTTTGATCAAATGATTATGTACAGACTAATATACATATGGAGCTGTTGCCTCTCTCTCAAAACTATTGGATTTAAATAGGTTGCAACAGTGTAATGACGTCACGAAAGATTAAAACTATTAAGTACTTACTTAATATGCGACTCTACTACCTCTACTACCCCCCGTACTGAGTCAGTAAATAAATTTATTAGCTTATGATTTATGTTGAATCTTAAAATATTTTAAGTTCTAAATTTTTTGGCTACATCTGCTATCTACATCTACAATGTCGATTCCACACCTGAAATGTAAATTATACATTCTACACTTTCTCCGCAAAGGTCGCGCATTGCACAGGGCAGAGTGTGTGCGAGCGAGAAAGGGAATGAGTAGCGTCAGCAGCGCCGGAGGAGGTGGGGGAAGAAACTGAAAATTAATTTATTTTTTCTGGCTATAACAATGATTCAATCTTAATCAGATTCGGCAATCTGGTAGATATGGTCATTCTCTTCGGTACTACGTTTTTACTTTTCTGGTATCTTTAAAATTGGGGCAGCCACAGATTTTCGTCCTTTGTGGTGGTGGAATGGGGCGTGGCGAAATTTTGAAATACACTTGTAGCAGTGTGATATCACAAGAGTCTGAAAACAAAACTTGGTTGCTCCAGCTCTTATAGTCTCTGAGAACTTGGCGACAAACAAGACTGACGGACAGAGAGACAGACGGACATACACTTGGTTATTGATGCTGATCAAGCTCCTCTTATGGTGTCGGAACCTTCCCCTTACACATTTTATGTTACATATTGTCTACACGATCTCTACATGTACTCTACACAAATATTTTCGTACACTTGATCACATTTAGTAGGGACACAAACCCAGCGATCAAAAAGTACCGCCAGTGCTGCCAGTTTAGCCTTTTTTTTCTTCCGAATTTAGCTTTTACTGAGTCTGATATTCCAGCAGCACTGGCTCCGCTGCGTAACTATTTTCTCTCACTAAAATCATTTCAATTGGATGATAATTAAAATTATAATAAACATTCGTGTAATATTTGCTTGCCCCCCGATTTGTTCAAGTATTTTAATGGCAATCTAGCAATCTAGCAAAATGGCCATCAACAACAAACGGCGCCATTTGGCTTGGCCCGCTTCTGCGGCTGTGTGGCTGTGTGGGTGCAGCGCAGTGCACACCCGTTTCCATATTTTCCAACATTATTTGTTTTCTTTCGATTTTTTGCAAAATGGAGCGGCGCCAGAGCTTAGTGGGAACTTAAGTGTGCTTTTGGCTTGTAATGCACAAATAAATTCCCCGTGTGCGGGCTGGGCTGCTCGGCCATTGGTTCCACAGTGTACATATATCTAAATGGATATTATGCGCACATTTCATGACGCGGACAGGCAGACGGAGGCGGAGGCAGACGAGTCACGTTAGATAGCTCAAATCGGGGCAGGAACACAGATAGCTAGATCGATAACCAGGTGAAGATAAGCATGCGAAGAGCGGCCCGGCTACTCTACACAAGGTGGGTGGGTGGGGGAGGCAAACAATCAATTAGAATGGCAAAATCTTTGTAAATGCAGTAAAAATCCACGGAACGCAAAAAGAGCTTAAAAAGTAATTCCCGAACCAGACAAGAACTGGAAAAAGGGAAGGAAAATCGCACCGCACCGTACCGTATGGCACGCAACCAAAAAATGGCGATCATTCGATAGGGATGTGGAGTGCGGCCCTGAATCATAACAATGACGATGGCGATCCAGCCAGTCCGCCGGCCTGCCAGTCTGCCAGTCTGTCATAGAGTCGGTCACGAATTGTGGCAATAAATCGATTGGAATCGCAATTGCAATTGCAATTGCAGTGTTCGTGCCTGGCAGTTGTACATTTTATGGGTTTATGGATTTACAATGCCAGCTCGACTAGATTGCTGTTTGTTCTAGTTTACTAACGGGCTTTAAAATCAATCGATCACAATTGGGGAGTGACCACAGACCGGAGATACGTACATACATACGCACGTACGTCGCTGGAGGTACAAGCGTATCTCTGGACAGTTGCAGATGGAATCTCCGGCTGGCATATGCTTCCTCCATCCACTGGCATGCGCCGCTATCCAAACACTTGAGTAATTATGCGAGCTGGCGGCGCTTTGAACCCACTCTTCAATGCAATCCAATCCAAACCAACCCAATCCAATCCTCGGTTGTCGCTTAAACGGATTGCGAGTGCGACATCAAAACAAATTGCACTCCCTCGTGGATAGCACACAAATCTGATTAGCAAAACATTTACAAACGCAAATCGCAAGTTAGCGCCGACTTTGCGTTAGGGATGAGGTTGAGGCTGAGGCTGAACCCACCCCGCATCTCATTTGATGTGTGAACTTTCAGCAGGGGCTGTGGCAGGGGCTGGGGCTGGTTGCTCGACTAATTTGATTGACGTCGTCAGCGGGCCAGGAAATTGTGGGAAAAGGAAAACAACTCTCGCGCAGAGCGGGCCACAAGTGGCACTGGGCGGGCGAGCTATGGCTGGTAGGTGGGCAGGTAGCAGCATCCCAGAAATGATATCCAAACAAACCCAATTTGGTGGGCTGCCAACGCCTTTGATAGATTAGCAGACAAAACGAAAGAGGCGCGAGACTGTGACACGTGACCCGGAGCAGGAGCAGGAGAAGGAGCACGAGCATGAGCCCGAGTGGGAGTGGGAGCAGGACCCGAAGCATGGACCAATGTCAAATTCGTATTCCATTTGGCTGGGGCATACAAAATTGATTTGCTTGTAGCACAAGTAAAATATTTGCCAGCGGCATGCAGCATCCATTAAACAGCTGCTGCTGCCCCTGCTGCTGCTTTTGTCGCTCTCGGTGTCGATGTTGGTCCTGCCTCCGTGCCAAGGACACGTGCCAGTGGTGCACTTGCCAGCGCTTCTGTCACGTGCCAGCCGGCAAATTAAACAAGGCGCAACATGGGAAGCAAAAGTTTAACAATGCAGAAAATTGAAAAACAATCAGAAGGCCGAGCCGCAGCAGCGGGAAAGAGACGACAGGCAGGCAGGCAGTGAAAGTAAAGTGGTGGCATGCCATGCAGAACCCAGAAGATACAGCATGCAGGATGCAGCGCACAGGACCCTCTCCGTCCGCCTGTTTACCCAGAGCGCGCGTCTCCTTTCGTCTCACTTTATTTGGCCATAATTAGCTTAATGCGCGCAACAAACAACCAGGCAGAGGCACTGGGGCAGGCTCGGAGACAGGGACACATCCGTGCTGGCCATGCATGTCCTTGCTGGCACTTCGCCAGGCCAGTGGCAATGCCAAAGCAAACAAATGTGGCAGCAACGTGAGGCAAGAGCAGAAGCAACAGCCAGAGCAGTCCGTAAAGTGGCTGAAAAAATAAAACCCATGGCAAACTTGGCTAGGACAAGGTGACCATCAAATACTCTTATGGCTAAAAGTTCCTTCAAAATATTATGGTACAAAATAAGAGCAGTAGACTTGCAGAACTATGGGCTACTAAGATGTAGGAGATGAAGCTAGGGGATCCATCATAAGTGGATCTCTCGTGTATCCCTGGGTAAAATATTGTATCCGTAGAATCTCCTTTGCCACAGACATTCGCATAGCAGGGGCAACCCTTGGAAGAGAGCTCGTAGAAAAACAAGAAAAAAGCAAACAGAATGCACGGAAAAAATTAAAATCATTAATCCCCTTAAAAGGTTCTTAATCTGTGGCTGCTGCTGCTGAATTTTGTTGCTTCATTTGCCTCGCAGTCCGCCTCCCACCCAGCCTGTCTGCTGCTGTTGAGTTTGACTCCGGGTTTGGTTTTTCCGCTTCGACATTACTCATACGCAGTGTGACCACTGAGGGTGCCAGGGTCCGTGTCGGGTGCTCTCCCCTATCGCCTATCAGCTCTTGGTTCTATGTCTTGTGACCCCTTCTTTGTTGGTGCCAGAGGAGCTGTCAATGAAGTGTCCGGCGGCCGTCAACGCCGTCGCCCATGCGACATCATCATATGACCAGTGTGAGTCAGTGAATCAGCTGCCAAATTTGATTTGTGCTTTGGCCAACAAATGCTTTAATGAGACTCTAGGGTGGGAGGGGACTGGGCTCCGAGTTCCGAGTTCGATCTCCGCCAAAACGATGACGATGACCCTGGGGCCTCTGTCTCTGTCTCCGTCTCTGTCAGCCACTGCGATCGTAAATTGAGCAAACATTTGTGGTTTGCTCTGGCTGATTGCGTGCACTGCAATGCAAGTTTTATGGCACTCTCCGTGCGATGATACGAGTGTGCGAGTGGTACTGCCAGCCTGTGGGTTCGAGTGCCCAGCGAGGGCAAACAGTTCGCTTTATGACATGACAGGGAAACTCTCCGCCGATGGCCATGCAAAAACTGTCGTAATCAGTCGCCTCGCAAAATGTAAATAATTTCACTCCCAACTGAACTAAACGATCAGAATGGAAAGAGCCTGAGGCTGAAACAGAAACCTCAAACCTCAAACCTGAAACCTGACACAAATAAAATAATAAATTTTATACGAAATTGACAAGCTGGCTTAGCCGCTGCTGATAGTGGTCTCCGAGTGGTCTCCATTGGGAGGTGGATAGTACTTACTGCCAATAAAGAATGCACATTGGCCAGCAGCACACAGTAGCTGGTTGGGTAGTTCGCTGCCCGCTTACCGCAGGGGCTGTAAAGTTAAGCATTTAATTGCGAAATTAAAGACAGTCGAAGGTTGGTGGGACTTTTTAGGGTATCTACGCCTCCTCTCGAGCAAATCTAATTAATTTCCACCACCCGAAAGTTATGAACGAGCAGGAAAATCAAAAGGAAAACAAAGGGAAAACTTATGTTCCACTTCCACTGCCACCACAATCACAATCACAATTGCAGGCGTACTGGCAAAAAGAAAACAGAGAACAAAAAATAACAAGGAATTTAAATTGAAATTATTTATTTTTGCATTTTGAAAGCGTTTGCGCGTGTCAAGGATTTCTCACGCCCGGTGTCCCCTCCCCTTCCCTCCCCGCTCTCCTTATCACGCTCTATAAATATCTCTCTGGCTCAGTCAACCCCTGAGCAGAAAGAGGGAAAGACCCCCGTATTGCTCCCACCCTTTGGCTTGCAAGAAACAGAAGTCCCCGGCAGCCTCAGCTTTTATTTTTTAATTTGAAAATATAAAAATAACAAAGAGCTCTGGCATATTCAAATGTCACAGTCTCCCCCACTCGAACCCTCTGGCAAAATCGGTTGCCATGGCAGATATACGAGGCAGTATCTTCTGTTAAGAAAACTTTCACCAAAGATTCAGGAAAATATATTTTTATAATCATTGTACAATTGCTCCATAGAAGATAGTGTTTATTTGCACCCCTAACTCCCTTAAATAAATATTTCACACCTTAAATGGGTCAAGGTTAAGGTCAGGGAGTGCATTGCCACTCTGAGAACTTTCTAGTTCCATTTCCACCTTGGATCAATTGAACAAACAAGATAACCCGAGACTCAACCACGAACTGCGGATCCCGCAAGGCATTCCCGTACTGCCCCTTTGCCCATTGAGGAAGGTTCCGAGGCCTTTCCCACGTCCACCCTCTGGATGAGCAGTAGTAAGCCCAAGACATCATCTCATAATCCTAAGCCAAATATAGCCGCCCGCCCCCTTGAGCGGACTGCCGTGAGAATGTGAGAGGGCACAGGCACCTGCCTGTCCGTGGAATATGAATATGAATATGGTAAATACCTTCCCGTTGTGATGGATAAATCGGTAATCACACATTCTTAGGCCGCATCAACGTCGAACGGAACTTCATCGGGGGGCCCACAGTTTTGATCCGGGGGGCTTACGACGCTGAACCACTGGACTAAGTCAGTCCAATATTTCTCACGTTCCCTTCAGTTCCGTTCCGTTCCGGTTCGGGCAGCGACAGATCGGACATATGGCCGGGGAATACGCATCAGGAGGGATATGGATCGATGGGGGCGAGGCGATAGACGCGACGGACGACGAGCGACGCCCGACCATGTCTACGGTTAGATACAGTCACCCAGTCGACTCCCACTCCACTCCCACTGCCACTCCCACACTGCTGGAGTACGAGTGCGGCTGCTGTCTTTCGGCTGCTATAAATCATAAGCAAACATTTTGATATTGTAATCCCCATTTTAATCCATGCGCATAAAAAGCCAAAAATCAAACTTTTCGACATGGGCAGGCGGCGTCTCTGATGTTCTGTGGGCCTGTGGGCCTTTGGGCCTGCAGTTGCTTTGTTAGTTTTTCTCGTTGTTTTTCGCTCGTTTCCCCCCCAAAAAAAATTGATGGATTACCTTGGCCCCCGTTCCCGCCTGGCCTGGTGATAAGCATTCCTTAGCTTCTGGTTTGCCACCGCTGATGATGATTTTTCTTTGTTGATTTATTAATTAATTATGTGCGGAGGGAAACTGCGTCATTGCCCCCGACTCCCGACTCCCGGATATCGGAGGAGTATCGATAATAGTGCTAATAGGGCGCGATAACTTCCATTCCATGGCCGAGATCATTTCTTGTCGGCCCTTTTTAACTGCGGCAACGGGGCGGCAACAGTTGAAAGAAAGCCAAGCCATTTCGTGGTGCCTCTGTCCCTGTCACTGCGTTAGCCATGTTTGACGATGAGTTTTGGTGTGTGGGTGGGTGGGTTGGTGGGTTGGTTCCCTGCTGTCTCTGATGTGCAACCACAACCTTTGAAGTTGTTCCGGCAAAAGGTTGGGCAATGCATTCGTTTCGGGAGCGGAAGAAACTCTATGGATATATTCTAGATATATCCATCCCAAGTTACATTCAGAAAATGTTTATTTTTAATACTGTACTGTTTACCGTACAACAAATGGAATAACTTTGCAGATATATCAATTGGATGTCGCTATAATCAGTTGTACGCACCCTTAATTGATTTTGTCCGGCTTACTATCTCGCATATCCAATTTCCATCTCGAATAGACCTCCTCCCTCTCCCACTCTCCACCAGGGGCTTCTCCATTTCTACTCCTACTCCATCTACTCGAGAGGAAATTACTGACGAATCAATCCCGAACAGCTGTTTGTCTTGGGACCGTCCCAAAAGCGAGCAAATGCAACAGCCCAAAGGGGAAACCTCGCTGTCGTCCTGCTCCTGGCACTCGTCCTTCCCCTGCTCGCCAGCTCGCTGCCTGGGGAAATGTGTGTGCGGCCTCTGCGCATGTAACACGCAGCCCTCGAGGCCACACCCCTGCCTATCAGAGGGCGGGACCATGGAGTAGCGAGTCACGTTCAAAGCTGACCAATCAGAGCCGCCGGAGCCACCAGCGTGTGGTTGAGTGCAGCGTGGAGTGGCTGGAGATAAGCGGGGGGAGTGAGTGGGACGGCGACGGCGACGGCATGGACTGTTGCCCGGAGTGCGTGAGCAGAGTCCGGGTCTGGGTCCGTGTCGTCCTGGCTGCAGGAGCAAACCACCACGTGCCGTGCATAAATCGGCCAGCAATCGATGTAACTTTTGCCAGAGTCGAGTGTCCTCTCAGAGCAGTGAGCACGAGGGGAGAAGGGGGCGAAGGGGGAAACAAATGTCATCATATTTTTCCACGTTCCGAAATTATGCGACTCCTTGGACCGCTGCATCCTACCATTCTCCCCGTCCCCGTCCCCGTCTACGTCCCCGTAGACGATGTGTGTCGCTTAATTTGTTTGGCCTGCTCCGGCTCCTGTCTGATGGCCTGCTTCCGTTGCCGTTGCCGTTCCTCATCCTGTTTCTTTTCCCCACTCTCTTCCTTTTTTTTTTGTGTCGCGTCCGGCATATGGATGCGACATCAGGAGCGAGCCACGACACCAGAGCCGACTCCGGCATCGTACCGACACCGTTCCGACTTTGTTACAAGTACTTTACGGTAATGGAGGATTTTCGCTTGAGCATCCTCTAACAGAAATTAATTTAAATCGATATGCTGCTGGCTCGATGCTGCCGAGGATGGAGTGGCGTGGAGCTCTGTCTGTCTGTGTCCTGGACGGGTGTCCGAGCTCCTTCTCCTGATCCTGTTCTTTATTAATTAGCATCGTAATTTATTTTGGCGGTTTGATTGAATTGTAGGTGTAGTCCGCATACTCCGTACCCATTCCATGCCATTCGAAATCCATGGGATGCACTGAATCAAGATTCTGCGTGGCTCTGACATGGCCAATGTCAACAAGGACATGACACACACACACACACACACACGAGGGCAGGGCACTCCGACTCCCCTTGCCAGCATCTGTGAGCGTGTGTTTGTATAGTTTATTGACTGCTTGAGAGGGAAGTGCTTTCCATAGAGAAACGGAGAGATTTTTCGCTAAGGAATGTAAGACTGGCCGCAAATCCTGAAAATTGACTTCGTGGCAAGGACACAGGAGCTAGAGGAGAGTGTGAGGGAGAGTGAGAGAGAGGGAGCGAGAGGAATGGGGTTGGGTTGAGTGGCGGCAGGAAACAATGCCGCCATTTTGCGAAAGAGTTGCCAGAATCTGCTTGAGGGCGCAAAGCAGAGCAGAGCACAGAAGAGCGCCCCGAGCTGCGTGGCTTTCTCCTCCATCATAAGGCATACAAAATTAGTTCAGTTTTCGGGGACTGGGACTCGGAACGGAGTACGGGCAATGGGGGAGCAATACGTCGTGGATTGGGGCCACGTCTTTGTTGTTGTCGCATCGCCTCGCATCGCATCGCATCGCGCACTCCCTACCACGCACCATCGTATTTCATTTCGTCATGTTTCGGGATTAGGCCGGATTAGTTTGGCGACTGAGCAATGGCTCTGTCCTGAACTTTTCAACTGCCTCTGTCGTTGTCGCTGCCTCTGAACTTTTTGGTAGTTGCTTAAAAAAGAGATTGGGAAAGGGGGAGTGGGAGTGGGAGGGAGAGAAAGAAAGGGAAATGTGACGACAACAAGGGCGCGGATGTGGATGTGGATGTGAATGTGAATGTAGATATAAATGTGGATGGGAATGGGAATGGGTCTTGGGTATTGGGTATTGGAATGGGGGGGTCGGAGAATGTGGCTCCGACTGGTAATGCTGCTTCTTGTATATGTATAGGGAGACATTTCCCTGCGGATCCGACACTTTCACCGCCTTTGCATTTCAATTTCTTGAGGTGCGTGCGACTTCTTGAATGTTCGGCATTAGCATTTTCCTTCTGCGAGCATCAAAGGATGAAGAGGATGCAGATGGGTTGCCCCCTCCCTCCCCATGGCCGACACACAGTTCGTGGCACGTAGACACCATCTATAAGGTGTAGCGCCATTTTGTAGCGCACAGATAACGTGGGTGGAGCAGCAAGCACTGACTGTCAGTTCCCTCCTGCCACCCAGCCCTCTGTTTATATTTTTTTTCGATATCGCAAAGTCGAAAGTCTAATTTCAATTTCTCATATAATTGAAATTGCAGCCTGACTAAGTCGTTCCCGTACCCGTACCAGTCGCTGGCCCACAAATAGATATCATGTCATCAATGGGAAAGTAGCGCTGATTATGGGGGATTTGCCAGGGGACTACTGGGGACAGGACACTGTAATTGCACTGTGGAACATTCGCGATTCGGATCGGATTGCATAATAAAAAACTCAAGTTCCCAGGGGGATAGCCCTTTGAACAGGTGCTGGCTGGTGAGTGTGTTAGCCCTTGGACCTGGCACCCATCACCTCAAATCACACTTCCTCACCCCGAAAAATGTGCACAGGGCCTGAAGTACGCCGTCCACTTGTGCGTTGCCTTGTGCCTTGTGCTTGTGCCCCATCGAGTGGGTGGATCGCACGAGTATGCTCATGACTTATGCAACTGGCAGGTGAATTTGTATCGGGAGGGAACTGCACAGTTCAAAGCGCATTCGCCGCCCCAGCAACTCGAGCCCGTCTGAGCGACTCAAGTGGGGGGGCTGATTCTCTCAAGGGCCTCCGCTCAACTCGATTACTGGTGGAACCCTGCACTGTGCGCAATCTCTGCTCTGTCGCACGTTCTGGATGGACAGTCGGATGGACAAGTAGTTACAACAATCTGAGACATTTCCAATTAAAGTTTTCAATGGGAAATATGTACCAAGGCGCTGCAGCAAATCGAATTTGTTCTCAAGGTTTTTCGAGTCGAGTTTTAAGAGTTTTTGGCCTGTTGTGGCATAGATTACGTACATACATTACATAGAACTACGTGTTCTCGACTTACAGTGTTTGCTGTTCTTTTCCTGAGTCTGCAGAGTATTTTCTTGAGTTCCCGTTCCCAACAAGTGCAGATCCCATCCATCAATTGAAATCAAATAAAAATGATTAGTGCTGGCCATGCAAAAGTATATCAATTTGTTCGTGTTTAGCATCTGTAGATACAAGGATATAAATGGTACAACTTTTCTAGCTTCAGAGGCGCCGCATGACCCTTTATCCCTTAAGCGCCAGCATCTCCCACCCCCATACACTCCTTCCTTTTCTGCCCCACTTGAGGCAGGCAAATGTGAAACAAAAACGAAAAAACGAAAATTATGAACTGCACAAAAGCTGTTGTGAATTTTAATAAATATTGTTGCTCCCTTAGATGTTTTTCCCTTGTTGTATCTTGCGAGAGAGTATCTGCCAACAGCGGCAGAGGGAACAAATCAAAGGGGGGTGAGTGAGTGCGCAGAGCAGAGAAGTCAGAGAAGCTACAAAAAAAGATATACGCACACACACCCTGACACACACACAGACACAATGAAGAATACGTCAAAAGGAACAGTTATTTATTTATTTGTGCGCAATCACAGAGCCAGAGCTACAGAGCTACACCCCCTGTAAACGCCTCAAGCAGCACCCCTTCCCATCCCATCCCATTCCATTCCTTTCCATTCATCTATCCCATCCTTTTCAAAGGGGCACTACAATGGCGGGGTCTAACGCAGAATAATGGGATAACAAAACGCCCTTGACACCCAGTAAAAAGACAGCCAGCCCTCAAAAACTGGGCGCCAGAGAGCAGAGCAGGGAAGACGGAGAGGAGAGGAGAGTAGCCTTATTATTATGAACATTGTGGGCACTCGCAGCACGTAGCAATCGTACAATGGTACAGCCAGGAGACGGGGGGCTGGGGTGGGGGCAAAGGACCAACACAACACACAAAAGTACAAATCAAACCCTCTCGAGAGCAGCCAAAATACCAGAGAGAGAGAGTGAGGTAGCTACAGTCAGAAAGAGAGGGAAAGATACAGCGACGGAGACGGAGAGAGTGTGGTGTGCGTTTGTTCGTGAGTGCGCGCGCGCAGTGGCAGGGAAGAGCACCGAGAGCAATGGCGCACTGTAAACATTCTGTGTGAGCGGGGTGCTAGAGGGCTAGAGGGAGAGAGGGAGAGAGAGAGAGCGCGCGAGCAGTGGCACACATATTCGGGGGTGTGTCCTATCGGCACTGAGCGGTGCTTGTCTCTCGCTCCCACTCCCATTCGGGCCGAGCACTCGCTACTCGCTGCAGGCAAGACCATCTCCCTCACACTCTCGCACACAGATAAGATAGCAGATAGATAGCAGGCGGCGTACGTACTCGTATCGCCGCCCGATCCGAATCCGCGGCAGTTGGGAAAATCAAATTCCGTTATTCAGTTCAGTCAGTCGCCGTGTCCGAACGTTCGCTGCCGTGTATCTGTATCTTTTGCGTGTGTGCCCCGTGCCCGTGTCCGTGCCCCGTGAGTGTGTGTGTGTGTGTGTGAGAGCAGCCCCTGCTGCCACTGCCATTGTCACTGCACCGTTAGCAACCCCTCTCTCACAGGTTGACGCACTTTTACTCGCTGCTACTGCTGCTGCCTGCCTGCTGGCCTGCCAACCGCTGTCGTATCCAACAGATACTTTGCGTGCGCTTTCGAATTCGTTTTCAATTCAGCCACGTCCTGTTACGGGTGCAGACGCGTTGCTTCCGTTTTGAGAGTGCCACAATATCTGCCAAAGTTGCTTCCTGTTCCGCACAGACACAGACACAGATACTTACCCTAATTACGCGCCGGATTAAGTTATTAAAACGGATTTAGAATCAACAGTCGGCGACGACCGCACAAAAAAGAGTCGAATCACAGCAAATCCAATCGAATCCCCGGCCAGAGCCCCCCCCCAGTGCCCCCCAGTGCCCACCGCGAGTGTCTGTTTTGTTTGTGGATCCGTGTGTGTCCGTTGCGCCCCGACATCGGCGAGAGTTGGGCATCAAAGTCGCATTAAAAACATATCCCCGAGTTACTTAAAATTAATCACTAACATAATCACTGGGACTTTTACTGTTTACCGATCCGATCCGACCCGACGCCACCCCACCCCAGCAGCCGCGTGTGCGAAAACTATAAACGGCTCTATTAAATGCTCTTTCGCATTTGATTAGCGCTTCAACGCAACACTCTGACACTCTCTGACACTAACTGGCAGCAATCTGTTGCAACAACAGAGATCAGATCATCAACAGCTCCGATTCTCCGGCTACCCAAACAACGATTTATAGCCGCCCACGCCCACGCCACGCGAACATATCCCGAAGATTTCCGTGTAAAGTCACCAATGAAACTGAAATGAAAGCAATTTGATTTATTGCCAGTGCCCACGACTTTTTCCACCCGAGAAAAGCCACTGAACCACAGCCGACAGCCGACCCAAAGGTCCGATTCCGATCGATCTACGAGTATCTGCCACAGCGCCGGCGGAAGTTCGTCCCAGTTCCAGTTCCAGCCGATCGAACGGCCACCACCAAGTGGATTAATTGAATTCTCTTCCCAAAAATCAGAGGTGAGCAAATTGGTTAGTGGCAAACGAATGATATACGTTTGATTGTGGATATATTTTGTGTAGATCGGAGTAAGATATATATATATGTGTTTATATTTGATTCCCTTCCTTGATTGGCCATCGGTTTTGGTATTTTAGAGCAAATTTATATAAAGTAAAACATCAACAAATCAGGGAACCACTGCAGAGTATCACAATATATTATCACAATATATTCCAGAACAAGTATTTACTCAACAATCTATTAATCTAAAATGAAGTGACCAAAAACACTTTCCTTAATGCATCATTCAAACCCAATAATTGATAGATGGATCTATACATTTTAATAGCTACGACTTTCTCAAACCTTTCCCAACATATTCCATGAAATCAGAAAAGAACTAGTGCCGGTAAATGGTATAAGACCAGAAGGTAAAACCCCAGCATCTCATCTCAATTGCACCAGCACATAAACCGAAATCTCGGTGAATTGTTTCTAAGGAAGCAAAGTCTTTGGCTAAGCCAATGTCAATTCGGTTGATGCCTGGAAAACATGTTTTCGATACGTAAGAAAGTTTAGGGGCTCCCTCATATAAGGGATCACGAGAGATTCCCACAGCCGAGCCTCCCATAAACCGAGTGTTGACCAAGGAATTACAGCCTGCTGAACACTTTGGTCCGACTCTCGCGTCGCGCATAAATCATCGCGGAATGGCGGCCATAAAGCGCCTCACGTTCGGGGCACATCTCGAATGGGGGCCTCTCTGTGGTTTGGAGGCCAGAATGCTTCCAAAAATTAGAGGGAGACGGTGCGAAGCGGTTCGGGAATGGCAGTGCCAACCCATTGACGTCACCTAAACAATTAAGATCTTTTTGTGGGGGCAAACAAGGCATGGAAAAAACCTAAGTACACAGCACTAGAACTGCCTGGGAGGTGGAGCTGGAGCTAGAGCTGGGATGTTAAACTGAATTTGAATAAAATAATAAAATTAAATGGGAGAGAAAACATGTGGAAAGTCTTGGCAGAACCTAAGAACATCTTGCCACCTTTGCAGAGGAAGAAGAATCACCAGAGGCAGGGGTAGCGGCATACGAGCTGCCAGATCTCTGTGGCAATAAAGCGACATAAAATAATTTCTGGCATTCTTTGTCTTGGCGAATCATTATGTAAATAAATTCTCACTTTTGAAATAAAATGACGGGGCAGAAATAGAATATATTATATGCATCATAAAAAGAGGAAAGAATGCCCCAAGAACAATGCCTCTGGCAACCAAGATTATTTATTAGACACTGCGGCAGATAATTTAGCCAGAAATTGTGCCGCAGCATGTGGCATGGCACGGCACGGCAAAAACACGTATCACCGTAGCAACGTAATGCTGCCCGCAAATAACAATAATAATCATCATGCAATAAATACTCATAACAATAAATGCAGAAACTTTTCATTTCATCAGATGACCCATCACCGCGCTGGCCATAAATTTGCCTTCAAGTGGGAAATTATTGTGTGTTTTGTGGGAACAACCGCAAATGGATTTAATATTACAGCCGCAATAATCCACTGGGGATCAAGTGGAGATCAAGCGGCATTATCAAGTATAAATTATCCATTACCCCCCTGTCCGAAATCAAAGTCACAGCTGCAACAGAAATCGAAAGTGACAGCTCAAGCAAATTGGGACCAAAACTACTCGAATTAAATTTAAATTAAACTCTTTTCAATTGCGAATTTATGCGGGCTGGGTATGTGGGTTATGGTTCGGGTTTGGATTCTTTATTAGACTCAGACACGCACACACACACACACAGACGAGACTGTTTACAGGCGTTTACCTTTGAATGCCTTTATTCTGTTGTGATTGAGATTAGATAACCATTTATTGCAACGTCCCGTTCTGTTCTGTTCTGTTTCGTTTGGTTTGGTTTGCCTTGATAGCGCCTACGGGTTGGTTGGGACTGTCCGGGATATCGGGAGTGCAGAGCGGGAAGTGGGGTTGGAGCTCTCGCTCTCTCTCTCTCTACTGTCTTTCCGCGAAAGAGTCGCTAATTGATTTACGATCATTTATGGCTATTTTCGGGCTACTGTCAATGGTTGGTTTCTTTATTTTAAAAGAATTTATTAGATGCCCTGACACGGTGGGTATTTATCGCCAAATACACGTATTCCCCGTCCGTGCAATAATAATAACAATCATCAGCGGCAGGAGAAATGCTCGCCCCGCAGAAATGTAAATATTTTACAACGATAAGGCTTATCGCACCGCTCCGATAGTGGCTGTGTAGGTGTGGGTGTAGGTGGTTCGGTGGTGCGATGTCATTCCACAACCACTCGTACAATTTACGACACTGAGTAGGAGGCACACTCTCTCCTCTCGCATTCGTACCGCCAGCATCCCAGAGACAGAGACACAGACCCTCTCCCAAGTGGTATTAACCCCTTGACGTGTTTGGTGTTAACTTGCCATTCGGCTGGTGTTTGGGTTAAGCCCCACTGTTTGCCCTCGCCTCGCCCGTCGAGGCGATAAAGAGCCTAGCCCAAGCCCCATCTGGATTTGCTTACTGCTTACCAAGTAGCAACTACGACCGACTACGACTACGTATTATACGATAATTACGAGTATATTGTACACAAATGATTACTAACGTGCCCCCTCTTGTGTCTCCCTTATCATCGGCAGCTGTGAGGCTCTGGAACGGCCACATCTTGGATTTGCTCTCACCCCAGTTGGAAGATACCGGCCTCAAGACGACGACATTCTTGCAACACTTTAAGGACGTCGTCACGACGAAGTTCACCGGCAGGGACCACCACCTGCCACCGCTGCATCCGGCCCATCCGGCCCACCCGGCGCACCAGCAGTCCGCGCTGCACCACCACCACCAGCCGCACCAGGCTGTGGCCCAGAGCTTCTCCACCATTTTTCCGACGTATCTCGGCATGGACCGCGCCACCGCCGGCGGCTGTGGCGTGGTCACCAGCTCAGCCACCGCCCTCGGCCCGGGCGGAATAGCAAACGGCGGCGGGGTCGGCCTCAGTGGATCCCTTAGCGGCCTGGAGGCCATGTCGGCCGAATCCACAGGCCTGTGTCTGCAGGATCTGGTGAGCGCTGGCACGGCCAACGGGGCCGGCTCGGCAGGATCCGCGGAGAGCGCAAACACCACGAGCACCGCCCTGAGCAGCGGCAGCACTGGCAGCTCCACTGTGAACGGCGGTGGCAGCAGCACCTCTGGCACAGAGCACCTCCACAGCCACCACAGTCTGCACGACTCGAGCTCCTCGGTCAGCATCTCACCCGCCATCTCGATGGCATCGAGTCTGATGCCCATCAGCAGCCTCAGCCACTTGCACCACTCGGCCGCAGGCCAGGATCTGGTCGGGGGCTACTCCCAGCATCCGCATCACGGCGTCGTCCCGCCGCACACACCGAAGCACGAGCCGCTCGAGAAACTCAGAAGTAAGTACCGAATAGAGGTGGAAAAGGGGAAGTTTAATATGTATAATTATGTTATTGGATCACTAGGAACCAGGCCCACAGTCGTAATTCCATAGTCGACAATTTAGTGGGCAATTTGCAGTCAAATTTATCTGTGGCATCTCTCGCATTGACAACTAATTAGTGCGTTCATAACTCACACGGCGAGACATACTGTTGGGCCCCACTGTCCTCAACAAGTGTCCGCATTCTCATTGCTATTCATGGGACTTTCGGCTCTGTTTGTGCCCCTGTCAGCGGCAGCTGTTGTCATTTCAATATGCGATTCGTTTTGGCAATCATTCACGCTCTCTACTCTGTGAACTTTCGGGCCCAAAGCTTTTGTTGGCCACTTGTCGCGCCTCAGTATCAGCGTCAGCATCAGCCTCCTTCTGCTGCTGCTGCTGCTGCTTTATGGGCCTCCCCTCATGCATATTCATAATCATTGTGCAATCATTAGCGCATAATCTTCACAAGAGCGTTACAAAGGGAACAACCCAGAAAAAAACACCCAAATGGCCAGAGACGAGTGGAAAAGCGGATCGGAATCGAGTGGAGTGGCGTGGCGTGGAGTGGAGGGCCGCAAGAACTAAACAAATTTCAATTTTGTGCGCATGTCACGGCTAATTGAGCACCCTTCTGCCGTAGTGCCGAAGGCGACACTCCGGCCGCTCCCTGGGTTCCCGTTCTATTCTGAAATTTCCCTCTTGACTCTGCATCTGTATCGGAGGGAGGCTGGATATATGATATGTATAGAGCCCCGCAGTCAAGTGTTTGTTGTTCCGTTTGGTCTAATTGTTATGGGAGTTTGGAAGCGGGCCAGAGGATGTGCCCAGCCCAGAGTGTGCGGGAGGTGTCTCGGCAAAGTGAACGATTCCACAGCTTCAAGTGCGCGATATGACATTTCAATTGGTCATGGGAGTTGCCAGGAACGAATCGCAGCAGTTGCAGCCGTAAGATTTTGCTAGCTTCAGGCAAACTTAAACAGAGTTTTGCTATATAATTCCATTGATGATCCCGAGATGGAGAATAGTTCTCACCTTGGGCAAAAACTTTCCATTTAAAGCTCCCATGGAAAGAGCTTCCTGCAAGCGAATTTCCATTTGCATAACAGATTTGTCTGCCTTCGCCCAGAGATTTGTTGGCTGTCGCCCTGTCAACTCTGCCCCCAGGGCCCAGTCCCAGTCCCAGTCACGGGGTTAACGGCCCGTGCAAACTTTGCACTTGTCTGCACTCTGCACTCCACACACCACACAGAGGCGACGTCGACTCCTTCCTGGCCACAGATGTCCTGCCATTTATTTGCGTGCCAAAACAATTTAACACAAAAATTGTGCGCATTTAAAATATGCACGACTGCAGTTATCCTTTGACACACACACACACACACACAGGATCACGGAATTCAGGTGCGGGCAACGTTAACAGCTCGACGACTCCCTTTCGGGCCAACCAATTTCCACTCTGGTGGATGCTGCACCTCCTCTGGCTACTGCTGTTGTTCTCGTTATTGTTTACGCTCTTGTTTAAATAATGGCCAGGCAACGTGCCTCTGCTGCTCCTGCAGCCAGGACCTTCGTCAGGCCGCAGACACAGACAGACCAAGGGACCCACTCCCTCTGCCAGTGCACTGCTGCAATTGGACTTTCAATTATTGGTCAATTTAATGGCCAGTCCGGAATTCAGCTAGCCACCAATCCACCCACTCGACCACCCACAGACCCACAGACCATTTATTTGTTTGTTCGCCATTCGCTTTATAGATATTTATGCTCATATTTATGCTATATTTATATATACTACTCGTACATGTTGGGGGTAATAATTTTTAACGATTGCACTTTTTTATGGGGAAATGTTCACCTTTTAGTTTCGGTTTCTGTGTCTATTTTGTTTTGGGGGATGGGCGGAGATCATTTTATGGCTTCTGTGCGTGTTTTTATTTCGCTTTTTGCGCTCAAAGGATTCCAAGTTCACGTTTTACACTAATTTAGCCCCACGGAGCAGAGAACAGATTTTTTATTGAACAATAAAATCGGAATAGTTGATGCTTTTTATTGGGGCGCGCGCGACAACTCTTTGTGTACCATAATAGCTGTGAGTCCGCTTTTGAATTATGTTGTCAGCAGCTGAAAGAGTTCTGTGGCACGACGAAAACACGACCTTGTCCCCCCCGGATTTCACCATCTCAAGCAATTAGGGACTTATCTGTGGTGTATCTGTGACTATATCCACACCACTTACATATCAACGCGGTGCGTTATTTGCTTTGAGTAAACGCAAACCCAAACAGAAACAGAAAAAGAAACCAAAACCGAAATGAAAATGGAAACCGAATCAGAGCAGTTTACATTTCTTTTTTGGTTGCTCGACAAATAATAGAATGTTTTTCTTTACGAGTGCGAGCAGAGTATCTGTATCTATGTAGAGGGTCTCTATTTCTTTTATTACAAGCCCAAGTCCTTAGCTTGTTTGCCGAGTGCTTGCCACAGATATGAGAGCACGGGCACAAGATTGAGATTGAGAACTATTTGCCCCTGACAGTGTTTGTGGCTGATGCCCGTTGATAAAATTATGAAATTACTTGAGGCGACAGCCGAGGGAGTTCTTTACAGTTTGCTGAGTTGTTTCTAGTGAAATCTGCGGTGTTATCTTCGGCTCTGTGTATGTGTGTGTGTGTGTGTCTATACATATCTCCATCTTCCGGGTAAGTGTTAATGGCACGTGCAGCCAGACAGCCAGAGTCTTGTGACCCTCTAAACATAAACAATGTCTAAGCCAGACCCACGACAGGACCCGCTTTCTGCCTCCTTTGTGCCGCCTGTCTATCCATGGGATACACACGGAAAGCTCCCTGGATGTGAGGCTACTACACCCCCTGGCTACTTTAAATTCCACGCTGCCTTCTGTATTTGTCAGGTCTACGGCATTTCTTTATGAATATAAATACATTTTATCGATTTTTCGGCACCGGCGACTGGGAGTGTTAAAGCTTTAAGGATACAGCCAGTGCATTGCCAGCAAATCTCTTCGAAATTGCTCGCATATGTCATCCCGAGATCGCATTCGATTTGGCATTGCACACAGCCACAGAGTTACAGTTACAGCCAAACACCCCATAAATTGCAGTTGCTGACCGGGCAGGATAATCACAGCACAGCAGAGCCACAGCACAGCAGAGCACAGTGGTTCATGGCTGCAAGAGAACGAACCTGTTTAACCTTGTTCCTCTCCACACTTTTCCACTGTACCAGCAAGTGGCTGAATCTTCCCCATATATCAATCCATCTGTCCTGCCTCTGCTCTCCCTCTTCTCTCTCTCCTCGCCCTGGCACTGATTTCGTTTATATAAATTATAATGTCATTATGGCAAGCAGCCACAACCCCAACTTGCTCTCCATTATCCTCCCATATTGCTCGCCTGCTCGTCTGCTCGTCTGCGGCTTGAACCGCAATTACCTCGTTGCAGAACTTCGTTCGAGGAAAACTTCATGGGGGATTGTCTCTCTCTCCCCCTCTCTCTCTCTCTCTCTGTCTGTCTGCTTTCCGCCTCTTTTCTCATTATCCGGGCATCGTGCAATTTCGTAAAAATGTCGCATTAGAGATTATCTGAGGAAACAAACTTGTCCAGAACCCGGAGCCAGAGCCAGCCCTGTGCTCTTCTGTTTTTGTGGCCGGAATGACCCAATGGCATCAACTGGAGCAGAAATTTGAGCTGACAGTTGAGAAAATTACTGGCAAAGTCATTGCAGTGGAAAACAACGAAGCGAAGGGGGAATGGAATCCAGTCTGGACATATACATATCCCCTGTACATACTCCCATACATACATATATATGTATACATATGTACATATATAGTGTGTACATAGTCACTGTGTGTTTTTTTTTTTTGGGGGGATTGTCCTTCTGCCTTGTCTTATCTGCCGCCTCAACTAATGAGTTTGCCTGGTTCTGGTTCTGGTCTTGGTCTTGGTTTTGGCCAGGACCCGTCTGGATTTGGTTTTGGGTTTGGGTCCAATGCAATTTGGCTCTGGGTTGTTTGGGGCTTGAGGCTGGAGTAGGGCGGCTGGAGGGTAGTTCTTGGGGCATGTCAATGTGATTTCAGTGATTTTTATAGCATGCTGCTCGGTTGGTCAAGAGCTCATTATATGGCCATAACATATGTATGTGCCTGCTGGCCATTGTCCGGAGATATAACAATTAACTTTCGTGCCGTTGCCTAATTTTCATGGGCTAATTTGTGCGAGAGAGGGTTGGCGAATCCCAGTCGAAGTCGGAATCGCAATGCCGGCATATGGCTATCCCGGCTATTCCCAGGGACATCAACACCTTCGCTCAGCCTGAAAGGAGCAAATGTGGCATGAAATTGGAAAAATATTTATCTCTCTGAGCGGGAACCGCAAGTGTTTAACCCTTTTATGGGCCATCGAGTGGTTTACCGCTTCCTGCAGCCACAAGGAAAGCAACTAACTTGTCACAAGGGATGTGGGGAGGACACAACCGAGGGTTATGCGAGGGTAAATGCTAGGTTAAGGGATATGGCAGCAGCAGCCGCAGCAGCAGCCCAATTCCAATTCCAATCTCAATCCCCATTCAACTGTCACATTAATCGTTTGTTTTTGGCCACCAACTAAACGTTGCCGCTGCCTGACAGTTCTGTTTCCTTGTGCGCTGTCCTTTTCCCATTTTCCGCACATATCACGACTCGTTCTCGGGGCGTAGGTCTGTCCGTTCGCCTCTCGATCCTTTGTTGGTTCTTCCTTCTGTCTCTGTCCCTTCTGTCCCTCTGTTTGTTTGTTTGTTTGTTTGTTTGTTTTGGTCTTCGGATGGCTCTCCCGTCTGACAGTCTCTCCGGCCGAGTCTCGGGGTAATTTATTGCTCCGGCTGCCGTGTCGTGTGTCAAAAGTTTTTATGTGGAAATCTGTCCATGAATGAGCGACAGAATATGTGTGTGCAGTGTGCAGGATAGAAAAGAAAAAAAAAAACAGAATCATTGCTAGAGCAAAAATTTATTTCAAATTTTTCTGCAGTTTCACGGCCCACCTCTCACCCCACCTCTTGCATGATTAATTGTGCGCCCGCCCCGAGGGGAGTGTTTGCCTTTGACTTTTGTTTCGCCAAATCACAATAGTAGTCGCAAAGCCAAATAAATATCCCATTGCCCGTTTGTTTGCTCAGCAAATGCCCCCAGAAATAGGTACTTTGCGAGTACTGCCAAAATGGCTGCCAAGCAAAACAGAAAACCGAAAAGAGAAAAGCGAAAGTGACGGCGACACTTGTTGTCACAACTTTTGACATGTGCAAAACGCTCATGTCCGAGCGCAGAGCAACGCCCACAGCTATTGACACTTGCCACTCACATTCAGATACACAGATACACAGATATAAAGATATACAAATACACAGATATACGGATATACGGATATACGGATACATAGATTCCCCACAAAACCTTGAAAATGGTGTAAAACTGTAGCGACAACTGCTGCCCCGACAAATGTCAGAGCCCATCTGACAGACGACGACAATTTTTCCGACCTGTCAGACAGCAGCCAGCGAATGCAGCAAAATCAAACTCAAATTAGTAGCTGGCCAAAAAAGAAAATAGAACAGTTTGTTCGGAAAATATTTAAACAAATAAAAATCGCCGCTGTACGTGATTTTCCCTGCGTTTTTTCCGAATTCTTCTCGGTGTTGTTTTTTCTCACTTTTAGATTTTCTTTGTGGAGCGTGTCGTTAAGAAAATATTTTTACGATGACGACCCATTTAGCTCAGGTTGAGAAGCGGAGAAACGGAGAATCGGATGCGAGAATGGGAAGGGGAATGGGAAATTAGAGCAGCAGCAGTCAGGGCTATTAAGAGTCATTCAGCTGTGGAGGTCCCATCCTCTGCGATCCTCGGTGGTTGCACTGAGGCGTTGACTAAAAAATGGAAGAAATGGAAGATGTGCTGGAATAGGTCCGGGTCGTGGCAGCAACAGACATACATATGTCTCCACACAAAGAGCTACTAATAGCGACAATTTGTAGCTACAAATGAAAATACTGTACGAAATATTCAGACAGATTGTCTGAAGTATTATTAAGAGCTGAAAAGTTGCCCATGGAATCATAAATCAAAATCCTTTATGATAAAAGGAAAACTCCAAAAAAATCCGACTTCGTTTCACTAGTTTATGTTTACACTTTCGATATCAAGAAATATTCGCAAACAATTCCCAGACAACGTTATATTTTTATATATCTTTGTAAATTTGTTTTCCAAACACCTCGGCGCTGTTTGTTTGTCATACATCACAATCACATCATATCCCCATCATATCCTACGCTTGTAGCTCGCTCTCTCTCTCTCTCTCGTAATGATCCCATCAAATTTTAATTACCTTTAAACGCACTCATTAGAGGCCATAAAAATACTTTCTGTGGAAATTTGAATTTACCAACGGCATGTGAGGCTGTTGTCGGCGGCATAAATTATTCGGCTGGCCATAAACTAATTGAGTCATGGCCCGACTTCCTCGAGGGATCGCCTGACATTTGTGACTCCTCCGATGCTCCATCCTCATCCCCTTCTCCTAATTGTTTCAAATGTCGCCACGGGTGTTGGTGTTTCCGCTGGTGTCTCCAGTTGGGCTGCTCTGGCCCTGGCCATGGCACTTTAAAACCACATTAAATTGACACCATGTGAGAAGGCCATAAATTACTTTCCCTCGATGGAGTCTGGGATGGCCAGGAAGCGAGTCCATAAGATTTAGGAGCAAGTCGGGACCCTGGTACCCTGGTACCCCGGGACCATATGGGTGCACACCTTCGGGTGAAAAACCCCCAAGAATCAATTGACACGGCCATAAATCTATGACGAAACGGAATCGGCGCAGGGTGGGAGAGTCCCACTCTGCTGCAAAAATGGATGTCAATGGCTGACTAATTAATATTAAAATAGGCGTGACTAACTGCGGCAATTATTGCGTAGAGGGGCAGCCAATTGGTGGCCTACGGCTCATTCAGTGGCAGGAGATTTATGGCAGGGCCTGCCCGAGATTATCTGCCTGCAGGGCAGCGGCGGGGCAACCCTTTGAGGGCGCACTGGAGTTTCCATTAAAACAATTAAGTCGGGCTCCTCCAGGAGCAATCCGCTCCTTAATCGGGCTAACCAAAAGCCCATAAACCCTTTTATGAGCGCCCATTACGGTGGATAGTGGGTCCTAGAGCTCTTCTCCTGTGTGAACGTTGAAACATAAATTTTTTTGTAATTTTCTCTTGCCCTTTGCTGGCTTGTTCTTTTCAGTTTGGGCCGAAACTGGCGATTTCCGTGATAGTCATAGCTCCATGACCGCCGTAGCGAATAGTTTGGATAGCACCCATTTGAACAACTTCCAGACATCGTCGACATCGACGTTAACGAACCGGAGTCGGGATCGCAAAGATGGTGAGTATCTACCCACCACCCACACACACACACACACACACACTCATACTGCTTATCGCTGTGCCTTGTACGCCGATAAGAAACATAATTTATAATAATTTTGTAAAGCGTGGCCAACTATTCCACCTTTGTCGGCGAAATCTACGCGCCCGGGTCCGTTTAGTTTTCGATTAGAATGCCTTTGATTTGCGACGTGACGACGGCGACGGCGACTACGACGGCGAAAGAGAAAATCAGACTGAGAATAAAACTGGGAGACCGAAAATTATATTTCATGGAAGGGCAGGGCAGGGCAGTCGCAGTCGCAGCCATTTAGTTTATTTGATTAAGTTTGGTTGGGGCGTTGGAGAGGCCACGACACGGACTACACAGAAAGCACGCCGCATGATCGATGACATCGGCGGAACATACATTAACGGGCTATAAATCTGGTCCGTCCGGGAGTGGAACTCCCGCAGCGGTTTCCGTTTGAAGTTCGGTCTAGTGGGGGTTTTGGTGTTTTTGGGGGTTTGGGTGGCGACGCCTGAAGGTTGCATGGCAATTAGTAACGGTACCTCCCCACCCCGACCAGAAGCAGAAGCCACGCAAATGTGGGGAAATATTCCGCTCTCTTGCTGGTAGCCCCCGGTTTATGGGCTACTGGCTACTGGCTTATCAGGCCAGACGTGGGGCATAAAAACAGCAAACAAATTAGGAAATTAGGAAAGCGAGCGCCCCCATCTGATGCGATCTTTCTGCTGCTCTTTCAGGGAACCGCAGTGTCAACGAGACCACCATCAAGACGGAGAACATATCCAATTCCGGGCATGACGAGCCGATGACCACCAGCGCGGACGAGCCGAAGAACGACAAGAAGAACAAGCGGCAGCGACGCCAGCGCACCCACTTCACCTCCCAGCAGCTGCAGGAGCTGGAGCACACGTTCAGCCGCAACCGATATCCGGACATGTCCACCCGCGAGGAGATCGCCATGTGGACCAACCTCACGGAGGCGCGCGTCAGGGTGAGCATAATTATTCTTATTAATTGCCAGCCAAACCGCAAACTGCAAACAGCTATTGGGGAGCCGAGAGTCTGTCCAGCTGTCTGCCGGTCTACCTGTCTGCCTGTCTGTGCGGCCACATTATGCGGCCATTACTGTCCGGGCCCCAATTATATTATGGTCGGCCGGTGGTCAGGATCCGGCAGCCTGGCCAAGGCGCGACCGCAATGCAGCCGCACAGACTCGTAAATATGTCGCCTCGTTTGGCATTGGCTTAAACCCCGAAACCGAAAACCCTATGCCCGAAAAAGAAAAACCAATTTCCCTGCAGCGGCGTGAATTTATGGTGTGGGATTGGGGCAGGTTGCGGTTGCGCCTGGGACTGTGGCAGGGGCTGGGGTGGTGTTGCCATAAATTGCAGCAGCTAAAACTGCAGTTTGCTGCGTTTGCGGCATTTGCTGTTTGTAAACCGCGGGCTTATCGAACTCCGCGGAATCGAATCGTGTTGTTTGCTCCAATACCCGTTCTATTGACAGACCAGAACAGACCAGCCCATAGGCATTTGTACCCAGAGCTTGTGCATCTGCACTGAGAGAAATCGAGTCTCGGGAACCCTGAAATCTCAAAGGAAAATAGCGATGTACCAAGGCACGAATTAGAATCAGATTTAGAGCTGAGCCAATATTCTCGAAACGGATATTTCAGTTCTTACAACTCCTCTTCGCAGTCCACGTGGATATTGAGAGCTCTGCTCTGCCAGATATAGATATCTTTGGCTGCACAACAGTTGTAATTGTTTGTAAACACGGATGGGATAGTGATAGTTCTAGCAAACAATTGGAGTTGTATGCGACGACTGTAAGTGGCGCCAAGCGGCAGGGCAAGGCAAATATGACTAGGGAACGACAGTAGCCGGATCGAGTCGGACATGGTCCCATGTCGATCCGGGAAAGATATCGAATGCGATATCTATTTGCTGTGACAGTCAGTCAGGCAGGACAGGAAGACAATCAGCGCGACGACGACAGCGGCATGGCACGGCACGGATATGATAGACACATGATCGATGATCGGCGATGATGATCGTGATCATTGTCATTGGACGTATGGCGACATCAGCGTGGCATTAATTGTACAGTTAGAAGTGGCCCGCAGTCTAGGTAGAAAAGGGTCATCAGCCAGCGGAGAGTAAAGTAAGGGAAACGGAAACGAAACGAAACGAAAAGGCAATTAGCCGACAAACGGAGGAACATCTGCGAAGTGCGATGAAAAGCGTTGACAAATATTTCATGGTTTTCCTATGCAAATTTCCCTTCTCCTGCCCCACTGCCGCATATGCCAAGAAAATCTGCCTTCTCCCCAGTCCAGGCAGGGGTGCTGTCTCTCTCTCTCTCTGCACTTGACAACATTTATAAAGAAATTAGCTGCGGCCCGGCAGCAGCAGCAGCAGCAGCAACAGCAGTAGAAGGAGGAACGAACAAGTGAAGGTTCAGGGGAGTGCTAGGACTGGAAACGATGTCAATCTAAACATGTGTTCCTCGGATAATGCCGAACGGCGAGCTAAATGCATAAAATATTGATACAGTTTGTTTTATGGTCCATTATATGATGATGACAAAATGGTTTGTCCTCGTCCCTCGTTCATCCCCCGATGCATGCAAAGTGAGGCTGGAGCCGGCCCAGGACAATTTGTCATCGCACAGCGAGGGTTGTTTAATGAATTAGAAAACCACAGCACAGGAATTAATGATGATCATGATCAGGCCCTGGGGTGGCAGTCTCACATTTGACTTTGACTCTCACTTCGAGGCGGCGGCCGGCTGACTCTGATTCCCATTGTGCCAGCAATGCTAGCGGAGGCAATAAAATTTATCAAATATACAAAAGGATTACGGAGCAGGGCCGCATAAATCTGGGTGGGTTTTAAACTGTCAAAAAAGAGCAGCCCCGTCTGAGCAAACAGAGGGAACTGCAGTCCCAGTCGCAGTCCCATTCCCATTCCCAGTCCCAGTGCCCGAATCTGCACCAGAGCCCTGACGGGGGAAATGTTGCTTCTTCGGTCCCTGATAGCTACTAATCCGGGGATTTACATGCGCCGGCAATTATGGCAATATGTTCGCCCGAACTCCGACTCCGACTCCCCGTCTGTCCCATTGTCTATCGTTTTTGTCTTTTTAATTTTTCAAATAGAACTCACTTTTTAATTCAATTACCAGCCAGCCAGCAGTCGGGCCCAAACAACGCCCATAAAAACATTTGCTGCCCTCAATCGAAACGTTCCCATTCGGGTCCATGCGGGGAGTGGACTCCTTCTAGCGTTCCTTTTTTATCAGGTCAGGTGTCGCCAATGGCCCGGAAATGGGAACAACATTTGCAACATTCGAATCGGCGAGAGTGCATAAAAAAGCGATTGAATGTTGCCACAAAGGAGCCACAATATGCTCGGTGGGAATGGTTGTTGTCCAATGGCATCCATGTGGTGGATGGACAGGGATGAGCATCGAAGGCAGAATGAAACAGGAGAGCTCCCACTATGCTGCTGAAGAATAGCGAACAATGAGGGTGTGAAAAGTGATAGAGTTAGTTCACATTTGGGAGCTTCATTTTGTGGGTACTTTTCAGTATGTTATACCAATTACCAGTATACATACTCTTGCGTATCTTCTACTTTAGTTTTCTCTGATTAAGTTCCCTTATTGTTCACATATGTGACCATCCCATCCATCCATCCATCCATGCAGCTGTATGGCCAGAGATCAGACCACCCATTAGTGCAACTGTTTGTACTTACATAGTGTACTCGTAGAGAGGCAGCCGCCTCGTGGAGAGTTGCCTTATCGATGTTATCTGGGGAATGACGAAACCAATTTTCACTCCGGCTATCTGTTAGGAGAGGGGCAGAGACAGCCCGGAAATGGGAACCCATTTCACACATTTAACTTTCGCAGGCGAGCAAATAAAAAACGTATTTAGCTGCAATTTGCCGCCATCAATCATGAGAGCTCCGGCCCGTAGCCCGTAGCCTGTAGCCCGTAGAAAAAACCGAGTCCCGTAACTTCTGCCAACACTGGCCACTTTTCTGGCCACTCATATTTGACTTTTTTCTATCCACAATTTTACCTGATGAAGCGTTGCGTTGCTGGGACCAGCGGGTGGCCAAAGGCTGGGGAGGGGAAGTGTCATTGATGCTTTCATCAAAACCAATTAGGATTTTCTGCAGGAGTTTGTTGAGTGGAAAATTGCGCTGGTTTTTCCACTCTCGCATATTTCACTTTTTCGCAGAGTTCCCCTGTTCGTTTTTTCAGCCAAAGACAACGGCAACGACGACATCAAATTGCCATCAGGGAAAAGCTGCCTGCCCTGCCCCCTTCCTTTTTTCCATTTTCTATTTTCCGTTTTCCGTTTTTCGTATTTTTTTGCTGGGGGGAGTTTGAGGAACTTGCTAAATGATACGTGAAAATGACAGCTGACGAGATCGATGACGTTAGTTTTGCATCCGTGATGATGCAGGAGATGATGGTGCCAGGGCCAGGGCAGGGCCAGGGCTCCTGCTGATGATGATGATGCGGATTCGGATTCAGATGATGATGATGGGGCTGAGCGATGTACCTTGACAAATTGACACATTGCTGGCATTGATGGCAGTGGAAAGTGGAAAGTTACTGCTTCTTTGATTTAAGGTCAAAGGAACTCGGAGCTTGCCCCGTTCTCACGCTAACTTCGCTGACTCTGACTCTGCCTCTGACTGTGGCTCTACTCCTGGGTCCCAAGTTCATGCGATTTCAATTAACTGCCGCAACTAATTAGATTAAAGCAATTGCCGGCAATCGTCTACTTGCACGTTAAATGGTTCTGCTGGCACGCGGCCATAGTTTTCCGGTTCTCCACTTGTTAGCAATGGGCACAGCACCCACAGAATGTCTCTATTAGAGTTTTCCCAGCCGTAAAACAAACAGTTTTTGCATAGATCCTCGCGTGTCAGGCTTCAGTCACGGGCTATGCTCTATGGGTAAAGGGAAGGGTGTGGTGTGGTGTGCGGACCTGCATTGCCCATAAATCTATCGGGCTACAACCCCACGCCGCACCGCACCGCCACACCATACCGCAGCAGAGTGTGGCCAGTGGAAACTGGCGCGTTGATTTAAGGACAATGTGGCAATGCGGATTACAACAATGCGGCAACAAGCCGGGCCCGGGATGGTCTGTGACTCTGTGAAATTTCGAATTTGCGTGCTTTAATTGCCTCAGCCAGAGGGCTGCCAAATACGTATATCCAATAGTCGGGGCCAGAGCACTGCCAAATGTGCGAGTTAGTCTCAAGTTGCTCTTAAAGCTGCTGCGAGCTGCAAGCTGAGAGAAAAAAACTCATCAAAATGCTGGACAAAGTCTGCGCAGCTCTTTGTCATTTGTATCTGTATCTGAGTGTCTTTGTCTGGGCCTCTGCTTGCTCCCCTCCCCCCCCTCCACACCGTATCTGTGTATCTGTGCAAACTTTAGCAATAAATTACAAAGTTGCCATTTTGTTTTTATCTTCTGTGTGCTGCTGCTGCTGCTGCTTCTCCTCTCTTCTTTATTTTTTTGTCGTGTACTTTCTGTTTGCAAAATAATTTTGATTTATTTTTGCGCCCTCGCAGCTTTCTTTGCCTCCTGCTGCCACTCGGCCGCCATTTTTGCGGGGGTGGCAAGCCGAGTTTATTTATATAAAGCTCTCCATTAAAAAAGGCAACAATGGCACGACTCAGGGTACGGGTACGGGTACGGGAAGGGCCATGGCTCTGGGGCTCTGACTCCACTCCGGTATATATTTGTATATTTATAATTACTGCACATGCGTATTGCGGGGCCAGAGCCCCCTTTGGGCCGTGCGCTGTGCGCTGTGGGTCTGTGCTTTTTTGGGGGAAGTTTTGCTGGCTGCAGATACATAAATTTTCAAGTAATAAATTATAAAAGAAAATGGCTGCCGCAACTGCAACTAACTCCAATTCTCCCGCTCTGTATCATCCGTAGGTCTGGTTCAAGAACCGCCGGGCCAAGTGGCGCAAGAGGGAGCGGAACGCCATGAACGCCGCTGTGGCTGCGGCGGACTTCAAGTCCGGATTCGGGACACAGTTCATGCAGCCGTTCGCCGACGACTCGCTGTACACGTCGTACCCGTACAACAACTGGACAAAGGTGCCCTCGCCGCTGGGCACCAAGCCCTTCCCCTGGCCCGTGAATCCACTGGGGTCGATGGTGACGGGCAATCACCACCAGAACTCCGTGAACTGCTTCAACACGGGCGCCAGCGGCGTGGCGGTGAGCATGAACAACTCGATGCTGCCCGGATCGATGGGCTCCACGCTGACCAACTCGAACGTGGGCGCCCCCTGCCCGTACACGACGCCCGCCAACCCGTACATGTACCGCTCCGCCGCCGAGCCCTGCATGAGCTCCAGCATGTCCTCGAGCATTGCCACCCTGCGGCTGAAGGCCAAGCAGCATGCCACCGGCTTCGGCAGCCCCTACTCGGCACCCTCGCCCGTCTCGCGATCCAACTCCGCCGGGCTCTCCGCCTGCCAGTACACGGGCGTGGGGGTCACGGACGTTGTCTGAGAAAACGCGCTCGGTGCTCTGCTTAACCAGCATCAGCACCACTTGCAGCACTTCTCCACCCACCAGTCGGCGGGAATGGGAGTGGGCGTGGGCGTCGGCGGAGTGTCGCACAATGGGATGCAGCAGCACCTGGGGGGTGGCCACGGCCACGGCAACGGTATGCTGCACGGCCATGGCCACAGCAGCAACAACAGCCTCCTGATGGACCACGGCGACCTCGGCCATTCCGAGGAGGCTACTGGCGGGGGACACAGCATCGAGGGAGACAACAAGTCGCCTCTGGACTCCAACGGCCTCATGTCCGGCGGAGGCACCTCCAGCGGCGGTGGCGGCGGTGGCGGGGGCGGCGGCAGCAACGACAACGTCGACGATGGGGAGGAAGACGTTATCGATTGAGAGAATCCTATACTGGAGCTACTACGAGTAAATAAATCAATCTATAGCCAAAGCAAAGTCGGAGGAGAGTTAGCTTAAGCATTCAGAAATAATTTTAGATGTTTGCGTAATTTACGGATAAATAAAGTACCGAACCCGCACCCGCACCCGAAAGGATGCCACCCCTATACCCAAGATGCAAATTTTTTAAAGAACAATAATTAAATTTATAAAATCCAGCGAGAGAAGAGTTATGAGAGAAGAGAGGAGAAGATGTGATGTGAGGAAGATTAATTAGTTTTCGATTGGAATTGGAAATTGAAATTGCATTCTGTTTAATTTTGTGTTGAGATTAAATGCTAATTACGTTCGATCTGCCCCGCCCCTTACACACACACACACCACACACAGACACAGAGTCGACACAGTAGAAGTTAAGTGTTTTTGTAAATAAAAGCAAATATGTAGCTATAGTCCGCATCTGTATCTACTGGATACGGGAAGTAAATATAATCAAAACCCAGCTCAACCTTTCCTTCCCTTCCCCACCCAATGGGCGGCACTCGCCAGCCAAGAGTAAAACATATATATAGTATATATACATATATATATCGGTATATATATATATGCCAGAAACGTATCACGATCAAGTCAAAGTCAAAGTCAAAGTGTATTGTAACTAAAAGAAAACCAAAACTAAAGCTAAACTAAAAGAAAATATATCAAAGCCGTAGAAGTTTTTAAGGAGTTGTCTAGTTGTATAGATCCGCCAGAGAAGAGCATATACATATGCATGTATCTGTGTGTATGTGCATATCCCCCCACTACAGAACCCCGTATAAATATAAAGCTATTTAATAATTGTAAACTTAATATTAATAGTTATAGAAATTGAATCAAAAAGAACAATAAAAATTATGGAAAAAACCCACACGCCTCTGAATCAATGACCGAATGAATGAATAAATGAATTACGAGGGCAAATTGCGGTCAACCGCAGGGATAATGGATGGCTTTCCTGGAAATGGAAAAATTAAAAAATCAAATTGTAATTTACAGAGCCCAGGGGGGGGAGCTTTCGCAAAGGAGTGGGAGAACGCTTTGCGGTCCCTCCATTCACGTTTAAAGGGAGAAGGAAGAACTTAATTTAAAGACATATTCCTCACTCCCCCCGCAGGTCGCTTCCCCCATGAAAGATACATCCCCTGGTGGGTGGCGGCGGGCAAGTGTTTAATTCCGAGGTGGACCTGGTGCAAAAAGATCCATCCATCAATTTATTCATTACAACGAAATTATGTCGAATTTATATGCACCCCGCCGACCGCCAAGTGACAGGACACTGCCACTGCCACTGCCCCCCCTCCGCCAGCCGACAGGATTTCGTGCTGCCGGAAAATCACCGCACAATAAAAATAATAATAAAAGGACATCCCTGGATTGCCTGCCCAGACTATGCAAAATGTTCGAGGGGGTTGGTTTGGTCTCCGTTCGGGCATCAAATTTGAATTTCATATGCTGCCCGACCCCGCCTTGCCTTGCCTTGCCTTGATTGAAGCGGGCTAATAAAGTGCCGCGGCCGGATCGGGCAAGTCCGGGATTTGGAGACGGAGACGGGCGGGAGAGTACGGAATGCCCGCTGCGTTAAGCATCCATTACGGGGGGATGGGGTGTGTGGGTGTGCGACCCTGCGACCCGGCGACCATTTTATTTATTTTATTTCCCCTTTGCCCCGCTGTTAATGTTTTAATAAGATTGATTTTATTGCGGCCTCCACTGTGGCACTCCCTGCGCTGGCTGTGGAGTCAAAGGGTTAATAAGTTGCGCTCCAGCTGTTTTACGAACTCCCTTATTGTCTCTATGCCAGAGTTTGCCACAATTTGAGGCCCTATTGCTTTTGGGGAGCTGCTGTGGGAAATGCTTAAAGAAGTGTCCTGGAAAGGAGTTCCACGTCGCCTTTTTGGTATCTGTATCAGTCCACACTTGCGCAATTAACTTTTCGGCGTAATTAATGCCAAGTCTAATTATTGTTAATCATGCTCAGGCCGGGACGGAAGACAGCCCCAGGCAGGGGCGACGGCAGTGTACATAATGGATGAGATACAATTAAAATCAACTTCCTTTGCATGCTCAAAGCAAAGCGAGGGAAATGTGTGTACGAGAGGAGTGGCAAAGGAGGGATAGAAGGAAAAATGTGTGTGTTCCCTTCCAACCCCATGGTAAGGAGACCCTTCCGTGAGGCTCTCACATCTCTGCGGCTTCGATTGTGCACATAAAGGAGCAGCAGAAGCGAGCGCCATCTTGAAACTGCCTTAAGACACAACGCATGCTGTCAGCCATTATTTGCCTGCCAGGCAGCGTGCCCTCGTGCCCCTGCCACACCAACCATTCAACCAGCCACCCATCAAAGACAATCAGAGAACCAGTCGGGTAACCAGGCCACCTCCCTCTGCTCCCTGCTCTGCTCTGCTCCACTTGATTCCCCATCATTTACTTTGTCAGTATGCGGCAGCTCCATCATTATTACTGTTGCTGCTGATGCTGCTGCTGCTCTTCGAGCTGTTTTCCCATTGTGTTTTATATACAAACTCGTCATCGTATCATCATCATGAGCATCATCTCCAGATCCCGCTCCATCTCCATCTCCATCTCTGGCTGCTGTGTTTTTCCCTTAGGTACTTGTCTTTCTTAACTCATTGCGTTGGCAATAAATCTTCGACGCTCTTATCTGCCATGCACAGTTTGGGTTAGGATTTCCCCCATGCTACCATCCCAGTGGAAGCAGCAGAAGCATTACCCCCCCTCACACCCTGCCTCACCAATTCGATGCCATATGTCAGTCGCCTGCGACTCGGCTCGGCTCGACTGGGGGTAAATCTATGGCACCTGCTTAGCCAAAGGGTTTACGGGTTAATTAGTCGCAGATTCCGGTCCATTCCGAGCAGTTTAAAATTCAATTTCCAAGCCGCTTTTACTGCAGCAGCTTTGGGCCCCATTAAACGGAAATAATATATGAACTAAGTCTCCGAAAAGAAATCTAAATAATTGTCAGCTTCTCCATGAGAACGAAAACCAAGCCCTAAATGAAGACAATTCCCAAATATTCGGGTTTATGGCCAAAACAAAATGATGGCCAGCAAGGCCGCACATAAAACACATCGCATATTTGTCCCCTGCTCGTCTCTCCCGGCCGCCCGGCGGTTGTTTATTTATTTCAAATTTACTTTTTGGCCATTTTATGATGCCAAATTTTGACCTAAAAATCATAAAAATTGTAATCAAAATGTTTGCTGCTCCAGCACAGTTTATGGCCAGCAACCAGGTTGGGATCGGTCGGGCCAGGGTGAACGGTCAGATGGGGCCTGGAAAATTCTAATAATGTCTAAGCGCGAGTCCAGGCCGGAAGTAGGAGCTGGCGGAAGGGCAGCAGCGAGAGCATGGCCAGACCAAGCTGAAGGCTCAACGCTTATGGCTTTTTAATGGTGCCGTGTGTCGGTTTTGTGGCAAATAAAATGGCGCACATTAAAAGCCTGCCACAAGGAGCCAGCAGCTGGAGCTGGAGCTGTAGCGGGAGCGGGAGGAGCACCAATTGCAGTGGGCCCCCGAACCATATTGGGGTCATGCATGGCGGAGCGTTGGGTAAATAAAAAATACATAAAAGTATTTTACGAGCCAAGGCAGCCCAGGAATAGAAGGAATAGATGGCCCAAGGAGTACTCCCGGCTAGAGCAGGCCAGAAGGGGACATTTGCCACACAGGAGGCACGGGGGCACACAGCCCCGAGATTGCAATAAAAATGGCGGCAAATAAAATTGACAATATTGTCATGCGCGCGATTTGATGTCGCCTGTGGGATGGGGAGTCGCAATCCTTGGACTTGGCAACAAAATGAGTAAATTTTAATTTACTTAAAAGGCATAAAGATACAGCAGGCAAGTGGCAGTGGCGTTGATGGGGCTACTCATCCAAATAGCGGGATAGCTGCACATCTACCATCGAATCCATGTGTGATATTTCAAGGCAGTCACTGGCGTTTACCAAGAATAGATACTCTGGTGAGAGTTCATTGTTTAGATATAAAATAGTAGATATATATTTAGGGCCTTTTTCTCGGTTAGTTTTCCCTTTGTGGCACAACTGCCGACGGCAAAACGAAATCTGTGCACTCTGTTTCGTGTTCAACCAGCCTCGAAGCACCCCCTCGCACTGTACCCCCCTTTGGAGAGTGTGGAGCCAATGATTATTCCGGGTCTTGTCATTCCAATTCGCATTATCCTTTGCACTTATTTTACTACTTTGTGCGCGGCTGCTTTCCGTGCCTCATGCAGATCTGCTGTGGCTGTAGCTGTAACTGTAATTGTGTGCGGGTGTGCGAGTGGCAGAGTGGCAGAGCGGCAGAGGGGTGAGTTTGTATAATGGCGGGTGGCGGCGGGTGTTGTGTCGTGCTCACCCAAGAGCAGGAGCAAGAGAGGTTAGTGTCTGTCGAGTAACTCGTATTGTCATTGTGCAAATAAAATATGTCACGACTCTCCCACTCTCCCACACTCCCACTCTCGATTCTCCCCCTCTTGGGATGTGCTTTTTGGGTCCTGCCTCAGAACCCACCCCCTGCCCGAAATAACCAAAACACGCCCCTGTGTGTATCTAACCTTTTGTGCCCATTGTACACCCATTGTAGTCCATTGTGCACGACACCCACAATGAGAGAGAATGTTCTGGCTGCTTACTCCTCTAAGGAAATGTCTTTTATATAAACTTGGATGAATGGCTGCATGTGGATGTGGCTGGGAATGTGGCCAGGACAGGACAGTGCCGAATGGGAGAGATATATGTATGTATGTATGTATGTATGTATGTATGTATATGCGGTTACGCAGAGTCAACCCACATTGATTTCGCTGTCATGTACGAAGGGACACGACCCACGCCCGAGCGACTCCACAAGTGAACAGATTTAATTGTGTATAGTCGTACCTTTTAACCAAACTAAACCCATTTCGAATTTCCATCTGCAGAGCCACAGTGAGAGCCACTTTTCACATGACAAGCCCCGCACCCGACACCCAACAGCCGACAGCCGAGAAATAAACACAACTATAGGGAAAAGCCAAAGCCAAATCCGAATCTAAATCCATGATTTCACCTGCCAAATCCTTTTCAAAGCTGGCAGTCAGGTGAAAAATAACGAAATATTGTATTTTTCATACACATTTTTATCGAAATATAAATGCACATCTGTGTGTGGGTGAGCCAACTACTACATATACAACTTTATAAAAGACACTCGTCTGTTACCCTCTCTCTCTCTCTCTCTCTCTCTCTCTGTCTCTCTGTCTCTTTCTCTGACATCCCCCTCCGCGGGAAATCTTTCTAACCCCGTGTCTTTGTGTTGAGTGCTTTTTGGCTAAATGCGAAATCGATTGGAAAACAATTTCCAATTTTTAAAGAATTATCGCCGCCATATTCGCGCATGCTGTACTAAATCACACATAAGTAACCTCTAAATCTGCTTCCCGGCTCCCCTCCCCCACCCCTTACACACGCGAACACAAAACACACACACACACACATACACACACAGTGTGGGTGGAGGTGGGGGAAAACCTTTTGGCAAAGCTTTTCCTTTTTGGCTCGTTTATTTCTTTTTTATTTTCCCTTTTGTCCGCTCCTGCAATATTTTCCATTTCATTTTCTGCGCGACTGCCGGCAACGCGTTTAGCTTTGGCTGCACGGCTCGCTGACT